>NC_054830.1:51841250-54505000 GCF_018345385.1 Vulpes lagopus
TTGGAAGAGGCAAAAACTGGTTAACATGAAATATGCTGGTCTGTCGGCTTCATCTTCACTGGTTATCCAATTTGAACTTGGAACTTCAAGTTTTCAATCCCAAATTACATTTATGTATTTATTTATGTAAAACTAACTCTGGTATTCATTGGTAATTGATACAGTGGAGCCCACGCCATGTATAAAGGAGAGGCGCTGATAATCAGGGGTGCACAGTGATGTTGATGTATAATTCTGCCTCTCCAGAGGGTATGGGTATTCTGGCATTTCTAAGATACTAAGTTACAACACAACTCTCTTAGTTCTTGAGTTTCCATAAGCCTGCTCCTTCTAATGGGCTCATGAACGTGGATGCTGAGAGTGAGACTTGAGAAGTTGGATCTCTCAGGCCAATTATGCATCATTTCCACTAGTCAGTATGTACTGATGGGGGCATCTTTTGACTTTGGACTGCAAGAACCACCACCACCACCACCCTGCCCCCGCCTTAAGTCTGAGCAAGCAGGTATCATACTTACTGGCTTACTGCCCCAGAGGGAGGATGGCCTTTTTTTCCCTCCAGGCCACCAGGTGGTTTTCTGTCTTACGCTGAGAGAATGGTATCCTGGTCCTTTTGGGGGTGGGGAGAAGGGTAGGGGGCTGCTTCTTTGTGGGATGGTGACCACAATAATCCCAGGGGAGAATAGGACTTGGATTTCTGGAGAATTTCACCACATACACTGGGGAGGGGGTAGAGGCTCCTGAGGATGGTACTATGAGGCAAAAGAGTACATGGAAACAGAAGATTCCCCTAGTCATGTGCTTGAGTTAATGTTAAAATGAAGCCCTGGTTGGGCGGAGCATGGCAATCAGACATGTGCAGGTCAGGAGCTGGACAAGGCCCTGCTCCGTAAAAACAATGCAAGTCTATGATCATTAATGATCATAAAGCACACAATACTTTTTTTTTTTTAAGCACACAATACTTTTTGAAGAACTTTCTTGTCCATTAACATCTTTGAAACACTACCAATCTTGAAAGACAACTAAGACTAGTTTCATAGTCTTGATGGTTATAGTTTGATGGTTATAAACCATCATAGTTTGATGGTTATAAACCATCATAGTTTGATGGTTATAAACACCAAGGCCCAGAGAAGTTTGCTGACTTGCTCAGGGAGTCCCTAAATAGACTGTGTCTTGGATTTTCTGATTCAAAGACCTGTGCTTTTTCCATTGCCTTTGTACTGCGTCTACTGTGTGGAACTTGAGACCTCCCAGTAAACCGTGGGGCAGGTTGCCCTATACCTGAGGAACCTCTGGGGAAGAACGGTGGGGTCCCTCTGTTCTGGGGGACCTTCTGTAAAAGAGCTTGCTTCTGGTCAGGGCCACTCATCCCATGGTTTCTTCCTTGTCCTCCTGACTTCTGCTGTGCCTGAGGTGCTGTGTGCCTCAGGAGGAGCAAGTAGTGGCAGATGTATGAGGGAAACCAGGGACTGGCTCTGGAGCCCTACAGAGCCTCGGGTAGCTTCTTATAATAGAGCTTATCCTTTTGATAATTAACTAACCTCACCCTTTAAGGCATAGATTCTAATAAGGAAACCCTTTGATACGGCTAAATTATGAAGTTTTTCTTGTACTGAACCTAGGGGGCCCTGGGCAACCCCAAGGAATGCAACCCCCAGGCAAGGTGCTGCCTCCACGCCGGCCTCCCCCTGGACCATCACTGCCACCTTCCTCCTCTTCTTCCTCCTCCTCTTCTTCTTCCACCACCCACGGAGATGCACCCTCCAGCAGCAGCTCCCTGGCAGAGGCCCAGCCACCCCCGGCTGCTCCACCACAGAAGCCCCAGCCTCACCCACAGCTCAAGTAAGAGACAACTCAGCAGCTCCTTCCCCTCCCCTCTTCCTGCCCCTCCTCACCGGCCTTAGGCTCCAGAGCTGCTAGAAAGCACCCTTGTTCAGGCTTTCTTCTACAGATATTTTTGTGGGGCTTTTTTTGGTTTTGGTTTTGGGTTATTTTTTTGGTTGGGGGTATGGTTGGGGTTGATTGGGGAGGGTAGAAAAGAAGGAAGTGAAAGTCTAAGGTCTAGCTAAAAGCTCAAACCCTCCCCTTTCTTCCTGGGGAATGCCAATAAGGCAGAGTTACTGCCCTTTTCCTATTCTTATATTAGCTTAGAGTGGTTCTTTCTTTCTTTCTTTTTAAATCCTGTCTCCCACTCTTTTTTCCATTCCTTTTCTGTGCGTGTGTGCATGTGTGTGTGTGTGTCAAAATTTTTTAAAAAAAATCCTCTTTCCTGCCTCTGACTCAGAATTTAGGGTGTGCAATCAGCAAGGCTGCCCAGAAGGAAAAGGGGAAGTAGTTAAATCCATTTCAACTTTTTACCTTCAGCTTTGTCAGAAGGAGGTCAGTTTCTGGCATGGCCATCAAAGGAAGGCCCAGCTAGAGACACCCTGAGGAACTCCATCTTTTTGGTCTTCCTCACTCCTTAAAAGCTCCCCCTACACAGTCCTGCTTCAGAGGAAGAACTGAGGGTTCATGGGAAGCAGTATAGCTGTACTTAGGATGGAAAGCACCTGAGTTGGATGGTGCCCTCTCCCCCAGAACCAGAGATACTTCTCTCCACTGTCCCCAAACAGACCTCTGTCATCACTGTCAGCAGAGACAGGTATGGCCTGCAGGGATGGGAGTGATCCATCTGTGCTTCTCAGAGTGAGGTGTTGGGAATCTTCAGGGAGGGAGAAAAGAAAGCCACTTAGACATGGTCCAGTCATGTATAGTTGAATAAACTGTTCAGAGATTTGGTTAGGATTCAGGCTCAGGTAGTCCAGATGACCACTTTCTCTGGGTCTTCCAACCCTCATGACTGGAGGGGCATCATCCACTACTGCTCCCCAACTCTGGCCAGTGGCACATTTCACCTCTCACCTGCCCCATAACCTCCCCTCAATCCAATTGTTTAATGCATGCTGACTTTTAAAATCTCCCTTACCTTCTCATTAGTCAATTCTAGCCCCAGTCTGAGGGCCGATCTTTGGGCTGAATTTGTTGAATAGAACCAACAAGCAGGAGGCTTATATGCCATGCCCCTGGCTGTGCATGCAGAGGAGGCCCTCCTTCCCAGAGGCCAGCATGTTTGGGGCTCATCCTCAACCCTAATGGAAGGCCATCTGTTCACAGTCACTGTAGGAGAGAAACTGCTCACACTCCCATAGAAGGGAATGTTGGGGACTGACACCAAATGTAGAGAAGGGGTGGGGGCCCTAAGACATCAGGAGAAGAGTTCTACAGCTAGAAATCATCAGGAAAGAGACAGTGAAAGTCAGGGAGACATGAGAGACCACTGGAGATACCATACCTTGTATTTTCTTCTCAAGTACTGGGTTTGGCCTCCCTTTGACGTTCTTGTCTTTTTCCTCTCTGAATCCCTAGGTCTCAGGGGAAAAATAGATTCCTAAAATGTGTGTGATTTGAGTTTTTAATGAGAAAACTGCCTAAAGTCCTTGTGTACACCTGATACGTATCTCTTTTGCCCCTGGATATCCTGAACTGCACCGACTTCATATTAGGGCTCCTCTGAGGAAGGCTACAAAGGATGGTCATGTCCATTTTAAAAGCAGATAACCTGAGGCCTTAGTTTATTCCAAGTTTATTTGGAATCAGAGAAAAAAAAAAGCAGAGTATAAAGACCTGAGAAGTCTTAGAGAGCATTTTACAAAACATCTGCACATGACAGATGAGAAACCAAGTCCAGAGAAGCACAAGACTGAGTGAAGGGCAGATCCAACACTTTGACCCAGGTCTTCTGATGCTGGCTTCACCACTAGACAGTTGATGGAAAAGAGAGTGCAGAGAGTCTAAGGTCCCCTAGTTGCTATATTTAATCAGAAGGAAAAGGTATAAGATTCCTAGATTAGTACTTACCAATTGGGACCTCTGAAATGTAGCTTGTAAGCCATTTAGTTTAGCATTAAGTATAAGAAACAGCTTTTAAGTCGCTCCTTCTCCCTCTTTCCTTTCTTTTTCCCCCCTCTCCCTTTCTCCCACACTGCCCCCATCCTTTTCTGTTTTAGCAGCACTGAAGGTGAGGATGATAGCACAGGGGCCTCCCCGGGTCCTGGCAGCACTCCACTGGCTTTCTCCTCCGTCACCCTGGTCTCCCTGGGGTGGGAGTGGGGTTCGGTTGTATATTCTCATGTCACCGTCTTTCCCTCCCTCACTGGGAACACCCTCTCTCACATTCTCTCTGGTTTTTATCTTCAAGCAAGTCGCAGTCCCTGACAAATGCCTTCAGCTTCTCTGAATCCTCCTTCTTCCGGTCTTCAGCCAATGAGGATGAAGCCAAAGCGGAGACCATCCGGAGCTTGAGGAAGTCCTTTGCCAGCCTCTTTTCAGATTAGCTCTCCAGATAACACGGGGGCACCTAGCCCAACCGGGAAAGGCATCTATCTGAGACATTTGCCAATAGTCAGCCACGCTTGGTGGTGTCCCATGACCTTGATGTGTGTGGCCCTTTCCTCTGCTCCGTTGTGCTAAGTGATATTGTGCAGCTCAGAAAAGACCATGCGAAAGTCTCAGGGCGAGTGCCTAACCAGCAAGGGGCACCTGACATCAGAGAGAATAGAGCTGCTTTCCTGTAGTCCTAAGCGCTTCCTCTGAGGTCATAGTTTGCTGTGAGTTTAGTGGCCTTATTGTGACAGCGCCGTCATGTCTTATTCTTCTTCATGAAACCAGGATTCCCTTCACTGAGGACTCTTGGTAGCTTAACCTCAGATGCAGTGCTAAGCATGCCCCCGGTTTAGTCAGTGCTGCCTATTTGGGGATATACTTACCCCCAAATGCTCTTGGCTCTAAGTGTTAGGAACTTACACACACTTGGATTCCGTGTCGTACATGTTTAGCTGTTTAAAACACACCTGCCCAACACAAGAGATTCCTCGACCACTCTCATGGCAAAGCACCTTTAGTCTGTCCATACTGGAGAGAACAAGATCCCCCCTACCTTTTCTCTCCTCCGGAGAGCAGTTCTTATGTGCGTGCTGCAGTGATCTTGAGCTCTGAAGCTGCATTGTAGAGAATGCATGCCACTGTAACAGCAGTATGCCAAGTTTTGTGTTCATCTCCAAATAAATGTTAAGACATTTGGTGTAATAAAAGCAGCAGCATTAACCAGCATTTGATTCAGCTGTGAGGGATCCCCTAGGCCACCCTTTTGGCTGAGAGAGTATATGTGAGACATACGTGTGTGCTTGCAAGTATAGGGAAGGGAAAAGTCTAAGAGAGTGAAGCTGTTTTTGCCAGTATGTTTGTGAATGTGTTTATGTGTGACTGACTGTATGCAAGTGGTTGAGAGCATGGCTATCCTTTAGATGTCACATATACTGGGCCTCCTTGACATCTCCCAGTGAATGTTTCCTGCAGGACAACTGAACTTCCTTTGGTAACTCAACATCTCTACAACTTTTACTAAATTTGTGGCCTTTCTAGTAAGCATAGCACCCTTGTTCCTATGGCATCCAAGTTAGACCTACTTGTCTGGTCCATCAAGCTCCTCACCCAAAGCCACATGGTGGTGCCAATGAGGCTGGACCAACCAGCTCTGAGGAGTGGGATCCCACAAGCCTGGCCTCAGGCATCCTAAAGAGGTCTGTGATTGAGGGTGGGCTCCACAAGGGATTTCATTCTGGCTTCTTCACAGCTCACATAAGGGTAGGTTCCCAAAGATCACAAATCCTGTGAAGACAAGCACCACATCTGCACTAATAAATGGAAACCAGTATATTAACATTATATCTATATAATTTCCAACACATACCCATCCTGACTCAACAAAATAATACTCAACTGAATGCCGCTATCTTGTTAACCCTCCTCATAAGCAGTAGATGCTGAAAGGCCAGAGAGTGAAGTTCTCTGGCACCAGGGTCTCCTTTCTAACTCAGCCCATGGTTTCAAGGTTCAAGGATCCAGAATTCTACCTCCTTCTTACAAAAAATCGGAAGTAGAACTTCCCATTGAGTGGCTCACTGGGTGGGGTGGGAGGTGTGTGGAAGCCCTCCTCCTTCAACAACATACATAACTAGAGAATGAACTATTAAACTAAAGAAAAAGGTGGGGAGCAGAGAACTCCCTACACTCCAGGGAATTGATCTTCAAGGTTCCTTCTATTTCCAAACAA
Source organism: Vulpes lagopus (assembly GCF_018345385.1). NCBI lineage: Eukaryota > Metazoa > Chordata > Mammalia > Carnivora > Canidae > Vulpes > Vulpes lagopus. The sequence goes on from NC_054830.1 coordinate 51,847,408, forward strand.
GAGTCTGCCATTTGTGGTCATTTCTGTCCCTTCAATTCTAAAAATGTTTAGTAGAATGCATTAATTTCATCAAAAAGCATTTCTTGAGCATTTACTATGAGCATAAACACTGTGATGGAGTCAAAGAAATGTTTACTAACATTTTCATAGTGCTTACTAAGTTTCAGGCACAATTCTAAGGTACTTAACATATATCAATTCATTTACTCCCTCCAAGAATCCTATATTATAGGTATTATTACTGTTTTATAAATGAAGAAATGGAGGCACATCAAGATTCAATAACTTGATCAAATTCACCGAGCTGGCATGCAGTGGAGCTTAGATTTGGATCCAAGCAGTATAGCAGTATAACTCATGGCCTTGACAATTTTGCTGTATTATTTTTATTTAATCTAGCAAAGGAAATAAGATATAATTTTATTAAATTGTATGTCATGTGAAAGCAAAATAAGAAATACACACAAAAATTCTTCACATCTATACCTTCTTCCTTCTTTTACCTTCTTTCTATCCATTGGCCCCAGGAAAGGAGCAGTGGGAGAAGGTCAGAGAACTTATTAGTGTTGACCCCTTGTCCTAGAACCATGAGTAACATACACAATGTATCTTATTCTGATTGAATATAGTTCTGGTTCTTAAAAAATTACTCATTCTTCCACATGTGATGTCAGACCAAAAACCACAAATGGCTTATTTAGAAAATGAGTCAGCCAGGAACTGCTAGGGTGACAAAAAGGGGAGGCATTTACCATAGGTCATGTAGCACCCTAGTCCAAAGGACACATGGATTCTACTCAACCCTTAGTAATGGGGTGGGGTCAGAGGTGGGGGAGTTCCATTTAGAAACACTCCTCTTGGCACATAATAAAGCTGGCCTCAGAGATTGGGACATTTGCCACTCACCACAATCAATAAATATTTAATATCGTGATAAAAATAAACGATCTAAACCTGGGATCTTCCAAGGTTGGTGATAGTTCACATAGATCTTGAAGCCTTCAGTCTGTAGGCCAGTGATGACCACTCTGCAGCCCTTTAGGCAGCTCATGGGGATTCCCTACCCATATCTTTACCCCAGATTAATAAGGATACAACACTTCATCCCAGGTCCATGGAACTTCCCATCTCCTTGGGTCAAGATTAACTAATTCTGCATATTTATTTGCTCACAACTCTTGTTTGTATATTTACTAAGCTCAGCACATTTTGTGGGAAGAAATAAAAATGGATTAAGCAAAAATTCTGCCCTTATAAAATTTACCATCCAGTAGAGAAGGTAGCATATATACAAATATAAAGAAGGAAGTGATCAGTGCTATAAGACATACACAGTCAAAATGTTAGTTTGGGAAAAAAATTAAGCTTGATAGGTATTGGTAAAGAAATAGGAGTCAGAATGCTTACACATTGCACATGGGAACATATGTTGGTACTACCACTTAGGGGAACAATTTGGCAATATTTAATGCATAAACCCTATTACTCAATAATTCCATTTCTAAAAAAAAATAATAATTCCATTTCTAGACATCCACTTGCACATGTACTCAAGAAGGCAAGTAAAAGGATATTAGTCACAGCACCATTTATGAAAAAATGGAAACAACCAATTGTCTCTCATGGAGGAATTAGAACATAAATTGTGATTTACTCATAAATTGGAATACTATATAGAAGTTAAAGAAATAAAAACATTTGTGGAATTCAGTTAAATTCAGATAAGATATGGAAGGAGAATGAAAAAGAGCCAAATAAGTGTAAAATGCAACAAGCAGTACAACAAGCAATAGGTGTTATGGGATTGGAGCATACTTCTAGCTTGAGTGTCAGAGAAGGGGAGCACCCTACTAGTGAGTTGTGAGCAGCCCACAGGATGAGGAGACATGCCCACTAGAGAAATGGGGTGAGCACACAGAATACAGTCACTGAATTTTACAGCTGGAGGTTTCATCTAGTCCTATCCTCTCATTTTACAACTGAGAAAACTGAGGCCCAGGGAACTTAAGGAGCTGGCCAAGGTCATGAAGAAAGTTAGTAATAATGGTAAATGAGTCTCAGTTCTAGGTGTCTGATGGGCCATTTGAGACACTGTCCTTCGTAAGATAAATGAATAGGTTTCACTTCCAAGAGCCCTCCAGGGAGGCCTAGGCTTACAGAACATTTTAGAAGCCAGGAAAGAAATGGGAAGAGACAGTGTTGGGCCACAGGAAGGGGCTAAAATAAAATCTGAATTTAAATTCTGGCTTTGCTAATTATTAGCTAAATGACTTTGATTATAGCTTTTATGTGTCTCAATTTTCTCATCTATGAAATGAGAACAATGGTACCTTTCTGAGGAGATTGTTTTAAAGAGTAACTGAGCTAAGCTTCATCAGTAAATTGTGTTGGGAATACTGGACAGCTACCTGCAAAAGAATAAAACTATATCACTTTCTTTCACCATACATAAAAATAAACTCAAAATGGATTAAAGGCTTAAATGTGAGAGCCGTTCTTCTAGACAAAATTCCTGGAAGAAAACAGGCAGTAATTTCTTTGACATTAGCTATTAAAACATTTTTCTAAATATGTCTCCTCTGGCAAGGGAAATAAAACAAAAGCAAAATTAAGCAAATGGGACTACACCAAAATAAAAGGCTTCTGCACAGCAAAGGAAGCTGTCAACAAAACAAAAAGGCAGCCTACTGAATGGGAGAAGATATTTGCAAATGATATATCCCATAAGAGGTTAATATCCAAAATATATGAAGAACCTATATAACACACACACACACGAACCCTGAATAATCCAATTAAAAAATGAGCAGAGGATCTGAATAGACATTTTTCCAAGAAGACCTACAAATGGCCAAAACACATTAGAAGATGCTCAACATCACTAATAATCAGGGGACTGCAAATTAAGACACAATGAATTATCACTTTATACCTATCAGAATTGCTAAAATCAAAAATGCAAGAAATAACAAGCATTGGCAAGGATCTGGAGAAAAGGGAACCCTTGTGCAGTTCCTGGGAATGCAAACTTGTGTAGACAGATGGTGTTTCCTCAAAAATTAAGAATAGAATTACTATATGACCCAGTAATTCCACTACTGGGTATTTACCCAAAGAAGGAAAACACTAATTTGAAAAGATATATGTACCCCTCTATTTATTGCAGTGATGTTTACAATAGCCAAGATAGGGAAACAACTGAAGCATCCAACAATAGATGAATGGATAAGGAAAATGTAAAGAACACAGGAGACTCAATTGGAAGGCACTTGGCTTATTGCTAAGTCCTAGTGGTCTACACCACCAAGCATCACCTGGGCCCTGGGCAGGTCTCTGTCCTCTGCCTCAGGCCATGGTGAGAACACATGAATAGAAGAAGAAAATTTCTTCTTGCCTCAGTTCTTACTCTCCAGAATTCCAGTTTTATATATCATTTATATCAGATGTGCTTCTCTTGGATAATCCTGGTCTCAAAAAGCTAAATCAAGTCAACATTCAAATATTTTTGAACAACTAGAAAGATTACCTGAGGATTAAGGAAACAATCTGTACAGTTGGAGGGAGAGAATGTGGCAGATGCGAGGCTTAGCATGACAAAAAAAAAAAAAAAAAATCAAAGTTCCCTACGTAAAGGCACAAACACTGCACTATAGCAAGGAGGAACTCTGTAGAGGAAGGTACAATAGAAAAGAGCAGCTAAAACACAACAACAGAGTGTATGCATAATGTAGCAGAAGCACTTCTTGAAGTTGTTGTGTTTTTGTTTTTGTTTTTGTTATTGCTGTTTTTGCTGGATTTTTTTCTTTTTTCTTTTCCTTTCCTCCTTTCTTTTCTGGACACAATGACAGATGGAGAAATTCACCCCAAAAGAATGAACAGGAGGTAATACTCACCACCATGGATTTAATCAATACAGATATAAGTAAAATATCTGACCTAGAATTTAAAACAATGATTATAAAAATACTAGGTGGGCTTGAAAGAAGCATAGAAGACACTAGAGAATCCCCTTACTGTATGAATGAAAGAACTAAACTCTAATCAGGCTGAAATAAAAAATGCTATTACTGAGATGCAGTCACAAATGGAGGCTTTAACGATGAAGCTAAATGAAGCTGAAGAGACAGTGATATAAAAGACAAAATAATGAAAGAATAAGGAAGCTGAAAAGAAGAGAGAAAGACAACTAATGGATCTCAAAGGGAGACTTCAAGAATTCAGCAATTCATGGGGATCCCTGGGTGACGCAGCGGTTTGGCGCCTGCCTTTGGCCCAGGGCGCGATCCTGGAGACCCGGGATCGAATCCCACGTCAGGCTCCCGGTGCATGGAGCCTGCTTCTCCCTCTGCCTGTATCTCTGCCTCTCTCTCTCTCTCTGTGACTATCATAAATAAAAAAATTAAAAAAAAAATTAAAAAAAAGTTAAAAAAAAAAAAAAGAATTCAGCAATTCATAAAGTGAAATAACATCCAGATAATAGGGGTCTCAGAAGATGAAGAGCAGGAGAAAGGGACAGAAAATTTATGTGGACAAATTATAGCTAAGAACTTCCCTAATCTGGGGAAAGGAACAGGCATTCAAGTCCAGGAGGCACAAAGGAACAGCCTCCCCCCAACAAAAATCAATAAAAATATGTCAACACTTCAACATATTATAGTGAAACTTGCAAAATTCAAAGATAAAAAGAAAATCCTGAAAGCAGTGCAGGACAAGAGGTCTTTAACCTACAGGGGCAGACACATAAGACTGTCAGTAGACCTGTCCAGAGACCTTGCAGGCCAGAAAGGTCTGGCATGATATAGTCAACGTGTTGAATGGGAAAAATATGCAGCCAAGAATCTTTATCCAGGAAGACTGACATTCAGGATAAAAGGAGAGATCAAGAGTTTCCAGGAAAAACAGAAACTAAGAGAATTTGTGATCACTAAATCAGCCCTGCAAGAGATATTAAAGAGGATCCTTTGAGTGAACAGAGAGCCCAAAAGTAACAAAGACCAGAAAGGAACAGAGACAATCTATAGGAACAGCAACTTTACAAAGGTAATACAATGGCACTAACTTCATATCTTTCAATAAATACCCTAAATGTAAATGGACTAAATGCTCCAATCAAAAGACACAGGGTATCAGACTGGCAAAAAAAAAAAAAAAAAAAAAAAAAAGACCCTCTTGCTGCTTATAAGAGACTCATTTTAGACCCAAAGACTCCTCCAGATTGAAAGTGACGACAGGGTGAAAAACCATTTATCATGCTAATGGACATCAAAAGAAAGCTAGAGTAGCAATCCTTATATCAGACAAATTAGACTTTAAACCAAAGAATGTAAAGGACATTATATAATAATAAAAGTGTCTATCCAACAAGAAGATGTAGCAATTATAAATATTTATGCCCCTAACTTGAAAGTAGCCAATTATATAAACCAATTAATAACAAAATTAAAGAAACACATTGATAATAATACAATAATAGGGGACTTTAACACCTCACTTGCTGTAATGGACAGATCATCTAAGCAGAAGATCAACAGTGAAACAGGGCTTTGAATGACACAATGGGACCAGATGGATTTCACAGATATATTCAGAGCATTTGATCTGAAAGCAACAGAATACACATTCTTCTCAAGTGCACATGGAACATTCTTCGGCATAGTTCACATACTGGGTCACAAATCAGGTCTCAGTCAGTACCAAAAGACTGAGATTATTCCATGCATATTTTCAGGCCACAATGCTTTAAAACTTGAAGTTAACTACAAGAAAAAATTTGGAAGGACCACAAATACATGGAGACTAAAGAGCATCCCCCTAAAGGATGAATGCTTCAACCAGTAAATTAAAGAATTTGAAAAATACATGGAAGCAAGTGAAAATGAAAACACAATAGTTCAGAACCTTTAGGATGTAGCAAAAGTGGTCCTAAGAGGGAAATCTATAGCAATACAGGCCTTTCTCAAGAAACAAGAAAAGCCTCAAATACACAACCTAACCTTACACCTAATGGAGCTGGAAAAAGAACAGCAAAGAAAGCTTAAATCCAGCAGGAGAAGAGAAATAACAAAGATTAGAGCAGAAGTCAATGATATAGAAATTTTTTAAAAGGTAGAACAGATCAACAAAACTGGGAGATGTTTCCTTGAAAGAATTAATAAGATCAATAAATTCCTAATCAGACTTATCAAAAAGAAAAGAGAAAGGAATAATAAATAAGATCATAAATGAAAGAGGAGAGATCACAACCAACACCAAAGAAATACAATTATAAGAGAATATTATAAGTAATTATATGCCAACAAATTAGGCAATCTGGAAGAAATGGATGCATTCCTAGAAACATATAAAGTACCAAAACTGAAACAGGAAGAAATAGAAAACCTGAACAGATCCAAAACCAGCAAAGAAATTGAATCAGTAATCAAATATCTCCCAACAGGGGTGCCTGGGTGGCTCAGTCAGTTAAGCATCTGCCTTCAGCTCAGGTCATGATCTCAGGGTCCTGGGATGAAGCCCCACATAGGGCTCCCTGCTCTGCAGGGAATCTGCCTCTTCCTCTCTCTCTGTGTTCTCTCTCACTCTCAGTATCTCTTAAGTAAATAAATTAAATCTTTACAAAAAAATGTTTTTAAATCTCCCAACAAACAAGAGTCTAGGGCTGGATGGTTTCCCAGCAGAATTCTACCAAATATTTAAAGAAGAATTAATGCCTATTCTTCTGAAGCTGTTTCAAAAACCAGAAATGGAAGGAAAATTTCCAAACTCATTCTATGAAGCCAACCTTACCTTGATCTCAAAACCAAAGGTCCCATCAGAAAGGAGAATTACAGACCAATATCCCTAATGAACATGAATGCAAAAATTCTCAGCAACAGACTAGCCAATAGGATTTAACCTATTGGCTATTTAGATTATTTGCCACAACCAAGTGAAATTTATTCTTGGAATGTAAGCATGGTTCAACATGGGCAAATCAATCAATGTGACTCACCACATTAACAAAAGGACAAGAACCCTATGATCTTCTCAGTAGATGCAGAAAAAGCATTTGACAAAGTACAACATCTTTTCTTTCTTTTTTTTTTAATTTTTATTTATTTATGATAGTCACAGAGAGAAAGAGAGAGACAGAGACACAGGCAGAGGGAGAAGCAGGCTCCATGCACCGGGAGCCCGACGTGGGATTCGATCCTGGGTCTCCAGGATCGCGCCCTGGGCCAAAGGCAGGCGCCAAACCGCTGCGCCACCCAGGGATCCCACAACATCTTTTCTTGATTAAAACTCTTCACAGTGTAAGAATAGAGGGAACATGTCTCAATATCATAAAAGCCTTATATGAAAAACCCACAGTGAATATTATCTTAAATGGGGAAAAACTGAGATCCTTTCCCCTAAGTTCAAGAACACAACAGGATGCCCACTATCACCACATTGTTCAACATAGTACTAGAAGTCCTAGCCTCAGCATTCAGACAACAAAAAGAAATGAAAGACATCCAAATTGGCAAAGAAGTCAAACTTTCACTCTTCACAGATCACAAAAACCCCAACAGAAAATTGCTAGAACTGATATAGGAATTCAGCAAAGGGGGAGGATATAAAATCAATGCACAGAAATCCATTGCAATTCTATATATACTAACAATGAGGCAGAAGCAAGAGAAATCAAGGAATTGATCCCATTTACAATTGCAACAAAAACCATAAGATACCTAGGAATAAACCTAACCAAAGAGGTAAAGGATCTGTACTCAGAAAACTAGAAAACACTCATGGAAGAAATTGAGGAAGACACAGAGAAATGGAAAAACATTCTATGCTCATGGATTGGAAGAACAAAATGTCCATACTACCCTAAGCAGTCTACACATTCAAAGCAATCCCTATCAAAAGACTATCAACATTTTTCACAGAACTGGAACAAACAATCCTAAAGTTTTTATGGAACCAGAAAAGACCTCGAATAGCCAAAGGAATGTTGAAAAAGAAAATCAAAGCTGGAGGCATTACAGTTCTAGACTTCAAGCATAATACAAAGCTGTAATCATCAAGACATTATGGTACTGGCACAAAAACAGACACATAGATCAACAGAACAGAATAAAGAACCCTCAACTCTATGGTCAACTAATCTTTGACAAAGCAGGAAAAAATACCCAATGGTAAAAAGTCTCTCTCAATGGTGTTGGGAAAATTGGACAGCCACATGCAGAAGAATGAAACTGGACTGCTTTCTTGCCACCCTACATGAAAATAGACTCAAATGGATGAAAGACCTAAATGTGAGACAAGAATCTACCAAAATCCTAGAGGAAAACACTGACAGCAAACTCTGTGACCTCAGCCACAGCAACGTCTTGCTAGACATGTCTCCAAAGAAAGAGAAACAAAAGCAAAATGAACTATTGGGACTTCACTGAGATTAAAAACAACAACAAAACTTTTGCACAGTAAAGGAAACAGTCAACAAAACTAAAAGGCAACCTATGAATGGGAGAAGATATTTGCAAATGTCTTATCATATAAAAGACTGGTATCCAAAATCGATAAAGAACTTATCACACTCAACACCCCAAAAAACAAAAACCCTGGTCAAGAAATGGCAGAAGACATAAATAGACATTTCTCCAGAGTAGACATACAAATGGCCAACAGACACATGAATAAATGCTGAACATCATTCGGCATCAGGGAAATACAAATCAAACCACAATAAGATACCACTTCACACCAGTCAAGAGTGCTAAAATTAACAACTCAGGAAACAACAGATGTTGGTGAGGATGTGGAGAAAGAGGAACCTCTTATATTTTTGGTGGGAATACAAACTGGTGAGGCCACTCTGGAAAATGGTATGGAGGTTCCTCAAAAAGTTAAAAATAGAGCTACCCTATGACTCAGCAATTACACTACTAGGTATTTATCTAGAGGATACAAACATAGTTATCCAAAAGGACACCTGCACCCCAATGTTTATAGCATTAGTGTCCACAATTGCCAAACTGTGGAAAGAGCCCAGATATCTAGCAACAGAATAATGGATAAAGAAGATGTGGTATATACATACAATGGAATATTACTTAGCCATCAAGAAAGAATGAAATCTTGCCATTCACAATGATGTGAATGGAACTAGAGGTATTATGCTAAGTGAAGTAAGTCTGTCAGAAAAAGATAAATACCATATGATTTCACTCATTGATGGAATTTAAGAAACAAAACAGATGAACATAGGGGAAGTGAAGGAAAAATAAGAGGAAAACAGTGAAGAAGACAAATCATAAGAGACTCTTAACTACAGGGAACAAACTGAGGGTTGCTTGAGGGGAGATGGGTGGGGGATTGAGTAACTGGGTGATGGACACTTGAAGTAATGAGCATTGGGTGTTATATAGAACAGATGAATCACTGAATTCTACCTCTGAAATTAATAATATAGTGTATGTTAATTAAATTAAATTTAAATTTAAATTTTTTTAATTAAAAAAGATGTGGTGTGTATATACTACAGAATATTATTCAACCATAAAAAAGATTGAAATCTTGCTATTTGTAACATGAGTGGACCTACAGGATATAATACTAAATGGAAAAAGAGTCAGAGAAAGGCAAATACCATATGATTTCACTCATGTGGAATTTAAGAAACAAATGAAGATAGTAATACACATTTGGAAAAAAGGAATAAACAAGAAAACAGACTCTTAAATACAGAGAACAAACTGATGGTTGCCAGAGGTAGCTGGAAAGATAGATGAAATAGATAAGGGGAATTAAAAGAATGCTTATCTTATGGGCAGTGAAAAATGTATAGAATTGTTGGATCATTATATTGTACATCTGAAACTAATTTAATACTGTATGTTAATTATACTTGAATAAAAAATAAATGAATTAATTAATCTAAAGTCTATTCTTAACAGTGGTTGGTGTGTAAGAGGATCACAATAAATCCTCTCTGTTTCATGAAGAGAACACCAGTGGAAGCCAGCCCCAAATCTCCCCTTGGCCAGGACTTCTCCAGGAGCAGCTAAACAAATGCCAGTCGTGCCTTTCTTCTTCTCTGGTAACCAGGTGGGCCTCTAGGGCAACTTCAGCCCATTAGATGCTTTTCCTAGGGCTATGTCTCTTTCAGATTAGGTTGGCAAATTGAGTTGAGGGTAGACACCTAGCGAGGCAAATGCTGCTGCCCTAGGCATCCCACTAGAAAAGAGCATGCATGTACAAACACACACACACACACACATACACACACACATATGCACACACACAACAAAACCACTGCAGCTATGGAAATGACAACACAAGTCCTGTATGACTCTAATGGCCTAATTTTTAGATACGCATACCATGTGATCATTCCAACAGTGGTGTGGTTTCCTTCAAACAATTCCTTTGGGAGACTAAACATTTATTCCAGCAAGATGTATGCTTATGCTCAGAAAATGATCATCCTCAGCTCTGTAACCCTCAAATTTAAATTTCTGTGACTTGGGGAAGATCAAGAGTTCTTTACCTGGGAAAATACAGATTCCCATGCAGACTATTCTCTGTGTTGTACATTTTGTCAGGTCCTCAACACACAAAAAATGGTTAAGAATTATTGTTTTAGGGAGTGAATTTTGATTTTTAAAAAAACATGTAAAATTATTTTTGAGTCAATCATGATTAAGCTAGATAATATGTAAAGCTCGAAACAAAATGCAACTACAAATTAATGAGATAATTTTGGGTGGTTTATAAACTGGTTCTAAAGGAAATTAATCCCATTAAAGGACTCTCATATGTTTTGAATTATTTCTCTTTGAAATAAATGTCAAGCCCCATCAAGATTATTAATTTTGAAAGAAAAAAGATGCATTTCAACAGGCAAGTTCTGTTGTTTGTTAAAAATAACCTTATTACCGCCTATTCTCAAGCCACAGACCAGATTCAGAATAATATTTTCCTCCTCAAGTAATCATAATCAGCATCCCTTACATTTGTATAGTATTTTACAGTTTATATAGCATCTTGCAATTTAAAGGCATTCTACAGCTTATAAAGAACTGATTCATCTATATTTTTGTTAGATTCTCACAATAGCCCCATGAGGCTATCCTTTACAGGTGATTTCTGAGTGTCTGAGCTTTGGGCTTCAACTTGAATGGGACTCTTCCTTCTACAAATCTCCTTGGACTTCAAAGTCTTTGAGTGTAAATATGTGGGGAAAACAATGCAATTATTGATTCTGTCTGATGTACACTCCCTCTTCAATACCCTATCATTCTTTGAGAACTTGCTTTCTACCTTTTTTGGATATTGATATAGTCACACACATGTACATATGCGCACACACACATATGTGTTGGTCCACTGGTCTGTATTTTTAGGAATCTTTTCTTCTCTTGTTTCACAGTTCATACCCCGCCCCCCGCACCCCCCGCCCGCCTTTCACCTTTATCAAGAAATAACCTGCAACAGAGAGAGGGGAAGAAGAAACACCATAGAGCTCTTTCAGGAAGCCCACACCATCTGTAAATAAATGTTCCCCAAGGAACACAACCTCTCTCATTTTCATCCACCTCCATATCCATATATATATCTCTTTTGATAAGAATGTCCACCTTTCAACTAACTCCTTCAGGCAGCTCACAATAGAAAGTAAAAGCCATCCCAGTGAATCAGGTCAAATTCAGTGACTGCCTAACAAACCCTGGTTGTTCTAGATCCAATTCTTTGGGAAAGGAGATTGCCTCTGCTGGATAACTCTTGGGATGACACAGGTTTGGATTCTTGGATCCATTGAAGAGCTCATGGATGGTAATAGAGAGTTGGAAGGCTTGGTCCAAAGGAGCCCTGTAAATGGCTCAACCAAACCTGACCTATCAATACTCTAAAGACTCTCTCTGGGTGCCTCGGTGGCTCAGTCAGTTAAGCATCTGACTTTGGCTGAGGTCATGATCTCAGAGTCCTGGAATGGAGCCCCACATCAGCCTCCCTGCTCAGCGGGGAGTCTGCTTCTCCCTCTCCCTCTCCCTCTGCCCCCCCCCCGCCCCCTCCAGTCATGCTCCCTCTGTCTCTCTCTCAAATAAATAAATAAATAAATAAATAAATAAATAATAAATAATTAATAAAATAATACTCTAAATATTCTGAAATAATACTCTAAAGATTTGAAAATAATACTCTAAAGATTCTCAAACCATCCCTGAAACCTGAGTGGCTTGGTGAGGGTGAGTAGACTGGAATGACATTTGGGCTGCTCATTTGCCTTTGGAGTTCCACTGAGCTAACACAATATAACTCCTAAAGACACTTTTGAGCTGAATATTTAATACTAAAGCAGTGAATTTCTCAATATTATATTAGTAGGAAGAGGTCAATAGATTATTTCTTCTTAAAGACTATTCCTTTATTCTGGCTCCAAAGGTATTATTCTGGAGTAAAACATTTTTTCACGTCTCTTATTGTTACAGTCTCCTAATTGGGCTTCCTGGCTTCAATCTCTTGCTCATTTCTTTAAGGTACACTTCTTTTAAGATCTCTGATCATCAAAATCTTTCAGTGGATCTCCAGTTAGAGAGCGGAGACCAAACTCCCTATCTTGGTGGGTAAGCCCCCCTAGAGTCTGGCCTCAATTTATCAGAGAGGCATTTCTAATGGTTAAGTATTTGGGCTTTCAGGTTAGACAAACATGGTTTCAGTGCCACTTTACCACTTGTTAGCTGTGTAACCTTGGGCAAATTACCAAACTTCTCTAAACTTCAGTTCCCTTATTGTAATGACTATAGTTGTAATATCTCATATGGTTGTTTTGTGGATTAAATGAGATAATGCATGGAAAGTGCTATGTATGGGTATCTCATACATAAAAGAAAGATTCTAACACATTTTATTTATCATTATTATTGTTTTCCGATCCTATCTCCTCCTTTTCAGTTGCAGCTAAGCTGATATAAAATTCACTGTCCTTGTTTTCGCATTCTTGCTCTACACATATATTCCCTTTATCATTTTTAGCTATCTTCAGCTTCTAAAAAATTACTTTTCTTATCTTCATTACCCATCCAAATTATGTACATCGTTCAATACCCAGCTGAAATATCACTGACTACATGAAGTACTTTCTTTCCACCTGAGTAGTCTCCCATGATTGTTGTCTGTCATCTAAACTCTTACAATATACTTATTGGTTCTACTACTTACATAGATTTTTTTGCAAGTTCACACAGTTTTATTAATATGTATACATTTATTTCATATCTTTGTTCTATTCATAATATTAAACTCTTGTTGATTATTTTTATATTGAATTGTTTCTTCAGCTCTTTTTCTATCAAAATCTATGTTTTAGGCTATTCTGAACCACATATTTTCCCCAACATTTTATCTTGAAAAATTTAAGATACATGGAAAGTTGAAGTAACTATAAAACAAATATCCTTATGCCCACTACCTATATTCTCCAAATTAACATGATATTACACTTGCTTTGTGCCTGTCTATTCATCCCTCTATGCATCCAATAGTCCATCTTACATTTTTAATGCATTTCATACTAGTTGCAGCCATCAGAACTCTTCACAAATCATGACACAAATTAGCTCCATCTGCTAAGGATTGTGAGGATGATCTACTTTATCTCCTGGCTTACAGATGAAAAAACTAGAGCCCTAAGATATTGGACAATTAATTTAACATTGGTTAGTTAATCTCCAAATATATATTGATTACCTACTATGTGGGTCCTGGAGATATAATAATGAACAAAACAGATAAAGTCTTTGCCATCATGAGGCTTACAGGATCCTGAGATCTCCAGACCCTTACTACTGGTGATACCTGAACACTTTCATGTATAATAATAATCGCTTTTTTTCTACATGAATAAATGACTGTAGTTTAGAATTATTTTTCTTGAACATATAAGAGAAATCTCACAAATTCCTCCAGGGGAGACAAAATATATTATGAGAGTTGAAATTGTAGCCTCTGTGGAAGAAAAGATTCTCAGAAACATGGAGATGTGAGCCTGAGCCCAAGAGTTAAAGCTGTGAACCAGAAACAGCAGTCTCCCGAGAGCTAGAGCAGGGACACCCAGATCAGACTACAAGAAGCATATGAATTCAGGCAAAAGGAACCCTAGACTTGCAGAAAGCTCAATATAAGGTGGGACCAAGAATTACAGATACAAGGATTTCATTAAGAGTGGCCTCCCTAAGCTGGACTTTGTGCCTATTTTTATTTTTATTTTCTTAAGATTATTTATTTATTTATTCATGAAAGATACAGAGAGAGGCAGAGACACAGGCAGAAGGAGAAGCAGGCTCCATGCAGGGAGCCTGATGTGGGACTCGATCCAGGGACTCCAGGATCATGCCCTGGGCGAAGGCAGATGCGCAACCGCTGAGCCAGGCAGGCTTCCCCTGTGCCTATATTTAGAGTTGTAATTTCCTAGTAGACTGAGTATGTGTGAGTGAAACATGACTTTTCCTTAGGAAATTTCTAGAATTTCTCTCCTATTGAACAATTTAAGGATTTCACAAGATCTCCTCCAAGTTTGTACTGTTGGGATCTGTTTTTCTGTTTTAAGGTTAAGAAATGGGTCCATGGCTCAATTCAAGGGAATAGGTTAGAGATTTATCAAGGCTTTCGATCTGATCTTTAAAATTCCGAAGCCAGATTTTGGCCCCTAGGCTAAGTTCATCAATTGACGGCACATTTCCCTAAGACTGCCCTTTCAAAAAACATTGTTATAAATAGAGAGAGAGAGACTAGCTTTCTTGTTTCTTTCTTTTTTAAAACATTCTTTTTAATATTTTTTTTGTTGAGGTATAATCGACATAAAACATTATATTAGTTTCAGATGGACAACATAATGATTTGGTATATATATATATATATATATATATATATATATATATATTGCAAAATGATCACCATCTTAAGTCTAGTTAACATGCATCACCACACAGATACAAGGTTTTTTTTAACTGGTGATGAGAACTTTTAGGATCTACTTTCTTAGCAACTTTCAAATATGCAATATGGTATTATTAACTCTAGGTACCAAGCTGTACATTACGTCTCAATGACTTATTTATTTTATAACTGAAGTTTTTCTTTTTACACATCATCTATCTTCCCTAACCCCTGACTCCACCTCCACCTCTGGCAACCACAAATCTGTTCTCTGTATCTATGAGCTTAGTTTTTTGTTTTTGTTTTTTAGATTCTACATATAAGTGAATACAGTATTTGTTTTTCTGTCTTGTTTCGCTCAGCATAATGCCTCAAACTCCATCCATGTTGTCACAAATGGCAAGATTTCATTCTTTTTATGGCTGAATAATATTCCATCATGTATATATACCACATTTTTAAATCCATTTATCCAACTATGGATACTTAGGTTATTTCCATATCTTGGCTATTCTAAATAATGCTGCAGTGAACATAGGGATGCATATATCTGTCAAGTTAAGGTTTTCATTTTCTTCAAATAAATATTCAGAAGTGGAACTGCAGGATATTATGGTAGTTCTATTGTTAAGTTTTTGAAGCACCTCCATGCTGTTTGCCCTGTACACAAGGGTTCCCTTTTCTCCACATCCTTACCAACAATTATTATTTCTTGCCTTTCTGATAATAGCCATTCTAACCTGTCTGAGGTAATATCTTATTGTGCTTTTGATTTGCAGTTCCCTGATGATTGCTGGTGTATCTGTTGCCTATCTGTATGCCTGTTTTGAAAAAAAAAAAAGTTTATTCAGATCTTCTGCCCATTTTTTAATCAGACTGTTACACTATTGAGTTGTATGAATATTTTGGCTGTTAATCCCTTATCAGTTATTTGAGTTGGAAATATTTTCTTCCATTCAGTAGGTTGCCTTTCATTTTGTTGATGGTTTTCTTTGCCGTGAAGAAGCTTTTTAGTTTGATATGATCCCAATTGTTTAATTTTTGCCTTTTTTAAAAAAGATTTATTTATTTATCTATTCATGAGAAACACAGAGAGAGAGGCAGATATATAGGCAGAGGAAGAAGCAGACTCTCCGCAGGAAGCCTGATAGGGGACTCAACCTGGGACCCCGGGATCATGCCCTGAGCTGAAGGCAGATGCTCAACCACTGAGCCACCCAGGTGTCCTTGTTGCTTTTGCTTTTGTTTTTGGTGTCAAACCCAAAAAATTATCACCAAAGTCAATGTTAAGGAGTTTACTGTCTATGTTTTCTTCCAGGAGTTTTATAGTTTCAAGTCTTATTATATTCAAGTCTTTAATCCAACTTGAGTTAATTTTTGCATATGGTGTAAGATAGTGATCCAGTTCCTTTTCTTTCTTCTTTCTTTCTTTCTTTCTTTCTTTGTTTCTTTCTTTCTCTCTTCCTTTTTTTTTTTTTTTTGATGTGGCTGTCCAATTTTTTCAACACTGTTTATTGAAGAGACTGTTCTTTCCTCATTATATATTCTTGGCTCCTTTGTAAATTAATTGACTGTATATGTGTCCATTTATTTCTGGGCTTTGTATTCTGTTTCACTGATCTGTATGTGTTTTATGACAATACCATATTGTTTTGCTTACTATAACTTCATAATATAGTTTAAAATCAGAGAGTGTGATACTTCCAGCTTTGTTCTTCTTTCTCAAGATTGCCTTGGCTATTTAGGGTCTTTTGTGGTTCCACACAAAATTTTAGAATTTTTCTTTTTTATTTATCTTACATTTGGTAAGTAGACTATTTGTAGGTGACCCTAAAAAATTACAGATGTCATCAACAGGAAGGATTATGAGTAGTTTGGATTATTGTTCCCAATTATTCACTCTTCTCCTTTCTTGTAAGCTGATGACATGTCCCCATGCATTGCTGAGGTGATTTGTCTCCCTATCCCACTGACATGGGATTTGGTTATGAGACCTGTTTTGGCCAATAGCATTGGAAACCAACAGAATTTACTCCATGAATGCCAAATGATTTGGTTTTCCCACTTCCACAAAAATTGGTCAGACTGAGTCTCAGAATGGAAAGACCAGTGGAACAGAACTACCACTAGTTTGCAACTGCCAGCATATACTGTAAGTGATAAAAGCATGTTTATGTTATTAACAATAGTTGTTATGGAGTTGTTTGTTTCTACAGCAAAGCTGACTGATATATATTTACAAAAGCCTATTGAGACTAGCCCTTCCCCAAAGTTTTGCCTAGAGTAGATGAGATACTTCAAAAAGTTAGGTTTCTTTCTTTCTTTTTTTTTTTTTTAACTCTTGCAATATTGCAGGAAGGTGATTTGGAAATTAAAGGATACTAATTCAAGTGAATGAGAATAGTATAGAAAGAGACAGCAGGTCTGTACTGGGAATAGGTAAAAATGTTTCCTTGACTTTAAAATCTTTAGTTTAGTTTGTTACATTATCCTTAGGCTCCCTAGAAAATCCTTTTTAAACTTTGGAGTTTGATTTCTCCCAGAATAGCCATGGCCTGTGAAATGACTAATAGTTTTATTGAAAAATTAAGTTGCTTTAAATAAAATACTTTATAAAATACTTATAAAATACTTTCAAGCACTATACTTGAAAATAAACCTTTTTTTCCCAAGCAACTGTCTAGTGACATAGAAATCAGCAGACTTTGTTGATTTTTATCTGAAAATATGGTTAGATTCTTTTCCTATGGGGTGGTAATGTAGGCCAGCAATGCCTTTTCCAAGATCTACTGAACCCTGTGAGGACCATCTGGAATCTAATAGGAATTTTTAAATCTTGAGCATTCTAAAAACTCCTGAAATTCTAACTTCTTATTAACTGGGCACCGTTTTGGACCATTTGACGCTGTTTTCAAAAGCAAATGTCACCCTTATTTAAGTCCCTGTCTTTGTATCCTTGTACTGTTCTGGTTGCTCTTAGACCCACTTTTTCATCCATTTTGAAAAACAAGACAGATAAAGCCCAAAGTGTCACTTTCATCAAAGCACATATCTGACTCCTATGCCATTATCTAGAGCATGAAGGCCAAACCATAACTTATCAAGGCCCTCTGCAAATAAAACCCAATATTAGGTCTTAGCTTCCTACATCACAAACTCTCTACTCAAGATTAATGATCTACTCACTATTCCACAAATATAACTTGTGCTTTCCTGCTTCTTCACCCCTACTCATGAAGCTAAAGATATGTGCTCTCCCTTTCTCTCTCTCTTTTTCTCTCTCTCTTTCAACTGCTTGTCCAAATATTCCTCATTCTTTAAACCCCTGGTAACATTTCACTCATGAAGCTATCCATGACAACACAATCACCAGGAACTTGGTTTTCATTACTATCACAAGGAACATGAGATGATACAGGTTTTTCACAACCTAATATTGCCTGACTTTGTGAAGTCAAAGGACAAGAATTTATTACCATAACTTCTTAGGAGATAAATAGCTTGATCATAAGGCAAAAAGATAAACACCACATTCAAGCGTATTCTATAAGGCCAGATTCTGCTGTGGGCATTTTTGTTGGAATTTAGGGACAAATACAAACACCAAAATCACCTTTTTATAGTAACGGCTACTGCTCAAGCAATCTTTTCAGAACCTGGAGATCTTTTAGAGATTGTGGGTTCTTAGGATAATAGAGAGTAATTCCTTTTTTGTTTTGTTTTGTTTTGTTTCAAGTTTTTATTTAAATTCTAGTTAGTTGGGATGCCTGGGTGGCTCAGTGGTTAATAAGCATCTGCCTTCAGCTCAGGGCGTGATCCTGGAGTCCCAGGATTGAGTCCCACATCTGGCTCCCTGCATGGAGCCTGCTTCTCCCTCTGCCTATGTCTCTGACTCTCTCTCTCTCTCTGTGTCTCACTTGAATAAATAAATAAAATCTAAATAAATAAATAAATAAATAAATTCTAGTTAGTTAATATAGTGTATTATTGCTTTCAGGAGTAAAGTTTAGTAATTCAACACTTATATATAACACCCAGTGCTCATCACAACATGGTGTCCTTAATACTCATCACCAATTTAGCCCATCCCCCCACCTGCCCTCTAGCAACCCTCTGTTTGTTCTCTATAGTTAAGTCTCTTTCAGGGTACCTAAGTGTTTCAGCTGGTTAAACATCCAGATTTTGGTTTTGGCTCAGGTTGTGATCTCAGGATTGAGAGATTGAGCCCTGTGTTAGGCTCACACTCTGTGAGGAGTCTGCTGGAAATTCTCCCTCCCCCTCTCCCTCTCCCTCCCCCTTTCCATCTCCCTTCCTCCTGTGCCCCCACCCTGCTCACCTGTGCTCTCTCTCTCTCTTTCTCAAATAAAATAAATAAATATTTTTTAAAAAGTCTTTTTCATGGTTTGCCCCCTCTTTTTTTCCCTTCCACTCTGTTCACCCCTTTTTTTCTTAAATTCCACATGAGTGAAATCATATGGTATTTGTCTTTCACTTGTTTCACTTAGCATAATGCACTCTAGCTCCATCCACGTCATTGCAAATGGCAAGATTGTATTCTTTTTGATGACTGAGTAATATTCCATTATATATAATATATGTTATCTATATATAATATAGGATATATATATCCCACATCATCTTTATCCATTCATCAGTGAATGGACATTTGGGCTCTTTCCATAATTTGGCTATTGTCGATAATGCTGTTATAAACATCAGGGTTCATGTGTCCCTTTGAATCAGTATTTTTGTATCCTTTGAGCAAATACCTAGTAGTGCAATTGCTGGATTGTAGAGTATTTCTATTTTTAACTTCTTGAGGAACCTCTATGTTTTCCAGAGTGGCTGCACCACTTTGAATTCCCACCAACAGTGTAAGAGGGTTCCCCTTTCTTTACATTCTTGCCAACATCTATTGTTTTCTGTATTGTTAATTTTAGCCAGGTATGTGGTGGTATCATTGTAGTTTTGATTTTTAGTTCCCTCATGATGAGTAATGTTGAACATCTTTTCATATGTCTGTTAGCTATCTATATGTCTTCTTTGGAAAAATGTCTATTCATGTCTTTTGCCCATTTCTTTTTTTTCTTCTGCTCATTTCTTTTGTTTTGTTTTGTTTTGTTTTTCTTCTGCCCATTTCTTAATAGGATTATTTGTTTCTTGGGTGTTGAGTTTGATAACTTCTTTATATACTTTGGATACTAACCTTTTATCAGATTGTCATTTGCAAATATCTTCTCCTATTCCATAGGTTGCCTTTTAGTCTTGCTAATTGTTTCTTTCATGGTGCAGAAGCTTTTATCTTGATGAAGTCCCAATAGTTCATTTTTGCTTTTGTTTCCCTTACCTCCAGGGATGTGCCTAGTAAGAAGTTGCTACAGCCAATATTAAAGGGATTACTGCCTGTGTTCTCCTCTAGGATTTTGCTGATTTCATATCTCACATTTAGGTCTCTCATCCATTTTGAATTTATTTTTGTGTAAAGTGTAAGAAAGTGGTCGAGTTTCATTCTTCTGTGTGGTTATCCAGTTTTCCCAACACCATTTGTTGCAGAGACTGTCTTTTTTTCTTTCCATTGAATATTCTTTCCTGCATTGTCAAAGATTAGTTGACCATATAGTTATAAGTCCATTTCTAGGTTCTCTATTCTGTCCCATTGATCTATGTGTCCATTTCTGTGCCAGTACCATTCTGTCTTGATGACTACAACTTTGTAATATACCTTGAAGTCCAGAATTGTGATGCCTCCCACTTTGCTTTTCATTTTCAAGATTGCTTTGGCTATTTGGGTCTTTTGTGGTTCCATATAATTATTAGGCTTGTTTGTTCTAGCTCTGTGAAAATTGCTGGTGGTATTTTGATAGGGATTGCATTAAATGTGTAGATTGCTTTGGGTAGTATGGACATATTAATAATATTCTTCCAATCATGGAGAGCAAGTCTTAAAAGTCTGGGAGATTTGTGCATTCTCTAAAAAATTTAAGTATTATTTTTAGTCCATTAGTTTTAAACCTTATTTATTTTGTAATAGAACACCTTTTATTTTCAAAAAAGTTTTTTGGGTGGCCCCGGTGGCCCAGCGGTTTAGTGCCGCCTGCAGCCCAGGACGTGATCCTGGGGACCCTGGATCGAGTCCCACGTCAGGCTGTCTGCATGATGCCTGCTTCTCCCTCTGCCTGTGTCTCTGCCTCTCTCTCTATGTGTCTCTATGAATGAATAAATAAATTCTTTAAAAAAAAGTTTTTCACACAGAACCTTAATGTATAAAACAGATCAAATGTATTTTAATTAAAGGAGGACAGCAGGTTAGGCATACCACTCAGTTGACCTATACCCCAAGGTGATTTCTGCTTCCCTTCCGTGCAACACCAATTATGCTGGTCTAGCTCAACTCTGCTATCCAGTCTACAACATCTCTGATGATGTTCACCCAGCCTGTCTTTATTTTTCTTTTAAGATTTTATTTATTTTTTAAGACAGTATGCACAAGAGAAAGCACAAATGTGGAGAGGGGCAGAGGGAGAGGGGGAAGCAAGCTCCCCACTGCGTAGGGAGCCCGATACAGGGCTTGATCCCAGAACCCTGGGATCATGACCTGAACCAAAGGCAGACACTTAGCTGACTGAACCACCCAGGTGTCCCCACTCAACTTGTCTTTAAGTCTAAGATCTTAGACTTCCTGCTTTGCTGAATCTGAGCTATAAACTAATATAACCATTATCAAAATGGGGAAGTAGCAGCTGCTCAAATCAAAATCCACCTGGGATGAACAGGTTAGGAACCTTCAACAGATAGCAACATGTGCTGTGCATGCCAAAGTACTCAGACAACAATGAGGGAAGGGACTCAATGTCAACCTCTGGATCAGAGCCAACTGCCTCCAGGTCAGTGAAGATAGCAGGAGGAGCTCTACAGAGTGTACCTTGGAAAATGGGATTGGGCTTTTTGGCACTATCTTTACTCCTTACAATTGCTTCAAGCCTCAGGGCTGCCGGCTGTTTGAAATATCATTTTAATTAAAACATTTACTCTAAGTGACAGAATCAATCTAATGAAAGGTTACAAAGACTAAGGCTGGAGAACATTTAAAAATGTGTATCATATTGCTATTTCACTCACACCCATACCAGGTCTCTTTCTTTCATAATGAAGTCCAAGACCAATAGATGGGATCTTCCAGAATCACAAAATACATGTATTTTTCATCTCATGGAAAAAGGAGTCTTTCATAAACCAATAAACATTTAAATGGCGTTGTGGGAAGAAAGATTCCTCATGCCAGGTTCCACATCCAAATGAGCTGAGGCAAAGTCCTATGTGACAGGTAATCATGGATAAACATAAGTAGGAAGCTTAACTTCCTACTGGTGGCTGTCCAGAGCCTCTTGAGGCTAAGCCAGTGTTTCCACTCCCACTCCTGAGTTAGGTGTTATTGCCTTCCAACAAACCTGCAAAGGTGCCACAGATGTAAGATAGAAGGAAGAGAGGAAGACAAAACTCTGTATGAAAGGAAGTGATTCACTTAAAAATATACTATATTTAAATACAATATTAATGTGAGCATAGGATTCTATACTCTAGTGAGAGTAAGGGTATGTCTGCTGGAAGCCAAATTGGGAATAAACAAAACAACCAAAGTTGGATTTTGGGAGATGTGCACTAACCCATGGGTAAAATGCCAGCCAGGTGCCTACTGGGAGAATGTATACTGGAGAGCACAAAAGCAAAAGGTGTTGCTGAGAAAACACCTGGCAAACCCTCAGAACGCAGAATGCAGGCAATCAAACAGAACCATGAAATAAACACAACATAAAACTCACCAGTCAACCACTTTGCTTCTTCTGAATTATGCTGAGAGTGGTGGCATACTTCCAGATATAGATGGTATGTTATTTAATGGGTAGTAACAAACTGCTGGCATAGGGGTTTCATGTTGTCGGTGTATAAATAGGAGTCATTTGGGCTCCTTGCTGTACAATTGCCCTTACTGAAGATAAATAGTGTGTGCAATTTCTGCTGTCAACAGAATACAGTATAATAGGCCTTCAGTGGGATGAAATGACACTGGGCAGTAGTGGCTTGAGACCAGGGGCCCTGGTTGGTAATGGCCAGCATTGCATTCAGTGTCATGCACTTTTGCCACCTCCACTTTCGTCTAAACTCATCTCCTATAAGAAATTTTCTACCTGGCTGCAGTCAGTCTAGGTGTGAGGCACAGAATGAAGACATTTGCTTTTTCTCTGAGAGCCATAAAATCTGAGAAGAGGAACAACTCTTTTTTAAAAAAAGAATTTTAAAGGGCCACCTGGGTGTTTCAGTTGGTTAAGCATTTGCCTTCAGATCAGGTTGTGATACCAGGGTCCTGGAATAAACCTGAGTCCCTCTCCCTGCTCAGCGGGGAGTCTCCTTTCCCTCTCCATGTGCCCCTCCCCCTCACTTGTGCACACACTCTCTCAAATAAATAAATAAAATCTTTTTAAAAAAGAATTTTAAAATCTTATCTGTATATGTACATTTAGAATAACCAAATCTTAGAACTGGAAGGAATTTCAAAAGGGATCTAACCCAAACTCATCTATCACAAACCTGGCATGAAGCAGTGCCTGAGGTTTACAAAGTACAAACAGATAAAGAGTAAAACTTCATGCTTTTAAGTTCTTTTATTTCAAATTTTGCAATATTTCATAAGAGACATAGAAAAACAAAAAGGAAAATTAAAAAAAACCTATGTTGTTTATGGTATTTGAAATATATATAATCAAAAAGCCCCAGAGTCAAGGGGAAATACAACATGATACTGCAGAATTTCTAGAAAATGCTGATATTGAAAACAGACAAGTCAGAATCTCATGAATATAGCTAAACAGTACTCAAAGGAAATTAATAGTATTAAATATCTATGCTAATAAATATTAAAATAAATGAATTAAACATGTAACCAAAAAGTAGGAAAATAACATAAATGGAAAGAGAGCCGAAGAAAAAAATTGATAAGGATAAAAGAAATTAATGAGATTTTAAAAACTGACACTATTACATCAAAAAGCTGGTCCACTGAAAAAATTTTAAAAATAAATAATCCAATAGCCCATGTAGTTTTGAAAAGAAGAGGTAGCCTAAAGGCACAAAATAAGAAACGGCAAGGGAAAAGTAACCATCAAAAGAGAAGCAATTTTGGGGGCTCCTAGAAATTACTGAAGACCCAAAGGAAAGTTCATTTATGTGGGTTGTATGTATTACTATTTACTATATTTGATATTAACTTGACAATTTAAACAATGTTTATTAATTAAAATTTTAAATAATTAAAAATCCATTTCATGTTAACATAAATAACAATTTTAGGAAAAATAAAAACTCTATTCTTCTTTAAAAATTACTAAAAAAAAAATTACTGAGAAGAGTGGCTTGTTTACATTTTTGCAGATCTCTTTAATATCTGGCTTAATAGAAGACAGCTGGATTCTCATCCACTTCTGCATTGTATATTGTTATGTCACATGCTATAGCCTCTGAACACCTCTACCATGTGTTAGTGAGACAGTGAAGGAAAGATCTGGAGGCTTGGTGTTCTAGGAAAATATAATTTACAAAAAATATATGTAATTTAACAACAAAGAACTAAAGACCAATCTTGTTTGTGACTACTGATGCAGAAATCTTAAATAGAATATTTGAAAATAGAACCCAACAGTGTAGCATATTAACCAAACATCAGGATCAAGCAGGACTCGTTCCAGAATGCAAGAATACTTTGATACTAGGAAATCATTAGTCATCATAAGTCAACCAAATACATAAGTCATCATATTAGTAGATTGAAGCATTTGACAAAATTAAAAACCCATTCCTGATAGAAACAATCAATAAAATAGGAACCAATAAATACTTTTTAAAAATCATAAAGTACAAAACTATCATGTATTTCATTAACATAAATTTATGTACACACTTCTTTTATTTATTTTTAAAATATTTTATTTATTTATTCATGAAAGAGAGAGAGAGAAGCAGAGACACAGACAGAAGGAGAAGCAGGCTCCATGCGGGGAGCACGATGTGGGACTCCATCCCAGGACTCCAAGATCACACACCCTAAGCCCAAAGGCAGACACTCAACCGCTGAGCCACCCAGGCGTCCCAGACACTCCTTTTATACAACTTTATATATGATATAGATGTAGATACGAAGATGGAGAAAGAAATAGAGACTGAGATAAAAACAGAGATATCTTAGCTCCTAGACCAGCATCTTATTTAATGGAAAATCCTAAAGGCATTCCCACTAAAGTGGAATTTAAGACAAGGGTGATCTCAGTCACCATTATTAACCTGATATTGGAGATGTTAGTCAATGCTGTCCAGTAAGTGAAAGCCGGGCAGCCCAGGTGGCTCCTCGGTTTAGCGCCTCCTTCCGCAGGATCAAGTCCCACATCGGGCTCTCTCAGGGAGCCTGCTTCTCCCTCTGCCTGTGTCTCTGCCTCTCTCTGTCTCTCATGAATAAATAAATAAAATATTTTTTTTTTAAAAGTGAAAGCAATTAGAAGCATAAGAATTGGAAAAGAAGGATAAAATTATCTTTCAGGGTAAATCCAAGAGAAGTGGTGGAAAACTACAAATAATTAGAGACTTTAGTTAAGAAGCAGGAAATTGGGTCTCCCCAACACCACCACTTATTTCATATGCCACATTCCTGCTTATTCTCTGTTCCATTACTTTGTTTTTTCTATTTGTATATCAGGATCATGCAATTTTAATTACTATAACTTCATGATGTGTTTCTATTGTTAGGAAAATTCTAGCCTTTTTTCCCTTTCCAAAGTTGGTTTGATTATTTTTCTCTTGCACTTTTTCTCTTCCATGTGAAACTTAGGACTAGATCGTCAAGTTCCATTTAAAAGCCTTTTGATACACGCACCCTACATTTATTGCAGTATTATTTGCAATAGCCAAATAATGGAAGTCGCTCAAGTGTCCACTGACTGATGAATGGATAAAGAAAATGTGGTATAGGGGTGCCTGGATGGCTCAATCTGTTAAGCATCTGCCTTTGGCTCCAGTCATGAGCTCAGGGTCCTTGATCAAGCCCTGCATTAGGCTCCCTGCTCCACAAAGAACCTGCTGTTTGCCCTCCCTCCACCTGCTGTTCCCCCTGTTTGTGCTTTCCCTCTCTCCTCTTGCTCTCCCTCTCTGTGTCTTTTTAAATAAATAAATAAAATCTTTTAAAAAATGATGTGGTATATATACAAAATGGAATATTATTCAGCCATTAAGGAGAATGAAATCTTACGATTTGTAACAACATGGATGGAACTAGAGAATATAATGCTAAGTAAAATAAGTCAGAGAAAGACAAATACCATATGAATTCACTCATATGTGGAGTTTAAGAAACAAAACAAATGACCAAAGAAAAAAAGACAGATTAAGAAACAGACTCTTAACTACAGAGAACAAACTGATGGTTACCAGAGGGTAGGTGGGTAGGGCAATGGGTGAAATAGGTGAGGAGATTAAAGAGTACACTTATCTGATGAGCACTGAGTAATGTATAGAATCATTGAATCGCTATATTGTACACCTGAAACTAATATAACACTGTATGCTAGTTCTACAGGATTTTTTTTTTTTAAGAGAGAGGGAGAATGCAAGCGAGGGAAGAGGGCAGTGGGGGAGAGGAGAGAGAGCATCTTAAGCAGGCTCCATGCGGGCGAGCAAGAGTGGGACTCCATCCCAGGACTCCAAGATCACACACCTAAGCCAAGGCAGCACTCAAACGCTGAGCCACCCTGGGTCCAGGACACTCCTTTTATTACAACTTTATATATGATATAGTTGTAGATACGAAGATGGAGAAAGAAATAGAGACTGAGATAAAAAAAAGAGATATCTTAGCTCCTAGACCAGCATCTTATTTAATGGAAAATCCTAAAGGCATTCCCACTAAAGTGGAATTTAAGACAAGGGTGATCTCAGTCACCATTATTAACCTGATATTGGAGGATGTTAGGTCATGCGGTCCAGTAAGTGAAAGCGGGCAGACAGGTGGCTCCTCGGTTTAGCGCCTCCTTCCGCAGGATCAAGTCCCACATCGGGCTCTCTCAGGGAGCCTGCTTCTCCCTCTGCCTGTGTCTCTGCCTCTCTCTGTCTCTCATGAATAAATAAATAAAAATATTTTTTTTTTTAAAAGTGAAAGCAATTAGAAGCATAAGAATTGGAAAAGAAGGATAAAATTATCTTTCAGGGTAAATCCAGAGAAGTGGTGGAAAAACTACAATAATTAGAGACTTTAGTTAAGAAGCAGGAAATTGGGTCTCCCCAACACCACCACTTATTTCATATGCCACATTCCTGCTTATTCTCTGTTCCATTACTTTGTTTTTTCTATTTGTATATCAGGATCATGCAATTTTAATTACTATAACTTCATGATGTGTTTCTATTGTTAGGAAAATTCTAGCCTTTTTTCCCTTTCCAAAGTTGGTTTGATTATTTTTCTCTTGCACTTTTTCTCTTCCATGTGAAACTTAGGACTAGATCGTCAAGTTCCATTTAAAAGCCTTTTGATACACGCACCCTACATTTATTGCAGTATTATTTGCAATAGCCAAATAATGGAAGTCGCTCAAGTGTCCACTGACTGATGAATGGATAAAGAAAATGTGGTATAGGGGTGCCTGGATGGCTCAATCTGTTAAGCATCTGCCTTTGGCTCCAGTCATGAGCTCAGGGTCCTTGATCAAGCCCTGCATTAGGCTCCCTGCTCCACAAAGAACCTGCTGTTTGCCCTCCCTCCACCTGCTGTTCCCCCTGTTTGTGCTTTCCCTCTCTCCTCTTGCTCTCCCTCTCTGTGTCTTTTTAAATAAATAAATAAAATCTTTTAAAAAATGATGTGGTATATATACAAAATGGAATATTATTCAGCCATTAAGGAGAATGAAATCTTACGATTTGTAACAACATGGATGGAACTAGAGAATATAATGCTTAGAACAAACAAATGACCAAAGAAAAAAAGACAGATTAAGAAACAGACTCTTAACTACAGAGAACAAACTGATGGTTACCAGAGGGTAGGTGGGTAGGGCAATGGGTGAAATAGGTGAGGAGATTAAAGAGTACACTTATCATGATGAGCACTGAGTAATGTATAGAATCATTGAATCGCTATATTGTACACCTGAAACTAATATAACACTGTATGCTAGTTCTACAGGATTTTTTTTTTTAAGAGAGAGGGAGAATGCAAGCGAGGAAGAGGGCAGTGGGGGAGAGGAGAGAGAGCATCTTAAGCAGGCTCCATGCCCAGTACAGTTCCCATTGTGGGGTTTGATCTCAAGACCTTGAGATCAGGACCTGAGCTGAAATTAAAAGTCGGACACTTAATGACTGAGTCACCCGGCGCCCCTTGTAATTTTTGAAAGCCTTTTGACATTGCCATTGGGAAAGCATTGCATTTGCATATTTATTTACCAGGAGAATTGACATCACTATAAGACTTCCCATCTTGTAGCATATGCTTTCCCTCTAAGCAAGGCCCTCCCTGACCCCACCCTATTTTAAACTGCATTCCCCCAACACTCCCTATTCTCCTACCCTGCCTTATTTTTCTCCATAGCACTTGTCTCCATATAACCTACTTTATATTTTATTATTTATTTTATTGATCATCTGTCTCCCCTTACTAGAATGGAAGCTCCATGAGGACAAGTACCTTTGTTTTCTCTACTGTTGTAAATAGTCCCAATACCTAGGATGATGCCTGACACTCAGCAGGTGCTCAACAGATATTTGCTGATAAATTAACACATTGAGTCTCCTTTTATTCCTTAAATCACACTTTACAGTTTTCTTCATATATGATTTGCTAATTTCTTGAAAATTTGTTTCGGCTATGTTTGTGGTTGCTGCTATTGTGAAAAGAATTTGATTCTACTTAACTTTCTAATTTGTTGGAAGTTAGAAAGTTCTAACAGTTTTTTTCTTGACTGTCTTGGACTTTCTAGATCAATAATGATATAATTTGCAAATATTATCTTTTCTTTCTAATATTTATACCTGAAATCTTCCCTGTCTTGTATTTTCATTGGCTGGGAGCTCCAATAAAATATTGAAAATTATGAGTAAGAAGAATCCTAGTTTTGTTTCTTAATTTTAGGAAATGCTCATCATGGTAAATTATTAAATATGATAGAGGGACTTTATCAGGTCAAGGAAGTTTCCTTTTATTCCTAGGAAATAGGAGGCACAAAAGTTTTAAATTTTAATATACTTCAAATTATTAATATTTTCCCCTATGGTTTGTATTTTCTCTGCATCTTTTTTTTTGTAACATTTTTTTTAAATTCCGGGAGCCTGATGTGGATTTCGCATGTGGGATTCGATCCCGGGTCTCCAGGATCGCGCCCTGGGCCAAAGGCAGGCGCCAACCGTGGCCACCCAGGGATCCCTTTTCTCTGCATTTATTTGAGAAATCCTTCTTTACCTCAAGGTTATAAAGATACTTTCCTACATCTCCTTCTATAAATCTGCCCACTACCATTTAGGTCTTTGGTGTACCTGAAGTTATTATCTATGGTATTGTGGGCAGCCTGGGTGGATCAGCAGTGTAGCGCACCTTCCACACCGGGCGTGATCCTGGAGACCCGGGATTGAGTCCCACGTTGGGGTCCCTGCATGGAGCCTGCTTCTCCCTCTGCCTGTGTCTCTAAATAAATAAAATCTTTTAAAAAATGATGTGGTATATATACAAAATGGAATATTATTCAGCCATTAAGGAGAATGAAATCTTACGATTTGTAACAACATGGATGGAACTAGAGAATATAATGCTAAGTAAAATAAGTCAGAGAAAGACAAATACCATATGAATTCACTCATATGTGGAGTTTAAGAAACAAAACAAATGACCAAAGAAAAAAAGACAGATTAAGAAACAGACTCTTAACTACAGAGAACAAACTGATGGTTACCAGAGGGTAGGTGGGTAGGGCAATGGGTGAAATAGGTGAGGAGATTAAAGAGTACACTTATCATGATGAGCACTGAGTAATGTATAGAATCATTGAATCGCTATATTGTACACCTGAAACTAATATAACACTGTATGCTAGTTCTACAGGATTTTTTTTTTTAAGAGAGAGGGAGAATGCAAGCGAGGGAAGAGGGCAGTGGGGGAGAGGAGAGAGAGCATCTTAAGCAGGCTCCATGCCCAGTACAGTTCCCATTGTGGGGTTTGATCTCAAGACCTTGAGATCAGGACCTGAGCTGAAATTAAAAGTCGGACACTTAATGGACTGAGTCACCCGGGCGCCCCTTGTAATTTTTGAAAGCCTTTTGACATTGCCATTGGGAAAGCATTGCATTTGCATATTTATTTACCAGGAGAATTGACATCACTATAAGACTTCCCATCTTGTAGCATATGCTTTCCCTCTAAGCAAGGCCCTCCCTGACCCCACCCTATTTTAAACTGCATTCCCCCAACACTCCCTATTCTCCTACCCTGCCTTATTTTTCTCCATAGCACTTGTCTCCATATAACCTACTTTATATTTTATTATTTATTTTATTGATCATCTGTCTCCCCTTACTAGAATGGAAGCTCCATGAGGACAAGTACCTTTGTTTTCTCTACTGTTGTAAATAGTCCCAATACCTAGGATGATGCCTGACACTCAGCAGGTGCTCAACAGATATTTGCTGATAAATTAACACATTGAGTCTCCTTTTATTCCTTAAATCACACTTTACAGTTTTCTTCATATATGATTTGCTAATTTCTTGAAAATTTGTTTCGGCTATGTTTGTGGTTGCTGCTATTGTGAAAAGAATTTGATTCTACTTAACTTTCTAATTTGTTGGAAGTTAGAAAGTTCTAACAGTTTTTTTCTTGACTGTCTTGGACTTTCTAGATCAATAATGATATAATTTGCAAATATTATCTTTTTCTTTCTAATATTTATACCTGAAATCTTTCCCTGTCTTGTATTTTCATTGGCTGGGAGCTCCAATAAAATATTGAAAATTATGAGTAAGAAGAATCCTAGTTTTGTTTCTTAATTTTAGGAAATGCTCATCATGGTAAATTATTAAATATGATAGAGGGACTTTATCAGGTCAAGGAAGTTTCCTTTTATTCCTAGGAAATAGGAGGCACAAAAGTTTTAAATTTTAATATACTTCAAATTATTAATATTTTCCCCTATGGTTTGTATTTTCTCTGCATCTTTTTTTTTTTAACATTTTTTTTAAATCTTTATTTATTTATGATAGTCACAGAGAGAGAGAGAGAGGCAGAGACACAGGCAGAGGGAGAAGCAGGCTCCATGCACCGGGAGCCCGATGTGGGATTCGATGTGGGATTCGATCCCGGGTCTCCAGGATCGCGCCCTGGGCCAAAGGCAGGCGCCAAACCGCTGCGCCACCCAGGGATCCCTTTTCTCTGCATCTTATTTGAGAAATCCTTCTTTACCTCAAGGTTATAAAGATACTTTCCTACATCTCCTTCTATAAATCTGCCACTACCATTTAGGTCTTTGGTGTACCTGAAGTTATTATCTATGGTATTGTGGGCAGCCTGGGTGGATCAGCAGTGTAGCGCCACCTTCCGCCCCGGGCGTGATCCTGGAGACCCGGGATTGAGTCCCACGTTGGGGTCCCTGCATGGAGCCTGCTTCTCCCTCTGCCTGTGTCTCTAAATAAAATAAAATCTTAATATTGATAGTATTGTGATATAGGAATACAGTTTCATTTTTCTCCTATATGGATAACAATGATCCCAGAATTACCTCTTGAACAGTCCTCATCTACTTGCAGTGATATTTCTATCATATACCAATGCTTGGGTCTATTTGTGGGCTCCTTAGATTTGTTCCATTAATTTATTCATCTTACACAAATACCTTACACAAATACCACACTATCTTCCTGTAATTAATGAATCTTAAAATCTGATAGGAAAAATTCCCTACCATATTATCCTTCAAAATTGTCTTTGTGATACTTGATTCTCTGCCCTTCCATAAAAATTTAGGATTAGTTTGTTTGGTGGACAAATTGACCTTGTTGAGATTTTTGAATTTTAATTGTATTAAATATATAGATGAATTCCAGGGAGAAATGCCATTTTTACAAACTGAGTCTTTTAGTGCATAAATGTGATATATCTCTCCATTTATTTAGGATTTCTTTTTATGTTTTTCAGTAGTATTTTTAAATTATCCTCACATAACTATCTTGCATAAGCTTTTTTAGATTTATTCCTGGATAGCTTATAGTTTTTGTTATTATGATAGACATCCTTTATTTTGCTATATTTTCTAATTGAATTATTGTTACTGGTGTATAAAATGCTATTGGTTTTTCTAAATGTTGATTTCTTCAGGAATATTGTTGTATTAGCTGTATGTTTAGAAATTTTTGGATTTTCTGTGTTGACATTCATATTGTCTACCAAGAAGGACTATTTTCAATCTTCCTTTACAATCTTTTAGGCTCTAATTTACTTTCCCTACCTCTTGATGAACAGAAATTCTTAATAGTAATTGTCCTAAATGTCAAGATTTCCTTTCATTTTATTGTTTTCTGCTCCTATTTAAGAAATTGTTCTGCATTCTCCTATATTCTAAAGTATTTGTTGTTTTCCTTTTATATTTAAATCTACAAGTCATTTGGGATTGATTGGAGGAAATGGTAGGAGATAGAAGTCAGGATTTATTTATTTTTCCATATCAGATCAATTCACCATTCAATGAAAAAAACAACCTATGACCTACTGAATTACAGTGACTACTTTGTTGTAAATCTCTGGAGGTCTGTTCTAGAACCCCTTATTATGTTTTAATGGTCTACATTTTTGTAAATAGCAGATTGTCTGAATTACTGTATTTTTATGGTAAACCTTGTTATCAAGTAGCTTTAACACTAGTGTTGATCAAAATTATCTTAATATTTTTCAGCTTGTCATTTTCCACAAAAAGCCACCTGAGTTTTTTGGTTTGTTTTTTTTTTTGGTAGTATCCATTTGGAAGACTTGACATTTTTACAATATTGAACCCACCAATTCATAAATAGAGTATATCCTTCTAGTTATTTAGGTATTCTTTAATTCCTCTAAGTAATGTTTTGTAGTTTTCTGTATAGTCTTCCACACCTTTTGCTAGATTTTTTTCCTAGATAGTTGATTTTTTTCTATTATAAATACACACACATACACACATATATGTGTGTTATAACATTTTATAAATATATATAAATAATTATTTAACAAGTTATATCTAATTGTTTATTTCTGGCATATGGGAATATCTCTGATATTTTGTATATAGATCTTATATCTAGCAATTTTGCTTAAATTACTTATTTGTAATGGTTTGTAGACTTTTTTGGATTCTACTTAGGCAATCACGTCATCTGTGGATGATGGTTGTTTTTTTCCCAATCTTTATGACTTTTTTCTTTCTGGCCTTACTATACTGGCTAGGACTTCCAATATAATATTGACTGAAGTGGTGATAGCATATATTCTTGTCTTATCTCTATTTCAGAAGGAAAGTTTTCAATATTTCTCTATTAAATATACTTACTAGTTTTTTTCCTGCTATTTATTTGGTGGGTTAATATTTAACATACTTTATCAGATTAAGGAAGTTCCCTTATATTCTTAGCTTATTAAAACTATTTTAAAAAATCAGTAGTGAATGTTGAATTTTATCAAATGCTTTTTCTCCATCTAGTAAGATGATCATATGTGATTTCTTCTTGATTCTGTTAATGCGTAAATTATATTACCCTGCTTATATATCAATGGATTTGATTTCCTAATACTTTGTTTAGGGTTTTTTCTGTATTTATGGGAAAGATTAGTCTGTAATTTTATTTATTCGTGATGTCCTTGCTAAGTTTTGGTGTCAATTATATTGGCCTCATAAAATGAGTTGGAAAATGATTCCTCTTTTTCTTTGGGAAAGTTTTTCCTTAGACTAATGTTATTTCTTCCTTAAGTGTTTGAAAATTTACCAATGAAGCCATCTGAATCTGGGATTTTCTTCATGAGAAAGTTGTAAGCTAAAATTCAGTCTCCCCAGTAGATATAGGACAATTCCCATTTTCTGTCTTCTTTTGTCTGTTTTGGTAGGATGTGTTTTTCCAGGAATTTGCCCATTAATTTAAAATTTCAATTCATTGGCATAAAGCTGTCCAAAATACTCATCTTTTAAATATTTGTAGTATCTTATTCCTATGGTTTCTTTCTCATTACAAGTATTGGTAATTCTGCTTTGTCTAATATTATTACAGCTACAACTGTTTTGATCATTGTTCAGATATTCATTTGATAAGGCTACCATTTAGATTTGTACCAATATTTTTTTCTAAGAATTTTTACATAGATTTGTACCATTTTTTTCTAATTTTTACACTTTTGTTCTTTCAATTAGGGCTTTGATCTATTTTGAATTAGTTTTGTGTATAGTATGAGGTAAAGGTCCAACTTCATTCTTTCACATGTGTGTATCCATTTGTCCCAACACCATTTGCTGAAAAAACTACTCTTTCTCCCATTAATTGTTTTGGCACCCCTTTGAAAATGAATTAACTATAATGTAAGGACCTTTTTGGCTTTTTACATTTCACAGTCATTGCTACATGTTTGAAGCATATAAGATATGTGAAAATATGAACTTATTGCAGTATATCAGTGAAAAGTTACTATATTTATTTCACATTCTTCTTCTGTTAGCTTGGGAATTAATGTCTATGTTGAGTTTAATGTTTCCGTTATCATGCTGTTCATTTTCTTCAAATATTGGGATTCCTTTTTGTATGTTATCTTGTATGTGAGATCCCTATGTGAATGCATTTTCTGTTTGTCACTCTCTAATTCAGATGCTAAATTAAGGAGGACAGATATTTTCCAAATGTGATATTACAGTGGTTTGTTTTTTGGCTGTGGAGATTCCCTATATCTCATAGTTGGCTTTTATGGGTACACTCGCCTACTTTGATTATTCCAGTGCCCAAATTCAATGCATTCAATGGATTAAAGTCCTAAATGTGAGATATGAAACCATAAAAATCTTAGAGGAGAACCTCTTTTGACCTTGGCTGCAGCAACCTCTTACTATGTCTCCTTAGGCAAGGGAAACAAAAGCAAAAATTAACTATTGAGACTTCAACAAAATAAAAAGCTTCTGTGCAGTGAAGGAAACAATCAACAAAACTAAAAGGCAATCTATGGAATGGGAGAAGACATTTGCAAATCACATATCTAATAAAGGGTTAGTATCCAAAATATATAAAGAATTTATCAAACTCAATACCCCAAAAAATGAATAACTTTTTAGGAAACTTCATACTATTTTCCAGAGTGGATGTACCAGTTTCATTCCCACTGATAGTGCAAGGGGGATCCCCTTTCTCCATATCCTCACCAACACCTGTTATTTCTTGTGTTGCTTATTTTAGCCATTCTAACAGGTGTGAGGTGATAACTCGTTGTGGTTTTGATTTTCCTGATGATGAGTGATTTTGAGCATCTTTTCATATGTCTGTTAGCCATCTGTATGTCTTCTTTGAAATATGTCTATTCATGTCTTCTGGCCATTTTCTGATTAGATTATTCAGTTCTTTGGGTGTTTAGTTTGATAAATTCTTTATAGATTTTGGATACTAGCCCTTTATCTGATAAGACATTCCTTTTGTTTCCTTTGCCTTTGGAGACGTGTCTAGCAAGAAGTTGCTATGGCTGAGGTCACAGAGGTTGCTGCCTGTGTTTTCCTCTAGGATTTTGATGGATTGCTGTCTCACATTTAGGTCTTTTTGAGTCTGTTTTTGTGTATGGTGTAAGGAAATTATTCAGTTTCATTCTTCTCCATGTGGCTGTCCAATTTTCCCAACACCATTTGTTGAAGAGACTATCTTTTTTCCATTGAATATTCTTTCTTCCATTGTTGAAGCGTAGTTGACCATAGAGTTGAGGGTCCATTTCTGCGTTCTCTCTTCTGTTCCATTGACCTATGTGTTGGTTTTTGTGCCAGTACTATACTGTCTTGATGATTACAGCTTTGTAGTAGACCTTGCAGTCCGGAATTGTGATGCCTCCAGCTTTGATTTTCTTTTTCACCATTCCTTTGGGTATTTAGGGTCTTTTCTGGTTCCATACAAATTTTAGGATTGTTTGTTCCAGCTCTGTGAAAAAAGTTGACAGTATTTTGATAGGGATTGCATTGAATGTATAGATTGCTCTAGATGGCATAGAAATTTTAACAATACTTATTCTTTCAATCTGTGAGCATAGGACGTTTTTCCATTTCTTTGTATCTTCCCCAATAGATTTCATACGTGTTCTATAGTTTCCTGAGTACAGATCCTTTACCTCTTTGGTTAGGTTTATTCCTAGATATCTTATGGTTTTTGGTGCAATTGTCAATGGGATCAACTCCTTAATTTCCCTTACTTCCTTTTCATTATTAGTGCATAGAAATGCAATGGATTTCTGCCATTATATCTTGCTAATTTTCTGATTTCCTGTATGAGTTCTAGCAATTTTGAGGTGCAGTCTTTTGGATTTTCCACATAGAGTATCATGTCATCTGCGAAGAGTGAGTTTTACTTCTTTGTTGATTCAGATGCCTTTCATCTCTTTTTGTTGTCTGAATACTGAGGCTAGGACTTCTAGTACTATCTTGAACAATGGTGGTAAGAGTAAGCATCTCTGCGGTGTTCCTGAGCTTAGGGGAAAGGATTTTAGTTTTTCCCCATTGAGAATGATATTCACTGTGGGTTTTTCGTGTATGGCTTTTATGATATTGAGACATGTTCCCTCTATCCCTACACTGTGAAAAGTTTTAATCAAGAGAAGATGCTGTACTTTGTCAAATGCTTCTATTGAGAGGATCATAGGGTTCTTGTCCTTTTATTAATGTGGTGTGTCACATTGATTTGCAGATTTTGAACCAGCCTTGTATCCCAGGAATAAATCCCACCTAGTTGTGGTGAATAATCCTTTCACCTTAATGTACTGTTGGATCCTCTTGGCGAGTATGTGAGAATTTTTGCATCCATGTTCATCAGGGATATTGGTCTGTAATTCTCCCTTTTGGTGGAGTCTTTGTCTGGTTTTTAGACCAAGGTAATGCTGATCTCATAGAAAGAGTTTGGAAGTTTTCCTTCCATTTCCATTAAAAAAAAATCTTCAGAAGAATAGGTATTAATTCTTCTTAAATGTTTGGTAGAATTCCCCTGGGAAGCCATCCAACCCTGGACTCTTGTTTGTTGGGAGATTTTTTAAATTACTGCCTCAATATCTTTGCTGGTAATGGGTCTGTTCAGGTTTTCTATTTCTTCCTGTTTCAGTTTTGGTAGTTTATTCATCTCTAGGAATGCATCCATTTATTCCAGATTGCCTAATGTATTGGCTTATAGTTGGTCATAATATGTTCTTATAATTGCTTGCATTTCTTTGGTGTTGGTTATGGTCTCTCCTTTTTCATTCATGATTTTATTTATTTGGGTCCTTTCTCTTTTCTTTTTGATAAGTTCCACCAGGAGTTTATCAATCTTATTAATTCTTACAAAGAACCAACTCCTGGTTTTGTTGATCTGTTCTACTGTTCTTTTGGTTTTTATTTCATTGATTTCTGCTCTAATCTTTTTATTTCTCTTCTCCTGCTAGATTTAGGCTTTATTTGCTGTTCTTTCTCCAGCGCCTTTACGTATAAGGTCAGGTTGTATATTTGAGACTTTCCTTGTCTCTTGAGAAAGGCTTGTATTTGCTATATACTTCCCTCTTAGGACTGCCTTTGCTGCATCCCGAAGGTTTTGAACGGTTGTTGCAAATGAATATTTAAAATTTTTCTTTAATTTCCTAGTTGACCCATTCATTCTTTAGGAGGATGCCCTTTAACCTCCATGTATTTGAGATCTTTCCAAATTTCCTCTTGTGATTGAGTTCAAGTTTCAAAGCATTGTGGTCTGAAAATATGCAGGGAATGATCTCAATCTTTTGTGACCCAGTATGTGATCTATTCTGGAGAATATTCCATGTGCACTTGAGAAGAATATGTATTCTGTTGCTTTAGGATAGAATGCTCTGAATATATCTGTGAAGTCTATCTAGTTCAGTGTGTCATTCAAAGCCCTTGTTTTCTTGTTGATCTTCTGCCTAGATGATCTATTCATAGCAGTGATGTTAAAGTCCCTACTATTATTGTATTATTATTGATATGTTTCTTTAATTTTGTTATTGTTTAGTTTATATAATTGGCTGCCCCCATGTTAAGGGCATAAATATTTACAATTGTTAGATCTTCTTGTTGGATAGACACTTTTATTATCATATAATGTCCTTCTTCATCTCTTATTACATTCTTTGATTTAAAGTCTAATTTGTCTGATATAAAACTGCTATTCTAGCTTTCTTTTGATGTCCATTAGCATGATAAATGGTTTTCACCCCCTCACTTTCAATCTGGAGGTGTCTTTGGGTCTAAAATGAGTCTCTGTGGAAGAAGCCTCGGTGTCCATTGAAAGATGAATGGATAAAGAAGATGTGGTCTATATATACAATGGAATATTACTCAGCCATTAGAAACAACAAATACCCACCATTTGTTTCAACATGAATGGAACTGGAGGGTATTATGCTGAGTAAAGTAAGTCAATCAGAGAAGGACAAACATTATATGGTCTCATTCATTTGGGCAATATAAAAAATAATGAAAGGGAATAAAGGGGAAAGGAAAGAAAATGAGTGGGAAATATCAGTGAGGGTGACAGAACACAAGAGGAGAGACACCTAACACTGGGAAACAAACAAGGTAGAAAGGGAGGTGGGCAGGGGATTGGGGTGACTGGGTGACAGGCACTGAGGGGGGCACTTGACAGGATGAGCACTGGGTGTTATGCTATATGTTGGCATATCGAGCTCCAATAAAAAAAATATATATATATACAAAATAAAAAAATAAATAAAAA
Organism: Vulpes lagopus; assembly: GCF_018345385.1. Lineage (NCBI taxonomy): Eukaryota > Metazoa > Chordata > Mammalia > Carnivora > Canidae > Vulpes > Vulpes lagopus. The sequence goes on from NC_054830.1 coordinate 51,886,285, forward strand.
TAGGGCAGCCCAGGTGGCTCAGTGGTTTAGTGCTGTCTTTAGCCCAGGGCCTGATCCTGGAGACCCGGGATCGAGTCCCACGTCAGGCTCCCTGCATGGGGCCTGCTTCTCCCTCTGCCTGTGTCTCTGCCCTCGCTCTCTCTCTCTCTGTATCTCTCACTGATGAATGAATAAAAATCTTTAAAGTTAATTAATTAATTAATTAAAAGGATTAAAAAAATAAAATTAGTCTCTTGCAGACAGCATATTGATGGGTCTTCCTTTTTATCCAATCTGATACCCTATGTCTTTGGTTAGGGCATTTAGCCCATTTACATCCAGAGTACTATTGAAAGATATGAATTTGGTGCCATTGTATTACCTGTAAAGTCACTGTTTCTGTAGATTGTCTCTGTTACTTTCTGGTCTATGTTTCTTTTGGGCTCTCTGGTCACTCAAAGGATCCCCTTTAATACTTCTTGCAGGGCTGGTTTAGTGATCACAGATTCTTTTAGTTTCTGTTTGTCCCGGAAGATTTTTATCTCTCCTTCTATTCTGATTGACAACCTTGCTGGATAAGGTATTCTTGACCGCATATTTTTCTAATTTAGGACCTTGAATATATCAAGCCAGTTCTTTCCCGGTTGTTAGGTCTCTGGATAAGTCTGCTACCAGTCTAATTTTTCTACCCTTGTAGGTTACAAACATCCTCTCCCAAGCTGCTTTCAGAATTTTCTCTTTATCTCTGAGATTTGCAAGTTTCACTATTATAAGAGGAGGTGTTGACCTATTTTTATTGATTTTTGAGGAGGGGTTCTCTGTGCCTCCTGCACTTGAATGCGTATCTCCTTCCCCAGATTAGGGAAGTTCTTCACTATAATTTGCTCCAATATACCTTCTGCCCCCCTACCTCTTCTTCCAGGATCCCAATTATTCTAATATTGTTTTGCTTTATAGTATCACTTATCTCTAGAATTCACCCCTCATAATCCAGTAGTTGTTTATCTCTCTTTTCCCAGGTTCTTTATTCTCTAACATTTTGTCTTCTATATCACTAATTCTCACTTCTGCCTCATTCATCTTAGCAGTTAGAGACTCCATTTTTTATTGCATCTCATTAATGACCTTTTTGATTTTCACTTGATTAGATTTGACTTTTTTTTTTTCTCTCCAGAAAGAGATTCTCTAGTGTCTTCTATGCTTTTTTCAACCCCAGGTAGTATCTTTATAATCATTATCCTGAACTCTAGTTCTGACATCTTACTTATAGCAATACTGATCAGGTCCCTAGCAGTCAGTACTGCCTCTTGTTCTCTTTTTTGAGGGGAGTTTTTCTGTCTTGTCATTCTTGCAGAAAGTGGTCACTGTTCTATTTGTAGAGTTGTAGCTATTCTTTTCTTAGGTCTCTGGTTGAATTCATAAGTGATCAGAATGATTTGATAGCTCTCTAGCTGAATTCCTGGGACCAGACAAAACTAAGATCTCCTACTCCTCCACCATCTTAGATTCCTCTCTTACTATTTATTTTTTATACACATTTAAAATTTTTTTTATTTAAATTCAATTTGCCAATATATAGTATAACACCCAGTGCTCATCCTATCAAGTTATACACATTTTTGGTCATTGTGTAGATTTTTGCATAGGAGGAATGTATAGATTTATTTCATGTTTATTTGACTATCTTAATTCAATCTCTGTATTTTCATTAAAAAAGGATTTTTCTCAAGAAATGCTTTTCTAGATAAATGAAAAATATAAAGCAGATCTTAGAACATTTAAGACACTAAAAGAATGCTATCATGCACTTTAGAGATATCCAATTATGAATAATTGATATTACTAATTACAAATCATTAATCATAGGACCTACACAGTGCTTTGACACAGTTGAAATACATTATGTATTTACTGAATGAATGATAAAATGAAGTGTTTTTTGGGGGGGCAGCCATCCTCAGACAGGTGCATTAGAATCCTCTGGATTCTAGGGACATAGAGATCTTAAATTTAGTAGGTCTTGTGTAGATAGAATGTGATCAAGGAATATGTTTTTTGCAACACTCTCCTAGTACCTCTTCTAGCCAACCAGTTTTGGAAACTACTCTTAGGGCAGTCTTGGGAGTTAAAATTTTACGTGCTGAGCTAAAACACACACACACACACACACACACACAGTGAAGTTTCTACTTATGTCTCTGGAGATATATAATAATAGTCAGAATTTATATAGTGTTCTGTTGTTTGCAAAGGACTTTTAAATAATTCTCTCATTTGATACTCACAAAGTTCTATTCTATACATATTATAAATTAAGTCTAAAGTAAGCAGTAAAGAAAAGCTATGTTAATTGTATCCTTTCAAAACACTATGCTAAGTAATTTAACTTAAATCATCTCATTTAATCAAAAGCCCTCCGTAAATTATTCTTGCCCAGTAGACAAGAAAGTTGAGCCTCAAAGACCTATGTTACTTGCCAAAGAACACAGAGCTAATAAGTACCAAACTGGAATTTGAGGCAGTAAAGTAGTTGGGAAGTTGAGCTCCAGGAGCAATAGACTTTGGTTCAGTTCCTGGCTTTGTCTGTTTTGAGTTTGTAAACTTGGCAAAGTTATTTAATCTTTCCAATTTTCCAATCTTTCCAAGTTTCTTCATCTGTAAATATGTAATAATAATAATAATAATAATAATAATACCCACTTCACAGGTGGATTCATTGTGAAGATTCAATAAGGTAAAGCATGCAAAGAACTTTGCACACTGCCAGGCACCTGCTAAACTTTCATAAATGTTAGCTATTATTATAGCTAATCTAGCTATTACTAGATTTCTCTCCAAAGCTTACACTTCTTTTGTCATGCCAGTTTATCTTCATAAAAGAATGTGATTAAAAAAAGTATACAATGCCATCAGTTCTTTATTATTTATTAATGATACCTTACCTCTAAAATCCTAAATTACATAACTTCCTATTCAACAAGAATTTCTTAAATGTGTTTTGCATATTGTTACAAATGTAACAATGGGGTTTAAGTTAAAATATTTAATGCTTTATTATACATGGTTATATGTAGGTTTTATGGTGAAAGCCCTGCCCGCACTAGCTGAATCTACATTATTCTTATAGGTTTTATTTTTTATTTTTTTTTTAATTTTTATTTATTTATGATAGTCACAGAGAGAGAGAGAGAGAGGCAGAGACACAGGCGGAGGGAGAAGCAGGCTCCATGCACCGGGAGCCCGATGTGGGATTCGACCCCGGGTCTCCAGGATCGCGCCCTGGGCCAAAGGCAGGCGCCAAACCGCTGCGCCACCCAGGGATCCCTATTCTTATAGGTTTTAGAAGGCTAGACTAAATCTTGTTCTTTCATCGTAGTATGAAATTATAAAAGGATATAATTACAATTTGTTTTGTATAATAATTATCTATATCGCTATCTGTCTGAAGAAAGGTATAGAAAAGCAAGGCCGTGTCTAATTCAACTTTGTCCCTCCTTGGAATTTAGTGCAAAGTTGTATTGCATTAAACAACCTGACTGTTAACTTAATGTTACAATAATCAGCATTTTTAAAACTTTAAAAAATCAACTTCCCCGATGTATAGTTTATACACAATAACATGTACTCATTTTTAAAAGGTATGCAGTTTGATGAGCTTTAAAAAAATGAGTATACCCATGTAACCACCCACCCATCAGGATATAGAGTGTTGCTACCACTCTCAAAGGTTCCCTTGGGCCCTTCGCAGTCAATTCCTATACTTCTCCACCAGTCAAATAGTCCTGAGCTAAAGGCAACCACTGATTTGATAATCCTACCTGTTCTAGCACTTCATAAATGAAATAAAAAAGAGAGTACTGTTTTGTGTCTGACTTATTTTGCTCAGCATATTGTTTTTGAGAATCATGCTTCTTCATTTGTAAATCCTCTTTTGTGAAGTGTCTATTCAAACCTTTTCCCGCTTAAAAATAATTGGCTTGTCTTCTTAATACATAAGAGTTCTTTACATTTTCTGAATACAAGTCTCTTGTCACATATATATATTATGAATATTCTAGTTCATGGCTTGTCCTCTATTTTCTTAGTAGATGTCTTCTAAGAGTAGATTGTAATCTTGATGAAGTCAAATTTATCATTATTTTTCTCTTATGGTTAGTTCTTTATGCATCTTATATAAATAATTTTTGCTTATCCTAAACTCATGAAGATTTTTCTCCTAACTTTTTTTTTCTAGACCTTACAATCTTTTATTTATATGTAGGTCTATAATTCATTTTGACCTAGTTTAGTGATATGAAGATTGAGGCTTTTTTTTTTCCACATAGGTATCTAGTTATTCTAGCACTGTTCATTGAAAAGATTTTTCTATCCCCATTGCATTTCCTTGGATTACTTTGTTGCAAATAAATTCTATATAATATATAGATGCATCTATCTATATCTATATCTAATCTATGATATCTATATGATAAAATGTAGATAATATTTTATATATACCATATAATGTATAATACATTATTATATATTTTATATACCTATGTCTATCTATATTCTATAAATATATATTCTATATATAGTATATTTCATATGTGTATATATATGTAATCTCATTGTTTTATTGATATATAGGTCATCTGTATGCCTATACCATATTGTCTTAATTATTATAGCTTTTTACTAAGTTAGGTAATATAATTTCAATTTTTTTTTTGGCTAGTCCAGGTATTTTATGTTTCCATATAATTTTTAGATTCAGCTTATACATTTCTTTTCTTCAGCAAGTCTGTTGGGACTTTGATTTGGATTATGTTGGGTCTATAGGTCAGTATGAGAAGAACTGAGTCTTTTAATACAGAAACATGATTTCTTCCTTCATTTATTTTAGCCATATTTGTAGTTTTCAGTGTATAAGTCTTACGCATATTTAGTCAAATATTTTCCTAAGTAATTTAGGTTTAGGGATGTTATTATGAATGTATTTTTAATTTTACTTTCTACTTGTTCTTTTCTACTATGTAGAAATACAAATGAATTTGTATATTGATCTTCTAATCTGTGACCTTGCGGGGGTACCCAGTAGCTCAGTTGGCTAAGCATCTGTCTTTGGCTTGGGTCATGATCCCAGGGTTCTGGAATCAAGACCCATGTTGGGCTCTCTGCTCAGTGGGGAGCCTGCTTCTCCCTCTCCCTCTGCCTGCTGCTCTGCCTGATTGTGCTCCTCACTTTCAAACAAATAAATAAAATCTTTAAAAAAAATCTGTGACCCTGTTAATATCACTTAGCATTGTACTGGGGTTTACTTTTCCCATATTCTTTTTAAAATTTTTTATTAAGTTTTTAATTTTAATTCCAGTTTAGTTAACATACAGTGCTATATTAGTTTCAGGTGTACAATATAGTGATTCAACAATTCTATACATTATTGAGTGCTCATCATGATAATTGTACTCTTTAATCCACATCACCTCTTTCACCCATCTCCCACCGACCTACTTTTCTCATATTTTTGTCAGCACTTGTTATTATCTGTCTTTTGGCCACCCTAGTGAATGTGAAGTGGTATCTCATTGTGGTTTTTATTTCCATTTCCATGATGGCTAATGATTCTAAGCATCTTTTCATGTCCTTATTGGCCATTTGCATATCTTTTTTGGAAAAACGTCTATGCAAATGCTTTGCCTATTTTTAAATTCGGTATTTGTCTTTTATTGCTGAGTTGCAAAAATCCTTTATATACTTTGGATGATATTCTTTTAGCTAATCTGTATCTTTAAATGTAAACTTTACTTTTTGCAAATAGTATACAATTAGGACTTTGTTTACTTTGTTTACAATTCCGCCTGGAGGGGCACCTGGATGACTCAGTGGTTGAGCATCTGCCATCAGCTCAGGTCATGATCCCAGGGTCCTGGGATCAAGTCCCACATCAGGCTCCCCAGAGGGAGCTTCTCCCTCTGCCTATGTCTCTCCCTCTGTGTCTCTCATGAATAAATAAATAAAATCTTTTTTAAAAAATAGAATAAAATTCAGGCTGGAAATCTTCACACTTTAATGTTTAGATCATTTACATATAATATATTATAGATACATTTGAATTCAGGTCTATTGTCTTACTATTTATTTGTCCCTTTTAGTCTTTGCTCCTTTTTTGCTCTTTTCCCACCTCCTTTGGATTAATTTAATATTTTTTAGAGTACCATTTTATATCTTTGATTGGTATATTAAGTAAACTCTCTGTGTTGCCTTTTTTTCATTTGCTCTAGATATGCATCTTTGCATAACTTTTTAACTTTATATACAGCTAAGTAATATTATACTTTTCACATATAATGTAAGAATCTTAAAAAAAGATACTTCCTAGTCATGGAAAACAGTGAAGGAGAAAGCTTTGGGATGAGTCCCAAAAACAGTGAAGGAGAAAGCTTTGGGATGAGTTCCTTCACTGAAACAAATATTAACCTGGAAAAAATCAGAATCAACTATTTCAGAACTCTAGAACCTGGCCAGACATTTATAGCAACCAGTGGAACACTTGGTGAAAGGAGAGACTACTGAACAAGAGAGCAGCATGCATGAACCAGCTACCATGCCCTATTCCTTAGTCTCTCTTCTTCTGTGGGGATAGTGTCAGTATGGGCAATGCCCCCTGGAGTGCCTGAGTGGCTCAGTTAGTTAAGAGTCTGCCTTTGGCTCAGGTCTTAATCCCAGGGTCCTGGGATTGAGCCCCACATCAGGCTCCCTGCTCCACAGGGAACCTGCTTCTTCCTCTCCTGTCCCCCCTGCTTGTGCTATCTCTCTGTCAATAAATAAATACAGTATTTTAAAAAAGGATCTTGTCCCCCATAATTTGGGTTGTACATTTTGGTCAATTTGATGGTTCCCTGGGAGACCAGCACAGATACTTACCTCTGTTTCAGCCCTCTCAGGTTGTGATGGCTTCTCTAACAGTATCTATCAGAAGATTTAAAGAGATAGAACACGTTGTTGAGAAGGTCAGACTTTTCCTGTCATAGGCTAACTTCAAAAATAACAACAGAAATTTCAGTGACCACATACAACCAAGAATACAAGCTCTGCAAAAAAAGTTTGGAAAAGTCATTATTAAAATAGGCTGCAGTTGCAGCCCTCAATGGCAAACCCTGAGAAGAGGCAAGACTGATTTCCAGAGTTACCACATTATAATATTCAAAATGTCCAGGTCTTAACAACAACAACAACAAAAAACAAATATAATGCATACAAAAAACAGGAAAATGTGGCTCATTCACAAGGAAAAAAAGCGTTTGACATATGAAAATCAGTGCATGTTAATAGAACAAAAGAAAGACCACATGATCATCTCAACTGACACAGAAAATCATTTGACAAAATACAACACCCTTTGATAATAAAAAACACTCCTTAAGCTAGTAATATAAAAGATCTTCTTCAACATAAAGCCATACACAAAAAATTCTAGTGAATATTCTGCTTAATAGTTATATACTGAAAAATTTTCTCCTAGGATCAGAAACAAACCAAGGATACCTGCTTCTGATACTTCTATTCAACATAGTACTGGGAGTTCTAACCAGAACAATTAAACAATAAAAAGAAATTGAAAGCATCGAAATTGGAAAGGATGAAGTAAACTGAACTCTTTTGCAGATGACATGATCTTATATGTAGAAAATCCTAATAAATCCTCCCAACCCCAATCCTCCAAAACACCATGTTATAGCTAACAAACAGATTCAGCCCAATTGTTACAACAAATTTCATTTGTTATTAAAATGAAAAGTATGATAAAATACTTACACATATTCAACAAAGCAAGTGCAAAACTTGTACATTTAACTCCAAAATATTGCTTAAAGAAATTAAAGACATAAATAAACAGAAGAACATTCCATGTTCATAGATCAGAAGATTTAATTTTGTTAAGATGACAATACTTTCCAAAGTAGTTTACAGGTTCAATGCAATTTCTATTGAAATCCCAACTGTTTTCATACAAAATTTCAAAGTATCCCAAATAGCCAAAATAATCTTGAAAAAGAACTAAGTTGGAAAGTTCAAACTTCACAGTTTCAAAACTTACTCCAAAGCTACAGGAATGTGCTATTGAGTGTACAGGTAGACAGTTGACCAACAAAATACAATTCAGAGCCCATAAAGTGACATCTATGGTCAATTGCTTTTTTTGGCTAGAGTGTCAAGACTATTGAATGGGAAAAAGATAGGCTCCAGGAAATGATGCTGGGAATATTGGATACCCACATGTAGAAATGAAGGTGGACCTTTAACTTACCAAAATTTAAGAGCTAAAGCTCTTAAAAGTCTAAGAAAATAAAGAGCAAATCTTCACAACTTTGGATTTGGCAATGACTTCATAACTATGATTCCAAAAACATAGAGAATAAAAAGAAAATTAGATAAATTTGAGTGTATTTAAAAAAAGCTTTTGTGCCTCAAAGGAAACCATCAAGAGAATGAAAAACAACATGCAGAGTGGGAGAAAATATTTGCAAAACATATATATGATAAAGGTTTAATATTCAAAATATATAAAGAACTCTACAATTCAACAACAAAAAGACAAACAATTTTTAAATGGACAAAGGAATTAAATAGAAATTTTTCCAAAGAAAATATACAAATGGCAAGTAAGCACATGGAAAGATGCTAAACATCATTAGTCATTGGGGAAATACAAATCAAGACCACAGTAAGATGCTATGTCACACCTAATAGAATGGTTATTATTCCCCCAAAATGATAAAATAACAAATGTTAGTGAGGCTGTAAACTTTGGAACTTTCATATAATGCTGGTGGGAATGTAGAATAGTGTTTCCCTTGTGGAAACAGGTTGTCACTTCCTCAAAAAGTTAAACATAGAATTACCATATGGCCTTGGAATTCCACTCCTAGATATACCTAAATAATAGAATACCGAAGCTAAAACAGGGACTCAGATACTTGGACACTAATGATCATAGCAGCATCATTCACAATCACCAAAAGGTGGGACAACTCAAGTTTTTACCAATGGATGAATGGATAAACAAAATGTGGTATTACATGAAATAGATTATGATTCAGCCATAGGAAGAAACGGAGTTCTGATACTTGCTACTACATGGATGAAACTTGAAAATATTGTGAAATAAGCCAGATAACAAAGGACAAATATGGTATGATCCCACTTATATGAAATAAATGGAATAGACAAATTCATAAATGTATAGTTAAAAATGGTTATAAAGGCAAATTTTATTCTACCACAATAAAAAATGCAGAAAACAAAAAACAAAACAAAAATGATATCCTATTCCTCCCTCCTGCTTTTGTGTTATTATTGTATACATTCTAAATTCTATATATGTTGTAAACACTCTGTACATTGAATATAATACACTCAATACAATAATAAAGAAAAAATCTTTTATATTTACCCACATATTTATTATGTCTGAGATTCATCATTCTTTTGTGTAAATCCAAATAATATTGTCCTTCATCCTGAATAACTTTTTAAACACTTCTTGCAGTGCTTGTAAGCTGCTGACCAATTGTCCCAGAGTTTATCTAATAATGTCATTATTTTACCTTTATTTTTTAGAGATATTTTCACCATGTATTTTTTTCTTTCAGTATTTAAAAATCATCCGGTTTGCATGGTTTCTGAGGAAAAGTCAGAAGTCGTTTTTATCTTCGTTTTTTCTGTATTATATAATGTGTCTTTTTTTTCTCTGGCCGATTTAAATTTTTTTCTTTATAACTTGTTTTTAGCAATTTGGTTGTGATGTGTCTTGATATAGTTTCCTTCATATTAATTTTGCTTGGGATTCACTAAGCCTCTTTGATTTGTGGGTTTATAGATCATTTGTTTTTTTTAATTTGGGGGTAAATTGGTCTTCTTCATTTTTTTTTTTTTTCTGCATCTCTTCCTTCTTGGACTTTAATTATATTCATGTTAGGCCATTTAATGTTGTCACAAAGTCACAAAGCTCTGTCCATTTTTTTCTCAATAGTTTTCTTCAATGTTTAGTCCACATAGTTTCTACAGCTATGGCTTCAATTTCCCTGGTATTCTTTTATATTTCTAAAGTACTGTTACTCTCATCCAGTGGATTTTTCAATTCAGATATTGCCTTTTCAGCTCTAGAATGTACATCCAGTTCTCTTACATATCTTTATTTATTTATTTTTTTTTTAAATTTTTTTTTAATTTTTTTTATTTATTTATGATAGTCACAGAGAGAGAGAGAGAGGCAGAGACACAGGCAGAGGGAGAAGCAGGCTCCATGCACCGGGAGCCTGATGTGGGATTCGATCCCGGGTCTCCAGGATCGCGCCCTGGGCCAAAGGCAGGCGCCAAACCGCTGCACCACCCAGGGATCCCTCTTACATATCTTTAATTTCACTCTTCATTGTGTTCATAATTTTACTCAAACTCTTGAATACATTTACAATAGCTTTTAAAGTCCTTTCCAATAATTCCATCATCTCCGTCATTTTTATGACTGTCCTTATTGAGTAATTTTCATTATAGCTATGGATCAATTTCTTGCTTCCTCACAAGTCTAACAATTTTTTGTTGAATACTAGATATTGTGATTTTTTGGTGTGTTGATCATTTGGATTTTGTTATCTTCCTTGAAAGAGTATTGTGGGATTTTGGCAGGTGGCTAAAATACTTGGAGATAAATTTGGTCCTTTTGAGGCTTGGTTTTTAAGTTTTGTTACAGAGGTGTAGAATAGCCTTAATCTATGGTTAGTTTAGTCCTACTTTTTTTTTCTTTTTTCATTTTTTTTTTTCAGAGAAAGGAGAGAGAGAGCACAGGGAAGGGGGAAGGGTAGAGGAGGAAGGAGAGAGAGAATCTTAAGCAGGCTCCATGCCCAGTGTGGAGCCCAACCCTGGGCTCGATCTCACAACTCTGAGATTATGATCTAAGCTGAAATCAAGTCAGACACTCAACCGACTGGGCCATCCAGGTGTCCCTAGTCCTACTTCTAAGGTATGGTCTTCCTGAGGTCTTTACTGAATGTGCTAGGTGTTTAAAGAGGTCTATATTTGAATGTTCTCAGCGTTGTGTGAGCTCCATGAATTGTGTTCTATGAATTGAACTGGAAGCTTATAGTTCCCTGATATTTATCTTTTCCCAAGTAATTGTAGTTTTTACTACCCCTGCCTTATGTATTCCCATTCTATGCATGCTCAGTTTAGTATTCAGGCACAGACTAAAAGGGAACCTGTTCAAACTTTCAGAGCTTTTCTCTCCTCATTATTAGTCTACACCATAGACTTCAGCCTCCTCATTCTCCCAGAACTCTAATATCTGTCTCCTCATTTAACATGACCTACCTGTTCTGCTTGGGTTCCCCATCCCTATGCTGTAATCCAGAAAGTGCCCTGGCAGAAAGCTCTGGTGATCATAGGACTCTCCTATTTTGTTTCTCTTCTCTTAAGGATCACAGTCCTATACTACTGACTAACGTCTGAAAATAGTTTTCTCATAAATTTTGTTCTGTTTTCTAGTCACTTACAGTGGGAAGACAAGTCTGGTCCCAGTTCTGCCATGGAAGAAGTAGAATTATAATCTGGTTTTTCCTCTCATGGAACAATGATAGTTTACAGCTATGTTCCCACTTAAGGTAAAGGAAGAATGAGTGAATGAGTAAAACTAAGTATAGTAAAACAAATTGCCAATGGTATAATCAAAACTTCTATAGGTTGGAGAAACTTTTAGTTCTCACTTTCAACAAGAATTCTTTAAGTTGTGTTGCCAGTTTAATTCAAGGTTCTTTCTTCCTCCCAAGTCAGGCATATTTTAGAAATTACCCCCTCACAATAGGTCTTTAATAGATCATTAACACCAGTGGAATGCTACCTCAAGTAACTTTAGCCATCCTCTGTGATTTCCTCCAACATGAAGTTAGGAACACTGGGTATATTCCAAATGTGCCTTATTTCACAGAGGGACAAATAACAAGCTCCAGCTTGCTCCAATGATATTGGAATTAAGTCAGCCAACCATGTTTTCAAGGTCAGGTATGTTAATTTTTGTTTATGATTTCATAGGAAAAATAAAGTCTTTCTTTGTAAGATCTAAAAGTATAAGATTCTGTTTTTGAGATTATGGCCAATTTTCTCATTTGATTTGTATTGAGTGTTTGGATTTCTTTAACCATGGGGCCATGATGAATAGTTTGAATGGGTCTTACATATTTTTATGCATACTTTCAGATGTATCCCTCCACTTCAAGGCTTACATCATGCTAGATATTTTATCTGAGTAGAAAATTAACAATTAGGATAAATATAAAGGTGAGTCTCTTTCTTAAGTGTAAAAATCTCTAATTTGAGTCAGCTTGTCTTATGTCTGGTGAGGACTACAGAAGATGTAAAGCAACTTCAAACAGAAAAGGTAAGTAAAGGAGACATAATTATTTTTGCTTGTTAATATTTATTCAACAGCCCACAGCACTCCCAGTGCTTTCTGGATAACTATGAAAGCACTCCCAGTGCTGTGTTGAAGATACACTATAAGCAGAACTGTTAACCTGCAAAATGGGTGGATTTAGTTAGCAGAGAGGTTGCCAGGGTATAATATATCATGCTTTTCTATGAAAACAGCAATCAAGGTGAATGTCAGAAATGCTGTGTAAGCCAAGAGGCTTGACCAAGAACAAAGAAAGAGGAGGGTAAGAGAAACGCAGAGAGTGAATATGACTTGTATGCACTGAAGATGAGAAGATTTCTAGAATCTCGAAGAGTTATTAGCACTTCCATGTTCATCACAGCATTCACTATTCACAGTAGCCAAGATATGGGAACAGCCTCTGTGTTCTTTGGTAGATGAATGGATAAAGGAAATGTGTCTTATACATATAATGGAATATTATTGAGCCTCAAAGGTGAAGGAAATTCTGCAATACGTGACAACATGGATGGACCTTGAGGATGTTATGTTCAGTGAAATAAGCCAGACACAGAAAGACAAATAGTTCATGATTTCACTTATATGAAGTATCTAAAGTAGTCAGTTTTGCAGGATGACAGAGGAGAATGCTGGTTACCAGAGACTACGGGGAGAACAGGGTGTTACTAATCAAGAAGCGTAAAGTTTCAGTTAACAAGATGAATGAGCTCTCGATTTCTGCTGTACAACTTTGTACCTATAGTCAACAACACTGTATTGTACAGTTAAAAATCAGTCGAGAGGGTAGATCTCGTGTTAAGTATTCTTATTACAATCTGAAAAAAAAAGATGAGAGGATTTAGTTGTATTCATGGTAAAGAGATCTTACAGGAATGTTAAAAAGACTTCAAAGCAAAAAAAAATTGTTTTTAAAGTCCAGTCCTTTAATGACTTTCAGGTTTTCGGCACATGCCTCATTCTTTGACTTTATGAATGGAAAAAGGTGGCAAGTATCCACTGGCTTAATCTAAGGTGTCAACAATCCCTCTCCAAAACTATTGAAATAAGAGGAGTGCCTACAATTACTAAAGATCTTCCGGTGATAAAAAGAAATTGCATAAACTTCTGGCTAATATATCAGAATGATTCAGCGTTTCACAAAAAATTTACTTCCATTGACTTTCCAGTTAGGTAAATTTTCAGGAATACTTTCTTCTCACACTTAGCTGAGTCAGTGGAAAAGCAACAATCGCTCATTCCCAAAGCAGTCATGGCTTCAGAAGGCTGGTCAGAGCCCTGCTTCCACTGTCTTCTTTATATCCATTTTCCCCTCTGAAAGCAAGACTAAGTGGATGACCAAGCCGGCGCAGAATTCTACCTGCTGGCAGACGTTTTTCTAAGCTCCGTTAGCAAGGGTGAGGCAGCTAGTGAGGCAAAGAGCATGCTCCAAACTCCTTGTAACTGAATTGTCTAATTCACTTGAAAGAATCCGTGCCTAACTTCTTGCTTATCAAGTATACTCTCTGGGGGACCTGATTAAGAAAGGAAAGAAATAGGATATTGGAGCCACTGCTACAGAACTTCTGTGTGAACATCTACCTAATAAAACCTGTTGAAGCCATGCCTATTAACCTTTAACTTCTAAGTTTATGTATATAGTAAACACTTTGCTATATGGGTCCTTTCAAGGATGGACTGGAATCTGGACCACCAAGGTTTTCTGGATAACTATGAATAAGCATCAAGCTTTTTAAAACTATTCTAAAAGGAGGGGATCCCTGGGTGGCTCAGCGGTTTAGCGCCTGCCTTCAGCCCAGGGTGTGATTCTGGAGTTCCAGGATCGAGTCCCACAGCAGGCTCCCTGCATGGAGCCTGCTTCTCCCTCTGCCTGTGTCTCTGCCTCTCGTTCTCTCTGTGTCTCATGAATAAATAAATAAGTAATCTTAAAAAAAAGCTATTCTAAAAGGAAATAATTCTGAAATTTATTTTTCTTTTATAAGCAAAATTTATAGAATACAAATTTTCACAAATACCTAGTCATTAAAAATTGCAGTCACAGTAATAAGCCGTAATGTGGTGATACCCTTAGGTATAGTGAGATGCTAGGACACATTTTCCCTATGATACTACCTCATTCCAGACTCCTGTCCCTTTTAAGTTGTTGAGTTTCTTCCCCCCCTTATATCATTTTGTTTGGTTCTTTCCTCACAGATACGGTATTAGTAGTCACTACTTCCTGTTATTAAGAAATTTTTTAATGCTTCTCTTAGTTTGTTATTATTGGATATGGGCATAGATGATATATTGCCAGATTTCCTTTGCAGAGACTCTCCATGAATCAAGTTTGCTAGCTTTGGTGCATAGACTTGGTGGCATCTGTTTTGTCTGTTCAAAGGCATTTGTTATCATGATCTTTTCTGGAAAAGATAGGTAAGGTTGCTTAGAAGCTGATCTCTTATCTATTGATGTTTTGTTACTATTTTATATAATTTTTTACACAGTGAAGAGTTAGTTTTCATACTATGAAGCCAAATAGCAGATGCTGTGGTACAGTACCCCAAATGTCCCTTCAGATAAGTTTCTCTCTGGGCACTGCCATCAGCCATGGGGAGCTGCATTGCCACAGGTTATGCTCCTTCCTGAGATACAGCTCACATCCAATGACCAATTTGTACGAATGAACATAGGTCCAGCCTTCTTACCTTTATTGAAGACAACTTTTAAAAGCCATCCCAGCTCCAGAACTTTCTGTGGGATTGGCTAAAGCCATTATTGTAGCTGTACCACAACTTAGCTTCTCCTGCCCAATCCTGCTCCCCTTCACTCCAGGTGTTGATCTAGAGAGAATTCCCATTGAACCTTCTTCAAACAAATCTCCATCCCAGTCCCCATCTTAGGCAACCCAGCCTAACAAAGGCAGTAACGAGCTCCTCAGCCAATGGATAGTGTCATCCTTCACAGTTCTGACATGAACATTTACGCATTAGGTTAGTACCTCTATCATGTTCCTCTTCTGCTGCAATTTCTAGATTTCCATATTTTCTACAGAATTTCTTCTTTGAGTATAGAGGCTTTGAAGTTTACCAGCTGATGTCTTGAAACTTAGGCTTGAAAAGATAGACTATAAGCTAACATTTATTCAGATATTAACTTTTATTGAAGAAGTTTTACTTAGATCTTTGCTTACAGCCTATGAAGTATCCAGGCCTTTTTTTTTTAATTCATGAGAGAAAGAGAGAGAGAGAGAGAGAGGCAGAGACACAGGCAGAGGGAGAAGCAGGCTCCATGCAGGGAGCCCGATGCAGGACTTGATCCAGGGACTTCAGGATCACGACCCAGGCCGAAGGGAGGCACTAAACTGCTGAGCCACCCAGGGATCCCCTATGCAGGCCTTTTCATGTTACAGTATTTTATTTCTTCAGTGTTACAAATGCTCATTTTGATCATCCTCTTTGTGTGCTTTATTCTTTTAAATCAAAATTTATGTTCCAGAATAAGCGAATATTTGTGAACATCTATTTTCCTACCATGGCCTTCTTTGAATTCCCTTGCTCTCATGTTCTGTCTGCTAAAACTTATACAAATGTTAAACATCTTCATCCTTGTCTTTGATATAAGGTCTCCATGCTACTATTGTGACAATCTAATCTAATAATCTAATCTAATAATCTCCATGCTGCATTTATTCTTTTATCGTTATTTTATTGAGGTACAGTTAATGATCCTGTCAATTTTACCTGGTGATTTCTAGTCTTAAACTATTTAAATAGCCTGGTTAACCATCTTAAAAGCAGGGATTTAAAAAAAAATGAGAAAATCCCAAGCACCTTAATGTAGTACAATTTTTAATTAAATTATGTTTAAACAGCAACAAAAAGTATTGCTGATTAAAACCAGCATACACTAAACTAAGGTCACCTATCTCACAGAGTAACAGAATTGAAAGGGGCCTCAGAGAAATAATCTAATTCAAGCACCTTACTCTATGGATGAAACCCAGAGAGGAGAAGTGAATTCCCCAGTGTATGGCAACAAAAGGTGGAATCTAAAGCTAGATCTCTTGACTATTGATTGGTTCAGAAATCTTACTGCCTTATAACCACTGAATTCCTTTTGCTTCTCTCCAAATCACTCCATGAACTCAGAGCATTTCCTTGACTCAATACTTTGGAGACCACAGTTATTTTAACTTCATTGCTGTTTAAACCTCAAGTGGGTTTTTGGTATGCCTGCTTCCTGATTCAGTTATGCAACTCATCAGCATAATTTAACCAATACAAGTTTGCTCCAGTGAGAAAATATTTAGGTTCGTCAATATTGGGTTATTTAAGAATAACCCAATAAGATCTTTTTATAAGTTCTACTTGAACCCAATGTGCTAAAGTAATTGTCAGAAAATGTGTATGTTCCTTTTACAAAGGCTTCATATAATATGCTTTGTTGTGCGACATTTAGCTTCATCTATTGTAGGATGAAACTCTTATTCTGACCTAAAATACATGCAAATTGGTTCACTTCCATGTACTTAGGCTTCATCTACAATAGATTGGTTAACTAAATAAGGAACAGATGAACAACCAGTTATACAAATATTCATCATAGAAAGGCATCAGGGTAAGTTTCAACTTGAATAGGAGTCTTAGAATTACTCTAGAAAGATAAGAATTATGCCAAAAGGAGGGAGCAGGGACTCTGATTTGGTTTTACAAATATTTTCCTTTCATATCTCTGGTCTTTGTCAATCTCTTCAGAGCCACCAAGGTAGACAGGCAATTGACAGTTTCTTGCAGTAAATTATTTTGCTTAGAAATCCTGCATAGCAGGTATTGCCTGACTTCGCTGGAAATGATAAACTAGCAATGTTGTTATTCGAGTTAGAAGGACCTGAAGGAGCATAAAGCTACCTGCTGTGTCGTCATGGTATCTGCTTAGGAGGGTGATAAAGAACTTCATTTTAGGGAAGTGGAAGGCTTCTCTGCATGCATGAAGAACTGAATTCTCCAAAGCCTTCCATGTAGGTTAAACTACCTAGAGAGGAAGTCAGATCCAGTCTTGACCTCACATATAATTCCATTCTCTAGCAACATCTCCAAAGATACCATAGATCTACAAAGATTTCAGTTATAGAAATGTTTCTCAGGTCCCTGGCTTCTTATGAAGTTTTCTTACATGACTGGTGTGGGTGAATCTGGCCTTGCTTCTTATTTTTGCTTCTTATTTTTGTGAAGGGACCACACTGGAATGTACCACGTCCCTACTATGGGTTTGGTAGGGGCTAATAGCAATGGAACTGTGAGCATTTCAATATCATGCTGCCTCTCTGGAGCCAGACAGTCTCATTTGCAAATCATGACCCTCCTTCCATACCAACCCCACCACCACCCCCAACAACAACCTCCTGGCATTCTTTACCAGGCACTGAGATTCAGGCTGAGACCTGCTTCCGTACAAAGGACTTGTTTCCTTCCTATCTGGCATATTCCAGGTAGAAATCACGTTTCATAATGTTTTTCTCCTTTTGTTCTCAGATGTTCTAAGTCGGCTCCCTGCAGTGCATGTCAACATTAGAACACCTGGGGCAGAGCTGGCTCCCAGAACAACAGGAGAGACTTGCCAACAAGCTTGCTTAGGATTTCTCTGCAGTGGAAATTTTGGGACTGGGGCCTGTTTGGAAATATCAGAGATAACTAGAGGTGGGGGTAATGCCAATGCTTCCTAGTAGAACAAGATAGAAAACCACATGGATCATTTCAAAGAAGCCACAGTTTGAATTGGATGCAAGAAGGAATGGTTTAGAAGAGGTCACAGGTCACTGCCCCTTTGTTATTGAGCATACTTTGGTTTTGTTTCCTCTGTCATGATTGGAAAAGGATCTGTTGCTAACCTTCTATCAAGTTGTTCTTGTATAACTTGAGGCCCAGCATCAACTCTTGAGAGGAGTGAAAAAGCTACTGAATGCAAGTAGAACATGGAGCCCCACCATCACTCTATCATTTTTGTCTATCACTAAGTCTGTTGATTCATTGAAGTCCAAACTTTTGCTGGCACCACCTTGGCTTCTCACGGTCACCGCCACAAAATCTCCAAGTGAGTCAGATGAAATGGTAAAGAATAAAGAGGTGTGTTTCTGGCTCCTCCACTCCAGACTCTGAGCAATGAACAACTCAAACAAAGTCTTTCAACCTGAAACTCTCAAGGGCAAGGTGTGGGGAGGTGTGCAGCATGGTTCATGTTCAGCAGGTTGAACATGTGTACTTTCAGTCCATTTAATAACTAACTCCCCAGCTGAGCTGCAGTCCGGCTTCCAATGCTTTTCATAGAAAATACCACTAAAACACCGATCTTCAAAACTTTTGTGTTTTATGGCCAGGAATAAAAGCTTACCTCTTTCCCTGCAGTGATTATCTTTCCCTGGTTGCTCATGTTCTAAAATGTTTATCAATTAAATTTGGCTTCTCTGGTTGATTTTGTAGAAAAATTTTTTTCACACATTGAAGTCAAGCATCTGTGCACACATTGGTTGACACTCTGTTGATAGCTAAGGATGCAAATGGAAAAGCCTTTTGCCTGTAAGCTGTCTTGTATGACTACAGAGCCCCACCATTCATGCAGTTCTTCAAGTTCCATATAACTAGAAGGAGTTCTTTGCTAGCTAACAGAGAAGACATCACTCCTCTCATACCTCTATGGAATGTTGCTAGGTAAGAAATAAGAATTCTTCATCCAAAGCTTGGAAAGTCCAGTATTCTGCCTCTAATTGAGGACCAGCAGATATATTTTTTTCCAGCAGATATTTTGTAAGAATCCTGGATTGTTTTCCTTGATGTGAGACTTAAAAATCTAGAAAAACATTATGAAATGTGATTTCTATCTACTTGGCAGGGAGGGATGGTGTGGTATTAGATTTAAACACACACACACACACACAACTCTGTGGAGACAAGTTTCAACCTGTATCTTGGAACCCCTGGTCAATCGTAAGAGACAAAGGACATCAGACCTTGTAGAGCGAGGTATCAGAATGTGGACTTGAATCAGACTGCCCATGTTCAGATACTGGCTCCTTTAGTTACCAAGTTAGGCAAGTTACTTATGTCTTTGTGCTTCAGTTACCCAATCTGTAAAATGGGGACAATAGTAGATCCTACTTCATAGAGTTGTTATGATAATTAAGATTTGTAAAGTACTGGGGTTCCTGGATGGCTCAGTCAGTAGAGCATGAGACTATTGATCTCGGGGACTTTGAGTTCAAGCCCCACACTGAGCATAGTAGAATTATATAAAAATAAAATCTTTTTTAAAAAATTAAATAAAGAAATGTGTTGGCCACATAGTAAGCTCTGTATAGGTGTTTGTTAAATAAATTAAATAAAAGTGCGTTATAACCATATTGGTTTGCTAGGGACTGCCATAACAATACCACAGACTGGGTGGCTTGAACAACAGAATTTTTTTTTAAGATTCTATTTATTTATTTGAGAGAGGGAGAGTGAGCATGAGTGGGGGAGGGAGGAACAGAAGGAGAGAGTAAAGCAGACTCCCCCTGTTGAGCGTTGAGCTCAACACAGGGCTTGGTCCCAGGACTCCAAGACCATGACCTGAGCTGAAGGAAGACGCTTAACCAACTGAGCCATCCAGGCACCCCTAAATAACATTTATTGTCTCATAATAATAAATGGGGCTAGAAGTCCTAAACCAAGGTTTGGGTAGGATTGTTTCCTTCTGATAATAGTGAAGGAAAAATCTACCACAGACCTTGCTCCTTGGCTTGTAGTTGGTGGCCTTCTCCCTGTGTCTTCACACCATCTTCCTTCCATACATGCATGTGTCCAGATTTTCTCTTCTTATAAGTACACCAGTGATATTGCATTAGGGCAATGCAATGACCTTATTGCAATTTAAACACAATGATAAAGGCTCTATCTATACAGTCACAGTCTGAAGTACTGGAGGTTAGGACTTCAACATATGAATTTATGTGGGGAAGGCACAAAAGATGATGCACAATTCAGTCCATAGTAGCAATTTTAACATGAGCTCCTCTATCTCCAGAGGGACTATGTACAGTTGAAACAGCCACATGTAAAAGCAGCTACCAAACCATGTGCATGGGGGCCCTTCTTTCTGCATAATTTCTGCTTTAAACCTGTTGTAGTCCTTTATCAACCTCTATTGCAACTATACGTACAGCCTTGCCTCTCCTGGGAACTTGGTGCATCCAGTAAGCCCAGGCTATTTCTTCACAGCAGCACACTTGAATGTCAGGTTTTTCTTATTTAATTTCCTTTTTTTAGTTCAGTTGGGTTCTTCCTAGTTCTAGAATCCTTTCATCCAAATCTATCAATATTTGTTAGATGGTGATGTTGTCACTCATAAGCCTTCATCTTTCCAGAGTAAGAGTCTTAGTCCTTTAAAATAGCTTGTATTACTGTATACTTACCATGCTTTTTGAATAACTAAAAATTTTTGTTTCTAATTTTTCTTCATGATATGCCTTGATAGGTGAAATACAGAGCTCTCTGTACCATGCCATATTTGCAAAGGCTTTAGTTTGTGAATGACTAGATACATGTTAATATCACCCAGACAAAAAAAAATTCAATGTTCTGAATGGGGAAAGAAAATCAGAGAAAGAAATATCGCAGGATTAATCAATTTTAGAAATAGTAATGACAATAAAATTCAAGTAAAAGTTTAGGATAAGCTGAAAGAAAATTTTAAAAAGCAATAATACCCCAAACTCAGGACACAGTTGATTAGGTTTAGAGCCACACCATTGTTTTATACTACACACTCTCTTTTAATTCCTCATGGTGACTAACATAATTCTGGACATATATAAATATAATGAATATTTGTGTATTAAAAACATTTAATTGAGGCTTAGGTTTAAAAGAGAAAATCTTAGAGTTTATCTGAAGGAAATCTAGGATGCCTGCGTGGCTCAGCAGTTGAGTGTCAGCCTTTGGCTCAGGGTATGATCCCAGATTCCCGGGATCGAGTCCCACATCGGGTTCCCTGCATGGAGCCTGCTTCTCCTCCCTCTGCCTATGTCTCTGCCTCTCTTTCTGTGTCTCTCATGAATAAATAAATAAATTCTAAAAAATAAAAAATAAAAATAAAGGAAACTAATGAAACTCATTACATGTCAAAGGCAGTGCAAATTGAAAACATGAACAGACTCAAAAAGAGCTTAGAAATAGAGAATTTTTCTCTTAAAGAATCATTTGCTCAAAGAGAAGAAAATCCAAAATAGTCTCATACAAGCAGGGAACAATCTACTTGATTTGAGATAAGAGTTTAGCCCTCTTGCTTTAAACACGAGGATCAAGAACAAGAAATCATAGACCTTAGAAGGACATCCATCTTGACCAAACTCCTCATTTTACAGATGTACAAACAGAGGCCCAACCATATTAACTGTCCTAGATCATGCAGTTAACTATTTACTGGACACCAAGCTGTTAACCTGATTTCCATACACTATGCTTCCTCCCTTCCTCCTGATGGATTTACTTAGTGAAGAAATGATTTAAAATATACTTCAGTTCCCTGACATGTACAAAGAAGAAGACAGAAAGGAACTACTACACATGGAAAGCACACCTGGTAACAAAGAGGTGGAAGTACCCACTGTGTCCACTGATGGATGGATAGATAAACCAGGTATGGTCTATAACACAAAGGAAATTTATCAGCTTGGAAAGGAATGAGATTCACACACAAACTACGACATGGACCTTATGTTGAGTGAAAGAAGCTAGTCACAAATGGATAAATACAGTGAGATTCCATTCATATGAGGTACTTAGATTCACAGAAACAGAAAGTAGAATGGTGGTTGCTGGGCGCTAAGAAGAGGGGGAATGGAATGATAAATTGTAATCTAATGGGTGCTGTTTCAGTTGTGTAAGATGGAAACATTCTAGAGGTTGGTTGATTGGTTGCCCATCAGTGTGAATGTATTTACCACTACTGAATTGTGCTTAGAAATGGTTAAAAGGGTGCATTTTATGTTATGTGGGTTTTTTTTAAACCACAATTAAAAAAAACAAAAGGGAAAGAAGAGACAAACATAAAATAATAATAATTAAAAAAAAGGACAAAGAAGGCACAATGCCAAGGAAAGCAAAGGATCGGCATAGTTCCTCTCAATCATGGAGCTCCTCAGCACCTGCACCTGCACCCCTAACTCCAGCCTTCTGTTCTGATTCTTAGATCCATTTACTGTACTTGTCCATCTGTTTATCAAAACCACTCTGCTGTTCATGTCAGAACTCCCTGCTCTGCTGTCAAATTTCTTTTTTTTATATAAATTTATTTTTTATTGGTGTTCAATTTGCCAACATATAGAATAACACCCAGTGCTCATCCCGTCAAGTGCCCACCTCAGTGCCCGTCACTCAGTCACCCCCACCCCCACCCACCTCCCCTTCCACCAACCCTAGTTCGTTTCCCAGAGCCAGGAGTCTTTCACGTTTTGTCTCCCTTTCTGATATTTCCCACTCATTTTTTCCCTTTTCCCTTTATTCCCTTTCACTATTTTTTATATTCCCCAAATGAATGAGACCATATAATGTTTGTCCTTCTCCGATTATGCTGTCAAATTTCTGATCCAAATTTCTACACACACACAAACACACACACACACACACACACACACACACACACACACACCATGGTAGGCCAAAACCATCCTCCCATTCTGCAATCTTCTCCTCCCCAGGTTTGACCTGTCACCAAAGCCAAAATCCTTGTCATCTCTTCTACTCTGTAGGTGGCCAAGAGTCAGAACTAAACCAAACTGTGAAGATAAGATCTATTTCAGGAGCCTCTTTCTCTCCTTTCCCGGGCTCTGGCTGCCCAGGGCCCTCATGCAGCTCCCAGGCATATAGGAGGCACTTACTGTGCTCAACCCAGAGATGTTTGGGTCAGTGCCCTTGCTTTGCACAATTTTCTCTGTGTGGTTTCTGCACGTGGTTCTTGCATGTGATTCTCCTTCCCTCCATCTCTATGCCATCCCCGCTCCCCACTAGTGTCACTGTCACTCCTACACACCATCCAAATTTGCTCTCCAGCAACTGTCATGCTAAAAATAGAATCAGACTACAGAAATCATACTGTGGCAGCATGAAGAGATAACAGTTTATTTATATGTGTTGATCTCTCAGGGAATATTTGCATTATAGTAGGTAACAATTCAAATGGTCATCTCTGTAGTGGTGAGATTTTAGCTATCCAAGACAGGCCTCTGGGAACATAATTTCAGAGTAGCAAGGCCTCTAGTACATGTCCAAAGGACATGGAGCTCTGTCTCTTCCTTCTTTCCTGCCTTCCCACTCCTGAGACAACTGCCCTGTCTCTTGAGAGTGTCACCTTAGAGAGACATGCCTGCGATGTTTTGGTGCTTGGCTTCATAGAGAGATAACATGACAAAGTCCTACTTTTCAGTAGTTTATAATCTATAGTTAATGACTTCCCTAGCTCAAAATTGCTATTTATTCAGGTGGTCAATTCTGAAAAATTCTCATTGAGGGACTTCAAAAGAATGGCTAGATGAAACATAATTCTTAAATTCCTGGTAAATAAAGCGTTGGTCTCTTTCTCATAGAACTTTTCCCCAAATCTGTTGTTTTGCATAGGATGCAAATTCCTGTTTGAGTTCCATCTTTTACACTTTCCTCTATTTTTGTTGGAGAAGCTAGTGAGTAGTTATCTCTGGTAAAAAAATGCTCAGGAAGGTGGTCAAGAAATGGAGAGTACCAGTAATATGGAATTATCAGCTCCTTATCTTACTGGGGGCTAACTTGGCCAAAGTGATTTTTGTTTAATTATGTGTTTCTAATATAACTGGGTACACTTGCACTGTAGAGGTGAACCCCTACAAAATAAATTCTTCACTGAAAAGCATTTCAAGAAATGGTACATATATCCTTCTAAATTACCAAAAGACATTCAAGCACTGGGCTAAATTCATAGCTGGCCTTGTCACTGATGAGGAGATTCACTAGGCATTCTGAAGGCAGTAATATAAAGATGTGCAGCTTCCTGTATATCTTCCCCGTAATGATAGCCTATCTTTTGTTCTCTACTGAGACATCCAAATATCTGAGTATTGGTCTTCGTACTAATAAATGGATTTTCTGTTCTCACTTACCTTGAGTTGTGGGAATGAAAGATCAAATAATGTTCACTGTTTTTCGTTGCACTTGGCTTAAGAGACCCTTTCCTCTGTTTTTTTTTCATGGATTGCTCTTTCCTTGAAGTGTCACACCAGATAAAACAAGAATTTCTCCTATAGCATATTTAAAGGCACCCCCATGTTCCTAGCACCAGTACAAAGCAGAAGAAAGCTCAGAATGAACATTTGTTTTTTAAGGAAGAACATTACCAATAAACCATCTCTCTCACACAGACTGTCTTCAAACAAGCAAAAAAAAAAAAAGATGTAATTGCCAATAAACCAATGAAGCTGCACAGCCATGCTAGCTATTATGGTGTTTGATAGCTAGAACAGCTTCAAAAGCCAAATCCAATTCTGTAAGAACAGGAGTTGAGCTAACACTCCTGGGTAATCCAATAAAGCTTCCAGTAATTCTGCTTTTTTTTTTTCCTACTCCTGGTTATTTTATTTTTGTCTTTTGCTTATCGTTTGGAATAATGACTCATATTTGCTACTGGGCAGCTACCTTTGGTGACTCAACTTTCATTTTAGACTGAAGGCACACTGCACCCTTTTCAAAAGTTTGGAATTCCTTTTCTAGGGAACGTGTTATGGCAAATCCTAGAGACCATAAACCTCCGTAAGTCTTATTTATAAACAGGTTGCCTCCTTTCATCTCCTAAAAAGGTTTTTTTTTTCTTTTAAATACATTAACAAGAAAGAAATACCAGTCTTCCAAGGAACTAAAATCTTAGTGAGCCTGTATTTCAACTTTTTAAAAAATCTACTTGAATTCCAATATTTTTTTTAACAGACTAGATAAATCCTGGTTATCAGTGCCCAGGAAAGGAAGATACCTCTCCTAGGGTCCCCTCAAACTTAATTAACTAACATTTTGGCTGGGGCAGATGCTACAGAAATTTAATCAAATTTATTTCTGCCCAAACCAGTATTTTATTCTTGGTCTTTGAAAGGAAGAATAAGATAGAAATAACAAAGAAATTTCTATAAAGATTTTTAAAAACATTTGGGATTGGAATGTCTACATTTGCACTACATTTTATAATTGTTGTCATCATCACATTGAAAAACACTTATTAAGCCATTGAGTCTGCATGGTGCTGTGGTAAGCAATGTATAAGGAGAACTACACAGAAACAATTCCCATTTTGCTGGGTGGAAAGGGGAACCTAAAGCATGAGGGATATAGATTTGTGAGTGATGAATTATGAAGATTAAAAAAGTAGGTGGATTTTTCTTGTTTTGATTTCACAGTTAAATTTGTTAAAAAGCAAAACAGTCATACAACTGTAGAAGTAGAAGCAATATTAAGGATCATACAGACCAACGCTTTTATTTTATAAATTAGAAAACTATACACAAGAGACTCAAAATGATTTGCCCAAAGTTACAGAAAATGAAAGGCATCCTCGTGGATTATGACCTAGGAATCCTAAATCCAAATTTAATATCCTTTTCATGGCACTATTCAGCCACCACGTTTTCCCAAAAAAAAAACACATTAATAAGTTATTATAGATGCTGTCTTAGCAAAGACTCAAGAATTGGAAGGTTAGCAGTTACAGGATTAGTTTCAAGGAGAACGAACAAGGAAAAGAAAAGAGCATGTCTGAGAAAAAGAAAAGTTTAAGAGGCAAGTGGAAATAAGAGGGGACTGCAAGTTAACACGTAATTCCTCCCACAAATGAGCAGCAGTGTGAAAGGCAGATTATAGCAGAAAACATGGGGCCAGGTGACAGGATACCTGGGCTCTGCTTCTCATTAGCTCCAGAACTATTGATCAGTTCCTTCATATCCTTGCATCTTCGTTCCTTCATGGATAAAACAAAAGAGTTGAACTGAATTCCCTCAAAGATGCCCTTTCCTGCTTTCACGTGCTCTAATTCTATTATTTGATGGGCACTGCAAAACACAGGTGGTTCTGGAAAGAAAATCCTATATTGTTATGGAAGAATGTGTAAGCTTCCCGTAGGGCCACCAGTGAAAAGGTAGTAGTCCTGAGTCAAGAAGAATGATCTCTTTCACTAAAAACCTCAGAAACTCAGAAAATCAGGAAGTAATTTCTTTTTTTCCCTGTCTCAGTTACTTCTTTACCACACAGGAGGATTTGGTTTGGGTCATTGTTTGCTTCTATATTAGAGCCATGGGAGCCTGACTTTTTGTTGTTAGTTCTAGGTGCATATCAATGCATGTAAACATATATAGTAATAACCTTAGAAGTTATTAATAAGGGAAGCATTTCTTTCCTTTCTCTGTTCTTTCTTTCTTCTTCTTTTTTTATTTATTTGGTTAAACTCTCCCCTGCCTTAAGTTCCAAATTTGGGGTACTGGGTTTAGAGTAACGTTCCTCTGGTAGAATGAGCGTTGCCACTCTTGACTCTCTCCAAGGGGGATGCTCTGGTTAGGGAGAGTACTCATTCTTGTGTTGTCCTCATTTCAAGAAAAAAGACAACTAAGTTATATGTGGTTGGTGCTTTCTGTTATGTTTTAAAATGCAGCTACCAGTTGTCCACTTGAGACCAAGCAGAGCACTAAAATAAATTTAATAAATTCCTGATCCCAGGTTGTACCCCCACACTACAAATCTTTTTAAAAATTTTTGCTTGATGTGCTAAACAAAATAGTCTAACTTGCATGTATGATTATTAAAGCAAAGAGTTGTAATCATAACTCATTTCAGCAAAAAAATCCAGCTAGCTTAAGGCAGATTTAAACAAAGCCATGCACCTTGCACAGCCCATTTCCTGAGGCCTGAGATAAGAGCAATGAGCATCTAACTACACCATCCCAAATATCTGGACGCAACCTGCGAGGTTCTGTGAAATGTCTTTGTGTTTTGAATTATGCTATTCGTATGTTTTGTCTACATTGCACTGAATAGTTAGATGTTTGGGAACATCCAAATGATGGGTTTAAAAATTCTTGTGGGTTTTAAAAAATATTTTATTTATTTATTTGAGAGAGAATGAGCAAGAGAGAGAGCACAAGTAGGGGCAGGGAAAGGGGCAGGAGTAAAGGCAGAGGGAGAAGCAGACCCCCACTGAGCAGGGAGCCCAATGTGGGACTCCATTCCAGGATCCCAGGATCATGACCCAAGCGGAAGGCAGATGCTTAATCGACTGAGCCACCCAGGTGTCCCTCAAAAATTCTTGATTTGATGAGATTGTTGGCATTATAACCAAGAAGCCTTACCAATCAATAATACTGACATCACTGGCCTTTGAAAAAGCTTATACTTCATTTTATTTTAGATTTACATGAGAGAGTAAAAATCTCTGTAACCATAACATTTTAACTCGGTTCTGCATATTGCCTTCCATTTGCAAAAATTATAGAATGAAATGCCATAAATTATAGTGACGATGCCTCTAAAGTTTTAGAAACTTCTCACTCACTGTCTACTTCTTTGTTTTTCCTTTTTTACATTAAAAATTTGATCTTTGCCTTATTGGAACTATGAAGAAATCTAAATCTGAATAGCCCTTTTTATAATAGACAGTCATTGTTTGTACTTGCAAAATTGGATTAAGAAATCACTGGTATTCTTAACACATGTTTTTTTGCCAAAGAAAATTCAGCATATTTCTGCTTAGCCTTGAAATTTCCACCAACCAGACTGAGTGATTGGGTACCACCCACACTCTTCTCCTTGGCGTCCCTACTTCCCCAGGGAAATCTCAGCTTGAAACCCATAACATGTATAAACTCTTCTTGTGCCTTATTCTGTTACACCTGTCCTGCAGGTGAAATGATTCCCCAACTATACCACATTATGGGATCGAGCATTTAGTTTGTAAAAATCAAATAAACATCTTTTCTATGTTTCTTCCTTTCTGTTCTGTGTATATCTTAAATTGTAAACTATACCCTTCTATTTGATGGGAACACCTCTCTTTGCACGTCCTTTTCTATTATTTTTAAAGATTTTATTTATTTATTTATTTATTTATTTATTTATTTATTTGAGAGAGAGCAAGCACAAGCAGGGAGAGGGGCAAACGGAGAGGGAGAAACAGACTCACCACTGAGCAGGGAGCCTGATGTGGGGCTCGATCCCAGGACCCCAGGATCATAACCTGAGCAGAAGGTAAACGCTTAACCAACTGAGCCACCCAGGCACCTCTTCCTTTTCTTATTTTTAAGCATCAAACTTCCTTTAGATCATAATTACTATATTAAGCATGAGTATATCATAGTACATGTAATGAATACAGGTTCCTTCTTTCATTGCACAAATACCTGAATTGTTCAAAACCCACTCTTCCTTTTTCTCTGCCCTTCCAAACCAACACACACACACACACACAAAAAACTTTAAAAAATTAACATAAACTGGGGCACCTCAGTGGCTCAGTGGGGTACCTGCGTGTCTGTCTTTGGCTCAGGTGGTGATCCTGGGGTCCTGGGATTGAGTCCCACATGGGGCTCCCTACAGGGAGCCTGCTTCTCCCTCTGCTGATGTCTCTGCCTCTCTCTCTGTGTCTCATGAATAAATAAATCTTTTTTTAAAATTAGCATAAAATTAATTTTATCATGAGTATAACAATCAAATCTTTATCATTGGCAACTCCCCTTTGCTTTACTTATATCCTAGTACTATCAAAAAAGGAAATATAAAATAAATACATTGTTAATCATTGTAATAAGCAGATAGTTGGAATTTTAAAATGTTCTCCTTTATTCAAAGAGTACATGTAAGAAGTGAACTAATAGTATTATACTACTTATTACAAACGAAAAATAATGTACCCCCCAACCTGAAAAAAACTACAATCCACTTCCTCACACCACCATTTCTGAGTTCTACTTCTCAGATACAATGTCTTTTACCAATTTCTTTTGCTCTTTCTGTTTCTTCTGGGAGTTCCCTCCATATTTCTAAATGATATGCTTTTGCTGCTTTTTCTTCATTAGTCAATCTATGTATGATCTGACTTGTACCTATGGAAGCTGTGAATTTAGCAGTCTCCCCCGTCCACCCTCATCCTTTCTTTCCTTTTTTCCTTTCTCAATATAGTTCTGTCATAAGTTTTAGACAAATAAACATTCTGTGTTTACATTATTACTACCGTGTACAAATCATTCGTGAGTGAGCCAATAGCATAGTATGTTACATTTTTTCTGTATGTTTACTTTTCCCTAGAGTTAATAATTTCCCCCCACCCTTTTTAAAATTTTTATTTATTTATTTTATTATGGCCAATTTTTACCAGACTCTTCAAAAGAATTGTAAAACTTTTAACACAGCCACATTAGGTGATCTATTGGTTTCATTTTGAGGAAATCAGGAAACATCTTTCTGGAAGTTCTCCAGCCTCCCACTCCAGGTGGGATTAATTGTTCTTTTCTGCCTCCTGCAAAGTTGCCAATCTTGCCTTTACCACCATCCTGAGAATTGTTCTCCCTTTCTTCAATGGTTTCCCCAGTCTCCTGAATTTTTGTCTTCTTTGTTTTGTTTTGTTTTTAAGATTTTATTTATTTATTCATGAGAGACACAGCGGGGCGGGGGGGTGGGGGGCGGACAGAGACACAGGCAGAGGGAGAAGCAGACTCCATGCAAGGAGCCTGATGCGGGACTACATCCTGGAACTCCAGGATCACTCCCTGAGCTTAAGGAAGACGCTCAACCGCTGAGCCCTGGCATCCCTTTTGTCTTCTTTGTAATTGGTTTGCTCTGCACTTTTGTTAGAGCCTGTCTTCTAGTAGCCTCCTAAGGGAAAGGGAGAGGGAAGCAATTTTAACAACTTTTTATTTGTAAATAGCTACAAGATGACATGGGTGTAATCGTAGATTACAGTTTCCCCCAGACTCTCTTATTCTTAATATTTTGCCCCATATGTGCACACACACACACATCTTGAGCTTAAAACTAAGCTCTATACATAATGGTCCTTTATCCCTAAATATTTCAATATATATTTTAAAAGAATAAAATATTTATGTATCTTATATCTTTATGGTTCCATCATCAACTTTGATGAATTTAACATGACACAATAATCTACCATGCATATTCCAATAGGTCAATTTTGTCAATTGATCCAGAAGTGTTTTTTTATATCGCTTTTTCCCCTCTGCTACAGGATCCATTCTAAGATCAGGTATTGCATTTAGATGGCATTAATCTTCTTTAATCTGGAACATTTCCACAGCTTATCTTGGTCTTTTATGATGCTTTTTTCTAAAATAAATAAATCCCCAGGGTGGCTGAGTGGCTCAGTGGGTTAAGGGCCCAACTCAGGTTTCAGCTCAGGTCATATCAGGGCCCTGAGAGTGAGCCCTGAGTTGAAGCCTGTTAAGATTCATTCTTCCCTTTTCCCTCTGCCCTCCTCCCCTCTACAAAATAAAAAAATAAAAGAATAAAATAAAATAAATAAAGCCCCCTCCATTCTATTTAAATAGGGTGTTTATCATTTTGGTTTCCTGTTGTTTCTTCCTGGATAGATTCGAATTATGCATTCCTGGTCCTGTGTCCTTTTTCGGGGATATGCTGACATTTGGAGGATCCAGTGTCCATTACTCCTTATTTGTGAAGTTAATTTTGTTATCAGGTCAAGGTTCTAGCTAATTTTTTCCCCATTAGATATTTTGGTTTTCCCCCTTCCAATAACTAATCTGTGGGAAGACACTTTAAGACCATGCTAATGTTCTCTTCATTGACATTTCCCCCTAGATTTTGCAACCATTAATGATTCTTACCTAAACCAATAATTACTTTGATGGCTGCAAATTATGATTTAACTCCTGCACTCCCTATACATTTATAAGTAAGCACTTGGCATGCTACCAAGTGCTTCCCTTTCCATATATCCAACCATCCACCCACCTATCCATCCATTCTTCTGTATCTTATCTACCTATCATCTCTCTATTCTTTGTATGGACTATTCATGGATTTCTTTTTTTCCCCAATGATTTATAATTCATTAATGTCCCTACTCTTTCTTTCTAGAGCTCCTATTTTTCAAATTCTGGCATGATACTCTAATTTTCTTATCTTTTCTTCTGTTTTTCACCTTTTGGTCTTTTAATTCTACTTTCTGGAAGAGTTTTTCAACTTTATCTCCTAAACCTTATATTGACTGTTTTTAATTTTAGCTATCACTTTTTTTAATTTTTGAGAGCTCTTTCTTGTTTCTGATTGTTTTTATTTCTTGGATGCAGCATATACTCTTCTGCCTTTCAGAACATTATTGAACCTGTTTTCTGCTCCCTGCATTGTTTCTATTTCTTTTCTCTGAGGTTTTTTTTTTTCAGATTACTAAAAACAAATTATTAATTGTTTTTTCAAATTATTATTTGTGTGCCTGTCATGTTGGAGGTGTTCCTCTAATGTTTAGTGAGCTTTGACAGATTCTACTTAAGAGTGAGGCATGGGCAGGGTTTGTTGACTGGTGGCTGCACTGTGATATGATTTGGTAGGGCCCATTTGTTTCACTGAGATGTCTCCAAATGTCAGTGTTTAGATTTGTTTTCTCTTGAGGTAGTTTCTCCAGGGAAGAATCATCCAATCTTCTGGTTGGCAAAAACTGTGATGATTGTGGGGAAGGGCAGGGAGTCGGAGGGACTGATTGGGGGCAAGAGGGAGATAGAAACTTGGATGCTGAAGCACAAAGGAGGAACTTCTGCACAGTGTTCACCGACACCCTCCATTGTGCTTACAGTCCCTGCACTCAGAGCCTCTCTCTCTTTCAGTTCCTTCAACGAATAAATCTCCATTCTTGTATAGGGTAAGAGAGGAGTAGTCGCCTAACTGGGTAAAGTAATGGACTAGATGGAGGTGGAGAGAGCTAAATGCTCTTGGGACAGACTCTCAAACAGTCCTCAATCCTCTCCATCCCAAAGCTTACCTGATGTCTCTAATTCCTGAACTTCTTAGTGTTCTGTAGAATGAATTAACTTTCTTCTCACTGCCTTCTGCCATCTGTAGACTTAGGTTTTAGCTTTCTCCACTCCATTAAGTCAGTTATGATGGGTCCTTCGACTTTCCATCTCTTAGAATTTGTGGAATCTTCCATCCATTGTCATTTCCTCTCTCATTATCTGTATTAGTGAGTTTATGCCATTTAAAATTCCTGTTCTGTCATTTTGATGATGCTTCACAGAGGAACAGAGATAAAGATATGTATTTAATCCACCTTGTTAACTAAAATATAAACACAAATTTGAAATATGATGAGAGAAGCAAAGTCCAAGATTAGAATTAACATTCTGGACACATGCACTTACTCCTCTCCAGTTTAAGGAAATGGCTGCAGGGTGTGAGTTCTGCTCGCATAAGTTTGTTTTGTGATCAGGGAGAAAGACAGGATCCTAAAGGATTAGCGTTGGGGAGGATGTGATATAGCTGCTAAAGGAAGGGTATCAAGAGAAGCTATTTACATCATATTTCTTTATATAATATGTAAAATTATATCTTATCTGCACTGAACTACACACCTTTGCAAGATTGATCTAGAAAAATAGAACAACTTCAAGAAGACCCAGTTCTGGAGATCATAGTATGGGTATGATACAAATTATCTATATTTCACCATTTAAAACGACAATTCAGATATAACATAGGATCCAGGGATGGATTTAATAGGGATTTCAATCATAAAATAGATTAAAGAGGTGCAAACTTCCAGTTATAAAAAAAATAAGTCTCAGAGATAAAAAGTACAGCATAGGGCATATAGTCAATAATATTGTAATAACATTGGTGAATAAACTGCATTTGCCACAGTTAGCATTAATTAATGTAAATAGACTTGTTGAATCAATATGTTGTACACTTGAAACTAATATAACATTATATTTTAATTATACTTCAGTTAAGAAAATAGAGGGGGGTGCGCCTGGGTAGCTCAGTCGGTTAAACATCCAACTCTTGTTTCAGCTCAGGGTGCTCGCTTCGGCAGCACATATACTAAAATTGTTTCAGCTCAGGTCAGGATCTCAGGGCCGTGAGATGGAGCCCCACATCAGGATCTGTGCTGGGCATGGAGCCTGTTTGGTATTCTCTCTCTCACTCCCTCTGCCCCTCACCATCCTCTCCTTCTCTAAAAAAGAGAGAAATAGAGAGAACAGAACTTAATTTTCAACATGTTCAAAAACTGTGAGATACCCATGTGCCAGGCACCATGCTAGGTGCTTATTTCCTAGATGTTCATGCTAGGTTATCATTAATATCCTCAGCAGGAGAAAATGTGTTTTTGACAGAAATGCAGACAAACTCAAGTTACAATGATGAAATAAGGAAACTGGTTGACTCTATACGGTAATAAAACTGGAGAGTGACTATAAAATATAATCTGCTTATGGTGCAGTTTGACTTATCTCATAGGGATTTGACCAATAAAATGTTACTTATGTACCTAAGGAATCTGTATTTTATGATTCCATAACTAACTGGAAATGAAGCAATTTGGCTGAATCAATAGTTTATTTATAAATATTCATATTTTTGTGAAACCACAGCCAGTTTGGGGGTAAAGTTTATCTAATCAAACAGTGACATGATATAAGAAAAGGAAGACCCATTGGATGCTCTATATATCAAGGGGAAGAAAATTCCATATACCAGTCAGGATTTTCAACTTGATACTCCCTTAAGATTTGGCTGGGTTTAGTTAAATTATGGACAAAGGAAGGAAGGAATAGTTTTCCTACACAATTCCTTCACGGACTTTGTCATTGGTAAAGGGTAGATGAAGGAGGATTGTGGAGTTCTCCACCATTTGTGGAGTTCTCCACAATCTATAGTTGAATGAACAAAGGAAGTCATGATATGTATTTATAATATGCAGTCTGCATGAGAAAGTCTAGCAGTATTTACACAAATGGTTAAAGGAGGTAATATTGGGATGCCTGGGTGGCTTAGTTGGTTAAGCATCCCTCTTCAGCTCAGGTCATGATCTCAGGGTTCTGGGATCAAGTCCAGAATTGAGCTCCCTGCTCAGCAGGAGTCTGCTTATCTCTCTCCCTCTACCCCTCCCCCTGCACTTACTCTTTCTATCTCTCTCTCTCTCTCTCTCCCTCTATCTTAAATAAATAAATAAAATATTTTTTTAAAAGAGATAATATCAAATTTGTAAGCTACTTAGGCCAACTGATGACATCCTTGTTCCCTAGATGTCAAGTGCAGGGAATGATGTGGGGCAAAATAAATGCTAATATATTGCTAATGGGAATGAAAGTTGGTATAGCTACTCTGGAGAGCAATCAAACTTCACATCAGAAAAATGCAAAATAAAACAGGAGATACCATTTGGTGCACATCAGATTAGAAACAATTTTAAAATCTTACAAACTAAATGTTGGCAAGTACTTGGGAAAGTTCACACTATGTATGCTTGTAAATCCAAGGAACCATGTTGAAGAACATTTTGGCAATTGCCAGTAAAGTTGAAAATAGGCATATTCTGTGTCCCACAATTACAGGTTTTAGTTTTATTTCAGTTCTTTCTTGATTAAATTATATCATCAAGTAGACTTCAAGAAATGATCTACAGAATCCATACTTATCTGCCACTATCTATTGTATGTTTCCTGTATGTATCTATGCCCTAAATGACACTAAATGACAGGTATAGAATTTTTCAGCAAAATTCCTTATCTCTCAAAACATTTAGATATTACTTCAGTTTGTGGATGAATGTTCCAGAGAAGAGGTCTCAAGTCAGTTGAATTCCTTTTCCCTGTGTAGGTGGTTTAGTATTTATAAATAAACTATTGATTCAGCCTAATTGTGGTTTAACTCCTATGGAAGCCCATAGGAGTTGACTTAAAGCAGCATTGGTGTTAATTATTCTTTGTTATTTTTTCCTGAAAACCTTTAATGTGTAAATAGAACTAATCATTTCAGAAATATTTCTGCCACTGAATATACTTTTGACTTGGTTTTCCACATGTTCATTCTGTGCCTCTCTATTTCTAATATATTTCTTTGTTCTGGGACTGGATTATTTTCTTCTCAGTTCCTTTCGTTGACATTTCCAGCTCCTTTTATTTTATTTATTTATTTATGTTTTGGTTTTTCTCGGAGAGGGAGAGAGAGAATCTTAAGCAGGCTTCATGCCCTGATGCGGGCCTCGATCTCACAACTCTGAGATTATGACTGAACAGAAATCAAGAGTCAGATGCCCAACTGACTGAGCCACCCAGGCAGCCTGACATTTTCAGCTCTTTTTAGAACTTATTCTGTCATTTTGTCATTTCACATTCTCCTTAATTTCTTCAAGAGTGTGAGGAATATAGTATCTAAACATTTCTTCTCCTTCCAGGGTAACATGTCTTCCAGTTTGGATTCTTCACCACATTTCTCCCCTTTAGGGGGACCTGTGGAGGGGAGACTAACAAATTTTTGCACAGGTCCCATTTCAGCTTGTTTTGCCTACTCATCTCTGGCTTGCCAATCCTATCCTGGCCTTTTGGCCCCCAAATAATGTAGCAAATCCTCCTTGACTCCAGATCTTTTTCATCTGGGTAATATTTGAATACTCCCTTTGAACAGGACTTTACAGCTTCATGTTAACAGGCTGTGATTTTGTTCTATTCTTTACTTGCTTGTGGAAGCAGGATGGGAGTAGGGAGTTGGGGGCTTGGGGAGATGAGATTATGGAACTTTATCACCTCTCTTTAATGAACCCTGCATAACAAGGCCATTCCATTGAGTTGGGAGATAAGGGTCTGTCCTTGTAGACAAATAGTTGGGGCACTAAGATTCTCTTGAGTTGCACTGTGTTCCCCTGTTTCAGGGTAATTAATGCATTGAGTGTGCAAGCATTCGGTGTTTTCAATTTTCAGTTTGATGTGACATGTTCTCCCGCCCACCTAGGGACTTTATTTGTTAGTTAAACAAAAACAAACAAACGAAATTCTCTTTCACTTTACACCAAAGGGAAAAGAGGTAAATTTTACGAATTTTTCTAAATTAGGCTCACACTGAGATTGGAGGGTGGGGCTTCAAGTTAGAAGTTCTCTACATTTTATCATTTACATCCCCACTCTTCATATCACTAAACCTCAGTGAGGTTTTCCAGAATTTTATCTGCCTACTGATTGCCTCACTGTGTTTCTGTCTTGCGAGAGGAAGTCAGGAGTCTCTTTCCTGCATCACCTTTAATTTGATAAAATTTGTGTTATATTGGATGATATTTTTGAAGTTTATAGCATAAGATGGTACCCTTGCATGATTGCAGCATCAATTATACATCCTTTGCTCTTTTCAGTTCATTTTGTATTTGGCTTAATTCAGAGAAGGAAAGTTCTGGAGTGGTTCTGCATTTTAACTATCATCTAAAGATCTTTTCAAGTTCATATTGTATATATCCTCTTTGTTGTGAATGCATTGGGTTAAGTACAGAATATTATTTGCATTGAAATTTTCTAGGGGAACCTGGGTGGCTCAGGGCATGATTTCAGGGTCCTGGTAGCATCGGGCTCCCCACACGGAGCCTGCTTCTCCCTCTGCCTCAGTCTCTGCCTCTGTGGCTCTCATGAATAAATAAATAAAATCTTTAAAAATAAATAGTCTTACACTAGCATTCCAATAGGAAAATCAGAAAATGACATTGATAAGCCACTTAATGGAAAAAAAAATACAAATGACCATTAAAGATAATGTTCACCTCATTAGTTACCAAATGCATTTAAGGTAGAAGAAAATGCCATTATTTGCTTATTAAATCCACAAAGATAAAAAATAATTTTATTCTAAGTGTTGAGAGAACATAATGAGATACACTGACATAAATAAAAGTAAATACAACTTTGATGGAATGTAATTTGAAAATTCTTAGAAAAAAAAAAGAAAATTCTTAGGCAGGCAGAAAAATTTGAAGTTTTTGCCCTTACCTACACATTCTGCTGCTAGGAAACTATTCCAAGGAAATGACCAGAGAAGATTATAAGTATTTATGTATAAGAATATTTATTGCACTATTACTTATAAGAAGAAAAAAATTGAAAGCAACCTAATGTCAAGTATTAAGAGAATGCTTAAATAAATTGTATGACTTAAGATGAAATATTTAGCAATCATAAAAATTGTGTTTTGGAAGAATTATAGCAGCATGAGAAAAGTACAAAATGTAACATTAAGTGAAAGAAGCAGACTATTCTACTTAGGCTAAATAGCAATAGCTCATAGACATAAAATAAATCTGGAAAGAAATACACCAAAATATCATCAGTGATTCTATCTGGATAATGAAATAATAAATAACCTTTATCTTATTCTTTAAATTTCATTATATTTTCCAAATGTTCTTTAAAAAGCATGTATTATTTTATAATCAAGTAGATTTTTAAAATATATTGTATTTA
Organism: Vulpes lagopus; assembly: GCF_018345385.1. NCBI lineage: Eukaryota > Metazoa > Chordata > Mammalia > Carnivora > Canidae > Vulpes > Vulpes lagopus. Next base: position 51,924,165 of record NC_054830.1, read on the forward strand.
TATATGCCATACATGATATCTCTATATCCACATTATGTCCTCAGCAGGACAGGATCATATTATATACCCTTACAATGACATATAAGATCTTTCATGATATGTTCCTTACGTTCTCATTTTATATTTTACTCTCCTGAGATCTTTCCACTTCATTTTAGTAATGCTGGACTACTCGCAATCTCTCTGAAAGTGTTTATCTACAGATGCTATTTGGGTTTTTTTTTCCTGGAACGCCGTGGGCTTGATTTTAGGAGCATTCATTCATTCTTTTGGAGGAGAGATTTGTAAGAACAAGACAGGGCCTAAGGTCTGAGGGGTTCTGGGGTGCCAGGCAAAACACCAAGACAAAAACTCAGGCAGAGAAATAGCGCAGAACCTCAGTTATCAGAATCGGGATACCAAGAATCATACTAACTTAAGTAGACCATCAAGGCACTGAAACTTTCTGAAGGTCCTGGCTAATGTGACTTCATGTTGAGTGCATAATGCCTGCTAAAACACGTCAGTCCCGACTTGCTAAGAAGTAGCCGTATTTTCATTTAAAAACAAGACTTTTTTTTAAAGATTTTATTTATTTATTCATGAGAGACACAGAGAGGCAGAGACATAGGCAGAGGGAGAAGCAGGCTCGTCTCAGGGAACCCGATGTGGGACTTGATCCCAGATCCTGGGATCACACCCTGAGCTGAAGGCAGATGCTCAACCACTGAGCCACCCAGGGATCCCCTTAAAAACAAAATCTAAACAAACAAGCAAACAAACAAATTAATGAATACAAAGTCAAATTCTAAAAGCTAGATTAAAAAACGTCTTGTAATTATTACATCATTGTTTATCTTCATGGGAAGGAATGATGAGGAATTTATTATATCCTTAATCCTTACTGAATAATTATGTAGGTCAATCTCTGGGAAGCTTCACCTAAATAAGAGCTTCTCAACCTTTTTCACGTTGTGGAGCACATAGAAAATGGCGTTTATATGGCACAGAGGCCTATCCAAGAGGACGTTTGTGGACAAAGATGTTCAGTCTTGGGTCTCTGTGGGCCCCAGGCCCTGCACAGCTTCCCTTACGGCTGAAATGATCATTATCTCTGCACGCCTGAAACACATTCCCCACACACCAGCTCTGGTCTGCATCATTCCAAGCAGAGGTACATCTAGTCTGTTTGGAAATGTCCCCAGGAAAAGAGTTTCTATCCCTCTTCCCGAGGTAAACTTTTTCCTCAGATTTCGTCACGTGGATACCAGCCAGAGATCCCTTATTTTAAACCACATGCTAACCTAGCTCATTTTAAGGACTTTGTTCTAGGTGTATGGCCTCATTTTAGGCTTTGTTTTAGATTACATACTTTTAAAAAACAATTTCCTGTCACTTTCTTTTGTACAGCACCCTCATCTAATGCATACCTTACATAGGGGGACCAGACTATGACTTGTGTTTTCACAGATTGCTTAATAAGTATCTTTTCAATCAGGAGTCAGCAAAATTCTAGAGGTAGATACAGAAGTAAATCAGAATCAGCCAACGGTTATTTTCCTCCATTTGTGTGGGACCCTATCATAGATTCTTGGAGAGGGAACAAGGAACAAAAGAAAGACATGACACGGTTGTGTGAACCACTACCTTCTGGCATGTTATTATTCATTACAAATAGACTTATTTCCCCCTTTCTTATTCTCTGCTAAAGGACTAGCCCTAAGTGTCCTGCTTAATTTTGGTGATTGTATTTCAAAGGAATAATGGATATGGTCAAAGGCATTTATTTGGAAGCCATGATAGACTGCTTATTTTTAAGGGAATAATATGATATGTGTGACAAATTACTTGAGTTTCATTTCTTTCCACCAAGACTAGGAATATGATCAAGTATCTTTTGACTTTTTAAAATTGCTGTTTACCTGGACTAGTTCCTATCATGAATGGATAATGGGAAGGAGTGGCAGTCCAGGCTTTAGATTTGCTGTTTTTTTCTGTTTCTCTTCTCCTCCTGCCCCAATAAACAGTGTAGAAGTGTCTGTGCTTAACATTATATAATCATGTATCTTTTCCTGCTATCAAATACTTCCTTAAAATGATACATATATCCCATACACTAGAAAATAGTGGCTACTGCTCCTTGCCTAGTGCCTGTTTTCTTGATAATTAATACTCAGTCCTAACAGTGACAGTGGCAGCAATAGAATTTCAAAAAGAGGATTTAGGTAAATGACCTACTCCATGCATCTTGAAGGACATCTAGACCTAGGAGAAGCAAAGCTTTCTCATCATAACTTTTTAACAGAAACAAGTGATTTTATGGGATCTGCTTTTTTTTTTTTTTAGTGCATATAAACTGCATTATTTGCCATAGGTTTATAGAATGGGATGTGTGGTCAGGCTTTTATGAAACTATTTTCCCTCATCTTAGTCAACAGGCTTACAATTTGGTTACCTGCCAATGGTTTAGAGGTTGGGCCTTATATTATGGCTTTATAGAGCAATCAGCTCAGTTTTTCTAGTGCATGTGAATAATTGAAAGTAGGACCAGCCCACAGCCTAGTCAGCCATGTTTTTCTTATTTTAAAAATAGCTAAATTATACCCATTGACTCGACTTCTAGATATATGGCCAAAAAAAATGAAAACACTAGTCACATAAAAACTTGTGTCCAAATGTGAATACCAACACTATTCATGGTAGTCAAAAAAGGAAAGCAATCCAAATGTCTATCAGCTGATGGATAGGTAAACAAAATGTGGTATATCCATACAATAGAATATTATTCAGCAATAAAGAGCAATGAAGTACATACTATAACATGAATGTGCTTCAAAAGTATTATGCTAAATGAAAAAAGCCAGTCACAAAACACCATGACTCCATTCATGTGAAATGTTCAGAAAACAGAAAGCAGATTAGGTTGCTACGCCTGGGGGGGCGGGGAGGGAAATGACTATCAATAGGTATGGAGTTTCTCTCGGGGGAGGTAAAAATGTTTTAAAGTTGGTTGTGGTGATGTTTGCACAACTCTGCCAACATTTCGAAAACCACGGAACTGTACACTTCAAACAGATCAATTTTAAGGTATGCGAATTCTATCTCAATAAAGCTGTTCTTGTAATAATAGCTCAGTTAAAACTCTCTACCCTGTAAGTGGGGGTTGGGAATGGTGACTTCCTTCCAAAGAGTACAGTATAGAAAGAGGGGAGAAAAGAGTCATCTTGGGATCCCTGGGTGGCTCAGCGGTTTGGTGCCTGCCTTTGGCTCAGGGGCGATCCTGGAGTCAGGGGATCGAGTCCCGCGTTGGGCTCCGGGCATGGAGCCTGCTTCTCCCTCCTCCTCTGTCTCTGCCTCTCTCTCTGTCTATCATAAAGAAATAAATCCTTTTTTTTTTTTTTTTAAGAGTCACCTCACATTGGAGAAACTTGACAAGCACTACTACCTCAGCCAGGTGATCAAAGTTGACACAATATGTTGAGAACGCCACTTTACCTTTATTATCTTTCTCCCCAAAACCTGTAACTCTAGTCTAAACATGAGTAAAACACCGGACAAATCAGAATTGAGAAATATTCTACAAAATATCTGAGTAGTAGTCTTCAAAACTGTAAAGGTCATCAAAAACGAAGAAAGTAAAAAAAGAAGAAGAAGAAGAAGAAGAAGAAAGTCTGAGAAACTGTTATAGCCAAGGAGACAGGAGGACTGAATGTAATGTGGTGTCCTGGGTAGGATCCTAGAATAGAAACGGGACATTAGGTAAAAACTAAGGAAGTCTGAATGAAGCATGGACTTTTATAATAATAGATCAATGTTGGTACATTAATTGTGACAAAGTTACCATACTAATGTAATATGTTAATAACAGAGGAAACTGGGTGTTACCTAGCTTTCCCAAGCCTCAGTTTCTCATCTCTAAAGTAGGGATGATAATAGTGCCTACCTCATTGGTTTTGGGGATTTACGTGATTTAAGCCATTTTATATATAATGTTTCAATAGTGCCTGACAAATGGTAAGCGCTCAAAAAGTGCTAGCTATTATTACTACTATAGTTACCCACACTTTTTTCCAGGCATTTGTTTTTCTTAATGAGACAATGATTAAGAAGAAAGTCTAGCTAGTGCAAATATAAACCTGACTTTTTATAAGAGGTTCAGAAATGCTGCCCTTTTTTACAATGTTTATTAAGTAAACAAGTGCCTGTTTCAGAGGGAGGTGATAAGGAATTGAATATATAGGTACATTTTTCTCCTTCAACCATCTACATTTTAGATGGTATTGGAAGGAAGTGAAAGAAGATATATACCCAAGGTGGAAAGTAGAAAGGCAATATGTTATTTTGAATTCAGTATTAGTGGGGGACAAATAGATAAAAAATGGACTGTTCCCTCCCATAGAACCTCATGCCAGAACAAGTAAATAGCAAAATTAATTTTAATTATAGTTTTTTCACCATTACTCACTTTTATCTGATGGCCATCCACAGGGGCAGTAAAATCTCAATGGGAAACTGCACAAAGACTTCTAAATACAGAAAATAGCTGGCTACAAACATTACATATGTATAAAATATCAACCATAAATACTGAATACCCAGATAAACAACAGATAAAGAAAGAATACTTTTTTTAGTACTCAAATATTGCATGAAAATACTTAATACTAGGCAATTACTCATTGTTTATCTGAAAAAATTTTTAAAGATTTTTTAAAATTTATTTATTCATGAGACACACACACACACACACACACACACACACAGAAAGAGAGGCGGAGACATAGGCAGAGGGAGAAGCAGGCTCCATGCAGGGAGCCCGATGCGGGACTCCAGGATCACCCCCTGGGCCAAAGACAGGCATTAAACCACGGAGTCACCCAGGGATCCCCCTGTTTATCTGAAATTTAAATTTAACTGGTGTTCTGTATTTTTATTCACTAAATCTGGCAACTCTACCCAAGGATAAGTATGCTCTTCAATGTTTATGATATTTTCTTTCTAAAATTATCATAAGAAACTTAGATGAACAGCAGCCCCTGGGGTTGCTCACACATTTTCTAAGCAGCAGTTCTGTAAGCCCTAGTAAGAAGGCTTTCTCTTGTCAAAGGTCACTGACTCGTAGAAAAAAAATATTAGAAGCCACAGCAATTCTATCTTTAAAGACATAGGAATTTATTAAATCACCAGCTCTTTCATCTAAATTCAAGAAAGAAAATGGAGAAAATGTGAGTAAGTGTGAGAGAAGCAGAGAGGGAGAAGAACAGACATGGAAACAGAGGAAGGCATTCAGACAGACACAGACACAGAAAGAGAAAGACCAAGGCAAGGGGCAGAGGAGGGAGCTGGGGAGGGAGGGAGTATCGTAAGTCTGAGATGAGTCAGTAGAGACGCACAGGGATTCTGGGGACTGCGGGCTGCAGGGCAGAGGGGCTGGGAGGGGAGGTCACAACAGCCAGACCAACATCCAACCAAGGACCATCTGTGTGCATACTGAGGGATACATGGGAAGCTATCCTGCCTAGGTTGCGGTCAAGGAATCCTATGCTTTTGGCTCAGAGGAGACTGTTGGGAAGGAAGGAAGGAAGGAAGGAAGGAAGGAAGGAAGGAAGGAAGGAGGAAGGAAGGAAGGAAGGAAGAAGGAAGGAAGGAAGGGAAGGAGGGAAAGAGTGGGAGAGGAAAGGAGGGCAAAGAGGAGGGAGGGAGGGAGAAAAGGTACCCAGCTTTTTCTTAAGTTATATGTAGTGTTTTATCTAACTGAACAAAAGAGAGACTTCTTTTACTTTAAAAAAAAAAAAAAGGTAATCTCAATTTGCCTTGGGAATTGAATCCGTCTCTCTCATGCTCACACGCGTGCACACACACACACACACACACACCATGATTACATTCTGCATGTTTGACCTTGACTGAGTTCAGCTTCATGTTCGGCATCCTTCAACCTGGCCAAGTGGCAAAGGTGAGGAAGAACTGAGTCATTAAAGATAAAGTATAATTCAAGTAATCCATTTATAAATCATAAAGATTTCGTTGTACGTTAAATTGTTAACAGGCCTAAAGAGTCAGACTTGGAGAAAAGATTTTTAAGCTGCTATCTCTTGGAACTTTCCAAAAAAATGAAAAATATTATAATAGCATTTTACTACTGAGGATGGGGAAATTGATTTCTATTGTGTATATTTTTTTCAAAGCACAGAGCTATGGACATTTTAGAGCAAAGTTTCCTTACATATCATCACAATAAAACATAAATGTGGTCTTGGTTAAAACGTGGACATATCAAAACTCTTATACGTGCTCCAATTGTCGGGAGAGAACAGGCCTAAAACCAAGAAGCTGCCCGGGAGACGCCCTCTGCGGGGATGGAAAGGTCAGGCCGCCGCGCCTTCCTCTGGGCCCACGGCCCCGCAGCCCCGCTCCTCTGGCCACCACTGCAGCTGCGCCTGTGCTGGCGGTGCCCCTGGAGCGGGGGCGCCCAAGCAGGAGAGCCCTGCGACCGAGAGCCCTGACACGGGCCTGTCCTACCACCGGTACCTCCAGGAAGTCACCAACGTGCTGGAGACGGATGGGCATTTCCAAGAGAAGCTGCCGGCTGCCAATGCCGAGGACATCAAGAGTGGAGAGCTGAGCCGGGAGCTGGACTTTGTCAGCCACCATGTCCTCACCAAGCCGGATGGGCTCAAGCGACAGGAGGTGTCTCGGCTGCGGATGCTGCTCAAGGCCAAGAAGGATGCAGAGCAGGAGCCCAATGTACAGTTGGATCATCTGAGCCTCCTGAAGCTGGTTGAGCACCTGGACCCTCAGAATCAGCACACCTTTGAGGCCTGGGACCTGGAGATGCTGATCCAGAGGGGCCACCTGGGCCCTGGCCCAGGATGACCTGGCCCATCACGAAGAGTTCAAACGCTACAAGATGCTGGAACATGAGAGACACCGTTATCTGGAGTCACTGGGTGAGGAGCAGCTCAAGGAGGCAGAGAGGAAGCTGGAAGAACAACAGCGCCGGCACCAAGAGCACCCCAAAGTCAATGTACCTGGCAGCCAAGCCCAGTTGAAGGAGGTGTGGGAGGAGCTGGATGGATTGGACCCCAACAGGTTTAACCCTAAGATCGCCTTCATATTGCATGCAACCTAAGCCAGGGTTGTCAGGCCCCTGCAGCTATGCCTAGGACACTGACCCAGAAGCTGCAAGCAGTCGACAGAGCTAACCAGGGCCTGCTTCATTCATTCAGCAAACATTTACTAAGTTCCCTCTAAAGGCCAAGCTTCACGGAAACCCTGTGGATCTACTGTGAACAAAACAAAGTTCCCCGTCTCACTCAGCCAGTGATCATGCAAACAGAGAACTCTGTATTTCAGTGTTTAAAGTGGGGCTTTACCCCACTAAAAAACTGGATAGTGTAAGCTATTCTAGAATTTTTCCATAAGGTGCCCATTAAACTAACACACCACCAAAACAACAACAACAACAACAAAAACCAAGAAGCAAGGATGGTAAGAATAATGTTTGAGGTTGTTTAATTTAGAAGGAAGGCTGGATAATAGCCAATAAATTTCTTGGCTTTAAATAAGACCCTGGTGACATGTTTCATTTTGATTTCTGAGATTAATTAATTATGGGAAAAACCCTAGAATTTATTTAAAGAGTCACATGGGAAAAGTCATACATTAGTTAGAGGGGTTTGGTCTGAGATCCAGGGGTTCCAAGATAGGATGACTGGCATGTGGAAAATTACTTAGAAACAAATAATGGCTAATGTTCTTGTTTTCTAAATTAGAAAGGAGAAATTATTTTTGATACTGCTGTAGAGATCGTTAAAACCTTTACAAACTTTTTTGGGAAAGAACTGATGTACAGCAAGCCGGGAAACTTTTCTGAATTTTCAGTGTTGTATCTCCAGTATCTAATACAAGCGTGGCATAGATAGATAGATAGGTAGATAGATAGATAGATTGATGATAGATAGATAGATAGATAGATAGATAGATAGATATCACCAAACCCAGAAAATTTAAGAGCAGCTTCAAATTCTGGTAAATGGAGAAACTGGAAGATTAAGAAAAAGGTTCGACAAAAAAAGAAATACACTTCACTTGACTAGTTTGGAACCTGTTTTGTCAATTTAGGTTTCTTAAGCATTTGCTAAGATGACTGCAAAAAAAAAAAAAAAAAGTACGAAAATGAGTGCAACCAAAACATCAGACTTTAAAAAAACCCACCATAGCTCTGTTGAAATTCAAAATGCAAGGGTGAAGATTTAATTTTGGTCTGTCTGTATCTGTCTGAGAACCATTCCACATGCTTCATTTGCTTTTCAATTTTCATCATAAACCACAGAATATTCAAGAAATATTTCTACACCCTTTTGGGGTGTGTTTGGACAAACACACACATATACACATACACAATTTTTAGAGGAAAAATACAAGACATGAGCAAAAGATAGAGTCTAGAAGCGAAATTTTAGCTCATCTCCTCAGTCCTCTCTCCTGGTTAGTCTGAGGTTTTCTGCAAAATAATAAAAATAATGGCAACATCACATGTCTGGTCACATACTCATTCTTCTTTCTCAACTTCCCTCTTTATCTCATGCCTCTTCTCTCTCAGAATTCTTTTACAGCTTCTGATTATTTTTTAATGATTGTACTAAAATTGTGTTCCAAAAAGTTATGTTAATAACTTCTTCCCTTTATTGATTACTACTTTTGCTGTAGTGATTTAGCCATGATTTAATTCTTTTTTGGTTCAGATGTCCCTTGCCTAATAGGCCTATAACTCCAGATTTTGCAGCTTTCTATACACATTGCTTCATATTTTCCAATGAAAAAGATCACTTTTTCAGAATTACTACTATGTGAATGTTACTCTTCTCACAGAAAATTCTCCAGAAGCTTAATTCAGCTCTACCAAAAGCATCAGTTTAGGTAAACAAATCCTCAAATATACAATGTCTTCTGTCGCAAGTAATACTTTTGAGGAAAGTAATTAATCAAATAATTCTTAAAACTTACAGAGCAAATAGCTATAGTTTAATAAAAAAATCATCAAGTTTTCAGTTAAAGCAAAGCACTGAGTTATATTCTACAATATCTACTCTTCCACTTAAAACTGCTCCATGTAATAAAACTCTGAAAAATACCATCTTGCTAATACTATCCCACAATTTCTATCATATTCATGCCAAGAGCAAAACTCTCACTTTTGTGCATAGTAGTAAGTGGAAAGTAGACTTGAATTCTTTTTCCTAATTTAGGAAGACTATTTATTCAGTAGCTATAGTTTTTTGGCGCTGCATCGGGATACAGGTGCAGTTCCTTTCTAGATTTCACATTGTCTGGAATGTTCCATGTTTCGATCCAAAATATACTTTATGTTCCACAAATGAGAGGAAGAGTTTAGAGTCCTGGATTCTTTTACAAAAGTAATTTTTTATTCTTTGAAAAAATTCACTGTTTTACATACTTTATTCACACTTTCATGATAAATGGGAAACTTTTCCCCCTGTTTTACTGGTTTTCTCACAATAAATAATAGATGAAAAAAACATACGATTTCTGAAAAATTCAGAAAATACCAAGAAAAGAAAAATCACTAGTATCCCGTAAGGCCTTTCAACAATTTGGAATCTTGTCAAGTCGTTCATAGATTTTAAATTTTATAGAAGTTTTGCATCTGCTTTTTAAATAATATATTGCACACTCTCCATTTTTGACCTCCTGAGTTAGAAAGCCAGTTTTGTTTACTACTATTTCTCCTCAAAAACAGTCCACGATTTGATGATGTGAAATTGGGTGGGGGAGGGGGGAGTTCAGAAATAAAAATATCTGCTGGGACATAACAGAGAAGAGTGTCAAAGGGAGTCAGCATAAAGATCATTTGTGCCCTAAATATATAGTGCAAAACTTAAATTGCTTTGAATTTCTGCAAATTATTGAAGTGATTTAAATAAATTTGACCTGACTTACCCTTCTAAATTCTTCCCAGGATTTTTTTGTCTGAAAGGTTAATTATGGGCTTGCAAGTGTCAAGAAAAGTACGAGGGGGTAAGAAATGTTCATTGGTATCAGTGTTTTAGGTTTGAGTAAGGAGTAATAAGTTTTAAATATTCTTCAAATACCTTTTTGGTTTGAATAAAATCATGGCAAATAAACTCTTTCACTCAAAATACGGTAATAAACTAACAGTAATCAAGACCTGAGATATTATAAAAAGTATTGCCTTTTATCATATGATGCAGTTAGGGTTTCTAAGCTATTGTGTTTCAATATTTAATCATTTCTGAAGACAATCAGATACATGAAGCCTTATTTAAGATTTAGATGGGGCGACATATTACAGGATCTCAGGTTTGTTATTTTTTTCTAAACAGTACTCATTTTGGATGGGTGCTGAACTAACATGTTTATGACTTCTATTGCCATGGAAAATCGTATTGTTTGTTTGTTTGTTTGGTGTTGTTTTTGACAATCAGTCCCCTGCCTGTAGCCTGGGTGACTTAAACTTAGACATTTTCTTTGCAATTTTCAATTACATTTGTTAAAATGACAGTATGTGTCACCCTTTGCTCTTTTTGTCCACTGAACATTAGCTAATTCTTTAAACTGGGAGTTTTTTGCAAGGATCTAGAAAAAGAGAGAAAGGGATATTCGTTGCCAAATATAATGCAATGAATTGTAATCCTATTTTTGTATGTAATTTGTAGTTATGTGCTGCAATTTCCTAACAAATATTACTTGATTTCTCAGGCAATTCACTTCAGAAATTACATTTTCTCCCACAATACAAAAAAGTAATGTCACAAAGGTGAATTCTGAGATACATATTGACAATAAAGGGCCGTAAGCACACAGTGGGCAAAAGTCCTAGCAAACTTGAAAAATATTTAACTGAACAATAATGGAGCAATGCCAAATGCTAAAAGTCACCAAAGATAATTTTAATTGTTGTAGATATAATGGTGCTCAATGACAGCTGTTTTGGAACAAAAAGGTTATTTCCTGCAAATTTCAGTAAGGTTTCTCCTAAAATAAACTCTCATTGATTGTTAGAATTACCAATTGTCCTTAATGGCAAATGGACACCAATGTTGGCTAATAACTTTGAGTATGGAGTCATTCCTACATGTTGATTTGTAAACACTATCTGGAGGAAAAATTAAAAAGACATAATGTAGCCCAGTGTTATTTCTCCCTATGGAGATATTACAGAGCTCTTATGTAAGAGAAGTAGTTGAAAAAAATATCTCAAGCAAAAAGTACTTACGAACTGAATGTTGCAACTTTCCCAGTAAGCACAGCTTCCTCTCTCCTTTCCCCTCTCTTTTTTTGGAAATGACAAGAATAAGCTTTTTTAAAACCAAAATTTTGTTACATTAAAAGTAAAAAATATTAGCTATTTAACAAAAAGAGACATAACTTAATAGCAAATAAAAATGTATTTTGTGTGTTGACCTAATAACACTAGAATAAACTACTTTAGATGATTTTTATTTATATATTAAAAGTCTATTTTTAACTTTATTTTGACCCAAGGTTATAATTTTATACACCACATATAATGGTCCAATGTTATTTCTTGGCCTTATAAATTTTTAAAATCTGACAACTACTTGAGTAAAAATAATGTGGGGAAATAGAAAGATAAAGGGGGAATGCTTCTTTTTCTTGAATCCAGAGACATAGTCATTTAGTTCATTTTCTATTAATTCATTACATTGCTTCAACTTTTTCTAATTAGGAAAAATATGCATATTTATTGTTTTTAAAATTGAAAAGTTTAGAAAAAGATAAAGAATAAGAATCACCTTGACTACGTCCCACCACCCAAAGATAACCACTATTAAAACATAAGCTTGTTTTTTCCTCTGCATTTTTCTATACATGCATACATACATACAGATATATCTTTAAACAAGATGTAAAGAGCATCTTGGTTTTTTGTTTGTTTGTTTTGTTTTTGTTTTTGAGGAGTGGGGAGAGGAAGGGCGGGGGGGGGCGGAGGGAGAGAGAGAGAGAGAGAGAGTCTTGAGAAGTCTCCATGCCCAGCTCTGAGCATGACGTGGGGCTTGATCTAACAACCCTGGGATCATGATCTGAGCCAAAACCTAGAGTCAGATGCTTAACCCACTGAGCCACCCAGGCACCCCACCTCTTGCTTTTTAAAAAGATCTTAGTTGTCAGTTTAACAATGATGAGAAAAGAACTGAAATTTTTAGAAAGAACTCCCATTGTCCAGTACCATAAGAATTCTCATTATCCTTAGATATTTAAAATTTTTATTTTATTTTATTCTATTTCTGCCTGTGGGATCCACAGCATTCAATTATATGTTCTTTGAGGTAGTAGTCCAGTATTTTCTACTTAATTCTTCCTTTTAAGAATGCTTGGTTTTTAGCAAAATATTTATGTAAGGCATTTTATGTCAAAATAATGCATTAAATCCATGTTTTTAAAGATTAAAAAGGTAGGAGAAAATTTCTATGAGGCTTCATCTTCTCTCTCTCTCTCTCTAAGATTTTATTTATTTATTCATGAGACATAGAGAGAGAGAGAGAGGCAGAGACACAGGCAAAGGGAGAAGCAGGCTCCACACAGGGAGCCTGATGTGGGACTCGATCCTGGGACTCCGGGGTCATACCCTGAGCCAAAGACAGACGCTCAACTGCTGAGCAACTCAGGCATCCCGGCTGTGCCTTCTCAAACAAGAAATTAAACATGGAAGTAATTTAATACAATCACTATTGTTTGCCAATCAAAATTTTAGAAATTAATTGTTTTGTTTTGCTTTCTTTTGTAGGATACATTTTAAAAATTTATTAGGTAGTAATACAACACTGACTTTCAAAAGAATAGATCTGTGTATTCTGACATAAGAAGAGCTTATTAAGTGAGAAAAATCATGGAACAATGCATTTTAAATAATTTATGCCAAACAGCTGCGACAGAGCCTGTACTAAACTACAAAAGTCCTTCCACACATATGAAAATGCATAGAGAAGAAATTAGTGAGAAACGCCTCAATCCGGGAAGGGAAGTGGAAGTGAGGAGGTAGTAAGGGGGAACTCTTATAATGTATTCTAGATATTTCTGTATTCCTTTAAAAAAAAAAAAGAATAAATTCTTGCAATAAAAAAAATTCTTACTTGTATAACCATTTTTAAATGGAAGAAATTAGGGTGATCCAACACCATACTGCCATTTATATTGGCCCCTTACTACTCTGAATTCTAGTCATTTCTGTAATCTTTTCTAAGAAAGTTGAACGCTCCTAAAGAAACTATATGCATGGTACTTTGCATTTTCCGCTACAGCCCTAGCATTAGTGTCATAGCACATTAGGTCCTCTTATGTCTGTCTGCAATATATAAAATTATGAACTAGAAAAAAAATTATGAACTGGAGTATGAGTTAGATGTCACTGCACCAGCACTGCAAAACTATTATGTTTTGAAGAGGAATGTACAAAGAGTTCTGGTCATGGACTTCATTATAGAAATGAAATTTCATTAAGAAAGAAATTTCATGGGAGGATCCCTGGGTGGCTCAGCGGTTTAGCGCCTGCCTTTGGCCTGGGGCGCGATCCTGGAGTCCCGGGATCTAGTCCCACATCGGGGTCCCGGCATGGAGCCTGCTTCTCCCTCTCCCTGTGTCTCTGCCTCTCTCTCTCTCTCTCTCTAATTAATAAATAAATAAAATCTTTTAAAAAAAAAAGAAATTTCATTAAGAAGCATTGGATTGTATTGCCCTTTCTAGTATAATTACTAGAAGCTCAGTTTAGGTCAAGGTTAACCACATTTGCATATATTTTTTAAAAATAAGACCAGGGAAAATTGAAACCAATTATTTCTAGTACCGTAGCAGGATCAGCTAAAAGCTCATCAATGGGCACCATTTTGTATGCCTAAAAGAATAACTCTGAGAGTTCCACTGGAGCATAGTAACCAATAGAAGGAAAGAAGGCATTTGGTTTTATAATGTGAACATACGAAGGAAATGTAAAATGGAGCCTATCCCTGACTGTTAGTATTTGCCTTGAACCTAGACAGATAGGGCCTAGTTTGATATGACAAGTACAGTTGTGAATTGTAGTCAAATGAGAAATGCAGTCTACTTTGTCATGAATTATCCTAACCATATTAATGGATTCCAAAATGAGAAAAGACTGGATGGACATTTATTATAGGTATTTTCTTTCATGAAACATACTTAGTACCAAATAGCTTCAAATAGTTATTCAAACTGACAGCCTCTTTCCCTATATATTTGGATCCAGCTACAGAAATAGAGGTTTGGCTAGAAATTCATCAACCTCTTCATTCTTAACACATCTTTCTTTCTCTCTTTCTTTTCACTGGCTCCTTCCCCTTAGCTTAAAATTATGTCCAAACCTCTCTCTTCTTCTTTTTTTTATTTAAATTCAACTAATTAGCATATAGCGTATTATTAGTTTCAGGAGGTAGAGTTCAGTGATTCATCAGTTGTCTATAACACCCAGTGCTCATTGCCCTCCTTAATGCCCATCACCCAGGTCCCCATCCCATTACCTCCCTTCCCTCCAGCGACCCTCAGTTTGTTTCCTGCAGTTAAGAGTCTCTTATGGTTTATCTCCCTCTCTGATTTTGTCTTATTTTATTTTTTTCTCCCTTCCAATATGATCTTGTTTTGTTTCTTAAATTCTATATATTTTTCTCGGATTGACTTATTTTACTGAGCATAATACCCTCTAGTTCCATCCATGTCATTGCAAATGGTAAGATTTCATTTTTTATGGCTGAGTAATATTCCATATATTCCAATATACCACTTCTTTATTCATCTGTTGATGGACATCTGGGTACTTTCCATATTTTGGCTATTGTGGACATTGCTGCTATAAATGTTGGGTACACTATGTTTGTATACTTTAGATCACTATGTTTGTATCCTTTGGGTAAATACCTAGTAGTGCAACTGCTGGGTCATAGGATTGTTCTGTTTTTAACTTTTCAAGGAGCCTCTATACCATTTTCCAGAGTGGCTGCACCAGTTTGCATTCCCACCAACAGTGTAAAAGGGTTCCACTTTCTTTCTCTGCATCTTTGCCAACATTTGTTGCTTCCTGAGTTGTTAATTTTAGTCATTGTGACCAGCATGAGGTAGTATCTCATTGTGGTTTTGATTTGTATTTCCCTGATATTGAGTGATGTTGAACAAAACTCTCTCTTCTTTTTTTTAAACTCTCTCTTCTTAAAACCAAAGATAAAACCCTAAAATCTACCTTGTTTAGACTCAATATTCCCTTTATAAAATCTACCCTCTTTATTTCACTGATAAACGTCTCTAAAAAGGCATCTGCATATACTATCTCCACTCTTTTGCCACAACTGGTAACCAGAAATGGCTAAGAGACTGTGGAGTAGATAAGAGCTGAGTTTATCTTAGATCTGCTGTATGCTAGTTGTATGACTCTGGTCAGCTCCTCTGTCTGTCCTGTCTCAATTTACTCATCTATAATATGAGGATGACAGTAATAATAATACTGCCTTCCCTCGGAAGGCTGTAATGAAGAATAAAGAGCATGATATTTACAGTGCTTGGCACATAGTAGGTGCTCAATACATGTTCCCGACTGATATAGCTTCTGCCTTGATCTCACCAGTTATCAGGCCTGTCTTAACTGACTTCTCTGTGCCATCTGAGAGTATTGCTTCCTTCTTCTCTTGACTTTCATTATACCAAGCTATTCTCATTTTCCTTTTTTTCTATTTCTTGGGCTGTTCCTTTTCAGATTCCCCTCATTCCTTAAAAGCTCATCTTCCCCAGAGATTCCTCCTTGGCCTCATCCCCTTCTAGCTCTCCCTGGCAATCTCATTCACATCAGTGGGTTCAGTTGCTAAGTGAGTGATGACAATTCCACATTATATTTCCATCCCAGACCCTTTTCCAAAAGTTATAGGATATCACCAATTGTCTCTCTGGACACCTTCATTTGGACATCCCTCCTGAACATCTAAAACTCAACATGTGGGATCCCTGGGTGGCGCAGCGGTTTAGCGCCTGCCTTTGGCCCAGGGCGCGATCCTGGAGACCCGGGATCGAATCCCACGTCGGGCTCCCGGTGCATGGAGCCTGCTTCTCCCTCTGTCTGTGTCTCTGCCTCTCTCTCTCTCTCACCGTGTGCCTATCATAAATAAAAAATAAATAAATAAAAATAAAACTCAACATGTCTCAAACCGAGCCCATCAACTGCTCAAGTCAGAAACTTGAGCATCAGCTTAGACTTACGGTCTCTAGTGCAAATGCTTTATGGGGTTTTCTGTTTTTGTGTTTTTTTTAAAAGCCTTGGATCCTAACTCCTAAATATTTTTGTATGGCTAGATTGTACTCTATCCTTCAAGATTGAGCTCAGATAATACATTTTTGGGAAGCCTTCCCATTAACCACCCCCTCCCCACCCTTTCAATCTGAGCTAGTTTTCTCCCCTTTTCTAGTACCCCATGGCACCAAGAACAACCCTTTCATAACACTTACCACATTGGTATTCTAGCTTTTTTTTTTTTTTTAACTTCTTTGCCTTTTCCTCTTCTACAGGACTGTGAACTCCCTAAAAGCAGGGTTTTTACCTTTCAGCCTAACACAATGTGTGGCAAAAGGATGTGCTTAATAAGGCTTTGAATGTCAACTATATTAGCCTACTGTTGAGTTTGATTCCACTTCTCTTGTGAGAGGACTACTGATAGTCAGGAATATAGCAACATGATGGGGAGAAGCTCAATGACATTATAAACAATCTACAAAATAGTAAATCTAGTCCTAGATAAGCAAGAGTTAACTATACACTGGAGTTCAAGGGAGCCTTGCCAAACCAATAAATTACTTGATGTTTACTGAATACCAACTGTTTTCCCCACATACTGAATATGTTTACTATTTCCATGGCTCACATTTCTTACTAAGAGTAATCGGAATTAAGCCTTTTTTTTTTTTTTTCCGTGAGAAGGAAGAGATTCTTTCGGTAAGATATCATCTTAAATGATGGCCCTTAAATACTTGAAAAGGCAATTCTTCCATTTCTTTATTGGGACTTGGACTCTCTAATTCACATAATACAGAACAACATTAAAAATCTGGCCTTATATTTTGAGTTCTAACAAAACTTTTTAGTTGTGCACAAGAGGTGCTCCTGAGTCGGGGAAGGATGAGAAGGAACCAGGATTGGGAACTAGGATGAGAATTTGGCATTATTTGAAATCTTCAATTTTTTCTAAGAAAAAAATGTTCATGTAGAATTTGAGTGGTTAAGAATAAAACCTAAAATATCACACAGGATGCTTTTTATTTTTTAAGAGAGAGGGCAGGGAGGGGCAGAGGAGAGAGAGAATCTCAAACAGGCCGCACACTCAGTAACCCTGAGATCATGACCTAAGTGGAAATCAAGAGTCAGACACTTGACTGAGCCACCCAGTCACTCCAAAATATCACCTAGGATGTTTCTTATATCAAAGATTCATGAGTTCAATCACGTGGCTCTAATTAGCCTAGGAATCTTGGATTCTACCTTTCTAGGATTAGAAATAAACCCATAAACAAAACCAAAAACAAAATAGCAAGTGTTTGATATGCAGCCAGATTTGAGAACCACTGATTATTCATTTATATATGGAAACACTTTTGAGTAATCCTGATAGTTAACAATAAATACTTCTTTCATAAACAAATAAACAAACAAAAATAACCACAAAAAAATCATTGACAGGGGCAGCCCCGGTGGCTCAGCAGTTTATCACTGCCTGCAGCCCGGGGCCTGATCCCGGAGTCCTGGGATCGAGTCCCACGTTGGGCTCCCTGCACGGAGCCTGCTTCTCCCTCTGCCTGTGTCTCTGCCTCTCTCTCTTTCTCTCTCTGTGTGTGTCTCTCATGAATAAATACATAAAACCTTTAAAAAAAAATCATTGACAAAATTTTGCAGCTTGAAACACTGCAAATACTTAACACTAAAAGATTGTTAATTTTCCGGAATTCTGGAGTTTCTCTTAGAAGTAGTCACTAATTGTATCACATTTTTCTCTCAAGGTGGAAATAAAGACCTATTAAATCTATGGCTATTAGCCAGTACCTAATCTTTAGGTATCATAAATAAACAAAATTGCACTTGATCCATTGATTCATTTCCAAATATTTGTTGAGTACCTACTATGCACCAGTCACATAAGCACTTTGTATGTAGAGTACCATGATTTGGGGGTTCTTCCTGTTTGAGATAGAGTGTTATTTTCAACATAATAGTAATTCAATAAATGTGCATTGACTCACTGATTAAATTTAGCGTCAAAAATACTATTATTTGAGCTCTTTTGAAATCTACAAGAATGCTGTCAGAAAAGTTGCATTGTTAGAACAAGTAAGTATCAGGAAATCCCCTCGGTAGTGGTGGTACTTTAGTGATATAAAATATAAAAACTATTGGAGGATCATAACATAAAGTTGAACAATAACACTGAATCTTTTTTAAACAAACAAACAAACAAACAAACAAAAAAGCCAATATAAAGGAACTGTATTACACACATTCAAACTAGAAATGTGCTTTTTGAGATTAATCAGATAATATTCAGTCCAACTTGTGAAGAGAGGGCCTAAAGATGTTCCATTCTGGAAAATAACACATTATAGTAAATTCATTACAGTAAAATGAAATGTTTGGCTTTTAATCCTAGGCAGTAGACTAAATACACATATTTACCAATCTTGACTACCCTAAAAGCCCATTAAAATGATTAGGGCCATTACTTGTTCCTAAAGCTCTTCTGTGTGGGTCAGAAAAAGTCACTTCCCTTGGGGCGCCTGGGTGGCTCAGTGGGTCAAGCATCAACTCTTGATTTCAGCTCAGGTCATGATCTCAGGGTTGTGAGTTTGAGCCTAATGTCAGTCTCCATATTGGGCAAGGAGCCTACTCAATTAAGAACCTCTCTTACTCTCCCTATGCCCCTCCCCCCATAAAAGGCACCCCTTCTTTCAGGTAGAATGAGTGCATGGCTAGGATTTTAGACCTTTTTTGTCCATTTGGCTGGCCTCTCTGGGCATAGTTACAACCTGTACAACAATCTGCTGCAGCCCTGGAGAATGGAATGACATTACAAGGCAGGTGGGTGAAGAAGGGAAAAGTAAAAACATGCTAGTTCTTATTCACAAAGGAGGATAGATATAAATATTTTTTCTCAACATTTTTTAAATTGAGATATAATTCACGTATCATAAAATTCAGCCCTTTAAACAGACAATTCAGTGGATTTTTAATAAAGTATATTTTAACTTATTTTAAAGTGTATTTTAATATAGTATATTTAATAAAGTCATGCAACCATCACCATTGTCTAATTCCAGAACATTTTGTCACTGCCCCAAAAGAAACTAAACCCGTTTACAATTATTCTTTATTTTCTCTTCTCCCATCGAATCTACTTTGCGTCACTGTGGATTTGCCTATTCTGAACATTTCATATAAGTGGAATTATACAATATAAGGTCTTTATGACTGACTTCTTTCACTCAGCATAAATTTTTTGAGGCTCACACATGTCATAACATGCATCAGCACCTCATTCATTTG
Source organism: Vulpes lagopus (assembly GCF_018345385.1). Lineage (NCBI taxonomy): Eukaryota > Metazoa > Chordata > Mammalia > Carnivora > Canidae > Vulpes > Vulpes lagopus. The sequence goes on from NC_054830.1 coordinate 51,943,729, forward strand.
TACTGATGAATAATATGCATCACCTTCTATATACCCGTTCATCAGTTGCTGGACATTTGGATGGTTTCCACTTTTTTGGCTTCCTATGAGTAACACTGTTGTGAACATTAGTATTCAACTGGCTTGACTTTTTACAAGAAGCTTAATATGACTTCTATAATTTTTAAAATAATTAGAAAAAAAGGAAAAAAGCAATTATTTATATAAAAGTTCAAGGCTGTGATTTATTTTTCTTTTCTTATTTTGTTTTTCCACTTGGATGTATCTTTCATTCTGTGATTGGGTTGACTTTGCCCATATATTGTGATTCTTATTGATCTTATGGTTTGTAAATGTTTGTTTTATTTGTTTCTATAACATTGCATGCTTTAACCATGTAATATGATACATTAAAAACATGTTTTTGACTGTCTGGAGACACTATAGTATTATATTGAATTCCTGAAGCTTTACTGAAAGAATAAATGGTAGTTACAGGACATTTAAGACAGGAAAATACTTTGGGGGGGAAAAAATATCCATGTATCCAGGTTATGGTAGTAGGAAGAGAGGCTGCAAAGATATTAATGGCAACAACTATTGCTCTTCAGTAAAGCGCATCTGGCCCCATCTGACCCCTTAACTCCCTCTCCCATGACTTCCCAAGAGGTTACAAAAGTTTCTAAACATATAGAGTTAACCCTTGAACTGTATACAGTTTATAAAATAAATACAGTAACTATAAACATATTTTCTCTTATAGTTTTCTTAGTAACATTTTCTCTGTCTAGCTTTATTTATTGTAAGTATACGGTATATTATAAAATCCATATAACATACAAAATACATGTTCATTGACTGTTGATGTGATCAGTAAGGCTTCAGGTCAACAGTGGGCTATTGGTAGTTAAGTCTAGGGGGAATCACTGTTATAAGCAGATTTTCAACTGCACAGAAGACCCCTAGCCCCCACATTGCTAAAAGGTCAACTGTACATGCAATTTATGGCCAACTGACCAATTACTCTAACATTTAAATTGCAGTAGAAATGTAAAACAGAAGGAAAGTCTATGCTGTGCCAGGCTGTCACCCCTAGAAAGATGCTTCTCCCAAATGTCATGTCCTAGCCATATGAAAAATGCTCCTTTAGGTGTCAGGCGCTTGAGAAATAGGCATGTAGGTGCTGGAAAATCTGTTCTGTAAAAGAGGAAAAGGGAAATTATATTACTGAAAAATCACAGAGGAAGAGAAAATCTAAAATAACTCTAATAGGAAGCACAGCTCTGGAACCCCAGGTTCAAACTTCGCCATCAGTCCTCAGACTGTGCTCAAAACAGAAATTGTGTATCAATAGTAGCTGTTCACCACGTCAAGAGCAAAGTTGCCACATGGGTTCAGAAGTTCAAACCAAAATTATGTTCACAAAAACGGAGAGGCCAGTGGCTACCTAAGGAAGGCTCAAATCAGTAGCAGAACCTGGGGATTTACTTATTAATCAATTTTGCAGGACATAAATGATGAAAATACAACTTTTAAAGGTAATTGAGTCTATGACAGTATTACTGTTACAATAATTAAAATGTTTTGAGCCCCTACCACTAGTCATGTTAGGCATACTATAAGCGAGGGCTACAACAGTGAATTTTTAAAAAGACCCTATCCTTAAGGGGTAATGGGAAATCTCTGTATTTTACTCTTAATTTTGCTGTGAATCTAAAGCTGCTCTAAAATAACAAAGTCTTACAAAACTCCCTGCTTTCATGGAGTTTATATTCTAGTATGGGGAGACAATAAACAAAAGGTTAAAAACGTAATTTCAGGTGGTAGAAGAAAAATAAAACTGTCAAGAGAATAAAGAATAACAGTGATGGAAGACCTCTTGACGAGGTGACATTTACACAATTTACTTAACAGTAGGCAGTGGTTTGCAAATTAAACAGTCAGCGATCAGTCATTCAACAGTCAGGGATAGCACACTTACCTGATTTCAGGCATTTAGTGCAGGAGGTGGTTGGCATTAAAATAAAAAAAAATCAATGAACCAGGGGTTTCTGTGTCGAGGCACTTACATCTCAGTAGGAGAAGATGGACACTTCGACAACAACCTGTGCCAAAATATCACAGTATTAGAGACTGAACTCAGTAGGCAGAGGAGTAAGCAGAAGCCCAGAGAACACAACCACTCCCAGGGAGGTCTTCCAGAAGGGCAGAGTAGGGTCTTGCAGTTCTTCCTAACCTTTAGCCCACAATTCTCATTTGGACAGTTCACATAACGGGAAGAGGAACGTGAAAGAAGAGGGCTGCCCCCCCGAGAGTGGGGCAGCCCCTGAACATTGCCAACCCAGGCCTCACCCAGCTACCCCAAAGTGTGGGGAGCCGATAGCTGCTGAAATCTGTTCTTGGCACAGGTACACAAGGGTTGTTTGCTTTTGTTTTTTATTTTGTGGTGTTGTTGTTGTTAGCAACTGAAACTACCGTAACTGTCTTTCCTGAGGTCCAAGTTACTTGCCCATTTCTCAGCTTCCACATAGTTATGTTCTTGGGTCTTCTGGAACTCTGTAGCATGCAGACAACGGTTCTCTCAGCAATAAACATATTTTGCAGCCTACCAGCAATAGAGCTGAAAAAATGTCAGTAGAGAAACCTTTCTGATAAACCCCAAATCTCCCAGAGTAAATCATTTGAACCAACTTTTACATAGAAGACTTAAGAACAACATTTTAAAACAGTTTGAAAGTTTTATGCTGAAATGTGTTTGGGGATTCGCTTCAGAATTATATTAGAAGTGAGGGGGATGAGTGAGGGTACAGAAGAAACAAGATTGGCCATAAACTGACACCGGATTATGAATACAGGGTTTCATTTCCTAATTCTGTCCACCTCTGTATATGTCTGATATTTTCCATCATAACAAGATTTTGCTTTTTAGCTTTATATGACAAAGCCTAACTAAGACTTATAAAATCCCACAGGTGTCCTGAGAAAGCCCTTCTCATACAGAAATCTGGGGTTCATAGCTGTTTTTAAATCTATTCATTATATTACTGATTCTTTACATGCAAGAAAGGTAGAGCATCCATGTAGACTGATGATTAATAAGATATATATATATATATGAAAAAACACTTCAAAAAGTATTTCCAAAAATGTACTGAAAATACAATTTAGCATCCAAACTGTGCTTTAATACATTAATCAATCAATGACTATCAGAAAGGACATTCTCTACACTTGCACTCAGTTAATAAACATTTACTGAGTTCCTACTAGGAACCTGAATTGGCATTTTCTCATGTCATCTCATTGGTGAGATTGTAGGAATATATTATATTTCCATTTTATAGATGAGGAAACTAAGTTTCAGAGAGAGGAACCAGGTCTCATTGTGACCTTGAGCAGGGATAAAGGTCAGGGCTCTTTCCATTCCACCACTACTTAATACTCTTGAAAGGAAATGACAAATGGAAAGTAGGACAACTTTCCATTCTGAAAACTCTGCTATTCCAGGGTGACTGGGAGTTCTCTTCTTCCCAACATTTACTCACTTAACTTCCTCCCTCTTAACACTTAGGGGCCAAGCTGATATGCAAAATAGGTCAGTTTTTAGAAGGAAAAAGTAGAAAAAATTTGGCAAAGCAGGGCAAAGTCTCTCTCTCGCTCTCTCTCTCTTTTTAAATTTTATTTATTTATTATTTGACACAGAGAGAGAGCAGCAGGCAGAGGGAGCGGGAGAAGCAGGCTCCCCACTGAGCAGGGAGTCCGATCCAGGGCTCCATCCCAGGACCCTGGGATCATGACCTGAGCTGAAGGCGGATATTTAACTGACTGTGCTATCCAGGCACCCCAAGGCTCTCTTTATATTCCCTGAAAATCAAAGTATTTCTGAACCTTTAAAAGATGTTTTCAAATCATTAAAACTTTAAAATTTAAGTAGTCTAGTTCAAAGCCATTGAAATTACCAAATTGAATTACCTTGGAGTTAAATATCATCATTAAGTTCATAAGATGTTCACAAATGCTAAAAAATAAAATATTTTCAAAAACAGGTGAGTAAAAGAAAAATGGGGAGTTATTTCATTCAACAGGAAAGAAAACAGTACTATTGAAGAAACAGCTTTGGGGCATGTGGGTGGCTCAGCAGTTTAGCACCGCCCAGGGCCTGATCCTAGAGACCCAGGATCAAGTCCCACGTCGGGCTCCCTGCATGGAGCCTGCTTCTCCCTCTGCCTGTGTCTCTGCCCCTCTCTCTCTGTGTCTCTCATGAATAAATAAATAATATCTTCAAAAAAAATAAACGGCTTTAAAATTATTTCTTTCAATTCTTCCAAACTATCTTTTAAAAAAGCTCAAAGTTGGGATACTAAGAAAAAATAAAATATTAATTTGGCTATGTTCTCTTCTGGTTTTTAATTTGAATCAACATATAGCTGTATATATTGTAATAATTATTTGTTTCTAATCAAGATTAATACTTGTATGAAAACGTGCCAAAAATAAAGTGTTCCAGTTTTTTTTTTTTTTTTTTTTTACTTACAAGCAACCACTCAGAAATAGAAAGCTGACCTACACAGAGAGATATAATGAAGAGATCAATCAATTGGAAGTCAGAAGAAATGGGCTACCAGCCTGGCTATGGTACTTAAGATATTGCAACAAATGAGCAAGTCATTCAGTGAAGGACAAGATAACAGGTGTCAGAATACAGAGAGGAAGGGGAAAGGAACTTAAAGCAAAATTGGGAGGTTGCAGGGAAAGTTTCATAAGCTGATCCAGAAATCATGTATGGGAACATAATAGAGTCATTCAAAAAGTGGATGTATTTGTGGAAGTGTGCGTGTGTGTGCACTCGTGTGTGTGTAACCTGTCTGGCGTGTTGAACTGGTTATAATTTTTTTAATTTTAAAATGAGATCTTCTAAATCTCCTGGGAATGTATGGTGTTTAGATACGACAAATGGTTTCTCAGATAAAGAGAAGGAGCAAATGTCAGAGCCAAGACTGTACACAGCGGCCATGAATAAGTGACTCAATTGGATGATTGGAAACAGAGCACATTAATTTTCCAAAACCCAATATCCAAAACAGTTAAATATCACCATTAATGCCAACACTCTGTCACTCTGTTTTGCCAAACCCTTGAAAAATAAAAATACTGTCTTTATTTTTTTAAATGTTGTCATTATTTGATATTTCTCCCTTAAGAAGTAATATAACAGTATTTAAAAGTATCTGAGTTCTCAAAAAAAAAAAAACACCTAAATTCTCTCACTAAAGCTAGTTTTAATTGGAATAAAACGTGAATCAATTCAGTTATGGCCACCTCCCACCACTAGATCTGTAGTTCCTTCCCAATATAATAAACATAGTATGCAATTATGAACCTAGGAACAAAGTTCCCCTAGTTGGAAGAAAAGCAAATATGTTTGCAAACCTCAAGTGAGGTAAACAGCTGAGGACTAATTGCAGAAAAATAAGTGCCACAGGACCAGACATCAACAGTTGGATGGTGTCCTTGTGGTTGGGAAAAATTGAACCAAGGTAAAATTTTTTATCTCTAGAAACTACATATGGATAGGACTGCATATGCATGCTGTCATAGGGCGGAGCCTATGTGCTGTTTATCATTTTATCCACAGCACTTAGCAGAGGGCCTGGCACACAATAAGCACTCAATAAATGTTTGTGGAATGAAAGAATTCTGCAACTGTAGCTTACACAGTGTTTTTCTAACTTAAAAATACGGCCAACAGTAAGAAACATGTTTTACACCAATTCTTGGTACACCAACACACATATACATAACGTGAGTTATGTATACACTTTTTTAAACTTAGGAATTACATTCTGATACCTTCTGTTCTCTTCTGTTTTATTGGACTTTAAAAAAATATATTGGTTGTGACCCCCTGAATTGATTTAATAACCCACCAGTGGATCAAGACTGGTAGTCTAAAAAATGGATTTATACTATTTCTATTTACATTGCTTAACTTCTTACACTTTTAGGCTTCACTAACTATAGATCGCTTTCAAAAATCACATTTTTTTTTTCTCATTAGGATGTTTGGAAAGTATTTAGATCAACTCTAAAATGTTGCATCAGTTCTGAGTTTACTGTGTTGGGATTCTCTTTGGACAGTGTCCTTAATTACGGGAATTTCACCAACCAAAAGCAGATTTGCCCTACCTCACACCATACACAAAATTTAACTCAAAAATAAATCACAGACCTAAACATACGAGCTAAAACTATAAAACTCTGAGAAGAAAATTTAGGAGTAATTTTTTTGCAGCTCTGGATTAGGAATTAATGTGACACCTAAAGAAAAAAATAGATAAATTGGATTCCATTAAAACTAAAAACTCGGGGATCCCTGGGTGGCTTAGCGGTTTAGCACCTGCCTTTGGCCCAGGGTGTGATCCTGGGGTCCCAGGAGCGACTCCCACATCGGGCTCCCTGCATGGAGCCTGCTTCTCTCTTTGCCTATGTCTGTGCCTCTCTCTCTCTCTCTATATATATATATCTCATGAATAAATAAATAAAATCTTAAAAAAAAACACCTAAAAACTCTTCTGCCTTAAATGATGCTAAGAAGAAAGTAAAAAGAACTACTGGATGGAAGGAAATATTTGTTAATTATATATCTGATAAAGAACTTGTATTGAGAATATATATACAAATCTTATGTTAACAATAAAAATATAAATAATGCAATTTAAAAATGAGCAAGGGATTTTTAAAAAGACTTTTCTTCAAGAAGGATACAAAACAACCAATATGCACATGTAAAAGTGTATGTTCAGTCATTAGGGAAGTACAAATCAAAACCACAATGAGATACCACCTTACACACATCAGGTTGGCTAACATAAAAAAGACAGTAACAAGTGTTGACAAAGATGTGGAGAAATTGGAATCTCCATTCATGACTGACAGGAATCTAGAATGGGGCAGCCAGTCACCTTGGAAAAAGGCTGGCAGTTCTTTAAAATGTTAAACATAGAGCTACATTTCTGCTCCTAGATACATACCCAAGAGAAATGAAAAATATGTCTACACAAAACCTTGATGTGAATGCTCATAGCAGCATTATTCCTAGTAGTAAAAAAAAAAAAAAAAAAAAAAAAAAGAATATTCCAAATATTCACCAACTAATGGATGAACAAAATGTGATATAGCCATACAATGGAATATTATTTGGCCATAAAAAGAAAGAAGGACCTATACATTACCACATAGATGAGCCTCAAAACAGTATGCTAAGTTGGAAGAAGCATGTCGCAGAAGAACTTATTGTATGATTTTATACGATCTACCCAAGATAGTTTAATCTATAGAGACAGAACTGGATTAGTGGTTACCCATGGTTACAGGGATGACTGCTAATGAGTTGAAGGTTTCCTTTGAGGGTGATGAAAATACAAAATTAGGTAATAACGGTGGTGGTACAACTCTGTCAGTAAACTGACAAATGTTGAATTATACATTTGAAATGCATGGTAGTTAAATTATGTAATTTATATCTCAATAAAGCTGGTTGGAACTCGGCAATGATCAAGAAGAAGGATGCATGCAGCACTTCTATGCCTGACAACCTGACTTACCCAGACGACAGGCAAAGAAAGCGGGTTTTCAATAATTATAAATGGTCTTCTTTTAAATCCCTGTAGAGCTGTAGCTCTTGTGTTTTAGGACACAAGTAGAAGGACATGAATCCATTGACGTAAGCTCTGCACCTTCCCAGAAGTGATACTCATCCTCAGGAAACTGTACTTCAAAAATGAGAACCTTCTGCACTAAAGGGGGCGGGGGTAAGTAAGCGTCCCCAACAAGTTAAAATGCGAAAGGACTAGAGAGGTTTCTGGATAAGCAATGGGTCAGCTTCTTGAGGTCAGGAACAGGTATTCATCTTTGCCTCCTCAAGGAGGACCAGACCTAGAACAGGATGCTCAGTAAATGAGATGGGAAGAAGGGAAAGAAGGTAGGGCCTCAAGGCCACAAGACCAGAGGCTTTCTGCCTGGGTGGGCATCCGGGCACCCTCCGGGCCGAGGTCGACCCCAGCATTTGCCCGGCAGCAGGCCCCCAGCCGCTTCCGATCGCAGGAACTCCGGGTTCCCACGGCCCGCGCCCCCGCGCCCCCGCCCCATGCGTCCTGGTCCCTCAGTGGAGGAGCCGCCGCTAAAGAATTCAAGAAATTCTGTTAATGAGTTTAAGAAATGCTTTTAATGATTAAAACCCAAACTCTGTCACCTTAAGGGAACAATGAGCACCGGTGTGAAGTACAAAAGCAAAAGGGGGGGGGGGGCTGGAAGCGCGCAGCACCCTCCGCTAAAAACCAGGTGATCCTAGGTAGGATTTAATTTTTTTAAATGTCATAAAAAAAAAAAAAAAAAGATCTCGCGGGGCGAAGAGCAAGACACAGCGGCCCGGAGGCGGAGGGCGGGCTGGGGACCCCGCAGCCCGGGCTCTTCCCGGACGGAAGCGTCGGGCACCTTCGGGAGCGCCGTTAGGTGCCCGCTCTGGGGAATGGGGCCGTTTCTGGGCCGCCTCCCAGCGGCGGCCACGAGGACCGAGCGAGGCCGGCCGAGCGGGGGCTCGAGCAGGCAGCCCCGCGGCCGCGGCCCTACTGTGCGCCGCGCCCCGCGCCCCGCGCCCCGCGCCCCGCGCCGCTCCCGCCCCCGCGGCCGCCCCCGCGCCGCCTCCCCGCCCCCGGCCCGGCGGGGCCTCGGGCAGGCGGGGCCGAGCGCACTGGGAGCCGCCGCGCGCGCGGGAGTCGCCGCCTGGGGCGCTCGGGTCGGCTGCCGGGACTCCGGGGCCGCCGCGGCCGCAGGTCAGTGTCGGGTGCCGCGGGGTGCCGGGGGTGCCGGGGGTGCCGGGGTGCGGCGCGGCGCCGAGGGCCGGGCTGCCGTCCAGGTCGGCGGGGACGGGCGCGGGCAGCCCCGGGGGCGGGACCGGCCCCTCGCAGCGAGCGCCCGCGTCGGGTCCGGGACACCCGGGGGCCTCCGGGTCCGCGGCGGCGCTGCGCAGGCGTCCGGGAGACGCTCCAGGGCACCTCGGGGACCGAACCGCGGGCTCTGGCGCGCGTCCGTCCCGCCGCTGCGGAGCGCGGGCAGCGGTCCGCGGGGGGCGCCCTCGAGGTCACCAAGCCCCGGTGCCCCTGAGCGCCCAGCCGGCCGGGAGCCGCCTGCAGGGCTGGGATGTGGGTGTGGGCCGGGCTCCCCGGGGCTGCAGGCGACGGAGGGGCGTGCGTCCCCCGGCCACCCCCGCTCGGGAGCCGCGGACCCCCGCTGGGGGCTGCCCTGGGCCGCGCTCCGTGCGCCCCGCTCCGTGCGCCCCGCTCCGTGCGCCCCGCTCCGTGCGCCCCCCCCGCGGCCGGCCGAGGCAGGTAGCCTACCCCGAGGCACCGGCCCCTCAGCGCAGGGGGTGGGAAGTGGGTGTGTGGCTCTGGTACCGTCCGCCTGGGTGTTTGGGGAGGAGCCTAAGGTAAGGAGGCAGAAACTGGGAGTAACCTATTCGCTGCTTTTATATAAGGTCAGTTGTTAGGTAAAGAAGGGGCCTTTACCTCTGCTGGTGATCGGAAGGTTGCATTTCTAAATTCTCCTTGTTAGCTTCCGTTGCTTAGGTGAGTCGCCTCACTCCCGATTGCGTTTTGTTGAAATGTGTTGATGTGTCCCAGATTTGCAAGATGATGATGATGGTGACGATTCTATTCTATCGTTATTATTTGGCGGTGGTCTTGGTTTACCGTAAGAATCTAAGGATAATTCACTACTGGGGGGGCGGGGATAATGTCAACTTTAGGAGCAATAAAGTCGAAAAATAGTCTTGTAAGGAAGAAGCTAAAGTTTTTCTCTTTTTCTTTCAAAGCTGGGGGGATGAAATGTAAAATTAATTTTGTTTGAATTATCATCTGAGAACAAAACCAGGCAAGATGCTGAACGGAGTGCTAGGAACTCTGTTCCTGGACAAGCTCCTTATTTTGAAGTACATTATTTTAATGTCAACTGTTTTCATCATTCATGAAACAGACTGTAACCAGCATTGTTGAGAGAACAGTGAAGAGCTGAGCTCACTCTTTACAGGACGCAGGCACATCTTCCCCAAATCTCAGGTGTTCTCTGGCGGTCTCCCGTCTATAGCTAAGGGATTAATCACTGCCTGAAAGCAGAACCGAACTGATGGTATTAGATGATTTAGGAAACCCTTCTGGTATAGAGACTGAGATAGACATTCCCTGGGGCTTCTTCCTTAGAGAAATGCTTCACACTCCTATGACTGTTGTATGGAAGACACACGTTACCACCTAGCGTTCTGAGTAATGTTTCAAGAGAACCTGTTCGCCTTTTAACGTAATTTTTGTGTTGTCTATTATCAGTCGGATTCGCGGATTCGTTCTGTAGTTGATAGTACTCTGTAGCATACAAAAATTTAAGACTAAGGTCTTGTTAGCCAAAAAATGAAATTTGTGACAAAACCTTCTATTTTTGCCTTCCTGTGTACTTCACATAATTTTTCTCTTTTATTTAAATTATATGGTAGGTGATACTTGCTGATCATTTTAGAACATCTTAGAATCAACTAGTGACCACCTCAATCTTTTATAAGTCACTGGAAGGGGAAAAAAGTGGTTATTTCACTTTTAAATAAAAATTCTTTTTCCCATTTGAAAGTTCACTTTTAGTCTTTATGATAACTACTGTAACAGCATGGTGTTGATGAGGTATAAAGATGTGGAGAATTCTGGGCTAAGATTTTTGGACATTGTTTTTTCATTTTTTTAAACTTAAAGGCATGTAATTAAAAAAAAGTAAAACTCAGATATCCACCGGCATCATCTTCTTTATTACACTTAAGATACTTTGAAAATATTTTTGTGATTGGTATTTTTATAATTAAGTATACTATTTTTTTAAAGGAACACACTGCCTTAATGTTCATTTCATATATTTCAGAATTACAGTTAAACGACAAGTCATAATTTTTTTTAAAAAAATCACTATTAATTTCAAAATCTCTATAACATTTAAAATTTACAGTCTGACTTTAGGAATATGACTTAGAAGTGCATTACTGATCACGGTTAATTGCTTCTAGTTAGTAAGTTATAGGACAGTAAACAAATACTTATTTTCTATCTCCTGTAATTCTCTGAAAATAAGATGTTTGCCACTAAACTTAACTATGAAGATAATTATGCATGTCAAAACTCTGTGAAAGCCACTGCTGTGAATACCAGTATTAACACATTTCATTTAGTTTTCAGATTGTGAAATGGTTGTTAATGACAACAGACTTTCATGAAGCACAGAAAAAGTGTTACAATAATACTTTACAATTGTTTTCTAAATCCTGGCCCATACTTTTACTTTTTTCATAGGATGTATGTGTATATCTATTTGCTTATGGATAACACAGAAAATGACATCATTCTAATTTGTGAGTGTCCTGGCGAATTCATTTTCACTTGAACTTGGAAATATATGTCCTAAGGTGTAGCAAAATATACTGGAAAACGGTTTTGATCTCATTAGGTTTCCACTAAATAAATACCAGTTGTAGAGCTTTTTTTAAAAAATCACTAATCTAGAAAACTTGATTTAAGTCACCAGTCTATAAATGTAAACATATGCTCCCCACCTAAAAAAAATAGTTACACTGAATTTCTAAGTAGCTTTTCTTATTTTTCCTAGCAGATCCCAACGTTAGGGTAGTTGAGGCCTAAAAGCAACAGAAAGGGCAGCGGTTTAAAGTGCTTATGAAGGTCCTTTAAAACTGATATAATTTGACTCCACCAAAGTATGGTAATATCTGTGAATAACCATCTTGTAAGCATAAGACAGCCCCCACATATCATACTTCAGTTAGGTTCATACCATTCTAGATGAAAGATTTTTAAATTGAAGATTATTTGAAATCTTCCTAAAGTTTCTTATTTACTATTTTTATTTTATTACAATTCAGAGGTAGATTTGAGAAGTTGAATAGCAGATGTTTTAGAGCTTATTTAATGAAAATGTCATGTTTTAATTTTTATTTACCTAAAATACTGAAGTTGGTTGTTAGAAGGAAATCAATTCAAATACAGTAGACCATGTTTTGGAGATCGCTTTCGTAGATGTTAACGGCAAAAATTATCACCAGTAGTAGTATATACTTATTTGTTTATTTTTTAGAAGTTTATATATTAAGAGACTTTTTATTCAATAGTCAATACATACCAACATTTTAATACTGAATATTTAATTCAGAATATGAGTATTTACACTTTTCACAGTTTTCACTTATTACAGTGGGGTGAGTCACTTGTGCTTTCTCTCACCCCATTACAAGCAGGCCGGACCTGCTTAGCTTCTGAGATCAGATGAGCTCCAACACAGTCAGGGTGGTAATGGCCATCAACCACTTATCCTTTCTAACTGGCCATTTCCTCATCTGTGAAATGGGAAAAGTATTGCAGTTATTGTTCTGTGCTTTTTTTTTATATATGATTTTAAGACTTTATCAGCAAACCTGTGTATCTTAAATAATATGACCTTGCCCTGAATTTTAACTGAGCAGATATTTTAAAGAGAATCTTCATGGCTGTCCATGTCACAGCTAACTCTTCTACAAATGCGGATGGTACCCTAGCGCTATTTTTGAGATCATTGCTAAGAATGAACTGAAGAGGGGTGTCTGGGTGGCTCAGTTGGTTGAGCAACTGACTCTTGATTTCAGCTCAGGTCTTTATCTTAGGGTTGTGAGTTCAAACCCAGCACTGGGCTCCATGCTGGGCGTGGAGCCTGCTTAAAAAACAAAACAAAACAAAACACAACAACAAAGAATGAGCTAAAGATAATGCTTGCTGTGTGGTGATCAACTTATAAAGTGTTTCTGGAAATATTTCATCAGTATTCAATGTAAAATTGTATTTCCTATTCCCTGATGACTTTAGATCAAAAATCAGATGACTAATTTTTTGTTTTATTGATAATATCTTTGTGAGTCCTTTGTAGACACAGTGTGGATCCTCTTGTGTCAACATTGCATGTCTAATGCCACCTAGGTGCAGATTGTACTTTTATTTGATAAAGTTCTATTCTTTACATATTTTTATGGTGCAGCCTGTGAGTGCTTAACGTATGTTACCCAGGAGCCGGTTTGTTTTATAATGAGGCCTGTGAACCTTCAGATCAAAAGACAAGTTTAGTATCTCAGACTAAAAGACTAGTGACTTGTACTTGTTGTAAAAATTGGCTCGTTTTCTAACAAGCTATAACCCCAAATCGGATTTTAGAGACTCAAAAGTGAGTATGCCTCTTAATAGCCCACCAATTAGGAGGGAGTAATTGGAAAAGCATGTAATTAACCATGCATCATCCAAATAATACATTTTAAATTCTTTTTATGAATTGTTAAGTAATGCTTTTTATCGTGATGTGTCTCCTCTGCAAGAAAGTAAGGGACTTGGTTTCAGGTCTGAACCCCATTCAGTTCCAGGAATATGGAGCTCCAGAGCCTATGTAGGAATATAGCTAAAGGGGTAGGGAGACAGAGGGCAAAGAAAGGTTTAGGCCAGTGTCTGTAGGTAAGTGTTCCCTTGACCCTTTGGGGTGGGGAACTGGGAGCAATATTTACTTCCACTCTCTTCATAGTAGCTTGGGCTTTCTCAGAATCATTGTTATACCTTCAGCTATTCCAAGCGGCCAGGCCATCCTCAACTTGAAAATCTTTTTTTGCGACAGGGTGTAGAGAGTCTCTTTTCCTTACCATGATTTCTCAGATATAAAGGAAAGAAATGAAGTCATCAGTTCATGCAACAAGAATCAACTAAAATTGAGATTTAAAACTTTATCAGGATTTAAAACAGATCATATAATGGTTTAGTTCAATTTTTATTAAGTATATGTTTAGGAAACATTTTTATTCCACTTTATTGCTTTTAGAAAATAAATTCATTGCTAGTTTAACAGATTCACTGTTTTGGTTTTTTTCTAAACCACTTTAATTTGTAGACTCATCTAGGAGAGTTAACAATGTGGATAAGACTTACTGAGACAGGGATCCCTGGGTGGCGCAGCGGTTTGGCGCCTGCCTTTGGCCCAGGGCGCGATCCTGGAGACCCGGGATCGAATCCCACATCAGGCTCCCGGCGCATGGAGCCTGCTTCTCCCTCTGCCTGTGTCTCTGCCTCTCTCTCTTTCTCTCTGTATGACTATCATAAATAAATAAAATTAAAAAAAAAAAAAAGACTTACTGAGACAAATTTTCTGACCTTCTGGAAAGAGTTCATATTAGCATAAACCCGGGGTGTGAATTCCTTCACAGTTTACCACAGATAAGGAGGAGAGAGATATGAAGGAGGTAGAAAAATAGGGAAATACCCTGAGTAGGAGTATATGAGATGTGTGTTTGGTCAACTCCCACAATCAGCAGATTGCAGTTACTGTACATAGACCTCAAATATAAGGTTGGTTTCTAAGAATTAATCCTGGTCCTCAGTGACATCATAGAATTTTAAAATAGCTTTAAATTCTAAAGTTGCCACCTAGCACTGTTACTCTGTCTGGCTCTCTAAGTTGCCTCAAGACAGAATCTGGGAAAGTGAATGGAAAGAGGGTATTTTGATCCTGTATGTTTAAACTGCATTTTCCTTTACAGGGAAGGCAGTGGGAAAACATACCTGTCAGGTTGCCTGAGTACAATGATGAAGTGCTGGAAAGAAGCCCTTCACTTTGACCCCACCCGACTGGCTGTCATTCCACCTCTAAAACTATTTGTCATTTGAAAGTTTGAAGTCCACTTTCAAAATGCCAGTATTCCTAGCAGAGTTTCTTTAAACCACTGTTAGCAAAAATTTGACATGTTAGTTCCCAGTTCCTGCTACCTGAAAACAAGGCCTTTAGGGGAGAGAAACACATGTGGGTGTTTGAAAGAGGTGATCTGGAGAAGGAAAAATAAAATTAAAGTGATTCATGTTCTAGTTTCCCCATAAACCAGTCTCTCTGAAACCAAATAGGAAAATAACTATTGGAACTAGCAGTGGTAAGAAAGGATATATAGATGCCTTTATTTTTCTCTTAAAAATCGATACAAATCTTCCTTGAACCATTTTTTCCCCTCAAAGAAAACACCTGTGATGTTGTCCCCCAACATCAATTTTCTGAAGATACATTACCGAAATTAAGGTCATGAGTAGTAGTTGGTAATCAAAGATCTGAATATTACCTCTCATTATGTCTTTTTATTTTCTCTGTGATGCTAGTCAAATTATCTAGTGTCTCCATGAGTTAGTTCTTCCAGACTTTTAAAGTAGATTGAAACGAGGGGGGACCTTTCAGTCATCAGGAAGAAATATACTGAAATATAAATAATGCTTAATGCTTTCCCAGAACCACCGATCATGAAACTTAACACGTGCTTTATTTTCTCTTTAATTTTTTTTGCTTAAGAATTGTTATGGCAAGCCAACACATCTTTGTTGGAAGTAGAATCTTGGTAACTATGTCAACAGCAAGTTCATTAATTCTTTGAATCATCTGGTAGGTAGTGTTTAACAGTTAGTTTTGGGCCACCCTCATGCATTATGACTGAGCACGTTGCTTACCTCCTTCACTTTTTCCACAGTGTTGCAGAAGTCGGAATCTAAAACAGAGAATCTCAGAGTCCTACTCTATTAAACGTTGTTCTTTTCTGTCAGTTGATAATGACCGGTGTAAACAAGTTTTTGATCGCATGTGGAAAAGTGCTTAAATTTTTTCTCTTGTTTTGTGTAGTGGATAGAGTTTATGAAAAAGAACAAACATACGAATGGTGTATATATAAATGAAGAAGATACTTTAACAAATTATTTACATATGTCAAAATACAACAAGAGTGAAGAAAATACCCAGGCATTTGCCAATGTGGAATTACTACATGTTTTCCTAAAGTATTGAGAACTAATTAGAAACATCCTGACTTTATTTAAAGACTTTATTTAAAGACTTTATTTAAAGTATAATATATTTTTAAACTTGCTTTACAGTGAGGTCCAAATTTGTTGGCGTTTAGGACTAGAGCAGTACAATGTCTGCAAAAATATAGGTTACCAGTTTTTTGAAGCAGGTACTAATTGGGTTTTACTCATCTGCCTATCTCTAGCATATAGCACAGTACTTAGTGGGCACTCAATAAATGTTTTAAAAAGAACAATGAAATCATCTAACATGGTGGTTCTCAAGTGTGGTCCTTGGACCAGCAGCATTAGCATCATTTGGGAACTTGGTAGAAATGCAAATTCTCAGGCCACACCCAGACCCACTAAATCAGAAACTCTAGGGATGTGTTTTAACAAGCTCTCTGGGGTGAGGGGGGGGGGATTCTGATGGATATTGTTTTGGAACCCCCTCATTCCTGCATCTCATGTGATGGCCTAGACCCTTTGATTACTGCGCTTAGTTTGGATTATTTTTAATAGGCCTTACCCTTGACTATAGTTAAATTCTTGGCTGTATTCTCCCCATTGATAGACTCTCTTGGGGTTATCTTATAAAATTAACCACACTGGCTTGGCATTGTATTACTTAAAGAAGTTCAGTGTTGTCAGTAAGCTTGTGTCAAGAGAAGTTAGCCAGCTCGCTTTGTAATCTGAGCATCACTGGTTCTTCTTACCTTAGACTAGTTGCTAGCAATCCTGAGTCTCAAAGACTACAACTTTGGGACTGGATTTTATAACATCACTGAGGATGACTCACCCCTAGAGGATTTACATTAAACAGACTTACAAGATATGGATCTAAGCCTTGATTCCAGTTAGTAATAGTAGAAAATGTATCCTTCCTAGTGAATATTGATGGTAGTTGTTTGGTTTTTTAAATTCTAAAATTCTTTGATTCTGGAATTGAAGAAACTGGTACTCATATATTTCTGATGTCACCTGTGATTGAGTTCAGGGTGCTTAGAAAGCAATTGGGCAGTATATCACACATTAGAATGCTATACCCCTATTTCTGGAACATTTCCCAAAGACACAGAGGATATGGGGAAAGCAATATACCCAAAAACTTTTATAAAATCTTGTTACAGGAACCAATATTTGGAAGTAACTTAAATATTCAATAACAGGCAAATAATTAAATTATGGTATGATTACTATGTGGAATGTTATATAATCATTAGTGACAATTTAGAAATGGTAATAAATCTGAAAAATACTAACTAAAAAGTAGCAAAAAACTGTATGTGCACTATTGATTGCAACTTTATATAAGTGTGTATATATGAAAAAGTCTAGAAGGGAAGGAATCTATAAAACTTATGACAGTGATATTAAATAGTGAGGTTATAAAAAAAATTTTAAAAAAAAAGGGGATCCCTGGGTGGCGCAGCAGTTTGGCGCCTGCCTTTGGCCCAGGGTGCGATCCTGGAGACCCGGGATCGAGTCCCACATCGGGCTCCCGGTGCATGGAGCCTGCTTCTCCCTCTGCCTGTGTCTCTGCCTCTCTCTCTCTTTCTCTGTGACTATCATAAATAAATTTAAAAAAAAATTAAAAAAAATAAATAGGTTATGTAGGGCTTTTAAAATATTTTTGTATTTTTCTCTTTTCCAAAGTTCAGCTAGTATTACAAAATTATTTCTGTAACCAAAAGCATATATTTATAGCTTTTCTGCTTTTTAGTATATTTATAGCTCTGATTAGTAAAAATCAAGGCAAGGAGTCAATTAAACATTGAGAATCTTCTACCTATTTAATTTCTTGAAAGCATTGATGATAATGTAAGGCACCACATGAATTCTTTTTGGTTATACCCAATTTTATTTCATACCTAATTTTATTTCACATATTGGACTTATCTGTACTCTTTGCTTGACTAGCCTCGATTTGGGAGGAGAAAAATAACCCATCTCTGGTATAGCCTCTTAATTTTCTCAGCCATACATAAGATTTGATTTTGTTTATTTCTTTGGGCCTATACTCCCTATTTGATCTTTAGCATATGCTGACAAACAGAGCTTTTTAAAAAAATAGTTTCTGGAGTTATTTTATTTTAAAGCCAACCTTGTTAGATTTTTTTCTTAAAAAAAAAATGTATATATATATATATATATATATAATGTTTCTTTATAAATATAAATGATCCCGTGATAGGATAGAATTTAATAGCAAGTGAATTGAGGTTTCCAAAAATCTAGTCAAACTTCTGAGTGAACACTGTAAAAGGTATATTTTTAAATATATAACATATATTTAATATAATATGTAAATATACATACACAGAGCAATACATCTTTACACACATGTATGTGCACACCACACACAGAGAAATAGCTTTTGAATTAATTAATTTTTCCTTTTTTCTGTTGCATTGTTCTAGAAATCCCAAAGGGAAAATTACGTGGCTTTGCCTTTGACCCAGATTACAGGTTATATTTTTCTTGTCACTTTCTTTGGAACTTCTTTTGAGAAGTTTATATTAGCTTCATGTCTTTAGAATAACCTTTATCTGAATGAAAACAAAGTTTTAAAAGCTTTTAGAATTTTTTTTATCAGGGATACTAAGTATTTCTTTTTTCTGCCTCCCCCATTTCTGATGATTTAGTCCTTAGTACAGCCCAGGGCAAACCTCAGCCCACACAATTCAGCTTATAGCTCTTAGAATTTGTAGGTAACACAAGCTTCGTATGATGACACCTCTCACATCAACTGAGAAGAAGCCCCTTTTTAATGAAGATTTATTTATTCAACAAGTATCTATTGAGATCCTGCCTTGTGCCAACAGCTGTTTTAGAGAAGAAGGATAAAGCAATGAACAGACAAATTCCATCTCTTCTGGAGTTTACAATTATTATTAACTAGATTTAAAATGAACAGTAGTGGGAGGGGCGGTATCTAGGAGGAGGCCACAATCTTAGGCAGCATTGCTAGACCAGCATGGAGTCAGGTGGCTATCTTTGAGTTGGTTGTGAATAGGGGAAAACTTGCATCCTTGAATATTTTTCTGGATCCCTTAATACTATATTATTTTAGGTTATATTTATGAATTGTATACTATGTATAACATAATATTACATTACTTTACATCTCTCTGAGTAACAGAGTTATTAACAAAGGAGGTAGAACGAATCCTTTGTTAACAGGGTATTACTGTTATTAAAAATCCAAATGACAAGGTGATTATTCACTTTGCAGAAGGATGATGTATAATGTTGCCACAGTGAATGTACTGGAGGGGTGAACTATGCAAGTGAATGTGTAACCTTATTTACAAAAAAATTATACTTAATAGAAATGTAAAGCAAAGTTCATTGGGACTATCTTGTTAAAATTAAAAAACAAACCAACAACCAAAACCACTTTTTCCCCCTGAGAAACAAAGTTAGCTACTTTTCTTTAAAAGCCTATAAAGAGCGTTTACATATTTAGAATATAATATTTGAGTAAAAGGAGATCCAGATACTATTTCAAATGTGCATCCTTTGGTCAGAGTGTTTATTATAACGATTTCCAATTTCTGTATTCACATAAAAATTTTCTACCATTTTAGTTCTGATGTTACATTGACAGAAAATGTTTTATTGACCACTTAAAAATAAGTTCTGAATAATCTGACACTTTGGGGGAAATCATCATGAGGAAGACCCATTTTGAAGTAATTTATGTGAAGTAAAATACAATTAATCCATTCATATATAGACTGACTTGGCAAACTCAGATTTTTCAGATTTCACTACAGTTTTTTCAATTCCACAGACTCTAAGACCTCTTGCTTTTCAACACTAGATATCCCTACATAGGAAGTAAAATTTGCCCACCTGGAAACATGGCCAGACAGTCAGACTAATACTTTTCAGTCTTGAGAGCACACCATGCTGGGTAGATAAACTAGCATCTAACACTAGGGAGCAAATGACCATAGCTCGTAAAAGCTGAGAAAATAACTAAGCAGTGGAATACAGCATATTAATTTGTCTTTAGGCCACACACATGATTCATTCTGTGTATTCCACTGTGTCGGCTGGGACAATCTTTGATCCTAGCAAAGCACAATACAGACACACAATTAATTTGTCTTTATTATGCACATTAGATTTTTAAACGTCAGGTTGATTTCCTCTGTCATACAACATGTATATAAAATATTTATACTGGCCACCAGTTTTCAAATTTGGAAAATGCAAACTGATTTTAATCTGAGCTGAAGTAAAACCATTAGAAGGCAGATCTACTCTGAAATGTAATTTAACGTGTTCCATATTCTGCATTACACATTGTATTTGCGGATTCTTTGCTGTCATGTCTTATTTTTCTGCACCAATTCTGTGTACTAAGCACAATTGTTAATTCATAAGGGATAGAAATGATGTTGTAGTTTTTATTCCTCATACGTACATATGTACTGCCTACCTTCCCTAATTCATGGCCTATAGCATAGGGAACTGGGTGTACTGTCAGTACTTTATAAATACTTTAAACTTGATTTAATTTCCCTAGTTCACAGCCTGTAGTGCAGGAGAGCTGGGTGCATTAGAAGTACTTTATAAATACTTTAAACTTGATTTGATTTCCCTAATTCACAGCCTGTAGCGCAGGGAGGCTGAGTGCATTCTAAGTACCTTATAAATGTTTTTAAATTTGATTTGATTTTGAGGACAATTTTGTACTTTTTCAGGGTCACATACATGGTATTCTTAGTGCTACTATACTCTACATATTTAAGGAATTCCATAAGTTAGTCTTTAAAATCTTAATTTTTATTTTATTTAACATTTTTAATGATACATAATGATTTGAAATTAATGCCAGAAGAGGTTTCCATTTTACTATTCTAAAGCAGGCAAAATGGGATATGAAAAGAGGAAAAAATGTTAATTACAGACTTTAGCATTCTATGTTGGATCTTTTAGTTGTTCTGGTCAGAAAAACAGGTTTTAAATGGCCTAAGGGCCAGAGAAGTGTTTTACATTCTTGTTTGGAGGCTTCCAATGGCAACTGTAACAAATTCTATTTAGCACTACAACTGGAGAAAAGCTCATAGTAATGTACAATAGAGAATGTCATTTAGACGTATTACTCATGCATAAAATAAAACAAGTTCCTTTTCAAACATTTTGTTAAGTATTAGATAAAACTGTCAAGTTTTGGCCTTTTAATTAATTTATAATATATAACATAATTTAATCACTTTATTTCATATATGAATCATAAGTATTATCATAATTATTAAACAGTTAATATCCTTTCACAAGGCTGATACAGGTTTATGAACAACTTCAAACCAAAATACCAAAGAAACTGATTCACGTATAGAAGAAAAGCAAATAGAGAATCTTCTTTTATGTGGCCTCGTGACATCTCTGCACAACCCCTCTTCTCCGGAGGCCTTAATCTGTTGATGTAGAATGAAGGTAGAGGAGTCTCTTAGCAAAAGAGATCAATGCAGGGAATTTGCACCCTCTCCACCCTTGGGCAGCCTGCCATTATCCTTCTGCAGCCACACCTGTCCACCTCCTACTAGGGCAAAGAAGGACCCTCATAAACACAATACAAGAGAGAAGCAAAATGGCAGGGGAGGGTAGAGCCTGATAAAAACAAGGATGAAGAACTGAGAGATGAAGAACTCCAGTAGGCTTGGAGCTTTCTCTCATCGGCAATCCAGACTTCAGTTTTCTTAATTTGTTATTCATTCGTGTATGGCTGGACCCAGAGAATGGCACACGTGTTCAGGTATGTTCTAGGCACAAAGGGAGACACCAGAGCTGCTAGAAGTTGTTTATAACCTACATGAATCAAAATGGGGTAGAATTGAAACATTTAACCAACAGTTCAGAGCAGTATATGATTAAGAGCTAAAATAAGTAAGACAGAAAACAAGTGTTACACAAATACCGGGAATGGTGGATCAGTGTGGAGTAGAGGGTGTACCCAGAAAAAGCCATGTAGAGAAGGGACAGGCTAAACTAGACTTGAGAAGTTTGGAGGTTGACAGGGTAACCTTCTGGGGGAAAAAAAAACTAAAAAATATACGGAAAAAGAGACAAAAGAAACAAAGAGGGGAACTAAAGCATGATTCCTTTAATATGAAATATCCAGAATAGGCAAATCCATAGAGAAAGAAAGCAGATTAGTAGTTGCCAGGGCCTGGGGGGAAGGGGAAAAGGGGAGTGACTGCTTAATGGGTACAGGATTTCCTTTTGAGGTGATTAAAATGTTTTGGAACTAGATAGAGGTGCTGGTTGCACAGCTTGAAGAATGTGCTTAATAACCACTGAGTTGTACACTTTAAAATAGTTAATTTTATGTTCTGTGAATTTTGCTCCATAAAACAGCGACAAAAAAAGTTCAGGGTTTGAGGCAGCCTAAAAGGAGGGGAAAGGAATTTCCAGTGGAAGAAAACAAAGCCTGGAATAGTGCGTAAGCATGGATTGAGGGAAACTCTGCAGAGATCAACGCATTTGAAGTGGCTGTAGCACGTGTATGTGAGTAGGAGAAATATGGTCGGAGATACAGATTTTAGGTCAGATGAGAAAGGGTCTGGAATGCAGGCAAAGGAGTGTGGGTTTTATCTTATAAGGAGTGGTGAGATTCCAGGTCTTGAGAAAAGGAGTGAGATGATTTAATCAGGAGATTAATTTGGCAGTAGTGTGCAGGGAAAACAGGAGGCTATCGCAACATCTGGACATAAAATGAGGAGGGCCTGTAGGAACAAAGAGGTAGGGAAAATGAAGACCGATCTGCTCATAAAACCCTTAGTTTCTGACCTGGTACAAGGTAAATGCAAATGGGAGGATAAGCATTTAAAATTTTTATTTTGTCATAACATTCAAGCACATAATTTTGCATTTTACAAAAGTATCCACAACGGATTGAAAAGAAGAATTCCTGTACCTCCGAGTTAGAGCACCACTGCTCTGCAGGACAAATGCACTGAACTTCGTGACTGAGTCCTGTGGGGCAGTCATCAGCCATGTACTCATTTTTATGGCATGTTTACTATGTGTCACACATTGTGCTAGTCACTGGGACTGGAGCAGTAAGCAAGATAGACTGGTCACTTCCCTGATGGAGCTTCCTGTGTCATAGACAGCCCATTGCCAGAGGATAGCTAGAAATTAAAGGGAGGCATGCTTCAGCTCAGTGTAAGGAAAGGATTCCAGTGAATTGGAATTGTCCACTAGCAGGAAGGCTGCCTTATGTCGAAGTGAATACGTTGCTAGTGGAGACATTTATGCAGAATCTGAACGGCTGTCAGTCAAGAAGTCTTATTTGATAGGACAAATGAACTAGACGACTTATAGGGTGATGCCCTAGCAATTCCCTAGTCTGTAATATTAACTTCATAGACTTATTTCTTTTGTCATTGATTGTATTGGAAAACCAGCATATACTAAGTGAATGTTTTCATCGGGACTTGAAATTACATTTTTCTCTAAATTTGAATGCACATCTGATACATTTTAAGCATATCTGTACAGTTAGTTCCATAGTACTTTTAAAAGAAAGTATGGTTCTAATGGCTTCTCAGCCATCATCCCACCTTTAATATTTGTGATAAGTTCCTTTTTCAAGTGATGTTTTTCACAAGTAATGAAACATCTGCAGAAGCAACTTATCTAAATCACAGTCATGCTGATCTTAAAATCATTTGTTCTCCCTCCTGTGATGTATTGCTTTGGTTGAACAAGACCAGCCATGACTACCTATTTGGGGAATGTCTTCAGGGTTCCATTTTGATGTTGGGGAAAGGTCAAATAACTTTTATTACTCAACGTTTTTGATTTAGTTATTACAAGCTTCAAACTGTTGTTGTCAACATTTAGTAGCTGGAATTATCACAGATTAATTGTACTTTGGAGGATCTTGAGGATTTAGACTCCTATACAGGAGTGATAGACTCACTAGATTTTTGGGAAAATTCTAGAATGCTTTTTTTTAAATCTTTTTTAAATTTTTATTTATTTATGATTGTCACACAGAGAGAGAGAGAGAGAGGCAGAGACATAAGCAGAGGGAGAAGCAGGCTCCATGCACCGGGAGCCAGACGTGGGATTCGATCCCGGGTTTCTAGGACCGCGCCCTGGGCCAAAGGCAGGCGCTAAACCGCTGTGCCACCCAGGGATCCCCTAGAATGCTTTTTTTTTTAAGTAAATGACATTATTTTCATAAGGATCTTTTTTAGTAGTAATGGTATCAGATGAAGCAAAAGGTTAGCTGCTGAAGAAAAAAATCATTTTTCTTCATGTCTGGTAGAATATTTTGTTAAAATAGCCCATTTTCATTAAAATATGTATAAAAAATTTGAATTGTGCCTAGAATAACACCTGGTATGTAGTAGGTACTCAATAAATATTTATTGAGTATTGTTCATTGAACACGGAGTGATGGTAGACAAAGGACTTCAAATGGAAAAATTATATGAACATAGGCATCAAAGAAG
This sequence comes from Vulpes lagopus, assembly GCF_018345385.1. NCBI lineage: Eukaryota > Metazoa > Chordata > Mammalia > Carnivora > Canidae > Vulpes > Vulpes lagopus. The sequence continues at coordinate 51,968,105 of NC_054830.1, forward strand.
GGAACGTGAGTTTAGAGAAAAGCAAAGATAGTCTGAAGGTAACATTTGTATGTAATTACCAGTGTAAAAACTTTAATGGTTTCTTAAGTTCTGTACAGTATATAAATTACCAATGATGATCATTTCTGTTGCTTATATCCAAAGCGAATAGCTGAGCTTAAATGTAAAAAGTTATTACCTGTGACTGATCTGGATTTTTGAGGTCTTCTGGGTGTCCCCTCAGTTCTTGCTCTAGCTCCTGTAATTCCCTCTCTTTCCCACCCCTCCTCTTTTATTCCTCCTCATTTTTGAAAAGAGATGTCTCTTTTTTTCCTCCTCCTTTTTTTTTTTTTTTGGTGTCTGTTACTCTCTCTCTGATGACTCTCTTTCTTTTTATCTCTGTTTCCCAATTTCTAACATCTCTTTGGTTAGGTCTCTAATATGGAAATGTATTTTTATCTGCTAGTCAAATGATGAAGTAGGGATGTCTCTATTCTGAATTTCACATAAAATGTTTATGTTGCTCTTTCTGAGATGAAATAAAATTGATTATCACTTATACATGGACTTTGGTTTTATAAAGGATTTTTTTTAAATTTTTATTTATTTATGATAGCCACAGAGAGAGAGAGAGAGGCAGAGACACAGGCAGGGGGAGAAGCAGGCTCCACGCACCGGGAGCCCGACGTGGGATTCGATCCTGGGTCTCCAGGATCGCGCCCTGGGCCAAAGGCAGGCGCCAAACTGCTGCGCCACCCAGGGTTCCCCTATAAAGGATTTTTTAACCACTAATCTTCACTTGGGAGAGAGGGGGGTCAGTAGACCTTGACTTATAAATCTAGTAAAGCATAGTAACTTGTTGAAGAAACTACTAATTGTCTCTAACAACTTTAGTTTTATTTCTCTTTTCCAAATGACAGATATATGAGGTATATCACATGATCCTTCAGGATCTAGGTTTTTTTAATGATTATTATTACATCTTCCTATATGCCATTACACAAGAGCTGGAACATTTGTCTGTTTGTTCATTCTTTATCCTTAGTGCCCAGAACACTGCTAACAAGTATCAGATGCTCAAAAAATAATTGTCAGTTTTTATTTCAAATCTACAGTCTCATTTTACTTCCTAATCCTAAATAGCTATCATGACTTTTTGGAGTAATGTTGTCACTAGGATAGCTTATTTTATAATTGATTTATAAATATAACCATATGATTTCCTGTTTAGAGAATGTTTTTTTTCCATTCAGTCTACCCTTTACTCCAAACTCTTTCACCAAAATTCCATTTAACTATCCTTCTAACTGACTATTCTTTAATTATCTCAAGCACCAAAAAAGTAATCTAGCTATTGATAGTAATATTTAATGTTTGTTGAGTACTTATTCTGTATCAGGCTCTATCAGTCTCTATTTTAAGCATCACATACATTATCTCATTTTATTCTCCCGACAACCATAGAAAGTACACACTATTATCTCTCTTTTGCAGATGATGAAATAAGCACAGAAACATAAAAATAATCTGCCAGGTGATAATATGAGGTTTTGAACCCAAGCAGTTTGAACATAGCCACCCTGTCTTGCACTCTTTAACAAAAGCCTAATTTTGCAGTATTTAACTTGCCAGAGAAGGAAATGTCTACACTCTACCACCACCACTACCACTACCACCGTTCCACACTTAGCAATTAGATCTACACAAGTATAGCCATATTCAGGTGTAACTATGGATTAAATCTAAACTTTCAGGTTCAGTTCACTGCATCAGTTTGTCTCCTAAGTGCTAAGAAACTTGAAGTACTTGTTACTTGTGGCAAGGCAAGCCATGTCACCAAATCTTTAACTTACGTTCATTAATTCCACCATCACTTAAAACCATCCCTGGGTGGCGCAGCGGTTTGGCGCCTGCCTTTGGCCCAGGGCGCGATCCTGGAGACCCGGGATCGAATCCCACGTCGGGCTCCCGGTGCATGGAGCCTGCTTCTCCCTCTGCCTGTGTCTCTGCCTCTCTTTCTCTCTCTGACTATCATAAGTAAATAAAAAAAAAAAATAAAAAAAAAAATAAAAAAAAAAAACCACCACTGTTAAGAGATTCTTCATTTCCATTTTTCTTTCTCTCTTAGATTCTTCTTAATCAAAATAAAGACTTTTTTTTTGTCATGCTAGGATAGGTAAATATAATAGCAAATTTTGTATGAATATTATAAAAATCTAGGGAAGGAATATAATTGGCCCTTCTAGAGTCTGGCCTCTAGTGGAATCAGTCAGCTATTTAGGGGAAGGATAGAGATTTGGTTTGATGGGATAAAAAATTAGTCATTTGGGCATGTTCATTTATTTTCATTTTCCCCTGATCCCCCAAAGGGAATCTTCTTTTGACAATACAACACTCTTTCTCTTTACCCTTAGAAAGTTGATCTTGCAAGGTCATTTCCTAGTTTTTGTGAGGAAGTGCTGGAGAATGAGTAGAAAGGGACTTAATGTGAAAGCTGGAGGACATGATAAAGTGCTGAGAAAGGGAGGAAGAGGGAGAGATTAGAAATTTACTGGGATGGCTGGGATCCCTGGGTGGCGCAGCGGTTTGGCGCCTGCCTTTGGCCCAGGGCGCAATCCTGGAGACCCGGGATCGAATCCCACATCAGGCTCCCGGTGCGTGGAGCCTGCTTCTCCCTCTGCCTGTGTCTCTGCGTCTCTCTCTCTCTCTCTCTGTGACTATCATAAATAAATAAAAATTAAAAAAAAGAGAAATTTACTGGGATGGGAATGAAGAAAATGTTTAGTGGGAGAGGTTTTGGTGAAGGAGACATTTTGGAGAGGGTGGTGTGTGAAAAAAATTGAAGAGAAGTAGGGAAAAGGGATAGGAGAAAGGTTGCTTGTGATTATGAACTGAGTCTTCTAGAATGTATTTTGAAAGACCTGAGTAAAGAATGGAATTCTTTTTAATCTTGCAGGGAACGAGGAGTGGCCCACTTATGTGTTGAGTTGTGTTTCTTTGGTTCTTTAGAGGGAGAAGATGGGTAGTTAGTTTGGGTGGTGTGGAGGTTGAGGTTCCCAAAGACTCTTAGGTAGGGATGTCCCTCCAAAATTTAGAAACACAGACTTAGAACCCTTGAGAGAATAGTTGTGGTTATAGATAAAGGTTTGGGAGCTATAAACAAGCAGATGTATTTATGGGTAAGAGTGACCCAAGAAAGAACTTTCAGGACACATACGATAGAAAACCTCAGAAAGAAGAGGCACTGAATAGTCATCATGTGACAGGATAAGAACTAGGAGAAAGTGGTCTCCAAGCTGCTAAAGGAGGAGACTGTTTCAGTGGTAAAGGATGGACAAAATATCAAATACTGCAGAAAACCAGTGTGCCGGAGCCAGTTTAGACCAGCTTGTTAGATTTTCAGCATTTCTGTGAGCCCATTATCATCCACGGCCATTATTTAAAAATACAATAGTGTATACTTGCAGTTAAACAAGTTATGTCAAACAACAACAACAAAGGTGATAAACATAGCACCAGCACTTCCTAATTATTTTACATTGCTGTGTTCATGTTGATTTTATCCAAATGGAAATACCCGGTGGCTTGTGCCATTGCACCAGCTCTTCCCAACACTGCTCAGTGACATCACATGGGTAGCTTGAACTCAGTCGTGGTGGGAGTCTACATCACAGAAATTGGCAGACGCTGCCAACCAGAGCATTTTTCCCTGTAAGGAGAAACCGCTTGTTAAACATTTACCAGCACAGCTTTGGATAAATAGAGTGAAAATCAAGAAAGTCTAAAGCATTTAGCAAGAAGGAAACAACTTGTAAGTTTTGCCTTAGTTTCAGCAGAAGGGTGGGCGACAAAAACCACAGTAAAGTGGGTTGAGGAGTGAAATAATAGGAAGTGAAGAGACATGTTCAGATAAGTTTGAGAACTATTGAGTTAAGGCAGATTGTTATTGTTGATTGTTTTTAATGTAGGGCCCATAGAGTATATACAATGCTTATGTACCTTATTAATCCTCAGAAAAGGAGTAACATGCAAATTTGTTTTGTGATGAAAACTTTTTCTGTTGGAAAGTCTTAAGGAACTAGTTATCTATAGAACACATTTTGGGAAATGCTGCTATAGTATTTAACAAATAAGATGATATTAGTTGTAAATTGGAGTGAGATAAATATTCCTATTATTAAAGTTTCTTAGTTTTCTAAAGGAACAATGTCAAGAATGGGTGTTGAATTTTGTTGAATATTTGTTTGCATTGTTTGAGATAATCATCTGGTTTCTTTTAAAATTTGACCTAATGCTGTGGCATATTATTTAATAGATATTCTGATGGTAAATCTTTGCCTGAGGTAAATCCAACATAATTATGGTGGTTTGCTCTTTTAGTATATGATTGGATTTGTTCATTAGCATTTTATTTATAACTTTCAATTAGTATTAATCAGTAGGACTGGTAATTTTTCTCTTTTGTTAGGTTTTAATATCAGTATTATGCTACTTTTGAAAAATTAATTTGGTCACTATTTTTTTTTCTATTCATAGATAGTTTTGTAACAAGAAAATTATCAAAAAAAAAAGAAAAAGAAAAAAAGAGAAAAAAGAAAAAAAAAGAAAATTATCTCTTCCTTGAAAGTTAGAAAAAAATAATCTGGAAAATTATCTAGACCCAGAGCTTTTGGGGGAAGTAATTGTTTGATAAGTTTTTGGTGGCTTTCCTTGTTAATTATTTTTCTATTTCTGAAGTCAACATCTACCATTTGTACCATTTCTGACAACTTAGTCTGAGTAAATTGCCCCCTGGCCTGCATTATTATCTACCTACATCTGAGAGATGACTTTTAGCAGAACCTAGAAAGTTGGGAGAAAAAAAACGAACCTAAAAAGTTGGATGAGTAGGTATGAACAGCCCCTATCTACCGTGGGTTCTGTTGAAATGTCAGGGGTTGGTCTGCTGTTTACACAACCTAGTTCTTTGGCATTTAGGGATGAGTAAAAGGATTTATAATCTAATGAATACAAACCAATTTAACTAACCAGGTAGAGAATGTGAAAGAACTATAATCTTTGGTATATATTACCCCTAGAATGAATCTTGTTTCTTCCTGACTATAGTTTATGTTTGGAAACCATACCTTCTATGTGTGGTACAGTACAGTTCTAAATGGATACAGGGAGGAGATTACTGATCTTAGCTATGGAAGGGTTTGGGGAAGGTTATAGAATCCTTTCTGCCTCTGAAAGACCCAGTTTTCTCTTTGATCCAACTCTTCGGGCCAGAAACTGGAATACACGGCAGTTTACATTCTTCTTGTCTACCTCTTAATGAATTCATATGTATTTCAAAGGGAAATTGGGACCAGTGTTAAGTAAAGCTGTTATGACTTAATTTTAACCTGGAGTCAGCATTCTTTAATTTTTCAGGTAGAAATTTTGTTCCAATTTTTATTAATACTCTTCCTTTTCTCCCCCATATACTTAAGCCCTTTTTAACTTATGTAAAAAGAAGTCAAAGTGATAATCCATTATAAATAAAGTTGTTGGGATCCCTGGGTGGCGCAGCGGTTTGGCGCCTGCCTTTGGCCCAGGGCGCGATCCTGGAGACCCGGGATCGAATCCCACATCAGGCTCCCGGTGCATGGAGCCTGCTTCTTCCTCAGCCTGTGTCTCTGCCTCTCTCTCTCTCTCTCTGACTATCATAAATAAATAAAAAATAAAAATAAAAATAAAAATAAATAAATAAATAAAGTTGTTTCTCATGTGTTATATATGTTATATACAATGAATAGTTTTGGTGTAGATACTCCTTTTGTTTTTGACTAACAGAAGGCATGTATGTAAATTGCTCTGCTACAAGTCAGTAATCAGTCAGAAAACAAAACATATAGGTCTAAAACATGGACAAATCAGCTTTTCCTATAGAAGTATATGTCCCATTCTGAAAACAAGCAATTATTATTAATGTTGAGTCTACGTTAAGTTTTCAATCCCCAAAGAGAAGTACTTACTAATGCTAGACAAACAAAATGCATTGGCTATGGTTTATAGTCTTTCCTGTTAGAAATAACAAAATGGGAAAATGTTTTTTACTCATAATTCACTATGATCTTATATATCAGATAATAGAATAGTTTTTGTGAGTTCCAAGTTTGCAAAAGTATAGAATTTAAAAAGAAAAAAATTTGGAATTTTGTATAAGTTAGACCGTGCAGATCATTGGGTCTGGAAGTTCGGGCTATTAAGGCCCTGATGATAAGGCTTTTGGCAGTAGATACTGTTTTGTCTTTATGGAATGTACAGCTATTCTAGGATCCCTGAGCCCTTTATAAGAGCCAAGGATATGAATCCTGAGACCTTTGGCACATTTACTTGAATACTTTGCTCTCTGGGTCTTCCTTTTAAAAATCTCCACATGGAATGTGCTACATCTACTGTCCCTAAATGGTTGTGATACATGACTATACTTTTACTGTAGGATTAATAGGCATATGCCATCTAGAATGAGGTTCTCTATTTTAATAAATAGCATATTTGCTATGTATAACTTTTGGCAAACACCTGTCTTTTGAGATTATTAATTCTTTTAAGATCTAGTTTTCCTTAAGTCTGTCCAGTAATGTAGATTTCATTATTAATTTGACATTAAAGGTGGATAAGATAAAGGACCTTAACTCATGATCAGTGACAGAATAGGAAAGTAGGTGAAGTAAATCTAATACATGTCTATTTAAGAAGATTATCCAGCCCTGCATGATTTATAGTTGGTAGTCTGTGGGTTACTTCTAGAGAATATAAAAATAAGCTAAGGGAAAACAAGCATTCAGAATGAAATCCAACAGAGAAAATACATTTATTTGTGCCTGTACATTTTGGCATTGTAGGTTGTATAAAAATTTTGAGTATGTGTATATCAAATGTTTTTGTGTTTTTTTTTTTAATTGTTCAGATTTGAAAGAAGCCAACTCTAAGCCGCAGCATACAAGAAGGCCGTTTTCTCAAACAAGAGTCGCCCTTTCAGGGTAGGTAAAGGCAGAATTTATTATACTAAATTGGTATTTTAAAGTATCTTTTCAAAAGAATGGGCAAATTTTTCATAGTACTTTATTGTAAAATTTCTTAGCTTTTATTTTGGCTATCAGAATACTTTCTGCTGTATGATTTTCCAGTCAGTTGAAGGAGAACACAGTAGTGTATTTGTCTAAGACAAAACAAAGATAGGAAAGTGACCTAGAAGTTGAAAAATAACTTAGATCCTTAGAATTAAGTCTCAAGTACATTATTTTAGGTTTCTATGATACAATTAAATTGGGATAAAAATAAAAATATCTTGCCTGGTTCCTTCTGGGCCATGTGACCATGATCCTTGCTCACAAAGGAGAAAGAAGTTTCAGTATCCGATACTCATCTATATAGTTAAAATCTGATACTACAGTTATTTATTTTATTGCTCATATTTTTCCAGCTCCTAATGGCCAAAACTGAAATAATTTGAACAATAAAATAAATAAATACATTATTGGATTATAGCTCCCCAAATAAAATGCATATATACATGATTCCACACTGATACAGATGAATGACTGGATAAATAAATGTGCAGTTAAATATGTGCAGTTTTGTATATCAATTATATCTCAGTAAAGCTGTTAAAAAAAAAAAAAAAAGACTGAGAAACTACCCAAGATTTGGAGAAGAATGAGAAGACATGGCAACTAAATGCAGTGTGGGATCCTGGATTGGATCCCGGAGCTGAGAATGTACATAGGTGGAAAAACTGATGAAGTCCAAAGAAAGTGGTTTATTGTATTGTGCCAATGTTAATTTATTAGTTTGGGTCATTGTACTGTGGTTGTAATATGTCAACAGTAGGGGAAGCAAAGTGAAGGGTACATGGGAGCTCTCTGTCTTTACAACTTTTCTGTAAGCCTCAAATTATTTCAAAATAAAAAGTTCTTTAAAAGTTCACTGGAATCCTTAAATAATCGTTCTCATTAGATTTTCACTGATTTATAGGGTGAGTTTCTGTTTGTTTGCATATCTTAGGGAAGCAAGAGCATTCTCTTCATCAAGGAGACTCTTTGAGCTGTTTCTTGATCCTAGTAGACACACTATCGTCTCTACCTCCACAAGCTCGGGCTCCACTTTAATACTTCAGCTAGTTACTTCCAGTACCCTAGAAGACTTGTGAATGATAAAACTCCATGAAGCTCTGCCTCCTTGGGAACTATCTCTTAGCAAAGTTTGTAGTTGGTGATGATCAGGGTCTGATTTGAATTTTCAAACTCAAACGGTGAAAGTGTTGAGATCTCATTAATAGTTTCTTGGCCCACCAATCTTCATTACCCAAGGCAACACCTGAACTTAGAGTTAGGAGAATTAAGAATTATAGTTGAATGGCGAAGATGAGGGAAGATCACACTACTTTTAGGTAAAAATTTCTGGGAATTCAGTGATTTTAAGTAGTACTAAGGGAACCTTGATTCTTAAAAATAGCAGCATTAAGTTTGCTTAGAAAATCAGTGTAACTTTAGAAAAACCTAAAGCCATTTAAAATGAAAAGACCAGCCTCTTTAAAGACAAAGTAAGGGGCAAGTATATACTTTGGCATCTGAACATGAGTGTTTGGTCCGAATCCAAGCCTTTGAGCAGAAAAATGAAATGCTATGTATTAGGCATTCCTCTGTGAAGTTTTTTACTTTACTAGCAACTCTGTGTTCATCCAGTTTAGTAAACTACACTATTTTTACACACTTCAAGTGAACTGAGAAAAAAACAGAAGTTTGTACCTAGAGCAGTTAAATTCAGAAAAGACAGCAAGTAGCAGGATCTGGGAGGAGGGACAGGTGGGGAGTTTGAATTTTAGTATGGGAAGAAGAGAAAGTTCTGGAGATGCATGGTGGTGATGGTTGAACAATGTGTGAATTTACTCAGTGCTACAGACCTGTACATTTTAAAACGATTAAAATGGTAAAATTTTCTATTGTAGATCTTTTACCACAATTGTTCTGAAAAGTGAAAAAGAAATAATGGAAGTTTCCACCATTTAACTTTACTTCTTTGCCAGGGTGCCCAGCTGTGAGGAGAATCTCTGCTTGAGGGCCTTTATCCTGAGGAGTTTTTAATTTTATTATTAATCTAGAGATGATACCTTGGGTGTCATTTACCAACTGGCAGTTTAAATGGCCCCTAGATCATCAATTGTGCATATAAAAAGAAACATGGTACACAGGAAACAGAGTTGGGTGGTAGGGAGAGTTGCTTGTGGGGTTAATTTATAACTAAGACAAATGAATCTATAAAAAGAAGAAAAGCACCATAAGAAATATGTTAACTGATGGTCAGGGAGAAAAAAGGGTTTAGATAAAAGATATCAGTACTTGTTTGGTCCCAATGATTTTATGGTTGAGGAATTCAATCATAGGTGTACTGGGTGGAGCAAATCACAATTCCGTAAATTACTAATAGGACACAATGATCTTTATCATTTTCTGTATGTGCTCACATGCAAAGTTCAGTCCTGCCCTCTGTAAATAAACTCTCTGCCTGGCTATACTGCTGTGTATGAATGCAGGGCTTCACGATTGGAACATAGATAATGTTTACTTGTAAAACCTAAAAGGCAGGTAGGTGGTACATTTAGAAATAACATTAGGAGCTAGGATATATTACTTTTGCTTTTGCATTTTGATTATTGGGTTTGTTTCCCTTTACATTAAATTCTTTTAAGACATTTTTATGACTGAAAAGCTGAAAATACTTTTTATTTTTATTTTAGTTTTTAAAGATTTTATTTATTTATTCATGAGAGATACAGACAGGCAGAGACACAGGCAGAGGGAGAAGCAGGCTCCCTGCAGGGAGGCTGATGTGGGACTGGATCCTGGGATCCCAGGATCATGCCCTGGGCCAAAGGCAGACACTCAACCGCTGAGCCACCCAGGTACCCCGAAAGTACTTTTTAAATAAAAAGATCAAGCTAATCACACATGCTGTCCTATTCTTATTTCTGCATAGTTTCCCCTAGTTCTTGTTAATGTGTCCAATCTTTTACTTACTGATAATTATGGCATATGTAGCATTTTTGCTTCTTTTACTGTTAGATCGTATAAATCTTAGTTTCTACGTGGCTTCCAGATTTGTTGTAGTAGCAACACAATAATACATCTTAATGATACCACATAATTTACAAAGCCAGTTTTGAAGTGGTTTCAAGTTTTTTATTATTATTTTACAGTTGCTACTTACTCTTATATCATTACATACAATGAGTATCTTCATGCACATATTTGACTTTTTAAAAAATAATTTTGTTCAGATGTGTTGCTGGAAGAGGAGTTTCTTTGTTAATGGGTTGGAGCAACTCTATATTAGCCTTGCATTATTAGTATTGAAGACATTTCAAATTGCTCTGGAGATATGTTACCAGCAATATGAACAGAAACGGATTTCCTCCAAAGCATACATTTAAATGCTTTCTGTTCATTTAAGCAATGGCTTAATGTGCAATGGCTCTGTGTGATAGTGAAATGAGGGTAGAGAATGAGGAGCTTTACTAACTTTTTAGCAATGGCTCTGTGTGATAGTGAAATGAGGGTAGAGAATGAGGAGCTTTACTAACTTTAGGTATCAGAATAACATGGAGTTTTTAGTGTTTTTTGTTTTGTTTTGTTCTTGGCTTAGAAAAAACCTACTTAACTGCAAGGAGTTGCAGATGATTTCCTGAGATTATGCCCAATTTAAGTAAAATGTAAAGATTGTGCTGCGAGTGCTTCATGAACTTCAGGTCCACATGTTGCTAGTTAGAAGGGAATGGCTGCTTTTGAAAATGCAGATTTAGCAAAGCAAGACTTCCACAGAGGTGGATACAAATCAATTGTTTAAAAGATTTATCTAAATCAAATATTTTAAATTGTGAGTTTGAATATTTGAGAGGAATAGTCATTTTAGAATAAAAATCTAGAGAAAAATTTTAAGATACAAAATTACATGGTTAAAATAGGTCACAGTGAACAGGAAAAAGATTAGGAGTGATTGTCTTTGCTTTCTTTTTTAATTTTTATTTATTTATTCATGAGAGACACACAGAGAGAGGCAGAGATATAGGCAGAGGGAGAAGCAGGCTCCATCTGGGGAGCCGAATGCAGGGACTTTGATTCCGGGACTGCGAGATTATGCCCTGAGCCAAAGGCATAACCTTTGAGGCATAACCTCAACCGCTGAGCCACCTAGGTATTTGCTTTTCATTCTAAACTTTCATTTAAGGGGTAAGTGTTATAGTTAATGACATGAAGTAGAGATTATAGGTTTTAACTATAATATAGTATACTGTATTTTTAATATCAAATGAGCAATGTAATCACAATACAGATCGTTTGAAGAAGAAAGTTGTCTATAATGTTCTTACTCAATTCTATACATTGCCTTCCAGTTCTTAATAAACGTATACACATATTTTTATATGTCTTTGTAGTATTTGATAAATATAATGTTATCCCTTGGCCCTCAATGTCTATGCATTTAAGGGATTGTGATAACTGATTTCTAAATTCTCTATTTGAAACAATGTTTTAAAACCTAGCTTTGTCTAAACTATATAATATTTTGTGAAAAAATGTCCGTCAATCACAGTGGGTACTGTCTTTGCTTAAAAATGTTAGTTACGGCTGTAAAATGTTGAGGGTTAAATTCCTAAAAATTAAGCCTGAAAGAAAAACTTGTGTGTGATATAGAGATTCTGAATTAACAGCTAAACAGCAGAATGCATGGTAGGTTTGATTATTTGAGATTCTTGAGTAATAAATGAAGCTGTGTACTCAAGTAATTTTAATAAAACCTACTGAATAAATATGATGAGAGGATACAAAAAATTACTTTTAACAGTTACTTCTCACTTATATCCTGTACCTTGATTCTTAAAAGAGAAAATATTTTTAATCTTTTCATAATTTCTTAATATTTCTATCAACTAACACTGTATAAAATTATTGATTTTGGCACCTAGTTAGAAAAAAATGTATGTGTCTTCATCATCTCTCCTTCTAAAGTTTTGTTTGCCTATTTAAAAAAAATAACAGTAAGGAGCTCTAGAGTCCCAGCTGTAGCATGCTTGACTATGGTACTTTGAATAACTCATATGTTACAAATAATGTGCCTAAATTCTGTCACAGTATCATGTCCTAAGAGGTCAATAATTGGAAGCCACTATTATTCCAAGGAACATAAAGTGAAACAACTCTGTTATTCAATTTTTTTCTTTATACTGATGAACTCCTTGTCCTTCAATCCAAATCCTGTGATCTGAAATCATTGAAATTATTAAAAGTTTGGTATTTTTAATCTTTTATACTCTCAGTAGTCCGGACATAGGAAATTTAGTGACGTAAACATCTTTAATAATCTTTAAAAGTCATAAGACTTGGTAGCTAGGACAAAAAACAATTAAGTATAAATTTCAGGGAAATACCATAATGGCATGACTTTTGTTTTCTTTTGTTAACAAGCCACATGGCTTTCCTCTCAAATTCAAGGAGTACGTAGTGCAGCCTCCTTTTATGATTTTGGTTTCATGTGCATCACAGAAATATATGGTTCCCTAAGTTTACTCACTATAATTTGTGATTGCTATTTTTCTTATCTGCGAAGGAAGTACAACAGCTCCCACTGGGGAAATACCATGTTAAGTCAATCCTAAAATAAGAAAATCTAAGGGAAAGGTCACATCCTAATAACTTGTGCAAATCTAAATTCCCATGGAGCTTTAAAATTATTTTGTAGGAGTAGAGTATTAACAATGTGTTGTTGAACTTCTTCCAGAGAGTGTCGTAAAATGAGAGCACTTTTGTGTCCAAAAGAAACCACTGACATATAAATATAATTGACAAGAACGGATTTTTTTTTTTAGCAATCTATTTTGAGTATCCAGAGAAATCTAGCATGACTATCAAACCATGAAACATTTTTTGTTGCTTTCACTGAAATATAAGTTGTGTCATTCAGGAAGTATTATAATAATTGCATACAATGAAGATGATTTTTCCTACTACTAAAGAGATGTTTAATACTCAACTTTTTACCGATACTGACCAACAGTTATACTTTAGAAGAACCCTAACTCAGTCATTCGAGAGAATATCCTTGTTTGGGAGCCAGGACACCTGGGTTGTAATCTTTCCTCTTCTGTTAATTGGCAATTTCTTAAAAACTTGGGATCGCAATTTCCTTATCAGTTAAGTGGGAGATGTTTATTATGAGGCTCAAGTAAAATCAGATGTCTAAGGAGCTTAGAAAATTCTTACCATTATATGTCTTTAAGGTATGACTGTAATTGTTGCCTTAAATTTTTATCTTCAAATGAAATCAAAATAGACAAAGGACAAGTAACTTATTCTATCCCACTCAAGCTAAGAGTCACCAGTTCTCCACTCACCAAATCCAAGTCATTTTTTAAGAGTGGGATTTGAGTGGAAGCCACTCCATTATACTGTAATACTACATAAGAATTACATTTTGCCTCAGGACAATTATTTCCTAGCACATATTAATTTTTTTTGAAAATCTGTTGTTGGTGCACATCTTTATTCCTTAACCTGTACTTTCTTTCTACCAGTTAAAATGGAACAGAATGTGGTTTTTGCCTTTTGACCTGCTGCTATTTCTTTCCCTAATGGTGATTATGTGTTTTCAGTAATTTAACGATTTATAGGAACATACCTGGTTGTCCTACCTGCTGCGGCCCATTCAGTAGCAGGAGCGATTTGTTGAAATGATTGAGGTATCTCTGCATTTAGTTCAGTTTCAAGCCCCACAATAGTATATTGTCACACAATAAGAAATAACAAAATAATTTGCTTAAGTGCTTATCTATGAGATAGGAGTTCAAAGAATTTCTCCCATCTGTTCAGTATGTTTTAAAAATATTTTCAAAAAAAAATATTTTCAAAAAAAAATAAAAAAATAAAAAAAATAAAAATATTTTCATTCAAGAAGATTAAGCCCCTTCATTGTATTAGTTAGCTGTTTTTTAATTTTATTTTAAGCACCAATATGAAAAGAGTGACATGTAACAGATCTGTACTCTACTACATTTTACCAGAAAAAGTGCTTACTAGAAGCAGTCATACTTCTAAAAATTGCAGTGCCTCTGTGTCTGACAAAGTAAACTAACTTCCTTTAAGTTCACATCCTTTCAAAGAATAGCTGACCTGGGACGGGTTGGTGGCTGGAATGTGTCGGAGTGACTTGACTTTCACCTTAAGTGAAACATGAAAGTTATAGAAAATGTTGCCAACTTGTGTTCTCTATTTGGGCTATTTTTATCCATCAGAATTTGGAATAAAAGTAATAGCAACAGCAAGTGTTTAAGAAGAATACATTTTTTTGGTACACTTCTGCTCCCCAGTGCCAAATGTGGTAGGGGGGAAAATCTTCGTATATTATGAATCTACTGATTGCTACTACTATAATTCTGTTTCCCCAACTTTTTAATTTCCTTTGATGTTGATTTAGTGTAGATTTTTCCTAATTCTTCACCTGAGTAATTGCAAGTTATCTGACTCAACAGTCTGTTGTTTGCATTTCATCCTCCTAGTTGACAGTTATATTTCTAAAATGCTCTTTGTGTACATTTTACTCTCCTTTCAGAGAACATCAGAAACTTTGCTGTCAGCCTCAGCCTATCCCCTCCATTTGCTATCATAGATATTATAGTTCAACCACACCAGATTGCTCAGTGTTCCCCTCACAGCATTCGATTCATGACTGGAATATTCCAATTATAGCATATGATTACCAATTTTATTAGTTTTAGGAGTGAGTTTCTTGAGAGCAGAGACCATCTTCTGGCTATCCCTTGTGCTTAACACAATTCTTAGCAAGTATTATGGAAGTAATGATAATGTAATTGAAATTAAATGATTTAGATACACTTTTATTTCTACTAATTAGACATAGTATTATTAACAGTCATGCCTAAATATTACCTTAACATTGACCAACTAGAGATGCAAAGCATGTACAAAATTATGTTTAAGAAAAGAATTTCCATGACATATTATGTGTTTATAATTTTGTAGATTTAACATTTACAGAGGCTTTTTCTTTTTGCAAATGTTGAAAATGAATCCATAATAGTGCCTAAGTACCTCATCAATTACTTTTTACCTGTATAATTCAGGAATCAAGAACATTCAGTTCACAGACTAGTCATGGCCTTTCAGTGTTCTGTTGTGTCTGCAGCAGGGCTTCTCAGTCTCAGGTAAAGGGCTAGGACAGTTATTGGTCCTGAGATGATTTTTGATTATTAAGCAAGTTACTTATTGAACTACTTTTGTAGATCCAGCTCTCTTCTAGACAAAACAGAGATGAGGTAGTCCTTGCTCACAGTCTTGTTTCAAAGATAGTACCTACACATACCACATGAAAGAATTAAATAACAAAGCTGGGTAATGTGTGATTGAGGAAAAAACACATAGTAAAAATTTGTGGAAGGAAACACATGCAGAACTGGAAGAGTGAGTAGTTGTTTCATAAGATGCTTGCACCTGGAATTAAGGATACAGATACATGGAAAGAAGAGGAAGTTGGAAATCATAAACACGAGGAACACGATGGGGTAGGAAGGTCAAGACACTGGTGGGCATGCTGTACTCAGGAATCAGTGGGAAGTGCACATATGGAGGGCAAGGGCAAGTTTGGCAAGGTGCAAATGCTGGACTTTGGGGACACCTGGGTGGCTCAGTGGTTCAGTGTCTGCCTTCGGCTCAGGTAGTAATCCCAGGGTCCTGGGATCAAGTCCTATGTCAAGCTCCCCACAGGGAGCCTGCTTCTCCCTCTACCTGTGTCTCTGCCTTTCTCTCTCTCTCTCTCTCTCTCTCTCATGAATAAATAAAATCTTTTTTAAGAAAATGCTGGACTGAGAAACCTGAACTTTGTCAAGGAGGCATTGGGAACTTAGGGAAGAAATAAGACAAAGGTCTCTGTGGAAGAGACAAGTGAAAGAGAGATTTTGGTAACTTATAAGATTTGGTGACTAAATAAAAGATGAAGAGGATGAAAGACAAAAGGGTCAGAGATGAACTTTTGGCAGATACACAGAGAGATGAGATATTAAAAAAGAGAAGAGTCCTCTGGGGAAGAAAGATGTGCTTGCTTTTAAACTCGTTGAATTTGAAGTGAAGGTGGGATATCTAAGTAGAAATAACCCAGAGAGATGTGAAGATAGGGGATGAGCCTCATTTCAGATGGTAGAACTGGCCTGTTGATTTGGGTGTCATTGGTATAGACCAAAGGTGAGGTCTGCAGAACCAACAACACACACAGGTTAAGTTTCAAAGAAGAAGATAAGATGCCAAATGAAGAGAGTTTTAGGAAAAGGAAAGGAAAACAACACTTGGCATCTCTTATGTACCTAGCATTGTGGTAATAACTTCACACAGATAATCTTATTTAGCTCTTACAGTGACCTCTAAAGTAGGAATTATGAGTATCCCTATTTTGCGTGGCTTAGCATGGTTCAGGAGCTTGCCTGAGAGCGCACTGCCAGGGCAAGGTGGAATCTGGATTGAAATAGAGATCTTTCTGACTCCCAAGCTCAACATATTTCTTTTATTGAAATAAAATGTAAAATGATAACAGAAAGTCAAGAAGAATGAAGAAAGGAATAATGCCATTAACAGTCACGAGGAGACTGTCATTTAAGATTAGGGGTTAAGTCCAGCCGTGTGAAGGGTATTTCACAAGCTGTGAGGGTATCAGGTGGTGTGTGGATGAAGCGAGTGATTTTAGACCACTGAGAATATTGGCAGCAAGGAAGACAATTCTCCTGGAACAGCTGAGTCAAGAAAAGTCGAGAAGAGAGCGCATCAGTGGAGAAGGAGGAAACTAGTATGGGGTGAGTTCTCAGGGTAGCCATTACGAAGAAGCAGACCCTATGAGAAAAGACTGCTTTCATTAAGTTTGGAAGAAAGTAGAATGAGGTTAAATGTGACTGCTCTCCCAGTGGTTGTAAGAGGTTGATAAAGAAGAAAGGTGTCCGATGAGCATAGGTTTATAAAAGCACTAGCTGTGATATTTCTGAGGTTCTATCTTACTTGGAAGAAAAGTTCACTAAAATAAAGACATGGCAGCCAAGTGCCTTAATCAAGTCCCTTTCCCTCTTCTAGCCTCGTATATTAGGCAAATCAGGTTAAGTTAGATCAGTTGATCTTTAAAGACCCTTCCGATACTTAATTTTTTCAGCATATAGAATGGGACAGCCTTGACCTATTCACAGGGCAGTCATATAGCTTTATGTGTCAAAGGTTAATTTGCAGGAATAACTAAAAGAAAACGAAGGAAATTTTTAGAATTTTAAGTCCACAAGTCAAAATTTCAGGATGTATCCTTCCTCCTCCTTATTAAAAATTATTAAAATGTCCGAGTGTATTGCTAACTGTAAACTCTTGAAGGCAAGGACTGTATCCTATGCTCTGATGTGTCCTTAGCATAGAACCTAATGCCTGCTATACAATAACAGCCAAACCCATACTTATTAAATGAATGAAAGCTGAATTACAAAATAAAAATGTCACCAGTAGAGGCTTCATATAGTATTCTTTCCATGTTTTTTCTCTGCTTTGATGGTTCTTATCAGTCTCCCCATGACAATTCAGAAATAATGCTATGTTAAGATAGTCATTTACCTACCTGCCTTGCTTTTGTTCCATTTTAATTGTTTTTCATTTGGTTACTGGATTGCTTTCTTGTAAAAATGGAATGATACTTGGGGGCTTGACTGACAGTTCATGGAAATCTCAGGATTTTTCAAAATTGTCTTTTGTAGTAACTTAAAAATTAGTAAGTACCCTAGTTTCCCATCATTTGTTTATTTAAATTTTACCAAGAACATTTCTTTTCTGAAAAAGGAATTGTGTTTTATGTTATGAAGAAAAAGTGATTTTGGAAAACAAAACAAAACAAAACAAAAATCTATTTCTGAACAAATTTAGTGATGCTGATGTAAGAAAAAAAAAAGCCACAAGAAGTCATCCCAAATTTAGTAATGCTTTGCATCTTAAACACGTGATTTCAGTTGTCCCCAGGCTAGCTAAAGGTTATAAAATGTCACCATAATACGTTACTTCCTTATGTGTTCTTACTACCTCCTCACTATAGATGGAGTTTTAAAAGCCCTGAAGTATGACAGTATAGTTTATTATACTTTTAGGTAGGAGTACTCTGCCAAAAGAAGTGAAAAACTAGAGGAACTGGATTTAAATTTACAGCAGTTCGGTGAAAGAGCGTATATTTTTTCCAGACCACTAGAACAGCAAGCCAATTTGTAACACTAATGCCTGGCATGGTGAAAATTTACAGCTGTAACAAAATCAACAGAGACCTCTCTGGTTAGTGTTCTTAAATGAGAAAATCGACTCCAGGAATATTTTTCCAAATACATGGGTTTTTTAATATACTTTATACTCATTTTTAGAATATTATCAATTTTATTAGTGCTATTTTGGGAGTCACTGATTCCTCTCATCTTTCTGATGAAGAATTCGAGCCAGAGTCGACATTTCACTGTTAGTTAACTTCACCAGATGCCTTCATATCCTTTTTATTACCTAGCTTCAAGTTTGCAGATTGTCATTGGTCCTTCTTTACCCTATCTCTAATGAGTTAGAGATTTACAGTATTTGTTTACATAGTTTATGTAAAAATGCAGACTTCAATAAATAGTTTTTTGATTCTTGGATAGAAATTGAAATGTTGGTTAAGACAATCAAGTATCCAAAAACTGAATGCTCAGCAGAAGCTGTAGTTAGTTATCCTGGGTTTTTAGTCAAGATAGTAGCATTGCTTGTAGAATCAGCCATCCTCTGAAAATATGAACTTGAAGGAAAGGGATAATTGATTTTAAAAATTTATTCCTTAATAGTTTGTTCAGGGTCACCTGGGTGGCTCAGTCAGTTAAGTGTCAGCCTTTGGCTCAGGTCATGACCCCAGGGGCCTGGATCAAGCCCCACATTGGGCTCCCTACTTGGTGGGAAGCTGCCCCTCTGCCTTGCTTGTGCTCTCTCCCTCGCAAATAAAATCTTTTAAAAAACTTGTTCGATTTTAAGTTTTTTTTTTAAATACACAGTATTATTTTAAGAATAACCAGTGTATCATGACACACATATAAGTTATGTCAAAAGATTATCTTACAATTTAGAATATAAAAGTAGAGTGAAGAATATTGAGTGGTTAAAAAACAAAACAAAATGAAAGAAAGAAGGAAACTGGATGTTTTACCCGAATTTGCTGCTTCCTCTTTGGAGTGCTGTGGATTTTATTTTAGCCGTTCTGTTTCTCTGACCATGGGCAGTGTCACCATTTCTGTTACAGTCTTCTGTACTTAGAGAGTTAGAGCCACCTATAAATCAGCAGTCTGAGTGGAATCTTGGCAGATGAGGTCTCAGTCAGGAAACAAGCATTTTGTTTATATTTAGATAATTTGAGAGCCTGGCCTCTGGACATTCTGTTAAGAAGTCTAGAAAAAAAGAAGCCTGAAGAACAGAATATTTATTATGAATAGATTTTACCTTTCTCATTCAGGGGTTTAATTCCAGGCAGCTTGAGTAAAATGAAGGATGCTGTCTCTTTTGACTTACTTGGCAAGATTTTTCAAAGAGAGTGAAGTGTCCAAATCAAAAGAGCATAAAGACCGTAGCAGAAAATGTAAGATGACAGCTGGCACAAATGCCTTTTTGGCACTGTTGAGAAAATCCTCAGACTCAAATTCTGAAGAGGTAGTAAGAGTGATCATTGTTCCATAGTACAGTTGATACATTTAGGAAAGTCCTTTGAAACATAGTCACGTCACAGAAGAGGTGCTAAAATACCATGGTTTTTCAACCAAGAAGAGCACTTCTATTAGAATCATTCATTTGTCAGGTTGAAAAACAAAGCAAACAAATAAAAATAATTCTTTTGTATCTGAGGGCACTGGAGTTCTGTTTTCCTTTGCAAAGCATGTGTACTGTAAGGTAAACATTGGAAGAAATAACATTGGTTTCTGCTCTGGGTATCTATTGTATACAACAATTGTGATTTAACTTTTCTCTCCTTGATTCTAATAGTCATTTAACCATTTATCACCTCTAATAGAAGGGGATACAAAGTGTAATAAGAGATCAGTATATTTAGATTTGTAGTTCAACAGTTCTTCAGTTACCCTTGAGGCCTCTAATGTTCATCACTAAGGATGATTATTAATTAACCTGAGCCATAGAATAAGGATTTGTACTACTTGATAGATGTAAACCAGTTATAGGGACCTCCATAATTCTAAATATGAGTAGGTGATTTGTCATACACTTACTACTGCTAATTCTTTCTTTTTCAAGATTTTATTTATTTATTTGAGAGAAAGAAAGAGCACAAGCTGCGGGGAGATGCATAGGGAGAGGGAGAAGCAGGCTCCTCGCTGAGCAGGGAGCCTGATGCGGGGTTCCATCCCAGGGCCCTGGGATCAGGACCCAAAGCAAAGGCAACCACTTGAACAACTGAGTCACCCAGCTACTTCAGTACTGCTAATTCTTGAGATCCTTGATTTTACAATAAGTTTTTCTATTAAAACAATGTATTGTATATTCTATATCTCTATTAGATCATTAACCTTTATATGCTATATGTTGGCAAATTGAACTCCAATAAAAAAAAGATCATTAACCTTTAGTTCAACCAATAAACAACAAGCTCCTCTCCCACTGTTTTTTATTGTGGTTTTTATTTTTTTATTTTATATTTAACATAAAATTTGCCATTTTAACCATTTTCTTTTTCTTTTCTTCTTTTTTAAAGATTTTATTTATTAATGAGAGACAGACAGAGAGAGAGAGAGAGAGAGAGAGAGAGAGAGGCAGAGACACAGGCAGAGGGAGAAGCAGGCTCTCTGCGGGGATCCTGATGCTGGACACGATCCCAGGACCCTGGGATAACGACCTGAGCCGAAGGCAGATGCTCAGCCACTGAGCCACCCAGGCGTAAATTTGTCTTTTCTTTTTAAAAAATTTTTATTTGAAAATAGTTGGCACACAGTGTTCCATTAGCTTTAGGTGTACAACATAGTGATTCAGCATCTCTATATGTTGTACTATGTTGACCACAAGTGTAGCTACCATCTGTCACCATCCAACACTATTATGATGTCATTGACTATACACCCTATGCTCTACCTTTTATTTTCATGATTGGAAGCTTGTATCTCCCACTCCTCTTCATCCGTTTTGCCCCTCCTCCCATCCCCCTTCCCTCTGTTCTCTGAATTTATAGATCTCATTCTATTTTTGTTTATTATTTTGTTTTATTAGATTCCACATATGAGTGAAATCATGAGGTATTTGTCTTTCTTAGTCTTGTCTTTCTTATTTTGTTATTTCACTTAACAAAATAGTAGGTCCATCCATGTTGTTGGAAATGGCAAGATCTCATCATATATGGCTGTGTAGTATTGTGTGTGTGTGTGTGTGTGTGTGTGTGTGTGTGTGTGTATCACATGTCTTTATCCATTCATCTAGTTGCTCCCATATCTTGGCTATTGTAAGTAGTGCTCCGATACACCTAAGGGTGCATATATCTTTTTGAGCTCATATTTTCGTTTTCTTTGGGTAAATACTCAGTAGTGGGATTATTATGTCATATGGTGTTTTTAAAAAAAATTTAGGAACCTCCATATTGTTGACCATGGTGGCTATACCAGTTTATATTCCCACCAACAATGCACGAGGGTTCCTTTTTCTCTACATCCACAACACTACTTGTTATTTCTTATGTTTTTTATTTTAACCATTCTGACAGGTGAAAGATGATCTCACTGTGGTTTTGGTTTGCATTTCTCTGATGATTAGTGATGTTGAGCATCTTGTCATGTGCCTATTGGCCCCATTTCAACCATTTTAAGTATACAGTTCAGTGACATTAATTGCATGCAAAACATTGTGCAAACATCTGCTCTGTCCATATCCAAAGCTTCTCATCGTCCCTAACAGAAACTCTGCGCCCATTAAACAATAACTCCCCATCACCCATCCACCCACTCACCCAGTTCAGTGTTATTTCTATTCTATATTCTGTCTCTATGAATTTACCTATTCCAGTTATTTCATATAAGTGGGATCATACAATATTTGTCCTTTGGTGTATGGTTTATTTCACTTATCACAATGTTTTCAAAGTTCATCCATGCTATAGCATGTCTCCCACTTCTTTTTTGGCTGAATAATATTCCATATTACCTATATACCACATTTTGCTTATCCATTCATTTGCTGCCAGACACTTGAGTTGATTTCACCTTTTTGACTTATATGAATAATGCTGCAGTGAACCTATAAGTGTTCAAGTATCTGTTTGGATCCCTGTTTTCAGTTCTTTTAGATAGATACCCAGGAGTAGAATTCCTGGATCATATGATAATTCTGTGTTTCACTTTTTGGGGAACTGCCAAACTGTTTTCCATAGCTACTATACTATTTTACATTCCCACCAGCAGTGTGCAAGGGTCCCAGTTCTCACATCTTCCTGAACTCTTCTTGTTTTCCATATTTTTTATTATAGCCATCCTCATAGGGGTAGACTGTTATGTCATTGTGGTTTTTTTTTTTTTAAGATTTTATTTATTCATGAGCAATGCAGAGAGAGAGGCAGAGACATAGGCAGAGGGGAGAAGCAGGCTCCATGCAGGGAGCCCGAAGTAGTACTCAATCCCTGGACTCCAGGATCATGCCCTGGGCCGAAGGCAGGAGCTAAACCACTGAGCCACCTAGGGATCCCCTTCATTGTGGTTTTGATTTGCATTTCCCTAATGACTAATGATGTTGAATATCTGTTCATGTGCTTATTGAACATGGAATATGTCCTTGGTTAAATATGTATTCATGTCCTTTGCCCATTTTTAAATTGGGCTGTTTGCCTTTGCCTTTTATTTATTGCCTCTCTCACTTTTTAATTCATGTTCTCAACGTACTTCTCTATATAATCAAAAAGATAATATAATTTGAGCCCAGGAAATGCTTTCTATCTGCCTTTCATTGCCACATACGTTGGCTTAAGGTCAAATACTTTTCATCCTGTTACCAAAATCAGTACCTAAGAATGTCTCTTCAAATGATAGATTTTTTTTTTTGGATGCCTTGATGCTATGAAATTCCTTGCATTCTTTCCCAAATCTCAGTTTAATGAGCCCATGTGGAAGAGTTGGTGGGGGAAGCCCATGTGTAGGGTATGATTCATTATGTTGTTCTCTGGAAAATAAACATCCATTTTCAATTTTATTTATTTTATTTATTTATTTAAGAGAGAGACCACGAGTGGGGCAGAAGGAGCCTCCGCTGAGCAGGGAGCCTGATGTAGGGCTTGATCCTAGGACCCTGGGATCATGACCTGAGCCAAAGGCAAACACCTAACCAACTGAGCCACCTAGACTCTCCTCCATTTTCATTTTCCTAGAATGATGAAATTTTAGACCTGGAGGAAACCATCTCTGTCTCAAACTGGGATACACAGATTTTTGAAATCCACAAATATATTCTTGGGATCTGAGAGTTTTAGGATTCAAAAAATACTATGTTTTTATATTAAGAATCTAAAAGGTCATCATAAACCCCAAATTTCACAATTCAAGGACATTTTAATGATTTCTTGTATCACTGTTCTCACCTGGGGGCTACAGGACTTCTGGGGAATCTAATAAGGACACAACCTTGGCAGGTGTCTTAAGATTTCTTTTCTTCCTTTAAAAGGGACCCATATATTATTAGTGAAGCTTAAGAAACTCCCATCAAAATCAACGCCCTTCCTCTTACAAAGAAGTCCTAGAGAAGTTAAGTGGCTCACTAGAAAAACACAGCAAGTTAATAAAATCAACCAGAACTAAAACCCAAGTCTTGTAAGGCTTTATTCCATATTTTTTGTGCCAGTATAGGGGTACAGCAGGGATCCCGTCGTTACTGAGTTTAAAATATAGTTCGAAAGCAGATGAACAAGTAATAACTAAAATGACAAATGTGTGAAGGAGGAAAAGGGTAATTGTTGTATCGAATGATAGCAGGGTGGTTTAACCTAGTCTGAGTGGGCAAGAGATTTTTATGCTGACAATCGAAGAGAGAACAGGAATTAGCTGAAGGGAGCCCTGAGAAGAGAGCAGTGTTGTGTGGGGGCTCTGAGGTGGGAAAGGAGTAAAAAGACGCTTCAGAGGTAAACAGGGACCAGATTATTCCAGTATAGATTTAAGACAATTAGAAGTTGATACAGAGTTTCAAAAAGGAAGTGAT
Source organism: Vulpes lagopus (assembly GCF_018345385.1). Classification (NCBI taxonomy): domain Eukaryota; kingdom Metazoa; phylum Chordata; class Mammalia; order Carnivora; family Canidae; genus Vulpes; species Vulpes lagopus. The sequence goes on from NC_054830.1 coordinate 51,992,365, forward strand.
GTAATCTGAGTGACATCTTTAAAAGGCACTCTGGCTGCAGGTGCAGAATTGATTGGAGAGGAGATAAAGGCAGATAGAGATGTAGGGAGACCATGTAGGAAGCAACAGGAAAGATGTGTGTAAGAGATGAGAGGAGCTTGGTTTAGGGTTGAAAGAGAATTGGCTAAATGTATTTAACAAGTAGAATCGAAAGGACATGGTGATTGATTGAATGTGGGTATGTAGCAGTCAATTATGACTCCCTTTGTGGGGAGCCTGATCAGTTGGGAGATTGTTGGAACTGTTTACTAAAGGTAGGGTTCACTGAAGGAGATAAGTTTGGGGGAATAGATGATGAATACAGTTCTTGACCGTTAGCAGTTGAGTTCCTCTAAGCTGTTTCAGTGAACAACATCCCAAATAGATGTCCATATACAGAGCTGTGGCACAGAAGAGGCGCCTAGGGCAGAGATACAGATTTGGTTTCAATATATCCATGATATTTGAAACCTTCTATAATAGGATTGCCTAGGGAGAGCAAATGAAACTAGAAGAGTGAAAGAGCCTAAACCAGAGCCTTGAGGAAGGAGCAACCCAAGTGATAGGATAACTGGTATCTCAGGAGCCAGGAAGAAGACAGCAGGGGAAGAAATGCCAGGATTCAGGGGTCTGCTGTCTGATGGAGAAGTCAAATGATTAGTTCCATAAAATATTTGCCTACCTTACATACAGAGATAGATAGTTTTATGCTACTGATGGTCAAATTAAATATTTTTCCAGTCCTTTTGCCAAAATCTAGTCATGTGAAACATTGATAAACTGAGATGTACAATGTATATGTTGTTCTTGGTGAAACTGAATTTCTGGCTAACTTAGCCAACTAAAAAACTCTTTTCATTTCTGGTTGCATGAAATCTTTCTTGGGGCACCTGGGTAGCTCAGTTGGTTTCGCACCTTCAGCTCGGGTCATGATCCCAGCATCCTGGGATTGCCACCCCGCATTGGGCTCCCTGCTCCATGGGGAGCCTGCTTCTCCCTCTTCCTCTGCCTGCCACTCCCCCTGCTGTGCTCTCTCTCTGTCTCTCTTTGACAAATAAATAAAATCCTTTTTAAAAAATTAAAAAATCTTTCTTAAACACAATAAGCCATTTTTCCATCTTGGTAGATACTGTAGGGTGAAATAAAATATAAATTCATTTTAGATAACTGAATTGATGATTTGAGACCTTTTAATGTCTTAGTTTCATTTTGAATAGCAAATGACATTTTTCTGAAGATTATCTCAGGAAATGCTCTGGAAGCTACTTTTAAAAACAAATCACTTTTTAACTGCCTTTTTTGCCCCCCCCCCCTTAGCATTTATCCATTTTTTCTAAAGGTATAGGAACAACTTTCAGTACATTTAAAGGTACTTGACAGCTAATGAAAGTTATATTGTAATTGTTTTTATTTATTATCTGAATTTTCTATAATTCTCACTCAGTAAAACCAGGTATATCAGTATATTCCTCAGCAGTATTAATTTCATCAAAATGTGTACTCTTTGATCACTGTCCTCATATATAATACAGCTATATCAAATCATTTTTACTGACATGACAGATAAATATATGTGTGCAGTAAAGATCCATCTGAAAAGTTACATCTAAATTAGGTTTGAGTAAATTAAGTCATGAGGCAGCTGCCCAGGGGATATTACCAATGCTAGTAATACCAGAGTGAATCTCTTAATAAAGTAAAATACCCTTTAAAATGGGGTCTGGGGAGAAGGAAACTAACATTTATACTTAACTCTGTGCTAAGTACTGCTAAGTGCCTTACATATATTATTTCTGAGTCTTGAAGTAGTTCTATAACTTGCCCAAAGTTACAGCCCAGATATGGGGTGGCACTGGAATTCTAACTTAAGTTTGTCTAATATTAAAACCAATATTCTTTCCATTCACACCTCTGTTTCTCACTGGAAGTCAGGAGACCTACATCCTAGCTACTATTCTGTTCTTCCTGTAACTCCACTAATTTAGGATAAGCACAGTAATTTTTTTGCATTCATCCCCCAGGCATTCTTTTGCCCCTTCCCCTTGTCTAGAATGCCCCAAACTTCCCATTATGTGTTTGTTCATCCAGTTGTTAATCAGTTCATCAGTCAGCCAGACAATGGTCTTTATGTAGTAAGTTATTGAGGTTCTGTGACATAGATATGAAAGTGACATAGATATATGGTCTCTGTCTCGAAGGAGGTCACACTCTTCTAGTGTCTATACCTTGCTCACTGTATGTCTTCACTGAAATCCCATTTCTTCCATGGAGCCTTTTCTATGAACCATCCCATTTTTTTAAAAAAGACTATTTATTTATTCATGAGAATAACACAGAGAGAAAGAGGCAGAGACACAGGCAGAGGGAGAAGCAGGCTCCATGCAGGGAGCCCGATATGGGACCCAATCCCGGGTCTCCAGGATCACGCCCTGGGCCGAAGGCTGCACTAAACCGCTGAGCCACCGGGGCTGCCCGAACCATCCCATTTTGATATGCTTTTCAGGAGTCCCTGTGAAGCTTAGTCATTTTTCAATTATATGGCAATTAACCAGATGCTACCTTGTGACATCTCTTCTATCATTGGCTAGAATCTTATTCAAATCATGAATCATTATTACTTAACTTTTCACCTCTTTGCATCTTGTTTCGCCAGATATAAATTCCTTAAGGGCAGGTTTACCTTTCTCTATATTCCCACAGTGTCTTATAAATAGCAGAGGTTTTTTTTTATTGGTTTCATTCAGCAAATGTTTGTTGTGTTAAATTTTTGAGTTCAGAGTTTTCTTTCTGGTCAAATGATCTTGGTCATCACTTAGCTTCCATGAGCCTCAGTTTTCAGTAATTCCTACCTCTTGAGACTAAATAAATGCGTAAAAATGCTTTGTACATTTAAAAATTTTAGACTATACAAGAGTTACTGATCATTTTATACTTTGTGGTATAAATAGCCCTATCCTGAATTCTTCTAATAGATACTTTGTGTCTCAACATTTACTTCACCTGTTCACTTGATCTATTTTTTATATTTATTATCCTACTATATAGTCTTTGCAGTTTAACTTATCTGTTTTAAGTTTATTTCTAATTTTCTCCTTTATTTTGCATATTCTCAAGCCTTAGTCTCATTTATGTTTATGGACATGAATAGTATAAACTGTACCAGATTAGCCTAATCTAATGGATCACAGGTCCATCCAATTAATGGGCCCATCATACTAAAAAACCGAGAATAATAGAAATTATTGCTAATTTTCTTTCAAGGTAGCTAAATCCATTCCCTTGTAGTTTTAGATTGACATAAAAGGTTTGTTGTTAGGAATGTTGAGATGCTTTTTAGTCTCTATTAGTGTTTGGTATACTGTCCAAAAAATACATTAGGACTGGTACCTTCAAAACCAGTGTTGCTTTAGGTCATCTGTATGGGACTATGGCAGACTTAGTAACAACCCCAAAATACAATCATTTCAATAGCTAAGGCTTATGATTAAGACTTCCCAGATGTTAAGAATTTACTGAATTGCGTTATTCAGTCCTTATTACTTCTAATGCTTTGGTTAACTTCATGCTTTGGGGGGCACCTGGGTGGCTCAGTTGGTTAAGCATCTGCTTTCAGCTCAGGTTATGATCTCAGGGTCCTGGGACCAAGCCATATGTCATGCTTCCTACTCAGCGGAGAGTCTGGTTCTTTCTCTGCCTCATGCTCTCTCTCTCTCTCTCTCTCTCTCTCTCTCTCAAATAATAAAATCTTTTTAAAAACTTTAAAAGAACTTTATAAATTTGGTATATAAATTTAAATTTGGCTTTGGTTAGTCATCAAAGTTTATCTTACTGCCATCATTGAAATAAGCTTTTTTGATCATTTAAAAATATTTGTAATAGAGTCATTCTTTTCTCTGCTATTTCTGGAGTGTAATTCTTGTGTGGTTAATGTCTCTTACCTCTTGGAAGCCTTGAAATAAATATACTGACTATTATTGTTATTTATGTTGAAAGATATTAAAATGAGATTTGTAATCCAAATGGGCATTACTTACTTCACATCTGGTTGCTTGAAAAGTGGCCAGATGCAACAATTCTTAATGCAAGACAGCCTAGGGCAAACCTTTGCAATTCACACCCTCCTTTGCAAAACAACTGCCCTGTGTGAACCTTTCACATTAAGAAGAAAAGAAGAAAAAAAAACAAAGAAAATTTGCTTCACCGTACTTAATTTTAAATTTCCAATGAAAGTGTTCATAGGATTCCTACATTCAGTAGCAAACAACCATTAGAAGTGGAAGGCAATGTGCAATAAACAGTGGCAGCCTTGACCTAGTTTCAGGGCCAGGACCAAAGATAGGAAGCTTCTTTTCCTCTCTTACATCCCTCACTTTGCTGAATTTTTTTAAAAGTAGGCTCCATGCCGAATGTGAGGCTTGAATTCGTGACCTCAAAATCAAGAGCCGCATGCTGTGCCCTCCACCCTGCTGAATTTTAAAGTGATTATATTCCTGGTTGCCTGTGACGGTCTCAGTTTATGCCTGTTCTTTGAGTGTCGTTTATAGTATTGCCCTCTTTCACTCTCAGAAGTGTCCCAGGTTAGATAATAAAGTATATGGTCATCTTATTTCGTCCCTCAGAGACATTAACCAGGAGGTAAGGGCTGGGAATGATGAGAACGTATTAAAGGGAAAATGATAATGGGGTTGGGACAGTCCTGGAACCAAAAGGCTACTGATCAGAATTCTCAATAAATAAGATGCAAGCTGAGCTGGAACCTGATTTGTGAATGCATTCTGAACATCATAAGATCCATCAGATTAATGCTGGCTCCTCATGGGGAGTGGGGAGAGGTAGAGGGCAAGAACCAGGTCAGGAGTTTGTGGTATCTTTTATGCAATACTAACGTTAAGCTTCCTGTCTGAGGTTTTCCATGTTGTGAGTCTCTCACCTCTTGATACTCTTTGAGGACTGTTGAAGCTGGTATCTAGTAGAAACACTTCACAGAATTATAAAAAAATAAAAAAAAAGATGGAAGATAATAGTTCTTTAGAAAAATGGAAACATATTCTAGATAACCTTTCTCTTCTTTGAAAAGCTTAGCTGATGGTCTCTGCCATTTACCTTAATAATCTACTCAGAAACTTAATTTTATTAACTATAGAAAGACTTGTTTTTTTTCTTTTAAAGAGTCCTCCAGATTTGATGGCTGTTATTTTTTAATACTCAACTGTTACATAGTGTCTTTCTTTTATTTAAAATAACTTTTTAAATTCTAAGAATGGTAGCTACCATTGAAAAATACGCAGAAAAACATAAAGCAAAAAACAATCATTTATAATCCGGTCACCCAGAAATAGCTAACAATAGCATAGCTCCTTTCAACCTTCTTATACATATATATTTTTTAATGAGTGTTCGATGGAGCTCTTAAATTATAACCATAAGGAAAATGGTTTTAGTGTTCTAGCAACAATAGGGAAATAATTTCTTACATTTGCATAGACCTTTAAAACGTGAAGTTTTTTGCCCATAGTAAAACATTTAATCCTCATAATATCTCTATAAGGCAGGAAAGATGTTACTTTCCATTTTATATATGGGGAAATTAAAGCCCAGAAGTGCTCAACGACTTGACCAAAGACATTCATAAGCAGTAAAATCTTGATTAGAACCCTGTGCTCCTGTGAAAAAAAAAAAAAAAAAAAAAAAGAACCCTGTGCTCCTTCACAATGCAAAACTCAAAAAATTAATTATACTAGAATTTTCTAGTACAAAAAAATGAATCCAGTCTAAAGAGCTAATTGTGAGAAACTAATTTTTAGCTGGGAAAAGACTGTAAGGAAGAAGAGTGTTGTATTTGAATGATAGTCTTTAGGTTTATATAGGGGCAGTATCCAAAGAATAGTAACCATTTTTCTTAGAACCTCTTCTGAAAGTAAAACAGGGGGCTGAGTTTCCTGTGGACATTTAAATTTGGAGTAGAATACTTTCCTGAAGGCCTTTGAAAAGACAGTGTATTATCTGTTTAGAATTAACAATCAGTCAAATCTTGAACACCTAATGCTATACTAAAAAGAATAAATGAAGTAAAAGAGAAACCCTCTCATGATTTCAGAGGACTTGACAGTATACTTGAAGGAATAAAACAAATATATATGAAACAACCTAGATCTAAATTATGTGGTATCGACTCTATGTAAATGAATTATTAGAGGCTAGAAATAATAGATACTCAAAGAGCGTTTACTTTATGCTAATCAAGAAAATATCATTAAATGTTATAAATAAGATCAAGAAGCCAGAAACAAGTCCTAGTGGATGGCAGAAAATAAGAATATACACATTCATTCACACATTAATGCAACATCCACCATATGCCATAGGAGTGACTAGATATATCGTTTTGAATAGAACTTAAGTTACATGTTAGGAAATAGTGAACAATAAGGTGGATGTGTGGGTGGATTATGGCAATATTATTAACATACGCAGAGGTTAGGTGTGATTCTAATTAGGGACAAGAGTTTAAATAGATGAGATCTAAACACGTATAATTCATTGAATAGAAGAGCTAAAGGGAAATGTTAGAAGTCCTGTAATCTACCTGCCTTTTCTTATTTCCGCTTTAAGAATGGAGAATTACAACCAGAGCCATTGTGACTTGCCTGAGTTTATAAACAGAGTTAGTGGCAGCCCTGAAGTTAGGGCAGAATTGAGTCCTGGTCTTCCACTTTACAATTATTTATACCATTCTGCCTCTTGACTCTTGAATTTAGCTAAAATATCTTTTCTTCCTCCCCACACCAGCTGTGTGAATACCAGATCTTAGATCCTCAATTAAAGGTTTGAATTATAATCATTATTCAGTCATTAGTAGAAAAATGTGGCTTAGAAAATGAATCTGTTTCATGTCTCAAACTCAGTGACTATCTTATTTATAAGATGACTAAAGGCTCAATGCGATTAAAATATACAACTTGGGATGAATGTTTTATAGCCATGGCAGTGAAGATTCTGTATTTCAGAGCTTAGCTCTATCACTAACTAGCTATATAATTTTGTATAGGTCCTGCCACTTCTTTTTTCCTTATCTATAAAATATGAGGGTTAGAAACACTTTCAAAGCCTGGTTCAGTTATTTTATATAGCTGTGCCTTCTTATCATTTGAATAAAAGCACAGACTTCTTTTAAGGAAAAAAAACAATTCTTAGGATTCTCAACATTCAGATAATTTTTATTGTAATGTAACTTAAATATGTACAAAACTAGCTATAAACTTTTGATGCATAGATCTTACTTACAACCAAAACAAATCAAGTAACAAGTTACAAAATTCTTAGCATTCACATTAATACTTCAAAATGGAAATGACTGCTGTAATGTGTTTTTGAGGTTCTGTGCCCTGTACAATTCAGTGCCATATATCTTTTTTCTTTTTTAAATTTTTAAGAATTCTTTGTTCAGTGCCGTATATCTGATTAAATTTTCCCTCAGCTTTTCTCTTACTGAACTTTTCTGTGAAACAATCCTGACAGTGTTACTGGATCTCATTTGGTTTTCACTTAACTTAAATGAATCATCTATGTGTTAAGTCTACCTGTGCCCTTGTGTCGTGAATCTTGGACAACTAAAGTAATAAACTGGGCACCATATTTGAGTTTATGAAATCATAAATACAAACTGTGAACCTGCATGTATTTGGTTACAAAATCATCCAGATAGCCAGATAACCTAAGATATAATTGTTTCCATTTTTATCATTAAAATGAAAGGAAAATTGAATATGTAGAATTAAAAACTTTGTATAAAAAATTGGAAATAATTTAAATGTCCATCAACTATAAATGGATAGCCAAAATATGGGATACTCATATACAGCCTGACCTAGATTATTCATCAATAAAAAGGAATTTACTACCGTTACATACTATAACATGGATGAACCTCAAAACAATAATCTTAAATTTAAAAAGCCAGAGGGACACCTGGCTGGCATAGCCAGTAGGGCATTTATTTGGCTCTTGACCTTAGGGTTGTGAGTTCAAGCTCTACATTGGGCATGGAGCCTACTTAATTTAAAAATGAAAAACAAAAATGAAAGACAGACACAAGACCTTTTTGCATGATTATATTTATATGAAATGTCCAGGAAAAGCAAATCTGTAAAGACAGAAAAGTAGATTTGTGGTTGCATGGGATTGGGGTGGGAACTGGGATTGATTGTAAATCAGCATGGAAGATCTTACTGGGTGATGAAAATGTTCTAAAGCTGATTTATGATGATGGTTACAAAACTTGGTAAATTTGGGACGCCTGGGTGGCTCAGTGGTTGAGCATCTGCCTTTGGCTCAGGATGTGATTCTGAGGTCCTGGGATCGAGTCCTACATTGGGCTTCCCACAGGGAGCCTGTGTCACCTTCTGCCTATGTCGCTGCTGACCTCTCTGTGTCTCTCATGCATAAATAAAATCTTTAAAAAAAAAAAAACTTGGTAAATTTACTAAATTTCATTTAATTGTACACTTAAAATGAATTTTTATGGTATATAAAATATACCTCAATAAAGTTGTTAAAGCTTTTTATAAAGTTTTTTTTTTAAACTAGGACTTCTAGAAATATATATCCATAGATATACCTTCCCCATGATAAGGAGACCAGGTTAAGGAAAATACCATTATAGTGGAATAAAAAATATCAGAGGTCATGGATTCTATTCTAGCTTTGACTTTGGCATTAACTCTGTATTACCTTGGGCAAGGCCTCAGCAAGTCACTTAATCTCTTTGTGCCTTAGTTTCCCCACCTGCAAATGAAGAAGGGGTTAGATAATATGTTCTCTAAGACCTCCTGTAGATACAACAACTTTATCTTCACATTTCTGTCATCCTCTCTCAGTCTCCTATTTATCATCCTCCCCTCCCCTCCCTGTCACATGTTGTTTTCACAGCTCCTTTAAGCAGCTGGCATATTGCTTGTCTCATTAACTCTTGGTCACTAAAACTTCCTGACCTTACTGCATAGGTCTTTCGAGTACACAGTTCCCAGAATGTTTATCTGAAAGTTCCATACTAGACTGAATGCCGCATCATTCATTAATCTCCCAGAGGCTGTATTCTCATCCTCTGTAACTCTTATGGATGCTCTTCCATAGATAATAATACACTTCCCCTTCAGGCAGTACATGAAAGAAACAATGGACGATACAATGGAATCATCCTATAAAATTACACAGAATGAGAATCTGACCCATTGTTTTCTCCTGCTGCCTAAGGAAGAAGTTGTACTCTTTGGATCCCCATAAAGATATTGGCTTGTCCACCTCCTCAGATTCCCAAGTAACAATTAAGCAATCTGGCCTTCTTCCCACTTCTCTTTTCAATGTGTAGGATCCTTGTCAACTTGCCCAGAATGACTTTAGGCATTTTGAGCTGTTCATCTGTGCAATAGATAAATAAAAACATAATTAGAAGGAGGACTGATTTAAGACTCAATTTTATTTTTATTTCTATTGAGAGTGTGTGTGCCCATTTCAGAACTGTTACTTCTTGTCTGTCTTCTTCCTTTTGTGTTCAGTAAGATGGTTCTGAATGTTTCAAATGAAAAGTTTCTTCAAATGAGGCTTATGTTTATAAGTATAGAAACATAGCATCTTACTGCCTAGAGCTGAGTATATCTGAAGAAAAGCAACCTTGGGTATAAGGAACAAAACTTGGTGTTTGGAATGTGATTTAATTAGTCCATAAACCTGTCAGGAATCATGAACTGTCTTCCTAAAGCTCTGCTGATACACAATATAATTTTGGAAGAATGAGTTAAGTTTGTATTCTACTTATCCCCTATAATTTAGGAATAAGCATTTGATAAAAACTGCAGGTCCCTGTTAATAAAAATTGTTAGGTAAAACTGTAGCATTAGTTATTTTATTAGGGGTTGATAAGTGGTTTTGTATTGCCATAAAAAAAAACGAAGCAGGGGATGAGTATCTTGGTTGTAACTATCAGGACCAAAAGAATAATAGAGAAAATTGAAGTTGAAATATAATTATTTAGAAATGATTGAAAAAAGAGAAACTTAGATATATAAATATCTTATGATATGAACATTCAGTGAATGGAAGAAATAGATATACTCCAAACAAGAAAGTTTGGTGTTGATACCTACCATTTTAATGACAGAGAACAGATTAGATATTTATTTTTCCTTTGTAGTGGAAACTATGTTTCAGGGTATCCACATAGTTGTACTTTCCAAAGGAAAGCTCTACCTCATCAAAAAAAGTGACATTTTTCATTTCATAAACTCAAAGTATTGATTCAGGAGAAGATTATTAAATGGGTTAAAATCTTTAAACGAGCGATTGGTGAAACTGAACATCCTCATATGCCAAAGCCACAGCACACAAGTTGCTTTCTAGATGCAAGGAGAAAAAAGTAGCTTTACAATGGAGAGATCTGACTATCATTAGTAGTCGATCTTAGCATCATCAGTGGTCAGTCACGTGCTGTGTCTCTGATGTGATCTAATGGGAAGTCTGGAACATCACCTGTGTTACATTCGAGTAAAAACTGTTTAACTGGAATTTGTAGATCTTTAAATATGACACCCAGTTTATAAGTAACACAGGCTAGAGAAGAAAGGTAAACCATATCACAGGAAAGCAACCAGATGAATCCAGGGGGATGAAACATTCTATGTGATACCTGACCTGATCTTTTCAGTTAGTCAGTAGCCTTAAAATTAAGGAGAGGCTTTTAAACTGATTTAAGGGACAAATAACCAGATGCATTTCATTATCCTGGATTAGATTCAAGTTTGGAGCAAACCAGCTATAAAGGAACATTTTGGGTCAGCTGGGGAAGTTTGAATATGGACTGGATATTATTTGTAATGAAAATTAAATGGAAAAATAGAAAGATGAAGATTATTGACTTGAAGAAGCAGGTTACTACTGCTAAGTATCATATCTCATTTTTTTAAAAAAAATTGTAAATACTGTATGTATGTACTTAAGTGTGTGATTGATATATATATATATATTTTTTTTTTTTTTTAGATTCATACATATGCTCAAAAAAAGAACCAAACACAGTTCAATATCAATGATCTGTAAATGGTAGGAATAAAATGACTTAGTTTTTAAATTTTCAACAAAGTAGACTGGTTCTGTAATAATAAAAGGTTATTAAACAACAACAACATGCAGAAAAGCAACAGTAGGGGATCCCTGGGTAGCTCAGCGGTTTGGCGCCTGCCTTTGGCCCAGGGCGCGATCCTGGCGTCCCAGGATCGAGTCCCTCGTCGGGCTCCTGGCATGGAGCCTGCTTCTCCTTCCTCCTGTGTCTCTGCCTCTCTCTTTCTCTCTATATCTATCATGAATGAATGAATGAATGAATGAATGAATAAATAAATAAATCTTTAAAAAAAAAAGAAAAGCAACAGTGTACTTTGTCTTTTAAGGAAAATAAATATGTTTCCTTTGAGGAAAGAAGGTACAAAGACTAGAAAACACTTTCTTATCTTTCAGAAACATCTGGTAATAGTTTGTGGCTGTAAAGCTTTGCCTATTTGTCTTTACTCAATGTGGCATAAAGAGTCAGACCTGGCTTTGAATTCAAACTCTGTCAATCACAAGCATTTTTACTTTTGGCAAGTTACCTTATTTCTCTAAACCTCTCTTTTCTCATCTAAAAGAATAGTTGTGAGAACTAAAGACAATTGAAATAAATCAGTGCCTGGAATGGAATAGGCTCCCCAAATTATAATATTATGAATTCTTATCAAAAATTTAAATCTTACATGACAACTTGATTAATAAAGTAATAAAAAGCAGTTATCAACTGGCATTGCTGTTGCTTTTATTTAGTTTTTTTAAATGAAGTTTTCATTTTGGGATAATTTTAGATTTATAAAGAAGTTGCAGATGTATTCCAGAAAGTTCTCATATAACCTTCACCCAATTTCTCCTATTGTTAACATTTTATATTACCTGCTATTGCTTTTAAATGTGTTCTATGAACAAAAATATGTTTCATGAAGAAATGATATACAAGTGGAGTATGGAATCTTCAAAAACAAGTAGGAATTACAAGTTCACTTCTACTAAGTAGACCACTGCATTCCTGATAGTGTTTACAGAGTTGATATAAAATAAAGTATAAAAAAAAAAGAAAAGAAAGTATAACTTTATGCCCCAAATCCATTACCAGGTTCCACATTGTAGCCCTATTCAGTACTTGCTATTGTTTTCTTATTTTGCTTTGAATAACCTCCCAGTGGCATTGTGAAATTCAAGTGAGGTTAAAAATAACCATACAGCTCCAACGTATTATTTTTTTAAATTAGAGTACTGTTACCTCAAAGTGAAAGTTTTTACATAGTAATCTCATTATTTTCATAAGAACGAAGAACTCTGTCAGTAGAAAAGACAGCTGTTTTACCAGAAGAATTCCAGAATGCTAGGATGACTCTTGAAGAGTGTATGAATGAGGCAAAAGGACATTTGTCAGCAAAATGAATTCCCGAATTGATTGCTTAAATATTACTGTATTTTATTTACCAAGTTGCCATTGAATACTTTGTAGAAAGCAAAGTCTCTAAACTCTGTGATGAACTATGGCATTCTCATTGGTGATTCATGCACATTAAGTGAATCGTATCATAATACAAATGCTTTCATCCTGATAGACTTCTAACATAATTATTAGCATTGAGGATAATGGATCGGACAAATTATTTGAACGTTTTATTGCATCATTTTTATGACAGAGCATACATAGTTTGGAGCTTTGGACTGGGAATGAAGAAAGGTGATTTCTTCTGCTCCTAGTTATCTGGTAATACCTTGGGCAAATCATTTGATTTTTCTGGAACTCATTTTACTTATGTGAAAAATTAAGAGTTTGAATGTATTAATCTCCCTGGTATTAAGTTTTTATGAGTCTGTGATCTCAATATCCATATATTTCCTTTGGTATAGTTGCAAAATTGGTAAATTGTTTTATGCAAACTAAATTTGTATATAGCATTGTGGCTCTGAGCTTGCTTTAGGATGTTTGTGGAATTCTAGTGTGGTTCACCAGTGAGAAGATATGTTACCTAGAGAATCTCCATATAACTGATCTGAAAAATTAATTGTTAAAATCTGAACAGGGGAAGAAGATACTTTTTAGAGGCTTAGGACTTTACATAACATAAATACAGGTCAATTGATAATACAACCCATGGTATTTTGTTATGTTAGAAACTACATTACTGAAGAACTTCAGATATTATAGGCAAAGACAAGTTGACATACTTTAGGTGGGATGTTTTGGTTCAAAGGTACAGTAATTTGAAAAGTGTTTAATTGATCACTAGAGAGCGGTTAGACAGGTTAGGCTCTTTTTCAGGTATTACTGGCAAGTTAACTTTTGAAGGGGGAAAAGAAAAGGAATTTTTTCATTGGTTTTCCCTTGAAATCAAAATGACATATTAGTTTAAAATATTAATCTATATAGAAAATCTTACTTTTTTTGAAAATCTGAACCAAATTAGAGTTTTTGATTAAAGAAGAATGGACTTCATCTTTAAAAAAAATTTTTTAGTAATAGTAATACTATTAATATTAATAGTATTAGCTAATAGTAATAGCACAGATGTTCTCAAGAGCAGCCTTCCTTTGTTTCTTTCCATGGGAGGATCCGGCTTGCTGTGATGGTCACAGTGGAATTTACATCTTAGGATACAGGATTATTTGTTCCTCTCTTAGGCATGTGTCCGGTTGGAACATCATTGATTCCATGTTGTGTCCTCTGTGGCTGTGAAGAAACCCTGGATTGATGCAACCACAGCTAGAAAATTAAGTTCTGAGCCCACTTTAATTGGTAGGAAAAGGCACCTATTCTGGGTAGGGGGAGCAGTGAGTTTAGATAGTCAGTCATTCTGCTTGTTTGCAATTATCTGGTGTCTCCTGGAGTATGACAGGGATATGTCTTGTTGGAACAAGAAGAAAACCAATGTTTCTGTCAGTTCATTAGTCTCTAACTCTTCCTTGAATGATCCGTGTGAGACAGATGTGCACACAGCTGTTCTTTCAAATTCTCAACATAAACAGAAACAATAAACATGTGTTTTATGCCAACTAGGGACACTGTGCTAGGCTCTAGAAATATGAACAGGTGTTAGATCTTGTTCTTCCAAGAAGTACCCAACCTTTGGGGCCAGCATAAGTATTCATAGCACTCGAAGCATTAAGTGAAGCAGCTTTTTAAATGGGGTTATAGCAAAAGAAAAAAAATACCGTATACACTTTTATTTTTATTTTTTCCGTATACACTTTTATACCAATACTAGCACAGCTTATATTACATAAAAGAAAAAGAAAGCAATTAAAGTAGTTTTAAAGATTCAATTTTACTCTAGAACATAAAATCCAAATTTAACCCTACAGCTTCCAAGAATAACACAACACAAAAAATACTTAAGATTCTATTTTATGAGGATATTGGATATAAATTGTTCTCAACACTGAATAATGCTTTAAACAACCTTATCCATATATAATGCCATGTTTTCATTAACCATGGATTTTTAGACATTCTCTTGTTACTAAATCATGCACAGTTGTTGTTATGTCCAGTTCATCATGGACATAAAATGTCCATGTCCAGTTGCCTTCTCCTAAGTGTACTAAAATTTTGGGAGTTTTCTGTCTAATATTCAGATTCTCTTGGCTTAAGACAGGAATCATAAATAATACTGAAGACCAAATACTGATACATAGCCTTCTCAAATACCAAACTACATTTTTTTTCAAGTGTCATAAACAAGGACAGAATTAAGTCAGTCTTTCGGCCTTCTCACTATACAACCATTCCTAATTGTCCTCATTCTTCCTCTTGCTGTTCATGTCTACTCTACCTACCATCACATCCATACCCCTGTATCTCCAGAGTCCAAGAGGAGATGACCTCCCAACCTCTGTATCACACAAAACACTGTATCCCTCAGTAGGAGAGGTTAGTTAGCCTTTGTGCAAGTGCATAGCGAAGGTCGTCTTCTACCATTGCTCCTCACTCTGCTGAATTAGCAAGGACTAGCTTTCAAAGGGGGTTCTTGGTGGGGTGGAAGGCCATAGACTTCTTTGTAGAGGTACCCTTCAGATGCGAAGCACTGAAATGCAGTTGGTGTGTAAAACATCTAAACATGGTCTACAGCTCCAACATCTTACATTACAGTCCCATTTACCAGCATGCTCTTTTATGCATCTCATTATAATACTCTTTAGATTTTGGTATTATGAAGAGTAGGACACTGGGGAATCGTTAAGGCCTTGAAGATAGAAATACTCACATGCATGTCAAAACTCTCATAATTTTCTGGTGATCATATACTGTCCAGTGATAGGAATGACTATATTTAAGCATATATATATTATTTCTGATGTCAGTGTGTGCTAATTGACCTTCAAAGTTAAGTGAGCTAAAGATCACTCTTTTAGGTATATTTGGATAGTTTTGATAAATAAATATGAACTTACTGAGGATAAGAACTTAGGATTATTAATGAATTTTATCTCCTATACCTAGAACAATACCTGGCACTCAGGAGGTATTTGATAAATATTTGAGGAAAACATGGATAGAGTAAGTCTTTTCAGTATCTCAGAGCAAAGCAGATTCCTACTTAGATACAAATGAGATTGGCTCAGTTTATTTTTGTCCGTATGAACAAGTTATTTCTCATATGACCTGGTGCTACAGTATGATACAAAATATTAAAATATAGTTAGTGGGGTGCCTGGATGGCTCAGTCAATTAAGCATCAGACTCTTGGTTTTGGCTCGAGTCCTGATCTCAGGGTCATAGGATTGAACTCCCACCGCCCCCCCCCCGTCCCCCCCAGGCCACACAGCAGGGAGTCTGCTTGAGATTCTCTTCCTCTGCCCCTCCCCCTACCCCCTCTCACACACTCTTTCTCTCTCAAATAAATCTTAAAAAGTTAATAAATGTTGTTACTAACATTAAAAATATGATTCAAAATCCACATCGTGTTTTGTTAGTAACTTGGGATGTTTTCTATATTGCTTGATATCCTGTCAAGAGTTTAAATAACATTTACTTACCCTGCAATCCACATGTTGATAAAACTGGTTGATAAAAATTGTAATTTTTGCTTATTGACTATTTCTGAAATCCACAAGATAAGAACACATCCATCTTGTTCATCAAACCAGCACCTAACTCAAGGCCTGACAATATATTCTGATTTTTTGCCAATAAATATTTGTTGAACAAATAAATGAGTGAAATACAGTGAACAAGACAGGTTGTCACTCTCAAATAATACAGTCCAAGGGGAGAAGGGAGGACAGAATGTGGTATGTGCTGTAAGACTAGATGCCATTAGATTCAGATGTTAGGGAATAATTAGCTCTTAAAAATAATTTTATATTTGAATATTTAAAGCACAGTGTGAGAACTGTTAGGAGGTTGGAAGGTATAGCTACAACAGTAGATGGACAAGTTGAATGGTGTCTGAGTGGGGAGGAAAAAGAGAATAGAAGTAACAGTAGATGAGGAATCCAGAAATTAGTCCCTTTGATAATAGTTGGAAAGAATGGATCTGTGTATTGTCCAAATAGTAAAAGATACCACTGTACAACTGGAGGACCAGGTTAAAGCCATTGGCCTCAGAAACTAAACTGAGATCCCCAGATAGAATTTTGTGTTATGAATGAGCTACATCATCATTGAAGAAATGTAGGAATGAGAGGGAAAAAAAAGTCATTGAGAAACTCTCCACACCAACTACATATCCACGAGTATTGAAAAATAAATAACACGGTTATTGACTGATACTCCTTGAAGGAGTTAACATACTTTCTTCTTAACAGCCTATACTCTCTCCCTGAGGTGATTGATTTATTAAAAGAGGTAATTTAGACACTTTTTAAAAAAGATTTTATTTATTTATTCATGAGAGATACACAGAGAGAGAGAGGCAGAGACACAGGCAGAGGGAGAAGCAGGCTCCATGCAGGGAGCCTGACATGGGACTCGATCCCAGGATAACGCCTTGAGCTGAAGGTAGACCCTCAACCACTGAGCCACCCAGGCGCCCCAGTAATTCAGACACTTCTAAGAGTAGAAGTTGATAAAGACCAATAATAAGCTGGCCTGGGAATTAGATAGCTAAAAACCTGGATTCTAGTTCCAGCACTGTCACTACCTACCTATTTAACCTGAAGAATTTACTGTCATTTGGGGCCTTATTTTCTCATCTTATTAACAGAGTGTTAGATTTTTATCAAGAGTTTCACTTTAGGGATGCCTGGGTGGCTGTGGTTGAATGTCTGCCTTTGACTCAGGTCATGATCCCAGCGTCCTGGGATCGAGTCCCTCATCAGAATCCCCACAGGGAGCCTGCTTCTCCCTCTGCCTGTGTCTCTGCCTCTCTCTGTGTGTGTCTCATGAATAAATAAATAAAATCTTTTTTTTAAAAAGAGTTTCACTCTAAGATGATATCCTTCTGCCTGTTTTATCCTTTTTATAACTCTGGCATAATTTTAACATTTTAATAAACTTGTTCTTTTTTTTTTTTAATTGGAGAGACATTGGGATCTGAGTACAAGATTGGATAGAGGATAGGGAATCAAGTGAGAAACTGCCATTTCATAAGAAGAAAACTAAAATTTGCCTTCCAAACTCAAGCACATCTTAGGACATTGAGGAAGAGTATCTGTAGCAGAATAGGGTTTAAATTTTTGTTCTGTTTTACTAACAAGAAGGAAATTATCCTTGACTTCTACAATTGATTTTTATCTATCATATATTGAACCAAAAATGGTGGACTAGTAACACTTTTAAATATTATGATTATGTCTGTAATACAAGGAAATTTCTCAGCATTGAGAGGGAAGGAGAAACTCCTTTATTGACAATTCAAGCTGAATAACCTAGTTCTACACACCTATAATTACCTCAGTCATTTGGACTGTCAAGGAGCTTGCTTTAACTTGAACTATCTTAGTAAAAGTTTCTTGGTTTTCAAAGGTTTTTAAGCAATATCAATGCCCAGTTCTCCACTCTATTCTGTGCTGTTGAGACCCTGTGAGCATTTTCCCCACCAGGCTGTTGCTGGGTGATTAACAGGGAAACTTTTGCTAGTTCCCCTGCAGGATGACCAGTTAGCTACTCAATGTAGATTAAATAGATAGACTTATTCCACTTGGAGAATACTGGGTTAAGTCGAAGGGAATTATTGCCATCTGGTATATCGCCCTAAGTGGGGGCATCTTTATTACATCCACAAGTCACTGCAATTCTATCAGGCCACTTATGTGACAAGTGGGGACCTGCTTCCATGCTGAAGTTTGGCACGGCTTGTGTTTCTCCTTGCCAAAAAGGGCAAAGGACTTGAGCAAGAAGCCAGCTTTCTCCTGATTACAAAACTGACCACAGTTCCTCGCCAACCTATCAGTGTGAGTCAAAATTTTTTTTTTTTTTTTTTGGCTAATACATTATTCTTCTCAGAGAGAACTCCACTTTTTTTCATTATGACATGGCATTTATCATTTAAACATCTGCTATGTTCAGACATGGGTACAGCAATACTGCCTTTGCCTAGTGATGGATAAACTTAATAATCAAGTGACTAAAAAAGCAAACCCTGATACACGACATCTAAACTATATCTCTCAACTACTTAATTTTATAGAATTTGTTAGTATCATTTTGGCCTTTCTAAAGTTGGCAAACAAATGCCTCAGAAAATAACATTTCAGCAGCATGCTGATGCCAAACTTTAAAATACAAGTACATGTTTGAATTAAATAGTTTTCTTCAGATAATAACAGTTTAGAGATTCAACCACGGATGGGCAGCTAGAAAAAAAATGTTGTTGAAGTAAGTTTATCTGGTACTTCATAACCCAGAGATGTAAAGTTTAAGAAACAATTGAAAATTGAACAATCTCTTTGCTCCGATAGCTCTAAATACTGTACAACTCACACCCCTCACAAGACACAGAACATGTGGGTCACTGGCGAGACAGTGTGGCAATGTTTTCCTTGTAATGTACCAAGTCTTGCCAAAGCAGTGAGCAACATCATGACACAACATTTGTCACAGCTGGCTCTCTAACAGGACAGTACCAGCCAATTCAGGCCTAGTCCTTTGTGGATTTATTCCCACCTCTCCCAAATATTTGGAAACTGATGTCTTAACTCATTGGTTGTGTTCACAAGTTCTACTACTGCAAGTCTTTTTCTTTTAATGGATTGGACTTTTGCAAGAAATAGACAAAATATCAGTGTGAATTACAGAAAATCCCTCTTCCATGCTGTTATGGGTGAAACTCTGGGAGATTCTCTCATTGACCCAGAAAGCGACTCCTTTGCTGATACACTGTCTGCAAGCACTTCACAAGGTAAAGTCAATTCCAGATACGGCTCTTGGGTTACTTTGGGCATTTATAGAATGGTAAAATTGCTCTTGTCGTTTGTTTTCCAAGTTACATTCTAGTATGAGATGTCTCTAGGCCCCTATTTTAATGTCTACTTTGCTGTGTTTGTGTTCACTTATAAGCATCAGAGCTTTGAAAAAGAAGCCTAAACTAATCCATATTTATCTCTATGCATAGCTCCCATTTCCTGAATTTTAAGCATTAAAGGTATGTTTATATTTTTAAAGATCCTATTCATTTTTATTTTCTAGTTTTATATATTTTCCTTTTTAAAAAAATAATTTATTTATTCATGAGAGACACAGAGAGAGAGGCAGAGACACAGGCAGAGGGAGAAGCAGGCTCCCTGTGGGGAGTCTGATACGGGACTTGATCCCAGGACTCCGGGATCATGCCCTGAGAGAAAGGCAGATGCTCAATTGCTGAGCCACCCAGGTGTCCCTATATATTTTCCTAAATATACTTAAGGTCTTTTTAGAATACCTGGGGTGGGGGGAGTGTCCCTTTTCCCATTTTATAGTCTTATGGTACATATCTTTCAGGCGGCTTTTATCCCTCCCACAGCATTTTTATTCCTCTTAAAGCTCTCTCAACATGTTTTTGTTCTACTTTGAAATCTAGATATTTGTACATGTTATCTTTCCAGAGAAGTGTACACTGAGTGTAAAACCAGCTTATAATCTTCTTAAGATTTCTTAGGATACCTAGGTGCCTAATGCATTATAGAATAGATTGTGGGGCCTCGGAGAATGTCTATTCCAAGCATTTCATTTTACACACAAAGAAAATAACATCCCTAAATGCCTATTGCATACTAAGTAAATGATTAGCTATTACTTGCACTCTAATATATAAGATTCAAGCAGATACCTCATTTTTCAAAATTCCTTTCTTGACCATTGCAAAATACAAGTTCTTCATTTCTACAGCTCCTTCTACTGGAGTTTCTTAGCACAGCTTCTTCTGTTTTGTACTGTTTCATATTTATTTCTGTATTTCTAGTTATTTTTTCTCATAGATACTATGTAAAAATAGATTGTGTTAACTAGTGTGATTTGTGTTTTATAAAATAAGTGCTGAAGTGTTACAGTTAAGTCACTTCATTGTTGAAATGAATGGCTTTACATTTCAATGTGATAATTTTTCTGGAAGCCTGAAGTTTGAACATACTAATCACTTGTTTTTTGCTTAAACACTTGGCTGTTTAAAATTAAGAAAAAATATTTCCTGAAATACTATTTCATTCTCTTAGGGTGATTTGATTCAATGTATATATCTGTCACCTGAGCCTCTTAAATATGAGTTTGGTTTCATTGTATTATATAAAAATATGTTACTCTTTGTTTCTAAAAGCCATAGAAATTATTGCTATCTTTCTCCAGTTTTTAATTTAGCCTGCTGATATCAGGACAGATGTGAAATAGTCCTTGAGTCAAAATTTGGTAATTTTGTCTGTTTGCAAAAAATGTGTTCAGAGTGTAGTGCAATAAATATTTTAGGTTAACTGAGGAAAAATACTATTTATGGTAAGAGATAGTTATGTGATTCCAGTTAGTTTTCATTCTGTACTGATCTCTATATATTTATGTCTTGGATTTGCCCAGGGTCTAATTGTTTTGAGTCTCAAATCCCCTCCAAAAGAATAACTCAGTACTTTTCTTCTTAATTAGTACAGAATAAAATTAATAGCAATTAAGAAATGACATATTGTGCCAATTATTTAACTTTCGTTTATATGGTCTCTGATTACTTCTTATTCATGTTGTTTTTCTGTTGAAAATGTTATTCCTAAAGGCCAAACATGTATGATTGTTCACTTCAATTGCATTTAGACATATAGGGGGGCCTGAGTAGCTCAGTCAGTTAAGTGTCTGTCTTTGGCTCAGGTCATGGTCCCAGCTTCCTGGGATGGAGCCCCACCTCGGGTTCCCTGCTCAGTGGGGAGCCTGCTTCTTCCTCTCCCTCTGCTGCTCCCCCTGCTTGTTCTCTCTCTCTGTCAAATAAATAAATAAAATCTTTAAAAAAAGAAATCAGACATAATCATCATTTGCTCTTTGAGCCCATCAGAGATGAAACACTGTAGAGTTTAGGTATTTGGCTTTAATACAGTAATAAATTTAGGTGCTCCTTCTTCTTTACTATAGACAAGGTGGGATTGGGGGTTGTTGCAAGTAGCTCGGTGCTACTTTGAAGTAAAAGTGGCTTGTTGAGTGTGAATGATCCAGCTGTCCAAGCCATATTGGTCATATTCATGAGATTCAAAAATTTATGTAGCCACTATGCCCAAAGAGGACTTCTGTGCTTTTTCCTGGGCTCCATTATCACAGTGACCTCCTGCCTTTATCTTATTCCCCTATTTTCATCATGAGCTTCTAAAGTAACCCCAAGTAACCCCATTCTGGCTCTGAAACCATTTCCACTAGTAAAAATTGGCAAGACTGAAGGGAAGCTTCCACAAACTGAAGCTGAATATGCCTCCTGCTTTTAGTGCCAGACTTAGTCCTGTGTGAATTCTATAATTTTAAAGTGTTGCACCAGAGCATTGAAAGATGATGACATGCTTGTCCTTTGGAGCTGATTGAGCAATGGAAATATGCCTTGGAGACATGATAAATGCTGCAATAGACAATCCTTTGAAACAAGCGCCTCTCCAGAGATAGGAGTGAGTGAGTGATTGCCCGCCATTTTTATTGAGGGATACTTAAACTGTGTCTCTGTAACTCCAGGTAACTATATATTTGGAAGCATTTAAATAATTGACCAAAGTTTTCATCTTTCTAGAGGTTTTAAGGGACCCGTGTAGTATCAAGGAATGTAACTTAACAGTCTTATTTTGGCCATGTACGTTCCACGTAAATCTGAATAAGTCATTTATCCTCTCTTCCCTCTGTTTCCACATATAATAACAGATATACAGGGTTATTGCAAGGATTAGATGACACAATATTTGCGAAAGCACATCTGAAGTCCTATATAGACTGTATTGTTTTGATCTTCTAATATTAATTACTTATGGATGGAAAAGAAGACATATACTGTCCTAAATTGGAAACATTTTAAAGAGAATATATGGCAGGAAAGGTGCAGAATTCTTTGTGCATCAAAATAAGTGGTACTTTTTGAGTGAGATGGGGCTTCTGCATATGCTCCTATGAATGTTTTGATGAGGAAATAATCATATTTAGAGAAAGTATCTTTCTGTCTGATTTTTTGAAAGATTTTATTTATTTATTCATGAGAGACACAGAGAGAGGCAGAGACACAAGTAGAGGGAGAAGCAGGCTCCATGCAGGGAGCCTGATGCAGAACTTGATCCCAGAACTCAATCCTGGCACTCGATCCCGGGACTCGATCCTGGGACTCCAGGATCACTCCCTGAGCTGAAGGCAGATGCTTAACCGCTGAGCCACCCAGGCGTCCCCTTGTCTGGTTTTTTCTTAATGGGGGAATTACCTCCCCTTTTGTTAAACATTTGTTTCAAAAAAGATTGAATTTCCAAAAGTTGAAATCATTCTTTGGCCCTAAATGAAAGCAACAATTACATGGTTTCTTCTCTAAGACATTGAAAAACTATCTTAGATTATAATATTCTTTATGACGAAGATTTTGATCATTGACACAGCTCTGAATTTCATAGTCTCACATTAATAATAATTCTGGACTTTTTTCTAGGATTTTACTCTTGTCCATATTAATATTTTTCTTTAGCATGGCTCTATTTTATCATTTATTTCTCTGATTTAACTGTTCATATCTCTTTTATGATCAGCAGGACTTAGTAGATTCGGTAGAGTTCTAGACCCTGAGAATTTCCCATGTTTCCCAAAACTGTCATTTCTCTTGTGCGTCCCCCCAAATTATGAATTTTAGGAAACACTAAAAACAAATATCATGTATATTAGATGCTTATAAGAAAAAACAGTATTAAAAAAATTTTTTTAAATTTTCCCCTGGCATCCCTAAGGAATACAACTTGTCTTAAAAGCTACCTGACAGGGATCCCTGGGTGGCGCAGCGGTTTGGCGCCTGCCTTTGGCCCAGGGCGCGATTCTGGAGACCCGGGATCGAATCCCACATCAGGCTCCCGGTGCATGGAGCCTGCTTCTCCCTCCGCCTGTGTCTCTGCCTCTCTCTCTCTCTCTGTGACTATCATAAATAAATTAAAAAAAAAATTAAAAAAAAAAAAAAAAAAGCTACCTGACAGCAGCTAGCCATTTAAACTATTCATCGGGGCGCCTGGGTGGCTCAGCAGTTGAGCATCTGCCTTCAGCTCAGGCCATGATCCTGGAGTTCCAGGATTGAGTCCCTCATCAGGCTCCCTGGCATGGAGTCTGCTTCTCCCTCTGCCTGTGTCTCTGCCTCTCTCTCTCTCTCTCTCTCTCTCTCTCTGTCTCTCATGAATAAATAAATAAAATCTTTTGAAAAAATAAATAAGTGAAAACTGTCCATCACAGTGTCAAACATGGAACATCAGATGGAAACTATTTTTGTGGCTCTGTCAGAGTTTGTCATAGGTCACTATCTTTGTCAACATGCTCACCTATAACTTGAATAAGGTAACCCTTAGGAAACTCTAAAATCATCATAGCTCCTTATAAAGTACATGTTCTTTGCACCAGAGGAAATCTTAGCAGAGTCAGTTTCTTCATTGTATTAGGTCAACAGAACTGACATGGGTTCTGTTATTTTAGCTTCATTTGGACACCCTTCAATTAGGTGTAAGAAAGTTTTCCAGTAAATGCCTCATATCCATCTACTAGTGTGGAATATTTGCAAAAATATATGTGATAGTGAATCAGACTCATTTAAATGGAACTAAATTTCTGTAAACCTCTACTAGATTACTCTTTTTTTGTAGATGCTGTTTGAACCTGTAACTAATTTAGAGACACAGGAATTACATATGCAGCTGATAGCAGCTGCTATCCAACCCCAGTAACCTCAGAATTAAGATCGTGTGGCTATTTGAGTACACAGTTTTTTAGACCCATGTAAATTTTATCAGGTAAGAGATTTGCCAACCCAAGATTGAAGTTCCCACAAGTGGTGAATGGTTTGCATTATAAAGTAAATTTAAAACAGTCAACTGTTAATTATCTACATGTGTATCATCCCTTATTACCTCATGCTGGGATTCCTGTACAGCCTTTTAGCTGACTTTCTAAGTGAGGAACTTTCAGCCATCCAGTGTAATCTTCGGGATAAGTGGTCCTCAAAGCCTATCAGCCTTCTAATATGTGAAGTAGTGCACCATACTGAACATTGTGATGTCTAAACACCTCTGCCTAGCTTTCAAAGCTCTGTATAATCTGTTTCCACTTTGTGTATTTTATTTCTCTCCACACGCCAGTGATTAGTCTGCCTTGCTTTACTTGGACTAATCACATTGTCCCAAGAATAACCAGACTCACTCTTGCCTCCAAGCCTACTACATCCTGGAATGCCTTTCCTAATTCTTCAACCTTTTCAAATCCTTCCTCTCCTATCCTTCAAGGTCAGGTTCAAGTAACCTCTGTGCCATGAAACCTCCTCTTAATACATTACTATTAATTGCTACTCTACACTGAAAATATGTTCAGAATATATCTCCTCTCCCCATTCCACTGCCAGCACTCTAATCCAAGCCATTATCTCTTGCCTGCGTTGCTATCCCGCTCTTTGACAGGTTGTCCTGCCTCTACCCTCACCTCCCAAGTGCTTAGTCTCAGCCCATGAGGGATCATGTTAAAATGTAAGTCAGATCCGTCACTCAGCTTACAACCCAACTGCAACTCCTCACTTCACTTAGGATAAAAGCCCAGTCAGCCCCAGACCCCCACCCGACCCTGGTCAACCTGTCTGTCCTTTCCTCAATCAGCTCCAGCCACATTGGCCTCCTCGCTGTTCTTTCCACATTCCAGGCATGCCCCTGCCTTAGTGCATTTGCTCTAGTTCTTGTTCCTTCCTTGAGCCCTCATCCTCTGACATCTTCTCATCAGCCCTTTCTAATCTTGGCTAAGATCTCACTTGTAGTAAGGACTGCCTCTACCCCTCTGTTGTTGAATTATCTGCCCTCCTCACTGCCCTTTCCCTCCCCCTGCTTCATATTCTTTTTTCTAAAGTATTCATCATCCTTTAACGTACTGTATCATTTACTCATTTATTGTATTTATTGTTTATTGTCCACTTTCTCACACTAGCATATGAACCCCATAAAGACATAGGGGGCTTTGTCTAGTTTGGTCACTGACTGGTATGTCCCAAATGCCTAGGACATGTTTGGTAAACGACCAGGATCATTAATACTTGTTAAAATGAAAAAATAAAATCCTCTCTTTTGTATTGGTCTATATCACGCTATTTAGCCCTTACTTAGAGACTGTCTGATGGTATTTTCTGTTTTATATATTCCCCTAATTCAAATTACATAGTAATTGAGGATAAGACCATGTTTTATTCTCTTCTTTATTCCACAAGTATCTAACATATAATAGGTATGTAATAAGCTCTTATTGTTGACTTATTAATACCAAGCTGATCTGCTGCTGTACCTTGCCAGCTCCTGAAGTGAGGCACTAGAATATGTTAGATAAGTAAAAACAAAAGTTTAGTGTACATGCTAACATATTATTGTAAAACCCATGCTGATATAAACAAACCACTTGCCGGGATGAGCACTGGGTGTTATTCTATATGTTGGCAAATTGAACACCAATAAAAAATAAATTTATTTAAAAAAAAGAAATATATTCAAACTCCACCCCCCCCCCAAAAAATAAAGGAAACTAACAACCTTGGAAATAAAACCCAACATTATATATGCTAAAACCAGGTACAAATATATTTTGAATTACTTGTTATGCAGTTATTTGCATCATATCCCTCCATTGATTTGAATTATCATTAGTTGAATATTATTTGAATGTTAATTTGAATATCACAGTTTGTGAATTATTCAAATGCCTGACTTCTTTTGCAAGTCTGCCTACCTTTTCATACTTGCAGTATTCGTTTGAACTTTTAGGAGACTTATTTTCTAGCAATGCTAAGAAAAGCAACTTATTTGATTAAGTAACCAGTATCCAATCATGATATTGGACTTAGCACAGTGCCTGGTGTGTAATATGTGTCCAAAAAATGTTAGTTTTGTCTTCTCACCCCTAAAATGGAAGTTACAACTTTGGGATAATACAGATTTTCATTATCCATGCTATCAAAAGTTTTCCATTACTATAGTTAAGTCTTACTTACTTCTTACTTGCTTACAATCGTTCCCTTAGCTTTTTTTCTCCAGAATATTTAGATATTACCTGATAGATACATATTATTAATCACAGTTGCAGAAAAAAGAAACCCAGGTTCAGTTTCTTGTTTTGGCAAAGTGCCAGTAGCAAAACTCAGGAGCAGAACAGCAGTTCTAATATTCTTCATAGGTTCTAGACACGTGAACCCCATGGCTCACCTAACTTCTTTGTTTTTTGTTTGTTTTTTGTTTTCGTTTTTTTCACCCTACTTCTTTGAATTAAGTCACTTCTTTTGGAAAAAGTAAAACATTCATTATTCTTATTTTTTTTGGCTTTGCATTACCAGATGAATATTTTTAATGTAAGATTGTTGGATATGACATTACTGTTGTCTTACACTTCCTAAAACTCTGATTTTAGTTTATTTTTGATTTTAGACCTATTATATAGACTGGGAAAGTTTGCTTAATTGTCTAAAATAAGAGCCAAATGTGTCAGTTTGATATAAGTGTGGTCAGATTTACATAGAAATCTCTGCCATTTACAAAGAAATCTCTTTGGCACTGATATAACCACATCTCTAGCCAGTTACAAGATAGAAACAGTTGACCCAAACAGTTGACCCAGTTGACTAAGAAATCAGTCCAATTTGCAAGCATATGTCCTAACACAAAATTTAATCATTTTGATATCATAGTCATTTAGGCCTAATCAAACTCAGAAAATATAAGATACATGCTAGATAGTAGAAACAAATATCTTTTCCTTGGAATATCTTTATCAATAATAATCCAAATCCGGGATCCCTGGGTGGCGCAGCGGTTTAGCGCCTGCCTTTGGCCCAGGGCGCGATCCTGGAGACCGGGATCGAATCCCACGTCGGGCTCCCGGTGCATGGAGCCTGCTTCTCCCTCTGCCTATGTCTCTGCCAATCTCTCTTTCTCTGTGTGACTATCATAAATAAATAAAAATTTTAAAAATAATAATAATAATAATCCAAATCCTAATCATCCCACAGGGTTCTCAGAATTCAAAACCCATCTCTACTATGAAGTTATCCTGGATTATTTCAGAACATGTTGTCTTTTTCTACTACATTTCTAGAGCACTTAATGTCTCTATCACTAGTTTGGTTTCTATGCTGCCTTCTGTTATTAAACGTCTTTCACCTTGGTAAGTTTCTCAAGGTCAAGAACTGCATTATATAATGTATTCCTTGTGAGGCCTGAAAAATACCTTGCACATAGTATTAGGTAATTGGTTATCTTGATTTGAGATGGTTTGAGTTTTATATTACTGATTGAGCATGTACTGATATTAAGATACTGAGAAAGGAAAAGAAAAGTAAAACAAGGAGGGGCTTTGAAAGAGTAAAGCTATAGTAAAATATGATAACTCTTTTAAGAAAAAAAAGTTTATGAAATAGATTGTTGATACAAAGAGGAGTTAAATAATTACCATAGATTTGGTAGCTTGGATTTAAGCCACTGACTTTATTTCATTTAAATAGAATGTTTCCAGAGACAACTCAACTGATCCAAACATGTTAACTTTGCAAACATAGGATTCCTGATCTAAGCATTAGTATTTGGGAAAAGATTTCCTGCATTAAAAAAAAAAAAAAATACAGAGTTCTTGTAAAGCAGAATATGCCTTACATATAAGCCAGGCAGATATATAGCAAAAACATAACTTTCAATACTCCTTAGGATAAAATGTACTTTCTCTAAATTTTTACCTTCCCTGTTTACTCTGACCCGAGGACCTTAATTGACTATGTATTGAGCCTTTATTACACAATGAAGTCAGTTAGAAAGTAGTTTATTGAGACTAATTTTAATACTATTTTGTAACTTCTGAGTAGAAAAATTCTTAAATAAATACCCTAGAAATTCCGTAACAATCTTTTTAACACAAATGGAAGTTTTTTTTGTTTTGTTTTTTTTTTTTTTTGGTTTTTTTTGGCTTATGTGGTTGATCTGCATGTTTCCTTCTGTCCACTCCCACTCCCAGGACCCATCTCTCCTGTTTAAGCTTTTTATTGAAGTACAGAATGCATAGGCAAAAGTCTGTAAATCATTTTCACAAATGAACAAAAGTGTAATTCGCACTGAGATAAGGAAACAAAACAATACCAGCCTTCCAGCAGCCCTCTTACTGTTCTAATTTCTAACCCATGGATTAGTTTGCCTGTTTGGGGGTTTTATATGAGTAGAATGATACATTGTTTACTCTTTTGTATGTGGATTCTTTTGCTCACCATTTGTTAATCACATTTACTCTTCATTCTTATCACTGTATTTCATTATGTGAATATATCACAATGTATTTATCTGTCCCTATTGATGGGCAATCAGGCATTTTTCATTATTGCAAATAGAACACCTAGGAACACTCTCATATAGGTCTTTCAGTGAACAGGGGTTCACATTTCTGTTAGATGTATATGTGAGCCATAGGATGTGTTCAGCTTTAAGAGGTACTACCAGTTAGTTTTGAACACAGCTGTACCATGTATACTCCTCCCAGCAGTGTCTGAGTGTTCCACTTAGTCCACAGCTTTTCTGGTACTTGACATTTTCTTTTTCATTTTAGCCATGCTGGTGGGCTTATGCTGGTATCACACTGTAATTTTTATTTCCCTTTCTCTGATAACTAAAAAGTTAAGCACTTAAAAAAATATTTATTATCCATTTGGCAATTCTTTTTCATGAACTGCCTGTTCAAGTCTTTTGCCCATTTTTATATTGTGTACTTTAGATATAAGTTCTGCAGCATACTTTGTTAAAAAATAATAATAATAAAAATAAAGCATGCTTTGTCAAATACCTGTATTGCAGATATCCTCTCCCCCACTGTGTGTTACTTTTTCATTTACTTAATAATCAGTTTAAATCTTAAATATCATCCAAGTTATCTAATTTTTCTTTTATAATTAGTGCTTTTTATATCCTGCCAGAGAAATCTTTGCCTACTCCAAAGTTGATGAAGTGTTATTCTAGTTTTTATTTTAAAAAATACTTTGTTTCATATTTCACATTTAGATCTGTAGTCTGTATGAAACTGATTCTTGTATATGTTTTAAGGTAGAGGTTGATTCACTTTTTTCCATATGGGTATCTAGTTGACCCACTTCATTTATTGACAAGGTGATCCTTTCCCCATTACACTGCAGTGACATTTTGGCCATAAACCAGGTGACTATATATATGTGGGATTGATTCTTGACTTGCTCTCCTGTTGCATTGGTCTATTTTTCTCTTTGCACTAATTAATATATTATCTTAATTGCTGTAGTTTTATAATTGGGTTTAATATCTGGTAGTAAAATCTTCCAGTGCTATTCTTCTCTTCAAGATTGCCTTGGCTATTCCTGGCTCTGTGAATTTCCATATACATTTTAGACTCAGTATTTAACTCTCCACACAAAAATGCTAATATTTTTATTGGAATTTTTCTGAACTATAGATAAATATAGAGCAAATTGACAACTTTACAATATTGAATATTCTAGTCCATGAACATGGTGTATCTCTTCATTTATTTAGATGCTTTTTTTTTTAGATGCTTTTTCTTAAATAATATTTTTGAGTCTTCATTACAGCAGTCTTATACATATTTTGCTAAATTTCCGTGCTAGGTATTTGATGTTTTTCATACTATCATAAAAATCATTTTAAAATGTCATTTTCTATTTGTTGCTGGCTAATAAAAATACAGTTCATTTTTAATACTGGTTGACCTTATATCCAACAACTTTGCTAAATTATCTTATTAACTGTAATGCTTATAAATATATATATAAAGACTTGTCATTAGTTTTATTTTTTCTTTTCTAATCCTTGTTTTTTTCTTCCCTATTACATTCGATAGGATTTCTAGTACACTGTTGAATAGAAGTAATGATAGATGGTATGCTTATCTCATTCCTGATCTCAAAGGAAAGCTTTAAATATTTCATCATCAAGTATGATGGCTACTTTAGTTTTTTGTTTGTTTGTTTATGGATATGCTTTATCAGATTATTGTTTTATCAGTTCCCTTTTCTTCCTAGAGATTTTTAAAAATCATGAATGTTTTGAATTGTGTCAAATGTTTTTGTGTAAAATATTTTTGATAATGCTATAATAGCTCAGAAGGACTATTTAGACATAAAAAAGTTTATATTTTAATATCACATTATAATATTTTTTGAGATAATACATAGGATAGCTAGTGAAAATCTGCAGATCAGCCCATAACCAATGGCAATCTGGCTACATCTGTTTTGACACTTTTGTTCTCATGTTTGTTTAGCTTCAGACCATTGTCTTCTCATTAAGAGTGCTTGGCACAGTAAATTAAAAACAAGAGTACACAGAAGCATAGTGTATCACATCATTTTGCCAGACTAAACAATTCTGAATAAGACAATGCCTTTCCATCGGTGATGATTTCAAGCTATTTGAGGTACTTCAGTAGTAAAGCATTATTTAAAACCACTACCACTCTTATCTTTTCCTGGTTGCAAGAGGGCCCTTGACAATGTTTGAGAGGTGGATAAAGCAAAGAGAAACAGTACTCCGGCAGATCTTTGGTGGCCCCTCCTTTCCAAATAGTTACAGACTCCTGGACCATTCCCTTAATTTTTTTCCTTTCCACTGAGGCTCCTGTCTTCCATCCTCATCACCCTCTCTCTGCAAAGCCAAAACCAAACTGTGCAGGGGAGCTAGCCAGGGAGAATATTCCAGTTTCTTTCTTATGACCTCTACATCATGCTGCACTGGCTGCTAGTGTATACTTGGTAAAGTAGGAATTTCAATTAAACCAGAGTAACTCACTGCTCAACAGATTCAGGTTTAGTGTTGATTCAATTACTAGTAAGCCTCCCGTTAGAAACACATGAAGGCAATTTTAGCAAAAGAACCAAGCTTGAGTTAGTTTGACCACGGTGAAAAAGAGGACATGAATCTCCAACTCAGGAAGCAGAGGAAGTGATGACTGTGGATGAGGGCATGATCCTGTAATCTTTCCTGTCTCCTGACACCTCAGGACTGGATTAAGCAAGCTATCTAAACAAGATGTGACCCATGTAAGAGAAAATGATCTCTTGAAAAACGTAAGTGCACATGGCCTTCTCTAAAAGCTGATGATAGGCCCTTTGTTGATCTGAATTTGAAAATTTGTTACAAGACCTTCTGGCTCATTATAAAGAAAAGTACATATATGGTTACATATTGGAATGCTTCAGCATCTGCCAGAGTTATCAGTGGGAGTATCAATGGAGAACCAAGCCATAGAAGCATTAGATTTGGGTCTTAATATAGTCTAAGTAGATAACAGGATGAAAACGTATTTTTTCACATTGAAGAAACAAATGACATAGCAAAGAATCCATTTCTAATCCCTTTCTTAATTCATGGTGTCCAAAGTAATAAGTTCTCTATTCTGAGAAACCACACAGGACTCATATCCCACTACCTATTACCTGTGTGACATCAGGTAAAGCACTTAACCTCTTTTTTTGTTTTTTAGTATTTTATTTATTTGAGAGAGTGTGAGTAAGGGGAGTAGCGGGGTGGGGGGCGGAGAGGGACAAACAGTCTCTGTACTGAGCACAGAGCCCAATGTGGGGCTCATCGTGGGGCTCAACCCCAGGACCCTGAGATCATGACCTGAGCTGAAATCAAGAGTCAGATGCTTAATTGAATGAGCCACTCAGGCTTCGTGCACTTAACCCCTTCCTGTCTAACGTTTTCAATCCATTGGGTAGTGATAATGATTGTGTATAACCCATAGGACTATTCATAGATATAAATTATATGTATGTATATGTGTATAAATTACACATATATGCATTGATAAATTATAAATTACATATGTTATGATTTTAAGGTAGTGTGCCTGTCATGTAAGTACTTCAAAATTGTTATCTATTATTAAGTTGTACTTCTGCTAATGTGATCCAGGTTTTTCCTGCTTTACTGATCAAAATACTTGATACCAGTGAAGGAAAAGAAATGAATTGACAGAATTTTTTGAATACTTGAGCCAAAAGGACAGTCAACTATTGATCAAGCATCAAAAATATTTTCTGATTTTTCTTTATTTTACTTGAAACTACATTAAAATTTTCTCTACTTTTCCATTATAGTTCCTTTTAGGAGGACTGAGAAACATGCAAGGAGTATATTTACTTCAGTGAAATCATGGGAAGACACTGTAATTAAAAGATATTTAGCTTAGGGACGCCTGGGTGGCTCAGTGGTTGAGTGTCTGCCTTCAGCTCAGGCCATGATCCCGGGGTCCTGGGATTGAGTCCCGCATCGGATTCCCCACAAGGAGCCTGCTCCTCCCTCTGCCTCTGCCTCTCTCTCTCTGTGTCTCTCATGAATAAATAAATAAAATCTTCTAAAAAAATAAGAGATTTTTTAGCTTAGTTTTTACTTTTATGAAAGTAATACTTGTACGTAGTTTTGAAAGTCAGAATAAAGCTTTTCATGAAGAACAGTTCCTATTCCTCAGACACAGTAATCTTTAATTCTTTTAAATATTTCTCCTGGAATTTACCTCTGTGTCTTTAAGATAACATGTGAATGCTGCTATTTTAAATACATATTCATTCCCCACTGACTTCCTGCAGTGGAAGAGAAGTTAGCTCTTCACCACAACACCCCCTTTTCCCAAAATACGCACTTCTCCTTCCCCCCATCTTCATGATGTATTTGTAATTATAAGTAAAATCAGTTGTGTACATCGTATTAGCTTTGAAATTGTGCCAGGCAGTATACTACAATTCTGTTTCTGATCATGAATAGCTGTTTATTTTTCTGAAGTTAATATCTTTTTTACTTAGAAATTGTTCATTTTTATTGTTCCTTTTCCAGAACGTTTACTAGTTCTTTCTCAAACTCTCTGACAGTAGGTGGTCATATACATCAGGCATTCTGATTTCTTGGGTGATCTCACATGGCCTTCTTCACTTTCCTGTTCCATTCTATCCAGGCTATTTGGGATCTGTTGTTCTGGGTCTTCCTTCCACCCCTACTGTACTTAGGTCCTTTGTTTTGTGGATCCCATATTTTCCTTTCGTTCTCATGTGGAACTCTCGGAGTACTTGGGGGGGTAACTTTTTTTTGAGGTCCTATATTTCTGAAAAGGTCTTTCTACTCTTACACTTGAGTGAAGGTTTGTTTGTCTGAATCTGAAATTGCAAGTTGGAAATAATTTTTTCTTTGAATTTTGAAGACCTTGCTCTGTTGATTTTCTGGCTTTCAGTGTTACTGTTGGGAATTCATTGTCATTCTGGTTCTGATCCTTTATATAAGCTTTCTCCTCTCTCCACCACTCCCTACCCAGGGCTGGAGGCTTTTAGCATGGTCTTTATAAAAAGAGTGTTAGTCTTTTTTTTTTTTTTTAAGATCTTATTCATTTATTCCTGAGAGACACAGAGACACAGAGGCAGAGACATAGGCAGAGGGAGAAGCAGGCTCCATGCAGGAAGCCCAATGCGGGACTTGATCCCAGGACTCCAGGATCATGACCTGAGCCAAAGGCAGACACTCAACCACTGAGCCATCCAGGTGCCCAAGAATGTTAGTCTTTATAGTGGTCCCTTTCTGTGTGGTTTAAGAAATCATTTCTCTCTTGGGTCCTGTTGTTTTAACCAATGTAAATCCTTGCCTTTGGTCACTCTAAAAGAAAACCTGAGGGACAGCTTCACACTTTTCAAGTGCAAGGGGTAGTGGGCAAATATGTAGAAGATGGTAGCTTTTTATGTTTCAGAAAATGAGGGGGAAAGTTACAAATTCTAACATAGGTTAGACCATCACTTCCCAAACTATTCCGTCAAATGTGAAAATCTGCAAATGTTGCACACTTTGCCTTCCTCTCCTTTGTACATTCTCATGAATTATTAGCATATGAGCCTTAAGAAGTTCTGCATTTAACCTTGCTTGACCTAGCATTTCCTAAATTTATTTGCTTACAAAATTTTTTAAATTATTTTAAAAGGAACATTATTAACATATGTAACACAGTTGGAGAAAAGCCAGATAAGACCTAGACTTTCCTGGACAAAAGAGCAATTAGGCATTGGAATGAATAACCAAGAGAAGCTGTGGACTCCTTTTCCAGAGATCTTTAAAACAGGACATCTGTTGAAGGCGTAGTCCTGTTTGAACAATAGGACTTTGCTGCTGTTTCTTCCTCTTCCTGTCCCCTAGTGGTAGCATTGGAGGCTTTGAGCCCACCTTTTACATGAGTCTACTACTCTGGTTACTGATATGTATAAGAATTACTAACTACTGCCCATAATTAACGTTTATTAAGAACTTACTAAGTGTCTGGCCCTATGTTAGATGCTTTATATATATTATCTAATTTAATATTCACAACACCTCTATGAGATAGGCAATATTATTTTACAGATGGGTTAATTAGGTATAAAGAGATTACAAAACTGGCAAGCAATAGGTCAAGATTCAAACTCAATGCATCTGACAATACTGGCTCATTTATCTTCAGTGTTAATGTTCAGAATGACAATCCACAAAAAAGATAAATAAGATATGTATGCCTGTATTTATTATGTAAAAATTTGGACTGATCTGTGCTCACTTTATTAGACTATTCCTTAAACCTTTTGATGAATTCAGATTTTATTAATTTTTGTTAGAAACAAATTCTGTTACAGGTGATTTTATTCTAATTTGCCATCCAATAAATAGATACTTGCATGAGACTTCTTTCTTTCATAAATTTGATGTCA
Source organism: Vulpes lagopus (assembly GCF_018345385.1). NCBI lineage: Eukaryota > Metazoa > Chordata > Mammalia > Carnivora > Canidae > Vulpes > Vulpes lagopus. The sequence continues at coordinate 52,027,779 of NC_054830.1, forward strand.
TTCCTATAGCTTAAGACCTCCAAAAACCTAGATCTGTGAAAACTGGCATAGGTTAAAAGTCCCATTTTCAGAGTGCAGAAAATGCTAGGATTGGAAACAGTAAACCTGGATTCTCATTTGGTTAGCCCCTAACTGTGTGTTCATGAGCAAATCATTCTTTTATTTTCTTCATCTGTCAAATGAGGGATTTACAGTATCTCAAAAAAGACATTTTTCATTCTGATATTTCAAGATGATTTTTCTCTCTGGATATCAGCTATCATCATGGGAGAGGACTTCAATTAGAAAATTCGCAGGGTCAATTTATACTACAAAATGGTATGCATGAATCAATAGGAAGGACTAGATAAATAAGCTGGAACCATATTGATGAGTACTATGATGTTAAATTGAAACAAATTAGAAGAGAATGAAAAAAATCAGCGATTAAGTGTTTCTTTAGGGTGACTTGCAACAAAGCTACTAAATTTAAGAGAATCCATGAAAGGCTTTTTTCTGCCACCTACTCTTGTACACCTTAACACCTTTCTCCAAAGAAGCTTCTCTTTGACAATTACTCAGTCTTTTTAGTAAATTTCCAACTTCCTATACTTGGCACATCCTAGGTGTACATTGAAGGCTTGTTTAAATCAATTGTTGTTTAGGACAGAACTAGAAGGGGTGTCCTTGGTGGCTCAGTGGGTTAAGTGTCTGCCTTCAGCTCAGGTCATGATCCCAGGGTCCTGAGATGAAGCCCCGTATCAGGGTCCTTGCTCAGGAGGGAGGCTGCTTCTGCCTCTCCATCTGCCATTCCTCCTGCTTGTGGTTGCTCTCTCTGTCAAGTAAGTAAATAAAATCTGTAAAAAAAAAAAAAAAAAGAAAGAAAGAAAAGAAAGTTTAGGACTGGAAGATCAGGAAGAGATTTGTTGTTTTTTTTTTAACCAGTTTAGAAAGTTAAGAAAAAAAGTTTAAAAAGTTAAGTGTGTAGGATATAGATTTTTTTGACCATCTGGGTTCACAAACCAGCTCTACTCTTTAGTAACTGTGTGTTCTTAGGCACGTTACCTACTTCCATGTCTGTGCCTCAGTTTCTACTTCTCTAAGGAGAATTTTGAGTGTATCTACCTCATAGCTAATGTAATTAGCTGATATTGTAGTAAGGAGATGCAGCATTTCTCCAGAAATTCTAATAGAACTTTCCCTTTTCTTAAGGAGCAGCGTAAAAACCCCAAAGGTAAACCACATAGTTCTGATGCTTGATTTTATACATTGCCATCTTTTCTGGCTCACTTCTATATTCCCAAATAATGATGCATTTCCAGTTAGAGAGGTTCTTGATTTGGGCATGATATTGTTATATTTTTCTTTGAAATACACTGTACTTTGGAGTATTATGCAAAGTCTGCTCGTTGACTGTAATAGAGTGTAAAACCAAGTTTGAAGGTCTAAAATAAATGACACAAATTCATGTCCTTGCTCACAGTGTCTGCCTAAAGACTTTTGCTTGAAACACACTTAAGGTTGTAAAATTGATAGATACACCCTGATACAAAACTCTCCTGTCACCCAGCTGAAAAGTTAAGATACTGTTACTTATCCCTCAGAAGGACTGTTGTTCATGCAAATATTTTGATCATTTTTCTTTCATGGGTAATTGCATGGAGTAACAAAAAACACTTACTCGACTTACAGCTTGGCAGAAACAGTAGCTTATGTTTTCTAGAGACAAAATTAGAAGCAAGCTCCCTGGACCCATCTCTAAGTCAAAATAAAATATAATGTCTAGGGAACCACTGTGCTTTTCAGTGACTATGGTCTATGGAGTAATGTTTTTTAGGTCAGGATGTCCCAGAATAAAAAGGACAGAGAGAAGGGAAAGGGGGAAAGGAAAATGTGTATTTGAGTAATATATTTTCTTAGAGATGAAGAGGCAAGTGTTTTTTTCTTTCTGACATTGTCTTTTCTGTGTGTGTGTGTGTGTGTGTGTGTGTGTGTGTGTGAGGGGGGAATACTTTACAGAGCCCTAATCTTGCTGCTAAAATTATCAAGAGCAAAAGTGAATATACTGTATATACCTTGTTGAATGGAAGAGTTACAGTTTAAATTATATTTCATTTAAAGCATTGAAGATTATCATCTTTTCTAGGGAAGTGTTAAGTTTTAGCCAAACTAAACCATTGAGAAAGTATCTTCATTTTTCTCCTTTTATTTTTGTAAACATTTTAACTGTAAGTTTTCTTTTTCTATTTTAATTTTTTAAAGATTTATTTACTTATTTTTAGAGAGAGAGAGAAAGCAAGCATGGGTGCAGGGGAGAGGCAGAGGGAAAAGGAGAGGGAGAGAAGAGAGAATCTTGAGCAGGCTCCATGCGTAGCACAGAGCCAGTGCAGGGCTTGATCCCACGACCCTGAGATCATGACCCGAGCCAAACCAAGAGTCTGGCACTTAATCGGCTGAGCCACCACGCACCACTGTTTTAATTTTTATTTACTTTTTAAGTAATCTCTACATCCTTTGTGGGGCTTGAACTCACAGCCCCAAGATCAAGATTTGCACACTTCACCAACTGAGCCAGCCAGGTGCCCCTATTTTTTTTTTCATTTTCACATAGGAACAAATGGTTATTCAGTTGGCAAACATTTAGTAAACAACAGCCGTGCATAAAGACTAAAGGAAAAACAGAATAATAAGACACCATCCATTTAGAACTTGAAATCTGATATATTTATCCAAATAGTTATATCAGAATTAAAAGAGAGGTACAGAGAGCTATGGGGAACACAAAGAATGGAGAGTATCTTTTTAAGTTGGAGACTTCATGGAAGGTTTCCTGGAGAAAGTAGCATTTGGATACTGTGGGATTTCCCACTGTGGGAAAGACAGAGGGATTATGACATGTAGCAATGAGGGATGGGAAGAAGCTAGAGCAGCCTTGGCATGAACAAAGATGAGCAGACTAGAAAATGCAGAGCATGTTTAACCTGGGAAATAGTATGCCTAAACACAAGGTATGCCAAGAATGGGAGTGGGATCTGCAATCACTAGCAGAAAATAAGGCTGAAAAAGTAAGTTAGGGCTGTATCAGGGAGGGTCTTGAATGCCATGGTAAGGCATTTCATTTATATATATGATATATGAAGGTCAGGGTTTCTCCTGCTTTTCAACTAATATGCCCTTAAAAGAAGAAGACAGCAAAAACATAGCATTCTGTGGGGGAAAAGGGAGGGATAAATAGTTGGAACACAGGATATTTAGTGCGGTGAAGCTATTCCATATGATTCTGTAATGGTGTATACATGACCTGCATTTGTCAAAACCATGGAATGTACAAACACAAAGAATGAACCAGAATTCAAACTGTGGATAATAATAACATATCAATAATGCTTTATCAGTTTTGTAACAAGCATAACGGGCTGATGGAAGTGTTAATAATAAGGAAATTGCAAGTGTTAATAATAGGGGAATTGTATGTGTTTCAGGGGTCAGAGACAGGGAGGAGGGGAAAAAGGGCCTATAGGAACTCAACTTTCTACTAAACTTTTAAGCAAATCTAAAACTACTTTTAAAAATAAAGTCTGCCTGGGTGGCTCAGGTGGTTAGCGTCCAACTTTTGATCTCAGCAGGTCTTGATCTCAAGATCAAGCCCCACTTGTTATGAGTTCAAGTCCCATGTTGGGCTCCATGTTGGGCATAGAGCCTACTTTAAAAAAATAAAAATAAAGTCTAGGGGCACCTGGCTAGATCAGTAAGTAGAGCATGTGACTCTTGATCTCGATGGTTGTAAGTTTGAGCCCCACATTGGGTATAGAGATTATTTTTTTAATGAATTATTTAAAAATAAATAAATAAATGAAAATAAAGTCTATTTTTAAAAAACAGCATTCTTTTGGCCCTGAAATATACTACAGGTACCAATTTTTTAGGGAGTTCCATGTTATATCTTTAAAATCATGTGAATTATTTATTCTGTTCTTTTACACACAAATGGCTATTTTAACATTAAAATTTTCCCCAAAACTTTTTAGTAAAGTAAATGACCCCTCAAGGTATGACTCTGGTGTTAAGAAGCATGGCTTTCATTGACAGGGAATCATTAAAGTTATATATTAAAAGTGAAACAAAACAAAATTAAACCAGCAAAATGATGAGCAACCAATTTTTCTTGCAACACAGATATTTTTTGCATCCTTATTTTCATTTCCCAATATTCATACAGAGGCTTATACACTACCTTTAACTCAGGCAACCTTTATTTTGTTTGCAGATGAACTTTGCAACAGGTATAATGAGAAACAGATGATAAACCCACTCTTGTGGATATTACAATCAAGACAAAAGAGGTATATTTTGATATGAAGGTAATTTATACCAAGCAAAGTAGATAGAGAAATGTAAAATACGTATGCTGAGGAGATGGGCAGAGTAAGTGGAGTGACCTGGGTTAGTCAGGTTTAGATGAATTGTGAAATGAAGGACACAGTTTGATGGGTGCCTTGTCATTAAGAGTACAGATGTTTTTCTGGGTGTCATTGAGACCCAGCATGACCTTTAAGCTATCACCAGTACACACACATTCCTCTTCTTGTGTGTCGTGTTTATACTGTGACTCAGATAACTTAAGGTTGTTTGGGTGCTTATTTGTGTAGATATTCAGATATATGAACCCAAACAGTGCCTTAATGAGTCCTCTTAGAACCCCTGAAGCACATTCATAGGACAGTCTCCTTATTCGTGTTTTCAAGGCACTTTGTTTTCCTTATGAAGACCACAACTGAAACTTTTAACCTCATGCCTTTGAGAATAAATTCCTTAGCTCTCTGCTTGCTGGGAAAAAACAAGAGGCCTACTGACAAATACCCTTAGGAGAGTAGCCCTTCCTCCATAAACTCTTTTCATCAATGAGAGAATAAAGAAAATATATACAGAATAAATAGGGTCCTGGGTCAATCTTGAGTTTATCTCCTCTTACCAGCTATTGGACACAGGGCAAGTGTGTCCTACTTCTACTTCTACTACTACTACTACTGTTGTGTTCACTCTACTTCTCGATCCTGGCTTATTATAAAGTAGGGATAAGATCTTGGGTTACATGGAGTAAGAAATAGAACGTGTCTGGTGTGTGAAAGGTACTTCAGTTTGTACTAGTTTGCTTCCCCCTCTTCCTGCCTGTTCTGCTAAACTTTCACGACCACCTTGTCAATTCATTTGGTATTTAATATGAGCACCTCCTGTGAGCCAAGCCCATTGGTAGGCGATAGGGAAATGACTGGAAATAGGAGACATAAGCCTATGATTTCAGGAGCTTCTCAAGTCAGCAGTCACAAAATCACACAGCTCTTCACTGGTGGGCTTTTTTTTTTTTTTTTTTTTTTTTTTGGTTCACTGTGTTTTGACCGAAGAGTTACCATTTAAAATACTCAGTGGCTGCTTTTTTGGTACCCCGTTGAATAGTGAACTGGTTTCAGGAGAACCAAGGACCCATGAGGTACCGTATGGATTCACATGTCTGAATATCCACATCAGTAAGTACCCACATGGGTTCCTTTTTTTTTTTTTAATATTTTTTTCTTTATTTATTTATGATAGTCACACAGAGGGAGAGAGAGAGAGAGGCAGAGAAACAGGCAGAGGGAGAAGCAGGCTCCATGCACTGGGAGCCTGACGTGGGATTCGATCCCGGGTCTCCAGGATCACGCCCTGGGCCAAAGACAGGCGCCAAACCACTGCGCCACCCAGGGATCCCCCCACATGGGTTCCTAGTGCATAGGGCTTAAAGTCCACATACTCTGGTGACTCACAAGCCCACATTAAATAGTTGGAACTAAAATCCCTCAGGGTTTTATTTCACCTACTGTCACCACAAATCATATTTTGAAAAATACACATGGCATGTATCATCCTAAGCAGGCAGTACATGAAACGAGTTATTTTGTGGCATTAGAATCCATATAAGTGTTTTAGCCTTTGTCTTTATATGTTTCCTTGTTTCTATTTTTGTTTTGTTGTGGTTTGGGGTTGAGAGTGGCTTAAAATTAATGCTGGGCTAGATTGTCATTTAGACATTCTCTCATTTATAATCAGATATGTTTCCATGTATCTCTAACCTTTTCGTTCTCAATATGGAAGACACGTTCTCTTCTTTAAGGAAAACTATAGGCATAGAAAAGAAGTATTTGAGTAAGTTTTCATAGAGGGATCTTCCCTTTTAATACAGTTAAAGAATAAATTTTTACCTAAATTTAATGTGCCAAATTTCTGTCACACAAAACCATTATAAACACAAATGGAGGAGCAAAATTTTTATCCTAAAGAGAAAAATATTTAAGATCTCTAATTTCAAGAAAGTAAAATCTTCCCAGAACTCTGTGCTCTAAAAATCGTGAATAGACTTGATTTGATGATCTTCTTTAAGAGATAATAAGAGCAAGGCTGTTTGTAGGACATTCCTGTGGGTACACTGACTACGTCAATACTATTATAGGGTTCTCTGCTGGAATATCCAGGTAAGGGTGGCTTCCTTCCTTTAGGAAAACAACCTGGACAGGACTCAGAAGGTGATCACTCATCGTGATAACCAGATGAGATCATGGCACCGAAGACCCTGTCAGTCCCTTTCCTCTGTATCTTTTTTTTTTTAATTTTTTTAAAATTTATTTATGATAGTCACACACAGAGAGAGGGGGGGGGGTGCAGAGACACAGGCAGAGGGAGAAGCAGGCTCCATGCACCGGGAGCCCGACGTGGGACTCGATCCCGGGTCTCCAGGATCGCGCCCTGGGCCGCCAAACTGCTGCTCCACCCAGGGACCCCCCTTTCCTCTGTATCTATAGAAGATTGCTCTGCTCTCCAGAACTAACTCCATAGCTGTTCTTTTTTCCATTTCAGAAACTACCATGGTTGACACAGAGATGCCATTCTGGCCCACCAACTTTGGAATCAGTTCAGTGGATCTGTCCGTAATGGATGACCACTCCCATTCTTTTGACATCAAGCCATTCACCACTGTGGATTTCTCCAGCATTTCCACTCCACACTATGAAGACATTCCATTCTCAAGAGCGGACCCGATGGTTGCAGATTATAAGTATGATCTGAAGCTCCAAGAGTATCAAAGTATGATAGTTATTTTTACTTTTCAGACTGCTAAGACTATAGAATTCAACTGACTTCTCAATAACACTGGAATAAATGCTCCAGACACTAAGACTCTTTAGAAAAGATACTTAAGCACTCATTTACTCATCCATTTATTTATAAAACGTTATGCATTTATGATATACCAAAAAGGAAAGTAGTGTGTCTTTCTTTTTTTCCCTCCTTTCTTCCCTCTTCCTTATTTTTTGTTTCTTTCCAGCATTGGCTGCATTGCCAGGTTTATCTCAGGCTAAGAGTCCATCACCCAAACTTTGAATTCTTTTGGCCACTTTTAAGTTAATAAGTAATAGTTTGCTACCTTACATAACTTCTCATCACCAGATTGCTAAGTTGTGGCCCATTTTTCCTAATTCTGCAATTAGAGCAGCTTATACTGAAACCTATTTTCCTGCACAAATTTAAATTTTGCCATTGTAGCCTATTGATAAACCTTCCTTCATTAAGTAAATTCACATCAAAACATCAGACTCAAGACAAACCAAAACTGCACTCTTCAAGATAAAATAAATTTCTATGATGCTATTTCCTTGATTTTTATCTTTGTGTGCTGATATGCTGGTTTTCCAAAGCCACCACCATGTAATTGGCAACCATTACTTGACAATAAGTAAGAACTTCCTGTATTTCTAGTTTTTTTTTTTGAGATAAATAATATACTTGGTTATATTCGTGTGGTTTTCAGTTACAGCCTAATATGGAAATTTAATAGGCCTGATCCTAACCAGCAGTATTTACTCTCCATGGGTTCTCTCACTCTATCAAGGATTATTTTACAAACCACCTTTTCTGACTCAGCAACACTGATGAAAACTTGGTCATGTACTTTCACAGCAGTGTTCCTTCTGTGTTTCTTTTCCAAGAGTGGTTTAAAAATACTTCTAAAATGTAATATTTAAATACAAATATGTAATTTAATTTTGTGATGAATGCCAAATACAGCACATTATGTAGCAAAATAACCTTAATTGTCTCAGATACTATGTGGTATCTGTCAGAGTTTCAGTACTACCAGGTATTAAAGGGTTATAGAACCACAAACTTCATTCCCTTCCCCATTTCATTTTTACAGGTGAGGCTCAGAGGTGTTGTGACTTGCCTGTGGTTACAAAGCCGACTTTTTCCTGTGTTTTCTCATGTTCCATAATGTTTCTACACTTAAATAATAAACATATGGCAGTAGGGTGTACTATGGTGACTTGCCATAGTGCCTTTGTAGAGTTTTTCATATAATTAGCTCTCACATTTTTCTGTACACAGGTGCAATCAAAGTGGAGCCTGCATCCCCACCTTATTATTCTGAAAAGACTCAGCTGTACAATAAGCCTCACGAAGAGCCTTCCAACTCCCTCATGGCAATTGAATGCCGAGTCTGTGGAGATAAAGCTTCTGGGTTCCACTATGGAGTTCATGCTTGTGAAGGATGCAAGGTAAAAAAAAAGAGAGAGAGAGAGAGAGAAAGAAAGGGAGATTTTTAAAAAAATAATTGCTGAAATTTTACCTGTTACTTCGTTATATAGCAAGGAATTAAGATAAAATGTTTTTGTTTGTTTTGGTAAAATCCATTCTTCAAATGATTTATTTGAAAACCTAAGAAAATTGGTAAAAGTAGAGCTGCTTTGCCTCACTTCCCTTTCTCCAAATTGGTCCTTGAGCCACTGATCTAGTTCAACCCTTGTATCTTACAGGTTAAAAAAAATAAAAAGTTACTTACTCAGTGTGTAATGGCAAGACAGTGATGAGCTGGCCCAGAACCCATATTTTCTAAATCCTCTAGTTTTGTTTTTGTTTTTTACCTTACCATTCCTTGTGATATTTTGTATATGTAAGGCTTGACAGATTAGATAGAGACCTTCATTTGATACCTAGAACAGTCCTGTGAGGTTGAACCCCTTGACAGATGTAGAAATTACTGTCCATGGTCATCCATTCGTACGTGGCAGAACTAAGACCAGGACATATATCTTATGATTGCTAAGCGAGTGCTCTGTATTTTCTTATTTGAACATCAGCTTCAGTCGTATGTTATGACAGGCAAAGAGATATAACTTTTTTGGAAGGGAAATACTGTGTTTCTTCCTTTCTTTGTGAAGAGTGTATTTTGGAAAGCTCAAATATTTAGTAATATTCTGACCAATTATTAAGAAATTTTTAATCCATTCATATTTTAATAGGTAGTCTTTTACAATAATTAATTTTAATATACTCAGTGAATAAATAGTATTTATTATATTTTTGAGGGCTCACAATATATTGTTCTTAAATATTTACCTTATTAAATAAACACTGCTTATAGAAGATCAGATTTGATCCCCAGCTGGGCTTTTTATTCAGAATGGAAATATATAACATAAGTTAGGTAGGTGTTAGAACATCTAGGGTCTGAAATTAATATGTATTGAATTTCACTCTATACCAGATATTGTGTAAGATGCATTAGCGTATATAATTTTGAAAATACATTCTGCCTAAGTTTTTGTGTCTATAAAATGATAGGGTTGAATTAGATGATCTCTGAAATCTCTTCCATTTAAATACTGTATTACTAAAGGCATCCTAATAAAGTGAAAAAAGACAAGCTAGTCACCTAGCCACTTGCCCAGAGTTACTGCCCAATCACATAAATGCTTTAGCCCTCAGTCACCTCGTTATGAAACGATTTGGTTAGATTAGCAGCTCTCCAAGGTCTGATTCATTTTTAAGGTCTAAAGTTCCAAAATGACTTTTTGAAATACTATTGGCAAGGGACACTTTCGTTTAAAACACTAAAAGCTATTCACTGGCTCATTTTTTTTAAAGATTTTATTCATTTATTCATGAGGCACACTGAGAGAGGCAGAAGCATAGGCAGGGGGAGAAGCAGGGAGCCCAATGTGGGACTCAATCCCAGGACCCCGGCAGATCACAACCTGAGGTGAAGCAGACGCTCAACTACTGAGCCACCCAGGCATCCCTCACTATATGATTAAAACCAAACTGAGGCATATGTGATCTCTGAAATCATTATGTATCATCATTTATTTATGATTCCAATGAGTAATGAGAACATGTCATTTTGTTGTGTTAGACTTATATAATTTTTGAATAAATTGTTGCTAAATTGTGAAAAATACCTGAAGAAACCATTTCTTGTGGTCATCTTAGTAATTTATGTTGATAAATAAATACAAAAGTGTGATTGGTTTAAATTTCCACAATACATTATTGTTTTTTATGGGCTGGTAAAGCCCTTAGAAAACTAGAACATTGAAGCAAATAGTTCTACAATGATTCTGTTAGATATTTGTCAGGAGTTAACATTATTGATAACTGCTAAAAATTGAAAAGACAATAGCCAGTTATAGTAATAAAAGCTAAGTTCTGAGGGCACAAAAACTTGGAAATAAAAGCAAGCAACAAAGGAAAGTAGCAAGAAGGAGAAGAGAAAAGGAAGGAAAATATCCAAATGACATCAAGTTAGGTACAGAAAGGGTCCTAAGGCAGAGATGGAGAGTGAACATTTAATCAAACCTGAAGAATACCCTGGATTACTGGCTTCCAAGATTAAAATGTGAAGAAGGTTACACTAACCTTGGAAGGGAAATAGACATCTACTCATTGTAAAGATAAGAATAAGAAAAAAGGTTAGTGGAATAATATAATTTGGCTTCTCTAAATATAAGTCAGCAGTTCTCAAAATGTGGTCCAGAAGCCTCTAGGGGTCCCTAAGACCTTTTCAAGGAACCCGTGATGTTGAAACTATTTTTATAATAATACTCAGTTGTCATTTATCATTTTCACTCTCATTCTCTCAGAAGTATACATGGAGTGTTCCAGAAACTACATGACACGGAATGGTAACAGTTCCGGTGGCTAATGGAATGTTTTTGCCTGTTATGTCCTTGCACATGACAATTTCTCAGTTTTAATTTCTTGTCTGATAAGCATCAGTAGATATAATCCACATAAACCAAAGCTCATAGGGTTCTCAATAATTTTTAAAAGAGTAAAAGGATCCTGAGACTAGAAAGATTAAGAACTGCTGGGAAAAAAATACTCATTCTTTGCTGCTTTGGAACTAATTGTTGCCATAGTCTGAATGCAGCTAATTTAGACCAGTAGCTATCAGTAATCAGATACCTTCTTAGCATACCAACAGTAGTTAATAAAAAGCCATGAAAGTGAAATTAACAAGAGTGTTTGACTTATAAGTATTTTCCCTCTTTTTTAAGATTTTATTTTATTATTTATTCATAAGAGAGAAAGAGAGAGAGAGGCAGAGACATAGGCAGAAGGAGAAGCAGGCACCATGCAGGGAGCCCAATGTGGGACTTGATCCCAGGACTCCAGGATCATGCCCTGGGCGCAAGGCAGGCACTCAACCACTGAACCACCCAGGTGTCCCTTATATGTATTTATTAAAGAGTACTTTGGCAGTTTAATATTTGCCATTTTAGTAGAATGTAGGATATGCCCATAATTAAAATACAGTTAACCATAAACCTACAGACTAATTTATGGATTGAAAAGACTACTTATAGTATTGCTTATGATAGCTGTTAGTGAGTCTTCTGAAACAGTTTTACAGTGAACATGGAATGGGTTTATATTAGTGATCCTTGCCAAAAATCAAACATGAATAAAAAGATTAGATTTGGATTTTAAAGTGGAATAGTGACATTCTTGGATTATTAATGTTACAGACCTAGGTAAAATAGAACCTTTGGCTACTGAAAAATACATATACCCTAGAGCTTGCAAAGCTGTCACTTATTGCTTATAAATTAGACATTTATTCATCTTCTGGTAGGTTTCATCCTATTTTTGTATCTTTAGTGAAAGATCATTTTAGAACCATAGACTTACCTAAAGATATAAGTAAATATAATACAGTGTATTTCTATGTAGGGGCCTAACTCAGGAAGAGTTTGTAGTATATTCTCATCTGCCATGGGAGCTCATTGATTCAGTTTCTCTGGGCCATACCACTTTATAGGAAAGCCGAATGCAGGACCAGCACAGGGCTTTTAATCTCACTGTAAAATTAACTTAGGTCTCACTGCACCTAAGTTAAAAGTTTTGTTAAAAGTAAAGCAATTAAGGAGAGGTTGGAGGAAGCTTTTTATACAGCAAAAGCAAAAAAGCATTCATTACCTTCTCACAGACATATATGAAGACTTTGGAATAAATCCATACAAAAGAAAAATTTCTACAGTGGTGATTCATGCATTTCCATCATACCAGTTCACACTATGTGGTAATCAGAACACTAAGTTGTTGAATTGCACACAGTTTTACGAACTCTAAAATAATAAATAAGAGTGTTGTTAAAGAGTGTTTGCTTTATCAACAATATGAAGAAACCTCAGGGAAGCCAGCTTCATTCTTCAAATCAATAAATGTACAGAAAAGCACTCAGTAATAGCCTTACATCTTCCTTGCTAGGTTTCCTCAAAGAATCAAAGGATAAGGAAACAGTTGACTATCATGAACTAAATGTTTTGAAAAAGGAAAGTAAAAGCAACTTTTTTTTTTTTAAGATCTTATTCATTTATTCATGAGAGACAACAGAGAAAGGCAGAGACACAGGCAGAGGGAGGAGAAGCAGGCTCCATGCAGGATTCCAATGCGGGACTTGATCCTGGAACTCCAGGATCACATTCTGAGCCAAAGGCAGATGCTCAATCTCTGAGCCACCCAGGTGTCCCATAAAAGCAACTTCTAAGCTATGTGCTGTAGTATGTATATATTCAGTTTATGATCTTATGTATATACAGTACATAAATAATATTCAGAATTATTTTCAACATTGAAAGACCCTGAATCATCACAAAAATAATGTGAAACATTTTGAAAGATATGAGTCAAAACAAAACTTTACATTGTAAGGGTTAAACTTAAATAACATAATTCTCTCATCAGAAAAACCTTCCTCTCCAGCCCTGCCAAATAACTGACTACTCTGGGACCTGCTCCATTCTCAGCTAGCCAAGCCGTATTTTCCACCATGGAGATCAATTTTAAAAGTGAACATTTTAAAAAACAGTCAAAGAATATATAAAACATGTATGATCACTGTGACAAAAGTCCAAACAAAATTTCCCACCAGCACTTATCATTGAGAGTAGTTCTATACATTAGCCTTCTATTTGCAAGTGAAAAAACAAACAAACAAAAAAAACTTTTTAACATTCAGAGGTCCTCAGAACCCTTTAAGAATTAAGGAGGCTTCAAGTTCCAGCCTCTATAGGACCTAATCTTTGAGATAGTACTGATCTCACAAGAGGTCGGGAAAATTTCTCCCAAACAACCAACAATAGCAACACAAACAAACAAACAAAAACCCTAGGTCTTGGCCTGTGGGCTGCCGGCACACTTACTGGGGCAGGGTTTCTCTCATGGTAGATGCCCATAGGTGTACTAAGGTGCAGCAGTGCCCCAAGACAGATGCCTAGAGCAGGATCCAGAGCCATCAGTGAGGAGGAGCTGAGTCTAGGGCTTTTGAATTGAGCCAACTTTCTCAAGGGAATTTGAAATAGTCACAAGTCAGTGGCACCTCTGACTTCCAACAGAAGCATATGCAAATTCTTTTTGTAAGAAAGAATTCCCAATTTAAACTCTGTAGGATTCCCACAGTTTAAGGTCAGTATATGAGTTTAAAATAAAATATCAGGGATCCCTGGGTGGCTCAGCGGTTTAGTGCTGCCTTCGGCCTAAGGCCTGATCCTGGAGTCCCGGAATCGGGAGCCTGCTTCTCCCTCTGCCTGTGTCTCTGCCTCTCTCTCTCTCTGTGTCTCTGTCTCTCTCTCTCTCTCTGTGTCTCTCTGTGTCTCTCATGAATAAATAAATGAAGTCTTTAAAAATAATAATAAAATAAAATATCAGTCAGTAAACATTAAGAAGTCAACCAACTTGAATGACATTTATCAAAATTAAACAACAGAATCAGACCCTTCTGCCCCTATACAAGGAAAACAGATTATTGGGATTGCCTGATAGAGAATTTAGAACAGCTGTATATGAACTGTTTTGGGGAAAAGGGCAGAATGGGATCCCTGGGTGGCTCAGCTGTTTAGCACCTGCCTTCGGCCCAGGGCATGATCCTGGAGTCCTGGGATCAAGTCCCACCTCGAGCTCCCTGCATGGAGCCTGCTTCTCCCTCTGCCTGTGTCTCTGCCTCTCTCTGTGTGTCTCTCATGAATGAATAAATAAAAATCTTAAAAAAAGAAAGAAAAAAGGGCAGAGTCACAGCAGCGAATGAGCAATAATAGACTATCAGGAATGACTGGGCATATTTGAAAATAAATTTATTTAGTGAAGTGAAACTTAAAAAGTGAAAAATATAATTATTGAAATAATTCAATAGAAAGATTAAATAGCTCTTGGACATAGCAGAAGAAAGGACTACTGAACTGGAAGGTAAATGTAAAGAAATTACTGAGATTGAACCACAGTGCCTTAAAGAATATGTCCTGTCCAGAATCTGCTAGTATTTGAAGCCTCTTAGTTCTTGAAGGATTTGTAGGATCTTTGATTATTAAAAAAGTTTGTCTTCTTCACTAATCAATAGAAGAATAATGTACAGAACTGTTCTCACTCATGAACTTTGGTGAGAAATGTTTCCTTTTTTTCTCATTGTAATTATATATTTTTTGTTCTGAGGTTTAACTATTTATTGTTCTGAGGTTTACTTTGCAATCAATATTAGTGAATAATTAGTAACAAAAGATGGAAAATATAAAGGAGAAGTTCAGAAATATTGAAGGTTAGGATAAGGTCTAACACTTCTCTAATTCATGTCAGAATTGATGAACAAGTGAAACCATAATACAGAAAACACGTCCGAGAGAATAAATGAAAAGAAATCCATTCCAAACTGAAGTACAACTGCAGGATACTGAAAACTAAGAATATAAAAGCAACCAAAGAGAAAAGAAAAAAACACTTCAAAGTCAATTGAAGCACAGCAACAGTGGAAGCACAGAGATCATGGGATTCAAAGTGAGATAGAAGATAACTTAGTTCTCTGTAATCTTTCAACAATGCGAGAAAAATGAAACTGTTCACAGGTTTAAAAAAATGGGAGACTGAAATATTAAATTTCAAGGATAGTAAGCCATAGAAAGCAGAAGATATTTGTAACACCTGTAACAGACAACAGATTAGTGTCTAGAATATATAAAGAATTTCTAAAATTCAGTTTTAAGAGACCAACTGGAAACTAGGAAATGAAAAATCAGGAAAATACAAATTAGATTCTATTTTACATTGTCAAGAAGTAAGAAGTCTGACAACCAGTTGTTGGAAGGGGTGTAAACTGGTAGAATCACCCTGGAAAACAATTAGGCATGATCTTGTAAAATTTCACATTCACATTCACTTATTGTACAACCCAAAAACTCCACTCCTGGCTAATTCTTGTACATGTGCATCATCAAACATTTATAAGAATATTTAGAGAAGCACTATTTGTAACAAAATATTGGCAACAATTTCAACATCCATCAACCTGAGAAGAGATTAATAAATTGTGGAATAAAAAAAAAGAAAAAAAAAATAAATAAATAAAAATAAATTGTGGAATAGTCATACAATAGAATTTTGTGAAAATGTGAAAATGAATCAATCATAGCTTTTCACAAGAAAGTAGATAAATTTTAGAAACCTAACGCTAGGGTGGCCCGGGTGGCTCACCAGTTTAGTGCCACCTTCGGCCCAGGGCGTGATCCTGGAAACCTGGGATCGGGTCCCACATCGCGAGCTCCCCACATGGAGCCTGCTTCTCCCTCTGTCTGTGTCTCTGCCCCTCTCTCTCTCTATGTCTCTCATGAATAAATAAATAAAATCTTAGAAAAAAAGAAAGGAAACTTAATACTAAATTTTAAAAAATGAAAATCCCAAATTGCTGTACGAAGTATCATACCATTTAATAAACCCCCCAACAAGCATAACTAAGCAATGTATTATTCAGTTTTTACATGCGGTGTGATAAAACTGTATTTTCTTAAAAGTCAAGAAAACAATAAACACAGAATTGAGAATAATAATTACTTTGTCAAGGGAACACAGAGGGCAGGAATTTGTTAGAGGAAGAATACATAAGTATTCCAGTCATAATTCTAAATCTTGGCAATGGGCTCATGTGTGATATCTTATTATGTTTTATAATTACATGTACTTTCTACAGGTTTATAATTGATATTACATTTAATAAGATAATAGAAAAAGGAGAGTAGGGCAGCCCGGGTGGCTCAGTGGTTTAGCACCACTTTCAGCCCAGGGTGTGATCCTGGAGACCTGGGATCGAGTCCCACGTCAGGCTCCCTGTATGGAGCCTGCTTCTCCCTCTGCCTGTGTCTCTGCCTCTCTCTCTCTGTGTGTGTGTCTCTCATGAATAAATAAATAAAATCTTTTTTAAAAATTAAAAAAAAAGAAAAAAAGGAGAGTATACCAATGGCTTTGTGATATTTGAGTCATGGCTTAGGATAGAAGAATATCAGACATGGCCCAGAAGGGAAGTTAAGTGACATATATCTTAATTGAACAGATTTTTTAAAAAGATTTTTATTTATTCATGAGAGACACAGAGAGAGATGCTGAGACATAGGCAGAGGCAGAAGCAGGCTCCATGCAGGGAGCCCAGTGCAAGACTCGATCCCAGGACTCCTGAGATCACGCACTGAGCCAAAAGCAAATGCTGAACTGCTGAACCACCCAGTTGTCCCCACTGAACAGATTTTAATAGAAAACTGTTGTTGGTATTTGTTTCATATCCAGTGGCTCCCCGTGGAGCTCACAATTCTAATTAGACAGTGAGGGAGGGGCAGAAAATAAACACTTAAATATAATAAGTAAATTATATGGTATGTTAGAAAGTCCCAAATGCTATTGGGAAAAAGAAAGAAAAACTGGAGCAGAGTGAAGGAGGCCAGGAGCTCCAGAGAACAGGCAGGAGAAGGGACAGGCCATGTATTACATGAGACGTATAAGCCTCATTGAGAAGTTGAGATGTTGGCAAGACTTGAAGGCAATGAGAATAAGCAGGTATATATTTAGAAGAGCTTTCTACATGAGAGAAAGAAGTTGAGTGACTTCAAAGAGGTTGACTTGGAAAAAAATAATAAAAAAAGAGTTTGCCTTGAGAGACTAGGGTGGTTGCACTAGCTGAGATGGTGAGAGCTGCCAATAAAGTGAGTTTGCAGGGTAAGATTGGAGTTTCAGTGTTGACGCACTGGGTTTGAGGTAGCTGTTAGCTTTCCAAGTGACATGCCAAGTAAGCAGTAGAAATTCTTGTCTAGAATTCAAGATACAAATCTAGAGAAGGTGAAAATGCATATCAGTGGCAGAACCAATTCTAGTTCAAGGATTTTTGTACCAAACAGGGCAAGATGCATTTGAAAGGTTTAAGAATGGAATTTCATGGAGATGAGTACAATAGAAATGAATAAGAACACTCTGACAAAAAATGGAGTTAGCAAACATTTCCAATTAAAATTTCTTTCAGGTCTTTCAAAAACAATATAAATACAGCAGAATCAATTAGCCTCAAATCGACTTATTTGCTATTTTGAGATGGCAGTCCATTGTCTGAGGATTTATATACTCTCGTGTTCTTTCCTATTATCTTTTTGTTTGTTTGTTTTTCTGTAGAGTTCGACAGTTACAGAGCAGTCTTTCAACTGCATAAGTAAATTAAACCAATTCTGTAGGAAATTATGCAACATAGAGAATTCTAAAAAATTATCCACATGTGGATTTTTATTGGCCCTGATCATGTTTTAGAACGAAGTGATTATAACTTTGCCAAATGGCGTTAGCACAATAATAAAGGCTGGGGCATGCTGTTTTGGAATGATTTGCAGAGAGACTGAACTGATTACATGGTGTTTTATTTGCATTACATTAAATCCAGAGCACTTCTTAGAGCATGCTGAGATCCAAATGTTGAGCCAAGATACATTGAATGACATCAATTGGATGTGGTCACTGTCTCAGAGCTAAAGGACGCTGGAGCTCTTCTGCTTCTTTATCTTATAGCAAAGAAAACTGGCAGTTAAGTTTGAGTTGTCTTAAGTCACCAGGGACAGAACCTACCTTTTCTGATACCTAGGCCAGTGTGCCTTTAGCCAGATGTTTCTTCATGTGTCATAAAGACTTAAAATTTGCTTCTTTTTCTTGTGTCCCTTTTACAGGGCTTCTTCCGGAGGACAATCAGATTGAAACTCATTTACGATAGATGTGACCTAAACTGTCGGATCCACAAAAAAAGTAGAAATAAATGTCAGTACTGTCGGTTTCAGAAGTGCCTTGCTGTGGGGATGTCTCATAATGGTAAGTGAACACTTAGCACACATACTTTGCTGTTCTCATTATGGCTGCCAGATTGGTAGCCTGGGGGGCCATTGCTAAAAATGTGTACACTTTCCAATAAAATGCCAGATTTCGGGGGCACCTGGGTGGCTCAGTGGTTGAGCATCTGCCTTCGGCTCAGATCGCGATCCTGGGGTCCTGGGATCAAGTCCCGCATCAGGCTCCCCTCAAGGAGCCTGCTTCTTCCTCTGCCTACATCTCTGCCTCTCTCTCTGTGTCGCTCATGAATAAATAAATAAAATCTTAAAAAAAGAAAACGAAGTCACAAAACAAATTTGATAGTGACTTGTAACTTGATAGTATTATATTTGTCAGGTATTAGTTCTTTGAAAACTCATTATGGGCTCAAGAAATATAAAATGCCAAAGTGATCAAATAAAATCTGAAGTCTTGTTTCATGGGATATTTTACATTTTTCTTTCTTTTGCCTTCACCTGTCTCAAAACTGATCTGGTAAGAAGATAATGTTTGAAAGTCAACCTTCGTATGTTAGGATTCCAAAGCATCTGTGAAAATTAAAGTTTTATTCCATCATGCAGATGTTTAGTTTTCACAGTGGACATCTTCAAAATATTTGAAAATTACTACTTGGTTGATGTCCTATTCTTTAAAAACAGTTCTCAAAATTATAGTTTTATAATTAATATGGGTCATTTCCTCTAAAGGCAAGAATGTATTATGAAGAGATCTATCAGCTATACTGGATAGGATGGAGATTTGGCCAGACTTCCCTCACAATTGATTACATCTGCTGTGCAGCAGTATACAACTGCAGTCATTGATTGCAAAATAATTAACTGGTTTGATTCCATCAATTTCCTTTCTGTTTCAGACTTCATAAAACATAAGGGCACATTTTCAAGTCAAGGGTTATATTTTAGATGATGCAATCAAGTTGCAGTAAACTTATTTTATCTTTATGATGAAATCTTTGACTTTGAAATCATTATTACTAAAACTGCCTAGAAAAGCATGCCAGTTCTGCTCTTAATGGTATTTATTTTTTGCCCTTTAAAAATTTGTCACTTCACATAACATATATTTCCTGTTGCTTGCACAAAGTCACATGGTGTCTCCTTTTGCTAATCGTTTATAGGCAAATAATATTTAAAGCCCAGCCTATGTAGTATTGATGATATTATTTTCTCTTCCTAGGAAAGCCAAAGAAAGCCCATAAACTTAGTAATAATTTAATAATAAAGTAATAAAGTCATCATTTGACTTCATATGACAATTAATTTATTTTTATTTAGAGAGAGAAGAGCAATCTTGATAGGGGGTGTTCAGTTAGTTCTTGGAAAGACCAAAAAAAAAGGAATTAAATGTTCTGGCCTCAAAGACTTATGCAGTTCAACATTTACAAGATTGCAACTGTGCTAAGAAAATCCCTACTCAGAGGTTTTTATGGGAATGTGTTTGCTGCACAGAAAACATCCATTTGATCTTTGCACAAGAAGGGAAACTCAACATTGAGGTTTGGAGTAGTTTTGCCTGTTATCCTAAGAAAGGAAATATTTCCAAATACAGGGTTTTCTAGGAGGTAGTAGTAACTATTTAAAACTATTTTGTTAATTTATTAATGTTTTATGTGAATGGAACTCACTGTAATAACCCACCCAACTTATCAAGAGCCTTCTTGTATTATACCAAAATCAGTACCTCACTGCTTTCAGTACATATAAGAAGATATAAACTTCCTCCCAAAGTAAATTTACTCCATTCTCTGTTATTTCTGTTTCTTCTCTTTGGTCTGTCTTCAGTCCATTTGATGCATGTAGCTTGCCCATAGAGCCGCCCACTCCCAGGCTTCAAGGAGGCTTTTGAAATAACCTTCATAGAACTCTGAGGGCCCTGGGGAACATTTGTTGGAAAATCACTGAAACAAGGATTACTAAATCCTTTCAACTTTGAAAGTCCTATGATTCTAACCTAACTCAACCTACCTACCTCACTGAATCTTTCGCTTTTCAACAAACTAGACTATATTTCATAGACATTGTCATGGGTTTCTCAAATATGTAGGTATCTGGCATCTGTCAATGGCCTGAATGTAAGTTTTCACCTATATATCTTGGTGCCATAAAAATATAAATCGTTTGCCTGAATCAGGTCTTCTGGATGTTCTGAACAATTGCTCAGCTATTTAAGGCAGTACATTTGATGGTCACATAATGATGTAGACTTAAAGTACAAATCCAAAGCAGTCCAGGCTAAAGAAAGGATAAATGTTACGTTTGGTTAATGGCATATGAGTCCATCTTCAGATGGAACTTTCATTTTGATTGTGACACATAGCCTAAACATTGTAGGACAGAAGGATTTCAGAATTCTTACACTTGGGAACCTAGTTGTTTCTCAGAGATCTATTTTCAGCACTGAGGAGGAAAAGCACCGAAGCGTCAAACTGATGTGCTTTGGGAACACATTTTTTTGTTTTTCTGTAGTGATCAAGATAAACACGTGTTGCAGTTGTTTTGGTTATTTAACATACCATCATTTCTAGACCACGGGTCAGTTCCACTCCCCTGGCTTCCTGAGTCATGCTAAGCATAGTCAGTTGAATACCCTGACCAAACACCTTTAGAAGAAAGCTCCAAATGAAAGTAAAGCAGAAATAAAGACCCAGCTTCCTGGGCTATCCAGAAGTACATGTGACTTACCAGGTGATCACAGCATCACCTGCTACTTGGTTTACATTTTGAAGTAGTGAAGCTGGTATCTACAGATTCCTGATAAAAATACTCTCACAGATTAATGTAGTTTCTTCAATCAAATGGGCCCTCACATACACTTTGATATTTGTCTTAGAATAATTTTTGTTTTAAAGTCCTATGATCAAGATCTCTAACAGTAATCATATTTTTTAAATGTGTCTTCTTTATTTTTGGTAAGATAATTTATTCTTTAAGAACTTTGACTAGTGAATATTTTGTATTTGGAGCTGCTTTTCATGTGTGAATTAATAAAATTATTAAGTTTAGGCTGTTAATTTTATTTTATTTTTATTTTTATTTTTTTGTATACTTTTTTATTGGAGTTTGATTTGCCAACATATAGCATAACACCCAGTGCTCATCCCATCAAGTGCCCCCTAGGCTGTTAATTTTAAAAAATAATGTGAAGTAGAGAAGGATTGACTTAAGTTACTTATCACTCAGCTGGGTTTTCCCAATGCCACTGAGATTTGAATGAAAATTCTGCTTTTCATAAATATAAAAATTAGTGAAACCTTAGCTTTACTGATTAGGACATTCTATTATATAAATTATGGGGGGTTTTCCTGTTATTTAAAAAAAAAGCTGACAACTTTAAAAATAATTTCTCAGAAGCTTCATAAAAATCCAGAAAAATGATTTTGCAGATATTTGTGGCACTCAGCATTTTTAAGACAGCTCTCTCCTTCCTTGTAAAAAAAGAAAAAGGCGAATGGCAAATAAGTTTAAACTTCAATGTATTAGGTTTTTTCCTTTGGTCTTCTTTGTAATATAAAGGAAAATTACCCAAATGTTAATTTCCAGAAAATATCCCGAAGTCGAAAGTCCTGATGCACATGGCATTCGTGATGGCTTACACACTAGCCTCCTCTACCTCTTTTCTCCCACTGCTGACCTTTTCAACTTACACTTCAGGTAAACTGTGTACTTTGCCATTCGTGGAAAACACTCTATGGTGGAACCTTGGGTCTCTGTTTATTATGTCTTTTGGTTCCCTGTCACAATTCTACCTGGCATATAAGGCCCAGTTGAAACACCTTCTTCCCTAAGACTTTCTGATTCCCCTTCTTCCTCTTCTGTGTGTTTTATTCCTTCCCTGTAAAACCACGCTTTCCTTTATAAAGCAAGGGAGTGACCAGATCTATATTACCAAAAACTAAACCACTGGCAACTGTTAAAAAGGATAAATTAGAGAAATAGGGAAATTCATCAGAATACAAATGCAATATTATGAATTAAGACAGTGGGAACGGTGAGTGAGAAGAAAAGAACTTGAGAAAAATATTGGAGCATGACCAATGAACAAACACAAGGGTCTGAGGGAAAGCGAAGTTGTCAAACATTGTTCAGGGTGTCTAGTTAGGTGATAGGATGAATTAACCAAGAAAGGGAGATGGGGAGGAGACAGTTTGGAGGGGAAAATCAAAAGCTCATTTTTAAAACTGCATTTGAGGGTCTTATGGGGTATCCAGCATCTGTATATAAAGGAATATAGGAACAAGAGGAAATTCAAGGTTCTCAGGAGAGAGTTGGCAGCAGTCAGCACATTTTGTGACTTAGAAAGAAGATTGAACTAGGAACAGCAGAATATAAGGGAAGGAAGAGGGGCCATCAGAAAGGTCTGGAAAATAGGCAGAAAGATAGGAGAACCAGAAAAGCAGAAACCACAATGAGAACATTTTAAAATAAGAGGATGGAGAAGGTCAACAGTAGCAAAAGCTGGGAGAATGCTGGAGAGCTCGAGCAAAAAGGAGAACTCAGAAGAGGCCCCTAGATCTGGCTAGAAGAAAAAACATGGGGGACTTTTATTTTTATTTTTTTTTAATATTTTATTTATTTATTCATGAGAGACAGAGAGAGAGAGAGAGGCAGAGACACAGGCAGAGGGAGAAGCAGACTCCATGCAGGGAGTCCGATGTGGGACTCGATCCCAGGTCTCCAGGATCACGGCCTGGGCCAAAGGCAGGCACCCAACCACTGAGCCACCCAGGGACTCCATGAGGGACCTTAAGAGAAAAGTTTTGAAAAAATTTTTTTAAGATTTTATTTATTCATTCACAAGAGACACAGAGGCAAAGACATAGAGAGAGAAGCAGGTTCCCTGAGGGGAGCCCGATATAAGACTCCATCCCAGGACCCCGGGATCATGACCTGAGCCAAAGGCAGAAGCTCAACCACCAAACCACCCAAGGACCCCCAAAGTTTTGGAAATTTAAATGAGGTGTAGGCAAGATTTCAGTGTTCAATGAATGAATTAAATAATACCAGGTAAGAGATGCCTGGGTGGCTCAGCAGTGGAGTGTCTGCCTTCAGCTCAGGGCGTGATTCCGGTCCAGGGATCGAGTCCCACATCAGACTCCCTGCAAGGAGCTTGCTTCTCCTTCTGCCTATGTCTCTGCCTCTCTCTCTCTCTCTCTCTCTGTGTCTCTCATGAATAAATAAATAAAATCTTAAAAATAAATAAATAAATAAATAAATAAATAAATAAATAAATAAAATCATGTAAGTCTCTGGGGAACTATAAATTAAGTCACATGAGGCAGAAGTGTTTGGTCCTTCTCTGCTTTGGAAAGAAACCAAGACAAATGTTTAAATGTCTTCAAATAAATGTCCTCTACAAATAATTTGAAAATGTTATCCCTGAATAAAAATTTCTTAATATTGATGTTAAGCCTCCTCCTCCTTTTAAATAAAAAAAGCTAGAAAAGTATAGGTATTAGATTCCCAAATCCTGCAAAACCCCAAAAGGCACAAGTTTTTTCTCGAGAAAAGGGAGGTGGAAAAGCATAACTTACTGGCACCATCCATCCATATTAAAACCAATAATGTTATGTGTCTTATTTACATGATAAGGCTTTTGAAAAATAAACATGTTAAAATTGACCATGAGACATAGCCTTACCAATTGTCAAAAGCCTAATATGATTATTAATTCATCCCTTATATGTTAAAAGATGAAAATACTTTTAGTAAGACTCAATTCATTCTTCTGTTTTCTATTGATTCATAATTTTGAAAATCACTTTAATATTTAAATTAAGTAGCATTTGTCTTTAATGCTCTTACAATCGGGTAGGTGTTTTAAAAACACATTATTGTCATTAAAAAATACTGTTTCTTAGCACTATACCAAGATCCAGAGAGCAGGATATCTAAATTTGCATGTGCTTGGAGTTTGTGTGTTCAGTAAATCAGTACTAAATACACAGTACTGAATCTGTCATATGCTAGTGGTGAATTGCATTCAGTTCAGTAAAAGTGTATTATATAAAGGTTAAGCTAATATTCTTTAACCAGAAATTGCGTCTCTACCAAACCTATTCTTCCTGAAGGCTGCGTACTGATTCTGATACATTTTTTTTAAGCCAAGATATGTGGATTCTCTGTAGGTAATTAATTATCCCAAATATGATACTGAATGACAGTGTTTTGGAAGTTACTCTATTATGTCATGTGCAAAATCTATAGAACAGACAGAGTGTGTCTTTTTTTTTTCAGGGTCTCAGAGACTAGACAATGCTTTAAAAAAAGAGAAAGAGCATAGTATGTTCTGCAATATGCTATGTGTCATCAAGATTTGTAGAATTTTAGAGCTAAATTTAGAGCTAAAAGAAGGAATTCTTTTTAGAAGAGGTCTTCTTTTCCAAGTGCCTCATTTTATAGATAAAGCAGTTGAAGACCAGAGAAGTAAAGCCACTTTTAGCTAGTTTTTCACTGAGTTGAAACTAGAAAGTAGACTTCCTGACTACTTGAAGTGCAGTGTTAATTTCATTGCCTTCCAGAGAGGCCAAAAAAGTTCTTCCTCCCTGACTCATAGTAACACATGGAGCACTTTCTGCAGTAGCAGAAGATATGGGAAAACATACTTGTATATGGGCACACCCAGCCTTTATATTTCTAGTCCCCAATCTAGAATTTAAGTCGTCTTTTTCTGAGCTCTGACTTTTTGTCTTATAGGAAGCAGCATTCCAAAGGGAGAATTACTCCCTCTTCTTGATTCTCAGATTCTCTAGCCAGTGGGTGGAAAGAGGTTCAAGAATTAGTAGACCATTCCTTAAACAAGTTAAAGACAGAGAGATATATATATACATAAATATAGATTGGGTTTTCAGGATTTATTCTTTATCTATGGGAAGGAATCTAGGTCTATATGCCATGGCTACCATCCTGGTCTGTAGTTCACAGTAACCATGGTACCATGGTTGTCCTAGACCACTTTATCCACAAGTAATAAAAGCTGCATTTATTAGGCATTACTATGTGCCAGGCACTGTGCTGAACACTTTCTGGGCCTTATCTCATCACCTCACATGTGGTAGATAGGTATTATTACATAAGACTCAAAAGCAACAAAATAAAATCGGTGTTTTCTCCCTTAAAAAATACATACAAATAAAAATTGGCATTTTCTCTACAATTTCAGATTTCCATGTTTTATGCAAATTTAGTTTCACCAAATGTGATATATTTTTTATCCCTTTGTTGAAAATGCTACAATTATCTATATGATTAGTTGCACTGATAGTTAATTGAATCTAATGTACACCATGAGCATTTAATGATCCAGAAAATTTGTTTATAAGATTTAACCTTTTGGAGGAACTTCAACTTAAAAAAATTCACATTTTATTTAGATTGTTAGCAGAAGGCTTTCACTTTAATATGTCCTAAATCTAAAATGATTTTTAGAAGTTATTTTCAGCTATTTTTATTAGGTTACAGAAAAGCAAGACTAGCTAGCAAATGCAATAAGTGGCTACATTTGGCTGGAGAGATTTTTCTAACAAATTTTATTTTAATTTTTTTAATTGAAATATAGTTGACACACAATATTACATTAGTTTCAGGTATACAACATAAGGATGCAGCATTTCTATATGTTATTCTGTGCTCACCACAGTGTTGCTACCATCTGTCACCATGCATCACTGTTACAGTACCACGGACTATATTCTGTGTGCCTTATCCTTCCTTCATCCCTGTGACCTACTCATTCTGTAGCTGGAAGTCTGTACCTCCTCCTCTCTTTGGCTGTTTGTTTATTTTAAATTAACTTTTTGGTTTACCTTTTAGGAAAGAAGTGTTTTTCTAGACATGTAAACTTGAGTGTATATTTATACTTTCTTGCCTATAAAAATGTAACCAGAGCCTAGAGCAATGTTGGGCACACAGTAGACATTCAGTAACTATTCGTTGAGGGAAGAGATGGGACTGTGTATTCCTTTTTTTTTTTTTTTTAAAGATTTTATTTATTCATGAGAGACACAGAGAGAGAGAGAGGCAGAGACACAGGCAGAGGGAGAAGCAGGCTCCATGCAAGAAGCCTGACGTGGGACTCGATCCCAGGTCTCCAGGATCACACCCTGAACTGAAGGCGGCGCTAATCTGCTGAGCCACCCGGGCTGCCCGGGACTGTGTATTCTGTTAAACAGTTAAAGAGCAATAGATTGTTGGTGATTCTAGACACTCTATTTTGGTATGGAATTCTGGTGGTCTCCAGTCTTTACACCAAAATTTCTTCTCCCTTCAATATGCCATAATTTTTTTTTTAAGATCATATTTATTTATTCATGAGAGACACAGAGAGGCGGGGCGGGGGGGGGGCGGAGAGGGGTGGGCAGAGACAGGCAGAGGAAGAAGCAGGCTCCATGCAGGGATCCCGGGACTCCAGGATCATGCCAGGACCAAAGGCAGGCGCTAAACCACTGAGCCACCCAGGGATCCCAATACACCATAATTCTTACTGGGTACTTTCCTTCATGATCACTTTCCCAAACTTTGCAGTATACATACTGTCTTATTATCTGTTTTTAAACTTTATACTGTAGAGTTTAATTCAGCAAGCATAGATTGTATACCTGCCATGTGTATTTTGTTGCACCCAGGAGCAAAAATGAGAAAACTTGGTATTCATAGATTCTAGTAGAATAACCAACATAAACCAGTATAGAAGTACAGTCCTATTTTGCTACCTGAGCTAATATCTGCATGCAAAAAGAGCCCACCAATGTAATTTAGGAAGCTTTTTCTAAACTGTCCCAAACCCCAACTTTTTGATACACTCCTCATTGGGAGTAGGGATGGCATATCAGCATTTCTTATGGAAGATACTTTTTTTTTTTTTTAGAAATTATCAAGTGATTCTAATATGGCTGCCTCCCCTCTCCTTATTTCTCAACTGAGAACTACTGATGCACAAGGAATAACCTTAGTACAGGGAAGCAAATGATTGGACCAGCTTTACAGAGAAGGATTCTGAAAGGAATGTGCTACCTGGTTCTCAAGTAGTTGGGTTTTTTTGTTTTATTTCAATATATATTTTACAAAGATTTAACATGTGCTGGACTTTATACTAAATACTGAGGATACTGAGCAAGATTCCTGCCTTCGTGCAGATTACATAAGGGAGACAAGAAAATACTAGATAATTTACTGTGATCAGTGCTGTGAAAGAGAATACAATGAGTAATGAGATCATATCCTGAGGGACCTAAACAAATCTGGGGCAGAGGGGTGGGGACTGAGATAAGAATATGAGCAACCATTCATTGTCTATCCCTGTGGAACTAAAAAGAAAATGAGGAAGAGTGAGTAGAAACAAGATTTTTGAGCAAAAAATGGCAATTATTTAAAGATTTCTATTTGAAGAGGTCACCGGCAAAGGATACATTTACCAAATGGATGGATATAGGCTAATTTAATTTAAAGACATCCTAACTGAGAGGTAAGGTTCTCTTCCCCTCTAACTCAGAGTTCCCCAGGGAGGCCCCCATAAAGCTTAGTGATAAAGCTTATTTAGGATCACATAAAATGTATTTATGAATTTGAGACCCAGAGATGCATAGTAGTCTCTCCTCTAGCAAATTGAAAATGGAATTCACCAAGTATTCAGATGGAAATGTGTTTATGTGCTTTATAGTCTTACGGTAGAATGTACCGTAGACCGGTAGAAGGTACCTTTAGCATTATAATGTATAGCAAGAAACCATCCATTTATCCATTCCTGCTTGCAGCAACCATTGACACAGCACCATAAATGCTAGAGGTGAATGCTAACAATGAATATGATAGACTCGGCCCTCAAGGAGCTACAGTGTAGCGAAGAAGACAATCATAAGAACAACCACTGTGGGCAGCCTGGGTGGCTCAGCAGTTTAGCGCTGCCTTTAGCCCAGGGCATGATCCTGGAGACCGGGGATCGAGTCCCGTGTCAGGCTCCCTGCATGGAGCCTGCTTCTCCCCCTGCCTGTGTCTCTTCCCCTTTCTCTCTCTTCTCTGTGTCTCTCATGAATAAATAAATAAAATCTTAAAAAAAAGAAAAAAAGAAAAAAAGAACAACCACTATGCTACAACATGGGGAGTGTCACTATGCTACCACATGGGGAGTGTAAGAGTAGAGATACACACAGGGTAGTATTGACTGCGATATCAAAATGTCCTTATTATGGGAAAATGCAGAGTCCAAAGTGTGGCCCAAAAGTAGCATTAGTCAAAATAATATTTTGCGCGCCTGGGTGGCACACTTGGTTAAGTGTCCAGCTCTTGGTTTTGGCTCAGGTCACGATCTCAGGGTCATGAGACGGAGCCCCACATTGGGCTCCGCAGTCAGCACAGAGTCAGCTTCAAGCCTCTCTCCCTCTTCCCTCTATCCTTCCCCCCCTACACTTCCACTCCCCCCCGCCAAATAAATAAATAGTTTTTTTAAAAAAGGAACAAAATAATATTTTGCAGATCCTACAGGGGTGAGGGGGAGAAAAAAACATCTTAGTCAAAAGAGGTACACACAGATGATTTTTTACCCCCAACCTAGGCCTTACTAACCTCTCTTAAATGTTCCACTTTGCCTTTCTTTCTTTAATTTTCTTCTTCTTTACACTTCCTTACCCCACAGGAAGCCAAATGTTAAGTGAGGAAATGGTCTTTTTGACAAACATCATTAAGTGGTAATGCTAGAGAGTCAGGGGAAAGATTAGGGCTTCTCTCTACGATTTATAAAAGTACTCTCTGGTCTAATAACATGAAAGAAAGCGTCATCCATGTTTCTTTTATAACAGGGACAAAATAGATCATACAGATTTTTGGAGAACAAAGCTCCCTCCTTCAATTTGTGAAACATGTTGATCCTTTTAGGGCCTGACCTTATGTCAGGTGCTGGGGATGCAAACATGAATAAGGCATTGTCCCTGGCCTTCAGGATATTGTTCTATAGTGAGATTAATAGACACGTGAAATCAAAAGTACAGTTTGAAATTGCTGTCATTGAAGAAAGTACCAAGGGCTCTTGAAGTACAGGCGAATGAATAATAAATTCTGCTTGAAGAAGTCAAGGAAGGCCTCACAAATAAGGTAATGTTCGAATTGGGTCTTGAGGGATGAGTAGGAACTGGCCCTCACCTATTTTATGTGTAAGTAAATACCCTTTTCTCTCTCTGCTGAGCTCTTAGATCCTTTCACCTTCCCAGTGAGATCATGCATTAATATTTTTTTAATTAAAGAAGTGAACAATTTAATTTTTACAGATAGCCTGCGCTATCACTGTGAAATTAAAACATGAGCAAAGTTGGAGCAGAAAAACCAGACCTTGAGATTGGTGGAGGAGAGGAGGGGCTTTCCTGTGTGGGCACTGGGACTGGGGATGAGCAGCAGTGATTCAATGATGCATCTTTGTCGTTTCTCTCCCTCTGTAGCCATCAGGTTTGGGCGGATGCCACAGGCTGAGAAGGAAAAGCTGTTGGCGGAGATCTCCAGTGATATCGACCAGCTGAACCCAGAGTCTGCTGATCTCCGGGCCCTGGCAAAACATTTGTATGACTCATACATAAAGTCCTTCCCGCTGACCAAAGCAAAGGCGAGAGCGATCTTGACAGGAAAGACAACAGACAAATCAGTTAGTTCTCTTCTGCTATCTTCATTTGGGGTGGCTGGGTTTGTTGTTGTTGTTGTTTTGTCTTTGAGAAAATAATTCACCCTGTTACACACACATAGGCCGAGTTGTATTCAGCTGTTGGCTGTTACATAGTACAGACTGAAACACAGGAAAGGAAATGTTTTCAGATAGGATAAGTAACCCTTATTTTGAAAAGGGAAAAAATCCTTCAAGTTTTCCTAATAAATTGTTTGAGAATAGTATAAAGCCCCCCTCTGCCCACTGCCCTCCTTCAGGAGCCATCTCTTTTCTTGACATCAGAATAACTGGCACAACTACATCCATTCCAGCAGCGCTGCTTTCCTCTGGGAAGGGCCTGATCTAGGTTTGGAAAAGGTATGCATTCCCATTATTTTCCAGTTCAGGAGAACCACTAGAGTTACTTAGTAAGTTCCACGTGGGGCATAAAAATACATCTAGATATTACATGACCTTCTTCCTTTGTAGCTCTGTTGATGGCTCCTGGGCAACTATCCTTCCATTACGTATGTGAATTTTATCTTCTTTGAGGCTCTGAGCTGCCAGGGTTACTCCTACCCTAGATTCTCGAATATCGAACATCTCGAACATTGATTACCAGTTTAGAAAACCCAGAGTAGGTTATAATTGTCACTAAGTCAGATGTTCCAAAGCAGAACTCTTCCTCAATAGGAAGCTGAGAAAGCAAAATGGAATCGTTTTAAAATAAAACACAACAACACCTGGTTCTGCCTGTCAGCCTCCAGTATGACCTGGGGCACATCCCTGCCCCTGTTTCACAGGCAGGGGTCCGACTTCGATTGTATGGTCTGCAGCAGATCCCTAGGGTTGTAGGAAGTGCAGAACACATTCAGGCGATGCCCACCCGGTCCTTGAAAATCCTTTTATGCTATCATTTTTTTTCAAATGAACACTTCCAGGAGAGGCATGCAATTACCTTATAGATATGTGTGTTTTTCCCCACTCAGTTATATTTGGAGAAAATACAATTAGCCTTTAGTCACATCTCAAGATGTGATTTTTTTTCCCTTTTAGCTATAAACCATTAGAGTCGTGTCATCTTATAGAAAAAGAAAACTGGAAAAAAAAAAAAAAAAGAAAGAAAGAAAGAAAGAAAAGGAAAACTGTGGGATAATGCTGTATAAAGAGCCAAATGCCAAGAAGGACCATGAGTTTCCTGACTGAGAGGTCAGAGGTCACTGGTACCTTAACAGTATCATACCTGTATCCAGTTCTTCGCAATTTCAAAAAATCTTACACATTCATTACGTTCAAGATACATAGCTATCTTACAGCTGCTGTTATTATCCTGTTGTTTTTTTTTTTAAAGATGAGACTAGAGTCCAGAGAGGTTAAACATTTTGCCCTGAATTAACATAGTTAGCATGCAGAAGAACCCTGTGATGCAGGCCTTCTAACTTCTACCTCAGTGCATTCTGAGCATGATACTCCCTCCTGGAAGCTCGTCTTCCCCACTGGCTAGCAATGAGCCAGATGGACAGGTGCGCTAGGAAAGCTTCACCTTGGGAAAACGTGCTACACTATAATTTATTTTTACCAATGTTTAGAATGGCAGGAATCTTCTGCCTTGTTCTGCTATCTCAATATATTCGCAGCCAGGAATTCTGTCTTTTGCTCTTCCCAAATTTTAGGGTCTAGGACAACTATCTCCCATTGAGGCAGGACTGCAGACTCTAGGTCCTAGTAAAGCTGAGTCTGTGTATTCATTAAATGCCCCCCAAAATTGGGGCACAGCAAAACAAAAACCAGCGAAGACCTCTGTGTTGCTGATGTGACTATGGAAAATCAACTGTGTTTATTCAAAGGTAGAAAAATAAAAGGAAAATTAGTGGCCTGGCTAAAAGGGGTTAACAGCTGAAGGCAGACAGCAGCAGTTTGCTGAGAGCCAGTGTGAGACAGGGACCTGGAGGCTGGGGAGGCCCAGAGCTGGGAAGGGAGCTAGGACAAGGATGAGGATGGGGAAAGAGTCCAAAAGCAAACTGTTTACTCCATAGTTTTGCCTCAGGCTATTTAGTTTCCAGGAACTGCTTTCTCACCTTCTCTTTATCTCCCAATCCATACCTGCAATCCATGCTGGAAATCCTATCAATTTCATAGTACCTGGAAGATAGGAGGAAGGCATTAAAAAAAATGTTTTTCCCCAGTAGTCAAGAATTTAAATGTACACTACCAGTGAGCAGCATATTCTCTTATGTGTTGCTAGAGGGCAAAGAGCCCAGTCCACTATAAATCACTTTAAAACCTCATGCCAATTGACAATTTGGCTCTAAATCTTTGAGTTAAAAATAAGATAATTGTAGGCTCTTTATGGGATAAATAGGTATTAAGGTATTTTAAGAGAAAGGACTGCAAAATGCTTGATTATAGGCTTCTCAAGTTCAGAGGCCAAATGTTTGTCATGTTTTCCTTTATAGTAACTAAGACTGTGCTTTGCCCATAATAGTTACTCAGAATGTATTTGTTTAATTGAATTAAAAACTGTTGCCTGTGCCCCTTTGAAATTCTGGACTTTGAACAGAGAGCCTTTAACTAGCCCAATATTTGCTCACCAACCTGGACATCATTAATGGTCTGGATAGAGGCAGAATTGCCTCTTGTTAGGGTCTGGAAAGGAAAGAGAGATAGGGCCAAATTAAAATAATCCATTCCCTGATTACACAAAACTGAAATAGAATTATTTGGCTCTCTTTTCTCCTTATCTTGCAAAATCAAATTAAGCACTAGTGGAAAGAAATAGTTCAGAGAGAATATGGTAGAAGGGAAAAAAAATCCAAAATGTGATTTCCAATGAGACTAGAGATTTGTTCTTTATCTTAGTGGTCATGTTATTTATTTGATAGCATGCTCTCAGGGGTGTTATGTTATCTCTTGGCCAAGACTTATGAAAGTTAAGATTTGCATTGATAGGAAAAGTCATGCAGAAGTATGAACTCTTGAGAGGGTGGAGGATATGGAAAAGTGGCCATGGCTGGTGCAGTAGGACAGCTTGGGTCTCATTATACACCCTGCTTGAGACTGATGTCATTAGTGTTGGTTAGGCCAAGCCTGGGGGGCCGGCGGGGGGGTGGGGGTGGAGGCTGCTGAGCATAATGGATGGCCAGTTACCCAGAATCTTTGGAAAAGGAAACAACTTTATTGAAAAGGCCATTCTTCTTTATCTTACTGCTCAATTTAACCATTGCCTATTCGGTCTCATTTGGGGATACCTGCTAATCTCTCCTCTCAGGACCTGTACCAGCATTTGCCTTCAGGCCAAGCAGGGCTTCTCCCTTCTCAACTAAACTTCAGTCTCCTGTATCTTATTTCCTGGTGCCATTCTCACCTTTCAAAACAGATAAATGAGCAGATAAATGAAATGCTTCTGTGTCCCTCCCATCTTTTTAACTTTGACATCGTGTCTTCAGGTTATGACTCCCCTACTTTTCATTGCCATGTCTGAAAGAATAATGCTTGGAAAGTTTAGGCTCAGGGCTGGATGGGATACAGACTCACCGGATACAGTTAACCCGAGAAGGAGGTTCACTAGCAGTAAACCTTTAGCTGCCCTCAAAGGGGATTGGCACTGACTGTCCCCACAATCTCTTTCCCTTTCAGTGGCTTATAGCAGCCCAGCACCTTCTTTAAGAGATCCCGCTGAACTCTGAAAACCGTGAATATAGAACCAGGGTGCTGTGTTTCATGATGGCAACTTGAGAACTGAATGGACTTTGGAAGTTCCCAGTGTTTGAATATTACCCTGATGTGATGAACACACTGGGTGTGTCATTGTCACATGACCCCATGTTTGTTGGTGAAAATAAACAGAGAGTGGTTTTCAAAAACCATTTTCAGTGCCATGGTTTGTCATAAAACAATAAATAGAGAAACCCTTGGTACGCCTGCCAACTTTTCATCTCATATCTGAGAGATGGCAAGGCCCTGGCTGCACTATCTGCAAATAAGGAATAAAACTTGTTATTTGTACTGTATTGGACTTTGGGTCCCAAAGCATCACATTGCTTCTGATGGGTACATGTAGAGTCACTGTTTTTATAATTACGAGAGCAAAGTGGTGCCATCATAAAAATGGTTTTTCTAGTGTGTGAAATACAAAACTACCAAATAATAAAACCGACATGGAAATGTAAACTTTTGTGAATTTTCCCATTCTAAAATTTACAGTGGCCGTCAAAGCCTAGTAACTCTCAAAGCTATTGGAAAGATATCTATTCTTTTCTGTCCTACACTTACAGCTAAACAAAGTGTGGTTTCTTTCCCCTTTATGTACAAAAAAACCTGAGTGAGTTGGAATTTGCTCCCCTAAGAAGAAAGATACTGGACAAACTGTCAGAGAAAAGAGACTTAGGAGCCTCCAATATAAATAAAGAGCAGAATAGTAGTGCTGATTTGTTTGGATGGCTAATAAAGAAGCTGGGCGCCTAGGATCATTAATCCATATATTAATGTTAATAAAATAAATTCCTTTATTGCCAAGGCTATCAAGAATAGCTGAAGATATAAAAGACCTGAACCAATAGTGTTCTTTCAGACAATAAATTTAAAAATATATAGTTAAGAAAAGCATTTAGATTTTTTTTTTCTTAATGATTAGACTCAGTTGACCAATACCCTTGTTTGCCAGTTGAGTAACGCTTTGGCTGACAGTAGATGGTTTTTTAAGAGCTGTGGTTATGTGCTAGTTCATTAGAGTGTGAATAATTCTTCCCATTAAGTTTTTATTTCTCTTAAATCTCTAAACCATGCAGGAAAACAGAATTACATTTGAGAGAGTTTTTAAATTAACATCAGTCACATCCAGCACTTAACTAGCACTTCTAGGAAATAATAGTTCAAAAGGCACCGCCTCCAAGACCCCATCATAGAAGAGCATCGGTTTAAAAGCCAGTGTTTCTCCCAGGATAGTCATTTTATTTAAAGAAGGAAAAAGCAGGAAAGACATGTAGAAAGCAATAGAAAGGGAAAAGAACTCATCATGAGTCAGGAGATCTAGGTCCAGTTCAGGGTTTGCTGTAAATAGTTATTTGACTCTGGAAAGTCTCTTGGCTTCATTTAGTTTATTCATATCTCGTCAGAGAATGATGATGTAGGTGATTTTTGAAGATCCCTTTGGGTCTATAAATCCCATGGTTCTCAACAAGAGGAAAAGAGAAATGGGCAAAAGCAGAAAGAAAATTGGAGAAAAAAAAAAAACTAAAAAAAAAAACAAAAAAAACTAACCAGTGGGTTTTGACTAACATTCACTCATTATAGCTAATCTAGGAGAACCATGCATCTCTAAAAGGATGAAAGTCAGTCAGAAGAATAAGGAAGAAGGAAACAAAATGAAGAAGATAGGCCCTAAGAATTCAGTTTCTCTTCCTTGAGACTTTGTTCTAATCTGTCATGAAAACTAAGGATATCAAGAATGCTCCATGAGATGAGGCACACATTTTTTTTTCAAGCCAGTTTGAACTCTGACGTGGTTAGCAAGTGATGGTTTGTGAATGGGTAGAGTTGTCTGTTACACTAAAATTTCAGTCTCTCAAATTGGAGCAATCACCAGGACAATCTGTGCTTTATTAGTTGACTTTCTCATTTGTCTCCATTAGCTTGTTGTTTGATTATTAGAAAAGAGCTGTAAACTTAAAGCATTCATGCAGAATCCCTTTTATAACTTGTATATTAAAATGATGTTATGTATTACTAAGGAACACTATTCTTCTATTTCTCCAGTCAAAAAAGTCAACTTTTATTACTCTGTTTTCATTATTAAGCCAGCTTCCCCCCATGATCATTGTGTTATATATTAGCAGCATGCAAGAGACCTGTAACTAAATTTAATAATATATATAAAACAGTACCTATAATCCTGGCTTTGATATGTGGAGCCATTTTTGAAAATCAAAATATGTCAAAAATAATTACATTTGATGTATCTCTCCAAAGAAAACTAATTTTCTTTTACAAAAACTATTTTTGCTCCCCTATAAAAACATTCTGTTGAACTGCAATTTTCTTCATGTCAGTCTCACCTTTTTTTCTGGTCTGTCCAGCATATGAGAAATACAAGTATCATAGTGGCCAGGGGCAGATTCACCACAAAGTGAATGAAGCTTAAGCGTCAGGGCTCCTCCCTTGCACAGAGCCCCTTCCAATGCTCTGGGAAGGGTCCGAGAAGTTTTGCTCTTAAAATTTGTACTATTGAACCCAGCAGTTGTCAAGATGTACCCAATGGTTGTATGCATGTCAGGCCCCACAAAACCTGGATCCTGATAATTTATTATCTTCCTGTTCTTTCCCGTTAAGGAGAAATGCTTATCTAGCCATTTGATATAGTGTCTGAAGATAAATAGCTCCAAACTAGAAGTGTAAAATCATTATGACCAAATTTGAGGATGCTGTGGTTTCTCTTATAATAGCAGATCATCAGATGATACCGTACAAGCTAATAGAATTTGGAAGGCTTCCCTTTGATTTGTAGAATATACAGAAATATGGAAGTGAAGTTCATTTTATTTTACCAGAAGTGTAACATTAAATTAATGATCCAAGATAAATTACACAGGTCAAATTCCACTTGGTTTTAAGAGTTCAGCCTTCTGTGAATCAGGCAAGTTCACTGTCTTTTCACTATTTTGAGGGGGGTGGGAGAGAAGGTCCCAGTGTGAAATGGGTGAGTTAAGTGTTGGCCATCTAAGAATCGGTGAATTGGTGGCAAAGAAAGGCAGATTTTCATGCAGATGGTGTCTGGTGATCACTTTTGCAATTTGACAGATTTACATGGAGGCTGAAATTACCTTTGCAGACTTCAAAAATGCAATGAAAACAGTGTAGTCTTGGAAAAACAAATCTACCTGGTAGTCATTTGCATGTCAATGCCCAGAATTCCCTACCAGTTCACCACTTTTTCAAAATGCTGAAGGGATTAAAAAAAAAAAAAAAAAAAAAAAACCTAGAATGGTTTGGCATGATGGTGGGGGCTGCTGATTCCTTTCTCCGTCCTTGAGTGTTTACTGCCAGGAAATCCTGACCAACATCGATTGCCAAGGGGTTAAAGTCACATTGTTGTTAAATTGGGAGAGAAAATTAGCAGGATTTTGTGCCCTATGTTCAACTATCACAGAGTTTCAAAAACAGGAACCTGGGGCTTTATATGAGGGGACAGGGGAAGTCAAGGGGAAGAGTCACAGGGTGATTTATCAGGGCATAGTTCCAGATAAATTGCTTACATGGAGGTAGAAGAATTTCATGCATACATTCTGTGCCAAGAAGCCAAATGGTTGAGCAGAAGCCCATCCAGAAGTTGAAGTGGGCAGTGCTGGGTACAGTCTTTCCATATGTGAAGACAGGATGATTTATAGCCATGTTATTTTGTACTTACATACATACAGCTACCTGTATGGTATCAATACCATCTGATTCTCATAGCAATAAAGAAAGTCAGTATTTTAATGACAGAAATTATAATATGCTATAAAACTCCCAGAGGACAGAAACCACATTTTTCTGTAGGTTCTATAAAAGCATGTCTTTCTCATGATTAGAATCTGACATTCTGGGGTAACTCAGCACATTTTAACTGATGTGACTGATTATCTGCTCTTTTTTCCTCTCTCGTTAAGAATATCAATCCTGAAGTAGAAAAAAAGAAAAAAAAAACAAGCAGAATGTTTAAAAACATAGTAAGCATTATTTGTTTCCTAATTTACTTGAAGAATTAGAGCCACCAAGCAAATTTACTTTTGGGTCCTTGCAAAGCCTCTGCCCTCCTTTGGGGTTGATCAAACAATACACTTGAAGTGAATTTTTTGGTTAGGAAAAAGGAAGAATTTCTGGAATAATTCCAGTGAATGGTGTTGAAATAATATGCAAGTTTGGAAATCTACTCAACATCTAAGAGTCCGTAGCATTAGTGTTATTTCTTTCAGTGTAGACCAGACTTAATAGTTTGGTGAAAATCACAGACTTGTGTAGAGATTAACAGTTACAATCTCCAAACTTGAAGGTAGCTACTGCTACTCAGTATACTGCTTCCTCTTGCCCATCAGGAAAGAATTCTCAGCATCTCTGCTT
This sequence comes from Vulpes lagopus, assembly GCF_018345385.1. Lineage (NCBI taxonomy): Eukaryota > Metazoa > Chordata > Mammalia > Carnivora > Canidae > Vulpes > Vulpes lagopus. Next base: position 52,065,954 of record NC_054830.1, read on the forward strand.
AAAAGAAACTTTAGTAACACCAGAGACCTCATGTTCAGTGTTCATGCATGTGTGTACATGCTCCCATATACCCACATTAGACCACACACATGTGTACACAGCTTCAGAGAAACGCAACTAGAATATCTTCAAGAGAAAAGATGGAAACATCCAATTTAATCCACTGCCCTCGATTGAGAAATTTGAGCCTAGGAAAGATAAATGACTTTCCTAAAGTGACATACTTAACCAAAACTGGAACACAAACACCCTCAACTCTTATTCCAGTGCTTTCAGGTCTACACTTACTTGAATGAGATTGGGAGTTTAACTTCTATAGTTCAGTATTTCCAGTGTATATAAAATGCTGCCCCTTCTCAATCAGAGTAGCCTAGAGAATTTCACAATGATGGCAACCCTTTGGTCAGTCTATACAAGGAAACGAAAGAAGAGAGATCATTTAATGACTAGCAATTTACTTTTGATGGCACCCTTTTGCAGATTGAGTAACTGATGCACGTGTTTTATTGATTATTTGACCTTTAAGGACAGATATTGTGAAAAATAAGTTCAAAACCATTTTTTAATTTTGCCACTTTATATGAAGTGCTTACCCACAGGCTTAAACATCTGGCTCTTTCTGAAACAGATTGCTTCCAGAGCATTAAGAAAAGAAATAGACATTTTCTTGGCTCAATATTTCTCATCTGCTTTCAAACTGATTTTTTATAGTTAAGTATATTTTACAGGCACACTGCGTTTCATTTGAGATCTGAGTAGATTTAATCTAAAACTGCAAGATTACTTTATGTTCAAGTGGGTGTGTTCAACCGAGTTGCCGAAATGATTTTTTTTTTTTTTATTGAAAGAAGGTTAAAAACACACTCTCTTGAAAGCCAAGATAAACAACAGATTTTGTATGATTTTTACAAGTCAGCAACAAAGTTTCTCCAAACAACCAAAACTGGAATTATTAGCCAGTCATAAGTAAAATGTTGCAGTATAAGTTGAAAGAAAAGAAGACCAAGCTTGGTAAAATATGTTTGGTCCCAGAAGACAATTAGGAGCAATAATCAGGAGATGAGAGTACTTTCTCATTAAGTATCTTCAACCTTAAAGATTTTAGTTAGCGAAGCAAATGTGTATAAAGAAACTGGAATGGGATTCACCCTGAATTAGAGATCTCCAACTCAGCCACTTCCCTTTTTTTTTTTTTTTTTTGCAGCCATTTGTTATCTATGACATGAATTCCTTAATGATGGGAGAAGATAAAATCAAGTTCAAACACATCACCCCCTTGCAGGAGCAGAGCAAAGAGGTGGCCATTCGCATCTTTCAGGGGTGTCAGTTCCGCTCAGTGGAAGCCGTGCAGGAGATCACAGAGTACGCCAAAAGTATCCCTGGTTTTGTAAACCTTGACTTGAATGACCAAGTAACTCTGCTAAAATATGGTGTCCATGAGATCATTTACACGATGCTGGCGTCCTTGATGAATAAAGACGGGGTTCTCATATCAGAAGGCCAAGGATTCATGACAAGGGAGTTTCTAAAGAGCCTGAGAAAGCCCTTTGGTGACTTCATGGAGCCAAAGTTTGAGTTTGCTGTGAAGTTCAATGCACTGGAATTAGATGACAGCGACTTGGCAATATTTATAGCCGTCATTATTCTCAGTGGAGGTAAGATGCATCTTTTGATCTTCCGTGGAAGAGGGTGGGACAGCAGTAGGATAACTGGAAGAATTTTGACATCCTTTTCTCTGTACTGCACTTTCATGCAAAAATATGCCAGTGGCATGATGCCATGAGAGCATCACTACACAGGTAAAGTACCAGGAGAGAAGATCATATATTTGCTGTTGGAAGGCTGTGGGCAACCCAGCCTTTCCAGTCAAATCCAAACATGAAAAACAAATGCCCTCTTCTTTTTTCTCCTTTTTTTTTCCTTTTTATTTTCTTTTCCCGTCTTTTCCCACCCCTCCCCTTCTCTCCGTTCACTCTCCCTTCTCCTTCCCTTTCCTTCCCATCCCTTCCTTCCCTTCCAGCCAATCTATTCTTCATTTCATTTAAGTAATGACATGTACAACTTTGCTTAAGTCACAGTGCTCACTTGGCATAGAGGGAGCACAACTAAGTGGTTTGGGGCAGATTTTGTTCCTGCTCTACCATCAGGAAGATATTACTTTGAATTGCTTTCCTAATATCAGAAATCGAGTAATATTTATCTACTGACTTCCACCTATTCCCTCAGGTAGATTTATCTGATGGCTTCCCTTAAAGTAACTTTGTGAGGTGGTTGGCTGTGATTAAAAATATAATCTGAACCAGAGAGCACAGAACAGAGAAATAAATTGAGTTATTTAGCAATTCATTGTATTTTTGGCCTTGCAAGTACATGATCTAACTGACCAACTCCAAAGCCAGGTTTTATACTAAATGCTACTTTCATTGGCTTCTCCACACATTTCCAGCTTATGTAGAAAGTTTTACTGTCATGTCTCTGTATAAAATTGTCTTTAAGCAATGAGTTTTCATTACTGAAATGGACTTCAGGTGAGCTTTTTGTGTGTACTCTACAGAGGATACTCTGTTGGCAAAAGCTGATGTGGGGAGGGATGGTGGTCCTATAGATGTAAACTGTAAACTATATAAGATATTATAAAGAACATGGTGTACTCTGTCCTCCTTTGTTGTCCAATTACTTGAGAGCAGAATACTTCTGAAATCAGGTGCCTGATATATTACTACTAATAATAATGATAGAAAACACTTAAATACCTACTGTCTTCTAAGCAGTATCCTAAGCATGTGATACACGTTCACTTAATTCTCCAGCCCAGCAAGAAAAGTACGTTTTGCAAAGGAGGAAGCCAGAGCCCTGAAAGGTTCAGTCACTTGCCCAGGGCTACGTAGCTAACACAGGATAGAACCAGGATTCTGAACTCCGGTAGTCTGGCTCCGGAGTCTACAGTAATACTGCCCTTTAGGTAACTTGGGTGCAAATAGATGACAGTGCAGCCCAGGTTAACTCTGGAGCCTCCACTGCAGTGTCAAGTTGTAACTCCTTTAAAAATGGTGTTTGGGGGGTTATATTTAATGTAACAAAAACTACTGTCCAACATGTTGTAATACCTTAACTGAATCTACTTAAACAGATCAACCCTCGATCCTCTGGGATCCATGATCAATTCAGCAAAGAAGAATGAGATTCTAGTTTATTTGAGGTGCATTAGGAGAAGAAACTTAAATTTTGAAGCACTAGATGAGAAAACAGGTTGTTATTGCTTAGCTAATAATTTGAAGCACATTTTATTTTTTTAGGCATTTTATTTTTAATGCAAAATAGAAATATTAACATTTGATATGTTTCTAAGTTTTTTCCTGAGCATACCATATATTCCATGTTTATATTCAATCGTTTTCCCCATGTCATTACGTACTCTTTGTTAATATTTTTCATTAATTTTTGAAAATAAAAGTAATACGTGGTCATTTCATAATTCAAAGGGTACAGAAAAGTGTGAGTGGAAATTAAAGGCCTCTGTCCTCAGAATAAAATAAGATTAACAAAGTCCTATTCCTCCTCCTGAAACGTTTCTGTCCATGTGCTAGCATATATATGTATGTATATATGTATTAGATACATATATGTAATATATGTATTCACACTACCATTTTAATGACTATAAAATATTCCATTTTAAAAAGGACCATTATATACCAAATAATCTCTTTACTTATTTTTTTTTTAAGATTTTATTTATTTATTCATGAGAGAGAGAGAGAGAGAGAGAGAGAGAGGCAGAGACACAGGCAGAGGGAGAAGCAGGCTCCACTCAGGGAGCCCGACATGGGACTCGATCCCAGGTCCCCAGGATCACACCCCAGGCTGCAGGCAGCGCTAAACCGCTGCACCACCAGGGCTGCCCAATCTCTTTACTTATGATTGCTAATTTAAAAACCTATCAACAAGAACATAGAAAATTATCAAAAATGTGTTCTAAATTTTTGTTTTAGTGAACATTATTAAGTATAAATTTCTGTTCAAATTGCAAATTATTTTCTCATTCTAAAGTACCAGAAGTGAAAAAAATAAATAAATAAAAATAAAGTACCAGAAGTGGAATTGCTGGGTAGATGATTATAAATATTTTTAAATCTTTTGTTACATCATTGCCACATTGTTCACCACAACATTTATGAGTTTATATTCCCACCACAGATATACTAAAGGAAGCATTTGAAATAAGCTATTCAAAGATGATTAGTTGCTAGCCAGGGCAGGTTTACACAAGAAACAGTCATGATAATTCTGGACTTTTTTGAACAAATTTTGGGGTTTTTATGTTTTGCTTTTTAGGATTTATTTATTTTAGAGAGAGAGTATGTGTGTGCAAGCAGGGGGAGGGGCAGAGGGAGAGGGGGAGAGAGAGAATCCTGAAGCAGACTCCCCACTGAGCACAGAGCCCTATTTGGGACTCCATCCCAGGACCTTGAGATCATGACCTGAGCTGAAATCAAGAGTTGGCCACTTAACCAATTGAGCTACCCAGGTGCCCCAGTGAGCAATATTGTTTTATGGGCCTGTGAGACAACAGGGTGTTTTCATCTAGGAAAAAAGCCATTATGGCCTATAACTCACAAGCCAGGTTATTTAAAAATAGCAATTATTAGGCTTTAAATTTTTATTATTGCAATTTATTAGGCTTTAAATTTTTCATTAATTTGTCAAAAAATAACAGTAAGTTGATTGCAGGCTTTGGTTTTTTTTAATTATGAAAATTTAAAATGGTACATTTTAAATGTGGATGCTATATAAATGAGTTCCTTCTGGTCTTACACAGACCACTTTAACAGTAGCCAATATCCAGATCTTATTGGATCCTCACAACAATGAAGAAGGTAGCAGCCAGCCATAAATTATTAAAGTCTTATACCTGTGGTTATAATGAGAAGAAAACCCTGTAAATAATTTTAGACTTCCTTAAAAAGAAAAATAGAATTAACCATTGACTAGTTCCCATATCTCAAAAGGCAAATCCTTCCCTGATCAAAGTTTGCTTTTGTAGATGAAGTCTACCTACAGGCAATAGATAAGAATGAATAAACTGGACCCCATGTTTGCATAATACACAGAAATTTGATTCTCTTCTTTACTCGGAGAAGCTGATTGGGTATGGGCCAGAGAAAGAACTGCTCAAGTCTTTTCCAGTCCAAAGACTGGACTTCAGTAAGATAATAATCCCAGTCATTTGTAGATGCTGAGGTCAATATCCCAGATTGTGGCTTATTAGATCATTTATATTATTATATATTTCTCAATGAGTTCTAATTTTTTTCCCTATCCTGGTCTTTCCAGAAAGGGAAAACATTCATGCAAGCAAGAGGCAGTGATCTAGTAAACAAATTTCTGATCCTACCTAATCTTAAGAAAGGTTCATCATTTTCTTTTGTGTAGTTTACATTGAAGTCTATAGATAGTTTTAGTGATCCCAGAAAGAAGAGCTTTTAGCAGGGGCACCACTGACCTCATTCTGAGCTAGCCTTAGGATCACAGAAGAACTTCGTCTGGTGAAGGTGCCATAACCCTAGACTGAAGGAAGAATGGGAGATGGGCACTCTTACAAGAGTAAGAGTAGGGTGGTAAGGAATTAGGGAGAGTAAGGGCAAGGCATCTCCAGAAGACCCAAAGGGGACCTTTTTTTTTTTTTTTTTTTTTTTGGATGAAAGTACCTGATTTGACCCAACTAAGTATTTGCTGAGGAAACTGGAGTTGCTATAGTAAGATCACTGTCATTCAACTTCAAACCTAGAAACTGCTGATATGGTGAGATTTGGTACTTAGATTGGCCTGGTGCTTAGCATCTTTGCTGTTTACTCAGCTCTCAAACCAAGCTAGCTGAGAAAGATGACCTAGTTCTTCTCAAGTTTTTCCTCCTGTCTCTCTCCACTGAGCTCGAAGCAAGAAAAAAATGGGACAACAAAGAACAAGAGTCCAGAATCAGATAAAAGACAGCACTTTATACCTCTTTCAGAGCATTTCATATATGTTCTCTTGTTAGATCCCGACAATTCTCCTATATTTTTATCCTTGTTTCATAGAAGGAAAAGCAAGGGTCATAGACTTAAGCTGTCTGAGATCTAACAACTAGTGAGCAGTGGGACTGGAGCTGAAACCCATGTGTCCTGTCCCCTTGAAGTGCCCTCTCTGCCACACACCCTATCCCCTGCCACCTGGCTAATGGATCATGGTCACCCTGCTCACACCTGTGTTGGTGGCCACAACCTGTGCTCCCTTCACCATACCCCCTAAGGTATGGGCCCATAATTCAGCAGTACTGCTTCCTCAGTAGTCATGATAAGTAATAGCTTCCCTTGCTCCCTCTAGGATGGGTGGTGTCAAGAGTAATAAAACTGCCTCCAGCATGGGCATGTTTGCAACTGGCGCCACAGCTTCATGCCAGCCATACTAGCAAACTCCCAAAACTACCCAGCAACCAAAGCCAAGTATAAAGCTCAGTAAAACTGACAAGCCCCAGGACACTCCATTGGACTCTTTGCCCCCTTGAGCATTTGCTGTTAAGTGAAGAAAAGCATAGGAAGGTTCCAGCTGGAACTCTGCAACAGGATAAAGCTCTTTTTGTTAATTCAAAACAGTTTGGAATCCATTGCAGTTCTTCCGAAACTTCCAAGATATGGGGGAGGAAATTCACTGGGTTTTACAATATATTTTTTGGGGTAGATTGCCATCACCATCTTAATGACAGAGAAGATGTAAATATTGATACAATGGCCACAGATGGCAAATCATCAGCCTCCTCGTTTACCCTCTTGAGTATGGCTTGGTTATGCAAACCACCTCTATAGCAGCTCCTTCCTTTTCCAGCAATCGCAGCCATGTTCTTTCTCTGTGCAGCAACTTTGGACAGCTGGTCTTGGAGTGATCATGGGTGTTTCTGCTGTTGAGTGGGCAGGGAGCTGAGAGAATAGGGCACAAGAAAGGGGAATTGTTCTCATAGCTGTACGTTTGCAGATCAAGGAAGAGTTGATGCTCTTAAGACAATCGGGTACGTCCTGGTTCTCTCAGGTCAGTAACCCAGGGCTTCTAATTCTTACTCTTGGTCTTGACTATGTATGCGTGTATATATGTGTCTTTTTTAATCTGTTGGAATTAGAATAGAATCAAAGCACAGCATCCAGTCCAGAATATGTACTTAGTAAATGCATATTGAATGCATAGTAGTCAAATGTTAATAATAATAATACTGTCATCGACACAATACTTCACTGTATGCCAGGATATATACTGAGCACTTTACCAATGCTCATAATCTTCGCTTAACCTTTCCTGCAGCTCTGCAAAGTCTGATATTATCCTCATTTTACAAATGGAGAAAATAGAAGTTTAGAGCTCTAAGATTAAGCAGCTTGCCCAAAGTCACAGAGCCAGTAATTGATGAGGCCAAGATTCAGACCTAGGTCTCTCTGACCTTAAAACTGATGCCCTAGGTACTACTGTCTTCCATGTATTGAGATGTGGAAACATCCCAGTTAATTACCTTGGTCTTGGAGTTCTTTGGCAGTTACCAAAAACTACCTATTTCATTTTGCCTCCAAATATTTCAGTCAAGAATTTTCAGGTTGTAGTTTAGATATTTCTTACTAATATACAAAGCTCTTCTCAAGACACTGTTTTAACCTAACAAAATGATACCCCAGGTTTGAAAATTGCTGTAGGAAGGAATGGAGCCCAGTATATAACACTGAAGCCTGGTGCTGTGTTCTTTTTTTTTTTAAGATTTTATTCATTTATTCATGAGAGACACAGAGAGAGAGAGGCAGAGACACAACACAGGCAGAGGGAGAAGCAGGCTCCATGCAGGGAGCCCGACGTGGGACTCGATCCTGGGTCTCCAGGATCACGCCCTGGGCTGAAGGCAGCACTAAACCACTGAGCCACCTGGGCTGCCCTGGTGCTGTGTTCTTAAACTTGTTCAAGTAGCATGGCCCTTGGAAATGATGGCATTTGTTTGTAGCTTATCGTCACAAAAATTGACAATAAGCTTTAAGTAACTAAGTGAATATGTTCATACTTCATCAGATACCATCTTACACCGGGTTCTAAGAGAGATAAGTGGTTGCAGAAGAAATTTATGAGAGAAATTTAAAATTGTTAAAATACCATCAAGTAACTTCATGTCTTCCTGCCTGTCAGAAGCAATCAAACTAACACTCATTCAGCTGTAGCTGTGAACACCTCATGCCACTTCTCAGGCACAGAGTTTGAGGACCTTAGTTTGAGTATTCCATCTCTCTTCCCCACCCCTCATTGCCCTTCAAAATCTCGAGGATATTTCCAGCTCATGTGTGGTCTTTGCATTTTCTGCAGAACTCTTTTACAAGTTAGAATGGATGATGTAGCAGTTCTCTAGAACAGGAGACAGAGTACCTGTGCCTGAGTGGGCCCACACTTTCCTTGAGGAAACTGCACCTTAACGAGGCCTCTGATTCTGCAGGACCCAGTCACCCCCCACATCTCTTTGTCTGTTAGCATCATCCTTACTAGTTGACTGGGAGCAGCAGGCACAACCCAAAATAGTTTAGCACACGGTATTAAAAACACCATGAACAACAATAGGCCTGCTTGTTCCTACTCTCCTATGTTAGTTAACTATGCAGCTATCTTCGTCTTATCCATACAATTTTTTGGACAAGACTTAGGTTGGTGTCTAAGTGGCAAAAGTTGTTTTTCTAACTTCTTTCTCATGATACTGAGGATAAACAAAGGTGTCTGATTTCTCATCTGACTAAGCTCTGAGCAGGAGAGTCAAAGAATGTTACTACATGGTTCCTGTCCCCATCTGGGCCATGATGGTGTCAGAGAGTAGCAGCATTCATTTTATTAACTGAAAAATACGTAATGGCACCTACAGTGTGTCTGCATAGCCTGCGACACTCTGCTCTTCTGCTTTTCCCACCATGCTGCCATGACCAGTGGGAAAACCTTTGTCAGGTGGCCAGGATGGCTTTGAATAATGACTCAATTAGAATTATCTAGAAATGTCCCATCAGTTCACTCTTTTCATAACTTTGGTTTAGATAGAGGTGAAGTGTAACTATGAGTTCTTAACTGGCATGCAAATTCTGAAAACCAGAGAGCTGGCAGGGGCATGGAGGCATAGGGAGAAGATGAAACATACTAGAATCATCTGAGAAACTTAAAAAAAATACACACACACATTCATACACACACAGAGGCTTTTGTTGTTTGTAGAACATAGAAGCACCTTTCTCTGTGACTGCTTCAGAAGTAAAATCTCTTCCTCAGTGAGTGAGCGCATGATTGTGTTTGACCTCAGAGACAGACATGGGATTGAAAGCCAAACTGCTGAGTCATTCCTATCCCCACACCAGCAGTCTTGGAAAAGGTTCAGTCAGTCAGTCAGTGGGCTGCTTTTTGGAGCACTTTATCATTCTGGGTTCTCACAATGTGTGTTTAAACTCCGGGTGACCCCAGGCAGCCTTCCAGACTGGCACAATCCACCAAGACATTCAGACAGATCATCTGCAAGTGAGGAAGAATGAAACTCAGGACCAGTTCAAGTCACTCATCACAGAGAGGCCAACACAGGTTGTGAAGGCACAGTGTACTCCCAGGGAAAACACCTTTCAAAGGTCTTGCCAGATTCACAAATCAGAAAACCAGAAGAGGCAGGATGGAGTATTGGAAAGCTTTGGAATTGCTGGGACACCCGCCTCCACCACTTATTAGATGTGTGATTTCACTCAATTATTTACCTCCCTGGGCCCTAATTTCCTTATCAGTATCACAAGTAAATGAAATAACATTATGTGAAGGCTCTGGCACAGTGCCTGGGACCTGTTAAGCACACAATAAATGATAATTTTCTCTTTTCCCCTTATGATAGAATTTGAAGTAGCTCTAGGCAATCTTGCCAGTCAGATTTCTTGTAATTCCACCAATAGTCATACTTAAAATCCTTTATTACCATATAAATACCCCTAGGGAGATATCAGCTAATCCCTTTATCGGCTATCACTTTAAGGGGATTAGTTGTGGATTGAGAAAAAAAAACCCAGGGGAAAGAGATAACCACAGGAAGGGACAGAGGCCTGACAAGCTAAGGAGAGAACTATAAGCCCCCTTACCCCTCAAGGAGAAGAGAAGAGCAGGAGTGTGGTAAGTTTCCACACTCCCAAGGTTCTGATAAAGGTTTGGGACATTATGTGTTGAGAGGTCATATTGGAGATTAAAGATCACACCATTGTTTTCAGATCACAGGTTCTTCCAAAGACATTGAAAAGGAAGACATTGAGGGAGAGTTGCAGAGAACAAATACTTGGCTACGTTTTACATTTGGTTATTGGCATTTCTAGAGGTTGAGGAAGCGAGGAAGAGTGGTTGGCTTAGAGGAGTGTGTCAGGCTTGATGAGAAAGAAGAAATCATTCTCTTTCCTCTCCAGTCTTCTTCCTCTACCTCCCACCCACCCACCCACCCCCCATTTCCAGTTCTGCTCAGAGCCAGTGCTGGACATAAAAGGAGCAGAAATTTATCTATATCTCTCAGCTCAAGGGAGATTCACTGCTCTCCTGGTGCTGACACAGAGAAGGGGAACAAACCATGTGGCTGAGCTTCAGTTGAGCAACCTTTAAAACAACAAGGGGACCCTAACTCCCTGGTGAAAAGAGACAGGAAAGACAAGGACTTCCCAAGGGCAGGATGGAGATCTCGAGTAGAATTTCCATTTTGAAAGACCTGGAAATAAAATTAGCCCAAGCTCATTTCACTCCCTGGAGGTACCATTGAACAATGCAAAAAGCTTTGAAGACAGAAAAGAAGAAAGTGCATCTCACCTGGTTATTAGGTATCTTTGTGTCCACTGTTGTAGTTAGAGAGGTGGCTTTTGGGGGTGGTAGCTGAGTGTTTAAGATGAGGGAAGTTGGTGTGGAATGGTTACTCGATGGGCAGATAAAAGAGAATATTACCTGGCTGGTTTCATTGTGGTGGTCACCCCCTTCATCATCCTGACCACATCCTGTGTGTTATTGTTTTAAGGAGTGGTTGTCGTTTGGACATAGACAGAAAAAGCATTAATCAGGGAAATGTTAGAATGTCAACCCACTCCAGAGTGAAGGACTCTGCTGACTACATGTGGGTTCATGGGAGAATGTGCTTGTTTCAAGAGATCTTTATCTGTTTGATAACACATTTACAAGACCTCCCAGTTATGTGGTTCCCTTTCCCAGATAGCCACCATCAACTGCATTTCTCCTAAAATCACCACCATGCAGCCTTCTGATTAATTTAGGCTTGCCCTGCTGGGATTCCTAATACCAAATCTCCTGCAAGGTGCAGCCCCAGGAGGGGAAAGGGAAAAAAACATTCGGAAGGGGAAGCAGAGAGATGACTGAGAAGAAAGGAGCAATGAAAGGAGAAAGAACAGGAAAGATAGAGGACCCAGGAAAATTAAAGAAAAGAGAGAAGAAAGCAAGGAAAAAGAGGCAAGTGACATAATGCTATTATAAATAGAAATAGCTACCTCACTATGTGTCAGAAATTGCCCTAGCACTTTCCATCTATTAACTCATTTAATCCTCCTGACAACACTATGAGCTGCATTACTCTTGTGTCTCCATTTTTAAAATGAGGAAACTAAGGCACAGAATGTTAAGGAACTTGCTCAGGGTTACCCAGCAAGTAAGTTTTAAGGCTGGGATTCCAACTGCTTCTCACTGAGCCACTAGTGCTTACTTTTGGCTGTGCATTAGAATCACCTGGGAGCTTTTAAAAACCTTGAAGGTCATACCCCAGACCAAGCCAATCAGAATCTCTAGAGCTGGGACCCAGGTATTAGTTTGCAGGGTTTTAATCTCCCCATGTGATTTCAGTGTGTAGCCAAAGCAGAGAATCACTGCAGTCCATCAAGGTCCAGTTGAAATTTAAATATGAGAAGAACACACGTGAAACTTTCTTATAAGAACATGGAAAGGAACTGCTATAGGCCATACCATAGTTTACCGAAGATAAAGTTGGCTGAATTCACAGTTTTGCCTAATGTGCTTACCATGATTCCAATAGATCAGAAAACGACTGTAGAATCCCTAACACCATCACTTCAGGGAAGAAGTGAAACGGGGTGCCCTGGCTTCCTTTATTACTGCTCTAAACTGTCTTGCTTTTATACATCTGACTACAAGAATGAGAACCTGCCCAAATCCCTCAAACGTGAGTCTGCATCAGGAATTTTTTATTTTTTATTTTATTTTTTTTGTGTGCTCCTGAGTTGTGCTCTTACAAGGATCAGTTCAGGAATCTTCCTCTTCCCAACTGTGTATGCTGGGAAAGCCCAACCCAGCCTACACTCCAGACCTGGTCCTGGTGGAAACTGTTTTTATTTGAACAAACCAAGAGAATATTCTATCTCACAGAATCCCTTTACCTTGCTCATTCTCACCATGACCTTATGAAAGAAATACCATTGTCTTTAAAAAAAAGCCAAACTCCAGAAAAGATGGAAGGACTTGTCCAAAGTCACATAGAAAGTAGGTGGAAGAGAGACAGGACTTCAAATCTTCAGTTTCCAAATCCATTGCTCTTTTCAACACATCTGTGAACTTAGGAAGACTAGAATAAAGGAAATTGGAAAGGAAGTGTAAAAGGAAGCCCTACCTCCCCTTTGGTTTTCACCGGGCACCTGAACTAAGTAAGGCCTTTCATTGTCTGTGGATCAATTTACAGCTGTCCAGCTATCATACTTGTTTTCTAAATCCCCTGGATAGTCCTTTCCAGATTAGTCTTTATCATAAAGGCAATAGACATAGATTGGAAAAGCCTTAATAGCAGCTCCTAGAATAGAGACAAAACCATCCACTTTGGGTTTTCTGCCTTTCTCTCCAGAAGACCCACCAGGGCCCTCTGATTCCCTGAACGCCTGCTGAGAAAATCTGTGCTTGGGAAATGCCTGGCCCAGGTGGCTGATCCCAGGAGGGTCAAGAGAATTAGAATTTTCTTCAGCTCTCACTCCACATAATGGAGCCAGATCTGGATACGATGGGAGTTTTGTAGGTTTGCTCATAATCAGCAGCCCTCCATAATCAGTTCCAGCACTGTGTGAGTGGGGACCGGAAAGGTTGCTTTCCCAATTCTCTGTAGCCTGGGAATAAGGAACCAGTAATTGACTCCAGCTTCCTTGAGTGTTGTGTCCTGGAGTATGTGAGTCAACACTCACTTTCCCAGAAGGGCCTTCTAGGCAACCTAGGCCAATAAATGGGGTCCTTTGACCCTGACCCAATTCCAGACTTCAACTCTGACCCTCAGCCAGGTGCAGGAAGAAGATCTCTGTCAGGCCTTCTGAAAACAGTATCTTAGCAGGTACTGGGGAGTGGAGAGGGAAGGTCAAGGACCCAGGATGGCTCCAGGTGCTGGCACAGACCTGCACATTTGTGATGTCCAGCTTAGCTCAGCAAGTATTTGACTGTGTGTGCAAGGAAAGTGGAAGGAAAAAGAGGAGAGGGCACAGGGAAGGCCTTAGAGCAGGGTAGAAGGTGGGGAGCAGCCCTGGCAAATACCTTTTGCCTTTGATTCTAGAGATTGCTTTAAGACCAAGGGAAGCTATTTAGTTTTTTAAAGAAGAGAAGCCAAGTGTTTTAAATTTAAAGTGTAAGCCTGTTAATGTACTTGTCTAATTAAGTTTTGAGTGTATTTCCCCAGTTTAATTATGTGAATTATGTATTTACAGACTAGAAAATTGAGGCTTGGTGGCCTTGATCAGTTTGCCCAGGGTCACAGAGCTGGTTAAAGTAGACTACTTTTTACACTCAACTGCACTCGATTTTGCCTTGATGGAGGCTCAGTAAAGGGGACAGAGACAGATCTGTAAATGATCTAACTTGTCACTGGAGAAAATATAAATCAGTGGCCACAAAATTTCAGCCATTCAGCCAAACTTCATCTGTCACATAATAAAAAAAATAATAACTTGCCAAAGAGGGATTTGAAAATCCAAACCAGATCCTTTTCCACTCCTAGAGGAGCCAGTTCCATTACACTGCACCCAAGCCAAGTGTTTCCAGCAAGCCTGATCAGCTGCATTTTAGGGTTTGGTTGTTTGAGCTGTCATGATAAATGAAACCTACTAGATTAATGTAATCTCTGCAGAAGTTCTGACTGATGCTGCCCAAGAGGAAGGAAGGAGATAGCATTCTAAGGAGCCAGTGTCCCAGTGAGCAGAGGTTCTACACAAGGGTGTGGGGTCCCAGCCCATGAAGGAGCCACATTCAACACCCACCTTCCCACAAAATGCTGCCATTTCAGATGCACATGCATTTGCATAGCTACAGAGGGCTATTGAAATCTGGAATATTCATCAGGGAAAGAGGATCAGCAATCATTAAACCGAAGGCACCAGTCCAGGATTTGTCAGGGGCTAAAGCATCAGGGTTTTCATGATTGCATGGCAATTGTGAGAAAGGCGCAGGTCCTCCAGGGGCACGATTCTCTAGGCCAGGACTGCATCATTTGTTTCTTTCTTAGAATCTGAGATTTTTGCAAACTTAAATGCTGGGGTGGGGTGGGGGGTGGTGAGGGGAGAGAGGAAGTATACTTATTCCAATCAATGGAATAAGTAGAAGTTAGAAAACAGAAATCAACTCAAAGTTTCCTTCGTAATTAAAGAGGCGGAAGGGAGAGAATGAAAAGAAACTTAATTTAAAAGAATGTCTAGAGTTCTGAAAATCCCACTGTGAGTCCCTGCTACCATTTCTCTCCTGTACCTCACCTCAGTGGATAAAGGTTCCTAGAGTTTATTAGAAACAAGAAAACACTGTTTGGGACACCTGGGTGGCTCAGTGGTTTAGTGCCTGCCTTCAGCCCAGGGCGTGATCCTGGAGTCCCGGGATCAAGTCCCACGTCGGGCTCCTTGCATAGAGCCTGCTTCTCCCTCTGCCTGTGTCTCTGTGTCTCTCATGAATAAATAAATAAATAAAAATCTTTAAAGAAAAAAAAAAAAAGAAAAGAAAAGAAAACACTGTTTGTGGGAGCCTTCTTCATTGCATTGTTCACCAACCAGGAGAATTGTACTTTTCAATCCAGGACTCAGCCAGAACAACCTTCTTGCTCATTAATTCAGCCAACTGAGTACTTCCTGTGTTTCTACCAGAGGCTCAGAGATTATCAAGACATAGTGTCTGCCCTCTGATACCTCGTGACCTCATAGGGAACATAAAGAAGAAAACTAGTACTTACGGTGTGATTTATAAATACAATATAGTTATAATACAGTGTTTGAAATTAAACAGACTTAGATTCAAATTTCAGTTCTGCCATTTACTAGGAAGTAGCAGATCTTGGGCAAGATTTAACACCTTTCTCTAAATCTTTGTTTTTCCCTCTATAGAACACTGGCCTTGTGGAGTTTTTGTGAAAATCAAATGATCTATTATGTATAAAGCCCTTAGCTCATTCTTTGGAAAATGATAACCATTCAATAAATGTAATCTACTAGTATGATGGAGATTGTTTATAGGGTGCAATGGGTCCAGAGAAAGGGGTTTGGAAGAATAGGGGAGAGGAAGAGATAATGTCAAGGAGGGTTTCCAGAACATAGTGACACAGGCTATATTTTGAGGAACAGGTTGAAATAAGTAAGATGGGTAAAGGGAAAGGAAGGCTGTTTCACGAGAGAAGGACAGAATCTGTATAAGCACAGTCGTGACAGAAAATAGGATTTTTGATGGACTTAGTTTGGTAATAGCCTAATATGGCTAGAACAGAAGGATGGTTTCAGAAAATGAGACTAGAGGCTGAAAGGTATTATAAAGGTAAGTAGGGCCTCCTGGCTGGTTCAGTTGGTAGAACTTGCACCTCTTGACCTTGGGGTCATGAGTTGATGCCCCAGATTGAGTGTACAGATTACTTAAAAAACATTAAAAAAAAGTTTTTTTTAGGGGCACCTGGGTGGCTCAGTTAAGCATCTGCCTTCAGCTCAGATCATGATGCCAGGATCCTGGGATTGAGCCCCATGTGGCTCCCTGCTCAGCGGGGAGCCTACTACTCCTTCTCCCTCTGCTTTTCCCCCTGCTTGTGCTCAGTCTCTCTCTCTGTCTCTCTCTCTCTGTCAAATAAGTAAATAAATTTTAAAATGTTTTTTAAATAAATAAAAGGTAAGTAAAAGCTCTTTACAATGCTTTAGAAAGAAGGGGAAGAGATAAAATTAGAAAACAAGGGTGAATAGCCTTCAAGATCTGAAATTTGGAATCAGCACAAGGAATCAGGTGCTGTTACCTGATGTCCTGAATGGCGTACAAAAACTCTGCACCCCCTCTCATGAGCTTTAGTAAGAAAACCCTATATCCTAACCACAGTGCAACAGGCCTGAGAAATTACAAAATAAAACTTAGAAGTTAGAAAACAAAAACAAACACCCACATTTTCCACTTGGAAATTTCAAAGCATGCTTCTATGTAACTCTTAGATTAAAAATGAAATCAAAATAGTAAGACTATTTAGGAAAGAGCTATGAGCATACTATTTACCCAAGCCTATGGGATGAAACCAAAGTGGTACTCAGAGGAAACTTTAGAGTTTTAAATGCATCTATCAGAAAACAAGAAATACTAAAACTAAATGAATTAAGCATTCCACTCAAGAAGCCAGAAAAAGAGGGGAAAATAAACCTAAAGAAAGTTAAAAGAAAAAATTAAATTGAAAACAAGATAGAATTTTTAAAAGAGTTGATGAATAAAACCAAAAGCTGTGTTTCTTTAAAAAGAAAAAGAAGCCTTTAGCAAATCAGATTTTTATTTTATTTTATTTTATATAAAGATTTTATTTATTTATTCATGAGAGATAGAGAGAGAGGCAGACATAGGCAGAGGTAGAAGCAGGCTTCCTGCAGGGAGCCCAGTGTGGGACCTGATCCCAGAACTCTGAGATCATGCCCTGAGCCAAAGGCAGACGCCCAACCACCTGAGCCACCCAGGCGTCCCGCATATCAGATTTTTAAATGAGAGAATATACAAAATAAAAAGCATTCAGTTATAAATAAAAATAAGAAATTTAAAATTCTAAAATAATATGTATAATTCTATTCCAATATGAATTACAAAATTTTACTTTTAATAAAGAGTCTTTGCTAATGGTCTTTGCTAAATCTTGATTAAGCTCTTTACTAAAGAGATTAAAAGCTGTAGAAGAAAAATTAAAGGTAGACCAAGATTTACCATCAGGCTCAGGTGGTTCTGCCAGTGAATTCCAAGAAGCCAGTAAGGAATAGATCCTTACTACATACAAATAGAAGGAAAATTTCTCAACTCAGTCTAGAAAGCTAGTTAACATATCAAAACAGACAAAGGATGGCACAAAAAAGACAACTCTGGGCCAATCTCACAAATTTTAAAACCCTAAGGAAAATAGGAGCAAATGAGTACAGCAATATAAGGAAATCTCTTAATATAATTTACTAGATTAAGATAAATCCATTAGGTTATCTCTTTAGAAAGCAAAAGTTTAAAGCATTTGATGAAATGTCACAGCATTCCTGAATAAAACAAATTAAAAACTTTATAACTCTTGAAAAGCCAGGAGTAAAACATATCCACTATAATCTCTGGTAAACATCATACTTGTGGTAAGCCAGTAGAAGCATTTTCTTCATGGTTAGGAGTGAAACAAGAATACCTCCTCTCCTACCGCTACTATTATTTAATACCATACTAGAGGTATTAGCCAATACACTGTGGCTAGAAAAAGAAATGAGAAGTGTAAACACTGGGAAAGAAGAAATAAATGAAGTTATCAGTATTTGCAGATATAATAGTCTAGCCAAAATAGAAAAATAAATCCACGATAACTGTTAGAATTGACAAGAGTCTAGAAATTGGAATATATTCAGTATAGTAAAATCAATATGTTTTTTGTAAGCACCAGTAGGGATAGATTAGAAAAGATCCTGAATCCTATAGAATCCTATAAAGCAAAAAAATAAAGGACACTGTAAAGTATTTAGGGATTCATCTAACAGGATCTTCATGAAGAAAAACATAAAAAGTTTAAAAGTGTCATTTAAGTCCGCTATTTAAAAATTCAAATAAGGAAAGTTTAAAGAAGAAAGTGAAAATTCCCTCACCGCTTGGAAGAAACCTCTGTTAAAATCTAGGGCTCTATCTTTCCAAACTGTATTTAAAACGATGGCTTGTCTCATTGAAAACATATATGACATATTAAGGAAAAAATAAGACAAAGCTGATTTTAAAAGTGTACCTACGGCTGTGGTGAGCAAGTAAGTAGAGTTTTAGAAAACACAGACTCATCAGGAAGGGACAGAAGTTAAAAATGAGATTTCCGAGCGAGTAGAAACCTACTGGCGGAAGAGTCCGCAGTCAGGGGAGGATTGCATTGCCATTGTGTGTGTCAACTGAGCAGGCAATAGATTATGCCCCAGCCAGGAAACGATGCCCCCCCGGAAGTTCTGCTGGTCTTGGTTTCAACCTGTACCCCCATATGCAGTTCTTGCCCACGGTCTACTTACCCTCTCTCCCCACCGTATTTTAGAACCAGAGCAAAACAAGCCAATAAAAAGACAGGTTAGAGTAGCTTGG
The DNA here is from genome assembly GCF_018345385.1 of Vulpes lagopus. NCBI lineage: Eukaryota > Metazoa > Chordata > Mammalia > Carnivora > Canidae > Vulpes > Vulpes lagopus. The sequence goes on from NC_054830.1 coordinate 52,084,548, forward strand.
CTGAAAATGCCTCAGATGTAGGGCCAGAGAATTCTGTAACTGAACCTCCTGTTCTTCTCCCCCTCCCGCCCCCAGACCGCCCAGGTTTGCTGAATGTGAAGCCCATTGAGGACATACAGGACAACCTGCTACAAGCCTTGGAGCTCCAGCTCAAGCTGAACCACCCCGAGTCCTCTCAGCTCTTTGCCAAGCTGCTCCAGAAAATGACAGACCTCAGACAAATTGTAACAGAACATGTGCAGCTATTGCAAGTCATAAAGAAAACAGAGACAGACATGAGTCTTCACCCACTCCTACAAGAAATATACAAGGACTTGTATTAGCAGAGAAGTCCAAATTCACTGACAACGTTTTCCTTCTTCCGATTGCACTATTTTGAGGGGAAATCTGACACCTAAAAAATTTACTGTGAAAAAGCATTTTAAAAAGAAAAGGTTTTAGAATAAATAGATCTATTTTATGCATATTGTTTATAAAAATACATTTACAATTTACTTTTAATATTAAAAATTACCATATTATGAAATTGCTGGTTGTGTTTGAAGACTGAGTCTTTATGTGTCCTCTACCCTCCTCACACTGCCAGGCTTATTTCCTTTTATTCCCTCCATTCATTCCTTCCTTCCTCCTTCCTTCCTTCCTTCCTTCCTTCCTTCCTTCCTTCCTTCCTTTCTTCTTTTTTTAAGATATATTTATTTTGGAGAGAGAGAGCATGGATAGGGGCAGAGGAAGAGGGAGAGAAGCAGACTCCCCGCTGAGCACAGAACCTGATGTGAGGCTCCATCTTGTAACCATGAGATCATCATCTGAGATGAAATCAAGAGTTGGGCTCTCAACCAACTGAGGCACCCCATCTTCTTTCTTACACATTTTTAAAAATTTGAATGGAACTGCTGCTCAACTTTCATTCTCAGTAAATTAATTTTTCACTCAATTTACAACTTCTCTGAACTCTCCATCTGCCTTAAACAACCACAACTAAGAAAAGAAGGAAAACATCAGGACCAAAAACCTTTGAGAGCATGTGTTTCTTACCCTAGATGTGCAAGTCTGTGGCATAGCCTTATACCTACCAAGAATCCAGTCATCTTCCACAAACCCCCATCAAGATTTCCACTCACCATGAGCAACCTCCTGACAGGGTGCCAAGGGATACACCATACACCCAGTGGCAAGCACCAACTGCTAGAAGCTGTGGGTAACAGAAGTGTTTGAAGATTTGGCACCTGCCAAAAACAAGTTATAGTTAAATTGAGGAGAAAAGATTCATCTTTCTTAAAAACAGATTATAATAGTATAATCATGTGCCCAATAAATGGCTCATACTCCATAAGTAGTGTAAGAGTTCAAAGGAAGTAAGGATTGATGAAGATTGGATTAGTTGAGTGTGACTCTAAATTCATTGAAGTGGGCCTGAGAGAATGTGCTGGATTTGGGATAGGTAGATACTAGGAGAAAAGACATTCCAGGAAAGCAAAACAGAACACCAACAAGAGAAACCAAAAACCAAACATGAATGAGGGAGAAGAGCCACATTCTGATTCTGATGGACATGGATGAGTTTTGCTATCGTTACTCCTATAATCCTCCTTGGGACCCCCTTGCCCAGAGATCTTTGCTTTTCTAACCTCAAAGGCTAATCATCTGTATCATTTAGGTGATGGCATGCCTCCCCAGCATGCAGACAGTATGTTGCCTAAAAGGGCCTTCCTTCTTGGCACGTGAATAGATTCATTGATCAGAGCCACCAGTTCACTAGCATTGCCTATCCGTGAACTCATGATACTATGACTTTGAAGGGTACTTTACAAACTCTCCTGCAGTCTTTCTCCTCCAGGATGGTTATGTCCACTGACCAAAATTATTTCCCTGGTACTCCTCCCCCCTTAGTTTATCTTTCTTTATAATAACGCATTGATACTGGGGCATCTGGGTGGCTCAGTGGTTGAGCGTCTGCCTTTGGCTCGGGTCATGGTCCCAGGATCCTGGAATCGAGTTCCGCGGGGAGCCTGCTTTTCCCTCTGCCTATGTCTCTGCCTTTCTCTCTCTCTCTCTGTCACTCATGAATAAATAAAACCTTTAAAAATAAATAAGGCACTGATACTTAGAAGAACATAACTTCACATTTGAGGCTTTCAGGCCAAAACATCAGGAAAGACCTTTTCATCCTTTACCTAAAAATAAACATCTCCAAAGAGTCCGTTACAGAAGCGAGTCCTGACCACAACCCTAAAAATGCAAGATCCCTAGCCCTTGAAGAGCCACGACTTCCCAGCTCAAAACTTTAGTAGCTGCAACCACAGCTTTTTGGGACCAGCGCCTGAAGTCCTTGTCAAAGTGTTAACAGAACACCAGGAGGGAGAGTAACAAACTGGGTCCATCACATGGCAATTTTTCCCTTGATGCCAAACATCAGGATATCCTGAAACATCCCCATGACTGACTAGAGGCTCACCACTGTTCCATGTGGAGAGTTTATCATCCAGGAGATCTTGAAGGAAAAAAAGAAAAGAAAGAACGTGTGTGAGCAGTAGACGAGGTGAGGATTCCACCTCAGAGGAGATCCCTTGTTTACAAGATTTCTCAAACAAAAAGTCTTTCAGCACACTGCTGCTGCACTCTGCTCCCACCAGCGTCGAGCGGCCGGTCCAAACCCTCCCCACATTCTCCGCGCTGTGGCTGCCAACGCAGGACGAGGGAGCCGTTCTCCGCTCTTTGGCACCGATGGTTAGCATTGAATAGCTTTTAAACCCTGGCAGCTCGCAAGTTCCCATCTCTCCGACTTCTTCCCTGTGGTTTGGACTGTCATTTGTTAAATACTTTGCAACACATCTTATACAGCCTCCAAAGCTCCTGCTCCTCTCTCTGGTCTCCCTTCCCCCGCAGGATGATTCACAAGTTCATCAACAAATGTATCATCGGTTATTCATAGTGCTTTCTCCGGACATAAACACACTTAGGGATTTGTGTTAATAAAAATAGGAAAAAAAGTAACTTTGGTCAAGAGTCCAAAAAGAGAGAGGGGGGTGATTCAGGGCTCCCGTGAGAGCCCTACCCCTAGCACTGCCCTTGACTCTGGCCTGGCTCCTCACCCTCACCCCAAGCCCACCCCCATCTGCAGCTCCCCGCTATCCATGGAGCATATATCTGCACACCCCGTTCTGTAGCTACCATCAAAAACTGGGCAGATCTGAGTATCTGGCTTCTTTTTAAAAATTTGGGTGAGGAACAAGAGGAGGGGGTCTGCAGTGAGAACTCACAGAATTGGGACGCACTAGCCAGTGCCACTACTGCAAATTCTGGAACCCAGGAGGATGGCCACATCTGTGCCACTGAAGAAAAAAGGGAGGAGGGGGAACTAGGCTTCTGTGGTAGGCCTACTTGGTTGCTACTGGATTCCAGTGACTTTTCCTCATCTCCCTAGAGGCTAACGAAGGCAAACCCTTATTATGAGCAGGCCCTACTTGCTGGATATCCACTACTAACTGTGTGGTGCTGATACAGCGGGCCAAGGGTGAGAAAGAGTTGGAAATTGGCCCCTAGATACTATTCACTTCAAAATACCCACTGGGGAGCAGGGGTGGAGGCTTCTAAAGAAAGCCAACTTCAGTCCTAAATCCCAAAAGAACCAAAGTGTGTTGCCAGCAGGATCATCCCCCATTGCTTCTCTTCCCTTTTTCCCACCCACTCGCTGGAACAGTTTGGGGCTGTGAGACAGACCAAGATGCCTGTTCCTCACTAGGTAGCCGCCTCCCTATTTGTCTCTGTCCTCTCCACATCCTGGTTCCCAGCCCTGGCTGCTGTTGTCTCTATTCACATTATTAGCACTGTTATTATCTGCATATCAGTCCTCACCAGGCGATTGTATATGGAAGGCCAACCGTTTTAATGCTTATTGAAATGAACTAAAATAGCAGTATCTTAGCACTGAGACTGTCAGATGTCATCTCATCCCACCTCATTTGTGAACATGTATTCAGCTCATGCTCCAGACCCCATGCCGCCATATGAGGAGGAGGGGAACTAGGCCCTGCCCTCAAGGGGCTCATAGTCTGTTGATGAAGTCAGATGCATTATTAAGCTCAGCCAAAGTGATGAATCGCCTAGAGGTGTGAAAAAAGGATTCATGGGGGATGTGGGTGGACTCAGAAGAGTAAAAGCACATCATGTGTTCAGAAAGCAGCAAGAAGTTAGATATGCCTACCATAGCCGAGGTGGTGAGAAGTGAATGTGGCCAGGTCAGCATCAGATTTTAACAAGGGAGCTACCTTGGACTGTATTTGTAAGCAACTGGGATCCAGTGGATAGTGCCAGGTGGAAGAGGGACATGATCAAGTTTGCATGTTGGGAAGTCAGCTCTCTAAAAGGTCAGATCCCCTCTGCAATGCTTCTAACAGCTGTCTAACCCCTGAACAACTACCTTACAAGTTGGGGGGCTCTCTCCCTTCCAAGCCCCTTGATGATTTCCATCTGCTGCCCCTGAGGTCACACATACCACATGCTTGTTCCTGCACCCTAGAGGTTCCAACTCCCCTCGTCCTCTTCAATCTTTTGGCTCCATCTCAAGGTCCCCAGCTCCCTCCCTCCTTGCTGTCCATTTCCTAATGCTCCTAGGAGCTGGGGCCTCACATCCCCCTAACCCACAATGTTCCTCTGCCTTGATGGCAAAGTCACCGCTACCCCCATGTAACAAAACTTCCAGGCCCTACACTCATTTCCAGGCCAGCCCTGCATTTGTCATAGAATTCTAGAAAATTCAAGCTCAAAGGAGCTAAGCCATTCAAATGACAGATGAGAACCTTGAGAATCAAAGAAGTTAAGTGATAAGCCCAAGACCCTAGGAGTCTACTAGGATTAATTTATTCAAAGGTGTTATATTTCATTCATACTCTTATCAACCCTGACATGGCCACTAGTGGGATCAGTAGGTTAACATGAGAATCTCGAAGTGCATGATGAACTTGGAGCTAGTGTGAGTCTCTGCACTGTGGAACAAGGAAAAAGAATGGGGCAAATTTCTTAGAGGGATTATTGTAATGATCAAAAGATTATTATGTGAGTCATTCAGTATGTGTCTGGCACATAGTATGTGACACTGTTATGGAAGACAGTATCTCAATTTGGACTTTAGAGATGCCTGGGTTTGAATTAAATTCCTAACCCTACCACTACTTGCCCTATAACCATATGACTTTTGGCCACTCTCTGAACCTCTTTAGTCCTTAATTACCCTCATCTGTAAAATGGAACAATAATACCCATCTTACAGGTAATTGTGAGGATTAAATGTAATAGGGCCTATAAAACACTTCACACAGCTCCTTGGCACCTCTTAACCAGTCAGTCTGTGTTGGCTACAGATAACATCGTGGCCACTGTTATTATTAAAGTGTTCTTCACTCAAGAAGGCATCCTGGCCTCATAGAACAGGCTCTTCCTGTTCAAGTATTCCGGACCTTCCCTGAATAGACAGGAAACCAGGTAAAGGGATTGGATTTCAACATTTGGCAGTACAATAAAAAATACATTCTCTCAAAAGCATTTTGCTTCCAGTCCATAAGCACTAGGAGAAAATAATTATATGAAAGACAACTGCCATGTTCTGATTTAGAAAAAAAAAAAAAAAATGCCAGGATGAGGCTAAGAAAACATTTCTCCAAAGTAATGGGACTTTTCTCTTGTGACTTATGCTCCTAATTTTAGACTAATATTACATAGTTTGCATCTCCGGAGGGGTTATAAAGAATAAGAAAATTGCTAATTTGGGTCTGTAGGGAGTGGGTTGGGATATTTCCATCCCCTCTAGAGTTTTGTAAATATGTTCCAGGCCAGAAGTTCCCAGGAGAATAGCATTCCTGGGATCTATTTAGTGCCATGGGCTGTGCTCAAGGAGGATCCAAGTGGCTTTCTGCAAGAGTTGGAAAACTGTGATCCTGTGGCCACTTTTACATAATCCTAGAGGCTGTGTCGTGTAGACTAGAGTATCCACTGTCAGCTTGAGGCTTGGCTCTGCTACTTTCTAGGTGTGTGGCCCTGAGCAAGTCACACTTCCCCTCTGGGGACAAAGAACCTGGCCTAGAGAAAGAAATCCTTCAGCAAATGGCATCTGATTCATTCATCATGAATGAAGGAACGGGTCTCAGTTTCCCTCTCTGTAAAATGGGAATAACTGCACCCACCCTGCATGTCTTACAAAATATCACATGAAGCAAGCAGGGCAGGCTGGGTCACCGCTATTCTCAGACAAGAAAGAGAGCCCCAGGTGAGGTACAGGAGCTAGCCCAAGCTTACACAAATAAAAGGTAGAGGCAAAGCTGAGCCTAGACCCCTGGCCTGCTGAGGCCCACCCTATTTATTTATTTATTTTTTAAGATTTTATTTATTTATTCATGAGAGGCAGAGACACAGGCAGAGGGAGACACAGGCTCCCCCGGGGAGCCTGATGTGGGACTCAATCCCAGGACCCTGGCATCATGACCTGAGTGGAAGGCAGGTGCTCAACCACTGAGGAGGCACCCAGGTGCCCTGAGGCCCACCCTATTTAGGGTTGTTTTCTACTACACGCTAGATGCAAAGACAGTGTTGCTGGTTGGCAGAGCTGCAGCTGATGGCATACAAGACTTCAGTTGGAATTTTGGCTCTGCCCCATACTAGCTGTGCAACCTTGGGCAGGCCCCTTCCGACTCCGGGCCTCAGCTTCTTCCTCTAGTCTGTGATGGTCCCAACCCCTACCTTGTAGGGTCGCTGTGAGGACCAGAGGTAGGTCCTGGAGCCCCTTGCACCATCAGCTGGGCCCTCGCTCGGGCCTGGGGATGTTGGTCACCCGTGTCCTCACCCAGAGAGGAAACCGTGAGGCGCCAGCCTGTGCGGGGTGGTCCCGCGTGGGCCCGGTTCCGCAGGCGGCCTGTGGCGGCCCCTGGGAAACCGCTCTTGGGGGCCTCGGTTTCCTCATCTGCACGTCAGAGGCTCTGGGGGGCTGGAAGGAGGGCGAGGCCTCTGTGTTCCCTGCTGCCCCTGCACGCCCCCCACCCCGCGGGCCGCCCACCGCAGCCAGCGCTGCCAGCGGCCTGGAGCCGCTCCAGCCGAGGGGGTGCAGCCTCCGGGCGCAGGGAGGGGCCCCGGGCTGCCTGTTCCCACCCGGCCGGGCCGGCCGAGGGGCGTTGTGCCGAGTCAGCGAGCTGGCGCTCCGAGCCCGCGGGGGGAGGCAGCCAGGACGGCCTCCCGGAGCCCGGGAACCGCGGGCCAACGCCGGGCGCCAGGCCTCCCGGGGCTCGGGGTGGGGGGCGGAGCGGCTGCTGGGGAAGGCAGCCGGGCTGCAGGAGCTGCGCTTTCTGGCAAGGTCCTCCCCAGGGCGGCCTCCACCCTCCCCAGGCTCCCCACTCGTCGGTCGGTCTTGACAGCCGTCGCTCCTCTCAAACATCAAGTACAAGCCTGACTTAGAAACTGCCTCATGGCCCAGGGAGGTGGTTTATGGGTCAAGGTCCCACAGAGAACAATGGCACACTCAGAAGGGACCCCGGGGAGAGTTTAGTGCAGGAGGCGGGGCGGGGGGGTCTCTCTCAAACCTTCGGGAGGGCCATGGGAACCAATATGGGGAGGTGAGAGCCTCCAGCCACCCCAGGCTAGCCACGGCCCTGAGGCCAGGGGAGGGAAAGGGTTTTTTCTGTTCTGTTTTGTTTTAAGATTTTATTTATTTATTCATGAGAGACACAGAGAGAGAGAGGCAGAGACGCAGGCAGAGGGAGAAGCAGGCTCCATGCAGGGAACCTGATGTGGGACTCGATCCCGCGTCTCCAGGGTGACGCCCTGGGGTGGGCTGCAGGCAGCGCTAAACGGCTGAGCCACCCAGGCACCCCAACCCAACAGAGCTGTGGCCACAGGAGAGGGCTAACTCGCAAGAACTGTGGCCCAAGGAAGTGAGGAACATTCTCACGGCAGAGAGCAAACTGGAAGATAAATACCCTTCCTCTCTCTCCTCCCAGTCCTTGGCCCATCCTACTGGAAGCCAGGGAACAAAAGAATCAATGGACGCACCATCCCAGGGCACAGAGCAGGGTAGAGATGGGTGGAAGGCAAACCTGGGCAAGCGGTATAGCCAGCAGGGAGCGGTAGGTGGTATCTCGAAGCCCATGATACTGAAGGGAAACAGAACTTTAAGTCTGACTTCACAGAGCAGTATCTCTCCACTCTAGGATTCAGAATCAGCTCCGTCTCACTCCCGAGACAGTCTTTTCATTGTGTTCAACCAGCTATGGAAGACCTAAGGGAGCAGGGCAAGAAGGAGGGTTGATATCAGCATCGTTTTATGCCCCTAGCCCACGTGGGCCCTAGTAGCGGGGAACCTGCACGATTTTATTAGGTACTTCCCACATCTTTCCCTCATATTTAGGCTACATGCCTAAAGCAGCCCATGTATTTTATCCTAAAAGTTAACATAAACTTTGTAGTTTATGCCAAATTTTTTTTAAATTTTGAGTTAATGTTTAAAATATTGCTTAGAAGTTAAATGACTTAATTTATTTCTACCTATCTGAAAAATTAAAGGAGAAAAAGGCTCTCCACAGAGGGGTGTTAGATGTTTTTCCATGGCTTTAAGTACCCCTGAGAATAGGCCATGTACACTACTCTGAGGGGACCAGGCCCCGGTGTCTTTAGGGTAAGAATTTACCTGCCCAACATCTCATAGCTAATAATCAAACTTGGAGTCCCATAATCCTGCTCCCTGCATGGTTGAGAGAAAGGAAATCTGCCGAAATAAAGGGGAGAAGGTCATTAGTGGTCGGCCTGGGAAGAGTGAGGAGCAACGGGTTTGAGCTCAGTGTCTGCAAACATTCACTGACATTCTCTGTCTCCGGCTCTGGGGATACTCAGATATACCTGGTATGATTCGAGTCATCGAAGAACTCACTCTCTCCTAGAGACAGACATATAAGCTGGCAAAGTCAACGCCACCTGACAAGTGGAAGGAAGAAGGTTCAGAGGCAGGCAGGTGGGTTCAAAGGCCCTTCTCTGCCACTTCCTGGGCATATGACCTTGGATTAGCATGACCTTGAACTAGAAAGGTTTTCTAATTCCTCTGTTATAACTGGGCAAGGTCATACTTACATCATAAAGTTACTGTGAGGAAAAAGAGGTGACATTTGAATTCATGTGGCACTTTGACATAGCAAATAAAAATTCATTGCCATCTTTGTACTGTGATAAAGGCTGGGATAGAGGACTGTGTGTGCCAGGGCTAAATGGGACAGCCATGCTCTTCTGACCAAATGTTGCACTTGCCATCCAACGTCAAAATAGGTTATCATAAATTTCCCAGAGAATCTGAGCTCTATGTGGAAGTACAGGAGAGGTTTAACCCTGGGTGGGTGTAAGGGTAGGCTTCATGGAGGAGGTGACATTTGAGATGGACTGAGAAGTTTATAAGGGTTGGCCAGGCAGACATGGAAGGGTGTCCTGGCAAGGGGCTCATGTTTAAAGGCACATGGCATGTTAGGCAGGATGAGTATTTTGGTGTGGCTGGAATAGAAGGGTGCTGGGGAGTTGGGGAGTTGAGAGATGGCTGAACTGGATGGAATCAAATTAGGCTGGGGCCTATACTAATGGACGAGAGGGTTAGAACTTTATCCTGGGGGGAGTAGAGAGCCATGGAAGATTTTAAGCAGGGAAGTTGGCAAATCAGATATATTTGCTTTGTTAGCCAGCAAGGAGATAGGACTTGATGCGGAGGTGGGAAGACCTCTAGGAGGCTCTGGCTGTCTTGCGGGCAAGAGGTGAAGGTGCCTTGAGCAAGGAGAAGGCATCAAGGGGGTTGGAGGAATAGTCCAGGACCTGCTTAATGTTGGGGGAGGAGGGGAGCACTCCAGGGTGGTTCTCAGGGCTTGACCTGGGTGACGTGACATTCTCTTTATTGAGGTGGGGGTTTATCTGAAGGAATATAGAAATACTCAGGGTTGGAAACCAATGGAAATCCAGGAGGGGGTCTAGTTAGCTGTTAGACAGATGGGCATCTGCTGCTGAGAGGTGAGGTGGGCTGGAGGGGCACTGGAAGGGCAGCACAAGAGGGTGAGGACAGTCACAGGACAGCGACCATCAAGGAGAAGACCAACAAGTATTCCAGAAATTGCCTCTCTAAGCCCTGTTTCCCCACAGAGGTCAAAAGGAGGTTTTACTTTCTCTATTTTCTTTTTATCCATTGGCTCCCTAAATGCTGAGTGCGTCCTATGTGCTAGGGGCTGTTGGAGAAATAGGATCCCATTCAGCTCCCAGTTCTTAAGAGCCTCCCACGGGCAAGGACATATGTCATCTTATCTCTCCTACACAGTGACCATTAGACATGAATAATGCCCTCTCCATTTCAATGTCACCACCAGGAATTGGGGCTTAGAGACCCACATCAACGGGGCCTTGGTGGGTGTTTCGGGCCCATCTCTCCACACACAGAAGCACACATACCATTGAAGACATGTGCCTTGTTCTGACTCCTTCCTGGGACGTTATTCTCTCCAGTAACTCAGCAAAAAAATTCTCCTGAGCTCCTGTCTCTGCTTTTAGAGAGAGTTTTGTTATCAGGAAGCAGTGGCCCAGACAGATGGCAGGGCTCAGGGCCAGAGTCCTTTCACTCTCTGATTTTCTCCCTGCAGGTGCCTGCCTCCAGCTCCCAGCCTAGGAAACACCCCCGCCCCCACCCTTGCCTCACCCCAACCCGCACCCCTGGGCCTTAGCCAGAGCCAAGAGCCAGACTTGCTGTTGTTTGAATTTCAGCGCTCCCCAGTCTGACTCCCTGGTTTTCTTCCTTTCCAGTCCTGTATTTTTCAGGCCTGAAACCTTGGGACCTCAGTATTCTCATCAATAAAATGGAGGTTATAACTGCTTTTACAGACGCAGCGAGGCTGTTTGGAGGATGGATGAGACAGTGGGAGGAGAAGGTGCTTCGCAAACACTATAAACTAGAAATCCTGGGGCCGCTGAGTTGTGGTGACCTTGAAAGAGCTGTTGTGTGCACCTGCTCCCCCCCCCCCCCCCCGCCCCCGCCAGGCAGGCCCCAGGGCAGGACTCCCAAGACTGAAGCCACAGCTTCAGCCCCACACTAGGAAGATAAGCCCAGCGCACCCGTTCCACCCTAGGGACACGGCCTTTCTCCGCTGGGGCTGGTGGAGGTTCCTGAGCCAGCGCTCTGCCCAGGTTTTATGAGCTCAGAGAGGGTTTACACGATGACTAATATCCCATCCTCTCACTCCCTGGGTCGCCACTACCTGCTGGGCAGGAAGTCCATAGGACTCAACCCCCCTTAATCACCGCCACCTCCCCGTGACCCGCCTCAATCAGGTCTCTTTACAGTCGGGCAGAGCCAGCCGGGCCTCCTCAAACTTCCATATCTGTACCGGGAGATCACTGATAGGGCTAATGGCGTTTGCTCGCCTCCACGCCCTGGGCCCAGCATTCCTGGAGTCACGCAACCCCACAGGCCCGGGGCGGAAACGATCCCCACAGCAGCAAGGCCCAAGCCAGGGGAGCTTCCCAACCCCATAAAACACGTGAGATGGGCTTTCTCCCACCCGGCCTCCTGGCCTCAGTGCTGTGGGGCAGTCCCCCCATCCCCAGTGACCGCCCCCCTTCCGCTCCTGCCGAACCCAATCTCTCTGGGCTCCCAGGCACCTTCAGACCCCTCGTTTCTCCTTCCAGGGAGGAAGAAATCTGCTAACCTGATAGCCACCGTTTTTAATCACTCACTCATTCATGCATTCATTCATTCAACACCATCAAGCATTCTTCTGTGAGCCAGGCACCATTGCTGAACGCTGGGGACGTCAAGATGAACGGGACAGTCACTGGCCTCAAGCAGTGTGTGGGGTGAGGGGTGGAAGGGGGAGCACTGCGGTGGCAGGATGCAAGGGTGGACGTCCTCCCCTCCCCTCGCCCTTCCCGCTTGAGTGCAAGAGGTCAGCTCCAGCCGCCAGCCTCTGCTTTCTTTGCCTGATTGGATCTGCCATGGTCCCAGTGTTCTCCAACAGCAGCCCCACTCTAGGGCCGACAGCAACTGGGGACAAACACCCCAGCTCCCTCACGCCCCAGGTCACATATCGTCTATACTGCCAGAGGTGTCCAGCGGGATTAGGATCCAGCTTATAAACACACTCCTCTTGATTGACTTCTCTCCCAGGTTCCTGACGGTGTTCTCATCACCTCCCCAATAAGCCGCTCACACTCAGATCCTCGCTTAGGCTCTGCTTGTAGGGAAGCCCAAACTAGGACACCTGGTTCATAATGACAGTAGCCACTTGGGTCAGTGGCATTTACCCATCATAACACCCTGAGCCCCTACTGTCTGCTAGACCTGGGTGCTGAGGGTGCTGGGAGTGATGTAGTCCTGGGCCCCACATCCAGGACACTGGCTAGTGAGGGAGGCAGACAAGTAAACCAAGGGTGACCAGTCAGAGTGATGAGGACAATGACAGATATGGCTCAGGATGCTAGGGGAACACAGTGAGAGCCCCTCATTCGGCGTGAGGGATGGAGGAGGCAGCTACGCTGAATCGTAGAAGTGCAAAGGAGTACATCAGGTGGAGAAAGCACGCAAGTAGTCCAGGTGAAGGTATAGGTACAGGTACGCTGATACAAGAGAGCCGGGCCTGGTTCTGGAAACCCCAAGTTGTCCTTGGGGATGGGACATGGCTCTAGGAAAGGAGAGTGGGAAATGAGGCAGAATCCAGATCCTAAGGGCCTTTTATTTTTCCAGCATTCACATTTTTTTCAAGGGAAATCTGAACAGAGCTGTGGTGAGCCCCAGAAAGTGCAGCACTGATGAGGGCATGTTTCGGACACCAGGGGAATGGTTGTGCTGGGCACGGTCCTTCACCTTTCCTTGTCCTGCTTCCCTGATGTTTCAGGCCTGGCTATGACCAGATGGTTGTTTGCAAAGGGTGCTGAGGGCATTCTGCAGCAAGGACTCACAGGCTTTGGAGGACAGATTAGGCCAGAAGGACAGCAGCAGGGCAGCGCAGAGCTCCTCCACTCCAGCCAGCAAGCCAGCCATTAAAGCCACCTCCCTGCGGGATGCCTCCCAGGACCCAGCTCCCTCTCTTCTTGGAAATAGGGGAGAATTGGGTTTGGGTTATAATTTATGTGGGTGATTCAGACATTCCTGAGCACTTCAGGTGAGCTAGGGGAAGGAAGTCATAGAAAGCCACTCCTTGCCAGCAAGGGAAAGAAGCCCGAATTGGTGTGGAGGAGCCTGATTGAATAACAGAGACTTCAGCGGGGGGCAATTCTGAGCACAGCAGCGGGCTGTCAGGTAAATCTCTCCAGCTCCATTGACCTACCCCAGGAAAGAAGTCCTAGGAAAGAAAAGGCCTCTGGGTAAAGCCTAAAAGCTGCTTTAATAAAATCTCTGTTCCAAGTTCTTTTCATCAATTGGGGGTGGGGTGGGGTGGTTATTTAAATTCTAGTTAGTTAACATATGTATATTATTAATTTCAGGGTAGAATATAGGGATTCATCAGTTGCACATAACACCCAGTGCTCATCACAGCAGGTGCCCTCCTTAATGCCCATCACCCAGATACCCCATCCCCCTCCCCCCTCCCCTCCAGCCACCCTCAGTTTGTTCCCCAGAGTTAAGAGTCTCTTATGGTTTGTCTCCCTCTCTGTTTTTATCTTATTTTATTTTCATGAGTCCTCTGGGTTTGTCTTAAAAGAATCCACTAGACACTTGTTAAACTCCTATGCCCCCTTTTAAAAGGCAACCAAAGCAGGGAATTGCTAAGTCATTTGACCCAGAGCACAGAGTTTTTAAGCTGGCAGAGAAAGGACGGAGCCAATTTCCCACACTGCACCTCTGCCCAGGGTGAGGCGCTGACATCTGAAGCCCGGGGCACTCAGGTGGCAGCCCCCGGGGATCGGGAACTCCTGGTCTTCTCAGGTAGCACCTGCCAGAACTTTAGCCTGATTGGACCAGTCCAGGTCACATGACATGCCATCTGCCCAAACACTGAGTCCAGGGAGATGCAGAAAGCCAATGAGCGTATCTCTGTGGCCCACCCATCCCTGAAGCCGTTGGGAGGTGAGACTATTTCCAAACAGAAGTCAGGGAAAAGGAAATGGATCCTGGAGGAGCAGATGCTTTGCAACCTCTACGGTTTCGGGAGGAAAATGTAATTTATTCCACCACCACAAGGCGTGGTGCATGACAATTGTGTCAGGATCCCACCAGGAAATGGCTGGCACACTCAGATTGGGAAATTTGATGAGAGTTTAATAAAAGGATTGTTTACAAAGAAGTAGGCAGAGTGTAAAGAAACTACAGGGATAGAGCAGAACCTGGGGCTAGCCACAGTGACAAAGAGCTGTCACCAAAACCTGGAGGGAGAGCAAGCTGAAGAAGACAGCCTCACAGAAATGGTGACCTTGGTCCAAAAAGGTAGCCAGCTCATGGAGACCGCACAGAGAGGGAACCAGGGAATATGCCCTAAATCTCTCTCTCTCTCTCTCTCTCTCTCTCTTTCTCTTTCTCTTTTTGTCTCTTTCCCTTTGGGGCTCCTGAATGTGTCCCCTTAAACTGAAACTGGCTAGGAACCTGTGAGGATGCCTGTTGATGCCAGCCATTCAGGGTGCCAGGTATCCAGGACAAAGGTGGGCATGGACCTAGAGGGGTAGATGGAAGGTGTCCAGCACATCTGACAATTCAATAACTCTTGGAAACAGAGCACTTGGTCGCCACACTAGGAAAATCTACTTTAAACAGTGTTCTGAACACTAAACGTACTTGAGAATCACCCAGAAAACCTTCATAAATGCAGTTTCCTGGGATCCACTTCACAGACTCTCATTATGTCTCAAAATACATTCACCTGAGCCCAAGACAGGAGCATGGGTGCCAGTGCTGGTGGTAACTGGGGGAGGGGACTGCAGGAAGCAGTAGTGAGAAAATGAGGAGAACAAGACAGGGAAGGAGGAAAAACCAATATAGGTGTGCATTGCTGAGGTCACTGCTCTCTCTATGAATAAATACTCCAAGAATACATGCCAGAAAGACAGTTCCCATCCCCACTAGTCAAGGATTGCCCCCAGGGGCATCCTGACTATGTTTATGTGCGACAACTTTGCAGAAAGTCCTGGACAGGATGTGAAAAGATGTGCTGCCCATACCAGACATGTGACTCTTGACAGCCCAAAGTGAGGCTGAGCATGCACAAAACCATCACCACCACATCTGTGGATGACATCAGAAGTGGGCCTGCCATGTGGCATGGGCACCAGAGGCACATGCACCTGCCAAATAGGTCTCGTGTGGAGCTCAACAATCTACATTATGGGCAAACATGACAGGTGTTCCTGAAAGAGAGGGTCAGTAAACCATAGTTGGGGGACAGTACACCATGTTTGGGCACTAGGGGCTGTGGGTAAGTCAGAAGCCCTCAGAAAAGGGAATGAGTGGTTGATTATACCTCAGTATAATCATTTTATATAGAGAATATGTCATTTTATACTCTGTATCAGTTATCTACTGCTGCATAACAAATTATTCCAGAATCTGATGGCCCAAAACAATGATAATCATTGGTTATCTCATACAGTGTCTGTGAGTCAGAAATTTGGAGGCCACTTAGCTGAAAGGTTTTGGCTCAGAGTGTTTCATGAGGTTGCATGAGATGTCAGCTGGAGCTGTATCATCCAAAGGCTTCACTGGGGCTGTGGAATCTGCTTCCAAGATGGCCCACTCACATGACATTGGCAGGAGGCCTCAGTTCCTTGACAAGTAGCCCCACAACCCCCACTTGAGTGTCCTCACAACAAGACAGTTGGTTCCTCCAGAGTGAAATGTGGAATCCACACTGCACTTTTATGACCTAGGCTTGGAAGTCAATTTTGTCATTTCTTACAAGACCCTATTGGTCATACAACTCAGCTGTGTTCACTGTGGGAGGGGACTACACAAAGGTGTGGGTACTAAGAGGCTAGAATCCTGGGCGGCACCCTGGAGGCTGGTTACCACCCCGATGTTAGTACAGAGCCTGACACATACAGGTAACTTGGTTAGTGATTGGTGAGTACTGACTGTGCCCTAACCCTGTGCAAGGCCTGCCCTGCCCCTGGAGAGCTTATATTGTTTTTAGAAAGTTAAAATTCAGATTGAATAAGGAGAAGCCAGCCCAAGCTAGGGCTGAAGAGAACCATAAACTGAATAGGCTCAGATGGCAAAGAATGGCCCAGGAGTGTCCAGACACCTCACTGGCAAGCAGAGAGTCAGCCGAGTCCCTATTCTGACCCTACAAGGGAAGTTCCTTGTTAGTTGGAAGTTTGGGGCAGGAAGCCCCCACTCTCTGCAGCTTGCCCTGAGCCTCTAGCTGAAAGGCTGAGTGGCCTTGGGCTGATTCTGAAGCCACTGGTAGTCATACTCAGCATCCATTTGGGGCCAGGCCTTCTGCTGGGACTTTGACCCCCATTACATCTTTACAGCAACCCTGAACTATAGGAATGATGAATCCCATTTTACAGATGGGGTTGGGGAAGGAAAGTACACTATATACAGTCACGTAGCTAAGAAACAGCAGAGCCTGTATTCAAACCCCAGTCTCTCTGACCTTCAGGTGGTGGTCTTGCAGGGTAGAAAATGGGCAAATGGAAGAGACGGTGGAGTCGGACATCTGTGCCCCTACCACCGGTGGGCTCCGGAGTCCGGGTCTATCTCCAGCCACCTCCAGCCATGGCATGAGCTCTCTGGATGGTGCCCGGGACATGGGGTCATGTTTAGCAATCCCCAAGCAAAGCGGCCCCTACTCGGGGATGGAGCACAGCGTGGCGACACCACCGGGCTTTTGGCTCCCTCCACACTCATTGCAGGAAGGGCGGCTGCCACATGAGACGATTATTGCCACACGCAAGGAGCTTGGCATCTTAGGATAAGGCCATGGGGACTCAGGGGATCCGAGCTCTGGTGCAAAGGCTCATATGATCAGGACCAGTGTTATGCAACGGTGTGGGTCAAGGGTTTGCCAGTCAGAAGCCCCGATAAACAATGCTGGACTCCATAGATACAAAGACAACAAGCTTTTCTTGGGTATCTCTCGAGTGGCAGCCACAGGCCAGGGCACTGGGTAAACATTATTTCTTATTTTCACAGCATTCCCGGGCTGGGGGCAGTATCATCACTCCCTTTTATAAATCAGGAAACTGAGGCCCAGAGAGAGGCAATGGCACCCAAAGTCACAGAGTCATTAAGTGCTCATGTCAGAACTCGAACTCAGGTCTGTATGACTCTCTGAGCCCCCAGCCTGGTCTGGCACCCCTGTTCTAAGGCTGGGCTTTCTGCACCGAGGCTCATGGCCACTGGGAGGCCAGTTCTGTGTGTTCACCACAGGATCTCTGTTGCAGGGAGCGTCTGGATTTGCAAGGTCGACCAGGGGTTAAAGCTGGGGCTTTAGGTGCCTGACCAGACCTGCATCCAAGTCCTGATCTGCCACTTCAAGGTCTATGGCTTTGGGGAAAATCCCTTGGCCTGTGTGAGTCTCCATTTTCCAGAACCTAGCATGGAGTAGGAATCTCTGTGCTCCAAGTTGCTCAGTTTGAGGAGCTGGTGACTCTGGAGTACCCTATAAGCACTCGGGAAATAACCTGCTGGGTGCTTTTAAATCAATTTGGGCCACTGTCCTAAAAGGCAGATGGGGAATCAGGGACCCCATAACCAAGACCTTGAGTTCCACACAAGCCTGGAAACCCCATTCAGGGATAGTCACCTTCTTCTTAACCTTTGCATCTGCCAAACAGAGAGCCTGATGAGCTCCTAACTGTACAAATATCTCCCCCTCTGAGAAGCCACCCTGGGTTTTGCTGGTCCCCATCACCATGTTCTCACTTCTGTATTCCTTTAATGCCCTGGACGGACCTCCGGGTTGGCATTTATCAGTTTGGAAAAGAATACAGGTTTGTGGTCAAGAGCAAGATAGATCTAAAGTCAAGTCTACGTCTGTCACTTTCTAACTGCACACACGGCCTTGGACAAATTACTCAGTCTTCTTGACCCTCAACATCCTTCTCTGTAAAACGGGAATGTCTTCTCAAGGTTATGATGAGAATGCTGTTAATGTTCTTAGCACACAGGTTGACTCAAAATACATGCTTGACAAATGGCAGCACCATCATCATTAGTGTTGGCCTTCATGATTACTGTTGTGTAAATACTCTTGTGTCTGCCTGCTTCTCTGGCTCTGAGTAGGGAAGTTGCAGGACACCCAAGAAAAGGACAGAGGAGTAGGACTTGTATTGAGCATCTATGATATGCCAGTCTCCATGCCAGGGGCTTTGCCTAGGCTGTTACCCCATTTAACCCCTTTAGGGGAGGTGGCTTTCTCCTTATCCTTACAGAGAAATGAGCTGAAGCCCAGAGCTGCTAAGCAACTTGCTGAAGGCTACACAGACTCAGCGGTGGAACTGATAACTCAGAGCTCATGCTCCTTCCACCAAACCTCTCACATTCATCTCTGCCTCCCAGGGCCCAGCACAACTGGGACCCAATGCCTGCCATTTAGGAGCGGGGGCTATACTTTGCAGGGGTAGATCAGGGCACTTTTACCAAAGTATGATGCAAATGCTGCTGTGAGGATGGACAAGGATTTGATGGACAGCCTTTGGAATCCAGCCCCTCCCTCCCTCCCTGCCCAGCCCAGCCTCATTGCTCAACACAGGCTCCTGTGGGGACTGTCCTCAACTCAGCCTCAGCCGCCTCCACATCACATCCCCCAGCCCAGTGTCCTTTTTATTTGTCCCACAGGAACTAGGGGCTTGGGGGTGGGACTTCCTATCTCCCCTTTAGAAAATATTTCTTTTTCTTTACTATATGGTTCATTTTATCATGGAAAAAAATAGTCAATAGAGGGTGAAATTCTTATTTCAAATATTCATTTCCAAATGAAAAACGGGAAGCTAAGAATTAGCTGCAACCTGACCATTGAGAGACAAGGAAAAAGTGCCATTACCAAACCCCTGGGCTTCCAGTCTAAGTAGACACACACGTATGTACATTTATGTACTTTTTTTTTTTCTTTTTTAACCAAAATCCTGTTTGGAAACCTGCTCCGTTGTCTTAAAAATGGTGTTATGACAAAAACAGTTCCTATCCATTGCAGACAAAGTACAAATCAAGAATGGCACAAGGACAAAAGTGAACTGAACCCACCACTGCCAATATTTGGTTTCCTCTCAATCGATTTTTCTGTCCCTGTAGAATGAGGTATGAAATTGTTCTGTAGTGAGCATCTGGGTGGTTCAGTCGGCTGAGCATCTGCCTTTGGCTCAGGTCATGATCCCAGGGTCCTGGGATCGAGTCCCACATCGGGCTCCATGCTCAGCAGGGAGCCTGCTTCTCCCACTCCCTCTGTGCCTCCCCCTACTCCTGATTTCTCTCTCTCACTCTTTCTCAAATAAAGAAATAAAAATCTTTAAATTAAAAAAAAGAGAAAGAAATCATTCCACAGCATTTGAGTTTAAAAGTAAATATATTTTC
Source organism: Vulpes lagopus (assembly GCF_018345385.1). Taxonomy (NCBI): domain Eukaryota; kingdom Metazoa; phylum Chordata; class Mammalia; order Carnivora; family Canidae; genus Vulpes; species Vulpes lagopus. The sequence continues at coordinate 52,104,046 of NC_054830.1, forward strand.
TTTCTAAATTGAATGAGTATGCGGGATCCCTGGGTGGCGCAGCGGTTTGGCGCCTGCCTTTGGCCCAGGGCGCGATCCTGGAGACCCAGAATCGAATCCCACATCAGGCTCCCGGTGCATGGAGCCTGCTTCTCCCTCCGCCTGTGTCTCTGCCTCTCTCTCTCTCTCTCTGTGACTATCATAAATAAATAAAAAATAAAAATAAAATAAATAAATTGAATGAGTATGTTTTCTGGGTAGGGCAACCTGGAAAGTCAAGGAAGGGCCTCTCAATCCCAATCTCTCGTGGCTGCGTCTGCAGTCCTCCCTGGCCTCTCAGATCAGGCAGCTCCATCCCTGCAGGCCAAGCCAGGGTCCCTTGGACACGGCTCCAGCATCTGCCCCCATGGCCTCCGTGCCTGCACACCCACCCGCAGCTCAGCTATGTCCAGGCCACCCCTTGGCCCACCGCCCCAGTTTCAGTGGACACAGCCCTCTCCTTCCCACTTCTGTTCCCTCTGACCCTTGAACCCCTCCTCATCCAGAACCATCCAACGCCATCGACTCTGAGAGCACTGGCCCCGGTGGGGAAAAGGCTGGCTAATTCTCAGCAAGAAAGCCAATGTGGAGGGATGGAGATGCTACCTCTCTTTTTCCTGGAGACTCTTGCATCAATAAGAACAAGTCAGAAGTTAACGTGCCAACAAGCTATCCTGTCCAAAGTGTACGCCTACATCAAACAAAAAAGCAAGTGCAGGCTATTGTCATCTTTTCCTTTCCCTCTCTTCATCTTATTTTCAAGCACTTCTCTTTCTCCTTCTCAGTTCCCTTCCCTGGTCATCCCAGCCCTCCGTGGCCTCACCTTCTTTTGAACTCCTGAAGCTTCAGGACCCTGGATCATCACCCTGGATGGGGTGACTCAGGCCACTGCTGTGTAGCCAGCCAGATGTGGCTGGTCTTCAAGTACCACAAGGTTGAGGTCTGCATCTGTGCCTTGGGGGTACCTGGGGCCAAGCAGGAGTGGCTCTTGCCTGAGAGGTATGAAGCTGCGCAGAGGACATCTATCTCCAAACCTGATCTCCACCAGTGCAACACAGAGGCTCCTCCTAGGAGGGGTTTGTAGACCCAAAGCAGCAAGTGTCAGCCCAAGCTTAGGGGTAAACCTGGTATTTATGGCTGCCATGGAACAACAGGGAAACCCAGCAGAAGCTTCAGCATCATCTAGAGGCTAGGGAAGCCTCAGGCTGGTGGCCACTTTCCTGGTTAGTGGCAACAATATCAAGGTGGCCCAAGAGCAGGCAGAAAGAGGAGGGGGTTCTTGGAGTGTCTGGAAATAAAAGTGGACAATGGGTGGGTGGATGATGGCTAACCCAGTGACCCCAATCAATGGCAAAAGAGTGGCCATTGTTGCCCCCAGCCTCGCCTGTGGCTTCCCGCAGTTGGTCTGGCTTGGCTGGAGCATGATTCAGGCTGTGCTGGAGAGCCGAGGAGGACCCAGAGGGAGGAACTGTTTCTATCACCTTATTTTATGTGCGTGCTTATTGCTTATTTATTCATGGTAGTACTAACACGAGCGATTCTGTGCCTGGGCAAACAGGTGTCCAGACCATCAGTGACTTGCTCTTACTGCCAACACCATCATCATGAACGCCAGCAGAGCAGCTACTCTGGAGCTATTTGCCCCAAACCAATGGCCCAACTGGTGACCTCCACTGTTTACCTGACTGTCCTGCGGTACTTTGTTCTTTGCTGGGGGCTGATGCCTCTCATTCACGTCAGGTTTCAGCAATGCTCCCTGCTCACCAAATTATCACCTGCTCTCTGGTGGCTGAGTCACTGCTTTATGAAAGTGGTACATATATTGAGGTCATTTCTAAATTCAACAGGTGCCTCACACATGGCAGGCAGTCAGCATTCACGCTCATTGAGTCAGGGAGCCCAGGGAAGGGCCCCCAAAGAGAGCCCTTTTCCTGTCAACACTAGTTCAGCTGCCAGCAGATCAGGGTCCCTGGTCAGGACATGCCCTTGCTCAAACACCTTCAATGGCTCCCTATGACCTACATGATAAAGTTGAAAATCTCCACCATTCAAGATCCTCGGGGTCTGACTTTAGTGAGCTCTTCCAGCCTCACCTCCCACCTCTTCCCCCATCCTGACTTCCAGCCTTCCCCAGCTGTCAACAATCTATACACCATTCAAAGCCAGAATGCTTCCTGGCTCCATCCTTAGTTCATGCCATAGTTCTTTTATTCTAATCTTCATCAAAATGGAGCTTGGATGGGGCTCCTGGGTGGCTCAGTCAGTTAAGCATCTGACTCTTGGTTTCAGCTCAGGTCATGATCTCAGGGTGGTGGGATGGAGCCCTCCCTGCCTTGGTTTCATGCTCAGTGCACAGTCTGCTTGAGATTCTTTCCCCCTCCATCTCCTGCCCTTTCTGTTCCTCCTCCCACTGGCATACTCCCATTCTGTCTCTCTCTCTAAAATAGCAAATAAATAAAATATTCCCCCCAAAATAGGACTTCGATTACCATAGGATTTTGTCTCCTGTCACATACACCGGAACTTCTTAGGGTTGTTGTCCTCCAGGCCCTGTACTCAGGAGCAGCTCAGTAAACCATGCTAGGTGCTTTTTGCATACAGGCTGTCTAATCACCATGGCAACCTAGCAAACTAGGCGGTGTTTTCCCCCAAATGAAGTCTTAGGTTAAGCAACTCGCCCAAAGTCAGATATGCTTAGTTTCAAAGGCAAAACTCTTTCCCCGGTGTCTGAAGTATGTCTAATGTTTGTGTACAAAAAACAAAAACAAAACAAAAAAGCAAAACAAAACGCCCCACTGGGCTTCGTAGAAGCAGCATTACCTGGACCTAATCCCACCTCTCGGGGGACCCAGTGTTTGTGGGAAGCGCCCTACCTGGGCGAACCACCCCCACCCATTCTCCGAATTTCGGTTTCCTCAGCTGTCATGGGGTATGATATTCATAGCTTCCTTCTTGGGCTGACAGAGATAACACACACAAAGCCTGCGGCGCCGTGCTGAGTCCCCTTCCTTCCTGGGTGCCCTGCCCCGGCCCCGCGCAGCTCAGAAGCCTGCTGCAGGGCTGCAGGGCGGCGGCGCGGGCGGGGCGGGGCGTGGGCGGGGCGTGGGCGGGGCCTGGCCCCTCCTGAACCTGCGCCAGAACCGCACATCTGGCCCCTCAGGGTGGGAGCGGGAAGGGAGCCAGGCTCCCTGGACGCTGATGAAATGTGTCTGTTGTGGGCCTCTTGGGCAATGCTGAAACTGGGGAGGAAGGAACGGCCACCGCTGCGTCTCCCCGCAGGTCCCGGGCAGCTTGAGCAACGCCCCCCAGCAGTTGCTCCATCCACCAAGCAGGGTGATGATGCCCCAGGGTGGGGTGTTGCACCACGTTCTTAGAAAGCTGCCTCTGTACATGCATTTCCATTTGGGGCTTGGACTGGTTTTGTTTCATCACTGTCTTTTTCACTTCCAAATTTCTGAGGGGAAATTGGGAGACAGTGATGTGGTGAAATGATCATTATTAGCCAACTTTCCCCAAGAACTGTGTACATCCTGCACTGCGCTAAGTGCCTTCATAGACACGATCTCGTGGAATCCACACACCCCTTTCAGGTAGGTACTGTTCTGCAGCACAGGAGCCAGTGAAGAAGCTGAGGCCCAGAGTGGTTGAGCAACTTGCCCATAGTCACACAGCAGATAAATGGTGGCGCCAGGATGTGAGCTAAAACTGCACAGTTCGGGGACCTTTAACCACTATTGACAGTGCCTCCCCTGGCTTTGAAGTCAAGTCGCTCTGGAGTTGAATCTCAGCAATGCTGCTGGCTCACTACATGTCCTCAACAGGGTCCTTTCTCTTCTCTGGGCCTTGGTTTAACCATCAGTAGAGAAAGTGGGATAGAATAGATGACTGATTCTCAAAGTTTCCTGTGGCTTTTTTAAAAAATAGAATTCTTCAAGCCAGGATCGACTGCAAACAGGCATGAAAGAACTTGACAGGGTGATGGGAACATTCTAAAACTGGATTGTGGTGATGGTTGCACAACATAGATTCTCTAAAAAGCCTTGAATTGTACACTTTCCATGGGTGAATTTTACAGCATGTAAATTATACCTCAATAAAGCTGTAAAAAAAAAAAACTAAAATATTTTATGAAACCGCAATACTCAGTCCCCAGTACCCGACAAGATTGTTCAAAAACTGGTAGGCTGTGTGGATTCCAGATGACCTCAGACTCTGACCTTCTGGAATCCTGAGTTTATTTGGAGCACCTGATTTGTGCGGATTGCCATGGTGATGTGTGGACAGGGATCCCATCCTCTCCATTGTCACCCAGGCCTCAGCACAGCACCTGGCCCACCGTAGGTGCCCAACAAGCATTATTCCATGAATGGTGAGCTGAGGAGTAACTTGTACATTTTCAGACTTCAAGCTTCTTGGAGGCAGGAACTGTGTTTTCATTTCCAAACACCCAATTCCCTGCCAGACCTCGAACAAAGTAGGAATCTGGTCATGGTTTGTTGAATAAATAAATAAATGAGTGAATGAATAAATGGCTCAGTCCCTGTTTGTGAGACAAGCCGAGAAGGTGAGATATCAATGTATATATACAGTCATCCCCCCTTATCCGCGGTTTCATTTTCCATGATTTCAGCTACCCACGGTCAAGCATGCTCCTGAAGCAGACAATGCTGCTTCTGACATATATCATCAGATCAGAAGTGGCCTAGCGCTGTATCATGGTGCCTACGTCATTCCCCTGGCTTCGTCTCATCACGTGGGCCCTTTATCATCTCACATCATCACAAGAACAAGGGTGAGGACAGTACAGTGAGGTCTTTTGAGAAACACCATCACATAACCTTAACTACAGTATATTGTTATATTTGTTCTATTTTATTATTGTTGCTGTTAATCTCTCACTGTGCCTAATTTATAAATGAAACTTTCTCATAGGTAGGTATATTTAGGAGAAAAACATTGCATGTGTAGGGTTTGGTACCACCTGCAGTTTCAGACATCCATGGAGGGTCTTGGAACATACCCCCCACCCCGGGGTAAGGGGGCTACTGTATGCACTCTGTGTATTACTAAGGATGTATCAGTTGCAAGTTACAGCTGTAACTTTAGGGCAAACGAAATTGACTGGGAAGGTATGGGAATGAGAGTCCACAGATCACACCATGGAAAGGATGGGTCAAAAGCAATTCCCTGGGTCCAGACAGCAAACTTGGCTCATCTCTTTAGGAAACCTCTGTGGGATGAGGCAACTCTAACCATGTTCAGTCCCTGTGTTATCCTCCCTTGAGATTCAGATCCCAGGAGAAGGACATCTGATTGGCTTGGCTGGGATCAGATGTCCTCCTTTAGCCAAAAATTGTTGGGCACTGGTATTAACAGTCCATAAAGACTGTGTTTAGTGAGAGGGCTGTGGGAGGGGCTCAAAACCAATCTTGCGTTCTGATTCTAGAAGAGGGGGTATGGGGCACCTGGGTGGCTCAGTGGTTGAGCGCCTGCCTATGGCTCAGATCATGATCCCGGGGTCCTGGGATTGAGTCTCGCATCAGGCTCCCCAAAGGGAGTCTGCTTCTCCCTCTGCCTATGTCTCTGTCTCTGTGTCTCTCATGAATAAATAAGGTATTTTTAAAAATAGAAGAAGAGGAGGTAAATGCTGGGCAGATCAAAACAACAGTCTCTGGAGCACCTGGCTGGCTCAGTCGGTAGGGCGTGCAACTCTTGATCTCAGGGTTGTGGGTTTGAGCCCCATGTTAGGTGTAGAGATTACTTAAAAATAAAATCCGTAGGAAAAAAAATGTCCACCAGAAAGTTCCATAACAGGAAAAGATGAAAATGAGAGTTGAAGGAATTAATAGATATGCCACCAAGGCAGGTGAGCACAGAACCACAGATGTGGGGCTACTCCTGAATGCCATGGTGGGCAGGGGTCAGAGAAGCCAGTGGGCAGTGGGCTAAGATATTAAAGAGAGTTGGAACAACTCATAGTTTCTTCTTTTTTCTTCTATTAACACTCTTGGCTAAGCTACTGACTACTGCTGATAGCCATCTCTTAGCACCAGGGCCATTTCCTCTCTGTTCTGGAAAGCTCAGGAGTTCAGTGGCTTTAACAAAGTGGTCTGAGGATCACTGTTACAAACCAGGTGCCTTGATGCCTCCTTGGTGTCTTCCCCGGGGGCATTTGCTGTGTAGCACTTGGTATGGCAACCAGCTCCCACTTGTATTTCAGAGGAAATGGGGAAAGGAAGACTACTCTCCAAACTCCTTCTGTGGCACCTGCTCTGTTTCTGTTTTCTGACTTAATGCTTGCAGCTGGTCTACAAGCTGAGCATGATTAACACCATTTGCCAGTCAAAGCGACTGAGATTGATGAAGTGACCTGCCCAGTGACGAGTGGTAGAATCAGGATTTGAACCTAGGACCAGGGAGCTGCAAGGACCCTGCCTTACTGCTGTACCACGTGCCTCCCCAGTGGTCGGTTCAGCTTAGACACATCATGTAACTTCCCTGGGTTTCCCCACCTGCAAACCAACGAGCTAAAATCTGAGTGAGAGGGTCATCTCCTGCCCTAATTCAGAAGCATCCCAGACAGCCATGGGTGGGTGCCGCCAGTGTGGCCCGGGCCCACACTGGGTGCCAGCAAGAGACGACTGATTGAAGTGGCTTTCGGCAGAGAAGCCAGACCATCACAGGCTGTTGGCAAGACCGAAGCATGTGAGTCACCCCCACCTCTCCGTGCCACCAGAGGGGACGGGGACAAACCATGTCTGGTCTCCTTGGGCCCCTACCACCCCCCGCAGGGGTGTCTTACAACCAAGGCAGGGACTGGAGTACGTGCTCAGACACACACACAGACTTTGCAAACAATGCAGGGAAATAAAGTTCTCACAGGAAACATTATCATACTGACTCACGACAGACCCATCCATAAAACAAACTCCTGTACCTGGGGCTGGCTCAGAGAGCAGCGGCGGGAGAAGGCAGGCCCACTCTCTCCTGGGCCCCGGAGGAAGTGGGTGCTGCTGGGGGGAGGGGCAACTTCCCCTGGCTGCTCTGCTGCCGCCTGGGATCTGAATTATTTGTCAGAAAGAGAAAAATGGTTATTTTTTTTTAAAAAAGAAGCACAAGTCCCGGAGCATTATGGCCTCTTCACCTTGTCACAAGAGCTCTGTTGCAAAAACCTCTCTTAATGCCGCGCTATTTTGCAAGTCATTTACCATGCCAAGGCAGAAAACACTGGGGTCTCCAGAGGCCTGTGTCTTCATCAGTCCTTGCTTAGCAAAGCAGGCTTCACTGTCGCCAGTGTGGAAAGAGACCTTGATCCAACTCTGTTTTCAGATTGGAGAAGGCAGCTTGGTGTATCTTTGAGACATCAGATGGACAAGTCTCTTGCTTGTTTGGAGCTTCAGTTTCTCGTCTGCAAAACGTGAAGAGTCCTGAGAATTAAAGTAAGAAAATACATGTTTGCCACATGGCACGGTGTTTACTTTCCTGACCCTCTGTGAGAAGCTAGCCTGGAAAAGTGACTGGGAAATCTGAAGACCCTCATTCAAGTCTTGACCCTACCCTTTCCTAGTCCTGGGAGCCTTCACAAGCCTGGGCCTCACACGTACCTCAATTTCCAACTCTGGAAAAGCCAAGGGTCTGACCAGTCCTGACCTGCCTGACTCCTAGGGTATGACATAGCTGTGAGGGGAGCTGGGTTGGCAACAAGGCTTAGGACAAGGGATCGTGGTAGGTTCAAGTACCAAGGAGATGGAGCCTCGAGCGTCTGGGTTGTTCCAGTCCCAGCTGGGCCTTGGCGATCTTCCCATCCTAGATTAAGAATGACACGTGGTGTCCAAGATCTGCCCTGACGGAGAAGAGGATCAACATCCCCCTCTGGTTGTGGGGAATGAATTGGGTGACCACTGGGAAAGGTTTGTACCCTCCTTTCAGGCCCTGACCGTCCCTAGCCTCCCCTGGGAATACTGCCAGACGACTTCCAATCCCAGGGACAGAGCATGATGTTAGCATATCACATCACCTGATACTGAGGCCCTGGTGAGATCACTCCTAGCCCTGCTCTCTCCATCCATTCCCCCTTGTCATGACCAGGTACTCTTTCAAGAACATATTACGACCAAAACCCAGCAATGGATGAGGTCCAAACTCCTTATTTTGGCCCTCAAGTTTCTCTGCTGAGCTTACCAGCTTCTCTCCTACCATTTCTCTTACCCACCCTATGCCTTAGGCTCACTTAAGGACCTACAGTTTCCTGATCCTGCCATGGTTTCATATCTTAGTGTCTTATGCATGCTCTTCTCACTGGTAGGTTATCCCTTCTGTTATCTTCTAACAAACTTCTATTCATCCTTCAAAGCCCAACTTCAATATCCCTATCCTGTCAGATAGTCCTAACCCATCTTCCAAACAGTTGCTCTCTGTGCCCTGTCCATCTCTCTGTCATAATAGCCATCATGCCATCTTATCATTTACTTCTTTATAAATCTGTGTCCTGCTTGTTTGGAGCACAAGCTTAGTAGGTTAGGAATTTATTTCTGAGTACTTTTTTCCCCAACTCTTAAAATTTCCTCACCACATTTAAGAAATTTCCTTCTCCAGCATGGCTATTGCTATTTAAGGAATCTCTGAGAGTGCTGAGATTTACAATAAAATGTCCTTCAAGTGAGCCAACTTTGCCTAGAAGCTTTAGTAGCTTGTTTTTCTAACACATAGATGCCAAACAGGTCTGCAGTGCTGGTGTACTCATGGCAGCTGATGCGTGCCTGCATTTCTAAAAGGTTTTAATGTGTAACTGTTTAATTCTTCCCAGGGAGATATTTTCTAGGTGACAGAGATATTTTGTAAATAATACACTTCTTTTGTGTTGGAGGCAAAGCAGGGAATGAAAAGTCAACTCACCAGAAGTACAATCGCTTTGCCAGCCCCTAAGTCAGCTCAGATGATGAGAAATAGGATGCATTTCAGCCCTAAGGAATGAATGCCTAGGGATGTAGGTCTGTCAGGCAGAGTTGTCTGGAGCACTTCCTAGAAATCTTGACCTGTCTCTGTCAGTGGGGAAGGCTAATTAAAGGAAATCAAAGACCAGTAGCCAGGAGATTCCAATGTGTTAGAAAAACAAAGACAGGCAACCTGCAAACAGCTAAGTCAGCTCTCTGCTCTGCCCTGTCCGGCTCCCCTCCCACCTGCTCAAATATTCTTTCTTTTCTTCACCCAGTTTTCTCCTACCAATACCTATTTGTCTGTGTTCACCCCAAGGGAGAACATGGCAGGCCAGGGAGCTAACTGCAGCAGTTCAGAGTGAGGACAGGGAGATGCAAATCAAAACTCCTATTCCTCCATGAGAATGACTAAAACTAAAAAGACTGACCTTAGCAAATGTTGGAGAGACTGTGGAACAGCTAGAACTCTCCTGCACTTCTCATGGGAATGTAAAATGATGTAGTACAGCACCTATTTACTATAAGGGTAAATATACACTTTACCATATAAGCCAGCCATCCACTTCTAGGGACTTTCTTTTTTTTTTTTTTTTAAAGATTTCATTTATTAATTGAGAGAGAGAGAGAGAGAGAGAGCCTGTGTGAGCAGAGGGAGGGGCAGAGTGAGAGGGAGAGAGAGAATCTCAAGCAAACTCCATACTGAGCATGGAGCATACATGGGTTATAGGGTGTGGAGCCCAACTCTGGGCTCGCCCAATACAGGGCTCAATTTCAGGACCCAGAGATCATGACCCAAGGTGAAATCAAGAGTCAGTGGCTTAACTGATTGCGCCACCCAGGCACCCCCTGGGTGATTTCAAAAGTGAAATGAAAACTCGTATCTTCTCAAGCACCTACCTGTACATGAATGTTCAGAGAAGCATTATTCATGTAAGCCAAAAGGTGGAAACCACCAAAAAGTCCATCAACAGATAAATGGTTCAACAAAATGTGTTCTGGCCATATGGTGGAATATTATTTGGCCATAAGAAAAGGAATGACTACTGATAGGTGTTATAACATGGATCAACCTTGAAAACATTATGCCAAGTGAAAGAAGAGAGTGAAGACCACATATTGTAAGATTTCATTTATAGGAAATGTCCAGAATAGGCAAATCTATAGAGAAAGTAGATTAGTGGTTGCCAGGGGCTAGACGGAGAAAGAAAAGAGGAACGACTACTAATGGGTAGGGCATTTGTTTTGGGGGTGCTGAAGATGTCCTAAAATTGACTGTGGTGATGCCTGTACAACTCTGTGACTATAGTAGGAAAAAAACAATTGCATACTTTAAAAGGACAGATTGTACAGTTTGTGAATTTTATCTCCATAAAGCTGTTCCATGCACACATACATACACGTGATGATGAGAACCATGACTCAAGCCCAAAGCAAGCAGTCACTCAGTGGGAGGAGTCCCATAATTAGACCTGCAGATTGGATCCAGCTGTGGGATCTTGTTTGGCCGGCAGCATCGAAAACCTCATTGGATCTCTTTGCCTGTAGGCTGGACATGTGCTCGCCAGTCCTCTCTTAGGCGCACAGGGTTTACTGACTACACAATCTGTTTGGCTTGATGCGTTCATCTCCACACCAGGTCAGGAGACCCTTGGATACCTAGCGGGGGAGGGACATGGCCCTGACCTCAACTGAGCTCCTCTAGAAGCCACTGTACCTCGCCCTTTCACTAATGTGTTTCACCATGAGATGCCACGATGCTGGAAAATAGGATTGCTGCATTTATGAACTGGCAGAGAGTGAACTCTAGGACAGGGCCCCACAGTCAGTGTGAGATGGGTCCGAAGGGCTGCTGTTCCCTCTTTTGCATAATAGCAATAATAGGAAGCACTTGTGAAGTTGCTTACTCTCTGCTGGCACAAGTATAAACCTTTAGTATGTAACAACTTTAATCCTGACCCTAAAGGGGATGTCCAGTATTAGCCCTCTGTGTAGCCACTGGTGACTGCATAGCTTGCTCAAGGCCACCCAGCAGTAAGTGGTGGAGTGGGGAATGGAACCCCGGTGGGTCAGGCCCCAGACCCACAGGTGCACTGGGATTACAATGGCAAAGCAGGAAGGGCCTGAAGTGTTACCTACTCCTACCATGCCTGCATCTGGAGAAGACAGAGCGTGTGGCAGGCCCAGGGAGTCAGAGCCAGGCTATTCAGCCCCGTGACACTGGAGCCAGCCACACTGGCTGCAGAGCAGGGGCATGAGGGAGCGACAGGCAAGAGGAAGGGCAGAGAAACCCCACAGGCATTTCTGTCCCGAAGAGTTAGATGGGGGAAATTGCTGGGCAGAAGGGGGGCTTCACACCGATAGAGAGGAAGAGAGGGAGAAAGGGAGGCTCAGCGGAAGGAGGGAGGGAGGAAGGAAGGAAGGTCTTCTCAGCTCAATGAATATTGCGAAGATGAATGATTTTATTTCTTGGTTGGTTGGTTGGTTTTCAAGGTCATCAGTAATGGACAAAGCATAGGTTCAGTTGTCAAAGTAATCCCTGGACTTTCTTACCGAAGAAAACCCTGGCAGCCATGCATTGAGGTCCCAGAGATCCTGCCCTGCCCAATTCTTCTCTGATCTCCCACAGCACCTTCCCTCTGCTCTATGCCCATTTAACAGAGACTCAAGATCAAAACCTCGAAAGGTTTATCCAGTAAGAGGTATCGGGCTGGGCTCACTCTCTTAGTGATAGATACAGTTCATTTTCTTACATACAAGTAGTTTTTGTTTTTGTTTTTTTAAGATTTTATTTATTTATTCATGAGAGACAGAGACAAAGAGGCAGACACAGGCAGAGGGAGAAACAGGCTCCATGCAGGGAGCCCCATGTAGGACTTGATCCCAGGTCCCCAGGACCACACCCTGGGCTGAAGGCAGGCTCTAAACCGCTGAGCCACCCGGGCTGCCCACATACAGTTAGTTTTAAATGTCAGGTAAGAAGTCCAAAAAATAAGTTCATGTCATTGCCAAGTAATAAGAGTAAAAGCTGGCGTCACTGGGCACCACTACCTGCCAGGTACTGAGAGAGATCTGTGCACATTATCATCAAAATCAAACCTCTCCATGTCCTTGCAAAGTGAGCTCTGCTTTCCCCATTTTATAGGTGAGCAACCTGTGGCTCACCTATAAAATGTGGTGGGGGGGTGGGGGAGTGGGGGTTAGGGGGATCATGACTCACAAGTGCCAGCTCTTGAATTCTCCAATCTTTTGAGAGTGGATGCTTTTTCTTTTTATCTCTTTTGGCCTTTGCTGATGCCCAGCAATAGGGCTTTCTACAATTGGGCCAAATTTCCTTGTATGACTCTAGGTGGATTTATCAAACTGTGGGTTAGATGGGAAGTTCTCATTCATTTAATCTGTATCAGGGCCTAAAAACAAAACAAACAGGAAACTGTATTCATTAAAAAAAAAAAAAAAAAGAACTCAATTGAATCAATCAAAAGAAGTCTGCAGAATTGTTAAAAATGTATTTATAAATTCCTTTCTCCTCTGTACTTCATTAGTGCAAATGACATACACTGTTCTGGTATCAGGACCAGGACAGTTGCCACCCAGCTGCTGTTCTTGCTTCCTGGCCATCCCACTGCTCACTGATGCCTCTCTGGACAGGGTGGAGGCTGTGTGCTGGCACAGTGGGCAGGAACAAGTAAGACCCTAGCCACTGAGCCTCATCAGGCATGCTCATTAGGTAGCAATGAATGTGGGGCCTACTCTGAGGAATGCTATGAGGAAGGCTTAGATAAAAAAAAGTCATGAGAATGTGGAGAAGGGAGATGGTCTTTCTGTATCAGGGAACCAACAAGGCTGGAAGGTGGGTAGGAACCAGACAGGAAGACACCGTGAGGAAGGACACCCTCAGGACACCCCAGGAAAGGGCCCAGCTTCTTCCTCACCATTACTGCAGCTGCCCATGGATGGCCACATGCCAGACTCTGTGCCAGGCATTATCCACATTCTGTCACTGAATCCTCAGAGCAGCCCACTGAGGCAGTCACTACTCTCATCCCCTCCTTGTGGCTGAGCACACTGAAGCTCCAAGAGGTTAAGCCACTTGCCCAAGGTCATAGGTAAATTCCAGAAGCAGGCTTTGAATCCAGGTCTATTTGAAGCCAGAGCCCCTGCTCTTAGATTGATTTACCATTTTCAAAGAACTTTGAAAATTCGTTATCCCATCTGATCTTCCTGTACTGGGAGTTTCTCTATGTCTCACCAGCCTATTGGCACAAATGAGTCACCCTACCCGTAACAGTGTGAATTTTACTTACTCGGCCCCTCCCCCTCCCCTTGCTTGCCCTGGTTCTCCTGCCACCTGCAAAGCCTCACTGACCTCTGGCGAGAGGCCCCAAGGGTGTCTACGGTCATCTTTCCCTCTACTACCCCCCACTAAAGTTCACTGCCCAGTGAGATCATGGAAGGTCTCACCCCCTCTGCCCATGGGTACCCCCTTTGAGTATCCTTCCCCAGTGAGCCAAGCCTCAGGTCCCTGCACCCAGTGTGTGACCTCAGCGACCCCCGGCCTCTCCCCTCCACACCCCACCCTCTGTGAGCCCCAGCTTTCTCATCTGGGAAAGCAGAGAGGTTAGTTCAGTTACACACATGTTCCCTGAACAGTGGTTGAATGTAACAGTGAACCAAAGAACCGAAGGAAGAGGGTGAATCAGGCCAGGCCCTCGATAAGACACACACATAAGCAATTATACCCCCAAGCCCCATGTGCAGGGAGGTTGCGGGGGGAGGTAAGGGCCACAAGGGAATCAGACTATTGTGGGAAGGACTGTTCTTGGCTGGGGAGAGGCCCATATGGTGGCCATTCATCAAGACCTTAACATATACCAGATCTCAGGCTCAGAGCTTTACCCGCATTAACCCATTTCATCCCCCTCATGGCCAGTTGGGGCAAAGACTAGAATTATCCCCAGGTTAAAGAGGAAACGGAGGCTCAGGGAGGTAAAGTCATTCACCCGAGTTAACACAGCTAGTAAGTGGTGGCAGAGTTAGGTCTGGCGGCCTGGGGCTCTCAATTGCTATCTTCACAGAAGGGGGACCAGCAAACTTGGTTTTGTCTAATCAGCTCAGTCCTGATGCTGCTGAGCGCCATCCTTCCATGTTATAATTCTTGGGCTAGAATGGCGCATTGTTGCCCCATCTGCACAGTCAGCTTGAACCAGACATAATTCCTGCAGTTCAGGGAAAGCTGTGGGGATCATCTCCCAAATCACCAGACAGAACTCAAGTGGACAGTCAGAGCTGTTTCGTTGGAAGGTTTTCTTCCTGTGCCATTTTCAGAAGCCTTGGGAGCCCTGTGTCCTTGTTCCTGCTTTATCTCAGCCTCTGATGGTATATGGCTGATCACAAATAATCATGAGCATGCATATCAGTGAGCCCTGGCAAGCACTTCATATGTACCACCTCGTTGCATTCTCATGTTAACACGTGGCAGACATTTGATCTCAGGTTTACAGAGAAGAGAACTGAGGCTTGAAGAGAGGAAGCGTCCTTCTGGAGGTGACCCAGGTTGTGAGTGGCTGGCCTGTGACACAGACCCTAAAACCTACCCTCTTTACCAGGACTTGTGTGTATTTCTCATTCCCTGTTCTCTCAAGTAGTTCTCAACCAGGGCTGCACATTTGAAATACTGGGGATACTTTTTAGAATACTGTGGCTAGCTAGGCCCATCCCAGCCCAACCAAATCAGTCTCTGGAAATGGACACAGGGTTGAAAACCATGGCTCCAGGACTTGCCTGGTGTTCTACCAAGAGGGGAACAGCCTCTCAGCCTGACCTGGAACTTCAGAGAGAGTTGGATGGTGGGAGGGGGAGAAGTGAAGGTTAGCTGATTCTTCCTCTCACCTTCCCTTCCATCTCCTCCTTTTCCAGCCCACCTGGGGACTGGCCTCCAGCCTCTCTCCTGATTTGAGATAATTTGGCATTTGGAATGAGATTTCTATGTGACTCCTGCCCCACACAGTACCTCATAAGCCTGGCACATAATAGGTGCTCAGTAAACATGTGGTGAACAGTTCACGAAGAGCCCCCTCCAGTCATGCTTTCCAGGCAGACAAGATTGAACATATGCAAGAAGACTCGCCCACCCCAGCAGGTAGCACATGAGGGTGCTCCTCTTTCCCAGCAATATGTATTCACTAAAAAAAAAAAGAAAAGAAAAGAAAAGAAATCCTTTCTAATTTAATGGGTAGAAAACAATCTCGGTTTTGGTTTGAATTTACATTTCTTTGAATACTGGTGAGGATGAACATTTTTTTCATGTGCTTATTAGTCATTTGTATTGCTTCTTCTGTGAATTGTCTGTTCCCAATTTACTAATTTACAACGAGAAATGTAACTGCCAAGGGAACCGGATACACGTGTCCTCTAGCCATCACACCAGCTCCCTGTAGGCACACTCCTCAGGATGCCAAATTCTAATCAGAAGATGCTTGGTGAGCACAGAATGAGAAAGAGGGAGGGGTTGGTTATGGAATTCCAGGATTTAAGGCATCAAAGCAAACTAGACCTACTGCTGGGGTCCAAGGGATCCCTGACCACAGCATCCTCTCTCTTTCTCTTCCCTCTGCCTCCCTGGCTGCCCAGCTCTTCTGCAGATGAACATTCCTTTCTTTAGTAATGTTACTACATTCATTTAAGGCTTCCTCTGGCCCAGGATCCCTCCTTGGTCGTATGCTTGAACTCTCAAGGCAACCTTCCTCCCTAATCCTTTTACCTCCTTGGACCATCTTCCCATTTCCTGGGGATTTACAAAGTGTAGCTGATGGCTTTTGGGGTGTCCTCCCCCCATCTTGTTGTTTTAGAACTGCCCCCCCTTCTATAAGTGAAAGCAGCTTTGATGAGTCTACTCCTTCTACGTGTGGAACATTTATATACTTGTGCCTCTTTCAAGCTCTTCCTTAGACTCTCCTGGAGGTCTCTGACTTCCGCAAAGTTAAGGTTCACTGCTAGAGGGCTCAGAGTGGAAGGGAAGGTGAGAATAGCATAGCCCAAATAATAAAAACTGGAGGCCCTAGAGAGAGGGGCTCCAGTTAGGTATATGGTCTGGAGGATGCCTAGAGCAGGAAGGACAGGAGAGATGTTGTTTGAGGGGGAAAGGAGACAGAGGATTTTAGGTGGGCAAGGCCTGGGTTTCTCTGACCTTAGAGGCACACTAGTCTCCTTCCTGGTGGCCCCCACCCTCTTTCCCCTCCTCGACCCCAGGCCTCAGGAGTGACCCTCCTGAAATAAATCTGACAGAGCCACTCCCCTCCTTCCACCCTTCCATGTGCCCACCACATGTGGGATAAACTCCAAATTCCTAAGGATGGCATTCAAAGTCCTTCAGAGCCTGGCCCCAACTTTCCCTTCTAGGCTTGCTGCTTTTCCCCAGCAGACTGCTGGATGGCTCCTGAATATGCCATGTGTGTTCACACCTCCAGGCCTTTGCTTGAGCAGGGCCTTCTACCTGGGATGCCCTCCCCGACTTGGCCAACTCCTCCCTGTTTAAGGCCCAGCACAAATATCCACTCCTCCCTAGAGTCTTTCCTGAACCGCTTCCCTCTTGAAATCCTTAATTGTGGCATTTACCACATTCACAAGACTGTAACTTTTCCAAGCATCCTCCCCTGCCAGACCATGAGGAGGAGCCTGACAGCAAATATCAAGCTTGGTTCGTCTGGGTGTCCGAACCTCCAGCATGGTGTCCCACATAGTAGGGTTGAATGAACGAGAAGATGTCGTAGACTCACTAGTGTTCTGTGTAGACTGTGCAGAGAGAATCGGGAGGTCCCAGCTCTGGTTCCTACCCTGTGGGGCCTTGGGCAAATTCCTTCTTCTTCTAGTCCTCACTTCCTTTCTCTGAGGAAGGAGAGCACTGGAACTTGTCTATCTATCTACAAGCATTTTATGAAGACTACTTCTGTACAGGCACTATTTTAGAAATAAACATAATTATATAATGTATGTAGTATACATACATTGTATAATATACATTGTATATATTGTATGTAATATATAATGTATGTAAGTATTTCTAGTAGAATGAAAATAAAAGAACAAAGTCCTTAAAGTCTAGTTCTGCAACCAAGGAAGGCAACACTAAAACCTCTCCGGGGAAGGGAGTTTTAACTTTGGGAGAGCATTGTATTTCCTTACAAGAAACATTATGCTGCCTTGGCCCCCAAAAAAGCGATGTAGTTAAGTGAAATAAACATGGATGCAAGAATCTGGCAGAGAACAGTTGAGATCTCAGCTCTGCAACCCTCCAGCTGTGTGACCTTTCACAAGTCGCTTCACCTCTCTGAGCTTTGGAAGTTGAAGATTGTTCAGCTATCCCAGAGAGTTGCTGTGAGGACTCAGTTGGACAAAGGACTCCGTGAATACTAGACGTCCTCTTTTACTCCCAAGGAATGTAAGCTACACGGAAAGGGAGCTTGGACAAGAGACTCAATCCTTCTTAGCCTTAGTTTCCTCATCTGCCAGCTAAGGGCTGCCAGGAAGGCTGATTCAAGGTGAAGTGAGACTGTGGGTGCAGCCAAATGGGCTGCGGGGGTGTTCGATTAGCTTCCCTCCCAGCCTGGCAGTGTGGGGCATTAACCCAGCTCCGTTTTCTTGGGCAGAAAGCTTGAAAAAAGGTATTCAGAGCCTTGGAAACAGCTGAGAGGGAAGCACAGTCAAGAAAAAGATTCACAGGAAGGCTGTGGAACACGTGACAATTTGCCTTCTCCCATCAGAAAGTGCTCTTAAACAAACAGCAAGTTTCCTCCATTAATAAGGCCTGTGGAATGCAGATGAGATTTTTTTTTCCTCCTCCTTTTTTGCTGATTAAGTTCCCCCAAAACCCCCTTAAGAATTTTAATAAGAAATGCAAAAATCAACAAAAGTCCTGCAAACCCTTTCCTGTTATTAAATAAAGGGAAAGTAAATATTGCAAATTGGACATATTTCATAAGAGGATGTTTTGTTTGGGCAAAAAAATGAGAAAGAAAAGAAAAAGTAATTTGCTTTCTGGCAGCAAATACATGTCTTTGCTGAATTTTGGTTTCAAACTTGATGACTGGGGCATTATTCCTGGTTTGCCTGGAATTCAGGCCTTTTGACATCTGAGGCTGACATACCCAGGAGAACAGGGAAGCCAGGTTTGGGCCATAGTGGGCCTCTTCTCCCCTATCTCCTATGAGCAGAGTAGAGAGTTTTTTAGCCACCACAGAAATGATGATCCTGAGCTCAGAGTGGACACCTGTAAGGGGTCATACACAAGACAAAAGCAACCTGAAACAAAGATGGGTTTTATGAAAAAGAAGAAAATCACCAAATGTTGCCTGTACCTCCTTTTTAGGATAAGAGACCTTTTATGAAACCATAAAGCATGTAATATCAATATAGCACAGAGGCCCTGCAGTCAGGTAGACCTGGATTTAAATCCTACCTTTGTCACTTAACTGAGTTACCTTGGATAAATTACTTAACCTCTCTGACTCACTTTCCTTATCTTCAAAATGGGGAGGAGTGTTTCCTAATAGGCATGTTAAGAGGAATAAATGAATGGGGAAATGAACCAATGTAAGGAAAGTACTAGGCTCCATAAATATATCTCATATTATTTTGTGCAACATACAAATGTAAAGGAAGATGAAAAACGAGAATTCTATTTGTTTGTAGTGATGGATAGTTTGCAAAGAACATTGCCACTCATGACTCTACATGCCTGTCACCTCAGCCCCAGCAGATGGGCAAAGAGAGAATTACCCTTCATTTGTGGTTGGAGCACCTGGTGCTGGAGAGTGGGTGTGACCCCCTCAAGGACACACATTAAGAAATGGTCTGTAACCATGAAGTCACAGAAAATAACCAAAGGAAAAGGAAGGAGAGAGAGAATGCAGAGGGTGTGGCCATTTCCAGTCAAGGCCCCTGCACCCCCTCCTGCTCCTCTCTGTCCTCCTTGTGTAGTTCCCACCAGCTCACATGGCACTAGCTTCTCCTTGGCAGAGACAGCAGTCACAGCATGGTGGGGCCACTTATAGGATGCCAGGATGGGCTCTTTTCTTTTTTTTTTTTTTTTTTTTTTTAATTTTTTTATTATTGTTATTTATTTATGATAGTTGCAGAGAGAGAGAGAGAGAGAGAGAGAGAGAGAGAGAGGCAGAGGGAGAAGCAGGCTCCATGCACCGGGAGCCCGACGTGGGATTCGATCCCGGGTCTCCAGGATCACGCCCTGGGCCAAAGGCAGGCGCCGAACCGCTGCGCCACCCAGGGATCCCCCAGGATGGGCTCTTATACTGAAAATGCTGCTGCATTGGACCCCACCAGCCACATTCCTGTAACAGAGCCTAGGCCTGTTCATCCCAGGGTCAGAGCCTGTCTGCAACTTCCTTGGATCCCTTTCTCCTATGTTCCTCTCAGACCCAGAGTGCTGGCAACTGCCATCACCAAATTGTTGATGCTAAATAGGAAAATTACTCCGATTTTGTGGTTTTCTAAATTTGTATTTATTTATTTACCTGAAGCATCTCTTTCTGCAAAAACTAAAATCGATGAAGGAATACAACAAATAATTTAAAAATCACCTATATTTCCACCCCTATATTTGCTTCTATTTTTTTTTTTTTTAAGAAACAAAACATAAAGCTAATGTCTCTTTATCTACTACTCAAGTCCCACAGATAACTAATGAATTTGGTGCACATCCTCCCTGTTATTTTAAATATTTTATTTATTTATTTGAGAAAGAGAGAACATGAGCCAGGGGTGGGGGTGGGGCAAAGGGAGAGGGAGAAGCAGACTCCCTGTTGAGCATGGAGCCCCACATGTAGGGCTCAATCCCAGGACCCTGAGATAATGACCTGAGCTGAAGGCAGACACTTAACTGGTAGGCCACCCAGGCACCCCCTCCTTTTATTTTAAAATAGTTAAGTGTACCTATACGTACATTCAGTACTTGATATTGTTTGGGGTGTGTTTTAAGTAAACGGTATCATAGGACTCACATTGTTCTGCATCTTGCCTTTCATCGCCAAACACGTTTTTTGAAATCTATCCATGTTGATATGTATATAAGAGCTAGTTCAAAAAAAAAAAAAAAAAGGAGCTAGTTCAACATTCCTTTGAACTGCTGCATAGTATTCCACCACACTTTACATGTCCTCCTTTCCCCTAGAGATGGTCATTTCAGATATTCCCTCCCCCTCCCTTTTTAAATTGCAAACCATCATGTCTTGATTAAAAAAAAAAAAAAAAGAACACAGGTGCCCCAGATTCTCTAGGAAATTTCCCCAGATGTGGAATGTGCTTGACTGCTAAAAACAGGACAGGAATGGACATACCTGGGATTCATTTCCCTCTCTGGTGCTTCCTCCCTGTGTGACCTTGGACAAATCACCTCTCTGAATCTGTTTTCTTACCTATAAAGTAGGTGATACTTTAATATCACTGTGATATTATACTGTGATAATATACTGTGATAATCCCTAACTCAGTGGCTTGTTGTGAGAGAATTGAAACTCTCTTAAAAAGCAGCTGGAATCGTGCAAAACGGTATCATCGTTCATGTTAAAGATTTTTCTAGCAACCAAAGAAGAATCAAAGGCAATGTCCAACCCTTTGCACAAGGGACCCTGGGCCCAGTGATCCAGCACCTAAGAGGCTTGAACAATCCACAGTACCATAGGCTGTCAACTCTTATCCCTGGGCTTGGCCTGGCCTGGTGTTGGCTCCTTAAATCATTGAGCAGATGTACCTCACAGCATCTTGGTTTCCCTGCCTGTGCAATGACTTAACACCTGCCTCAAGTGCTAGATAATAAATGGAGGGCACTTGTTATGCTGTGCCCCCTCCCGTTCATCCAGGACCCTTTCTCCTTCAAAGCTGTGAGATGGCCTGAGGTCTCATCTCACTAGCAGGCCTTCACAGTAGGACTGTCCCTGGTTTGATTTTTGCTTCACATCCCTTGCATTTTACCTCGAAGATGCTGTGTGTCAACATGTGGAGGTTTTGCAGGGTCCCAATGTTTGCTTTTTCTCCTTGAAAATTGGTGTCCAGGAAAGACTGGGTGGTTTAAATTTGCTAAAATATCTCCATCTAGTGGGTTCACTGAAATACTGCAGAGTTCGACCCCGTCTGGGAAAAACAATGGGGCGACAGCTGGGGCTGCCCTGCCCTGCTCAGAAACGCCGGTGGCTCCCCATTGTCTGCAGGGTAAAGTCCAAATGCCAAGCCTGGAATTCGAGCGCCGGCACAATCGGGCCCGCCCTGCCTATCGGGCCTTATCGTTGGCGGCGACCTCCTGCCCGGCCCGGCCCAGCTCCTCCCCACCAGAACCTCAAAACCCACACCTGCCTGGTACACAGGCCTGCCCGGTGCCCCAGCCCACTGTCTCCCTTCTCCTTGCCACTCTCCTGAAGCTAACTCTTTTTCCAGGCTCTGTGGGCCCTTCAACCCATCCTGGTCTCCACCAACCTCCTACCAACAAACACTTGCCGTTATTTTTGTATTTCCATATTTAAAGCTGTGTGTTATCAATGTACTGCCCTCTTCATGTCATATAAATTAATTAAAATGATCCCAAGCCCTGCAATCCGTGGATCTGAATCCTTATCTGGCCTCCACTACTGCCCAGCTCTGAGAACTTGGAAGAGAGAGGGAACCTCAACTGTGAAATAGAGGTGAGAACACCTACCTCACCTACCTCACCTACCTCACCACAGGACTGTGGTGAGAATTAAATAAAACAGGAGGCAAAGTGACCAGCGCATATAAACACCCAATAAATCATTGTTTGCTTGGTCAGATTACATACAGGACACCTGCCTGAACTTGAATTCAGATAAGTGACTTTATATTCCAAATATTACATAGAGGTTCTGTATAATATTTCACAGATAAATGATATTAAGCATTATTGTTCATTTGTTAGATGTGCTAATGATATTGGGGATATGTATATATATAAATACATACACACATACAAATTGGCAGATTCCACGTTTGCAAATTCACCTACTGGCTAACACTTATTTGTCATGCCAAAATCAATATTGACAGCATTTAGTCATTCACAGACATGCACATGCATAGAGTAGAGACAAATTTGAGTCTCCCAGTATGCAAGTTCCCAGCTGAAGTCAACAGTTGAGCTCTTCCTATTCCAGCTTTCATACTTTAAACAAATTTGCTTTGGGTGGTTTCCTTAGTACCACGTTTTTCTCATTTTTGTGCTTTTTGCTGATGTCACTGCTTAAAATGGACCCCAAGCAAAGAGCTGTAGTGCTGTCTAGCGTTTCTAAGCCAAGAAGGCTGTGATGTGACTTAGAGAAAATACCCATGTTAGATAAGCTTCATTCAGGCATGAGTTACAGGGCTGTTGGCCACTAGTTCAATGTTAATGAATCAACAAGAGATATTAAATAAAGTGCCTTTAAACAGAAAGTAAGGTTATGTACTCATCAGTTGATAAAACATATTGTGACCAGAGTCTGGCAGGAACCTAGCCCTGTATTTTCCATGAGTGATGGTTTAGTATTCACTAGTTTGGTATTCAGGGTTTCACTATATAGAACTGTAAAATTTAAATAACATTTTCACTATAAAATTTAAATATTTATCTATTAGAGATACACACTGAAATATTATGAGTGAAATTAAATGATGTTTAGGATTGCTTTAAAATATTCCAGCAGTGGGATAAAGGTATACATATGGAAAGTATAAAAGAAACAAGATAGCAAAGGTTAAAGACTGTGGAAGTGGTAATTTATTAGAATATTCTCTCTACTTTTGTGTTTGAAAATGACTGTGACAGGTTTAAAAACAGATTGAGGATAAAATCTTGGGGGAAGAACATCTTACTTGGTAGCTTTCACTCTGGACCCTCTGTGGGGATAAGGGCTCCCAGTGATACCACCTGAGATCTCATTATGGGGGAATCCCAAACCCTTGAAAGTAGAGAACCAAGCTGAGAGGTTCGGGAGCCCTGGCTGTAGTCTCTGCCTCACCTCAGACCTGCTCTGCTACTTCTGGTAACCCACAGTGCCTCTGAACCTTTTTTCGTATCAGTTAAATAAGGAAATTGAATTGGACAGCCTCTGGGTTCCCCTTCATTGTTAAAACCCTCTCATTCTAAAACCAGTATTTCCTAAATTGGCATGTTCTGCTACAATATTGCAGCCTCCTGCCAGCTCTCTCTTCCCTACCCCATTCATCCTGATGCCACTAGTCTGTGAACCTTGCTGAAATTCTTTTTTTTTTTTTTTTTTTGCAACACTCTAACCAGGGAAATATACTCATTTTGATTTATCTAAATCAAAGTCTGAACTCTAAGCCCAGCAGTTAAGGCTTGTGCAGGTAGACCATCCACTGAAGCCCTCAGGTTAAGAAGGGACCAGGAGGGCAGCCGGGGTGGCTCAGTGGTATACTACCGCCTTCCGCCCTGGGCCTGATCCTGGAGACCTGGTTGTGACCCTGGGGTCCTGGGATCGAGTCCTTGCATGGAGCCTGCTTCTCCCTCTGCCTGTGTCTCTGCCTCTCTCTCTCTCTTATGATTAAATAAATAAAATCTTAAAAAAAAAAAGAAGGGACCAGGAAACAGGGACAACACAGGGTACACCAAACTATTGCAGAAACAGAGGAAAGCCACCCAAGACTGCCTAGGGAGGCAAGAGGAAGTCTCTTGGAGGAAGAGCTATATGAGCTGAGGCGGGGGGGGGGGGGGGGGGGGGGGGGGGGGGGATTACTGCTGCAAACCAAGGAGAGGAGGATGGTCCAGGCCAAGGCAAGTGTGCGTGAAGTCCTGGAGACCAGAGAAATTTGAAAAAGGCTCGGATTTCAAAGATTTCAAAGCCATCACATCAAGCCCCATGAATCTCTCTGGCATTATTTGCCACCCTTCTCTGTCACCCACCTTCCCCACCTGCCCAGCACGTCTGGTATGTGTGCTGGGGACCCTGGGACTCATAATGGGAGAAGTATACATTGAACTCCCTACTAGACCTCCTTTAAAATAACCAGGTCAGGATTAACTTTTAACGCTTTCCCACACCCTTTTATTTTGCGCATCCGGAGTAATTCTAACGACCCACTTCTCAATAGAGGACACCAAAGCTCAAAAAGGGTAAATCACTCGAGCCGGCCCAGCCAGGGAGAGGGGCTGGGGTTTCAATGCAGCCTGACTCCTGGCTGTTGTCCTTCACCCACACGGGGCGCACAGGCTTAGGCGTCTGCGAGAGGGCGCTGGCGGGCAGGTTCCGGGCGTGCTGCAGCCGATGCATCCACACTGCGAAAGCCGAGGGCGCCGTCAGGGCGCCGCGCACACACCCGCTCTCTTCAGCGACATCTGGTGCCCTCCGTGCCCCATCCCGTCCCACCCCCACCGCGGGGGTCTCCGTGCCTGGGTTAGAGTCCCACTTCCACTACCTCCTAACTAGCTGACATCGGACGGTAACTGAGGATGTCACACGTTAAATGAACCTTGCGAGGCCGCTGTGGGGATTAAACGAAAGCAGCACCTGTATATTCCAGGGGAGGACAGGAAAGGGAACTCGCTTACACGCGGAGAAGGGTGAAATGGCACAGAAAACGCGCCTTCAGGGCCTGCGCAGGCGCGCTCCGCAAGCACCCGGCGGGCGCTCCCGCGGGCTCCGCGGCTGCGCATTCGGCCCGGCTTTGCGGCCGCACTGCTTGACGGCAGCGGTCTCCGCCCTCCGGCCGGCGTTACCGAGGTAACGACGAGCGCGTGGGGCCGAGAAAGGTAAGGCGCGGGCTTGGCTGCCAGCGGCGTCCGGAGGCGCTGAGCGCCGTGGCGGCGGCTCGAGGTGGGGATTCTGCTGCGAGAAGAGTCGTCGCCTTCTCGGAACCCCCCCCCGCCCCGGAAGCGAGAAAGGCGCGTAGCCTTCCCCCGGGTGGCACAGCCACCCCAGAGTGGGCCGGGCGGGGAGCCAGGCTTCCTGGTCGCGCCCGAATCAACCCCCTCTTCTGCGAGCACCTGTAGCCCTTTGTGCTGCTTTTCGTTCTTTCTGAGGAACTGGACGTGGCCCCGTCCAGTACTGGGGGCCGGGGACGTCGAGGTGTATCGGACACCCTCTCTGCCCCAGGGGAGCCTCAGCCGCTGGTGCGGTTGTTGGGGGGCGGGGGGGCACTCGAGGAAGTCTGCAGAGGAGTCTGCGGAGTAAGACGGGGAGTCGGCACTTGGGGGGCCCTGCACACTCTGGCTTGCGTGCGGTCATTGGTGGCTGTCGCAGCCCCCGTCTGGCCAACACCTTGCACACGGCAGGCCCGGTACGAGGCGCCTTCGCAGTTACCCCCTTCATCCTCACAACAGCCTTCAAGGGGTTTATGTTTTGTTTACGTGGCTTAGTCTCACGTCCTGACTTGAAAACTCCCCCAGGGGCTGGATTGTTCGCCTTGTCCCTCTCATCCTTGCCTCCCATAGCCCAGGAGGTAACACGGTTGGAGCTTCAAACATTTTTTAATTGGGAGAAGGTGAGCTTTACTGAGTAGGAGGTTTTAACCAGGTTGGTTTGGCAAGGTCTTTCCAGGGGGTCGGAAAACTAAATGGGAGTTCCCTCTCCCGTTTTTGTTTTGCTTGGAATAAACGTTTGCTGAGCACCTGAACGGTGTTAGCTTGTTTGTTCAAGGGAAACATAAGCCCCTTTTTTTTTTTCCTTTTTTAAGATTTTATTTATTCATGAGAGGCACAGAGAGAGAGAGACACAGGCAGAGGAAGAAGCAGGTTCCACGCAGGAAGCCCGATGTGGGACTCGATCTTGGGTCTCCAGGATCACGCCCTGGGCTGAAGGCGGCGCTAAACCGCCGAGCCACCCGGGCTGCCCAAGCCCTACATTTCGTAGTAAAGTAAATGGACCTAATGCTACTTGTATTTGGAGGCAATGTTGCCCACCACCCCCACCCCACCCCCCGTTTGGGAAAGGAAAAGCTACATCCTTTACAGGTGCATAGCACTCTGCCCCTAGGGAGCTGTTGGGAGTGAGTTTGAATCAGCTATTTTGTCACCAGTAGTTGGCAGCTGTGTAACTACATGTTGAGATCACCTGGGTCCCACCCTAGAATTTCTGATGTAATTGCAGGTAAGTTCTGAGCATTAGGAGTTTTGAGATTTCCCCCAGGTGATTCTAAGGGCAGCCAAGCTTGAGAGCCACTGTTGTATACCACCCCAGGTTAATTAATCTTATTTCAGTCGTCGTTCCCTGCTTGAGAGTCTCTGCATCAACTCCAAGTCTAAACCAGCTTTCATGTCCAAACCCCTTGACAACTGGCTCAGTCGTACCTACACATCTGTGTGTGTGCTTCAGACATGGTGGTCTTTTAGGCGAGACTTCTTGCAATGCTATGTCTCTGTACAGTGGAGCTTTGGGCAAATAACTGGCCCTAAGACTCAGTTTCCTTGTTTGTGAAAGAGGATGCCAGTACCCATGTGTGTACCATATAGCACAGTCAGTGCCTAGCATGTTACCCGTGGATGACGACTACCTCTTCTCAATTTACTCACGCCATACCTTGACATTATGCTGTTCTCCTATCATGGCACTAAAGAAACGTGTCGTAAATGCCTACTGCAGATATGGAGAATAGTGAATTCATTCCTTTCTCCCCTCTTTGCCTTTCAAGTTTAGCACAGGACAACTCCTTCACAAAACCATGAAACAAAAAAAAAAAAAAAAAAAAAACCATGAAACAAGATCGTTTGGTTTGTCCTACTGAATTTTTAAAATAACAGCTTTATTGAGAGACCGTTACACATACATAAAACTCACCCTTGTAAGGGGACCCCTGGGTGGCTCAGTGGTTGAGAGTCTGCCTTTGGCTCAGGGCATGATCCCAGTGTCCTGGGATCAAGTCCCACATCAGGCTTCCTGCATGGAGCCTGCTTCTCCCTCTGCTTATGTCCCTGCTTTTCTCTCTCTCTGTGTCTCTCATGAATGAATGAATGAATAAAATCAATCTTAAAAAAAAAAAAAAAACTCACCCTTATAAAATGTACAATTCAGTAATGTTAGTATATTCACAGAGTTGGTCAGCCATCACATCATCACTGCACTGGTTTTAAAACATTTTCATCACCCTCAAAAAAAAAATCCATACCTATTAGCAGTCACTCCACGTTTCTCCCTTCATTCAGCAGCTGGCAGTCACTAATCTACTTTGTGTCTCTATGGATTTGCTGTTGTGGACTTTTCATATTAATGGTCTTATACAATATGTGGTCTTTTGTGACTGCTTTCACTTAATGCTTTCAAGCTTCATACACACTGTAGCATATATCAACACTTCCTTTGTTGCTGGTAATCCATTCTATATGAATACATCACAATTTTTTTAATCCATTCATCTGTTGATGGACATTTGGTTTGTTACTGCTTTTTTAACTATTATAAATCATACTACTGTAAACATTCAGGTACAGATTTTTGCATGAACATGTTTTCAGTTTTCTTGTATCTGTACCAAGGACTGGAATTATACGGGTATTTTGCATTTAACATCTGAGTGACTTCCAGACTTTTCCAGTGCTGTTCAATTTGAAGATGAAGAAACAGGGCTCAGAGAGCTTAAGTGAGTTGTGCAAGGTCACATGATAATGATGGCAGGTTTGCATATATTGGAGGCCTATCAGCCAAATTCTTGGTAATTTGGTGGGGACAGGTGACTTGGGGACCCTACTCTTCCGCCATCTTGCCCCACCTATCAGCCAAATTCTTAAAGCCTGTTCTGCCACATGGGCAAAAGTAACATCAGATCACAGACTTTGAGGTTTAATGGAAAACAATGTTTTGTGGCAGGAACCTTTCTGTCACACACATACAGGTTGAAGTACAGAGTTCTTGACATCAAGTGTCCTAGCTCATTCTTGGTATTTGTAAGAGTATAGCATCAGTCTGAGGGAAAATTCCAAACTAGGCAAATTAAAATATAACTTCATTGTCACTTGTTTGAGATAATTTAATTGGAAGTTCTTGAAGTTAGCCATTTAACATTTTCTCTTAAAATTCCAAATGTAGCATATACAAGTTAAATCCTAACCAGAAGTTAAGTTATAAAAGTGAAAAATCTCATAAAAGTCCAACTTGTTCCTGGAAATGCCTAGAAAGTTTTTCACTAGATTGCAACATCTGCCTCAAAAAAGCTGACACGGCATCAAGTGTTAGAATAAATTGCTGTTTCTTCTGTTGAATACTAAATGCAATCATTGGCTTAGATTGAAGGATAAGTTGGCAAATGACAGTTTAGCTAAAATGCTCTTGGAAGAAAATCTCTTAATTGTTCATTAATGTGCAACATACGTGGTTTTGTTAGGAATGCTTTACAGCAGTGTGTGTTTGTGTGTGTGTGTATTTATAATGTATATGAGTCATGCTCAGTATGTAATTCCCTTGAGGGATCTTACTTAAAAATTAAATTCTAGTGTTTTGCTGCTTAGCATACTTAGCATACATAGTCAAGTCTATGAAGGTTCCAACTTGCTGATTCTTCTTTTTCATAGTTATCTTTGTACTTGATTTATCAATTTCTGTAACTCTTCCTTGGTCTGTGTTTTCCTTTGTCCTCATCTAATTCCTCCGTTTCTTTGAGAGGGCAGATAAAGGTATCACACAATGGACAAGGCAAGGTATTTTATTTCTTTTTAATGGTCATAAACCCATACAACCACTTACCTTCCTCAGATTTGGCCATTGTCACTGGCTGTTTCAGGCTTGGTGGCATCCATTGCCCAATAGATGCTGGTATTAAGTGCAGGAGGCATTTTAATAAGCAATCTTACTTCATTTTCTGGATCCATGTAGATGAAACGTGTAATACGGCTCCACTGTATCTTCAAACACCAGATCTGCTGTCGGCTTAAATTGAACCCGGGACGAAGGAGCAGCAGATTCAAGTCTCCCTTCTCATCCCGGGGTGTCTGTTGGAAGAGTGGAGTGCCTGGCCCAGACTCTTGCACTGTGTACATTTTCTCCCCCTTGCATGTGGTTGAGTTTTCCTAAGTTAGATGTATCTGCTGGGGCTCTGTTTCTTTATCACACAATGCACTCAACTTCATTTCCTTCCTTTAGCCATTATGGAATTGCAGCCTGTTGTGGTACCTTCAGTTTGCTTTCGTATGTGTTATGTGCTTGTTTTGTCTCCTCAGATTGAATATAAGGCCTGGAAGGGAGAGGTACTGGCTTTGGCTTCCTTTACTTCCTCAGGGTGCTGAGTGCACACTAAGTAATCCCATAATTATCCAGAATCCTTTAGCTCCTAACCTTGAGAAATAGTGGGCCTTCAGACAAAGTGGGTCAGTTGCTGCCTGTGCTTGCAGCAGAACCCAGGGAGAAGAGTGGAGGCTTTGGAATTCAGCAGACCTGGGATCATCCCAAGGGGCCTTTTACAAAGTCTAACTTGAACCTATTTTCCTCACCTGTAAACCAGAGTTGGTAGTGCTCACCCCATAATAATAATTAAAGCAAATACACACATGATGCTCATTATGTACCAGGTACTCTTCTAGGCCCTTTTTGGGGGGTCTTAACTCTAAGGTAGAGTCTGTTTTTATCCTTATTTTGTAGATAAGGAAACCAAAGCATGGAGAGATTAAGCAGCTTTTGCCCAACATCACACAGGACATAGTAAAACTAATTCCAGTCCTGGCACTCTGGCTTTAGAGTTCCTGCTCTTCACCACTAGTATGTGGTGGTACATAACAGACCTGAAATGGTAACTGTTTCTGTCATTGTTGTTATTAATTTACCTTAAACATGGGGAGATGAATGACCTTTAGAATATATATTAAGGTCCTTTTTTGGAAAAGGAAATACTGACTAGATTTAATTCTATGAGGACAGTGTCTCTTTTGGCCTTATCTTTATATCCCCAGCACCTCCGATTATCAGAAGGTCCTAGTAGGTACTCAGTAAATGCCTGTTGTTTGAGTGAAAGAATGGGAGTAATCCTAATAGGAATCCTATTGTGCTTGCTGTCCATAGACTTTTGCATGGCATGATGACTTTGGGCATGACACTAGGCCTCAGTCTTGTCCACTCTAGTTAGAAATATTGCCACTGACTTCTTGGGCATGATTGTGAGAATTGAGATATTTTAGGTGATGGATTAGTAGTGCTTGTACAAAATGTTCTCATTACTCTTTCTTCTAGTTCACTGCTTTTAAATATTTTATTTTTCCCACCGACCACAAACTTTTCTGAGCCTAGAGATAAATGTACCCCTGTTTTAGATCAATATAGTTATGGATTGGCTATCTGTTTCTTTCTCCTTATTATACTCTTTAAAAAACAGTTACCCTTGAGAAATGGCAGAAGCAGTTTTCCGTGCCCCAAAGCGGAAAAGAAGAGTATATGAGAGTTTTGAGTCTCCACTGCCCATCCCTTTTGGTCAAGACTGTGGGCCTAAGCAAGATTTCAAAGTGTTCACAGCAGAGATGATAAACAACAATGTAATTGTGAGGAACACAGAAGATATGGAGCAGCTCTATGGGAAAGTAAGTACTGGCGGCTTTGGCATGGCTACTTCCTGGCAGTCCTAAGCCAGGTATCCTTTTTGTTTCCTCCCATTCACTCCCAAAATCAGACCATAATTGACCCATATTCTTTTCTTGACATTCAATCCCATGTAGGAGAGGAGCTACACAATTTGAATCAGGTGCCCTGAATCCATATACTGATGAGGAAGGCTCCCCAACCCATGAACCCACATTTCAACAATAAACTGCAATCAGTGCATTGGCCTTTCTTGTCTTTAAGTTACAGAAGCCATGCATATTCATAAATATGCCAAGCAATTTACAGAAATGTAATGGGTAAAAACTCCCCACTCCCATTCCATCTCCAGAGATAAACACAGAATGGCATATTGTTCTGGCTCAGGGACAGATGAGGCTTCAGCATGTACTCTGACTTGTTATCTGTGCTCTCATCTGTTTGGTGACCTCTTCTTAGATAAGGACAATTTCCGGTTTTTGCTGTTTTCCACCAATGATAGATTCAGGTTGAGATTGATAGCTTGCTTTTTTATTTATTTATTTTTCTGGTCCATAGCCAGTTCATTACTTTATATATATATATATATATATTTTTTTTTTAAAGTAATCTCTACCCCCAGCATGGGGCTCGAACTCACAACCTCAAGATCAAGAGTCACATGCTATATCAATTGAGCTAGCCAAGTGCTCCAACTGGGGCATTTTTTAAATAGCTTTATTGATGTATAATTTAGCATCATAAAATTCACCCATTGTAAATGTGCAATTCAGTGATTGTAGTAAATTCATAGAGTTGTGCAACACCATTATGGTCCAGTATGGGGGATTCCCAGCAGGGAATGCAAGTACCATTGCACTTAATCCCTGTTCCCACTCCCAGCCCATGTCACCCACTGATCCACTTCCTCTCTAAAATGTGCCTTTCTAGACACTTTATATAAAATATATATGTTGTAGCCAGTTTCTCAAGGTGGAATACAGCATGTGGCATTGATCCTGGTGACGGGGGTCTAGGCTAAGGCCCTGCCTCTACCTGTCCCATTGCCTTGAGCTTAGTTATAAGGCACATAAGGTATACTGAAAACTCACTAGAACTCTTCAAACAATCAGAGATGAATGCTAAGATCTTCGTTAGTAATCATTAAGTAATCAGAGGGAAAATGTAAACCTATGAAAAATAGAACAAATCTGTTGTTAACTCAAATAGTTGTTTTCCCTCAGCTAAAAAATTGGCAACTAAACATGAACTAACTTTGTTTTCTCTTTTCCCGGAAGGGTTATTTTGGAAAAGGTATCCTGTCTAGAAGCCGTCCAAACTTCACAATTTCAGATCCTAAGCTCGTTGCTAAGTGGAAAGGTAACCTTGTACCTCATTCTGTCCTTTTGGCAAATTATATTCTTTCATCTTTGATCTTACATTTCAGATTACATAGGAAAATTCTCTAGACTTGAAGTAACATGCACAATGACAATTTTACTCCTAAAACTAGCAACCAGAATAGGGTTCTGATGTTTGGTGAAAACATGTTCTATCTAATTTCTGGAGTCATCAAAAGTATTATTTAGGCTTTTCTGTTGTTGAACGTTGACTAGCAGAGTACTATGCATGCAGAAGGTACCATATGCAAGTAAGTTTTACATTTTTATTTCTAGAATTAGAATTTATTTTTATTTTTATTTTTTTTAAAGATTTTGTTTGTTTATTCATGAGAGACACACAGAAGCAGAGACACAGGCAGAGGGAGAAGCAGGCTCGATGCAGGGAGCCCGACGTGGGACTCGATCCCGGGTCTCCAGGATCACGCCCTGGGCGGAAGGTGGCGCTAAACCACTGAGCCACTGGGGCTGCCCTAGAATTAGAATTTATAATGATAACTGTAATAATGAACTTGTTAAAACATTAGCTAATGTGTGTAGTTCTTACTTGCTTGACTTGCCATATTTAACTTAAAAATATTTTACCTTCATGTATTTGTCTGTGGAAGTCTCATGGTGATTGCATAACCAATGCCAGCAGACTAAAACATCCTTAGGATTTTTTGTAAGAAAAAAATACAAATTAAAACTGCACTAAGATACTATTTTAGCAATCAGATTGGCAAGAATCCAAAAGTTTGACAGTAGTCTCCTTGGGGAGGTCCAGAGAAACACTCTCCATATACTACGGATGGGAATGTAGATGGTACAACTGTTACAGAGGGGAATTTAGCAATGCCGAGCAAAATTATGTATAGATTTGCTTTTTTTCCCCCATCAATCCTCCTCCCCCGCTAACCCCTGGTCACTTTAATATGTTTTCTGTGCCTATAAGGTTGCCCATTTTAGATATTTCATGTAAGTGGAATCATACATTGTGAAGCCTTTTGTGTCTTCCACTTCGGATGTTTTCAAGGGTCATCCGTGTTGTGGCATGCATCCAAACTTCATCCTGAGTGATATCCCGTTTTATGGATATACCATGTTTTGTTTATCCATTCATCCAACGATGGACGTTTGGGTTGTTCCCATTTTGGGGCTGTTATGAAGAGTGCTGCTGTGAACGTTCATATAGAAGTAATTGTGTGGACGTATATTTTCATTTCTCCTAGGTATTTACCTACGAGTGGACTTGCTGGATCATACGATAATTCTGTTTTAATTTCTTTAGGAAATGTCAAACTGTTTTCCACAACACCCGCCCCGTGTTACATTCCTACCAGTAGTGCACAAAGTTTCCAATTTCTCCACTTGCTGGTTTCTGCTTTTGGATTTATTCATTTGTTTATGATAGCTATCTTAGTGTGAAGTGGTAAAAGTTTTTAATGTTAATCAAGTCCAGTTTATCTATTTTTTCTTTTGTTATCTATGGTTTTAGTATCATATTTAGGAAACCATTGCCAAATCCAAGCTGATACAGATTTACCCCTGTGTTTTCTTCTAAGAGTTTTACAGTTTCAACTCTTAAATTTAGATCTCTGATCCATTTTAAGTTAATTTTTGTATGTGATATAAGGTAGGGGTCTAGCTTCATGTTTTGTCCATGGATATCCAGTTGTCCCAGTACATGCATTTACTTTCAACCCAGCAGTTCCATTTCTAGAAATTTATCTGAAAGATACACTAGCAAAAATATGAAAAAAATAGCTATTCATTGCAACACTGTTTCTTATATTAAAAGACTGGAAACAACCCAAATGTCCATTAGGAGAGGACTAGTCGATTAAACTGTACTGCATTCATATAATGAAGTACCATGGAGCTGAGCTAAGAATGAGGGATCACTGGGGTGTATTTCTAAGCGAAGAAAGCACAGTAAAGCGGAGTCTGTGTAGTGTGCCATGGTTTATCTGAAGGTGGGGGGATATAAATATATTTTTGAAACTTTAGGATAAACCATAAATTCTTTTTAATGCCTATGGGGGAGGGCGGAACAGGATGGAGAAAGAGGTAAGACTTTATAGATTTGACTTTGGAACCTTGTAAATATATTACATGATTGCAAAACAAAGTTAAATTTTAAAAAGTAATTTAAAAAACGGAACTTACGTATCAGATTGGCAGTATAGCCACAGAGGAAAACTATTTTGAATGACTGTAAACATGGTAAATTGAGGTAATCTATCCTTTTTATTTTTTTAAATATTTTATTTATTTATTCATGAGAGACACACAGAGGCAGAGACGGAGGGAAAGGGAGAAGTAGACTCTCTGAGGGGAGCCCGAAGCAGCACTTGACCCCAGGACCCTGGGATCATGACCTGAGCCAAAGGCAGATGTTTTTATCCATTGAGCCACCCAGGTGCCCCTTGAGATTCAATCCTAATAGAATAGACTGTGTCAGTTATCTCTTGGCGCAGTGTTGTTTAACCAACCAGTGGCTTTCAGCAGCAACCAAATTGTTCACAAGTCCACAAGTTTGCTAGGTAGGTCTGCTGATCTTGGCTGGATGTGCTCATCCATCTGGTTAGTTATGGAAATCAGCTGACTGCTCTTATGGAACTAGTCCAATAATGGGTCTAGCTGGACTCACTACTGTCTGGTTGTCTGTCAAATGGCTGGTCTAGGATGGTCTCAGCTGGGATGAGGGGCAGGGGACACAATGTTTATCAACTGGGGTGAGGGATGGGGGGCATCATGTGTATCAGCTGGGATGAGGGGTGGGAGGGCACCATGTGTGTTACCTTTGGCAGGCTAGCCCAGTTATGTTCTCATGGTTTTGGTGGAGGGTCACAAGCAAGCCCCAGTGTGCCACTGCTTTTCAGGCCTCTGATTACAGGGTTTGCTATTATTCTAGCTGGTCTAACATTAAGGTGTTTGGCGGATGGAAGACCTGAAGAATTGGGGCCATCAGTGCAATCTGCCCTATACTCAAAGGAAGAATGGCAAAATAATCTTCACATTGCTTTCAGCCATTATTTTATAGGTGTTACCATTGGTACTGTTATTCTGAGACTGTGGTATGTATATTGTGTGAAAAACAAATGATTAATTATGTTGGTATGGTTGAGAGCCAAGATTTTCACATGAAACATCTATATCAGAAAGCAAAGAAGCTTATCAAAAACTGCTAGGCTTATTTCAAAAGAAGATATGCAGGCCAAAGATGGAAACATTTGAGCATCAATAAGAATAATAATATAGGGGCGCCCAGACGGCTCAGTTAGTTAAGTGTCCAACTCTGATTTTCTCTCCCGTAAAAAAAAAAAAAAAAAAAAGGAAAATCCAGTCATTGGTAATAATATCCCTGAAAGGGATATTTATCCTGGTTCATGCTGATATATGCCAGAAGAAATTCCTGGTTTACCTGCGGAGGATCACCATTTTGGAAATTGGTAAACATGAACTGGTTCTCGGGGTAAACTGAATTGTGAGGGACTCCTCTTTATAGATTCCTGCTAATAAACTAAGAAGGAATAATAAGAATGTCACCATCTTGAGTCCTCTGATAAAGCATTGATCACCAATGGTGTTGATAACATACAAAGAGACTACATTTTTTTTGTCTTGGAAACACACAGTACCACCCATGAAGTAGGCTGCCCAGAATATTGAGCCTGAATCTGATCAAGCCTATAGTTGCACCAATTTACAGGAAACAGGGTCAAAGAACGTATTAAGCCAGTGCTGCTTAAAGGTAGTGATGTGTCATAAGTCCTTTGCACCAGAATGGAAATAGATCCTATACTTCTTAGCTATTTATCTCTGGCTTTCTTTTCCATGAAAATATGGCTGTGAAAACAAGGTGAGCTGAACTAAGCAGTGTGCTAGGTGAGACTCATAGAGTAACATAGAGTGAGACAGTACTTGGTACAAGCCCTTCTTGGACCATCCACAAGCAGTTCTGAGGGCAGACCAGGAGGCAGTTGTATAGGACAGAAACCAATTGCTTCAATAAATGAATTACAGGGAAGAAAATCATGGTGGGGAAACAAATATTAGAATCAACTTCAGATGTATCAGTCAGTTGTAATATAAGAGCCTTATATAGATTTTGAGTCAGACTTTCCAAAAAAGAAAAAAATTCAGACAATGCATGAGGCTAAGGAATTAATTGGATGAGGCTAAGGAATTAATTTTTAAAAGTGATAAGGGTATCACAATTTCTTTTTGGGGGGGTTAATAATTTTTTTTAGGTAAGCTCTATGTCCAATGTGAAACTTAAACTCACAAGCCCAAGATGAAGAGTTGCATGCTCTACCAACTGAGCCAACCAGGCACTCCCCCACCCCATTTTTTAGACAACTGTTTTTTATATTTTTAAAGAAGAGCCTTTAAAGAAATACATAATGAACTACTTAGCGATGCTGTGATAGAATGTGAGGGATCTTTTTCAAAATCATCTGGGGACAGGAGTGAGCAGAAGAACAGAGAAAGCAAGATTGACCATGAGTTGTTAAAGTTGAGGGATGGCAACATGGGAATTTATTATACTATTCTCTTTACTTTTGTATGTCTGAAAATTTTTTTGTAATGCATGTTTCAAAAAGAGTGGGAAAAAAATAGCATGCTGACCCCCACCACCAGCTTTATCAGCTACTAATATTTGGTCAGAAACAGAAAGATTTCAAATAGTATATTGATCTTAACAATTGAGAATCTTTTCCTTATCTGTATAGTAACTAAATTTTGGAGAATAACAAAAATTTGAAAGAAATGAATTTATGCCAAGGAAATAGAAATTTAACTTGTGGACTGCCCTGAAGAAGTAAATCTCAAATGTCCATTTTAGGATGTTCTTCAAAATTCTGGCTTCAGCCTCATCTTCCACCTTCTCTATCCACTTTCTTCTACTTTTAGGCACTATAGCCACCTTGGGCTGCTTGCCATTCCATGAACCTGCCATGGATTTACTCTCTCTCAGCCTCTCCATCGCTTCCCCTGTCTGTTTTCCCCTGGTCTGCCTGTTGAACTCATTCATTCTTCAGAGCCCTGCTCAACTTCTCCTCTTCCATGATGTTTTTTACTAAGCCTTTCAGGCAAAGCTAGCTAGTCCTTTTATAACCCTTTACTTGGTCATATATCAGCTTGGGTTAGAATCAGTCATTTCTGATCTATCTGCCCAACTAGACGGAGTATCTCTAGAAGAAGGGATTTACTTTATTACTTCTGTATCCAGTGCTTGGCACAAGGACGGCTGTCAGTAAAACTCGCTAAATTATCATTTTTGTTAAATTACCAGAGGGAGGGAGGTCATGACAGAGAAAACTGACAAATTCCTGAGGAGGTAGAAATCTTTGAACTTTTAGGGTTTTTAAAGCTGATGATCATCTATTCTAAGCCTTTAATGTGCTGTGAAGAAAGCTGAGTTTGGGTAAGGAGAAATGAGTTGCCCAAAGGCAGAGTCAGAGAGGATGAACCTACACCATCAAATGATCAGTAAATAAATAACATTGTAGGTGGAAAGGTTCAACCAGCCAGATGCCCAGACCTCCTAGGTCCACACCCAGAACCAACACTGCCATGAAATTGTGGGTACATGTTGGGTGCTTTCACTAACGATGTCTTATAAAGGGACACCTGGGTGGCTCAGGTCGTGACCCCAGAGTCCTGGGATCGAGTCCCACATTGGGCTCTCCAGGGAGTCTGCTTCTCCCTCTGCCTATGTCTCTGCCTCTGTGTGTGTGTCTCTCATGAATAAATAAATAAAATCTTAAAAAAAAAAAAATGCCTTATGGAGCACGGAAAAATGGGGATAAAATACCTCAACATTCTCATCTGAAAGTTGAGGGCATATACATTCAGAGGTGGCCGAGGGGTTTCCTCTTGCATGCCATTGCTGCCATGCAACAGTGTTAGATTGAGAACGATTTCAGGGTCACATCTGGGCATAGCAAGAGCACTGAGATCAGTCAGCATTGCCTTCCGATGGGTTCAGGGGATAGGTTCGTGAAGTAATGGCATATAAAGCACACCCTTACTAGTTGGGCAGGATCAGTCAGCCTTCTAGATGTGTGATTTTGTGATTCTTGAAATTTCTTTGTCTTTTCTGGATTTTCAGTGGGTTTTTTCCCTTTAAGGAAAATTTGTCTGAACAGAACTTCTTTATTGTTACAGATATGAAGACAGACATGCCTATAATCACGTCAATAAAGTAAGTCATGGTGACCTTGGCTTAATTACGGCTTAAATCAGATCTGTTTGTAGATAACCTTTTCCAATGTGATAACGCACACCTTTTTTTTTTTTTTTTTGATAGTAGATTTGTCCTTGAAAATTATATCTGAATTTTATGTGGATCAAATCATTTGAAATGTACTGTTTATTTTTTAAATAATCCTAGGTCAAATCCTTTGCCACTTGAATTCCTTCCAAAATACAAACAATTACCCTGTAATGTGTAGTCTTTAAGTGCTAAAGTGCTTACGCATAGATCTAAAACTGGCCTCTGCCCCGTCTTCTTTCCTCCCTCTACACTTGAAGGGTGAGAGAAAGGCTTTCGCAGAGGCTCTTCCTCATCCACTCATACAGTCACAACTCCTTCCTTTCTTTGCACTCTTCCTATTTCCCAGAACTTTTCTCCCTCTCTCCTGAAGCACACACACTGCCTGGCTGTTGCTGCCCATCCCACGATCCAGCTTACATGTCACTCTCCTGGAGGTTTTCTCATCACCATTACCCTCCCTTGGTTGGGGTCGTTCTTCTGGTTCCCACATAGTCTGCCTTGGCGCCCCTCACTGTGCCGCCCATCATACTAGACTGTCAGTTCCTGGAGAGCAGGGACCATGCCTGATTCTTCTCTGCAGCCCCAACACTTAGCGGTCCCTTGGTAGGATTTTGTGGACTAAACATTCATGCATTTAAATCCTCATTGTCGGGACACCTGGGTGGCTCAGTGGTTGAGCATCTGCCTTCAGCCCAGGGCATTATCCTGGAGACCCAGGATCGAGTCCCACGTCGGGCTCCCTGCATGGAGCCTGCTTCTCCCTCTGCCTGTGTCTCTGCCTCTTTCTGTGTGTCTCTCATGAATAAATAATTTAAATCTTTTAAATAAATAAATAAAATCCTCCTTGTCCTGAGGGGCAGCTCAAGTTGCAACTCTTCTCTAACCCTTCTAAAAATATTGAAGCCCACATGGTTTTTCATCTTGTTTCTAGCACATACTGGCAGAATCTGACAGCTCCTCTTTGCTCCCGTGGCCAGAGGAGTGGCCAGGGGCAGTGACACCAGGGAGATCTCAGTAGCTGCTCTGGCTATACCTGCCGGCTGGATGTGGGGGTATGGGGGGGACCTGCTAAGCCCACATCCCAGGAGGAGCTGAAGTAAAGCTGCAGTCTACACCAGGACTCAGAAACCACAGAAGCCTGCCCCTCAGAACTGAACCCTGATCCAGCTGGCAGTGGACATGACTTGATGTCAAGCCAGTCTTGAGTATGTGAGGTTCTGGATAGGGGAAGATTATCACCTGCTTGCGGTTATCCCTTTGTAAGTTCTACAGTAATAATATTGCAAGCATTTTATTGATCTTTGTTATTAGTTCCCCAGGGATACCATAGCTTAAAAGAGCAGAAATTTATTCTCATACTTCTGGAGACTAGAAGTCCAAAATCAAGGTGTCAGCAGGGCGGTGCTCCCTCAGAGGGTTCTAGGAGAGGATCCTTCCATCTTCCCTGTCTTGTCTGAGCTTCTGGTGGTAGCCAACAATCTTTGGCCTTCCTTGGCTTGTAGCTGCATCTTTCCTGGCTCTTCGTGTCATCACATGGAGGTCCCCCTTGTGCATACCTGTGTGCCTCTGTCCACATTTCCCTCTTCTTCCAACAAGGAAACAAATCAGTATGATTTCATCTTAATTTAGTTACATCTGCAAAGACCCTGTTTCCAGAGAAGTTTACATTCAAAGGTGCCAGGGGTTAGGATGTAACCATACCTGACAGTTCTGTCAGAAAATTATGCCCCCTAGTCAATACTTGATTAATTACTTGGCCATAATAATTGCAGTCACAATCTAAATTGTTAAATGTTGAAAGAAATGGGCTCATTTTTCAGGTTAATTCTCCAGCTTAAGTACATGTTACAATTATTTCTCTACTATTCCCTCTGAAACTCTGATCCCTTTCTTAAGTGAATTCACTCTGATTGGCCTCTTTCCAACAGTAGTTGTCCTTAGATGATGAGGAATTTCCATGTAATATTTTCTGGGGGTGAGCATCAGGACCTTCAAGTGACACCCTAGGTGATGCATGTAGGTTGTGTCCTTGAAGGGCCACCCATGAGGGAGGTGGTCTCCCCTCCTATTTGTAGTCCTTTATTCAGCCAACATCTACTGCAGGTGCCTGTGTGTCAAGCATTGGGTACATGCTGCAGATACAAGAAGAGGAAAATATTTCATCTCTTTTCTCGAGGGATTTACAGTCTAATGGAGGAGGAAGAGGAGTAAATAATTGCACTCTTTGGTAATAAATATTATAGTGAGATATTGCTGATATCATCATCATAGCCAACAGTACTGGTTGGTCCAACAGTGCTAGTTACTAGTCTGTTCTTTACCTGATCATCTCAGTTCATCTTCTCAAGAACCCTTTGAGGTAGGTGTAGTCATTTCTATCTCATACGTGAGGAACCTAGAAGTGACTTGTCCAAAATTATTTCCTCTCAGACCAGGCAGTTCAGCTCCAGAGCCTCCAAGGAATTGACATATAGTGAGAACAATAACATGGTTGTACATGCTGTCATTTATTGGACATATCCCATGTACAAGGTCCTGTACTAATAACAGGATTATCTCCTAAAGTCCTCATCTCACCCCTAAAGGTGGGTCCTGTTAGTTGACAGGTGAGGAAATGCAGCCCGAGAGGTTATGTAACTTGCACAAGGGCAGTACTTGGACCAAAGCCAACTGACCCAAAACTGTTTTGCTGTGAGTTTCCAATGATAAATAGGCATTAATCAGTAGGTGATAGAGAAAGGTGTTAACCATGCAAGTGGAGGAGGTATGTTCAGGGGCATAGAAACAGAAGAAACAGGCGTATTCAGATGGTACACTGTTCTGTAATCTGGTGGCCCTGAAGTGGGTCTTCTTTTCACCAGTCTCACTACTGCTTCTAATCATAGCCACCACCTTTTCCTCCTGCCACTCTCTGCCTTATGTTTCCTGACTTTTACTTTTCACTTTTCTCTTCCTGCTGCTTCTCCAGCAGTGTCTGTGGTTAATCGCAGCAGGACTTGGCCTTTTAAGGCATTGCCAGCCAATGAGAAGACACCTGCTCTGTGACTCATATGCCATATGTCTCAGTCATTTGTGTATCTGGCTGTTTTCATTATGAGTCCTGCTCAGAGGCTTTCTTCACATGCTTTTGCAGCCATGATTTGAGCTTCCATAAAATGAACATCTGGCCTCTTGCAGAAGAGCAAAAAGAGATGGTGATGCTAAGTGATTTAGCTCAGAATCTCACAGAAGAGCCAACTCCAGAACCCAGATCTGGTGCAGCACTCATCCCCACAAGGCTGCCCCCGCTCTCGAAGAGCAGTTAATTAAAGTGTACATTTCCATTCATTAAAAATGTTATTTGTATTCTTTAATATGTATAAGTCAAAATGATCTTTTAAGTCTCCACCTAAAAAGCCCATAATCATATAAGTGACAAATATTTATCGAGTACTTTCTATGTGCTGAGCATTGTCCACGTCTTGTCTCCTTTAATCCTTATAACAACTCCATGAAGTTAGTATGGTTGCTCCTGGTTTACAGATGAGGAACTGAGCCTTAACAAGGGTTGTGTAGCTAATACAATAACCTGGTGAAATGAGAGTTTGAACTCCTATCTGCCTTGACTGCCCTGTTGCAGAGTAAAGCAGTGGCCTGTGTGGGTTCTTTCTCTCTCTCAGATCTTTTGCTTAAAGGGATAATTGTTGAACCTTTCATTCAGTGGTTCTTTCACATATTTTGAGTCAAGGAATTTTTTTTAAAAGATTTTATTTATTTATTCATGAAAGACACAGAGAGAGAGGCAGAGACACAGGCAGAGGGAGAAGCAGGCTCTATGCAGGGAGCCCGATACAGTACTCAATCCTGGGACTCCAGGATCATGCCCTGGGCTGAAGGCAGGCGCCAAACCGCTGAGCCACCCAGGCATCCCGAGTCAAGGAATTTGATGAAAGTTGTGGATCCCTTCTCTGGAAAGGTACATATTGACATAAAAATTTGTGTTCAAATAAAGGAGATTCATAGATCAATGAAGCCTAGAAAACCAGTGCTATAGGTGGTATGAAGAGCAAAGATTGTTTTTCAATCTCTCAAATAAAAGTTCTTTTTTTATTTTTTAAGATTTTATTTATTCATGAGAGACACAGAGAGGCAGAGACATAAGCAGAGGGAGAAGCAGGCTCCTTGCGGGGAACCTGACGCGGGACTTGATCCTAGGACCCCAGGATCACAACCTGAGCCAAAGGCAGATGCTCAACCCGAGCCACCCAGTCACCCTCAAATGAAAGTTCTTTTAAATATATGCAACAGTGGCCATACTTTTCATACAGGCAAGGAGACACCTTGCCATTCTGAGCAGCTCCATTTTTTATTGTGATTATTAAGGTAATAACCCCTTCATGCAGTAATAATCTTAATGTACTCATCTTATGGTTGGAGGAAAGCGCAAAGAAGTTAAATCATTGGCTTTGTCACATCACAAGTGACAGAGTCAGGCTGAACCTGAAATGTGCAATACACATTCATGCATAGTCAGGTGTGAGAGTAGCCTTGCTAGGTTTTACTCTTTAAATCTAAGATACAGTTCCAAATATATAGGAAGGTGTGCTCATCCTTATGTAGGATAGACAGGGTGTGGCCAGCTTGGAGATTCTTCTGAGAATCAGGGTTAAGCAACCACAAATCTTAAATATAGCAGAGGCCAGCCGCCTCATTCAATTGCATGTGAGATGTTGCAGTTTATAAACTATGACATATTCAGTCACCCACATACAAAGCAAAATACTCAAGATGAGTAAAATTATCTGTCTTCCCACAAACCAAGCTGTCAAATCTAACAGCTGTAGGTAGAGGCAAAAAGTGCTTGAGTTTCACATTGCCTTTAGCTCTTGCACTGAAGAGATTTCCAGTATGGTAGCCTGACACTGCGTGGAGGCGCGTTCCAGTGGCATTGTCACATGGTGACATCTATTGTCTTGTGACTTTTTGTAACTTGAGAAGTCATGCCTTTGTATTTGAAGAGCAAAGCAAATATTCCTCATCAAACTATATTTTGAAAATTATTATGAGAAAAGGCCCTTTCTGCTTGGATGCTTGGCAATATTATAGCACATAATCATTTCTTGCCATATGTAGTGGATACCTTAGTTACTGTGAAAAATATTGACTGAAATTCTCATTTTTCATTCCAATACTGAACAAAGGCTCTTTATGTTATGAATGGGATATTTTTCTGAAAATGTGATATCCAAAATTGAGAATAATGTAAAAGAAGTCCTGACAAAGGATGGCCATATTATCTTTGTGTTTACCTAAATCATTTGGCCCACCTGTTTTAAATTATATAAATATTCGTACTTTGTCAAACCAGGGTCAAAGTTGTGGTTTGTTTTTTTTTTTTCAAATTAAGGTTAAGTGAAGCTCTAATAACAAACACAAAAGTAACAAACATGCTTATTGTAGAACAGTCAGAAAACACAAAGTATAACAAAAACATATACATATAGCCCACTACTGAGAAAAACTGCTATAAACATTTTGACATACTACCTACCCATCTTTTCTGCAAGCTCTGTTTTCTTTTGAATATTAAAAGTCAAGTGTTGCTGACAGTATTTTCATTTTACAGGTATCAGCATAGTGTAGAATGGGCCACAAAGCTCATGCAAAGACAGGGGCAGGATGAGAGTACAGTGCGTAAAATCCTCCAGGATTACACAAAACCACTTGAGCATTCTGGTATAAAAAGGAATGAAGAAGGTCAGCAGCATGACGAACTGAACTCTGGAACAGTTTCCAAAATGGAAGGTACCACAGATAGAGAGGAACTTTCCATGATGAATGGGGACTCGGGTAAGTCTGTTGGCATGGAGGGTCCCAGCAAGCCATCAGACCGCCAGCAGCAGGGCTCTGGGCCTGACCCACTCACTCCAGATGGCCTGGATGAATCTGTGGTAGAGGGTGCCACACTGCAACACTGCCCTCTGCCTCAAATTCAC
This sequence comes from Vulpes lagopus, assembly GCF_018345385.1. Classification (NCBI taxonomy): domain Eukaryota; kingdom Metazoa; phylum Chordata; class Mammalia; order Carnivora; family Canidae; genus Vulpes; species Vulpes lagopus. Next base: position 52,148,125 of record NC_054830.1, read on the forward strand.
TGTGGCAAAGATGATGGTCTCCTCCCCACACCTGGGGACACTCAGCCTGGGGACGGGAGCCAGCAAGCAGATCTCTGTGCCAGAAAGAGAGGGCCTGGTGATGAGTACGTGCTGGTGGAGGAAGATGTGTATGATGTGAGCGAGCAGGAATGTGCCCCAAATGAAGAAGTAAGTATAGCCAACCCTTGAACAACATGAGTTCAAACTGAATGGGTCCACTTATACATGGATTTGTCTTTTTTTTTTTTTTTTAACAAATAGTACAATACTATTTGTAATACTAGTAAATGTGTTTTCTCTGCCATATGATTTTCTTAGTATTTTTTCTCTAGCTTTATTGTAAGAATATAGCATTTAATACTTACATAAAATATGTGATAATTAGCTGTTTCTATTATTGGTAAGGCTTCTGGTCAATAGTAGGCTTATTAGTAAAGTTTTGGGGGAGTCAAAAGTTATACACAGATTTTCTGTGGTGCCCCTGATCCTTGCATCGTTCAAGGATAAACTGAAGAAAATTAGTCGCTTCCTCCAGAGCCATCTGTTTCCGGCCCCTAGCAGATGTGGCCTAACCAGGATGTTCCTTACTCAGAACTGGTAACAGGCTCATATTAAGTGCCCAGGCTCATATTAATGTGAGAGGTGGTGAGACCCTCAGAGGGAACCAGTGGATGCTGGCTCCCAGCTCCATAGTTGTGAGGTCTATTTCTACTAAAACCTCTAAGTTTGTGAATAACTTAACTTTTAAAAAATGTGTAAATTAAAGCAGGTACAATGGTATTCTTTACCGCAGCATCTGGGTGATTCAGTCACTTAGGCATCTGCCTTTGCCTCAGGTCACGATCTCAGGGTCCTGGGATTGAGCCTCACGATCAGGTTATGCATACATGTGTGTGCCCCCCCCTTCTCTCAAATAAATAAAATATTTAAGAAATAATATTCTTTCCCTTGGGTGGGAGAAAAAGAAGTGCTGTGGTAATTGCACATAGTCTTAAATAGAGCTGTAGTGGGAAGTTCTCCAATATGAAAGTCAGCACGGGAGCACAGGCAGGATCAGGAGCCACTCCACTGAGGGATGTTCAGTCAGAGACAGTTGCCCTAGAATTATCTGCAATAGCTAAAAATGAGAAAATCTAATGGTCAAGTAGTATGTGAAACATGAGTTTGAAGAAATAGTGTCTAGCCTTTAGATTGGGGTTTATGAAGCCCTAATGAAGAACCTAGGCCCACACTTGTTAGATGCAAGAGGGTGAAAAGAAGTATATAAATTCCACCAACAAAAGGATCACAACTGTGGGGAAAAATTCAGGGGGAACAGAAAGAAAATGTTGATAGTAGAAACTAAAACTTGTTTCCACATAATTATAAAAAAATACGTTTTTAACAGTATTAATCCAATAAATGTGAATCTGGGGAATTTATAAGAAAAATATGTGTTTTAAAATGCAGTCTGCTCTGTGTAACATGTAGCGCTTCCATTGGTTCTGTATGTATTTTATTTCTTTGCAGTTGGCACCCAAAAAGAGATTAGTATGCAGAAGAAATCCATATAGGATCTTGGAGTATTTGCAACTCAGCCTAGAAGAGGTATGTTTCCTGCATGTTACCTTCTCAGCCTGTGGTCTCAGGGCCCAGGCAACCTATAAGGCGGTCCAGTTGTAAATGAGTTCTCTATGTATTTTAGTAAGTGAGTATTTAGTAACTGAACATTACAAATTGGTATTGAAATGACCATAGGCAACTTCCAAAGCAGGCCTGCCTAAATTACACTTCTTAGCCTTCATTTCATCAAGCCTAAGATTTTAGGGGGAGCCTTCCTGTATCATGGTTTATATACCATACCACTCACCCATTTAAAGTATATAGTTCATGGTTTTTAGTATATTCATGGATGTCACCAGCTTTTCTTTTCTTTCTTTTTTTTTTTTTTTTTTTTAGATTTTATCTATTTATTCATGAGAGACACAGAGAGAGAGAGAGGCAGAGACACAGGCAGAGGGAGAAGCAGGCTCGATGCAGGGAGCCTGATGTGGGACTCGATCCCGGATCTCCAGGATCAGGCCTGGGCTGAAGGTGGCGCTAAACCACTGAGCCACCAGGGCTCCCTGTCACCAGCTTTTAAAGCTATGATGCATGCTTCAAGTCATGTCATGACTGCTAATTACATAAGTGGATTCCAGATATTTCCTTTTGCCAAATTACTCATACATGTTCTCTCAGTGCAACAGCAGCATTCCCAAAAGTTGGCTAAAAGTGACTTTCTAAAACTGCATCATAAATTTTCCCTCTGATTTAGAGTTCTTCTGTCCCATGTTCATGTGTTAGCCCCTCCTCCTTTGCTTATGTTTATATGATACACAGAAATGTCCTTTCTGCCCTTGAGAATCACACCCCTTCCTCATGCTCCTTCTCCAGAGGTGCTCCTGCCTGTCATGGGTGGCTCCTGCAGTGTTTAGCACCATTCCCACTGTACATGTGGGTCCCAGGACCCACAATGTGGATATTGCATCCACATTGGCAATATTTTGGACGTGTCCACAGAAAAGTAGTTGTGTCTCTGGATTTCCTTGCCTGTACCTTCTTCCTTGCCATGAGGCCACATGTACAAAGAACAGACTGTTGGACTAGGAAAGGATGTGTGGAATTATTTACTTTACCTCATTTTACAAATGAGACAGCTGAATCTGTCATCAAAGATAGTAGCCGGTAGCCACATGTGACTATTTAATTTAAAATACAATTGAGCAAAATTCAAAATTCTGTTTCTCAGTTGTAGCAGCCGCATATGGACAGTGGTGGCTGTACTGGACAGCACAGGTGTAGAGACTGACATCACAGGAAGTTATGCTGGACAGCACGGTAGATACCCATTCTCTAGGTGCTTGGGCTCTCCGACCCTTGATTTCTTCTCTGTAAATGAGAGTTATGTCATACCTTGCTCAAAGATGTTCTGGGAACTTATGTGTAATGGGCTCAGCACAGTGCCTGATGTATAGTAAATGTTCAATAAGTGTTAGTGTCTGCTCTTCTTGTCATTATCATCATTATTAAATTACTTGTAAAAGCTATTTAGTAGCCAATTGGAACCTTTTCTTTTGCAATCAGTATTTACACCAGTGTTCCCTGGGTACTTACTATGTGTCAGGCACTGGGCTAGGTACTAACGATACCGAAATAAAAAGAATATGGCCCCGGTCCTAAAGATAGCCCAGAAATAATTACATCCAATGCGGTCTGTGGATTGTGCCAGTATTCTCCTCTAGTATCCTTGTACCCAATGCCTGACATCTATCAGGTGCTTAACAAATAATAATATTTATTAAATGGATGCATACAAGATGTGGGATTTGCACAGAAACTGTTGGGGCGGGTGGTCCAAAGGGATGCAAGCTAACAGAAAAGACTTTACAGAGTTGGTGATATCTGTGAATGGTCAAAGATAAATAGGAGATAGCCAGTTGGCTATCCCTGGGCAGCATAGGATCTTTCATGTAGGTCGGTCCTGGATGGCAACACAGGAGGACTAGATCATGGAAGGCATGTCTACTGGTATCTACCAGGGGTCTGACCTGGTCTTGGAGGCACTGCGGCACTGCAGGAAGCTGTGTCAGGGAAGGGCAGGTGCCGGAGCTACACCAGTAGGAGGGCAGGCTGGAGGGCTGACGCCAGGAGGAGCTGGCCATTGTCTCAACTCTGGGAGGCAGCAGCCATGGGCAGAGAGCTAGCATTGAGTGTCAGCCTTACTGTTACAGTAGGTGACCAGTTGTGTTCCATGTGATGCTTTTTACCAACAAGAAAAGGTGCTGCTATCTGCTGCTCTCTCCCAAACACTCCCTGAAGAAAGACAAGAGTAATGGGAGGTAGGTGAGATTGCTCTGCATTCTTGGAAGCTGCTTGTTCTTGAGGTTATTCCAGAGAGGTGTTGCAGTTTTCAGGGAGTGTGTGATTAAACCTACCTCTGCCTCTCAGGTCTGTTTTGGCAGATTTCCTCTCAATCACCCATGTTTGGTGTACCAGTTGTACAGTTTAGTGTTTTTCCATAAATATCCATCAGGAACATGGATGGCCCTTCTGTGGTGATTCAGAGCAGTTCTCTCGGGTGCTTGGGAATGATAATAACCACAGTTGACTTAGAGATCTGTTACTGAGAACTGTTTTTCCATTATAATGCTTTGGGACGAAACTAGATTTAGTGACATGACATTAAAACCATCATTAAACTCTTCCCTCTTTTTTGCTTTGATAGTAAAAACTTACTAATGAGATCTCAAGGGACATAATCACCCACCTTCCCAGACTTCCCCAGTCTTCTGATGATTTAATTCTAAATACAGCCAACTCAGTTAAGATCCATTCCATCTGTAATAAATGCCTAAGAGCAGTTTGTGTGCATTCATAAAAGGCATTTATTTTAGGCCAACATATATTAATGAGGCATTGGTTTCATCAGTTTTTAGAGAAGCATTTATTTACTGATAATGGAAAGTTTCTAAAGAACTTAAATTCTAACAGACAACAGGAAGGAGTCTTTTGTTTGGCAAGGAGAGGATTGAACTTTTCCAGGCTATAATATCTAAATGATTTTTTAAAAAGGAGGGAAAACTAAAGTGAATGGAGCAGTTAGGTGCTTCACATAGCCTTTAAATTTTTTATGAGATTTAATCCCATTAAATCTTTAATAAGGCATTTTCATCCTCATTTTGTAGATGAGGTAGGAGAGCTTAAGTGACACTTCTACGGGCCTGTTAGTGAAGATTTCAGCCCAGCTCTACCACATCCCAGAATTCTCACTGTTGCACCATTCTGAACCAAGAAATGACAGCTGGGAGAGCCGACAGGGGAATCACTTGGCTCCTTGAGGACCCAAGGTTTCCTCCTCCGTGGCACCTTCTGGCCACTATCTGTGTGCATCCAAGAAACAATGGTACTCTGCATTAATAAGTAGTGTGCCACAGGAAGACAAAAGCAAAATAAGAGTGTAGGGCACCTGGGAAAGCGGTTACCAATAGCTAAAAGGGGCCATGGGGGCATACAGCATCCATGTGAGGAGAAAGGAGCTGGAGAGCCAGACCTGCAGAAACCTGCTCTCAGTGACTCTGGCAGTTTTCTAAACTCAGGGTTGATTCGTCACAAGCACTGAGCAATCACCATGTGCTGGATCCCCTCCCAGGCCAGCAAAACTGCAGGCAGAGTGTCTGCTCTCACAGAGTTTACATTTGAGTTGGAGGAGACACATGTAAGAAAGATCTTTTCAGACAAAACTGTTCTAAAGAAGATGATTGGGTTGGGGGTTGCTTTAAGAGGGTGGAAGGGAAGACCTTGCCAGATACGGGCATAGCCATTACAAAGGTGAAGGCAGATGAATGAGCTTCATGTGTTCAGGAGCAGACATGGAGCCAACATGGCCAGCAAGAGTGGTGGTCAGATCTCACGGAGTGGGAGGCGGTAGGAAGCAAAGAGTAGTAAAGCCTTTTGGAGGGTTTTAGTCATGGGAGCCACATGACCTTCACATGTGAAAAAGATGGCTCTGGCTGCTGTGGAGAATGCATGGAGCAGAAAAGCTTTCGAGAAGTCTGGGCAGGGAGTGGTGGCTGGGACCCAGAGAAGCGGGACCTTCAGGTGACCACCTGTATCTTCAGAGAAACTCTAGGATTAGATCTGAGTGAAACTAAAGTTGTAGTTCTTGAACCACTTTACTCTCTTAAGAATGATTAAAGACCCCAAGGAACATCTTTATGTGGAGTATATCTGTCACTGTTTACCAAATTGTAAATTAAAACAAAATTTTAAATATTTGTTCGTTAATTCATTTTAAGATAGTGACGTGAAATCCATTATACGTTAACATAAATAAAATTTTATGAAAACTAACTATATTCTTTCAGAACAGAATAAATTCAGTGAGAAGAATGGCACTGTTTTTCATTTCTGCCAGTCACTTTAAGGTCTGGCTTTATAGAAGTCAGCTGGCTGCCCACATCTTCTTCTGTATTCATTCTGTTGTGATACCACATGTCTTCAAACCTCGAGAGAATGAGCAGGAACAAGGCAAATAATGTGTTATTATCACAAAGTAGTTTTGACCTGGAGATCTTCTGAAAGAGTGTTGGGAACTCCAGGATCCCCAGACCTTTCTTTGAGAACTGCTCCTGTGAAGAGAAGTGCCATCAGCTAGCCAGGAGAAAGTGACAGTGGGTGGATTCAGGCAATTCCTGGGGATCATGAGAATGTTTCCTTAGTGAACCTTGTCGCTGCTTGAAACCACCTACAGCTCCATAGCCTGTGCTCTCTTAAATCCTCTTGTTGTTTGTTCCTATGTGTGCTGGGGCAGAGGAAGCAAGCTAAGTAAACAGTGCAAGCTAAGCACTGTTTGTCAGTACCGTGCTGTTGAACAGAAACGTGCAAGCGCAGAACAGGGGACTACATCTCTGTCACCTCATCTGTGCCAGGCGGCAGGAGCAGCAGAATGTTTTTCATTTGGTTATAATCTTTTGTCCTATTTATGAAGTAAGTACTCCAGTTTTACTAATAGCCATGGTTTAGCCACTGGCACACCAATCTCGCATAAGTCTAGTCAGGTGTAAACAACCCTGTCCCCCTCTACAAGTAGAATGAAGAACAGGGTCTGTTTAGTGGTATCAATGTTTAGCATTGTCTGTCTTTTATCAGACAGCAGTTGGGGCACCTGGCTTGCTCAGTTGGTAGAGTATGTGACTCTTGATCTCAGGGTCAGGAATTCGGGTGTAGAGATTACTAAATAAATAAACTTTTTGGAGGGAAAAGCTATTTTTATTTTCATTTTACTCAACTATAGCTGACTTTCCTTGCTTTTCCTCCTGCTTCCACCATGCAAGTAAAACACATTACTGTGTGGTGAAGTTCATGGGATGATAGGGATTACTTAATAGGAAGTCACTTTACAGCAAGGGTGACTGAGAAACTCCTGTTTTACAAGCCAAATCTGCAAGGCCTACTTTTTTGCAGATTTCTGTATATTTCTTTAAGTTTTTTTTTTTTTCAGTTTAATAGATTATTTAATTTTACAGAGGAAAATCTAATGAGGTAAGCTTTCTATTATTACAGCTGTTTAATCATTTTTCAGTTTAGGTAGATGGTTTTTAAGGAGGAAAATACATGGAAAATATCGTACAAATGCTTTGTTTTTTACTGATTTTTAACCAATTTGTGACTTTCATATTTTCTTAGATTTTTTCTAATCCTTGAAATTTGCATGAACCATTTATATTAAAAATATGTGACCATTTTGAAGATGATTTAATTTGTACTTAAGGCAAAAAGAAATCAATATGTAAAATAACTTCTCAAGAACGTGGGACAGTTTCTAATGCACATTTCTACTTGCTCTGTTTTTAGGCCTTTTTCCTGGTCTATGCTCTAGGATGTCTGAGTATTTATTATGAGAAGGTAAGATGTTATATTTAGATATAATCCACATAAAAGTTTCCTGGTATTAAAAGCAGGTTGTAGTAATTTTCGTATTACTGTAATACAGATGCACCTACTTTCACTGAATAAAACTGAATTGAATTTTTTCTCTAGGTTTAGGCTTTGTTTTTTTGTTTTTTGTTTTTTTTTTTTTTAATTTTTATTTATTTATGATAGTCACAGAGAGAGAGAGAGAGAGAGAGAGGCAGAGACACAGGCTGAGGGAGAAGCAGGCTCCATGCACTGGGAGCCTGATGTGGGATTCGATCCCGGGTCTCCAGGATCACGCCCTGGGCCAAAGGCAGGCGCCAAACCGCTGCGCCACCCAGGGATCCCTAGGTTTAGGCTTTGGGTAAGATCCCAAAATTTAGGCTTTTTTTGGTAAGATCTTATTTATTTATTTATTTATTTATTTATTTATTTATTTATTTGAGAGCGAGCATGCACGAGTGGGGGAAGGGGAAAAGGAAAGGCAGAGAGAATCCAAGCAGACTCCTTTCTGAGTGCAGAGCCTGATGCAGGGCTCAATCTCATGACCCTGAGATTGTGACCTGAGCCAAAAGAAAAAACTTAAACAACTAAGCTACCCAGGTGCCCCCTAATTGGGATCATTAAGGCAGAAGCCAGCTTTGACTCTTTCAGATTGAATTTCATTCCCGGAGACTAGGAGAAGAGTAGTATCTTAGAGAATGATCAGGAAATCTGTGTTAGGACAGTACTAAAAATTAAAACTGCCATGTTCAGCACCTACTTTGGTAAAGGTTGTGATTGGGTACCTTACAAGCAATACTTCTAAACCTTAACTCTGCCTGGTAAGAATTCTACAGTTAAGGTAACTGAGGCTCAGGGGAAGTAAGTAACTCACCCGAGGTCACACAGCTAGTCTGGTGTCATGGTATCTCCAAAGCCTGTGATTCTGTACTATAGCCTGCTGCCCTTAGAACAAAGTCCCACAAGAAGCCAATATCATTGGTTACCTTCTTGTAGAGGCATCAAGGGGGCTGGGCACACAGGTGGAAGGGGAAACTTCACTGTACATTTTTATGCTTTGTGAACTTGGAACATGTGAATATAATACCTATTCAAAATAACTGAAATTAAATTAAAAAGAAAAAGTTAAGCAGAACAATAAATAGAACAGAGAAAGGATATTTTGTTCTGTTCTTGTGAGTACATAATTTTATCTATCATTCATCAAATTCTAATTATATAAATTATTCTCATGAGTATTCCAGTGGTTTGAAAATAGCTGTCGGCTGATGGGTGACTCATTTTCCCAGATGATGGCCATTCTTAGCTCACCTTGTCTCTTCTCTTAGGCCTTAGCTGAAATTCATCAGAATATTTCACTGCCACCTAGACTCCTGAGCCTCTGAAACATGATGGGCTCTCCAAAGTGGAAGTTTGGCCTTTCCCACAAGACTGTTGCTTATTACAGGGGCGGAGAGTGTTACCTTAGTTTGGGATTTAAAGGCCACATATGTATGGAGTTTCTATTTAGGAACAACCAAAAAAAAAGAAGAAGAAAGAAAGAAAGAAACCTCTAGCTCATATTTATGGATTAAAATCTTGGGCTGCGACAAACTGAGCAAGTCTCATTGACTGAGCCCTAACCCAACCAGAGAATCGAATCGAATGTTCTCTGAACCAGGCCACTCTCAATCTCTTCACTTCCTCCATTAGAAACATATGGATTTGGACTATTCATTTGTGCCATGAGATAAATTTTCCAGTTTCAAAGACTAAAATGGGGCATTTTTTTTTTTAAGCTTTTACAAAACTATGTTTTGGTTTTTCTGAATGTGACCTGCCATACAGTAGCTACTCTCTTGGGTCTGTGAAATGTTTGAAACGCACTGCCCTCCGACTTTGGTGGACTTGTCACACTTGAGCACCCTGGCATGCACTCGTTTCTCTGCCTCACCCTACTGCTTCCAGTTCCCTCCACCACCCCCTTCCACTTGGCTACTTCCTCCTCATCTCAGATGTTACTGTTGCAGGGCAGCCTTGTCCAGAGCCATGCTGTCTGATAGATAAGCCTCAGACAGGAACCATGGGTATCATTTTAAATTTTCTGGTAGCTACATGAAAGGGGTTAAAAGAAAAAGTCATATTATTTACATAGTTTATTTAATTCAGCATATCATTCCTGTTTTCCTGCCAAGTCTTTGAAATTCAGTGTGTATTTTCCACCTGAAGCACATTTCCCTTCTGGCCCGTGTCTGATGCTGCCACACCGGAGAGCACAGGTTTAGATCCTCTGTTAAGTCCCTCTGTCATAGTACTGTGTATGTTTACTGCTTCGGCTCCACACTTAGTATGGATGTCAGGTCACTGGCTGAATGATGAGCGAATGCATACATAATAATGCCTTTTTTTCCTTTCACTAACATTAGGAGCCCTTAACAATCATGAAGCTCTGGAAAGCTTTCACTGTAGTTCAGCCCACATTCAGGACTACATACATGGCATACCATTACTTCCGAAGCAAGGGCTGGGTGCCCAAAGTGGGACTTAAGTATGGGACAGATTTACGTAAGTAGTTCTTGACACGGTAGGTGTGAGAACCAGCATCTGCAACAGATCCCAGGGTGAAAACTTGAATTGGTAATATGTGCTGTTGCTGATTTTTTTCTAAGATGTCTTCCTTTTGGCTTAAATAAAAATATTTGGGTTGGGCTAGAGGGTTTGTCCAGAAAGAGTGAAAAGGAAATCTGAGGAGAAAGCCCAGAGACAGAAGCCTGTAGCTCTGCATCTGCTCTGTAATCTGAAAAAAGAGTTTTATGGCCCCCACCCCCCTCCTCTCATTAGCCATGTTATCATGTGGTATAAGGCAGTCCCTTACCTGCTAGGACTCAATTGTCTCATCTGAAAATGAGAATAATCCTATAATAATATGATAATCACTGCTATCCTTTGTTGAGCACTTACTATGTGTCAAGCATTTTAAAATTCATTATATCATTTAATCCCTAAAGCAGTCTTGTACAAAGGATACTCTTTATTATTCCTAGTTTTCTGATGAGAAGATTGCAGTTTTCGGAGAATGGGTCATTTTCCCCTAATAGTTTCCAGGGCCAGCAACTTAAGAGAGCTGAGGTTTGAATTCTGGAAACTCTTGGAAACTGCCTATTCTTATTATAAAGAGAGAATTCTGGACCAGATGAGCACTTCATTTAACAGATAATTACTGAGAGTCTTCTGCGGGCTAGGTCTTCTTAGGTGCCAGTAATACAGAGGTGAATGAGACAAATATAAAGCTGCCTCAGTGCAGCTGCTTACATTCTGGCTGGGAAGATGAGTAAGCAAACAAGTAAATATATAACGTAATTTCAGGGACTATTAAATACTGAGAAAAATAAAACAGGAAAGGGATAGAGAGTGAAGAAAGTTAGGAAAAGACTTTGAAAAGATGTGACCACAAGCAAAAATGTGACCACAGTGAGGGAACAGGTCACTTGAGAATCTGGGGAAGACCAGGGTAGGCACAAAGTAAATAGTAAGTGCAAAAGCCCTGAGGCAGGAACAACATGAAGACAGGGATCCAGAACTTGGAGATCCCAAGAAGAGTGAAGAACAGAGGAGGCACAAAGAGAACAGCAAGCATAAAAGCCCTGAAGCAAGGAAATCTCAGGAACTGCATAAAGATGGTATGTCGAGAACTTTTAAATCCCAGAGGGAGAGTAACATGAGGTGATGTCTGCAACTTAGGCTGATGCAGATTGTGTAGGACCTGTTTGTTATTCTGGTGATTGGAAGTCTTGAGGATTTTGAGCAAAGAAGTGACTTAAAATGAATAGGACCCTCTGTCTGCTCTGTTACTAATAGACTACAGGGTGGGGCAGGAGACAAAAATGGAAGCAGAGAGACTTAGGAAAAATGAGCCAAACCAGCCCTGGAGACAGAATGGATGTGAGAATTTCATTTAAGAGGAATTGGGAATAATGCCTACATACTTAGGATTCGTATTTGGGACATATTAAGTAGGTCCAGTGGAGATATTATGAAGATAGATGATTCTAGAGCACAGGAGAGCCTTCACATATAAACGTGGAGTTGTCATTATGTAAGGAACTCTCAAAGCCACAGGCCTGGGTGAGTGGACAGAGACCCTGGGGTCCCTTCCAGCACTAGTGTCACTACTAAGTCCCTCAAACTCGTTTTCCACATCTGCTAAGTGAAGGTGCTTCCTGGATGTTTTCAGAATTGTTTGTGAGGCTCAAACAAAAATGTCAAGATATTTAAGAAGTCCTCTAAGGAGTCATGGCCCTTGAGGTCTTGTGAGCTGTATCATGTGATTGTTTCATGTGTTTTGAGCCTTTTTAATACCCAAAGAAAGCCAATTCAATATTTTAAATCTTTAAATGCTCTAAAATTGCACTTATCCTGGAATCTTAGGATAGTCTTCAGGAGACCCCATAAAATATGGTGTTTGTAGATTGGTGTGTTTTTCTGGGTCAAGAGTCCATGCCTTTCATTAGATTCTCAAGTGGGAAGGGTGCCAGGAATCCAAAATAAAGGTTAAGGGTTTCCTATCCCTCTGAGATAAATGGTTTCTTTTGTTTCTTCCATGCCTGGATTTCAGGTCCAGATATCCTAACTTAGGGTTAGCACACAAATGATCAGGATTAGCTTGAAATTAGTTTGTTAGGTTTACACAGAATTGTGTTGGCCACAGTTCACCATGTTTAAATAAGTTATGTGCCTGTTTCATTTTCCTTCATTGGCTTCCTGCCGTGTTCTCCTTTTCATACTCCTGTAAGAATAGCCACTTGGTGCAAACACTTGGCAGGTCGTCTTCAGCTTTCTCATTGTATGGGTGAAACTTGAGTTAGAATTTTCCAGTCAACAAGGCAGTAGGGATACTTTCAGAGTTGGCATGGGGCTAGTGAAGAGAGCTCTTTGAGTTCATGGCCAACTCTACCTCTTTACTGTGTGACCTCAGGCAAGTTACATCATCTCTCTAAGTTTCCATTTGCTTATCATGAATAACACCATCTTCTTTACAAAAAAATAAAAATTGCAAGGGAAAGGGGCCTTTGTGGAGTACCTTCTAAGCATAACTTATCTCAGGTGGTTTCAATATATCCCATATTGTTGATGAAGAGTCATTTTAAAACAAACCGTCTGGGCCACCTAGGTGGCTCAGTCCACTAAGCATCTGCCTTCAGCTCAGGTCATGATCTCAGGGTCCTGGGATGGAGCCCTGTAGCGGACTCTGCTCTGAGGGGAGGCTGTTTCTCCCTCTTCCTCTGTCCCTCCCCTGCTAGTGTTCTTGCTTTCTCTCTTTCAAATAAATAAAATATTTATTTTAAAAAAAAGAAAAACTGCCTTATAGGGATGGTTGGAAGGACAGATTTTTTTTTTTAAAGAAAAAAAGCAAGTGTTATTGCCCAACTCCCTGGAGGCCTTTGCCCACAGCTGGATCATATCATGTACTTCAGGCTGCTTGTATAATTAATGTGGGACCAGATCTCTGGCCCAGCAGCAACACGAGGGGTGTCTTCACATTTCCTGCTTTAGCAGGGGTTCACAAGCCTGGGATAAAGGGAACAGCTTCCTGGGGCGCCTGGCTGGCTCAGTTGATAGAGCATGCAACTCTTGATCTCAGGATTGTGAGTTGAAGCTCCACACGAGGCATAGAGATTACTTAAAATCTTTAAAAAAAAAAAAAAGGAATAACTTCCCTAAATTTTCCTGTTCTCTGGGCACAGCTGCTTGGTGCCTGCAATTTTTTAGCAATATTATTTTAATTTTGAAGGTTGGTGACCTAATCACACATACCCTAGAACTGCCAACACAGGTTAAGCCCAGGACATCCTCTCTTATCCATTGTTTCTGCTTATAGAAGTAATGACTTATGACAAAGGGCCATTATGAAATTCACATCTTATCAGGGAAACTCTTCCCTTGAATAAATCTTGTCAATCACATTTCATTTGCAGGAGCAGTGCTTGGAACAAGTGATATGGATCTCAAATTGAGTGCAGCTGTCAAGCTACTTGACCTTGATCACCCACTAGTGAAAACCAGATATGAAACCAAGTGGGAGCCTTTCCTTATATTCCCCACCCAAAAGCTCCTTCATCTGCTGGCTTTTATGTTGCCCTGGCACCTAGCCTTGGTGCTTTTCTTCCCTCATCTTGTTTAATCTTAATACTCCTGTGAGACACATGGTATTCACTTCCTTTTATAGTATGTTGGGGAAATTATGGTCTAGAAGGGTCAAGGAAGCTGCCGAGGGTCCCACAGCAAGTAAGTGCAGAGGTTAGCTCTGAGTCCAAGGTCGATGTACTTCCACCACACCAAACCACTATTGCCAGCCTGAAAGCTGAAGACCAACTCCAGCTGTATATTTTGTTCTGACACATGCAGCTACTGGTTGATGTGACTTAAGATCTAATTACTCCTAAGCCTCCTTCCCACACAATCCCAATTTTGGATTCGCATTGACTGAGTTTGGTCATGTAATTTCACAGCTGCCTGCGAATTAGAAGTTGAAAGACAAGTGGAGTGATGGGGGCCATTAGAATCCAACAGGGTACAGGGTTCCTGGAGCCCAAAGGAGTCATCGCCAGCAGTGGCACCCAGCCCCAGAGGCTGACAACTAGTTCTGCCTCCAGGAAGAAGCATCAGAGCAGCTCCTCTGTACTCCTCACAGAATAAAGACCTGTGCCTTCTTCCCATGTCTTGGTTCTTTCCTAACCCACTCGCTTGGCTTATTTTTCCAAACTTCTTAAATGTTTTTGTTAACATTTTCCACGTCTGCACGTGCAGCTTTTGCATGCAACTCATAAGAATAGGGACATTCTTCTACATCACTATAAAACCATATAATTCCTGAGAGAAATCAGAATTTTCAATATCCTTAAAATGCCAGAAAATTTAAATTTCCATCTATTGTCCCCAAAATGTCTTTTGCAACTATGGGAGTTTTGTGGTGGTTTTTTCAAAACAGACTCTAGTCACTGTTGATTTATCACATCTGGCGTAGTAGGTTTCTCTTTTACTTTCCTAGGGCTGCCATAAGAAATTACCACAAGCTTAGTGGGCTTAAAACATGAGAAATTCGTTTTCTCACAGCTCAGGGTGCCAGAAGTCCACTGGGCTGTGCTCCCTCCAAAGGCAGTAGGGGACATCAATCCCTTGTCTCCTCAGCTGCGAGTGGCACTGGATGTCCTTTGGCTTATGGTTGCATCATTCCAGTCTCTGGAAAAAGCCTTTTCCTTTTTTTTTTTTTTTTTAATTTTAATATTTTTATTTATTCATGAGAGAGAGGAGAGAGAGAGAGGCAGAGAGACACAGGCAGAGGGAGAAGCAGGCTCCATGCAGGGAGCCTGATGTGGGACTCGATCCTGGGTCTCCAGGATCATGCCCTGGGCTGAAGGCGGCACCAAACTGCTGAGCCACCCAGGCTACCCTAAAGAGCCTTTTCCAAATAAGGCCACATTCACAGATTGTGGCTCACTATAGCCTTTTTAGCTTTTTTTTTTTTTTTTTTTAATTGAAAACAGTTTCTCTACCCTGTTTGTTTTTCATGGCATCGAATTTTTTTGAAGATTCCTGGAGGATATCCCACATTCTAGATATGTTCAGTTGTTTCCTCATGATTAGACTCCAGCTCACATTCTTTGGCTCACATAGTTGTATGTATCATGCCCCATCAGGAGGGACTTAATGTCAGGCTGTCCCACTCTTGATGACACTAAGTTTGATCACTTGGCTAAAGTGACCAGTGTCAGATGTCTGTTATAAAATTGCATATTTCCTTTTGTAATTAACAAGTAATATGCAGGATGAGACTGCATACCTGGGTCCCCAGTAATTATAACGGCTGCCCGAATTAATTATTGCAGTAATCATTTACTAATTCATTCCTTCTACATGCCATAGGTGGCATTCATTTATAAGAAGGAGCTTTCTCTTTTAAAAAAAAAAAAAAAAAAAAAGAAGGAGCTTTCTCTTCTTTTCCGCATTCTTCCAGACTTTATTTTTGAATGCCCAGGATTTCTTAGACTTCTGAAGTTTTCATCTTTCTGCTTGAGAGGCACTTTTGTAAAACGATTTTATTTTCCCCTCTGAATACACTCTCATCATTATGATTACTATCCTAGGTAACATGTTGAACCTTCATTTTATGCCAGTCACTGTGTCAGCCCCTCTCCCTTCAATGACTACCCCCCGGATTTCCTAATAAGGAGATTGAAACATAGGGCATCTTCATGTGGTCTTGATACTGATAAGACTTGAACTTGGGTCTGTCTGGTGCTTTTAACTTCTAAGCTATACCACCATCATCAGTCATCCAAAATGACCCAACTTGTGGGGAGGAGCTGCTTTCAAGTTATGTAATGTTCCAGATGCACATTAGACATGTGTGCCTGGTCACAAATAATGGTGTTTAGTGCTAGAAAAGATCTCAATTTCCCCCTCGTTTTTCATTTTGTACTATTGGAAACTGAGGCTCAGAGATGTTAGTAACTTACTTGAAGTCACACGACCATGAGTGGCAGAAACCAGCCAGAAAACAAAATTCCTGAATTCAAGTTCATTCCTGTACGTGGTTTCCTTCCGCTATACCATATCTCAGAAAGTTGAGGATTGTATGTTGGGGTATTTACTAAAATTTGTGCCCTGGCACAGTGAATTTGAGCTGACTTGCCAAATCCTTTAAATATAATTTAAATAGGAAATAGAATAATAAGGAAACGTGACTCTAGAAAGTGTAGTCTAGGTGAAGGGTTGCTCCATTGTCCATGGGATCTTACAGAGTTACTAACTCATGCTATCAAGGTAGCTCTGAGCTTGCTGAACCTAAGGAAAATGTGATTAGCTACAGTACTGATATGGCCAAAAAGGAAAATTCTGTCAATTCCTCAAAGGATAAAAAGCTTTTTTGCACAGATTTTGCACTGGGGACAACTATAAGCTTACAGATGTAATTGTGCATTAGTAAAAGTAATTTTTATAGCCATAGTTATATATAAGCCCCATACCTCAGAGTCTTAACCACAGAAGTTAATTTTTCATGTGAAAGCCAAAACTGGTGTTTCTGAGTAGTGAGCAGATCAACTTCCAAGGTGCCTCAGGAGCCCAGGCTCTTCCTTGTGGCTCTGTGGTCTTCACCAGGTGGTTTTCAAGGTCATCTTCAGAAAGAAGTAAATATAGCCTTGGTACGTGGCAGGGTTTTATGGGCCAACCTGGCTGCTTGAGAGACACAATCTAGCCACGTGCCTAGAAAGAGAGGGAGTGGGTTTGATAAACAGCCACTCCCTGCCATAGACTTTGTGCCTCTGAAAGGTTCCCTATGAAGTTCCAGAGTCCGCATGACAGAGTCCCTGCCTCAGACTCTCATGGACACTGGCTTTTGACATCCGTAGAATGAATTAGTAGGGCAGACTGATCTCCAACTCGTATGTATGGTTATGTGACTGTCTTCGCCACTTGACTTTGACTATTTCTTAAAAATAGTCATGATTCTTATTCCTCTCTAGCACCAAGACTCAATCAACTTGTACCTGGCCAGAGTACCTCAGACACTTAGAATTAGGTCGATTTGAAATTAATAGCAAAAAAATTAAAAAATAAAAAAATAATAGCAAAACGCTAGTCCATGTTATACGAACTTAACATGTTTGACATAATTTCACATTCTCACTCTGTAGAGTATAAGACAAGAGGTGAGACCAAAATTGCTTATATTCAAATTTGGATTTCATTTGTGGGGTGAGGGTGAGATGAGAATGTTAGGGCCCCAATCATAGAGTTGCTTTGTTAATTGCATTTTGTTCCAGGAGGAAAAATAAACAGTTTTAAGATAGACTACAAGATATATTGCAAACTACCCATATACAGATAATTGGGTATTTATGTCTCTTTGGAGAAGAGAAAATGTCAATAATAATATTTTGATTTCAAATGGTTATACATATTCTTTCTTTTTCTTTGCAGTGTTGTATCGAAAAGGCCCTCCATTTTATCATGCAAGGTTTGGAATGATTTTTAAATAAGTTAATAGCTTAAAGGGACAGGAGGAAACTTCTGACCTCCAATGTAATTTTCACTGCCATAGAAATAGTTATAATCATGTTGTTCTTCACCTCTTAGGAGTATATGCTCTATATCTGTGCCTTCTACACTAACGCTATTGTACTATATGTAAAATAATAAATAGGTTACGATAACATGTGTTGTAGTGTTATACATTGAGTTCGTCTATGCAGTTGATTGTTCATCTTAATATCAGTGAGTGTTATCTAAATAGTTGAATGAATTCACGGCTTTCTTATTGGGAGAAATATTTGTATTCTTTCCTTGTCAGTGCTGAGATGAGCCTGAAAGTTTGTAATGTAAAGTGAGAGTTTTTCATTAATACTTTCCCACAATAACATTGCAGGGGAATTTAAGATTAGATGTTGCATTTTTATTTTCTGTATCTTCATTCTTGGTAGAACAAGCATTACTCTTTTTAAAGAGGTTGATTTCATGCCTTTTGCTTTTACAATGCCCCCTATGTGTCTTCCAGTTACTCTGTCATCATCGAGTTAGTCGACGACCATTTTGAGGGCTCTCTTCGCAGACCCTTCAGTTGGAGGTCCCTGGCTGCCTTGAGCAGGGTTTCAGTTAACGTCTCCAAGGTAACAACATCAGCTTTGACATTCATATGTCACTTAAATGGTTGGATTTATTTTTTCTTAAATTTAGTAGAATCATAAAAGTCATCTGTAGGAACTTCAGTGTTCCTGCCAGCAAGGTTCTAAAAGATGAGATGAGAAGCTGGCCTCCTCTCGTATTCCCTGCCACCATTCACTGGTGCTGAGCTGCAGGACTTGAACTTCAGAGTTTCCTATAGTGATTGATGTAGGGGGGGCATTGCCTGCCTGCCAGGCGTGCCATCAGCACATGCTAAAAATTCAGTCACACACATTCACAGGGGAGTCAGAGCATTGATAAGTTTCTTTTCAAAGCTAGCAGATTTCTTGAAGAAAAAGGAAGAATATTAATATTTATAACTAAAAACAGTGCATGTGGGCAGCCTGGGTGGCTCAGCAGTTTAGTGCCGCCTTCAGCCGAGGGCCTGATCCTGGAGACCCAGGATCGAGTCCCACATCGGGCTCCCTGCATGGAGCCTGCTTCTCCCTCTGCCTGTGTCTCTGCCTCTCTCTCCCTCTCTGTGTCTCGAATGAATAAATAAATAAATGAAAATCTTAAAAAAAAAAAAAAACAGTGCATGTTTTCTCACCACCCTGTTGTTATCTTCATCCCTGAGGGTGAGGAATCAGAGATGTTGAGTGATGAACCCAAGATCTTGCAGCTTATATGCAGAATTGGGACTCAAACCCAGAGTCATCTGACTGCCTGATTTGTGTTCCGCTATATTCTGCTGCCATTGAGATAGGAGAGAAATTTCATCTCATACCAGAACTACTAAGGATGAAAGCTTTGTGTGTTCTCTTTTACTCAGTAATTTGCTAACTGAACACAGATTGCGAACCCCCTCTGACTCTGCTCCAGTGCTGCTGGAGGTGCTGTGGGAGGGGAGGCCAGAAGGTCCAGCAGAGGCCAGTGGCAGCTGCCTTGAGTACAGATTAAGTTGCTTAGGTTTGGCCTGTAAAAAGCAGGTCAAAAGCAGGCTCTGTCTTTTAGAAATAGGGAGTCTAAACTGTTTCTAGTATTTTTATACCCATTTGCTGGGACTTATGCATATATTTAATATGTTAAATACTGTGTTTATAATCCATATATTTTATTTACATTCTCTTGCCATGTCAACAGTAACTAAATGACAGGTCCTTAGTCTATATCTCAGGCCCAGTCATGTTTCTAGGAGGAAATCAAGGTGGTTTGTGAGTTTCCAGGAGTACATGGTGGGAGGAAATGGAGTCTGTCTGCATTTCCTACTGACACACCCAAATTTATATTGTATAGGATGTGGAGGTTATTCTTCATTTCTCAATAGGAACTCATGCTGTGCTATTTGATTAAACCCTCTACCATGACTGACAAAGAAATGGAGTCACCAGAATGTATGAAACAAATCAAAGTTCAGGTAGGTGAACTCAGAGACAAACTCATGGTATTGCAAAGATTCTGTCCACCACATTGGGTCCTCTGGAACATGTGATCCCAAGAAAAGAAATGAAAACCATGTAGCCTTGATAACAGGGAGCCCCTCAGGCCCTCTCCCTGCTGAGCCCACTCTCACGCCCCCTTAATTCCTGCTGCTGCTCTGCCTGCCATGTCCTCTGGCCTCCGTCCCCACCCTTCAGCTGACACTGCTCTCACAGACACTGGCACCTCCTGGCCAGGCCTCTCCCAGGTCTCATTCCCAGAAACTCAAGTGTCACTGCTCACTCCCTCCTTGAACTTCTTGTCTGGCTTTTGGGGAATCTTCCTGGCGGGTCTTTCTCTGGCAGGACTGCCACACTGCCTCCCAGCATCAGTTACTGTTTCTACCCCTGGCCCCATCTGTGACTCCTCCCCCATATTCAGCAGGTCATCGATGTTGTCTCTGACACTGCACCCTCCCTCCTTGTTCCCACTGCTCTGTCCCACTGTAGCCTTGCCTGTTGGCCTCCCCGGCCCCAGTGCCTCATCCATGCAGTGTGTCCTGCTTGTGCCCACTAGGTTAGCTGTTCATAGGATGCCTGCCCAGACACACTTCTCCCTTTTCAGCACTGGCCTGGATATACCAGCGCCATCTCAGACCTGGATCTGGCGTTAAATGCTAGCTTTCACACGAGTACTCCTGTTCCTGAAACCTGCCAGTGGAATACCAATGCAAAGACACGTTTAGATTTTAAAATCTGGTGTCAGGGCAGCCCAGGTGGCTGAGTGGTTTAGCGCCGCCTTCAGCCCAGGGCGTGATCCTGGAGACCCAGGATCTAGTCCCACGTCAGGTTTCCTGTGTGGAGCCTGTTTCTCCCTCTGCCTGTGTCTCTGCCTCTCTCTCTCTGTGTGTGTGTGTCTCTCATGAATAAATAAATAAAATCTTTTAAAAAAAATCTTTAAAAATAAAAAAATAAAATCTGGTGTGATTATGGTAGACAGTATTTGCATGTGAGGTGTCTATTGCTGCCTTCACCTTTCCCCCTGGTGTTTCAGTGACAAGGAATGGGAGCAGGTGTCCTCATTATATAGACAATTCTCTGTGCAACATTGCTGTGATCTCACATGCCTAGCATGTTCTTTCATTTCTGTTTTTGAAACTTTTAATCACCTTTTTATTTTCGTTGGTTACAGGAGGTGATTCTAAGCCGCTGGGTTTCTTCAAGAGAGAGGAGTGACCAAGATGAACTTTAACAGTCCAACCTCAGAACTATGATTTACCAGCAAATACTATTGAGTCTCCTACAGTAAGCCAAGTTCAGTGTGAGGTAAAGAGTTCTCTTATATAGCTGTCTGATAATTGAAAAGTTTTAAAGGGCATGCCACTCCCAGCACCAAAAAGTGATTAGTGTTTTATAAGATAAAATTACCCAGGAGACAAAAAAGCCCTGTGCTGGCCTTCAGAATCCGTCCTTGGGTCAGTCACTGACTCTGACTGATCCCAAGCTTCTCGTCTATGGACCTCTGTCTTCATCCATTCCAGTATGAAGGTTGGACTAGATGAGTCACAAGAGGATTCTTCCAGCAACAGGGAAATCCTGTTACTCTCCAATTTTACCTGAAAATGGCAGTAGTTTACATTCGTGTGGCACGGTACAGTTTCCCAAACACTTGTATGTGCATGCATCTCTTGTTACTCACCTCCAGTCTGTTCCTGAGTGTGTGTGAGAGGGGAGACTTGGGGATTTGTAAGACCCCATCGATCCATTATGTTAAATGGAACAAATAATGTGTCTCCTCGTATCTAAGAACTTGAACCAATTACTCAAACACTTAAAAATTCGTTTAATGTCTATCAAGGATTTCCATGTCAGAAAGCCTTTAAAACCTAATCTTTAACTTTCAGTAAACTCACTGATGGACATGTTTGTGTATTGTACACAACAATATTGTACAGTATTAGATAAAAATTGCATCTTGCCTCACTGAACTTGTTACAAAATTTAAAAATGTAGTGAAATAATGTATGAAGATACATAATTCAATTAGCATTTAGTAAAACACAACCAAGCCTTTTTCAATTTGCTTGCATACCAGTGAAGGTTTGGGAAGTGGCAGTGATAGAGGGGCAGATAAGTAGGGGGGATGCCAGTGATGGTGTGAGGGAGACAAATGTCTGAGATTCATCCAGTGTCCAAATTCAGGACACTGGCAGACAATCTTCTCCTTGGTACTGAATACCCCAAAAGTGGAAGGTAAGAGCTGGAAGCTAAGAGATGACTAGGAGGGGTATCTGTGTGCATTCCTCTGACACGTGGTCCGGGGGCTCCCAGCAGCCCAAGATTCTGCTTATAGTTGTGTGTGTTCACGCAGTGCCTCTGTTCACACCATGATCCTACTCTCGCAACAGAATCCTCATATACCTGCATGGTCTACATTTTAAAGATTTGGCATTCAAATAGGGGGGGGGGGTCGTCCCCCTGCCCCAGACCAATAATGACCATCCATTACTGCTTCTTAGTACTAAGTCCTTTTGCTCTTTAGTGATGCTAATAGTTCAATGTTTTTACTACCGGCTTTGCTTTCTCCAGGCTCCTTAGCAAAGTAAGACTTTGCTTTGAAGCATCACTTTCTTAAAACCCTGAAAGTCAGCAGAAATTTCAGGAGCCATATCTTTTCCCCGTTTCATTTGTCATTGGTGGTTACACTTCTCTCCCCAAGCCTGATCAGCGCATATATCCCTTGATGGTTAAAAAAAAAAAAAAAATTCTTCCATGAATCCTTCATCAAAGTACCGTCCTCCTGGGAGCCCTTCACATCACATACCTTATCATCAGCTAATGTGCCTTCAAGGTTATGGTGACTTCCTTCATGTAAAGGCTAAAATAAAGATGTAGAAAAGCCATAAGACTGCACAGATATTATTGCTAACTGAAAGCTCTAGAAGGATGTCCAAAAGCATCATCTTTAGAAAGGCCTTGTATGAAATATTTTCCTTCATATACACAGTCTGAGCATCATGTAGCAAGCCATGCACTCTTCAGCATTACCCAAGGGCCCTGGGGTTCTGGAATGATGTATCGCCAAAGGTTTTGGTTGACATAAGCCTCAGTTACCAACTAAAAGCAGTATTAGCTTAGCTTTAGATGCATTATGTCCTAGAACTTTTTTCTTACCTTCTGAAATAAAGGTAACAGATGGTGTGTGTGTGTATGTTGTTTTTGGGGTTTTTTTTAAAGCTCAGGTTCGGGGTGCCTGGGTGGCTTGGTCAGTTAAGTGGCTGCCTCTGGCTTAGGTCATTATCCCAGGGTCCTGGGATCAAGCCCCGTGTCGGGCTCCCTGCTCAGCAGGAGTCTGCTGCTTCTCCCTCTGTGTGCTTCCTTGCTCTATTTCTCTTTCTCTCTCAAATAAATATAAATCTTAAAAAAAAAAAATGCTCAGGTTCAGCAAGACTGGAAGTTTGGTCTGTGATAAAACCACCTTCAGGCTGTGGTTCAATGGGGAAGCTGCTGCCACCTCAGTGAGAACTCAGTGTTTCACTCAGTGTTTCACTCTTTCTTCAAAGTGTTTTACATGGGTCTTAAATCCTGAACCTTCCAAGCTTACTTTAAAACTGGAATTCTTCACCACATCCTCCTTCTCCTCCATCATTTTCCAGCTTTCCAAAGGCATCTAAGCTGCACACTATACCATCCTGTGCTTAGTGGCATCACGTGGACTGGCTATGCACCCGTCATACAAGAATTTCACTGGCTTTATAAAGTAGCATGCCACATTCAAGAATACCATGAAATTGTAGAACCAGTACTTTTTTGCAGGTTATATTTTGTCACCCAGTGCAAAAAACCATACACACAAAAAGGGAACATATGCTTAGCCAAGATTGTATCTTTTATATGATCACCTTTCTCAATACATTATCACTTTTTTTTTTTTTTTTAAAGAAATTTCCTAGAATTTTAAAACTCCCCTACTTTCTTCATGGGCTTTTCCACTCCTATGGGAGACACTTTTATGTAATAAAGTGGGGGAAATGTCGTGACAGTATGCCACACATCTAGCACAAGCATTAGGCAGTCAGCTTAGACCATGGCATGTTGTGTGGGCCAGACATAACTTAGGTGATTTTGCTGCAGACTTCACAGACTCCTTATTTTTTATTTAGATAGCCAATACGGAGTACCACTTTTTTTGCAAATTCTTAGAGTATATATTCAGATAGTGGGGGTTAAGATGGGGCAGACACCTGTGTTCTTACTTATCCTACAATAGACTTTTGACTTCAAGTAATGGGACCCCTCCACAGGACAAAGGTTTGAGTCTCAGACATGGCCAACACACACAGCACCACCACAAAGTGCAAGTGGAAGACTTGACTTGAGAGCTCTTGATCCTGTGTTCAGCCTTTATAAGGTCTCCACAGCTAAAGTGACACCAGCCTAGAAAAGCATGTGAGGGATCCCTGGGTGGCGCAGCGGTTTGGCGCCTGCCTTTGGCCCAGGGCGCGATCCTGGAGACCTGGGATCGAATCCCACATCAGGCTCCTGGTGCATGGAGCCTGCTTCTTCCTCCGCCTGTGTCTCTGCCTCTCTCTCTCTCTCTGTGACTATCATAAATAAATAAATAAAAAATAAAAAATAAAAAAGAAAAGCATGTGAAATCAGAAATACAGCCCTGTTAGGGCCTGTCCGAGTAAAGGTTAGGAAGGCTGGGAGCACCATGGTGGCACAGTCCATTAAGCATCAGACTCTTGGTTTTGGCTCAGGTCATGATCTCAGGGTCATGGGATCAAGCCCTGCACTCAGTGTGGAGTCTGCTTAAGGATCCCTCTCCCTCTGCCCACCCCTCACCCCACATCCCATTCCCCACCCCATGCCATTCACTCTATAAAAATAAACTTTAAAAAAAAGACCAGGACACCAGGCAGGGCCAGGTATTTGCTGGTACACCTGGGTGGTGGTCCCCCCCGCCTCAGGTTTGGGGTGCAACCTGAGGTCCCCACCAGGAACATGTTCATGTATATGAGTCTTACATAGGACTTCAGTAGGTTCACAGATTCTGTGAGGACCATCTGTGGATCCCACTTGCAAACCTGGGAGCATTGTGTGGTTCTTAACTTTTAATTGGTCTCCCCAGAGATAATTTTATTAAAGTCTAAGTAATGGAATGAGCCTTCTAGAAAGGAACCAGTCAAATCTCAGCTCTGCCTTTCAGTGGTTACGTGACCTTGGGCAATTGTCCTTTTGAGCTTCAATTTTCCTATCTAAAATTGGGTTGCTGATAATAATTACATCATTGTGTGGATAAAGGAGAACTCAAAAAGCACTTGACATGTGATGGAGTTTCCCCTCTCTTCCCAGGAGTGACTCAAACCCACCAGATTGGCAAGAGACCAAGAAGACACAGTGTCAATTTATTTATACTCAGAGCTAAGTCTGGGCTGAGAATGAAATGCGTTTGTGGAAGTTAGGCCCATCCAATAACACGCAGGCATTGTTTGTGCACAGAAAGTGGGAGAGCTGAGAGGACCTTCACCAAGGGTCTTCTGTGTGCCGGAGGGGCTTTTCTGTCATCACAGAGCTGCATTACCTTCATCCTACCTTCTGAAGAACCGAGGCTAGAACTGGACAGTCACCCTTGGGAGGTGTGGACCCAGCTCGGGCCGCAGTGGGGCACCGATAGATGGTTCTGCATTGCACACGTGCGCCGCCTTTAAGGCACCACCTCCTCAGGTGGCTTACAGTTTTCAGGGTTTTTAAATTGTCAGTGAGACTCTGGTTTTGGTATCAAGTTTTAGCAATTGCTTGGTCTCTTTCATTGGCCTTGGCTGAAGGACAGGATGGCTAAGGCCTCCTTGGTTTAGAGTCAGACACAGGTTTGCATCCCAACTCCCACTTACTAGCTGTGGTATCTTAACCTGTTTCCTCATCTAGAAAATGGAGTTAATGTTATCAGCATACATATACAATGGAATACCGTTCAGCTACAAAAAGGAAGTAAGTGCTGGCACATGCAGCATGGGTGAATCCCGGCTACATGCCAAGCAAAAGAAGCCAGACATAAAATGCCACATATTGTTTGATTCCAGGCATATATCCAGAATAGGTAAATCCATAGAGAACACAGATTGGTGGGTACCAGGAGCAGGGGGAAGGAAGACTCGGAAGCAACTGCTGAGTGGGTACAGAGTCTCCTTTAGGGGTAATGTTTCAGAGTGGTGGTGGTTGCACAATTCTGAATATACTAAATGCCCCTGAATATTTTGCTTTAAGATGGGTTTATGTAGTAAGAATCTCACCTCGATGGAAACAAAAGTAAAAAAATAATAATGGTGCCCAGAGTTTTGCTGGAGGATTAAGTGGCTTGGCCCTTACTGGATGCTTATTAGCACAGTGCCTGGCTTGTGATGGACTTTTCAGTCCTTTCCAGCTATTCTGATTCATCTCAGGGGGGCAAGAGGAAGCACTCATGTCATGGTATGCCCACCATACCGGGCAGCCCAGGTGGCTCAGCAGTTTAGTGCCGCCTTCAGCCCAGGGTGTGATCCTGGAGACCCAGGATCGAGTTCCGCATCAGGCTCCCTGCGTGGAGCCTGCTTCTCCCTCTGCCTATCTCTCTGCTTCTTTCTCTTCTCTGTGTTTCTCATGAATAAATAAATAAAGTCTTTTTAAAAAATCACCATTCCTACTCTCATCTGTTTAAATAGTTATTTGTACAATTGATTATTTTATGTTGATTCTCTGAGCTTCATAGAGGCTGATGTTTTCTCTCGTTCCCAAACAGGAGAAATAGTGACATCTGTGCCTCTACTGTACTAAATTCTCCTATAAGGAGATTCAGTTCTAGAAAGTAATCAATTCATAATGTTACATCTGACAGGGATTAAACCAACAAGAATGGGAAATGGCTTTAAGCAGGTTTACCAGGGTGGGACTGGTTAGGCTTTGCTTTATTTTTGAGCATAGTCTACAAGTCTGAAAAATCATTGTTATTTGTGGAATAAAATTTTTATTTTGGTTGGGGGGGGTTTTTTGCCCTTATTATTAAAGTATTTTCGCTTTAAGTTACTATTTACTTGAATGTGATTTTTAACTTAGTTTTCCCCTTCTCATAGAGTACTTGGGTTAAAAAGAAATGAGGTATCTTTTCCCTACTACCCCCCTCCCATTTATGATTTTACCAACTGAATTCAGAATTTTTAAAAATCTGATTACATGAATGTTAGCTTCCTTAAAACTAACTATAGTCCATTTCTAAAATGGAGAGATATTTAAACCCCTCAATTTGGGGCACCTGGGTAGCTCAGTCTGTTAGGCGTCCAACTCTTGATTTTGGCTCAGGTTGTGATCTCATGGGTTGTGGGATCTAGCCCCTTGTGGGGCTCTGCACTCAACAGGGAGTCTCCTTGAGTTTCTCTCCCTATGCCCATCCCCCACTTGTGCTATCACTGTGTGTCTCTCTAAAATACATCTTTAAAAATAAAAAACCCCTCAGTTTTATTTTAAATCTTTGCTTATATATAAGCTGAAAAAAACTTAGTCTTTCTGCCATTTTATGAGATACAGAGATGCCTTAGGAATACATATGAAAAAGCACACTTGTAAAACTGTTAAACTAAGTATATATATATATATGTATATTTAAAACTAAGTATATTTTATTTCAAAGTAATTCACTAAAAGAATAATTCACTATTTTTTTAGGTGAAAAGTTGCAAGGATTTAAGATTTTATTTTTTATTTTATTTTTTTTTTTTTTACAGATTTTATTTATTCATGAGAGATACACACACACACACACACACACACACACACACACACACAGGTAGAGACACAGGCAGAGGGAGAAGCAGGCTCCATGCAGCGAGCCCAATGCGGGACCAGATCCCGGGTCTCCAGAATCATGTCCTGGATGGAAGGTGGCACTAAACTGCTGAGCCACCTGGGCTGCCCGGATTTAAGATTTTAGAATCTTTACATTTTCAGAAATAATATTACACAGGTAGATATTCTTATTCCTAACTTATTTATTTTTTTAAGATTTATTTATTGAGCACCTGGGTGGCTCAGCTCATTGAGTGTCTGCCTTGGGCTCAGGTCATGATCCCAGGATCCTGGGATGGAGTCCTGTGTTGGGCTCCCTGCTTAGCAGAGAGCCTGCTTCTCCCTCTCCCTCTGCTGCTCCCCCTACTTGTGCACTCTCTCTCTCTCTCACTGTCAAATAAATAAAATCCTTCTTAAAAATTTTATTTTAGAAGTGGGGGGTGGTGGTGAGAGAGAAGCAAACCCCCTGCTGAGCACAGAGCTCAACATGGGGCTCAATCCCACGACCCTGAGATGATGAACCACAATCAGGAGTTGGATGCTTAACTGACAGCAACCCCATTGCCCCTCTTCTAACTTTAAAGTGGCACATTCTGATAAAGTAGAAAAAGTAGAATCAGAAAAACCTGAGTCCAAATTTCAAGTCCTCACTAGGGAAACAGTGGTGACCTGGGGAGCCCTGCCTCTGAATCTTAGTTTGCTCACCTGTGGAATGGGGATAAATACTACCTGCTGAGTGTGTTTTGCAAACGAAATGACCCATGAAAGTCTGGCACACAGCAGGTATACTTTTTTTTCTTTCAGAGAAACCAAAAGTGTAAGCACTGCCATAATTGTTTTCTCTAGGAAACGCAAAGCCAACGTTTATGCCCTGGTTGGTGACACAGTGGAGGAAAGGGAGGTGACAGAAAAATAGTTTGAGGTGAAGTAGTGAAGACCGCCCTGGAGATGGGGAGAGTTGAGGTAGTAAAGTACCTCCTGTGCAAAGGGAGCCAGATAGGCCATTGCGTGTGTGTGTGTGTGTGTGTGTGTGTGTGTGTGTTTAAGTAATGTTTACGGGTTTTTCCTGGTGGTAACAGTATTTCATGCATGCTCTAAAGGCTTTGGGAAGATGCTTTGGGTGGATCATTATAGACTTTCAAAGTGTCAACATTGAGGCAAACTTTATGACCTTGCAGTGCAAAGGAGCCCAGCAGGCTGTCATTGCGTGAGTGTTGGTAAGGACTAGACTCCTGCCCAGGGCTACACCAGAAGATGAGCTGAAGAGGCGCGTTCTGGGGATTGCAGGGAGAACCCTTCTACCTCACAAGCTGGTGCCAATGCTGAATCTCCTCATCCTTCAGTTAGCATTTAGCTGGTATGATGAAAGAAACTTAATGGGAGGCTGCTAGGGTCATAATTCTGCAAAACTGAGCAACATTGCCATCTATTGGTGTTATTTCAGTGTGGGATAGAGTTTGTAGGGTGGTACTGTGAATTTTAGGAGAGGGAAATCTGTAGCATCCTGATGTGAAAGAAGAAATAGCCTGAATACTGCTGTTGTCACCCCCAGCCTGTCTTAGGGGCTGGGGACCATCAAAGGTTTGTTTGAAAATCAAGGGGTATAACCCTGAGAAAGCATGAAATTGACGTTTCTGACATTAACCAGTCTTATTTTATCTGAGTTTTATGACATTATTTCCTTTCCATATTTGAATGGCAATGCAAGCAAAATCTTTATTTTCTCCTTTATCTTCTCTGATGATGGCAAATCGGTGACCCACTTGCAGCACATCCCAGGTACCATTGGTTGCTTTCAGGTTGCCAGGTGGCCCAGGGGTTAAGAGCAGGGCCTCTGCTGTCAAACCTAGGTCTGATCTCTGATGTTCCCACTGTGTGACTTTGGGCAAGTCATTTCCTCAGTTTCCCTTTTCTTCTGTAAAATGGGCACATTGCTAGTACCTACCTCACAAGGGGGTCTTAAGGATTAAAAGGGAAGAAAGATTAAGAAGTGTATTCAAGTGTGGAATCCTTGATGATACTCATTAAATGCAGCTGCTCTGATTATCAATAATGGGGTAAACAATTAGGTTGAGATGAGCACTGGATGTTATACTATATATATGTTGGCAAATTGAATTTAAATAAAATTTTTTAAACTAGACAGGAAAAGCAGAGTCCTAAAATAGTGTGTTAAGAGAATAGGGACAAATTGGAATATTTCCCAAACTCAGCACTTTTTCATCTTTACCCTGTGATATCTTTATGATTTTTTGAACACCACAGAATAGTAGTCATGATTCTGTTTAGAGTGGTATCATAGACTGGGTGGGAAGTTTCATTTTTCTTTAAAGTACCTGAACTTACAGATGCAAATATATTAGATGCCATGTATCTTTTTTTCCACTGAAGTTACCAAGTGCTGAAATGTTACCCAAATGTCTCTTTGGAAACAGGCTTTAAGAGTCTGGCAAGTCTTCTAAATGTCTTTTATGAATGAATGAATGAATGAATTATTGGTTCCTTGAAGATGGATTCGGTTTTTGAAATTAGACCTCATTTATGTGGTGCCATAGCTGGGGAGTAAGATTAGGTATGCTAGTATATCACATTTGGGCAAAAACAAAGTGAATTCTGGAGGCAGTTTCCAGAGAGGAATGATGAAATGTTTTGCTCTTTAGCTATTTAAAGCTCAGTGATCATTTGGATATACAAATTCTGATGTGGTTGTCAACAGCCACCTCATTTCTTTATAATTACTCATCCCAGTTGTCCCCTTCCTCCCCCTGAAGATATTAAAGAAAGAAGTCGACCTTTCATTGTGTTCTTACTGAATTCTGCATTTAAAGTAGCCAGAGGGGCAAGATGATGGAAGAGTAGGGTCCCCAAATCACCTGTCCCCACCAAATTACCTAGATAACCTTCAAATTATCCTGAAAATCTACGAATTTGGCCTGAGATTTAAAGAGAGACCAGCTGGAATGCTACAGTGAGAAGAGTTCGCGCTTCTATCCAGGTAGGAAGACGGGGAAAAAGAAATAAAGAAACCAAAGGCCTCCAAGGGGGAGGGGCCCCGCGAGGAGCCGGGCTGAGGCCGGGGCGAGTGTCCCCAGGACAGGAGAGCCCCGTCCCGGAGAAGCAGGAGCTGCACCAACCTTCCCGGGCGGAAAGGGGCCAGCAGGGAGTTAGAGCAGGACCCAGGAGGGCGGGGATGCCCTCGGGCTCCCGGGGACACTAACAGGCACCTGCGCCCCGGGAGAGTGCGCGGAGCTCCCTAAGGGCTGCAACGCGCACGGCGGGACCCGGAGCAGCTCGGAGGGGCTCGGGCGGGCGGCGGCTCCGCGGAGGGGGCTGCGGGCGGGAGCGCGAATCCAACAGCTCAGGCTCCGGAGCACAGGGCGCCGGGACACAGCCCAGGATCCGGCCTCCCCCCGCTCCCGGGACAGGCAAGGCTGGGAGGGCCCAGGACAGCGAGGACGCTCCTGCCCGGGGCTGAGCAGATCAGCGGCCCCGCCCCGGAGCCTCCAGGCCCTGCAGACGGAGAGCCCTGGAGTTACTGCGGGAGCTGACTCCAGGGCTGCAGAGCTGGCCCCGCCACTGCGGTTGTTCCTCCTGGGTCCTCACGGGGTAAACACCCCCCACTGAGCCCTGCACCAGGCAGGGGGCAGAGCAGCTCCCCCAAGTGCTAACACCTGAAAATCAGCACAGCAGGCCCCTCCCCCAGAAGACCAGCTGGACGGACCAGTTCCAGGGGAAGTCAAGGGACTTAAAGTATACAGAATCAGAAGATACATCCCCGAGGGTTTTTTTGTTTGTTTTGTTTTGTTTTGTTTGATTTTTGATTTGTTTGCTTCCCCCCACCCCTTTTTTTCTTTCTTTTTCTTCTTTTTTTCTTTTTTTCTTCCTTTTTTCTTTTTTCTTTTTCTCTTTCCTTTCCTTCTTTCACTCCTCTCTTTTTCTCCTTTTCCCAGTACAACTTGTTTTTGGCCACTCTGCACTGAGCAAAATGACTAGAAGGAAAACCTCACCTCAAAAGAAAGAATCAGAAACAGTCCTCTCTCCCACAGAGTTACAAAATCTGGATTACAATTCAATGTCAGAAAGCCAATTCAGAAGCACTATTATACAGCTACTGGTGGCTCTAGAAAAAAGCATAAAGGACTCAAGAGACTTCATGACTGCGGAATTTAGATCCAATCAGGCAGAAATTAAAAATCAATTGAATGAGATGCAATCCAAACTAGAAGTCCTAACGACGAGGGTTAACGAGGTGGAAAAACGAGTGAGTGACATAGAAGACAAGTTGATGGCAAAGAGGGAAACTGAGGAAAAAAGAGAAAAAATACCATGAAGATAGATTAAGGGAAATAAACGACAGCTTGAGGAAGAAAAACCTACGTTTAATTGGGGTTCCTGAGGGCCCCGAAAGGGACAGAGGGCCAGAATATGTATTTGAACAAATCCTAGCTGAAAACTTTCCTAATCTGGAAAGGGAAACAGGCATTCATATCCAGGAAATAGAGAGATTCCCCCCTCTAAAATCAATAAAAACCATTCAACACCTCGACATTTAATAGTTAAGCTTGCAAATTCCAAAGATAAAGAGAAGATCCTTAAAGCAGCAAGAGACAAGAAATCCCTGACTTTTATGCGGAGGAGTATTAGGGTAACAGCAGACCTCTCCACAGAGACCTGGCAGGCCAGAAAGGGCTGGCAGGATATATTCAGGGTCCTAAATTAGAAGAACATGCAACCAAGAATACTTTATCCAGCAAGGCTCTCATTCAAAATGGAAGGAGAGATAAAGAGCTTCCAAGACAAGCAGGAACTGAAAGACTATGTGACCTCCAAACCAGCTATGCAAGAAATTTTAAGGGGGACTCTTAAAATTCCCCTTTAAGGAGAAGTTCAGTGGAACAATCCACAAAAACAAGGACTGAATAGATATGATGACACTAAACTCATATCTTTCAATAGTAACTCTGAACGTGAACGGGCTTAATGACCCCATCAAAAGGTGCAGGGTTTCAGACTGGATAAAAAAGCAGGACCCATCTATTTGCTGTCTACAAGAGACTAATTTTAGACAGGACACCTACAGCCTGAAAATAAAAGGTTGGAGAACCATTTACCATTCACATGGTCCTCAAAAGAAAGCAGGGGTAGCCATCCTTATATCAGATAAATTAAAATTTACCCCGAAGACTGTAGTGAGAGATGAAGAGGGACACTATATCATACTTAAAGGATCTATCCAACAAGAGGACTTAACAATCCTCAATATATATGCCCCGAATGTGGGAGCTGCCAAATATATCAATCAATTAATAACCAAAGTGAAGAAATACTTAGGTATTAATACACTTATACTTGGTGACTTCAATCTAGCTCTTTCTACCCTGGATAGGTCTTCTAAGCACAACATCTTCAAAGAAACGAGAGCTTTAAATGATACACTGGACCAGATGGATTTCACAGATATCTACAGAAGTTTACACCCAAACTCAACTGAATATACATTCTTCTCAAGTGCACATGGAACTTTCTCCAGAATAGACCACATACTGGGTCACAAATCGGGTCTGAACCGATACCAAAAGATTGGGATCATCCCCTGCATATTCTCAGACCATAATGCCTTGAAATTAGAACTAAATCACAACAAGAAGTTTGGAAGGACCTCAAACACGTGGAGGTTAAGGACCATCCTGCTAAAAGATGAAAGGGTCAACCAGGAAATTAAGGAAGAATTAAAAAGATTCATGGAAACTAATGAGAATGAAGATACAACCGTTCAAAATCTTTGGGATGCAGCAAAAGCAGTCCTGAGGGTAGAAATACATCGCAATACAAGCATCCATTCAAAAACTGGAAAGAACTCAAATACAAAAGCTAACCTTACACATAAAGGAGCTAGAGAAAAAACAGCAAATAGATCCTACACCCAGCAGAAGAAGAGAGTTAATAAAGATTCGAGCAGAACTCAACGAAATCAAGACCAGAAGAACTATGGAACAGATCAACAGAACCAGGAGTTGGTTCTTTGAAAGAATTAATAAGATAGATAAACCATTAGCCAACCTTATTAAAAAGAAGAGAGAGAAGACTCAAATTAATAAAATCATGAATGAGAAAGGAGAGATCACTACCAACACCAAGGAAATACAAACGATTTAAAAAACATATTATGAACAGCTATACGCCAATAAATTAGGCAATCTAGAAGAAATTGACGCATTCCTGGAAAGCCACAAACTACCAAAACTGGAACAGGAAGAAATAGAAAACCTGAACAGGCCAATAACCAGGGAGGAAATTGAAGCAGTCATCAAAAAGCTCCCAAGACACAAAAGTCCAGGGCCAGATGGCTTCCCAGGGGAATTCTATCAAACGTTTAAAGAAGAAACCATACCTATTCTACTAAAGCTGTTTGGAAAGATAGAAAGAGATGGAGTACTTCCAAATTCGTTCTATGAGGCCAGCATCACCTTAATTCCAAAACCAAAGACCCCACCAAAAAGGAGAATTACAGACCAATATCCCTGATGAACATGGATGCAAAAATTCTCAACAAGATACTAGCCAATAGGATCCACCAGTACACTGAGAAAATTATTCGCCATGACCAAGTAGGATTTATCCCCAGGACACAAGGCTGGTTCAACACTCGTAAAACCATCAATGTGATTCATCATATCAGCAAGAGAAAAACCAAGAACCATATGATCCTCTCATTAGATGCAGAGAAAGCATTTGACAAAATACAGCATCCATTCCTGATCAAAACTCTTCAGAGTGTAGGGATAGAGGGAACATTCCTCAACATCTTAAAAGCCATCTACGAAAAGCCCACAGCAAATATCATTCTCAATGGGGAAGCACTGGGAGCCTTTCCCCTAAGATCAGGAACAAGACAGGGATGTCCACTCTCACCACTGCTATTCAACATAGTTCTGGAAGTCCTCGCCTCAGCAATCAGACAACAAAAAGACATTAAAGGCATTCAAATTGGCAAAGAAGAAGTCAAACTCTCCCTCTTTGCCGATGACGTGATACTCTACATAGAAAACCCAAAGCCTCCACCCCAAGATTGCTAGAACTCATACAGCAATTTGGTAGTGTGGCAGGATACAAAATGCCCAGCAATCAATGGCATTTCTATACACTAACAATGAGACTGAAGAAAGAGAAATTAAGGAGTCGATCCCATTTACAATTGCACCCAAAAGCATAAGATACCTAGGAATAAACCTAACCAAAGAGGTAAAGGATCTATACCCTAAAAACTATAGAACACTTCTAAAAGAAACTGAGGAAGACACAAAGAGATGGAAAAATATTCCATGCTCATGGATTGGCAGAATTAATATTGTGAAAATGTCAATGTTACCCAGGGCAATTTACACGTTTAATGCAATCCCTATCAAAATACCATGGACTTTCTTCAGAGAGTTAGAACAAATCATTTTAAGATTTGTGTGGAATCAGAAAAGACCCTGAATAGCCAGGGGAATTTTAAAAAAGAAAACCATAGCTGGGGGCATCACAATGCCAGATTTCAGGTTGTACTACAAAGCTGTGGTCATCAGGACAGTGTGGCACTGGCACAAAAACAGACACACAGATCAATGGAACAGAACAGAGAACCCAGAAGTGGACCCTGAACTTTATGGTCAACTAATATTCAACAAAGAAGGAAAGACTATCCACTGGAAAAAGGACAGTCTCTTCAGTAAATGGTGCTGGGAAAATTGGACATCCACATGCAGAAGAATGAAACTAGACCACACTCTTTCACCATACACAAAGATAAACTCAAAATGGATGAAAGATCTAAATGTGAGACAAGAGTCCATCAAAATCCTAGAGGAGAACACAGGCAACACCCTTTTTGAACTCAGCCACAGTAACTTCTTGCAAGATACATCCACGAAGGCAAAAGAAACAAAAGCAAAAATGAACTATTGGGACTTCATCAGGATAAGAAGCTTTTGCACAGCAAATGATACAGTCACAAAACTAAAAGACAACCTACAGAATGGGAGAAGATATTTGCAAACGACGTATCAGATAAAGGGCTAGTGTCCAAGATCTATAAAGAACTTATTAAACTCAACACCAAAGAAACAAACAATCCAATCATGAAATGGGCAAAAGACATGAAGAGAAATCTCACAGAGGAAGACATAGACATGGCCAACATGCACATGAGAAAATGCTCTGCATCACTTGCCATCAGGGAAATACAAATCAAAACCACAATGAGATACCACCTCACACCAGTGAGAATGGGGAAAATGATGCGGAGAAAAGGGAACCCTCTTACACTGTTGGTGGGAATGTGAACTGGTGCAGCCACTCTGGAAAACTGTGTGGAGGTTCCTCAAAGAGTTAAAAATAGACCTGCCCTACGACCCAGCAATTGCACTGCTGGGGATTTACCCCAAAGATACAGATGCAATGAAACGCCGGGACACCTGCACCCCGATGTTTCTAGCAGCAATGTCCACAATAGCCAAATTGTGGAAGGAGCCTCGGTGTCCATCGAAAGATGAATGGATAAAGAAGATGTGGTTTATGTATACAATGGAATATTACTCAGCCATTAGAAACGACAAATACCCACCATTTGCTTCAACGTGGATGGAACTGGAGGGTATTATGCTGAGTGAAGTAAGTCAGTCAGAGAAAGACAAACATTATATGTTCTCATTCATTTGGGGAATATAAACAATAGTGAAAGGGAATATAAGGGAAGGGAGAAGAAATGTTGGGAAATATCAGAAAGGGAGACAGAACGTGAAGACTCCTAACTCTGGGAAACGAACTAGGGGTGGTGGAAGGGGAGGAGGGCGGGGGGTGGGGTGAATGGGTGACGGGCACTGAGGGGGGCACTTGACGGGATGAGCACTGGGTGTTATTCTGTATGTTGGTAAATTGAACACCAATAAGAATACTTTGTTTCATAAAAAAAATTAAAAAATAATAAAGTAGCCAGGGCAGGGGCGCAGGCTGGCTCAGTCAGAAGAGCATGCACCTCTTGATCTCAGAGTTATGAGTTTGAGCCCCGTGCTGGCTGTAGAGATTAAATAAATAGTTTAAAAAATAAACAAATACAGTAGGCAGGGGATGTACTTAGCCTTGGTCAACTCAACACCCCAGGCTCCTCAAGTCAGGTCAGGTAAAATGAGATGGAAGCAGATTAACTTAAGGAATTGCCATCCACTTTGCATATAGGCTCAGAAAGGCTAATAAGGAAGTGGAGCCCATTTCCTAACTTAGATTCTGAAACTTTCTTTCTTTCTTTCTTTCTTCTTTCTTTCTTTCTTTCTTCTTTCTTTTTCTTTCCCTTCCTCCCTCCCTCCCTCCCTTCTTTTCTTTTTTCCTTCTTTCACTATTACTGTCAAAAGGTTACAATGTGCCTTTTATTTTTTTATTTTTTTAGATATTTATTTGAAAGAGAGCATACAAGATGGGGGCAGGGGAAGAGGCAGAGGCAGAGGGAGAAGCCAGCTCCTCACTGACCAGGGAGCCTGATGTGGGGCTAGAGCCCAGGACCCTGAGAGCATGACCCGAGCCCAAGGCAGACACTTAACCGAATGAGCCACTCAGGCACCCTTGAGACACAATTTGTGAATTCCCCTGATTGTTTTTTTTTTTTTAATTTTTATTTATTTATGATAGTCACAGAGAGAGAGAGAGAGAGAGAGAGAGAGAGGCAGAGACACAGGCAGAGGGAGAAGCAGGCTCCATGCACCGGAAGCCCGACGTGGGATTCGATCCCAGGTCTCCAGGATCACGCCCTGGGCCAAAGGCAGGCGCCAAACCGCTGCACCACCCAGGGATCCCCTCCCCTGATTGTTTTTATTTAAAAAGCACATGGTAGGGCACCTAGGTGGCTCAGTAGGTTGAATGTCTGCCTTGGGCTCAGGTCCTGATCTCAGGGTCCTGGGCTCCAGCCCCACATCTGGCTCTGTGCTCAGCAGGGAGTCAGCTTCTCCCTCTCCCTCCCTGTCTCTCTCCTTTCTCTCTCAAATAAATAAATAAAATCTAAATAAACAGTGTTTCTCTCACCTTTCTACAAATCCCCACTTTCTGGATTCACATGGAAAGGTGAATTTGTTCGGCTTTAATTATAGGAATAATTTTCATTGTTATGTGAATAAAAGATGCTGCCTCTTTATGCTGTAACAAGGAACCTCAGTTTTTAAAAACTAAACCATTATGAG
Source organism: Vulpes lagopus (assembly GCF_018345385.1). Taxonomy (NCBI): domain Eukaryota; kingdom Metazoa; phylum Chordata; class Mammalia; order Carnivora; family Canidae; genus Vulpes; species Vulpes lagopus. The sequence goes on from NC_054830.1 coordinate 52,185,650, forward strand.
GATAATTTAGTTGTAATGCATATAAGTTTTAAAACCCAGGGCAATTTTTATTAATTCCATAAATACTTATGCTGCAGTAACTAGAAATACGCTTAAAAGAAAGCTGTTAACACTGTGTTTAAGCACAACTGAAAACACGTAGAAATCCCTTGTAGCCACTAAAGATGCCGTCCTTCACTCAACACAAACCACTCCCCTCAGGAGAGTTGGTCTCTTCATCAGGGTGGTCAGTCACGTAGAAGCCACGCTTCTCTATCGCCCGGTAGAGTGTGATGTACTTGGAGGCCTTCCTGGTCCTTGGAACTACATACTTCTCCGTGAACTCACCTTTGTCCAGTTGCTGCTTGCCTTCTGTGGTCAGAATGCAGTTAATGAATGTGAGGGTGTAACTGTAGCAGTTGTGATGGTCTTCTTGATACCTTACAAAACAAGGATGTTGAGAAGGGAAGGCTTATGCTTAAAAGCTGCTCGAGCACAGGCCATCAAGCTGCCAAGGGACTTGCAGAGTTGAAATCGGGCTCTTAGCACACTGGCTATGCCGGCCCCCTTGACGACAGAGCTCCCAGGGGTGTGGTTCTGAGGGATACTTGGCAGCTTGGGCTATTTCTATCTGCGACTTAAGTAGGATAGGAGTGGACTCGCCTAGACATTCAGAGCTGTGACGAGTTGTACAGAAACTGCCAACAGGGGGAACTGACATTCTAGAAATGGAATTCCATTTCTAAGTTTTAGGGTATCCCAGTGTCTAAACCTATTGTAAGGAAGCCTCAAAATGATTAGGTCCACAAGTATACTATATATCAAAAGTGTTGAGGAAGCAAGAAATTGAGAAATTTCAAAATTGCTAAATAAAAAAAAATGTTAGGTATTTTTACATTTTAAACATCTTTTAAGAATTTTAAGGGAATGTAATATGGCCTTTGCTGTACATATTAAATGTTAAGTATGTAAAAATATCTAATCAAATAGCTAGAGTAGTAAGCTGTCCTTTCAGTTCAGTTCTTAAAATACTGTGACTCTGTTGTGTAAATATTTTCTGGCTCACCTCTGCAGAAAACCCAAAGTAATTCAGCCCCTGTTTCAACTTGTTACAGGTACTACCATCTTGGTACAGGCTCAACATGAACTAAACACGGCTTAAGAGTGCTCTGAGCTGGGGTCACACCCGTGTGGTGAACGAAGGCCAAGGAACAGGTGGTCCCTGCAGCCCCATACCTCTGGGGCAGCCAGGCCTCGGTGCTGGAGAAGTCTTCCAGGTACTTGTCCCACTGATCCATCAGTCCAAACATGCCAGGCTGCAGTAATGGGATGCTCACACTCTGCTCCCATCCTGCTTCATCTCGCTGGACACCGTGCATGGTGTAATTATACACAATTCCTGCAACGAAAACTAGAGTCATGCTGAAGTTTAATGGAAAATGCACCTCTGTGATAAGAGGAGGTCAGAAAATGAGAGTAGCCCCTGTAGTAACTTTACATAAAGTTCTCCAGATTGTACGTTCTGATTACTGTCAAACATTAAGAGATCACGAGAGGCCCTGGACTCCCTTCCAGGATCAAGCAGGGGAGGCAGCCACTCACCTGACAGATTTAGATGGAGTCTTGCCTAGAGTCTGGGAGGGTCAGGGGTATTGGAGCCCCTGCCTCCCCTGCCCTCAGTAAATCATTTCTTTCAGGGAAGCCCAGTTCTTGCTCCCCCTGCTCTTTAGCACCATGAAGTTGCCCCCGGGAAATGGAGACAATAACAGAGCCAAGGATCATCCTCTCCAAAAGTTTTCTGGGTACAAGTGGGTCTATCTTGTTTCCTTAAATCAGCAGTAATTTCCACTGAGATAAAGGGTTATAAATTTGACAACTCATGTGGGTAAATCTGAGTCCAAAAACCCAGTCCTGGGTTTCTGTTCACTGGTCAGTTTCTCCTGCCTTGAGTGGATACAGAAAAGCCGAATTCAGACTTCACCTGGGAGGCCTGTGATCACAGCCTCCCCCTGCCCAGCCTTGCTCTAACCCCCAGGCCCACACCTCCCTGTGACTGGGGTGCCAGGCCCTCTGCCTGTAGAACAAATGTTCTGGTTTTGGGGCTTCTAGACTGTGCCCTCAGAGCTAACTGTGGCTAAAGGAACTGCTTTGTTTAAATGTACACTTTTTTTTTAGTGTACAACAGTGGGCCCCACCACATGCTCAGGTGCTCTATCCTCTGATATATCCCTGAGACCCCTGCCTAGTCCCTAGAGACCCCAGTGGCAGTGGGCTGGGTCCAGATTCTGGTTCCAACACAAGAAATCATGGATACTACAACCTCTCCAGACTTCTGTTTGTTCATTTCTTAAAAACCCAACAAAACAGGGCGCCTGGGTAGCTCACTAGTTGAGAGTCTACCTTTAGACTCAGGGCATGATCCCGGGGTCCTGGGATTGAGTCGCTCATTGGGCTCCCTGCAGGGAATCCTGCTTCTCCCTCTGCCTGTGTCTCTGCCTCTCTCTATATATCTCTCATGAATAAATAAATAAAACTTAAAAAAAAAAAAAAAGAAAAGAAAACAGACTTGCGATACTCTTGGCTGAGAAAACATTAAAGAGCTTTGAAATACTTAGTATTATCAGTGCTAAGTTGCTGTCAAGTATTTCTCTTTTTTTTTTTTTAATTTATTTATGATAGTCATCAGAGAGAGAGAGAGAGAGAGGCAGAGACATAGGCAGAGGGAGAAGCAGGCTCCATGCACCAGGAGCCCGATGTGGGATTTGATCCCGGGTCTCCAGGATCGCGCCCTGGGCCAAAGGCAGGCGCCAAACCGCTGCGCCACCCAGGGATCCCCAGGTATTTCTCTTTTGCAGAGTAGCATTGCCCACCCTTTAGTGTGGTAGGAGAACCCAGGGAAAAGAGGAATTCCCTACATAAATGTTGTCATCATCACTTTTTCTCTGGAAACACCGCTCTCCCCTAACTAGGTATTGTGGGGACTTTTTCACTTAAAAAAAAAAGAGAGAGAGAGAGAGAAAGGCAGTGACAGTGCACTCACCATTTGTGTTGGTTATTCCAACGTGAAGATCAGACCTTCCATCATACTCCCTGAAAGAAACGTGAAGAGTCCAAACCAAAAACTGGTTGAGCCAAGAGTACATTTGAGGTAGAAAATACTCCCCTGATCCCCTACCTGGATTTTCTTGCCCCCCTTCTCCGTCCCCTGCCATTTCAAAAGGTCGTGTGTGCTGGGAGGCCAGCCTTGCTGGAGCATAGAGTCAGCTTAACTCTCGGCTCCCCAGCAGAGGGGTACACCTGAAGGTCAGTTGTTGAAGGAGCTCCTCATTCTTTCCTTCTTATAGGTGAGGTTACAGCCTGTTCATCAGGCTGACTGGGGAAAGGATCCTGAGTGCATCTCAGTGGACCTCTACCATCAAAACTAAAGTTGTGTCTTTTGGTCTTTGTAGCCCGCAGCCACACCCACTTTTCCTAGACAGCCCTTGTTTCCTGAAATTACTCTTTACCTGAGACTGTTCATTAAATCTGTGACTCCTTGGGCAGCCCGGGCGGCTAGAGGTTTAGCGCCACCTTCAGCCCAGGGCGTGATCCTGGAGACCTGGGATCGAGTCTTATGTCCTAGGGTTCCCCGCATGGAGCCTGCTTCTCCCTCTGCCTCTCTTTCTGCGTCTCTCATGAATAAATAAATAAAATCTTTTAAAAATAAAAAATAGGGATCCCTGGGTGGCGCAGCGGTTTGGCGCCTGCCTTTGGCCCAGGGCACCATCCTGGAGACCCGGGATCGAATCCCATATCAGGCTCCCGGTGCATGGAGCCTGCTTCTCCCTCTGCCTTTGTCTCTGCCTCTCTCTCTCTCTCTGTGACTATCATAAATAAATAAAAATAAAAAAATAAAAATAAAAATAAAAAATAAAATAAATAAACCTGTGACTCCATATGATTTAACCTTCATATACAATTCCAGGCCATCACTTCCTAGCGAGTCATTTTTTCTCTCTAATCTCAGTTTCCTCATCTGTAAAATGGGAACATCATAAACACCACCCCCACCAGCAAGCTGGCTGGACGAATAAAATGCCTGTTGAGTGCCTGCCACATACAGATGTCGAATAAATCAGAGGTAATCATTAAAGGATGAAGCTCCTTCATCATACTGCAGGTTCCTCATGAAAGCAAGCAGTTCCAAGCTTTAAAATGACCAAGAACACAAACAGCGGTCCCACCTTCAGAGTGATCCCCCTGGCCATCTTGTTGCAGCCACTCTGAGTGTTTTGAGACCCCATGGGTTCAGAGGCTGAGAATGAAACTGAGCAAAACTACAGGTCTGACTGTGCAACACTGCACTTACTGTGTGATCTACCCAAAGATCACTGCTGAGCACATCGCCGCACTTTGTCTCCTGCCTGAATCCCAGGTGTTCCTTCCCTCCCCCTGTCCTTCATTGGTTTCCCAGTCCTGCACAGATGTTTACTGGGGTATAAACTGTGGGCCTTTGAAGTGAAGGGCTAGTGGCACAACAGGAAATAAGACTGACGAGTCTATACCCTCTTGGAGTTTGTTCATTTCTGCAGAAGACTTAGTTTAACAAGTTTTTAATAGCTAAGTGCTCCTAGGGAGCAAAATATAGAATGCTACAGAAACATGTCATAGCATCAGGGCCATTCCTCTCCCATACAACACCTTTGTATAAGTTAAGAAAAAGTGCCCCTTCTTCCTGCAGATGCAGTTCTGCCCAGAGTGTTTGGCTTGGCAAGTGTAGTGCAGACTGAGTTTCAAGACCCAAAACCACCTTGGTCAGGCAGCTTTATGCAGTCCACACAACCTACACAACCCTATGTGGCAGCCCTAAGAGATCTTAACCCAGTTTGATTAGAACCTCAGTGATTCCTTTGGGTTATTGCAGGTTCTCTCTTACAAAGTAGGTGAAACTGTCTCAAGGTGAGTTGTGGGAGTCCGTCCTGAGGTTTTGGAATTTGGATGAAAGGGAAAGGAACAGTTTGGAATTTGGCCTCAGAAGGTCTGGTGGGCAGGGGACTACTTAGGGTTCTGCAGATCCCGGCCTAAGGGGATGGGAGGATGCCAGGGCATACAACCCGTTTCAACATCACCAAGCAAGGCCAGGCCCATCAGTATTGCTACCACATCATAGAATAAATAAATGCTTATTAGGGGACAACCGAAAGCCTATCATGTTCTAGAGAGCAGGGCTGTGGCTCCATCACAGTGACATCCCTAGCATTTCTCACACAGAGCTGCTAAGTAAGGATTGTTGAATGAACCAAAGTTATGGGAAATAAATTCTGAATTTTAATCACTTCATTCAAAAGCTTTTGGGATCCAGCAGGTAATACTCCAAGTCAGTATGAATGAAGGGCTCTTATAAAACATATTGGGCTTCATCATTCATATGAGAGAAATAAAGTTTCTGCCAGTTACGTTCTGAACTGAGTATAAGAATAGGATGGAAAGAACAATGTTGGCTCAACATCATAACTGGTGCCTGGGGCAGGTTTTTCTCCCTTACCACTGAACCTCACCACACTGCAAGGTCAGCAGGACCCTCATTTTGTAGATAAGGAACAGAGACTCTGGATGGGCTGGAGCTGAACTGGGAGAGGAATTGGGGGCTTTGTGGCACTGTTCTCTCTGCACCCTGCGTCATCCAGGGAGGGTCAGGCATGAGGTACCCTGCACACTTTGGTTCATTTCACCCATGTAAAGACAGGAAGAAAATCAATTAAGGAAGTTAGTAAGCAGAGAAGTGAATAGACAACTCCAATTGTCTTATCCCAAACCAGTGCTCTTGAGGGTACATGGGAATTGAGAGGGTAGATTTCAAAGAGGCCAGGAGGTCTCAGCACTAGGTCACAATGATGCTTATGACCATACTTCCTAAAGCACATGCCATCATTCCGTAGTGTCCCATGCTCTCACACCTGGCTCACACTGGGCCACTTCTAATTCCATTTGTAAACTCCACAGGAGGCACAGTCCTTTCTTTTGATTACTGAAATCTTTCTTAAAGTCAGGTGGTATCCACAACTGAGGTAGACCCCCTCTGGTCTGCAATTTAATTCATCCCCATGCAGAATAGTCTATACATAGCCTTTCTTCAGGCTTTGTACATTGTACCTCTTTGTCACAGAAGTTACAGACTAACTCGCAGTAAAGAAATTATTTTGATTAGAGTATTTTGGGTCATTTTCCCAGTTAGCCTCTTAGCACAAAATTTATAGGTAAAAAAAATCTCCAAGCTATCAGTTTTCCTCTCTTAAGATTGTATAAGCAGGTTTGACCTTCCCTTATTCATATAGTCTTGCACTTCTCACTCTAGGAAAGTACGTACACCATCTATCTTTATGAAATAAAGAGACCTACATGTTAGGATTTAATGCCCAAACACTGGCAAGATTATCCACCAAACCTCACACTGTGTAGCACACATTAGAAAAAGTTTTCGGGGTGTCTGCGTAGCTTGATGGGCTAAGCATCCAATTCTTGGTTTCCACTCAGAGTCATGGGATCTCATGGGGCCGTGTCTGCCGGTCTGCCCCGCAGTGGGCTCTGCGGCTCGGCAGGGAGTCTGCTGGAAATTCTCTCTTTCCTTCTCCCTCTGCCCCTCCCCGCAGCCGTCCACCCCCCAACCTGCGCTCGCGCTCTCTCTCTCTCTCTCTACCTCCCTAAAATAAATAAATCTTTAAAGAAAAAGTTTTAGTGACTACAACACAGAAGGAAAAGTTTACAGAATCACTTAATATAACACTCAGAAAAACACTGTACCTAAGAAACGTCCCTTGAGTTGGTCTAAGGAGGAATGAACATTTTTCTTGATGCCCGTTGGTAAACGGATTGCAGATGCTAACAGGTGCTTCCTCCAGCTTCCTCGAGCCCATGACCTGCTGGCAAAGAGGGCAGCACTGGGGCACACTGAAGCTGTAGATGTATTTCTTACAGTGGTTGAATTTAATTAATGGCTTTCCAGCCTCTATACGCTGCATGGTTTTCCTATCCTGGGCAACCAGGAGCCGTTTCCCAAGACTTCCTTTTCCTCTTTCCCTGGCTAGCAAATGTACACCTCCTGAGTAACCTGATCAACAGTGATGTCATTCTGATTGACGGCTTCAGAAGCCAAACCCAAGAGGATTAACCAGTAACCAGACCGCCCCATAAACTGGTGTTTTAAAGAGCTAGTTTTCATTTGTGCTCACTTACAAAGTTTCTTCCCAGCCTTCCACACTTTGCAACCGCCAACACACAGCTCCTACTCCTCCTTTAAGCTCTACTTTTCTGTGAAACCTTCCTTCGCTTCCTTGAGTGTTGCCTTGCACTGGCAGGAGTGGATTCCTGCTTTTACTAGGGTTCCAATATTTGATTAGTCATTAGTCTGTGAACTTCTTGGAGTTAGGACCCACATTTATTTCTGTGTTTCTAGAATAGGTAATGTTTTGTTGTTGGATAAATACATGAAATCCTTGGAGGCTATTTTCTTTTGATGTTTCATATTGCAGAAGTAATGTTGCTCATAAAAAATTAACAACACAGTTAAAAATAAGGATAGTGGTTGCCCTAGGTGAGGGTGGGAGGGAGAGCGCAGGAGGCAGTTTCTGTGGTCTGGGGCTGCTCTGATTCATTATCAAGGGGTTGAGTGTATTAGAGTATTCAGTTTGTGGAAATTCATCAAACTGGACTTTTCACTACATGCTCAATTTTAAAACAATTTTCAGAAACTGCAAAAAAGTTCAGAAAAAAAAAGTCATGTCCCCAGTTCCTCCATAAAATTTTCCCACTCACCAAATCCTGTTCCCTGAGAAAACTAAAGGTAAGGTAAATGAATGTTTCCACATAATTTTTCAAATCCCAGTGTCGTGGTATCAGTAAACTGAAATCACCATTTACTGGTTTGAAATGTGTTTATTTCTCTCATTTTGGAAATTTATCTACAATATTAGGACTATAGGTCCAGCTCATCCTTTCAGATGATTGCCTAGGAATCCATAGTTTGGTTGCACCACACTTTTTTTTTTTTTTTTTTAAGTAATCACGACACTCAACATGGGGCTCAAACTCACAACCCTGAAATCAAGAGTTGTATGCGTTTCTTTTTAAGATTTTATTTATTTATTCATGAGAGAGACACAGAAAGAGGCAGAGACATAGGCAGAGGGAGAAGCAGATTCCCCATGGGGAGCCTGATGTGGGACTTAATCCCAGGACCCTGGGATCACGCCCTGAGCCAAAGGCAAACACTCAACCACTGAGCCACCTAGGCGTCCCTTATATGTGCTTTTGACTGAGCCAGACAGGCACCCCTGTACCATGCTTTATTTAACTAATCCCCTATTGATGCCTATAGTTCCAGAGAAAGCCAAGAGTAAAGGGAAGACCTGTGGGTATCATGGCAGGTATAGTTACTTCAGAAAAGTGTTTCACAGCATGCATTTAAATAAATTACAGTGTGCTGAAATATAGAAAAATGTGTGTTAAGTATTAATATGAAAATGATCATCAGGGCAGCCCAGGTGGCTCAGTGGTTTAGTGCTGCCTTCAGCTCAGGGCTCCCCACAGGGAGTCTGATGTGGGACTTGATCCCAGGGTCCTGGGATCACAACCTGAGCCAAAGGCAGACGCTCAACCACTGAGCCACCAGGTGCGCCCCAGAGGCATTTTTAATCTTATGAAAAGGAAGTGAGACATCATGCCTTGATAAACATTTTTAATACACTAGCATTCTCTTTTATTTAAAAACACACACACACACACACACACACACACACACAGGCATCTTCAGCCACCTGGCTGGCTCAGTTGGTAGAGCCTATGACCCTTGATCTTGGGGTTGTGAGTTTGAGCCCTGTGTTGGGTGTAGAGGTTACTTAAAACTAAATTTAAAAACATTTAAAAGGGGCACCTGGGTGGCTCAGTGGTTGAGCATCTGCCTTTGGCTCAGGGCATGATTCCAGGGTCCTGGGATCGAGTCCCACAACAGGCTCCCCACGGGAAGCTTGCTTCTCCCTCTGCCTATGTCTCTGCCTCTCTCTATGTTTCCCATGAATAAATAAATAAAATCTTAAGTAAATAAAAAATAAATAAAACACAGGCATCTTTAATCCTTTTTTTAACCTTATTTTCTCTATTTCTAAAAATCTTCTTATGGTAAAAATAAAACATAGATACAGATGATTACATAAAACAAATGTATGGTTTAGTGAATTATTTTACTGTGAACCCCTTGTAAGTATCACTCAAGTCAAGAACGAAAATTTTCCTAGCCATCTCAGAGGCCCCTCTTATGTTCATCCCTCTTCTTCCTCCAAAAGTGACCCCTATCCCACTCAGGTAATCATTCCTTGTGCTTTATTTTGGTTTCATCATCCAAGTGTGCATCCGTAGATACTATGGTTTAATCTTGCTCATTTAAACACTTTTTGTTGTGTATTTTAAGTTCTGTCTCCTTTTCCTTCCCTTAATTTTTCTTATATTTATGAAGCATCCAAATCATTGGACCTGTAGCATCTCCCACAGTCTGTTGCTATCTGCTTACTCAGGGTTCAGTTCAACACACTGCTGTGCCCTCTGTACATCCTTTAAATTTGCAGCTGGACCCAGATACTTAGATCCAATCCTCTTGGCAAGACTGTGAGTGGTAACATGTTCTCTCATCAGAGGTACATCAGATCTGCTCCTCACTTATATATGAAATCTTAAAAAAAAAAAAAAAAAAGTCAAACTCATAGAAACAAAGAGTAGAGAAAGTGGTTGTGGTTGATGAAATGTTCAAAATTGGGAATGTTGGGAGGGGCAAGATGGCGGAGGAGTAGGGTCTCCAGGTCACCTGTCCTCAGCAAATTACCTAGAAAACCATCCAATCATCCTGAAAACCTACGAATTCGGCCTGAGATTTAAAGAGAGACCAGCTGGAACGCTACAGTGAGAAGAGTTCGCGCTTCTATCAAGGTAGGAAGACGGGGAAAAAGAAATAAAGACACAAAAGGCCTCCAAGGGGGAGGGGCCCCGCGAGGAGCCGGGCTGAGGCCGGGGCGAGTGTCCCCAGGACAGGAGAGCCCCGTCCCGGAGGAGCAGGAGCTGCACCGACCTTCCCCGCGGAAAGGGGCTCCCCGGGAATTGGAGCAGGATCCCCAGAAAGGCGGGGACGCCCTCGGGCTCCCTGGGACAGTAACAGAGGAACTGCGCCCCGGAGAGTGCGCCGAGCTCCCTAAGGGCTGCAGCGCTCGGCGGGACCCGGAGCAGCTCGGAGGGGCTCGGGCGGCGGCTCCGCGGAGGGGGCTGCGCGGCTCCGGGAACAGCTCAGCGGCGGCGGCTCGGGCGGAGGAAGAAGCTCCGCGGAGGGGGCGGCGCGGCTCCGGGAACAGCTCGGAGGGGCTCGGGCGGCGGCTCCGCGGAGGGGGCTGCGCGGCTCCGGGAACAGCTCAGCGGCGGCGGCTCGCGCAGAGGAAGAAGCTCCGCGCGGAGGGGGCTGCGCGGCTCCGGGAACAGCTCGGAGAGGCTCGGGCGGCGGCTCCGCGGAGGGGGCTGCACCGCCGGGAGCGCGAATCCAACAGCGCAGGCCCCGGAGCACAGGGCGCCGGGACACAGCCCAGGATCCGGCCTCCCCCGGGACAGGCAGAGGCCGGGAGGGCCCAGGACAGCAAGGACGCTCCTGCCTGGAACTGAGCAGATCAGCGGCCCCGCCCCGGAGCCCCCAGGCCCTGCAGAAGGAGAGCCCCGGAGCTACTGCGGGGGCTGACTCCAGGGTCCCAGAGCTGCCCCCGCCACTGTGGCTTCCTCCCGGGGCCTCACGGGGTGAACAACCCCCACCGAGCCCTGCACCAGGCAGGGGCAGAGCAGCTCCCCCAAGTGCTAACACCTGAGAATCAGCACAGCAGGCCCCTCCCCCAGAAGACCAGCGAGACGGACCAGTTCCAAGGGAAATCAAGGGACTTAAACTACACAGAATCGGAAGATACTCCCCCGTGGTTTTTTTTGTTTTTTGTTTTTTTTGTTTTTGTTTTTGTTTTTTTTTTGTTTTGTTTTGTGCTTTTTTTTTTCTCTCTTTCTTCTTGATTTCTGATTGCTTCCCCCACCCCCCCTTTTTTCTTTTTTCTCCTTTCTTTCTTTTTCTTTCTTTTTCTTCTCTTTTTCCCCTATTTTTTTCTTCTTTCTCTTTTTTCTTTTTCTCTTTTCTTTCCTTCTCTCTCTTTTTCTCCTTTTCCCAATACAACTTGTTTTTGGCCACTCTGCACTGAGCAAAATGACTAGAAGGAAAACCCCTCAAAAAAAAGAATCAGAAACAGCCCACTCTCCCACAGAGTTACAAAATATGGATTACAATTCAATGTCAGAAAGCCAATTCAGAAGCACTATTTTACAGCTACTGGTGGCTCTAGAAAAAACCATAAAGGACTCAAGAGACTTCATGACTGCAGAATTTAGATCCAATCAGGCAGAAATTAAAAATCAATTAAATGAGATGCAATCCAAGCTAGAAGTCCTAACGACGAGGCTTGACGAGGTGGAAGAACGAGTGAGTGACATAGAAGACAAGTTGATGGCAAAGAGGGAAACTGAGGAAAAAAGAGACAGGCAATTAAAAGACCATGAGGATAGATTAAGGGAAATAAATGATAGCCTGAGGAAGAAAAACCTACGTTTAATTGGGGTTCCTGAGGGCGCGGAAAGGGACAGAGGGCCAGAATATGTATTTGAACAAATCCTAGCTGAAAACTTTCCGAATCTGGGAAGGGAAACAGGCATTCAGATCCAGGAAATAGAGAGATCCCCCCCTAAAATCAACAAAAACCGTTCAACACCTCGACATTTAATAGTGAAGCTTGCAAATTCCAAAGATAAGGAGAAGATCCTTAAAGCAGCAAGAGAAAAAAAGTCCCTGACTTTTATGGGGAGGAATCTTAGGGTAACAGCAGACCTCTCCACAGAGACCTGGCAGGCCAGAAAGGGCTGGCAGGATATATTCAGGGTCCTAAATGAAAAGAACATGCAACCAAGAATACTTTACCCAGCAAGGCTTTCATTCAAAATGGAAGGAGAGATAAAGAGCTTCCAAGACAGGCAGGAACTGAAAGAATATGTAACCTCCAAACCAGCTCTGCAAGAAATTTTAAGGGGGACTCTTAAAATTCCCCTTTAAGAAGAAGTTCAGTGGAACAATCCACAAAAACAAGGACTGAATAGATATGATGACACTAAACTCATATCTATCAATAGTAACTCTGAATGTGAACGGGCTTAATGACCCCATCAAAAGGCGCAGGGTTTCAGACTGGATAAAAAAGCAGGACCCATCTATTTGCTGTCTACAAGAGACTCATTTTAGACAGAAGGACACCTACAACCTGAAAATAAAAGGTTGGAGAACCATTTACCATTCAAATGGTCCTCAAAAGAAAGCAGGGGTTGCCATCCTTATATCAGATAAATTAAAATTTACCCCGAAGACTATAGTGAGAGATGAAGAGGGACACTATCTCATACTCAAAGGATCTATCCAACAAGAGGACTTAACACTCCTCAATATATATGCCCCGAATGTGGGAGCTGCCAAATATTTAAACCAATTAATAACCAAACTCAAGAAATACCTTGATAATAATACACTTATACTTGGTGACTTCAATCTAGCTCTTTCTACCCTGGATAGGTCTTCTAAGCACAACATCTCCAAAGAAACGAGAGCTTTAAATGATACACTGGACCAGATGGATTTCACAGATATCTACAGAACTTTACATCCAAACTCAACTGAATACACATTCTTCTCAAGTGCACATGGAACTTTCTCCAGAATAGACCACATACTGGGTCACAAATCGGGTCTGAACCGATACCAAAAGATCGGGATAGTCCCCTGTATATTCTCAGACCATAATGCCTTGAAATTAGAACTTAATCACAACAAGAAATATGGAAGGACCACAAACACGTGGAGGTTAAGGACCATCCTGCTAAAAGATGAAAAGGTCAACCAGGAAATTAAGGAAGAATTAAAAAGATTCATGGAAACTAATGAAAATGAAGATACAACCGTTCAAAATCTTTGGGATGCAGCAAAAGCAGTCCTGAGGGGGAAATACATCGCAATACAAGCATACATTCAAAAACTGGAAAGATCTCAAATTCAAAAGCTCACCTTACACATAAAGGAACTAGAGAAAAAGCAACAAATAGACCCCACCCCCAGCAGAAGAAGAGAGTTAATTAAAATTCGAGCAGAACTCAATGATATCGAGACCAAAAGAACTGTGGAACAGATCAACAGAACCAGGAGTTGGTTCTTTGAAAGAATTAATAAGATAGATAAACCATTAGCCAACCTTATTAAAAAGAAGAGAGAGAAGACTCAAATTAATAAAATCATGAATGAGAAAGGGGACATCACTACCAACACCAAGGAAATACAAACGATTTTAAAAACATATTATGAACAGCGGTACGCCAATAAATTAGGAAATCTAGAAGAAATGGACGCATTCCTGGAAAGCCACAAACTACCAAAACTGGAGCAGGAAGAAATAGAAAACCTGAACAGGCCAATAACCAGGGAGGAAATTGAAGCAGTCATCAAAAACCTCCCAAGACACAAGAGTCCAGGGCCAGATGGCTTCCCAGGGGAATTCTATCAAACGTTTAAAGAAGAAATCATACCTATTCTACTAAAGCTGTTTGGAAAGATAGAAAGAGATGGAGTACTTCCAAATTCGTTCTATGAGGCCAGCATCACCTTAATTCTGAAACCAGACAAAGACCCCACCAAAAAGGAGAATTACAGACCAATATCCCTGATGAACATGGATGCAAAAATTCTCAACAAGATACTAGCCAATAGGATCCAACAACACATTAAGAAAATTATTCACCATGACCAAGTAGGATTTATCCCTGGGACACAAGGCTGGTTCAACACTCGTAAAACCATCAATGTGATTCATCATATCAGCAAGAGAAAAACCAAGAACCATATGATACTCTCATTAGATGCAGAGAAAGCATTTGACAAAATACAGCATCCATTCCTGATCAAAACCCTTCAGAGTGTTGGGATAGAGGGAACTTTCCTCGACATCTTAAAAGCCATCTACGAAAAGCCCACAGCAAATATCATTCTCAATGGGGAAGCACTGGGAGCCTTTCCCCTAAGATCAGGAACAAGACAGGGATGTCCACTCTCACCACTGCTGTTCAACATAGTTCTGGAAGTCCTCGCCTCAGCAATCAGACAACAAAAAGACATTAAAGGCATTCAAATTGGCAAAGAAGAAGTCAAACTCTCCCTCTTCGCCGATGACATGATACTCTACATAGAAAACCCAAAAGCCTCCACCCCCAGATTGCTAGAACTCATACAGCAATTTGGTAGCGTGGCAGGATACAAAATCAATGCCCAGAAATCAATGGCATTTCTATACACTAACAATGAGACTGAAGAAAGAGAAATTAAGGAGTCAATCCCATTTACAATTGCACCCAAAAGCATAAGATACCTAGGAATAAACCTAACCAAAGAGGTAAAAGATCTATACCCTAAAAACTATAGAACACTTCTGAAAGAAATTGAGGAAGACACAAAGAGATGGAAAAATATTCCATGCTCATGGATTGGCAGAATTAATATTGTAAAAATGTCAATGTTACCCAGGGCAATTTATACGTTTAATGCAATCCCTATCAAAATACCATGGACTTTCTTCAGAGAGTTAGAACAAATCATTTTAAGATTTGTGTGGAATCAGAAAAGACCCCGAATAGCCAGGGGAATTTTAAAAAAGAAAACCTTAGCTGGGGGCATCACAATGCCAGATTTCAGGTTGTATTACAAAGCTGTGGTCATCAAGACAGTGTGGTACTGGCACAAAAACAGACACATAGATCAATGGAACAGAATAGAGAACCCAGAAGTGGACCCTGAAATGTACGGCCATCTAATATTCGATAAAGGAGGAAAGACTATCCATTGGAAGAAAGACAGTCTCTTCAATAAATGGTGCTGGGAAAATTGGACATCCACATGCAGAAGAATGAAACTGGACCACTCTCTTTCACCATACACAAAGATAAACTCAAAATGGATCAGAGATCTAAATGTGAGACAAGATTCCATCAAAATCCTAGAGGAGAACACAGGCAACACCCTTTTTGAACTTGGCCACAGTAACTTCTTGCAAGATACATCCACGAAGGCAAAAGAAACAAAAGCAAAAATGAACTATTGGGACTTCATCAAGATAAGAAGCTTTTGCACAGCAAAGGATACAGTCAACAAAACTAAAAGACAACCTACAGAATGGGAGAAGATATTTGCAAATGACATATCAGATAAAGGGCTAGTTTCCAAAATCTATAAAGAACTTATTAAACTCAACACCAAAGAAACAAACAATCCAATCATGAAATGGGCAAAAGACATGAAGAGAAATCTCACAGAGGAAGACATGGACATGGCCAACATGCACATGAGAAAATGCTCTGCATCACTTTCCATCAGGGAAATACAAATCAAAACCACAATGAGATACCACCTCACACCAGTGAGAATGGGGAAAATTAACAAGGCAGGAAACAACAAATGTTGGAGAGGATGCGGAGAAAAGGGAACCCTCTTACACTGTTGGTGGGAATGTGAACTGGTGCAGCCACTCTGGAAAACTGTGTGGAGGTTCCTCAAAGAGTTAAAAATAGACCTGCCCTACGACCTAGCAATTGCACTGTTGGGGATTTACCCCAAAGATTCAGATGCAATAAAACGTCGGGACACCTGCACCCCGATGTTTCTATCAGCAATGGCCACAATAGCCAAACTGTGGAAGGAGCCTCGGTGTCCATCGAAAGATGAATGGATAAAGAAGATGTGGTTTATGTATACAATGGAATATTACTCAGCAATTAGAAACGACAAATACCCACCATTTGCTTCAACGTGGATGGAACTGGAGGGTATTATGCTGAGTGAAATAAGTCAATCGGAGAAGGACAAACAGTGTATGTTCTCATTCATTTGGGGAATATGAATAATAGTGAAAGGGAATATAAAGGAAGGGAAAAGAAATGTTGGGAAATATCAGGAAGGGAGACAGAACATAAAGACTCCTAACTCGGGGAAACGAACTAGGGGTGGTGGAAGGGGAGGAGGGCGGGTGTTGGAGGGGAATGGGTGACGGGCACTGAGGTGGACACTTGACGGGATGAGCACTGGGTGTTTTTCTGTATGTTGGTAAATTAAACACCAATAAAAGTTAATTAAAAAAAAAAATTGGGAATGTTGAGATTTCACAAGTCACTATTGTGGGTATAATCAGACATGCAGAGAAGGCCCCAACCAACATTGTATACAAAATAGATGACATGACAGCTGCACCCATGGATGTCCGCCAGTGGGTTGACACAGATGATGCCAGCAGTGAAAACACAGTGGTTCCTCCAGAGACGTATGTGAAACTGGCTGGCCATCTGTGATCTTTTCAGAACAAAAAAAAAGGCTTGTAGCTTTTATATCATGCCTCTGGAGGATATGAATGAGTTTACCACACATATTCTGGAAGTTGTCAATGCACACATGATCCTGAGCAAATCTAACAGCCAGCCCCCAGCAGGGAGAGCACCTATCAGCAATCCAGGAATGGGTGAAACAGGGAACTTTGGTGGGAATAGCTCCATGCCAGCAAATGGCCTCACTGTGGCCCAAAGCCACGTGCTGAATTTGATTAAGGCTTGTCCAAGACCTGAAGGATTAAACTTTCAGGATCTCAAGAACCAGCTTCAACACATGTCTGTAGCCTCAATAAAGCAAGCTGTGGATTTTCTTAGCAACGAGGCCCACATCTATTCCACTGTGGACAATGATCATCTTAAATCCACAGATGCAGACTAACTGGATCTAATTGAGTACCCCAGGTATTTTCCAGCTGGACCGGATTTCATAATCTGTGTCTCCAACTGTGCATATGTTTCATCAGTTGACTTCTAGGGAGTAGGCTTCATCTAGAAAGGGTCTTATTTAACATCCTTTTGAAGCTTAGTGCTCTGGCTTTTTGTTTGTTTTTATTTTTGTTTTTATGAAGCTCAATTTTGGGCAGTTGACAAGAATATAAACCTAGGTGGACTTTCTTAAAGTTACGAATCAGCCATTTACAACATCAGGACAGATGGAAGTGGGAGGGAGAGACATGCTACCAAGAGAGTTGGGCGGTATTACTTAAAGAATACTCAGGAGTTTCTACTCCTGTACCATTCCCTGTTGAAAGAAGATGAGCAGAACTAGGGCCTTCAGCAGGGAGCGAGCCAAAAACCCACTAACCTTTGCCTGGTTTTGTTCCCCCCTTTGGTTGGCTATATGGTGTTATTTTCAGAATCGCACTTTCCTTCACCTTGTCATGACTGCTGCCAAAAGTGTGTTTTTATGAACATGAAGTTCTAGAGTCGTGACCTCATGAGGGCAAAGGGGAGAAAGAGATGTTATTTCGATTTCATACAAAATCCATATGTTTAATAAAAGTTCTATTGCAGAAAAAAAAAAAAAAGAAGCAGGCTCCCCAAGGAGCCCGACCCAGGGCTTGATCCCAGGACCCTGGGATCAAGACATGAGCTGAAGACAACTGCTTAACCAACTGGGCCACCCTGGCACCCTGATAGATTTTTTAAAAGACTTTATCCGGGATCCCTGGGTGGCGCAGCGGTTTAGCGCCTGCCTTTGGCCCAGGGCGCGATCCTGGAGACTCGGGATCGAATCCCACGTCGGGCTGCCGGTGCATGGAGCCTGCTTCTCCCTCTGCCTGTGTCTCTGCCTCTCTCTCTCTCTCTGTGACTATCATAAATAAATAAAAATTGAAAAAAAAATTAAAAGACTTTATCCACTTAGGGGCTCCTGGGTGGCTCAGGAGGCACCCCTACATGTATATATTTTCGTATGTTGAACCAATCTTGCATTCCTGAAATAAGTCCCACATGATCATGGTGTATAATCCTTTTTTTATGCTGCTGGATTTGGTTTGCTGGTATTTTGTGGAGGATTTTTATGTTTTATTATTTAAGTATATTAATCTTGGGACACTTGGGTGGCTCAGCAGTTAAGTGTCTGCCTTTGGCTCAGGGCGTGATCCAGTGTGTGATAGTATCTCATTGTGGTTTTAATTTATATTTCCCTGATGCCTAGTAGATGTTGAGCATTTTTTCATGTATCTGTTGGTCGTTTGTGTCTTCTTTGGAGAAATGTCTGTTCATGTCTTCTGCCCATTTCTTGATTGGATTATTTGTTCTTTGGGTGCTGAGTTTGATAAATTCCTTTTAGGTTTTGGATACTTGCCTTTTATCTAATAAGACTTTTGCATATATCTTCTCCCATTCTGTTGGCTGTCTTTTGATTTTGTCAACTGTTTCCTTCACTGTGCAAAAGCCTTTTATCTTGATGAAGTCCCAATAGTTCATTTTGCCTTTGTTTCCCTTGCCTTTGGAGACATGTCTAGCAAGAAGTTGCTGCAGCCAAGGTCAAAGAGGTTGTTGCCTGTGTTCTCTTCTAGGATTTTGATGGATTCCTGTCTCACATTTAGGTGTTTCATCCATTTTTAGTTTGTTTTTGTTTATTACATCCATTTTGAGTTTATTTACTTGTGTAATAAAGTAATCCAGGGATTCCCTGGGTGGCTCATCGATTTAGCGCCTGCCATTGGCCCAAGGCGTGGTCCTGGAGTCCCGGGATCGAGTCTCACATCAGGCTCCCTGCATGGAGCCTGCTTCTCCCTCTGCCTGTGTCTCTGCCCCTCTCTCTCTCTCTCTCTCTCTCTCTCTCTCTCTCTCTCTGTGTGTCTCATGAATAAATAAATAAAATCTTAAAAAAAAAAAAAGGAAATAAAGTGATCCAGTTTCATTCTTCTGCATGTGGTTGTCCAATTTTCCCAACACCATTTGTTTAAGAGACTGTCTTTTTTCGTTGGATATGGATTTTTCCATAGAGTTGAGGGTCCATTTCTGGGTTTCCTATTCAGTTCCATTGATCTATATGTCTATTTTTGTGCCAGTACCATACTATCTTGATGATTACCGCTTTGTAATAGATCTCGAAGTCTGGGATTGTAATGCCACCACTTTTGGTTTTCTTTTTCAATATTCCTTTGGCTCTTCAGGGTCTTTTATGGTTCCATACAAATTTTAGGATTCTTTGTTCTAGCTCTGTGAACAAAGATGCTGGTATTTTGACAGGGATTGCATTGAATGTATAGATTGCTTTAGGTAGCATAGACATTTTAACAATATTTGCTCTTCCAATCCATGAGCATGGAATGGTTTTCCTTTTCTTTGTATCTTCCTCAATTTATTTCATGAGTGTTCTATAGTTTTCTGCGTACAGATCCTTTCCCTCTTTGGTTAGGTTTATTTCTAGGTATCTTATGGGTTTTGGTGCAATTGTAAATGGAATCAATTCCTTAATTTCTCTTTCTTCAGCCTTGTATGAGTTCTAGCAATTTTGGGGGTGGAGTCTTTTGGGTTTCCCACATAGAGTATCATGCCATCTGCAAAGAGTGAGAGTTTGACTTCTTCATTGCTGATTTGGGTGCTTTTTATTTCTTTTTGTTGTCTGATGGCTGAGGCTAGGACTACTAGTACTATGTTGAACAACAGTGGTGATAGTAGACAACCTTGCTGTGTTCCTGACTTTAGGGGAAAAGATCTGTTTTTCCCCATTGAGAATGATATTTTTAAAAAGATTTTATTCATTTATTCATGAGAGACACACACACACAGAGGCAGAGACACAGGCAGAGGGAGAAGCAGGCTCCACACACAAAGCCTGATGTGGGACTCATCCAGAGACTCCGGGATCACAACTTGAGCCAAAGGCAGACGCGCAACCACTGAGCCACCCTGGTGTCCCGAGAATGATATTTGCTATGGGTTTTTCATATATGGCTTTTATGATATTGAGGTATGTTCCCTCTATCCCTACACTGTGAAGAGTTTTAATCAAGAAAAGATGCTATACTTTATCAAATGCTTTTTTCTACATCTATTGAGAGGATCACATGGTTCTTGTCCTTTCTTTTATTAATATAGTGTATCATATTATTTGCAGATGTTGAACCACCTTTGCATCCCAGATATAAATCCCACTTGGTTATAGTGAATAATCCTTTCAATGTACTGTTGGAAATATATTGGCTAGTATCTTGGTGGAGAATTTTTGCATCCATGTTCATCATGGTTATTGCTCTGTAATTCTCCTTTTTGGTGGGGTCTTTGGCTAGTTTTTAGACCGAGGTAATGCTGGCCTCATAGAACGAGTTTGGAAGTTTTCCTTCCATTTCCATTTTTTTGGGAACAGCTTCAGAAGAATACGTATTAATTCTTCTTTAAATGTTTGGTAGAATTCGGCAGCGACCGCAGCGCAGACCGGATCCCTCTCCTCTCTCCAGCTCGCTTGTGCGCCTCGCTCCGCTTCCTCTGCAACCATGTCTGACAAACCCGATATGGCTGAGATTGAGAAATTCAATAAGTCGAAATTGAAGAAGACGGAAACGCAAGAGAAAAATCCACTGCCTTCGAAAGAAACGATTGAACAGGAGAAGCAAGCAGGCGAATCGTAATGAGGCGAGCGCTGCCAATATGCACTGTACATTCCACAAGCATTGCCTTCTTATTTTACTTCTTTTAGCTGTTTAACTTTGTAAGATGCAAAGCGGTTGGATCAAGTTTAAATGACTGTGCTGCCCCTTTTCACATCAAAGAATGGAGAACTACTGACAACGAAGGCGCCTGCCTTTCCCATCTGCCTGTCTGGCTGGCTGGCAGGGAAGGAAAAGAACTTGCATGTTGGTGAAGGAAGCTGGGTGGGAGGACAGTGAGATCTAGAGTAAAAAACCAAGCTGGCCCAAGGTATCTTGCAGGCTGTTAAAATGCAGTTTAATCAGAGTGCCATTTATTTTTTTGTTCAAATGATTTTAATTATTGGAATGCACAATTTTTAATATGCAAATAAAGTTTTAAAACGTGAAAAAAAATGTTTGGTAGAAATCCCCTGGGAAGCCATCCAGCTCTGGACTTTTGTTTGTTGGGAGATTTTTGATTACTGCTTCAATTTCCACGCTGGTTATGGTTCTGTTCAGGTTTTCTATTTCTTCCTGTTTCAGTTCTGATAGTTTATACATCTCTAAGAGCATATCCATTTCTTTCAGACTGCCTAATTTGTTGGCATACAGCTGCTCATAATAAGTTCGTATAATTGTATTTCTCCGGTGTTGGTGGTGACCTCTCCTCTTTCACTAATGATTTTATTTATTTGGGTCCTTTCTCTTTTCTTTTTGATAAATCTGGACAGGGGTTAATCAATAGTAATTCCTTCAAAGAACCAGTTGCTAGTTTCATTGATTTGTTCTACTCTTCTTTTGGTTTCTATTCCATTGATTTCTGCTCTAGTCTTTATTAATTCTCTTCTGCTGGGTTTAGGATTTATTTGCTGTTCTTTCTCCAGCTCCTTTAGATGTAAGTTTAGGGTGTGTATTTGAGACCTTTCTTGTTTCTTGAGAAAGGCTTGTATTGCTATATATTTCCCTCTTAGGACTGCCTTTGTTTCATTCCAAAGGTTTTGAACAGTTGTGTTTTCATTTTCATTTGTTTCCGTGATTTTTAAAAATTATCCTTTAATCTTCTGGTTGATCCATTCATTCTTTAATAGGATGCTCTTTAACCTCCAAATATTGCTCCATGTGGCTTTTGTTCCCTGAGCGTTTTCAGTGCTGCTTTAGAGGATGAGAATGAAAATGGTGGCCTCCCAATCTCCAGCAATGAAGCTGAAGGTTTGGGTCCCCACTCCTCAGTGCGCCTTTGGGGAAAAGCAGTCAATCACTTCTGTCTCCCTGGTATCCGTCTGCACTCAGTACTTATCCGTCTGCACTCTGTACTTACCCAGACTGAGCGTTTCTATCTCAGGCATGCGATTCCATTTCAAGTCTTCAAACCCAGCAAAATCATGTGGCGCATGTTAGGTTTTTCCCAAATGAACGGCGGAGAGAAAAAAAAAAAAAAAAAAAAAGGCAGAGCCAGGCAGTAGGTTCCAGAATGCTTTAATGGGTAGCACTCCCGGGTGAGGTTCCATGACTCGTGACTCGGAGGGGGTTGAGTTAGGGAAGTCGCGCCCAGGCAAACCGCAGGGGGGGTGGGGGGCGGTCTATAGAGTTTTCCGCGGGAAGATGGGGCAGGATGGCATTCCGATTAGGGTAAGGGTTACAGGTCTTTGTAAGCTTCCTCAATCCGGTGCCTGGGAACCCTGCCACTTTCAGGCACCCCTGGTGTTCCTGTGACCCGGGGGATCTTGAGACCACCCTGTCATACCTAGGATCCTGCCCCGCTTTGCCACCTGAGCACCTTTTCAGGCAGAGACATCCCCCATTGGAGCAGACTTTTAAAAGTTCTGATTTTGTGCTCTGCTGCTATGTCATTTTTAGTGCTGGGCTGCCAGAGGCTCCCCTCCACTCTGGTTTATTTTCCCATATATCACCTTGGATTCACTTCTCCACACCTTCCACCAGAAAGTGGTTGCTTTTCTATTTGTATAGTTGCAAGTCTTTTTCCTTAGGTCTTTGGTTGAGTTTGTAGGTGTGTTCCGAATGATTTGATAGCTATCTCGCTGAGTTCCTGGGACCAGACAGAACTAAGATCTACTCCTCTGCCATCTTGGACCAATCTTTTCTCTAATTCTTTCTTTGTCATTCTAACTAGTTTGTTAATTTTGTTGATTTCTTCAAAGAATTAAGTTTTTGTTTGATCAATTTTCTCTATTGTGTCTTTATACTCTATTTCTTTATGCACAGATCTTTATTATTTTCTTCTGCTTTTTTTGTTTAGTTTCCCCTTCTAGTATCTTACATTATAAGATTACATTATTGACTTGAATTATTTCTCTTTTTTAAGTTTTTATTTAAATTCTAGGTAGTGGGCAGCCCCGGTGACGCAGCGGTTTAGTGCCGCCTGCAGCTCAGGGCGTGATCCTGGAGACCCGGGATCGAGTCCCACGTCAGGCTCTCTGTATGATGCCTGCTTATCGTGTCTCTGCCTTTCTCTCTCTCTCTCTCTCTCTCTCTCTGTCTCTATGAATAAATTAAAAATCTTTTAAAAAATTCTAGGTAGTTAACATACTGTACAATATTAGTTTCAGGTATACAATATAGTGATTCAACACTTCCATACATCACCAGTGCTTATCACAACTACAGTCCTTAATCCCCATCACTTATTTAACTCATCTCCTCACCCACCTCCCTTCTAATAACCCTCAGTTTGTTTTCCATAGTTAAGAGTCTCTTTCAATAAATAAAATCTTAAAAAAATAAAAGAGCCTTTTTGTATCTCTCTCTCTTCCTTTTGTTCATTTGTCTTGTTTCTTAAATTCCACATTGGAATGAAATCATATGGTATTTGTCTTTCCCTGGCTGACTTATTTTGCTTAGCATAAAACTGTCTGGCTCCATCCACCTCATTGCAAATGGCAAGATTTCATTCTTTTTATGGCTGAGTAATATCCCATTGTATATATACATACCACATCTTTTTTATACTTCAGCAATCGATGGACTCTTGGGCTGCCCATAATTAGCCTATTGTAGATAATGCTGCTATAAACGTGCATATATCCCTTAGAATTAGTATTTTTGTGCTCTTTGGGTAAATACCTAGTAGTGCAATTGCTGGTTACAGGGTAGTTTTTTTAACTTTTTGAGGAATGTCCATACTGTTATCCAGAGTCACTGCACCATTTTGCATTCCCACCAATAGGACAAGAGGTTTCCCCTTTCTCCATACCCTCGCCAACATGTATTGTTTCTTATGTTGTTGATTTTAGCCATTCTGACAAGTGTGAGGTGATATCTCATTGTAATTTTGATTTGCATTTTCCTGATGATAAGTGATGTTGAGAGTCTTTTCATGTTTCCTTTTTTATCTTTAACATAGGCATTTGCACCTACAAATTTCCCTCTAAGCACTGCTTTCAATGCATGTTCTATGTTTTGATATGTTGTATTTTTATTTTCATTCATCTCAAAATATTTTCTAATTCCCCATGCAATTTCTTACTTGAACCATTGGTTATTTTGGAGTGTGTTGTTTAGTTTCCATATTCCTGTGAATTTTCCAAATTTTCTTCTATAATTGATTTGTAATTTTATCTCATGGCCATCTGAGAAAATGCTTTGTATGATTTCAGTCCTTTCACATTTATTGAGAGTTGTCTTATAGCCTAATATATGGCCCGTCCTGGGAACTGTTCCTTGTGCGCTTCAAAAGAATGTGTATTCTATTTTTGTTGGTTTGGAGGTTCTATAGATATTCATTAAGGCTAGTTGGTTTATAGTGTTATTCCTATATTCTATTTATCTTTCATATAGTTT
Source organism: Vulpes lagopus (assembly GCF_018345385.1). Lineage (NCBI taxonomy): Eukaryota > Metazoa > Chordata > Mammalia > Carnivora > Canidae > Vulpes > Vulpes lagopus. The sequence continues at coordinate 52,210,012 of NC_054830.1, forward strand.
TTCTATCAATTATTGAAGATGGAACATTTGAAGTCTTTAAATATTGTTGAACTATTTTTCCCTCCATTCTGTGAATTTTTTGCTGCTTTTGTTTTGGGAGCATATATATTTATAATTGTTATATTAATTAACCCATTGACACTTTTATCATTCTAAAACCTTTTTTTCTCTCTAGTAAAAATTTTATCATACACCTATTTTATCTAATATTAGTCTAGTCACGCCATTTCTCTTTTGATATCTCTATATTATCTATCTGCACCATCCTTTTGTTTTCGATATATTTGTACTCTTAAATATAAGGCAGGTTTCTTGTAAACAGCATGTACTCAGATCATAGTTGTTATCTGTCATTCTGCCAACTTCTACCTTTCCATTGAAGACTTCAATCCATTTACATTTAATGTAGTTACTGATGAGATAAGATTTATGTTTGTTCTTTGTGTTCAATATGTCTTGTGTCTTTTTTTGTTCCTCTGTTCCTCCATTACTATTGTCTTTTGTGTGGAATGTATATATTTTCTAGTGTGCCATTTTATTTCCCTTGTTATTTCTTTTACTGTATATTTTGAAATTTATTTTCTCAGTTGGTTTCCCTGGAAATTACAATTAACAAATTATAACAATATAGGTCAGGTTAATACCAACTTAATTTCAGTAGCATACAAAAACGTTGCTTCTGTATTGCACCATTCCCTTTCCCATCCTTTGTTGTCATACAAGTTATATCTTTATATATATGTGCCCATCAACACAGATTTATAATTCTTTATGCAGTTGTCTTTCAAACCAGAGAGGATATTTTTTTTTAAGTTACAAAGAATGCATTTATGTTGGCTTTTAGTTTTTTCTATGTAGTTATCTTTATTTGTTCTCTTTATTTATTCATGTGAATTGAAGTTACTATGTAGTATCTTTTCACTTAAGCCTGAAAGACTCTTCTTAGTATTTCTTGTAGGGCATGTTTTCAAGTGAGGAATTCTTGCAGTTTTGTTTATCTGGGAAGTTCTTATGTTCTCTTTCACTTTTGAAGGATAGTTTTGCTGGATATAGAATTCTTTGTTGATAATCTTTCTCCTTCAGATCTTTGAATATGTCTTTCCATGCCATATGGCTTCTCTGCTTTCTGATGAGAAATCAGCTGTTAATTTTGTTAAGAATCCCTTGTACATTATTAGTTACTTCTCTTTTGCTACTTTCAAAATTCTTTGTCTTTCATCAGTTTTACTATGATGTGTCTACATGTGGATCTCTTTGAGTTTTTCCTATTTGGAGTTTATTGACCTTCTTGGATGTGTAGATTAATATTTTTCACTAAATGGGGAAAGTTTTCTTGCCATTATTTCTTCAAATATTCTCCATGCCTCTTTCTCTCTTTCTCCTCTCTTTGGGACTCCCATATGTTGGTATGCTTGAATGTTCCAGAGCTCTCTGAGTCTTTGCTTTTTTTTTTTTAACAGCTTTATTGAGGTATGGTTGAAACACAAAACGTGCACACATCTAATATATATAATTTGATTAATTTGAACATATGTATATGCCCATGACACCATCACCACAATCAAGGTAATAGTTATAGCCATCACTGACAAGTTTCCTTGTTCCTTTTTGGTTTTTGGTTGTTGTGTTGTTTTGTGTTTAGAATACTTACTATGATATTTGCTACCTTAAACAAATTTTAAGTGTACAATACATTATTGTTAACTATCATCACTGTGCTGTACTTCAGATATCTAAAACTTATTCATCTTGTATAAATTTTATCATACACCTATCTTATAGGTGTATGAACATTTATACCCATTGAATCTATTCATTTTTATTTACTTTTTTTTCATTATGTTCCTCAGACTAGATAAACTCAATTCACTCATATTCCAGGTTCACTGATTCTTTTTCTGTCTGCTCATATTTACTGTTAAGCTCCTGTAGTAAAATTTCCTTTTCAGTAATTGTGCTTTACAACTTCAAAATTTCTTAGTTCTTTTTTCTACTTTCTGTCTTTTTATTGAAATTTTCTATTTGATGAGAAATCATTCTCATACTTCCCTGTAGTTCCTTAGACATGATTCCTTTATAGTTCTTTGAATATATTTAAAATAGCTGACTTTTAAATCTTTGTTAAGTAAATGCAAGATCTGGGCTTCTTCAGGGATAGTTTCTTTTTTTAAAATATTTTCTTTTCTTTAAGATTTTATTTATTTACTCATGAGAGACACACAGAGAGAGAAGCAGAGACACAGGCAGAGGGAGAAGCAGGCTCCACACAGGGAGCCCGCTGTGGGACTTGATCTGGGGTCTCCAGGATCACACCCTGGGCTGAAGGCATAACTAAACCACTGAGTCACCCAGGCTACCCAGGGATAGTTTCCATTGATTTCCATATTTTCTTGTTTCTTTGAATGTTTTGTAATTTTTGTTGACAACTGGACATTTAAATTTATTAAAAAAATTTAAAGATTTTAACTTATTTGAGAGACAGAAAGAGTTTGAGCAGTGGGGAGGGGGAGAGGGAGAAGCAGACTTCCTGCTGAGCAGGTAGCCCAATGTGGGATTTGATCCCAGGACCCTAAGCCAAAGGCAGATGCTTAACCTACTGAGTCACCCAGGTACCTGACAACTGGACATCTTTTAAAGATTTTATTTATTTATTCATGAGAGACACAGAGAGAGAGAGAGAGGCAGAGACACAGGCAGAGAGAGAAGCAGGTTCCATTCAGGGAGCCCGACACGGGACTCCATCCAGGGTCTCCAGGATCATGCCCCAGGCTGCAGGGCACGCTAAATCACTGAGCCACTGGGGCTGCCCAAAACTGGACATTTTAAATAATATAACGTGACAACTCTGGAAGTTAAATTCTCCCCATTCCCTATTTGTTGCTATTTGCTATTCTAGAATTTCTTAACATTTCTGAAAAGCATCCAGAGAAAAGGAACACTTTACATTCAGGGATGTAAATATAAGATTGATGAATGGCTTATAACAGAAAAAAATTGAAGCCAGAAGACCAGGAAATGACATTTTAAAGTGTTTAGGGGAGAAAGTATCACCCTAGAGCTATATATCCAGGAAAAATATCCTTCAAAAACAAAATGGAGGGACGCCTAGCTAGCTCAGTGGTTAAGCATCTGCCTTCGGCTCAGGGCGTGATCCCCGGGGTCCGAGATTGAGTCCTGTATCAGGCTTCCTGCATGGAGCCTACTTCTCTTTCTGCCTATGTCTCTGCCTCTGTGTGTGTGTGTGTCTCATGAATAAATAAATCTTTTTTAAAAATGGGTACATGAATTAGTACACACACATACATATATTTGTTTGCTTTGTCAGCTAAGATGACAATGATAGCACCTGGATCTTGGTTTCTAATAACATTCTCCAAAAGAAGTAACTTGGCTTCCTTGAAGCAATGGCTAATTCTAGAATTGAAGTAAGTAATATACAAGATGAGCCCAGAACATCTTTTTTTAGTCCCAGATAGTGCTAAAGTCCTCAAAAGAGAATAAGCTTACAATTAAGGTAGTATTTTCAGGAGCCAAGTGAAAAAGCTCCCAGTGGCCAGAGACAGGACAATTTGAACAATAAAGTAAATAAATTAGTATTAGGTTATAAGCCAAAATTTAAGATAAATATCCACAAGTCCATATTGATATACATAAATTACTAAATAAATACGGGAGTAATAGGCAGATCTTCCATGCAGAAAAACTCCACATAATCTATGAATTTACTTCACTGTCAAGGAGATGGAGTATAACACCCCCACTGCCTAAATGTGGGCTGTGCGTAGTGACTTCCTTTGAAAGAGGACAGTATGGAAATAAGGAAACTTTAGTTAAAAACCTGACAAATACTACCTCATCCAGGTGACCAAGGTTGACATCAGTAGTGATAATCATCTTGGTCATATGTACTCTATATATTTTTTAAGATTTTGTTTATTTAGGGACACATGGGTAGTTCAGCAGTTGAACATCTGCCTTTGGTCAGGTCATGATCCCGGAGTCCTGGGATCGAGTCCCACATCGGGCTCCTCTGCCTCTCTCTCTCTTTGTCTGTCATGAATAAATAAATAAAATCTTTTAAAAAAAGATTTTGTTTATTTATTTTAGAGAAAGAGAGACAGCATAAGTGGGAGGGTCAGAGGGAGAGAGAGAATCTCAAGCAAACTCCACAATGAGCATGGAGCCTGATGTGGGACTCAATCCCAGGACCCTGAGGTCATGACCCAAGCCAAAACCAAGAGTTGGATGTTTAACTAACTGTGCCACCCAGGTGCCCCAGTATATACCCTTTATATGATGTGTTAAGAATGGCATTTTAGGTCCAGCTTCTTCATTCCAAAACCTGTAATTCCAGTCTAATCATGAGAAAAGTATCAGACAAATCCCAATGGAGAGATATTATACAAAATATCTTACCAGAACTCTTCAAAACTGTCATGGTCATCAAACACTAGGAGAACTTCAGAAATTGTCATAGGCAAGAGGAGCCTAAGGAGACATTATTACTAGAGGCAATGTAGTATCCTGGATGGGATCCTGGGATAGAAAAAGGTGTAAAGTAAGGACATTTGCATAAAGTGTGGACTTTAGTTAATAATGTATTAATATGGTTTCATTAATGATGACATATATACTAAGATATTAATAATAGGAGAAACGTTGTGAAGTATATGGGAAGTCTATACTATCTTCACAACTTTCTGTAAATCTAAAATTTTTAAAATTAAAAGAATATTTTAAAGTTTGGAGAATATTTTCTCAAGTAATAAAAGCTAAGAAAATTAATTCTTGGGAGATCTTCAGTATAAGAAATACTAAAAGAGTTCTTCTGGCTGAAAAAAAAGAACCGAATCTAAATGGAAACATAAAATGATTGAAAGGAATGAAGAATACCAAATTTTAAAACATTTATTACAATATGTTGTTGTGTTCAAACATATGCAGACATAAAACATTATGACAACAGTAGCACAAAAGTGGGGAGGAGAGTAAATGCAGACAAGCTGTTGTAGGGTTTTTGCATTGTTTAGGAACTGGTAATAGTACTAATTTAAAGTGGACTCTAGTAAGTCTTAGATGCATATTGTGATGTCCAGGGTAATCACTAAAGAATAATTTTTTAAAGTTCATTTATTTATTTAAGTAATCTCCATAACCCAATGTGGGGTTCAAACTCACTACTCCAAAAAAAAAAAAAAAAAAAAAACTCACTACTCCAAGATCAAGAGTCACATGCTATACCGACTGAACCAGCCAGGCATTTTTTAATGTATACTTAAATATAGATAATTTTTTATTTTAATTTTAATTTATTTATTCATAAGAGACAGAGAGAGAGAGAGAGAGAGCGGCAGAGACACAGACAGAGGGAGAAGCAGGCTCCATGCAGGGAGCCCCATACGGGACTCGATCCCAGAACTCCAGGACCACACCCTGAGCCAAAGGCAGTCGCTCAACCGCTGAGCCATCAGGGATCCCCTATAGATAATTTTTTAAATGTATACTTAAAAGTGTGTAACCAATGAAGAAAAGTGTAGAATAATGGAAAATACTTAATCCAAAGGAATACAAGAAAGGAAGAATAAGGAACAAAAAAAATCATATAAATGGAAAATTAATAACAAGATGGTAGATTTAAATCCAACTCTATTAGATATAATGTACGTGGGCTAAATAATCTAATTCAAAAACAAATACTGGAAAATTAATCAACTATATGCCATTTATAAGAAATACAGTGTAGATATAAAAACACCCACTAAGTTGAAAATAAAAGTATGGAAAAAGGTATACCACACAAACAGTGTCTGAAAGAAAGTTGATACGATTGTGTTAATATCAGACAAAGTACACTTCTAGACATTTCCTTTTTAAACTAGCATTCTCAGGAACATCTTTTATATATGTCTTTACACAGTGTATTACATGCATTACAGTGTGATCAACACATTCTTTCACTGAAAACACCATCCTGATGAAAGAAATTACTAGCATTCTTAGAAATACCTTTCAAAAGAAAGAAAGAAAGAAAGAAATACCTTTCATACACGTGTCTTACACATACAGTAGTGTCGTAAATACTGATGTAGCACCATCCTGATTCGCATATGCAACTAGCACAAAGAGGGACATTTCTTAGTCATATGTGTTGGCAAAACAGAAAATTTAGCAATCTTACATTTGTTTGAACCTAAAAACAAAGCTTCAAAATATATAAATCAAATGTCAGCTAAATTAAAAGAATAGACAATTCTACAGTGGGATTATACTAGAAATGAAAATCAATCAATAAGAAGATAACTAGAAAATCCTCAGTAGTTTAGAAATTAAGCAACACACTTCTAAATAACTTATAGGTCAAAGAATAAATATCAATGGGAATAAGGAGATATTTTGAACTAAATGGTAAGGAAAATATGACATAAAAACTCGTGGAATACAACTAAAAGCTTTAAATACATAAAAAAGAACTTTTGAAAATTTGTAATCTAGGGGCACCTGGGTGGCTCAGTTCATTCAGCATCTACCTTCAGCTCAGGTCATGATTGCAGGGTCCTGGGATCAAGCCCCACATCTGGCTCCCTGCTCAGTGAGAAATCTGCTTTTTCCTCTCTCCCTCTGTGTGCTCTCTTTCTCTCTCTCTAACAAATAAATCTTAAAAAAAAAAGAAAATTTGTAATCTAAGCTTCCATCTCAAGAAGATAGAAAATGAGCAATTTGTGCTCGCTTCGGCAGCACATATACTAAAATGAGCAATTTGGCTGCAAAGAACATGGAAAAAGGAAATAGTAAAGATATAAGCAGAAATCAGTGAAATAGAAGACACATTTACAGTAGTGAAAATGAGCAAGGCTAAAAGGTGTTCATTGAAAAGATTAATAAAAATTGATAAACATCTAGTCTGATTTTTAAAAAGAGATAAAACATTAATATTAGTATCAATACTGAAAAGGAGACATTATTATAGATCTAATGGACATTTTTTAAAAAAGATATGAACAACTCCATGAAAATAAATTCAACAATTTAGATGAAATGGACTGATTAGTTTGGGCAGAGGAGCTTTCCAAACCTGCCACACAGAGAGAAAATCTGGAGTCCTATATGTAATACAGCAATTAAATCTTTAATCAAATATTGTCCTATAAACTGCGGGTTGAGATGGTTTCAGTGGTAAATTCTTCCAAATACTTTTTTTTAATTCTCCATTTTATTATTTTTTTTAAGATTTTATTTATTTATTCATGAGAGACACAGAGAGAAGGCAGAGACATAGGCAGAGGGAGAAACAGACTCCTCGCAGGGAGCCCGATGTGGGACTCGATCTGGGACTCCAGGATCACACCCTGAGCCCAAGGCAGATACGCAACCACTGAGCCACCAGGCGTCCCTCTTCCAAATATTTAAGGAAAAAAATAATACCTATATTACACAGACTTTTCCAGAGATAAGAGAAGAGAGAGGCCACTGAATTCATTTTATGCATATTTCAAATACTGAGACCTGACATGGACATTACTAGAAAGGAACACTACAGACCAATATCTCTCAAAAAAAGGATGCAGAACTCCTAAACACAGTATTGGTGGCACCTGGGTGGCTCCGTGGTTGAGCATCTGCCTTTGGCTCAGGCTGTGATCCCAGGGTCCTGGGATCGAGTCCATCAGGCTCCCCAGGGGAGCCTGCTTCTCCCTCTAACTATAACTCTGCCTCTCATGAATAAATGAATAAAACCTTAAAAAAAAACTCCTAAACACAATATTAACAAATAACATCTGATGATTTATAGAAAGAATAATATGGCAAATGGGGTTTGTCTAAGGAATTCAAGGTTGGTTTAATATTTAAAAATTGGTCAATATAATTTAACACAGAAGAAATGATAAAACAATATGGTTTTTTCAATAGATGGGGAAAAAGATTTTAAAAAAAATTTAAAAAGATTTTATTTATTTATTCACGAAAGACACAGAGAGAAAGAGAGAGGCAGAGACACAGGCAGAGGAAGAAGCAGGCTCCATGCAGGGAGCCTGATGTGGGACTCCATCCCAGGTCCCCAGGATCACACCCCGGGGGTTAAGGTGGTGCTCAACCACTGGGCCACCGGGGCTGCCCGAAAAAAAGATTTTGATTTAAAAGAAAGACACATTCATAATTAAAAATAAATAAATAAAACTCTAAGAAAACTTGAAAGAGAAATAACTTCCTTAATTTGAAAATGACTTCAAAAACTCTTGGGCTACCATTTTAATTAATGGTGAAATATTAAAAACTTTCCCAGAATTCAGGAACAAGAGAACGATATCGACTATTACCACTTCTATTTAAGGTTACACGGAAGGTTCTCAATAGTGCCCTAAGGCAAGAAAAAAAACACAAGATATAAAGATTGAAAACTGTCATTCTTTGCTGATGGCATGATTGTGTGTGTAGAAAATCCAAAACAATGAACAAGCAACATGGTAGAATTAATATATGAATTTGGCATGGGGCAACAAACTATTAGGACATTTTTTAAAAAAGCATTTAAAATAGCACCAAAAGGGTTGCCTGGGTGGCTTAGTTGGTTAAGTGCCTTCAGCTCAAGTCATGATCCAGGTCTCCTGGGATCAAGCCAGTAGCAGGCTCCCCGCTGAGGAAAGCCTGCTACTGCTCTCTTTTCTCCCTTTTCTCCTGGCTCCTGCTCTCTCTCTTCCTATCTCTCTCTCTCTCTCAAATAAATAAAATCTTTTATTTATTTTTTATTTTTATTTTTTAAAAAAATTTATTCATAGAGACAGAGAGAGAAAGGCAGAGACACAGGCAGAGGGAGAAGCAGGCTCCATGCAGGGAGCCTGACGTGGGACTCGATCCAGGGTCTCCAGGATCACGCCCCGGGCTGTAAGCGGCGCTAAACCGCTGAGCCACCGGGGCTGCCCTAAATAAAATCTTTTAATAAAATAGCATCAAAAAACTTATCCAGATACCTAGGAATAAATCTAATAAAAGTCATTTAAGACCTACACACTGAATTTTGCAATATGCTTCCTAAATTTCTAAGAAAATTTCAAGTTTTAAGTAAGTGGAAGTATATATCATGCTCATTCATTGGAAGATTTAATATTTTTACAGCAAAGTGAAAGAATAATATATAACTATATACAACACAGATCCATAGACATGATGTTGGCCAAAAGTAGACAGGCAAAAGGGGTGTCTAGGTGGCTCAGTTGGTCAAACATCCGCCTTTGGCTCAGGTCAAGATCCCAGGGTCTCGGGATTAAGCTCCACATGGGGCTCCCTGCTCAGCGGGGAGTCTTCTCCCTCTCCTCTGCCTCTTCTCTGGCTTGTTTGCTCACATGGTTTCTCTCACTCACTCTTTCTCAAATAAATAAATAAATAAAAAGACAAAAGACTGCATATTGAATGATACCATTTAGATCAAGATCAAGATCAATTGAAACTAGTGGTGTTGACAAAGGTGAAAACAAGCAGTTACCTTTGGGAGGTATTGACTGAGAAAGCACATAAGTGAGCACTCTGCGGTATAGACAATGTTCTTCATTTTGATCTGATGAATTTATGAGTGTATACACATGTGAAAAAACCTAGGCATACGTGCGTTTTGCGCATTTTATACTGTTCTATCTCAACGTTTAAAAATTTTTAAAGGAATTTTTTTTTAAAAGCAATGGGAAACCATTGAAAGGGTTAAAGGAGCTCAGTGACACGATCCTATTTAATGTTTTAAAAATACGTTTTGGGGGCGCCTGGGTGGCTCAGTCGTTGCGCATCTGCCTTCAGGTCAGGTCCTGATCCTGGGGTCCGGGGATCGAGGCCTGCATCAGGCTTCTTGCAGGGAGCCTGCTTCTCCCTCTGCCTGTGTTTCTGCTTCTCTCTCTGTGTGTGTGTGTGTCTCTCATGATTAATTTATTTTAAAAATACGTCTTGAGCAAAAACCTATTGGAAGAGCGCGGGAGCAGAAGCAGGAAGACCAGGTAAGAGGCTGTGTGACCTCCTGGGTCTAGGCTAGAAGGAATGGCTGCTTGTGGTGGCACCATGAGGTGGGGGACGCGGAGATGGCGCACCGGAGGGAGGGGTGGGGCCGACCTAAAGGATGTAGAGGAGCAGAGGGAAGGTCCCACGTAGCTTTTTGGGTATCCACCATAGGAAATGGAAGACGAACAGCAGAAGAATGCCGGGGGCGGGGGGGGGGGGGGTAAAATGAACTAAAACTTGGAGTGGGAGATCTTGGAAAAGATCAAACTGCGAGCGAGCCACGGAACCCTTAAGTGGGAGGCGAGGTCTGCGGGAGCAGCGGGGGCGAGCCTGAGAAAGGGGCTCAAGGCTGCAAGTTTGGATTCGCAGGAGGTCTGGGAGAGGCGGGAACTCGGCCTCGAGAGGAGTGAGGCGTCTGTGAGGACCCGACCGGGGCCGGCGCGTAGGGACCCCCACAGGGATAAAGACTGGCAGGCGCCGCCCGGGGCCTCGGAAACGCCTGACCCCGAGCGCGGGGCTGCGGGGCTGGCCGGGCCTCAGCCCCCCAGGCGGAACCAATTATGACGGCGACGAGGTTTCCCGCCGGCGCTACCCGGTGCCACACGGGAGGGGCGGCGCGCGCCGGCGTGACGCGGCCGCGCGGGATGGGCAGGGCCGACGCCGAGGCGGCGACGGCGGCGAGCGCTGGACGAGGCTGGGACGCGGGGCCCCTCACGCCCGACCACCATGAGCACCAAGCAGGTCACTTGCAGGTCAGTGCGCGGCGCCGGGGGCGGCCGGGCCCCTTGGCTTCCCCTCGCCCGCTCGCCTCAGCCCCCCGCTCCGCGCCGGGCCTTGGGCGGCCTTGGGCGGCCAGCGCACCCCGCCTCCCCGCCTCCCCGCCAGGGAAACTGAGGCTGGAGCGGATTCTCGCCAAGTTGCCCAGCGGGTCGCGGCGCGCTGCGGCGGGACCCGGGCGCCGGCCTGCGGGGGGCGGCGTGTTGGGGCGGAGATCCGCGGGCGGCGCGGGCGCGGGGGCCTGGGGGCCGGCAGGGCGTGCGCGGCGCTGGGGCCCGCGGCGGGGCGGGGCGGGCGCGGGGGCGGGGGCGGGGCTCCAGGGCTTGGAGTTCAGCGGGAAGGGGAGATGGGGGCCGGGGAAGGGGAAGCTCAGTGGCCGTTTGCAGACGGGGACGCCGCGCAGGGGTGGGTCGTCGACCGATGATCAAGGGCCCCGAGGGAGCTGGGGCCCGAGGTGGGCTTGTTCCCCGGGAGGTTTTGGAACTCCGGTGCCGCCTGCTCCTGCGGGGAGTCGGCAAGCGAGGATTCGGTGCGGGAGGTGATCATGGCGGGTGGCGTTCGTGGCGAGCCTGTTTCCAGGTGCTCGGTACGCGTTGTCGCCGCACTTGGCGGCACGGCTGCTGGGCAGATAGGATGCCCACTTTACAGTGCAGGACGTCCAGGCGGAAAGAAATTAAGTGATACTCTTAGCGAGACAGCCATTGACGTGGAGAAATACCGCGACGACGGATGCAGGCGGTAGAAAACCCAGAGCCGGAGGCCGCACCGTGACTGCTGCGAGGCAGAAAGAGCCTGGTTGTGTAACACCCTCGTCCCTCGCGAACCTGTGGCTCCTCCCTGCTGGGTTCCTAGTCTTACGGAACTGATGATACTTGGAGAGTACACGTTTTATTTTAATAATTAATCGGTTTCGGTAAAACCTGTGTGGGAAACATTGCCCCTCCCCCCCCAAAAGAAACCCAGTCGTATGGTTTGATTATGTAATAAACAGTTTAAGTATCATCTATGTGGTTACTTCTCTTGATTAGCATGAATAATTGAGAAGGGACTATGTAGAAAGTTCTCTGTTAGTATTAGCATATATTAACTGTTACGTTTATCCAAAGCCCCGGTGGCCTATATGAAGCAATTGTCAGGAATTTGCACTTAGTGTCTATAGAAAGTAATTTCACTAGGTTGTTTTTTTTTAATACTTTATTTAGCGGGGGTTGAAAAATAAAAATTATTTATTCATGAGAGACACACACAGAGGCAGAGACACATAGGCAGAGGGAGAAGCAGGCTCCATGCAGGGAGCCTGACATGGGACTCGATCCCGGGTCTCCAGGATCACGCCCTGAGCTGACGGCAGCGCTCAACCGCTGAGCCACCCAGGGATCCCCCTCACTAGGTTATTTTTGTGCTAGAAGATCTTTTGTGAAGACCTACGTGTGATCTTTGTGTGTGTGTGTGATCATTTTTATTTGTATGAAGCAAGTGTTCTGAGTAATTGTATAGTAAATTCTGGTTATTCCTCTTAAAATGTGTCCACAAAAGAAGAGCACACATTTTGGTGATGCTTTATAAGTGAATCTCAACTCTTGTGTGCTATCTAGTTTTACAGACAATAAATCTTATGTTCAGAAGGACTTGAGACTTAACCCCTAACTTCATATCTAAATGCAGAAACAAAAACTTAAATCAGGATTATTTTGGCTTTCTCTTTCTGCATTGGGAGATGGCGTAGCCTGAAAACTTTTAATTCAGTGGTTCCCAAAAAGGGGGACTCCTGCAGGATGTTGTTGCACATAAAGTCAAGATTGGGTTGGAATGTTGGAAAGGGATCATTACTTCTGTTTAAGTACTGTTGTTTGGTGGGACCCGTACAATGTACTGGGTGCTCCATTTCACGTGTAACCCAGTAATCCTCACTGTTCCATAGATTGTGAAACTGAGGCTCAGTACTGAAGTGATTGCTCCAGGTCATTCAGCTTCTAAGTGGCCAACGTGTGGCATCAGTGTCTATACTTTGACTGGATGGCCTCCAAATAAATTTGGGAGTTGCCAAAGTTTCTTCACTGCAGGAATTTTTAAAGCTCTTCACATGTGCATATGAAAGGAAAATGTGTGCAAAACCATAGAAAGTAAAAGAAGTTTACTTGCAAAAGGGTGTGAAGGAGTCAAATTTCACAAGGATTGCCTCACTAAATAAAAAACAGAACACTTTTTTTTTTTTTTTTTTTTAAGATTTATTTATTTGAGAGGGAGTACCCATGTGCACAAGCCGGGGCAAGGGCTGATGGAGAGAATCTGGAGCAGACTCCTTGCTGAGCTCCGACATGGCGCTGGATCCCTGGATGCCGAGATCACAACCTGAGCTGAAGAACACTTTTTTTTTTTTTTAAGATTTTACTTACTTATTCATGAGAGACAGAGAGAGAGGCAGAGACATAGGCAGAGAGAGAAGCAGGCTCCATGCAGGGAGCCTGATATGGAACTCGATCCCTGGATTCCAGGATCCCGCCCTAGGCCGGAGGCAGGTGCTCAACGCTGAGCCACCCAGGCGTCCCCACAGAACACATTTAAATGAAAAAACAGCATTGTTACCTAGAATATCAAGTTTACATTAGTATTTCATGGTGGAAAAGCTTCTCACTCTATTATCTTTTTCACTAAAGTCTTATCTCCAGACATTGATAACTCAAAGGAAATGTTCAAGAAACTTTATTTTGGGGACTGGATTTTAATAGGGTGCTCAGATGTTTCTGATTTATCTGAGGGTGCAGTGTTTTTTGCTTTGTTTTCCTGGCTGCGGGATGTGATGTACATACTTATTCTGAATAGCAGCACAAAATGTTATAGTTTTGCTTCTATTCTGATACACAGATGTCTCTCCAATAGTTAGATATGAAACGCTAGGTTTCGCAAGTTTAATGACAAAGACATTTCATATGTTTATTGCGTGGAATGGCAAGAGTGGCTGCTTACACAGTTGTGCTGTCAGTCTGTTCTCTCGATTTCTCAGCATGTCATTCTAACCCAAATCTCAAGTTGGCGATTATTTTTTGCTGGTTCTTCTTGCTGACTACTTCCCCGAGTCTTCCAGTCTGTTTTCAAAGCCCTGATGCAGGCCTTTATGATAGCTTAGTAACACTTTCTTTTTCTTCCTCTTGTGCTAGAGGTCCTTTTGTCTTATCATCACTAGGTGAAGATGTAGGATTTGTTTCCTTAGGAGCATCAAGCTTAGAGCTTTTAATTCTTTGGAAGTCACAATACATAAAGGACCCTATCAGCTAGTAAGTGGTAGAAGAGCTTGAGTTCTGGAGTTGGGCAGTTCTGGATTCTGATCCTGGTACCACCTGTGCCACAACTTCCTCATCTGTAAAATGAACAAGGTAATACCTAACGAGCAGGGTTGGTTAACCGATTAGACAGTAACAACAGATGAGCATATTTTTGGTGTAGTAGGCTAAGCACTTGCATGCATTGTCTCAGCCAAACTTTAGAGTAGTCTGTGACAGCAGTCTATGAAGTACAATTATTATATTATGGATGGGAAAATTGAAAATTTAAATAACTTGCTCGAGGTCACATAGCAAGTTCTCTGATTTCAGAGTGTTAACCACTACACTGTACCTCAGCCTTACCTCTCATATTTATTTCAGGTCTACCACTGGGCCCAGCATTAACCCTTTTCCCCCTCAGTAGATCTGCATACAGTACAGCCATAGAATTTAAGTCTGAAAATATGTAAAGAAAAGTGACACTGAGAATGCAAATTACCCATATAGTAAGATACAATTTGCAGAAGCGTTTTTGCTAGAGTTAAGCACTGTTGAAAGGTGTGTAAGAAACTAGATTGATTTTGTTTGACTCAGCCCTCAGCTGCAGTTTGAGCTGCTAGTGGTTCTGTGGCTTAAAGTGAACCTAGTGTCCTTTGCAACATATAATAGCCACACTGTCTGAAATGGCCCTTTGGGGTCACCCAGGATAACACACCCTTTTGGAATGTCCCCCAGAAATCTTCCTACTCTGCAATACACTTCCCCTCATACTACCTGCCCCCCACTCCCCACCCCAATTCATGTCTCTGTCTTCTTTCTAGAAAGATATAAGGGATGGCTTGACCATCAGGAAGATTGAGCTGTTAAGAAGTTCATTACAGGGTACAATATGAAATAGGCCTGGATTAAGCTTAATATAACGTAGATGGGGAGTGATAGCTCTAAGCAGTTGACAAGCTGCCCCAAAGGACAAGCAGGATATGTTCAAGCTAGTTTTGTGTTTGTCACTGGGGAGTGGAAATGATGACATACGCTACAAAAATAGGACTGGGCTGGCTTCATCTCTTACATAACGCTTGTTTCATGCTCCCCTTTCTTGAAGGCACTGATGGTGGTCTAGAGGTTATTTTTGAAGCTGTTTAAATCTCAGCTTAAACACTTACATGAAGTCACCAGTTTATAGGTGACAAAACTAACTAGAAGCTCTGGTTGATGGTTATATATTTGTTTTCTTAATGAGAAAGATAGTAGAGTTTGAAAGGTAGGTTGTCTGAATAGGACTTCTGGGAGGCCGTAGAATTATAAAGGCACCCTTGTAGGATCACCGCTAAGAATCTGTCCTCTTTCATGCCTGGTTAACAAATAGTATTTGGTAAAGAACCTCTAGTTGTCTCCTACCTCCATTCACCTCCCCCCACCCCCCTCCTTTTTAAGGAACTCTTCTTGTTTAGTTTCCCTAAAATAAACTATAATGAAGTATTTATTAGATCTTTCTTTTGTGGAGCTGGTCATATAGCCACTTTGAGCCTGTTCTCTTCCAGTATTTATGTTTACTAATCCTGATCCCTCTTTGTCATTCAGAGTTGGCTCTTGGTGCTGAAGTTTTTTTTAACTTCTATAGCTTCACAAATCGCCATATTTAAGGACTACTGAAATAATGCAGTTTTATAGCATTTCTCAAAAGAATTGTTAAGCTCTTTAAAGTGTAAAGTACTTTTGTGTCCAAGTTCCACAAGACCACCCCTCCATCCAGAGATTGGCTAGAAAGACTCCACAGGACTCAGCACATGTAATTGTACTGAACGCTTAGATTTACTACAGTGATATCGCAAGAAGTCAGGGCTAGATCATATGGGAAAAAGGCACAGGTAGCAAGCATCTGGAGGAACCTGTGCGCAGACATCCTGCCTTCACTCCTTCCCATAAAAGGTCACCCAGCATACTCTTTCCCCCAACAACAAAAATGCAGCAACATGTGCAGAGATTCAGTGCCTAGGCTGGTCACTCTCTGCCTAGGATCTACCAAAATTCCAGATTCCCAGAAGGAAAGCAGATGTTCAGCATAAACCACATTGTAGAGTTTAAGCACAGTAAGCCATTCTTATCACTTAGGGAAAATTTCTAACCATGTAGCAGACATTTTACCAGTCAAGTTCCAGATACTAGGCAGAGGCCAGTTTGTAAATAGGCTTTTCTAAGGATAGCAGGCTCAGACCTGCTGGTTAACTCTTTGCACTAAAGTTGGTACTGTGAATAAAAAATCCTTTTGATATAGGCCTTATTTTTTTAAGTTCCTTTCTAATAAAAAAATACTCTTTTGTATAATTTGTCGGGTTCTATGCCCTGTTTTTTGTTTTGTTTTGTTTTGTTTTGTTTTTTGTTTTTTTTTTTCCCAAGTTCACCTGCAGCTGCCTTAAAACAAGTTACTGTATAGCCTCTGATCTCGTGGAAGACTCCTGACGGAGTGTTGCTGAGAAAAACCTAGCTGATCACCTAGGAAGAACGCCATGGGATGGCACCTTTGTATAGTCACTAAGTTGCAGGGTCCTGTTCTCATCTTTGTAGGTTCAGAAATTTGATTCTCTTAATGTACTTAGAGGTGCTCTGCTAGCTTAACTCAAGAGAAACCTAAAAACTAGATACCCTTTTCTCATTTTCCTAGAGAAAAGAGACTGTTAGGTGGATCTTGTCAATACTTTCTCTACTTTTGGGCAGATGAACAGGTGAGGAAAATTGGAATTATGTTTAATGAGTAAGGAGGGTTTGAAGGTCTTCAAATCTTGTGGCCTCCAGCTGAGGCAGCCTCCAGGGCCATCACAGAAGCTGATGTGCAGCATGAATTGTCATTTGTGTTCTCTGGCATCCTTCCTCTGGAAAGGACAGTCTGGGCCTCTTGAGCCTTCCTGACTTACCTTAGAGACCATTGCCTGCCTTCTGTTGCCAAGCCTATTTCCAATTCCAGGCAGAGCCACGTAATTGGTTAGGTTTAGGCTTTCTATGTTCAGTTGCATTTAGTTATGTTCCAGATACGCCTTTCTGAAGTTGTTCCCAGGTTTCTTCATTAGAGACCAGATGTTCCCAACTGTGTATTTAAGAGCACTAGCCCTCTTGGATCAAAGGCCTCCAACTGGGAAGCACCATAGTGTGTGGCTGCCACTAGTCAGTTTTCTGCATTGAAGAAGGGAAAGTGCACAGTAGCCTGGAGGGTGAGAAGTCTGGTCCATGAAGGAAGGCGGCTTATAACAAACAGTTCAGTGCAGTGAAAGATGGGGTACGGTGTTTTGACAGGAGCCACAGTAAGGGCAAAGGCAGAGTGACAGGGAAGTCAGCTGTGGTGGGAGAAGCTCAGAACTATCTGGGAAGACCAGAGTTGGGGTCCCTTCCCTAGCAGTTTGACCTTCTGTATGTAAGTCATCTCTCCTCTTTGAGCCTCAGCCTGGGACGTCTTGAGAGTTCATTCTGCCCTTTAGTTTATTTCTGTGTATGTTTGAAATTTTCCATAAAAGGCTTTTTAAAATAAGTTAAAACATGGGTTCACAGATAAAGCTCCTTTACAAAGCAACCTCATAACAGTCTCCTCCCCTTCATTTTCAGCCCTCTCCAAATCTGTCTTCCACCCTGCAACTCAAGTGGCTTTTTCTGAAAAAAGCCTGGGGAAGGGTATGTGTAATAACCATGTAGGCATGCTTCAGAAATAGTGCATGTTCAGTTCCAGGCCACTGCAATATAGCAAATTTTGCAATAAAGTGAATCAAATGAACTTTTTTGGTTTCCCAGTGCATATAAAAGTTATGTTTATATTGTAGTCTGTTAAGTGTGCAATAGCATTATATCTAAAACCATGCACATAACTTAATTTGAAAATACTTTCTTGCTAAATTCTAACCATCATCTGAGCTTTCAGCAAGTTGTAATCTTTTTGCTAGTGGACAGTGTTGCCTCAATGCTGATGGCTACTGACTGATCGCCATAGTAGTTGCTGAAGGCTGGTGTGGCTGCAGCAGTTTCTTAAAAGAAGACAAAGAGGTCTGCCACACTGACCTCTTTTTCATAAACAATTTTTCTGTAGCATGTGATGCTGTTTGATAGCATTTCACCTGCAGTAGAACTTCTTTAAAAATTGGAGTCCATCCTCTCAAACTCTGCTACTTTATCAACTAACTTTATGTCATATTGTAAATCTTTTTTTGTCATTTCAGCAGTTTTTAAGCATCTTCACCAAGGAGATGTCACAAAACCACTTTCTTTGCTCATCCATAAGAAGCAACTCCTCATCCATTTTAGTTTTATCATGAGGTCACAGCAGTTCAGTCACGTCTTCATGGTCTACCTCTGACTATAGGTCTTTTGATCTTGTCACGTCTGCAGTTGTTCCCTCCAGGGAAATCCTGAGCCCCTTGAAGTTCTCCATGAGAGTCAAAATCAGCTTCTTCCGGATTCCTTTAATGTTGATACTTTGACTTCTTCTCATAAATCACAAATGTTGTTAATGGAATCTAGAATGGGGCATCATTACTGGAAGATTCTCAATGGACTCTGCTCAGATTCATCAGAGGAGTCACTGTCTATGGCAGATGGCCGTTACAGATTTACATAATGTATTTCTTAGACTTGAAAGTTGAAATCACTCCCTGACCCCTGGGCTGCAGAGTGGATGTTGTGGTAGCAGGCATGAAAACAACATTAATCTTACACATCTCCCACTAAAATTCTTGGGTGTCCAGGTTCTTTGTCAGTAAGCAATAGTATTTTGAAAGGAATCGTTTTTTTCTGAGCAGTAGGTCTCAACAATAGACTGAAACCATAGACCACATAGTAAACAGATGTGTTGTCATTCAGGCTTTGCTGTTTCATTTATAGAGCACAGGCAGAGGAGATTTAGCATAATTCCTAAGGGCACTGGGACTTTCAAATAGTAAATTGAGCACTGGCTTCAACTTAAAGTCACCAGCTGTATTAGGTTCTAACAAGAGAGTCAGCCTGTCCTTTGAAGCTTTGAAGCTTTGAAGCTAGGCATTGACTTCTCTTCTGTAGCTATGAAAGTCCCAGATGTCGTCTTCTTCCAACAGAAGGCTGGCTGTTTCATCTGCATTGGAAGTAGTGTAGCCACCTTCATTTAATGATCTCAGCTAGATCTGGATGATTTGCTGCAGCTTCTATATCAGCACTTGGTACTTCGCTTTGCACTTTTATGTTATGAAGATGGCTTCTTCCTTAACCCTCATGAACCATGTCTACTAGCTTCAGACTTCTTTTCTGCAGCTTGCTCACCTGTCTCAGTCTTTACAGAATTAAAGAGAGTTTGGACCTTGCTCTCCATTAGGCTTTGGCGTTAAGTGCTGGTGGGTGGTGTTGTCTTCTCTCCAGACCACTAAAACCTTCTCCAAATTAGCATTTAGGTTGTCACACTTTTCTTTTCTTTCTTTTCTTTTCTTTTCAGATTTTATTTATTTATTCATTCATTCATTCATTCATTCATTCATTCATTCATGAGAGAGACACACACACACACACACAGAGGCAGAGACACAGGCAGAGGGAGAAGCAGGCTCCATGCAGGGAACCTGGTGTGGGACTCCATCCCAGGTCTCCAGGATCACGCCCTGGGCTGAAGGCGGCGCTAAATTGCTGAGCCACCCAGGCTGCCCAGGTTGTCACACTTTCTTATCATTTGTATTTTCACTGAAGTAGCACTTTTAATTTCCTTCAAGAACTTTTCCTTTGCATCCACCACTTGGCTAACTGTTTGGTGCAAGAGGCTTAGCTTTTGGTCTCAGTTTTTGACATACCTTCCTCACTAATATGAATCATACATACCTGGCTTTTAATGTAAAGTGAGAGACGTGTGACTCTTTGTTTCACTCAAACAGTTAGAGGCCACTGTAGGATTATTGGCCTGATTTCAATATTGTGTGTCAGGGAATGGGGAGCCACCCAAGGAGAGGGAGAGAGTGGTGTAGCAGTCAGAACACATACATTTATTGATTAAATTCTCCATCTTATATGGACATGGTTCATGGTACCCCAAAACAATTACAATAGTAACATCAAAGGTCATGGATTACAGATCACCATAACAAATATAATAATAATGAAAAAGCTTAAAGTATTGCAAGAATTACCAAAATGTGACACAGAGACATGTGTGTAAATGTGATGGAAAATGGCGCCATGCTCAAAACAGTGTTGCAACAAACCTTCAATTTATAAAATGCAGTATCTGTAAAGCACAATAAATAAAGCTTGTGGACAGTTTTCTGTACGACAGGGTGCTTAGAACCTTTCCTCTTCTACTGTCTGTTGTAAATCTCTGAGAAGATTAGACTGTGCCATTTCCTAAGTTGACTTGACTCCAGGCCCTTTTGTTATCTCTCATTTTCAGATGCACTCATCAGTATTTCCCCTGACACCAGGGTAACTTGAAGCACAATTAAATGATATTCCAACCTTGTCTTTCGACAGGCCTGTTTGCATCCCCTCACAGCCTCCCTTCTGTGCATTTTTCTTGCTATCTTCTCTTTCCTCTCTCCCATTGGTACCCCCACTACTTTGCAGACTGTGCTTCAGCCTGACATCCTCTAGGATGTTGCCCTGTCTCAGTTCATGGTATGTGTTTCCTCAGCAATCTGCATGCTTTGTGATAAGGCACAGATCACTTTTGTAACTGTCAGCTTAATTGTCATTGTGCTTTACTGCACCTTAATAACAGCCGAACTTTTGGGGGTACCTATTGTGAGATAGGTACTGAACTATGCATTTTTATTTACCTTTTTACCCATACCCTCACCAGTATGTATATATTTTTTTAAACTAAAATAACCATTTATTATAAAAGCAGTGTACGTTCATGGTGGAAATGTTAGAAATGTACACATCAGCGGGACGCCTGAGTAGCTCAGTTGGTTAAGCATCTGCCTATGGCTCAAGTCATGATCCCAGGGTTTTGAGATCCAATCCCCACATTGGGCTCCCTGCTCAGCAGGGAGTCTGCTTCTCCCTCCGTCCCCACTTATGCTCTGTCAAATAAATAAATAAATGAGTAAATTTTAAAAAATAAGTTCTTTAAAAAATACAGCTCTGCAAAAATAAAATTACTATATACCTTACTCATAAGGATTGCCTCTCATAATGTGCAATTATATATTTGTAGATTTTTAAAACTCATGTATGTATGTGTATTTTTAAAAATTGATTTTTCCAAAATGAGAATGTACTGTGTGTTATTTTCAAAATTTTTAATTGTGGTAAAATATACATAACATGAGTTTATCATCTTAACCATTTTTAAGTGTACAATTCAGGAGTATTAAATATATTCACACTGTTGTGGAACCATCACCACCATCCGTCTCCAGAACTTTTTCATCTTTTCAAGCTGAAACTCTGTCCCCATTAAACACTAACTCCCCACTCCCCATCCCTCCTCATCCCAGCCCCTGGCAGCCACCATGCTGCTTCTGTCTCTGGGAATCTAACTATTATAGGAACCTCATGTAAGTGGGATCATACAGTATATGTCCTTTGGTGTCTGACTTATTTTACTTAGCACAGTGTCCTCAAAGTTCATCATGCCGTAGAATGTGTCAGTTTCCTTCCTTTATAAAGCAGAATAATAATTCATTGTATGTATGTGCTACATTTTATTTCTTCATTAATCCATCGATAGACACTTGGATTGTTCCTACCTTCTGGCTACTGGAATAATGCTGCTAGGAATATGGGTATACAAATACTTGAGTCCTTGCTTTTGTGTTTTTTTTTTGTATCTGAAAGTGGAATTGCTGGGTCATATGATAATTCTATTTTTAATTCTTTGAGGAACCACTATACTGTTTTCCATAGTGACTGCACCATTTTACTGTAAATGCTGTTTTATAATCTCCTTCTTCCAGTTAATCTTCAACTTCCCATGTCATTTTACCTAATACCCAGTTCACCCTGATTTGTTCCAAAAATGCCTTTTATATCTGGTTTGTTCAAACCAAGATATAATCCTAGACTAAGGGACACCTGGATAGTTCAGTGGTTGGGTGCATCTGCCTTCGGCTCAGGGTGTGATCCTGGAGTCCTGGGATGGAGTCCCACCTCGGGCTCCCTGCATGGAGCCTGCTTCTCCCTCTGCCTTTGTCTCTGCCTCTCTCTCTCTCTCTTTCTCTCTCTCGCTGTGTCTCTCATGAATAAATAAATAAAATCTTAAAAAAAAATCATAATCCTAGACTAAATATTGCATTTGGTTATTATATACCTTATGTAATTTCTACTAACCTAGCCAGCTCCCTCCTTTTTATTTATTTTTATTTATTTATTTATTTTTTTTAAGATTTATTCATTAAAGAGAGAGCTCACACTAGCAAGAGGAGGGCAGAGAGAGAGAGAGAGAGAAAGAGAGAGAGAGAGAGAGACTCCCTGATGAGCTCGGAGCCAGCGGGGCTTGATCTCACAACCCTGAGATCATGACCTGAGCTGAAATCAAGTTGGACACTTAACGACTGAGCCACCCAGGCACCCCTAAATTTTTCTCAACAGCTTTATGAAAGTAGAATTTACATACTACAAAATTTGCTCTTTTTTTTTTTTTAATTTTATTTATTTATGATAGGCACACAGTGAGAGAGAGAGAAGCAGAGAGAAGCAGAGAGAGAAGTCAGACACCAAAGGACATATACTGCAGAGGGAGAAGCAGGCTCCATGCACCGGGAGCCCGACGTGGGATTCGATCCCGGGTCTCCAGGATCGCGCCCTGGGCCAAAGGCAGGCGCCAAACCGCTGCGCCACCCAGGGATCCCAAAATTTGCTCATTTTAAGCATACAAGTCAAAGATTTTTAGTCAAGTTAAAGTTGTACAACGCCATAATTAAATTTAAGAACATTTTCATCACCCCCAAAATGACCTCTTGTGCTCATTCGCAGTCATTCATTCCTCATTACCCCTTCTCCCAACCTAGGGAACCATTTATCTACTTTTTGTTCCTACGGATTTGTCCCCCCACCCCCACCCTTGCCTTTTTAGTGTAAGCTCTATACCCAACTTGGGGCTTGAACCCATGACCCCAAGATCAAGAGTCGTGTGCTCTACTGACTGAGCCAGCCAGGTGCCTCTGCCCCTTTTTTTGATCCTATATTTAAATGGAATCACTCAAAATGTGGTATTTTGTCTGGGTCATTTCGCTTAATGTGTTTGAGGTTTGTCCGTGTTACAGCACGCATCAGTACTTCATTCCTTTCTATTGCCAAATAATACCCCATTTTATGGATATATTATGTTTTACTTACCAGTTCACCAGTTGAAGGAATTGTGTAACTTGTCACTTTCTGGCCACTATGAATGATACTTATATGAACATCCATTTACAAGTATTTGTATAAATGTATGTTTTTATTTTTCTTGAGTAAATAGGAGTGAAATTGTTGAGTCATAATGGTAAATTTAAGTCTAAAAAAACACCAATCTTTTTTTCAGACTCCTGTTCCCCTTGCCTACCTTCCATGAGACTTGTTAAAGAAACCCCTGGTCCATGTACCACCTCTTCTTTTTATATTTATCCGATTGCTTTCTCCTTATGGCTTTGAGCTTGTTCTCAATCACCTGTATTTCCTATAAAGGAGTTAGATCTGGAGTTTTGTTGGATTTGAATTCAATGTTTTTGGCTAGAATGTATCACAGGCTATGTTGTATACTTAATTCATATTGGGTCACATTAGCAGACACATAATATTTGAACTTCCCTTTTTTTTTTTTTTTTCCCCCATGTAGGTACTGTGTCCATCTTTTGTATTTGAAAAGACTATTCTTTTCCCCCATTGAATTACCCAGACAGGCTTATCAAAAGTCAGCTTCATGTTTGTGTCACTATTTTTTAATTAATTTATTTATTTATGATAGTCACAGAGAGAGAGAGAGAGAGAGAGAGAGAGAGGCAGAGACACAGGCAGAGGGAGAAGCAGGCTCCATGCACTGGGAGCCCGACGTGGGATTCGATCCCGGGTCTCCAGGATCGCGCCCTGGGCCAAAGGCAAGCGCCAAACCACTGCGCCACCCAAGGATCCCCTTTGTGTCACTATTTACAAGCTCTTTAAAGAGCTTCCCTCCGACTCCTTGAACTCTATTCTCTGTCTCTTCAGCCCATCAAGACTGTTGTGCTCTGCTCAGGACTCACCTCCTTGCACTGAGATCCAGGGTACGCCTCCCAGAAGAAAGCCAGGCTTTCCCTTGTTTCCCTTCTCTCAAAGGCCAGTCTCGTGTTGCCTCTGGAGCCTATCTCAGAGCAGTTGTTTCATATATTTTGTTCTGTTAGCTAGCTTTTTTACATTGGAGGGCAGGTTCTATGCTCCTTCACAGCTAGAAGCAAAAATCTGTTCTTTTTTTTGTCCTCTCCTCTTCAGTTTGAATAGTTTCCATTGCTGTGTCTTCAGGTCTTCTGAGATTTTCTTTCATCCTGTCTAATTTACAGTAAGTGTGTCTAGTGAAATCTTCATTTCAGATATTGTACTTTTCATTTCTGAAAGTTCCATTTGGTTTATATTTTCTAATTCTCTTCATACTCAGCATAATTGAACATATTTATAGTAGCTGTTTTTAAAGTCCTATCTACTGATTCCATCATCTGTCATTCCTATAATTGACTAATTTTTCTCCTGGTCATGGGTCACATTTGTCTGCTTTTGGCATAGCTGCTTATTTTTTTACTGGATGCCAGTGTGAATGTTTTTGAGCATTTGTATTTTATTGTCTTCCTTCAAAGATGTTAAAGTATGTTTTGGCTGACGGTTATTCGCTATCAGCTCTGTCCTTTTGAAACTTGCTTTTAAGCTTTGTTAGGGCGGGTCTAAAATCCTCGTTCAGTCTCTTTACCCCTAGTACCAAGGCATGTGCCTTTGAGATCGCTCTACTGTTTGCTCTGAGTTTTCAGCCAGGTCTCTGTACTCTCGCTGGACAGAATTATAAAACCTCCCAGTTATTTCATGAGAACCTGTACTAGACATTTCAGTGGAACATTCTTATATATGTATCTTTTGTGCTGCATTTTCTAATTTGATCCTTGCTACAACCCAGTAAAGTAGATAGTGTTATTTTCATTTTATAGATGAAGGTAGTGAGGTTTGTTTTGTGACTTGCTCATAGGTGGCAGGCCTGGATTTTGGGCCCAGGTCTCTGATCCATTTACAGCCGTACCCTTTAAACTCCATGAGAACAGAGAGAACAGTTTTTCAGAGTATTCTCTCAGTTTTGAGTCTCACATTTACATATGTAACATCTCAAATCAAGAGGGTATATCTTAAAACAAATTTATGGCATCATTTTTCTTCCAGAAAACGGTCATTGAATTAGTTGTGGTGCATCAAAAATCACTATTATGTTTTATTTTTTTATTATTATTATTTTTTAAATACTTCTTTTCCTTTTTTAAATTTTTTTATTATTATTATTTATTTATGATAGGCACACAGTGAGAGAGAGAGGCAGAGACACAGGCAGAGGGAGAAGCAGGCTCCATGCACCGGGAGCCCGACGTGGGATTCGATCCCAGGTCTCCAGGATCGCTCCCTGGGCCAAAGGCAGGCGCTAAACTGCTGCACCACCCAGGGATCCCTTATGTTTTATTTTTATTTTTTAAAGATTTTATTTATTTATTCATGAGAGACACAGAGGGAGAGAGGCAGAGGGAGAAGCAGGCTCCATGCAGGGAGCCCGACGTGGGACTCGATCCCGGGTCCCCAGGATCAGGTTCTGGGCCAAAGGCGGCACTAAACCACTGAGCCACCCATCACTGTTTTAGAATCAAGGAAATATGTTTATCTCCAGGGCCTAATAGAGCCTTGATACATAATACATATATAATAAGCATTTGTATGCTAGATTCAAGAATATGGTAATTTTTTAAAGCAAAATGTCTCTAAAAGTTTTATGCCTCCGCTTGCCTCTCCAGGTATTTTATGCATGGTGTCTGTCGGGAAGGAAACCAGTGCCTGTTTTCACATGACTTGGCAAACAGCAAGCCATCCACCATCTGCAAATACTATCAGAAGGGCTACTGCGCCTATGGGACTCGATGCAGGCAAGAGCTACAGCTGCTTCCAACTGTCCTATCAAATTAAATATTATCAGAAACTCAGATCCTTCATTTGGAGCATGGGTGTCGATGAGGGGAATTTTTTTTTTTAAGATTTTTTTTTTTTAGAGAGAGAGTGTAGAGGGGTAAGGGGCAGAGGGGGAGGAAGAGATTCCTAAACAGCCTCCATGTCCAGCGTAGAGCCTGACCCGGGCTCAATCTCATGACCCTGATATCATGACCTGAGCCAAAATCAAGAGTCAGGTGCATAACCAACTGAGCCATCCAGGCAAATTTTAATTTGAAAGTAATTTAACAATAAAAAGTACAGCAGATCATTTTGAAATATAAGTTTCATTACCATAATTTTAATTTTTCAAAATCACTTTTCAGGCCTTATTCTTATGAGATTTTCTTTTTTTCTTAATGAGACTTTTAAAAATTGCACCCACAGTATATATATCTTGCCTTTTTGCCCACTTAACATGTCACAAGCTTTTACCTAAGCTGCTACTTTATTTCCTACTTGTAATTTTATGTTTCATGATGTTAACATGCCATCATCTTATTAACTATTCCTCTCTTAGAAAGTTAAGTGATAGGGATGCCTGGATAGCTCAGCAGTTAAGCTCTGCTTTCAGCTCAGAGCGTGGTCCTGGAGTTCAGGGTTCAAGTCCCACATCAAGTTCCCTGCATGGAGCCTGTTTCTCCCTCTGCCTGTGTCGTGTGTCCCCCGCCCCGTCTCTCATGAATAAATAAATAAAATCTTAAAAAAAAAAAAAAAAGAAAGAAAGAAAGAAAGTTAAGTGGTTTTCAGGTTTTTTGTTTTTGTTTTTGTTTTTTTGCTGTGAGTACCCCTGCGGTGAACATTTATATGCATACAGAGTCTGCCTTTTTCCCACTCGGTGTCTGTAGGGAAATTTTGTAAATTCTGAACAGGAAAACATTCCAGAAACCTGATCAGGTGCTTTTATACTGAAGAGCTTATATGTTCTTTCCTGTGCTGACTGGAGGGTGTAGAAGTTGGCCCTGCCATGCCAGTGGGTACCCCGGAGAGTCCAGGAAGACTGGTCTCCAACTATTACATTGGCCATCATTAACTTTTCAGAGACTTCTGCCAGAAGAACACTGGCTTGGATGTCAGGAGAGATTTCACTTCAACATGTGGCTGGAATTCTCAGGATTTCTCTGTGTTCTGGGATATTTTGCCTGTCCCACTCACATCCCCCTAGGACACTTAAGTGTACATGATAGACAGCAGTATACCTACTACTCTCTTAGAATCACCAGGCATTTTTTACTAATTGATAAGCCTTTTATCATTTAACATATGGGAAAAATTCTCATTTTCCACCTCCACAAATGGAACAGAAGAAAAGATGGTCCACGTCTAGAAGTGTGGGAGGCATGTGCAGGTGCTATGTCCATAATGCATTTTCTGTGTGTTTTGTTTAGATATGATCACACGAGGCCTTCTGCTGCAGCTGGTGGTGCTGTGGGCACTATGCCCCACGGTGTGTCCTCCCCGGGTTTCCATAGTCCTCACTCTGCTTCCGACCTCACTGCATCTATTGTGAAAACTAACTTACACGAGCCTGGGAAACGTGAGAAGAGAACATTAGTACTTAGAGACCGAAGTGAGTGAGCAGAGTCATTTCATTGCCTCTTTTTGAAAAGCAGTGTTGTTTGCTCGTGATGCTCCTTTCTGGCCCTCCCTTGTCAGAGGGCTCCTAACCTAGTCTCCCTCCCAGCTGTTCAAGTGTAGACCCCAGAACTGTCCTGAGAACAGCTTCATTTGGCTGCTGAGCATGCAGGTGATGCGTTGGGCCTACAGGCTGGGTCACTGCCAAATTTGGCCTGTAGCAAGAGCTACAGAGTGACTTTTTGTCAGTGTGTGGCTGCCATGGGGTGCTTTCCCAATTCTGAGAAGCACCCGGCTGCTCATTTCAAAGCTACATATTTTGATAAAGCACATGTTTCACTGTTTTATTTCTAGGTCAGTTCAGAGTCTTAGTTATTATGCTTAGCCAGTATTTGGTATTTTAGGTTGCAACTCTGATAATATTGGGGTTTGGGGAGTGGTTTGTACCTTGGACCAGGGTTTGGGGAGAAGGTGGTAGGACTACAAATCATAAAAGTTATTTTTATTGGCTAGTCCTCAACGAGTAAAAGGATTTCTGGTTCTTGGAATTGTGTGACATAAGATAGGTAGATTCCATCCTAAGCAAACAAGTAATTGTTCTAGTCAAACGTCCTTTCTAAAAAGGCCAGAAGTGTCTGAGGTGGGAATGCCATAGAGGAGTTCCACACTGGCCTCAGGACCCAAAGACTCACTAAATTTTCATTCTAGTTTACTGTAAAATGATAGATAACTTCTAATATAAAGGAAAACGCTGTATTTTATTGACTTCATTCTAAATTCCCATTGACTTATATTTTGGTGTTTAAAAAAATTATTACTAATTTTTTAGTGTTAACTGGTCCATGGGTCCATTTCCATATTTGTCATTTTTAAACAGAAACTTTATAGTTCTTTCATTTAAATATATCATGGTCCGTTTTGCTAATTTCCTGTATTGCCAATTATGTTTTTTCCTTTTTTAAAAAAAATCATAATAATATCATTATAAACATTTATACTGTTCCTTCTATTTTCCCCTCTTGGCCTATTTTTTTTTCTGTATGATCCAAAGAGTGGAATTCCCAAGGTCAGGGTTACTTAATTTGTTAGGTTTTGACTAACTGCTTACCAGAAAGTTTGGGCCAGTTTTCACTTGTGTGTGTGTTATTATGTTTTGTATTAAGATCTCTCTGGCATGGCTGAAGAAAAGACTTGCCCAAGTGTGGTGAGTAATCCAGGAGGCTGCAGTGATCTCCAGAACAGCCCAGAAATGAAGCCGCATTCCTACCTCGATGCGATCAGGAGTGGCCTTGATGATTTAGAAGCCAGCAGCTCCTACAGCAGTGAACAGCAGCTGTGCCCCTATGCAGCTGCTGGGGAGTGCCGGTTTGGGGATGCTTGTGTCTACCTGCATGGGGAAGTGTGTGAAATCTGTAGGTTACGAGTCCTGCACCCCTTTGACCCAGAGCAAAGGAAAGCTCATGAGAAGGTAAAATTGCAAGCCTTTGCATGAACTTATTTTTAAGAAATTTGAAATGCACTAATGACAAAATTGTTGGTGTTCCTATAAGCATCCCTCTGCCAATAATACCTGCAATATGTACCTGGCATATTTATAATCCTATTTTTTTTTTAAAGATTTTATTTATTTGACAGAGTGAGAGACCACAAGCCAGGGGGAGGGCAGGGGAGGAGGAAGAAGCAAACTCCCCACTGAGCAGGGAGCCCCATGTGGGGTTTGATTCCAGGACCCCAGGATCGTGATCTGAGCCAAAGGCAGACGCTTAACCAACTGAACCACCCACGCACCCCATAACCCTATTTTCAAGTCCTTTTCCCTGTTGTCATTTTGAGTTTTTAATTATTTAGAATGAAGCAAAAGGGAAGAGGCACCAGAAACAAAGCAATGCAAAGTTCAGAGAACAAATCTAACTCAAGAGTATGGATGGATGGGTGGGTATGTGTATAAAAGAGGAGAGATGCATTACATACACATTCTCCGTATGTTTACATATCCTCATGCTTGAGGTCCAGCCTGGCTGAGTTCTGGAGAATTTGAGGAGCCAAGTATTGGAAGGGACCTTTCAGGTCATCAAGTCCGCAATATTTCTGGAGGCTCTGCCTCACACTAGGCTCAGTGTGAAGATGAGTAAGAGATGGAAAGGAGCCCATAGCTACAGTGTTAGAGCTTATGACGGTGAGCAGGCCATGGGGTGTTGAGGGCTGAGTCTGTTCCTTCCCACTGCCTTCCTAGGGGTGTTCAGGAGAGCACGAAATTAGAGCTTTCCTCTGCGCCCAGGTGTGCTGAGGTTTTTGTGCTGCACGTATTGGTTTCTCTCCCATCCGTGTCCACCATGAGCTTCCCAGGGCAGAATCTGGGGCTTCAGACTCTGCATTGACTCTCATGCCTAATACACAGTGCCTCACATGGGGGGTATTCAGCAACTACTTACTGAATGAATACATTCATTAAATGGCTTGTTCTCTTTTTTTTTTGTTTTGTTTTGTTTTTAAAGATTTTATGTATCTATTCATGAGAGACACACAGAGAGAGAGGCAGAGACACAGGCAGAGGGAGAAGCAGGCTCCATACAGGGAGCCCAATGTGGGACTCGATCCCGGGTCTCCAGGATCATGCCCTGGGCTGAAGGTGGTGCTAAACCGCTGAGCCACCCGGGCTGCTCAATGACTTGTTCTCTTGAGAAGTGGTGCTGCTTACCTCTGACTCTGAACGACCATCCTAGTGTTTTAAGTTAAGGATTGTTCAGCATTTCTGATACTGGTGTAAATCAGAGTGGGTAAAGACAATGCCCCAGAAGAGCCTGGAAATGGGGGTCCTAGGCTCTGTGAACTCTGTGATCCCAGGCTGGTCCTCTAAACTGGTGGTGACCATACCATGCTAGGAAAACAAGAGGCTGGGCAGGTGATGTTTGAAGTTCTATTTGTGGTCTGAGAGAGCTTTGTGTCTTGAAGCCAGGGGCTGCTGGGCTCCACCTCAGACAGTCATGGTGTGCGTGCCTTCCTGATCTTGGGTGTGGCAGTGTTGCCACCGTTGCTCCCTGGCTCTTGCCTCTCCCCAGCAGCCTAATAGCGTTGCCCTCCTTTCTCTCCGTACTTCAGATCTGCATGTCGACATTTGAACATGAGATGGAAAAGGCCTTTGCCTTCCAAGCAAGTCAGGATAAAGTATGCAGTATCTGCATGGAAGTGGTCCTTGAGAAGGCATCTGCTTCTGAGAGGAGATTTGGGATTCTCTCCAACTGCAATCACACGTACTGCTTGTCCTGCATCCGGCAGTGGAGATGTGCCAAGCAGTTTGAGAACCCAATCATTAAGTAAGTCCAGCTAGGGGTCTTAAGTGTGGGAGCTGGGGAGTTTGATTTGGGGCCTTCTTCTATCTACTCTTAACTCCTCCCTTGGCCTCCAGTGTGAAAATAACTAGTGAGTCCTAGCCCCTAATTGCAGGAGCCTGGGCATGTCAAGTAGCCTTCTTTTTTAAAATATGTGCCTTTTCCTTTAAAATATGGGTAACAGCTCCTGCCAACTGTCAGGGTGATTGGGGCCACTCAGCAGGGATCATCTGTGTGAGAAAGTGTTAATGGCACTGGCCTTTTGGCTCTAGCACTAACAGTTACTGGTGGTTGTCCCTTAGGCTGATTGCCTTTTACATTTTCAGCCTTTATTTTTTTTTTCATCTATAAAATAGGATTGTTTGAAGATTAAATGGAATAATGCATCTAACACATTTTACGTAGTGTATGATACATAGAATGTGCTCCATGGGGCCAACACAAGCTTCTTTTTTTCCCTGGCTTTATTGAGATATCTGACGTATAACGACACAGGAGTCTTAAATTTTGCAGAGTGACGGGAAGAGCTTACTCATACTGAAGAGTTAATGTGTGCTGGGTACTGTTAGAAACTAAATCAGCTTCTAATTCTCTCAGACCCAGTGATCATTCTCATTTACAGATAAGGAAACTGCGGTAGAGTGAAGTCAAGTAATGTGCCCAGAGTCACATGTTTGTGTGGTAAAATAGCTTTATTGAGATAAAAGTGTGTAGTTCAGTGGTTTTTAGTATTTTCACAGTTGTGCAACCATTACTTCAGTCTCATTTTACATTTTTATCCTCCCAAAAAGAAACCTCTGTTTGCCTTCACTGCCCATTTCCTCCCTGCTGCTTCCAGCCCCTGGCAGCCCCTCCTCTACTTTCTGCCCTCCAGCTTTGCCTGTTTGGATGCTGATTGGAAATGGAGTCATACAGTATGTAGCCTTTCTTTGTCCAGCTTCTTTCCCTTGGCATACTACTCTCGGAGTTCACTCATCTGCCATGTGTGTGCTGGTGCCTTGTTCCTGGTCGTAGCCAAGTAACATGGCCTCGTGTAGATACCCATATTTTATTTTGTCATCAGTTGACAGGCATTTGGATTGTTTCCTTCTTTTGGTTATTGTGAATAATGCTACTGTGAATACTCATGGACAAGTTGTTGTGTGGACTGTTTTTATTTCTTTTGGGTAGATACCTAGGAGTGGGATTGTTGGGCCATACGGTAACTATTCAGGATTTTAAGGAACTACCGGGCTGCTTTCCACAGCGGCCACACCATCAACACAGGAAGGGACCAGCTGCTCCCCACACTCAGCAACTCTTGTTACTCTATTTCTGATTTTAGCCATCCAGTCAGGTGTGAAGTGGTATCTTGGATTTCCCTGCTAACTAATGATCTTGAGCATCTTTTTCTATATTTTTTGGCCATTTTGGAGAAATGGCCTACTTAAATCTTCTGCCCATTTTACAATTGGGTTTGTTTTAAAGATTTTTTTAATTTTTTAAAAAGATTTTATTTATTTGACAGAGAATAAGCACAAGCAGGGAGAGCAGCAGAGGGAGAGGGAGAAGCAGGCTCCCCGCTGAATAGGGAACCCAATGTGGGGCTTGATCCCAGAACCTTGGGATCATGACCTGAGCCAAAGGCAGACATTTAACCAACTGAGCCAACCAGGTGCCCCTAAAGATTTTATTTTTAGGTAATCACTTTACAAAAGGTGGGGCTTAAACTCACAACCCTGAGATCGGGAGTTGCTTCTTCCACTGACTGAGCCAGCCAGGTGTCCCAAATTGGGTTGTCCTCTTACTGTTGAGAAGAACATGTTTTTAGCAGTAAATAAGGTTCTACACCTAAACTAATATTATACTGTATGTTAACTAAGTGTAATTTAAATAAAACTTGAAAAAGAAAACAGTAAAGAAGATTCTTAGGTGATTATGATTGTACCTTTTGGAATTTTTGGTTAGGAAACATCTGGAGTGGTCATGTATTTGAGCAAGGAGTTTGCTGGTTCAGTGTACACAGGATTTGTAACTTCATCTCTCCCATACTAACTTTGATTGTAATTTCAGGTCTTGTCCAGAATGCCGTGTCATATCAGAGTTTGTAATTCCAAGTGTGTATTGGGTAGAAGATCAGAATAAAAAGAATGAGTTGATTGAAGCTTTCAAACAGGGAATGGGGTAAGTACTTTGACTTTAGACATGATCCCGGTGCCTGCCTGGCAGATGCATTATATTTACATACCTTTGAACCCCACAAGGTAATAATGTAATTTTTGAAATTTCAGCTTTGAGTTCTAACTAACAAATAAAATTGTAAGATATTTAAGGTGTCATGGTGATTTGATCAACATTGTGGGAGGATACTCCCATCTAGTTAATTAACACATCCATTACTCTGTGTGTGTGTGTGTGTGTGTGTAGAAAACCTTCCAAGTTCTACTCTCTTATTAGCAAATTTCAGTTTTATAAACAGTGTTAACTATAGTCACCATGTTTCACATGAGATCTTTATTCATCATATAGGTGAAAGTTTGTTTCCTTTTATCAACTTTTCCTTATTAACCCCACCTCTTGGCCTCTCCGGGAACTCCTTTTTTACTACGTGAGTTTGACTGTGTGTGTTTGGGTTTGTTTTTAGATTCCACATGTAAGTGATCTCATACAGCATTTGTTTTTCTCTGTCTGGCTTATTTCACTTAACATAATGCCCTCAAAGTCCATCCATGTTGTCACAAGTGACAAGATTTCCTTCTTTGCCAAGGCTGAATACTATTCCATTGCATGTATATTCCATATCTTCTTTATCCATTCATCTGTTGACAGACACTTGGGTCGTTTCCATGTCTTGGCTGTTATGATTAATGTTACAGCAAATATGGAAGTGTAGATATCTAACAGGCATGAAGTGTTAGCTCATTGTGGTTGTGATTTGCATTTCCATGATTTTTTGTGATGTTAAAAGCACATTGTCATGTGTCTGTTAGACATTTTGATGTCTTCTTTGGGAAAATGTCTATTTGGTTCCCCTGCCCATCTTTAGGTGGAATGTGGTGGTGGTTTTTGTTCTTTTTTTTTTTTTTTTTTTAATTTTTTTAATATATTTTTTCATGAGAGACACAGAAAGAGGCAGAGACATAGGCAGAGGGAGAAGCAGGCTCCTCACAGGGATCCCAATGGGGGCCTCAATCCCAGGACTCCAGGATCACGCCCTGGGCTAAAGGCAGACATGCGCAACCGCTGAACCACCCAGGCGTCCCTGGTTTTTGCTCTTATATGAGTTCTTTAAATATATTGGATATAACCCCCTTATCCAGATAGATGATTTGCAAATATTTTTCCCATTTAGCAGATTGCTTCTTCATTTTGTTTGGTTTCCTTTGCTGTGCAGAAACTTCTTAGTTTGATGTAGTCCCAATTGTTTATTTTTGCTTTTGTTGCCTTTGTTTTTAGTGGCAAATCCACAAAGCGTCACCAAGACCAATGTCCAGGAGCTTACCGTCTTTGTTGTCTTCTAGGGGTTTTTATGGTTTCGGGGCTTACATTCAAGTCTTCAATCAATTTTGAGCTGATTTTTGTGTATAGTATAAGATAGTGGTCCAGTTTCCCCAACATCCTTTATTGGACAGATTGTTTCTTCCTCATTCAATGTCCCTGGCTCCTTTGTCATAAATTGACCTTATCTGCGTGGGCTTATTTCTGGGCCCTCTGTTCTGTTCCACTGATATGTGTGTCTGTTTTTCTGCTAGTACTGTAATTGTTTGGATTACTATAGCTTTGTAGTACAGCTTGAAATCAGGAAATGGGCTGTCTCCAGCTTTGTTGTTTTTTCTCAGGAAAAAAACAAAAACAGCTTTGGCTGTTTGGGGTCTTTTGTGGCACTATACAAATTTTGGAGTTGTTTGTCCTATTTCTGAGAAAAATGCCTTTGGAATTTTGATAGGATTGTTTTCAATCTGGAGATTGCACTGGGGAGTGTAGACATCTTAACAGCATTCTTCCAGTCCTTGAGCATGGGATACTTACCATTTACTTATGCCTTTCATTTCTTTCATCTTGTCTTAAGCATACAAGTCAGTTTCACTTCTGCTTAATTTAGTCCTACGTATTTTATTCCTTTTCGTGCAATTATAGATGAGGTTGTTTTCTTAATTTCTCTTTCTGGTAGTTCATTGTTAGTCTATAGTGGCAACTGATTTTTTATATTTTGATCTTGTATCTTGCAACTTTACTATTATAAGGTATGGATGTAATATTTACATACATTAGAACCCAGCAGGGTAATGATGATTTTTGCCTTTGAAAGCTTATGTATTTAAGAGAAAAATAAAAGTTTTTTATATTTACTGAGATACTATTTCCAGTGCTCTTTGATTTGGTATATAATTTTACCTTCAGCCTCAAGAACTGCCTTCAGCATTTGTTGATGTGATGAAGTCTTAGTTTTCTTTTTAGCAGAAGGAGCTTTTCTTTTCATCCTTAAAGGATATTTTCATTGAATATATTGGTCAGATTGGTCCTGTTTACATCTTTGTCTCCTTTTTCAGTGAGTACAATTCTGGGTTAATAGTTTGTTTCTTTATTTTCTTTTAGTATTTTGCAAATGTTGTTCCACTATATTCTGGCCTCTAGTTTCTGAGAAGTCAGTGGTAATTCAGATTGTAATATGTCATTTTTCTGGGGTTGCTTTCAAGATTGTCTCTTTATCTTGGTTATCAGCAGTTTGCTCTTTTGCCTGGGAGTGGTTTTCTCTGAATTCATAAGATTTTATCATTTTGGCCATCAAATTTTTCTCCTGCCCTGTTTTTTCTTCTCTTGCTCCCCCACCCCCACTTTTTAAGATTTTATTTATTCATTTGACCCAGAGCACAAGGCATGGCAGAGGCAGAGAAGCAGACTCCCTGCTGAGCAGAAAGCCTGACTTGCTGCTGGTCTCCATCCCAGGACCCTGGGATCATGACCTGAGCCAAAGGCAGATGTTTAACTGACTGAGCTGCCCAGGTACTCCTCTGCTGGGACTCTTAATAACATGTACTAGACTTTTTGCTACTGCCCCACAGGCATTGGGGCCTGTTCATTTCTTTCAAATTTTTTCCACCTCACTGTTCATCTTCTCCAATAGTAGTTGAACTCCTTGTCATCTAGAAGTTCATTTCTAGGTCATGTTTTCCTGATTATTCATATGTTGAATGATTGGGATCATAGCCTAAACACTGCCAGTGTTAACCTGGATGGTAGAAATCCTGGATTCTCTTAAACAATAAAGCATTGATGTTTTTATATGCAGGTAAAAGTGTTTAAGTTCCAGGTCTTGGGCAGCAGTTCTAATCTGTTTGGTTTCTTATCCTCCGCTAAGTTGCTGTGAGCCTCTGCTGTACTGATGTCCCACTCAGCCATTGGGCTGAATTAATACATAGTATCTGGAGTCCTCCCACTCCTGCCCTTCTCTGAGCAGGATTGCTTCCTCGCTTTCCAGTGGGTGATTTCCTCCCAACTCTGTTGGTCCTTCGGGCCAGGGAGACTAGAGTTGCTCCTCTAGTTTAGACACCTGACTTCGGCTTGCTGTGGGCCAAAAGCTAGGACTCCCTTTTTGCCATCCTGTTCTTCCAGCCCTTCTGCTATTATTGTTCATTCTCCAGTGCCTTCAGGTCTTTTAAAAATTTCTGTTGCTAGTTATCTGCAGGAGGGTCAGGGCTGGTAGAAGGGTGCTTGGCAGTACTACTAAAGGATACCATATGTCACTTTCAGATTGCCTATTAATTACTAAAGGCTTAATACTTTCCTGGTTTACCAGTGTCCCTGCCCATGTGGTGTTATCTGTCCACCAGAGGGCAGGAGTGGCAAGGCAGCCGGGCCAACCTGTAGGAAGCAGCTATGCTGGAATGGTCTGGAAATTCTTGTTATTTCTGTTTAGGTCTTTCCTGGCCTTAGTTTTCATTGATGATGGTGTTATGAATTTCACACATTTAATGGGCACCTAGTAGAGGCTAGGCACCCTCAAGCTAAGCACCAGTGGGGGACATAGAGTATAGATTAGTAAGATAATTTCATGGGAAATTGCAAAATGGCAATTGTGATACATGTTTTCTGGTGACAATTCTTCATGAGAGGCCCAAGCCACATGTCACAACAGAGAGAGCACTTGGATCCCTCTGGGAGCATCAGAGAAAGCAGTATGAGAAGCTGAGCCATGAAGCATGAACAACGATCTATGTGAGAGGGAGGGATACAAATGCTGCATTTGGGGAGCAGTGCAAGTGGCCCTGGGGTTAAAAGAGGTGTGTGGAAGGATGTCCAGAGATAGACTGGAGTGAGATCTAAGGGGACAGACCAAGTGACACACTGGCACACTCCTCAGTCGTAGTGTGAAGACCAGAACCTGATGGGAAGGAGGCCAGTTAAGAAATGACTGTGGCAGGGCAGCCTGGGTGGCTCAGCGGTTTAGTGCCGCCTTCGGCCTAGGGTGTGATCCTGGAGACCCAGGATCGAGTCCCACGTCAGGCTCCCTGCATGGAGCCTGCTTCTCCCTCTGTGTTTCTGCCCCTCTCTGTCTCTCATGAATAAATAAATAAAATCTTAAAAAAAAAAAAAAAAAAAACTGGCAGCGGGGAGCAGGATATAGCATCCATGTGGCTTCAGCAGTGTGGGGACAGGAGGGATGGGGTGACTGGGAACAGGCTCTGTAAGCAGGGGTAACAATTGGATAGGAGAGCTGAGAACAAAGAGGCAGTCTGCGTGCACTAGAGGCACTAGTGGCTTTTATACCTTGGTGACCAGGTAAGGCTGGGGAAGGAGGAAGAGTTATTTGGGGGGGGGGCAGGACTAGAGAGTGATTTTTTCCAACCTGTTGGGTTTATTAAAGCCAGTGTCTAGCGACCTGGTGAGAACTGACTGCTTGAGCAGTCATTTGAAGGTCTACTCTGAGCCGCTAGGGTGGTGGGGGCCGTGGCAGGTGTGGGCCCCCAGCTAGCACCATGCTGTTTTCCTCAGTGGATGGTTGTTGGGGAGCTTTCTCTATGCTGCTCTGGGGTCTCAGAGGTCTCTGCCATCCCCTTGTCTGAGAAGACAGTCCAACACTGAAGATCTCCATCCTTATCTGCCATGGTCACGTACCCCAGCTACCCCTGATAGCAGTCTGCCCTTTCTGCTGCGCCACTTCCCTTCCTCGGCACTCCCAGATGCCCTCTTGCCCACTTGGGTGTCTCCACCATGGGATCATGTATGATCGTAGAAGTCAAATTTCATTTAAGCAAGAAATGGTAATTTTCTAGTTGGTTGTATTTTTCCTCAGGAGCAGGGGCTCTTAACATGAGCCCCTGCTCATGAGTGGAATGTGAGTGGAATGTGAGTGGAATGTGAAGATCGGTCTATAAAACACAGCAGAAAGTTAATTTTTTTACCGTGTGTTTTATTTTATCCATTTAAAAACACTGTTCCAAGAAAGGGGCCCATAGTCAACATATGGAGTTAAGAAGCCCTGCTCTAGATCTAGAAGGTGAAGACCAAAGAAAATTGGAATGAGACATGTAACTTTGGGCAGCTAATAGTCCTGGCTTTTCTGTGCCTAAATCAAGTCTCCCTCACCCCTGACATCACTGCTGGCCAAGAGGAAGGGAAATGTCCCTGGGTGGGGCTCCTGCTGCGACTTCTAGCTGAGGCTTTAGGAGCATAGAGCCCAGACAGCTGGCCCAGAGGAGCCGTCAGGCCTGTACTCCCCTGAAGGCCTTTGTGGAGGAGCACTGGGAGCTCAAAATACTGGGGTCCCTGTGCAGGTTATGTTCTGTGTGCGGCTGCCTATCACAGTGGCAGATTGGGAATCAGCGTCCCAACTTCACTGAGCCTCAACTCCTTCCCCCCCCGCCCCACCTTATTTTAAGGCTCATCTAGCTCCAGCATCGCAGGCAGGGATGGAAGGCGGCCTTGGTTCTCCGGGGCCCCAGGTTCTCCCAATATCCTTTTGACGTTTCCTTTCTGTTTTTCAGAAAAAAAGCTTGTAAATACTTTGAGCAAGGCAAGGGGACCTGCCCATTTGGAAGCAAATGCCTTTACCGCCACGCTTACCCTGACGGGCGGCTGGCAGAGCCTGAGAAGCCCCGGAAGCAGCTCAGTTCTGAGGGCACCGTGAGGGTAAGGACTCTGACATCTCGGTCAAGGACACTTACCTGGTGGCATGTCCAGGTGCTGCCCCTAGCCCCTTCTGATTGCCTGGGCAGCAGGAATGGGGCAAGCCAATGAAAAATAAACTGTCCGGCCTTCATGTCGCCATTAGTAACATCAGGCATGTTTGCTGGCTGTTTCCGCAGTTCTTTAATTCAGTGCGGCTCTGGGATTTCATCGAGAATCGAGAAAGCCAGCATGTGCCCAGCACTGAAGATGTCGACATGACAGAGCTCGGGGACCTCTTCATGCACCTCTCTGGAGTGGAGTCGTCAGAACCCTAAGGAGTAGACGGGTTCTCCTGCACCTTGGCTCTGCCGGCCGAGCATTCCCCAAGCTAGAGCGTGCAGAGCTTCCTTTACTGCAACCTGAGGTGGCGCGATGCTTGGGTTGGAGGGAGTTGTACTTACTCGGTCTCATCCCCTCTCCATTACTACAGCCGTGGGAGGAGTGAGGATATAAAATAACCCAACACATATATGGAATTGCTACTTTTATAGTTGATCTCTTTAGTGCACCCCAAGCTCCTCGAGGGGACCAGCTAACCAGCCAGTTTTGATTGATTGCTTTTAAAAGCAGCCTGGCTCCTGTCCTTCGTGAGCTTTAGCTCCCTAGAAACAGTCACCTTGTAACTGCCCTTAAAGCAGATTTTTCTTGACAACAAAGGATTCTTCACCCCTGTAAGACGATTCCTCTATAGTGGATTTCCCTCCTGTACCTAAATAGTGTGTAGTCAAAAACTGTTTCTCGAAAAGCTCTGTATAAATCAACTTAATGTGGGCACTGCACACCTTAGCATAAAACCTGTAGTGTGTTCTTGCGTCCCAAATCAGAGCAGGAGTCTTGTTGTCTGTGTGTT
Organism: Vulpes lagopus; assembly: GCF_018345385.1. Lineage (NCBI taxonomy): Eukaryota > Metazoa > Chordata > Mammalia > Carnivora > Canidae > Vulpes > Vulpes lagopus. Next base: position 52,250,049 of record NC_054830.1, read on the forward strand.
CAATAAACTAGTAAAAACCTTCCCTGCAAGGGTGGGGGTGCTTGGAGTAGCAGCAAGTGTAGGGCAGCGAAGCAGAGGCCTAGCCCCTCATTTCTGGTTGGTGTCGGGGGCCACATGCTCCACAGAAAGAAACATCCCTGTCACCTGTGGGCTTTCCTGGGGCTCAGGCCCCAAGGGTCATTTTACTGGGTTCGGCACACACATGCTCTTAATGTGTGGCCCCTACTCAAAGCCATGTATTCGACCTGTAAAGCTTGGCTTTGATTTGAAATTCTGTAAAAAGTTAACAGCACCCAACAAAGTTTCTTATGACCTGGTGGCAGTGCTCCTGAAAACAAGTCATCTGTCTTGTGACTTTAACTGAAGGAACATAACTTTGTGAATCAAAACAAACCCACCCCAAGCCTGAATTAATCTATTTTTATAAACAGTTATAGATACCAAATATTTTATAAACTGCATTAAAGTGTGGGTAGAAAAGGGTCTATTCTTACCTGAGTTTAGAGTGCTTGCGTAATTTTTATAGTTAAGTCTTTAGTGAGGGTGACAGCACAAAGGCTTAGATTCCTTCCCAGCAGAGGCTCTGGGCCCATTTCCTGCTGCTTGAGTTCTTGCTCCAGGAGGGATGAGCAAATGGGAGAGCTCAAGCTATGAGCTCAGTAAAAGGAAAAAACAGCCATTAAACCTACATTTAATTTATTTTATTAAAATAACATAATTGAAGAACCATCAGATAACTGTATTTTGTCCGGCGCAATAAAAACAAAATTAAAACCCAAATCATCAAGAAAACCTGTATTCCTGGCTTCCTTGCATACACAAGATGTGGCTGAAGAGAAAGGCTGGCCCAGCAACCCCGCCCCACAGGGGCAGCTCCTGGAAGACAGATTCAGCACGATGGAGGACTGCTCCCTGAGGGGGGAGACTGGGAGGGGCGGGCCACTCGCCTCTTCTGGAAAACCGTCCCACTGCGCTGGAGACCTCCAAGGAGTGTCCCCAAATTCAAGGTCCATTAGTACCAACACAGGCTCCTTCAGGCGGCCGTGGTCTCTCGACAGTCCTGTACTGGGCCGTTTGGTGTGTTATGTGCAAAACTACCTGTTTGATGCCACACCGCTATCTCTGAAGAACCGTCCTTCCCATGATAAGCCTTCCTCTGAGGGCTGATACCCACGGTCCACGTGTCCATATCAGGGCCGGTCTGTCTGCTACCTTCGTTTCCCCTCTGAGTGCTTTTCCTTGCCCTAAAAATACTCAGCCAACAGCTGGGGCCCCAGATCACATACTGCCATCTGGCAGCTATGGGTGCATCGGCTCAAGAGAACGGGGGATGCAGGAAAAGGGAGCAGGACAAACCGGCGTTTCGAATGGCTTCCTTTTCCCAGGGCCAGGAAGGGTAGAAAAGAAGGCAACATGAAGTTAAGGCCCTGTGAGTAGTCTAGAAGGTCCTTAGCAGCAGCTTCTCTGAAAATGAGCTCTCTGCCTCCATGGAAAGGGAGCAGAAAGGTGGTGCCTGCTGACTGCCCTTCCTCCCCTGGTGGCCTGAGTGCAGGTGCAAAGTCAGCTTAGAAGACAGGCAGTCTGGGGGACGTGGTCAGCGTGCAGGCGTTGATGTCCTCAGTGTGGGCCGCCCGATGCAGGGACGGCTCAGAAGCGCTCCTGTTGATCTTCGGCAGAGAGTGCTGGAGCAGTTCGATGGAAGACAGGATCTGAAATGCAGTGTCAGGAGGTGGCCTTGGTGTCATAGAGGGAGGAGCCCAAACAAAGGCCCTGCCCACCCCACCTGCACCGCCTGGCCCAGCTGGCAGGCCCACCCCTATGGTTCCTCTCATTAGGAAGTCCTATTTGAATCTGTCGCTGGGCGCCTGAGCCAAGTCTTACCTGGGGAAAAAGAGGCCTCTCTTCCTTCACCTTTTTCACACAGTCGGCTACCAGCCTCTTCATTGCTTTGGGGCAGTTCTTATATAGCTTACTGAGGTCTGGGGAGGCGTACCCTCGGCCCACCATGAAGATGATCTGGGAGGAAGGAAACAGGGCGGGGAGGAGGACAAGAGTGACAGCAGCAACTTCTAACCCTCCTGCTGCTCAAGCCGGCAGGAGGCCCAGGGGCTCCCACAGCCCGGTCCCACCGGCCAGCACCAGGGCCCATACCTGATCACGGTTATTGATGTGGGAGTAAGGGAGCTCCCCCGTCATGAGCTCATAGAGCACAATGCCGTAGGAGTAGACGTCGGACTGGAAGCTGAATGGATTATTATCCTGCATTCGGATCACCTCGGGGGCCTACGCAACAAAACGCATTCAGTCCTCACCATCTGAGCCCCACAGACATCTAGGCACCAAGCTGTCCCTCCCCCTGGGTAGGAGAGTCCTTCCCCCCTCAGGTCAGATTAACACAAGCTCAGGAAGCCTAGTCACGGGGACTCAGCACCTATGCCTCTGCATGGTTCTGATCACAGGCTTCTGGGAAACCCAAATTTGCCTCAGGCTGTCTGATGTCACGGAAGGCCTCCCTGAGGTATCTGGACTTTGGGGAAATGTCAAGGAATTCGGTAAGTTTGCACATAGACCTCCATCCAGGGCACCCCTTTTGCCCTGCACCCTGCTAGTATGAGCGTCGCCTCCTTACCATCCACAGGATAGAGCCAGTGGGTTGTTCAACCTGCTGAGAACCGCTCCAGCGTGACTTTACTGTTGCCAAACCAAAATCTCCGATTTTCACCGTTAGGCCTTCATGGAGAAATATATCTCAATGCTTGTTAAGGACTCTGGTTTCAAAAGAATGGTCAAGTTAATTTTGAAACACTTCCCAAAGGTGTTAAAGAGCACAGCATCTCTCTGTCCCCCATCAGTCCCCAGCCTTTTCTGCACCGATTTGCTTGAATTTCTAGTTTTAGAAAATGCCTCTGAAATGGTCCTTCTAGGAAGCACGCAGCAATTGTTTCAGGGCACCAGATTATTTGGCTCCAGGCAAAAATAAGGCAGTTTCCCTGCGCTGCTTCTCCCCGTTTCCATATCTAGGTGCTAGATTGCTGGCCTGACCTTCCCATAGGACCTAGGTGCCTTAAACCCCAAGATTTCTTTCTTTTTTTTTTTAAAGATTTGTTTATTCATGAGAGATATAGAGAGAGAGAAGCAGAGACACAGGCAGAGGGAGAAGCAGGCTCCATGCAGGGAGCCCGACGTGGGACTCAATCCCGGGACTCCAGGATCACGCCCTGGGCCGAAGGCAGGCGCCAAATCGCTGAGCCACCCAGGGATCCCCAAACCCCAAGATTTCTAAGAGCACGGGCTGCCATCTGCTGCACCCTGGAGCCAGGCCTGGCCTGTGATGGCTTGCTTATATTTGTTTCTGCCTGCTTTGTGCCCTCAAATGACTGAAACGTGAAGAACAAAACAGCAAGTCCCTCACTGAGCACTGCATGCTGTCCTAATAGGTACCACTTGGGGACTTCCAACCAGGACCAAACTCACCTCATTTCTGGATAAAGAAGTCAGCCAGTTTAAGGCCGACTTGGGATCTGCCAATGCCCAATACCTCCTTCAAAATCTGCGGGGTCTGCTCTCATGATGGCTTACGTGTCACTCCCAAAAATTTATCACTAAAAGGTACCCCGTGCCTCAAGACACGTTGCCCAAATAGCCACATCGTACAATCCAACTCAGAGGCTGCTGCCCTCTCACTGGCCAAGGAGCAGAGTGAGGCTATAATGCCACTCACACTCCTCTACAAGAGAAAGGCTGCAGGGGGGAGGCAGATGTTCCCAGGTTATGCTTCCTGCCCTACAGCATGAAAACTCCAGTGTTCATTCCCCTTCTATAGGAACACAGTAAGTCTCAGAAAGGTGACGGGCTGGTTCTGATAGTGACCAAAGAAACCATTTCTGTACATTCAAGAAAGACAGTTTTTAGTAGTTGCTTTGACAATCGCAACATCAGCTACCTTCTGACCAGATACACAGTATCTATGTGCTAGAAATAAAAATGGAAGACAAAAGCCCCATCCCTCTAAGATAAATTTAGTAACGAGTAGTATAATAAAACTTTCAAGTAGTATAATAAAACTTTCCAGCATGACCCAAACATGTATCTCAACTCTACTCTTGTGGAAATCTTTCGAAAGTCACTTTTTTGCTGGGATAAACTTTAAAGTCTCCCTTCTGTTTTTCTATATTTAGAACTGAGCAGTACAATGAAACAACCATCAAAGGATACTGTTGGATTTCATGTCTCTGTGGATGATGTTCTTTGCATGCAAATAGCTGTGAAGGAAAAGAAATCTATTAAAAACAGTCTGAGGGACATGGGTAGAAAGTGCTTCAAATTACAGCTAGGAAGGAAGCCACCTGAAAGCCTGTCACCTGGCGAGGAACTAAAGGTGGGGACCAGGTGGGTGCTGAAGCAGGCTAGGCCACATCGCACCTTATCTGGAGGTGAGGCCACAGTGATTTAAACATCACTTCTACTCAAAGTAATTGACAACCCAAATGTCCATCAGCTAATGAATGCATAGATGAAGGGTGGCCTACCCATATAACAGTATTGCTTGGCTAGAGAAAAGAGTGAGGTACTGACCCGTGCTACATACAGCACGGATGAGCTGCTCAACACCGTTATGCTAAATCAAGCCAGACACAAAAGACCTCATGGTTCTTTCCATCTATTTATTTAAGAGAGTGAGCAACTGGGGATGGAGGGAGGGAAACGGGGATAAACACTCCATGCTGAGCACAGAGCCTGATGCAGGGCTCAATCCCGTGACCCTGAGGTCATGACCTGAGCTAAAACCAAGAGTCAGATGCTCAACCGACTGAGCCACCCATATGCCCCAACCTCATCTTGACTAATCTTCTAAAATTAAATAGTGGGAACATCTGTACAACTCTGTGATGTACTAAAAACCACTGACTTGTACACATTTGAGGGGTGAATTTTACAATATGTGGGTTATATCCACATATTTTTGAAAAAGTAATTCTGACTAGTTATTTCTTAAAATGTGTAGTACATAAATCCCATATGAATTTTTAAGTAGAATGTGAGATTTTACATAGTACTGGCAAGCGTAGCTTTAGCTTATGCCTCCAGACATCTGGGGCTATGAGGAGTTGCCACTCGCTTTTCCACGTAAAAGGGACCTTGACACACACATACACACACCACCACCACATCACCCCATTTTGAGAAATGTGTTCAAGCAAGACTCAAAAGAGCTAAGTGTTACCTACAGCTACTAGGGATGACTTTTAAGCATTCTCCAAAAGGAAAATGAATTCTCCAAAAACATCTGCTCAGACCCTCCCGTGGAACAAGCACACCTGCTGGGGGCCATGCCTCAGAGCACACACACCTGCAGAGGGCAGTGCCACGGCTGTCCAAGTGAGCCCACACTATGCTCTTGGTGTCTGGGTAAATTCTGAGGGCAGTGGCTTGAACCTGAATCTGAGCCCCAAGGCAGGTGGCCTCAGCTTGGGTGAGGAACCTGGAGTTCTCACTCCTTTGGCCCACCCCAGAGGCTTACTTTCCAGCTGTGAAACAATAGCACAGAAACCACTTAGCCCAGGTCCCGATGTAGGGCAGGTTGATACCTGAACCCCAGACTCTCTAGTCCACAAGCCATCTATCTACTCACTCCATTCCCTGAGCAGTCTGGCGGGCGATGTCAATCAACTGGAACATCTGGAACTTAGTCTCCTGGACATGCAAGTGTTTATAGAGGCTGCTGCCTTCGCACCACTGGGTCACAATTGCCAGGTTGTCCTTCGTCATGTACCCCATGAAGAGCAGGATGTTCACGTGCCGTGTTTTGCTGGAGGAGGGAGGAGAAAAGGGACTGTGAATCTTCAGTTGCTGCAGAAGACAGATCTACTCTGCTTTCCCACTGATGCAGGATCCCGTTGTGTCCTTGACACGCCACCATTCTTATGATCTGGGTGGATGGCAAAGCAAATGCGCAAGACTGCTGATAATCGAGTTGGTGTTAAGACAAAAGGCCCTACCATTATTCACCGCAGTGCTGGCCTTTAGAGAAGACATTCTCTCCAATGAACACTACAATTCCTCCCATGGGAGCCACAGGTCCCTTCATCTGTGAAATCCATCATTATTCACCTTATTCCTACAAGTCTAAATAACAACTCAAGGACTTAAAAGCTGAAGGTTTTGAAGTCCAGAGTAAGGGAAACTGGCCATAAAAAGAACTCTTAGGAATAAATGTGAAAATAGAACCTGTTTCTCCCTATCTCAAACCAAAACCCCAAGAAGACCCTGGGCTGTTGAGTATAGTGAGCCCAGATACCTGCAGGAGTAGGAAGAGTAGGTGCTCCTCAAAGGCGGCTCTTCTAGAGGTGGGACAACCATGTAAGCTGGAAGGAAACCTCCCACTCCCTTTCCCTCCTGAGGAAGGAGTTTCAACCATAGGACTCTGCAGCAAACATTTGCTAAGCACTAGTCCCAGCCACAGGCCCACAGAGACCAGTCCACAGGTTGTGCAGCCCACTTCCTCTGGCTCACAAACCAGCACACACACCCATCCCCTGCCACTCCAGGGAGGCTAGAAAGGCCAGCTTCCTACTTACCGAAGGACAGCCACCTCGTTCCTGAAGGCCTGGAACTGCTCTGGTGTGGGGTCGACAACCTTTAGGATTTTTACCGCGACATCTCCTGCAAATTAGTTTGTAGTCAGTGCAATCAGTTGAATGACCTTACTTTGTTATTTTTCCTATACCCTAGTTTTGAAAAAGACAGAGTGAATCACTTATTCAGATAACATGTACCACACAAATGGAACAAACACGCAAATTTCTAAATTACACAAGTGGCTGAAAAAAGCCACTACCACTATCCTTTAAATACCACCACACAAGCCTTGAACAGGTTTGGTTTCAACTCCTCCTATCAAGCCTGGCCTCCCCAGCCGTGAAGTCACGTGTGACGGGTCAAACGCAGGACTGTGACAGTGTGGCGCTGGCAGGCAGGTGTGGAGTGGGCCAGCACACACTTGGTCTTCGGGGCCAGGAGACAGGCCATTTAGCAAGTAGTTGATGCCAAACTCAGCAACCACATTTTAATGAGACCTGAGGCCATGCCTTGTGCAAATTCAAAGATAATATTGAAATTAAGCTTCTTTGCCTTTAATACTACAAAGAAGTAATCCTCGTGATTCACACTGCTTGCCTACTGTGCCCTGGCACAGTGGGTGCCCTCACAGGCATTATCACCTTCAGTCCTCATAGCTGCCCTATGATGTAAATACTGTTACCCTAATTTCACAGGCAACACAGAAGCTCAGTCACGTCCAAGGTCATGCAGCCAAAAACCAGAAGTGCTAGAGCCTGGATCAGAACCCCAGTCTAACTCCAACGACTGCCCTTCTAACTTCCATACTGACAACAGATTGGACACTGTTAGCCTATTACATAGCCTTAGAAACATCCTGAGATGGATTCTACTCTACGGTGCTGATTTAGAAGCCACTTTCCGAAGTGTTTCTATGCTAAATTTATAATAGTAATTATAATAAATTACATGAAGCTCTATAAGGACCTCAAATTTTCTAGGGAAATGAATTTTACTAAAACACAGACTTCTGAGGATCAAACAAAGTAGGAGCTAGCTGATGACAACTTGGAGGTAACGGAATTCTTCCACTCATCAAACACGTCCCACTGGCAGTGCCCGCCTCTGTAGCCTCCGTGGGATCACTCCTCACTTCCCTTGAGTGCCAACTGGTAAAGAGATGGTTCTTATGACAGGTCCCAAACTGCTACCCTGGGATCTCTGGTTTTATCATCGCAAGCTAAAGTCCCCACTTAATAGCAGGAGTTCATGCAATTCACTAGCACATGGATTTACTGAGGGCCCAGGGCTGCCTCTGAAGGTGCTGCTGACTTTGGATGGAAGAGATACATGCTACGGTCAGAGCTGCCTTCTATCCAGGAAGATGGAGCTGGTAAACCATATGCCACTCCCCCAACCCCCACCCCCGCCCAAGGTTCCTGATGACTGAAGAGGAGGGTAAGAGTCTTCTGCAGAATTGCTCATTCTGGAGCAGTCTGAGCCAAGGTAGAATGCTGGGGGCAAGGGACAGAGGACAGTAGATGTGTCTGAGGGAGGACGTACAAAGGTTTTCTGAAACAAATGGGATATAAGCCAAGGGAAGGACTTAACTAAATGGGACAAACTGTTCCAAACTAGATACACCAGGAACAAAGGTAAGGTAAAGGGGATGAAAGAAACATGAGCTAGATTGGGGGAACTCTAGTTTGCGACCCGGGCCCCTGCAGACTAGGACAAAGGCCAGGGAAAAGTCTTGCCCCAAGAGCCCTGCATCTGCAGACAACATACAGGCAACAGTGAGGGGGGTAGTAGGCAAGAAACCCCAGGAAGAGGCAGTCCCGGTGGTCCAGCGGTTTAGCGCTGCCTTCAGCCCAGGGTGTGATCCTGGAGACCTGGGATCGAGTCTCATGTCAGGATCCCTGCATGGAGCCTGCTTCTCCCCTCTGTGTCTCTACCTCTCTCTCTCTCTCTCTCTCTCTGTTTCTCTCATGAATAAATAAAATCTTTAAAAAAGAAAAAAAAAAGAAAAAAAGAAACCCCAGGAAGGTGGGCTGATCTGCCATGGCAGTCAACTGAGTGGCGGGGCCAGGAGATGACAATAGTGGTGCCCCAGGCACTAGTCAGGGCTTTAAAGGGATAGGCCAGGGTGGGTAGAGGAAGGCTTGGAGAGATGCTGGATAGGCCCTCAGGAGGGGGTTGTTCCTTGGGACCTTCCTAGTTCACAAGCCTAGTTTTGCAAGGTCTCCCTCTTTTTTACAGCTCTCCCAGGGGCGCTCTCCAGTTGTCACTGAACTTGCCTTCTGTTTCACCCATTTTAGACCTGATCATAATGTAACCTCAGAGCTCAGAAGGTTCACCAGCAGCCAAAGCCCACTTATAGTGACTCACTCTGACCTTGCAGTCAGATGAACATCCTCCACCTCCAGCCTCTACTTTTTGGCACAGTGAGCAGGACTTCTTATCCCTGTTCAGAGTTCATACAGTCTATTCCATCACCAAAGCCAGTTCAAATCCTCTCATCTTTCTAAACCCTGTTACTCAAATCTGCACTATGGCTCTGCAGAAGTCTCTGCTACACCTATGCCTTCATGCAGGTCACTGGTGAGAAGACTGAACAGGGTCAAACCAAAGACAGGGCCCCTATGGCACCTACAAGGCCCCATCCTGCCTGACAGCTCACAGTGAACAGTTAAAAGAACAGATTATATGCAATTTCTGACTGAAACCCAGAGACTGTAAACTATAGCATTCCTTCACTTTCATGCAAATAGTCCAAGCACTGCATTAATAGGGATTCAATCTGCTAGGAAAAATGGATTTCAATTCCTGTAAAAAACAGTTTTGTACTGGTAGGACTGCCTCAAAGAAGAGCGAGTTCTTTGGTAACAAGCTCCCCAGTATTCTGAATTTCAGGCCAAGGCTCACCAAGACTCTTGAAGGTCTTGCACAGTCTGAGACCCACTGATATCCAAAGTCTTTAAGGAACCCTACAACTCTCCATTCCTGGACCTCACTATTAGCCTCCTTGAGGTCCTCAAACAGGTCAGGTGAGTAGCCCAATTCATAGCTCCTGTTGCTGCTTCCCTGGGTATGTGCCCACACCTGAGCATCATGCAAGTGCTACTTCCTCAGCAGAGTCCCTCCCTACTAACTTCTACCAAAAACGGTGCACAGAGCCTGCCACTCCCTACCTGCTTTCCTCCATTTTTTTTTTCCTCTTTAGCACTTATAACACAGTTTTTACTTTACTTTGCTTGGTTACTGTTCCCACCAGAATAGAAACTCCATTAAGAGAAAGAATTTTTATCTGTTTTGTTCACTGATTCACTTGTAGCCCCTATAAGAATGCTTGGTATTAGAAGAATGTTCAGGAAACACCAGATAAAGAAACGAATGAATCCTAAGGTGCAACAGTCAGCAAGGCATATTATGAACTGACAAGCTATTTTGGAGCTCTGGAGTAGGCAACGGGGACTGCTGCCGACACGCAATACTAGGGCCGGCCCCAGTTGCTCGCAGCACAGGTCAGGAGTCAGTTTCTGGCAGGGAAGCTGAGACACAGTGCCCAACAGAAGGCCCCCAAGCGTACACAATCAGGTCTGGGCCTCACACAAAGGCTGCTCTCCAACCTGCCCTGGCAGTCCTCAGGGCCAAGTACACCATTCAAGTTCACCTCTCCAGCACTCCATCCAGTAATACTGCTTATTGCTAATCTCTTCTTTTGGGTATGTTTCTAAGATGACCAGAAAATTGTCCAGTATTAACATTTCTTTTCCTTCTGGAATTATCCACACACCTTTATGGCTAGCAATCTTACAACATAAGAGGGATGGTACTTACTTCTTTTAGCAAGTAATATAATGACAGATGTAAATGGCCAGGAAACATGTTATAGAGGATAGGTAAAAACTGCAGGAAGTAGTTGCTTTTAAGATTTTTATTTATTTATGAGACATCAGAGAAAGAGACATAGGCAGAGGGAGAAGCAGGCTCCCTCAAGGAAGCCCGATGAGGGACTCAATCTCAGGACCCCAGAATCATGACCTAAGCTGAGGGCAGACACTCAACCACTGAGCCACCTAGGTGCCCCAGAAGTAGTTACTTTTCATGACACCAGAACTTCTTATTTTCCCTTGATTGTAAAGTCAGAGGCAAATGTAGTACAAATGACTAAAGACACATTCCTATGGATTATCATGTTTTTAATAAGATTTTAAGTTGATATCTCAGTCAGCTACCACTGGAGAAGAAAGATCTATTATCAGTTGGTAAATTTGGAATGTTTTACCTTTTTTTTTTAACACCCATTTCCTGTTTTAAACATTTTAAACATTTAAAACCTGTTAGGTATATCCTTGCTTCCTAGAAGAGAACAGAATGAACACCACTCTCACTCTTCTGACTGACTCAAAAGTTGTAAACCTCAGCATTAGGCTGGGATGGGGACTTAGATGTGGGTTCCACCAGGCTGGTGGCCTCAACACTAAGTGGCTCAAGACCGAGGGGTTCACTACTTTCTCCTCATGCCATCAGTCACAGTCCTGGCTACCATCAGTACTGCTGTCTGCATCCCTTGTAATGTGCTGTTTATCATTTGCAGAGGTTGGCAAATCAGATCCCAAACTTACGCTCTGTGTGTGAGCCCAAGGTCAGTTTCCTTACACCAAGTAAGTGAGCTTTAGTTCATGGATCTGAGGTCCCCATCTTGACTGCTCTGAGATTCTTTCTACTTTCACAGCTCCCAGGCAGAACCAAAATTTTGAAAAATAACAACTGTAATTTTTAAGAAACTGAATATTATATTGTATGCAGGAACCAGAAAAGCAGCAACAACACACACACACACACACATACCCCCAACACACAAAGTAGTATAGCACAAACAATCCAGAAATTATGGTTTCCCTGGACCTCTTGTTTTATTCATTTATAGACAGACCACTGGCTTGCTTTCTGAGGGGCGGACACAAAAGTCTATTGCTTCTTGCTCCTCTGACTTTCGAAACACTTAACTTAGAAGAAACTAGAATCTTAAAGGTATTAGACATGTGATCTACATTCTAACAAGTCTTTATAGAAGTAACACTATAACAAATACATCCCCTTACAACAGTCCAACAAAAGCTTACAGAATTGAGAGAAAACATAAGTTCATAGGTAGTACTGTGGCAAATATAACCAATGCTTTGAAAAATTATGAATTCCTCAAGAAGCAGCAGCTTAAAGTTAAGAGTACAACTTAATTATATCTATTGGCTTTCAGCTGATGCTTTAAAAATGTAGTATAAAAATTACTAAGTGCAGGGGAGCCTGGGTGGCTCAGCTGGTTAAGCATCTGACTCAGGTCATGACTTCAGGGTCTTGGGATCAAGCCCTATGTGAGGCTCTGCACTGAGCAGGGAGTCTGCTGGAGATTCTCTTTCCCTCTTCCTCTGCCCCTCCCCCCCTCTAAAATGTATCTTTTAAAAAAATGCTTAAGTACTCCTAATGAAAGCATCAAAAGCAATATTCACTCCTCTACCTCCTACAATGACTAATAGCCTTGTCTCAGATACAAGCACTCTATCAATAAAATTCTGTTCTTCCATGGGACTATACCAAAATAAAAGCTTTTGCAAGGCAAAAGAAACTATCCACAAAACAAAAAGAAAATCTACCGAATGGGAGAAGGTATTTGCAAATGGTTTATATGATAAGGGGTTAATATCCAAAATATATGAAGAACTCACACAACTCAACACCAAAAAGACAATCTGATTTTAAAACGGACAGAGGCTATACAGAAGCAGTTCTCCAAAGATACATAAAAGGCCAACAGATACATGAAAAGGTGCTCTATCACTAATTATCAGGGAAACGTAGATCAAAACTACAATGGAATATCACCTCACACTCGTCAGAATGGCTAGAATTAAAGACAAATAACAAGAGTTGGAAAAGATATGGAATAAAAGGAACCCTTGTGCCCTGTTTAGAGGAATGTAAATTGGTGTGGCCACTGTGGAAAACAGTACAGAAGTTCCTTAAAAGATTAAAAATAGAACTATCATAAAATCCAGTAATTATAACTACTAGGTATTTACCCAAGGACAACAAAAACACTAATTCAGAAAAGATACCTACACCCACACATTCATAGCAACATTTTTTACAATAACCAAGATATGGAAGCAACTTAAGTGTTCATCCATAGATGAGTGAAGATGTGAGATTGAGATACACACACACACACACACACACACACACACACACACACACACAGAGAGGAATATTATTCAGCCATAAAAAAAGGGGGGGTCTTGCCATTTTAAATGACATGTATGGACCGAGAAGGTATTATGCTAAGTGAAATAAATCTGAGAAAGACAAATACCACATGATTTCACTTACATGTGGCATCTAAGAAAATAAAAAGAAGTGAACAACAACAACAAAAAGGCATAATACAGAGAACTGGCAGTGCCAGAGGGGAGTAGAAGAACAGCCTAACAGGATGGATATTAAGAGGTACAAACTCCAGTTATAAAATAAATAAGCCACAGCATTGGGAATATAGTCAATAAGATCATGGTAACACTATATGGTAACAGAGAGATGATAGCTATACTTAGTGTGGTGAGCATTATGTATAGGATTGTCAAATCACTATGTTGTACACATGAAACTACACAACATTGTAGGTCAACTATACTTCAGTAGTAAAATATATAAAGATTATTTATTTATTTATTCATGAGAGACACAAGGCGGGGGGCAGAGGACAGAGACATATGGGAGAAGCAGGCTCCATGCAGGGAGCCCGATGTGGGACTCGATCCTGGGACTCCAGGATCACACCCTGAGCCTAAGTAAGGCAGAACTCAACCTCTGAAACACCCAGGCATCCCTAATTATCTATTTGGGAAATATTCTGCAATAGCATAAATTCTCTCTGACCCAGGAGGAAGGCCAGTAGTATACTGGATGCAATTTTCAAAGGAAAAGGAATCAAAAAGTCCCATGCCAGTCTCCTTAAAGAACAAGTTTATGAGATGATTAATTAAATTTGCAAACCCATATATATTAATTAACATTAAGGTACTCAGAAGGGATCCCTGGGTGGCGCAGCGGTTTGGCGCCTGCCTTTGGCCCAGGGCGCGATCCTGGAGACCCGGGATTGAATCCCACGTCGGGCTCCCGGTGCATGGAGCCTGCTTCTCCCTCTGCCTGTGTCTCTGCCTCTCTCTCTCTCTCTCTGTGTGTGACTATCATAAATAAATAAAAATTAAAAAAAAAAAAAAAAAAAACCTAAAATCAATTTAAAAAAAAAAAAAGGTACTCAGAAGACTGGAGGTGTTTCTCAGTTTTCAACACCTTGATTTTAATGCTCTGTTCATGTGATGCTCTTAACTTCTCTCAATCTCTGCCCCTGTATGTATAAAGATAAGCATGACACCATCCAAACTAGAAACACAGTATGTAGGCACTTTAGGGTTTGTTTTTTTTTTTTTTTTTGCTTCATTAAAATGTGAATTTAAAAAAATAAAAAATAAAAAAAAAATAAAATGTGAATTTAGAAGGATGCCTTTTGGGAAACGTGTAGTATTTTCAAAAAAAATATTCCCTATATTTGCTAACATCCTAAAGCCAGAGGCATTAAAAATCTGAGGAAGAAATGTTAAGTGTGTTGCCAAAATATACAAGCTATGGCCATGGATATTAAAATTGTACATTTCTTCCAAGTGACAAAATGTTTCCATTACAATAAGAACATTAACACTCCACATAGATTCAAGAATGAAGTATATGGGTTCCCTGCTTTATGGGGATTCCCCACCACCAACCCAGGGCAGGGCAAAGAAACCCTGCTTCAGGAGACTCCTGGCCTTCCTGAGCCCAGCTTTTTGACCATAGGCACGTTAGTTCCCCTCTTGGAACCTCAGTTTTCTGCATGCAAATCTCTAAGGTTCTTTCCAACTTTGTTTCTAGAATCCATGCCCGCCTCACAGCAGCAGAATCTTGCTCAACTAAGGAACCTGAAAGCATGTCCATCATGTAGCCTGTATTTAATCAGTTCCTGAAACTTGACTCTAAGGCTCAACTCTTGTTCATCAATTTCTAATTATCCTAGAAACCCTATCATATCAATTATAGCATCACTGAATCTAAAAAGAATGCTATGAAATATCACTGAGATACTAAGTTCAATCTTCAGATGCAATCAAGTGTCCCTGGAGAGCGCCACAGTGAGCTGCACCCACAGTGAATTGTATCCCCTTCTTCGCCCTCTCTGGGCCTTGTGGTAGAGGGAGTGCCCCAAACGTACCGTGCCACTTGCCCTTATACACTGTTCCAAAGGAGCCTGACCCAATCCGAGTGGAGAGCATCACTTCACTGGCTTCAATTTCCCAGTAATAGCTTGAATCTCTCTGTCCACGAGGCCTCTGAAACCAGCAGAGATCATTAACATACTCCATGGAATGGTAAAGCTCTGTTTAGTAAGGGTGTCAAAGAAAAGAGCAACCCAAATCCACCCATTCCTCCATCTTTTAAAGATGGACACTAACTGTATTTCCGATATTTTGGAAAAAAAAAAAATTTTTAGTTGTGCTCTGCCTTACAGCAAGCCAACAAATTCTCCAATGCAAGCATGCCAAAAACGGTGCTGACATTTATATCCTTCATTAAATGTTTTTTTATTAGAGCTCCCCCCCCCCATTAAAAGTATTCTCATTTCTGACCAGGTTTTTCTTAGTAAATCCTAGTAAAATCCTTAGTAAAACCTCCAAGCAGGGGATACTGTAAGCCATACTCACAATTTTGTTTTTCTCCTGGGTCCCAGATCCTGGTGCCCGCTCTCTCTGTGCTGGCACAGGGGTTTTGGGCTGTGACCAGCCGGTTGGGCTCAGATTGTTAGGGCTGCTGGACAAGGCTGAAGGTGAGGCTTAATAGACAAGACAAACAGAATCCACACGTGGATAAGCCAACAGAAGATACACAGCATAAAGAGAAAAGGCTCATTATTATTTGCTAAGTAACTTCGGACAAGTACCTGATTCACTGTGGCTTCGAATTGCATCCTGAAACAAAAAAGGAAAGCTGGTCAATTTCTGCACCAGAAAAGATGTCCTCTGGGGGAAGGAAAGGGGGTGGGGGGAGAACTTGCAGGAACAAACTAAATTATAAAAACTCTAAAATACAAAAGGTCTAATTATATACTCTAACTTTCCTTTGATTAAATTTACCAAATGTCAGTGGCCAATTATCTCCAAGATTATCATCAATTATTAGGAGAATTGATGTTAGCTTTTCATATACCACATTCTTCTGGAATGGAAACTACATTCTTTTTCTCAGAAGACAGCAATGCATATAGCAAAGTGATATTCATGCAGGAATGTTAGCAAAGTTACTATCAGCTGAGATCTTTCCAATGATTAGGGGACCTTGCTCTACTGAGGCTCAAAAACAAAAACAACCACAAACAAAAACACAACAAAACAAAACCTGGGGATTAGGTGGCAAGTTCACTCTTATTCTTCTATCTAGGAGTTCAGGGCACACTGACCAGAAGCCGGATTTGATAAGGGTAATAAGTACCATGACAACGTAACTGTATCCAAGCCTAAAATCAGGAAACACTGGAAGAACCATAAATCCCTTAGTCCAAAACCTATGTTTTATATATAAGAAAACACATATAAACAGATAAAAAGACTTGGCCAGGATCACACAGCCAGTAAGTGGCAGAACCAGAAACCATCACCCATGGACCTCAGCCCTGAGCTCATTTACCACATGGGTAAGCTCTGAAATTAGTTAAATTCTACTTAGGTGAAAAGTCAAAGGCTACCTTTAGAACTTATTAAAACTGTTTGGGTAGAGCAGTTCAAATCACAAGGCCTTCCACAGACCTAAATACTCATTTTATAAATCCTCACTTGGAATATATAAATAATTATTATATAAAACCATTTGGCCTCCTCCATATTGTCAAAAGGGTATTTTTCTGGGAACCCAACTCTTTTTTGTGTAGCCACAGGAAAGACAAGAAAACTTTTTCACCCAACTATTAATGGAATGTTTCTACTCCATTAACATTTTTACAAGATAAAAGGAATCATAAATGAAGCTACCCCTCCCCCAACCTCTGGCAGCCCCACCCAAGCAATAGAGCCTCGATGTGGGGTACCCAAACCTGACCAGTCTTTCAGAATCACTTGGAGAGGTGTTTAAGAATACAGTCTCCTCCTCCCCTCAACCAGGATTATGTATTTCTGGGACAGAAGAGGGAAGCCCAAGAATCTGATTTTAAGTAGACAGATGACTGCCAGGTGTGCAAAACACTGGCCAAAAGTAACCTGAACTTCAAAAGAATATTCACCAGCTAAAGCTTTATTATTCATCTAACCTACTTTTTTGTTTTTAGTCAAAGAATGGCACAATATATTTTTACTGACCAGAATCATATTCCCATGCACTAGATT
The DNA here is from genome assembly GCF_018345385.1 of Vulpes lagopus. Lineage (NCBI taxonomy): Eukaryota > Metazoa > Chordata > Mammalia > Carnivora > Canidae > Vulpes > Vulpes lagopus. Next base: position 52,267,073 of record NC_054830.1, read on the forward strand.
TTTTTTTAATGTCACAGTAATTTTCTTCCCTGTATCCATTATATACCTCATATTTTATTTTGTGCTAATTTCTACCGCTGGATTTATCCAAAAGGAAATTTTCAAACATCTTGGAATCTAAATATTAAAGAGAACTACAAATGGTTTAAATAAAGAATGTATACTTTAAAAAGCCTGAATCATGTGATTTAAAAAAAGGAATCAAAATTTGCTCTGCCTCTGATGTATAGAGAGAATTAACACAATAATGCTATTTTTTAACAAAAATTCAAGAATTTTCACTTTTAATGTTCCCTCAAAGTATTAGAGTGTTTACACAGAAATCATTGTTATAACAGAAGTCACTAGTATATCATTTTATTATTGGGGCTAATCGTGATAGAATAGAAATAACAAAATTCATAGCTTGCTTACACACGATCTCCTCACAATAATCTTGTGATATTCAAAGTGCCCTCCAAATGGGCCAGTTCAGGCCCCACATTCAGAAGCCAACATTTTTATTGAGACCCTGCCACTTCTGAGCTGTAGGACAAGCATATGGAAAGTAATTCAAGGTCTGAGTTAGGTACAGTTGTACCCAAAGTGGCAGGTGTCCCTGAGGTTTTTCAAGGAACAATTCATAATGCAGAGAGAACACACTAGTCTCTGATATGCTTTTAGCAAAAGATTTTTCAGGGCGTATCAACCAAATGGACACACCTGGTTTCTAAATGAGGTATAAATATAATAGTGATGCTCTGAGCATCAACTAAATAAATCTAGCATTAGTCTTTAGCTGTCATTTTTTTTTATTTTAATGCACTTGGCCTCATTTCACCTGTCAGCAATCCCACATACAAAAAAACCCCAAAAATTCCTATATATTCTATTGTCAAAAAAGAAACAGGAAAACAAGTTTGGCAAGAAATATAAAATTTAACTTAGTGACTGCTTCAATTTTGATAGGCTACTGTCTGACAGTCTTAGCAATCCTGTTAATTTACGAGAAAGCAAAGGCATGAAGAAGAATACCTACTCTTCCCCTCAAACAAAATCGTCTGGACCACGCCCTGGGAGAAGCATTCAGGCTGTTATTCTAGTCCAAAGCAATGAGAAATAAAGAAGAATAAAGAACAAAGGAAGTATTTTAAGTGTATTCAGTTGTTATTAAAGATGAATTAGAAAGCAAACCAAACAAATAGAACACACCAAAAAGCCAAGAAAAGAAAAAGCAGTTTGAAAACACTAGCTTTGGAGACTTTTACATCTCCCTAAATAACTGGTTTAGTAATCCAATGACTCCGCCCTTTTAAATAAAGAGTCTCTCACAGAGCTTGTAGTTGTCTATCACTATTATTTTCCTTCCCACATCAAAATGAAACTACTCTTTATATAGCTAACTCACTAGTTCACTCAAGTCCTATTCAAATCTCAAATGGAAAGAATGAGTCCAAATGTTAACATTTCTTCAGCAAGTCTTAGTTTTCCACTTGAATGATATATACCTCACAATTGGATTATTTAGCCTGTCTACATAAGTAGTGGTTAAAAGATAAATTCACAAAGCCCAGGGTCCTGAGAAAGTACAGCTACATTCTTTATCAGGTTTGAAACCCAAAACTCTGACAAAACAGTCAACCCCACCTCAATAACCAATTGATACTCCTCACCACCCGCAAGGGGCCCCATTACCTCGATCATCCTGCTATCCACAGGCAGAGTAGTGCTGACCATGTGGACATTAGGTGTGGATGTCGACCTCTGCCTCTGGGAGAGGGAACCTTCAGAGGAGGGGCTGGAGGAGTTGAATGTGAAGGCATGGGGTGTGGAGTATCTGTGCTGGGAACTAGATGAGGAGAAAGAAAACTCCGTGAATGACACTCTGGCCTCCCCATTGGTAAAGTCTTTCAGCTACTTACTTCAGTAAGACACTCAGGGGCAAATTCTACTTGTACTAAAACCTTGGACAAAATGTTCCTTTCTTTCAACAGGCACCATTTAAAATTTTCTTATATCTAGGTGCTTTTGCATGCCATTTTTTGTTTTGCTTTTTAAAGATTTTATGTATTATTTGAGAAAGAGAGTGGGAGGAGGAGCAGAGGGAAAAGCAAACTCCCCATGGAGCCCAACCTGGGGCTCAATCCCAGGACCCCTGAGATCACAACCTGAGCCAAAGGCAGATGCTTAACCGACTGAGCCACCCAGATGCCCCTGCATGCCAATTTTTGAAAAGGAAATAATACATCCACTGGGAATTCACATGAAAACAATACATTTTTAAGATGCCTTCTTTTTAATAAATCCCCTCTACAGAATACACCAAATTTTTAGACCATCTCTAGGAAGAACAGGTTAATATATGCCAAGCATGCCACCATCTCCCAAGCTAGTTAGCACCTGCCCAGTTTACAGACTGATTTAGAGGGCTTGAAGGAAGAGTCTTAGATTTAAGACAGACTACTGAGCATCTCTGCAAAAATGTCAGCATTTTAGCCACTATGCACCATCTCCCTACTTAACAGGCTCTCAAAGTCAGTTAATGTGACTTCAGTTTTCAGGATGCTAATGCCCAACTGTGAAATAATCACTGGTCTCTTCCAGCCAACCCCATTCCACCATCAACCACACTGGGAACACGCAGTGAGTAAAACATTTTCATTATTGACTCTATAGATTATTTTGAGTTTTGTTCAGATTCTAGTAACACCATACACAAATTTAAGGAATAAAATGCTGGTTTTTCTAGGAGAAATCGTTCTACTGCCTTGAAAAATTGCCTTTTCAGGTAACTGAATGTTGAAGCCTTCAGAAGCTTGTCTTCTAGTATGAAATCTTCAGAAGCATGTACAATTTTTGGTCAGACTTGCTTTTCAAATTATCAAGAAAAATAAGTCCTACACAAATGTATACCCCGTCCTTGTTCTAAGATATGCTGCCTTTAGCAATTTCCATGGTAGTTATTTTTTTAAGATACTTATTTATTTACTTATTTATGTATGTATGTATGAATGACAGAGAGAGAGAGAGAGAGAGAGAGAGAGACGGGGGGGGGGGGGGGGGGGGGGCAGAGGCAGGCTTCATGCAGGGAGCCCGACGTGGAACTCAATCCTGGTACTCCAGGATCTGCCCTGAGCCACAGGCAGATACTCAACCACTGAGGCATCCAGGCATCCCTCCATGGTAGTTTTTAAAAGGTTATTTTTTTTTTATTTTTTTTTTTTAATTTTTATTTATTTATGATAGTCACAGGGAGATAGAGAGAGAGGCAGAGACACAGGCAGAGGGAGAAGCAGGCTCCATGCACCCGGAGCCCGACGTGGGATTCGATCCCGGGTCTCCAGGATCGCGCCCTGGGCCAAAGGCAGGCGCCAAACCGCTGCGCCACCCAGGGATCCCTTTTTAAAAGGTTATTAAATGTTATTCAAATATAGTAAAGACAGATATTTTGACAAAAATGTAGATTTTATTCTGGGTTCCAAATTCATGTGTAACACTGAACAAGACAAGTGAACTCAACAAAGCTCTGACTTTAAAAGTGGAGAATAGAATAAAGCCATGGGGGTACCTGGCTGGCTCAGTGGTGTCTGCCTTTGGCTCAGGTCGTGATTCCAGGGTCCTGGAATCAAGTCCCACATCAGGCTCCCTGCAGAGAGCCTGCTTCTCCCTCTGCCCATGTCTTTGCCCCCTCTCATGAATAAATAAAAGCTTTTAAAAGAAAGAAAGAAAAGAAAGAAAAGAAAAGAAAAAAAGGAAAAGGAAAAAAGGAAAAGGAAAGGAAAAGGAAAAGGAAAAGGAAAAGGAAAAGGAAAAGGAAAAGGAAAAGGAAAGAAGGGAGAAAATATGTCTCTCACAAACTCACAGGCACGTTAGAAAGGATATTTATATTAAAGATCTAATTAGACTCTTCTTAGGGATCACAGTCTATTAAATACCATGGTTTTGGCAATGCAAGGCCATGATTAGCATTTCAGTCAGAAGTTTCATTTTTATTGGATCACTGTAGATAGTTTTGGGACCCTTCCCTTGACGCGCAATTTGCTACTATCCTGAAGGAGGCAAAATCTGAAGGTTTTAAAATGGGATGAGCTACTAAAGGACAGGCTATGATAACAGAGGAAAACTGCAGTCAGAGTCACTTTCCAGAACGTAAAGGCTACAGGACATTTTGCTCTAGCACCAATATTAAGTTCCAGAGAAGTAATGAGGGGCTCACAAGGGGAGAGAAGGGGATACAAAGGCACTCTGGTCTTTTGGATTCAGACTTTCAGTCCCACCCACCCCAACGTAGTTTTTTCCAAAGAAAATCTGTAACCAAAAAAATTACCTAACAGGCATCCGGGAAACCGACTCTCGCATCCGACGCATTGTCAAAGAAGGCAGTGCTGGGACCCCACTATCACCAATAGTAGAATTTGGAAACAATCTACATGAAATCAGAGGAAGGCAGGTTTATTAGAATTACAGTAATTTTAGAGTCAGACTGGCTTGCCTTGCAACTTTTGCTAACAGTTACTCAAAGTGAACATTTTCTAGTCGCATTTTCCTCAGCCATTTTAGACTACCCAAATATCTGGGTTTGAATGAGTACAAAATGTTAACAACACTGACCTGCCAATGAACATATAGGATCCAGTGAGCATTTCTAAAAAGTACTGGGCCAATATGCAGTTATATCGAATAATGTGTTTTAACAATACTACTATAGGGCACATGATAACGTAAATCACATTGAACTTTTCTGGAAATATTCTTTCTTGGAAACACGATGAAAAGACTGAATATGGAAAATAAGTGTCATTCAGAACCAAACATCATAAATAAGAGGAAAAATGATATTAGCATCAACGGACATCTTTTTTCCATGACATGAGCACTTGTGCTCAGAAATTTCACGGGTTAGCTACCCCAGTTAATCCTCAAGGGAACCCTGCAAGGAAGGTAATACTCTTTTTCTCCAGATGGGTGGACTGAGGCTTAGTGGTGGTTACAGTTTAATGGTAAGGCTGAGATTCTCACTCATGCCTGCTAACTCCTAGTTTGTGCCACGTAGGTCAGAGGAACAAAAGCAATGTGACAAACATGAAAGCAGAAAAGGCGTTCCCACTGCAATTTAATGACAACACTCCCTTTATTTTTCTAGTACTCTCAAAAAGAGATAAAACGGACTTTTCATACCCCCATTAACAGTCCTTAAAAAGCAATTTGGAACATGTATTTTCAATTTAAACCTTACTAAAAACAAGTATCTTTTGAGGTTTTACATTTGTATCACTTTAAAACTAATGTTTTCTCCAATTTGAGGTGAAGAAAATAGCACCAACTATGGTTTCTGCTCCTTCTCAATAACAAAGGTCTGTTTAACATATTCAACAAAATAAAGAGTAGTGTCTACTAACAATCTAATAGAGAAGAAAAAAGAGAAAGTCTTGAGAGAAAAAAGCCAAAAGTCTTGGTTTTCATATCCTTTTGTTCTTTGCTTATTGAATCACAGTAGTCAATCTCTATTTGGTAACAGTCCTACCTGCTTGTTTTAGAAGTGATACCACACTAAAACTCATTAGTTTCAGAACTGTCATGTTTCTAAAGTTGATGGTTGCCAGTTCACGATAATTCATTTAGTAAGTCTAAAACCCACATTTGTCAGCCAAATATACAATAAGCACCTTCAAAAGAGTTTATACTACTTATATTCCTTGAAATAAGAATGGTGCCTTACAAGAGTTGTCTGATATTACTCCAGTCCACACACATAGTAGGTACTTTGGTGCTACAGTGCTCATGAAATTTGTAGCCACAAGTCTGACAACGAAATCCATTTAGCAGGAACTTCTGACAGATATCACAGAAGGCAAGCTTCAGGAAGGTCTTCCGAGCCTGGAACAGGAACACAGGTATAAATTCTGTTGAAAAAAAGGAAAGACTACAAAAGACAAAGTAATTTCCTTCTTGGTTTCCAAGAGGTCTTACGTGAAGAATTGTAAAAAATAAAATAAATAAAGAGGAAGGAAGGAAGGTAGTTAATGTCTGACATTTGTAAAATTCATGCCTAATTAAACCTAAATTGTCTCACTGTAAACAATGGCATAATGACAGCTTTAAACAATCCAACAATACATATGCCTAGTACCCCCAAGAAAGTGCTACTATACCAGACAAAGCATCCAACATGCCACAAAAAGAGCTCTGCTACTTACAAAGTTGTGTGTTGTAAGGGGAACATGATCCAGGAAATCTACTTGAAGTTCTTCTCCAATCAACGAAGCGGCATCAGTATTCCAATCTAAGCGTGCTTTCTTACTGAAGGGCATTTTTTTTTTTAAACATAAAATAAAAAGGAAATGTTTAAACAAGGTAAGAGTTCAAGGCCAATAGTAATGATGGCTACCATTTACCTCATACTACATAAACATAAAAATCCCATACAACACTATCTTATTTAATTCATATGACAAACCTACAAAGTACGATTATCCCCATTTTATTTAAAAATGAGAGAATGGGGACCCTAAGAAAATAACTTGCTCAAAACCATACAGTGAGTGTAAAGGCTGGAACCCAGCTCAGGTGGACTTCAAAGCTTATGCTCTCAGAATAAAGTTTCCTTTAAAATAATGAACTATAATGGGGCACCTAAGTGGCTCAGTCCATTATGTGTCTTGACTCTTGATTTTGGTATGATGTGTCATACTCTTTTTCTCTTAAAAAAAAAAAAAGATAAAAAGATGAACAATAACAATCTCATGATAAAGTAAATATGCAGTAAGTTGGGCTTTGTGACACTGAAATCATATAAAAATTCTAAAATCCTAAAGTGGGGTATAAATACTGCTGTAATAGCAATATTTACTCTTCAATAGACTTCAACCTAGCAATCTGTGCCTAAACAACATAGAAAAAGATACAATGAATTAAAAATTAGCTTCAAAACAAATGCTCTTTTCTCATGTCTTATGTAGTTAATTCATCAGGCCCACTTCCTGAATGAAGGAAGAATATCCTCAGGTAGGGAGAGAACACATACATACACATTCAAACTTCTCCCTTTGCCTACCAGAAGCCTATTCCAGCCATTTTTTTGGGTTATCCATAGCAAATAACTCATTCCTTAATATAATTCCCTATACAAGGACTCCAAGATCATGTTTTGCCCTAATGAAGAGAGAGAAGGGCAGCCCTGTGTTTCCATCAGTCTTCAGGTTCCATCTGTCTAAGAGAAAAGCTAAGGCAGCTCTACACCAGTGTGGCCTTAGATGAGAGTGGACAGCCCCTCACTGTCCCAGAATCCCTCTAGTCTTTAACAGGCACTAGAGATTAGCTTGGGACCAACCTGGGGCCTAAATCCAGATAATGCTGACATCTGCTCCTTCAAAGATCTACACTTCAACAAACTGCTTCCTAAGATGGAGGGAATAGTATAGCGGAATCTAAATTGGCCCCTTTGAGTTGACTCATTTCCTAGACTATTCCCTCAAACTGGAGAACTCCTTGAAACAGAAAAAATGCAAGCTGGAGATCAATAGCAGAACTAGCATTTTCCAAGAAGAAAGAAGAAACTAGCATTTTCCAAGAGATTACTCCCCCCCAAACTCAGGGGGATAATAATGGATAATAGAAGCTATGGAATATTGCTCCTAGCCTTTGATGGGATGCTTCTATCTTGCCACCACCATTAGAAATAAGATTAACTATGGATCTTCCTTGAAGCATAAATTCTCCTGCATCTTTTAGTCCTATGTCTGCCAAATTGCAGGACTCAGTAAGCATTAACCATAAAATAAATAAATGATGAATGAATGAGGTGCGCCTGGCTGGCTCAGTCAGAAAAGCATGCAACTCTTGATCTCAAGGTCCTGAGATCAAGGCCCCACAATGAATGGAGAGATAACTTAGGTAAAAACTTTTAAATAAATGAATTATATAAGAGTTACTCTCTTGAGGATAAGATTCTTTAACTATAAATAATAATGCAAACACTTTCTGAGTACCCATTCTGTCCACTGCATTCCAGGAAACAGAAAAATTTTTACTCTCAAGAAAACACATTACCTGACACTACTGCTTCCATTTATGGAATATTATCAACACCTAATATGTATTCTTTTTCTCAATGCGATGTTTAAACAATAATTTCAAGTTCTTAATATTTTAATTTTCTGAGTTGTCTATGCACAAGGGAACATAAATACATAATATTCTATAGGAAACTAGTATACTTTTTAAAAAAGGAACTATTATTATTTGAAGTCATCAGCTTCCTTACTTGCATGAAAAAAGAGCTGACTTTTAAGTTCTTACCCTTTATGTTCATGGAGAAGTCTGAACACAGCACAGCACTCTGGCTGCAGGCCTCTCACCTTGAGTGCTTTCATAAGGCAATCATGCAAACTCATTCCATTTCGCACATTGACCTACAAACAAAAGACCATCTTTAGAACCAACAACAGCTGCACATCCCTTGGTGAGCAAAGAAATAAATGTACCAGTCTATAAGGATATATGCAGATTTATGACAGCATTATTTGTAATATAAATATATATGCACACAGAAAATAGCTGAAATGTCCAATAATAGGTAAATGCTTAGATAAAGCCTAGAATATGTGTGTATATCACTACTATATTATTTATAATGACCTAGAGGGAGGGGTGCCCATATGTTAATTATGGGAAAATATTTTTCAGAATAATACAAAGAGATTATTCAAAGGGCAGGAAACCCAAATATGTTTATATATGTTGTGTGAGTCTGAAAAGATATATCTCTAGCTATTACATCAAGAGAGTGGCTGAGAGAGATAAAATGATCAAACTTCCCTTCACACAACTCTATTTTAATTAGCTGAGGGACACCTGGATGGCTCAGCGATTAAGCTCTGCTTTCAGCTCAGATCAAGTCCCACATCGGGCTCCCTGAGGGGAGCCTGCTTCTCCCTCTGCCTGTTTCTGCCTCTCTGTGTGTGTCTCTCATGAATAAATAAATAAATAAAATCTCTTAAAAAAAAAAAAAACTTGCTGAAATGTACATGCAAGCATGAACATCCACCAGAAAGGAAAATAAACCAATCTAATCTATAAGCAAACAAGAGTTTTTCTGATGAAAACTTGTATTTCAACCTGTTTGCAACAAGATGGTTTATCTTCCTGACAAAAATTCCATTTCATACACACTTTACAACTGTAAGGGCAAGCAAGGAGAGGAAACAGAGCTTCTGCCCTACTACAAGAACAAACACTACTAAATTTAAATAAATGTGCATACCATTCCAGGTAGCCTCAGTGTATGTCCTTCCACACTCTCCCATACCCAATCTTCAAAAGCTAGGCAGGTACTCAGAGACCCAGTGTAAGTGTGAGTAGTCAGGGTGCTAATAATAGCAGCTATATAAAATTTCGGCTAAGGCTTTAAAAGTTTTTATAAAAGTCCCATTCATTTTGTTTTTCTTTTATTTTTTGGAGAGAGAGAGAGAGCATGCAAAAGGGGGGGGGGGGCGGTTGGAAAGGGAGGGGAAAAGGAAGAGGGAGAAAGAAAATCCCAAGTAGGCTCCACACCTTGCACAGAGCCCAACACAGGACTCGATCCCACAACATCAACATCATTTTGACCTGAGCCAAAATCAAGAGTCGGCCTCTCAACCAACTCAACCACCCAGGAGCCCCTCATACATTTTGTTTTCAAAGGCAATAAAGTTAATTAAAAGTGAGGCAACTAGAGTCAGTACGGCCAGTAGGAGAACAGAATATAGATTTGCAGGGCTTGTGAATTGCCCACAGTAGAGTTCCTGTGTTCAGTTAAAGTGTGACAGCTGACAGTGGCCAATCCAGAGGAGGTGAGTATATGTTTGGATCCATTTTAAAAGTCTGAGGTATTTAAAATGTTCCATGGCAACTTTATTTTAGACTTCTTGAAGCAGTTATACTCTCAGATCCATTAACTTCTTGCTTTTCAGAAACAAAACTAAGTGAGATATATGAATCTGAACTATGAAGACAAGACATCAAGAATGAGGACAGTGAAAAGGAATACATACACACTAACCAAATCATTACTTGCATCAAATACTGTGCAACAGGGCCTTGAAAACTATAGTGCTGTGTTATATCATTAATCTTCATTAAAAGTCACAGACTCTAAGGACGCCCAGGTGGCTCAGTGGTTGAGTGTCTGCCTTTGGCTCACAGCGTGATCCCAGTCCAGGGATGGAGTCCCAAATCAGGCTCCCTGAGAGAAGCCTACTTCTCCCTCTGCCTGTGTCTCTGCCCCTCACTGTGTGTCTCTCATGAATAAATACATAAAATCTGTACAAAAAAAAAAAAAAAAGTCACAGACTCTAAGAGTTAGACAGTTCTTTAAATAAATATCCTCTAATTCAGTGGGGTTCACAAATGTGGCTGGCATTAGAATCATCCAAGGAGCTTATGAAAATATAGATTCCCAGCCTCCTGACTCCAATACATCCAAGGATTCTGCTTCACCTGATTTTGAATGAAGCCCAAGAATCTATATTTTAACCTGTGTCAGGTGATTCTAATGGTCATTAATGGTCCTCAGCTGTGGTCTAAGCACTCATCCAATAAGTAGGCAGTGTACATATTTGTACACATATGTACAAAATAAATGACAAGTTTTTTCAATCAACTACCAATTATACATCTACAACTATTTAAATAATATATGTATCCTTTTGGTCACTTTCCTCTCTACAACTCTCCGTGGACACATGTTGAAATCAGTTAAATCTGACTAATTTCTGGAACCCACTAAGTGATTATGAGTCATTCTGGGTTCCAAGCAGTGAAGCAACCTGAGGATGACTAGAAAATACTAACTCAACCTGCTGGCCAGCAAGGGACTCCTACCTCCTATGCTTCCCTAAAGATGGATGCCTGCTCAAAGAATATGGTTCTTCCAGAGAGCAATGGTCCATCTCTGATCAAAGGAATAGGAGAAACTAACTTTCTCTGCTAGAGCCTTCTCATAAGCTGTAAGAGGAGTCAAGCCTCTAAATCACTGGTTCCAAACTACCAGCTGTGCTCAACTGAAAGCTGTCGAAGGCTACACAGATGTAGAAAAAACTCAAATAATCATAGCTACCATTTTCTTATAAATTAGCTACTGTACTTAGTTAGCATGAGCCTCATTTCATTAAGGTCAGCAAAAAGAGGCTCAAAATATTATGTAACTTGTCTAGATGATACAGCTAATAGAAGGCAATACAGGGATTTAAACTGGGGTCTGGTTGTATTAGAGGTCCATACACATAATCATTATGCCAAACAAAGTTTGTCATTCTTCTAGGCAACGTGGTAGTAAAGAATCAGAGAGACAGGTACACTAACTTCCTGTGGTCTTCAGCCTGCCTTCAGCTTCCCGTTACATTCACACTTCCCATCTGGGCTCCATTTAAGGTTAGAAAGAAAATTAATGAGTAACAATAGGCAAAAATCACCTTGCAAATGAAAGGCCACTGTAGAAATAAGGAGATTACTGTTTATTTTGCCATTAAACTTTTTTTTTAGGAAGGGAAACAAAAATAAATGTACTCAAACTTTAAATACCTCTTATGTTTGCCTTCAGTTCAAAATGCACATGACTGTACAACACTACAACTGGCAGGGTCCTGAAGTTCAAAAAAGTAGTACAAAGGATTTTATTAAGTAAACTGGGGAGAGAGTGGAACTGTCAGAAACAAAGAAAAAATTCTGGACTGGACTTCCCAACCTCAGAACTTTGTCTCATCCAGGTACAAAGGAAAAAACACAATACGCTGATTTTACTCAAATAGGGGCTGGAAAGGAAGAGGCATGAAAGTTTTGAACTGAGGTTTTCTGAAATGTCCCACCAAACAAAGTTAGCACAACTTTACTTTCCTGTTTTAACCAGGTGAGTTTTTTTCCACTGGGATAGTAAGAAACTATTTTGAGCAGTAATTTCTTGGAAAAGTTGGGATTCTGTGTCAGAAAACCAAGTGGCAGTTTCTAAGGTGCTGTACTTTCTAAGCTACCTCCACTCCAGCTTTGCCTGGGGCCTACAAATTTTACCAACATTTTTTCTAGGTAATTTTATTTTTTTTCTGTATACTTGACCATAACATCGAAAAAAATTTAGTGGGCATTTTAATATTCATAATACATACATACATAAAATTAGCTGGAAAGGTTTAAGGGAGCTTTTCAAAAGAAAAATCAAGAAAACCCTCATAAAAATGTACAAATTGTTTGAATGAAGTGGCAGATAAGATGACTTCCAAGCAGGAATAATAATAAAAGGCCAAGGAGGAAACAAAAGTTGGGAGTGTGAAAGGAATACAGCAATATAAAGCAATAAAATCTGCAACTGGAAATCCAATTAATAAAGACCTAAATGACAGTGAAGATTTTGCCCATCTACAAGGTGAATAAAATTATCCAAAATGTTTTTTATAGGCAGATGGACAGCAAAATTTTCTGAGAGGAATGTTTACATACCACTGTTCTTTGCTTGTTTGGCAAGAAAACACGGATAGTGTTGCTTGTCTTAGACGAGTCCGTAAGTTTGCCATCATCTGACGCCCGGCGCTGAAAGCCAAACGGCTGAACTATTGTAGGGGAGATGCAGCTGGGGCCATCAAACACTGTGTCTTTGAATCCAAAACCATTGCTGATCGTCTTCCAGGCCCCCTGTATGTGCTCCATTGATGCAGCTTACACAACACTTAAACCTGTTCAAAAAAAGAAAAAAAAAACTTAAATCTAGAACAAAAGCAACCAATTCAACGACATAATATATAATTAGAAAATAGTAGTATGTGGACTTTCTCTTAAGTGACATTCTCTGCTTAAGTCAGAAAACTTCCATATTCATATATTTCTATAAAAATATTTCATAGACAACTCAAAAATGAGCAAAATAGGGACTAGAAATCAAGATTCATCAAGGGTTATACTACCATTTAAAAGCCAACCTGGAACATGGGCCCAGGTCTCCTGACTTCTAGTCTAATATTTTTTAAATTACATTTCTCTTCTTCTTTAGTTACTATATATTAAGTGCAAGTGACTACCCTTGGGTATGAGTAACATGTTAAGTACAATGAGAAGTGAAATTAAAAGAAAAAAAGAACTGTAAGCCACAATTTCCTGCTTTAAAGGAAGGTAAATAAATTATTTCTAGGATGTGTATTAAACAACTTGATATATAAATGATCTCATTTAATGTGTATAACTAGAGTTTAAATCCCATCCTCCACCCACCCTTTAAAACAAATAAGGCACAGAGAAATCACACTTGTCCAAGAACTCAAAATACGTAAAATACGTAAAATAACCAGATTCTATGTATATTTAAATATACATACATAAAATAACCAGATTCTATGTATATTTAAATTTAAAGTCCATGAGTTTTCCATAACATTCACAGTTCAGTTTTGGTACAAAAATGAACTTATAAACAGGAGTAAGCAGAGACAGTCACCTAGCCAAAAAATAATCAAATGTTTTAAGTGGGGAACAAGAAAACTGCAATAGAAGTCCACAGCAGTCACACAATGATGATAAAGTCAGATACTGTACAGTCAGGACACACCATACCCTGGTATTGACTGGGAGTCAGTAATCATGCAGAAGTGAGGTTTATTCTCCTTCTTTAGAAAATGGTAAGGTTGACGGGAAATTCCATCCTTCTCATACCTTCTTCCCTTAGAAACTTAGTCTTATTAATAGTACCTACCATTTACTATGTGCCTAATATTATGAAGAAGTATATACTGCATACAACCCACTCATACTATCCAAAATAATCCTTAGAGAAAAACACTCTAGGTAAGACTTACATCCCCACTTTATAGATGAGAAAATTTAAAGACTGACCTAGTAATTTAATTGCACTCTATGAATTTAACCTACAGAAGTATAAGGCAAGTGTATAATGATATATACAAACAAATATAGAGGAAAAAAAGGGTAGGGTGCAAACCAAGACAGAGACTCTTAACTACAGAGAACAAAGTGATTGAGTGTCACCAGAGGACAGGTGGGCAGGGGGATGGGTGAAATAGGTGATAGGGAGTAAGGAGTATACTTATTGTTTTGAGTACCGCGTGATGTATATACATGTTGAACTACTAAATTGTACACCTGAAACTAATATTACACTGTAATTTAAATAAAAACTGGAATTTAAATAAAAACTTAAAAAAGAGAAAAGCTACATGTACAAGCATCTTCATTATAGCACGGTTCATATCCTTGAAAAACTGGGGGAAGACCAAATACCTAATAGGGAATTAAATACTAATGTCTATGTGATAAATGAAGTAATCTGTATGTGCAGATGGGAAAAAGCTATCCAAAACAAAAAATGAAAAATATAGTTTGAACCTCTTTCGTATTAATCTAGAAAAAAGAAAAATGCAGAATCATAAAGAGGTGAGAAAATCTAGAATTAGATTAGATTAGAACAGTGACGAAACAACAAATGTTGGAGAGGATGTGGAGAAAAGGGAACCCTCTTACACTGTTGGTGGGAATGTGAACTGGTGCAGCCACTATGGAAAACTGTGTGGAGGTTCCTCAAAGAGTTAAAAATAGACCTACCCTACGACCCAGCAATTGCACTGTTGGGGATTTACCCCAAAGATTCAGATGCAATGAAACGTCGGGACACCTGCACCCCGATGTTTCTATCAGCAATGGCCACAATAGCCAAACTGTGGAAGGAGCCTCGGTGTCCATCGAAAGATGAATGGATAAAGAAGATGTGGTTTATGTATACAATGGAATATTACTCAGCAATTAGAAACGACAAATACCCACCATTTGCTTCAACGTGGATGGAACTGGAGGGTATTATCCTGAGTGAAATAAGTCAATCGGAGAAGGACAAACAGTGTATGTTCTCATTCATTTGGGGAATATGAATAATAGTGAAAGGGAATATAAAGGAAGGGAAAAGAAATGTTGGGAAATATCAGGAAGGGAGACAGAACATAAAGACTCCTAACTCGGGGAAACGAACTAGGGGTGATGGAAGGGGAGGAGGGCGGGTGTTGGAGGGGAATGGGTGACGGGCACTGAGGTGGACACTTGACGGGATGAGCACTGGGTGTTTTTCTGTATGTTGGTAAATTGAACACCAATAAAAATTAATTAAAAAAAAAAAGATTAGAACAGTGATTAATTCAGCAGGATTGTGAGGAATTTTTACTTTCTATATATTAAATCCTACTTTCTGTTTGTGTTTTACTATTACAACAGTAACGTCTATAAAGTCTTTTATTTGTGTAATGGACAGAGGTAGGACAAGATACCATAGCTTTCAAGTGGCAGGACCATGGCATACTGCCTTCTACCTCCTCTGGCACCTAAACCCGAGGCCCTTCACACTCCTAATTCTATTCGTTCGTTACCATCAGGTCACTTTTTAGAGGCATCCTTTCACTACCATAAGGTCACTTTTTAGGGGCACCTCTTTTCCCTAGGTCTTTTTTCCCCCAACTAAAAGAAGGAAGAGATGAAGTTTAGAACCAGATGACAGAAAAAGATGAAGAGGGCTCATCTGAGCATCCCATTAGCCTGAAATGATGATTCCCTTCATCTAGAGATACAGAGCAACCAGAGCAATCTATCTTAAAGATGCAGCTCAACATATTCTTCCCCAATTAAGACTCAGAATATAAGCTAAACTACTCCTTTCCGAACAAACATGTCAAGCTTATTTTTTTTTATTTTTTATTTTTTATTTATTTATGTATTATAGTCAGAGAGAGAGAGAGAGAGAGAGAGAGGCAGAGACACAGGCAGAGGCAGAAGCAGGCTCCATGCACGGGGAGCCCGATGTGGGATTCGATCCCGGGTCTCCAGGAACGTGCCCTGGGCCAAAGGCAGGCGCTAAACCGCTGAGCCACCCAGGGATCCCACATGTAAAGCTTAAAGTCTCAGGACTTTTGAACTTCTTGTTCCCTCCACCTGGAAGGCTGAAACATTCAGAAATAAGTTGGCCTTTCCCATTATTAAGGTCTTCACCTAACACCTAACAGATCACTTTAGAGATGCTTTTGATTTTGACACTGCCGAATCCTGTTCACTACTGTATTCTTAGTCCTTAATATAGTACTTAGAACCTGAGGGCACTCAAATACTTATTAAATGAATTAGGTTAGAAACCAGAATACTGCTGCAAAACAATTTTTTTAAAAGCTTTATTAAGAGAGAGCACACACACATCCATGAGCAGGAAGAGGGACAGAGGGAGAGGGAGAGAGTCCTCAAGCAGACTCCCCACAAAGTGTGGGGCTGGACACAGAGCTCAATTCCCAGGACCCTGAGATCTTGACCTGAGCCAAAAATCAAGAGCTAGACACTCAACCAACTGACCCACCCAGGTGCCCCCCACTCTTACTTTTTAAAAGATAAAAAATTAAAATTAATCAAGCAGTTTAATAGAATAGATCTGTCAGAACTAGTAAATGTTAGTTAAATCTCCATTTAGTGGTACATCTTTAAAAAATATCTACCATTCAGCAGATGACGAACTGCAGTAAGCAGCATACTGTATTTAATTGGGGGAGGGGGTGTAGAGATGGTACTATAAACTACTAGCTAAAGAACTCACTTACAAGGCTTAAATGAGGCCTAAATCCAAGAACATACTTATTTAATGATGAATTTTAAGTCTTGAAGGCACTTACAAAATAGTGCCGGTGCTTAGTATAGAACATACTACAATAACTTCATTAAAAGTGATCAAAGCAAACCCACTTAAATTCTTTAATTATTTTATTTTTCTAAGACCACTTACTAGGCTAAGAAGCATGTTAAGTCAATGTTTCCCAACCTTTATCATGTCACTCATACACAATGATGAACCATATTTGTAAGGAATGCTGAGATCAGCAGACAGGCTAGGAAGACCAAGGGCCCTACCAACTGCCCCAGGGATGATGGATATACCACTAACCTGTTCATTATAGAAGTTCTATCCTAAGGTTTTCCTTAATCAATTTACTAAAGGACACACATCTGAAAACAAGAAAAAGTCAGTTTCTAAAAGCCATTCAGCATCAACACACTTGTCTTAACTGGAGACATTCAGAAATCCCATTGATACTACTCTCAAATAAATATAAATGTAACATGGGGCACCTGGGTGGCTCAGTCGGTTAAATGTCTGCCTTCGGCTCATGTCATGATTTCAGGGCCCTGGATCAAGCCCCACTTCCGGCTCCCTGCTCAGCAGGAAGCCTGCTTCTCCCTCTATCATGTCTCCCTGCTTGTGCTATCACTCTCAAAATCTTTGAAAAAATATACAACTGTAACATAAATGCAAACCTAGCTAATATTCTGATCTCTCCTTCTGATATGTTGACCAAATCTCAGCTAAAAAAACACATACACTCACGGGGCAGCCCGGGTGGTTCAGTGGTTTAGTGCTGCCTTCAGCCCAGGGCCTGATCCTGGAGTCCCGGGATCCAGCCCCAAGTCAGGCTTCCTGCATGGAGCCTACTTCTCCTTCTGCCTGCGTCTCAGCCTCTGCCTCTCTCTCTCTCTATCTCTCTCTCTCTGTCTCTCATGAATAAAATCTTTAAAAAAAAATATATATATATATATACTCATAATACATACCTAGAGACATACTAAAGCTAGAGAGCCCAAAGATGAGATTCTAAATGTGAAGTCTTTCACAATTCCAAAAAGTTTCAAAACAAATGCATTCTCTGATGAATGGAGAAATTCACTATGTTGGAAGAAATCCATTTTTCAAAAGCTAACTCTCTCTATATATAAAGGATTACTACTCCTAATATACAAAGAACTCCTAAAAATTAACAAAAAACATGAACAGTGTCACAGGAAAAACTGGGAATTAAATTCACAGAATAGAAACACATGTATGTGTTTATGTATGTGTGTATATATACATACCTAGTAGAGAACTGCAAATTTTGAAAAGCAAAATAATATTTTTAGCATCAGATTCATAAAATTTAGAAGACTGAAAATGAAAATACCCATCACAGGCATTTGAGGAAATCTACCTCTCCTACTTGCTGATAAGAATGTAAACTGCAACAGTCTAACTATCTAATAGTGTCTCTGAGCTGTTTAAATATTGAATTTCTATACCATCTGACAATCTATCCTACAGGGGGAACAGAACAGCCAGCACTACAGAAATACCTAGCACTATTAAGGAATACTTACTGCAGCATTATTTGTAATGTCAATAAACCAAACCACTTCAGAGCCAAAGCCATAAAACTAGAAACCATTTAAAGTAAGACTAGTTTACAAAAACAAGACCTCCCAGGAAAGGATGGCTACCAACACACTGGTTAAAGGTATAATTTAAAGAATATTTATCCAGGGAAGCTCGGGAAAACAGTGAGGTAAGAGGATCCTGAGCTCACCTGCTCCTAAAGACACATCAAGGCTACAACTACGTTAAGTGCAACTCCCTCTGAAAACCACCCAAAGACTAGCAAAGTAGTATTTTCACAGTTAAAGATATATTTTAAAGGGCCATATTGAAAAGGTTAAGAGAGGCAGAGACCCTGGGAACCTCTGAAACCCCCAGTTAAACCCCAGTTGACTCACAAGTAGGATGGATTTCACAGGCACACAGGTCCTCCCTGGGGAGCAAACCAAACTAGCCCTACATAAGGCAACTCTTGCCCCAGATCTTTATCAACAAGACAAGCCCCCATGACATCTGGCTTAAATGGCCAGCACACTTTATCAGTCACTCCAAGACCCAACACAAAGGCAGCAGTTTGAAAAGCATCTGGATTATATGTGAAGGAGATTTATTGACTAATTTTAGGGTGTGTGCTAAAGGGGCAGGATCTGTAGGAACTTTCTTCAGGAAGGAAAGAGCTGGTGGGCATAATTTTTTTTTTTTTTTTTTGCCCTCCTTCAGCCTAACTGGTGGGAACTAGTCCTGACACTCTCTTTCCATCTTGTTACCACCAGTCACCTGCTCCAGCACTTCCCAATGGACCTGCCCCATCACTCCAAAGCTGCTCCCACCCTGCCACACCCAGTGGACACCCTCAGTGGAGACCAGCAATACCCTAAAACAATTACTGGCCTACCACACCCAGTGGGGCAGCTCCCGACAGGACTAGTGCCCCTCCTACCAGCATGCCTGCAACAGCCAGCTGTGCCAGGGGCCAGTCCTACCAACCAGGGTAGGACACAGTTATCACACCCAGTCACTGCAGCCAGCCGAGCTGGGGACTAGCACCAACCATTAACATGCCTAGAGCAGTCACAGCCCAGTTGTAACATGAAGGCCACACATGAGACACCCATGAAACACCTGGTTGTGGTAACCAGGCAAGACTGAGCTACTAGGATCCACAAGTCACCTTTTACTTAAAGCCACTATTTTGATGACCAAGAGATATAGCTGACCTCTCTAATCCACAGAAACACAGAGAATCAGACAAAACAAGGAGATGGAAGAAAATGTTCCAAATCAAAGAATAAGATAAAACCTCAGGAAAAAAAAAACTAAATGAAACAAACAAAGTAATGGTTATAATGAACTCAGTGAGAACTTCAACAAAGAGAAAATATATAAAAAGAACCAATCAGAGCTGAAGAATACAATAAATGAAAAATACACTAGAGGAGATCAACAGCAGATCAGAGGATGCAGAAGTACAGATCATTAATCTGGAGACAGTAGCAGGATCACTAAACTAGCAAAAAAAGAGGAAAAATTTTCTTAATGAAGATAGGTTAAAAGAACTCTGAAACAATTTCAACTGTAATAACATTAGTATTATAGGGGTCCCAGAGGAGAAGAGAGAGGGAAGGGAGCAGAAAACTTATCTGAAGAAGTAACAGCTAAAAATTTCCCCATCCTGGGAGTGCCTGGGTGGCTGGCTCAGTTGGTTAAGTATCTGACTCTCTTAATCTTGGTTCAGGTCTCAATCTCAGGGTTGTGAATTCAAGCCCTACATTGGGCTCCATGCTGGGTGTGGAGCCTACAATAAAAACTTTCCTATCCTGGGGCACCTGGGTGGCTCAGTGGTTGAGCATCTGCCTTTGGCTCAGGTCATGGTCCCAGGGCCCTGGGATTGAGTCCCACATCAGGATCCCCACAGGGACCCTGCTTCTCACTCTGCCTATGTCTCTGCCTCTCTCTGTGTGTCTCTTATGAATAAATAAGTAAAATTTTTTAAAAAGAGAGAAAGAAAATTTTCACTGCTAAAAGTCAACATAGTAAAGATAAAGATAGATCAATCACAAGCTAGTATAAAGATTAAAAGACAAAAAAATCATTTATATCTACAATAATCAGTTAAAGGATAGACAAAATAAAAAGATGTAAAGTATGACATAATATTCATAAAACATGGAGGGAGGGGGTGCCTGGGTGGCCCAGTTGGTTAAGCATCCAACTCCTGGTGTCAGCTCAGGTTCTGATCTCAGATTTGTGAGATCAAGCTCCATGCCAGGATCTGTGCTTAACACGGAGTCTGCTAGAGATTCTCTCTCCTTCTCCCATTGCCCTTCCCAATTGTTTTTGCTCTCTCTCAAATAAATAAATACGTTAATTAGCAAAACAAAAAACAAAAAACAGGGCAGCCCGGGTGGCTCAGTGGTTTAGCGCCTGCCTTTGGCCCAGAGCCTGATCCTGGAGACCCAGGATCAAGTACCATGTTGAGCTCCCTGCATGGAGCCTGCTTCTCCCTCTGCCTGTGTTTCTGCCCCTCTCTCTCCCCCCTCTCTCTCTCTCTCTCTCTGTCTCTCATGAATAAATAAAATCTTAAAAAAAAAAAATGGAAAGAATACAAATGGCAGTGTTTTTAGAACGTATGAACTTAAGTGACCATCAACTTAAAAGAAACTGCTATATACAGGGATCCCTGGGTGGCGCAGCGGTTTGGCGCCTGCCTTTGGCCCAGGGCGCGATCCTGGAGACCCGGGATCGAATCCCACGTCGGGCTCCCGGTGCATGGAGCCTGCTTCTCCCTCTGCCTGTGTCTCTGCCTCTCTCTCTCTCTCTCTCTATCATGAATAAATAAATAAAATCTTTAAAAAAAAAATTAAAAAAAAAAGAAACTGCTATATACAAAAGACGTTATATGTGGACCTTATGATAACCACAAGCCAAAACCTCTGATACAAAAAAATTAAGAGAAAGGGTTTCAAGCATAACACTAAAAAAGTCGCCAAGTCACAAGAAAAGAGAGGAAGAGAAGGAAAAAGGAACAGAACTACACAACAGGAAAACAGTTAAAATGGCAATAAGTATATACATACCAATAATTATAAGTGTAAATGACCTAAACACCCCAGTCAAAAGACATAAGGTGAATGAATGAATGAATGGATTAAAAAAACAAAAAACAAAAAACCAGCTATATAATGCCTATAAGACACTCACTTCAGACCTAAAAATACAGACTGAAAGTGAATGGTAAAAATGGATATTTTATGCAAATAGAAATGAAAAAAGGGAGGGGCAGCAACAGGTATCAGACCACGTATCAGACAAAATAATCTTTGAAACAAAAGACTGTAACAAGACAAAGAAGGGCATTACAGGGCAGGCTGGGTGGCTCAGCGGTTCTGCACTGCCTTCAGCCCAGGGCCTGATCCTGGGAACCAGGATCGAGTCCCGCTTCAGGCCCCCTGCATGGAGCCTGCTTCTCCCTCTGCCTTTGTCTCTGCCTCTCTCTCTCTCTGTGTGTCTCTCGTGAATAAATAAAGTTTAAAAAAAAAAAAAAGAATGGCATTACATAATGATAAAGGGATCAATCCAACAAGAGGACATAACAATTATAAATATTTATGCACCCAACATAGAAGCACCTAAATACTTAAAGCAAATATTAACAAACATAAAGAAAGAAGTTGACAGGGGTACCTGGCTAGCTCAGTTAGTAGAGCATGCAACTCTTGATCTCAGGGTTGTGAGTTCAGGCTCCATGTTGGTCATCGAGTTTATGGAAAGGAGGGAGGGAGGATTGACAGTAATCCAATAATAGTAAGGGACTTTAACATCCCACTTACATCAATTATAGAGCATACAGACCAAAAATCAATAAGGAAACAGTAGCTTTAAATGACACATTACCAGATGGACTTAATATGTATATACAGAAAATTCCATCCAACAGCAGAGTGTACATTCTTTTCAAATGCACATGGAACATTCTCCAGGATAGATCCCATGGTAGGCCACAAAACAAGTATCAATAAATTTAAGAAGACTGAAATCCTATCAAACATCTTTTCTGACCACAAAGGAATGAAACTAGAAATCATTTACAGGAAAAAACACACAAACATGTGGAGGCTACACAATATGCTACTAAACAACCTGTGGAGGCCGAGAAAAATTAAGGCCATCCCACCTAAAGTTTAGCATTAGCACAAGTACAGCCATCTTAGGCCCCTGTGAATAAGAGCTGAACTTTACAGGAAAAACTGCAGAATGTCCTCAATGTCCTTGGCAGGGAATCCCATATCAGAAAGACAACAGAGCTCAGAATTGCCCTGGGCAGAGAATCCCATATCAGAAAGACAACAGAGCCCACGCCCCTGGTAGAAAGTCCCATATTAGAATGAGAACAGAGCTCAATGCCCTTAAGCCACATATCAGAATGTAAACAGAACTTGAGAAATTCCTCCACCCCTTCTGAAAATCCCCTAGACCAGACTATAAAAAAACCAGCTGTAACCCACTTCGGAGTCCAAGTCCCTGCTCCGCTGTGTCGGGTATACTTGGACCCAAGCTTGAGTTTGCTAATAAACCCTTGTGCGCTTGCATCGGTGCGGGCTCCCTGGTGGTTTCTCGGATTCACAATCTTGGGCACAACAAACCAATGAATCAACAAAAAGATTGAAGAGGAAATAAATAAGACAAATGAAAGTAGAAAGCCAATGTTCCAAAATCTATGGGACACAGCAAAAGCAGTTCTAGCAGGATGTTTATAGCAATACAGGCTTATCTCAAGAAACAAGAAAAATCACAATCCAATCTTACACATACCTAAGGAAACTAGAAAAATAAGAGTCCAAAGTTAGTAGAAAGAAGGAAATAATAAAGAGCAGAAATAAACTGAGACCCCCCCCCAAAAAAAATAGAAAAGATGTAGAGACTATGAAAAATTATATACCAATAAATTTGACAACCTAGAAGAAATGGATAAATTCCTAGAAATAAATGAACTTAGAAAACCAAATCAGGAAGAAGCAGAAAATCTGAATAGACCATTTCTAGTAATGAAATCAATAATTTAAAAAACTCCTAAAAAACAAAAAGTTCAGGACCCAAGGCCTTCACAGGTAAATTCTACTATTTATCTTTTTCTTTTTTAAAAAAGATATATTTATTTGAGAGAGAGAGAGCTCGCACACATGAGAAGGAGGAGCAAACGGAAAGGGACAGAGAATCTAAAGCAGATTCTGTGTTCAGCTTGGAGCCCAACGCAGAGCTTAGTCTCACAATCCTGAGATAACAACCTGAGCCAAAATCAAGAGTCACTCAAACCGCACCACCCAGGTGCCTCAGATTCTACCAAACATTTAAAGAAGGCTTAATACCTATCCCTTTCAAACTATTTCAAAAAAACTGAAGAGAAAGGAATGCTTCTAATAAATTCATTCTATGAAGCCAGCATACCCTGATACCAAAACCAAAGTCACTACCAAAAAAAAAAAAAAAAAAAGATAACTACAGGCCAATATCCCCAATAAAGATGGCTATAAAATAATAAAATATTAGCAAATCAAATTGAACAAGACATTAAAAGGATCATTCACTGTGATCAAGTGGAATTTACTTTAGGGATACAAGGATGGTTCAATATCTGCAACTATCTGATACACATTAGTAAGTCAATGATAAAAATCATATAATCAGGCAGCCCAGGTGGCTCAGTGGTTTAGCGCAGCCTTCAGCCCAGGGCGTGATCTTGGAGACCTGGAATCAAGTTCCATGTTGGGCTCCCTGCATGGAGCCTGCTTCTCCCTCTGCCTGTGTCTCTCTCTACTGTGTCTCTCATGAATAAATAAAATCTTTAAAAGAAAAATCATATAATCATGTCAATATATACAGAAAAGGCATTTAACAAAACTCAGCATCCATTCATGATTAAAAATAAAAACTCTCCATAAAGTGGATACAGAGGAAATAAACCTTAACATAATAAGACCATATATAACACCTACCACTAAGATGATACTCAACAGCAAAAAGCTAAAAGTTTTCCTGTAAGATGAGGAACAAGACAAGGATGTCCACTATAACCACTTTTTATTCAACATAGTACTGCAAATCCTAGCCACAGCAATCAGACAAGAAATAAAAGTGACAAAATTGTCAAGGAAGAAGTGAAATTATCACTATTTGCAAATGACATGATACTATATATAGAAAACCCTGAAGACCACCCCACTCCAAAAAAAAAAAAAAAAAAAAAAAAACTTAAAATGAATTCAGTAAAGCCTAGGATACAAAATCAATATACAAAAATCTGCTGTTCAATATGTTAATAACAAGCTAGCAGAAAGAGAAATTAGGAAAATAATCCCATTTACAATTGCATTAAAAAGAATAAAATATCCAGTGGTGCACCTAGGTGGTTCAGTCGGCTGAGCATCTGATTTCTGGTTTCAGATTAGATGATGGTCTCAGGGTACTGGGATCAAGCCGTGCATTGGGCTCCATGTCCAGAGGGGAGTCTCCATAGAATTCTCGCCCTCCCTCCCTCGCTCTCTCTCTAATGAATAAATCTTAAAAAAAAAAAAAAAAAAAATTAAGAACAAAATATCTAGGAATTTAATCAAGGTGGTGAAAGATCTGTTCCCTAAAAACTGTAAGACACTGAAGAAAATGAAGCCAATTAATAAATGAAAAAATATACCATGCTCATAAATTGGAAGAATATTGTTAAAATGCCCATATTCCCCAAAACAATCTAAAGATTCAATGCAATTCCTAACAAAGTATCAACAGCATTTCTCACAAAATAAAACAAATAATCCTATAATTTATACAAAACCACAAAAGATTCCAAATAGCCAAAGCAATCTTGAGAAAGAAAAAGATGGATTTTAAATCATACTACAAAGCTATAATAATCAAAACAGTATGAAACTAACACAAAAACAGACACCAGCGGAACAGAATAGAACACCCAGAAATAAACCCCCAGTTATATTGGCAATCAATCTACGACAAAGGAGGCAAGAATATACAATAGTGAAGAGTCTTTTCAATAAGTAGTGGTGGGAAAACTGGAGTGAAATTTTCTTACAACACACAAACTCAAATTGGATTAAAGACCTAAATATAAGCCCTGAAACTATAAAATTCTTAAAAGAAAACATAGGCAGTAAATTCTTGGGCACTGGTCTTAGCAATATTTTTTGGATCTGTCTCCTTAGGCAAGGGCAACAAAAGCAAAATTAAACAACTGGGATCACGTCAACCTAAAAAGTGTTTGCCCTTTCACAAAGATAGCACCAAAGGCGAAGAAGGAAGCCCCTGCCCCTCCTGAAGCCAAAGCAAAGGCTTCGAAATCTAAGAAAGCGGTGCTGAAAGGCGTGCACAGTCACAAAAAAAAAAGATCCGCACGTCACCTAAATTCCAACGACCCAAGACCCTGTGTCTCCAAAGGCAGCCCAAATATCCTCGAAAGAGCGCCCCCAGGAGAAACAAGCTTGATCACTATGCCATCATCAAGTTCCCCTTAACTACTGAGTCAGCCATGAAGAAAATAGAAGACAACAACAGGCTTGTGTTCATTGTGGATGTCAAGGCCAATAAGCACCAGATCAAACAGGCTGTGAAGAAGCTCTATGACATTGATGTGGCCAAGGCCAACACCTTGATCAGGCCTGATGGAGAGAAGAAAGCATATGTTCATATGTTCGACTGGCTCCTGACTATGATGCTTTGGATGTTGCCAACAAAACTGGGATCACCTAAACTGAGTCCAGCCGGCTATAAATCTAAATATAGGGATCCCTGGGTGGCGCAGCGGTTTGGCGCCTGCCTTTGGCCCAGGGCGCGATCCTGGAGATCCAGGATCGAATCCCACGTCGGGCTTCCGGTGCATGGAGCCTGCTTCTCCCTCTGCCTGTGTCTCTGCCTCTCTCTCTCTCTCTCTCTCTCTCTGTGACTATCATAAATAAATAAAAATTAAAAAATAATAATAATAAAATAAATCTAAATATAAATTTTTTCACCATAAAAAAAAAAAAGCTAAAAAGTGTTTGCATAGTGAAGGAAACTATCAACAAAATGAAAGACAACCTACTAAATGGGAGAAGATATTTGCAAATAATATATCCAATAAGTGGTCAATATCCAAAATACATAAAGAATTCAAAGAACTCAACACCAAAAAAAGCCTCAAATAATCTGATTTAAAAATGGGCAGAGGACTTGAAGACATTTCTAATTATTTATATATATTTATATATATATATACACATATACATATATTGGTGAGACTGTGAGGAAAGAGAACCCTTGTGCAACTGTTGTTGGAAATGTAAACTGGTGCAGCCACGATGTAAAACAATATGGGAGTTCCTCAAAAAAGTAAAAATAGATGATGATCCACATGATCCAGTAATTTCACTTCTGGATATTTATCCAAAGAAAACAAAAAGATGAATATAAAAAGATATTGCACCCCTATATTCACTGTAGCATTATTTACAACAGCCAAGATATGGAAGCAACCTAAGTGTCCACCGACAGATGAAAGGATCAAGATGTGGTGTACACACACACACCCCCTACATGAATACTACACTCAGCCATTTATGACAACATGGATGCATGGATGGACCTAGAGGGTAGTAGGTTAAATAAAATAAATCAAAGAAAGACAAATACCATATGATTTCACTTAAATGTGTAATCTAAAAAACAAAACACAGAAACAGACTCTACATACAGAAAACAACCTGGTGGTTTCCAAAGGAGAGGGGAGTGGTAGAACGGGCCAAATACGTGAAAGAGATTAAGTACAAACTTCCAGTTATAAAACAAGTCACAGGGATGAAAAGTACAGCACTAGGGAATGTAGTCAATAATACTGTAATAACTTTGTATGGTGACAGATCAGAACTACACTTACCATGGTAAACATTTTGTAATGTATATAAATGCCCGTTCAGTATGTTGTACAGCTGAAACTATTAGTCAATTACACGTCAACTAAAAAATTTTAAATTTTAAAAATAAAGAATATTTAACCAGACTTATTTTTCCCTAGGAAAAAACACTATGAAAAGTTATAAAAGGGACGCCTGGGTGGCTCAGCGGTTGGGCGTCTGCCTTCAGCTCAGGGTGTGATCCTGGAGTCCAGGGATCGAATCCCACATTGGGCTTCCTGCATGGAGCCTACTTCTCCCTTTGCCTGTGTCTCTGCCTCTGTGTCTCTCATGAATAAATAAATATTTTTTTTAAAGTTATTTAAAAATCCTACTTTGTTTTGTCTGAGAAGACTTCTTAAAAAGAAATTTTTGAAGTTTTAAATAGGGAGTATTTTATACACTTTCACACTTAAAGGGGGGGAAAAAACTATTGGGTTTCACTGCTAAAATGGTAAATTATTTTCCATAATAAGAACAGAGCCAATGTCATGTATCTGCCAGCAATAAATTTTTTAAATACTTTAAAAAGGGACGCCTGGGTCACTCAGTGGCTGAACCTCTGCTTTTGACTCAGGGCATGATCCCAGGTCCAGGGATCAAGTCCCACATTGGGCTCCCCATGAGGAGTCTGCTTCTCCCTCTAATGTCTCTGCCCCCCTCTCTCTCTGTGTCTCTTATGAATAAATGAATAAAATCTTTAAAATAAATACTTTAAAGAACTATAAGGAAAAAAAAAAAAGAACTATAAGGGCACCTGGATGGTTCAGTCGGTTGAGCATCTGACTCTTGATTTTGCCTTAGGTCATGATCTCGGGGTTGTGAGATCAAGCTCCACATCTGGCTCCTCACTCACCAGGGAGTCTGGGGAGATTCCTTCTCTCTCCCTCTCTCTCCCTCCCTCCCTCCCAAAATAAATTAACTAAAAAAATAATAAAAGACTACACATGTTGTGCAGTGTCAAAAGTAAACATCAAAAAAAAGATAAATTGGAGATCCCTGGGTGGCTCAGCGGTTTGGTGCCTGCCTTTGGCCCAGGGCATGATCCTGGAGTCCCAGGATCAAGTCCCACATCGGGCTCCCGGCATGGAGCCTGCTTCTCCCTCCTCCTGTGTCTCTGCCTCTCTATCTTTCTTTATCATGAATAAATAAATAAATCTTTAAAAAAAAAAAGATAAATTAAAATTGCTCATAATGTATTTCTTGGTATTTATCCAGTCTTTTCAACTCTTATATAAAAGTATATTGTTTAAAAGAGGGTTGTTAAGTACACCATTTGAAGATCATTTGGTAACAAGAGTTTATATGGAATCTAATTTTAAAATAAGTTTTTTTAGATAACTCTCTTCATATGTACAAAATAGAAGCTTTTTTCTTTTTTTTAAAGATTTTATTTATTCATTCCTGAGAGACAGAGACAGAGGGAGAAGCAGGCTCCATGCAGGGAGTCTGACGTGGGACCTGATCCCAGGACTCCAAGACCACGCCTGGAACAAAGGCAGGTGCTAGACCACTGAGCCACCCAGGGATCCCCAAAATAGAAGTTTCTTTATCACAAAAGTTCCCTGACCTTAAACACTTGTTTGGTGAAGCAGGCTGAGCCCTTTGTGGGGTATAACTAATATAGTACCAATATGGTTTCAAAAAGGGACAGAATCAGTATCGTTTTGTTTTGTTTTGTTTACTTTTTAAGTAATCTCTAATCTCTACAGCCAACATGGGGCTCAAACTCACAACCCCAAGATCAAAAGTCACATGCTCTGACTGACCCAGACAGGCACCCCAAAAATCAGTACTTTAACAGCCAGACTGTTCAGAAAAGAGACCTCAAAAACTCAAGTCCGTTTCTTTTAAGAGTGTAACTTAGTACTTTTTCAAACTATGGGATATATTCCATTAGTTGTCAGGAAATCATTTTGGTGAGTTTAACCAGCTTTCTTCAAAAATAAGAACAGAATGTATTACACAATTTTTTTTTACATTTTTGAGAATCTTTGATTCAGATACACACACATTATAAAAATACATTTTGGGGTGCCTGGCTGGCTCAGTCGGAGGAGTGGGTGACTCTTGATCTCAGGGTTGTGCATTCAAGCTCCATGTGGGGTGCAGCAATTACTTTAATAAAAAAAAAATTTAAGTACTGTTTAGTGTAAGTCTGAAAGTTCAGAATCCCTAGGAGACCTTACATCAATCTTTCCAAATGCAGTAACCCATACAAAATACATCTTCTTACACTTGAATGATCACTTTTTTAAGGATCCATCTAGTCCTAAAGTGTCTTTCTTAGCCCTTCCAATGAACTATGTGTGCTAATTCTACCTTTCATTACATTTAGAAATAGTAGTATCTCCTACTTTATGTAATTCTTCCCATATTCCTGTATTACATTGCTATGTGTACTCAACTCTCAATCTTTTCTCAGGTACAGTTATTTTGTGTCATTATCATTCAAATTTACTATGAAGATATCTAATGTATACACTGAATAATCTGAGACTTCTCCAATGCTAACTGGGTTATATGGTTTACTAGATTTTAAATAATACGCCATTTTTTAGAGGGGAGAGGGGCAGAGGGAGAGAGAATCTCAAGCAGATTCCATGCTGAGAGTGGAGCCCAATGCAGGCTTCAATTTCACAACCCTAGGATCATGATCTGAGTGGAAACCAACTCAGGCATTTAACCAACTGAGCCACTCAGGCACCCCAATAATACACCATCTTTAAGGCATGGAAAGTATATACCCATGGTTCTTACACTATATATAGTCTTATTTACTAAATTAAGTATTAAATTTCTAATATTCATCTCTCTCTAAAAATAGCCCTTCTTCTTTCTCGCTTATCACTTCTTATAATGATCCTTGTTGCCACGAGGCCTTCTATTTCCTGCCTGCTGAGATGATGTTCTTTTCTGCTTTCAAAGAAAATACCAAATGAGAGTGTGGTGGTAACTATTTCAATGAACTTACTTAGATTCCTTCCCCAGTTTATATCCTTCTCCAAAGTGCACACAACAAAAGATTATACTCATTTACAGTCTTGCAACTTTAATTAAGAAAAAAAAAAAAGTCTCTTCTAGATGGTTTCAGAGATTGCAGTTTGAGGCACCTGGGTGGCTCAGTGGGTTAAGCCATCTGCCTTTGACACAGGTCATGATCCCAGGGTCCTGGGATCGAGCCCCACATGAGGCTCCCTGCTTGGTTTCCAGATGTCTCTTTGAAGGCAGTCCTCAGCAGAATTGTGTACGCTCCTATTGAGGCTTTGGGTCCTCTATAATGTTCTTTAGGCAAAGCACCTGAAATTCTCCCTCATAAAGCCTCCCTTCTTGGCTCCCTATTCATAAAGCATTTACTACTCTCTACTTTTTCATACTCATATTATGTACATATATATTAAGAGCACTTGCCACCTTGTATTATACTTACTTACATTATCTGCCTACATATCTACCTGTAAGCTCCTTTAAAAAAAAAAAGATTTTATTTATTTATTCATGAGAGACACAGAGAGAGAGGCAGAGACACAGGCAGAAGAAGCAGGCTCCATGCAGGGAGCCCGATGCGGGACTCGATCCCAGGACCCCAGGATTACGCCCCCGTGAAGGCAGAGGCTCAAACCCTAAGCCACCCAGGCGTCCCTACCTGTAAGCTCCTTAAAGATACAGTACATACCTTCTTTATTCTACTTTGCTCTCCTAGAACTTAGTGGGACACCTGACCCACTGGAGTTACTCAACCAAGACTTCAAAACCAATGGATGGCAGTTACAGAATCTAAAATTTATGTAAATTATTAAGGAAACAATGGCTAATTTTAAGATATAGAATTAGAACCACAAGCAAGCATCCATAAAAAACAGGTTTAACAAAGCCTATATAGCTGTCTGAACAATATTAGTTTGCTCTCTACCATGTGCCAAAACTCACTAGACAAGATACACACATCAAATATTTCTAAAATTTCTAAAAATCCTGTACCAAATAAGTAGCAGCAATAGAAATAATAATGATACTGGCTAATAGCTATTGAGTTCTTTACATTTCAGTGTGTACAACACTACTGAGAAATTATGTATAATAATATTGAGCTCTTTACATATCAATATGTACATAAGTATCAGTTCTTCACATACCATATTTAATCCTCCCAACAACTCTTCTAAGCAAGACTATTATCCTGATTTTGAAGGGCCAAAAAGGTTAAATGAAATTGTCTAAGGTTACTCACAAAATATCTAAGGTCAAAAGCACTCACACAACTTTTACCAGGACTTTATCACACCATCATTCTTTATTCTTAAGGCAGATAAGATCAGGGCATTTGTGAGACAAGCTCTTTTTCAGATGTGGTACCAGATTTCAACTTTGTGGCTGCCTGCTCTAGCTTCCTGATAGCTGGCTTTTTCCTTCTACCCAGGTAACTTATTTTTTAATTATACTTTCATTTAAAACAGGACATAATAATAAAAAAAAAATAGGACATAATAGAAATTAAATTTGGGGAGGGAGGATAAAAGAAAAAAGTTATCCATAATCTTATTCATCTTAACACACATTCTTTGGATATTATCTTCTAATAGTAGAAACACAACACACAAATACCACTTCAAAATCTACCTCCACTGGGGTGCCTGGGTGGCTCAGTCAGTTGGGTGTCTGCCTTCAGCTCAGGTCATGGTCCCAGAGTCCTGGGATCAAGCCCCATGCTGGCTTCCCCCCTCTCCTTTTCTGCGCTCCCCCAGGCTTGTGCTCTCTCACGCTCTCTCAAATAAATAATTTTTTAAAAATCTACCTCCACCTTTATTAGCTATGCAGACTTTTGCCAAAATGCTTAACTTCTCCCACACCATTTTCACTCAATCATTCATGCAATAAACATTACTGAACACTCACTACTAACTAGATGCTGTTCTAGATGCTTAGGTTACCTCATGAATGAGAGACAAAGATCCCTGGAATCAGAAGTACATCTTCCAGCAGAAACACACATGGTAAATTATATGATAATGGGTTATAATCACTGCTGGGGGAATAAAAGGAAGTTGCAATTTATATTGTCAGAGCAGCCTCAATGAGGAGGTAGCAGGTGAGCCAAGACTTGGAAGTCAGGGAGTTTGACTTGCAGATAGCTCAGAGAACATTCAAGGCACAAGGAACAGCCAGAGAAAACCCTAATGCAGGAGTGTCCTGTGCACAAAGAACAGCAAAGAGATCATAAAATTCAGTGAAGTCAAAGTACAGTTGAGGGGAGGAGGACAAAGCAGATAACATATTGCCTTGTATGTCACTGTCAAGACTTTACCTTTTACTGAGTGAAATGGGAAGCCTTCGGAGCAGAGAAGACACACAATCTGTCTTAGATGTTAATAAAAGGACTAACTCTAGCTGCTATACTGCAAATTAGCTACACAAGCAGCAGGTACATAATTACGGAGTTCAGAAGATGCCTGACCTGAAAAATTAACTGCGAAAGAAGATAACAACACTTACTTCACAGAGTTGTTATGAAAATTGTCCAATGTTTGTAAGCACTTAGCATTGTACCTTACAGATAGTAAATGATAACTGTTTATAGCTTCTGCCTTACACAAGCACACCCAGCATAGGAAATGAAAGTAGAAATTCGGCGCATGCTTCATTTGATAAGCAATGTGCCCAATACTCAGATAGCATCAATCTAGAGGAAGGGGATTCTCCTAATTCATATGAAGGCGGCAGCCCTGCTATCTGAGCTATGAACCTTTTGCTATTTAGCAATGTTGCCTTGGCTAGTTGGGTCTTAATCCTCATCCATCCATATGCACAACTGCATTTTGGATCCAAATTCTGTGCTACGTTATTCTCTTTCCAACTTAATTTTAAATATTCCATCATTATTTCTGTAATGATACTCCATTGTGGATGTAATTCTTACTATTTTTAAGTCACATATTTTTTCAAATTTTAAAATCTCTGAAATCAGAACCCATCTTACAAAATTACAAACAACAGTGTGATTTGTCCTAACAGAGGACATGAAATAAACACCTTAAGATAAGAGGCATCTTGCCTAACACCCTAGGCATGGAATTACTCAGTAAAAAAGAATTACATATGAGGGTGCTACTGTCAAATTTTTAATATTTTAAAATTGGCCTTGAGTGACTTTGTTTTTAAGACAGGTTCATTTTCTGAAGTAACTGGCCACTATGTTTTCTTTTTTATTTTTGGTAGGGGGAGGTTTAACCCAGAAAAGGAGGATTGTGATGCTACTTCAAGTTCTTAGAAGTGACAATAGCTTCTAAAAGTTTAGAAAGGGTAAAGATCCAGATTTATAAAGGCCAACATAAGTAGGTGTACAATTTGTAAGAATTTCATTCTAGGTCAGCTTTCCATCAACAAGTTAAGTTTTGAGTGAGATTATTTTGTGGTTTTTATACTCCTTCAAAGAGAAGTAAGTAGAACTCAAAAGACTAGTCCCCAAAGAGCTCTCTGAAACCCTTCTAATAAGATGGCCCAGGTCTTCATTCCTGGAAAAGGTAAAACAGAAAGCCAGGTGCAGGTGAAAAAGCATGCACACCATTCTAAAAACAATGCTAACTGAATGCAGAGACCAACAGCTTCTTCAGAGCTGGGCAACCAGGCTCAATGAAAGTGATAGGAGTTTCTCTACCTTACAATAAAGCCCAAAGTCAAAAAGCCTTGAGCCCACCCACTGTACTCAAAGATTCCAATCAGCTCTTTAATCCTATCCTTTTAAAAGTAAAAATACGGACTACTAAGGATTACCAGACATTTCAGGAAAGCCTCTACCATTGATGAAAAGGACCAAAACAGAGAAAAAAAAAAAACACAACTGAATGACTTGAGCTATCAGAAGAGAGCCTATTAAATGCCTACTACATTAAATTTTACAGTAGGAGATCAAAGAATTCTATAAACTTCTAGAGGAAAAAAAATACAGAGAACCAGGAGTAAGAATGACTTCAGGAGCACCTGGCTGGCTCAGTCAGTGGAGCCTGTGACTCATGATCTTTTGGATCGTGGGTTCGACCCCCCACATTGAGTGCAGACTTAAAAATAAAACTTTTTTTTTTTATTTTCTTTATTTACTAGAGAGAGTGTGTGACAGCAAAGGAAGGGGCAACAGCAGAGGGAGAGGAAGAAGCAAGCTCCCTGCTGATGTGGGGCCCCAATCCCAGGATCCTAGGACCCTAAGATCATGACCTGAGCCGAAGGCAGATGCTTAACAGAAAAAGCCACCCAAAGCACCCTAAAAATAAAATCTTTCAAAAAAAGAAAAAAAAATGGCTTCAAATTTCCCAACACTATTAGACATAACATAGCAAAGCCTTCTAAATTCTAAAGGAAAATGATTTCTAACATAGAATAATCAGCAAACTACCAATAAAAGGTAGAAGAGAGCTATTTTCAGACATTCAAAATTACAAAATGTTTACTCTTCACGATCTTTTTCTCAAGGAATTTGTTAGATGACTTCTTAAAAAGCGGGGGGCGCAGCCCAGGTGGCTCAGCGGTTTAGCACCGTCTTCAGCCCAGGGCCTGATCCTGGAGACCCAGGATGGGGATCCAGTCCCACGTCAGGCTCCCTGCATGGAGCCTGCTTCTCCCTCTGCCTGTGTCTCTGCCTGCCTCTCTCTCTCTCTCTCTCATGAATAAAGTTTAAAAAAAAAAAAAAAAAGGAATGTTAGATGAATAAAAGTAAACCAACAAAGAGAAAAAGTTGAGATCTTAGGAAATGGCATCCACACAGGAAAGAAGCAAACAGAATTGCCAGGAGGCCACCAGAGGGAAATCTCTAGATAACAATTTTGCATCAAAGACAAAAAAGCCATAACTACATGATTAACAACCTCTAACTACCACCAACGAGCACTTATCCATAGGATGGCTTTTTCTTTTCTTTGGAGAATTTATAGAGAAGGTAGTGGGAAAGCTCACATTTTCAAAGTTTTACATGATCCTATGCCCCTTTAAGTATACTCTTATAGAGAAAGTAGTGAGACCTGTGCTGGATCTTGCGATACTCTATATAGTTAAACAATATGAATGAAAAGGTCTTAACAGCATAGGGTTTCCCAAGGCATGGCCTATATATTATTCTTGGCTTACAAAATAATTTTAGGAAATTTGTGGACAGGACATAAAATAACACAGATAAAGATCATGTTAAGGGAGAAGTCTCAGTTTGCTATCTTTAATACTTCTTCCTAATCTTTTTTTTTTAATAAAAAGGAATTTAAAAAAAAAGATTTTCAACTCAAAGCCATTGACAGACCATAATATCTAACTAAAAATTAAATAGTGTTGTCTCACTAAAATAGCAGCAAAGCAATCTAGTACTACATGTAATTCCTATTCTCCAGGCAGCTCCTTCTGGGTTCATTTTGACTATATATTTTGAACCGTGTATTTTATTTTATTTTTTAAGATTTTATTTATGTATGTATGTATTTGAGACAGCAAGAGAAAGGGAGGAGAGAAAGAGAAAGTGCGAGTGTGCGCAGGGGGGAGGGGCAGAGGGAGCCGCAGACTCCCTGCTGAGCAAGCCGGCAAGGCCAGGCTGGATGGGTCCCAGAACCCCAGGATCATGACCTGAGCCATCATGACCTGAGCCGAAGGCAGAGGCTTAATCAACTGAGCCACCCAGGAGCCCTTGAATCATGAATTTTAGCATGGTTCTCTGCATTTTTGCAAAAAAGAAATAACATGCCATACTGAGTCACATCCATCCACCCTCAATACATCTCTACATTTCCAGCAAAGAAGCTGGCACCTGCTTTTCTTCCGCACTTCAGGATAACATTATTATTCTGCCCTTAACTCTGTAACTCAACAGTATCAAACTACTTTCACCTTTTTAAAAGTTAAAGTTCTTTAAAAAAATTTTTCAGGGCAGCCTGGGGGGCTCAGCGGTTTAGTGCAACCTTCAGCCCATGGCCTGATCCTGGAGACCCGGGATCGCGTCAGGCTCCCTGATTGGAGCCTGCTTCTCTGCCTTTCTCTCTCTGTGTCTCTCATGAATAAATAAAATCTTTAAAAAAAAAAAATTCAAAGTTCTATATTTACTATGTTATATATTTATTAAGAATTTAAACTCTTTTGAACTATACTAATATTTATGTTAGAATTTATATTACATTATATTAGGAGTCTTAAACTGAATAGATGTTAAGTATGTCTGTCCTCATTTTACTCATGAGCCCTGTTATTTTTGTTGTATGATTCAACAAAATGTGTGGATTTTCAGGAACATTTATCGCATTGTGACAGAAATGCCTATACAGGTTTTCTACATATGATAATGTTTTAAAGTTTCCTTTAATGTGGCACCTGGGTGGCTCAGGTGGCCAGCATCTGTCTTTGGCTCAGGTCATGATCTCCAGATCCTAGGATCAAGCCCCACATGGGGCTCCCTGCTTAGCAGGGTCTGTTTCTCCCTCCCCCTGTGCTCTCTTGTCTCTCTCAAATGAGTAAATTTTAAAATCTTAAAAAAAAAAAAAAGTTTCCTTTAAAAAATAAATATACTGGGACGCCTGAGTGGCTCAGTGGTTGAGTGTCTGCTTTTGCTCAGGTCTCTGGGATCAAGTCCCACATCAGGCTCCCTGCAGGAAGCCTGCTTCTCCCTCTGCCTATGTCTGCCACTCTCTCTCATGAATAAATAAATTAAATCTTCTTTAAATAAGTAAATAAGTGTACTTAATTTTTAAACATAAACTACTTAAAATAAAATATTAAATAAGTGGGACGCCTGGGTGGCTCAGCAGTTGAGCATCTGCCTTCTACTCAGGGCATAATCCCAGGGTCCCAGGATCCAGTCCCACACTGGGCTCCCTGCATGGAGCCTACTTCTCCCTCTGCCTGTGTCTCTGCCTCAGCCTCTCTCTCTGTCTCTCATGAATAAATAAATATATATTTTTAAATATTAAGTAATAGGTGATTCTCTGTCCTAGTAAAGGAAGGTAGTAAGTGAAAGTCAGTGAAAACACTAGTAGCAAAGGCAATACGTTTTTTGTTTATTGAAATACATTTGACATACATTATATTAATTAATATATTAATTTCAGGTATACACCATAGTAATTACTTATATACATTACGAAATGATCACTGTGTAAGTCTACTTAAAGTCTGTCACCATCCATAGTTTCTACAATATCACTAACTATATTTCCTATGCCATACGTTATATCCCATGTCTTATGTATAACTGGAATTTTGTACCTTTTAATCCCCTCCATCTATTTGCCACATCTTTATTAATCTGATGGACACTTACACTGCTTCGATATCTTAGCTACTATGTAAATAATGCTAAAACAAACACTGGTGAGCAGGTCTTTTCAAATTAGTGTTTTCATTTTCTTCAGATAAATACCCAGAAGAGGTATTGCTGAATCATTTGGTAGTTCTATCTTTACTTTTAAAAAATTTTTTAAAGATCTTATTTATTTGAGAGAGATAGCAAAAGAGAACGACGGAGGGGAGGGCGTGGGTAGAGGCAGAGGAAGAGAGAAAGGAAGCTCCCTACT
The DNA here is from genome assembly GCF_018345385.1 of Vulpes lagopus. NCBI lineage: Eukaryota > Metazoa > Chordata > Mammalia > Carnivora > Canidae > Vulpes > Vulpes lagopus. The sequence goes on from NC_054830.1 coordinate 52,304,698, forward strand.
GAGCAGAGAACTCTATGGTAGGGACTCATCCCAAGACCCCAGGATCATGACCTGAGCCAAAAGCAGATGCTCAATCGACTGAGCCACTCAGGCACCCCATCTTAATTTTTTTAAAGAACTTCCATACCATTTTCCATAGTGGCTGTACTAATTTACATTCCCACCAACAATATATGAGGGCTCCCTTTTCTCCAGATCCTCACCTACATTTGTTAATTCATGTCTTTTTTTGATAATAGCCATTCTGCCAGTGGGGTGATAATCTCATTGTGGTTTTGATTCACATTTCTCTGATTAGTTTTGTTGAACATCTTTGTCTAAAACAGGCAATGTGTTCTGTAAATAGACAAGTCTTTACTTTGCCATTACTTATCTGTCATGCTTTTTTAGTGATTTTATTTATTTATTCATGAAAGACAGAGAGAGAGGCGGAGACACAGGCAGAGGGAGAAGCAGGCTGCCTGCGGGGAGACGGATACGGGACTCGATCCTAGAACCTGGGGATCAAGACCTGAGACAAAGGCAGATGCTCAACCACTCAGGTGCCCCTCTGTCAGGCTTTTAAGTAAGTCTAATCATCAATAAAATCCTAGCAATCACATCTAGAGGTTTTTCTCAGCCTAATGCTCCTTCTGCCTTCCTCCTAAAGAGACTTTCATTCCAGTTGTGAAATGAGTAAGTCATGAGGATAAAAGGAACACGCTCAATGGTGTTTTAATAGCATTGTATGGTGACAGATGGTAGATACACTTGTGTTGAACATAGCAAAACATATAATCACTATGCTGTACACCTGAAAATAAGGTAAGATTGTAATGTCAACTATACTTCAATAAAAAAAGAAAATTTAAAGGCAGAGACAGACTTCCATTATACTGCACTTCCAGGGATTTCTTCTGTCTCCAACTGTACCTCTTCCATCTGTTTTGCTGGCTTCTATTCTTCCTCCTACCTCAACCATGGATATACTGCAAAGCTCTATTTCACTATATTTTACAAGTGTTCCACAGCTTTTCTACCCTGAATTACTGCCTCCATTAGTGAAAAGCATGGACAACTCCATGTTGTTTCACAATCCCACACTCCTCTTTTGAGAACTTCCTTCATCCACAGGAATAAGCCCAGAGCAGCAATGTTTCTATGTTCATATTCATGACCCTGTCCCTCTAGATCCCACACTACAACTGAATGCAGCAAGAATCCAGGCTAGGGAGTTGATATGAAATCGAGAGACTAGACAGAATGAATGGTCCTCTGAACTGAAAACACGTAAACTCAGAAGCTAAAAGATATGATGTTGGTTCATGCAGGTCCAAAACAGTATTTAATGCCATAAAATGGTTAAAGGAATAAATTTACATAACGTATATTTTACCACAGAAAGGTTTGTTTTTTTTATGATTTTATTTATTCATGAAAGAGACAGAGAGAAGCAGAGACATAGGCAGAGGGAGACGCAGGCTCTCTTCAAGGAGTCTGATGCATGACTCAATCCCAAAGCCCTGGGATCACGACCTGAGCCGAAGGCAGATGCTCAACCACTGAGCCAGCCAGGTGCCCCACGATAAACTGTTTTTAAGAAAAGAATGTCTATAGTTACCTAAATCTACTGTCATTTAAAAAAAATAGCATGTTAATTATTACAGAAATTATTACAGAATAATTATTACAAAAAACTATTAAAGTCACTGATACTAAATCTGGAAGCACTGGGGAAGCCCATACACTTCCTGGACTTTGTGATTTCATCTTATATTAAGATGAGGTAAATTCTACTCCTAGTTTAGAGTCTCGCAACCCCAGATGTTTAAAGAAAGAAAGAAAAAAAGTATCCTGTTACTTTCAGTATTTCCAAATAAAACCTAATAAAATTCTTTCCAAACTGCCCAAAGCAATAAAAAACATCAGGCTTCTCTCTTTTCTACAGATTAGTATTACAGGCCTTTAGGTTGTACTCGTAGGTTATTAGAACCTTAGAATACTAGAACGTTCATTAGAAGCATTATTCCTAATATCAAAAACACCCAATCAACTGAGGAATGAATATCCAAATGATGCAATATCACTTAGTCATAAAAAGGAATGAAGTACTGATACATGTCTCAACATGGATGATGAAATACGCTAATCACAAAAATCCATAATACATAATTCCACTCCTATGAATGCCCAGAACAAGTAAACCTATAGAGATACCAAGTAGATTAGTGGTTGTCTAGTGCTTGCTGAGATAGAAAGGTTTGGAGGGTTATACCTAAGGACTTTCTCTTTGGGGGGTGATGGAAATGTTCTAAATTTGACTGTGGTATTAGTGTACAACTCTGTTAATATACCCCCCCAAAACACTCAATTTTATACTTTAAATGGGTGAAATACATGGTAAGTGAAAGATACCTCAATAAAACCGTTACCTAAAAAGCAAAAAAGGCAGGTCTGTAGTAATTCAGTAAGGACCATGTGGGTTTCTGAACTTTCTATTTCCTGACTCCACTCTCTCACATCCTGCAACTTTTCTTGCCCCAAACATCAGTATCCACCCACAAGATTCAGTATTATATTTAATCTAATTTGAAAAGGTTTCTGTTTCTTGCATCTAAGAGTCCTGAGAAAAAACCATTTCTATCCTTAAGAAGTAAAGATATGAAGAGCAGTCACCCAAAAAAATATTTGCTAAATAAATGAACAGCAGCAGCAGCAACCACCTGATTGCTTGCTACATTCTGGGGACCAAACTAAGCATTTTCTAACAATTACTTAAGAACCAGTATAGTTAGTGGAAAAAAGAAAGGTACTGGGTTTGAAATCCAACTTCACTACTTACAGGCTTGTCTAAAGCGACTTACTTTTAAACTACCTGGGTCTCAAGTTCCTCAGCTATAAAACTGTAACAGTAATAGTACAGACAGTACCAAATCACAGTGACGAATAAATAAGATAATGTATGCAAAGTACCTAGCTTAGTGTCTAGTACAGAGAATTCTGAAAGTGAGCAAAAATTGTGGAACTCTCCTATTACAAATTTTTTAGGTAGGAAGCTGAACTTAGTTGGGGTGGAGGGAGTTCATGTATTATACTCACTAGCAAGCTTAAAAACTAGAGCATTGGGCAGCCCTGGTGACCCAGCGGTTTGGCGCCGCCTTTGGCCCGGGGTGTAATCCTGGGGACCTGGGATCAAGTCCCGTGTCAGGCTCCCTGGGTGGAGCCTGCTTCTCTCCCTCTGCCTGTGTCTCTGCCTCTCTGCCATGAATAAATAAGTGAAATCTTTAAAAAAAAAAAAAAAAAAAAAAAAAGATGGAATAAAATTCTGGGTGGGATCTTTAAAAAAAAAAACAAACCTAGAGCATCTGGGCAGCCCAGTAGTTTAGCGCCACCTTTGGCCCAGGGTGTGATCCTGGAGACCCAGAATTGAGTACCACATCGGGCTCCCTGCATGGGGCCTGCTTCTCCCTCTGCCTGTGTCTCTGTCTCTGCCTCTCTCTCTCTCTCTCTCTCTCTCGTGAATGAATAAAATCTTTAATAGAAAACAAAAAAACTAGAGCATCATTTAGTGGCAGGTATGGAGGTTAACCTGAGACCTTCAACTTCTGAGAGTTTTATTCAATTCAAGAACTCCCAAAAACTAAATACGGAATCTTGTGCATGTGTGCATTTACATCTTTCTAGGGAGTATCCTTAGCTTCTATCGACATTTGAAAGCAATGCATGATCCATAAGGAACTGAGTTATCACCAGAATAAGGATTAGCAGCAATTTAGAAACCCTCTGACCAGCTCTTCCTTTGCTCATTTCTGATTTGCTGTTTTATATGCCAGTAAACACATGTTAACAGTTCAAGTACATTTGTATATTTACCCATTATATTTTTATGGAGACTAACAAATGAGATGGGGGATACATATTTATTAAGTAACTGTAGTAAAACTATACACTCTACTATAAGGTAGAAATATTACAATAAAGAGATACAAAAGAGACCAAGTAGCATAATCTAAAACAAAGAAAATTAAAACAATGGTTGGGAGAAGCTTATTTCAAGAAAAAGACATTTATTACCTGAATGTCCTATAGGGCTTGCCTCTTCTAAACTGCCAGTTCCCTAAGGGCAGGGAATCTTCAGCTCCCTCAACTTGCATGAGGTCTCTGACACAGAGTAGGACTCAAACTTACAACAGAATGAATGGATGAGCAGCTCAACCAGTATGTGGTGACAAATTTAACTCACCTGGCACCATGCTCCTTCCTAAGTATGGGCTCCCAGATACTTGAAATGAATTATATACAGGTGGTTTAGGAGTAAGCTGGGTGCTATTATTTAAAAGTTTTGAGGCGGGGGCACCCCTGGTGGCTTAGCAGTTTAGGGCCGCCTTCAGCCAGGGGTGTGATCCTGGAGACCCAGGATCAAGTCCCACATCAGCCTGCTTCTCCCTCTGCCTGTGTCTCTGCCTCTCCCTCTCTCTCTTTCTCTGTCTCTCATGAATAAATAAAATCTTTAAAAAATAAATAAAGGTTTTGAGGCTATAAGTAATAGAAAACTAACTCAAACTGGATACATAAAAATAACTTACTGGGTCATTTAACTAACATAACAAGACCAAAGGTATAATGGCTTCAGGAAAGCTTGGTCCAATGACCCAATGATAACACTAAAGATCTGATTTCCTCTGCTTTCTCTTCTCTGCCTTCTTTGGTGTTTGTTTTGTTCTAAGGCTAGCAATCCCCCAACCCAAGCCATAAGTATTAGTAACTTCAAGCAGATTCTAAGAGCTACATGCATTCTCATCTAAGTCTGGGAGGTAAACAGCATTTCTCAAGGAAGCCCTTAGGGGAGCAGCCCAGGTGGCGATCCTGGAGACCCAGGACAGAGTCTCACGGCAAGCTCTCTGCATGGAGCTTGCTTCTCCCTCTGCCTGTGTCTCTGCGCCTGTGTCTGTGTGTGTGTGTGTGTGTGTGTGTGTCATGAATAAATAAATAAAATCTTTAAAAAAAAAAAGGGGGGGGGGAACCCTTAGGATTAAGCAACCCCCAAACGTGACTTCACATCTCACTGACCTTCAGTGAGTCACTGTGAGCAAATCATTATGTCCAAATAGCTGGGCTTTACTGATTGCTTTAAGCTAATCAAACTCTCCTCTAAAAAGCTAAAGCTAAGGATAAGGTCAATGTCATTAAAACTGAATGGCTGTGGGACACCTGAGTGCCTCAGTCAGTTAAAGCATCCATCCGACTCTTGGTTTCAGCTCAGGTCATGGTATCTGGTGATGAGTCCTGCATCAGACTCCACAGAGTCTGCTCAAGGTTCTCTCCCCTCTGCTCCTCCCCCCACTTGCACACTCTTGCAATGAGTGTGCTCTCTTTCTCAAATGAATAAATAAATCTTTAAAAACAAACTAACTGAATGGCTATGTAACAGGGAATAAGGGTTTCCTCACAGAAAAAAAATGAGATACAGTTACCATGAAAGGGGTGGGGGATAGAAACGAATAGGTGTCTACTTCTGTAGTTTACAGGTGACAATTACTGAAATCAAGGGATTAAAGGAGGGAACTTAGAGAAATATCCTTAAATTAGCCTACTGGGCATACTCTTAAATGGTACAGCCAAGAGGCACCTGGGTGGCTCAGCCAGTTAAGCATCTGTCTTTGGCTCAGGTTGTGATCTCAGGGTCCTGGGATTGAGCCCCACATCAGGCTCCCTGCTCAGCAGGGAGTCTGCTTCTCCCTCTCCTCCTGCCGCTCCCCCTGCTGATGCTCTGGCATGAGCCTGCACAAGCTCACTCGTGCACCGACGCGCTCTCTCTCTCAAATAAATGAACAAAATCTTAAAAACAAAAAAGGTACAATCAAAATTCAGGTAATACATTTAACTTCAAGCTTCTCAAATATTGCCACTGTTCATATAACATCCACCCATGACAAACAAGCAAGCAACATGGATCTTAAATCCTTGTGGCTCTGTACTCTAGCAAATCTCAGGGGATGATATATGGAAGACTAAAGCCTCATGACCAGGCAGGGGACATAATACCAGAAGTTTTCTTGTCCAGCTGCTTCTCTGGAACACATCTGTCATGAGGACCAGGGAGCAAAATTTCCAAAAAGTGCAATATGAGACATAAAAAAGAGAGCTGATAAATAAAAACAAAATCCAGCATCCTCCAGGCAACTACTATGAATTAGGCCCCAAGCATGTATACAAGTGTCCACTATTTCATTTAATCCACATAGTTCTAAGGAAGATGTTCTTTGTTTCAATTAAGGATAAAACCATAAAATAAGTTACATAATTTTGCCTTACCAGAGTTTAAATCTAAACTATGCAACCCAGCCCATAAATAAGTTTCTACATCTACAATGAGATGACCTATACAGACTTTGCTGGCCTCAATTCCTGAATAACAAATGCTGGCAACTGAGTCCAACCAAGTACAGAGTTCTCAAAGAAATCATCAGTGCAGTCATTTATGAACCACACTATGCTGAGGGGCTACACTCTAGGACTAGAACACTGACAATTGTGGAATTCTTCAACTGTAGGATATGCACAGTACAACCGCTGACTGGCAGTCAGCTAAAGTCATATAAGAGTTCAGCATACAGATTCCAAATAGACAAACCAGCTGTTAACACCCAATGGAAGCCATTATGGAATTCTACAATGCTGGAGTTATTTACAAAGTTTGATTTACTAGTGTTGTTTGGCATTTCCCTTCACAGCTGTTTTATTTTAAAAATAAAACCAAGTACCATTCTCGATCACCTGCTCTGTCACACAAACTATAAACATTTTCCACCTACACACATATCCAATTTGTCCTAAATATACACCACTGAAAATAAAAAGTGGTGTTAAGCCACAGTGCCCCTACTAAAGAAATGTAGAAATGTGTTTTTAAACATGCATAAGATCACGCAGAATGCAAAACAATGTCTAGAAAGAGAAGGGTTTCAGATGGGGGAATGGGAAGAGTTCAGCTTAAAAAAAAAAATATGACAATCCCCAAGTATACCGAGTATATGTCCCAAAACAAGAATGCGTTCTTAAGCATAATCATACAATACTAGTTAAAGTTTAGATTCTTGGATGTTAACATGTTCTTCATATATGTTATCAACCACAAATCCAACCAGATGGTCAGTAAAAAAATTTTTTTTTTTTTTAAGATTTTATTTATTTATTCAGAGAGCGAGGGAGAGAGGCAGAGACACAGGCAGAGGGAGAAGCAGGCTCCATGCAGGGAGATTGATATGGGACTTGATCCCAAGACTCCAGGACCATGCCCTGGGCCAAAGGCAGGTGCTAAACCACTGAGCCACCCAGGGATCCCCGTAGATGGTCAGTAAAATTAAGGAGAAAAAAAACAATTTCCAAAACATGCAAAAGCTAAAATTTGCGGAAGCTGCTACATTTTCACATTATGCTTGCAAATGATTCTATAATTGGATAGTAGTCATTATTTTCTCTGTATTTGCTATGGTTCAAATACCACAGGCCATAATAGGAGCCCTAAGAATAATTCTTCTCCATTTTAGTAAAAGGATAAACCAATTTTTCAATGAATAAAAACAAGGGACTGTTGAATATCAACAGTTTTATCAGCCAGAACTAACTAGTTGATTTCTATGGCTCAACATAACTTTCTCAAACTCCTTCCTGAATAGTTAAAAAAAAAAAAATACAGGAATGTTAAGAACAACTCAACTCTTACAATAAATTCGTTTTTTTTTTTTTTTTTAAATCAGGAATACATTCCTGAGGATTTCCATGAACACACACCAGTACAGCCAATGGGTTTTCTACTATATGCCAAGCAGAAACCTCTCTTGGTTGCCTCCAATAGAAGCAGGAGCCCAATGATTTTTATCTCGACACTTTCCAAAAGTAAGATTAATTAACTTTTTAAATATCTAAATGGTAAGGTGAGGTATAAATTCTCCCCATGCACTACTGTCCTCAAGCAACAAATCAAATGGGTACTAAGAGCATAGTACATACCACTCAACCCCCACTCTTCTTCAGCTTTGTTGGGGAAGGCAAAAAGCAGTACTATATTTCCAGAGAGTCTGCAGAGTTTTTTTTAAGTTTGTTTTTTTGTTTGTTTGTTTTTTAGATTTTACTTCTTTATTCATGAGAGATACACAGAGAGGCAGAGACACAGGCAGAGGGAGAAGCAGGCTCCCAAAAGGGAGCCTGATGCAGGACTTGATCCTAAGACCCCGGGATCACGACCTGAGCTGAAGGCAGACACTCAACCATTGAGGCACCCAGGCGTCCCCAGAGTCTGCAGATTCTGAGAAACGTTCCCACAATCCTCATGCCTCAATCTATCAAAGCACCATGTAGCTGAGAAACCGGTTACAGCAGGTAACAAACATTCTGCATATGTAAATATGTTAAGGATCAAACAAAATATAAGAGAGTAGTAAATCTAAGGGCCACCTATGTGAAAAATGTTAAAGACATCAAATTATTTCCTAGTACAACTCCTAATAAGAGGTTGAGAAGTGATCTTAGAAAAACTACTTGTATAATACATTCTGATGCTCATAATTCAGGAGAACACCAGGTTGTGATAAAGGCATTTCAAACTCAACACATTCATTTTAGCTTTCTCACCCTGTGGCCCAGCTCCAGCAATAATTTCAGTGAATTGCTGCATTCAGAGGCTTTTCCAAAAATGAATAAATTGTGCCAGATTAATAAAACATAAGTTAGAAAACCAAATAAACTGTTCAAAAGCCCTGGGAAGTCTCATTTTTGCATTTTGAGTGTAGCAAATGGTATAAAAAATGTTCTGAAAACAAGACTATGTTTAAGGCACCAGATTACCAGAAAGCAGCACACATACTAAGTACTTTTAAGTAGCCTCAGGACAGTCAAGTATGAAAAGACTACAATTATGAAAATGTAACTACCAGTACTTCAGGTATAATTGTGTTTTGAGTCTTCTGCTTCAAGGTCCATCTCCCACCTTAAAGCTTAATCTGAGGCATAAATGTTTGTCTGGAAATGCTACTCTACCAACTTCTGGAGATAGAAACTACAGCACTCACTGAACACTTCTCACTGATTATCTTATCACAATTCCTCTCCTGAAAGATTGGGTTACATTCCTTTGAACCATGGTTAAGAAAAATAAATTTTAACAATCCTGATTAAACCAGGAAGCTTTTGAGGAATCCAGCATACAAGAATCAAAAAGACAGGGTGCCTGAGTGGTTCAGTTGGTTAAGCATCTGCCTTTGGCTCAAATCAGGATTCCAGGGTCCTGAGATCCAGTAGGGCTCTGCTCAGCAGAGAGTCCGCTTCTCCCTCTCCCGCTCCCTCCCCCAGCTCACTCCTTCTTGCTCTATCTCAAATCTTTTTTTTTTTTTTTAAGATTTTATTTATTTATTCATGAGAGACATGGGGGGGTGGGCAGAGACACAGGCAGAGGGAGAAGCAGGCTCCGTGCAGGTGCAGGGAGCCCGACGTGGGACTTGATCCTGGGTCTCCAGGATCACACCCTGGACTGAAGGCAGCGCTAAACCACTGAGCTATCCCTGAGCCACCGGGACTGCCCAAATAAAATCTTTTTTTAAAAAAAGTCAAAAAGGGATCCCTGGGTGGCGCAGCGGTTTGGCGCCTGCCTTTGGCCCAGGGCGCGATCCTGGAGACCCGGGATCGAATCCCACATCGGGCTCCCGGTGCATGGAGCCTGCTTCTCCCTCCGCCTGTGTCTCTGCCTCTCTCTCTCTCTCTCTCTGTGACTATCATAAATAAATAAAAATTAAAAAAAAATAAATAAATAAATAAAAAAATTAAAAAAGTCAAAAAATTCTAAACTTCTCCCTAAGGGTCAAGAAGCAGTTGGGCAGGGAATCCCTGGGTGGCGCAGCGGTTTGGCGCCTGCCTTTGGCTCAAGGCGCAATCCTGGAGACCCGGGATCGAATCCCACGTCGGGCTCCCGGTGCATGGAGCCTGCTTCTCCTCTGCCTATGTCTCTGCCTGTCTCTCTCTCTCTCTCTGTGACTATCGTAAATAAATTAAAAAAAAATTAAAATTAAAAAAAAAAAAAGCAGTTGGGCAAACTTGGGGTTAAGGCTGACTTTGTTTTACCCTTTCCCTACCTCAGCCAAGATAATGTGCCAAATAAATCTTACTATTGCCTTTCTAAGAACACATACACACCCCCAATGTAAAAACTTCACCGGTTTTTAAATATTCTTTCATAATCAGACACTCTGAAAAAATCTCATTTTTGAGTTCTTCTTCAAATACTATCTTATATTTCACTTAAAAATATTAAATTGGTAGAGCAAATGTACTCAAGGCAGCCAGCATGCTGGTGTTAAATGAGGTTTTAAGAACTTAGCAATCTATCTAAAAGCTAATTTCTGAGAATATAGCAATGCATTCTACATGGTTGAGACTGATTTCAGAAAGTCTCTTTCAGTCAAGAGAACTTAAAATTTAATAAGCTTCACGGTTTATTCAGCTCTCCTCTCCGTTACCTCACGGGATTGTTCGAATTAGGCTAAGGCAGGTACTATTCCTATCTCTTTTTTAGATGAAGAAAATGTGAAATTCAAAAGGTTTAGTCACAATTTAAAAGAAGCAAAACCAAACTGCAAATCCTCAGATTGTAAATTACAGCTCTATTACAATACACTGATTTAAAAAATAAAAAATACTTAAGGGTGCCTGGGTGGCTCTCAGTCTGTTAAGTGTCCACCTTCAGCTCAGGTCATTATCTCAAGGTCCTGGGATTGAGCCCTGTGTTGTGTTGGGCTCCCTGCTCAGCAGGGAGTCTGCTTCTGCTTCTCCTTCTCCCTCCACCCCTCCTCGACTCATGTGCACACACCCTTGACGCACACCCGCCCCCCTCAAATAAATAAAATCTCTAAAAAATTAAAAAAATAAAATAAAAAAATACTTGATGTTACTATACTACTTTGAAATAAATATTGTTTCTAAAGAATGCATCAGGGACGCGTGGGTGGCTCAACAGTTGAGTGCCTGCCTTCGGCTCAGGGCATGATCCCGGAGTTCCGGGATCGAGTCCCACATCAGGCTCCTTGCATGGAGCCTGCTTCTCCCTCTCCCTCTCTCTCTGTGTCTCTCATGAATAAATAAATGAAATCTTTAAAAACATAAATAAAAAAGAATACATCAGATCTGTATGTGGAAGACAGGAAAATACATACCATGCCTTATATAACACAATTTATTTATTGTTTTTTTGAAAGAATTTAATGCCCTGAGCCAAAGGCAGATGCTCAAACACCAAGCCACCCAGGCATCCCACCTTTATTTATTTATTTATTTTTTGAGATGTCTATATTTTTAAATAGCCTGTTACTCACTGACATCTAAATTGAAGATTTACTTGTATTTCTTTCCCCTCTACTTGGCATGTTTTATAACATGCTAATGTTAAATAATATATGAGAAGCACATAGTGTTAGCCTGAGATAGAAAATGTTACCCATTATCACTCATTATACAAGCAATGGTGGTTCTACTGATTATAATAATCAAAAACTCTGCCCAATAGCCTTTAAAAACCTCCAGCCTAGGTTTTTCTAAATTGAAAACCTAAAGCTCTTAACCACTATGGTATACTGTACTCAAATATTAAACCCCAAGGTCCAAAGTACAGATCAACTAACTATGAAAGAGTCTGTTTAGCTTTCACATTACTAGAATAACATTAACTATAGGGGTGCCTGGGTGGCTCAGGTGGTTAAGCATCTGCCTTTGACTCAGGTCATGATCCCAGGGTCCTGGGATCAAGCCCTGCATCAGCTCCCTGCTCAAAGGGGAGTCTGCTTCTCCCTCTCCCTCTGCCCATCCCCCCAACACCTTGTTCATGCTTGCTCTATCACTCTCTCAAATAAATAAAATCTTTAAAAAAAAAAAAACATTAACTATACACTATCTTATTCATTTGTGCTTTGCAACGTGTCTCTATATTCCCAGAAATCCTATGTAGAGCCTGCATGGGGCAATTCTGGATACTTTACCCATTAGTCTATCTTGTACTTGGACTTGTACATGACATCAACACACTGCTAAATTACTTACAATTAACCAATACCACTTATTGGAAAATAGTCTCTGCTTCGATTTATCATTTCCTCAAAAGGTTATTTTTTCTTTACCAGGATAGGACAAATAAGATTTAATATCAAAGAGAAAATAAGCCAAATGCCATGTATAACTTATAGTGACTTAATGCTTAAGAAAAATATAAAATATCCTAACTCACTGCTCTTTAAGTAAAATATGGGTAATAGCAGCTCTATTAACACTATATAGTTACATAGCTGTATTTGAAGTATATGTCGGTTTATATTTTAACTAGTAAACTAATTCAAGTATCTAACACTTAAGTATCATTTCTGATAAATCATAAAATCAGAAAATAGACTGGGGGGCAGCCCCGGTGGCGCAGCAGTTTGGTGTTGCCTACAGCCTAGGGTGTTATCCTGGAGACCAGGGATGGAGTCCCACATCGGGCCTCCTACATGGAGCCTGCTTCTCCCTCTGCCTGTGTCTCTGCCTCTCTCTATGAATAAGTAAATAAAATCTTTAAAAAAAAAAAAAAAAAAAAAAGAGGGATCCCTGGGGGGCGCAGCGGTTTGGCGCCTGCTTTTGGCCCAGGGCGTGATCCTGGAGACCCAGGATGGAATCCCACATCAGGCTCCCGGTGCATGGAGCCTGCTTCTCCCTCTGCTTCTCCCTCTGCCTGTGTCTCTGCCTCTCTCTCTCTCTCTCTCTCTCTCTGTGACTATCATAAATTAAAAAAAAAAGAAAGAAAGAAAATAGACTGGGAATTTAAGGTAGGAAAAACGGTAACAAAGAAATAAAGTAGTTCATAGTTTTTAAAGACTAATAGCATTATCTATCATATAAAATTCCAAGCATCTTTTTTTTTTTAAGATTTTATACATTTATTTATTTATTGAGAGAAAGAGTACGAGCAGGGGGAAGGGCAGAAGGAGAGAGAGAATCTGAAGCAGTCTGCACATCCAGCATGGAGGCTGACCTGGGGCTCAATCTTCATCTCCTGACCCTCAGATCATGATCTGAGCCAAAATCAGGAGTCAGAAACTCAACTGACTGAGCCACCCAGACACCTCTAAAATTCCAAGCATTCTAAACACTCTCATAAGAATTAGCAAAATTTGCAGAGAAAACTTTCAAAAAGAGAAGTCCCTCCATTAAATGTTAAATGTTTAAGATAAAACATCAAGGGAGTACCCCTAATCACTCCAAGTTTTAAAGGCTTCCGTGTAGGCTCACAATCCTCACCCGAAGTGCTTGCATATATACTGGATACACTTTACACATAAACAAGTGATAACGATGTTTCTTAAAAGTTTATGAAACATTGATTAGTGAAAACATTTTAGAAAGAAGAATTTTTTGATTTAGTATTAAACTAAATCCCTAAATCAAATATCGAAGAAAAGTTCTCACATATAAAGTATTACACCAATTGATTATCATCTTACAGAGAAAAAATAATAATGGAAGTAAGTATTTCCACTTAAGTCAATGAAAGTTGATCAAAAAAAACTCTTCAAAGGGGCTATCTCTGAGGGTTCTATGGAAAATGAGGGCTTGGGAGAGGCAAATCAGTTTAAAACTTGGATCCCAGGGGATCCCTGGGTGGCTCAGCAGTTTGGCGCCTGCTTTCAGCCCAGGGCGTGGTCCTGGAGTCCTGGGATCGAGTTCCGCCTTGTTGTCGGGCTCCCTGCCTGGAGTCTGGTTCTCTCTCTGCCTGGGTGTGTCTCTCTCTGTCTAGGTCTCTCATGAATAAATAAATAAGATCTTTAAATTAAAAAAAAAAAAAAAAAAAAAAAACTTGGATCCCTGCCTTCAGTTACCTTCAGAATTTAGTTTAAAAAGAAATATGGGGATTAGGTGGGGTCAATAGTATAAGGCCTGTAAGAAGGAAATAAAACTACCATGGATCATAAAGGAAATTATGAAGTTGAAGGCATTCCCAGAATTCTTACAAAAACACTAAGTCTGCATCATACATAGGGGTTAAATTCTAGAGTGAAAATAGGGTTTAGGATAGAATCAAAATTACCCTACAAAATCCCTTTAATCTCTCCTTAAGTAGATGGCCTATATTTAGAGTATTTACTCCAGGTCTTTCTTCCTCTTTAAAATAAAGATCATATTTTACCTATATCATCAGACTGTTGGAAGATTAAATGAATTAAGGTCAGCTCTTAAAAGAACACAGCAAGGTAGTAGCCTACTAAGGTAAGCTATTATTTATAATAGCTTTTTTTTTTTTAATGTATCTTTAGAAAGTTACTGCACCACAGTCAAACTAAAAGGTTGTGTGAATTGAAAATAACAAAAGAATAGATCACTTTTTTCAAATGCAATCAAAATCTCACAACATATACTCAGTATGAGTAATGGTGGCTGAAATTGCCTGCAGTATTAAAAAAACTTTTAATTTTTTTGGCAGAGCGAAAACATAATTGAATACTCATATTTTAAAGTGCTTATAACGCAACTTCACTATTCATTTTCCTTTAAGTTCACTCCTTTCTTCAGTCCAGTCTTGCTCCACCTGAGAGATCAGGTGATCAATTTTTTTTCATGATTTCCCCAAGCTTCCTTTAGTGTTGTTTTAATTCAATTGGTCACACAACGCTGAAAAAAAAAAATCACCCTCACACAGAAAGTTTCTGCTGACAGACATGCTCAAACACTTAAAAACTCAAATGTCATCTCATCCAAGCTAGGAAATAATCATATGTCTAGTTTGGAAAAGGCTTAGGTTACAGTTTTCCAACCAGTCCAAAAGGGCACTTTGATGCACTGCAAGGTGGTGTGTGTGTCAATATTTTGAGTTTCCTCACTCCTCTTTCTCAATTTCTGACCACAAACTGGCAACTTCATCAGATGACTGGGCAGCATAAAAGCACATGAGGAAATGTGACACTTTACCCTTCTAAAAGTTAGCAAGCCAGGGCTGCCCAAATTTAGAAAGGACTCTAACTTTTTAAAAGGTAATTGGTATAAAAATACAAGTTAAAAATCAGCTAGCTCAAAACAATATGTTAAAGCAATCAGCCCCACAGTAAAAGACCTCTGGGAACAATTTCATTTTTAACTCTTGCTACAAATCAGTTTTTCATTATTTTTAATTTAAGTCACTTTGTTTTTAACACTTTTTAAGCCCAAGTTTTACTTCTCATCTCCAAACCTGTCACTTTCTTTATTTAGACAGTGACTGCTAATTCTAAAATGAACACACTCATTTACAAAGTACACCATTAACAAAAGTACCAAAATATACAACGCACAAATAAAATCTGGTTTAAGGATAATCATTCTGATGGCCATGTAATAATGAGGTAATAAGATGTCTGCATAGTCAAAGGGGAAGGAAGGGAAACAAAAAACACCCAGATATTTTACCCTAATACCTGGACACACAGACTTAATTAACCTTGTACCACTAAATTATTTATTTATAATTTTTTTGAAATTGAAGCTCTATGCCCAATGTGGGGCTTAACGCATAACCCCAAGGTCAAGTGTTGCATGCTCTACCAACCAAGCCAGCCAGGCAACCCTATATTCCACATAAAAAGCATGAATTTTAGTGGCAAATCTTGCATAATCAACAGGTAACTGAAAAGATAGCATTTTGCTTTCCTCAAGAATAAAGATATAAAATATAGGGATGCATCAGTGGCTCAGTGGTTGAGCATCTGCCTTTGGCTCAGGTCATGATCCCCGGGTCATGGAATCAAGTCCTGCATCAGGCTCCCTGCAGGAAGCCTCCTTCTACCTCTGCCTATGTCTCTGCCTCTCTCTCTCTCATGAACAAATAAAATCTTTCAAAAAGAGACATGAGATAAAAAATAAATAAATCCACTATTCTGCAAACTGGCACAGGCAGACACTGGAATTTGTCCTCGAGATGGGAGGTATTCCTTTAGGTTTACAACTTGGCAGAACAATTTCAAGAAGTAACCATCTGAGTCAGTCAAATCTCCTATAATTCCTTCCAGAGTCAATGGCTCTCATATAATAAAGATTTCCTTAGTCTTCAGTGGTACTGCCAAAGGTATCCACCTTCCTTGCTTGAAGAGCTTTTAAGAATTATAAGGCGGCACCTGTAAAAATTGATAGTATTTTTTTTTTTCAGTATATTTTAAACCAAGTTTTCAAGAATAATTTTCTTAAAACAAGGACATGAGGGCAGTCCGGATGGCCCAGGGGTTTAGCGCCGCCTTCAGCCCAGGGTGTGGTCCTGGGGACCCAGGATCGAGTCCTGCGTCAGGCTCTCTGCATGGAACGGAGCCTGCTTCTCCCTCTGCTTGTGTCTGTGCCTCTCTGTGTGTGTGTCTCTTATGAAAAAAATAAACAAAATCTTAAAAAAAAAAAAAAAAAAAAGGACATGCACACAAGTTTCCCCCATAATTAGACCATTAATTCATTAAAGCTCTAAATTATACCCAACTACTTGGAAAACAAGGATTAAAAAAACAAAATGTGAAAATGTAACCTATGTAATTATATACCAAAGTATGAATGCCTTAAGGAAAAGAACTATGTGTATTTGCTACATCTTGTCATACTCCATCACCCAGTATAGTACATCTTACATAAAATTAGGTGTTCAAATATCTGAATAAAATACTAATGGAGAAAAGATATAATTACAATATTTATCCTAACCCTTTTTCATGAATCACCATCTACCAAATAAAAATATTAATATATAATCGAAGGAATCAGATGCTTCTGTATATACTGCAACCAGGCACAGAACTGAGAGGGAAAAAAAAGAATAAGGAGCACTATTCATTCAACAATTTCTAAGAATCTACTTTCAACTATTAGCAGCTTTGAAGAATATAAAATTCAGAAAGACATTGCCCCTTGCCTTCCAGAAGTTTTTAATGTAGAAGAAAAGAACCATCATTTACCAAAGACTAACTATATGCTAGGCATTGTGCTAAGAACTTTCAGGGTAACAGGCACTCCTCTACAACAAAATGTGGCAGCCTTTTGGGAGGGGGGTGAGCTTGTTTTGTTTTGTTTTTTAAGATTTCTTTGATAGACAGCATGAGCAGGAGGGGCCGAGGGAGAGGGAATGTGAAACAGACTCCTCTCTGAACTCAATCTCAGGATCCTGAGGATCACAACCTAAGCCAAAACCAACAGCAGGTCACTCAAGCCACTGTGCTATCCAGGTGCCCCTTAAGAAAATTCTGAAATTGAAGTGTGGAAAGGTCACTTCTAGCTTGAGTGAAGAAAGAGGTGGACAGTCAAGGATGACTTCATTATAGTACTTGAACTAGAAGGGGTAGCATTTTAACAGATGATACAGAGGTAAAACAAAAGCCAAAGAATATCCAGGGAATAAGAGTACAGGAAAAGCTTGGAAACAAGTCTGATGAAGAATAGTATAGTCTTTTACCTTTTTTCTTTAAAGATTTATTTATTTATTTATGATAGACATGGGGGGGGGGCAGAGACACAGGAGGAGAGAGAGAAGCAGGCTCCATGCCAGGAGCCCGACGTGGGACTTGAACCCGGGACTCCAGGATCACACCCTGGGCCAAAAAGGCAGGCGCTAAACCGCTGAGCCACCCAGGGATCCCCTAGTCTTTTACTTTTTATACAACTTTTCTTTTTATTTTAAATCTTCATATTTAATGATTTACAAACACTATATAAATAGCACTCCTCCCCATTCAATACCCTCTAAAACTCTTACTCTGCTTTTTTTTTCTATAGCATCCTACATGTTTTTAAAATCCTTTTAAAAATGTTTGCTTTACCCTTCCCTATCTTCCCCCATCTAACCCCACCAAGTAACCTATGTTAACAATCTATTATTATTGGTATTTTCTTCAGGCTTATAATCCCATACAGATGTCATATGTACATAATACATACTCTTTTAATTACAATTTATATTTTCCAATTAGTTTCTTAAAAGATACACTAATCACAGTGGCATCTCATGGCTCAGTCTGTTAAGCAGCCAACCCCTGATTTTTGGCTAAGGTCATGATCTCAGAGTCCTGGAATTGAGCGCCCCGTGGGGCTCTGTACTCAGCAAGCAGTCTGCTGCTGATTCTCTCTCTCCCTCTACCCCTCCCACCCTGTGCTCACACATAAGTGCTCTAAAAAATACATAAATCTGGGATCCCTGGGTGGCGCAGCAGTTTGGCGCCTGCCTTTGGCCCAGGGCGCGATCCTGGAGACCCGGGATCAAATCCCACGTCGGGCTCCCAGTGCATGGAGCCTGCTTCTCCCTCTGCCTGTGTCTCTGCCTCTCTCTCTCTCTCTATCATAAAAAAATAAAATAAAAAATATATAAATCTAAAAAAAAAACAAAACAAAATAAAAACAAAAACCACTATTTACATAATACATGTTCATGGGGGGGAGGGTCTGAAAAATATGAAAAAATACAAAAAATAACCACCTATAGATGGCCCTTGCCAACATTTATGGACATATGTATCCAATCTTTTCTTCCACTTAATAGATCTTTTCACACAGGATAAACTAAAATCATCTTTCACTGGTTCACAGAAAACATTTTAGATTAAAGGATATAAGGTATTAAGAAGGTAACTACACTGGGACGCCTGGTTGGCTCAGCAGTTAAACGTCTGTATTCGGCACAGGGCAGGATCTCAGGGTCCTGGATTGTGAGTCCTCCATCAGGCTACCCACAGGGAGTCTGCTTCTCCCTCTGCCTATGTCTCTGCTTCTCTCTTGTGTCTCTCGTGAATAAATAAATAAAAATCTTTTTAAAAAAGTTTATTCTTTTCAAAAAAGATGAGTCACTAGTTGTGTGATATCTATTTAAAGAACATTATGTACAAATACATTTATAAGGGTAAAAAAAAAACATACAAATATAGCCAACTTTTCAGTCTCTTGTTTGCTCATTAGATTTAGCAGTAAGAAAAAAGCCTAGCACCACTTCACATCCATTAGGATAGTTATCAAAATATGGAAAATAGCAAGTGTTGACAAGAATGTGAAGAAACTAGAACCCTCATGTATTCTTGGTGGAAATGTAAAATGATGCAGTTGCTCTGGAAAATAGTTTGGCAGTTCCTCAAAGAGTTAAAACCAAATTATTATATGATACACAAATTCTACGCCAAGGCATACACTCAAGAATTGAATGTAGAGACTCAAAAAGATACTTGTAAACCAATATTCATAGTAGCATTATTCACAACAGCCAAAAGGTAGAAGCAACCCAAAAATCCATCAGATGAATGGATAAACAAAATATTTTACACACACACCCACAGAATATTATTCATTCATAAAAAGGAATTAAGTTTTGATATATGTTACAAAATGGATGGACCTTGGAAACACATTAAGTAAAATAAGCCCGATGCAATATCACAAATTCTGTATGATTTTCCCTTATGTGAGGTACTTGGAATAAGCAAATTCATAGAGAGAAAGTAGAATTTACCAGAAATAAATGAGAAGGATTGGAGTTCCATTCAAGGGGTACAGGATTCTGCCTGGGATGATGAAAATGTTACGGAAATAGAGTGGTGATGGTTGCACAATGCCGTGAATGTACTTACTGCCAATGAACAGTATACTCAAATATTGTTAAAATGGTAAGTTTTATGTATAGTTTACCTACCCACACTCCCCCCAAAAAGCCTAAGGGGCCCATTTCATATTGTCAGCTAAATACGAATCATGAAGGTCATGATCTCTACTCTCACGATTCAGAATTCACAACTGCACTCTAATTCCAGTCCAGACTAACTTGAAGGAAGGTAGAATATCATATATCCCCTCACATTCTCTCTGGTTAAAATTCTCTTCCATGTATAAAGCCTATGAATGCAGAAGGAAATAGCCAGCATGACAAGAGTGCTTGAGCCAACGAAGCAGGGAGCTGTTAAAGAAGGCAAAAGTCCTCAAGGAGCTAGCAGTGAGAGCCCAGAGCACTCTACAAATAATGCCCTATAGAAGGGGAAGCTAAGCAAGGTCTTGTTCAAAAGATATCCTAAGTTACAAAGTTCTAAGTTGGGGTATCCCTGGGTGGCTCAGCAGTTTAACGCCTGCCTTCGGCCCAAGGCATGATCCTGGGGTCCCGGGATCGGGTCCCGCACATCGGGCTCCCTGTGTGGACCCTGCTTCTCCCTCTGCCTGTGTCTCTGCCTGTGTGTGTGTGTGTGTGTCTATCATGAATAAATAAATAAAATCTTTAAAACACACACACACACACACACACACACCAAAGTGCTAAGTTAGTAAGCATATCCTCTTAATAGTAAGCATCTGTGTATTTGTGATGAACAGTAGGAAGGAACTAAGTCCACAGGTGATTAACCTCTGAATCTCCACTCATTCAGTTAGTTAATAATTGTTATATAATCAAGACAAAGCTTTAAGAATTGGAGATTTATAAACAAGAATAAGATATGCCCTACTTTTAAGGAACTAGCCAGAATTGTAGGGTACCTACACAAAAAATTAAATTCAATAAATACTCTTTAGCATCTTACATTCAACAGCTTGGCTGCAATCAGGTGTCAGCCATTATGCTAAACTCTGGGTAGTCAAAAGTGACTAAGATACAATCTTCTAGGAAAAGGAGTAAACAAATACTTTAATAGGCGTCACAATATATACATATAAAATCTATAGTGCATAGTACCAAAAAAGAAAACATTTAAGTTTAAATAAAAGGTCTAATAAAACTTAGTCTTAATACTAAGTGTTGGAATATAGACTCAACACTTTCACTGACGCACACAAGCCTGGTCCCTCAGCCTCTCAAAGGGAAAGTTTTTTACAAATATCAATAAATAGGAAGGAACTGCATATGGAGTAGAAAGCATTAATTTCAGTTTACAATCAACAGGATGGTAAACTCACAAATGATTACATGATAAAGGCTATACGAAAAATAAATGCAAAGTGAAGCTTTAAGGTGGGGCTCGAGGAAGGAAACAAAATAATGAGAAAAGGAGAAAAAGATCAGATGATATTTAGAAAATAGTGTTCAAAACAGCTCTTAAAAGAGGAACAGATAAAAGTAAGGAAATTGTGTCAATCTCTCCTCATTAGATAAGGTCTTTGAAGGCAGGAACTTGCTTCGTTCACCCTGTACCAAGCATACTAGCCTGAACCTACTTGCCATCTAAGACTTTACTGAAAGATACACAGCTAGTGTCTTTAAGTAACTGGCTCACGGGGCACCTGGGTGGCTCAGTGGTTGAGCATTTGTCTTTGGGTCAGGGCGTGATCTTGGAGTTCTGGAATCGAGTCCCACATCAGGCTCCCTGAATGCAGCCTGCTTCTCCCTCTGCCTGTGTCTCTGCCTCTCTCTCTCTCTCTCTCTCTCTGTCTCTCATGAATAAATAAAATCTTTAAAAAAAGAAAGAAAGAAAGAAAGAAAGAAATGAGAAATAAAAACTCATAATTTTACAGACATATTAACATAGTTAAATGTTAACTAGCCTGACTCTTCCATCAGCAATGTACACGGATGGAAAAAACTAAACACTGTCCAAATGTGTTGCCTAGTAGCTTCAAAGAAATCAGACTACTTTTGCTTTCTTTTTTTTTTTTTTTCTACTTTTGCTTTCTGTAGCAGGATGGAAGAAAATAAATAGAAGACCTTGATTCCAACAGTAAAAATGCACTTATGCTTGTTACTATATGACAATAAATGGAATCCAACAGGTAGAAAGAAGAACAGATAAAAGTGAGGCAAGTCCACCAGTAAAGTCCACAAGGTCTCACCAGCATTTAAACACACTGGGTCCCTTAAAACATTGATTATTGTTGCCTACTGCTTCCCATTCATTAACCAAAAATGCCAACAATTTCAAAATCACAAGGATTTTCAAATTCGAAACTAGCTTTAGGATTGTTAATCCTCACCCCTTAAGATCCCTTAGAATCTGATCTAAAAATAAAACTATGTGTCAAGTGTTCCTCAAGAAAAACTATGTACACTGATTGGAATGTGAAGCAATTAACACACTTTGTGAGTGATTTGCCAAAGAGACTTCAGATAGCCTGGGCCAAAACCAATAACAAAGAAACAACACCCACTTGACATTTTCCTTGGTTAAACTGAGATTTTAGAAGCAATTTTAGAAAAAAGGCTAAAAGATCTACAGCTAACCACTAAAATCATTGAAAGCTATACAAGTATTCTGGGAGAAATGGAGGGATGAAATGATTCAACCACTGAAAAATAAAAGATGAAAATCTTAATATGAAAGCAAGGAATTTTTATTCCACCTTTTAAGGCAAGGATAAAATACCCAGTCATTACCATAATGAGAGATGACAGGCAAGGTAGTTAAGCCCTACACCAGAAATACCAACTAAAGTGTAACACAAACATCTAGTATTGGGACACCTGGGTGGCTCAGTGGTTGAGCATCTGCCTTTGGCTCCCAGGTCCTGGGATCCAGTCCCACATCAGGTTCCCTGCAGGTCTTTACCTATGTCTCTGTCTCTGTGTGTCTCTCATGAATAAATAAATAAAATCTTAAAAAAAAAAAAAAAATCTAGCGTTACATTTAGCACCTAATCAGTTTAGCAAATAGGAATTCTTAACCGTCCATACACATAAACACATACACACAAAGTATGACAACCTCAAACTCTATATAACTTTATCCTAAATAAACCTACTGTTCCTTAGTTTTCCAATTAATTTAGTCAAGGTGAACAATTTTCCAACTATAGTTTTAAAGAAATGACTTCCATGACCTATACAATTTGAAAAATAAAAAACCTTTGCAAGCTTGATTTTGTGGTTTCATAAACCCCCTACTGTCACACAGTCCACTGCCTTTCAAAAGCAATATTTAAAATTCTCTTCTGCAAGTCAACATTAAGGCATGCTGTTTGGCTAACAAGCTCCTCCCAAGACCAGGATTATTATGTATGGCCTATTATGTTCCTAACATGCAAACAAAAGCGCTCCCTCATGTAACATTTTTCTATTTTTAGGCAGGTTACTAACAGTTTTATCTGAAATTAAAATATACTATAATCTACTACTAACAAAATACCTGAAATAGTAATTTAGAGTTGTTAACTGTATTTTCCATTTAATAAGTAACCTAGTACTTCTGGAAAAGTCAAATTTAACTTCCAAGAAGTTGTTGTTTAATGTTCTGAGCAAACCATCTACTTTGGATTTCACAAATGGCATGTTTTAAACTAAACACAACTAGTTTCAGAGCAGTTGTAATACAATACTTGATGTTCCATTCTCCATTTCATCTTTTAGATACTTTTCATCATAAATAACCAGCTTAGTCTGTTTTCCTGTTTTCTTCTGCTAAACCAAATCCCACAAAATATATTCAAATGTATTTCACTCAAGCCTACTTTGAAAGCTTACACTTTTCAACTACTGACAAAAGTTTTAACAAGGCTAAGCAACCCCATTACAATTTTTAATCACAAACACCACATACCTAAAAGATAAGCTTTTCCAGCAGAAACACTAACAGGTTTATTTTCCCAAGTATCCAGTGTTCAATTGGGTCAAATGTTTCTGTTGCATTTTAAACAGCACAGCCCTTGAAGTGATAAGGATGAAGACAAGCCAAAAGTATTTTAGCGTTCTTCAGTGGCATATAATCATCACAACCCAAGAAAAACTCAGGAACTGCTAACTGAAGTCTGTTAAGACCAAAATAAATGCACTTTAGCATATGCATTAATCACAACAATACAACGATTTGGGGTAAATTATGCTTATAGAGCTAATGACTTTATTAACAAAATTGGAAACCACGGAATCATTCCAAAGCAAGTTTACTATATACAACATACTTAATAAATTAAAAATACTTTCAACTGTTTCATATAATCTCCCAAATCCTACATGACTGGGGAGTGTGGTTTTTATTGCCAACGGCCATTTAAAATACAGTATTAGCAGCGTGCACTACATGCATAAAGTCAACATTTTGATGAGCAAGTAAAACCTTAGAAAAATATTTTACTAGAACACCTAGGAATATGAAGATCAGGTGATTCACCGCTGTGTAAGCGCAAAACATCTGACATAAAGCACTTACCAAAAATGTTCTTAAATGAGTTCAACAAAGTAAATCTTTTCAATTTCTATCAGCTTCAACATCATCAAGACAAGAGGAAAATGAGTCATCACCATGAAAAAATTAGAATATTCATTTAAAATAATCCAAATTAAATCGACTAGTTCACTCTCCCCAACAAAGACCCTTTACAACCTTTCTTTTAGACCCTCCTCCCTCACCGCTTCCTTCCTGAGCCCTAGATGACTTGCTGCGCCCCAAAGTCATCCCAACTCTTGCGTGTCTGTGCCTCTGTACCAGCGGCTCCCTCAGCTTAGACTGCGCTCCCCGCCTCCTCACCTGGTAAGCATTTACTCATCAGTCAGTCCAAAACTGGCCGCAAAAGTTCCCTCCAGTGTTCAGGCTTCCTCGACTCCCCCAGGCAAAACTAGCTGTTCCAAATTCCCACTACGCTCGGTAAGTCCATCCTTATCACAGTGCATTGTTTTCACGCCTTGGGAAAGAAAGACGAGCAGGTTCCCTCCACTCGGCCCACAGAGGACGAGGCAAGCAGAAATACTCCATGAACGTGAGTTGAATTCGTCCCTTAGATTAGACCCTCTAGAACCCGGTCACATCCCAAGGAGACAGAGGGGCTTCTAACACGCTTCCCACCGGTGAAATGAATACCAGAGGGCACACCCAGAGAGCTCTGGAAGGAGAACAATGAATGAACACAGCCGCCTCTCCGCTCCTGATGTCCAAACTCTTTCTGGGCATCGACTAGCTCTGCAGAACCTCTGCAGCTGCAGAACCGAAGCGCCCTGGCGGCTCTCACTTTACACAAAAGACAGCGCTGGGTCTTCGTTCCAAAGCATCCCAGGGCCAAACCTCAAGATACGCCTTCCAAACCTTTCATCAGTGACCCACAGAGTCCCCAAACCCAGGGCAAGGCCCCTATGCCTTTGTTGGTGGGGCACTGACCCACCTCCTCCTCTCGTCCCCGATTCTTCTCGTCCTCCCTGCAAGGGTGTCACTTGAGTGACGGCCTCGGACCAGATGCGCGACCGCGACCCCCTCCGCGCCCAGAAGAAAAAGGAATTAGTCCCTCCGAATGACAACACCTATAACAGGGCAATTCTGGGGCGGGCTTCACCCATGGCCAAAATATAAGGAATGTGCACCGAGTACAGGGTGGCGCTAGCACGTCTCCCCGAAACGCAAGGAAATTGGAGCGGGGATGTGGAAAGTCGGCTCGCCGGCCATGACACCGGGCCCCAGGGCGCCCGCCCGCCCAGCGCCACCCGGGGTGACAGCGGCCTGGCCCGGGCGCTCCCCCGGCAGCCGCGGGGAAGCTCCATCAGCGCGGCCCAGGCCTGGACGCCGCGGACTCTGCCCCATCGGCCCCGCCGCCTGGCTCCCCCGGCACCCAGGGCCCGGCCCTGCCGCCCACCTGAAGGAGCCGAGCCGCCTCCGTGTCCCGTCGTCCGGCGGCGGCGTCTGGTCCGCTCCTCCTCCCCGCGGCGGGTGAGGGAGCGGGAGGCGGTCACATTCGGCGCGTCCCCAGCCCAGGGGACGGGGCCCCGGGCAGTCCCCGCATCGTCGCACTCGCGCTCCGCGCCTCGGGGCACACGCCCCAAAGCCGGGCCAGCTGGCCCTCTTCCGGGCCCGAGGAGAGCGGCAGGAGAGCCTTCCCGTCTCACGCTCGCCCTCGTCTCACTCCCGCCATCTAAGATGGCGGCCCCAACGCCCGCGACGAAGAGCCTCTCGGGCGGCCCCGGCAAAGAAGCCCTGCATTCGGCGCTCCTCCTCCCGACCTGCGGCGCCACCGGCTTTCTGCTTCTGCGCGAGCCGGCCTGGCAGCGGACTGCACACTTGGCTCGGGCATCTATCACTCTAGCCTGAACGCGGGCCCCGCCTCCCGGGGGGCGTGGCCTCGCGCTGTCGCCCGTCGCCATTTCGGGGCCGTGGAGGCAGTGGGAGCGGCGGTGGCCGGCGCCCGGGAGAGGGGGTAGGAGGCCGGGAAGGGCCGGGGTTTGGACTCCCCGGAGGTGTGAGGCGTCGTGGCGAGAGGAACGCCAGCCTGCCGGCGTCACAAGGCCCGGAGATAACCTCACTTCCCGGAGGGCGCGCAGCCCGCTGTGCATAGCGTTGGCGCGGCGTCCTAGCTCCTTAGGCACGTCGGAATTTGAATCGCCACTCAGCCACTCCTCGGTTATGGGGGAAAGTCCCTAAAGTCTCCTTTTTTTCTTTTTCTTTTTTTTTTTTTTTAAGTTTCTTTATATAAGTAAGTAATCTCAACAGCCTGCTTGGGAGGCGAACGCGAGTCTCCGCGATCCGGAGTCCCATGCTCGGAGCCAGCCAGGCATCCCGACCAGAGGAGTTGTCTGAGCCTCAGTTTCTAGCAACTTCGCTTTTCTAAGATACTAATTTTAGAGACCTGTGTACGCATGGCACACGCAGGCATGTGCTAAGATGTTCGTTGCCCTATTGTTTGCATTAGACACGACACTGGAAAAGATGGGAGTTAATTGAGTGGAATAACTAAGCAGCGCTACATCCACAGCGCGGGGGCAGGGGCGGGGGGCAGGGGCGGGGGGTGGGGCGGGGCGCCCGCCTGGGCTCAGGTCGGGATCCCGGAGTCCTGGAATGGAGCCTCGCCTGGGGCGCCCTGCGCCGCCCGCCGGGAGTCTGACTCTCCCCCCAGCTTGTGCTCTCTCTCAAATGAATCTCTGAAAAAAGAAAGAATGGAGGAAGGAAGGAGGAGGATCTATGCACTGATTTTTTTTTTTTTTTAATCCAAAACATTACATTTTTTGTGTGTGTGAGTAGAACGTTTTGTACGGTACGTTCTTACTCGTTCCAACACGGGCACACAGAACTACCCAATGCCGCGTGCAACGTTCATTTGTTTAAATGTTCTGTGAGAGCCTGTTGTATACCACACATTGTTCTGGGTATTCGGGAAAGCCACAATCAGAAGCCCTACCTTCTAGTTTATAGCAGAGACCGAAAGTAAAAATAATAAATTCAAAGAGTAATAACGTGCAGTATATAGAAAAATGAAGGTGAAGCAATGTGAGATAAAGACAACTCTGAGGACCGACAGGAGAATAAATACAGAGGAAAGAGCTGAGGGCATTGAATATAGAAGGTCCATGAGAGTGGTTGGTTGGTTGTTTTTTTTTTGTTTGTTTTTTAAGAGTAATAGGTCTACCTCACAGGATTAAGTGAAATAAAATTTGGAAAGCACTGAGCCCAGAGCCAGGGGGATGAGACCTTGAGTACCTGGAGTCTGATTGCCTAGTTTCGAATTTGGACTGCCGCTTCCCCCATCTGTGACTCAGATAGATTTAAACCTCGGTTCCTGGGGCGCCTGGGGCACTCCGTGGTTGACCCTCTGCCTTTGGCTCAGGACATGATCCTGGAGTCCTGGAATCGAGTCCTGCATCCGGCTCCCTGCGTGGAGCCTGCTTCTCCCTCTGCCTGTGTCTCTGCCTCTCTCTCTGTGTCTCTCATGAATGAATAAATAGAATCTCTTAAAAATTTTTAGAAAAATAAACCTTGGTTCCTCAGTTTTCACATCTGTAAAGAAAGTATAATAGTATCCACCTCTTAAGAGTTACAAGGATTTTGTGAGTTTAAGATATAAGGCATTTGGAACAGTGCCTGGCTTATATTAAACATAGAAGTGTTAGCTGTAATTATTATAGCTATCTCTTCTCGTAATATTACTATGTAGAGTAGAGCAGCAAAACCACACACACTTGCTGACCCCTGGGGCCATTTTTTCCTTCAGTAGCCCCCAGCTGGTGTTGGCCCAGCACTTCACAGCTGAGAAAGCTTAGGGAGCCTGTGCTTCATTCACACCTCTCAGCTGACAAGAGTAGCTATTTCAATTTTTTCAAGAATAGTTTGTCAAGGCAAAACACAAACATAACCATTTTAAAGTGAACAAATCAGTAGCATTTAATCGCTTCCAGTTACAAAATATTTCCATCACTGAAGTAAAACCGACTACCCATTAAGCAGTTTCTTCCCATCCCATTCCCACCCAGTCCCTGAGAACCATGAAGATGCATTCTATAACTGAGGATTTATCTTTTCTGGATATTTGATATAAATGGAATCATACAAGATATGACCATTTGTGTCTAGTTCTTTTTACTTAGCATAAGGTTTTCAAGGTTCATCCATGTGGCAGCATGTATCAGTACTTCATTTTTATGACTAAATAATATTCCACCATAAGTATATACCACAATTGGTTGATGGGCATTTGGGCTGTTTCCATCTTTAGACTATTGTGAATAATAGTATTGCTGAGAGCGTGCATATACATAGACTGTTGGAGTACCTATTTTCTTTCAGGCTTATACCTAAGAGTAGAATTGCAGGCATCATCTTGCACCCCACTGGCTTTTATGTCTTCTAAAAACCTCTGGTTTGGTGGTAGGAAAGATCAAAAGAGCTAGACTTTTAGAAAAGAAAGAGGAAATAGTTTGAAGGGAGAATGGTCATGCCCTGATCTCAAACAGAAGAGGAAAGAATAGGAGTCATTGGTTGGGGGAGGCTAATATGGAAACTTACCTGGGTGTTGGAATGTTCTACTTAATTTAGGAGGTGGTTACCTGGGTGTGTATATGTGTGTGTGTGTGTGTGTGTGTAGAAATTGATATGTGTTCTTTCTATACATTTGTTACACCTCAATAAAAAATTCTTTGTAAAGATGTATTTAAAAAATAAAAACAGCAACAAAAGATGTATAATAAGTCTTTAAACCTGACAAAAAAAGATGAATTTTTCAGGTGAAGAAAAAAAAAAAAGTGATAGCTACCATTTATGGAGGCTTTTCATTTATCAGGCATTTTATACAATTGCCAGTAAACATTACTACCTGAAATGTCTGATCTTCAAATGAGGAACCCTTCTGAGAGAGTAATTAATCCAAGGACAAAGCTGGGAAGTGATGGAGAAGGGATTTGGACTTTTTCGTTGGTTCATTCATTCATCATTCAGTTGATAAAGATTTCTGTTGTGCCTAACATGTGCCAGGTCCTGTATTAGCCCTGGACCTATGGCAGTGAATAATCCAAGGTCTTTGCCCTCAATGACTTGAGGGTCATTCTCATAATATTATCTCATAATATCTCTATCTCTTCTCATAATATTACTATGTAGAGTAGAGCAGCAAAACCACACACACTTGCTGACCCCTGGGGTGAGAGGGAGAGGACATGTGGCAAACTGGTAAACAAACTGACTTAAGAAGTAGGATCAGGGCAGCCCTGGTGGCTCAGCGGTTTAGCGCCACCTTCAGCCCAGGACCTGATCCTGGAGACCTGGAATCCAGGCCCATGTCGGCCTCCCTGCATGGAGCCTGCTTCTCCCTCTGCCTGTGTCTCTGCCTCTCTCGCTGTGTGTCTATCATAAATAAATAAATAAATAAATAAATAAATAAATAAATAAATAAATATTAAAAAAAAAAAAAGGAAATGATTAGAGAATGATAGAATGGGAAGAGGGTGTGCTTTTAGGCTCAGCAGCCATGGAAGTCCTCTCTTAGGGAGTAAGACTTAAGCTAGGCAATGAAGGATGAGAAAACCAGAGGAAGAGCACGTGAAAGACCATCAAGTGGGAAAGGAGTGTGGGCCAGTGTGGTCAGAGCACAGAGAATGAGGGAGGGCGAGGTGGGAAGAGGACAAAGGACAGAGTCATATCCAGTCTGACTCCCACAACTTCCATGTCTTTCCATGCCACCCTGCCTCTCCAGTGAGTTTAATTTTAGTTACAGAGGAGTTTGAAGTGTGGGCCTGACCTGGGCTGGGTGCTTGGAGAGACAGAGCCTTGTAAACAAACAGTTACCCCACCTGGTGATCCAAATGTGCTCTAAGGGCAAGCTGACCGGAGTTATGTGGTACCACACCAGAGAAGGGAGGGAGTGACTGGTCTGTCAGAGGCCTCCCCAGAGGCAACACTTCAGCTAAGTCTTAAAGGAAGAGTCAGAATTTTCCAGACTGAGAAAGGTGGGAAGGAGGTGGGAACAACATGGGCAAAGGCATTGAGATGTGACTTTGCAGAAAAGTTGGGAAACAGCAAGCAGTTCTCAGTTGGAGGCAGAAGAGAATGGTAAAGGGGAGGTTTGGAGGGGTAAAAGACACCTCCCGGAGGGTCAGTCTCTCTTAAGCCATAATGAGGCAGTCCTTAATGGAGGTGGGGAAGTGATTAAGGGGCTAGCTAGTGGGGTGTCAACCAGAATACATGTTGTGTCATATACAAGAAAGACTAGTGTAGTCATCTTGGAAACTAAGTCAAAATTAATACCTGGGCTCTCTCAAAAATTACTTAAGGCTTACACACTGGAACAATCTCTATGGAAGTCAAGTTCGTAATATCAAAATTATAAATGTGTATACTTTTTGTCAAAGAAAGTCTCCTGGGAATGTATCCTCCAGATACACTTGTGTGTGAGATGATGTATGTACAAGGTTATTCCTTGCTGCATTGCTTGCAATCTAAACAAAGAAATGCATTGCAGTTAGGTGAAAGATGAACTCTCTTACTGTACTCTGAACTCTTCTGAACTCTCTCTGTACTGATACAGAAAGATAGCCAAGAAATACTGTTGAAGGAAAAAAGAAAACCAACCAAGGGACAAAACAGTGTGAACAGTATGCTACTTTTTGGGAAAAGGAAGAAAAACATTTGCTTAAATTAAGTCTGAAGGACACACAAAATGCTACTAATGGTGATCACAGGAAAAGGGGAAGGTGGAAACTGGGCATATGGAGCATAGGAGGGGAAAATAGTTTGCATTGCCTTACCTTTTATAATTTTTATTTACTTTTTTCTTTTCTGTTTCTTTTTTCTTAACTTTTTAATTTTTAAACATTTTTATATCTTATTTGTATTCATTTAGCTTTTTCCTTTTCCTAAACGTTTAATAATTTTTAGTTGCAGAACCATGTGAAGGCCTTACCCACTCAAAGATTTAATTTATTTTTATGTTTTTTAAAGATTTTATTTATTCATGAGAGATACCAAGAGAGAGGTAGAGACACAGGCAGAGGGAGATACAGGCACCCTGCAGGGAACCAGATTCAGGACTCAATCCCAGGACCCTGGGATCACGACCTGAACCAAAGGCAGACACTCAACCACTGAGCTACCCGGCCATCCCCAAAAATTTAATTAAAACAAAACAAAACAAAAACAAGCCTGGAGGAGGAATGAAATGGTTCACACTGGAAATGGAGATTGAGACAAACCATGAGAGACTCCTAACTCTAGGAAACAAAGGGTTGCAGAAGTGGAAGTGGAGGTGGGGATAGGGTAACCAAGTGACAGGCAACCAAGGAGGGCAAGTGATGACATGAGCACTGGGTTGGGAAATTGAATTTAAGATTGAGAATGGGGAATAGGGGCACCTGGGTGGCTCAGTGGTTAAGCGTCTGCCTTTGGCACCAGTCGTGATCCTGAAGTCTTGGGATCAAGTCCCGCATCAGGCTCCCCACAGGGAGCTTGCTTCTCCCTCTGCCTGTGTCTCTGCCTCTCTTTCTCTCTCTCTGTCTCTCTCTCTCTCTCTCTCCCTGTGTCTCTCATGAATAAATAAATAAAATCTTAAAAAAAAAAAAAAAAGAGACAGACAGACTGGGGAAATAAGAGACAGAAGGGAGGGGTGCCTGGGTGGCTCAGTCGGTTAAGCGTCTGCCTTTGGTTTGGGTTGTAATCCCAAGGTCCTAGCATCGATCCCCCGTGGGGCTCCCTACTCAGTGGGGAGCCTGCTTCTCCCCCTGCTGTGCTCAATCACTCTGTCAAGTAAATTAAAAAAAAAAAAAAAAAAAAAACAGAAGGAGAGAAGGCTCAACATTCTGTCCCACAGCCCTCCCACCTTCTCCATCCTTCACACTCCACATATACTTACCTACCCCAGTCCCCAACTCAGTGTGACCTTCACCAGGACACTAGCCACCCAGGACTCTAAGGGCTAGGCCTCAGGCAATGCCCTCCGGTACCTGGACCACCTCTTCCCACTGTCCAGAACCACATCCCTTTCCCAGGCCAGCTCCTCAGCTACAGAGCCCCAAAATAAAAGGCGCCCTGCCCCTGCCTAGGCAGCCCCACATGCAGCAACTGAGATGGTCCACCTGCCTTGGGGCATGCCCAGTGCACAGCCCTTCCCACCACTTCCTTGGCTAACCTCTGCCGGCCTTCTCCTGGTGTCAGACTGCACACCTCAGGGCTGACCACCCACCCCCAACAGGAGTCCCTGTTTTCTGCCTTCCTTCCATCAGATTCCCACTGTAGAGTTGCTGAGAACACACACTTTTTCCTTGATAAACCCAACCCCTCATCTCTCCCCTGCACAGAGGGGTGTGCCAGGGCTCTGAAGTCAGGCAAGTAGGAGATCATATCCCAGCCCTGCCCTCATGGCTTGGGTTCTTGGCCACTTCCTCGGGTGGTGCAGGAGTAGGAAGACTCGCCATCAGAGGTTATTGGAAGGAAATGAAACAGGAAAGTACAGGCCCTGGCATGCAGTAGGTGCTCAGGGAGGGAGCACTCCTTCTCCTCCTTTCCCTCTCCCGTGCCTCTCCCTGACTTCCTACTTTCTGCTCTAACTTGGCAAGTCTGCGAATCTTGATGAAGAGAAACACCAGCACTTTCAAATGTCCTTTTCCTCCTTCCAGTGATGACCTTAAATCTTTCTTCCCTTCCCCTCTAAATTTTTAGGGCCAAATTTGTCCAAAAATGGTCTAGACTCAGGCTCAATTCTCTCACCCATCCCTCCACTAAGCCCCAACACTTGCCTTCCACAGCTGCCTTCAAAATGCCTCCCTCCTCCCTGAAACATCCCTCCAGGAGATTTTCTCAAGCCCAGGACTGAGTGCCCTTCGTGACATTTGGTAAAGGGCATCTTCTTCCTGTGGAAATTCTCTCCTATCTCACTGGTCTGACTCCTCCCGTCCCAGGAACGATACACATTCTCCTCTCAGGCCTGTGGAACCTGGCACACGAGATGAGGCAGCTCGTGCTATTCCCTCTGCTGGAAATGCTCTTCCCTATTTTTAATTCCAGCCCAATGGCTATGTCTCCACAGAGTCTCCTCTGGCAGCTGCAACCTACAGGGTTCTGACCTTTCTCTGAATTTCCATGTATCTCCTGCTCTAACCCACACCTTATTATGCAGCCTTTACTTGGCATCTCATTGCTTCAGCTGGCAGGCAAGGTACAATCTTTGGAAGCAGACACTGAATTTCCATCTCCTGGTTCTATTAGCTGTGCAACCCCAGGCCAGACAAATAAGCTACTACATTTGTCTGAGAGGCTTTCATATCTGTGACATGGGGATAATACACCCACCTCACAAGACTTTGGTGAAGCTGAGATCTTTATGAAAGCATTTCGTGGGACGCCTGGATGGCTCAGCAGTTGAGCTCTGCTTTCAGCTCAGGGTATGATCCTGGGGTTCAGGGATTGAGTCTTGCATCGGGCTCCCTGAGGGGAGCCTGGTTCTCCCTCTGCCTGTGTCTCTGCCTCTCTCTCTCTCTCTCTCTGTCTCTAATGAGTAAATAAAATCAAGAAAGAAAGAAAGAAAGAAAGAAAGAAAGAAAGAAAGAAAGAAAGAAAGAAAGAAAGAAAGAAAAGGAAAGGAAAAGGAAAGGAAAAGGAAAGGAAAAGGAAAGGAAAAGGAAAGGAAAAGAAAAGGAAAAGAAAAGGAAAAGGAAAGGAAAAGGAAAG
This sequence comes from Vulpes lagopus, assembly GCF_018345385.1. Lineage (NCBI taxonomy): Eukaryota > Metazoa > Chordata > Mammalia > Carnivora > Canidae > Vulpes > Vulpes lagopus. The sequence goes on from NC_054830.1 coordinate 52,338,483, forward strand.
GGAAAGGAAAAGGGAAAGGAAAGGAAAGGAAGAAAGAGAAAGCATTTTGTGTTTGGGGAGGAGCACTTGGCTGGCTCAGTCAGTGAAATACATGACACTTGATCTCAGGGTTGCGAGTTTGAGCACCACACTGGATTTGGAATTACTTAAAAATAAAGCTCTTTTTTTTAAAAAAAAAAAAAAAAGCATCTTGAGGGATGCCTGGGTGGCTCAGCAGTTGAGTGTCTGCCTTAGGCCCTAGGTGTGATCCTGGAGTTCCAGGATGGAGTCCCACATCGGGCTCCCTGGAGGGAGCTTGCTTCTCCCTCTGCCTGTGTCTCTGCCTCTCTCTGTGTGTGTCTCTCATGAATAAATATATAAAATCTTTAAAAATAAAAATAAAAAAGCATCTTGTGTTGGGGAGAACCAGTGTGGGCTTCGTGGGCATGAGATCAATGCAGTCACACAGGGTCCCTGCACTCAGCCCAGCTCTTGGGGTTTATGCTCTGTGGTCTCTGTTTTGAAATGCATAATTTTATCTTTGAATTTGTGTGTGTGTGTGTATGTGTGTGTGTGTGTTTAAATTTTTATTTATTTATTCATGAGAGTCACACAGAGAGAGGCAGAGACATAGGCAGAGGGAGAAGCAGGGTCCCCACGGGGAGCCTGATTTGGAACTTGATCCCAGGACCCAAGGATCACGATGTGAGCCAAAGGCAGATGCTCAACCACTGAGCCACCCAGGTGCCCTAAAATTGCGTTTTATTAAGTGAAGTCTGATGGGACAACGGAACATATACCCCAGAGGCTTGGAAGTTCTGCTCACAAGTGGTCCTGCCTCCTGCCTGGGGTGGGAGGGTGTTTCAGTTGCTTGTTCGCCTTTCTTTCTGGCACTTCCCTCCACCTCTAACCTAAGCCAGGTCCTACCAAGCCTCTCTGACTCTACTTCCACCCAGCAACCTTTGCTGTCCTGTGGCCCTGGGGAGGCCTAGGTGCAGGAGAGGGAGAGGGTATGTTGGATTTTGATGTGCTCACTGCAGTGTGGCAGTTACCACTGTACATTTGACAGGCATCGTCGTGGGGGCCTCACATTCACCTCTGATCCAGGTGCTGAGCCCAACCTGGCACAGAGGTTGCAATCCCTTGAGGGTCACTATCCACTAGGAGTTGAGATGGTTGGTCCACGGGAAGGGGAGACTGACTTTCCTGCCTCTAGCCCAGATCCAGCCTTTGAATCTGGCAGCCAGCCCAGAGCAGTCCAGCAGCCAGAAAACACACACAGCTCTCTGAGTCCACACTCACCCTGTGAGTATCCCTGAGCCCAGGGAACCCCACATTAAATAGCACAAAGTGAGACAGAGAAAGGAAAAAGTTCTACATTTTAATACCTTTAAAGTCACTTTTTCCTACTTTATGAACAAAGTGCCCTGCACTTTCATTTTTGTGCTGGGTCCCACAAATTATCCAGATGACACTGGAGAGGGGCCAGGAGGGCGATAGAGCCCTGGAAGCTTGTTAAAATTTGCCAGTTCTCCCCCCTAAATAAAGTCATAGAGGTTGCACTGATAAGAATAAAAGACAGCACTGCAACTGAGCCTGAAGCCTGATCAGTGGACCACATTGTCTGTGGTAGACTATGATTCCAGTCGCCCCTTGCGTAACAAGCCACTCTGAACATAGGGATGTAAAACAGTAACCATTGTGTTATGCTCACAGATCCTGTGGGTCAGGAATGCAGATAGGGCCTGGCAGGGATGACTTGCTCCCTGATGTCTGGGGCCATCAGGACTCTGGTGTCAGGTGTCAGGACTCTGATGGCTGGAGGTGACCCGAAGAGCTAGGGCTGGAGGGTCCACTTCCAAGACAGTTTTTCACTACTGAGTCTGGCACCTCCGTGGAGATGGCTGGAAGGTATGTGTGGGGGAATGAGGAGTGGTTAGCCAGGCCTGTCTGCCAACGCACCTCCAGCTGGCCTTTCCAGCATGGTGGCCTCGGGGCAGTCAGAATTCCTACATGGCGTTGCAGAGAACCAGTAAACAATGCAGAAGCTGCACAGTCCCTTATGACTCAGTCACCTAGTGTCACTTGCCAGTGTATCCTGCTGGTTGAAGCAGTCACAATCTTGCCCAGATTTGAGTACAGGGAACACGGACTCTATCTCTTGATGGACTGCCTGGGGACTGGCAAGGATACAGAAACTCATGTGGGATACAGCCTTCTGTGAAAAGTACCTTCAGCCACAACTATGAATTAAGTTTCCAAAATAAATGCTGTCGTTACCTTGTAAAGAGCATTATTAACTTGTGTCATGATGGAAATGGGGGGTTATGGTTGAAACACATTAATTTGTTGAATATAAGCATTTAAAATACACCATGACCACTTTTTAATATCGGCTTTGGCACTTGCACGTGAAAAAAATATACCAGGATCGTCAAAAGATGGAAGTGGTTCAGGCCTCTCCCAGCCTCTGGAATGAGGGCCGTATTATTCATTTTAGTAAATATTTTACCACCCTGATCCCCCGGCACGTACCACTGAGCATACAGTTGGTGCTTAATATACACTTACTTTACCATTCTCTGAGGGAGAAGAGAAACTGGCTTCCATTTGGAAGCAAATCCTAAGGCTTATTGAACAACTAAAACTTTAATCCTTTTTATTTATTTATTTTTTAGATTTATTTATTCATGAGAGAGAGAGAGGCAGAGACACAGGCAGAGGGAGAAGCAGTCTCCATGCAGGGAGCCAGATGCAGGACTCGATCCCGGGTCTCCAGGATGAGGCCCTCAGCTGAAGGCAGACACTTAACTGCTGAGCCACCCAGGCGCCCCAACAACTAAAACTTTAATTTCGGGCTATTTCATTGTCACCAATGTCCAGAGTCTAAAATGGGTGTGGTTTCCTTCATTGGCTTGAGTTCGCTGTTTCCAAAGGGAGAATGAAAGCCTGATAATCAGGGCTAGAGGTGTGCTTATGTTGCGTTGTTTTGCATGAACCTATGGACAAACACCTCAGTTTCCCAGTTCACTCTCCATTATCTGCAATACAGTTTATTTCAATGAACATTTACTGAGCACATACTGCAAGCTGGGAACCAAATACTGAGCCTGCTACTGGAGATGTAAAGATGCCCAGCATGGTCCCTGCCTTCCAGGGCCTTACTGAGCAGGGACGGGGAGTGAGGAACAAATTAAACAGAACCACGTGCAAGGAACTCAAACACAACAGTCTGTGCACTCAGCGCTCAGTGTACACCGAGCATGGGATTCAGGGCTGGCCAACCTAGGTGGCACATAGCTCTGGTCGCTGTGATTGGTTAAGGGATGGGCACGTGATCCAACCAGATCCAATCAAAGTGAAACCAAAGATTTTTGAAGGCGCTCTTAAATGAGTCTCTTGAATTTTCCCATGGACTTGAACTGTGGCAGGGCTGGGACTGCCTTTGCACAATGAGAGCTGAGTTTTGCAGGGTCCTGCTGACGTCTGTTGAGTACTGAAACCAACTGGACCTGCAACCAGCCAAATCTGGGCTTTTCAGTTCCATGCGCATTACATTCATTCCCCTTTTCTGAACTTAAAACCATTGAATTAGTTTTTCTATCCCTTGTAACAGAGTCCTCATAGATGCTCCAGTGATTACCTGTTGATGTCTGCTGACAATAGTGACATTTAGTAAGGATCATTTCTTTTTCTTCCAAAAAGCGAGCTCCTAAAACATGGAAATTTCTAGGGGTGGGGGTGGGGGTGCTCTGCACACACTTCCAGAGAGAAGAGCATCTTTGAACTGATGAGTGTTCCAGGCCCCAAAGACCACTGAAGGACCTTGCACCTTGCAGCCTTCCTTCTGCTGCTCTGTGCCCTCAAATGGCCTGCTTCACCCTGCCAGACTCTGAGGCTCCTGTGGATTCAGAGTTTTGGGTATTGGCTTCTCCGCCTTCACCACACTAGGATAAGCACATTGTGAGAATCTGGGTATTATATTATTAGCAATATTTGCATCCTTTACAAGTAGACATTAGTCCCCATTGCTTTGAATGGATGAGAACTGAGGAGTTTTGTTTGTTCAGGAGGTGTGGGTGGATCCTCTCGTAACCAGCTTAAATTTGTACCCCTTCACCTACCTCTCTAGAAGGGAAGAATCTGCCGATACCAGTTTAAAAGAAATTGGGCCCATCTGTACAGCCTTTTTCTCAGCCTTGGATATGATTTGCACATTTAAAATTCTACATTGTTTTCTCTTAGTTCATTTCCTCATTATGGTTCTGAGTAACTTTGGTTTTTATCTTCCTCCTCAGATTCCTTTCAGTAATGTTGGTGTCCTATCCACATTCGCTCTATCAGGAAAGTCATTGTTTTCTTTTTTTTTTTTTTTAAGATTTTATTTATTTTTTCCTGAGACACACACACACACACAGAGAGAGAGAGAGAGAGAGAAACAGGTAGAGGGAGAGGCAGGCTCCATGCAGGGACCCTGATGGGGGACTCGATCCCGGGACTCCAGGATCACACCCTGGGCCAAAGGCAGTTGCTAAACCGCTGAGCCACCCAGGGATCCCCTTTTTTCTTTTTATTTTATTTTATTTTATTTATTCATTTATTTATTGGAGAGAGAGAATTGCAAGCAGACTCCATGCTGAGCATGGAGCACAACTTGGAGCCCAATGCAGGGCCTGATCCTGAGACTCTGAGATCATGACCTGACCTGACATCAAGAGTCAGACACATAACTGACTAAGCCACTCAGTCTAAGCCAGCCTTTAAAAAGCCAGCTTTGGGATCCCTGGGTGGCGCAGCGGTTTGGCGCCTGCCTTTGGCCCAGGGCGCGATCCTGGAGACCCGGGATCGAATCCCACGTCGGGCTCCTCCCTCTGCCTATGTCTCTGCCTCTCTCTCTCTCTCTCTCTCTCTCTCTCTCTGTGTGTGTGACTATCATAAATAAATAAAAATTTAAAAAAAAAGCCAGCTTTTTAAAAAAAAAATTACTTACTTACTTACTTATTTATTTTTTTATCTGAGAGAGAGAGATTAAGGTTGTTTTTAAGAAATAATTTCAGGGGGCAGCCCAGGTGGCTCAGCGCTTTAGCGCCGCCTTTAGCCTGGGGTGTGATCCTGGAGACCTGGGATCAAGTCCCACGTCGGGTTCCCTGCATTGGAGCCAGCTTCTCCCTCTGCCTGTGTCTCTGCCTCTCTCTCTCTCTGTCTCTCATGAATAAAAAAATCTTTAAAAAAAAAGAAAGAAAAAAAAAAGAAAATTTGTACTATAATGAACTCACATATATAGAGTCTGTACTTCTAATCACTAGAATAGATTTGTTCAAAAAACAGGCACCCAAAGATAGTAATTAATCTTCATTATGAAAAAAAATCAATATACCCAAGATGAAAATCCAAGACGAAGATCAATCTTGACTGAAAGTCCCAAAGCTGAAAGGGGAAACAAAGTGTGTCTAGTATTTTCTGCATAATTCTTACTCATTTCTGTATTTATCCTTCCTGAGGTTTTCTTACAGCAATAAATAAATTCACAAAACCTCAGAGCCCAGAGAAATCTTAGAGACCCTCAGCACGAACCTCTGAACCTCCATGACTCTTCTATTTGGCAGGTGAGTGAGTGAGCGGACCTGAAGGAGGAGCAAGGTGCTCTTCCTCCCAATCAGCCTGGAGGGGCTGAGAGCCCAGGGGATTTAGAACTCAAATCAGGGGGGATCCCTGGGTGGCTCAATGGTTTGGCGCCTGCCTTTGGCCCAGGGCGCGATCCTGGAGTCCCGGGATCGAATCCCGCGTCGGGCTCCTGGCATGGAGCCTGCTTCTCCTTCCTCCTGTGTCTCTGCCTCTCTCTCTCTGTGACTATCATAAATAAATAAAGAAAAAAATATATATTAAAAAAAAAAAAAAAAGAACTCAAATCAGGGGACGCCTGGTGGCTCAGTGGTTGAGCGTCTGCCTTCGCCCCAGGGCGTAATCCTGGAGTCCTTTTTTTTTTTTTTTTTTTTTTATGATAGTCACACAGAGAGAGAGAGAGGCAGAGACACAGGCAGAGGGAGAAGCTCCATGCACCGGGAGCCCGACGTGGGACTCAATCCCGGGTCTCCAGGATCGCGCCCTGGGCCAAAGGCAGGCGCCAAACCGCTGCGCCACCCAGGGATCCCGTAATCCTGGAGTCCTGATGTCAAGTCCCACATCAGGCTCCCTACAAGGCGCCTGCTTCTCCCTCTGCCCATGCCCTGCCCCTCTGCTTCTGTCTCTCATGAATAAATAAATCTTAAAGAGAGAGAGAGAGAGAGAGAGAGAGAGAGAGAAAACAAATCAGGGGAGCACAGCTGGCTCAGTCAATGGAACATGTGACTCTTGATTTTTGAATTGTGAACTCAAGCCCCACGTTGAGTGCAGAGATCACTTAAAAATAAAATTTTAAAAAATAAAAGAATTCAAATCAAAGCCTGGCTGTGTCACTTAAAAGTTGTGTGACCCTGGGGCTCCTGGATGGCTCAGTCAGTTAAGTGTCTTTCTCTCTTGATTTCAGCTCAGGTCATGATCTCAGGGTCATGACATCAAGCCACACTTTAGGCTCCTCGCTCAACAGGGATGTCTGCTTGAGATTCTCTCTCCCTCTCCTTCTGCTCCTCCCTCCAGTGCAAGCTCTCATTCTCTGTCTCTAAAATAAATCTTAAAAAAAAAAAGAAAAGAAAAGAAAAGAAAGCTGTGTGACCTTGGACAGGGGCCTAACCTCATAGAACCTTAGTTTCCTTATCTGGAGCAAATAATACTGACCTCACAAAGTTATTGAAAGAATTGAGATAAGATGTAAAGAGCTTGGCATCAAGCAGCGATCCAATAAACATCCCTTTGCTCTGCCTTTTCAAATAGCTTCCACACTTCAGATTATTTCTCTAGAATAGAGTCCCAGAAGTAGAATTACTGGATCAACTGGAATAAACATTTTTATGGCCCTTGATCTATATTGCCAGCTTGTTTTCTAAAAGGGTGCTGCCACTGGCAGCATGTGAGATTGCCAGGTTCACCATCACTTTGCCAGCACAAAAATATAATTTTTTTTCTGCTGGTTATTAGAAAAAGAAAAGTACTTTACCACTGCTTTAAGTTTCATCTCTTCCATTAATCATGCAGGTGAATATTTTCCCACGTATATGTATATGACTTCTATGTTCATGACCCTTGACTGTGGAGGTATTGGCATTTTTTTTTTCTTATCAACATCTGTGAATTATTCACTTCTTAACTATTGATGGCAAATGTTTGTTCCTAGTCTTTATTTTTCTTTCCTTTTTATTTTAGAGCTATTTCATTTATTTGTAGTGATTATGTAGTTATAGTTATTACTGTTGTGCCAGTTTGGGAGGGTTTTAAGCGATGGGTGTCTTTCATCTGTATTTTGAGGTTTTTATTTACAAAATATTCTATAACTTTTAAGCTTTCTTTCTGGAGGCTAGATTATATTGAGGAACCAAATGGTATATAGGTTGAATTGTGTCCTCCCAAAGGCTAGGTTGAGGTCCTAATTCCCAGCACCTGGTAACGTGGGCTTATTTGGAAATAGAGTCTTTGCAGATGTGACCAAGGGGAAATGAAGTCATACTACACTAGGGTGCACACTAGACAAATAGGACTGGTGTCCTCATTAGGAGAGAAGAAGACAGACACACAGAGAGAAGGCCACCTGATGACAGAGGCAGACACTGGAGTGAGGAGGCAGCAAGCCACGGAACACCCAGTCCTGCCGAATACCACCAGGAGCTAAGAGAAAAGCAGGGATGGATTGCACGGAGAGTCCCAGAGGGTGCACAAGCTAGCCAACACCTTGATTACATACTTCTGGCCTCTAGAACCAGGAGAGAATAAATGTCTAATTGTTTAAGCCACCCAGTTTGTGGGACTTTGTTATGGCAACCCTAGAAACTAATACAGACAACAAGTTAAGGCCAAATTTTCCTATCAAAATTGGAACCAAGGAGAATTGGATAGAAATGATCTCACATGGAACAGGGAAGTGCCAGGCGTAGAGAAGAATGGTACCCAAAGTGCTGTTTTCCTCAAACTTAGGAAAATACAAAAAGACCAAAATGAAACTCAAAATGACTGAAAGATTTAAATATAAAAATGAAATCATAGACATTCCAGAGGAAAACATGTGTAAGTTAAAAAAAAACACACACACAATTTTTTTTCAGCATAGGGGAGACATATTTCTAAGGATGATATAGATGCCAGAAGCAGTAAGGGAGAAGATTAATAAATCCAACCACAATAAAGTCAACTTTCTGCATGGTAATAAATAACTTAAGCAAGATCAAAGGTCAAGCGGCACACTGGGGAAAAAAATACTTGCAATTCAATTCACAACGAATTGGTTTCTCTACCATAAAAAGAGCTCCAAAAATCAATAAGAAAAGGTCAAGTACTCAAAAGAAAAATAGAAGATATGAATAGACAATTCACAAAAAGGAACATGCAAATAAATCAAACATAGAAAGATAGCGACCATCATAATGAGAGAAACTACATTTTTAAAAAAGATTTTTTTTAAATTTATTCATGAGAGACACAGAAAAAGAGGCAGAGACAAAGGCAGAAGGAGAAGCAGGCTCCATGCAAGGAGCCTGATATGGGACTTGATTCCAGGAATCTGGGATAAGGCCCTGAGCCAAAGGCAGATGCTCAACCACTGAGCCACCCAGGCATCCCTAAGAGAAACTACACTGAAAGATCATTTCTCACCTATCAGATTGGGCAAAGCCAAAAATCATTTATTAATTACCTCCCAAATATTTTCAGTGTATTTTTGACTGGAAAACAGAAGGCTAAAACCACAATCACTGGGTGACCTCTCTTTTTAAGACTTTTTTTTTTTTTAAGATTTTATTTATTTATTCATGAGAGGCTCAGAGAGAGGCAGAGACCCAGGCAGAGGGAGAAGCAGGCTCCTCGCAGGGAGCCTGATGCAGGACTCGATCCCAGAACTCTAGGATCACACCCAGGGCCAAAGGCAGATGCTCAACCGCTGAGCCACCCAGGTGTCCCTTTTTAAAAATATTTTATTTATTTATTTGGGAGAGAGAGCAAGAGGGAGCACAAGTAGGGGGAAGGGGCAGAGAAAGAGGGAGAAACAGACTCCTCACTGAGCAAGGTTCCATCCCAGGACTCCGGGGTCACCACCTGAGCCAAAGGTAGAGGCTCAACAGACTGAGCCACCCAGGCACCCCTCTTTTTTTTTTTTTTTAAGATTTATCCGTTCATCTTCGAGAAAGAGAGAGAGTGGGCACACCAGTGTGGCAGGAAGAGAGGCAGAGAGAGAGGAAGAGAATCCTCAATCAGAACCCCCAGGGAGCCAACCATGGGGTTCGATCCTAGGACTCTGAGACCACTACCAAAGCCAAAACCAAGAGCCAGGCACTCATCTGACCGAGCTACCCAGGCATCCTAACTGGGTGACCTCTTAAGATTTTTTTTTTTTTTTTATGATGGTCACACAGAGAGAGAGAGAGAGAGAGGCAGAGACATAGGCAGAGGGAGAAGCAGGCTCCATGCACCGAGAGCCTGACGTGGGACTCAATCCCGGGTCTCCAGGATCGCGCCCCGGGCCAAAGGCAGGTGCTAAACCACTGTGCCACCCAGGGATCCCCCCTCTTAAGATTCTTTACTGGAACTCTCTGCAACCCATAACTTGCTGTTATTATTTTTACCTATTCGCATCATCTAAGTGTCAAGACATTAATCGTAGTAGAAAAAGCAAGTACAGCATAATGGTTAGCTGTAGTGGAATGGCTGCCCAGGTTTGATTCTTGGTTATGCCATTTGCTAGTTGTGTGGTCTTGAGTAAGTCATTTGACTGTTGAGCCTCAGTTTCCTCACCTGTAAAATGGAGATGAGTGCCTATTTCCTAGGGCTATTAAGAATTAGTGAGTTGGGCACCTGGGTGGTACAGCACCCGACTCTTGATTTGGGCTCAGGTCATGATCTCAGAGTCTTGAGATCAAGCCCTGCCTGAGGCTCCTCACTGAGTCTGCTTAAGACTCTCTCTCCCTCTCCCTCTGCTTCTCCCTCCAAATAAATAAATCTTAAAAAAAAAAAAAATTGAGTTGATGCTAACTTGAGTTTAAATTTAATTTTTTTTAATTAAAAAAACATTAATTAGGGACACCTGAGTGGCTCAGCAGTTAAGCCTCTGTCTTCGGCTCAGGGCGTGATCCTGGAGTCCTGGGATTGAGTCCCACATCGGGCTTCCTGCGTGGAGCCTGCTTCTCCCTCTGCCTGCCTGTCTCTGCCTCTCTCTGTGTGTCTCTCATGAATAAGTAAATAAAATTTTAAAAATAAATAAAAATAAAAAAGCATTATTAGTTGATATATGAAAGCATTTAGTACAGTACCTGGCACATGACAAGTACAGTATCAGTGCCAGCAATTATTATTACCAAAAAGGAACCCTAAAATCTGGAAATACAGAGAATTTTGTTATGTAGTGCCAATAAACCAGTTATTCTGAAAATTCCTCTGTGCTGTAAGACTTGATGGCCACTCCATACATACTACATGCTTTAAAATATGTTAATCTTTTTAATCCTCCCAACAGTCTTGTAAGGTTTGCTTTATCACCTCTGTTTCACTATTAAGAAAACAAGGGATCAGAGAGGTGACTCTACCCCCCCAAAGTCACACAGCTTGTGAGGGCCAGGACCAAGATTCAAACTTAAATCTGCCCAGGGTCTTTCCACTCCCACCTCAGGCCATCCCCTCCAGAGTGTCTTTCTCAGTCCCCAAAGGCACCCTTTGGTCCACAAAGGATGGAAAATTTTCAGTCCCTTTCCAGATGGCGGGGCCCAAGTGGAGAGCCTGCCTGGCTCAGGCGCTGCTGCATGCCCCGCAGATTTATAGAGAAGGTGGAGAGCGTTCCCACGTCCCAGCCCCACCCTGACCCAGGAGTCTTCAGGGGAGGAGAGGCTGACTGGCAGCTCCGCCTCCTGACAAGTCGGGGGCGGGCGTGGGGACCGCTCTGGGGCCCCCAGGGGAGACGCCTGGCCTCGCTGTTACGCTGGGGCAGAAACACTGGCTCGCAATGCGCAATGCAATTCGCTCCAACTCTGCCCCTCGGGTACAGGCCCCAGAGTCTCTTAGGTGCATCCATCCAGGCTTGTTCTACCGGACGATCAACGCGTGCAGAGTGTGCAGTGACCTGTTTCTAAATAGATCTCATTTGGGCCATGACTTTGAAAGCGAGCCAAAGGCCTCAACCTAAAATAGACAGCCTACTGCCCTGTTATTTTCATGGCTTAAAAAAAAAAAAAAAAAATCCCTCCAAAGCAAAGCAAGTATTTTTATCACAGGCTTGGCCTGGAATAGCAACACCTATTTACTTGTAGGGAGAGGCTGCAGGCGAGTTTCAGTGCTGAGTGATTATTCCAGACCCGGGAGAGCGGGTCCAGCTATGGCCTTTACTCCAGAAGCATCTCCAGCCCTTCTTCCTACTTGCAGTACATAATCCCTATCTTGACCCTCCCTCCCCGCCCCAAGCACCTCACTTTCTAAACTCCTGGACCTTCAGGTCCTGACCACAGGCTTTCATGCTGATGCCTCACCTTAGCCCCCAGGCCCTGTGCAGCCAGCCTTCCCTTTTTGCTTCTCTCTGTGGCCAGAATCTAGATCTTCCTTGGGCTGGAGGCTCCCTGACCTAAGGAGCTTACATCAGCCATGAATAATCATAATTGAAGCTAAATTTTTATTGAGCACTCACTGAATTTTAGGAACCATGCTAAGTATTTCTCGTGTATTATCATTGAATTTGAAGGATTGTTCTATGAGATTGGACTATGGTCAGCCCCATTTTACAGAAGGAAAAATGAAATTTAGATGAACTGCCCAGGGTCACACAGGCAGAGGATGACCTGGGACAGCTGAACAGTCGCTGAATGGGTCCCAAGTGTGAGTTCTGGATCATTATCTCATCATTATAAGTTTTTGCTTTGTAGGGATATCATCCAATTTTGTTTAACATATATTTATGTACATCTGCAGAGATGCCCTCCAAATGCCAGTTCTGGGGAGGGATGGGGAGTGAAAGTTTGATCCTTTCTTCTCACTTGCTTCTTTAAAAGCTTCCTGTATATTTTATGAGCACATATCTGTTTTATTAGCAACAAAAACAAATGCTAGTTGAGAAAAATAAATCGAAGCAAGCACTCAACTGCTCTGGCAGAGGCAGTGTGGGGTAGTGGTTAACACACACACTTACTTGGAAGGCAGGCTGTCTGAATTTAAGTCCTAGCACAGTCACTTCCTAGCTGTGTGATCTTGGGTGGTTTATTTAGCATCTCTGCTCCTCTGTTCCTCACTCATGGAATGGAGGCTAATAATAGCATCTACCTCAGCCCATGGGCATGAGGATTACCATGTAAAAAGTGTTCTTGGCAGTGCCTAACTCACAGTCAGGACTGCATGAGAATCTGCCACCATCTGATACCTCAGACTGTAGAGGAAAGGCAGGCGTGGGCAGGCAGTAGAGCAGCCACAGCTGTCAGTACTCGAAAGGATAAGTAAGGCTTGTAGCAAACTGGAGACTGTAAAATTGTGGCTGGAAGGGGTGGCGATGTTTTTATTTTATTATTATTATTTTTTTTGGTGGCAGTGTTTTTAGATCCAATGCAGGAGCTGTTGTTCTAGGATGCTAGAAGTCCCTTAAGGTGGGACATCTGGTGGCTTAGTCTTGAGCGTCTGCCTTCGGCTCAGGTTGCGATTCCTGGGTCCTGGGATGGAGTCCCTGGGGGGAGCCTGCTTCTCCCACTGCCTGTGTCCCTGCCTCTGTGTGTCTCTCATGAATAAATAAATAAAATCTAAAAAAAAAAAAAAAAGTCCCTTAAGGTTTAATGTTGGCTCAAATTGAACAACAAGAGATGCAGAGTCCTTTGGCCCCAGGCTGCCAGCCTGCAGCCTGATTCCCTCTGGCCTCCTGCCACAGTGGCCCTGCTCCCCCAGAAGAACCCTGACATCCAGCAGCTGACTGGTGAAAGTCAGGAGTCACAGATGCCTGTTTTGGAGAGAAGTGGCACTAGGAACCAGGTAGGGATCATCCTCTTCATTTTACAGGTGAGGTAACTGAGGCTCAAAGTGAGGTGGTGATTTGCCCAAGGTCATACAGCATACTGACTGATGGAGTCAGGATTTAAACTCAGGAATTTTTTTTTTTAAGATTTTATTGACACAGAGGGAGAGGGAGAGAGAGAGGCAGAGACATAGGCAGAGGGAGAAGCAGGCTTCAACCAGGGAGCCCGACGTGGGACTCAATCCTGGGTCCCCAGGATCACACCCCGGACCAAAGGTGGTGCTAAAACCACTGAGCTACTCGGACTTCCCCAAACTCAGGAATTTCTAATTCCAAACATATTGCTTCTAGGGCTATGAGTCTAGTACTTTCCCTCAGTTCTTTCAACCTCAGCATGGTGAGACTGCTAAGTAAGAAAAAAAATGTCCTCCCATGGTCTTTCTCAATCTCTCTCTTTTTTGTCTTGAAATAAAAACTGTTGACTACCAACATCTTATCTAAAAGGTTTTTCTCTGCATGGCACACAAATGGGTAAGTTAAAGGTGTGGCTGGCCACACAATCCTGGCACTGGTTTGCAGTCACATGCTTCTACTCAGCATCTCTGAACAATTCAGCAATAGTTTTTTAGTGGGCAATGCAATGCCTGCTCCTCATTGGGCAATACAATGCCCACCACTACATGAAGGACTGTGCTGTTAAGAAACTGATCAGAAGGTAATACAAAATTGAAAATGAAAATGAAAAAAAAAAAAGAAACTGATCAGAAGGGCATCTGGGTGGCTCAGTCAGTTTTTTTTTTTTTAATTTTTATTTATTTATGATAGTCACACAGAGAGAGAGAGAGGGGCAGAGATACAGGCAGAGGGAGAAGCAGGCTCCATGCACCGGGAGCCTGACATGGGATTCGATCCTGGGTCTCTAGGATTGCGCCCTGGGCCAAAGGCAGGCGCCAAACCGCTGCGCCACCCAGGGATCCCAGCTTAGTCAGTTAAATGTCCCAACTCTTGATCTCAACTCAGGTTATGATCTCAGGGTTGTGAGATCGAGCCCCAAGTCGGGCTCCATACTGGAGTGGAGTCCACTTGAGATTCTCTCTCCCTCACCCTTTGCCCCTCCCCCACTTCATCTCTTAAAAAAAAAAATGAAAGAAAGAAAAGAAATTGATCAGAGCCCTTCAAGGTAACAGGTTAAAATTGGTCCGAGATGGGAATGGAAAGAGAATAGTCAGCCCTTAATATATGCCAGGCACTTGGGATCTTCTCAATGACCTGCTTTATTTTTTTTTTTAAGATTTTATTTATTTATTCATGAGAGACAGAGAGAGGCAGAGACACAGGCAGAGGGAGAAGCAGGCTCCCTGTGGGGAGCCTGATGTGGGACTCCATCCCTGGACCCCAGGATCATGACCTGAGCCGAAGGCAGATAGATGCTCAACCACTGAGCCACTCAGGTGCCCCTCACCTGCTTTCTAAACTACCGTGAAACTTCTGGATGTTCCTAGTGATGTAGATATTCTTCTCCCCATTTCAGAGCTAATAAAATGTAAGAAGAAAGAAGAAAATAAAGAAGGAATTCCTCCAGAGTCATGTGGATTTTAAGAGAGAAGTTACACCTTTCACCCAATGCTTATGCTTCAAAAGTTATCCCTGGACCAGAGCTTCCAAGTGTGGTCTCTGGTCTAGCAGCATTGGAGTCACGTGGGAGCATGTTAGGAAAGCATAATCCCAAGCCTACCTCAGGCCTGCTGGATCAAAAGCTACATTTTATAGGACCCTCTGATGATTCTTATACACACTAAAGTGTGGGAAGTGCTGTCCTAATGAGTCCCTTCCCTCCTGACCTTTGTCTCCTTCCCATTGCTTGTGGTGGAGCTGCAGAGCTGGTATCTTCCCTGTGCATTTCAAACTATGCTGTGATGCCACAGATGAGCTGGGGTGCAGTAAGCAGTTTTATTGTCTTTATTCTCTAAATTCAAAAGACTTTTAGCTTCAAACCTGAAACTTGAAATCCTAAATATCTACTACATGTCAACATTTGTATATCACCTTCCTGATGGGTGGCCAAATATCCCAATGTGCCCAGAATTGAGAGGTTTCTTAGGAGGCAGAAATTGTAGTGCTAAAACTTGGATGGTCCTGGGCAAACCAGATCGTTGGTCCCTAGAACTTTCCTTCAGCCTCTCAATCACAGTTAACTCATTACTTAGCAAGTAGTTCTCAGCCCTGGCTACACCTTAGAATCACCTGGGAGCTTCAGTGAAAAATAAAAGAAAAATAGAAGCCCACTCACTAACCCAGGTGAATTGATTCAGTATACCTGGGCCAGGAGCTGGGCACTGGTATTTTTTTTTAAAATCCTCATGTGATTTTAATGCACAGCCAGAATTGAGAGCCAGTGCTCCTACCTGAAATTATTTTTTGCTCTGAGTAGCACATTTTCAGACACATGAAGAATTAACTGAAGGAAGGCAAAAAGGGGTGGAACTAGTGCTTACTGGATCCATGCTTCTCTTGCTGGTCAGCAGCAAAATGCTAGAAGCTGTGTTATCTGTAAAGTAGGAGTTATTTGTGCCCATTGTACAGATAAGAACAATGAGGCTCAGAGAAATTAAGTAACTTGCCCAAGTTCACATAACTAGGAAGTAGTGAACTGTGGGATTTCAGGTCTGTCGTCCTTTATAACCCCAGGAGGTTGCTCTTCACACTATCTCCAAGAGAAATCTAGATTTTAACTCTGCCACTGATCATGAAAAGACTCTGGATGCCTTCCAGCTGTGAATCATCTTCAGCAGAGTGGATGATGAGGCCCAGATGTATGGATGGACTGTCTTCATGCTGGAAATTTCTGCAACAGAATTCTTTCCCTAGATCTATAAGACCCAGGTGGATCCAGTAATTCCTCTCCTAAGTGCAGACACAAGAGAATTGAAAATGGATGTCCCCACAGAGACTTGCATGTAAATATACATAGCAGCATTGTTTATAAGAGCCACGATGTGGAAACAACTCAAATATCCATCAACAGATAAGTGGATAAACAAAATGTGGTATTGGCATATAATAGAATATCATTTGGCAATCAAAAAGAATGAAGTAGTGACACATGCCACAACATGGATGAACCTTGAAAACATTATGCAAAGTGAGAGAAGTCAGACATGAAAGGCCACAGATTGTCTGATTCCCCTTTTGAAAAAATATTTGAGAGAGAGCACACATGCACATGCGCACACACGCAAGTCAAGGGAAGGGCAGAGAGAGAAGGAGAGAATTTCAAGCAGACTCCACGCTGAGCATGGAGCCCAGTGCAGGGCTCCATCTCACAACCCTAAGACCATGATCGGAGCCAAAATCAAGAGTCAGACACTTAACCGAGTAAGCCACCCAGGGGCCCTTATATGATTCCCTTTGCATGAAATGTCTAGAACAGCCAAATCTATGTAGAGAAAAAGGGGATTGGTGGTTGCCTATGCAGGCGAAGCTGGAGGCAGAAGAGAGGAATGGGGAGTGATTACTAATGAACATGGGGCTTCTTTTGGAGTGATGATACATAATGGAATTAGCAAAGACAGTCATACCACTGTGTAAGTATACTAAAACTATTGAATTGTATATCTTAAAAGGTGAATTCTGGGCAGCCTGGATGGCTCAGTGGTTTAGGGCCATCTTTGGCCCAGGGCGTGATCCTAGAGACCTGGGATCGAGTCCCATGTCAGGCTCCCTGCATGGAGCCTGCTTCTCCCTCTGCCTCTCTCTCTCTCTCTCTCTCTATCTGTGTGTGTCTCTCATGAAAAAAATAAATAAAATCTTTTTAAAAAGGGTGAATTCTAGGGTACATGAATTATATCTTAATCTGCTAACTGGAGTGTTCATACATGTCTGGTGTGCTCATACATTTCTTATGGGAGCATAAAAGGGAGCAATTGGTTTAGAAAACTGGTACTTTCCATACTTACCCTATGAAACAGCTGCGCCATTCCTGCCTATATTCCACAAATAAACGAGTGCTTAAGTCCTTGCAAACACATGTACGTGGATGTTCATAGAAGTTTTATGCATAATAGCCCCCAACTGAAGACAACCCAACTGTCCATCAATAGAAGACCGGATAACGAAATTATAGTTTACCCAAACAACAGAATAGACACAGCAATGAAGAGGAGCTGCTGTTTCCTGCCTATCAAGAATGAATCTGATATGCTGATACTATGTTGAGTAAAAGAAGCCAGAGAAAAGACCCCATACTCAAAAAAAAAAAAAAAAAAGACCCTATACTCTATGATGCCATTTCTATGAGGTTCAAAAGCATGCAAAACTAATTGATGATGATAGAAGTCAGAAGAATAGAGTGGGAAGAGGCATGAGGGAGCCTGTTAAGTTGCCAGAGGTATTATGTATATATCTTGATCTTGATAGTTGTTGCATGGGTGTGTACATATGTAAAGATCACTGAACTGTACATGGAGGGTTAGTGAACTTTATGTACTTCACCATGTGTACATTATACCTAAAAAACAATCCAGAAGCTCCTCGGCTAACAGTGGCCTAGTCCTAGGGTTCAATGACTGACCCTGGACCCATAGGCAGTGAGCTGAAGAGGTCAGACTGTGCAGTTAGATGGAGCTGGATTCCACTCCAGCTTTGTCCTTATCTAGTCCTATGGTCTTGGGAAAGTCACAGAACATTTCTTTCTTTTCTTTTTTTTTTTTTAAAAGGTATTATTTATTTATTCATGAGAGACAGAGAGAGAGAGAGAAGCAGAGACACAGGCAGAGGGAGAAGCAGGCTCCATGCAGGGAGCCCAATGCGGGATTCCATCCCAGGTCTCCAGGATCACCCCCTGGGCTGAAGGCAGTGCTAAACCGCTGAGCCACCCGGGGTGCCCTACAGAACATTTCTGATTTATTAAATGAGAAAGTAATGTTTACCTCACAGGGGTTGACTTGACACTTCATGGAAACAATACATGTCAAATCCCTAGCACAGAGCTCAGCAAAAGAGCAAACAATCCCAAGTGATCATCAAATGAAGGCTCAAATAAGACTTCTGCTCTGTCAGAAGGGTAGAGTCAGAGCCTTCCTGGGGGACCAGGGACAGATGAGGAATAAGAATAGCTAACAGCTAGAGGCTTTATGAAACTTGTCCTAGGTCTTCCTGCCCTGTTGAGACCACCAGGACAGACCACATAGAGAAGCCAAGTTAAGAGAACAAGAGAGAGACATGAAAAGAGAGAGAGGCCCAGGGTCCCAGTGCCCCAGCTGAGCCCAGCCTTCAAGCTGTCCCCACAGGGTACAGCCATTAGGGGTGAGCCATCGTGGATGGTCCAGCCCAGCTGGGCTTCCAGATGACTGCTGGAGCTGAGCCCAGTAAATCCACAGAATCGTGAAAGATCATAAATGTTTGTTGTTTTAAACCTTAGCCAAAACAGGAATTGCTGTTGAGAAGTGGAGAGTTCCAATAACCACCACCAAGAGCATGGGACATTGGCTGAAGGAAGGGCAGTGGGCAGAGGCTCAGAGAGTCTTGATGAGGTTGTTATTGGAACCTGGAAGGGCTGTGAGGAAATTGTTATAAAAGGCTGAGGAAAGGGAACCCAACTTACTTATTGACAGAACAATTTAGTTAAACTGTTCCTTTTCATAATGTGAAAAATAGAAAATTTAGATCATGAACTTGTTGATTTGGCTAAGAAGATTTCAAGGCAGAATGTTGAAAGAGCCAATGGTTCACTGTAGCTGAGGTATGGACAGAGAGAGAAGGGGCTAAGGACTGTTTGCTATTCAAGCAAATCTAAAGGAAAAGCTTCGCACCTCAAGCTTGCTGGGTTGGAAAATCATCTCATTCCTACCTTGTGTAGCCCAGTAAAGATTCTCAAAGAAAAGAAAAACCTAGGGGGAAGGAGGGAACCTGGTGACAAAAATCAAATCTATGGGGGCACTTGAGTGGCTCTCGGTTTAGGCTCAGGTCTAACGACCTGAGGGTCGTTGGAGCATGCCCCAAGTTGGGCTCTGCGCTCACCGCTGAATCTATTAGAGATCATCTCCCTTTCTTTCTCCTCCCTCCTCTGTTCCTCTCCCTCTGTTCCTACCCTTGGTTGTGTGCTGGCTCAGATGCTCTCTCTCTCTTTAATTAATTAATTTTAAAAATATATATATATTTTAAAAAGATGTTATTTATTTATTCATGAGAGATAGAGAGGCAGAGGCATAGGCAGAGGGAGAAGCAGGCTCCCTGCAGGGAGATGATGCGGGACTCCATCCCAGGACCCTGGGATCACAACCTCAGCCAAAAGCAAATGCTCAAGCACTGAGCCACCCAGGTGCCCCATTAAATAAATAAAATCTTAAAAAGAAATCAAATCTAGGGTGCTGCCAGTAAAATGTGGCCTCGGGGTGAAGGTTAGATCAAGTGTGCCGCCACACAACCCTGTGTTGGGACTTCCGCTGGATTTAAGGGTCTATCAGGTAGATCGTCTCAGCTAGACAAAAGGCTTCTGAGAATCCCTGAATTAGCTTAGCAGCTTTCCTAGGGCCCCAAAGTAGAAAAGGACCTGTTTTGGGAAGAAATGTAAGTCTGGCTTCTGTCTAATGGAGCAGGTGATTTGCTACATAGGAAATTCACACATTTTTTTTATTTTACCAATTTGGACCGAAAAGAACAGAGACATTATATATATATATATATATATATATATATATATATATATATATATATATATATATTTTTATGATAGTCACACAGAGAGAGAGAGAGAGAGAGAGAGAGAGAGAGAGAGAGAGGCAGAGACACAGGCAGAGGGAGAAGCAGGCTCCATGCACCGGGAGCCTGACGTGGAATTCGATCCCGGGTCTCCAGGATCGCGCCCTGGGCCAAAGGCAGGCGCCAAACCGCTGCGCCACCCAGGGATCCCCAACAGAGATATTATAAAACAAAAAGCAGCCTTCAAGACCCCAACATCCTAAGGGCAGGAAAGAGGCCAACATGGGGCGTTTCTTATGGAAAAGAAGGTATGACTCAGAGGGTGGAGCCCAGAGCCACAGGTAAGCATTCATCTTCAGAGGTAATGCGGATTCTGTTTCAGACCACCGCAATAAAGTGAGTATCTCAATAACACGACTCAAGTGCATTTTTTGGTTTCCCGGTGCACATATAAGTTATGTTTATCCTATACTATAGTATTGAGTATGCAATAGCACTATGTCTAAAAAAGATGTACATTAATTAAAAAATGCTTTATTGCTAAAAAATGCCAACCATCACCTGTGCTTTCAGCAAAGTCGTAATCTTTTTGCTGGTAGAGGGTGTTGCCTCTATGTTTTTGGCTGCTGACTGCTGGGGTGCTGGTTGCTGAAGACTGGGGTGGCTGCAGTAGTTTCTCAAAATAATACGATAAAATTTGCCACATTGACACTCTCTTTCATAATTTCTCTGTAGCATGTGATGCTGTTTGATAGCTTTCTACCCACAGCAGAACTTCTTTCAAAGGTGGACCCTATCCTCTCAAACTCCTCAACTGCTTTATCAAACTGAGTTTAAGTCATGTTCTAAATCCTCTGTTGTTATTTCAACAATCTTTTTTTTTTAAGCTTTTATTTATTTATTCACGAGAGACACACACAGAGAAGCAGAGACACAGGCAGAGGGAGGAGCAGGCTCCATGCAGGGAGCCCAATGTGGGACTCGATCCTGGGTCTCCAGGATCATGCCCTGGGCTGAAGGTGGCGCTAAACTGCTGGTTCCATCTCAAGGAACCACTTTCTTTGCTCATTCCTGAGCCACTCATGGATCCCCTGATCTTTAGTTTCTGATTGGGTTGGGCCAATGGTGTTTTAGTTATTATGGTATAACAAGCTATCTCGCAACTTGGTGGCTTAAAAAATACAACTACTTTATTATCTCTCATGAATCTATGGGTTGACTGGGGTCATCTGGGGTTAGTTCTACTCCACCTGATGTCAGCAGTGGTGGCGGTCTGTTGGGGACTCAATTCTGCTGGAACATCCATGATGGAGCTCTCATGTCTGGCCACTTGGTGGGAATGGCTAGAAGTCTGGACTCAGCAGGAAAGGGAAGCTTGAAGCTCTTTCCAAGTCATTTCAGGCCTCTTCCTCTCCCTATTGCCTTTCCCTGTGGTCTCTCCAGCACAAGGTACAGACTTCTAATAAGGCAGCTCAGGTTCCCCTGACTGCAAAAGCTGAAACTGCCAGGCCCTCTTAATCCACAGACCCAGAGCTGACACAGTATCACTTCTGCTGCCTTCTGTTGGTTAAAGTAGGTCACAGGACCAGCCCAGATACAATATGGGAAGGGAATACACAAAGGTATGAACATCAGGAGGCATGATTCATCAGGGGCCATCCTTAGAGACTAGCCATCCTGGTCTACTCTCTGGTCCCCCAAGGTCCCCTAGCGTGCAAAATAAAATTGGCCCTCTTCCTATAATCCCCCAAATCTTATCCATTACAGCCTCAGACTTAGGCCCAAAGTCCAGTTTTTCATCAACTAAATCTCATCATTGTTGAGGAGGCACTTGGGCATGGTCTCTCTTGATCGGAAGACCTGTGGACCAAAGGGAAAAGTTATCTGGTCCCACATACTCAATTTACAATGAGACAGGAACTGAGCATCACAATATACACTCCCATTCTAAAAGGGGAAACACAGAGGTGTCACAGGTCCATCACAATTATGAAATTCCTCCCTTTCCTCCTCTCCTCAACAATTCCTTCTGTCCGGGGTTAAGAAATATATGCTGATTAAGGCTCAGGCCTGCTTCCTGGGATTAGTTCTATAGACACATCTCATTTTATTGCACTTTATTCCATTTAGCAGATACTGCATTTTTTACAAATCGAAGGCTCAAGACTTCCGTGGTGGGAGTCACTGCAGATGTGGTGAAAATAGTGAGAGAACCAGGATCAGAAGTGGGGCCTAAAGGTGTGACTGAATTGCCGTGATCTCACCATCCAACTTGAATGGGTGAGTTGCTTCTTATGGATGAGCAAAGAAAGTGGCTCCTTGAGATGGAACCTACTCCTGGTGGAGATGCTGTGAAGATTGTTGAAATGAGGGCAGCCTGGGTGGCTCAGCAGTTTAGCGCCACCTTCAGCACAGGGCATGATCCTGGAGTCCTGGGATCGAATTCCACATCGGGCTCCCTGCATGGAGCCTGCTTCTCCTTTGCCTGTGTCTCTGCCTCTCTCTGTGTCTCATGAATAAATAAATAAGTAAATAAATAAATAAATAAATAAATAATTTTTTAAAAAAAGAAACTAAAGATCAAGGAAGCTCATTCTTGGTGGCCACATAATCAACTTCCTGAAGCAGAGAGTAGAATGAAGAAGGATGAAGAGTAGATCTGGAGGGGTAAACCGAAGATAACCAATTTGAGCATGATGGCTTGAATGGAGAGAGAGAGAGACAGAGAGATTTCTGGGTGTTTGGAATCAGGAAGATTCTTCACCTTTACTGAAGCAGGAAATGCTGGCCAACAACAAGGTTTGGGAGGGAAAGTCAACGATTTCTATTTTGTGTAGATGGAGATGGAAGGGCTTTGAGACATTCATGTGGAAGTGTCAATGGAGAGGAATGTGGGAATCCTTGGTGTATGATGATGGTAACAGCAGCTGAGGGTGCCTGTGAGTGTGCCTCCGAGGGGGTCAGAGTGAGATGAGAAGACAGCACAGACTATACCCTGAGGACCCCCAAAATGCAACAGTCATTCCTTTGCCTGCCAAGGAGACAGACAAGGGGCAACCAGTGACAGAGAGGAAAATGAGGACAGTGCAATGTGAAAGAAGCCAAGAAGAGAGAGTGATGGGTGGATGAAGTGGTCCACCAAATGTCACACTGCTCAGATGTCAAGTCAGAAGAGGGCAGAAGGCTTCACTGAGATTGGTGGCCTCACTCCCCTATTAGACAGCATTACCTGAGCGGGTCTGTGGACCTGGAAATGGCAAGGGAGTTGTGGCTGTTCCCAAAGAGTGAACCCAAGTGGCCAGTAAACCCATGAGGTACCCAACCTCATTAGTCATCAGGGAAATGTAAATTCAAACCACAATGAGATTCCATTCACACCCACCAGATCTGCTAAAAATAAAAAGCCTAACAATACCAGGATTTGGAGAGGATGTTGAACAAACAGAGCTCTCATGCATTGTTGGTAGGAATGTAAGTTGGTACAACCATCTTGGGAATGGTTTGACATTAACTAGTGTGGTTGAGGATGTGCATAGCTTGCTGGGCCAGGTTCCCTGGGAAACAGACTCCGAGGAGGAGGTTTGCCTGCAGGAGATTTAAAGGAGTGCTCTCGGGATCAACACTTGAGAGGGGGTGAGGACAGCAGAATTTCACATAGGAGATGAACTGCAGGGAATTATAACAGAGATTTCAGGCACTGGGAGCTCAGAAAATGGGATGGCTTTTTATAAGTGTCCCGAATTGCTGGAAGAGGGGCAGACCTTTGTACTCCTACATTGGCCAGTCACTGGTGGGAACTATCTCCAAAGAGGGGTCATAACCTTGGATGAGGTAGCCCTGTCCATAAAAGGGCAAGACTCCTGGCAGCTGGAGAGTGGGCATGTGGGTTCTGAAGGAGGAGATGTGGGCACAGACCACAGCATTCACTACACTTCTGTATCGTTTGGATCCCTTGCTTTGTAAAAATAAGCTAACACCATCTGAGAATGATTCTTCCAGGATTCTGATTCTTCTCTCTCTCTCTCTCTTTTTTTTTTCCTGGGGAAATGTTAGTAGAATAAGCTACAGCTCTCGTGCTGCAGCTAGTATAGTGGTTAGCTCCCTCCTGTTCTAGGGTCCCTAAACCTCAGCTCATACCTCTACTGGTCTAAGGGGATTACCCAGCCAGATGGTCCAGACCTTCATCTCTAAGGGGTTTGAGGCCTTTGTCACCATGCTTATCTTAGTCATGGTTCCTGATTTTGTGTGTACCATCTGTCTATTTACCATCAAGAAACACACAAGTGGAGTGTCAAGTGCATTTCTCTGTCCTTTGTGTAACAATAGCTCTGCTTCCTCCTGATGTTGTAGTCAATTCACTTGCCAGGAGGGTGATTCCTTTTCTTGCCTGCTGGTCTCTTAACACCAGGAGGCACCTGAAATGATCAGGTAACAGCTATACCTTGAAGTTCAATGGAATTCTCTCTCCTGGTGGAAGCATCTGTTACTCCCACCCCTGGGAATCAGGACCTCTAGACTTACAGAGCCCAGAGTTGTGAGAATGGGAAGCCCAAATTCTCCCATTGGCTCACTGGGAGTACAGTGAGAGGAGTCACTCTTATTTCTACCCCCTGATCCCCAAATCAGTTTATTCTGCTTATAGATAACAACCATCCATGGTATTGGTCGAGGGTGAATGCTGCCTCCTTGCAGAGTATGATTTCCAAATTGGTGCCTCAGTTGCATCTCTCTCTCTCTCTCTTTTTTTTTTTTGGAGCTAAAATACTTTTTATTTTTAGGCCTACCAAACATTTTAAATATAAAATTCTTTTTAAAAAAAGATTTATTTACTTTAGAGAGAGTAAGGGAGAGCATAGAGGGAGAAGGAGAAGCCAACTCCCCACTGAGCAGAGAGCCCAATGTGGCGCTCGATCCTGGGACCTCGGAATCATGACCTGAGCTGAAGGCAGGTGCTCAAACCACTGAGCCACCCAGGCATCCCCTAGAATTCTTTAATATACAAACAGTGATTGCAACAGCATTCACAGGACAGTGAGAGCTGGCTGAACGGGAGGGAGAGTAGGTTTTCAGGTTCCTAATTGCTCCCCTCACCCACAATCCCCGATGTTGCCTGTGAGAACACAGTCTTAGCAGAGGACAAGTCAGGGCCGCCAAAAGCACAGAGGCCTTAGAGCCCACTCTAATGTGGCTTCAGTTCAGAAGGTCCCTCTAACATAATATCATCACCACCTGTAGATCCATTGCTGGATCCAGTTGGAAGACAATAGGAAGGTGGTTTTACAGAAAAAAACCCATATCATTCTTCAGGATTCTGTTTTTCACAAATTTTGGGCATAAAATAGAGTTTTCTAGAGATTGTTAGATTGGCAAGAGCTAAACGCATCTGTGAAAAGAACAGAAATTGAATCTGAGCCTACCTCCTACCAAGATTCCTTGCCTATGACTCTAGAAAGCTGGAATTGTGGATCTGCTTAGATGTTTGGGAAAGGGAAGGGATGACAGAGTCTTTGGACCAACACAAGTGAAGCCTTGCCAGCTATTGACCAAGAAAGCCTCCAGGCAGGCCAGGGAGGTCTGTGGGAAACAGTTTATGGCAGTGGTACTCAAGAGAATATGATGGTACAATGGCTTTTAGGCAGAATTTATTGCAAATGTGCAAGAGAGAAAGAATAGAAGTCAGAAAGAATTAAGAACTAAAGAACCTGCTTCTTAGAGGTCTGTGGGATAGAAATGAGATACTCCTGGGCTGGGACTGGGACAGACCCCAAACCTGTTCTCTCCTTGAGCTCCAGTTTGACTGGCTTGGATGTAGATTGCAGCCCCAAAGTCCTCCAAAGTCCAAAGTCCTCCAAAGGCCAGCAGCTTCTGGGCAATGTGGTCTGTCATTAAGTCTGGGGGATCTTGTGATCATATGGCCATTACTGTACCTCTTTTACTATAAAGTTAGTCCTTTGGTCCAATGTGATGTTATCTAAAACCAAATGTTAACAGATCACTCTGCAAGTCTTTTTTTTTTTTTTTAAGATTTTATTTCACAGAGAGAGAGAGAGAGAGAGAGAGAGATTGAGCACAAGAAGGGGGAGCAGGAATGGGAGCAGGAAAAGGAGAAGCTTACTCCTCGCTGAGTGGGGAGTCCAATGCGGGGCTCGATCCCAGGACCCCAAGATCATGACCCGAGCTGAAGGTAGACACTTAACTGAGGAACCCAGGTTCCCCTCTGCAAGTCTTCAGATTGGCTGAGACCCAGTACCCAGGAAAGGTAAACTCATACTAGGAAGAGTTGTCCCAGTCAAGATGAATTGCTTCTTCTTCCAGGTCGAAGAGGTCCAACTTAATTAACTTGCCATAAGTGGCTGGTGGGACTCTCTGAAGGATAGTACCACACTGATGGCTCCATGTTGATCTTTGTTGCTGGAAAAGTGGACATCCAGCAGCAGTAATATGTAGATCATTCTTAGTGAATGCAGGACCTTTATTCCTGCTACATAGATTCTTCATTATGATTCTTTTAAGCCAAAACTGGGATGGCAGACTGCTGACCTGGCTGAGTCACTCTGCCTGCTTGGTTATTTAGCACCTCTTTCATGATGGATGCTCTCTGTTGGATGTCAACATATGATGCAAGATCTTCACACTTTGTGCCCATTCCCATGAGTCCACACATAACCTTCTTTCCCAGACCGCCTTGTCCCCAGTCTTTCAATATTTATCCTTCCTGTTTTTGCCACTGCCCATAGTCTGTATTTATTCTTACCTCAGGCTACTTCTCCTGTCCACAGAGTGGGTGCCCAAAGCCCTACCCATTGGTAAGATTCCACCTCATTTATTGTCTTTAAAGGTCACCTCCGGGTGACACTGAAATGTAGCTGTCCTCCACTTTCAGCTTATGCCCACCTACCAAATAGATCTATCTGTGAATCAGGCTTAGCCTTCTCCCTCCTTATCAGGTGGTCATAGGGAGCCCCATGCAGCCTTCAGTGTGAGTTAAAGGAGAAGTGTTGGTGCAATGTTGGTGGATGACGTGGGAGTCTAGGCCACCCACCTGTGTAGCTTACCTCTTGTGCCTGACCCCAGATGCACCATCTTACTTTGGATTACTGTCAAGCCCACCTGACCTTATGCCTTGGTAGGTCTCACAGATCCCAGCTTATAATGGTTGTTCCAGCTATAAGATCCCTCAATGCTCCATGGTCAGGTGCTTCATCTCTACCAGTGCCCACCCCAGGAGGTGTTTCTCAAATGGCGATAATTCTCTGTGCAGATTGAATGGCCTTGCTCCAGAATGCTATGGGTCTAGATTGTGTTTATTTCACTGGGCTTGCTGTAAACACATGGTACCTTTTCCCACCACAGAGACATCGAATACCGTAAGGTCTTCTGGGCCATATGACCCTGGAGGCAGAAAAGCCTGCAGTCCAGCCTGGATCTATTGCAAAACTCTTTTCTGGCCAGGACCTGCTCAAAAGAGGACAGTCTTCCATGTCATTCAAAAAATAGATTGGATTCCTATTCTCAAGTATAAAATACACTGACTCCAGCCTGCAGAAGCCTCCAGGTATTGTGCTTCCTTCTGAATGGTGGGAGGTAACAAGATGCAATCACATGTTCTGTACTTTGAAGGGGCTGTCCCAGCATGCCCCAGACCGCTCTCCAAAAACTACACTGATGTGGTGAGCCCCTAAAACTTAATAGGGTGAATTGCCTATCCTCTAGATTCCTTGAATTCATGTAGAGTTTATCTCCTACTCTCTAGAGACATGCATATTCATCCAGTCCTATAAACACTGTTTCACTAATAGAGTGAACCAATGTGATGTTTTGCAGGATGTCCGATGGTCCAGTCCCTTCAGCCTTTATTATGACAGAGAGCACGAGAGAGAACACAGCCCTCAGGCAGATCATAAATGTGTATCGTTGTCTGCCCTACATAAGAGTGAACTGTTTCTGGCCTTTTTCATGTTAGAAATGGAAATGGATGTATAAGCTAGATCAACAGTTGGATACCATGAACTTAAAGCGATATTACTCTGTCTAGCAAAGCTGCCTCGCCCAACACAGCAACTACACTTTGGGTTACTGTTTGGTTTTTGCATGGGGTAGATTAGTGGATTAAAAGGGGGATAGATGGTGACCACTACCCCTGAATCATTTAGATCTTATATAGAGACTTACCAAGAGAGTATTCTCAGGCCCATTTTTAAATTAAGAAACTGAAGCTTCCAGGGTTATAATAATTTATTGTAAAACCTCCTGCTGGGGATCCCTGGGTGGCTCAGCTGTTTAGTGCCACCTTCAGCCCAGGGCGTGATCCTGGAGTCCCAGGATCGGGTCCCATGTCAGGCTCCCTGCATGGAGCCTGCTTCAACCTCTGCCTGTGTCTCTGCCCCTCTCTCTCTCTGGGTCTCTCATGAATAAATAAATAAATAAAATATTTTTAAAAATAAATAAATAAAACCTCCTGCTTTGTCAAATCTGTTTGGCTCACAAGCTTTTGCACTTAACCCTATGAGAGACCCAGCCCACGGTTGTAATTAGTTAATTTAGGAAAGTAAAAAACAAGATCTGACTGGATTGCTAAATGTCCATGCACATCTACCATGCTTTTTGTAAGAGGTTTTTTTCTAACAAGCCTAACTTTGGGATCAGATGGGGCCAATTCCGCCTAATTTCTTAAGAGTGGGAAATCAAACTTAGTTGAGAAAGTTTTGTTAGTTTTTATTCCTGGCAGCTTTACACATGAGCTTTATTTCCAAATGCTGTATGCCAGGATGTTTCCTCATTTGACTTTTCCAGGATCGTGATGGAAAAAAAAAAAAAAAAGAGGGAAAAGAGTTGCCACCCAAAATTAAACTATTCCCTTCACTATGGAACAATGCAGCATGAGGCTGCCTGGAGCAGGCAGTGATTTTCTTTGTGCAAATGACTGAAACAGCCAGCCCCAGAATACGCTACTTGCTGTGTCTTCTTAGGCAAGTCATCGCATGGATCTCAGTTTCCTCAGCTCTACAATGGTTATAATAATAGTTTCTACCTCAAAAGATTGCAGGGTCTTGCTCAATCATGAGTCCCTAAAGTACCTGACACAAAGTAGCACTCAATGAAGGCTGCCTGGCTGGCTCAGCCAGGTAGGCATCTGGCTCTTAACCTCAGGTCTTGGTCTCAGGGTCATGAGTTCAAGCCCCACTTTGGGCTCCATTTTTTTTTTTTTAAAGATTTTATTTATGTATTCATGAGAGAGACACAGAGAGAGGCAGAGACACAGGCAGAGGGAGAAGCAGGCTCCATGCAGGGAGCCCGATGTGGGACTCGATTCCGGGACTCCAGGATCACACCCTGGGCTGAAGGCAGGCGCTAAACCTCTGAGCCACCAGGGATCCCCCCCCCTTTTTTTTTTAAGCAGCATTCAATGAATATATGGAGAATCAATGACTAAATTGTGAAGACTAAATGAGATAACACATTTGCACAGCACATGGCAAACATTAGATTCTATAGTGGTAATTTGACAATGTATATTAAAACCTTAAGGGTCTCCTGGGTGGCTCAGTAGGTTAAGTGTCTGCCCTCAGTTCAGGTCATGATCTCAGGGTCCTGGAATCTAGCCCCATGCCTGGCTCTCTGCTTGGTGGGGACTCGGCTTCCCCCTCTGCCCCTCCCCCTTCTCCAGTTCTTTCTCTCTCAAATAAATACATTTTTTTAAAACCTTAAAACACACAGGTTTTTTGACTCAATGATTCTGCTTCTGGAATTGGACACTTAATCTAAATAATTTTAATAATTAAGATAATTGATTAATAATAGTGGCAATCTTACTTAGATAGTAATTAAAGATACACCAGAGACTTAGCATATGAGATTGCTCCTGGAAAAACCACCTAAATGTCCATCATATTTTGGCAAGGAATCTCTATGTGTGACGCATAGACAGCCTTTATAAGGTTATACACTAAAGCAGTGGTCCTCTAAGTGTGGCTTGTGGGCCAGCAGAATCAGTATCACCTGGGAACTTATTTATTTTTTTAATTTTTAATTTTTTACAGATTTTATTCATTTATTCATGAGAGACACAGAGGCAGAGACATAGGCAGAGGGAGAAGCAGGCTCCCTGAAGGGAGCCCGATCCAGGACTCAATCCCAGGACCTCAGGATCACAACCTGAGCCAAAGGCAGACGTTCAACCGCTAAGCCACCCAGGCATCCTACCTGGAACTTATTTAAAATGTAAATTCTTGAGCCCCATCTCACACTTACAGAAAGAAGTGGGGCCCAGCAATCTGGGTTTTAACAAGTCTTCCGGGTGATGCTGTTTACATGTTCAAGTTTAAGAATCACTGCTCTAAGGTGTTACTAGAAATTGTTTCTTTGTGAGTGGGAGTATTTTAATGTTCTTATATTCTCTGAAGTAAGCATTACACTGCCAACTAATAGAAGAAAGATACCCAAAACAAGAAAAAAAATAAAAGAAGAAAAGTAAACTGACAAGTGAAAAGGGAGGGAAAAAATTAAAAAATGGAACAAAAAAAATGGAACAGAAAAAAAAGCACTCCTACCTCTCCAATGTTTTTTTTCTTCTCCCTCCCCCCTTTTTACCCCTACACCAATGGGATGGTATTTATTTACAGACTTGATTAGTGTCCAGGACATTTTGCAGCTGCTTTTTTTTTTTCTCATTTAATATGTCACAGGAGCTTTCTGATGATGTCATAGGCATCAGTATCATTTTTTAAAATGGAGGCATTAATTTTACTTTGTTCCCCTGGTCATCTGTTTCCCTGTGTGTGTGTGTTGTTTTTTTTTTAAGATTTTTATTTATTTATTTATTTATTTGAGAGAGAGAGACCGAGCGAGCATGGGCAGAGGGAGAGGAAGACTTCCCAACAAGAAGGGAGTCCATCTCTGGGCTCCATCCCAGGATCTTGGGATAGATCCCAGGACTCTGAGATTATGACCTGAGCGAAAAGCAGACACTTAATTGACCAAGCCACTGAGGTGCCCCTCCCTGTGTTGTTTTCAGTTTTTGCCATCATAAATAATGCTGTCACCAATATAGGCACATACACCTCTTCCCAGATTTCCAAAATATGTCCTTAGGATAGGCTCTTAGAAGTGAGGTTGGGGGATCTCTGGGTGGCTCAGTGGTTTAGTGCCTGCCTTCTCCTCAGGGGGTGATCCTGGAGACCCCCATGGATCGAGTCCCACATCCGGCTCCCTGCATGGAGCCTGCTTCTCCCTCTGCCTGTGTCTTTGCCTCTCTCTGTGTCTCTCATGAATAAATAAATCTTTAAGAAAAAGAAAAGAAGTGAGGTTGGTGGATCAAGGGAAGGATAGAAGCATTTTAAAGACTCCCATTGTGCAAGACTGCCCGTTCCCCAACAGTGAGACATATGATTTATATGATTTGAAGTAGTATGGCTAATTAATGGAGAAAATAAGTTACTTGTTTAAATTTTCATGTCTTTGTTTGAGACAACAGTTTCTCTTCTTTCAGAATAAACTCATATTTATCCTTTCGTAAATTGGGTTGGGGAGGAAAGCTCTGAACTTCATCCCAGTAACGTCCTTGAGTCTCAGTTTCTTTTTTTTTTTTTTTCTTTTTGTTTAATGATAGTCACAGAGAGAGAGAGAGAGAGAGGCAGAGACACAGGCAGAGGGAGAAGCAGGCTCCATGCACCGGGAGCCTGACGTGGGATTCGATCCTGGGTCTCCAGGATCGTGCCCTGGGCCAAAGGCAGGCGCTAAACCACTGCGCCACCCAGGGATCCCGAGTCTCAGTTTCTTCATGTGCTACATGGAATGATACCAGAATGACTTTGAAATTAAGTAAAATGAGGTATGGGAAAGCTCTCTCCCACAATGTATTCTGCATATGCGTGTCACCATTACCCCACTTAGCATGAGATTTATGTATTCATTATAAAACCTTATGTTTTGTCAGCAATCCAGAAAACCTTCACCACAACCCAAATCTTGAAAGCCTTCTTCCTTTGTGGCCTGGTGCCTTAGAAGGCTGTGGGCAAATCCCCCTCTTAATTTCTTTCTTTTTTTGAGAAGAACACTGGGATGCGTTTGCAGCCTTAGGAGAAGGGCCCTTGGTCAGGGCCTGAGGGTGTCCTTATCTGACACTGGCGAGAAAACCAAGTTCGCGGAGGAGAGAGTGCAGCCTCCCAGGCTCAACCTCGCGTTTGGGAGAAGAGCCCGTTCGGAAAGGTCAGAGGCGCTCTGAGACCCAACAGAGACGCTTCAGGTACCAGAAGCCGACCCAGGGCCGGCCTGGCAGGTGCAGGAGCCAGAACACATCAGTTAACGACTCTCAGCAAGTTTTCCTCCGCGATGTTTTTCCCGTTGCTAGGAAACCTCTAGTCGCCGCGGCCCGCTGGTTAGCGCTCCCTCTTGTGTCCACATGCTGCAATAGCACCTGCAGTGGAGCAAGGAGCAAAGGTTGCTTTTGTTTCTAGTACAGTACTCGTTAAAGCGTTGTTATTGTGGAATATAATACAGAGAAAAGTATCTAAGATAGACACACGGGTTGAAAAGTAGTTACAAAGTAAACTCTCGTGTAACAACCACGACCCAGGTTAAAAAATGGAACACTAAAAAAAAAAAAAATAGAACACTGCCAGCACCTCAGACCTCTACATGCCCCCCCTTCCCCTGCTCAATCACACTCCACCTATAGATTAAACACTCTCCACGCTTAGGGATCTGTTCATAGTTCTATTACTGTTTGTGTATCTGTAATCAATATAGCTTTAGTTTTGTCTACTTGGAAACTTGATGTAAGCAAAACCATATGACTTTATTCAATGTTATATTTGTAAAAATATATTATTTTTGTATTTCTGAGGGCCATCTATGTTGTTTCATGCAGATGTAGTGTGTTCATTTTCATTGGTGTATAACATTCCAGGATATGACTATTACTACACTTGGTCCGTTCTCCTGTTCATGGATGTTTGGGCTGTTTCCAGCCTGGATAGCTTAGATAGTGCTTAGATTCCAGCTTAGATAGTGCTGCTGTGTCCATTCTTGTACATGTGTCTTGCCACATACACGCCAGCATTTCTCTGGTTACATATCTAAGAGTGAAGTTGTTGGACTACAGAATGTGTATATCTGGCTTTATTAGACAATGCCAAACGACTTCCCAAAGGGAGTGAACCAATAAATGTTCATTCCCAATGCTTGTGGGGCTACAGTTAGTATCATCAGATAATTCTTTTTTACCAATCTGGTGGGTGTGGAGTGGTATCTCATTGCTATTTTGTTTAATTTATTTTTTTCTTCATTTATATTTAGTTTAATTTAATTTGTTTAATTTATTTCCTGATAATTAATGAGATAAAGCATGTTTTCATATTTTTATTGGCCAGGTGCATTTCCTCTTACTCAAAGTGTCTACTAAAGTTTTTTTGTTGGGGGCCCTGTGGGTGGCTCAGTCAGTTAAATGGTTAAGCGTTGGCCTTCAGCTCAGGTCATGATCCCAGGGCCCCCCATAGGGGTCCTTGCTCAGGAGGATGCTTACTTCTCCCTCTGCCTGCCCTTCCCCCTGCTTGTGCTGCTGTCAGATGAATGCAAAATGAAATCTTAAAACAAATTTTATTTTTGTCCATTTGCTTTTGGGTTGCTTGTGTTTGTAGCAGAAATCTCTAGTTCCTGATCTTGGCTAATCTCTGATTTCAGCAGCCATTGTGGTGATCAGATGTTTTTTTATTTTGACATAATTTCAGACATAAAGAGAAGTTGCAAGAATATCCCCTTCATTAGATTCTCAGATGTTAACAATTATCACATTTATTTCATCTTTCTCTCTGTAAGTACTTTTCTTTCCTGAATTTAAGAGCAACTTGCAGAGGTGATGCCTCTTTATCCTAAATCCTTCCGTGTGTGTTTACTGAAAACAAGGATGTTTCCCTACATAACCACAATACAACGATCAAAGCCAAGAAACTGACAATGATACATTAATGATGTCTTAATAGTGGCACATTAATAATGTTTTATCTGCAAATCTTATTCAGATTTTGCCAGTTGTCCCAATCATGTCCCCTATAACTGAAGAAAATTCAAGATCATGTTTTTATTCATTTTTTATATCTCTTCAGCTTTGATTAATCTCTGAAAGCTCCTTTCTCTGTCTTGTAAACATTGACACTTTTGAAGAATGTGGATCAGTTATTTTGTAAGATATCCCTCTATCTGGTTTGTCAGATATTTCCTATGATGAGCTTCAGTTTATGTACTTAGGCAGGAATATTACAGAAGTGATGTAGTTTTCCAAAGCATCGTTTTAAATCCCAAAATCAATCTAATACATTGTCCACTTATTCCTTTAGAGACAAGAGACTGTTGAATATAAGATTAGGGATTTTAACATCGTAAAAAGTGAAAAGATGAGCCATGGAGTGAGAGAATATCACCAAAACATACACATTTAGACATCAAATATTAAACCTAAGGTAGAATCAAAGATATATCAAGAATTCTTACTATCGGGCAACTCCCTCAGGTCCCCTCACTCTTTGGAAGCTTTGTACTATTACTTTGCTATCGCCCAATAAACCTTGCTTTGCTGCCCACCAAAAACAAAACAAACAAAACAAAGAAAGAAAGAAAAAAAAAAGAAAATAAATAATTTTTTACAATCAACAGGAAGAAGGCAGACAAGCAAAAGAGAAAAAATTGATTAAAACTTGATCCAGCTCTTCCCCAAAAGATACTAAATATGTAAAAAAAAGTGCTCAATTTCATTAGTAAATGGGAAATGCAAATTAAACCCAATTGGATAACATTGTATGCCTAACATATTGACTCAAATTAAAAGGC
The DNA here is from genome assembly GCF_018345385.1 of Vulpes lagopus. Classification (NCBI taxonomy): domain Eukaryota; kingdom Metazoa; phylum Chordata; class Mammalia; order Carnivora; family Canidae; genus Vulpes; species Vulpes lagopus. The sequence continues at coordinate 52,373,038 of NC_054830.1, forward strand.
CATCTATGGGGCAACTGGCTGGCTCAGTAGGTGGAGCATGTGGCCCTTGATCTCAGGGTCATAAACTCAAGCCCCACATTGGGTATAGGGATTGCTTAAACTTTAAAAAAATCTTTAAAAAATGAAATGAGCTAAGAAAAACTGTTAGTACTAAGTGTTGGTGAGCTGATAGTGCCACTGGATGTGCCAGAGGGTAATGAATCAACCTACTTTGGAAAAGAGTGTTGTTTTTTTTTTTTTTTTTTTTTTTTTTTTTTTTTTTTTTAAAATTTATTTATGATAGTCACAGAGAGACAGAGAGAGAGGCAGAGACATAGGCAGAGGGAGAAGCAGGCTCCATGCACCGGGAGCCTGATGTGGGATTCGATCCCGGGTCTCCAGGATCGCGCCCTGGGCCAAAGGCAAGCGCCAAACCACTGCGCCACCCAGGGATCGCCCAAGAGTGTTGTTTAAACTAGGAAAGCTCAGGGGCACCTGGGTGGCTCAGTGGGTTGAGCAGCTGCCACTAAGGGGCCCCAAGTAGAGCTCGAGGATCATCCTAGATTCTTCTTTTCCCTTTACTTCATTCATTCATTCATTCACTCATTCACTTATTTATTGGACAAACTCAGAAGCTAGTGGGGGAGACAAATATGGACATAGACAATCCTCATCCTGGGTGTCAAGAGCCACAACCCCAGGGGTGCTGGAGGTGCGTGTAGAGTTGAAGACATACTGTGGCTTAGACCTTTAAAATGTCTTCAAAGTCACCTTCCTCTCTGATCCTGTGGCCACTGATACCCCCTGCCTCTAGTCTCACCCTGTTTATCTTGGCCTTCTGAGAAGCTAGCATGGGAGTGGTAAACTATGGAAGGATTTTACTAGGCGAAACACCTGGGCTAGAGAACACGAGGAGGGAGTGAAAGGCTGGGAGAGCTGTTAGGCTGTGATGTACATCTAGCCCCAGGTGAAGAAGGAAGGTTGGGTGGAAGGTTCTGGTGTGCCAGGTTGTATAAGGAAGGTCTGGTAGATATCAGGCGGTCCTGTGTTTCTGCAAACCCCTTGTGTTAAGTCATCGGCTGGGAGCATCCCATGGGAAGCTTGGCCTTGATGCAAACAAAGAGGACAACAGCCCTTTGTCATTTACAACCCCTGGAGTCAAGATCTGTGAAGCTCATTTTCTTGAACCCCATGACCCCCACTGAGGGATCTTTCTAAAATACAATCTCACTGTGCCATTTCTAGCTCAAACACCTTCCATGGCTCCCCAGTGTCCTCAGCCTAAATCCTTAAAATCCCTAAATCCTTATCCTGGCCCTTAAAGTCCTGTTGGGGGAAAAAAGGGACAGTTTACCTTGTGTGCTCCATGGCCCACTAATCCTCACTCTTATGCACAGCCTATATGCCTCAACCATATCAGACTGACTACCTGCTGCTTTCTAGATGTATATCCTCTTTTATTCCCATATGCCTTTGCCCACACTGCACCCTCTGCCTAGAAACCTTTCCTTTTGCCTCTCCATCAAAGCCTAGCTCAATGTCAAGTGCTTTCCCCAGCTTCCCAGGTTCAGTCAGCAGCATCCTTGGCTCTATCTCTGGTCTAGGTCTACATCCTCTGGAATAGACAGAGGATTCCTGTGGCTGTGTCAGAAGAAGGAGGCAAACAACTGCCACTGTCCTCTCGGGCTTCTCTCCTATCTTCCCAGAGCAAGCTGGCGTCTATGGCCTCAAAATATTCTCATATTCCCATCATCTCCACAGTGGTTACAACAGAAATCCACTGCACAGATTCCAGGGTAACCAGAGATAGAAGCCCATCCTGATCCAAGTGCTTTCTCCCTCCCTCCTCCACTTGCAATCCTGCCTTCCTGGTCTTAGGATTTAATACTTTATTTTTAGACCACACATTGGACTGGGAATCTGCTTGACGCCTGAGGTGTAACCAGACCCTGGGCTGGTGCTGGCCTTGAGCTCTAGCTGGGCAGAGGACCAGTGAGAAGGGCCAATGGCAGTGCTGGGGGCTGGGGCCCCAGGGAGGCAGCATACTAAGGCAGATGTACCCTACGCTAAAATCCAGAGAGTGGGGGCTTTCTCCCAGTACCTGGGGGGGCTCCAACAACCTGACCCACCCAAGCCCCTCCTTTGACAACGGGGGCTCAGAAAAGCCAAGGTTAGCAGAGGCAGACCTGGGACTCAAATCCTGTTCCCACACTGTAGTCAGGCTGCCCCCAAATTGGAAAATGATTGTGTCCTTGCTCTTTCTCTCCCATTCTGTGTGTACCTCCAGCTTAACACTATGGAAAGCCCCCTTGCACAGATGGCCTGCAGGCCAGATAACAGTTTTGTTTAGCCACAGATAATTTGCATTTTTTTTAATTGTGGTAATATACACATTACATATAATTTACCATCTTAGCCATTTTAAGTGTACAGTTCAGTGACATTGAATACTTTTGCATGTTGCACAACCATCCCCACCAACCATCCCCAGAACTTTCTCATCTTCCCCAACAGAAACTATACCCACCAAACAAAAACTTTCCATTCCCCTCCCCCAGCCAGCCCCTGGCATTGGCCTTTCTACTTCCTGTTTCTATAAATCAGGCTATTCTAGAGACCTCATATAGGTGGAATCACATAGTATTTGTTCTTTTACGACTGGTTGATTTCACTGAGGATAATGTCCTCGAAGTTCATCCATGTGGTAGCACATGAGAGAATTTCCTTCCTTTTTAAGGCTGAATAATATTCCATTTATGGAAAGACCACATTTTGTTTATCCATTCATCCACTGATGGACACTTGGGTTCCCTCTAGCTTTTAGAATTGTGAATAATGTTGCTATGAACAAGGGTGTGCAAGTATCTCTTTGAATCTCTGCTTTCAATTCTTTGGGATAGGGACACCTGGGTGGCTGGGTGGTTGAGCATCTGCCTTCAGTTCAGGTCATGATCCTGGGGTCTTTGGATTGAGTCTTGCATCGGGCTCCTGTCAGAGAGCCTGCTTTTCCCTTTGCCTTTGTCTCTGCCTCTCTCTGTCTCTCATGAATAAATAAATAAAATATTTTTAAAAATTCTTTGGGGTAATATGCCCAAAAGTGGACTTACTGGAGCAAATAGTAATTGTACTTTTAATTTTTTAAAAGATTTTATTTATTTATTCATGAGAGACACAGAGAGAGGCAGAGACACAGGCAGAGGGAGAAGCAGGCTCCATGCGGAAAACCCGACACGGGACTCGATGCCGAGACTCCAGGATCATGCCCTGGGCTGAAGGCGGCGCCAAACCTCTGAACCACCCGGGCTGCCCTACTTTTAATTTTTAATTTTTAATTTTTTTTTAAATTTTTATTTTATTTTATTTTATTTATTTATGATAGGCACACAGTGAGAGAGAGAGAGAGAGGCAGAGACACAGGCAGAGGGAGAAGCAGGCTCCATGCACCGGGAGCCCGACGTGGGATTCGAAAAGTAGCCCTACTTTTAATTTTTTAAAGAGATTTTATTTATTTATGAGAGAGAGAGAAAGAGAGAGAGCACAAGCAGGGGGAGGGGAGGGGAAGGGAGAGAAGCAGACTCCCTACTAAGAAGGGAGCCCTGGGATCAGACCTGAGCAGACATCAGGTGCTTAACTCACTGAGCCATCTAAGCACCTCTTCTAACTTTTCAAGGAATCATTTTCCACAGCAGAATTTGAAAATAAAAAAAAGTTAGGGGATCCCTGGGTGGCTCAGCGGTTTAGCGCCTGCCTTTGGCCCAGGGCGCGATCCTGGAGTCCCGGAATCGAGTCCCACGTCGGGCTCCCGGGATGGAGCCTGCTTCTCCCTCCTCCTGTGTCTCTGCCTCTCTCTCTCTCTCATAAATAAATAAATAAATAAATAAATAAATAAATAAATAAATAAATAAATATTTTAAAAAAATAAAAATAAAACAAAGTTAGTTGCCAACAATAAAAAAAAAAAAAATCTGGCTTCTGTTGAGATCAGAGGTCTGACATCACTGGTCCTGAACCAGCCTCATTGAGCCCCCAGGAGAGACAGCAGCCCTGCCAGGCAGTGCCCCCTCCTCAGAGGTCTGGGATGTCGCTCTGTGGGGCCCTCTCCTGAGCTTCTTGGTTGTCATTACTCAAACCTCTTTCCTTTGTTCCTCACCCTAGGTGGTAGCTGCTTTGCTCTGTTAGGCACTGTGATACCTCAGTGGCCCCTTTTGTCTTTTCAATCCTCCTGTGCCTGTTAACATATCCCCTATATTAGCTCTCTCTCTTGAACCTGGGGTGGTCCCATTTTCCTGCTGGCTCTGGATACCACTCAGCTGTTGTTCCTGGCTGGCAGTGCGGGACAGCAGCTGACACCTTTGGCCAGGTTATCAGCTTTCCTGACCTCCTCTCCCAGGCTCCTTGTTTTTCTGCAACTGGCTGACTTGGCTTGCCTGACTTAAGAGAGCAGATGTATGCCCCTGCTCTAATCAAGTACCTTCCAATGAGATGCTCTTATTGAGGGACCCCTGGGAGGCTCAGGTGGTTAAGCATCTGCCTTTGGTTCAGGTGATGATCCCAGGGGTCCTGGGATCGAGCCCCGCCTCAGGCTCCCTGCTCAGTGAGGAGCCTGCTGCACACTCTGCTTGTGCTCTCTCTTTCTGACAAGTAAATTTTTTTAAAGATGCTTTTATTGAGCACCTACTATGTGCCAGAGACTGTGCATAAGACTTTATGTATCAACTATACTCAAATAATAAAAGCAGACACAAAAACAAACAAAAAGGATTATCTTCAAATATGAGAATATAAACCTGAAAAAAATCTCCATAACAGGGTTTTAATAAAATTAATTATTATAATATATGAGACATAAAACTAGGCATCTAATAAAAATATGTATGGATGATCCTTTAAAAATAAAGACCTTATGCAATTATCTCATGTACTCCTTGCTGCAACACTGTGAGGTGGGTACTGCTGTGATCCCTGCTGTACAGATGAGGATAGTGAGGCCAGGGCAGAGGAGAACTTGGCCAAAATCCCAGCCGGGCAGCAGCTGAGCCAGCCACAAGGACCCAGCATCTCACAAAATGAGGTTAACCACATCGTCCTCAATTCTGTAGGTTCATATTTCTATCACGAAAACTTTCATTCTCTTCATGTTTGATAAATACCGGATCTAGCTTCCTGTCTCTTCGTTTTCTCATCTCTAAAATGGAGATCATGACACATGCTACCTCACAGGGTTTCAATGAAGATGAAATGATATGATGTCTATCAAGAGCTTAGCTCCACAGCCAGCAGGTAAGAAGTATTGAACAGATGTTAGTCATTGATATTATTACCTAGATCTGGAGGGATTACTATGCAAAGCATGAAAAGCACAGTGGCTGGAAATGCTGCTTATGGAAAAATCCTTGTTATATAGTGGAAAAATCCTTATTCTATGTGCAAGAGAAAAGGGCCCAAATAAAAATAAATAACTCCTGCACTAAAGACTCACAGGAAACACACCCAAATATTAATTGTAGTTGATTTTAGGTGCTGGGATTTGGGGCAATTTTTTTTTCTGATGTAAATGTTAAAAAGGAAGCACTGTACTCTTCAAATTTATCTTCAGATGTAATACAATCCTACTACAATTCCCACTGGCTTCTTTGTGAAGTTGAGGAGCTGCTTCTTTTTTTTTTTATATAATATTTATTTGTTTATTCATGATAAACACACACAGAGAGAGAGAGAGAGAGAGAGAGAGAGAAAGGCAGAGGGAGAAGCAGGCTCCATGCCGGGAGCTCGACGTGGGACTCGATCCCGGGTCTCCAGGATCACACCCTGGGCCGAAGGCAGGCGCTGAACCGCTGCGCCACCCAGAGATCCCTGAGGAGCTGCTTCTAAAACTCGTGTGGAAATGCAAGGGACCCAGAACAACAAAACAGTCTTGAGGAAGGGGAGTAAAGGTGAACTTTGCCCTGGACATCCATGTCAAGGCTGGGCTCAGAGCCAGATGTTGAGACAGCACAGTTGTGAGTATCAAGAACATTCCCTGCTCAGAGGTCACTATTCTTCTGAAATGAAGTAAGCTTCACTGAGAGAGGTGCCTTAGAACCAGAGTAGAAAAAAGAGAATGCAAAAGTGCTTGTAAATTCTCCAGTTTCATGGTTTCTGAAAGATGATTTTTTCACCAGACCACGGTCATTTGAGGAAAAAGGACACGCAGTAAAATTTTCAGAAAGTTTCGTTTATTCATTTAAGAACTTTTCTTTCTAATGCTTGCTTTTTTGATGTAAAACTATTCTTTCTTTTATAAAATGATGCTGATGGTTGATGTCCTTTGTTGTTTTTATGGTCTTCAATTAACAAGGGAAAGAGTTGGCCACCCTCCTCTGACTTTTTTATATATTTACTTATTTACTTGAGAGAGAGCACGTAAAAAAAAAAAAGAGAGAGAGAGCACGTATGCAAGTGGGAGTGGGGGAAGAGCAGGGGAGAGGGAGAGAGAATCTCAAGCAGGCTTCACACCCAGTGTGGACCCTGAAATCATGACCTGAGCCAAAACCAAGAGTTGGCTGCTTATCTGACTGAGCCACTGAGGTGCCTTTATTTATTATAAATAAAATCAATTTTACTTATTTATTTTTAAAGATTTTATTTTTAAGTAATCTCTATATCCAACATGGGGCTCAAACTTAAAATCCCACGATCAAGACTGGCATGCTCCACCAACTGAGTCAGCCAGACACCCCCCTCCACTCATTTTTTAGAAAAATATTCTCTAATTCAGAAATCCCAAAGTCTGGAAACACTAGGGAAAACTGCAGCTGCCTCCTGACTGCTTTGCCTGGGGTGGAGGCCTAGACTAGCCAAGCTCTATAAGGCAGCTTAGCATAAGGAGAGCACATGCTTGGGTTCAAATGGCAGCTCTGCCACTTACTGTGGGAACTTGAGCAAGTTACTAAAGCTCTTTGAGTCTCTGTTTCTCCATCTGCAAAATGAAGATGATTGACACCTCTCAAGGTTGCTGTGAGAATTAAATCAGATAACATATGTGACTGTACTTGGACCATATTACACTTAAGAAAGTATCCTCCAGGGAGCAGCCCTGGTGGCACAGCAATGTAGTGCAGCCTGCAGCCCAGGGTGTGATCCTGGAGCCCCAAGATCGAGTCTAAGGTTGGGCTCTCCGCATGGAGCCTGTTTCTCCCTCTGCCTGTGTCTCTTCCTTTCTCTCTCTCTCTCTCTGTCTCTAATGAATAAATAAATAAAATCTTAAAAAAAAAAAAAGTATCCTCCAAGAGTCTGTGAGCTCAGCAAAGGCCCCACTTTTCTCTTCTGCAAATTGAAGAGTTCTCATTCCTTCAATCATTCTTTATATTTCCCCTCTGGTCTCTTCTGTATGTTCTCTACTGTGTCACTATTGCTCTTAATATGTGAGTCTGGAATTGAATACATGCTGTTGATGTGGACTAGCTGTATAAAGTAGGATCTAGGGGATCCCTGGGTGGCGCAGCAGTTTGGCGCCTGCCTTTGGCCCAGGGCGCAATCCTGAGGACCCAGGATCGAGTCCCATGTTGGGCTCCCGGTGCATGGAGCGTGCTTCTCCCTCTGCCTGTGTCTCTGCCTCTCTCTCTCTGTGACTATCATAAATAAATAAAAATTTAAAAAAAATAAAATAAAGTAGGATCTACTGTCACCTCCTTTAGATGCTATACCTCCATTGATGCAACTCAAGTTTGCAATGGGTTTCTGTATATGTATGCTCCTATTTCACCCCTTTGGTATTTGTTTGGCTTAGAGTACCGAATGGCCCCAGATCTTTTCAAGGAATGTTTGCAAAACCCTGTTTCTGAACCTGTACAATTTGAATCTTGGACCTAAAATGAGGGGTTATACTTTTATTCTTTTATACTTTACCCAATAGACAAGGTGCACTCCCTGCCTAGATGGGGTCAAAGGAGACTCCAAATGTGTTGTCATGCTCAAGAAACCTGAAGGAACATTTAGCTGACTCTTAGTCCAGGAAAGAAAACCTTTATTTGAATCTTGATGAAATCCAAGGCAGCAGGTCTGGGAGTAGGTGATGGGGCTAGAGAAGATGCCTTGATGCTGTGGCTTTCGTCTTCAACATCTCGCCTGTATCAGGTTCACCCTAGAGGCCTGGCATGATGACTCCCTGCCTCGAGGCAGTGGGCTTTGTTTCCTCGAATAACTCTGCAAGATTTAGAGCTCACCTGGATGGCCTGGGGATTTGAAAGGAATCAGGAGCCCACACGGATTACGGCTTGTGGGGCCCAGGGGTCTCGTACTGTCTCCCGACAGTAGTGACATCCTAGAATCCTCCTGCTGATCCAGGAAACCATGAAGGGCATAGGCCTGGCACCTTGCCTCTGCCTTCCATCCTGACAGCTGGAATGCACACCAGTGCTGCCCAAATGATACCTGGGTCCAGGCTGGTGCCAACGTTCAGACTACATGGAAGGAAAAGTGCTCTCTTTATTGCTCTAGACTGGCCAGCCTGCGTGTCTCCCAGGATGTGGCTCTGCCCTCGTGCACTCAGGAAATGCAGTGGTGGTCATGCTGGGGCCCAGCATGGCTGCCAGCCCCGCACTGGCCTCAGTCAGTCTTCCTGAACCCTGGAAAATAAAGCCCACAGGATCGCATGGGATTCTGAAGGCAGCCAGGCCTCCTTTCCACCATCATCCCCACATGCCCAAATAGTCCTCACAGCTGGGATCATGTGGTCACCCTAGAAGCCATGGGTCTCCATGACCCACAGCGACTGCAACTAATTTCCCCTTTATGAATTAAATGGGTTAGAGGAGACAGATGTCCCCAGCATGGAGCCACACAACCCCCTGGCCTCTCAGTTTTGAGATGCAACGGTAGGCACAGAGCTGCTGGTCAGAAACAAAGAGATCTCCTTTAGCACAGCCCAGCCACACTAGCTCTGTGACCCTCAGCAAGTCACTCCACCTCTCTGGGCCTCGGCTCCCTCATCAGTCAACTGCAACATGACTGAAGCACACCTAGTAGGCAAATAAAATTATGGCAAAAATAGCATTTGGGTTAGTTCTATGAGAGAATGAGGAACACCCAGATTCCCTTCACTTTTCCACTGTGTCCCACACTTAAGGACTTCTGCATCCATTCCTCCTCACATGGTTTGCATCACATACTTGTGTAGTGGGTATTATTACACACATGATCCAGTGGAGGAAATGGAGGCTAAAAGATGATCCTGGGCCCCAGCGCTGGTCAATCGGCAGGGGTAGACCTTGAACCCAGGCCCCTGACTCCAGGCCCTGTGCTGTTTCCCATAGGCTAATAAGCCTTGATTGCAACCGAAGACTTTGATAGGGAGGAAGAAGGTGAACATAGGAAGTAGGCAAACATTACCCATCAGCCTAAGCTTCTGAAAGAGGGGGATGAAGCCATGCAGGACACTGTGGATCCGGTACACTGCTCACAAACAAAGAGAAAGGAGCTTGAGCTTTTTGCCCCAGCAAGGGATCCAGGGCCACCCACCTACTCTACCTCCGCCCCGCCCCCCTTGCCACCCCTTACAAAGGCCTAACCCACACAAACAAGGATTAATGGTGGAATTTCAGGCAGCCAGGTTAAGCTTAGATAATAGTACTGGAGTTATTATTATTAAAAACAATGACCTCGAACAGCAATAACAGTGCCAGGAAACTCAGTGAATTCAGGACCCCACTCCATGAACTGCCTTGTTTTCCATTGCTAGCTAATTCTGTTTGTTTGCCGCTTTAAACTGTTTTTGTTGCATTTTTGTGGAGCTGCCCATTTTTTTCCACAGGGTTTTGCCAACGACCTCACAGTGACCTCGAAAGTGGTCAGGAAGAAAACATGAGCATAAGGAAAGCTTTAAAAAAATGTTTAGGTTGTGGCTTTCTGGCCCCCGGTGAGCATCAGTGGGAGTCCAGCCACTCCCCCTAAAAAGTCTGTGTGTGGGGGGTTGCGGGGAGCTTACCCAGCCCAAAGTAGATGCCCACAGTCTCCAGGGAGGCAAAGGTGAGGAGGCCGACCCCAAGGGACATGAACCAGTCTGCCAGGGCAGCAGGGGAGAGAACAGTCAGCCTGCAAGTCTGAACCCTCCTATCCCCCGACCTGTTCCCACGGCCCTTACCTGCATAATAGTGATAACACACCAGCAGGGTCCCAATGGCAAAGCAGAGCAGGACAAAATGGAAAAACTCATCTGTAAAGGCAGAGGTGGGGAATTACTATTTGCTTCTTTCTCTCTCTCTCTCTCTTTTTTTGTTACTAAAAGTATTCCTGCCTCTGCTCCAATGTGACTTTATTCAGACACACCGCTCCTGAGTGGCCCAACTAAGAAAGCACCCCAGCCCCATTCCTTTCCAGGCTTTATCTCATTTTATTATTTTTCTAACACTGACACAACTCAACTTGTTATATCTTTATTACTACACTTATTCTCAAAAAAAAAAAAAAAAGAAAAGAAAAGAAAAGAAAAGAAAAAATGTGAAACAGATTTATTCTCTGTTCCCCTCAGTAGGTTGGTGGGTAGGGATTTTGCTCAGAAACTAAAGCACTGCCAGGCATGCACGACTGCCCAGTATTTTGTTTGTCAAATGAATATTACATGCAATTGTAAAAAATGCAAATATGTCAAGCCTACAAGTTTTATAAGGCCCCATTTTCTCTCTCTAATCCCCCTCCTTAAAAGCAAGCAATGATTGTCAAAACCTTTCCAGGCATATATAGGCACATTTAAAAAACCAAAAGCAGGGAGGTATCACAAACCCAGATTTAAAGATATACTATAGGGCAGCCCTGGTGGCGCAGCGGTTTAGTGCCGCCTGCAGCCCAGGGCGTGATCCTGGAGATTCTGGATCAAGTCCCACGTCAGGCTCTCTGCATGGAGCCTGCTTCTCCCTCTGCCTGTGTCTCTGCCTCTCTCTCTGCGTCTCTATGAAAAAAAAAAAAAAAAGATATACTATAAAGCTATAGTAATCAAAACAGTATGGTACTGGCATAAAAATAGACACATAGGTCAATAGAACAGAATAGAGAATCCAGAAAGAAAGCCATGCTTTTATGGTCAATTAATCATCAACAAGGGGGATCCCTGGGTGGCGCAGCGGTTTGGCGCCTGCCTTTGGCCCAGGGCGTGATCCTGGAGACCCGGGATCGAATCCCACATCGGGCTCCCGGTGCATGGAGCCTGCTTCTCCCTCTGCCTGTGTCTCTGCTTCTCTCTCTCTCTGTGACTATCATTAAAAAAAAAAAAAAATCATCAACAAGGGAGGCAAGAATATTCAATGGAAAAAAGAGAGTCTCTTCAACAAATAGTATTGGGAAACCGGGACAGCAACATGCCAAACAATGAAACTGGACCACTTTCTTACAGTGTACACAAAAATAAATTCAAAATGGATGAAAGACCTATATGTGAGATAGGAAACCATAAAATTCCTTGCAGAAAACATAGACAGCAATTCCTTTGACATCAGCCATAGCAACTTCTTTCTAGATATGTCTCCTGAGGCAAGGGAAACAAAAGCAAAATTAAACAAATGGGATGACACCAAAATAAAAGCTTCTGCACAGTGAAGGAAACCATCAACAAAACATAAAGGCAACCTTTGGAATGGGAGGAGACATTTGCAAATGACATATCTGATAAGGGGTTAATATCCAAAGTATATAAAGAATTTATATAACTTTTATCTATTTATTTATTCGACAGAGAAATAGAGAGAGAGAGCTCAAGCAGAGGGAGCAGCAGAGGGAGAGAGAGAACCAGACCCCCCACTGAGCAGGGAGCCTGGTGGGGAGCTGGATCTCAGGACCCAGGGATCACAACTTGAGCTGAATGCAGATGCTTAAGCAACTGAGCCACTCAGGTGCCCCAGAATTTATATAACTTAACAACAACAATAATAATAACAATCCGAATAAAAATGGGCAGAAACATAAAGGGACATTTTTCCAAAGAAGACATACAGATGGCCAATAGATGCATGAAAAGATGCTCAACATCACTCATCATCAGGGAAACGCAAATGAAAAACAAAATGAGGTATCACCTCATTCCTGTCAGAATGACTAAAATAAAAAAGACAAGAAATAACAAGTGCTGGCAAGGATGTAGAGAAAAAGGAACCCTCATGTACTGTTGGTGGGAATGAAAAGTGTTGTAGCCATTGTGGCAAACCAACTATGGAGGTTCCTCAAAAAATTTAAAATGTATTACCATACAATCCAGTAATTCCACTACTGGGTGTTTACTCAAAGAAAAAGAAAACACTAATTTGAAAAGATATATGCACCCCTGTGTCTATTGTAGCATTGTTTATAACACTCAGATTATGGAAGCAACGCACATGTCCATTGATGAATGAATGGATAAAGAAAAAAGGGGTATGTATATATTATGGAATATTACCCAGCCATAAAAATAATGAGATCTTGCCATTTGCAACAACATGGATGGACTTAGAGGGTATAATGCTATGTGAACCAAGTCAGTCAGAGAAAGATAAATATCATATGACTTCACTCATACATGGAATTTAAGGAACAAAACAAACATACAAACAAAGAAAAAAAGGAGACAAATAAAAAACCTAGATTCTTAAATAGAACACACTGATAGTCACCAGAGGAGAGGTGTGGGGTGGGGGGTGAAACAGGTGAAAGGGATAAAGAGTAAGTTATGATGAGAAATGTGTGGGATTATTGAATCATTATATTGTACACCTGAAACTAATATAACACTATCTGTTAACTGTACTTGAATTTTTAAGAAAAGCAGGACCAGTTTGTTCAGCTGCAGCTCTATCATTTGCTTTCTTCCTCTCATGGATAGATCAGGGCCATTTTTCCATCTCAGAACATATGTAGATCCGCCCTGTTTTTTTTGATGGCTGCATAGTGTTCCATGGTATAAACTTAATTTATTTGTCCTACGGATGTCTGATTTTTTTGCTGTTACTGTTGCTGCACCAAATAACACTACACATGAATCTCTGTGCACATATCTCTGTGGGCCCAATGGCCAGAAGTGCCTTGGTGGGTTCTCATCGCTCACAGAAGTATGGTGAGGAGCTGAGGGCAGGTTCTGTGACTTGGGCAGGTGTTCAGGTGTGCTCTGTGACTAAGGCCCTCCTGCACTTTGCCAGGCGCTGGGCCAGTCACTGTGGAGAGAACAAAGGGCCCTTGACTCGGCCAGGGAGTTGTGATTACAGAAGGCTCTGCTGTCTGTGTCTGAAGGGCATTGAGCAAGGGTCAGGGTAGCATTAAAGACGCAGGGGTTGGGATCCCTGGGTGGCGCAGTGGTTTGGCGCCTGCCTTTGGCCCAGGGCGTGATCCTGGAGACCCGGAATTGAGTCCCATGTCGGGCTCCTGGTGCGTGGAGCCTGCTTCTCCCTCTGCCTATGTCTCTGCCTGCCTCTCTCTCTCTCTTTCTCTCTCTCTCTCTGTGACTATCATAAATAAATTAATTAATTAATTAAAAAAAAAAAAAGATGCAGGGGTTGGGGGCAGCCTGGGTGGCTCAGTGGTTTAGCACCACCTTCGGCCCGGGGTGTGATCCTGGGGACCCAGGATCGAGTCTCATGTCGGGCTCCCTGCGTGGAGCCTGCTTCTCCCTCTGCCTGTGTCTCTGCCTCTCTCTCTCCCTCTGTGTCTCTCATGAATAAATAAATAAATAAAATCTTAAAAAAAAAGATACAGGGGTTCTGGACTAAGATTTTGCGGTAGGAAGGAGAGCAGAAAAGGAAATCACCTTCTTACTTTGGAGTATAATGTCATGTCCTGTACTTTGGGAATCTCCATCTTATACCAATGTAGTGGTATTTGGTGCAACAACAGTAACAGCAAAAAATCAGACACATCTAGGTTCATCAGAGGGTGACTGGACAAATAAGTTTATACCATGGAACACTATGCAGCCATCAAAAAGAACAGGCCCAGGAAAGTTGTAAAACCCTAGTTCATGGAACCTTGAGTGGCTCAACAGTTTAGTGCCTGCCTTTCGCCCAGGGCGTGATCCTGGGGTCCTGGGATCGAGTCCCACATTGGGCTCCCTGCGAGGAGCGTGCTTCTCCCTCTGCCTGTGTCTCTGCCTCTCTCTCTATGTCTGTCATAAATCAATAAATAAAATATTTAAAAAATAAAAAATCTGGTTCATTTAGCTGGACAGAGGCAGAGTCAGGGACTCACACCAAGGTCTCCCACTCCCTGAAAGTGAACCTTTGCAACAACCCCAGATGTTTCTAGGACAACTGCCATTTGTTTCATAAAACACCCTGGTCTCCTGTCCCTTTCCCGTCCTCCCCCGTGAAGCCCTCATGGACTCCAGGCTTAAAGCAATGGAGCTCCTTCCAGTTCTCATGGCTCCTTCCCTAGAGTCCAGGCTAATCTAACCTCAGGCTTCCTCACCCCACTTCCAACTCCCCATCATGGCCAGAGGGCTAGAGGGGAGCATTTATCATCCCTGTGACTGTATAGCAGAAGCGACACAGGACCAGGGTTCGAGGCCAGGTTATGCCAGTTGCTAGTTGAAAGGTCACACTCCATCCTTGGGCCTTCGTTTCAATATCTGCACAAAGTGAGCATTGTATCACCTTCCTGAGGTGATTCTAAGTGGAGGAGTTTGCAAGTAGGGCACACGACAGAAGTGGGCTATGATCATTGTTTTTCTAGGCCACCAGAGGACTTTCTCCCTGTAGAAATCTGACCAAAGAGAAGCAGTTTTGGGGAACTTATTTCCTTACCATCTTTCTTTATATTCAGTCTTCTCAACTCAGAGGCCTCTACTTCTCCTTAAGAACAAGAGAGAGACGAGTGTTGAAATTGATGAAGGAGGACAGGTGGGGTTTTCTCTTCCCTGCTTCCCTGAGACTGACTCTCCTGGGTTCTTCTTCCCAGGACAGAGGGCCCTCACCGCAGGACCAGTCAGAGCAAAGCTGTGAAGGTAGGGGTATCTGTCGTTGGGACCTCCACTCACTCCTCTCCTCGCCAGGCCCGAGTCTGCATTCTGTTTCCTTTCCTTGGAGATCTCTTTCCAGAATCAAGGTGATGCTCTGGCTGGTGCTGTCATTTCTGCTGTGACTGACCTGCCCTCTCAGGCTGTCTGACCCTGTCCTAACCCCCTGGAATCCAGGCCACCTCCCCCTCTCCTCTTGGAGTTTGTGTATTTACCACTTGCTGGGTCAGAGCCTTTTCTTCGGAGTCCTGGAAATTAGAAATCCAAAATTAGTGCCTTAACAGTGCCCAGACTGCCCATCATCAGCACTGACAACCCCCTTCCCCTAAGTGGACACTTACCTGATTCTCCAGAGGGCACCACTTCTCTAGGGGAACCTACATGGGAGGAAAATCAGTTATCATGTACATATCCCTTATCCTCTGGGTGGAGATAAGTTACACTGTGGGGAAGGTGGATCTCACTCAGAGACTTTACGTGTAACTGGGGTGACTGGAGTAAGGCAGCCACCACCCACCAGCCACTGTAGGAATGCTTGTCTAGTGTTTATAGGTCATTCAAATTCCCACGAGAAGCCAGAAATCCAGGTTTTTACAACAACATCTTGATTATAAGAAAGGCTGGCAACTCTTGTAGTCCATGGAATCAAGATGTCATTGTTTGTGAGACATGACATTATTTCACATATCACTATGTAAGGAAAAGCCACTGCCAATTTTAATTATAAGTTGCCAGTGATTTTAAGATGCATCCTGATTTCTGAGATGTCTAAATGTGAAAAAGTATGAGTTGATGAAATGTAACAACAATAATAATAATAACAATAAGATGACTCTATGAGACATAAAACACATCTGCACACATGTGGTCACCAGTTTGCAACCTGTGCCTGTTCTTGACTATGCAAGATACAGGTGATGACACCCAGGCACGTGGACTCAGCCCCACTAGGCTCTGAGTTGGTGCAGATGGGCTGCACACTGGGAACCCCAGCCCCATACCCTGAGTGTTGACCTTGTCTGGGCCGCTGAGGCTGATGTGAGCCTTATGTAGTTGTCCCAAGCTGCAGCTTCCCCATTAATCTCGTCTACAGTGGCCTACCCACCCCATTTATCCTGATTCTTGGTGACTATTCTAGTTCCTGGTGGCCTCTCTCCTGGCCTGTCCAATCCTTCCACTCAAGGGCAGGCAGGACCCCGTATAGCCACTACCAGCAGCAGTCACTATGCCTGCACACTTTCCATCCTTCAGGTCAGCCCCAGGACATAGTACCAGAAGGGGGCACTCAGCGCATGACAATAAGCATGCTGAACTGTTTTAGGGCTACTATGCAAATAGAAAACATTATCCGCAAGTTAGTTAAGGGTGGACGGTATGGAGGGTACATACCTACTAGAAAAAGATGAAATGAGACCAACTCCAAGAATGTAATTTACTAAGAAGCTCCAATGTCTTGTGGGGGGGAGGGAGTAATTCACAAATCTGTGGTGATATCTATGTTTTCTACAGTAAATATGAATTACTTTTATGATGAGAAAAACATATTTTTAAAGATTTTGTTTTTAAGTAATCTCTACACCCAATGTGGAGTTTGAACTCACCTTGAGATCAAGTCACATGCTCCATTGACTGAATGAGCCAGGCACTCAAGAAACATTTTTTAAAAATATTTATTTATTTATTTGAGAGTGGCATGGAGGGAGAGAGAATCTCAAGCAGGCTCCTCAATGACCATGGAACCTGATGCAGGGCTCGATCTTACGACCTTAAGAGCATGACCTGAGCCCTAATCAAGATTTGGATGCTTAACTGACTGAGTCACCCACGCACCCCCAAAAACATTTTTAAATATTTGTAAATGTAACAGTTTCTCTCTCTCATTTTACACCCAGTGAAATTATTCTTATACTACCTGAGTAATTAAAAACATTTTTCTAAACCAAGCAATACTTGTTTTTGTGAGAAAAAAAAAAAAAGGAAGGAAAGAAAATTAGAAAATCCAGTTAACCAAATAAAACAGTGTAACTATTACTCACAATGCTACCACCCAGAGGCAGCCATGGGTAACATCTTGATGCAGAAATTAAAATATTTCATTTACATTTCTTAGAAGGTGTATGTGTTTCTTGTTGGTTTTCTTGGGTTATTATCAGGTGTTAGGAGACTACATAGGTAGGGGCATAGAAATATTGGATTAAAGAAAATCAAGATTTTTTTTTAAGTAATCTCTACACCCAATATGGGGCTTAAAATCACAACCCCAAGATCACAAGTCATGTACTGTACTAACTGAGGCAGGCAGGCGCCCCATGGATTAAACAAAGTTAAATGGGTTTTCTTGTCTGCAATATGCAGTTTTTAGGCTTTTTGGCGAACTGGCTCATTCCTACAAATTGTTCTCATTTCATCAAAGTGCTACCAAGCCAAGTGCCATAATGTTTGTATCTCCTTGCTGTAATAATCATGATGCCTGGAGATCATTATTCCATAACATGAGTTTTTTAGAAATCGGATCCTCAATTTTCCTGTACCCCTGTAAACAGCCCACTATTCCAAGACACTGGGTACTAATCATGTTCCATTTTGCTGGCTGGAAGTTCAGGCGCAGAAAGATTGGGTGACTGACCTAAGTCACCTTACAAGTCAAGGTTATAGTTTGGAAGAGAATCTGGGACAGCCTCACCATGGTAGAAAATGCTTGCCCCCATCACCATCCACCAGTGTTCTAACCATTCATCTTGACATAACTCTGATATTTTTCTAGCATTTCTCAGCTATGAAACACCCTCATAAACTTGTTTCTGTCCAACAAAGCCCAAAGGCCTCATGTACTTTGTGTAATTCTTTTCTCCAAAGCCACTGGACAATGACTTACCTCCGTAGAGCTGAAGCTCATCCTTCAAGAGGTCTGGTTCCTCATGCTCAGTACCTGAGTGGAGATAACCCCCCTTTAGTTAGCTATCCCGTCACAGCACCCCAGGGCAGCTTCCATCTCCCACCTAGCCAAAGCCTTAAAAAGTAAGCACAGTCCTTGTTTGTGCTGGAGGTGAGCCGGGCAGTCTTCAAGAGGCAAGACAGCCTTATGAGTACTTTCTCTTTACTGTGTCTGACTCCCCCCACACACCCAAAGGTGACTGTGGTTGGTTTCCTGACAAAGAATTGAGGGTCTGAGTGGACCTGGGCCTCCTTCAAAGTCAAGAGTTGTCATTTATTGAGCACTTACTAGGTATCTATGTAGAACTAAGTTACTTATTTATTTATTTATTTATTTAAAAGATTTTTTTAAAATTTATTTATTTATTCATGAGAGACAGAGAGAGAGTGGCAGAGACACAGGAGGAGGGAGAAGCAGGCTCCATGCAGTGTGCCCAATGTGGGACTCCAACACAGGACCGCAGGATCACGGCCTGAGCTGAAGGCAGACGCTCAACCACTGAGCCACGTAGGCGTCCCTATTTTAAAGATTTATTTATTAGAGAGAGAGAGCATGCACAGATGGAGAGGGTAAAGGAGAGGGAGAAGCAGACTCCCTGCTCAGCAGGGAGCCTGACATGGGGCTCCATCCCAGGACCTGGGAATCATGACCTGAGCCAAAGGGAGATGCCTAACTGACTGAGCCACCCACGCACTCCACGAACTATATTAAACTATATTTAATATTTCATTAGATCCTTATGGAAATCTTGTGCAGAAGTTATTAGTATCTCTCCCTCCCAATTTTATGGGTAAGGAAACTGAAGCTCACAAAATTAAATTATTCCCTGAAGGTCACGCAGCCAATAAGTAGCAATTCCAAAGCCCAGATAGATCTGTCACCAAAGTCTACAATCCTAATCACTTTTTTTAAAAAAAATTATTTATTTATTTGAGGGAAACCACAGGAGCATGAGCACATGCATGAGTAGTGGGAGGGGCAAAAGGAGATAATCTTTGAGCTGATTCCCCACTGAGCAAGGAGACTGACTAGGGGCTCGATCACATAATCCATGAGATGATGACCAGAGCTGACACCAAGAATCCGATGCTTAACTGACTGAGCCACCCAGGCTTTTATCTTCAGAAATAGAACCCAGAACTCAACTTCAGCTTCAAGGTCAGCATTTATTAAGCATGTCATGTGTGCTAGGTTCTGTCCTAGGCATTAATCCAGGCTCTTTCCCCCATGCTCTTTTCTTCCTAAAATGCATTTAGGCCAAAATTTACTTAAAATTTTTATTTTTGCCAAAATTTTCTCCAGGTTGTAAAAATAGAACATGCCCATTGTATAATATTTATAGTTAGGACAGATCAAAAAAGTGAAAATAAAAATCACCCATAATTTAACCATCCAGAAATAACCACTACTAACATTTTGCTATTTTTCCTTCCAGCCTTATTTATAACCACATATGTGTGAATTTTTACAGGGTATACATGAGATCAGACAATCATATGATTTGACATCTTTCTTTTTCACTTCAGAGATATGTGAATAACAGAGCTGTAGCCAAGAGAGGGTGTACTTTGCTGTTGTTGGACACTAGGCTGCTTGCTACTGATGCCTCACTGTAAACCATGCTGTTAGGGGCGCCTGGGTGGCTCAGTGGTTCAGTGTCTGTCTGTGGCTCCGGGTATGATCCTGGAGTCCTGGGATCAAGTTCTGCATTGGGTTCCTCACAGGGAGCTTGCTTCTCCCTCTGCCTATGTCTCTGCCTCTCTCTCTCTCTCTCTCTCTCTCTCTGTGTCTCATGAGTAAATAAAATATTAAAAAAAAAAAATAGGGGCAGCCCCGGTGGCGCAGCGGTTTAGCACCACCTGCAGCCTGGGGCGTGATCCTGGAGACCCGGGATCAAGTCCCATGTCAGGCTTCCTGTATGGAGCCTGCTTCTCTCCTGCCTGTGTCTCTGCGCCTCTCTCTCTCTCTCTGTGTGTCTCTATGAATAAATAAACAAAATCTTTAAAAAAATTTTTTAAATAAATAAATACATAAATAAAAAATAAACCATGCTGTGAGGAACATCCACACATAGGCATGCTCAATCCCACTGAGAAACTCAACAGTGAGCTGAGTGGGCAAAGGAGAAATGGTGAGGCCTATTGTCTACCAGGTTAGCTGTCCCTGGGGTGGGTGTCCAGCCCCCCTGAGTTGGCTGACATTTTCCAGTTAGTCCTGAGTGCTGATCCTCATCACTGCTCTCTGCAGGGAACAAATAGAAGCTATAGGAGAACCTGGGTCTGGAACAAGCCTGAAATACATTGGTTCTGGGGTTCTCAGAATTTAGCTTATGTGAGGAGTGTGACCTGGAGGAAAGAGAGCTCTTTGGGGGATGGGAGGCATAGGAGAGCTGCCACAAACTTTCTGTGTCATCTTGGATAAATCATTTCCACTGCTGCTTTCATGAAGTAAGACAAGATCATCCAAGGTATCATATTATAAGCACAAAGCTGTGTCATCTCAGTGTTCCCACAACATCATGCTGACTGTTTGCTCCCACCTGGAAGGCTCTTCCCATTTGTCTCTTTTATCTTGAAGCTTAAGAGGTAGAAAGGCTTTTCCAACTGCCCCGGGTCACACTCATCTTTGGCCTCCCTCATCTGGAGTTATATAGCATTAACTGTGCTTGATACTGTGGACATGAGGGCCAGTGGTGGTGGTGTCCATCTCTCCAACCATCTTGAGCTCCTGATGGACAAGCCCTGGGTCCTTACTGTCCTAAGAGTGCCTGGAGGAGGAGCCTGATCAAGACTTGAAGAATGACAGTCTTGTTTGCACTCTTGGACCGGTCAGCATTGCAAGAAATTCCTGGTTTCAGGTCCAGAGGACTCCCCTTTCCTTAGAATGATCAAGATGGCTCTGGCAATGCCTAGGTCCCTCAGTGTACTTGGGAAGCTCTTGCTCAGTTGTGGATAAATTTTAAATTTCCAGGAAGCCAGATTAACTGTGCTTTAAAATCTGTGCATATGTGATCTCGGCTAGATACAGAGAAAAAAGGAAATACATCAAGATTACAACAGCAGTGTTTATCTCAGGAGATAGAGGATTTTGGTTCGCTCCTGTTTTCTTCTTTTCTGTATTTTATAAGATTAATCAATGTTAAAAAAAAAAGGCTTTTTCATTGCATTTTGCAAAATATCAAACAATACAGAAAATGAAAGCAAAAATTGCTCCAAATTCTATCTGCCAGGGACAACTCCCATCAACATGCAAATGAACATTATTTTAGCTTTCTCTAGGACATATTCATAATACATAATTTTTTTTTAAGTAGGCTCTATGCCCAGTATGGACCCTAATGAGGCACTTGTACTCATGACCCTGAGATCAAGGACTGAGCTGAGATCAAAATTACTTTTTATGAAAGGTATTACAGAATTATAGGCTGTATAAAAAGAGGACAACTTTTGTATATACTCTCTAATTCAATTACTTAAAAAATTAAGCTTGGCATAAAGAGTCATAGTTGGTTGCTAATGCCCCCAGTATCCATCCCAAAGCCTGGCACATAGTTGGTGCTCAATAAATATTTATTGAATAAATGTAAGGAAATACACTAATATATATATTTAGTGGTTATCTCTGGGTGACAGAGCAAAGGATGATTTTCTTCTTCTTTCTACTTCCTTATATGCTCCATATTTTCTACAGTATTCTTATGTGTAATCTTCCACAATCAAAAGTTTGTTTGTTTGTTTGTTTGTTTTTTAGGAAGTCTGTAAGCAGGGGAAGGGGCAAAGGGAGAGAGAGAGAGAGGATCTTCAAGCAGACCCTATGCCAAGCAAGGAGCCCATCTCGGGGCTCAATCTTATGACCCTGAGATCATGACCTGAGCCAAAACCAAGAGTCAGACACTCATCCAACTGAGCCACTGAGGTACCCCTCTCTTCCTTTTCTTAATAACATTTTCTTTTCTCTAACTTACTTTATTGTAAGAAAACGAGATACAGAATATATATCAATCACTGTTTATGTTTTCAGTAAAGCATCCAGTGAACAGTAGGCTTTAGTAGCTAAGGGTTGAAGGAGTCCAAAGTTACAGGCAGATTTCAACTGTGTGGGGAGTCAGGGTCCTTAGCCCTTGTGTTGTTCAGGGGTCAATTATACTTTTTATTTATTTTTTTTAAAGATTTTATTTATTTATTCATAAGATACCAGAGAGAGAGAGAGAGAGAGAGAGAGAGAGAGGCAGAGACAGAAACAGGCTCCATAGAGGGAGCCCGACATGGGACTTGACCCCAGGTCTCTGGGATCACGCTCTGGGCTGAAGGCAATGCCAAACCACTGAGCTACCTGGGCTGCCCTCAATTGTACTTTTTAATGAAGGCAGTGGCTTCCTTTCCAGTCCATGAGGAGGTTGGCTACAGATAAACCCACTGGGCCCACCAACCACTCTCTTTCCTCTGTCTAGAGAAAATGCATAGATTTTATGGTCTCGAGTCTCAGTCTCATGATTTGAATGTGAGGATGTGATGCCAGGGCTCTGCAAGCATTTTTTAGGATTTAGCCTGAGAATTCTTTCTTCATATAAAACCTTAGGCCCAAGCCCACTCTGTAAAGCAGATCTTAGTGCAGGCATTCTGATGGAAGAGGAGACCAGAGCCCTTAGTCCTAGGAAGACCTCCAGGGACCCCGAATTGGTTACTGAGCCCTCTGACAGCAGGTCAATTAGCCTCCACATGCCAGAGTAGACCAGAGCCTACCCCTGAGTCCTAGGAAGACCTCCAGGGACCCCGAATTGGTTACTGAGCCCTCTGACAGCAGGTCAATTAGCCTCCACATGCCTCAATTTCCTCGCCTGTAAAATGGGAATAATAGCACCTTTCTCAGTGGGTCTCTATGAGAATTAACTGAGTTATTACATGTAAAGTGCTTGGAACAGTACCTGTTCAACAGTACCTGAACAGTACATAGTACATGTTCAGTAAATGCTAGCCATGATGTTGCTGCTGCTACTACCAATTCAGCCTCTCATTTTGAATTAAAAGAATAAAAATGAAAGGACATTCTTTCTCTTGGCGAACAATGTGGCAATTTGTAATCAAGACCCAATGGAAGATGTACATTCCTGAAGGACTCATGGGGGAATCGATGCTAAAGACACAATTTGTGTGAAAAATTCAAAAAGCAAAAGCCTTTGAGCAAGGATGCTTATGAGCATGGTAAACTGGTGGTAAGGTTGGTGGATAATCCTAACAGTTGTTTTTTAGAGCTTTTACTATGTGCTAAATGCTAAAAGTTTACATGTGTAAATGTAATCCTCACAATAATCCCATGAGGTAGTAACTTCTGTTACCATCCCCAATTTACAGAGGAGGACCCCAAGGCATATAGGGTTTAGCAATTTACCCAAGGACACATAGCTAGGGAGTAGCAAAGAAAGGGTTGAGACCAGGTAGGCTGCTTGAGCAGACAGGTGCATTGAGTTCAACACCAGAGTGCTCCTGATAAACCTGAATGTTACTTTATATGAGA
This sequence comes from Vulpes lagopus, assembly GCF_018345385.1. NCBI lineage: Eukaryota > Metazoa > Chordata > Mammalia > Carnivora > Canidae > Vulpes > Vulpes lagopus. The sequence continues at coordinate 52,396,413 of NC_054830.1, forward strand.
TGCAGCCACTCGAGGCTTTTTGGTAAGCATGAATCTTAGCTGCAGAGATATTACAGAATAACATGTCAGAATGCCCAGGATATGAGAGTAAAAAATTTTATTTTATTCATTTTTTTAAAAGATTTTATTTATTCATGAGAGACAGAGAGAGAGGGGCAGAGACACAGGCAGAGGGAGAAACAGGCTCCCTGTGGGGAGCCTGATGTGGGACTCGATCCTGGGACTCCAGGATCACACCCCGAGCCCAAGGCAGATGAGCCACCCAGACATCCAAAGAGGAAAAATTTTAAACAGAGGACAAAATTGTCCATATGGTCAGTTATAACTGTGTACAAATCATGTGTACTGATAGGTGGGATCTGGAAGGGGATACGGAAAAAGAGAATTAAAGTATCAAGGTGGGAGATTATGGGGCATTGTTTTTCCATGTAAATGCTTTTCTTGAATAATACTGTGAACATATATATATATATATACACATATATACATATATATAAATATTACTATACCTGAGGAAGAGGATGATGATGAGGAGGAGGAAGATGAGGAGGAGGAAGAGGTAGAAGACTTGTGTCTCTTAGGTTGTTCTTGGGAAAGGAGTCCAGCCTCCCTGTCTGGCTTATAGAAATCCGTCTCTTCATCTAGGAAGCACATATAGAAAACGATGAGTGTTCTTTCCCTTCCCACCCCAGTGACCACCAAGAGCTCCCCAGGCATCTACTTGGACTTGGAGGTCAGGAATGACCAGATTCTCTGGACACTTTCCCTAACCTCGTAGGGCCAATGGAAGGTATAGAAGATCAGAGCTCTCAGAGGCCCTAGAGGCTCTAGGAAGCCCCAAGGCACAAATTTCTCTGAATATAGAGACCGGAGAGCCTTCTAAGCCCCCTATTCTGCCCAGAGGCCACTAAATTGTGTACAATAGTTGTCAATTTAGGATGCAGTATAAATTATAGGGCAGGGATGATCCGGTCAAGTGAATCTTCTCATTAACCATTCTGGAGTAGCACAGGAACCTTCCTGCCTTCTGGGGACCCTCACTAGTGTCAACCCAAACCTCCAGAGCCCTCTTGAGATTTGGGGAGCAAATGAAGGTCCCCAAAGCTATAAAGTTCTAGGGGATGGACTGAACCAAGCACATGTATACGTGTGTGAGGAAAACATTACTTCTCCAGAGGATTCAACTGTGACTTGAGCCATTATGCCACATGAGAGGAACAGATCTTCTTCAGTTCCACCCACTGCTGGACTCTACCTCCCATGTGGCTTTGCCCAGAGGGTGAGAGAAGGCGAACATACAGTCTAGGTCTTCTGTTTCTGCATGGACTCGACTGTCATCTTGAGTCTGGGAGGAAGGTCCTGAAGTTTCCATGGTTTTCCCTGGAGGAATAACAATAATAAGTAATTAATGAATGTCACCTTAGTTAATCCCCTTAACATTGAAAAAGATTGGCAAAGAAAGAAGAAAATGACAAGTGGGTGGCTCATTCAGTTAAGCATCTGCCTTCTGCTCAGGTCATGATCCCAGGGTCCTGGGATACAGACAGCAAGACAGTATTGGGTTCACTGCTCAGTGGGGAGTCTGCTTCTCCTCCCTCTCCCTCTGCCCTTCCTCACTGCCCCTGCCTCGTGTGTGTGTGTGTGTGTGTGTGTGTGTGTGTGTGTGTGCTCTGTCTCTCAAATAAGTAAATAAAATCTTTAAAAAAATAAAAAAAAATAAAGTGTCCTTAAATGTAAGGATACTGTGATTTTTATGATGAAATTACATGATGTCTGGCACTTTCTTCAACATAATCTTGCTGAGGAGACTGAGGGCATAGGTAGAGATCCAAATAAACACATACCATGAGTTAATAGTTACTGGAGCTATATCAAAATATAAATAGTGGCTATCTCTGAGTGGTGGTATTATGGGTATTTTTAGCTTCTTATTTTCATTTTACATTTTCTAAATTTTTAACAGTATTGTTCTCATTGTAATAAAATCGCCAATAATTTTTCCTTATGTACTTAAAAATGTAATATGCCAATATCTTGTTTCAGTGTAGTACTTCATTGATGAGGGAGCAGAAGGCCAGCTGGGGACAAAGCACCAGCTGATACCCTGCAAGACCCTCTCCACTCCCACCCTGGCCACTCCTGGGTGGGATATGAGTGACATTCCTCCAGGAAGTTCCCAACCGTCTTAATGTTAATGCCTTGCTAAGAGGGAAAAACAACATGACAATGGCAAGGCCTCCAAATCCTGTGAGTCTTCCTTAGCATCTGAAAATCCTTCTGAAATTTCTCTTTTCCCTACCTCCCCCAACTTCCAAGTATATAATCAGCCACCCCTCACAAGTTTGGGGCAGTAGCTCTTCCTGCCCAAGGGTCCTATCTGGGGCTTTAATAAAACCACCATTTTGAACAAAAGACATCTCAAGAATTCTTTCTTGGTCATCGGCTCCGGACCTCACCCCACGAAACCTCACCTATGTTTCAAAACTACATCATCGATGGTCTTTCCAAGGATTTATCTGAACCTGGTCATAAACCAGTTAAGTAGGAATTCGGATTACCTGCTCCTCACAGTTGAATTATAATTTCTAGACAACGAAATTTCCCCAAAGATTGTCTTATTTGACAATTACAATAACCCTGCAAGGTATTTTTTATTATTCCTGTTTTATAGAGGCACCAGAACCCATAGTCTATCTAATACACCCCAAGATGTTGGTCTAGGGCACAAAACAAAACAAAAAAAGGCCACCCTGGCGTTCAGCCCTGCTGGAATGCCTGTCAGGATTAGGGATGCAAGCAGTGAAGGTAAGGGCAGGAAGCAGGCACTTGAAGGTGAAGAGCAAAATTTGGGAACCTGTCCCTTCAGGACACTACACTCTGTATGTACCTTCCCAAAATTGTGAGAGGAGCTAGAGGCAACTATGGAGGCTGACCTCCAGGTGAGGCTACAAGAAGGCCCTAACTGTGGCCTTGGAAAATCCAAATGGCCAACTTCCGTCAGCTAGTGCTCTCCCCTGGGGAAAATACATGAAGTGGAGCTCCCCTCCAAAGCCTTTATTTTAGTTGGGCACATGGCCAGCCAGCTAGAGACTACCAACATCCCTTGAAGCTGAGTGTGGCCATTTGACTACATTCCTGCCAATGGAATGTGGGTGGATAGGATATGCATGGTGGTGAGCCCAGAACTGTTTAATGGTTCTCCAGAAAAAAGAAAAAAGTACACATACATGCACACACACACACACACACATTTGTTATATATTTTGCTGATATAAAAAATGTATAGCATACAGTTCACAAATAATAAAATATACAGTACTCTTTATTGCAAATTCCACATACCTGGAATTTCAGTGGGCTTTGGAATTTCTTGCAAAACCCACTCTCGGTTTTTAGAAGTCCATTGCCAACAACAGTGTCACAAAATCAGACTATTGATGAATTTTTGATTACTACCAGGTTCAGCAAAAAAGTTGCCAATATCAACGATAGAACGGGAGTACTTCCCATGTGAATGTTAGCTGCTGTTTTCTTTCACATTAACAAGACAAAAGTGAATCAACTAAGGCATTTGTTTGGGGCAAACTATTGCCCCAAACTATTGTGGTGCCCCACAAATTCTTTTTCTTATAATGAGAACTTTTAAGATCTATTCTTTAAGAAGCACCTGGGTGGCTCAGTGGTTGACCAACTGTCTTTGGCTCAGGGAGTGATCCCAGAGTCCTGGTATAAAGTCCCACATCCGGCTCCCTGCAGGGAACCTGCTTCTCCCTCTGTGTCTCTGCCTCTCTGTGTCTCTCATGAATAAATAAATAAAATATTTTTAAAAAGCAAATCTGTTCTTTTAACTTTCAAATATGTAATACCATATTGTTATTATTATTTAAAGATTTATTTATTTATTTGAGAGAGAAAGTGCATGAGAAGTGGCAGGGGCAGAGGCAGAAGGGAGAATCTCAAGCAGACTCCACACTGAGCACCAAGCTCTGTGAGGGTTTGATCCATCACCCTGAGCTCATGATGACCCAAACCAAATTACAATAACCCTGCAAGGTATGTCTTATTATTCCTGTTTTATAGAGGCACCAGAACCCATAGTCTATCTAATACACCCCAAAATGTTGGTCTAGGGCACATTTGGTCATGTGCCCAAATGAGCAGACCCTTAAATGACTGAGCCACCCAGGAGCCCCCTGCAATACCATATTATTATTAATTATAGTCACTATGTTGAACATTACATCCCTATGACTTATTTATTTTATTACTGGAAGTTCATACCTTTTGACTGCCCATTTCATCCATTCCCCATCCCCACCTCTGGCAACCACCAATCCATTCTCTGTATCTGTGAGTTTGGGTTCTTTGTAAATTTGTTTGTTTTTGGTACAGAATCTACTCTCAATCTACCAAGACCTTGGCAAGACAACAGCCTTCCCTGTGCCTCAGAGGTGGACCACCTAGGTTTGGATCCTGACACATTGGTTTGTGGGATCTTGAGCAAATGACAACCTCTTATTGGTTCAGTTTCCTCCTTTGTCGTATGAGAACAATAACAGCGCTTATCTCATAGTGTTGTTGTGAAAATGGCATGAATTAAAACATGTAAGACACTTAGACCAATGCTTGGTATAGAGCAGGCGTGGAATAAATGCCAGCTGAGATGATTTCAGGCCTCCAGACCTAGGCCATTCTTTCTTATTGTCAAAAGTGTATCTGACCTTCCAAGCACAGCTCAAGTGCCATTTTCTTTTTTAAAGATTTTATTTATTTATTCATGAGAGACATAGAGAGAGAGAGAGTGAGGCAGAGACACGGGCAAAGGGAGAAGCAGGCACCATGCAGGAAACCCGACATGGGACTCGATCCAGGGGTCTCCAGGATAACACCCTGGGCTGAAGGTGGTGCCAAACCGCTGAGCCACCCGGGCTGCCCTCAAATGCCATTTTCTTTATGAAGCCCTGTGCTAGTTGCCTTACCAATTCCCACCCTCCTTCCCCCACTCCCTTAATCCTCCTTCCCCCAGAACCCCTGCCCTTCTTTCTTGCTAACAAAACTGTAGTTTTGTTCATCAGGACACCATTACATCAGGAGTGGCAAGAAGACAGTATTTGTATAGCAGCAAGAGCATGTGCTTTGGGGTTAGACACACCAGGATCCAACCACATTCCTGTCACCTGTGCACAGGATGACCTTGAGCATAGCAGTCACCTTCTCTTAGTTCTGGTTACCTCAATTGTGAACGAGGAATGGTAGTACCGTAGGGAGGAAAGGTAGCTAGTGCCTGCCCTTAGCAGTACTCAGTAAATGAAAGTTTCTTCTTCTACAGACCTCCTCTTACCCTCAGACATTCGGTGTCCAGCCTCAGCCCAGCCCATGCCCCGTCAAAATTTTATCTGACCTTTTAGACACAGCTAAAATATCACCTCCTTTACAAAGCCCTATGTTAGTTGCCTGACCAGTCCTCATCTTCCCTTCTCCACCCTCTTAATCCTCCTCCACCCCCCCATCAGCCCTGCCCTACTTTCTTGCTAACAAAACTGCAGATTTGTTTTTCCAGCTCCAGTTAGTTACTTGTTTTGTCAGCCTCCCTTGTAGCTGAAGTTGGCTGGGGTTCTGGGAAGGGTTTTGCTTCTCCTGACAAAAGAAGCCAACAGTGCTGGTGCTGTGTCTTGCCTCTCCTTCCTTCCTTGAAGATAAATGTGATGGCAGGAGCAACAGTGGCCACCTTATGACCATGAGGAAAAGCCAAAGTAATTGCAGAGATGTTGTTGAGCTGCCAAGCCCTTGCCAGCAGCTGCCTACTTTCTTGTTATTTGAGGAAAATCAAACTTTATAGTCAAGATTTTTGATATGAACTTTCCTTCTCTTACATTATGTCTGTTAATTGAGCACATACTGTGTGCTAGAACTGGGGATATATGGTGAACAAGTTGCATCTTTGTCCTCAAGGAATTTCTTGAGGGATCAGGAGCCTGTGGGAACCCAGGGGCCAAATCAGACCAGGGTCAGTCAGGGAAATTTCCTGAAGGAGGGAATGCTGGGGTGAGTTTAGAAGGGCCAGAGGGGGGATCACTGGGTGGCTCAGTGGTTTGGTGCCTGCTTTTGGCCCAGGGCATGATCCTGGAGTCCCAGGATCAAGACCCATGGCTGGCTCCCTGCATGGAGCCTGCTTCTCCCTCTGCCTATGTCTCTGCCTCTCTTCTCTCTCTGTGTGTCTTTCATGAGTAAATAAATAAAAATCTTAAAAAAAAAAAAAAAAAAAAGAAGGGCCAGAGGGGACAATATGCAAAGGCATAGAGGCAAGGGGCCTTGTCCCACATGGGAAAAAGTGGCAGGAAGCAACTATAAAGAAGAAGGAGGTTGGGGGGAGGCCCAGGGAGCACCCCTACCTTGTCTCTGGGCATGCTGCTCTCCTGAGCCTAGTCAATTCTGCCTTTGCCAGACTTGACTTTCTTAGGGTAGGGCACCTTGTTGCACAACTTCAAGGACCACTATTCTTAGTCACACACAGATCTCTGCTAAGGGCTCTCAGCAGGATGCATCCCCTCCACTAGAGCCTGAACCCAACCAGGGTGGGTGGGGACAGAGACTAAGACTGATTCATTTCTGGGTCCCCTGAAGCCTGCACAGGACCTGGCAAAAAGCAGAAATGATGATGATGATGATGACAATGACATCAACAAGTACTTCCCAACTGCCAAGCAACCATCTGAGCACATTACAGGTGTCCTCTCATATACTCCTCACCACAACTCTGGGACAGCTCGCTGTGGGGGTGCCCACTTTAGAGATGGTGCGGGGAGACTAAGGAACTTTCTCAGGGCTGTAGCTAGTAAGTGGTTGAGCAAAGGTAGTTGCTCTGTCCGTGTTGGGAGGTGGAAGGAGTGAAGCTGTCACCTCTACTCAGGCCCCTGTCATTAGCACTGGAATGAAGCCACTAAGTCATGGGAGTGCTATGCAAATGATGATGACTTGGCTTGTAGTCAGCCATTGGTGGGGCCCTGAGCAGTGTCCTTAAGGCCAGGGGAACTTCCTCAGGAAACTCATGCAGCAGAAGGGAGGGAAATGGAGCTTTTGTGAAGATTGGACCTGAGGGAGCCCTCTTTCTCCTTTTAGTGTCCTCACCCCATCCCTCCTCTACCCACATTTGTATTATAAGAAAGGATAAATGGAATTAAAAAAATTAAAGCTCAAGAATCAGTGCACATGGGATGCCTGGGTAGCTTAGCAGTTGAGCATCTGCCTTCAGCTCAGGGCGTGATCCTGGAGACCCAGGATCGAGTCCCACATCGGGTTCTCTGCATGGCGCCTGCTTCTCCTTCTGCCTATGTCTCTGCCTCTCTCTCTGTGTGTGTCTCTCATGAATAAAAAAATAAAATCTTAAAAAAAAAGAATTAGTGCACAGGGCAATGCATAACTCAAAAGGACAGCACTCACAGTGGAGCATCAGCCACTGGCAGAGGGATGTCTGGGACGGGTTTCAAAGCTCAAGTTCACCACGTGCAACCTCCTCTGGAGCAAGATGGATGGTGAGGTGTTGAGACAGGAGAAGTGAAGAAAGCAGAAAGAGGAAAGAGAACACAGTATGTTCCCCAAGATCTTATTTCATGAGTGCAAGGCTTATATTATGCAGCAAGAAGCTGAGTTTCATATAGACAAGTGACTTGTTCTAGGTCTCCCAGCTGACAGGTGGTCTCGAATCAAAACCCTGCTCCAGCAAAGAACCTCAATCCCTGACCCTGGTTAGAGGCTCCTAAAGCCCCCTCTTGCAGGTGCTTCCCCCCCATCCGAGGCTCATCCTACAAGGAAATGGATGCCTGACTTCCTAGCATGTTTCTCCCAAAGACCAGGCCCTGCTGAGTCACTGGTGGTGCCAGGGCCTCTGTACCCACAGATCTTGCTAAACTGGATTTCCCCTTTGGTTCAGCCTACATTTTCTAAGCTCCTAGTGTCACAAGGGACTGGGCCCATGGTTGGATACTCAGGGACACCAAGCTGTCACAGCCTCAACAGTGCTTTCGCCGCCCAGCTCAGATAATACCCACTCTACATGAGGAGCAAGTGAGCTGGGTGGCACAGAGAGAGAGAGGCAGAGACACAGGCAGAGGGAGAAGCAGGCTCCATGCAGGAAGCCTGACATGGGACTTGATCCCGGGTCCCCAGGATCAGGCCCCGGGCTGAAGGCGGCTCTAAACTGCTAAGCCTCCTGGGCTGCCCTCAAAATAATCTTTACACCCAACGTGGGGCTCAAACTCACCACTCCATGATCAAGAGCTGCATGCTCTACTGACTAAGCCATCCAGGTGCCCCACCCCTCTTCCACTTTTAAGGACCCTTGTGTCGGGGATCCCTGGGTGGCGCAGCGGTTTAGCGCCTGCCTTTGGCCCAGGGCGCAATCCGGGAGACCCGGGATCGAATCCCACGTCGGGCTCCCAGTGCATGGAGCCTGCTTCTCCCTCTGCCTATGTCTCTGTCTCTCTCTCCGTGTGTGTGACTATCATAAATAAGTTAAAAAAAAAAAAAGGACCCTTGTGTCATTGTGACATTGGGCCCACCCAGGTTGTCCAGGATCATCCTCCTAAATTAAGGTTAGCTGATGAGCAACCTTACTTCCCCCTGGATTGTTAATTCTCCTTTGCCAGGTAACCTTAGTTTCCAGAGATTAGGATGCAGATATCTTTGGGGGCGGTTACTCGGGCTGTCACAGTCTCTAACCCTAGTGCTTGCCACAGCCTGGAGCCCTGCAGGGGCTAAATGTCTTCCTTCTTATTCATTAGAGACACACAGAGAGAGGCAGAGACATAGTAGGAGGGAGAGGCAGGCTCCCTGAGGGGGAGGACCCAGGACCCTGGGACCACGACCTGAGCTGAAGGCAGATGCTAAACCACTAAGCCACTCGGGTGCCCCACATCTTCCTTCTTCTTTTTTTTTTTTTTTTAAGATTTTATTTATTTGTTCATGAGACACACACACACATACACACACACACACACACACACACACAGAGAGAGAGAGAGAGAGGCAGAGAAGCAGGCAGAGAAGCAGGCTCCATGCAGGAAGCCCGATGTGGGACTTGATCCTGGGTCTCCAGGATCACACCCTGGGCTGAAGGCGGCGCTAAACAGCTGAGCCACCCGGGCTGCCCCCACATCTTCCTTCTTAAACCAGGTTCCCTCTCTGGCTCCACCATGCTCCTGGGAGCCCCCCAAACTTCAAAGATAGAAGGATGCCCTGGCTCCTTTCTTCCCAGATAGCCAAAGCCTCAGTTTATCCTATTTTTCCTTCAAGAAGGCCTGGCTTTTCTGTTCCTACTGCCTCCCTCCCAAGAGATCTGATAAGGAGACTGGGGGTTTTGGAGTTGGTTATGACTGTGTTCTTATTCCTGTCCCTTAGATGCCTGGCTCCTCTATAAAATGGAGTATTAATATATGTCCCCATGAGTGTTGTGGGGATTAAATAATACTGTGCCCATAACAAGCCTAGAATACTGGCACTTAATAAATAAGAGTATCCCCTCCCCTTGCTCATGCTCATGCTCAATGTCTTCCTCATTTGTTGATGATCCAATTTCCCTTAGGAGCACAGTTGACAGGGCAGATTCCCCGGACTCTTTCCTTTGGAGGTTCCTGCTCGGGGGCTGGTGTTAGGAGCCAAGTTAGGGTTAGGATATGGCTAGGGGAAGTCTGCATTTTTAACAAAGGCAACATCTGCTAGGCAGAGTGTGGTCCACTCAGACCACCAGAACTTTTCCTCTAAGTGTTAAAATAGTCTCCCTGCCTACCTCTGGCCTTGCCCTTCCAAACACATTGCTGGAATGCCCTGGCCTTTAGTTTCCCAGTGTGTAGAAGTTGGGCTGCCCTCTACAAGTTTCTTCCAGCTTTGACATTCTAGGAAACTAGTGCTCCCCTGGTTTTCATGATTCATCTGGTCAGCAAAGAACTTTGGAACTCAGGGTTCCAAAGACCTGCAGGAAAGCCCAGAACAGCATGTTCTAATAATAAGATACATATGATATATGGTATCTTGTAGGGAACAGAGGCCCTTGGAATGCTCCAAGAAAAAAGGAGATTTTGTATTCAAAGAAGTTGGTTCAACACTGCTTTCCATCACTGCTTTCCATACCCACCTTATTGCAGCTCCAAAATGTATGACTGTGCGGGCAGCCGGGGTGGCTCAGTGGTTTAGCAGTGCCTTCAGCCCAGGGAGTGATCCTGAAGACCTGGGATCAAGTCCCACGTCGGGCTCCCTGCATGGAGCCTGCTTTTTCCTCAGCCTGTGTCTCTGCCTCTCTCTGTGTGTCTCTCATGAATAAATAAATAAAATCTTTAAAAAAAAATGTATGATTGTATGATTGTGTATTAAAGGCTCTGAAAAGGAGCACCTGGGTGGCTCAGTTGGTTGAGCATCTGCCTTTGGCTTGAATGATGATCCCAGGATTCTGGGATCGAGCCCTACATCAGGCTCCCTGCTCAATGAAGAGCCTGCTTTCTCTCTACCTCTGCTGCTCCCCCTGCTTGTGCTCACCGTCTCCCTTTCTCTGTCAGATAAATAAATAAAATCTTAAAAATAATAATAAAGACTCTGAAAAGGGCTGCAGGAGAAAAAGCTCTTTCACACTATTAATTCCAACCCTTCCCCAAAACATGCAAGTGCACAGTCCTTTACTCCAGAACGTGGTTCAGTATAGTCTGACGCAGCTTTCGGAAATGCCGTCAGCTTCAATCCTTGACGTTCTCCAGGTCAGCCTCTCCACCCTAGAGTCCCAGCCTGGGCACTGCTGCAGTGCCAATTCCCTCATCCGGAGTTCCTCCACCTCCATCAGGACAGTTGGGGAGGGGAATAAATCAGAACAGACCCTCGGAAACGAGGGGCATGGAACAGAAATGGTCTTTTCACCAGCTTTGGGATCCCAAGGTGTGGGTGGTAAATCCTCCCAACAACCCCAGGCAGGGGTTGGGGTGGGGGTGGGGAAGAAACTGAGTCAGTTGTCGTGAGATCAAGAACATGGTCCCGGCCCTGTCTCCAACTCACCCTGGGCCCTCGGGCGCAGCACTCTCCCTTCTAGGTTCTTATTCTCATCTACAAGACAGAGAATAATGTCATTTATGTTATTTATATCTTGGAATGCATGTATGGGGTTGTGGGTAGGAAAGTACATGGTAAAATTACCATGCCCTTTTGCCAGAACGTTATACTGAGAGGTATTTTTTTTTTAAGATTACAAAATAAATAAATAAATAAATAAATAAATAAATAAATAAATAAATAAAAATTTTAAAAAAGATTTTATTTATTTATTCATGAGAGACAGAGAGAGGCAGACACAGGCAGAGGGAGAAACAGGCTCCATGCAGGGAGCCTGATGCAGGACTGGATCCCGGGTCTCCAGGATCACACTCAGGGCCGAAGGCAGGTGCTAAACCGCTGAGCCACCCAGGGATCCCATACTGAGAGGTATCTTGATTAAGTCACTGCTTTAATGGGGGCTGACAGAGCCTTTTGAATTCATGCTTTATCACTTTACTTCTCAGCTTCATGACTTTGAGTAAATCACTTCTCTGAGACTCAGTTTCCTTGTCTGTAAAATAGGGATCAGTGTCATTGTCTTGCATGGTTGCTATGAGGATTGAAATTAAAAGGACTTTACTTCTGAGCTCCCTGGGAATAGGAATCGTGTTTTTCTTGCTCTCTCTTACATTCTAGCCCCTGGCTTAGACAAAGTGCTTCATAGTCATAAAAACAAGTCATAAAGCACTGGAATTAAGAGCTTAGAGATGTGCTAGCCTAGCAGAGTTTCTTTAGCAACTCCCTCTTCACTCTATACTACTTGTTCATACCCCTTCTTCTTCCACACTCTCCCCTTTCCTGCCCCATGCTCACCCCATCCCACCCCCACCCCAGCTCCCCAGGTTTGGCGACCTCTCCCTTTCTCCAAGCTATAGGTCCACAGAGTTGTAGCCAGGAGACCAAAACGGAGGCCCAGAAAGGGAAAGGAACTTGCCCAGGGTCACACAGCAAGACGTCTAGATATGAACTCAGATCTGAGTCTGAAGTCAAGCGTGAGGGGAACCTCACAGAGGGAAAGAAGGAAGATGCTTCAGTTTCCACCTCCTCCACCATCTTATCCCCAGTCCATCCAGGCAGTTTAATGGTGAGATAACAACCCACGCTGCCTAGCCAGCTGACCACACACCAGATGGACCTGTTATGAATGTATATGACCCTTTGGGCCACAGCACACCCCACAAAGTAGCCAGGGCCTGAGGTTGCCTCTGAACAGTGCAGGGTGGCACCTAGGGTGAACTAAAAAGGGACAAAATCAAGTCTGTGCAGAGAGAGGATTGGTTGAAGGCTGTTCATACAGAAAGACCTTGGAGTTCTAAAAGACCCTCTGAACGGTAAATAAATGTCAGCACAATCATCTAACTTGGTGTCTAGCACATGGTAGGTGCATAAGCAATGTTTGTTAAAGTGTAATATGAGCCAACAAGGTGATAAAGCTACAGAGCAAAGCTAACAGTTTTAGGTCATATCAACAGAAGGACATAGTCTATAGTGAAGAAGGTGATCCATATCTCACCATCTCCCAACCTAGGTTCAATCCTGGGTTCTGAACAGAATAGAGTCTGGACAGAGACAATCCAGGGGACATGTGGGATATTAAGATCAAACCCAAGAGAAATGTCTGGAGGAGTAGGGCACTAAGCCTAGGTAGGGATAAGCATTGCATGGACAGACCTGGTCACCATCCCCAAGTGTTCACAGGGCTTCCTGCAGGACAGAGGGACGAGATAGGGCTATTGAGCTCCAGAGGTCAGGACCTCGGGATGTCACCAGGGCAGATTCCAGCTCAAGATATAAAGTAATTTTCTAAAATTCCTTTTTAAAAAAAGATTTTATTTATTTATTCATGAGAGTATACACACACACACACAGAGAGGCAGAGCCATAGGCAGAGGGAGAAGGAGGCTCCCTGCAAGGAGCCCAATATGGGACTTGATCCCGGGACTCCAGGATGCCCGGGTGGCTCAGCGGTTGGGTGTCTGCCTTCGGCTTGGGGCCTGATCTCAGAGTGCAGGGATGGAGTCCCATGTTGGGCTCCCTGCAGGGATGTGAGACTCAATTCCAGGACCAGGACCACGCCCTGAGCCAAAGGCAGATGCTCAACCACTGAGCCGCCCAGGCGTCCCATATTCCTACTTAACTTTTAACTAAAAATCACTAACAGTATCTAGTTCAACCCTGATGTGCACCCTCTCAGGCACTGAATGTCATGCCTACTAAGTGGGGTTCCCAAGGCCAAGGGGAAGCTCCACAGCAGACAGGTCTGCTGCGGTCCTGTCTTTCATTTCTTTATGGTCAGCCTACTGCAATGTATTGCGGCACCCTGGTGCCAGGTGGGGTGGATCTGAGCATCGAACAATGCGTTTTAACTGAATCAGCTCCTGCAGAGTGTATGAGTGGCTTCAAAGAGTCCCTGCAAAGAACCACGGATGTAGATAACTCTAATCCAGAGAGTGCAAGCGAGCAGCAGGAAAAGTGCTGGATAGACAAAAGTGCTCCCCACTCGAGGCCATCATCAGCCACCTTACTATGTTGAAAACAATGATGAATGGGATCTCATACACACGGTATGGCTTACTGAAATAATAATAGAACTACTGGCAAGGTGGACTTCCATCCACTGTTGTTGGTGATTAAATTCACACTGAGTGTATATTGGACCTTTGGACATTAGCTAATCATTACAGTATTTGTATATCATTTCTAAATCTATAAATACGCATCTGTTGGGGGTGCCTAAAGCATTTTTCTTTTTTAAAAAAGATTTTATTTATTTATTTGAGAGAGGGGTGGGAGAGGGAGAAAGAGAAAGAGAGAGAGAGAGAGAGAGAGAGAGCAAGCACACAAGGGGTGGGAAGAGGCAGATGGAGAAGCAGATTCCCCACTGAACAGGAAGCCCAATGTAGGACTCGATCCCAGGACCCCGGGATCATGACCTGAGCCAAAGGCAGATACTTAACTGACTGAGCCACCCAGATGTCCCTAAACCATTTTTCTTGAGAAGTATGTACAATCAAAAAGTGTGGCAGGAGGGGTGCCTGGGTGGCTCAGTGGTTGAGCACCTGCCTTTGACTCAGGTCAGGATCGTGGAGTCCCAGAATCCGTCTGGTCTGCCTCAGGCTTCCTGCGGGGAGCCTGCCTCTCCCTCTGCCTAGGTCCCTGCCTCTTTCTTTGTCTCTCATGAATAAATAAATAAAATCTTTAAAATTTAAAAAAAAAAAAAGTGTGGCAGGAGCACCTGGGTGGTTCAGTTGCCTGGGTGTCTGACTCTTGATTTTGGTGCAAGCTGTGATCTCAGGATCGTGGGGCAGAGCCCTGTGTCAGGCTCTGCATGCTGGTTATGGAACCCACTTAGGATTATCTCTATTCCTTTCCCTCTGCACCACTCCCTTCCCTGCCCAGTTTTCTAGCTCTCTCTCTTCCTTTCTCTCAAAAAAAAAAAAAAAAAAAAAAGTGTGACAGCCATTACTCCAGATCCTTAGACCCAGTTAGACACTAGAGGATGCTGGGATGCTAGTCCCTGTTTGGCTTTTGGGGCTGAATCAGATTTGTTTCAGATTTAGGGACTAAGAAAAACTAGGGGGGGAGTGTGCCCCCCAATAAAAATTGTTGAGCCCCTCCCCCCACAACATTTGGAGATTAATGGAAAGAAACCAAAAGCTCTTTTTTTTTTTTTTTTTTTAAACCAAAAGCTTTTAAAAGGTTTTCCCCAGCTCTGACTCTCCAAGGTGGGTGCCTATTTAAACAGCCAGAGCCAGTCCAGCCTCCTTTCTCATTCTGTCATCTAAGTTTCTCTGTCTGTCTCCTCTCCCTTTTCCATCTTTTTCTCTGGTCTCTCTCTCTCCCTCCCTCCCCACCAACACATATGCAATTGACAACAGCAAAAACCAGAAAAGAGGCATCCAGTTTAACAGAAGGAGATTGCTCGGTCTTTAATGTTCAGACAGACCTGGATTCAGTTCCCACTGCTATCCTCCACAGACTGAGATCATTGCATGGCAGCTACATTCATTCTCAGAGCCTCAGAATCCTCCCCTGGAAAAAAAGGCATGCCTGCAACTCAACAATAAAATGACAACCTACTTTTAAAATGGTCAAAGAATTTGAACAGACATTTCTCTGAAGAAATGGGCAGTAGCACTTGGAATGATGTTCAACATCTTTTTATTAAGAGAAATGCAAATCAAAACCACCATGAGAGGGCATCTGGCTGCCTCAGTTGGAAGAGCATATGACTCTTAATCTTGGGGTTATGAGTTTGAGCCCTATGTTGGGTGTAGAGATTACTTAAATAAATAAAACTTGAAAAACAAAACAAAACAAAACCGCAATGCAATACCACTTCATACCCTCTAGGATGGCTACAATAAGAAATCCAGATAATAACAAGGGCAGACAAGGATGTGGAAAATTTCGAGCCTTCATGCACAACTGGTGGGATTGTAGAATGATACAGCCACTTTGGGAAAGTTTAGTGATTTCTCAAAATGTCAAACATAGATTCACCATATGACCCTGCAAGTTCACTCCTAGGTATACACTCAAAAGAAGTGAAGACCTATGTCCACACAAAAATTCATATACCAATGTCCTCGGCCGCTTTATTCATAATGGCCACAAAGTGGAAACAACCCAAGCTGATGAATGAATAAACAAAATGTGATACAATCGTACAACACCATTCAGCCAGAAAGAGGGAAGAAATGTTGATAACAGACTACAACATGGGTAAACCTTGAAAGCATGATGCTAAGTGAAATAAGCCAGCCAAAATTATGATATAATCCCATTTATATAAAATGTCCAGAATAAGCAAATCCTTACAGATAAAATCCACAAAGTAGGTTAGTGGTTGTCATGGGAAGGAGGAAATGCAGGGTGACTGCTAAAGGGTCTGGGGTTTATTTGGGGATGACAAAAATTCTAAATTAGATAGTGGTTGCACCACTCTGTGAATATAGAGTTACTAAAAAACACTGACTTGGACACTTTAAAAGTGTGAATCTGATGGCATGTGAATGAGATCTCAATAAAGTTGTTACTGAAAAAAAAAAGAACGAGGCCTCCCCCCGCCCCCCCACAGGGTTGCTATGAAAGTGGAGTGAGGCCTCTGGCAACGGGATGCCCAGCACATCCCCAGGGTGGAGCCCATGCGGGAGAGAGAGCGCTCTTTTACAGTGGCCTGGAGAGGATTTGAGAGCACAGGTGCCCGGGCGTTTCAGAGGGCTACACCAGCCCCCAGTTCGATGAGTTTCAGAGACAAGAGGGATCCCATTATTTATAGATCTGTTTGGTTTGGACCCAAAACAAAACACCGCACACTTCCCTCACCGCAACTCCCCACCAACACGCACTCCTGACTCAACATTTTTCTGGCAGTTTCTAAACAAAGCAGGATAAAATAACCAGCACGTGCCTATCATCTTTCTTACCCCCCTTAAAAAGAAATCGGATTGGCTGGAGGCCTGACGGCCAACTGAGAGGAGAGGGGTTGGGATGCTCCCTCGGAGCGCGGGGTGGGGGTGGGGGTGGGGGTGGGGCTCCTGGTGCAGGTGGGGGGGTGGGAGCGGGACAGGGAGGGGCGGGGCTCCCCTCCCCCAAGGCCTGGCTCTGCCTCTTCAGCATTTTCTCCCCAAAAGTGCCTTTGAGCCCAAAGCTGAGGAGACGACTGGCTTCCTCATCCTCTCCAGCCCACCAGGCCGGGCAGGAGGGCGCCTTCGGAGCGGCCGGGAAGGCAGCCGCCTTCGCTTGTGGGTCAAGCACAGAGCCTGGGACGTTTTGAGGGGAAACACCTTCGTCTTCCCAAGCGTTTGGTTCCACAAAGGCAGAGTGGGCGAAGCCTTCAGAGCCCTAGTTTGGCTCTTCTTCACTTTACAAATGGGGAAACTGAGCCATCAAAGTTTTTTTTCTGAAGGTCCTGCAGCAGGTCAGCGACAGAAACAGGAGTTGGGTCACCTGCTGTGGCAGGACCTGGCCTGGCCGCAGCCTCAAGACACCCCAGGGAGGTGCATATTTGTCATCCTCCCCCGATACTTCTAGAGGAGGAGGCAGGTGCTCAGCCAGCTGGGCAGGCGCAGAGCTGGGATCCAATCCAGGCCCACCGAGGCACCCCAAAATGTCAGGCCGGTGGAAGAGCCTGTCCTCCTAAAGATCAGCACTCCACTCGCCCCTCACCCGGCTCGTGTCCCATTACCTGTGGTCCGGAGGCCGGTGTGGGCCGCCCGCGGAGCCGTGTGCGCTGTGCAGATGCCAGGAGCGCAGGGAAGAGCGCGGCCGCGGCCAGGCCACGCCCCCGTGGCCCGGAGGGGCGGCGCGTGAGTTGCCCGGGGCCCCAGTGGCTCACCCGGGTGGCATTCCTTCCTGCTGGTGCTATCGGCCCCAGGCCTTCCTGTCTGACTGGAGTCTTCCTCCTGACACCCCAGGCACCGCAGATGGGGCGGCTAAACCCTCAGACCCGCGCCCTGGGCAGGGCCACGACTGCTGACTCAGGAGGCAGCGATGGAGGGGGTAGTCGCAGCGCCCTCGGCTGGGCCACGCTCTGGGCACAGAGAAGGTGGGGTGTGTTCCAGATTCCCACCTCGTTGGTGAGTCTGACTCAGGACCCAGCCGTGTGGGCCAACCCAATGCTTTCCCAAGGGGTGAGGCAGCAGGACGGGAGGTCCCAGGGCTCAGAGGACTGGGGGACTCCTGTGAATGGGACTGGCGGTGCCCTCTCCTGGTGAGGAAACTGGGCAAAGGCTAGAATATCCATTGCCTTGTGGAGACAGGAAAAACACAGGTCCCAAGGGGGGGTGGGGGGGGGACTGACCTACAGTGAGTCCAAGAATAACCCCAGCTCAGCCTGCCTCTGCTGCTTACTGATCAATTTGGAAGTAGGACAGTAAACAAGTCCTACACTGTCCTGGGGAGCACCCAGGCCAGCTAGAGACAGGCCATGACAGGCCCCAAGAGGGCAAGGCCCAGGGAGCTGTGGGTTCCCAGGAGGGCTTCCTGGAAGAGTCATTTGCATCTTAAGCTCAGGCCAAAATCTCAGAGTCATCCCTGACTCTGCGCTCTCATACTCTGTATCTGGCATATCTGGAAAACCCTGTTGGCTCCACCTTCAACATATCCCAAAGGCAACCTCTTGTCTCCACTTCCATGGCAACCACCCTGGTCCAGCCAATATGATCACTAGTCTGTTTGCTTCTGCCCTCAGCCTAGTAACTGTCCTAATCATGGCAACCAGAGGGATCCAGTTAAAACCTAAGTCAGTGGGGATCCCTGACTCAGTGGGGCTCAGTGGTTTAGCACCTGCCTTTGGCCCAGAGCATGATCCTGGAGTCCCAGGATCCAGTCCCATATCAGACTCCCTGCATGGAGCCTGCTTCTCCCTCTGCCTGTGTCTCTGCCTCTCTCTCTCTCTTTCTCTCTGTCTCTAATGAATAAATAAATGAAATCTTAAAAAAAAACAAAACACCTAAGTCAGCTCATGTTCCTCCTCTGCTCAGCACCCTTCCAGGGCTCCCACCTCACTCAGGATAAAACTCAAGTTCTTACAGAGCAGTCTACCATCTGGGACCCACCTTTTGTTCTCTATGACCTGCCTGAATTTCAATGACTCCCTTTCTCGCTCTGCCCCTCTACGACCAGGAACATGCCCCAAACACCAGTTAGGTTCCACCCTCAGGGCCTTTGCACTGGCTGTTCCCTCTGCCTAGAATGCTTTTTTCCAAATAGCCACCTGGCTCCTTTCCTCACTTCTTCAAGTCTCAATTCAGATGTCACCTTCTCTGAGAGACCTTCCCTGACCACCCTGTACAAAGTAGGGGTGGCACCACCTTTCCCCATCATCCTGCTTTATCGATCGCCATCTTACATGCTATATGTTTTTTGTTATGTGCATTTCCCCATTATGTATTGTTTGCTTCAGGACCTAGGGACAGTGTCTGACACATGGTAGGTGCTCAATAAATTTTGTTGAATGAATGATCTGAAAGGGAAGCCCAAGAAGTGAGGCAAGGGCATTCCAGGTGGAGGGAACCACATGTGCAAAGGCTTAGAGGGAAGAGGCACTGCTTGTATTGAGGATCTGGAAATAACTCAGAACAGCAGGAGAGTCAGGGGCTGGAGGAGGGAAGAACGGAAAGCATCTAGAGGCAGGGCCTGGAGAGCTAGACCAAGGAGGCTGGATGTTATCCTGAGAGTGATGGGGAGTCATAAAAGAGGAATATGATCAAATCTACATTTTAGACAACTAGTTGGCTGCTGTGTTATAGATTGGTGAAGCTGTGAGGGGCAGGCATCCAGGTGAGCACGAGCCATAACAGGAGAGATAAGGACCAGGGACAGGGTCACTGCACTGTCCCAAATAGTAGCCACCAGCCACGTATGGCTATGGAGCCCTTGAAATGTGGCTGGTCAAAATTGAGATGTGCTTTAAGTGTAACACACACACTGGATTTCCAAGACTTGCTATGAAAAACCAGAATATATAATAGTTCACTAATAATTTTTATATTAGTTACCTGTTACAAGTTGGTATTTTGGATATACTAGGTTAAAGAAAATATGTTATTAAAATTAGTTCCAAAAAAAATAGTTCCACCTGCTTCTTTTTGCTATTTTTGATGTAGTTACTGGAAAATTTAAAAATTTTTGTAGGTACATAGAACTCACAATATATTCCTGATGGACAGCCCTGATTTAGAAGGTAGAACAGGCGGGGGGCTAGGTTGATGGACTGTGAGGGTAAGGGAGACCCTCAGTCTAGTTATAGGTCTCCTCTCCCTTCCAGCTGCTCCTGTCTGGTGAGACCATGTAGTCCAGAGGCAGAAAGAATGGGCTGCAGGGGAGAGACATAGAGTTAGTTTTCATCTCAACACAAGCACACACACAAAAATTCCTGTCTTTACAGTAAGAACTACCCAGAATTGAAATAGGTTGACAGAATAGACAATGGATCCTCCATCCCCGGAGGTATGTAAGAAGAAAGTTGAAGACCACCATTAAGCAGGGGAAAGGAAGTTGAACTGATTAGTTACTTTCAAAATGTGGTCCCTGGGCTCCTGGGTGGCTCAGTCGGTTGAGTGTCTGTCTTTGGCTCAGGTCATGATCCTGGGTCCTGCCATGGAGTCCTGCATCAGCCTCTCTGCTGAGTGGGGAGTCTACTTCTGCCTCTACTCCTCCCCCTAGCTCGTGCTCTCTCAATCAATAAATAAATAATCTTTAAAGAACAAAACACAAGGGTCACCTGGGTGGCTCAGTGGTTGAGGGTCTGCCTTTGGCTCAGGGCATGATCCCGGGGACCTGGGATCAAGTTCTGCATTGGGCTCCCTATGGGGAGCCTGCTTCTCTCTTGGCCTGTGTCTCTGTCTCTCTCTCTTTCTCTGTCTTTCATGAATAAATAAATAAATAATCTTAAAAAAAATAAAAAGAACCACTGGACTAGGGGCACTTGGGTGGCTCAGTGGTTGAGTGCCTTTGGCTCAGGGTGTGATCCCAGGATCCTGGGATTGAATCCTACATCAAGCTCCCCAGAGGGAGCCTGCTTCTCCCTCTGCCTATCTATGTCTTTGCCTCCCTCTGTGTCTCTCATGAATAAATAAATAAAATCTTAAAAAAAAAAAAAAAAGAATCACTGGACTGGAGAATACTTTGTATCATTTAAAGTTTTCAATGACTGGCACATGGTAAGTGCTCAAAAAAAAAACTGGGTCTTCACCTTCTGTTTGCTTTCCAATCCCAGAGGAAGATTCTTCTCTCTGAGCAAATGAAGAGTTTACTTCCTGCCTCACTTGTAACACCAGGTGGTATGAACCTAACCCAGGATGGAGGCACAATCTCAGGGCATTTCCTATCTCTGACACAGGTAGATTGCCAGGGCTGCAGACAAGGCAGCTGGAGGCAGAAGGGAGGCCCCAGCTCAGCCCCCTCCTGAGGTGAACTCATTGCCCCATGTGTGTGTGTAGGGAGGGGTGGTGAGGTGAACTCATTGCCCCATGTGTGTGTGTAGGGAGGGGTGGTGATTCAGAAGGCAACCTCCCACCGTCCTGTGGGCACAGCTGACAGCCCCAGGGAAGCCAGCTCAGCAGATGAGCGTGGCATCAGGCTTCCCTACATTCCAGAACTGCCAACTGGGGGGCCCACCTGACTCAGCAAAGCACGTGACTCTGGGAGCAACAGAAAGCTCAGCCTCCCTCTCCACATCCATAAACATGGGGAGATGGCAGTCCCCATCACTGGTGACATTATTTGTATAAAGTGCTCGGAGCAGTGCCTACACACAGTCAGTCTTCAGGATGCCTCAGCATTCCGATGATGAGGCCACTGGGATCCCTCAAGCAGATGGCAACTTCCCAGTGACTTCTTAGGTCTGAGAGTTATGCCATGCAGGCGTAGGGGGGGAAGGAATGTGCTCCTACTAGGAATACTCAGGAACCTGGTTCTCTCCGTGAGTGTTTGCTTAGTCACCAAATGGATGTCTGTGAGGACGGGCCTGTTTTGATCACCTTGAAACATTTTAAATGGATCCTCTAAATTGAGGAGCATTGGCCCCATTTCATAGATGAGAAAATGGAGGGTCAGAGAACTGAAATGGTTTATTCTGAGTCACATAACTAACCAGAAAGTGGCTGGGTCAGGATTCAAAGCCAGCTTTCCCTGACTTCAAAGCTGGGACTTTTCCCACTCTTCCATGCACAAACTTCAACCTAAACTTCTGGTTTAGGGATCCCTGGGTGGCTCAGCGGTTTGGCGCCTGCCTTTGGCCCAGGGCGCGATCCTGGAGACCCGGGATCGAATCCCACGTCGGGCTCCCGGTGCATGGAGCCTGCTTCTCCCTCTGCCTGTGTCTCTGCCTCTCTCTCTCTCTCTCTGTGTGACTATCATAAATAAATAAAAAATAAAATAAAATAAAATAAACTTCTGGTATAGAAGCCACTCCATATGTCATTGAAATCCATGTTTGAAGAGTCAGCCTCTGGCTTAGACTGGAATCTTTGCAACTGCATATTCTTTGAGAAACAGCTGAAGCTGATGCTGTTTGAGATGGAGTTTAAAATATTCCTAAATCCAGATTAAGCATGATTCACACTAGCCTCTGGGCCTCAGTTGTTTCGCCAGTAAAATGAGCAGGATGAAAACCAGCCTCACCTGAAGGCAGAGGTTGGATCTGGTGACCCTGACAGCACTCTTAACTCTCAGATTCCAGGGTCCCTATGCCTGCTTTAAAGAATGAGGACTAAAGTTAAATTTTAAAAATTAATAAAGAGAGAGTGGTATTGGGGGGTGATGGGGAGTTAACCCAAGCTCCTTCTGATAAATGTAAAAGGAAGGATTTGGACTCAATTTAAGTGGCTTTCAAACTTTCTCTTTTTTCATTTAAGCTGAAATATCCTTTTGACAAATAAAATTCAACACAAACTACCAGACTAGGGTGGATTTCTTTCTAGTTGAAGTAGGGGCTGTGGGGCTGTTGATGGGAACATCTGCTTGGCATCCCTGTTGGCCTAGTAGGCAGCCCCTGGAGTGCCCACTAGAACCCAAGAGCCCCAGGGAACCCAGTCTGACAAACACTGGAGGGTGACAGTACAAACCGTCTCTAGAAATCTCTTTCAGGGGAACAAACAGATCCAGAAAATGGTCCCTTTGATTTCTAGAAAAAACTACCTCGGTCTGACCATGTTTGTTGTTGTTGTTGTTGTTGTTGTTGTTGTTGTTTTTTAATTAAACTTTTTATAATATACTTGAGATAATTATTTATTTGAGATAATTGCACACAGTTTTAAGAAATAATACAGAGATCCCATTTACCCTTTATCTAGCTTCCCCCACTGGAAACACATGAAAAACTACAGGACAATTTCACAACAGGGATATTGTAATTGATACTGTTAAAAAACAGAACATTTCTATTACTACAAGGATCCCTCAAGCTGCCTTTTGAGAACCACCCCACTTTTCTCACTTTTCCCCCTCTCTGATCCCTGGCAACCACTAATCTCTTTTCCATTTCTGTAATTTCATTATTTCAAGAAAGTTATATAAAGGGAACCATATAGTATGTGACCTTTGGGGATTAGCTTCTTTCATTCAGCATACTTCTCTGCTAGATTCATTCAGGTCGTTATGTGTATCAATAGCTTATTCCTTTTTATTGCTGAAACTATTCCATGGCTTAGATGTGCCACAGATCATTAGTTATTCACCCACCGAAGGACACTTGGTTGTTTCCAGTTCTATTATGAAGAAAGCTGTTACAAACATTCATATACAGGCTTTTGCATGAAAATAAATTTTTATTCCTCTGGGGATAAATGCCCATGAGTGCAGTTATTAAGTTATATGGTAATTACACACTTAGTATATTAAGAAATTGCCATAATCTTTTTTTAGAGTGGCCGTACCATTTTGCATTGTCATCTGCCATGTATGAGTGATTCAGTTTCTCCAGATCCTTGCCAGCATTTGATGCTGTTGCTGTGTTTGTTTGTTTTTTTTTAAGATTTAAACATTTTATTTATTCATGAGAGACACAGAGAGAGGCAGAGACACAGGCAGAGGGAGAAGCAGGTTCCCTGCAGGGAGCTTGATGTGGGGCTCGATTCCAGGACCCCAGGATCCCAACCTAAGCCAAAGCCAGATGCTCAACCACTGAGCCACCCATGTGCCCCTCTTGCCATGTTTTATCTGAGTCCTTCTGATGAGTCTCATTGTGCTTTTCCCTAATGGTTAATAACATTGGACAGCTTTTCGTGTGCTCATTTTCTATCTGTGTATACCCTCTTTGGTGAAATTTTTATTCAAGTCTTTTGCCCGTTTTCTAATTCAATTGTTTGTATTTTTACTGTTGAGTGGTAAGAGTTCTTTACATATGCTGGATACAAATCCTTTGTCAGATGCGTGGTTTGCAAATATTTTTTCCCAATTCAAGTGCTACCCTTCAAAGTGCCAAACAGTCTTTCTTCTAATTCTCAGGACCTAGCTGAACAAGGATGCAGACTGAACAAGCATTCTTTTGTTTTGTTTTGTTTTGTTTTTAAGATTTAATTTATTTATTTGACAGAGAGAGAGTGAACATAAGCTCGGGGAGCGGGAAAGGGAGAAGCCAGCTCCCCGCTGAGCAGGAAGCCCAACATGGGGCTGGATTCCAGGACTTTGAGATCATGACCTGAGTCAAAGGAAGACATTTAATCCACTAAGCCACCCAGGTACACCCTGAACAAGCATTCTCCAACACATTTTACTGATGAGGAAATTGAGATCCAGAGATTAAAAGGACCTGACCACCAATGCACAGGGAGTTTGGGGGCAGAGGTGGGACTAGAACCTAGACCTCCTGACCCTCAGCCCAGTGATCACACCACTTTGTAGAAAAAGAGACACCCCTCTTCCCTCCACTGTCATCTCAGGTGCTCACAGCACAGTCTAGGGCTGGTGCCCTAGTTGAGGTTGTCAGTCAAAGAAGAGGGATGTCTGCTCCTGAAGATGAGCCAGTCTCCCAAAAGGACCCTGTGTTCAGAAAATGTACTCCTTCCTCCAGGCAAGAGAAGGGTCTGACCCTGGAGCAGCTACTATGTAGTGAGCTTCATGGGAGAAGCTAAGGCCCTGAGGGGTTAAGTAACTTGCTTCGGGTCACACAGTGATGAAATGATTAGATTTAGGGTTGAACCGCAGTTACCAAACTCCTGGCAGCACCTTCCTTTCAGCCCTGAGTCTGGCTTTATGTAGGGAAAGAAGAGAGAAATCGGTGTATTCAATGGATCCCATAGGAATAAACATTCCGCCCTCAGGTAAGGAAAGAAGCAACACTCCTTTGGAGAAAAGTGATCAGTAACAATCGTGGATGGGGTAGGGGACTTCTCTTTCCTGGGAGGTTGTGGTGCCATTAGAAGAAAGGGAGAGGGGCAGCCCGGGTTGCTCAGCGGTTTAGCACCACCTTTGGCCCAGGGCCTGATCCTGGAGACCCGGGTTTGGGTCCCACATCGGGCTCCCTGCGTGGAGCCTGCTTCTCCCTCTGCCTGGGTCTCTGTCTCTGTCTCTGTCTCTCTCTGTGTATCTCTCGTGAATAAATAAATAAAATCTTGGAAGAAGAAGAAGAAGAAGAAAGAAGAAGAAGAAGGAGAAGGAGAAGAAGAAGAAGAAGAAAGGGAGAGAAGTGATTTGGGACCTTGGGTCCTCTGGCTGAGTATGGGCCGTGGGGTCCTTAGGGTTTGTTTTTCCTGCAGGTCAGAGAATCAGGGGAGGGAGAGAAATGAATAAAGCTTCCCATCAGATGGGGGTTTGGGTCCCCACAGGTCTGGCCAAAGAGCAATGCCCTTCATTTGCAGAATAGAAAGGACACAAGCAAAATGGAACTCTGCTGCTCTGAGCAAGGGCCCCAGAAACTGGCCTCCAGGGAAACAGGACAGCTGGGGCTGACCCCACCCAAGATGGCAGGATTCGGTACAGAGGTTAGGGGTGAATCTGGTCTCATCTTGAGGGCCCACTGGGAGCTAGTTTCTGACCAGCACTCAGCTGGAGCTTTTTTATTTTTTTCTAAGATTTTATTTATTTATTCATGAGAGACACACAGAGAGAGGCAGAGACACAGGCAGAGGGAGAAGTAGGCCCCTCAAGGGAGCCAGACGCGGGACTCGATCCCCAGACCTGGGATCTTGTCCTAAGTTGAAGGCAGATGCTCAACCATTCAGCCACCCAGTCCCCATCAGCTGGAACTTTTACAAAGGGATATGATGCATTTCCTGTCTCTCTGCCTTACAGGTGGTCTGGCAGACAAAACATATGGAAATATCAGTTACAGAATTCAGAGCCAAATGGAACCCCATTTGGGGTTCCAGCCAGAGACTACTGGAACCACCTGTAGTTAAACAAGTTGGGTTTGCTGCTACTCACAGAGGCAAGGGAGAACATGCCTTTGGTGACCATGTGGTGTCCTCATAGAGGGTACTAGAAAGAACCCATTATAAAATTGGTGCTTTGGCTGGATGGTTTAGGGGAGGGCCTAAGGTAAGAAGGGTTCACTAGATTGAATGCTACCAGAAAGGTGGGGCAATTCCATGATGAGACATCTTGATAAATCTCATCTACAGGGAGGGAAGCTATGATCCATAAAGATGTAGCAGTCACAGTGATTTTAGCCAACAGAAGGGTGCTTAGTATTTTGTGGGTGGCACAGGGACCTTGTTTTGTCTGGGTTGAGACACAATTGTGAAATGGCCTTGCTTTGTCTCTATCATGGCCCCAGAGGGATCTTACACAAGGTTGGTGTTCCATGAAATTGCTTGTGTCCTGGCAGAGAATAGCATGGCTCAACTGTGAGCACCAGGCCAGCTTCCAGATGGCAGTGGCTCCTCTTTCTCCTTCCTTCCTTCTTTTTTCCTCTCCTTCCTTCCCTCCCTCACTCTCCTCTTTCACTTTCTCTTTATTTTTATTATTTTTTAAAAGTTTTATTTATTTATTCATGAGAGCCACAGAGAGACAGAGAGAGAGAGAGAAAGAGAGAGGCAGAGACACAGGCAGAGGGAGAAGGAGGCTCCATGCAGGGAACCTGATGTGGGACTCCATCCCAGGACTCCAGGATCACGCCCTGGGCTGAAGGCAGATGCTCAACTGCTGAGCCACCCAGGGATTCCCCCCCCCCACCTCTCTTTCTTAGGGCTTTTGAAGCTTTGAGTCAGCAGTACAGAGTAAAAATCTAAGACAGTGTCTTCCATATAAAATAGATCTGTTATTTACTAACTCTGTGACTTTGTGGGAGGGCAGCCTCAGTTTCCCTATTTGTAGCAGCAGAGTGATAATATACTTTTCTAAGAAACTAAATGCAAACGGACATCTTTGACACAATCTGGGAAATTTGAATACAAATTAAATATTCTATTACTTAAGATTCATTGTTATTTTGGGCAGCCCCAGTGACGCGGCGGTTTAGCTCCGCCTGCAGCCTGGGGTGTGATTCTGGAGGCCTGGGATCGAGTCCTGCGTCGGGCTTCCTGTAGGGGGCCTGCTTCTCCCTCTGCCTGTGTAACGCCTGTGCCTCTGCCTCTCTCTCTTTCTTTGTCTCTATGAATAAATAAACAAAATTAAAAAAAAAAAGATTCATTGTTATTTTTGTTAGGTGTGATGATAACACATCTGTTATGTAAAAACAATGTGATCTGTTGGTGATGCAGAGTGATTACCAGTGATGTGACACTGTGTCTGGGGTGTGCTTTAAAGCATTCCAGCAATGGGTAAAATGTGGGAGGGGGGAGAGAGGAATCACCATTGGCTAATGTTGATAAGAGTGGAAGCTGGGTGACTTGTAGGTGGGAGTTCATTATACAGTCCTTTCTACTGTGTGTGTTTGAAGTCACCATCATAAAAGTCTTTAAGAATACAGTGTGTCACTGGGCCCACATTCCACAGCATCAGAGAGGTTATCCTGTTCTTTTATTTTATTTTATTTTTAAAGATTTTATTTATTCATGAGAGACACAGAAAGAGGCAGAGACATAGGCAGATGGAGAAGCAGGCTCCCTGCAGAGAGCCTGATACAGGACTTGATCCCAGGACTCCTGGATTACAACCTGAGCCCAAGGCAGACACTCAACCACTGAGCCAACCAGGCGTCCCTATGCTGCTCTTCAATAGTGTCTGGACTGTGCTTCCATGTCTTTGTTTGAACCCATGTGGAGGCATTCAGCAGTTAGATACTGGGAGACTGCTAGCTAGAGACACCATCCTGGAACCTCCAGCTGTGAACTGTGAACCCACCCCGGTGTTGTCTGACCCTCAAGTACAGTCGTGTTCTTGAGGAAGGGTTCAACAATCTCTAAATAGAGAAGTGTGAGTTGTTAACCCCTATGACAGAAAGAAAGAATGTAAAGAAGAGAGGCAGAAGGGAGAAAGAAAGGGAAGAAAGGACAAAAGGAAGGGAGGGAGGAAGATTTTAGTTCTTTTTTTTTAATTGTATTTATTTATTAATGAGAAGCTCAGAGAGGGAGAGAGAAGCAGAGACACAGGCAGAGGGAGAAGCAGGCTCCATGCAGGGAGCCTGATGTGGGACTTGATCCTGGGTCTCCAGGATCAGGCCCTGGGCTGAAGCCGGTGCTAAGCCGCTGAGCCACCAGGCTGCCCATGGGAGGAAGATTTTTAAAAAGGAAGCTTTGAGAGCATCTTGAGATCTAAGACCAAGAGTTTGCAAATAGCTTGTGTCTGCTGGAGGAGACAGTGCCTTCGGCCACGGAATTCTAAGAACTCTGGAAACTGACTCCCTTGCAAATACTGTCTGGACTGAGCTCAAGCTCAGATGTCACACGACGCACCTGTCCTGTGGGCATGAGGGGCAGGCCCAGGATGGCCAATGATGAAGTCTGAGGATGCGGAGATACAAGGTTGTGTGTCTGGAATGGCAGCCTGGTGGTCTGCCTGGAGGATGTACTTGGCTCCTTAAGGCCTGATTCAGACGTCCGACCCCTCTCTCCTGTGTCCCCATAATCCTTCCCTCAGCCATCTCACGTCAGTGTCTGTCTCCCCTACTAGGTGTCATGATAATAAAACAGCAAAAACTAACAGCTACCATTTAGTGCAGGCTTGCCATGCGCCAGGTATTCTACTAAAATCTTTACCTCCCAAGGTGGGTGCTATTATTTGCATTTGATAAATGTAGAAACTGAGGCACAGAGAGACTGAGTCATCTGCCCAAGCTCACACAGCTAGAGGGTACTCAAACTTAGCTCTTTCTTCCCCCAAAGTAGTTGCTCTAAGGTGTATCTCTAATCAGCTTGCCTTTATAACCTCCTGTGCCCTGCAGATGGCCTGACTACCTGGCAAACACTCCAAGGAACACTCCCTTTGGTCCTTGGCTTCCCCCCCACGGTTGGGAGTCTGACACCCTTTCCCAGAAACCTCACTTACTCCTCAATTATGTGAGAGAACAAGAATTCAATCTTGTTTTCTTCAAGCCACAAACACCTTTCTCCATCTCAGAAAGAAGTTTAGTCTTTTAAATAGGCCAGAACTGAGAGCTAGAAGACCTCAATTTGAGTTCTGGTGCTGGTTTGTGTGACTTTAGTCAAATTGCTTAACTTCTCTGAGCCTCATCTTCTTCAGAGGGCAAATGGAGAAGTCACCTACCCACAGGACAACGTGTGTGGGAGTGTGCAATAAGTGTTTTTTATTTTATTTTTAAAAAGATTTTACTTATTTGCAGGGCGGGGGTGGGGGGAGTACAAGCAGGAGGTAGTGGTGCAGAGGCCGAGGGAGAAGCAGACTCCCCTGCTGAGCAGGGAGCCCAGACTCAATGCCAGGACTCTGAGCTCATGACCTGAGCTAAAGGCAGACATTTGACCAACTGAGCCACCCAGGCATTTCCAATAAGTGTTTCTTTTTAATTCTGCAATAGAAGGTGAAAGAATTCATCCAGGTCCCCTCTGAAATGGCCTGGGATCTCACAACATGGAATGCCAGGAGCTGGGCAGAGAGCCCTGCTGAGAACCAAACAGAAGTGGGACCTAGGGGGAGCAGCCTGACCTCCTCACAGGACCAAGAGAAATAACCTCTGGGCAGAGGGCTGTGTCTGGGGGGAAGAGGTTGGTTCTGCTGCCTGGGTCTTCTCCTCAGGCAACACTTTAAGCCCTGACCATGGGCCCGTATGAGGAGGAAGATTGGTTGACGAAACCCATCTTCAGATACCTATGGGGTACCTGTTGGTGGAAAGTTCAGGAATGAACCAGTTCTGACCCCTATTCTAGGGTAATACCTGGCACATGGCTGCCAGAATAAAGACTACATTTTCTAGTCCTCTAATACCTGTGTGTGGCCAATAGATTGTAAATGAAAGTATATACTCCAATTAGAATGTGGAGGTGATGGCAGGAGTCAGAGTAGCAACATTTGATCATGAGGTACTAATGGAAAGGTTAGTTACAATGAGAGCAGACATGTAAATTGAGACAATATAAACCAAAAAATAATGAATCATATCTCCAAAGTGCTGAAAGAAAGTAACTATCAACTTAGAATTCTAAATCCATCTAAATATTTAAGGGCAAAGACGTTGTCAGACAGAATGAATACATTTATCATTCCCAGATTTTGGCTGAAAAAAAACTTCATGATTTCCTATATCAAGAAAAAAAGAAAGGCAGCCTGGGTGGCTCAGCGGTTTTAGCGCCACCTTCAGCCCAAACAGTGATCCTGGGGACCTGGGATGGAGTCCTGCGACGACGGGCTCCTTTCCCTGCATGGAGCCTGCTTCTCCCTTTGCCTCTGCCTCTGCCTCTGCCTCTCTCTCTCTGTCTCTCTCTTTCTCTGTGTGTATCTCATGAATAAATAAATAAAATCTTAAAAAAAAAATAAGAGGAAAAAAAGAAATTGAACACAGAAGGAAGGAAAGAATCAAAGAAGAAATTGTTGTAAAGAAATTGGTGGGCAGCCCGGGTGGCTCAGCAGTTTAGCGCCGCCTTCAGCCCAGGGCCTGTCTCTCATAAATAAATAAATAAAATTTTTTTTTTAAAAAAAAGAAGAATTGGTAAACATGGGTAAATCTAAGTAAGTGTTCTCGGAAATAGCACATAACTTGAGATGTATAAATACAAGGTAGAATTCAAATTTATAATAAACAATGATACACAGCAGCCTGGAGATATTGGAGTTAAGATATTGTAAGATACTTGTATTATTCAGGATGTGAGTAGAGGTATTAATTAACTTATTTTTTTTTAAATTTTATTTATTTATTCATGAGAGACACACAGAGAGAAGCAGAGACACAGGCAGAGGGAAAAGCGGGCTCCATGCAGGGAGCCCGACGCGGGACTCCTTTCCGGGATCCCAGGATCACGCCCTGGGCTGAAGGCAGTGCTAAACTGCTGAGCCACCCGGGCTGCCCTATTAATTAACTTATAAATTATATTTGGATTTCAGTAAATCAAGTTCATCTGTAAAAATGTTAAAGATAATCCCTAAACTAGTGAGATAGAATGCACAACTTCCATCAAAGGGGAAAAAAGGAAGGGACAAAGAAAATTTGATCAATAAAGCAGGAAATAGCAAAGAAAAGGTAGGGTAAATTACACAAAATAGAATATAAGTGAGGATAAAGGTACACCAACCATATCAGTAATCGTAACGAATATAAATGGACTAGTTTTGCCACTTGAACAAATTGGGCTGTAAGAAATTCAATCTAGGAATCTTAATGGCAGAGATAGATTTTTAAAAACTTTATTTTGATACAAATTATAGACTCACAGGAAGCAGGAAAAATAATACAGCTTGGGCTTCCCTAGATACACCCAGTTTCTCCCAATGCTTACATCTTATATAACTGTAGTACAATAGCAAAGCCAGATTGACATCAGCACAATACCACTAATTAGACTACACACCTTATTCCGCTTTTATAATACTTTACATGTGTTGAGTTGTGTGCACGGTTTCTATGCATTTAACCCATGTATAGATTCATGTAACTAGGGGCCCCTAGGTGACTCAGTGGTTGAGCTTCTGCCTTTGGCTCAGGTCAGGATCCCGGGGTCCTGGAATCAAGTCTCACATCAGGCTCCCTCAGGAAAGCCTGCTTCTCCCTCTGCCTGTGTCTCTGCCTTTCTCTTTGTGTCTCTCATGAATAAATAAATAAAATATTTTTAAAAAATCATGTAACTACCACCATAATCAAGATACAGATAAATTACAAATAAACTACCTTGTATTACTCCTTTATATTTGTGGACTTTTTAATAAATGGTGCTAGGGCAACTGGGTCACCATTTGGGAAAAACATAAAATTAGACTTGTATCTCCTACCATACAGAATAATAATAAAAGTCACAGCTGAGATCTGCTTACCTAGAGCAAAAGCCACTAGGAGTCATAAACTGATAGGAATCCTTAGATGGTAATCTTAAAAAATTGCCAGAGGCTGTGTGTGGACTAGCACAAGAGTGAGAAACTTTTGAGGGCCACGGTCTTAAG
The DNA here is from genome assembly GCF_018345385.1 of Vulpes lagopus. Lineage (NCBI taxonomy): Eukaryota > Metazoa > Chordata > Mammalia > Carnivora > Canidae > Vulpes > Vulpes lagopus. Next base: position 52,428,417 of record NC_054830.1, read on the forward strand.
GGGTACCCCATACTTTTGTGAGTTTTACCTCTGGGAATCTCACTAAATTCTCAGAGTGAAGCCAAGAGAGCTCTTTCTGGTTCTGAAAAGAAGAGGCAAAGGGTAACCACTGTGAAATACACCCAGAGTATTCTCCATAACAAACACCTGCTCTCCAGGGAAAAAGACTTTACCAATCCTTATCCCATCTAGGGCAAAGACATTTCTCCCACCTAGCAGGGCAAGGACAGATCTTGTTAGATGTTCTAAAGTGGAGGAATAAAACTAAGAAACGTGCACAAGACTCACAGCCCAGGGACACAGGTGCACTGAAATACTGAGATTAAATTATAAATCAATTGAATGTCTGCCTTCAGCTCAGGTCATGATCTCAGGGATCATGAGCCCTAAGTCAGGCTCACTGCTCAGCAGGGTGCCTGCTTCTCTGTCTCCTCCTTGCTCACTACATCTGTCTCTCTCAAATAAATAAAATCTTTTAAAAAATCATATGATTATAAATCACTTCTCTTCTTTCACCCTTCACCATGCCACAACAGGGACCAGAATAATAATAGTAGATTATCATTGAAGGAGCTGTATGATGCAGATTCTCTCTGTGGAGGAGAATCTAGGGAAGCCCAAAGTCGACAGGGAAGATCAAAACAAAGGCACTAGAAGAATTTGAAGCCTCTAGCAGCTATAGCTACAGATAACAATAAGCAAGCCCAACTCCTACCCAAATTAACATAAATTCCCACACTAGACCCTTACTTACCTTGGTTCCTATTCACCAAAACATCATGTCTGGCTTTCAACAACAAAAAAACCAAAATGCATGCTAAGAAATGAGAAAAAAAAATACATGTGATTAACATTGTTAAGGGCTTGTAACAATGAATCAAAAAGAAACACTAAAATCAAAAACACTATGGTAGAAGTAAAGAATAATTTTGGTGGACTCATTAGTAGACTGGACATGGCTGAAAAGAGAATCAGTTCAGATGTCAATTCTCACCAATTTGATCTATCGGTTCAAAACAATCCTTATAAAAATCCCAGCAAACTATTTTACAGGCATTGGCAAACTGATTCTAACATTTGTATGGAAAGGCAAAAGACCTCAAACAGAACAGTACTAAAGATCAACAAAGTCAGAAGACTGATCCTACCTACACAAGTTCAACACTTGCTATAAAGCTATACTATAAAGCTTACTTACTTACTTACTTACTATAAAGCTACAGTAGTCAAGAGAGTATGGTATTGGCGAAAGAATAGACAAATAGAACAAATGGAACAGAACTGAGAGCCCAGAAATAGACACACATAAATATAGTCAACTGTTCTTTGACAAAGGTGCAAAATCAATTCAATGGAGAAAGGATAGTCTTTGCAAGAAATGGCACTGGAACAATGGTGTGCCCACATGCAAAAAATAAATGTAGATACAGACCTTATACCTTTCACAACAATTAACCTGAAATTAATCATGGCCTACATATAAAAGTATAAAACATCTAGAAAAAAATATTGGAGGAAAATCAATATGAGCTTGGGTTTGGTGATAAGTTATTTGATATAACACCAAAAGCATGATCTACAAAAGAGAAAATTACTAAGTGGGACTTTATTAAAAGTAAAACCATGGGACGCCTGGGTGCCTCAGTGGTTGAGTGTCTGCCTTCGGCTCAAGGCATAATCCTGGGTCTGGGAATCCAGTCCTGCATCGGGCTCCCTGCGAGGAGTCTCTTTCTTCTTTGCCTGTGTCTCTGTCTCTCTCTCTCTGTCTGTGTCTTTCAGGAATAAATAAATAAAATCTTTAGAAACAAACAAACAAACAAACAAAAAACCCTACTGCTCTGCAAAACATGCTATTTAGAGAATGACAATACAAACCACTGGGAGTAAATAATTGCAAGTCACATTTCTGGTAAGGGACTTGTATCCAAACATATATAAATTTAAGCCTCTTAAAGCTCAACAGTAAGAGCACACCTCACGGAGGAAGATACCTCCGTGATAGCAAATAAGCATATGAAAAAGCAAAGAGATAGCAAATAAGCATATGAAAAATATTCATCATTGTTGTCATTAGGAGATTGCAAATTGGAACAACAATGAAATAGCGCAAGGTGACTATTAGAATGGCCCAAGTCCAAAAACTAACACCACCAGATACTAGTGAGGATGTGGAGCAATCGAACTCTCGTTTATTTTTGGTGAGAATGCAAAGTGGTTCAGGCACTTTGGAAGACATTTTGGAAATTTCCTATAAAGTTATATATAGCTTAGCATATGATCCAACAACCCCACTCCTAGGTATCTACACACTGATTTGAAAACTCGTGTCCACACAAAAACCTGCATGTGAATGTTTATAGCAGCTTTCTTCATAATTGCTAAAAACTGAAAGCATGGGACACCTGGGTGGCTCAGAGGTTAAGCATCTGCCTTTGGCTCAGGGCGTGATCCTAAGGTCCCGAGATCAGGTCCTACATCGGGCTTCCTGCATGGAGCCTGCTTCTCCCTCTGCCTTTGTCTCTCATGAATGAGTAAAATCTTTAAATAAATAAATAAAATAAAATAAAATAAAAACTGGAAGCAACAAAGATGTCCTTTAATAGGTGAATGGACAAACTATGGTACATCCATACAACCAAATATTATTCAGCAATAAAAAGAAATGAGCTATTGAGCCACAAAAAGACATGGTTAATTTTAAATTCTTAAAATAAAAAAAAAAGAGCCAATCTGAAAAGGCTACACACTGTATAATTCCACCTAAATGACATCCTGGAAAAGGCATAGCTATAGATACTGTAAAAAGGATCAGTGGCTGTCAATGGATCCAGGAGAAAGAAGAGGAGTAAATAGGTTGAGCACAGAGACTTTTTTTGGGATGATGAAACTATTCTATATGATACTGAATACATGACACTATTTCTCGAAACTCAGGACTTTATAGCACAAAGGATGAATCTTAATATATTCCAATTTTATAAAACCATTTAGGAGGGTCAGGGGATTCGAGGATGGAATGCAGAATGTGACAAAGTGATCTAACCATATTATAAATGTATTCAACAACCAACAGAGTGGGGGAGAAGGGTGCTGACCTAAATCCTTTGGAAGTGAGTGGAAGCCACAAAACTAAAGGCAAAAGAAGATATACATAGTACTCTACTTGATCAAATTGTTTCCTCTGGGGATACAGGTTAACAATTTTTTTTAAAGATTTTATTTATTTATTCATGAGAAACACACAGAGAGAGAGGCAGAGACACAGGCAGAGGGAGAAGCAGGTTCCATGCAAGGAGCCTGATGCAGGACTCGATCCCAGGTCTCCAGGATCAGGCCCTGGGCTGAAGGTGGCGCTAAACCACTGAGCCACCCTGGCTGCCCCAGGTTAACAATTCTAATATTTGTATACATATACACTGGAAGTGAACAATTAGGTAAATGGATGACTGATGGTGGGAGCCAGGTTTCTCATTGTTGGAGTAGGTTACAAATTAATTAAAGACACACACATATGCTGATGAGGGTATGTCAAAAGGACACAAGAACCAACTGAAACTCTCAATGGCCAAAGCTAAAATAATTTGAGCAACAAAATAAAGTAGTACCAGATTATAACCCAGAGTATAAAATAAATATCCATAGGTCCATATTGATATAAATAAATCATTGGGTAAATAAATAAATGGGAGAGAATAAACAAATATCTAGTGCAGAAGAATTTAAAATAATAAAAGTAGATACTCTACCCTCAAGAAGGTAGAGCATAACTCCCTACAGTCTTGCTCTAAATCCTGTTTCTTCTTGAGCTTTTTTGTGTGAGTTTGTGAGCCAGTTAGAACTCATTTATGGCTCAGGTGAAAAAAGTAAATTAATTTCTCACAGGAGTAAAGGTTAGCAATTCTGAAGATACTGTATATGTATATGTATATGTATATGTATATGTGGCATGATAAGAAATGAATATTTGATCTTTGCTCTCAGTTCCCGACAAAGAGCTCCTAAAACCCTTATAATTTCTGGAGTTCATGATGGTGATAGGAACATCTCACAGAGTTCCTAAATTCCTTGACATTTCCTGGGTGACAGGAATGTCATTTGTTGTCATGAGGTGAGTCTTGGTGGGCTCTGGGATAGTGTCAGAATGGTTGGTGGCTGGCTGGTCACCAGAAAGACCAAGCCATGAAGAATTTAAATAAATTCTTCAGTAGAAGCCTGAAACTTGCAGTCTCTGGGTTGGGGAAAGAGGTTGAAGATTGAGTCGATAATCAATAATCAATAAGCCTATGTGATGATGCTACCATAGAAATCCCTAAACTATGGGGTTTGGAGAGCTTACAGGTTGATGAACACATCCATCTGCCTGGAGGATGGTGGACCGAAACTCAATGGAGACAATAATTTCTGTACTTGGGACCCTTCTAGACCTCACCTTAGGTACCTCTTCATCTGGCTGTTCATCTGTATCCTTTATATATTTATAATAAACCAGTAAACATAAGTAAACTTTCCCTTGAATTTTGTGGGCCATTCTAGTAAATTAGTCAACCTGAGGAGGGGGACATGGGAACCCCTGATTTGTAGCCAGTTGGCCAGAAATATGAGAGGCTCAGACTTGCAATTGGTATCTGAAATGGTGACAGTGTTGTACAGATAAGCTCTTAATCTTTGGCATTTGTGCTAACTATGGGTAGTTAGTGTCAGAATTGCATAGTGTGAGGAAAAAAGCACACATTTGGTGTCAGAAGTATTATAAGTAGAGAAATAGTTTTCCTTTAGAACACTAGGATTGAACCAATAAGTAAATGCATTATAGGTAACAAGAGCAACATTTTAAAAAAAGATTTTATTATTCATTCATGAGAGACACACACACAGAGAGGCAGAGACACAGGCAGAGGGAGAAGCAGACCCCATGCAGAGAACCTGATGTGGGACTCGATCCTGGGACTCCAGGATCATGTCCTGGGCTGAAGGCAGGCACTAAACTGCTGAGCCACCCAGGGATCCCCCAAGAGCAACATTTTATTTTCAAGATTTTATTTATTCACGAGAGACACAGAGAGAGAGAGAGAGAAGAGAGAGAGAGAGGCAGAGACACAGGCAGAGGGAGAAGCAGGCTCCATGCAGGGAGCCTGACGTGGGACTCGAACCCAGGTCTCCAGGATCAGGCCCTGGGCTGAAGGAGGCACTAAACCGCTGGGCCACCTGGGGTCCCCAATAGCAACATTTTTTTAAAAAGATTTTATTTATTTATTTACGAGAAACACAGAGGCAGAGACACAGAGAGAGAGAAACAGGCTCCCTGCGGGGAGCCTGATGCAGGACTCGATCCCGGGACCCTGGGATCATGACCTAAGCCAAAGGCAGACACTCAACCACTGAGCTACCCAGGCATCCCAAGAGAAACATTTATTACCGTCAAAGAAAGAAGTTACATATAGGGAAAGGGGGAAGGCACCTATTGTACTGCTCACTCTATTAGGTGTCAGCTCTGCCTCCCAGGGGATGATGGGTTTGTCACTGGAGCAGTCTTTTGACTTTCCTGAATAACCAGCTTAGTGGGTTCGCACATAGAAATCATTAGCCCTGGAAGACTGAGTTCACAGATACAGAGAACAGACTGGTGGTTGCCAGAGGCAGGGCGCCTAGGGAGGTAGGAGAAACAAGCAAAGGTGATCAAAAGATAAAAACTTCCAGTTATAAAATAAATACGTCATGGGAATATAACATACAGCTTGGTGACCACAGTTAATAATACTGTATTGCATATTTGAAGATTGCTAAGAGAGTAGATCTTAAGAGTTCTTGTCATGAGAAAAAAATTTTTTCTGTAACTATGTATGGGGACAGATGTTAAGACTTGTGTTGCTTATTTTGCAACGTAAACAAATATTGAATCATTATGTTCTACACCTGAAATCAACATGTTATATGCCAATTATACCTCAATCTAAATTTTTTTTAAAAAGAAGAAAAAAAAAAAAGGAAAGGGAGAAGGCTAGAATGAACCCTGCCTGTGGTGATGGATTGAAATCACATCAGTATGAACTCATGGTGTTTATTATAAATACAATGTCTTAGTCCATTAGGGTTGCTATAACAAAATACCATACACTGGGTGGCTTCTAAACAAGAGAAATTTATTTCTCACAGTTCTGGAGGTTGGGAAGTCGAAGATCAAGGCACTAGCAGATTTAGTGTCTGGTGAGAGCCTGCTTCCTGGTTCAGGGACAGCCATATTCACTGAGTCCGCCTACAGTAGAAGGGGTGAGGGATCTTTCTGAGGTCTCTTTTATTGATTTTATTTATTTGTTTGCTAAAGAGTTTTTTTTTAAAGATTTTATTTATTTATTCATGAGATACAGAGAGAGAGAGGAAGAGACACATAGGCAGAGGGAGAAGCAGGCTCCCAGTGGGGAGCCTGACGTGGGACTGGATCCCGGTACCAGGATCACGCCCTGAGCCAGAGGCAGATGTCAACTGCTGAGCCACCCAGCTGTCCCTGTTTGCTAAAGATTTATTTATTTATTTGAGAGAGAGAGAGAGAGTGAGAAAGAGTCCTAGCAGATTCAGCGCTGAGCATGGAGCCTGATGTAGGGCTCCATTTCATGACCCTGAGATCACGACCTGAGCCAAAACCAAGAATCGTACTGTGCCACACAGGTGTCCCTATACATATATGTTTTTAAAGATTTATTTATTTTAGAGAGAGTTAGAGGGTGAGTGGGTAGAGGGGCACTCAGAGGGGGAGAATGTTTGAAACAGATTCCCTGCTGACCATGGAGCTCAGACATGGGGCTTGACTCCACAACCCATGAGATCATGACCTGAGTTGAAACCAAGAGTCTGACACCCAACTGACTGAGCCACCCAGGTGCTCCTATTTTATTTTATTTTTAATTGAAATATAGTTGACATACAATGTTACATTAGTTTCAGGTGTACAACATAGCAACTCTATACTGGAGTCTCTTTCATAAGGCACACGAATCTCATTCATGAGGGCTCTGCCTTCATGACCTGATCACCTCCTAAAGTCCTTACCTCCTTATACCATCACTTTGGGGGGTAGGATTTCAACACATGATTTTGGGGAGACGCAAACATTCAGACCATAGCATATAGATCAATGTGTGTATATGGGGATTAGTAGACATACATATATTTCACAACTCTGTCTGCAGAGAGCACCTAGAAGAAAGGACATGGCAAGCAATGAGCATGCCCAGCTCCAGATCTCGGTTTCTGAGCACTATGCTTTAACCAATTGAGCTAACTGGCCTTCACCAAGAAAATTTCCAACATTGAAGAAAATTCTGTTGGACAGCACTGGTCTAGAACCCGGCTACCCAATAAGTGTGTTATAAAGATATTTTTAATCTTCATCTTTGGGTGAGAAAAACAGTCTAGAGAGGTTGTGTTATTATCCCAAGGTCACACAGCCAGGAATCAGCCTAGTAGGGATCTGAACCCACGATTGTTTTGCTGCAAAGCACATGCTATTCCCTTTCTTAAGAGCCAGGAGCTTCCTGGCTACGCAGAGAGGCACAGGGCTCTTCTGTGCTCCTACACATCTTCCAGTCCTGAGCTTATACCCAACTGTGAAGAAGGTGTGGAGAGCTTCACGTAAGGATTGTTGCCCAAGGCATTGAGGGATCTAGGGTCAGTCCTGATTGCATCTCGGATCCCCTGGCTGTTCCACCTTTGGTAAGTCTCTCTGCCTCTCTGGGTCTCAGCTGCATCTCTGTAAAATGAAGAAACTGGTCCTGTGGCTCGAGGGTTGGAGATGGCAAGCAGGGGGCCTGGTGACCGGGCACAGTCTTCAGATCCTGCCCGTCTCTGAGGCAGGCCAGCACGAGATGTGGGGCGGAGGTGGAAGCGCTTTGGCCTGACCTACACTAACAGCAGCTCCTGCTTCGTGAACCGCCACCTACGAAAACGCTGAGGCTCAGAGACGTGAAGGCACTTGGCCCAGGCTACGTAACAGGGAACGCCGAGAAGTGGGACTCGAACCTGAGACTCTGCGGTCCCGCGCGCGTGCCGCGCAACCGGGGTCGGGACCCCCAGGAGTCACAGGGAGGCGGCTCCCGGTGAGGTAGTGACCTCCCCGTCCCCGGGGGTGTGCAAGCCGGCGCCGCGCCACGAACGGAGGCCGGCGGCCGGGGCCCGGGGCGAGCCCGCAGAGCCTCTCGCAGGCCCCCTCCGCCTCCCGCGGCGGCCCCGGCCCAGGCGCGAGCGCGGCGCCACCCGGGCGGGGCGGGGGCTGCTATTTCTGTCCGGTGAGCGCAGCCCGCGCGGGGGAGGGGGAGGGGGAGGGGGCGCCCGCGCCGCCATATTCGCTCCCGCCGGCGGCCCCGCGGGCGCAGCCACCATGAGCACCGCCGCCTTCCACATCTCCAGCCTCCTGGAGAAGATGACGTCCAGCGACAAGGACTTCAGGTGCGCCCCGCCGCCGCCCCCGCTCCCGCCCCCCCCCCCCGGGGCCGCGGGCTCCTGCGCCCCCGCCGCGCCGCCCCGGCCCCTCGGCTCCCGGCCTCGCCCCCGCCCCCCGCCCCCCCGCGCCCCGCGTCGCCCCCCGCCCCCCTGCGCCCCGCGTCGCCCCCCCCGCGCCCCGCGTCGCCCCCCGCCCCCCTGCGCCCCGCGTCGCCCCCCCCGCGCCCCGCGTCGCCCTCCGCCCCCCTGCGCCCCGCGTCGCCCCCCCCGCGCCCCGCCTCGCCCCCCGCCACCCTGCGCCCCGCGTCGCCCCCCCCGCGCCCCGCCTCGCCCCCCGCCACCCTGCGCCCCGCGTCGCCCCCCCCGCGCCCCGCCTCGCCCCCCCCGCGCCCCGCCGCGCCCCGCGTCGCCCCCCCCGCGCCCCGCGTCGCCCCCCCCCGCGCCCCGCCTCGCCCCCCGCCCCCCTGCGCCCCGCCTCGCCCCCCGCCTCGCCCCCCCCGCGCCCCGCGTCCCGCGTCGCCCCCTGCCCCCCTGCGCCCCGCGTCGCCCCCCCCGCGCCCCGCCTCGCCCCCCGCCACCCTGCGCCCCGCGTCGCCCCCCCCGCGCCCCGCCTCGCCCCCCGCCCCCCTGCGCCCCGCGTCGCCCCCCCCCCGCGCCCCGCGGCCGCCCGGGTCCCCGCCTCCCACCGGAGCCCCCGCCTCCTGCGACCCCGCCGCGCCGGCCCGGCCGCCTTGTGCAGCCCCGGCCCCTCGGCTCCCGGCCTCGCCCCCCGCCCCCCTGCGCCCCGCCTCGCCCCCCCCCGCCCCCCTGCGCCCCGCCTCGCCCCCCCCTGCGCCCCGCGGCCGCCCGGTCCCCGCCTCCTTTGCCCCCCGCCGCGCCGGCCCGGCCCCCACGTGCGGCCCCTGCCCCTCGGCGCGGCCGACCCCACCCCCTCGCCCCCGCGCTCCTCCCGCCCCCCCTGCGCCCCGCGTCGCCCCCCTGCGCCCCCTGCCGCCGCCCTGCGCGCCTGCCGCGGTGGGCTCCTCGGCCCCGCCTCAGTTTGCCGGGTCGGAGCCCCAGCCCCGGCCGCTCCCCTCCCCGCCTCCCTCTGCCTTCCCTCTCTCCCCTGGCCCAGGCCCCGCACCCCAACCCGCGGTGAAGCCCTCGGCCCCCCTTGGGGATCCCAGCGCCCGCCCCTTCTTCCCGGCGCTGGAACCCAGCCCCTCCCCGGGCCCACGACCCCGACACCGCTACCCGCGGCGCCCTCTGCACCCTCAGCTCCGCCCTCTCCTCAAAGTCACCTCCGGCCTCCAGCCTGCGCTCGGTCGGGACACCTTCCCCCCTCCCTTCCTCTCCCCCGCCCTCCCCTGGAGGGGCTGCGCTGAGCGGCTTTTCAGGCACCGGTAGGCTGTGGTTGGGGTGGGGGCTTTTAGCTTTTGGGTACCACTCCCCTTCTCTTTGTTCGCCTCTGAGCCACACCCGAACAGAGCTGGAAAGGATGGAGGAAACCTCCCCTCCAACCCTGTCATCCTCAGGGGGAGACTGAGGCCTGGGGTTTGAGGGGTGTGTGGGGCAGCGATGGGATTGGCTCTGGTCACACCGCCAGCTCTGGCCCCTGGGAGCCCACAGAAACCAACATAGCCCCCTTACTAAACATTCTGGCACTTCATCCCCAGTTCACAGATGGGGAAAGCAAGGCTCAGAGTCACCGAGGGGCCAGTTGCAGTCACAGAGCTATGACGTGGAGGATGTGGGGTCTGAATCTAGGCCAGTCTTAACACACAGGGGCTGAGATCTTAGCAAGACCATCTGAGCCAGCCCTCTGACAGGTGAGATTGAGGCTCCCCCCTCCTGGTCCTCAGCACCCCTGGGGAGCCTCTAGGAGAGCTTTAGAACCACTGCACTGGATTCAGATCCCGCCCCCAACCACCTACTGTTCGTGTTTCTGTAAGATGGGCTCCTAAGAGAACGGGCCTCAGAGGGTTGGTGCGAGTTTGAAAAGAGGTAATACAAGTGTGATGCTTAGATCAGCGGCTGGCACCAGATAGGTGCTTAATAAATTGACACTTTCTGTTCCATGCACATCAGAAATCTGCTCTGCCCTCTTCCCCATTCCTTACTACAATCCCTCACCCCTCTTTCCTTTCCTCCTTCCACCTGGGTAGCTCCTACTCATTTGTCACCTCTTTGGGATGCCTCCTGACATCCAGGCGGGGTTGGGCACCTCCCTGTTTCTTTTCTTTTCTTTTCTTTTCTTTTCTTTTCTTTTCTTTTCTTTTCTTTTCTTTTCTTTTCTTTTCTTTTCCTTTCTTTTCTTTCTTTCTTTCTTGATTTTATTTATTTATTCGTGAGAGACACAGAGAGAGAGGCAGACACATAGGCAGAGGGAGAAGCAGGGTCCCCGTGGGGAGCCCGATGTGGGACTCGATCCTGGGACTCTGGGATCATGACCTGAGTCGAAGGCAGGCGCTCAACCACTGAGCCACCCAGGCATCCCCCACCTCATATTTCTAACTGCATTTAACTTCTAGCCCTGAGATCCTCAGAACCCCAGCAGCAGAACTGTGTGCTTCCTTTTTTGCATCCCAGAGCCTGTTCTGGGTACACAGGAGGTGCTCAGTGAGTGTTTTCTGGCTGCCAGGTTCCCTGCTGTGCAGTCTTATTCAGTCTACCCAGCTGCTGGGGTGCTAGTGATTGTCCTTCCTGTTCTCCAGAGGCTCGGAGAGGTGAAGTGACTTGCCCAAGGTCACATAGCCAGCTAGTGGCTGAGGGGATTTGCACCCCTGTCTCTTGGTCCCCAGGTCCAAGTCTCCAGAAGAGGGAGTTGGTCCTGCCAACTAGAGCCTGAGCAGCCCTTTCAGCCTGCTCTGCTGGAGAACACTTAAAACCACCCCAAGCATATGAGAATGGTATCTATTTTTAAAGTCCAAATACCAGGAAGGCTGGGTCCTGCTGACCAACTGTCCAGGTGCCCACGTGGCTAAGTGTTTCAGCTGAGTTGCCTCTAGGGTTTCTCTGGAATGAAACTGAAACCATGCCCTCTGGCTTCTGGAGGCAGGTGGTGACTGCAAGTGGGGGTCCCAGGTAGGGTCAAGAAAGCCGTTGATCCCTGCTGTCCCTCTGTGGGTAGGAGGCTGCTCAGTTCCCACTCAAGACTCCAGCAACCATATGGATAAATGAGGGCTCTCGGAGGAATTCCGAAATCATTTTTCAAAAACACAGTAGTAATTGTTGAGAAACCAGGAGACCTGATTGGTGTGCTGAGTCTCCTCCCAACTTACTGTGTGACCTTGGGCAGTTCCTGCAGCCCCTCTGGGCCTGGTTTCCCCATCTGCCTCATGGTAAGACCTGGTTGTCCTATTGAAATCTCCCAAAGATATTATGAGGTGGGGCAAAGAAAATTCTCATTTCATAGGTGGAAAACTGAGACTCAGAGAGGTGTCAGTTGCCCAAGATCACCCAGTTCATAAGTGGCAAGACCTATATATTTACTGAAAGCCAAACTTCAGGGGCGTCTGGGTGGCTCAGTCGATTAAGCATCAGACTCTTGATTTCGGCTCAGGTCACGATCTCAGGGTCACGGGATGGAGCTTTGTGTCAGGTTCTGCGCTGTGTGTGGAGTCTGATTGAGATTCTCTCTCCCTCTCCCCTTCCGCCCCTCTCCCTTCTCGTACTCTCTCTCTAAAATAAATAAATAAATCTTAAGAAAAAAAAAGCCAAACTTAGTGCTCAAGTTCTTGTCTACCAAATTACATGCTTTGCTGTAATTGCCCCCACTGCCACCACCACGTACAGAGGCATAATACAGCTTTCTTTCTCTGAGAGCTGGTTATTTGCAGGAACTCGGGGGTGTCTGAAATGCTGAGGCATATCTCAGAAGAGCTGGTTTCTGAGTTTGGGTTTCCACAGCTGCTTGGCTGTTAAGGGCTGGCTCTTCCCTTGCCTTTCCTCCTGCCCTCACCCTACCTTCCAGGCCCTCTCCAGACCTGTTCTTTGCTGGGTCTGGAGTCCCAGGGATGAACCTGATGGGCCCCTGTGAGTTCATATGCTAATAAGGAGACACACTGCTAACCAAGCTGACAATGCACTTTGAAGAGTGTTCTGATGAGGAATGCAGAGTGCTCTGAGAGAATCTTATCCAGGGGAACCAGATGTGATTAGAGAGTGTGGGTTGGGGGTAGGGCAGGGTGGTCAGAAGAGTCATTCCTGAGGCTAGGACATTTGAGCTGGGTCCTTGACAATTGAATAGGAGTTCAACAGAGAAGAAAGACAGTGACAGGAAGCTCATTTGGTCAAAGGAACACATTACCAGACCGAGCTGGGTCTCCATGAACTGCAGCAGAAATGCAGTTTAGAGACCCTGCCTGCTGTCTCAGAATGTCCCTGCAGCTGGGCAGACCTAGGCCATGGCCTGGCTCAGATGCAAACCTCCTCCTTCACCTTACCTTGGCTGCTTCTCCTGTGATGACCAGGCCCAGAGGTGGGCACAGTCAGCCCCCATTCCCTCCTGACCTCCAGCCCAGTCTCCTTCCTTCTCTCAGCAGCATGAGGCTAATCCCAGCTGTTAAAAATAAACAGCAGTGACATCGACAAGTGCCCTCTTAGTACCAGGGTGCTTGGGTCTCCCCATGACATCAAGCAGCAGGTCTGAGCTTGCAGAGATGAGACTGGACTCCTGACTGTGCTCGACTTTGCCACAGGAGGCTTGGGAGGAGCTGGTAGGGTTCTTGTTAGTAGAGCGAGGTCAAGCCCAAAAGCAAGGCTGGTATGAGGAGGCAGGGTGGCCTGGTGGGTCAGCAAAACCTGGAGGCTTCCTCTGGGGCTGTCACTCTCTGGCCCTAACTTTGCCGTATCTCTCCTTGCTGCTCCAGCATTCCCCTCTGGTCTCTCCTCTCAAGTCCCTACAGGACCCAGTGAATGGGTGCAGTGGGCCTCATGGGAACCTACTCAATTGGAGATAGTATCCTACCTGCTGAGGGCAGCCATGCTTTGACCAGCCAGTTATTGTCACCAGGGGATGTTGGCCCAGTTGTATTCAAAGACTATTTTCAGGGCACCTGGGTGGCTCAGTCGGTTAAACGTCTGCCTTCAGGTCATGATCCTGGGGTCCTGGGATCGAGCCCCATGTTGGGTTCCCTGCTCAGTGGGGAGCCTACTTCTTCCCCCTCTGCCTTTCCCCCATCGTTTGCACTCTCTTTCAAATAAATAAAATATTTTTTAAAAATTCTATTTTCAAGAGAATCTGGGAATTAGAACTTTTACATCAACTTTCCCAGTTTCTAAATGTTGATAAATTGAATTTTTGAAAAACACCTGCAAGGTGGGCACAGCTGAGGGCTGCCAGTTTAAGGCTGCTCTGCCCTCAATCTTGGCAGGAACCATCATGCTCCTGCAGCCCTAGCTCATGGCCTTCCTGTTCATAATCCCACCGCAATTTCAATCCTCAGGACATGGATCAAGCCACATGGGTCTGGCCACCTGTCATGGGCAGCACTTGGCTCTGATGACCACCTCAGGGTCAGGGAGCCATGGTTGGGGACTGGTCAGCTGTTGACATCAGTGTCTAAGTTATGCTTGTGGCCCATCAGCATGGCCGAGGGCAGGAGTTCTCAGGGTATGGTCCTTGCCCCTCAGGAACTTGTTAGAAATGCAAATTCTAGGGCCCCTGGCTCAGATCTGATTCCAGAAACCTTGGGGGTGGGGCCCAGCAATGTCTAATAAACCCTGTAGGTGATTCTGATGCCACCTACAGTTTGGTGGCAAACCAAACTGGTCTAACCACTGGTCTTTAACCACTGTTCTTTAACCACTTTAACCACTGGTCTAAAGGCAGGGACTGAATGGGTTCTCTAAGGTAGGGGTGGCTAGTCCCACTCCACCTGTCTGGTAGAGAGGTGTCTATTCGACCTTCTAGCATGGATAAGAGGTGAATGACGTAACGTGCCATTATAATAATGGTGGTGCTACTTATGGAGTGCTCACTGTATGCTCAGCGCATTACATATATTATTTTAACTTCTGTGCAACCCCCCACACAGGTGCTGTTCTCATCCCCATTTTTCTGACAAGTAAATGAAGGCTCAGAGAGGTGAAGCGACTTGCCCAAGTTGGCATTTCCATAAGTGGTAGAAGCAGGAGCCACCAAACTCAAAGGCTCAGCCTTTAGCCAGTGTGCTGTATTACTCCTAGCCTGCCACGATGTGGCAGTTGGTATCTCACATGTGGGTCTCTTGGTGGTGGCCCGATCGCACCTCCAGCCCAGATAATCTACTTGCTCTTGAATCTTTGTATCAAGGTCTGCTTCTGGGGGAATTCTAAGATACTGCCCAAAATACAGGAGCCCAGTAGCTGCTCAATAATCCTCCTCTGCCCTCCTGCCCAGGTTCATGGCCACCAGTGACCTGATGTCGGAGCTGCAGAAGGACTCCATCCAGTTGGACGAAGACAGTGAGCGCAAAGTGGTGAAGATGCTGCTCAGACTCCTGGAGGACAAGAACGGTGAAGTGCAGAACCTGGCCGTCAAGTGGTGAGTGTTGGCCTTGGTGGGGACGGGGCAAGGCCAGGTGTGAGAGGACCCCAGGGGCCCCTGCCCCTTTGGGGTGCAGTGTCTGAGAGAGTAGCTGCTGAGCAGCTCTTGAAGCCCCAGAGGAGTTAGACAGTGCCCTGGTCTGGATCCGTTCAGAAGTAGACCCAGTCACAGGGATGCAAGTATAAGTTTGGGAAGTGATCTCAAAGAGCTCCAGTAGGAAAATTGAGCAATGAGATAGGGAAGGAAGACAGCCAATGACATGTGAAACATCAAGCAAGTTACTGCTGTGGGCAAGTGGAGCTTAACCCTACTGGGGACCTTTGGGGCACAGTGTAGGACATGGCTTGTGGAGTGTTCCACCTGCAGGCTGCCAGTCTGGTTGAGGGCTGCTCCCAGGGTAGGATGGAAGGTTATGTATTCATGACCCCCCTCCAGCCAGAGAAAGCCTTCAGGTGCAGATGCAGGTGCTGGTAGCTGGAAGGTCATGCTGGTGTGCAAAAGGAGTGGTGAGGGCTGAAGGGATGGAGGGCCCCAAAAGCCTTTGCTCTAGATACCATGAGGTTACCATGAGGTTGCAGTCCTAAGACCTTGGCCAGTTACCTTTAGAGCTAAAAAGGCAAGATGAGGGATGCTTGGGTGGCTCAGTTGGTTAAGCATCTGCCTTAGGCTGAAGTCATGGTCTCAGGATCCTGGGACCACCCCCCGCAACATGTCTGGGCTCCCCACTCAGTGGAGAGTCTGCCCCCACTCATGCATGTGGTCTCTCTCATAAATAAATAAATAAATAAATAAATAAATAAATAAATAAATAAATAAATATATTTTTAAGGATTCTATCCATCTATTCATGAGAGACACACAGAGAGAGGCAGAGACATAGGCAGAGGGAGAAACAGACCCCCTGAGGGGAGCTTGATGCAGGACTCGATCCCAAGACCCCAGGATCATGACCTGAGCCAAAGGCAGATGCTGAACCACTGAGCCACCTAGGTGCCCCAGTAAATAAAATTTTTAAAAAAAAATTTATTTGAGAGAGAGAAAGAGCATGAATGGGGGGAGGTGCAAAGGGAGAGAGAGAAGCAGACTACTGAGCGGTGCCCAATACAACACAGGGCTCCATGGAGCTCAGTCTGATCCCAGAACCCCAAGATCATGACCTGAGCTGAGGGCAGACACTAAACTGACTGAGCTACCCATGCACCCCAATAAATAAAATCGTAAATAAATAAATAAATAAATAAATAAATAAATAAGCAAGGTGAGGTATGTGCAGGGCACACCTGTGGGAGGCTAGAGGACTGAGGAATGGCAGGGGTCAACATTCAACAGAATTGGGGCATTGCCTGTGGAACAGTACTCTGTAAGCTGGGCCCAGGCATTCTGGGCCGTCTTAATGAATTTTGACTTGATCCTAAGAGCAGAGGGAATTCAGTAGAGTTTTATGCAGGGATGTGACATGGTCATGTTTGTAGTCTGGAAGCATCTCTCTGGCCATGCAGTAGAGCTAGAGTAGATGGCGATTTTCCCCTAACATAACCAATAGTATGGTAGTATGTGTTCTAGTATGTAATTGGAACATTGACTGAAGTGATAATAAAGTCATGAGATGCCTGCACTAAACGTAGGTTCACTGTGGGTGCTGTGGCAATTGGAGGTAGAGGCAGGTATGGATGTTGGAGGCTCAGCTACCACAAGCAGCACTGTGGTGCTGATTATCTTTTCTTTTTTTTCAAGATTTTATTTATTTATTCATGAAAAACACAGAGAGAGAGAGGCAGAGACATAGGCAGAGGAAGAAGCAGGCTCCCTGTGGGGAGCCTGATGCAGGACTTATCCCAGGACCCCAGGATCATGACCTGAGCCTAAGGCAAATGCTCAACCACTGAGCCACCCAGACATCCTGGTGCTGATTTTCTGAATTAGTGATGAGATTTTCTGAAACAGTGAACATCTCATGGTAGTTTGCCAGAAAACAAAGTACAATCTTCCTTCAATTTACATGATAGTTACATTCTTGGAAAATTTAGAGTATAATAAAATAGTGTAAAAAGTACTTTGTTTTTACGTGTAAATTGAAATTAGATTTTGGATTCAGATAATTATGGAAAGATTTTTTTTTCCTATGTGAATCCCAAGACATGGAACATTTTGTTTTGCAATATTGTCTTTTCCAGCACCATGCACATTCCCGCCCCCAAATAAAAGCCAGAAGTGACATCTTATTATTTATGACCAAAAAAGGCCTCCATAAATTTCCAGAACTCTCCTGAGGGCACTACACACCACTCAGGAACTATAAGAGGTAGAAAGGGGGACCCCATGAGTACTTAGAAGAGTTGATGGAAAAAAACCTTCTAAAGAGAGCCATAGATTGCAAACTGGGATGCATTGTGGTTCCTTGCTCTGTATTTCCCACCAGGGATTCAGACTCAGGAGCAGGAGGGGTGGAGAGGAGTCTGAGGAGAGCAGATAAGAAGGTAGCACCTGGGAATCTGCATTCTAATGCACACCGACATCTCAGAACCTTAACTGCATGTTAGAATCACCTAGGGAATTAGAAACAAAAAACAAAATTCCCAATGTCCAGGCCACACCTGAAAACCAATTAACTCAGAGTCTCTGGGGCTAGCACCCAGGTAATGGCAATGCACAATTAAGGCTGAGAACTACTGTGTCTAGTATAGCTATTTTTAAGCTTTAATGTAGATTCAGATCATCTGGGGCCTTTGTTGAACTGCAGATTCTGGTTTGGTAGCTCTAGGGTAGGACATGAGATTCTGCATTTCTGACAAGTTCCAGGTGATACTGGTGATACTCATGAAGCAGATATGTGACTAAAATAAGAAGTTCTCAAAGTGTGGTCCCTGGACCACCAGTATCAGCATCTACTGAGAACTTGCTAGAAATTTAAATTCTTAGGCCTTCTGAATCTGAAAATCTGGGGTGGGGCCCAGAGGTTTGTTCTAACAAGCCCTCCAAGAGGATTCTGGTACATGTTCAAGTTTGAGAACCAAGGCTCTTGGGCATTCCTTGGTTTCCAGCTGAGGTTACTGGGATCAAGGGTTTGGCCATATACTGACATGCAAAACCCAGGAGGAGGTGCAGGTTTGAGAGGTGCCAGGAATGCTGTTGGCAGAGCCACCTCTCTTTCTAGCAAAATAGAGAGTCCCCTGTCCACATGGCGCCTTTTCCTCAGCACATGTGGGTTCCATGGGCCTGAGGAGACCTAAGGAGCATCATGACTCAAGCTGAGCCTGGGGCTTTTGGACACCCTCCTTCCCTCCCTGCTCAGCCTGGGTCCTCTGGTGGGCAAAGTGAAGGAGTACCAGGTGGAGACCATCGTGGATGCCCTCTGTGCCAACATGCGGTCTGATAAGGAGCAGCTCCGAGACATCGCTGGCATTGGCCTCAAGACTGTCCTGTCGGAGCTCCCCCCTGCAGCCACAGGTACCCGGGTCCCAGGGATTAGGCACTATCATTATTTGTGCTACTTTATGATTAAAGAAACGGGCTCAGAGAGGTGAAGGGACATACCTAAGGCCAGCCGGCTAGTAAGTGGCAGAGAATTCAGACCCAGATCGCTTTAAGTTCAAGGCTCTGTGCCAGGAATGCTTGAGTTGTAAGTAACAAAATCTAATTAATGATAGCTTGAAAGAGTACAGGGTTGCTTTCCTCGTATAATTCCAGAGGGATCAGCCATTCCATTTTTGCAGCAATTCATTTAGCAGCTCCATTAGGACAGGGGTGAGGTCTCTGCTTATGCTTTTTGTCCTTTATAAGAAAAGCACATATTTCCCCAGAAGCTGTCAGAAGACTTCTACCTATATATTTCACTGGCCCCTGCTAGCAGCAAGGGAGTCTAGGACAGGAGCTTTTCCTGCCTCCCTAGTAAGAAGGTGGAAGGCAGAGGGACTGGGTGTGGGCTGAGTCAGCCATCAGTTCTTCGGTCTCTTGATCTGTCCAGTTCAGATGTACTCTGGGTCATACCTTGGGCCACTTGAGACCAGGGCCAGCTGGATTCTCAGGGATGTAGGCTCAGAAGTATTATGAGAGCAGAGGCTGACCACAGGTGGAGGCCAGCCCTATGGCCTCACTGTGCCATCCTTGTGCTCTGTATAGGCTCTGGCCTGGCTACCAATGTGTGCCGGAAGATCACCGGCCAGCTCACCAGTGCCATCGCCCAGCAAGAGGACGTGGCTGTGCAGTTGGAAGCCCTGGACATCCTCTCTGACATGCTGAGCAGGTAGGGGAGGCCCACCCTAGGCAAGGAGGACTGAGGGTGGGCGACAAGGGGACAGAGAGGGATTCAAATCCTCAGAGCCAGCATTTAATGCACAGCAGGCTCTGTGCTTGGCGCTCCTTGATTGTCCTGGCAGCCCTGTGAAGGAGAAATCCTTCATCATAATTCTATCATCTCAGAGTCCTACCCAAGCCCTTCCCACTTAACAATAAATAGCAAAACCTGGGGTGTGAATTCAGGTCTCTCCAAGCCCCAAAGCCTGTAGGTGTTCATCCTGTCCTTCACCCTCTTCTTTCTCTTTTTCTTCTTTTGGGCTAGTATAGCTGGGCCTTGCTTTAAATTGCACTGGACATTTTAAAACCATTCATTCAACCTCCCAAGATTTGAACACCTGTTCTGTGACCCAGAAAAATATCAGGTGCTGAACTGGTGCTGGGAATATGAAATTGGATGGGTCTTGGGCCCTCCTAGGGAGGAGCTCACAGATACATAATCTAAGTGGAATAAGAATAACAAAAAGAACAGAGCCTTTAGGAGCTCAGAGGAGCAGCTGGGGGTAGGGAACCTTCCTAGATAGGGTCCTGCTAGCTAAGCCTTCAAGGATGGGCAGGACTTGGCCAGGTTGGGTAGGCATGGGGGTGACATTGGAGGGAGAGAATACCCTCAGCCCAGAAGATACAGGCTGGGGAAGACATGGATCCTGGGGGTTGTGTGAGACAGTGTGGCGCTAGATTGTAATGTGGAGAGATGAGGCCAAGGGCTGGGCAAGAACTGAGGGTGGGTGGCTAAAGATTACACTGAATGTGTGAGGAGTGGGGATGGGGTTCAGGGCAGGGGTCCAGGAATGCCTTGTGTCTCTCTGTGTGTATCAGACTCCTCTTCCTATCTGCAGTATGCATGGTAGATGGGAGGGGATGAATGGTCAGGGACACTGCTTAGGAAGCTTCTGGAGGCAGAAACTCAGGTTCTATTTAGGAGATAGACTCCACAGGACTTGGGAGTGGGTGAAGGGCAAAGACTCAAAGATGACCCCAGGGTCTGGCTTTACTAACCGGGGACACAGACACGGGGCCATTGGCTGTGCTGGGGTGCACTCTGGAGGCAGGAGCAGGGGCGTGGGGAGGAAGGTGATGGATTCATTGGATGGGGCATGTTGAATCTGAGGTATCTGGGAGGCACCCAGTCCACCAAAGACTCCATGAGGGCAGGCTCCAGGGTCAGTCTAATCTCACTGGAGCTTCCAGTGCAGGCCCTGTGACATAGCAGGGGAACAAAGAAAGAGATGAAATCCAGGAGAGAGCTGGGCTGGATATGGGAGAGCCATTGAAGGAGTTTAGGCAGAGGGTTGACCAGGTCAGAGGTCAGTGAGACCACTGTGGTCTCAGTGAAGGGAATAGACTAACAGGGCGTGTGTGTGTGTGTGTGTGTGTGTGTGTGTATAGAGTGTGCCTAGCAAAACCCAGACTCCCAGGAAATCAGCCCCACGTCCCATTACCATCAGGCCAGGTTCCAGGCTGGCAACCTGGAAGTCTGGATTCAAGTCCTGGCCTTGTATTTCTTGGCTGAGTGGTCTTGAGAAAGTCCCTTCTCTGCTGCTTTCTTGTGTGTAATAATAAATAATTACTTCACACAGTTGCAGGGGACCTTTCGATTTACCAAGAGTTGGGTTGTCATAATTCCGGGGTGGAGCCCTGGAGAGGATGGGGAGAAGAGAGGTGCCTGGCCCAGGCTGCCCGCTGGGTGGGTAGGCCCCGTCCGACATCCCCTCCGACTCCCCAGGCTGGGCGCCCCTCTGGGTGCCTTCCACGCCAGCCTCCTGCACTGCCTGCTGCCGCAGCTCAGCAGCCCACGCCTGGCCGTGCGCAAGCGGGCAGTCGGGGCCCTCGGCCACCTGGCGGCTGCCTGCAACACTGACCTCTTCGTGGAGCTCGCGGACCACCTGCTGGATCGGCTGCCAGGCCCGCGTGCGCCCACCAGCCCTGCCGCCGTCCGCACTCTGATCCAGTGTTTGGGTAGCGTAGGCCGGCAGGCTGGCCACCGGCTCGGTAAGGGGGTGTCGCGCCTCTGCAAGGGGTTGGTGACAAGGTGGGTGGCGCTGGGGGCAGACGGGTGGGGCGTGAGCGTCAGCCACCTCCCAGGTAAGGGGACGTGGCCTGACACACCTGAAAGCGGGACGTGGAGTTGGAGAGGCAGTGGGTGGGCTCTGAGTGTGACGTTTTTCTGAACCTGAACTACCTATTCTGAGGTTCACAGATAATTATAAATCATGCCACCAAACTTAAATACAGTATGTTCTATCCTCTTACTTTGACAGATACACTTTAATAACAACCCATAAGCCAGGTTTGGGTTTTTACAAATTTTTATTGGAACATAACGTACATATAATAAACTGCACTGTTTAAAGTGCACAGGTAAAGTGTGTTTTGACCTTTGTGTACACCTGTGAAACTACTACAGCAATCAAGATACAGAACATTTCCATCACCCCCCAAAAGTTTCCTTGTGCCCCTTTGCCTACCTGTACCTACCCTATGCTAGGACTTAAGCAGAGCTCTTTATATGCATCATGTCTTAACCCAAGTCTGCCTGGTAGGCATTGTTATCACTGCTGGAAAGAGAAGAGTATATGGAGGTCCTAGAACTGTGGTGGTGTGTCTGAGGTCACATAGCTCCTGAGTGGCAGAGACAAGGCTAGAACCTTAACATCTGCTTGATTCTGAAGCCACCAAGTTGAGTTTGCAGTGGTCAGGGCTGCAGGTGCAGGGACAGGGTGGGTGCTGTGGGCTGAGGGAGCCTGGAAAAGGGTCTGGCCTGCCCTTAGTGATATACCTGGCCCCACAGGGGCCCACCTGGACCGCCTGGTGCCCCTGGTGGAGGAGTTCTGCAACCTGGATGATGATGAGCTGCGGGAGTCCTGCCTCCAAGCTTTTGAGGCCTTCCTGAGGAAGTAAGTGCAGTACCAGGAGACAGGGGCCCATGGTTTCTTTGGGAAGTTGTTGGGGAAATGAGGGTCCCAGGGGACTGGCCTCAAAGCAGTAAGATCTCAGGACTTAGCAGTGGGCCCACTCCCCTCTCTTGCCTGTCCAGCAGAGCCTCCCTCATCCTGCCCTACAGGTGCCCCAAGGAGATGGGTCCTCATGTGCCCAACGTGACCAGCCTCTGCCTCCAGTACATGAAACATGACCCCAACTATAATTATGACAGTGACGGGGATGAGGAGCAGATGGAGACAGAAGATAATGAATTCAGTGAGCAAGGTGGGTGGCCAACTTCGTCATTGAGGCTGGAAGGCAGAAATGGGTGCAGCTTTTTTTTTTAATATATATTTTTATTTTATTATTTATTCACAAGAGACACACAGAGAGAGAAAGAGGCAGAGACACAGGCAGAGGGAGAAGCAGGCTCCATGCAGGGAGCCCGATGCGGGACTCGATCCCAGGACTTTGGGATTATGCCCTGGGCCAAAGGCAGGTGCTAAACTGCTGAGTCACCCAGGGATCCCAAGGGTGCAGCTTTCCTGGGATACTCCCTTACCCCCCACCCCCAGCCAAAGACAGAGCCACATCTGGCACCCCCATCCTGATCGTTTTTTTTTTTTAATATTTTTTTATATATTTATTAGAGAGAGAGAGAGAATGAGCAATGGGCAAGGGCAGAGGGAGAGGGACCAGCAGACTCCCCGCTGAGCAGGGAGCCTGCTGTGGGGCCTGATCCGAGGACCCTGGGATCATGACCTGAGCCAAAGACAGATGCTTAACTGACTGAGCCACTCAGTACTGCCTCCCCACCCCATCCTGATCTTTTTTTTTTTTTTTCACCCTCATCCTGATCTTAACTTCTCCTCAGTCTTCAGCCCTGCCGTCTATAATCTGGGTTCCCCAAGGTCTCCACCCTGTGCCTAGGTCATGGTAATGATCATGGTAATTTATTGAACATCTACTGGTTTCCTGAGCATTCTCATTTCGTGCTTCTTCCAATAACCTTAGAAAACCAGGTGCTTGTTATCCCCGTATTTCAGACTAGGAAACCCAGACTTAGAGATTTGCCTGAGATAACACAACTAGAAAGTGGCAAAACTGGGACTTGGGGCCCTCACCTCTATGCTGCCATCTCTATGCCTGTTTAGTAATGGCTTCCGAGAGATGATGCTTTAACCCAGCAGAGTGAAGCTCTGCTGGTGGAATGATAGGTACTGACAGGGAAAGAGATACCTGGATGGAGAATGGATGCAGTGGCATCCTTCCTTTCTGTGGGCATGGTCCTACCTGTCACTCAGACTGATGACCCTGGGCCCTAGAAGCAGGACATTGATGGAGGAGAGGGACTTTGAGCCTGATGGGAATACTCAGAATAAGTTGGGATGTTAGGGGCAGCCCGGGTGGCTCAGCAGTTTAGCGCCGCCTTCAGCCCAGGGCCTGATCCTGGAGACCCGGGATTGAGTCCCACGTCAGGCTCCCTGCATGGAGCCTGCTTCTCCCTCTGCCTGTGTCTCTGTCTCTCTCTGTGTCTCTCTCTCTCTCTCTCTCTCTCTCCCTGTGTCTTTCATGATTGAATAAATAAATAAAAATCTTTATAAAAAAATGGGATGTTAGGAGATGAGATCAGAGAGGTGTGTTGGGGTCTTGAATGCCTAGTCAGGGAGAATGAGCATTTTCTTGTCAGTAGCCTGGAGCTATGGATGTTCCTCCCTGGGTGGCATAGGGTGGAGGTAACAAAGAACAGTCCATCAGAGGACATCTGCTCTGGCATCTGCTCTGGACCATCTACATGGCCCCCTATGGCTTCTCCAGATGCCAGTTCTCTGGAAGTCTGAGTCATCTACAGAGTGACATGGGTAGAAAGAACGCACTAGCCTCTGCGGCTGTGCCTGATGGTGTTCCTAGTTGGGACCATCCCCCTCTTGGTCCCTTGTGTGTCTCCCCAGATATATGGGTGGGCCTCGTGGGCCTGAATCTCAGTTCTGTTGTTTTCTACCTGTGTGTCCTCAGGAGAGTGTTGCTCTCTCTGAGTATTATTCTTGTCATCTATAAAATGAGGCTCAAGGCACTCCCTATCTAGGGTGTGATGAAGACTTGATAAGCTCCATCCTCTCAGGGGAGCTTAGAAAGTAGAAAGCCACACAAGTGCAGCTTTCCCTTGTTAATAGTCTTGCTTGGAAGCCAGAATCAGGGCTTGAGAGGCTGGGGGTGGAGGGAGGGAAGAGGCCAAACGGAGGCCTGTCACCTCTCCCTTCTGGAATCCCAGTAAGTGAAACATCACACAGTCAGTTCTGACCAAAGGGTGGGTTTTGTGCCCCAAATGGATTCTTTGAAATCCTCACTGACAACTTGGAAATTAGCTTTGTCCCTGATGCAGGCAAAACAGTGAAGGGACTGGAGCAAAGGGAGGATCCTGGTTTAACTCCAGTTATATCCCTGCTCATGTAACTTGGGGTGAGCTATTCCCCCCAGTTTCCACACCTCTACAGAGGAAAATAAGCCTTATCTCACAAGGTGATTGTGAGGCTCAAGTGAGGTTGTGGATCTGAAGTGCTTGGCATCACCCCTAGCACATAGGTGTTCATTAAATGGCAGGTAACATTCCTAATAGCCTATAAATAATCACTGAAGGTTGAAACAGGCTTGGCTCCCTCCTCCGTACCCCATTTCTTGTCACTTCCCCTTCCTGGGATATAGCCTGGGTGGGACCAGGCTGCAGTGCGCAAGGCTCCATGGGTGTCCTGTTCCCACCCCAGAGAGTGAGGATGAATACAGTGATGATGATGACATGAGCTGGAAGGTGCGCCGGGCAGCGGCCAAGTGCATAGCAGCCTTAATTGGCTCTCGGCCTGACCTGCTGCCTGACTTCCACTGCACCCTGGCGCCTGCGCTCATCCGCCGCTTCAAGGAACGTGAGGAGAATGTCAAGGCTGATGTCTTCGGGGCTTACATTGTGCTGTTGCGGCAGACGCGACCTCCAAAGGGGTGGCTGGAGTCTATGGAGGAGCCCACCCAAACAGGCAGCAACCTCCATATGCTACGTGGCCAGGTAGGCATGCCTCCTCCTGTTTCCCATTCTTGCTCCCTGACTCATTACTCACCGTCTCACCTGCCCACTCTCTCTTCTGTCCACCTTCTTATCCTTCCACTGCCCCACCATCTGTCCACCCATGGAAGTGTGTGCGCTGAGCACCGTGCCTGACTCTGTATTGGGGGCTAAAGTACCGTGGGGAGCAGGGCAGATGAAGTCCCAGTCCCTGGACCACACAGGCTAGGGGCAGATAGACAACACAAATAGGATTCCTAGTCTTCTGAGAAGGAGTTTCAGTTTTATTCTAAGAGCCTAGAAGCCACACAGGAAGGGAATTACAGGATCCCATTCCCATTTGAAGGAGCTCACTCTGGCTGCTGTATGGGGAATGAACCAAAGCAGGGCGGGAAGGAATAGCTTCTGGAGGCCAGCAGGAAGCCCTTGTAGTTGTCCAAGTGGAAGAGGTGTGCTGTGGGCTGTGAGTAGGAAAAAGAGGAATGGTCAGACTGGAGGGGTAGCTTCTGGGTCTTGCTGACGGATTGGATGTGGAGGGCGAGGGAGAGGAAGGTGTCATGTGAGTTCCGGGTTCTGGCTAAAGCCTGAAACTGTAGTTCCTTGACATAGTAGAGGAGGGAAGTTCTGTTCTAGACATTCATGTTGGAGGTCCTTGGATGCTCACGTTGGGAGGTCCAGCGG
The DNA here is from genome assembly GCF_018345385.1 of Vulpes lagopus. Taxonomy (NCBI): domain Eukaryota; kingdom Metazoa; phylum Chordata; class Mammalia; order Carnivora; family Canidae; genus Vulpes; species Vulpes lagopus. Next base: position 52,454,306 of record NC_054830.1, read on the forward strand.
GTGGTTAGCAGCCGAGTCTGATGTTGGAGATGTAGGCTGGAAGTCTTGGTTTCACTGGAATCTGCAGCCCCTGGGGAATAGATGGGCTCATCTAGGGAGACAATCTAGCCAGAGAAGGGAAGGGGCCTCTGTACTTCCCCCTCATGGAGTGTAGGGGTGAGAGCCAGACTGCCTTGGGTGGTCTTGAGCAACTCACTTAATCTCTGATCTATTCCCCATCTGTAAAGAGGGCCCAGGAATAGTACCTACTGCAGAGGGTCCACGTATGGAATCAGGTGCCTGCTATGGAGCGTGTCATGGAAAGCTTGGGATGGAGTGGTCCTCCTACACCAGGGGGGCTTCCATGGGCATATGCCTGGCTAGGCAAAGCCCCCCAGTACCGGGTGGGTCAACCAGGTTTCCTGGGTGGTCACTGATCGCCTTCAAACTGCCCACAGGTGCCTCTTGTGATCAAGGCCCTGCAGCGGCAGCTTAAGGATCGGAGTGTCAGGGCCCGCCAGGGCTGCTTCAGCCTCCTCACTGAGCTGGCGGGTGTCCTCCCTGGCAGCCTGGGAGAGCACATGCCTGTGCTGGTAGCAGGTAGGATGGACTGCAACCAGGTACTTGCTGCCTGGGCTCTTCTAGAACCCAGACCCCAGGGCTCTAGCCCCCCATGGGTGCCCCAGCTCAGCAACCTATGGTGGCTTGCCACTGCCAACAGTGAGAACAAAGCTGGGGTACTGGCCCTACTTCCTGGTTTCAGAGGGCTTTCCTGACCTTGCGTCCCTCAGCCCTGGCCAAGCTCTGGCCTTTCAGAATCTGCAGCCTAGGAGCCTAGGGGTCTGGGTCCAGCTCAGATGCCTGCAGGTACTCTACCCCCATTTGTAGGGACTGCCTGTGGCCCTGTAACCTTTGCATCCACCCCACAGGCATTGTCTTCTCTCTGGCGGACCGTTCCAGCTCTTCCACTATCCGGATGGACGCCCTGGCCTTCCTACAGGGTCTGCTGGGCACAGAGCCAGCTGAGGCCTTCCACTCACACCTGCCAACTCTCCTGCCACCTGTGATGGCCTGTGTGGCTGACCCTTTCTACAAGATCGCGGCGGAGGCCCTGCTGGTGCTCCAGGAGCTCGTGCGGGCCTTGTGGCCACTGGACAGGCCTCGGACACTGGACCCTGAACCATATGTTGGAGAGATGTCTGCAGCCACCCTGGCACGACTCCGTGCCACTGACCTGGACCAGGAGGTGAAGGAGCGTGCCATTGCTTGCATGGGCCACCTCATGGCCCACCTGGGGGACCGGCTGGGGGTTGACCTAGAGCCATCACTCTTGCTCCTCCTGGACCGCCTGCGGAATGAGATCACCCGGCTGCCTGCTGTCAAAGCACTGACGCTGGTGGCCGTGTCCCCATTGCAGCTAGACCTACAGCCCATCGTGGCTGAGGCACTGCCCATTCTGGCCTCGTTCCTTCGAAAGAACCAGCGGGCCCTGCGGCTGGCCACACTGGCTGCCCTGGACGCCCTGGCCCAGAGCCAGGGACTTAGCCTCCCGCCGTGTGCCGTGCAGGCTGTGCTGGCCGAGCTGCCTGCCCTGGTCAGTGAGAGCGACATGCATGTGGCCCAGCTGGCTGTGGACTTCCTTGCCACAGTGACCCATGCCCAGCCGGCCTCTTTGGCCAAGGTCAGCGGCCCTGTGCTCTCAGAGCTGCTGCGGTTGCTGCGCTCGCCCCTGTTGCCAGCAAGCGTGCTGGTGGCAGCTGAAGGCTTCCTGCAGGCCCTGGTGGGGACCCGCCCCCCTTGTGTGGACTACGAGGAGCTCATCAGCATGCTCACAGCACCTGTTTATGACCAGGCTGCGGATGGCGGGCCAGGCTTACATAAGCAGGTGTTCCACTCTTTGGCTCGGTGTGTGGCAGCCCTCGCGGCTGCCTGTCCCCAGGAGGCGGCAGGCACAGCAAACCGGCTGGTCTGTGATGCCAGGTCACCGCACTCAAGCACAGGGGTCAAGGTCCTGGCGTTCTTGTCCCTGGCTGAGGTGGGCCAGGTGGCCGGACCAGGCCCCCAGCGGGAGCTGAAAGCAGTGCTCCTGGAAGCCTTGGGGTCCCCCAGTGAGGATGTGAGGGCAGCCGCGTCCTATGCGCTGGGTCGCGTGGGTGCTGGGAACCTGCCCGACTTCCTGCCCTTCCTACTGGGGCAGATCGAGGCCGAGCCCCGGCGGCAGTACCTGCTGCTGCACTCACTCAGGGAGGCTCTGGGGGCCGCCCAGCCCGACAGCCTGAAGCCCTATGCTGAGGACATCTGGGCCCTGCTCTTCCAGCGCTGTGAGGGCGCCGAGGAGGGCACCCGGGGGGTGGTGGCTGAGTGCATCGGCAAGCTGGTCCTCGTGAACCCTCCATTCCTTCTGCCCCGATTCCGGAAACAGCTTGCTGCAGGTAGGGGCACAGGTCTGGGCAAAGGCAGTCCACATCGGAAGTAGGCAGTTTGCATTTGAGCAGCTCACTCAGAGTGAGCTAATTCAAGCAACTGGGTCTGAGACGCACGGTGTGGGTGAGGTAAAGGCGGAGGAGCCATTAAAAACAGTGTTTCCTGAGACTTGCAGGCTCCTCCTGGGAGACTCTGGAATGGAGGAGACAGACTTTTTAAAATGTCCCCTCAAAAAATAAGCTTTTTTGTGATGCCACTTTTGTACTCTTTGCTATGGACAGCAGCCTCATGCTCTGGGCAAGTTAATAAAAGCAGTTCTCTGCCTGAAGACTGCAGCTCCCTTGGGCTAGTTTGAGCCAGGAGCAAATGTTAGTGTATACTAGACGGGGTGCTATATTCCTTGGGTTTGGGGAAGGTTCAGCAAAAACCAGGGGCAGGTTTTGTGTGGCCAGGTAAGGGCATGTCAGGGTATTCCGAAGCTCAGGGAGGAAGAAGACAGATGGGTAGGACTGTGGGGCTCCTGGGCAAGTGAAAGCCTCTGAGAAAGAAAGGCCTCCAGGTCTTGAGCTGGTCATCTGGTCCCCGGATAGGGTCGGTGGGTGTAGTCATTGATAGAATGTGGGCAAAGTGCTTGGTAGAGTACATGGTATGTAATTAATACTGAGTAACTGCTATCATTGCTATGTTAGTGATTATAGTTAAGCCGTTACTAGATGCCAAGTTTAAAAGAAGCAGCTCTGGTGCACCTGGGTGGCTCAACGGTTGAGGGTCTGCCTTTGGCTCAGGGAGTGATCCTGGGGTCCTGGGTTCGAGTTCCGTATCAGGCTCCCTGCAGGGAGCCTGCTTCTCCCTCTGCCTGTGTCTCTCATGAATAAATAAATAATCTTAAAAACAACAACAAAAACAACAGCGGCTCTTTGGCCCGCACCACTGTGTGGACAAGAAGAACATATCAAGGACATGGCCTGTGACACTCACAGGGCTCTTCATGAGGAACCTTGGGAGGCCAGAGTCTTGGGAGGAGGAGGCCCCCTGCCATTTCCAAGCTCTGATTTGTTTCTGCCTCATGCACACTTGAGCCAGCTAACTGGTCACATTTCTTTTTTAGCTGCCTTGGAGCCCAATTCATGGCCTGCTTCTAGCAAGTTTGTGGAACTTCCTAGTTGGCCTCCTTGCCCTCACTCTAGTCTTCCTCTCACTTCCTGCCTGTATTTTTCCTCAGCCTCATCTTTCTTAATTTTTTTTTTTTAGGTCTTATTTAATTTTTATAAAAGATTTATCTTTCAGAGAGATTAGGGGGAAGGGGCAGAGGGGGAGGGAGAAAGTCTTAAGGATTATCTCTGCCCTGGTTGTGGAGCCTGACAGGGGCCTCATCCCATGACCCTGAGATCATGACCTGAGCCGAAACCGGGAGTTGGACACTTAACTGTGCCAGCCAGGTGCCCCATCATATTTCTCATTTTAGAGTCACTTAATCCTGTTCTATTGTCCATGTCTTCATCAGCCACCCTGAACCAGCCAGGATAGAGAGAGAAAGAGGAAAAAACTGCAAATCTGAAGTCACTAACTTTTTCCCTTATTCATACCCTGGCACCCAAATGTTAACTTCTTCCCAAGTCTTGAATGTAAAGTCTACATGATGGGAATAACCTTCACCCATCACTGTTGTGTGCTGGGGGAGGAGAGGAGCAAACAACTCTGGTTTGTTTCTTCCACCATGGTGGGAGATGTATTCCCTTTCTTTTCTTCACCTTTTCTACTCAGCAAGCAGAAAACTAAAATTAAGTGAATTCTCCATTACCAAGCTTCGGGGGTGTTCTGAATTCTCTTGGATTCCCCTTGGCCCTTGGCCAGCTGGAGCAACACCTGTCCCCTGCTTGGAGAATGCAGGCCTTAGGACAAGGGCTCAGCCAGGGCTCAGAATTAGCCATTGAATTCTGGATTTGCTGTATGACCTTAGATATGAACTTGACCTTTCTGGGTCTCTTTCCTCATCTGTAAAATAGAGCTTAATAATATTCTCATTAATACTTTGATTATATTAAATTAATTGTTCATATTAATGTTTATTATTTAATCTATATATCTATAATTGATATAATTAGTTAATATTTAAAAAATTGATAATTTCTCTACTAGACAGAGACCAAGGATGTGAGAAACCTTTATCTAAAGGATCTAGGGTTATTTCAGAGACCCTATCAGTTGCTGAGGGGAAAGTCCTTAATAATAATAAAATATAAAATTTTGATTTCTATTACCATTTAATTAATGAATTAATTGGACCATCCTGAAGATTAATTGAGATAACACATCTGAAAAATAAAATGCCACCCTAAGGCCTGAGCAGAGGTCTTTCTCTGGCCTGTGGATTGATCACTGCCTTGGGTTCTTGGTTCTCTGCTTGCATCCTGCAGTGTGGTGACCTGAGAACCGACAGTTTTCCTGTCAGCCACAGCAGGGAGAATTTGGGGATAAATTTTAGGCTGCCAAGTGAAATGGGAGCATTGATTTCGCCAAACATGGATGCTTTGAATGGGGAGGAGTGCAGTTCTGTTTCCTGGGGAGGCAGAGAGCCTTGGTGCCTTCCTACCCGCGGTTGTCCGAGATCAGCTCTGCCACTCACCATGCTGATGCCTCTTGTCCTGCAGGTCAGCCACACACACGGAGCACGGTTATCACAGCGGTCAAGTTCCTCATCTCTGACCAGCCCCATCCCATCGACCCCCTCCTGAAGAGCTTCATCGGTGAGCACTCACTTCCCTTTGCCCCCAGCCCCATTCAGTGTCTGCTCCCAGCCTTGGAGTCTGGGCTGATTTCCCTTACACAGTAGCCAAGGGGAGTTGGAAACCCGAGAGGCTACATCACTCCCATGACAGGCAGCAGGGCACAGGTGCAAATCCCTGTGCTGGCATTGAATAGCTAGGTGAGCCTAGCCTGCTACTACTTCTCATCTCTGAGCCTCAGTTTTCTCCTCTGTAGAATGGGGGATAAGAAACCCTTATCTGAAAGATCTAAGGTTATTCCAGAGACCCTATTGGTTACTGAGGGGAAGGTCCTCCCTGGACATGCAGGCTCTTAGAAGTGGAGGACCACCAGCCTCTCACATGCATTGGCCTCAGCGGGCACCACGCTGGGCAGACTGGGGTTGGGGAGAGTGGTTTCCCAGCTCATCTCTTGTCTGAGGAGCCTTCTGTCTGGAGGAGCCCAAGTAGCCTTCACTGGTGAGCCTTCTTTTGGGGGGCTCTGCAGGACCAGGCTTTTCCTAGAAAAGGCAGACATTCAGGGCTCTGAGGATGTAGGCCTGTCACTGGACCACACTGGCGTCTGGTCCTCCTCCTCCAGGCAGCTTAATGGAGTGTGGAGGGTCTTGGGTTGGCAGCCTGGCTCTGCTCCTCGGGCTGTGTGAGCATGGACAGACCATCTTATCCCCAGCTATAAAATGGAGGTGCAGATCCCCATTTACCTGGCCACTGTTGTGTGAGACCAGGTGTCAGCAGAGGTGGCCACACTCTGGATTGAAGAACACGTCCAGAAGCCACAGCAATGTCAGTAGCAACTTCATTCCATCCCCTGACCCAGTGGGCACACACTGCTGCCAGTCCTGATTTCCTTCACCTCGCCTGAGTTGCCATGGCTGGCAGCCCCAGGGACCTATGCCTGGGTGTTTGGTTCTTCTTGTTGTATGTTTGAACCAGTTTTTGAGCTCTCACTGTGTATCACGTACAAAGCAAGGTCCTTTAATACACCTCACCATGGTTCATTCTCAAGGCATGCTGCATGGTGTGTAGGACTGGCCACATCTTACAGAGGAGGAAACAGGCTAAGGTAGGCTGGAACTCAGGTCTTGCCAGCTCTCCCATGGCTGTGTTCTCAGAGATAATGGAGGAATCCAGGAACCAGCAGAGCACAGTGTAAGGGGCAGAGGTTGCCTGTCCTACCGGGAGGTGCGTGATGGTAACTCTGATCACCTGATTAAGATAGAGACTTCCAGGTTTTTCCACTCTAAAATTATTTTTTCCTGGGGCACCTGGGTGGCACAATTGGCTTAGTGACTGATTCTTGGTTTCAGCTCTGGCAGTGATTTCGGGGTCATGGGATCAAGCCCCACATTGGGCTCTGCGCTCAGGGTGGAGTCTGCTTGGGACTCTCTCTTTCCCTCTGCCCCTCCCCCATGTCTCTCTCAAACAAGGTCTTTCAAATTACTTTTTCCTTTGGAATGAATATTTTTGAGTCTGTTGAAATATTCTCTTCACCGAATTTCTGCCCACATTTAGCATCCATTGTGATTTCTTTCTTGCCCCAGTGATTTCTGACAATTGCCAAATGGTGACTTTCAACTCCAGCATTCCTTTCATATTTGTTAGTTTGCCTTCTGCTCTCTGGAGGCACTTTTCCTTCTCTCTCATTTATTTATTTATTCACTGATTTATTCATATCATTATAGACTCAAGACTCAAGAATTCCTGTTTCATTCAAAGCATTGTAATTTATTACTGTCTCCATTTATTTTGATTCTCAAGCTTGTCTCATCCTTGGGGGCCCCATCCAGTGGGGGCCCTTCAGGCTGGTTCCTGTGTTTCCTACGTTCTGTTGACATGTTTCCATCATCCTTTGAACATATCCTTACTTTTTTAGCACAGTAAGATGCTCTAGTCTCACCTTGAACCTTTCCTGCCCTAGCTCAGGAATCAGCCATTTCTCTAGGGAGCTTGGATTCCCTAGAGAATGGTACTCAGGGGAGTACCATTTAGAGGAGAATGGTACTTAGAATCCAAGATCTAGACAGTAGGTGTTCTCATTGCTCCTGGGGTGCTGTTGCTCTGAGGCCCTCTCAGCAGGCAGAACTAGGGAGTATATGTATGTATGAGTGTATGTACTAGACAGACACACACAGTATTTCTTTATAGGGCTTTTGTCTTTAGCCTGAGGACATCTAGTCAAAATTCTTTGGAAGTTACTTGGATGAGTTGTTTTACTCTTTCATAACCTGGTAGTTATGTTGATCACTTGAAATACAGTTAGGGGTTTTGTTGTTGTGTTTTTTTAGGGATTCCCCTCATTCTTGATTTCATTTATGGAGCATATAGAACATTAACACAGTTACTAAAAAATCTAAACTATACAAAAAGGTATACTTAGAAGTGCTGTGTAAGTGTGGAAGTTTTTTTTTTTTTTAACTTCTCTGATCTTTAGGAGTTTTATCTATAATAATATCAAGTTAACATTTACAGAATCCTTGCTCTGTGCCAGGCCCTCTATATATTTTATTTATTGTTCTCTCTCTTTCTCTTCTCTCTACATATATATAGAAATAGAGATCTATATTTTTATGTAGATATCTTTATAGAGATACATATGGACATATATCTATAGAGATATATCTAGCTATATAGAGATAGAGATATATATGTCTCACCACATTTTATTATTTTTTAAATATTTTATTTATTCATGAGAGACACACACACACACACAGAGAGGGAGAGGAACAGACACAGGCAGAGGGAGAAGCAGGCTCCATGCAGGGAGCCCGATGTGGGACTCAATCCCGGGTCTCCAGGATCACACCCTGGGCTGAAGGCGGCGCTAAACCACTGAGCCACCTGTCTTGCCCACCTTACTGCATTTTAAATCTTAAACAGGGTCCTATGCTGTGGGTACTGCAATTACTCCCATTTTATAGGTGAAGACATTCAGGCTATCCAAGGTCCCATAGGAAGTGGTGGGATCTGGATTTGAACCCAGACCAGATTCTAGTTCACATTTTAATCTGGGCTTTGAGGGCCCGTTGTGCCTGGTAAAAAAATTGATGCTCTGAACATGTTTGCCCCATTCAGCCAGGTCTGCCTGGCTCACATTACCCAGATAAACGAGGTTGGGGGTGGAGGTGGTTTGTGTCTTGGTTGAGCCATCCCTCCCGCCCTCCCCTCATCTTTCCACCAGGAGAGTTTATGGAAAGCCTACAGGACCCAGACCTGAATGTGCGCCGGGCCACTCTGGCTTTCTTCAACTCGGCTGTGCATAACAAGCCTTCACTGGTCCGGGACCTGCTAGATGACATCCTGCCCCTCCTCTACCAGGAGACGAAGATCCGCAGGGACCTCATCCGAGAGGTGAGGCTGGTGAAGGACAGAGTTGGAAGCCCTGGGTCTGATTGGTGGGGCTGTGGCAAGGATTCTGGTATACTCCGAGCAGATAAGCATGTGGGTCATGTGACCTGGGTCAAGTCCTGTTCCTCCGCTTGCTGGTTGTGTGACTTGGGCACATTGGCCTAGGACCACTTAATCTGCTCTGAGCCTCAGTTTTTCTTAATTGGGCAAAATGAAGAAAATAATTTGTGTCTGCATCATGGGGTTGTTGAGAAGATTCAATGAGTTATGTTCTGCAGGTGTGCAGAACTGCTCCTGGCGCACAGTCAGCACTCAGGGAATGTTGGTGGTCTTATTATCACTCAGCATTCAGCAGATGTTCACTGAGTGCCAGCCCTGTGTCAGAGTGCCAGGATCAGAGCTGGACCAGACATGGTTTCTGCCACCAGGGAGCTCAAGGCCTCCTCAAGGATAGAGACACCCAGTCTGCTGATTATCTAACTGATTTAGAGCCCACTGGGTATAGTAAGGATTTAAGGGGCAGAGATTAAAGGTGACTTAACAGCTGTCATCCTGTGATATAATAAAAAGATATGAAACACCTGGCATTGCTGAGAAGGAAGTGACTGTTTAGAGAGGTTAGGAAAGTTTTCCAAAAGAGGGAGCATTTAAGCTGGGCTTTGAGAGGTGAGGAGTTTACCATTAAGACTGAGCCTGGTGGTTAAAAGCTTCAGAGACCTGGGTTTTTAATTCTAGTTCAGCCACTTACTAGCTGTATATTCTTGGGCAAGTTAATTAACCTCTCAGCCTTAATTTCCTCACATGTTAAAGGGGATTTAATAGTAACACCGTCTTCCTAGGGCTGTTATGATGCTTGAGTAAAATGTCATTTGTCAAGCACTCAGCACAGTGGCTGGCACATTATCACTGCTCAGTAGACCATAATAATTATTGTTACTATTTTTAAAAAATATTTTATTTGAGAGTGAGAGGGGGAAAGGGGGAGGCGAGCAAGTGGGTGGAGGAGCAGAGGGAGAGGGAAAAAGAATCTGAAGCAGACTCTGTGCTCAGTATGGAGCCTGACACAGAGCTTGATCTCATGACCCTGAGATACTGACCTGAGCCAAAACCAAGAGTTGTATGCTTAGCCGACTAAGCCACCCAGGCACCCCTGCTACCATTATCATCAGAGGGTGTTGCAAGGCTGAATAAAGGCAAGAGATTTGAGAGCTTGAGGCTTGATTCAGGGACAGAACACAGTACTGAACAGGAGAGGTGGTGTGTGCAGCAGGGACCAAGGGAAGTATTCTTACACTCTAGAGTCACATCCATAACACTTGTCATCCTTCCATCCTGCAGGTGGAGATGGGGCCCTTTAAGCACACAGTGGATGATGGGCTGGACGTGCGGAAGGCAGCCTTTGAGTGCATGTACTCGCTGCTTGAGAGTTGCCTGGGCCAGCTGGACATCTGCGAGTTCCTGAACCACGTGGAGGATGGCCTGAAGGACCACTATGATATCCGGGTAGGATGAGCCCCCTGCCGGACCTATGCCTACTCCATACCAAGGGGACAGGCCATCACTGGGGCCCGCTGCTTGTTTGTCCTCTACTCTCCACTCCAGGCACCCCCATGAAAATAACTGCTTTGTTCTTTTTCAATAAGAAAGAGAGCCAACCTCTCAAACACCTTTAGTGGGAGTTTACACTGGGTGAGCTCTTGGGAGGATGGTTTAGCAGTAACTAGAAACTTTTAGAATTCTCAGACACACTTTTGATCTGGCAGTTCCAGCTCCATGAATAGAACCTCTGAACTCACTCCTAAACCCACTCTGAATTTTTATGTTCAAGATTGTTCTTTGCAGCTCTGTGGGAGTTGCGGACAGCTGGCGTTTTCCTGAATCTCCACCCATCAGAAGTGACTCAGTAAACAGGGTACCTCTGGTCATGGATTGCTAGCCGTACAAAGAAGAGTGATCCAGGTCCTGTGGCACTAATGTGAGAGATGGCCAGGACCCACTGTCCGTTGATAAAAGCCAGTTGTTTTTATAGGTATTTTTCCCATGCTTTTCTGTTCTCACACGTTCTGGCCACATGGCCCTCTTGCCTGCCCTTCTGGAGCATAGGACAGGACAGGGCCTGGGCATCAGTGTAATATTTTGACCCCAATGTCTGGGCTCCTCTTGGTGTTGAAGAGAGTGGGTATGACATTTTTTGAGACCCCAGAGTTATCTTTTTTTTTTTTTTTTTTAAGATTTTATCATTTATTCATGAGAGACACACAGAGAGAGGCAGAGATACAGGCAGAGGGAGAAGCAGGCTCCATGCAGGGAGCCTGATGTGGGACCCTATCTCAGGACCCTGGGATCACGACCTGAGCCAAAGGCAGACACTGACCAGTGAGCCACCCAGGCACCCCATCGCCAGAGTTATCTCGTCGAGTCTGCATCCTGTCCTTGGACAGTGGGTTTATGATGCCCACTTTTCAGGGGAGAAACCAGAGAACTGCCTAGTTCAAGGGCACCAGTCAGTGGGTGGAGGAGCCCTGGGTCCTGGCGTGTGCTGTGTGATGCTGTGCTCTCTTCTACTCTGGCCCCAGCCCCCCTCCTTTACCGTGGGTTGTGGACAGCGGGTGAAGGTGGGTAGGGCGTGCAGAATCCAGACAACCCTCCTTTATGCTGTGTATTGTTTGTAGGAACTTAACATTTTCACGAGAGGCCTCCATTATTCTGTAGGCTGCAGTCAGGCTTGTAGATAGATGTGTTTAGCTGGCTCACACAGAAGCTTGTGTGTTTTTTTTGTTTTGTTTTTTAATCTGGGTGCCTACATTTAAAAGTTGAGACATCTTACATGAAAATCAGAGTCACTTTAGCACACAGGCCGTCAGCCCTGGGCCACGTTCCCACAGCCACAGTTGGCTGGAGCTGACAGCTGCTGTCTGGAGCATGGACTCCTTACTCCTGCCCAGTTACCCTCTGGCCCTCTTCACTCATGGACATACCTGCCTGGCCCTGTGAGCATCTGAGCTGGAGAATCGCACCTTCCCTGGTGCCTATTCTGATCTGATCCTCCTCAGGTCAGCCAAGGGTAGTTGGCCTGGCAGCTCTTGTCATTCAGTTTATGGATAAGGAAACTGAGGCCCAGAGCAGGAGAGAGTCTAGTAGGGCCCTGGTGGGCATTAGTGCTAGCGTTTGGACCTGAGCTGCAGGCATTGCTACCAGAGCCTCTGATCTTCCTTGGGCTCTGTTCCTTTTGGTCCTGGGCCATTTGACTGTGAACGCTGCCTCCTTCCTCCTGGGCAGATGCTGACCTTCATCATGCTCGCCCGACTGGCTACCCTGTGTCCTGCACCTGTTCTGCAGAGGGTGGACCGGCTCATTGAGCCACTCAGAGCCACCTGCACCGCCAAGGTACCTCCCCACCCCCACCCCACCTAGCCCTGGGCACACCTGTAGATTGTTTACAGTTACCATTTGTAGGTGGCATATGAAGTGCTTCGTTGTCATTATCCTGTAAAGTATTTCTTATTGTCACCACTGTATACACAGGGGAACAGAGAGGTAAAGTTATTGACCTAGGCTACCCAGCTAGTAAATTGCAGAACTGGGATTCAAACTCAGCTCTTTCTTGCATTCATTAAACATTTCCTGGCTGCCGGGCCTCGTTGCATGGTAGCAGGAATACAGCATTGAATGTGGTGGGTTCCCTATTCCCACATCCTAATTGGGAAGCTGAATCAGACTCTTGGAAAGCTAAAACCCATTGATTGGTTGATTGATATAGGGCAGGGTTGCTACTAGGCTGGAGTGCCTCAATGATCCAGGGGAGGGATCTGGAGTGGAAGGCCTAGGGGGCTGGTGTTGGGAACAGAGCCTGGCACACCTAGTATGTATCCAGTAATTACCTATTGACTGAAAGAACTAACTTGGGTTTTGAAAGGGTAGAGGGCAGAGTATTCCAGATTGGACATTAAAGAGGACAGATACCCATAGAACAGTGATTTTCAAGTAACAAAACCTTTTCCAATAAAATGAAATCTTCTGTGGATAAGACAGGTAAGATTGGAAATTTCTTTTCTTTTCTTTTTTTTTTTTAAGATTTCATTTATTTATTCATGAGAGACACAGAGAGGGAGGCAGAGATAAAGGCAGAGGGAGAAGCAGGCTCCCTGTGGGGAGCCCAATGTGGGACTGGATCCCAGGACCCCAGGATCATGACCTGAGCTGAAGGCAGATGCTCAACCTCTGATGTCCCAAGATTGGGAATTTCTTAATAGATAGAAACTTATCTTGGAAGTTTCAGTTTGTAACATATGCCTGGTATGAAGTCAAAGGAAACAGTGGTTGTGCGGGGCCATTGCAGTCTTGACAGTTTCAGTGGCCAGATCATTTCTAGGCTTCTTTGAGCCATTCAGCATGGAGAAAAATCACAGTTCACAGGGAAGGGCTGCAGATTGGTGTTGCAGCATCAGGACAGCCCTTCACTCAGTTGAGATGGCAACAGGAGATTTGATCTGAGGCCCACACAAAGGCCACTCAGTCCGGCTGCACAGAGGATGCTGTTTGTCCGGTTCTGTGATGAGAACTTGCTGCATCTGTGCTCACAATCCCTCATCCACTGAAACCTACAAAGCTCTGGAAATCAAAAGCTCCCCCCTCCCCCAGAGGGGCGCGGTGCACACATAGCAGAGGAAGAGGGGGAAGCAGACTCCCTGCTGAGCAGGGAGCCCAATGTGGGGCTTGATCCCAGAACCCCAGGATCATGACCTGAGCCAAAGGCAGACACTTAACTGACTGAGCCCAAACCAAACCAAAGCTTTGTATAATAACTTGTTTGGCCACAAAACATGACTTGAACTGACCTGAGGCTATTTATGACTTTTATTTCTCTCTCATTGCAACAGTCATAATATTCTTTCATTTTTCATTTAGTAGGGGAAATATTAATATATTTGATTACAGGATATTGTAGTATGTTGTCTGCACAGTCACCTTTCTGAAACTCCCCAAAATGCCCAATTCCAAAAGCATAGCTGGCCCCGAGGGTTTCAGAGCAGGACGCCTGGACCTGTGTTAAGTGATTTAACCCTCAGAGCAACTCTATGGGACAGAGGCTCTTACCCTAGAAAGGGAAGTGCAGCTCACAGTGACTACCTGAAGTCACAGCTCTTACAGGACAGAGCTATTTGAACCCAATACTGTCTAATCCAGATGGCAAGCTCTTAACCTCTACACTGGACCCTTCAAGGGGAGGAGTCTGTGTCTGGGCTCAGCCAGGGGCCTTGAGAGGAATTTGGATATTATTCCATAAGCAGTGGGGGAATTCTGAGATTCTCTAAGTAGCAAAGGGTGGGGGATGAAGAAACAAGGAAAGCAAGGCAGTTTGGGGGGTGTTTCCATGCAGTTGCCTGTGCAGAAGAGCTAGCACGGTGGGCACCGGAGTCGGGGGTGAGGATGAGGCCAGCTGGGTGACTGTCATGGTGACCCATTCATTGAGTTCAGTCATATGGTACCAAGAACCTGTTTTAAGCAAAGATAGGCTGAATCCTCCTGTCAGGGGAAGGAGATCATTAACACTTTCCAGCATCTGTCACCATCCAGTTATTTATTAATGAAAAGAACGGTGAGCAGTTTAAATTGGCTGGTCAGAGGCCCCCTGTGACCTTGAAGTTGGTTCAAATGACAAAGAATCCCCCTCTGGGGAAATCCATGGGGTGAAAGTACAAAAGGGTGAAAGCGTGCTTTTGCATCAGTTTGGAGGCTGGAAGCAGGGGAGCCTGCTGTGATTTAAGCTGGGAAGGATTACAGGTGGCTGAGAGGAATCCGGGGCCCAGTGAGGTGGCTGGGGCACAAGGCCAGGCTCAATAAAGCATGGCTCGTTTCCCACCTTAGGTCAAAGCCGGTTCCGTGAAGCAGGAATTTGAGAAGCAAGACGAGCTGAAACGCTCCGCGATGAGGGCAGTGGCTGCCCTGCTGACCATCCCAGAAGTAGGGAAAAGCCCCATCATGGCTGACTTCTCTTCTCAAATCCGATCCAACCCCGAACTTGCTGCTCTCTTTGAAAGCATCCAGAAGGATTCTACTTCGGCCCCCAGCACAGACTCGATGGATCTCAGCTAGTCCTTCCCCCGGCCACCCCGGGGTGGAGGGGGGCCCTTCCTCAAGAGAATGAGGGCCGACCCACTCCTGAGGCCTCACCGCTCCCCCAGCCCCCCTGAGGCTTTTGCTCTTTCCTCATCTCGCTGGGGGCCCTCCTGCTCCTGGTCAGGGCTTACAGTGCCTTCTCCAGGGACCCCAGCTCGAGGCCCCCAGCAGGAGCTGCAAGGCTGCCAACAGTTGGGCCCTTTAACTCAGGACGGTCATTCAAAGAAACAGGGCACGGACATCTTCCAAGCCCTTCTGCACAAACATGGATGTGTGACCTCACACTGGGCTGTCACGTACTGAGAGGGTCCCTGCCTCACAAAGGACTAAATCGTGTTTAGAAATCCTCTTGTGCTCACAGCTGCAAAAGTTTAGGAGGCAGCTGGCTGGCCTTCCTTCCCACTTGCCCCATATTTGTCACTCAGTTCTCCCACTTTCACTTCACTCACCAATAGGCCAAACATTAGTGCTTTGGCTGGGCATTTTAGAACTTAAGCTTCTCTGAGCTGTTCACATTTTAGAATTCAAAATGCTTTAACCTCTAATTGGGAGTAATGAATCAGAAATTTGGCCTTTTGTAGGGGGTGGTCAGGATAAGGAATTAGATCCAATGTGGGTGGTTTTTAATTTCAAAGCTCTCATGTAGCCAACTGGGAAGTAAGCAGAAAGAGCGCCTTTCATGTCACCTGCGTAGGTGTAACCGGTTGGTTTGTCTTTCTGAGGAAGGTTTTGAACATATTATTTCTGGTTTTTATAATTGAAGACACAAACATTTAATGATAGGCTAAAGAGTTTTCTGTGCTATCCCAGGTTAATAAAGGAGAGATCATGCAGTGTTACTTTTTCTCTGCACACTTCCTCTACTCAGTAGACCACCGTCCGTATATT
Source organism: Vulpes lagopus (assembly GCF_018345385.1). Lineage (NCBI taxonomy): Eukaryota > Metazoa > Chordata > Mammalia > Carnivora > Canidae > Vulpes > Vulpes lagopus. Next base: position 52,469,830 of record NC_054830.1, read on the forward strand.
TCTCAAGTTAAAGGAATCATGGAATTTAAAGGTTTCTGACTAGGTTTTGAACTGGAGGCAGGCAACCTGTAATTTACCTACCCAATTTAGGGGACTTAAATCCACTCATGGCTAGCATGCCAAGAAAATTATAACCAGGGTAGTATTTGTCACCCAGGTTGATAGGGAAAAACAAATACCCTAGAAGCAATGGTCTTGTTCTAGAGTACCACATGCCATATCCCCTGACCATAGTGCCATTCACTACCAGTTCTTGGAAAGAGTATTATAACCTTATACAGACATGCCTCGCTTTATTGTGCTTTTCAAATAGTGCCTTTTTTTTTTTTTTTACAAATGGAAGGTTTGTGGCAACTGTGGAGCCAAGTCTACCAACACCATTTGTTTACTTCCTGTTGTTTTGTTAATTCTCTGAATATTTTCATTATACTTGTTATGGTGATCTGTGATCTTTGATGTTCCTATTAGTGCCTGAAGATGTAAGTGAACTGCTGCAATCTCATGAGAAAACTTTAAATGGAGGAGTTCTTATGAACAAAAGTTTGAGATGGAATCTACTGGTGAAGATGCTGGTAAAGATTGTTTAACTGAAGAATATTACATCAACTTAATAAAGCAGGGGCAGGGTCTGAGGGGATGGACTCCCAAATTTGAAAGTTCTCTGGGTAGTATTGTCTAACAGTATTGCATGCCACAGAGTAATCATTATTGACTCAGTCAATGCAGTAAACTCTATGGTCTTAAAGACCACAGCCATCCCAGCCTTCAGCAACCACCACCCTGATCAGTCAGCAGCCATCAACACAGAGGCAAGACTATCCACCAGCCAAGATTACAACTCACACAAAGATGTTTAGCATTTTTTTGCAATAAACTTATTTTTAAAGGGATGCATTGTGTAGACATGCTACTGCACACAGTGTGTAAACGTTAACTTTTGTATGTTTAAATGTTTGACTTGCTTTATCTGTAGTCTGAAACCAAACCTCGGTGTCTCTAGAGATGCCTGTAATTCACAGTTAAATTCTAGCTATCGTGGCCTCAGGTTTAGGGCTATAGTTGAAAAGGCAGTTTGATTGTTAAATCCAATACTGATAGAGGCCCAACGGTCATGTTAAGGATCCTACACCTTCAGAAAACTCTTTAGGTGCTGACAAGGTTGCTCTGGGAGCCAGATGCCTGTGCCCTATGAAGAATCAAGTATCCTTTATAAATCCCCTCCAACTGGAATATTCCTCAGAGCATTAATTGGGAAAAGAATAATTTCCAGGAGTTGTCGGTTAAGAAACTAAAAAGTAAATTCAAAGAGGGAAATGCCAGATGGTAGTTTTATGGTTTTATTAACACAAATATGACACGCACATAAGCTGTTTATTCATTTTCTTCGCTACGCAGCCTGGCATTGGGATTGGTGACTCTGATGGCCAGCTGGGCAGCTCTTTCCACAATGGCTTTGCGGTTCTTGGAGGATACATTGTGAGCAATCTCTGCACAATAAGATCTGGAAGAGAAGCAGTTAGTGAGTAAGGAGCAAGCTAGATGTGAGCATACATGGAGTTTCCCTGGGAGGGCAGTGGTTTTTGGTCACATCACCTCTAGAGCCACAGCAGAGAAACAAGGGCGCTGGCAAAGCTAATACAAGACCCACACAGTCCCAAATCCCAAATTCCTATTCCATGGTACCAGCAGTAAGGCTCTTAAAGTTTTCCCTGGCAGTGACAGAAGCACTCTCATGGTCCCCTCTCATTTAATCCTAACAGCAGCCTTGTAATCCAGGTATTGCCTCCATCTTACAAACCATGACCCTTACAGGTGGAAGTGAATTCCCAAGTTAGGTATTTAGAAATGGGACACGGCTAGGATGGCTCAGTCCCAGATTCTCTCCCAATCCTTTCAGTCAACCGGCCCAACACAGTCTCAGGGAGCTTGGACTTGCCCGTGAAGTTTTTAAACTCTCTAAGAAACCAAGAGCGGAATCCAACAGTCTAATTAAACCAAGGGTTTCCTGCCCCAGACACTAACATTTTACTTGTCTGCTGCAGACAAAATTCAATTGAGAAGATTGACTGAAGTCATCCAGCAAGTAGGTATGCTTATTTCCTGAGTATCTGGGTGCCATATACTGTTCTAACCTCATTCCTCATAGCTGCACCAGGCAGTCTGGTGTGGTTTGGTAACAAATTGGCCTAATGAGCACATTTCAGGGAAGAAGTAATTTTTGACACCATCAAAGATTAAGAAGATGATCTAGGGGCACCTGGCTGGCTCACTCAGTAGAGCATGCGACTCCTAGCTCAGGGTCCCAAGCTCAAGCTCCATGCTGGGCACAGAGATTATGTAAAAATTAAAAACAAAATTTGTATTTATTTACTTTTTAAGTAAGCTGCATGTCCAATGTACGTGGGGCTTGAACTCACAACTCTGAAATCAAAAGTCACTTGCTCTACTAAGCCAGCCAGGAGCCCCCAAAATAAAATCTTAAAATAAAAAAGGGCACTCTACCCCTGGCGGAATTTCAGCAAAGAGAGAAAGCAAGCTGTAAGGAATGACTAAATTAGGCAATGGACGTACATAGTTTTTTTAAGAACTCTAGCAAAATGGGCAGCCTGGGTGGCTCAGCGGTTTAGCACCGCCTTCAGCCCAGGGCCTGATCCTGGAGACCCGGGATCATGTCCCACATGAGGCTCCCTGTATGGAGCCTGCTTCTCCCTCTGCCTGTGTCTCTCATGAATAAATAAAGTCTCAAAACAAAACAAAACCAAAAACAACTCTAGCAAAACAGCCTAACAGTGAGACAAGCAACTCAAAGAACTTTTTTTGTCTTCCATAAGAGTCCACTCAAGCTCAAAGTAGCTATACTTTGAAATAGTCTGGTATCTTTTTTCTAACATTGAAATCTTTTTTTCTCAAAAACTCCTCAGGTCCTTGTCCACATGTGTATTTAACACTCCAGTCACTATACATATCATCTTAAATACTTTAGTATCTACCTGGGCATTTTCCACACATAACAATCATTTTAAATGTACATGTAACATTCACCCAGTGCTCGCAATCCCACCATTCAAAAATTCTATTTCAACAATTCAGTTACTGCTGCAATTATCAGTCTCACAAAGTTTCCCTGCTTTTCATTTAGGGATAAATATCCAGAAATGAACTTGTGGATTAAAGGTCACAGATTCCAAATATTTCTATGGCTCCTGACACAAACTGCCAAGCTAGTATCTTTTTGGCAACCAGCAACATCTGCACAGCAGCATTTCTGCTACCCAACGGGGACTGCATCTTTCTGTCACAATTCTGATCCACCTAAAAGGTAGCCACCCCTAATTCCTATGCTCACCCAAGGATTTCCTAAGGAAAATTTCCATCATTTTAACATCCAGTTAAATTCCCAACCTAGAGAACTCAACCAAAGAGAGAATAATGGCTTCGTTTATTTCTATTACTTGTGTCTACAACTGCTATAGATAAAAGATCTTTGTAAGCACACACACAGATGCTACAATTAGTCACCCTTTCCAAGTCCTAATTAGGAAAACACAAGTCTTCAGTTTCTGTTTAATAGAATGCAAATTGTCCTCTGCTTAACCAAAAAACACCATTCCCTCTAATCCAGACTCAAAGCAACTAAATCATTTTCTGTGTTAAATGTTTTTTCATCCCATTGACATAGTTTTGACCCAAGCAGACTACAAGTTTCTCTCACACAGAGCTCATAAATTGTCTTTCTCAAAATACTTGGAAGTAATGATGTGAACCCTCCATACACTCTTGCATCTCTACAACTTTGTGCAAGTCACCCTCTGCCAAGTCTTCCTCCTTCCCTCCACCTCAGATCAGAGCTCTGAATCAGGCAACTCGTCTATATTCCTATAGCTTTCTGAAGGAAGACACTCGTGGCCACAGCATAAAGGTGCCCCTTAGGTCTGATACCCCCCCCCCCCACTTCCACATAAAGCAACATTCTGCAAAAAACTGACAGTAAATACCACAGTGTTTTTATTGTTAGGTAAAGTCCTTTTCTTTGCAGGTCTTGGGTGTCTACACTTTTCAGGACAAGTTCCCTTACCCTGCTCCAGCAAAGGAAACATTTCAAAGCCCCAACAACCATTCTTTAAGCTCCTGAGAGAAAAACACACCTCTTCCAAATGTATTCTATGAAGTCTAGAGTCCCTACTAAAAATGCTCAGATGCAGACTGATTCCTAAACCCAGAGGTGGGACCCAACTCACTTGTTGCACATCAGCAGCACTTCAAGCTCCTTGACGTTGTGGACTAGGAACTTCCGGAAGCCACTGGGCAGCATGTGCTTTGTTTTCTTGTTGCTCCCATAACCAATGTTGGGCATCAAGATTTGGCCCTTGAATCTTCTGCGTACCCTATTGTCAATGCCTCTGGGTTTCCGCCAGTTGCGCTGAAATAAACATGGGAGGGTTAGTTTCTTTGCTAACAACTCTTCCTTTTGAAAGGAAAAGGGGACTCAATGAAAAGTAAATATACCAAATAGTAGCTGTCCTTAAGTATTTCACTACATCTTTCAATTTTTCTTGGTGGAAAAAAAACAGGGCTTCTGCCTTTGACTACCAGGAATAAGACTCATATCCACACTCCTAATAAACAGAGGAATAGAGGACTACAAACTGACAGAACATGAAGGGACTGTGTACTGTTAAGACTGAGTGGCAGGGACGCCTGGGTGGCTCAGTGGTTGAGCGGCTGCCTTTGGCTCAGGGTGCGGTCCCTGAGGAGTCCCGGGATGGAGTCCTGCATGGAGCCTATTTCTCCTCCCTCTGTCTCTCATGAATATAAAGTAAATCTTAAAACAAAACAAAACTGAATGGCATAGGTTTCATCACTGCACTTAAGATGTTAATTTTTCTCATCATAAAATAAGGATCTACTTCTAACAGCCTAAGGCCACCTAAAATGATTCAAGCCACTAGATAGATGCCTGAAAATAGCCAAGTGCCCCTAATCATTTAATCAAGTGACCGAGTGCCAGTAAGACATACTTGGAGAGCTGGCTTCTAGAGAGCTCTACCACCAACCAGACTGGTCCACCTGCCAAAGGCGATCTGACCAGGTGATGCCAGAAATCCGACAGCCCATTTAGGAACAACCCCACCCCCACCCCCCAACGAACACTTCCATCCCGGTACCATATGTATGCACCTTAATCTTGACATATCGGTCTGACTGGTGCCGGATGAACTTCTTGGTCCTCTTTTTAACGATCTTGGGCTTCACCAGAGGTCTGAGGGCAGCCATGATGCCTTCAAGAGAGAGGCAGAGACGGTGTCAAGCAGTCCCGGAAGGAGGTTTTCCTGCTCAAGGCTTGAACGCTGTTGCAGAGTGTCTTCCAATCACCAGCTACTGAGCCAACTGGGAATGGAATGGGTACCTCTGCCAGGCTTGCTGTCCCTCCCGCCTCCGAAGCTGGCAGAATACCAACCACTCTCCAGACGCGATCCTGGGAGGTCAGGGGTCACCGCCCCCGCTGAAGTCCAGGATGCCTGCTAACAGCTGATCTGAGACGGACTGTCCCTCACACGCTCTCGGCTGCCACAGGGCAGCAAATCCCACTTCCACGAACCGCGCACGGTCCAGTTCCGATCAGTTACGCAGAGCTTGGGCAACCTACACGCACTGGAGTCTTTGTTCCCTCCCCGGAAAATGGGAACGCTCTACGGCACACGGGGAGCCCGAGGTGTGTAGAGGAACCTGGGTTTCCCCGTCAGGGGACCTACAAAACCACGACGCCCTTGTAAGATGTTCCTAAGCCCCCGAACTCTCCGTCTTACCTGGAGATCATCCGAGGATCGATTAAAAACCTTCCTCAATGGGCAGCCCGGGTGGCTCAGCGGTTTAGCGCCGCCTTCGGCCCAGGGCGTGATCCTGGAGACCCGCGCTCCCAGCATGGAGCCTGCTTCTCCCTCTGCCTGTGTCTCTGCCTCTCTCTCTCTCATTAATAAGTAAAATCTTTAAAAAATAAAAATAAAAACCTTCCTCAAGGCGGCAGCGCACCGCGTTCCCGTCACCGCCTCTGTTGCCTCGTTTGGCCCCCGTGAAGCGCTCAGCGAACGAGCGCACCTGGGCCCGCAGCATTACCTCGAGGACGACCACGCGGCTTTATATTCCCAGAGACCCGACCCGCTACTGACATTCCTGTCAACGCGAACCAACCGGCTCTCAGCTCGCGGTGCCGGTCGTCCCCTGTGGCGGTCTGGCCGCAGCGGCAGCCCCAAGACCACAGAACTGCACGGGAGCGTCGGGCAGCGGAAATAGAAAATGCACGCGGCACCCATCCCGGGCCAAGCGGACTCGAGTATCCAGTCACACACCGCAGCCCTCGGGCCGCTCCACGGCCCCCACAAGACCCCCTAGGCCAGACACGAACAACGACCTTCACTCCCAGGGCTCAAACAGGCTGTCCGCGCGCGACCCTCAGAGACATCAGGCGGCTCCGGGGGACGGCAAGGGGCCCTGGGAGGCCAACCTCCATCAACGGCTGGGCCGCTTCGCTCTGCTCCTGAACGCACTCCAGCCCGCCGACAAGGACAAAGCCCACCAGGACTGCAGCTCGGAAGGGCGGGCCTCCTACCAGGAAGCGACAGGACCCGGCGAACACCGCACACACGCGGATGGCTAAAGATTAAAACTCACCCAGCGATCGATGGCTGCCACCTCCGCAGGCGGCGCCGAGGAAGAGAGGGGAAGGTGGCGCGCGAGGCCTGATGGGACTTAACCTCTGGGTCCTGGCAGGGGAAAAAAAGAGCGCTTCCGGTTCTTGGTCCCTCAGAGAAAAGAAGGACACTTCAGGGAAATAATACGGAAAAAAGTCCAGAGATAACTTTGTTTTCCTAGATGTTAATATTTGGGAGTAGTACTGAAAGTTTGTCAGACCTGCTGTTGGGACTGCGTAGAAAATTTGGAATTTTTTCTGAGCCTCTAAGACCTGGTGGAGGGCGTACACTTCCGCCAGAAACTGAAGCCATTCCTCCCGAGAATAATCCAGTTTTTGGATTATTTCCGCCCGCGTTTCTCCTGCTCCTGAGTGCGCCTCCTAGTGGCCAGGAGGGAACGAAACAGAGACTTCCTAATTCCTTCACGTGAGTGTATGAAGTGAAATAGCATTGAGACCCCCAAGAGCTGTCATTCCATGAGTTTTACTGTCCTTCCCACTGTTCTGTGAGGTAGTACTTCTATTCTTTTCCCCATTTTACAGCTGTAGAAAGTGAAGTTTGGGGCTTCGATCCAAAAATCCACACTTCTAAGCATTAGGCTCACCTGCTTAGTTTAGTTTAGTTTTTTCACCTGCTTAGTTTTAAATTGTTCTTGGTATTGTCTTACTTAGATTTCGTTTTTAAGATTATTGTAATAAATCACATTTCAGGATAAAAAAAAATGCGCCTTGATTCCACAATTTGAACACAATACAGATGTCATCACTGATCTTGAGAGTTCCAGGGGACAGATGGGGACAGAAATTACACTGGATTGTGTTGTTCCCTGGATGAGAAGTGAGAAGGGAAGAAAGTGTTGACAACTCCTTCGTGAGATTTTGACTGTAAAAGGTAGGGGAGTTTAAGGAGACCCAGAGGAGTGGAAATGTGAAATGTCTTGTCTGAGATCACACAGCAATAAGGTTGAGTCTAGAACCCATTTGTGCATGTAACTATACCACACCTCATGAATCCTGCTTATCCTGCAGGCTCGGGGAGTCAGATGGGATGCAGAGCAGGAAATCACTCAGCTTACAGCAGCCCACATTATGTGAGTTGTGACGGAAAAGGTCTTGATGGGGTCAGGTGGGCTAATCATGCAAAGAGCTCATGAACCGGGGCATCCGGGTGGCTCAGCGGTTGAGGGTCTGCCTTCGGCCCAGGTCTTGATCCTGGGATCCTGGGATTGAGTCTTGCAACAGGCTCCCTGCAGGGAGCCTGCTTCTCCCTCTGCCTGTGTCTCTGCCCCTCTCTCTCTGTGTCTCTCATGAATAAATAAATAAAATCTTTACCCCCCCCCCCAAAAAAAGAGCTTATGAACCAGAGAGCATGTCTCCAACTGTGAAAGACCCAAGAGATTTGAGAAGCAGTAACCAAAATGGCTCCACCGTTAGGGGATGAGAGACCTGTTGCCCCTGTATTTCACGGAGAAGGGCACAGGGTACGCACCCTGCCAGCTGCTTTCCCATGAGCACTGAGATCCCAGGACAAAAAGCTGGAGGTGCCATGCAAGCATCTCTGCCCACATTCCAGGGAATATGCCTGCTTTAGTCCCCTGGGCTCAGGACCCCAACTTTCCAAACATTCCTCTGGCCACAGCTCCTGAGCAAGAAATCACATCAGCTGTATCACAGGTGACATGAAAAAAAACTCCAACTCAGTTTATTTCAAAAAGGCAGAGGTCAAGACAGGGAAATACTCAGAAACTGCATAGCTTTCCCGGGTACATCTGCCCTCTGAGACACTGGATACTTTGGCTCTAGAGAGCTGGCTCCAGGCCATTCCACTGAAATGATTTCTTTTATCTGGCTCTCCGTACTCCCTGCGCGTGTGGCTCTGGGCTGCTAGCGGCACTGGCCACAGCCCCAGGATGTCCGGGTTCGACAACACCTGGGCCACTCTAGTTGATGTAGTAGACCTTGCGGGCATCGTAATAGGCACAGGTCACATAGTTCATGTTTCCAATGGGCCACCAGTGGTGGGGGTGGTAGGTGGCTGAGTAGGCAGAGGGCTGCGGTTGCACACAACTGAAGAGTGCCAGGCTCCGGTCCACAGCCACAGTGGGCAAGTAGAGCTGCAACTTGTCCAGAAGGTGACCCGGCCAGAAGACATTGGGGTGAGTTCGCTGTGTACCCCTGGGCCTCTTCACTTCCAGCTTCCTGGAAAAGAAGAAGACAGAAGTTTGTCCTGCCAGACTAGCCAGGGCCCTGACTCCTGCCCAGCAGAGCAAACGAGCTGTGGCCAGAGTGGAGGTGTAGCCCACTGCTAAGCACTTCATTTCTACCTGGTAGGTTCTGTTATCCTGTCTACCTTACCAATGAGGACCTGAAGGCCTAGAGAGGATAAGTCATTTCCCCAAAGCCACACAGCAAGCAAGTGGCAGGGCACAGGCTTGACTCCCAATCTGCTGCCTCTAAAACCCAAATTCTTAAGTGTATACCATCTCTGCTCTAGAGGCATTTTATTTTATTTTATTTTATTTTTAAAGATTTATTTATTTATTTATTCAGAGAGAACGAGAGAGAGGCAGAGACATAGGCAGAGGGAGAAGCAGGCTCCACGCAGGAAGCCCGACGTGGGACTCGATCCCTGGTCTCCAGGATCACACCCTGGGCTGCAGGCGGCGCTAAACCGCTGTGCCACCGGGGCTGCCCGGCATTTTATTTTTTATTTATTTTTTAAAAGATTTTATTTATTTATTTATTCATAAGAGACACACACAGAGAGAGGCAGAGACACAGGCAGAGGGAGACAGGCTCCACGCAGGGAGCCCAATGCAGGACTCGATCCCAGGACCCCAGGATCATGCCCTGGGCCAAAGGCAGGTGCAAAACCGCTGAGCCACCCAGGGATCACCCTCTAGAGGCATTTTAATGTGATGTTCAGAGTATAGCCTCTGGAGTCAGCATTGCTGGGTTCAAATCCCTGCTCCCCCACTTAATAGATGTGTGATTTTGAATGAGATAAGTAATTGTTTCTGTACCTCACTTTCCTCTTCTGTAAAATGGGTATGCTAAGAGTAGCTCTATAGGGTTGCTGAGAGGATTTAAATGAGTTAAAACATGGAACAAACCACAGCAGAGTCTGCCTGGCACTCTAAGTAGTCTCCTGCTTCTCAGTTCCTGGGCATTGAGCACTAGATCCTGTGCACCATGCAACACACAGAGTCCCAGGCACCTCCTCCAAAGTGAGGCTAGTCCTCCTCCCACCCATCCCCTGCCAGAGTTGGATGATTGCTACAAACCTGGTGAACTCCTCAAACTCCTTAAAGTGTATCTTCCTGATTTTCTTCAATGTTTTCCTAGTGGATAAGAGAGATGGGTATCTTGTTACGAGAGGGGAAATCCAAGTTAATGAGGCCTCAGATAGTACATGGGGGTGGACCTGTCTGGGAGAATTTCTAGAGAGCTGGCTCCAAAAGGAGAATTTCTTCTGGCTGGGGTGGGACCCTGACTCTGTCCTCTATGTTCCAGTGGGACACACAGTGGGCTTGGTCATCCAGGACTGAGCTCATAACCTGGCTGGCTGGATGGTGACTCTGGGCAGGTCACTTCTCTTTTCAGAGCCTCATGTTTCTTATTACCCAGAACAGAGATGTCCTAGGGTAGTTGAGAAATGCTCAATAATCTGAATTGTTTGGGAGTCCCTGACTCCCCCTGCCCCTGCCAGGGCTGAATCCTGCTTTTGGAACAAGGGTGGTAAAAACTAACTCCCCAGATCTTGGGCCTGGCAGACGTCACTAATTGACCACAGACAGCACTCTTTCCCAGCAGGCCTGCATCTGGCCTCAGAACCTTTGATAACACAGTTCACGTAGCAAGATAAAACAAATCTCCATCCCTACCCTTGGGGGCTGTGGCCTACCTAAGCATGGATGAGAGTCCCTTTCTCAGGTTCCCACCCATTCCCTAGCTTCATGGTGCAGAAATGTGTGTAAGCCACCCAGGGGCTGGAAAGCAGTCACTACGTGGTCAGAAAGGACCCTCTAGACCACCGCCTGCCTGGCTCATGCTTGGCTCTTCCTAACCAGGGTTGTGGCCAGGCCCATCTGCAGGCCTGTCCTTCAGTCAAGAGCATCCTGATGGGGCAGGGTAAAACAACAACCATGATTGCTCCCAAGGGCTAGCAGCCACACACCGTGCTAGGAAGTTATATACATTTCTCATCTAATCCTCACTGTGTGTGGTAGACGCTGGTGTGCTCATTTAACAGAAGAAGAGCTGAGGCTCAAACAGTAAAAGCATCTTGTCTATTTAACCTGCAGCCTGTCTGATTTCTGCTTGGCTCTGCTGCATCCTATTCCAGTTGTTCTGGCCACACTGCCCCAGTGGGCAACTGGCAGTGTTCCAGAATGTGGGGAGTTCCTTGTCCCCTCCCTGCTGTGATCAGCTGGCGCCTCCTCATCCCACATTAGCCCCATCCCTCCTTGAGGAGGATGCTGCTCATTCTCCAATCTGAAGTCACCAATAGATGCTGCCTCATAACCTGCCCATGGGTCACCTCCTTCCAAAGAAGGACATTTCCTTAGAGAGGACTCAGGTTGGTCTGAAGCTCAGAGACAGGCCCCAGTGCAGAGTTCTTTTGTCTGCCTAAGGGCTGCAAGCCCACCTCTTGCCAGAGAAGACAGGACAAAGAAGGGGCCCCACTGCCACCCCTGTCTTCTGTACAGCCCCTGACAGCTGCCCCATGATTTATGAAGGGGCCTCCCTATTTCTCAGACGAGTCCCTCTTTTTAATCTCTTCTAGAGAACATGAGATCATGTAGGATGTGGTTGGGAGAGTAGCTGTATGGGGATGAGGCAAGGAGGCTGCTCCCCTCAGACATGTGCCAGGGGTGACACTGGAAATTGGCCAGTCCTTGGTGACCAGTTGGGTTGGACGTTCTGGGCATGCTTGGACACAGGCATTGGCATAACACGACACCCCGGTATGGTACATCCCACCCCCAGAGCAGAGAAAGCAGCAGCAGGATAGAAGGCAAATGGCAGGAGAGATAGGGGGTCTGACACTCAGCTTGTCAGTCTTCTTAGCCCCAGCCTCTCTGAAGCCCTGGAGTTTGAGCAGGGCCAGATTTGGACTGAAGATCTTCAAGTCTGAGTAGTAGCCTCCCGGCTGTCGGATTGGGCGCACCTGGTCCTTCTGGAAAATGATCTTGTCCCCCGGGTACAGCAGGGCTGTAAGCAGCAAGAGAAATGTGACCTGTCAGCCCAAGAAGACCCCTCTCTGCCCTGAGCCTTTGGGGCAGAGGGAAGCTTTTCTTTTTTTATCAACATTTTTATTTGGAAAGATTTTTCTTATATACATTTTATTTTATTTTTTAAAGATTTAATTTATTTATTCATGAGACACACACAGAGAGAGAGAGAGAGAGAGGCAGAGAGACAGGCAGAGGAAGGAGCAGGCTCCATGCAGGGAGCCCGACGTGGGACTCAATCCCAGGTCTCCAGGATCACACCCTGGACTGAAGACGTTAAACTGCTGAGCCACCGAGGCTGCCCTCTTATATACATTTTAAACATTTTATGTTTAAACGATTGTAGATTCACAGGAAGTTGCAAAAGGAGTGTTAGAGGGTCCCTTAGACTCTTCCCCCAGTGTCCTCCAGTGGTGATGTGGCATAGAACCCCCGAGCAATGTCAGGAAGTGGGGGGGGGGCACCATGCTGCTGTCTGGACTAAAGATGGGAGTTTGTTTATAACCAGGTCAGCCATGGCCTCAAGGCCTGGGTGCAGTTAGGATGGAGCAGAAGGGCCCACACCCCACTCCACAGGGGTGGTGCTGGTTAGGAGCACACAGGAGGGGAGAGTCACCCAAGAAAGACTTCACTAGGTGAACTTAGACCTAGTTCAGGGCAGTTTTCTCCTTGCCTAGAATCAGTCTCACAGATATCCTCAGGAGACTGCTTTAAGAAGTCTGAGCACAAAAAACACTGGGCAAGGGGCTCTCTCTTCCTGCAGCCACTGAGCAGTGCTTGTGCCAAGATGGTAACACATGACTAGCTCATATTCTAGAAAAAGTAATGGAAAGTTACACTCCAGGTTATTAAAGCTGGATATCTGGGAGGAGGGCAGGGACTGTGTAGATAAGAAGGGAGAGGGAAGGGGGATATGCAACATCATCATTTGAAAAAGGCATACAAAAAAAAAAAAAAGGCATACAGGTTTTTTTTGTTTTTTTTTTTTTTAAACTACATTTAGGGCAGCCCCGGGTGGCTCAGAGGTTTAGCGCCGCCTTCGGCCCAGGGCATGATCCTGGAAACCTGGGATGGAGTCCCACATCAGATTCCTTGCATGGAGCCTGCTTCTCCCTCTGCCTGTGTCTCTGCCTCTCTGTGTGTGTCTCTGATGAATAAAGAAATAAAATCTTAAAAAAATTACATTTAAAGGGATGCCTGGGTGGCTCAGTGGTTGAGCATCTGCCTTTGACTCAGGGCATGATCCCGGGGCCCGGGATTGAGTCCCCCACATTGGATCCTGCCGGCAGAGAGCTTGCTTCTCCCTCTGCTTGTGTCTCTACCTCTTTCTCTCTGTCTCTCATGAATAAAAAATAAAATCTTAAAAAAAAACACCCTGCATTTAAAGGTAGTTAATAATTTGCATAATGTTATTTACATAATAATTTGCATAAATGATTTTGTGTAAATGGAAATGAAAAAGGTCTGTGAAAGGACAATCTTTAAATATTAATGGTGTCAACTCAAGCGGGGGAGCATTTTTGTCTTTATCTTTTCAAAACAACTTAAGTGAGCAAGTATTATCTATAAAATTGGGGGGGATTGCAGAGAAAAACAATAAAACTGTATTCACTGGAGAGAGAGAAGTGCCCCAAAGTTTTAGAACTCTGGCCATTGAGCTTGACACCTGGATTCGGAACCCACCAAGCTCTAGTCTAGAACACAGACCCGGAAGTCCCAATGGAAGTCCCAATGTTGGAATTTCTTTAGTCACAGCAAAGCAGGCTTCTGTCATAGAGACAGCCAATAGATAGTGGCCAGGACAGTGGTCAGACATGGACTGGAGTTTTGTCCAACTAGAACCCACAGATGCTCCTGTGTTCCCAGGAGTGTGAGATCCTGCCAGCAGGCGAGGTTCACAGACTCAGGAACTAGCAAAAGCTAGCAGTGGAGGGAATCAGTAGTGGTTCAGTGTTCTGGTGGGCACAAAGGAGGCACATGCAGAGGCAAGACCTAACCCACAGCACAGTCCAGGGAGCATGGGTGGCAAGCCTGCCCGCCGTTAGCTGCAACTCCACCACCAGCCAAGACGACACAACCAGGGAAGGTGAGGCTCCCCGAGGAAGAAGGAAGGAAGGATGATTTGGCAAAGAGTTAGTGTCCAGAGCTGCGGGATTTCCAGCCCAGGTGGGCAGCAAGTGGCCGCCCAAGTGAGGAGGTGCAGCATGCACAGGAGACAATGACCACTTAGGTTGGTTTGCCTATATTTCTGAAGGCTTTGGGCCACACGCTGTTGGGCAGACCTGTTATGGGCTGAATTGTATGTCCCCCTTCTGCCCCCCCACCCTGCCAAATTCATATATTGAAGCCCTAACCCTCCCTCCCCGCAAAACCTCAAAATTTGTATTTGGAGAGAGGACCTTTCAAGAGGTGATCAAGCTAAAATGAGGGTGGACACAAATTTGATCTGACTGGTGTCCTTTTAAGAGGAGATTTGGACATAAGAGAGGCATACGGGGCATGAAGGCATCATAGAGGAGAAACCATGCCATGAGGCAGCAAGAATGTGGCCACCTTATGAACCGAGGAGAGAGGCCTCAGGAGAAACCAGACCTGTCAGCACCTTGATCTTGGACTTCCAGCGTCCCAGAGAGTGAGAAGACAAATTTCTGTTGTTTAAACCACCTGGTCTGTGGCATTTTATAGTGGCAAATTAATGCAAGAGCCCGGGTTCTATACATTGCACACTTGTTTCCTTCTCTCTCCAGAAAAAGATGGAGAATAGTCAGTTGTGACTGTTAAGTTGTTCTCGGGTGAGTCACACCACCTCTGTGTCCCTCTGTCTCTGAAAGCCACACTTCCCAGTTTGGCTACGGCTCCTTCCTATGGAGTTCCTATTGGGAAACCTCTGCCCTGGAGTACAGCTTGCTCTTCTGTGTTTTTCTTTATTTTTATTTAAAAAAATATTTTATTTATTTATTCATGAGAGACAGAGAGACAGAAGCAGAGACACAGGCAGAGGAAGAAGCAGGCTCCCTGCAGGGTGCCTGTTGTGAGACTTGATCCTAGGACCCGGGGATCACAACCTTAGCCGAAGGCAGATGCTCAACCACTGAGCCAGCCAGGTGTCTCTCTTCTGTGTTTTTAAAGCACACAGAGGGACCTGCTTTTTACATTTATAAATTCACAAATTTGGGGGGCCAGCATTGCTGCGTGGTCACTGGGGGGCTAATGGGGCACTCCCCCATCCCTGTTTCTCAGAGGCACATGCTCTCCCCACACATGAGGAGGGTTCAGATCAGCTTGGATATATGGAAACACGATTCTCCATCACACATGGGGTGAGACCAGTGTGGAAATCTCACGGCCTGGTCCTGTGGTCCAAGCAGAGAGCAAAGGGCCTCAGCAGAACTTGTCCCCTGGTGCATTCCTACGTCCATGTTGCAGAAGAACCAAGAAACAAACCTGACCTAGGGAAGTGGTTTTGGAAAGCCCAATACAGAGGTTATCACTTCTATCAAATATTCCTCTTTGAAATTGGATTGTTCCTTTTTTTCTCTAAAGATTTTATTCATTTATTCATCACACACACACACACACACACACACACACACACACACAGAGGCAGAGACACAGGCAGAGGGAGAAGCAGTCTTCATGCAGAAAGCCTGACATGGGACTTGATCCTGGGTCTCCAGGATCACACCCTGGGCTGAAGGCGGCGCTAAACCGATGGGCCACGGCGGCTGCCCAGGATTGTTCCTTTTTGCTCAACTTCAGGACTCCTGTTTAGAAGGCCCAGTAAGCTCAGTTGGGGAACCCAGACCTCTAGGCCTGTGGGGCCTATGTACCTCCAGGATTCTAGAAATCCCATCTACCAGCAAAACAGACTGGGCTATTGCCCCTCTCCTCTCCTCTCCTTCCTTCAATGGCCCCACCACAGGCCACAGCAGTTTAGTTGCATGCAAGTCAACTGGGGAAGGATAAACCTCAGGCAGATGCCACCCTTGCCTGGGTTCTGGGCCCTGTTGGCCACTTCCCAAGGGCCAGCTCCCAAAGTCCTTACCTTTCATGAGGACATCCTCCGTCAGCGGGATGCCGTAGTACTCACAGAGCTTGCAGCACTGCAGGTAGACCAGAAAGTTGTCCCTGCGGGACATGTTGATGAGCTCTTCCATCTCCCCTCGGATGGTGGACGGGAGGCAGTGCTCATCCAAGTGCTTATTCCCACTGCGCACCAAGCGGCACCGCTCCATGTACTGTATGGAGGGGATCTTGAGCTGCAAAGAGAATAGAGGTTGTTGGCACACACTTTCCCTTCCCCTTGTCTTTTTCTTCCTGACCAGAAGGCAGATGTGCAGCCTCATCTCCCTCTCCCCCATGAGGGGAAATGGCAAAGAATGCAGGGTGGGACCAAAGCTCAGACCCTGAAGTCAGGGACTTGGGAGAAAAATCACACATGGTCAAGATTACACCTGAAGAGCACTTGAATGGTTAAGGCATGCAGTTCTGTGTGCACAGCCCCATACATGGATGTGCACACATCACTGTATCATGTGTACAGTAAGGTACAATGTGGATGCCCAATGAAATATTACATCCATGCATTTGGCTGCACTGCAATTTAAATTAGTGTAGACACCTGTGCCTTTGAGGTGGAAGCCAAACACCAAGGATGGCAGAGCAAAGTAGAAGAGGCCTGGGCAATGTGTAGCCACTTTTGGCCTTCCTATTTATTTATTTACGAGGAAATACAAATCTATCTTTTTTGCAGCACCTAACACCAGGATCAGCAAGGTACAATTCACAGGCCACAGCACCTGTTTTTATAAAGAAAATTTTATTGGAACACAAAGGCACTCATTTGATTAGTAGTTGCAGTCTGTGGCTGCTCTTGTGTGCCAGTTGCCACAGAAATGATAAAGCCCTGAAGTCTAAGATTTTTATTTATCCATTCATGAGAGACACACAGAAAGAGGCAGAGACATAGGCAGAGGGAGAAGCAGGCTGTCCCGGGGAGCCCAATACAGGACTCGATCCCAGAACCCTGGAATCACAACCTGAGCTAAAGGCAGATGCTCAACCACTTCATCTGGGGGCCACCCAGGTGAAGCCCCAGAATCTAAACCATTTGTTGCCTGGCTCTTGACAGGCAAAGTTTGCTGATCCCTGCCCAAATATGTTGGGATTTTCTTCTTATGCAAGTAAATCAGATCTTAGTTGAAAGAGCACTTATAATGCCTAACATTTTATTATATATAAGTAAAATATTTAATACATAATTGATATAATATATTATTAAAACTTAATATATTTCTATACTTATTCTATATAATAAAATACATATTTATATATGGTATAATATTAAGATTGTCTGTCTCCCTGAAGGGGGTCTGTTTTGTTCTCTGCAACACCTAGAAGAGTGCCTGGCACATTGCTGTCTCTCAATAAATATTTGTTGGGTGAATTCATTCATGCCATCCATTCTTCCTTCACTAGTCATGTATTTCTGGAGTGCCCACTCAGTGGCAGGCCCTGGGCCTGGCACAGGGATTCCAGCTGTGGCGAAGACACAGCCCTCAGCCCTGGTCTCAGGATGCAAAGTAACAGTTAAAGAATGGGAGGAGGGGAACATAATCTCATGATCTCATTTCATCTTCAGAGAAATCTCATGAGGTAGGTGTTGTTCTCATGATCGGATGAGGGAACACAGAGGTAAGGAAGCCTACTGCTGGGAGTTCCCCAGCCCCAAGGTGCAGTGGACTCGAACCCGATCCTGTCCAGACACCACGCTCCGTGCCCTTCCCGTTGGCCAGGGTACCTTGTGCTGCCGCTTCCTCTCGCGGTACCGCTTGCCAACATCCTCCATCTCCTCCAGAGTCAACGGCCGTGCCTCCATCTGGGTGTCAACCTCAGGCACAGTCAGCAGGTCCATCTTGGGAGGCTGTGGGGCGAAATCCACCTGCTTCTTGGCTGGACTCTGCGGGGAAACTCTGTGCTTGATGGATCTGTGATCTGAAAGGAAGGAGAGACTGAGAGGAGGCCCAGCTCAGGAACCCACCGAGCAGTTAACTGATGTGACCACGCAGGTGCGGGCAACCCCTCTGCTCACTTCCCACACGGCCAGTCAGCGCAAACTGAGATGGACCTTGAAGGTATCCCTTCTCTAAGCCTCCAGCTGCTATTGGCCTCCCTCGGGCAAGGCCGCCTGCTCCCTCACCTGCACCACAGCCCCAGCCTTCCCATTGCCATTCTCATTCTCTAGCATCCTGTTTCCATCAAATAGCAAATAGGACCTTTAAAAGATAGAATCACATTCCCCTGCTTAAAACCCTCTACTGGCGGGACACCTGGGTGGCTCAGCAGTTGAGCGTCTGCCTTCAGCTCAGGGCGTGATTCTGGGGTCCTGGATGGAGTCCCACATTGGGCTCCCCTTCAGGGTGCCTGCTTCTCCCTCTGCCTGTGTCTCTGCCTCTCTCTGTGTGTCTCTCATGAAATCTTAAAAACAACAACAACAACAAAAAACCCTCTACTGCCTTCTCACAGCATTCAGACTAAAACCCAGAATCCTCTTCCTAGTCTGCGAGGCTCTGCAGAATCTGGCCTCAGTTCAACATCCACCAGCTCCATCTCCTTCTGCTCACTCTGACTTCTTTCTGCCCCCTGAAAATTTCCCCGAATCAGGGCCTTTGCCTTTGCAGTTCCAATCTGCTAGGATGCCCTCCACCAGAATGACTCCTCATCAGTCATTCAAGTGTCAGCTCCAAGGGCCGCTTTGCAGAGAGGCCTTCCCTGACCACCACTCCCTCACTCTGTCCTATTGTCTTCAAGGCATTAATCCCAGTTTCTAGGAGTGTGCCTGGCATGTAGAAGGTGCTCGACAAAGATCTGAATGAACGAAAGCGTCTCATTGCCCTTGTCTGGTTCGGGACCAAAATGTCCCAGACTGAAATGAAATCGTGGCCCAGCCACCGTCTAGTGGCCCAGCACCTTCTAGTTTTGAGACTATAGACGAGTGGCTCAGCGTCTCTGAACTTCAGCTTCCTCCTTGTAGAGCGTGAAATGGAGCTCTGATTTCCAGGGACTTTTTTTTTTTTAATAAATTTATTTTTTATTGGTGTTCAATTTACCAACATACAGAATAACACCCAGTGCTCATCCCGTCAAGTGCCCCCCTCAGTGGCCGTCACCCATTCACCCCCACCCCCCGCCCTCCTCCCTTTCCACCACCCCTAGTTCCTTTCCCAGAGAGTTAGGAGTCTTTATGTTCTGCCTCCCTTTCTGATATTTCCCACACATTTCTTCTCCCTTCCCTTATATTCCCTTTCACTATTATTTATATTCTGATTTCCAGGGACTTGAAGGATAATCTGAGCTACTGCTGTGGGTAAAGCTAGCCAGCCTCAAATGCAACTGCTTTCTTTTTTATTTTTATTTTTTTTGCAACTGCTTTCTGTCTTTGATCTGGGCACCCAGATTCTTCATGCTGCTCCCCCTTTAGGCAAAACTAAAGATACCCAAGTCTTCTTACCCTGCCCACTGCTGCTGTCCAGGAGTAGGGGTTCAGCAATGACACTGAGTGGTACCATGCAAACAAATACCTGCTCTTGGATTCAAGCCTGTTTACTGGAAAATAATAGGCCCCAAATACCTTTGCTGCAAACATGCATTGTAGTGCACTGTGATCATTCACTAAATGGTTCACAGACAACTGAATGAATAATGGTGAACTTTGATCATTTATAATGAAAAGGCAAAAAGAGCATGGATGGGAAAGCATGCCCAACTCCAGGCAGCTAGGAGCATGTGCTGGACACAGAGGGTGCTAGAGATTATGACTGTGGGTGATGACGTATGCAGGAGGTGACTGGGGGGTGCTCAAGTTCCCTGGGTCTCTCAGAGGGGCAGAGACCCTGCCTGGGTCTTTGGGCTTCTGCCCAGTAGCTCGTTGAGACTAGAGGGCGGAAATCTGGGCTGTATAGTGGGTGAAGCTCTCTATGGCAGCTGCCCACTGCCTCCAAAAGGGCCAACCAGTGAGGACACTGAGCTCCCAGCTCAGTGGTACCTGAACTCCAGAGGCCCTGCCCCAAGTCTTCACTGAGGCAAGGGAGCCCTTCCACTACCTTCACCCCCAGGACTCTCACATGACCCCAGAAAGGGTGAGGAATGCCCCACCCAACATGTCTGAAATGAAACTCCTGCCAACCTGATGGGTGGGGGCAAAGCAAGATTTAATTTAGAAAAAGAAAGAGGTTATATTTGGAGATACATTATATTGTTAGAATTGTTTTTTTTATTTTATTTTTTATTTATTTTATTTTATTTTTTATAGAATTG
The DNA here is from genome assembly GCF_018345385.1 of Vulpes lagopus. Lineage (NCBI taxonomy): Eukaryota > Metazoa > Chordata > Mammalia > Carnivora > Canidae > Vulpes > Vulpes lagopus. The sequence goes on from NC_054830.1 coordinate 52,490,068, forward strand.
TTACTATATGTTATATTTGGTTACATTTGGGGAAGGCTCTGGAATGGTGGGTGGAGGTTTAAAGGAGGGCTTTAATTTTATCTGTTGTTCAATTTTAATTTTTTTTTAAACAACAGTGGCATTAAGCTATAAAGAACCATGATGCACCCTTGTGTTGTAGAGTAAATTCATAGCCAGTGCCAAGGCTAGTCCATTTCCAATTTGCCTCTGTACTATATCTGGACAGATGTGGTTCTATAAGCACATGGCCTAGCAAGTGGAACTTGCGCTGTGCACAACTCATACAACTATTCACAGCAGCCCTGATAATATCCCCAATAGATAATCAAAGTAGACTTTCCAGTAAGTTCTAAACATGTGTTGATTCTTGTTTCTGAATTTTAGTTAACTTTTTATCAGTAAAATATAGATTGATAGTAAGAAGGCATTGGGCCCACATACCAATGGAGAGGCTTTCTGTTCAGGTCAGATCTCAGTCTATTAGGTAAGCTTTGGTGGGCTGAAACTACCTTTTGAAAATTTTCCCTTAAGGACAAGGGCTGGGCCTCATTCATCTTTGAATGGACGTGGTAACTGGGCACTCAAGAGAATATCTACTCCTCAGTTGATTGCTAGGCCTGGGGATTCCAGAGGCTTGGCCCACCTATGGTAAGCCAAAGTTGAGAACATACTCAGGAAGTAAGTCAAGTCTGCCTCTACCATGCTTGCTCCCAGGATGGGGAAGTGGAGGCATGCGGGTGGAGGGGATACATACATTCCCTTCCAGTTGACAGGGTGCTTCTTTGGTGAGCTAAAGACCACTGCTTGTAGGTGTTGAACAAGATGTCTGTGGTGATGTTGTTGTGCTTTCCCAGAGAGCTGAGATAGATCACTATATCTTCCACTTCCTGGTTTTTCAGAGGGACTCCAACCTGAGGAGAGAAGAGAAGCCACCAAGGTGGGCAGGCTCCAATCCAAACATCCTGCCAGTATGGCCAAAGCCATACCAGCTGGCCCCACCTCTCCTCTCCTATCTAGTTTCTAGTTTCATCATTGCCATTCCCAGCTCACACCCAAGGCCCAAGGCCTCTGCCGCAGGAGCTCATAGCCCTTTCCCAGGCCCTGAACACACACACTTTGCACTTTCTCACCCTCTGCCTTTAGTTAGGCCTTTCCTTCTTCTATCTGAAGAACTGCTATCCCTCCTTGAAAACCCAATCCAGATAAGCCACCATCTTTGCAGAGCCTGCTACTTCTTCTGGACCACCACCCCACTCCATAGCAATGTCAATGACAGTTTTCCCAAACTGGATTGGAAAAAGGATTTCACATCTACCATCCTTGTCCATGAGAAACACATAAGCCTCCCTTAACTGAAGTAAGACAGCATCAGAAATACAATACATGTTACTCTTTGAAGGACCATGAGCATCTTTGTAGGAGGATAATGCTTGCCAGCAATTCCAAATATTCAAGAAGAAGAGTTTTTTTTTTTTAAACACTTTTAAAAGAGAGAGGCAGAGATACAGGCAGAGGGAAAAGCAGATTCCCCACAGGGAGCCCAATGCAGGACTCGATCCCAGGACCCCAGGATCACACCCTGAGCCAAGGGCAGACACTCAACCACTGAGCTACCCAGGCGTCCCAAGAAGAGTTTTAAAGGAAATATAATTTTGTTCTGTAGCTTCTTTAGACCGCAGTCATCATTCATTGAGCTTTCCTTAAAGAGGGTCAGAACTCTCCTGCTGTGAAAGGGCTTAATGTTTTGTCTTTTTGGTTATGACGATTAAAAACCCCTTGTTGTTTTTTTAAATGTTTTGAAATGTTCATATAAGTACATGTCACGAAACAATAGTGTGCAAACTGGTGATGATTTAAAACCGTAAAAGAGGGGGTTCCCTGTGTGGCTCAGCAGTTTAGCGCCTGCTTTCGACCAGGGGCGCAATCCTGGAGACCCCAGAATCAAGTCCCACGTTGGGCTCCCTGGATGGAACATGCTTCTCTCTCTGCCTGTGTCTCCGCCTCTCTGTGTGTGTGTCTCTCATAGATAAATAAATAAATAAAATCTTTAAAAAAATATTCTAAAACCGTAAAAGATGTAACAAACAGTCCACTTCCTAAAGTGTTCTGTAAAGGTAATTTGTATTCAAAGTATATAAAAGCTTAATTCATCCAGGCCAGAGGTCAGCAAACTTTTTTCTTTTTTTTTTTTTTAAGATTTTATTTTATTTAATCATGAGAGATACAGAGCAGGAGAGAGAGAGGCAGAGACACAGGCAGAGGGAGAAGCAGGCTCCGTGCAGGGAGCCCGATGTGGGACTCCATCCCGGGTCTCCAGGATAACGCCCTGGGCTGCAGGTGGCGCTAAACCGCTGCGCCACCCAGCAAACTTTTTTCTACAAAGGGCCAGATGGTAAATATTTCAGGCTCCATGAACCATACGATCTCTGTCATAACTACTCAACTCTGCCATTGTAGCATGAAAGCAGCCATGACAATACATATAAATGAGTGTAGCAGCATTCCAATAAAACTTTACTTACAACAACAGAGGCTGACTGGATCTGACTTCTGGGCCATAGTTAGCAGACCCCCTACTAGACCAATAGAACTTTCTGCACTGATAGGAATGTTCAATATTTGTGATCCAATAGAGGAACTGCTCACCATGTGTGACTACTGAGCACTTGAAACATGGTTGGTGCAACTGAGGAACTGGATTTTGGAATTTTATTTATTTATAATTATTTAAAATTTTTGGATAGCCAGTGAAAGTGTGGCCCGTAGAGTAGTGCCATAGACATCGCTGGGAGCTTGTTAGAATGCAGCAGAGAGGTACTGAGTCAGAAGTTGAGGTCAGAACAAGACCTCTAAGTGATCATATGCCGTGACAGTTGGAGAAGGTCTTGAAGTTTCTAGAGGCAGGATTGAAGGCCCAGCAATCTCTGTGTTCAGTTCTGAGGTCCAATGGGCAAGACAGTGATTCCTTATGCAGCTGACTGGTTATGGTTATGGGGTTTGCTCTGCAGACTTTTCACTCAGGTAAGGGCTTTTGAGGTCAGATGCATGCAGAGGTGGTTTTAGGGGTCTGATATGGCCACAAGATATGCCACATTTTCCAAACTGGCTTTACAAGTAATAAGGCTGAGTGTGCTTGGGTGGGTCAGCCAGTTAAGCATCTGCCTTTGGCTCAGGTCATGATCTCAGGGTCCTGGTATGGAACCCTGCATTGGGCTTCCTGCTCAGAGGGGAGTCTGCTTTTCCCTCTCCCGCTGACCTTCACTATCTGTCACTGCCCTTCACTCTCACTCTTACTCTCTTTCTCTCAATTTCTCTGTCTCTGTCTTGCTCTGCTCCATCTCTCCCAAATAAATAAATAAAATCTTAAAAAAAAACAAAACAAAGCAAACAAGTAACAAAGCCAATGGTTTGAGCTCCCTACGCCTACTTTTCAGCTGGTCCAGGACCTGGGTGGAGGCAGCAGTGGGGGCAGGTGCATGGACATCTTCCCCAACTCGGGCCAGCCCAGAGGGAGCACGGGAGGCACTTACCGCCTTCAGAGCCACAATGAACTCCTCCCTAGAGATCCTCTGGCTCTCGCTCCTGTCCCCCTTGCTAAATAACTCCAGAATCTTGATCTTCCGGCTGTGCAGGTAGGAGTACAAGGCTGATAAGGCAGAGGGCTTGGGTAGTCGGAGCTGGGGCACAAGTTGGCGGGAAGGCCGGTGGCTCTTCTGCAAGAGGCAAGAGAGTGGCGCAGAGGGGAGAATTCAGGGGAGACGGGCCCGCTGGCAGGGGGTGCCTGGAGTTAGACCAAACAGGGAGAAGGGAGGGCTGAGCCGCTCCACAGGGACAGTAAAACGGAGTGCAAGAAGCATTGGATTCAGGGCAATTGCATTTTGCCAGGGATACTTTGCATCTCTGGCCCTACACTTTCCCATCAGATACAAGAAGGTTGGACATTATGAGAGCTAACATTTCATTCCTACCCATATCTCTCCTGTTAGGCAAGCCAGGGTTATATTCCCACTGGGATCTCAGTGCACCAAACACATGCCTCTGTCTGGAGCCACATGGGGCTCTCTGATCTTCGCACCTCCCAGCCTTTGCTCCTGCTGGGCTTCCTGCCCAGAATACCTTTCCTTCCTTCTCTACCTGTCCAAATCCTAGTCTTTCTTTAATTCCAGGTTAATTGGGGATATTTCAGAATAATGCTCTCTTACCTTGGTGCAGCACCTGACAGCTTACAAAGGGCTTTTCTGTTCCCTAGTTTATAGATCTGTGTTTGGGATCTACCTCTATTAATTGCCTTTAGAAAACTGGTCTTCAAACTGATATGTCTGCCTCCCCTATAAACATGTGAACATCTTGAAAGCAAGAAGATGCCTTATTTGAATACATACCCTTACCCCTCCTACCCCTCCCCATGGTATGCCTACTGAGAAAGCACCTACAGCTCTAGGCAGATAGGCGGTCATTGTCTGCTAAACAGATGAATGATGCTTTAAATTAGGTATTAGGTATGGCTTCCCCTTTTTACAAATGAAAAAAACAGGTTCGGAGAAGTGAAGTGATGTGTCCAGGGGCACACAATGCTTGTGCAGTAGGGTTGGATTTCTAACCCAAGTCCAGCGCTTATTCATAGACACTGCTGCTGTTAGGAAGGGTGTGAAATATGGGTTTTACCTATGAAATATGGGTTTGGACTCTGATTACACCAAGGACTGACTTTGACATCAGTGAGATGGCCATAGTAATCAAAATGGCAAACAATATCGAGTGCTCTCTCTATGGCTGGCACTGTCCAAGGTACTTTATATAAATTCATCAATTTAGACATCACAGCAACCCTAGGAAGTAGGTACAACGGTTATTTCCATTTAATAGATTGGGAAACCAAGGCCCAGATCATAGAGCTCGGAAGTAGTAGAGCTAGGTTTAAACCCAAGTTATCTGACCTCTTATCTCACTTCATCCGAATGGGGAGAAATTACAAATGTTCACATAACAAGGAAATGTCACAGAGAGCAAGCACTGGGGGATGAGGGCTTTGATACTGACTTCCATTGACTACCTCTATGGGTCTGAACAATTGATGGGCCTCACTGAGCTTCTGTATTTATAAAAGAGAGTTCTTCCTTTTTCTTCCAACCTCAAAACTGTGATTCTCCCAGTAGCTCTAGGAGCACCTGCTTGGCATGTATAGGCCCTCAACAGATACGTGTCTTGAACAAATGAATGAACAGTGAGTATTTTAAAATGCCCCATAGATGAAATGCCAGGAAGGATCCCTCCTAGGGTGGTCTTAAGATATGGTTGCAAATTCTTCAACTCCTTCCTTCTGAGATAGAGTCTGATTCCCCTCCCCTTGAGTGTGGACAGTACCTAATGAATTGCTTCTGACAAATAGAATATGGTAAAAGTGATCATGTGATTCTCCTAAAACTAAGATTTCCTGAGATGAGGTCACAAAAAGGCATTTCAGCTCTCTACCTTGCTCTGTCCCTTGTACCATTCACTCTGGGAGACTCTGCCTGCTGTGTGGTGAGGCTGTTCAACAATCCTATGGAGAGGTCCTTGTGGCCAGGAACTGAGATCCCCCTGCCAACAGCCACGTAAGTGAGCTAGTCTGGAAGCAGATCTTCCTGCCTCAGTCAAGCTTTCAGAGGTCTGTGGTGCACGCCAGCAACTTGAGATGAAACACTTAGCCAGAGAAACCAGTGAAGCTCCTCCTAGATTCCCAACTCTCAGAAACCATGGGATAATAAACATTTGTGGCTTTAATGCTTGGGGGCATTTGTTATGCAGCAACAAATAACCAATACACTTCCCTTTTGGGACTTCTCTATGTTCCTCTTTGAAATGGGGTGAATGATCCCTACCCTGCCTAGTCTGAGGGAATGAAATGACAGTATGCCCCTAAGGCCTTCAGTGTCTTCATCAGCAAATGGGGCTGCTTACCTTGGTGGCTCTGGTAGGAGTTAGATGGGCCACCAACTGGGCCTCATGCTCCTTCTGGATCATGTATAAGACCTTGGCCTCTGAAGGGGTGAGGCAGGGCTTGTTCTGCAGCCACCTCTCTATGTTGCCAAATGACTCCAGATTCTTCCGAAGCTTCAACCTCTGGCTGAGCCAGGTCTTCACATCCTCTGGCTGCCCTTGGATGTCCCCAGTTCCCAGGGCTTTGAAGCTGGAGATTGGCTGTGGGGGGGTCTGGGATTGGGCCATGAGATTGATGGGTATCGGATCCTCTTTTTGAGGCAAGATGATGATCCGCCGGCGGCTCTGAGGCAGGTGGAAGTCCTTCTGCTTGAACTGCTTGAAGCAGTGAGCAATGACCAGTTCAGGATCGAAGATGGGGTCCTTGGTGGCATTTTCATCATCACTGGAGGTCTTAGACTGGCAGAGCTCTTGGGGGGGGCGGAATAGTGTTAAGAGGTGAATTTCTTTCAGGAAGAGGACTAACAGAGTCAGGAAAAGAAAAATGCTACAGCACCAGGCTGGGTGACAGGACTTCTGGGTTCCAGGCATGGCTTTCTCATTGTTTGCTATAATACGATTGCATATTCCTGATGGTAGGCACTATGCTAAGCGCTTTATGTGCTTTTTCTTATTTGATGTTATGCCTCCCCACCCAAACCCCACCCCAGTACTCCTTATTGGCAATCAGAATGATCTTTTTAAAATTTTTTTATTTATTTGAGAGAGAGAAAAAGAGAGAGAGAATGAGTAGGGAGAGGGGCAGAAGGCGAGGGAGAGAGAGAATCTTAAGTAGGCTCCATGCCCAGTATGAGCCCCACATGGGGCTCAGTCTCACAACCCTGAGGTCATGATCTGAGCCGAAGCCAAGAGTTGGACACTTGATGGACTGAGCCACCCAGGCACCACCAGAATGATCTTTTAAAATTGCCATTCTGGGGGGATGCCTGGGTGGCTCAGTGGTTGAGCATCTGCTTTTGGCTCAAGTCATGATCCCAGGGTCCTGGGATCCAGTCCCACATCAGGGACTCCGTGTGTGGAGCCTGCTTCTCCCTCTGCCTATGTCTCCGACTCTCTCTCTGTGCCTCTCATGAATAAATAAAATCTTTTTTAAAAATGTCATTTTGGGGGCATCTGGGTGGCTCAGTTGGTTAGGTGCCTTTTTTTTTTTTTACTCGAGGTGGTAAACCCTTTATTGGAGGGAGAACTTAACATTCAGATAGTTGTCTTTAAATGTTTTAATTTTGGTGCAGTTTAGACATCACACATAATTTGTCAAGTTTCATACTCATTTGAGTTAAAACTTGCTTAATGTCGCTAAATAAAATCAAGATACAGTGATTTGATGGTAAATTGATTTGTTCATCCTTAATTCATAATTGCTTGAAATTACATTAAATAAATCAATGTATTAAATAGTAGGGTTTTGTTCCTGTAAATATCCCAGTTGAAATTTTAGAGCTAATTTCAAGCTGACGTCTGTTCTGTTTGTAGGGAATCAGGGGAGCCCCACTGTAGTGACAGACTCCACTGCCAAGTTGGATCTATGAAGGTAGTAAAATGTGGGAAGTAGTGCTCTGTGGCCCTGAGGTTTCTTAGCCCTGATCACAATCTTGGGGTCTGAGTGGCTCAGCAGAGAGTCTGCTTCTCCCTCTCCCTCTGCCCCCTACCCCCACTCATGCATGCTCTCTCTCTCAAATAAATAAATTAAATCTTTTTTTAAAATGCCACTGTGATTTGGTTTGATCATTGAGCAGATGATGACTTGCTTCATGGCTTATCTTGGGCAAGTTACTTAGCATGTCTGTCTCAATTCTTCATGATAAAATGGGAAGAAAGAGGGTACCTACTGTACTGAAGTGGTGGAGATGGTTAGAATCAGTCCATTTTAAAGGTGCTTTGTTCATAGTAAGTACACAGGTTTGTTTTTCTTTATGTACTTATCCTTCATCTGTTTTGAAATCCTTCTATGACTTTCAAAGTAAAGTCTCATGACCCTGCTCTGCCAACCCTTCCCACCTCATCACTTGCCTATCTTTCCTGACTATATCCCAGATGCCTTGACCTTCTCTTAGTGATCCCTGAATGGTCCAAGCTCCATCCTGCCTAAGGATTTTGCATGTGTTGTTCCATCTGCTGGAAATGCTCCCTCCCCCATCCATCCCCTTCTTACTCCTCATCCTTAGACCACATGCTACCTCTCCAGCTCCCAAGCTCTGTTATGTCCTATGTTATCTCTGCATAATACAACCTATACTTTTCCTTTGGACCACTTATCACAGGTATGTAAAATAGGTGACCCTTGTGCATAATGAGGCTTGGGGTCCTTTGTTTTGTTTGACATATTCCTTAAAAATTTCCAGTTTGAGTTACTTTAGGCTGGGGCATGTCCTCTCCAGTCTGCCATAACCCCCACCATTCTCTATTGTCTCACATGCAGATGAGTTCACTTATTAAGTGCGTGCTTCAACCAGACATTTGTGTTTGAAATTCCTGGTGCAATTGCTTGGTTGTTTAGTTTTTCAATAGACTACGGACTGGGAAAAAAAAAAAGACTACGGACTGGGACCCCATCTCTCGTGTTCCCTGCTGAAGCCCCAGCACCTCTACCTGCCAACATATAGAGGGAGCTCAGGAATTATTTGGTGAATGAGTGTATGTCAAATGGGCAGACGTAATAGCTCTATAATTATATCATTTTACAGACTAAGGCCCAGAGAGGCTCAAGGTCACACAGTTGATTAGTAGCAGAGCTAGGGTAGAGCAAATGAATAACAGGTATGTTCTAAAATTCAGAAGGGATATAGCATTATTATTAAAAATATTATCACCATATTTTCCTTCTAAAACCCAAACTCCCCTGCTTTAAAACCCTTTCATTGCCTCCAAAATAAAATTCAATCTCCTTAACCTAGCTCCACCTGACCATCCACCTCTGCCAGCCCCTCTAATGGGCTCCTTCTCTTGTTCCTTCTGGACTCACCCTGTCTTTGTGCCACACATTGAGCTGACTATGGTTCCTTGGTTCCCCCTTGTCCTGCCCACATGCCGTTTCCTTTCTCTGGAATGCTCTTCGAGACTTAGGTTAGGCATCACCATTCCCTGAATCCTTCCCCTGTCATGCCCTCTCTGGGTTCTCACAGTGCCCATACTCATCCCCATCATAGCATTTACCATATTTTTCTGGATGAAGATGCTTTCTGAGTCTTTCTCTCCCAACAGTCTGTGAGTTTTCCAATGGTAAGGAATGTGTCTTAGTTCCTATGTATCCATGGTGCCTAGCCTGGCACAAAGTGAACATGCAGGACATTTGTTAAGTCTCCTTACAATGCCCATGTGTTTCTTTCATGGTCAGTAAATAGTGGGTCTACATCAATGTGAACAGAGGTGAGTGCTTCTTAGCACCGATTTATCATTTCTTTGAGGACAAGATGCTACAACTGAGAATGTAGCCATTCATCAAACCAGCATTCACTGAGAATCATCCAGTACTTGGCATGGCCAGGTGCAGATCCAAATGAGGCTGGATGCCCAACCACAGTGTGCAGGCATGGGACAAGGTGGGGTAACCGGAAGGGTAACCAGATGCTTTCAGTTGGGGGAGAAATGCTGATGGAGGGACCCAGAAGGTCATCATGAAGGAGGAGGCATTGGCTTGTGCCTTCAAGAATAAGCCAGATTTCAAGGGGTGGAGGGGCCTGTGTGGGGAATGGTCAGGAGTAGGGTTTGGGGATTTTAGGGTTACTAAATAGTTCTGTAAGTTGGAAGCACGTTATATATGAAGGAGGAGGTTAATGGGAAGTAAAGTTGGAATCATCTTGGATGCCAGATTAAGGAGTTTAAACTTTATCATGTCGACTATGGGAACATACTCAAAATATGCGACTTCCTGGCCTTGTCACTGCCACTTGTGCCCTCCTTAGACCCCCAAATTCATGATCTTCCCTTAGCCAGAAGAATGACTCGCCCTGAAACCCTTAAATGACTTCACTGAAATGGCTCCTCAGTGCCCTTAGAATAAACAATGGCCTACACCAGTCTGTATACTTCAGCCCTGCTCCTACTTCTCCTTGATCTCCCCCCACCTCTCTCCCCCTTATTCACTTTGCTCCAGCTGTGCAGGTCTGCTCTCTCTTTGTCCAACTCTCCTAGCTCCATCCCAACTTGGTTTTGGCATTTGCTGTGCCCTCAGAAGGTCATGGGATTCCCCAAGATATTCACCATATAGTTCTTAGCCCAAGTGCACTCCCCTCAAAGTCACCCTGACTACTCTATCAAAGGTCACATGTCCACCACACCATGGAACTTCCATTCTAGTGATCTTTGGGGTCTTGTGTCCATTGATAGGAAAGATAGATGGGCTCTTACAATGAAAGAGATCACCACATAGTTGTGGGTAGAGACTGTAAAAATGTCCCCAAGGGATTGTGAGGACAGCTTTCAGAGGCTAGCTAGTCCTGTTGCCTCCCTATGTCAGAGAACTCTTTCTGCAATGACCCTGGCAGATTTTGCCTCCACTGGCACACACCTCTGGTGACAGGGAGTTCTCTACTTTACCTTCTGGATGCCTAATTCTGATTGCTAGAAAAGACTTCCTTATATTGACCCAAAATTTGTTTTCCTGGAATTTCTACCCCTTGGTCCTAATTCTCCCCATTGGTGCCCCAGAGAACACATTTGTTCCCTCTTTGTTGGGACAGCCCTTCAGGTATCTGGAGATGATTCAATGCTCTCAAAATTGTTTGTCTTAGCTCTGATTCAAATCTCTCCCTAAGTTCCATCCTACTTCTCTAGCCACTTGCTATTTAGCTCTTCTTTTCCTGCCCACCCCTTAAAATTGGTGCCTTCCAGTTTTACACCTGGGCTTGCTTGCTTTTTTCTTTCTCCCTTCCTTCCTTCCTTCCTTCCTTCCTTCCTTCCTTCCTTCCTTCCTTCCTTCCTTCCTTCCTTCCTTCCTTCCTTCCTTCCTCCAAACAATCTCTCCTCTACTCTCATGTTTCTGTGGCCTTCTATATGCTGAGGACACCTGTACCAATATTTATGACTTGAAATTAGCTCTAACTTTCTACATATATTTGCTCCTAAAGGCTCTCCACTCAGATGGCTTACAAATATCTCAGATTCAACCAACTAAGACTACGCTGGTCTCCATGTTCCATCTCCACTGAATTTGTTCCTCCTGTTAGGTTCCTCATCTCTGTGAAAGGTACCTCCATCTCTGGGTCACCCTAGCTACCAACCTGAACATCATCTTTGATTGTTCTTTCCATGTTCCCTGTCAACCAGCCCCTACATCCCTCTAGTCCCCTCTAGCCTGGCCACTGTCCCTCACCTCTCAGTATCTTTGGTCTGGACATTTCGGACAGCCCCAGATCTCATCATTCTGTGCTTCCAGCATTCCAAGTCTGCCAATTCATTCTGCATTCGCTGATGCTCCCAATCCAATAATGCCATTCCCAGTGGCTCCTCCATCTCCTGGCTCACAAGATCTTCCACAATCTCCTCCCTTCTGACCTTTCTCACCTCTCATCCCCAGCAATACTCAAACTGCCAGCGGTTTCCTGAAGACACCATATGTCTGAGCCTCTCTGCATGTGGTTCTGTTAGCCTGGAATACCTTTCCTCTCCCTTTTGGCATGGAGAACTCCTTCTATCCTTAAATGCCAGTATAAAGATCTCTTCCAGAACCTCGGAACTGTTCATCTCCATCCTCTACATCTAGCAGATCTCCTAGTTTTGGGTGTCAGCCCCAGATCTGGCATCCACCCCTTCTTCTGTAATTATCCATTTATCTGCCTGCCCTTCACCTCTGAAGTTGGAGGGCTTTGCAGCAGAGGGCTATCGTGTAAGGTTTGAAGACTGATGGTTTTCTCCATGATTCTTCTCCAGTACCCAACACATTAATATCCAATGGAGAAATGGGGCAGAGGCCGGGCCAGAGAATGTGGATGTCTTTCCCTGGGCACAAGAGTTGGGCCTCTTATTTCAGACCAAGGCAACTTGGCCCACTCCTCCAGCCTGGGCATGGAAATCTGACAAATGTGCACGACCTGCCCTTGACTCCCTGACAACCTCTCACCCAGAGTGGGGACGGCACAATGAGATATTCATTCCCGTCCTTGCCCTCGCCCCACTTGCACGCGTCTGCAAGGTGCTGCTTCCCTGGGGCTTACCGAGCAGCGGCAGGAACAGAGCCTCATACGTTTCATAGGAATCGTAGTCCATGCTCACAACGTGGGGAGCAGGTGCTGAAGAGTGTGCGTGAATGTGTGCGCGTGTGTGTGCGTGTGTGTGCGTGTGTGTTTGTGCTTCCTTGCGCTGGCGTATCGGAGTATCAAAAAACAAATTCCAAATTCTGCAGGAGACTCAAATGGCAAGCTTGGAAGCAGCTGTTGCCAAGACTACAGACGCTCTGCGCTGATTGGCTGAGCGCTGCCACGCTCTCATAGTCCGAGGGAGGGGGAGGGTTGAGGGACGGACCCTCCCACTCCCAAACGCCGCGTAACCCTGCTCCTTTTGTGGGTCCCGGGAGGCAATCGGAGCCGTGCAGAATTCCTGGCTTGGCGAAAGACAGGATTTCTTAGTATGGCCCAGTAGTCCCCGAATCTGGAGTAATAAATCCCTGGTTTTCCTGAAAACTGTAGGATCTTCAGCCGGTCTCCACATCTTTCATTTTCATCCAAGAAACAACCCCGGCCTCCACCAGAGGGGTTGTAGGAACCCAAGAGTTTTGGCCAAATAGAGGCAGTATGCTTTGCCCCCTAATGACAGGGTGCTATGGTTTGGAAATACAGAACCTGATAACAAGAATATTAATAATATACACTTGAGATGCCCATCAACAGATAAATGGATAAACAAAATGTGCTCTGTCCACACCATGGAATGTTATAAAAAAGAGTGAAGTACTGATGCATGCTACCACACAGATGAACCTTAAAAACGGTAAGCGGAAGAAGCCAGACACAAAAGATATGCCCAGAATAGGCAAATCTATAGACCTAGAGAGCAGATTGCTAATTGCCAGGGGCTGGAGAGAGGTGAGTCGTGTGGCTTTGGGTTTGACTGCTAACATGCATGGGGTTTCTTAACGTGTTGGATGTGTTTTAGTTAGTGATGTTGGCTGCAGAACACTGTTGAGTGTACTAAAAACCATTTAGTTGTATACTTTAAACATGATTGAATGATGAATTTTACATCGTGAATTTTGTCCCAATAAGCGAAGTTTAAAAAACAGGCACTTGAGTGCTCACTCTGCATAAGGTACCATCCTTCACTGAATTGTATTGTCTTTGTGTCCCTCCCCAGAACGGAGCTTTGCATTTAGTAAATAATATTTTGAGGATTCTTAAATAAAGACATGATGGGATGTTATAAAGTGGATGTTTGCCTTGAGGGGGGATGTGGCCAGTTTTCCCATTCTCTGGTCAAAATCCATTCTCTCTCTAAAAACTGAAACTAGTTCATGAAAGTGGAAACAACCAACTAGCCCCACCGTACACTCCACCCTACAACAAAGGTAGTTTCCCTAACAACTTGTTTTTCATTTATTCAGTCAATTTAATTTTCCAATTATACCCTAAAATGGCAATTGGTACTTGAGACTTAACTTGGGATTTCTTGTGATTGTTTGGTGAGTTCTTTCTAAGATAAATGTTTCAGTATTTGAGCTACATTACAGTACCTCTATTAAAAATGGCACAAGGGGCGCCTGGGTGGCTCAGTCAGTTAAGTGTCTGCCTTTGCCTCAGGTCAAGATCTGGAGGTCTCAGGATATAGCCCCACATTGGGCTCCCTGCTCAGTGGGGAGCCTGCTTCTCCTTCTCCCTCTGCCCCTCCCACTCATTCGTGTTCTCTCTCAAATAAATGAATAAAATCTTAAAAAAAAAAAAAAGGGCACAAAACTTAAAATGTCCTGTCCTCCAGTTGGAGATAAGAGATGGGTAAATGTTTGAGCTTTCACAATAGGGTCAAGGTAAAATGCATGAGCCAGAAGCTGATACTCTGAAACAAAGCTGCAGGTAGATATTCACAGGTTATCAAATGGATGCTGGGGTCAAATCTCTAATTCCGAAAAGCCAGCACAGAACCATCAAGTACACATGATGACGAAAGAACCTGTCATCTTTTTTTAGTAAAAATATTAAGTGCCTAATGTACCCTGTAATATCTTTTCCTACATATTTGGCTGCAAACTCTTTGCATCTTATGTAACAACTGTGTTATTGGATTTTTATAGAAAGAGAACAGAAAGTCTAATCTTTCCTTAAGAAACATCAATAGAGGGCAGCCCCAGTGGCTCAGAGGTTTAGGGCCACCTTCAGCCCGCGGTGTGATCCTGGAGACCCGGGATCAAGTCCCACGTCAGGCTCCCTGAATGAGGCCTCTGCCTGTGTCTCTGCCTCTCTCTCTCTGTGTGTCTGTCATGAGTGAATAAATTAAAAATCTTAAAAAAAAAAAAAAGAAACATTGATATAAATCTGCTTTGTATTATTGAGAGTTTACGAAAGTTTTTTTTCAACATCAGATCACATTTTATTATTGGAAAAGACATTTACATTTTTAGGATTTTTGTCAAATAACAATTTATTTTTATTTATTTATTTTTATTTAACAATTTATTTAAAAAAAAAAACAAACTCAAAACATGTCCTAGTACGTTCAGTAGCAAAGATCTAGCAGCTTTATAGACATTAAGAAAACCTGCATTATGTTTCCAGTTGGACTAATTAAATCTGGTTGGTTGTGCTTAATGGAGCTCTTAAGAATCAAATGCAAAGTAACGTACAGAAAATGAGTTTGAAAATTTCAGAGAATTTTAAGACAGACTTAATTTTTCATGATTTTCCCAAAGCCAGTCATGATATTTATTTAACTTATGGTCTTCAGGGTGTACCTGGAAGAAATATAACACATTAGGAGATAGAGGCCTTACCTAAGTTTGTCAGAAATACATTTTTTAAAGGTATGGGAGGGGAACAATATATCAACAATATGATAGCCTATACCTGAAAATTAGAACCTTCAACCTAACTGGATTCATGAATGCTTAAAATTGTATCTTACATTAAGGTAATCTTTCACAAAATACTTTCCAATTCAGTACTGATCTTCACCATGACATACCACGCAGGGTGGTGATAACATGAGTCAAGTATTAATATACCATTTTCCAGTAGGAAGTTATAGACCTGAGAATTACATGGATTACTC
This sequence comes from Vulpes lagopus, assembly GCF_018345385.1. Taxonomy (NCBI): domain Eukaryota; kingdom Metazoa; phylum Chordata; class Mammalia; order Carnivora; family Canidae; genus Vulpes; species Vulpes lagopus. Next base: position 52,505,239 of record NC_054830.1, read on the forward strand.
AGGTCACAATAAATGGTGGAGCAGGGATGGGTTTCACCAGACCTGCTGGCTGAATGCTTTAGGGCAAGTCACGGACCAAGAGGGCAGTGTACCAGGCCACCTGGCAGTACCCGCCAGCTGCCAGGACACCTTCTGGTTATCCGTGGGCATGGCATACCAAATTGACTGGGTAGCTAAAGTAGGCCCCATTGACCACAAAACCAGTCTGAGACCAGTAGGAGAAATACAACAAGCATACATTCCAAACCCAAACCTGCTGTTTTCTTTCAGTGGTATATTTCTGAAGGCTAGTAGGACTGTGACAGGAGAACCACGTCAGGCTTAGACTATGCATGAATGAGAATAACCGCACAGGGCTGGAGGTCAGTCAGAGGCCAAACCAAGGAGTCTTTATGGAGTTGGGAGTGTCTATGGATCCTCTCTCACTGTTGTCAATAGCCCCATGCCACCACTTGCCCCTCAAGCTTGGAACAAAACTTGTTGTGATGGTGATAGTACATGTGCCCAAGAAATAGTTTAGTTATAAGGATGGACTTGTTTTGCCTCCCAGACAAAATGTGTTGGACATACGGCTGAGAGTAGGCCTTACCTGCTTCCACTCATTGATGCAAAAAATTCGGTAAGAGTCATTGCCGTATTTGCCAATCCCATGAAGCTCAATCGGATACCTCCACTGCTTTGTTAGATATTCATCTGAAAATACAACACCTCACGTAGCAGGTCAACCTCTAGAAAGATACTTTCCCTAAATATGTGGAGATGCAGAGCTGGATGGTGACAACAGCAGAAAGGGACAGCAAAAAATCTTTCCTAACAACCCCAGTTCTGATGGTTCTTTCTTCTGAATTCCCACAGCACTCATCTGAACCTCTCACCTGCCACTTATTACCCAATATTATTTTGGGCTGTGCTAACTAGACAAGAGGCAAAGACCTTAAGGTCAAGGGGGCTTTCTGCTTCACTGCTTCCCCTAATCCTGCCAAGATGGCCACAGTGTTGGGCAAAGATTTATTGCTTGGGTCAATGAAAGACTGTGGTTTGGGGCAAGTGGACTGTTTTTAAATGCCTTCAGTGCTTGAGCTGAATAACCTCTATTAATGTAGTATTCGAGGCCATTAAAGTTTAAGGTGTGGCTCTCTTAAATAGGCACAGTGTATGTTCTTTCCTTTGGGCATAAAGGAAAAGTACCTGAGAACTTGATAATGGTTTTTGCTCGAAGATCGTAGAGACCAAGTGGTTTAAGGAGTTCTGATACATCTCTCCAATCTGCAGTTCTTGCTACTTCAGCCGAAGGGTACTTCTCTAGAAACTCCCAGAGCACAGGGATTGCCATTTTGCCTGGGAAGTAAAAGTAACTGTGATTACAAGCCTCCGGATGGATTGTTTTTAAGTTCAGGTACTTCCTCATCTAGAAATCTCATATAGAGGGTTTTCTTTTTAAACCTCTGATGAGAAGCCATTACTTGAATCGGTGACCACCTTCAGAGTCAAAAGCTAACATTATTGGTTATTTGGCTAATAGGCTAAATCATATAGATACTTAGCCTTGCCTGATTATTAGTTTTCAAATAATCCAGTCATCAGATAACTAGTATAAAAGCATAAAGAATACAAAGTGCCAATGGCAATAAAGAAAGTACTCAATAAAAAAGAAATGCTTTTACACACGGCAGAGGGTGGAGGAATGTTAAGTAACTGGTTTTCACGGCTGACCGAAGAAACTAATTTGCAAGTAGAAAATAAATGCCAATAGTGCTAAAAAGGCTCTGGATGTATTTAGTTTAACCTCTTCATAGGTGAAGAGTTTGAGCGCTGAAAGGAGAAGTCCTTGCCTGAGGTCACATAGAGTCAAACTTAAACTTGAACTCAGACCTCTTAATGAATCCAGTGCTCTTTCTCCCCATTATACTGTCTCTGAAATAAAGATTAAAATAATCTACAAACCTGAGGTCCGATTGAGGAATATGGTAGCAATGAGGAGCTTCCATGGATCATGGAAAAGTGTTTCTTGCACGAGATTAAAAGGTGACCGGGGAGGTGTCCACTTCTTAAAAGCTTTGCGTCGTGGGGGGCTAAGAACTAAACAAACATACCACATCAGAGCTGCACACCTGAAACAGATTTAAAATCTGATTTTCTGATTGGGAAAGGGATACCTTCTTTGTTATATTTGCTGGAAAAATATAGGCTTGTTTTCCTTTTTTCTATTTGTGTCCGTGGAATTGTATCTTCTGAAAAAGAATAATGAACATTGTTTATAGAAGCTATGGCTTAGCCTAGAGAAATATTCAGGGGTGCAAATAACACACTACTATTATAAAGTGTTTAGTACTTGCCAGGCACTATTCTAAGCACTTTACAAAAATTAACCAGCTCAATCCTACTAATGACCTACAAGCTAGGTACAGTTTACTTTCGCCTCACAGATAAGGACATTGAGTAAAGATAAATTAAGTAACGTGGAAAAAAAAAATTAAGTAACGTGGCCAGGGTTCCACAGCTAGTGTCTGAGCTGAAATTCAAATCCAGGCTTCTGAGTCCATAACTTTAACCACTCTGTTAACACTAGTACTCTGTGATTTATGTTCAGAGTTCCTAGTACTGAAAAATTAGAAATAATATGGAATACTTTAAATTATGACACGTTTGTACAATGTGGTCATTAAAACATTTTGAGACTACATCATGCATATTTTCTCCCACTTAACTTTTAAGTGCAAAAATAATATTCTATATATCACAATTAAAAAAGAATACAGAGTGAAATAAACCAAAATGGTATGTTTGTTGCTAATCTTTCTTTTCTCCCTTAATTTTCTATATTTTCCAAAATTTCTGCAGTGAATGCTTTTACACTTAATAAAAAAACAAAAAAGGACACAGACGAAACAGAGCTTTCCAAAAAACCTAAGATTTGGACATTGGAATACTGAGAACATGATCTACTCAGAAGTTCAGTTAATGTAACAAAGACTATTTGACCAGCATTATCGGGCTTCCCAAGTTTCTAAAATCACATTTAATACCCTCCAAAGCCTTACCCTCTAAATTTGAATGTCAGTTATTAATACCTTGCATTTGTATAGCGTGAAGCCATCTTTTTCACTTCTCATTTTACTTTGCAATATTCTTGATATGAAAAACTAGACTGGTGAGGATTATAACCTCTATTTTACAGATAAACAAACTAAGGCTTAGAAATTAAACAATAATCCCAAAATGAGAGTGGGACTGACTACAGATTGGGATAGGCATCCAGCTTTCCAGATAATCAGCTGTTTTTTTTGCTATTCTCGTTCAAACAGGCAAAGCCTAGTAGAAAGTAAAAGAAGAGAATAAAGGAAACTGCTCTTACTAGTTACCTGATAATTTCTTCTGTGGATTCCTATAAATAATTATTAACTAGTGTCTTTTGTTACTAGGAGACTGAAGCTCAGTTTCCCTGGCAATTTCCAACTAAGCCAATGGGAAAGTGTTTACAATTCCACTGGACAAAACTAAGAGTACTTCATCTTGTCTTGAGAACTTCTTTATGTATAGGATGAATAGGATACTTCCATTTTGGTCACGAAAGTATGTTTTTAATATTTTATTTGCCCACTATAAAGCTACACAAACCTCAAAGCTCTAAGAAGCTTAAAGTATTTAAAGGACAGACTTGAGTTCTTAAGCAGTTCCTAGGTATATACGGTCATCTTCCATTAAAGGGAAAGGAATTCCAGTCACAACAAAAACATAAAATCATGAGTGGGACAGAGAACAGGAATCAAGTCTAACCCCTTGCTCCACCAATTTTCCCTGGCTGTCTCCCAACATGACTTTAAGTAAAATTCTTCTTCTTTTTTAAAGGAGTTATTCATTATACCATAATGGCATAATGAATAACTAATACAGGGCTGCTCAAAGGACTTCTTTTTATTTTTTATTCACTGAGGTATTATAAAGGCAAAACTGCTAAGCTCCAAACTCTGTATTAAGAGCATATTACAAATAATAGATGAACTATGTGATTACAGTTTTGAATTATTTAGAGCTCTAAAACACTTTAGAGAAGCATTACATTATAATAGAAGATAAAAATGACTATGATATGTACAAAATGAAATTGGAAGTCATACATCAGGAATAAATAATGGGAGTGGTGCAAAAGAGTAGACACTGAATATTCTCAACCAGTTTACACATTAAAAGGAGTCTTCCTCAAACCTTTTCACAAGTGAAGCCTTTCATTTTCCCTAAAGGCATAATATTATTACTGGCTGGAAAGAAAATGGGAAGAGAAAGCACTGTTGAGGAGAGTCCCAGCTGTCACACCAGGGAGAGATGGTAGCAGCTGTAAATGGCACACTTCTCCTTAGCTGGGAGTATCAAGGTAGTAGGCAGCCAATTCCCTCTATGTTGGAGCAAAGGGTTTAAAGATTGGTTAAATAAGGTACTAGGATCAATTGGTAGAATGTATTAGATATTTGGTTCTATTTCTTCATTCTGTTCCCACATCCTAACAGTACAGACATAAAACCTAGTATCTGGAAGTATAAACTTATCACACGCTCATTAGCAGCTTTAGTGCTCTGAATACCTTGACATATTTTCACAGAAACAGAATCTTTCTCAGTTTGTGAGCAGCTGTTGTCCATTTCAGAGCCACATTTTAAAATGTCAGTATGCAAATGTTCCTTCCTTTCCCCAACTTCTACTTTTGATTTTATTTCCTCAGATTCTAAAAAGGTTTCCTGACATTTCTTGTTGTGTTCTGCTTCTTCGGTTGAACATAATTTGTTTATAAAGCCAGAAGTTACTTGTTCAAAGCAAAAATTTGATCCTGAACTCAATGATTGTTCTTTTACAAGTCTCTTTTCTTCATTAGTCACACTGAGGGTCTTGTTGCTTGCTCCAGCATCAGAAATGGAGAGTGTTTTATCAAGCCGACTTTCTCGTGCAACAGGTTCACTTTCAGTATCTGCCTTTTTATACTCAGATTTTCTTTTCTTATTACTTTGAGTAGAATCTGGAGGACCCTTCCGGCACCTTGTTTTAGTTTTCTTAATTCGAATTTCTTTCAAAACAGTCACCTTTCCTTTGGACTTTCTAACTTTTCTGGAGTCAACATCATTAACACCTTCATCTTCTTTAGAATTAGACAGTCTTCTGCTCTTTTGCAATTCCAAACTACCACTTGGTAGAGGAAAGACATCTTTTTTCCACCTGCTTCGTGTCCTGAGGTTCCGGTTTGAACTGTTACTCTCATTTTGCATTTGGCATGTCACGGGTGCTAGCCTGCAGTCTTTATATCTGGACTTGATGCTGCCCCTTTTAGAAAGAACACTAAAATCAAAATCTTCTGGCGTAAGAGAAGTCTCTTCATTTTTGTGAAGATACTTAGCAAGTGAACTTTTGGATCTGAACTTCAGTCCTTGTGGGCTAGAAAATGATATTAAAGAAAATTTATTGCTAGTAAATAAAAGTGACTTTTAAAAAGAATTGGACCACATTTCAGATTTTAATTAATAATTTCCAAATGTCTCCATGGGTATTTGTCATTTGAATTTTTTTTAAAGTGATAAAGTGGTACTTTTAAATAGTTTCCTCTGTGATAGTATAAAATAATTTTACAATTATTTACAAATTTACAAATTTAAGGGCAACCATTTGCAGTAGAAGATGTATACATGTCCCCAAATCACTTGACATAACTAACCGGTAACACTCAAGGAATAGATTCTATAACTATAACTATTCTAAAACTATTGTTTTCTGGTAAGAATAGAAAAAAGCCAGGGCAGCCCGGGTGGCTCAGGGATTTAGCGCCACCTCCAGCCCAGCACCTGATCCCGGCCTGCTTCTCCCTCTGCCTGTGTCTCTGCATCTCTCTCTCTCTCTCTCTCTCTCTGTGTCTCTCCTGAATAAATAATTTTATTTAAGATTTTATTCTTTAAAAAAAAAAAAAAAAAAAAAGAATAGAAAAAAGCCAAGATTCCTGTGATGCTTTCCTACTACCTATCTAGATAAAATGATTTGGCTGTACTATCTGTACCACCTTGCAATACTCACCTGATAAAATACACATCATATCTTCCTGCTGTTTTCCCTGATAACCTTTGCTTCACAACTCTTTCCCATCCACATGGGACAGTCTTATGGCATTCGGTTATTGTAGTATCACCAGTCTGAGCAGAAACCATGGATGCTTGCAGCAGGGGATTACACTCACTGTTGCTTTTTATCAGCACTTGTTTCTCATCTTCTCCCACTCTTTCTGATCCCAGAGTACCAACTTCTTCACTGAAAAAAACACAGTCGGAGTGATTAGCTCATTTAAAATTTATTTTCCTCTACTTATTCAATTTCAACCCATGGCAGAGCAGGAACCATATGGACTATTTAGACTACAGGAGAGATTAAAGTCAGCATGTACAGTCTTATGCTATGTATCTTCCTGTCCTCCAACATGGCTTATTTAGGGTTGGAAGTCTCTGCACAATGAAAAGCTCAAGATATTCCCTAGAAACTTTTTGTTGCTGTTAATCACTGAATAGGGCTATTATACATAAATTTCTGGTGACATTTGGCATACATTTAAAAATATGAACCAATAGGTGAGCTCATAACCTGGGATCAACAGAACTGCTTAAAGTCAATGAGACACCCTCCTTCTCCCCAAATAAGTGAGGTAAAAATTTTATATATATCTGCAGTCTTCTGGGGGAGAGTGTCTATTACTTTCTTCTTTGGAGGTTGTAACAAAAAGGTAAATACTTTCTGGTAAGAGTCTTCAAATCTCTTCTACTCTCATGATAACCTTGTGTGGTAGGTAGGACAAAAGTTACTCTAATTTTATTGACAAAATTGAGTGACAGGAAGATTTAAGTTACTTGCAAAATTGATAGCAGAACCTGGCTCCACTAAATCTTGGTCTACTACTTCTCCCCCTGTAATATCATTCAAAACTTCAGTAGTATGTATCCTAATCACTACATCACATTTTAAAAGTTGGATGGGTCTATAGAGATATCTAACCCAACTTCTTTTCTATGAATAGGGAAGCTAAGCAAGAGCTAGTGGCTAGAATTTGAATCACTTCTAATGATTCTAATTCTAGAATTACTTCTTCTTAAGTAATTTGAGGTTAATTTTGGGGAACTGGGTGGATCTTAAGAAATTATGTAGTTCACATTTTAGGAACAAGGAAACTGAAGCCTGGTGAAAACAGGAGAAACTTTAAAAGTCAACAGACTGGGTTTAAATTGCAACTCTATCATTTGCTAGCTATGTGTCCAAGAGCAAGTTCCTTAACCTCTAAATGTCTTCTTGTTGCATCTGTAAAAAGGAGGTAATACTTTTTTTTTAAGGTAATTCTGAGGATTAAATTTTGGAAAAAAGATAAATCATCTCAGCCCCTTATCCCACATATACAAGTACTGTATTCGAAACAAGACTGTGGCTATCTTTAACTTTTTTCCCCCCTTTTTAAAGACTTTTCTATTTACTTGGGGGGGGGGCGGGAAGCTCAAGCAGGGCCAACAGCAGAGTAGGAAGCCCCATGCGGGGCTCGATCCCAGGACTCTGGAATCATGCCCTGAGCTGAAGGCAGACGCGTGACCCCAACTGAGCCACCGGGCGCACCTGTAACTCCCTATAGGATCCATTTTGTGGGCACCATGGGCTGCGTAACATGACATCTCCAAGGTCTTCCCAGGATCCTCCAATCCAAGCTGACCTCTCCTTGCTCCCCGTGCACAAAAGCTCCCTCGTCATCCCGGCTAACGAAGCAGGATGCACTCCAGGGCTGAACCCGCTGGAAGAGGTCCTGAGCTACAGCCAAAGCTCCGAGTAACTAACCCTGACAGATCTCAAGATCTGTCGAGGCCCACCCGCCGTCTACCCACCCTCCCCCCGCTCCCATTTTACAGATGGTGAAAAGGAGTCCCGAAAGGGACCATCACTTGCCGGAGGTCCCAGGGCCGGTCTGGGGCCAAGCGCTCAGGGGAGGTGACCGAGGGGGCAGCTCCGCAGTCCCCCATGCTCGCACTCTCCATCCCAGCCATGCCCTTCCAGGGGGCTTCAACGGCAGCAACGGGCCGAGAAGCTGCCACGCCCTCGGAGCACAGTGGACTCAGAAGCAAAACTCCTTCAGTTCAGAGCACTAGGCTGAAACCAAGAGCGGAAGGTGGGGAAGCCTGTCAGGCTCCACCGCAGCTCCTCAGCCGCCCCTCGGCCAGGCCGCCATTTCCACGGTTCAGCCAATCAAATCCTCGGTCGCGGATGACGTACCGCTCCCCGCCCTCTCCCGCCGGTCGCGCGCGCCCTCGTTGCGCAGACTCCTCTTGCGCTCCTTGCGGTCTCGGCTTTTGCTCCTTTCCTAGCCCTGCCTTTTAGGCCTGCGCACTCGGAATTCGGCCGAGCCCACGAGGCTCACTGCGCATGTGCGTTGCTAGGGGTAGCGCAGGTAGCCAAAGGGGCTGGTGGAGTGGGGCCTGTTGCTGAGGCGGGAGGAGGGGCCTGAGGCGTGAGGGAAGCCGCGATGAGGGCCGTGTTGACGTGGAGGGATAAAGCCGAGCTGTGGTGAGCAGCGGGATAGTCCGGGAGGAGCGGGAGGCTGAGCGCTGGCGGGGTTGGCGGGAACCATTGCGGGAACCCCCGTGGTTGCCAGAGGCAACGGGCCCGCGGCCTGGGCTGAGGGCCCTGAACCTCGGGTCTGAGCGACTGCAGGGTGGCCCTCCTACCCCTTTGCGGATGGAGAAACTGAGGCCTGGAGAGGGAGCGGCGGGGGTGGGGGTGGGGGCTGTACGACGCGTGAGGCTGTGGCCGGTGGAGGCGATTTTACACAGAATCACAGTCTGGGCCTGTCGGAATCCTTCCCGGCTTCATCTTATTTCCCGTGACAAGGTTCCTCAAAAGCGTCACAATTTTTTGCCACATGCATGTAGGACCCAAATTCTTGGTTACCTGGCGTTTTTCTCCCACGCATCACCGATGTTCACTCAATTGTGATTGTGCACACTTTATGGTTTTACAAGGAAAGAAACTTTACTGCTCCATATTTGAAAGTATCACTTGCTGTGAGATACATGGACAGAGTTGGGAGAAACAAAAACGGTGGTGATAGGTTGTAGCGCCAGACCGTGGCTGGGACGCCTTTCGGCCTCTGGTGCGTCCTGGAGAGCCGGGCGCTTAGCCAGCGAGGTCCGAGGGGTGCTTGAGGTGAAAAGCATCAGAAGCTTGGAACCAGAATCAAAAGAGAATGCCTTTCTCGTCTCAGGAGTCGATGTTAATGTCCTATGTCTTTTTTTTTTTTTTTAAGATTTTATTTATTTATTCATGAGAGAGAGAGAGAGAGGTGGAGACACAGGCAGAGGGCGAAGCAGGCTCCCTGCGGGGAACCTGATGTGGGACTCGATCCCAGAACCTGGGGATCATGACTGGAGTCAAAGGCAGAGAAGCTCAACCCCTGAGCCCCCCGGGGTGCCTTTAATGTCCTATTCGATTTTCATCAGCTAAAACCATCCTACAATGAAACCTTTTAGGAAATTGGATAGTTCTTATTGGATAGTTCCTCTCAACCTGACCTTGAAAATCTTCCTAGCTGATCTTTACAAGCTTCATGATGCAGCCTCTGTTTTGGCCACTGGAATGGGACCTTTGCCATTCCCTCTCTTGTCTTTGCTTAGTCATTTCTGCGTGCAGAAAGCATGCCTTCTTTCCTCCTCTCCTCACATTAAAATCCTGAATATTCTATAGTGCTCCCTTCGATTATGGTTTCTCTCTCGCCTGTGCTCTGCACTAGTAATAGCTAATGCTTACTACACGCCAGGTCCTGGGTAAGAACCTCGTGTCTTTTATCTCACTGTCATTCTACAACAGCCCTCTGAGGTAGGTACTGTTCCTCTATTTTACTTAAAAACTGAAGCACAGAGAGACTGAAGCACAGAGAGAGGGTAACTAATTCGCCAAGGTCACACACACAGCAAGTAAGTGGTGGAGCCAGCTTTTTTCTCACTCCAAAGCCAATACTGTTAGCTACTGCCTTAATTTTTCCGCATGTTGGGGATCCCTGGGTGGCTCAGCGGTTTCGCACCTGCCTTTGGCCCAGGGCGTGATCCTGGAGTCCCGGGATCGAGTCCCACGTCGGGCTTCTTGCATGGAGCCTGCTTCTCCCTCTGCCTGTCTCTCTGCCTCTCTCTCTCTCTCTCTCTCTCTCTCTCTTATAAATAAACAAAAATAAATCCTTAAAAAAATTTTTTTCCCTCATGTTACAGAGGTTGCAAGCCCAAATGCCTGCAAGAAGCAGGCGAGCAATATAATGGAACATGTTTATTTGCATCTTTTTTTTTTTTTTTTAAGAATTTATTTATTCATGAGAGACAGAGAGAGGGGCAGAGACAGGCAGAGGGAGAAGCAGGCTCCATGCAGGGAGCTCGATGGGGGACTTGATCCCGGGACTCGATCCCAGGACTCCAGGATCAGGCTCTGGGCTGAAGGCGGCGCTAAACCACTGAGTCACCCTAGCTGCCCCTGTTTATTTGCATCTTAAACTCAAGGAATTGTCTGTCTGTGCTAGGAGTATTCTGCGATTCTACACCCCACTTCTCTTGAAACGAATAGCCCTACCAGTATATCTTTCACTTCTACTTTTATTATTATTGTTAAAAATTTTATATATTTATTCATGAGAGACACAGAGCACAAGAGAGAGAGGCAGAGACACAGGCAGAGGGAGAAGCAGGCTCCATGCAGGGAGCCTGAGGTGGGACTCGATCCCAGGTCTCCAGGATCACACCCTGGGCTGAAGGTGGCACTAAATCGCTGAGCCACCTGGGCTGCCCCACTTCTACTTTTAATAGAAATTTGGGTTTAAAAAAATTCTTTGGGGCGCCTGAGTGGCTCAGTTGGTTTAGTGTCTGACTCTTGATTTCAGCCCAGTTCTTGATCTCAGGGTCCTGAGTTCAAGCCCCATGTTAGACTCCATGCTGGGCATGGAGCCTACTTAAAAAGAAATAATAAAATAAAAAATAAATTAAAAAATTATTTTTACTTTTTTCTTAACTCTATTATGAAAGTACCCACCACAAGCTGCTGATACCTAGCACCTTGAACATTTGACTTTGATGTCAGAGAATAAGAAGGAGTGGCAAGGAGTATGGCAAACTAGAGATCTCATGCTCTGCCGAAAAGGGGCAGCTTTTGCTCAGCTCCTGTCAATTACTATCCTGCAGGAACTTGGCCTAGTGTGCCCAGATCTTCCTGTTTAACCAAAAGCTATGAATTTGGATTTTTATGTGAAATGCCCTAATTTTTAAGTGTTGGCAACTAATCTAAGACCGAAATAAAACACCATGTGGGCCAAACAAAATATTTGCTGGCTAGATACAGCCTGATTTGCTCCCAGTTTTCAACCGCTGGCATAGAATTTTGTTCATTCCTCTCTTGTGGCACTTAGAATGTGTCTAGTTTAAGAGTTATTGTGCATCTGTTTATCCCAGAAGTCTATAAACCCCTTAAAAGCAATGGCTGCTACTTACTCATTTCTTTTTTTTTTACTCATTTCTTTTTTTTTAAAGACTATTTATTTATTTATTTATTTATGAGACCCATAGAGAAAGACAGGCAGAGACACAAGCAGAGGGAGGAGCAGGCTCCATGCAGGAAGCCCAACATGGGACTCGATCCTGGGTCTCCAGGATCACACCCTGGGCTGAAGGTGACTCTAAACTGCTGAGCCACCCAGGCTGCCCCTGCTTATTCATTTCTTTTTTTTTTTTTTTTTTTGCTTATTCATTTCTAAGTCATACTCCAGATCCTAGACAAATCAGTGTTTGGTGTGACTATTTGATGGATAGATGTATTCATGAATAAGTGAGTGAATGAATAATGAGTGAAGATTGGTTATTTGGGTTTTGGCCCATTATGGGTTTGAAACAACGTATAAGATTAGGGACTATAGGGGTCCTATAGACCAGCAATCCTGGTGGCAGCTACATATGCCAGCTGGAAGCCCAGAATAAGATAAAACAAAAAAAGTATTTAAAAATAGGGGATAGTAGAACTGAGAGACTCCAGATGTCTAAGATTAGTCCTTTACCACTAAACCAGCCACTGTCTCCTGGTCTGCTTTTTGATTTCCAGTCTAAACTTCATGTGGTATCAGGATTTCTCATTTTTAGTCCTGCTACTCTAATCCATTATTCTACCTCATAATCCGAGATTGACTCCCAGTTCCCTTCCACATAAGATTGTGTATTTAACTAGGTAGCCCTGCTCATCCTCCCTGCTCACCCACTGCTTGCTAACATTTAACTTATGCTTTCCCCTTCAGCTGAAAACTCCCGTTTTCCTATCCAAAACTCTTTCCAAATGCTCTTATTCTTCCCTGAACTCTCTCCTTTCCTCCTTAAAAGCACTGCTCCAGGTTTATCTCAACTATGATGCCTTATTTGAATAGCCTACCTTATTCTAGTCAGGACAGCATCTGCTATTACCCTCCAGTTACATCAGCTAGTATTTACTGAGTGCATGCTATAGGCTAGACAGCGTTTTTATCCATTATTTTATTTAATCTCTACGACAACAGGTTGGGATTGTTACCCCCATTTACAGATGAAGAAAATGAGACTTAAAAAGGTGACATAAATTGCCTAAGACTTAAAGCAAGTAACTGTGCCTGGGTCAAATTGTGCAGGGTTTGGAGAGGCACCTTGGGACTTCAATTTTTAAAGTAGGGTGGACAAAAGGTTGGCAGAGGACAATTTGCAGTATTTGCCCTCTGTCTTTCTGCAATGGAATTTGACAGTGTATCTTTCTCTTAAAAGAGAGAGAGCCATCCTTTATACAATAAACTGCCTGCAGACTGGTGAGCTCTCCAGCCCTGGGAGTGTTCAGAGGTTGGATGGCCATCTTATAGGGAATTAGTGCCACAATAGGGGAGCTGGACTACCTGACAAGTTTTAGGGTCTTTCCCAATTCTGAGTTTCTGTGATCTTGTCAACCTTGAAAACAAAACAGCCAATTATTTTACCAGTAAAGTGGGTTCATTCAGGAATAGGAGAGGAATAGCAATTTGGAAGAAAGCTATGGTGAAACACTCACACTCAGAAAACAAGGGAGAGGAACACTCTTAGACGAAAGGAGGAAGTTGGGAGGGGCCATTATAAACAAAAAGTCCATTGGAGTAAACTAGGAGCTCAAAGTGTCGTGGCTTTTCATTGGTTGAGTTGTGACAGTCTCTCATTGCTTGGGCTCTTGCTGGGCGAGGTGAAAAATCTTCCTTTAGCTAAGTAAGGTATAGGCTTCTTCCTGCTGAGTCTTCAAAGGGCTGCAGCAAGTAGTACACCATGAGAGCTCCCCCTTCTGGCCTATAGACTCCATTTTATTTTATTTTATTTTTATTTATTTATGATAGTCACACACACACAGAGAGAGAGAGGCAGAGACATAGGCAGAGGGAGAAGCAGGCTCCATGCACCGGGAGCCCGACGTGGGATTCGATCCCGGGTCTCCAGGATCGCGCCCTGGGCCAAAGGCAGGTGCTAAACCGCTGCGCCACCCAGGGATCCCCTATCGACTCCATTTTAAATGAGGTTTCCTTTATTCAGTTTCATGGTCTCATGATGTAATTAAAAGTCTGACAGGTTTAAGATATTGTCAGTTTGTCGATTATATTCATTTTGTGTCTAGGACACTGCCATGCCTGGTGGACCCACAAATGTCTAAAATAGGGTCCTTGCCCTTGAACTTCACATGACTATAATTAAGGAGACAAGATTGTATTTGAAACAGTGTAAAATATAGAAGATAATATAATTCAGAGCTAAAAAAATAATAATTCAGAACTACAATGAATTATACAGATCCTAAGTACATTAAGAGTTTAGATTGGGATAAATTGAATATTATATTATACTTTAGGAAGGGAAATTTCAAGACATTTAGAGAAAATGAATTTTTACATTTGAGAGGAAGACAGTTTAAAGCTTGGCCCAAATCAGACACTCAAATGATTTTCTGAGAATTCAACCCCAAATGACCTTTATGAAGAAGATATCCACGGGAACCACTTTTTTAAAAAAAGACTTATTTATTCATTTTAGAGAGAGAGAGAGAGAGAGAGAACCAGTGGGGGAGGGGGGCAGAGGGAGAGGGAAAGAGAAACTCAAGCTGACCCCATGCTGAGCGTGGACCTGATACAGAGCTCAGTCCTCTAACCCAAAGATCATGACCTGAGCCAAAACCAAGAGTCAGATGCTTAACCCACTGAGCCAGGTGAAAAAAGGAAGCTACATGACCAAGGATGACTTTAAAAGAGAGGTACAGATGTTCTCCAAAATCTGGTACCTCATCATAGCAACCCACAGGTTTCAGGTGACCTGTGCAGCCAGAGGTGGGAGGGCAGCTCTCTAGCTTTGTTTTGCAGGTAAGCACAAAAGCTCGGACAGGACATTGGTTCTTCTGGATCCAGGTCCCTTCTAATTTTCACTTTACTGCCCTGTGTCTCTTCAGAATGTGATACGCACCAGGTACTTTTTTCCCTAGGCTCAGAGAAAGAAAGCCCAGGAAGCAGTAAGGCCCAGATCTATTACATGTAATAGTGAGGAAGCTGAAGAACTCTGTCTGTGTTTGCTTCTATCAAGAGGGATGCCCACACTGGTTCCAGCTTCTCCATCAGCCAGCTGTTGAATATATGTAAAGAGTTATTATTATTTTTTTAAGAATTATTTTTGTTAAAGGAAGCTTCTGAGGTCAATAAAACCAAATAAAAAACTTTCTGAATTCTCCATGTAATGCCTTTTTTTTTCATATTGATAGAGTGTGAAAACCACTGCTAATTCTTTTGCCAGCTATAGCATATGCTAATAATAATGAAAATGAAGGCCACAAATCATCATGGTTACAGCCTGGGCTTTTGAGCCTAAGGACTACCTGGGTTTGAATTCTGGTGCCACCTCCACTCAGCAGTTTCTTTTCGGGCAAGTTACTTCTCTGGGTCTTAATTTTTCTCATCTACTGAATAGGTATAGGGTTGTGAGGATTAAGTGAGCTAATACATGTAAAGCATTTAAACTGTACTTAGCACACACAGTAAATAGATATGCTTAATTAATGTTAGCCACTGTCACTGTTAAAGTACTAAGAATAACAGATTTGTCATATTTGATAATAGTTCAAGAGAGTGGAAGGCAGTATAGCACAGATTCCAGAGTCAGACCCAAGTTAAAATTCTGGCCCTGCCATTTGTTGGTTGTGTGACTTTGGGTGAAATACTTGACTTCTCTGAGCTACAGTGTCCTCAACTACAAAACTGAGTAATAATTCTTACCTCATGGAATTGTGAAGATGAAATAAAATAACGCATTTGAAGAGCTCAGCACAGAGTATCTCTGGAACATGCTCCAAGTACTCTTCCCCAGAGTCTATAAGTCTAGATTACTGCAGGTATCAGTAAATGTATCCTATGCTACACCTTTACAATAGGCTCTCCTGGCAGTGCTGTATAGCACATTCTTACTAGAGTCCCCTGAACTAATGAAATCCTCTGCCTGGGGCATTCAAGAATCATTGTAATATGGCTGTAGTCTGTTTTTCTAGCCTGATCTTTCTCTACCGCCTTGCGCATAGCCAAATGTTTCAGTCAAATTCAATTATTTAGATTATTTGCTATTCCCCACCCTCATGTCTTCGCTTGTTCTCTTTTCTCTGCCTGAAATGCTACCCTCTCCAAATCTCCTCCTGCATGTCTCAAAAGCCCTGCTTTTTCCACATACTGTTTTCTTCGTGAAGCTTTTTTTCATCCTTTCTCCAAATCAGAACACTGATCCTTCTCCTTTGAATCCTGCCTAAAACCTTTATTCTATATTATTCTGTATTTCATCTAATCTAAGAGGTCACTGATTGTAAAATACTGTTATCTTACATGCCACTAAGAAAGCAAAAAATGCTTTCAATGAAGCTGATATATCATCAATTATAAGACACATCCCCACCTCAGATATGTTAAAATGTGAAAACATATATGCTTCAGAGTTGATGACATATGGTGTGTGATATGTCTGAGTCACACCTTCCCACTGGATGGTGATTTCCTTGAGGGCAGGGAGGGACTGTGATTTACTCATTTTGTATCTGTTACTGCCTAGCACGAGAGAGGCATTCATTAAGTGTCCAATTGGTTGGAAAATAATGATGATATTTTAATAAATGGCCAATTTTCAGAGACATGTGGATTTAGTAGCCCTCAGTTTGTCCAGCCTTTATAAAAGAGTCCGTGCCTTCAACTGTGACCCTTTGAATCATCTCTGGCGTCTGGCTTCTGGACAAGTGGAAATTGGGACATAAAGCTAACTGTCGAGTAAATCGTGATTGAATGGGCCACCAAGGTGTGGTGATTGAATGGAATTTGCAACCAAATGCAATCCTAAGCCATTATTTTTCTCCCTCATACACAAGCAGTGTTTCATAATGGAGATAAAGTTGGCTTTCCTGGCCATTAGCAGACCTCATCATTTTGGTTCCTAATTATCCTTTTGTCTTGTCTTGTCTCCTGTTTAGTATATATGACCTCGCATTTAAGCCTGATGGAACGCAACTGATTTTGGCTGCAGGAAACAGATTACTGGTAGGATTTTGTCTGAGTTTCCTTTTTAAGTGCTTTTTTCCCCCTCCCTCTAGTAAATGCTCTGAAATTTGACCCCCCTTTTTTAAGATAAAAAAGGCAAGGGCGGAAAAACCAGTCATTACTTTTTAATAGGGAAGGAAATGGGCTGTTTAAAACAGGTAAGTAAACTGTCTATCAGATAGGAACCTGTGAACAATACCTCCTTTGGAGTCATTAATCTTTCCCTTTACTTTGAGACACCCACAAAAAAGTTGAAAACAATTAATCAAAATGCCTTTGAAACTGGACTAGTGTCAGTTCACATTTTGTCCCCTGAAAAATTCAAGCAACAAGACTGAAAGGGCTCCCTCCCTGAGAAGCCAGAAAGCTTGACCCCAACTTTTAGGCATTGGCCTACCTAAACAATTCCATATGGATGCTGTCCTTTTTTCATATTTTCAAAGAATATAAGCTCCCTCTGGAACCTATTCCAGTATATAAAAGTAATTTTCAGAGAACTCTTTATGTTTGACCCAAAAACCTTTGTATGAGCTCTCCTTCCTCCTACGTAAGTCCACTTCCCCTTTGCTCTGTTGTCTCAAGATATGCAGACTGACTGATCTCCATTCTCTGTATGGTAACTACATAATCTTAAAACCCTGGTTAAATTGTTCTTCAGACTTCTTCTCGCCAGGGTAAGCAATCCAAATCCTTTTCTCAAAGGTTATCATCTCCAACACTAACCGTTTCTGGAGGGTTTTGCCTTGATTACTCAGATTGCGTGTTTTTAAAATTTCCACATATTTAGAGATGTTACAGTGCTACAAAATATCCTACATCCAAGTTGCAACTAGATTTTATAATATTTCCTCTAATTTGTAAATTCAGAGTTCAGGTCTATGATTTTTAAGCTCTTGATAGCAGATATGAAACATCGTCCTCAGACGTTGATATTAGGGGCAGGGCTAGTACTAAAATTTAATCATGTTGTAGCTGGCTCTTTGTGTGAGCTGGCTTTATTTGAGAGGGCCTAGCTTGACTGGTCATATATCCAAATTCATATAAGATGATTGAACTTTGTAGACAAGTTCCACAGAGTGACAAGGATTAATGGCATGTGTCTGGCCATGTAATTCAGAGTTGGCACCTCTACTTTTTGAGTTTCTCCAAATTTTTTTTTAAGATTTTATTTATTCATAAGAGACAAAGAGTGAGTGGCAGAGGTAATAGGCAGAGGGAGAAGCAGGCTCCCTGCTGGGAGCCCAATGCATGACTCAATCCCAGGACCCTGGGATCATGACGTGAGCCAACCGGAGCCGGAGCCGAAGGCAGACGCTCAACCACTGAGCCACCAGGTGTCCCTTGGTTTCTCCACTTTAAGTCACATTCTTTCTGATGTCTCAGTGTAGTTTTTACTTGATACAAATTTAGAATATTGACAAATATTTTGTTATATAAACAAAAATAGCAACCTGCAGGAATTCCAACTAATGGATATCTTGTGGATAATCTACTTTGTCTCTCTCTCTCTCTCTTTTTTTTTTTCAGGGGGGCAAGGGCAGAGGGAGAAGGAAAGAGAATCTTTTTTTTTTTTTAAACTTTATTTATTTATTCAGAGAGACACAGAGAGAGAGAGGCAGACATACAGGCAGAGGGAGAAGCAGGCTCCACACAGAGAGCCTGACGTGGGACTCGATCCAGGGTCTCCAGGATCATGCCCTGGGCTGCAGGTGGCGCTAAACTGCTTTGCCACTCGGGCTGCCCGGAAAAAGAGAATCTTAGGCCTGTAGCAGGTGGGGCTTGATCTTACAACCCTAAGATCATGACCTGAGCTAGAATCAAGAGTCGGATACTTAACTGGCTGAGCCACCTATACTTCTGTCTCTTTTTTGCCAGGTTTATGATACCTCTGATGGCACCTTACTTCAGCCCCTAAAGGGACACAAAGATACTGTGTATTGTGTGGCATATGCAAAGGATGGTAAGAGTCTGATCTGATTTTACACTCTCTATAAAATGGAGTCATAGCTGTTCATTTTTCTCCTTTGTCACTCCTTAATTATGGTTAGGAAGCTAACATACAACTTGCAGTTGCAGAAGATAGTTAAGTCTCTTAGACTTCAATCCAAGTTAACAAGTACTTATTGAGGGCCATCTATGTGCCAGGCACTGTTCTAGGTGCTTGAGATAATTAAGAAAAAATTTTTAAAAGATTTATTTATTTATTCATGAGACACAGGGAGAGAGGCAGAGACATAGGCAGAGGGAGAAGCAGGCTCCCTTGTGGGGAGCCTGATGTAGGATTCGATCCCAGGACCCCAGGATCACAACCTGAGCCAAAGGCAGATGCTCAACCACTGAGCCACCCAGGTGCCCAGTAATTAAGTAAATTTAAAGTATGCTGGAAGTAGAGCAGAATAAGGGAAGTTGAGGATGTTGGGTGGGGCAGAGGATTGGATATGGGAATGAGTAGGGTGGTGAAGGTGGGCTTATTGAGACTGGAACGGTTGAGCAAAGACTTGAAGGTGGAGAGGCAGTGAGATTCTGGTAGTGGGCATCTAGGGGAAGAGAGCTCCTTGTAAGAGGAAAAGCCATTGCAAAGGCCCTCAGATGAGAGTGTGTCTTCCAGGGGCTTTGGCAGAGAGAATAAGGGGGAGCAGTAAGGGATAAGGGTAGAGAGGTAACAGGTATGGGTAGGGTGGCCAGATCACATTGGCTGTCATAAGGACTTTGACTTAGAGTCTCCGTGAAAATAGGGAACCACTAAAGACTTATGAGCAGAGGAGAGATCTGATCTGATTTATATTTTAAAAGAATCCCTCTAGCTGATGTTTTGGAAACAGCCTGCAAGGGGTAAGAGTTGGGGCAGGAAGACCAGTGAAGCAGCATCATTCAAGCAAGTTTTATAACACTAGTGATGGTGGCTCAGGCCTCTGAGAGATGTGGGAACAGAGCAAGTAGTAAGGAGTGGTCAAACTCTGTATATGGTTTGAAGGTGGGGGCAATAGGATTGCCTGACAGATGGTGTGTGTAGTGTGAAGAAAGGAATCAGAGGTGACTGCAATGATTTTGAATTGAGCTGCTGAAAATGTTGGAGTTGTTTTCCACTAAGATGGGAAAAGTTACAGGTAGAGATACTTACAGTGGAAGATCAGGAGTTCAGTTTTCAATATGTTGAATTTGAGAAATAATGCTGTAGGAGAAAGGGGAAGGACTTGTCAGAATAGAGTCATTGAGAGGGCAAGAGGAGATGGGATCTAGGACCTAGATGTGGCATGGTGGAAGGTAGAGGGTGTTGCCACAGGTGCTGGCAGGTGGAGACATGTGGTATTAGGAGTCTAATAGAAATTCTCTCCCATTCTTTCAGTGAAATAGGAAGCAACATCACCTGAGAGTGAGGCTGGGGAGGGAGGTGTCAGAGTTGAGGAGAAAGGAAAAAAATGGAAAGTTGCCATTTAGGAGGATGGCTGAGAGAATGTATAGTAAAATCGCAAGCAACATGAAGGGCTCACTTAACAATGATCATCAATAGACAGTGAGATCAGTTGATGTGATTATGTCTTTTTCTCCACTACTCTGAACTGCACAGATGCAGGAGTGTGGAGAGTTAGATTTAACCAGATTGGTAGGTTTGCAAGATGCAATAAGAGAGCAAGGGAGTGGAGGATGTATGCAAAGGAGTGATTATATACATTGACTTTGAGCTGTCGGCTGTGTAATGGGGAGCGTGAGGTGATTAGAGTACCACAGTAAGTGGTGCAGTGGAGAGATTCTAGGTCCTGGTAGATTTGAAGGATTACTGGATGTGGTGAAGTGACAAAGAGGAGAGGTGGTAGTCAGAGAATGGGTGCATGAAATTGATATTGAGAATTAAAAATAAATCCATGCTATCCTGTGTGGGATTAGTGAGAAGAACATGGGCTTTGGCATGCGACGGCTCCTAGTTCCAGTCCCAAAGACACTGTAAGTTTGAGGTAGTTATTGAGTCTGAGTCTCAATTTTTTCATGTGTCAAATGGATGTAGGATGAGAGATAACATCCTGTGACTACTGCTGAGAAGGTCCAGAATCAGAATGTTACAGTGCTTGAACGAACCTTGGAGATCATTTAGGTTCCAGGTTTTTAACTGCTATTGGATGATGAGCCTCTTTGAGAATCATATGAAAACTATAGACTTCTTTGTAGAAAAGTGCACATTCTTTATATATATTCTTTATATATACACACAGTTGTGTGAGTATAGTTTTAGTCTGATCTAGCCCAGGATCTTCATCTCAGTCCTATATAAAGAGTTTCCTGCTGCTCACTAAGATCATGCAGCAAGTTAGTGGCAAAAACAATACTATTTCTTGCCTCATAGTCAGGTGTGCTGTGCCACAGTAGTCATGGTTCTTTTGTTTTTTGTTCTTTTATGTGCATGCTTGAGTTCAAATTCAGAGTAATACTGTGGGGAGGCCTTTGGGGCCTCTGGAGTTTATAAGCCTAGGGGCTCTTTGGCTTACTATGCCATTAGGGCCTTTGATGGCGTCAGAGTGTGGCCTATCATTAGTGGCAGTTGTTGCACTTTGCAGAGTCCTGCCACACAAATCATCAAATATGACCTTCTCAGCAACCCTCTGAAGCAGGCAGAGAGGACTTCTCAATTCTCCTCATGGATGAGAAAACAGGCTAGGATGAGAACAACAGGTGAGGGTGGCAAAGCTGGACCTGTCCCAGGTCCTCCGACTGCAGAGTACTCATTCCTTCCAGTAGATCATGCTGCTTCTCCAGGACATTACATCATGATTCTGAGGTCTTTTAATTCCTCTAAACTGGTCTTTTCTTCTAGAAATAGAAATACTCTAATTATGGTATTGCTCTTTTTTTTTTTTAAAGATTTTTATTTATTTATTCATGAGAGACACACACACACAGAGAGAGGCAGAGACACAGGCAGAGGGAGAAGCAGGCTCCATGCAGGGAGCCTGACATGGGACTCGACCCCAGGATCACACCCTGGGCTGAAGGAGGTGCTAAACCGCTGAGCCACTGGGGCTGCCCTGGTATTGCTCTTAAAGCTTTCTTGTTTCCAGTGTCTCCTCTAGTCTAATAAATATTCAATGAGCAACCATGACACAAAGGTATGAAAGAACTAGTTTTTGGTTTGAGAAAAAAGAAGACAATATAAAGAAATAATTGTAATAATAATAGCTTTTTTTTTTTTTTTTTTTTAGTATTGATTCTATTCCAGGTACTGCCCCAAATACTTATTCTTCTTTAATCTTTACAACAACTATGAGGTAAATACTGTTGTTGTGCACATTTTTCAAATGAGGAAATGAAAGCATAGAGATGTTCAGGGACTTGTTCCGGGTCCTGCAGTTGGTACCATGACTGGGAATTCCAACTCAGACTCTGAGCCCATAGCCCACACTCTTCATTATCAGCTGTCTGCCAATGTGGAGGGAGGAGTAACAGAAATAAGAACAAATAAAAGCAGCTTCTGTGTATTTAATAGATGCAGCAATGTCATATGGCTTACTCAAATATCTATTATTCCAGCCATCATGAAAGGTGTTTTACAAATATTATCTTAGGTGTGCCCCACATAGAGCCTGTGAGGAAGATGTTATTATTCCTTTATGTTTCAGATGTAGAAGCTCAGAGAGCAGTGACTTTCCCAATGTCAACTTCTATTTGCCTTAAGAACAAAGTCTAAAAGTCCTTAACAAGGTTTAGAAAATCTGGCCCATGGTTATTTCTCTGTTGTCATCTCTCACCAGAGTAGGTGAAGGCTCCCTGTTGTTTGCTGCCGTGATACCCTGCTCCACTTCTAAACACTTGTAAACTTGCAAGAATGTTCTTTTTTTTTTTTTTTTAATTTTTTTATTTATGATAGTCACAGAGAGAGAGAGAGAGAGAGAGAGAGAGAGAGGCAGAGACACAGGCAGAGGGAGAAGCAGGCTCCATGCACCGGGAGCCCGATGTGGGATTCGATCCCAGGTCTCCAGGATTGCGCCCTGGGCCAAAGGCAGGCGCCAAACCGCTGCGCCACCCAGGGATCCCATACTTGTAAGAATGTAATTAAGAAGTAATTACTTGTTTTATGTTGCCTCTCTCTAGTCCATTCTTTCATAAAACCAACTAGTGTGGAAATGAAGATATCATTGGTTGCTCTTGCTTGAAGCCTTTCTTTGGGATAAAGAGCGAGATCTTGATGATAGCCCTGAAGCTCCTAGAGATCTATCCTCCACCCACCTCCCCCTTTGTCCTTGGTGTTCCATGCTGGTATGTCTCAGTCCCTCAGAAATACCACGCTTTTCCTAAATCAGGGCATTTGCATATCTTTTCTATCCTTGTGGATTGGTCTTTAGTTTCTCTTTGCACCTGGCTAAGCTTTGCTCATCCTTTAGGTCTCAGCTGAAGGTTCTCCTCCTGAGAATCCTTTGCCTCAACTAATTAGGTCCCCCAGTTATTCTCTTTCCTAGGACTCACTTCTTAGCACATTATATTTGTGTTGGATTAATTTCATTTAATGCCTACTTTTCTTAATAGACTAAACTCTGTGAAGGTAGGGATCATGTGTGCTTTAATCACTACTTAATCCTTAGCACAGAACATGATCCCTAACATGTAGTAGGCCCTCAATACATCGTCGTTTACTCAGTGCCAGACAAAGCAAAATTTGAACCCAAACTTCCTGACTGCCATCCAATACTAATAAGAAAAAGAAGTAGAGAAGCAGCTGACACTTATTATTCACCTTAAAGAACTAGTTTTCTAAGAAATATTCTTTGGGAAATGCTGGTTTTAAATAAATGTGACAGTTTTCTTTTTAAAACACTTTTAGGCAAACGCTTTGCTTCTGGATCAGCTGACAAAAGTGTTATTATCTGGACCTCAAAATTGGAGGGCATTTTGAAGTACACGTAAGTAACTGTTTAGGTGTACAGTATTATTGGTTTGACTCTTACTGAGCTACTATAGCAAAAGCCCGTTAGAAATAACATTAGGAAGAACTTTTCCTCTGCAATTGCACTTGAAGTTATGTTGTAGGAGAAATGGTGGGTGTAGGAAAGTTGAGTAATGAATACATGATTCAACATTTCTTCAGCATGCCTAGCCTGGCCAGCTCAGGCTGGCTAGCTAAACACCTAACTCAGTCAGGTTAATCTGACACCACAGATTCCACCCCACCCCAACCTGCCCGTTTTAATGTCCCCATTTCAGGGACTGGCTTCACATCCACCTAGTTTCCACAGCCAGCAACCCAGGGTCAGTACACTCCAGGCTTCTTCTCCGCCAGGGCTCTGCTCCTATTCTTCCCTGTTCCTCCACCACATCAATCCTTACTTGCTCTGCAGATCTCAGGCTCAGATGTTGCTGCTTCTGTGAAGCTGTTCCTGCTTCTCTAGACTCAGTCAGGTTTTCTTGGCATTTCTCACAGTTGTACTTTTACATTTATTCTGGGGATTGAATGATAGCTCCCATCAGCCTGTAAACTTCATGAGGGCCAACATTGCATCTGTTTTTGCTCACCTTTGTGTTCCTGGTGCCTAGTACAGTGCTTGGCCCCTAAAATTGGTAATTAGGAAATAATTTTTTCTCTTTTTAATTGTGGTAAAATACACATAACAGAAATTTATTATCTTCACCATTTTCTAAGTGTACAGTAGTGTTAAGTACATTCATGTTGTTGTACAAAACCTCCGTAGCTCTTTTCATCTTGCAAAGCTAAAACTCCATACCCATGAAACAACAACTTCTATTGCCTGGGCCCTCAGCCCCTGTTAATTACTATTTTACTTTCTATCTCTGAATTTGACTTCTCTAGGCACCATATATAAGCAGAATCATACAGTATTTGTCCTTTCGTGACTGGTTTATTTCACTTAGCATAATGTCCTCTCATATTAGAGCATGTGTCCATATTCACTTCCTTTTTTAAAAAAGATTTATTTTTTTATTTTAGAGAGGGAGTGAATGAGTGAGTGAGTGAGTGAGTGAGTGAGTGGTAGGGCAGAGGGAAAGAACCTTAAGCAGACTCCCTGCTGAGCATGGAGCCCAAAGCAGGGCTCAGTCTCAGGTCTCTGAGATAATGACCTGAGCCGAAATCAAGAGTCGGCCACATAACCAACTGAGCCACCCAGGCACCCCAGAATTCTTTTTCTTTTTAAGGCTTAGTTATATTCTAGTGTATGTATATAACACATTTTGTTTATCCATTTATCTGTCATTGATGGACATTGAATTGCTTTCAATTCTTAGCTGTTTTGATTGCTGTTATGAATGTGGGCATACAGATCAACAACTTTGAATGAGTGAATAAATGAATGAGTGAGGTTATAAGTGAAGTATTACCCAGAGGTGAAGGAATAAAACAGAGGCTGAGATACATAACTCACTTAGCTTTCATTATCGTCTCAGGATTTGCCACGTTTCCAGATCTTGTCCTGTAATATCTTCGTTGCACCTCCATCCTGTATTTCTAGACCTCCACAAAGTAATAAGTAACAGCCATTGCCTGTGTACCTGGTGCTAGGCTAGGTGCTTTACTTCATTATCAGTTAACAAACCAGAGATACCTAGCATGCTGGTCCTGGAGGAGTTAGCATTTAAGCTAGGCCAGTCTGGTGGGTAATGTCTAAGAGATGAAAATTGTGGGTGAGGGGCAATCCAGGGGAGGAGAATTCATCCCTGTGCTTTTTGTTGGTCACTTGCATAAGAGTTTGTGGTGTGTAGTTAGAGAGACTGTGGGCTTATCATAAAATCTTCAGTTGTAGCCACTGAAGCATTTGTGGTTTGCTGCATAATAATCTATAGTTGTTTACTTCTTAGACATAATGATTCTATCCAGTGTGTCTCCTACAACCCTGTTACCCACCAACTGGCATCTTGTTCCTCCAGTGACTTTGGTAAGTTTTGATTCCTGATGTCTTGTCCTGGAATTACTGAAAATCTGCTGACACCCATCCAGAATGTGGTTGTTTTATCCTGGGAGAGTTAATGCTACTTCCCTCTCTTCAGTGGCTGAGGGGAGGCTGACACTTATTCTTTAAATTGTGTAGAAACCAAGAGAGTGAATGGTAACATTGAATCTGGTAAGAAATCTGGGAGACATCAGGAAGGGCCCTAGGGAGGGAGATGGTAAGAAGGGTGGGAGAGCATAGACAACTTGGCGTTGCCACCTCTGGGAAGCCTTCCCACCTCATCTGTCAGGAGTAGGTCACTATTCCTGCCTCTGTGTTCCTTAATATCCATGTATGTGAAATTATTCATTGTTTCAACTGTGCTTGTGTAGTGTGTCACCGTTACTTGTTTGGTGACTAGCTGTCCTTCCAGAGGGGCTGGACGCCCTGAGGAGCTCACTGTGGCCCCATTTATGACATTGGCATGATGCTGGCACAGAGAGAGGCCAGTGAAAGGGCCATCGAGACAGGGAGGGAAGGGGCAGAGGCCTGTAGATTATCTCTATTCAAGGGGAATTGTGGTTTTCAGCCCATCCATCTCTCTTCCTTGCTGAGTACAACAGAATGGGCATTACTGAGGAATGAGAGACCATGTAATCCCTCTCAGTGTTTCAGTGTCCTTATCTCAGATGAACACATTCCTACCTTTTCACTGACAGAGTTCTGAAGTTAAAAAAAGATATATATATATACATATACATACACATATATTTAATATAATTTCATATTTCATGAAATATAAATATATATTTTATATATATATATATATATATGTAAGCACATTGTATAAATGAAGGGGAAAGGAGCTGTCATTCATTAAAAATTTTATTATTTTCTCCATGTAAGGCACTGGTCTGTGTGTTTAGTTTTGTGATTAAAGGGACAAAATCGAATCCCTGTCCTCAAAGAGCTTGTGGTTTGGGGCAATTGGGGAGGTAAAACTTGTAAAAATATAACATCAAGTAATAATAAAAATATTCATTGAATTGTTTAAGATGTGCTAGGCACTGTGCTGAGGATTAAAATGAATTCCTATTTGAGTTCTATGACCACCTTTGAGGTCAGGTATTATTCTCATACCACTGATGAAAAAGAACTGGAGCTTAGAGTGGTTCAGTGACTCACTTGAGGTTGCCCAGCCAATAAGTGGTGGAACCAGGGCTTGGACCTAGGCCATAGGATTGCGTTTAGAGCATGATCTGGCAAACAGTGCTAAGGGAAACCCAGGAGGGAGAGGTTTCCTCTGCTGGAGGCTCCAGGCAGGCTCAGTGGAGCATAGATAAGATATACACAGGTTGAAATATTTAGGGGAGGCGTTTTAGACCAGGGAGAGGGGAGAAACAAATAGCTTGCTTGATGTTGCACTTTGCTATGTAAATACATTATTGCCCTAGATTTACCTTCTTGATCATACTTCATGGCTCAGGCAAAGAGTAGAATTTGTTCATGCTGCCTAGACATACACCTGTTGTAGGGCAGTGAGCCACTAGCGGGAGGGAGCAAGCCAGAAGTGGCTAGTGTGCCTTAGACAAAGCACAGCCTGGACAGGATCATGTGCTGTGGGTGAGGCCTGGGAGAGGAAACTGATTTTCAGGAAGCATCAATCATTACTTCAAATGCTAAGTTGTACTCTGGTTGCAATGTAATAGTTAAGAACTGTGAAATTGCCATTTCTTTGAGTTAATGCTCTGAAAAGTTGGCTAAAAATTCAGCAATCTATACTTTTTTTTTCTTTTGAAATAATTATAGATTCTCTGTCAGTTGCAAAGATAGTAGAGAAGTCTACCAGGAAACTGGCACAATGTGTATATTCAGTTCTGTCCTTTGATCACTTGTGTAGATTACCATAAAGCCGTACATATACTCCTTTATCACCATCCTCCTCCTGTTATTCCCTAACCCGTGGCATCTGGTAACCATTAAGCTGTTCTCCATATTTATGGAATTTTGCCATTTTGGGAATGTTATAAAATGGAATCATATAGTACATGACTTTTTGAGATTGGCTTGTTTCACTCAGCATAAAGCCCTGGAGGTTCTCAATAGTTCGTTCCTTTCTATTGCTGAGTAATATTCCATCCAGTATATCTTCTTTTATATTATTTTGTGTTGAAGGCTTGTGGTCTCCTGAACAGAAGTCCGTCTCCAAGCACAAATCCAGTAGCAAGATCACCTGCTGCAGGTGAGTTAAGAGCAGCTCTGAAAGTAGGTTTTATGTTCCCTCCTCCCAAATAGACTCTCAAACTCCAGTTAATTTACACAGTGGGAAAAGGTCTTATGTGATCTGGGTGGCTTGGGCCCCTGTATTTTCTTTTCTGGTCTCCTTGATG
Source organism: Vulpes lagopus (assembly GCF_018345385.1). NCBI lineage: Eukaryota > Metazoa > Chordata > Mammalia > Carnivora > Canidae > Vulpes > Vulpes lagopus. The sequence goes on from NC_054830.1 coordinate 52,533,102, forward strand.
GGAAGGATCCATGCCTTTGACCATCAAGCAAAAGAGGTTGCCTTCTTGCAATTATCTAGCAACAAGCCTCCTCAGCCAGAAGCTGCACTCAGTGGAGGTTTTCTGGAGGTGCAAGGCTGTCCTTGTTTAGGCAGCATGTATGCTAGAGAAACCATAGGATTTGATACTAGACCTGGATCTGAATCCAAATTCAGTCACTGATGGGCTCTGTGACCTTAGGAGGTTCCTCATTTGATAAATGGGGATAAAAATACTGACTTGTTAGGGCTGCTATGAAATGCACACAAACTAAGGAGTGTAAAGCAAGCAGCACAGTGCCTGACATACTGTAGAGTTTCTATAAGTGGTAGCTATTCTGGCTGTGCAGCTTCTTAATGTGGCCTTTCTTTCATTCAACATCTATTAAGCACCTACCTATTTGAGAGGCTAGGAATACACCAAGACACTTGAAGTGGGAGGAGGTTGAAATGGTGAGTGGGGAATAGAGGCTGGCGCAGCAGATGTGGGTAGCTAGGGGCTACCATGGAAGTATGTACGGAAAGCTGTGGGAGCTCAGAAAACAGTGCTATTGCCTTCACATCTCACTGTTGATTCTAAAAATAAATGGGGTTTGAAGTTTGGTCCTCTGATTTTTGCATCAGGATGGGCCTGCCATTGCTGCCTCATCAGACTGTATTTCAACAACACATCATCCTCACTGGTTTTATCTTCTGTGTGTTCCTTTCCCTCTCCCTATGCCCTCTGTTGGTTGTATGAATAGCTGGACAAATGATGGTCAGTACTTGGCTCTGGGGATGTTTAATGGGATCATCAGCATACGGAATAAAAATGGCGAGGAGAAAGTGAAGATCGAGCGACCCGGGGGCTCCCTCTCCCCCATATGGTCCATCTGCTGGAGCCCTTCAAGGTAATCTTATAGCTGTCCTCCTTCTAGGATAGATATTACTGAGAAAAAGGGCTTTCTCCACAGGCTGAGTTCTTTCTGTCTTCCTAAGGTCTCCCTCCATTCAAAACCTTCTCATTCCATCTGACTGATCTGTTTTGGAACCCATTCCATTTGAATGGAATGTTTTAAGAGCCCATCTTGAGTTTTGGAATGAATCCCAGAGATTTTAGCTAAGCAGATGAACTATCTAGGCCAGCCCAAACTCTGTGTGCATGCGTGTGCGTGTGTGTGTGTGCGCGTGCACGCGTGCTATAGAGAGCCCATTTCTTTATGAGTTAATAGCATACTTCTTTGCTATTTATTTTGGTCTTTTTTTTCATTTCTTCCCTCCAAATCTGGGCAGAATATGTGCCCACTGAATAATAAATACCTATTTCATGAACCTTTTTTGCCACCCTTGCCAAAAAAGTAAAAATTAAGTCTAGAAATGTCCCCAAAGCCTATTAGTTCCTCAGACAATTGGCATCTACCTTCTCAAACCTTACACACATTTCCATCCTTTGCCCATGTGACTTTAAAGGTAGACTAAAAGCTTTTGGTGCTCTTTGTATAATCCTTTAATACTAAATTTCTAGTATCCCCCCAGAGTCCTCTGAAGGTAAAGGACTTAATTGTTTACCAGCCCAATGTCATTTTACAGGTAGTACCTACTTGATTTAGAAGATTATTTGATTCCATTGCCTTTCTTACACTAGATTATTATGCTTCTTCCTGAATAATTGTGTCCAGCCCAGGGCTGTACCATGCATGTCTAATGCCTTCAAAGGCCATTAGCCTACCCCAGAGTTCCTGCTGTTTGATTTTGTGGCCGCAAGATGACTCTGTGGCTTCAGGGTACCATTTTTAATTCATGAGAAACAGGATGCCCAATGTACCTGGTTGCTATCCTCTTCCGGGCAGGGTTCAGGGGCTCCTTGACAGGTTTTGAAATTATAGCTTTAGTGCAGTTCTAGGCAATGTGATTGTGAACAACCACTTACTGTCTACAGCCGATGGGAGAGTTTCTGGATGAACAGAGAAAATGAGGATGCCGAGGAAGTCATTGTCAACAGATATTTTCAGGAAATCCCTTCCACTCTGAAGTCAGCAGTGTACAGTAGTCAGGGTAGTGAGGCAGAGGAGGAAGAGCCAGAGGAAGAGGACGACAGTCCCAGGGACGACAACTCGTGAGTGTGTCCCGAGGAGCAAGAACCCTCCTTGGAGGGGTCCAGGCCCCAGCGTAGACCTGCCAGGGCAGACACTGCTCTGAAGCTCCATTCTAAGTGGGGTTGGGGGAATTGTTGCTGAAAGCTCCTCCAACAAGGGGGAACACCTTATAGTTTGTCATACAATTATTCTTTGGGAAATTTAGGAATTGCTGAAAAGTCTAAAGGAGAAAGTTCAACTTTTCTGTAAAACCCTATCCTATGAGGGAACCATCACTAGCATTTTAGTGTATTTCCCTTTAGTCTTTTAGTGTGTTCATATGATTAACTAAATCATCTCCGGCCTTCTTTTCTTCCCACTTGACCATCATAAAGTGAATTCTTTCTGGTAACATTAGTGGTCCTTTAAAAACATTTTTAATACCTGCATAGAGTATGCTGTGTGGCTACACCATAGTTCATTGAACACTTTCTGTGTTACTGGACACCTTTCTTAGATTTCTTAGATTATTCCCCTGTACTTTACCTTGCATTTGATAGGACATGTACCAGAGAGGAAGCCCTTGCCTTATACACAATTGTCATGCCCAAATCCTGGCTGTCTAGGCATTCTTTCTTCTTTTTGATTGAGTTTACTTATAAGGAAAACGTTGGCAGACTGGAGTGAGGAGACCTGGGGGAGCCAGGATGTTCTGATTGGGCAAAAATGATCCAGCTTGGGAATTTTCAAACTGCTCTATGGTGCCTGGGGTTCCTTGTAAGAAGGAGGTGGAAGTGGGGGACAAGGATAGTAGGAAAATGTAGGCCTCAGATCCCTATCTCTGCTTCAACCAGAACAGTCCCTTTTATTGCTTGACATGAGTTTTTGTTTTGGTAAAGAGTCCCACGGCCAGGAATAAAAAAGGAAAAGGGGAAAAAAGAGGTTGGAAAAAACCACCAATCCAGCTCATGTATGTGGCCTCCGTTAGGAGGCTTACCATGGGCTGGGTTCGTGGATTGTGTTTGGGCCTCAGTGCAAATCATACAGAGTTCACCTGTAGGTCTCTTCCTGTTAATATCCCTCCCTCTCCCTCTCCATCTTTGTCCTTTTTCCCTTAGTTGTGAATTAGTGCCTATATTTGCCAGTGTCCACCTGTGGCTGTGTTTTGCAGAAGAGGCTGCACCCTGACTTGCCTGCATATCTTATGGGTGTTATCAGATGACGATAGGCCCTGGGCTTGAAAAGCTTGAATTAATAAAGAAAGAGGAGGCAATATTAAGTAGAGTAAGACCAGGTCTCAAGGGCTGGGAATGTCTCTCTCTTGAACTAGATTCCCAAGTTGCTTGATCCCCAGCCTCAGCTGAAGAGGTTTCTTCTGTGTGCTAGTCCTAAAGTGCTAGTCCCAAGGTACTGATCCTGATAGGTACTTAGTTTCAAAGACAATTGTTGGTCTTCAGAGAGCCCATTATATTTTATTAATTCCAATCAGAAACTATTTCACCTGTTTGAGAACCCCAGCTGTGAGAGAACTTAGCTTGAGGTGTTAATTTTCCTTCTTCAGGAAGAGCAAGCCAGCTTCCCCTCTGTCCATTAAAAAATCAGACAACTCATGGCTTTCCACTGCTTTGGACTTATTTATCCATCATCTCCCCACATTTTATAGTACGAAGGTAAAAAGCAGTCTTGTTTCTCTAACCTTGCTCTTTCTTAGCACTGCTCTTAGGAAGCTTTGAAATGAGGGGTTTAGCCTCTTCACTGTGGCAGAGCCCCATAGTAGGGTATTCAGTGAAATAACAGGTCCCAGGAGGATCACCTTGTATCATTCCACTGGACTGATTGATGGGTTGGCCCACGTTACAACTTTTGGCCACATTACAACTTTTGGCCCACATTACAACTTTGGAATACAGTATTGCGGTATAATATTTGGCAATCTGACAGTCTGGCTAGTGCTTTCTTTTTCCTGTTGTTTGTTAAACCTTTAGGGCTGCAGTTCTCAGTAGGCCATGACTCCACATAACCTCTTTTGTCTTCTGTTGATTAGAGAGGAACATAATGACATCCTGGCTGTAGCTGATTGGGGACAGAAGCTCTCCTTCTACCAACTGAGTGGAAAACAGGTATGTTGCTCTACCCAAACCTAGTGGGAAATACAGTTTTGGTCATGTCTTTTATAATCTCTTTTCACTTTCAGAGATTATTAGTAATTATACTTTTATTATTGTTAGCCCCTGTTTATTGAGCCCTTAATACCAGGTACTGTGCTCAGTGTTTTACATACTTTATCTCATTTAATTCTTACAGATCCTGTGAAGTAGGTATATTGGTTATCAACTTTTTAGAAATGGGTAGACAAGACTCAGAGCAGTGATATAAAAATTATACCCAAGGTCCTACACAGCTAGTAAATAGTGACACCTGAGATTGGAACCCAGCCTTTAGTCTTCATTATGACTTTGTTTTCCTTTATTTGCTTTATGCATTCTACAAACATTAATGAGCACCCACTTAGGCCAACACTTCATCTATGCCAGGGGCTACTGACAGAGCTGTTAATGCCTCTGCTGTGTGAAAGCTCAAAGGCTGGTAGGGGCACAGTTGATAGCCATTAGCCCCAGTGCAGCATGATACATGGCATCTTAAGGAGATGTACAGGTAGATTGTTATAGGGACACAAAAGAGGATATCATCACTGCTTGGTAGAAGTGGGAGATTTTGTAGACATGACCTTTGAGCAAGATAAATGGGAGTTTGCTAGGCAGAGGACACTGGGAATAGTGTTTCAGGCAGAGGAAACAGCATCTGCAAAGGCAGGGAAGAATGAAGATACATGTCAAGTCAGGGAACAGTGGGTTATTCAGAGTGACTGGATCCCAAGAATTATAGACAAAAGATGGAACTAGAAAGGAAGATGGATGGGTACATGATTCTAAAGGACCTGAGTTGTGTGAATTAGGAGTTTGAACTTCATATACTGTAAGTATTTAAGAGCCATCGATTTAGGCGGAGAGTGACTTAATCAGATTCCTGTTTCAGAAAAATTCCTTGTTTCTATGGAGGGTAGATTAAAATAGAACCTGGTAGAGGAAAACCTGCTAGGCAGGAGACACCAAGGATTAAAGTGAAGGTGGTGGGGATGGCTTAGGTACCATAGCCAAGCAGCTGAGAAATACAGTCTGTTCAGTGGAGCCTTTTGTTTAACAACATCTTTATTTCTCAAAACATGTCCTGCTAGAAAGGAGGGTTTCAGTTATGTGTAGCCCAGCTTTAAGGCCATTTCTTTTCTACCTCATTGGTCATTTTTTTGTGTAGCTGAGTAAAGAAAAGATAAAGGTAGATAGTGAGATGTCTTCTGAGTTTCCTTCCATGGCTGATTTCCCCAAACTTGCACTTTTAATTTTCTTGTATCTAGCCCTGGCCTATCTGTTCATTTACTTAATGTGTGTATATCATCATTCAACAAACGCTTATTGGCACATCTATTGTGTACAAGGCACTGGGTATGGGTATTGCTAGTTCTTGGAAACAAATAACCACACTATAAGGGAAGGAATGGAGTCTTATTGCTATAGTGAAAATGAAGAAGAACCTGATCTGGTGGTCAGTACCATGGTAATATCTTGCACATATATAGCACTAAAGTTCATAGTGTGGCCCAGAGTTTTTGAATGATAAGCAATCTCACTCTGCTGAGATAACACGACTAGTTTGGGACTGTAAAATTGTTTCCTTGGTTGGGTGCCTTTTAAATCTGGGAAGATTTAGAATTAAATATAGTATAATATAAAAAATAGTGAAAGGGATTAAAGGGGACAGGAGAGAAAATGAGTGGGAAATATCAGAGAGGGTGATAGAAGGTGATAGAACATGAGAGACTCCTAATTCTGGGAAACGAACAAGGGGTAATGGAAGGAGAGGTGGGCAGGAGGATAGAATGACTGGGTGATGGGCACTGAGGGGGGCACTTGATGGGATGAGCACTGGGTGTTATACTATATGTTGGGAAATCGAACTCCAATAAAAAAATACAAAAAAAATATGATGAAGTAAATCAAGACTATACTTTTGTATTAGGTATAATTAGGCATAATTTGTGTATTTTGGCATTTTAAGTGTTTGTAATGTTTAAGGGTATCTGGATTAATGATAATCACTAACATTTATTGAATTTTAGGCATTATATAGACTCTACAAGGTTAACTCTTAATCTTGGTTATAACTCTGTGAGGTATGTATTATAATCACCACCTTACATGTTAAAAAATTGAGGCACAGAGAGGTTCAATAACTGCCCAAAGCCATACAGAGTAGTGGCTAGCTCTGGTTTGGAACCCAGGCAGACTGGTACTGGAATCCATATTAGAATATCTATCAGATCAGTCTTGTGATGACCATTTAAAAGATGTAATTGAGTAATTAATTTTACACATCCGATTTTAAATTGAAAAGTATAAGACATTTTTAGTAAGTACCTAAGTAACATTAGAATGTTAAAGAGATTCATTATATTTTCTGGCTTAGGGTAGAGTGGGGGATAGTTACTGATCTTGAATCTATACACATATCTTTATTCTTTCACCAAATGTGGAATAATTTTTTTGTTATTCAAATAATTTTTCTTCTTCATTCTCTACTATCCTTCTGGGTCTCCAATTATATGTTAGACCTTTTGGTATTGTTTTCCAAGTCACTGAGGCCCTGTTCATTTCTTAAATCTTTTATCTCAGTCTTCAGTTGCATTGACTCTTCTGTCATCTGTAATATTTCTGTTAAGCCCTTTTAGTGAATTTTTGTTTCAGTTATTGCATTTTTCAGTTCTAGATTTCCATTTGGTTCTTTTTTTCCTATTTGTCTATTCATTATAGGAATATTTTCCTTTATGTCCTTGACCGTAGTTATAATAGCTATTTTAAAATATTCATCTGCTAATTCCTATCTGAATTATCTTGGGGGTCAATATCTACTAATTGTCTTTTCTCTTGAATATGGTTCACATTTTTCTGCCCTTTGGAGTTTTGGGTTATATTCTGGACATTTTATTTTTTATTCTTTTTTTATTTTTTATTTTTTAAAGATTTTTATTTATTCATAGAGACAGAGAGAGAGGCAGACACACAGGCAGAGGGAAAAGCAGGCTCCATACAGGAAGCCTGATATGGGACTTGATCCCGGGTATCCCAGGCTGCAGGCGATGCTAAACCGCTGCACCACTGGGGCTGCCCCTATTCTGGACATTTTATTTTATTTTTTTTAAAGATTTTATTTATTTATTCATAGAGGCAGAGAGAGAGAGGCAGAGATACACAGGCAGAGGGAGAAGCAGGCATCATACAGAGAGCCTGACGTGGGACTCGATCCAGGGTCTCCAGGATCACGCCCTGGGCTGCAGGTGGCACCAAACTGCTGCGCCACTGGGGCTGCCCTATTCTGGACATTTTAAATGATACATCATAGGGATTCATTTCTGTCATGTTCCTCTGAAGATTATTGTGTAGTTTTTTTTTTCTTTTTTTTAAAATACAGAATACTTCATGAATTTGAGTGTCATCCTTGTGCAGGGGCCATGCTAATCTTCTCTATATTGTTCTAATTTTAGTATGTGTGCTGCTGAAGAAGCACTATAGTTGGGTTATTTATTTATTTTTAAGATTTTATTTTATTTTATTTTTTGAGAGAGAGTGAGAGTGATCACAGAGGTAGAGGGAGAGAGAGAAGTAGACTCACCACTGAGCAGAGAGCCCAATGTGGGGCTCAGTCCCAGGACTGTGAGATCATGACCTGAGCTGAAGGCAGATGCTTAACTGACTGAACCACCCAGGTACTCCTGTAGTAGTTTTAAAAAAAAAACAAAAACAAAAAAACAGGTAGTTAACTTTGCTGGGTTCAGAGTTCGAACTCCATCTTTTCAGTATGAGCAACCACTGAAATCTCTATTGAGTTCTTTAGCCTTGCTAGGCTGCTTAGCATCTACCCCACATGTGTGTCATTCAAAGAGTTCTAGATATTCAACAGAGTGTACGTGCAGAATTTTGGCTTTCTTTCCTCCCTCTGCATCTGTCTCTTTCCTGGGATTTGTCACCTCATTTTCAGGCTGTTGTGGCCACTCCAAATTCTGTGTTCATCCAGCAGGGTGCTGATAGGGCCTGCCCTTAGGCAAAAAGCCCTTAAAAAAGTGAGAAATTCACCTAGTACCAGTCCATTGTTCCAAATGCCCACGTGTCTTCAGTTTTTGTCTGCTTATGGTTGCTCTCTAGTGCCTTCACGTGATTGTCATTTATAGTTAGTCCAGAGTTTATAGTTATTACCTGCAGGAAAGTTGGCCCAATAGGAATTAGTAAGCTGTTTGTTACCAGAACCTGCAAGCCTTCCATGTCATGATTCATAAGATTTTTTTTTAGTTTTCTTACTAGATTTACTATCATTTTATAAGTACTAGGGGAAGTTTGGTTGTTGGGCATTTGAAATTCTTATAAAGAAAAATTGAGTTATGAAATGAATAATTGTAGTTTAAATTAATTTAAGGGAATCAACTAAGTTGTAAATGACACTAAGGGATTTTCTTTTAATTTTTTAAAGGTTTATTTCTTTATTTGAGAGAGAGAGAGCAGAGGAGCAAGCATGGGGCAGGGGGAAGGGTAGAGTCAGAGGGAGAGGGAGAGAGAAACCCAAGCAGACTCCAGGCTGAGTGCAGAGCCTAACAACACTGAGATCAGACCTGAGCCGAAACCAAGAGTAGGATGCTTAATCGACTGTGCCACCCAGGTGCCCCAATAGTAAGGGATTTTAAAGTCTGTTCAAAATTTAATTCAGTAAATGATAAAGTCCCCTTTTCAATTAGTTGTTTACTTTTGTCATACTTATAAATAGGAAAATATTTCTAAATTGAACTTAAAAACTTAATGAGAAACCAGGGTTTTAGAATTATTTCTTTAATAAACTATAGTTTAATAATGATAATCATAAATAATATTTTTTTCACAAAAAGCTCCTTCAGCGGTGGCAAAAAATCTTCAGTGACAATAAGGAGCTTGGGCTTTAATGAGTAGTAAGGGGAGGTGGGGACATCAAATTAAACCTGTAACTATAGAGCAGTGAGAGAAGTGCTGTGGGAGAGGTGAGCACAGGGCCAGGGGAGCACAGAGGAACGGGCACTAAATCAGGCCTTGGGTGGGGCAGAGAGATTGGGGGATTTTTTTTTTTTTTTTTTTTTTTTGTAGGAGATGACACTTGGTGGGAAGAGAGAGGAAGAGGATAGACACTCTTGGCTGGGGCTGGGATGGTGTGGAGAACAACATTTGTGAGGATGTGGAGGCCTGAAAGAACATGGTCTGCTTGGCAAATAAACTATAAGATGTTCATTTTGCTGGAGAAAAGGCTCTTGGGAGCTGATCTCAGGAGCTTGACCTTCACCCTAGTGTCACCCAAAACTGAAAAGACAACTCACAGAATTGGAGAAATTTTCACAAATCATATATCTGATAAGGGACATGTATCTGGAACATATAAAGAACTCTTGCAATTCAGTAATAAAGAGATAACCCAATTCAAAATTGGAGAAAGGATTTGAATAGACATTTCTCCAAACAAGATATACACGTGGCCAATAAGCACATAAAAAGATTCTCAACATTATTAGATACCAGGGAAATGCAAATCAAAGCCACACCTACTAGGATGGAGAAATTGGAACCTTTATATGCTACTGTTACAAATATAAAATGGCATAGTTACTTTGAAAAAAATCTGGCAGTTCCTCAGAAGGTTAAAGATAAAGTTACTATAGATTCAGCAATTCCACTCCTAGGTATATATAGCCAAGAGAGATGAAAACCTGTCCACATAAAAACTTATACACATATATCCATAGCAGTATTATTCATAATAGTCAAAAACTAGGTGTGGCCACCAACTGATGAATGGATAATAAGATGTGTTATATCCATGTAATGGAATATTATTCAGCAATGAAAAGGAGTGAAATTTTTGATATATGCTATAATGTGAATGAATTGGTCCCAAAAGGCCACAAATTGTGTGGTCCCTTTTATGTGAAATCTCGAAAGTAGGCAAATCTATAGACAGAGAAATCAGATTAGTGGTTGCCTGGGGAGGGAAAGAGAGGAGAATTGGGATCAACAGCTAATAGGTATGTGGTTTCTCTTTGGAATGATATAAATGTTCTGAATTAGAGATAATGTTTGCACAATTAATTATATGCTTCAAATGACTGATTGCATAGTATGTAATACTTCAATAAGGTTGTTATAAAGAGAAGTAGGATGGTTGTAATTCCAGAATAGAGAGTTATTTATTTATTTAAAGATTTTATTTCTTTAGTCATGAGAGATACAGAGAGAGAGGCAGAGACACAGGCAGAGGAAGAAGCAGGCTCCTTGCAGTGAGCCTGATGCAGGACTTGATCCCTGGACCTGGGATCATAACCTGAGCCAAAGGCAGATGCTTAACTGCTGAGCTACCCAGGCACCCTAAGGACAATTTTTTAAATTGGATATATTTGGCTTCATGAAATACTTTAAAAAAAAGAGAAGAAGAAAGCTGAGGGGAACCATTGAACCCTTGCAAGGACTGTGTATGGAGGAGGGCCTGTGGGAGAACGACTAATCCCTGGATCTGGATTGCTGAGGATCTAAGACACATATCTGGAGCAGCTAGTGGGCCTGGGGGAAATGCTGCTGACCCTAGCAGTGGAGGATTCAGCTGTGTGTAGGGGAGGAAGCTGGACGGTGTTCATGATGGAATCCCACAGGATTAAAGTTGATAGGAAAAAATAAATAAATAAATAAATAAATAAATAAATAAATAAATAAATAAATAAAGTTGAGGGGAAAAGCCCTAAATTGTGTTCTGAATACTGTGGATTCAGGAGTGGTTTTTCCCTTGGTATGTGTTTTCTTTCCTCAGATTGGGAAGGATCGGTCACTGAACTTTGACCCCTGCTGCCTCAGCTACTTCACTAAAGGAGAGTACATTTTGCTGGGAGGGTCAGACAAGCAAGTATCCCTTTTCACCAAGGATGGAGTGCGGCTTGGGACTGTTGGGGAGCAGAACTCCTGGGTGTGGACATGTAAAGTGAAACCTGACTCCAACTACGTGGTAAGAAGAGGAAGCTCATTCTGTTGGGCCATTGCCTGAGTAGGCACAGACATTAGCCATGTAGAGCTAGTCAGATCATTGACATTTGTTCCTCACAAATAGGAGGGCAGACTATTTCTTCTCAGCGAGCTGGGGATTAACAACTCTCTTTCCCTGCAGGTCGTAGGCTGCCAAGATGGCACCATTTCCTTTTACCAGCTTATTTTCAGTACTGTCCATGGGCTCTACAAGGACCGGTATGCCTACAGGGATAGCATGACTGATGTCATTGTGCAGCACCTGATCACCGAACAGAAAGGTAAAAGGCAGGTATGGCCCCTCTGTCCTCTAGCCTTTGGGAAGAGAAGTAGATTGGGAGGGCTGCTGATAGGACAAGCGAAATGATAGGAAATGTTCCTCCTCAGTGTTTTGGAAACATGTTGGACCACTGGCCACTGGCTCTTGCTTTTTTTTTTTTTTTTTTTTTTGAGAGTAAGAGGAGGATGTAGATTCTTTGAGAATCTAATGAAAGCAATAAACTATCTCTCCAAAAAAAAAAAAAAGGACCTGTGGACCTCTTTCCCCTTTGGTGTGGATATACTGGTGTGCTTCTCTCTATTTCATCTCCACTTGCCTCCTGATGGGTCCTTACCCCAGGGGTAAACAGGAGCAGTGGGTCACCACAGGCTTAGTCAGAAGATCCAAACTCCAGGCCTAGCATAGTCAGTCTGAACCTCAGTTTCATCCACTGTCCACCCAAGTAGCCATGCTGGTTATTATTTTTTTAAAGGTTTATTTATTTATTTATTTATTTATTTATTTATTTATTTATGAGAGAGAGAGAGAGAGGGAGGGAGGGAGGGGCAGAGACACAGGCAGAGGGAGAAGCAGGCTCCATGCAGGGAGCCTGATGTGGGACTAGATCCTGGGTCTCCAGGATCACACCCTGGGCCAAAGGTGGCGCTAAACCGCTGAGCCACCCGGGCTGCCTGCCATGCTGGTTAAATGGGCTAAAGATCGGCGGCAGGGTGAGAAGGGCCCGCAGGCAGGCCTGCCTCCCCCCACCCCACCCCGCCCCCATAAAAAAAAAGAAAAAAAATGGGCTAAAGATCCACTTATTTCAAGTGTAGTCACATACACATGCGCTGACTACAGCGCACTGCCCAGTGCCTGTGTGTAGGGATACACATTGAGTGTTGTCTTACAGATTCAGCTGGCATCTGAGACCACATCTGTTTGAAGATTCCAGCTGTGCTGGTGAGGGTATAGCCACTTGGGCAGCTCTCCAACTTCCCTTCTGGGGACATTTTCTCCGTCTAGTCTGCAGTTAGAGTGTGAGAGCCTAGTATATACCAGAAACTACATGCAATTCCCTGTTGTTGAGGGTAGTGGGTTGGGGGAGTGGTTAGAGGCATAGATAATCGTTCAGATGGACTTCTGATCATCAGAGGCAATATATTCTCTGCAGAAGAGTTTAACTTGTATTCAGCAAGTGATGGTAGTATTAAGAATTTCACTTTCCGTACTCAGTTGTAAGCTTTGGACCACAAAGATTGTGTATGACTTTGGATCCCAGTGTTTAGTAGAGCTGATTGTACATATTAGACACTCTGTAAAGATTTTTTGATAAGAGTGTCTCCTTTAATTGCCAGTAACATTAAGTAAATGACAGCTTTTAATTTCTCTGCCTTCTACCTTACTTAACAATCTTTTGCTAGAGCTGAAGTTTTTTTCTTTGACAGTTCGGATTAAATGCAAAGAGCTTGTCAAGAAAATTGCCATCTACAAAAATCGATTAGCTATCCAACTGCCAGAGAAAATCCTCATCTATGAGTTGTATTCAGACGACTCGTCAGATATGCATTACCGGGTGAAGGAGAAGATTGTCAAGAAGTTTGAATGCAACCTCCTTGTGGTGTGTGCTGATCACATCATCCTCTGCCAGGTGGGCAGCAGGTTGGAGGGATCGAGCTGAATCCTCTTCATGTTTCCTCCAAGGATGGGGTACCCAACTCATGATTTTAAAAATGAACACTAGGAAGCGAGTCCCTTTCCTTCAAATTCAGTAGCTGTTCGTTGCTTTCATTTTATTGACATCTAGAAGAATTAGACTCTACTGGAAAATCATGGACCATAACCTGGAGAATACCTTTTTGTATTGCAAAGCACTTTGTTATCCTAGGATTATACATGTTTTAATGACTTAAAGTATACACTGATAGAAATGAAGATTGATTTTTGTTGTTGTTAACTAAACATGTACACAAGAAGTGTATGATATCTTTCTGTTATACAACAAAAAATGCCAGTCATGGGGACTAGATAAGGTTCAACAGACACTGATTGTGTAGGTATTTTTCATTCCTTACTTGCAGGAAGACGTCCTTGGGAGGGCTGGGAACACTTACTCTGTTGAATATCCATACAAGAGCTGGGTTTGCTTTCTAGGAGAAACGGCTACAGTGCTTGTCCTTCAGTGGAGTGAAGGAACGGGAGTGGCAGATGGAGTCTCTCATTCGCTACATCAAGGTGATTGGTGGCCCTCCAGGAAGGGAAGGTCTGTTAGTAGGCCTGAAGAATGGACAGGTGAGTGCTCACATATGTCTCCCATCAGGCTGATAAACTGTATGCAGACATAGGGACTAGAGTCATTATGACCCTGAGATGGTATCTCTGGGACAGGAAAAAGGTCTTCCTCCACCCCACATTCACCATGGGCACATTGGAAGGCAACCCAGAGTTTTATTTTTTTGAGGACAGCTTCAGGCCAAAGATGCAGTGACCCTTAGACTTAGAGCTTGCTGCATTCTGGCAGGGTTGGCACTGTGGCTTCTAGGCGGCCCATAGAGTAGTGGGTTTAATGGCACCTAGGAGATGGGAGATTTGTTAGAGGTGTAGTTTCAGTGGCCTGCTAGGGAGGGAGGTAGAGCTCATTCTTAGGTCATATCCCTCTTAGGGCAATGAAAGGATTAAGGCAGTGTGTTCTAGCTTGTGTTTTAGAGGGCGTTGGTCGTAAGGCTATTACTAGATATTATAAGAAAAACGGGCCCTTTGCTTGTATAAATGTGGAAAATGTAGGTTATACAAAGTTAAACAGATTTGTGTGTGTGTGTTCTTTGCTCAAAATAAGAAAAGTTCTAAGTGAGCTACATGGAAATTTTAAAGTGAAAATATAACTACATTAGCCTGAAAGCCAAGCTGTCTAGCAGATGGCTGATGGCTGAAGCTTGTCAGGCCTTTCCTGGGGACAGAAGTCATGGAGTATGAAATTAGTAGGGGCTTTACAGTAGCAATGCCAAAGGGGTGAAAAGTCTGCTTCTTTCTCACAGTCAGCTGTCACTTCCAGTGTGAGGCCTGAGAATGTGGACTTTGGGGGCAGGTCGACCTGGGGTCATGTTCATGCCTAGCTACTCACTAGCTGTGTGACCATGGGCAGGTCACTTAGCCTCTCTGAGGCTTAGGTTTTACACATGGGAATAATGCCTCATGTTTCAATGCTGTCAGAAATAATCTATAACTAATGGCTGTCATCATCCTTTTCATCATCATCATTATTTTGCTGTGGTTATACCAGATTGTCTTATCAGCATTCAAAGTAGCCTCTTCCTATGTTAGTTTGTGATTCAGATCTCGCTTGATGGTGTCTCCTAATCTTGAAGTTTGGGTAATGTTAACAGATCCCCAGTCAAGCAGACATTCAAGTGAATTTGTTGTGTCTTGGGCCCATCATTACTTTGGCAACCTCTGATGAACTGCACTTCTGATATCCTAAGGATAAGCCCCCGCTCCCGTTATTTTGATAAGTTCTTTTCTCTGCATGGAGCCTCTGTTGAAGTTAGTGGGAGTTGTTCTTGTAGAACACATGGGATTCCAACAGCCTGGCACAGTTCCAGGGTCTTGTTGCCATGGTGACTCACACTTTTTTTTTTTTTTTTGTTTTGTTTTGTTTTGTTTTTTTCTCTGAAATTTCGCCAGATCCTAAAGATCTTTGTGGACAATCTCTTTGCCATTGTCCTGCTGAAGCAGGCCACAGCTGTGCGCTGCTTGGACATGAGTGCCTCCCGTAACAAGCTGGCCGTGGTGGATGAAAATGACACGTGCCTGGTGTATGACATTCACACCAAGGAGTTGCTTTTTCAGGTGACATCCCACAGAGTTTCTAGGACGTAGTCCTTTGACTCCTCTTCTAGCTTCCCAGTCCCTACAGATGGTAGTCACCCTCTGGTTCCCAGGCAGGTCTCTGGAAAGAGCAGTGACATGTAGGGGTGTAGGCTTTGAGCGGGGGGACAGAGCCCAAGAGGCCACCTCTCTCACACATAAGCAGCAGGAGCTGGGTAAGCCTCTTTGAACTTTGCTTTCCCCACAGGTAAGATTGGCAAGCAATTCCTTTATTTCTGTTAACAATAAGTGAATAATAATAAATCTAAGTGGGGCATGTAATAGGCTCTCAGTGCATTAGTTAATGTGATGATGATTCTTCTGCAAAAGTGCTTCTTGCCAGTTGGAGGTCTGCCTATACCTATAAGTGACCTAAGATACAGTAAAGAAATAGGACCGGTTTTGTCATCTGAAAAGAAGGGAAGGGATGAGGGGAAGTCCTCCCTGCTAGTTATTTCACAAGGATGCTATAAGAGCCAGCAAAATGTAAACTGATTTAGGAGATAAGCAGTATTTACACCATTTGGTCCTATGGCTGGTAGAAGTGTGTCGCTGGAGAAGAGAGCCCAAAGGCTTCATGCCCAGCACCTGGCTTTCTGCCATACTCAGTGCCACTCTTTGCCTCTTTAGGACTTTTTTCCTCCTCTTCTTTATGATTTTTTTTTTTTTAAGATTTATTTATTTGACAGAGCACAAGCAGGAGGAGTAGCAGAGGGAGAGGGAGAAGTAGGCTCTTCACTGAGCAGGGAGCCTGATGCAGGACTCGATCCAAGGACCCTGGGATCATGACCTGAGCCCAAGGCAGACACTTAATTGACTGAGCCACCCAATCATAGGCACCCATATGATTTTCTTAATAACATTTTCTTTTCTTTAGCTTACCTTAAGGATATAGTATATAATACATAGAATATACAAAATATGTATTAATAAACCGTTTATGTTATTGGTAAGACTTCCAGTCAACAGTAAGCTGTTAATAGTTACATTTTTGGTGTTTTTTAAAGTTAAATTCAATTAATTAATATATAATGTATTATTAGTTTCAGAGGTAGAGATTAGTGATTCATCAGCGCTTCAGGACTTTTTTTTTTTTTAATTTAATTTAATTTTATTTTTTTAAATTTTTATTTATTTATGATAGTCACAGAGAGAGAGAGAGAGAGGGACAGAGACACAGGCAGAGGGAGAAGCAGGCTCCATGCACCGGGAGCCTGATGTGGGATTCAATCCGGGGTCTCCAGGATCGTGCCCTGGGCCAAAGGCAGGCGCTAAACCGCTGCGCCACCCAGGGATCCCCTCTTCAGGACTTTGTAAGGGGTCAGGGCCCATTTGCCTGAAGCAAGGTCCCCCCAAAGCTGAAACTCCTCTGTCTGGCTTCGTCAGCCACAACAGGTCTCCCAGTATTAATGGGCAGATCGAGATGCCCTTCTTAGGCCTCTTCTTTGTCCTTGGGAGCATAGTCAGCAGGGCAGTGGGGTGCTGGAATGTAGGGAGCTACTTCAGTTAGTTGGAAGTGCAGCCCGGCTAATGCTAGCCAGAGAGGACTCCAATAAATAACAACTTGCTTATATCTCTGTCAAGGAAGAGTGATTAAGGGGGTAAAAAAAAGAGCACAGGTGTTGTCTTTAGACAGACCTGGGCTCTAGTCCTGCTCTTAGTCATTTACTGTGTGATATCCAGTAAGTTAGTATGGTTCTCTGAGCCTAAATTTCTCCTTACCTCTGAAATGGAGCTAGTAAATGCCCCTTCACATAATTGGTATAAGACTACACAAGGTACCACAGTACCAAGCTCAGTGCCTGGTACAAAACAGGGCGCTAAATGTTAACTTCTCCTCTCCTCAGCCTCAAAACCACCTCCTGGGGGTGAGTTAGCAGGCCCCCATTTGTGAAGTTGTGCCAGAGCCCAGAACCATATAGGAATGGAAGGGCATGTGTCCTTCCCCATCCCCACTGAGGGTTCTGTAGTAGGCCAGGGAAGGTGGTTCTCAGACCTTGCCAGGAGACATAAACATTCCCAGATGTCTTTTTCTCCTCTCTACTGCCCCTGCCCTGTGCAAATGAAAACAGCTATATTGTTTTTTCTCATTATAAAAATAATCCATGCTCATTATAAAAGATTCAGACATTGTAAAAGATTCTAGGTAGAAAGGTATGAACATCTGCTGGTCCCTGGGGCTCCAGAGCTAAGCAGAAAACTTTGAGAGGAGGTAGTGGGAAGGGGGTGCCTCCCAGGGTGACTCTACAGTGAGAATTTTAAATGCAGAGACAATATATTATTTTCTAATATAAAAAATAACACTTGTTTTTATTATAAAAAACAGTAGATGTTCATGACTAAAAGAAAACTTCAGGCAAACAAAAAACATAGAAAATAAAAAGTACCCACAATTCTACCCACTCTGAAGCAATCACTGTTAAGTCTTTGGGACATATCCCTTTAAGTCTTCTATACATAGCTGTGTATACTCATTTTCTAACAGAAGTAAAGCCACTCTGCTCATTTTCTCATTATGTAATGGTTAATATTTGGGATAATAATTTTTTTCAAAAGTAATGGTTTGCTTGTTAAAGACAATTCTAACATAAACAAGTGCATAGAGGATTTGCCTCCATGCTTCTATCTTTTTCTTCTGGTTCCCTTCTCCTTGCTTTCCTACCATCCCACTATTAGCAATTTAGTGTGATTTAGGTTTTAAAAAGAGTGCTTGATTGAATGCAGGAATGGTGCTGAAGGCCAGGGTGGTTGTCACAGTATCCTCACTATCCCTGTCCCTCAGGAACCAAACGCCAACAGTGTAGCCTGGAATACCCAGTGTGAGGACATGCTCTGCTTCTCAGGAGGAGGCTACCTCAACATCAAAGCCAGCACCTTCCCTGTGCACCAGCAGAAGCTACAGGGCTTTGTGGTAGGCTACAATGGCTCCAAGATCTTCTGCCTCCATGTCTTCTCCATGTCGGCTGTGGAGGTACCACAGGTAATTGGGGTGCTTGCCAGGTCTCAGCAGTGGCAGGGCAGACAAGACCGGGAAAGCCAAGTGCCTCATTGGTGCATTGGGTTGGGGGATGGATGATGAGGAGAGAGGGAAGAGAGATGAGTTTCAACTATGATGTCATGAAAGGTACTCTGGACTGGAACCTGAAACCTTGTCTCTGCCCTGTACAACCTGTGTGTCTTTGGGCAAACAGCTCTACCTCACTGAGCCTCCATTCCTTTCTGATCCCCCTTTCCTGGTTGGGACAGGGAGGGTATTCAGAGTTGTCTGTCTTGAGACAGAGTGTGTTTCCCTGAGAGCCATACATAGCGCAGAGTGGAGTAAGCCAGCAAAGCTGGGAGTCCAGCAGGGTGTATGCACAGATGCAGGAGGAGGGTGGTATGTATGAAAGAAAGAGAATATGAGTGGGATGGGGAGGGAGTCTGGGGTCTTGTGAGCCAAGAAAGGAGCATGGGACTATCAGCACAAGTCCCTCAAGCTAGGAGGCCAGAACAGAAATGGGGGCCTGGGGCCCCCCTTCCTGGGGGAGGGCAGAAACACTGATGGGAGGGCAGAGATTGGCAATGCAAGTCAGGGCTAGCCCAGTGCCAGCTGTCCTGGCTGCCTGTGGGCTCCCCAAGTGAATCATGCTCACTGCCATAAAATAGACAAGCACAAAGGAGAGACTTAGCCCGCAGAATCCCATCCTCAAGAGGGAATCACTCTCAAACTTAAACAAAGTCCCAGGCCTTTTCTGTATGTATATGTAATATATGCAGAATATACAATTATGAGTAGACAGTTTTATATGAACATTGTTTTATATGAACATTTTAAACAAAAGTGGAATCTACTGTAAATATTGTTTTGTGACATTTATCTGTGAGTATTACTCCTATAGATGAAGCCTCAGATTTACTGTAATTCCTTTACTGAATGTGGACCCACAAACAAGAGATTTTTCATCACTGTCCTTTGTCACCACCTTTCAACTTAACCTAACATTTACATATTGCAGACCCATCACTTTGTATGAATTATTGGCTGTCAACTTGCAGTGTAGCTTTTTCTCTCCGCAGTCTACTAGAAGCATGGTTCCACATCAATAAATGTACTTTTCTAGCATTTAAAAAATACTAAGATGAATGTAGATTGAACTGTAGTTGTAAGAAATCATACAAAGATCCCGTGTACAACTTGCCCAGCTTCCCCACTAGTAATATTTTATAAAACTACGGCATAAATGAATTACCTGTGTAGGTTCATGCAGCTACCACCACCAACCCATGAGATCTCTGATGTTGGGTTGCTCTTTTATTATAACCACACCCAGGTCCCTGCTGTCCCCACCTCCACATTGTTTTTAATGACTGCTTTTTATCCTATCATATAGATGTTCCACAACTTAACCAGTACCTATTGTTTGACATTTACGCTGCTTACAGCTTTTTTGCTATTGTAGATAGCATCTTTCTTGCCAAGTCTTTGTAACTATCCCAGCTTAGCCCCTTGGTATGATGAATTCCTTGAAGTGAAGTTGCTGGGTAAAAGGCCATGCACATTGGAAGACTTGTAGACATGTTTCTGGATTGCCTTTCAGCAAAGCTGCATCCATTTTATGTTCCCTCCACACACTTTCCTTACTCTCTCTGGGTGGGGGTAGAGGGCATCAAACCATTTTATTGAGGGGCTTCAGAGGAGGGTTGAAGGGCTGGAAGGACAGTGAGATCCTGTGTCCTCAGCCCAGCTAGGATCTCCCCATCTTCATAGTTATGGAAAGCCTGACTTGGCTTCTTTTAAAGGGTGGGGCTGGGTCCACTCCCTCTTAGCTAATAGTACCCTTGTTATTCATTGTGCAGAAATTATTAGTGCCTAACACAGAGCAGTTATTCAATCAATGTTAGTTGAATTCATACCTGAGGAAAAGGAAAGAGAAAGAAAGAAGAGAGGGAGGTGGGTGGAAGTGGCAGCAGGAGAAAGGGCAAGATCCGGCCCCGCTGGACTGTTTCCTTGTAGTCCTCATCTGCTCCCCATCCCAACCCATGCACCACATCCACCAGAAACCCAATCTTCCTTAATCAAACAAGCTATGCTGATTAAAAGTTTTTCTCCCAAGACTGCCATCCTGACCTCAAGGATAAATGCAGTTTGCTGCTCCCTGACTTTGGCTGGCCAAGAGGAGCCGGAGGGGCGGCCTGGGGCTTCCTCTGCCAAGCCCTTAAGATTCAGAAGCCAGAGTCCCCATCCAGAACCCCTCCCCACCATGGCTTTACCAAGGCCATCCTGCTGATGCAGCAGGTCAGAACTGCCAAGGGTTAGGAAAGGCAGCCTCAAGACAAAGGCTATTTATCTGTTGCCTCTGCCTCCAGCCATCCTGTGGTTTTGGCCTAGAGAGGAGGGAGAAAGCATCAGATCCACTCTGGGGATTTCTGGTTTCCTTTCGAAATTTACATCATCTTGTGCAAGAACTGGTTTGTCAGGGCTGCCAAGTAGGGCTGCAAGCCCTAGTCAGGCTTCTTGGGGCGGGTGGTGACTTCATGCTTGGAATGCAACAGTGAGATAAAGTAGAACTCAGAGGGCATTTGTTCAGTTAGGATATTTTTAAAACTCCCACTCTCAGATTGTGCCTCCCAGGCAAGCCCAAATGTTAACCATTCATCATATCCTCGATTCTGATGTGCCTGTCCAAGTCCCTATCCCAGCCTCTTGGGACATTTAGCATGGCAAGAAGTTGTGCCATTTAGGGGAAAGAGCAATGGCTTTGAGTTCTGACTCTGGATCTGAACCAGCTGTGATCTTGAGCAACTCCTTTCACTCCTTGGGGACTCACTTCTTTTCTGTGCAGTGGGGTAAAATAATATACCTGTCTCTCAGGTCTGGCCCAATTCCTATTGTTATTGTTATTAGCAATCTTAAAGTAGTAAATACTACAAAACAGGATGAAATTGGAACAGCTGACTAAAGGATTTTAGAAAGGACAGCTCATTGTGCATGGGAAGTTTGAGAAAGCTTCCAGGAAGTGGTAACACTTGATCTGAGCCCTGAAAGGCCTGGGACGGCAGAGAGGAACAGCAAGGTTGTTTCAGATAGGGGGCAAGATAGGGGTGGGAACAAGCCTGGAGCATTGGGGAGATGGTGAGGAGCTGGTGCTTAGAAAATACTGTAGAGGTACTGAGCTTGTCTCTTATTTTACCCTGGTAGCCTGTGACCTGGACAGGGCATTTAAACAGAAGTCAATCAGTTTACCCCCAAAAATACATAGCTAGGATATGGCTTAGCTAGGCCTGGATTCTGGCTCAGTTGCTCCCCTCTCCATACCCTGCCCACCCCACTGAAGGGAGGAAAGGTAGGTGGAATGGTGTGGTAGAAAAGATGAGCACGCCAAAGTCGTCACATCTTGCTGTCAGAGGGCAGAATGGCTTAAAAAGAAGAAAAAAATCCTTCAACTCTAAAGCTGAGAAAATGAGACAGGAAAGTTCAAAGATAAAGGCCCCAAATGGAGAAAACAGCACTTCCAGGTCCACATTTGGGAACCATTAGCATGAGGTACTGGCTGATTGATCTCTGCTGCCCAGGAGAGATTCAGTTCCCTTCAGCACACTGGCCTAAAACAAGGGCAGGGCCTTTCGTTATTCAAGACGCCAGATCCAGCTCAGACTTGTTCTCATGTATGCGCACATACATAGAGCCCACACCCAAGAGCCAGGAAAATGCTCAGGTCATCCCAAGCTCCAGCCCCAGCTCTTCCCTGTGCCACTTCTGTACTGTATCCTCAGACTATAATCAAGGAGTGAATGATAACCTGCAACACAGACCTGTTGGAACAGATCCAAAAGCACTATGTAAACTTAAGGAGAGAAGTTATTAGGAACCATTCACAGATATCACAGTGAGGCAGCCCAATTTGGAAGGAGAGATGGCAGGAAGTTTCCTAGCTCCAGGGTACTAGGACAGTGTGCCTTTCTGGGTAACCTGGAGCAAATCACTTACCTTTCTTGGATAAGATGGTTTCTCAGCCCTCTTTATAAGAGGCCATCCTGGACCCTTTCCTCACAGTAATGTTCCTTCCTCCAACATAGACTGAGGGCCTGCTAGGGGAGGTAAGTATAACCCCACCACTGCCCTCAGGTTGTGCCCAGACTTGTGGGGGAGATAGGCTTGTAATTACAACACAACTGAGATCTGGATAAAGGGCAAAGAAAGTTCAGACTCTTTTTCCTTGAAGGGTCAGTGAAGACTTTCCAGAAGAGGTGACATTTTAACAGGATCTTCAAAACCAAATAGGTACTTTCTAGAGGGTAAGGAGGAGCAGGGCATTCTAGATGAGGGTATTATCTTGTGGTAAAGCAGACCTAGAGGTGGGGAAAGCCGCTGGTAGAGGGAAGGACAGGCAAGACATGATGCTTTTGGTGATGAAAGGTGGTGGCGAATGGAAGGCACATGGGATGGGAAGTATAGTGATTAATCTTTATAGTGTTGCTCTGTGCGCATTTGTAATTAAGTCAGTGGCACACATCTGAAGTCAGGCTTTGTATGAATCTGATTCTTTGCATTACTCTGAAAACAATCTTCTTTCCTTTTGATGAAATCCTGCAGTCTGCTCCAATGTACCAGTACCTGGATAGGAAAATGTTCAAAGAAGCCTACCAGATTGCTTGCTTGGGCGTGACAGACACTGATTGGCATGAGCTGGCTATGGAAGCTTTAGAAGGGTTAGAATTTGAAACAGCAAAGAAGGTAAGCATCTAGTCAGCCTGAGCTGGAATCTCGCCCATAGAGGGTCCCTTGAGGAGGCAAAAGGGACTCCAGGTGACATATGAAGAGTCAGACACATACCATAGTGATCTCTGGATATAGACTGGCCTAGGTTCAGATCTCAGCTCAGTCACCTTCTGAGTCTGGGCAGGTAACTCATTCCTAAGGTTGCTCATTTATAAAATTAGAGTGATGATTGGCCTCATCCTCACAAAGTTCTAAGGGTCTAATGTGATAATGTCTATAAAGCCTGATACAGGAGAGACATCTGATAGATTATAGCTGTCACTCTTATTAGCTAGCATTTATGTAAAGCACCCAGCTGAAAGCCTGGTACATAATAGGGACACAATTAAGGGTAGCTTTTATTATTGGTATAAACACTTACTGGTATTAGCCATTTATTACTCAGTGCTGTTTTTCTTTGTACCCTGCTAGGTATGGTCAAAGAGATGGTCGAGCTCTCTGATTGTGACAGCAGTGTCACTCTCCACATACCTTTATTGCCTTGATCATAGTGTCATTTCCTGGCCGGTATACTAAAACTACAGAAACTGGCTGACAACTTTTGCCCCTTTCCACACATCAGAAAAAGCCCAGCTCTATCTGAGTTGGGTTTTCATCTAGAACCTGAGGTGGGGGAAAGGAATGATCTTCAACTCTCTTTCCTCTATTCCTCCCTTTCCCCTTTATCTTCCCATGGCCAATTAATCAAATACTCATTCGTGCCTACTACTGAGCATATAGGGAAGGAAGTGCAGGAGTGTGTGATGTGTGCTCCATGCTAGGTCAAGACTTGTAGGCATGAAAGGAGAGAGGAGCCAAGGCCAGATACTAGCTCTGCTGTTTATAGGCTGGATGACCCCAGGCCAGCTTCTTCTCTCATAGGCTCCATTCTCCTATGTCTGAGTGGGGATGGTGAAAATGCTAACTGCCCTGCCTTCCTGACACAGGGTCATTAGACTTAACCACCACGTTGTAAAAGGGCTTCTAGAACTAGAAGTGGTTATACAAATGCTAGCTGTTATCAATTTAATTATATCTTTAGATCGACTGAGTGTCGGTAATAGAGGAAGGCTTTAAGAATTCTGAGGTGGGAGGAAACATTCTCATGGAAGGAGCTTCCCTCTCCTACCCCTTCCCTCAACAAAATGCTAGGAGGGATAAAGAATAACAAAGTATACCCTAGACTGTTTTGTTTTCAGCCTGGAATGAAATTTAAAGTCTTCCTTATAGATTGTCATCTCCTTACACCTAAGAACTAAACACCTACCTCATCTTACTTCAGCCAACATGGGGTTGGGTACTCAGCAAATATTTGAATGGATTGAAATAAAACTGGAATAACCCTTCATTTGTTTACCATTAACTCCCAGCCTGTATTCCACAAACACTCCCTGAGAACCGAAATTATTGTATTAAAGCACAAGATTTTGACTGTAGACTAGAGATTGATCATTTTATCCGAATCCCAACCCTCCCGGCCTTTCTTTTTCTGCTTTGCCAAGTTACTCAGGCACAGAGGAGGTGGAGGGTGGTTCCAGCAATAGGCTGATGTTTCCAGTAGATGGCAGAGGAGAGCTACTTAGCTCCCAGGACACTGCCTGAGAGCCCTGCAGATGCTTCCCTGTTCCCACACTTCCCTCTGCTGAGGTTATTCACCGGCCTCATGACTCTGACCACTCGACCAGGGCACCCCTGACTCTGCAGAATGTGTGAGGGTCGAAGGAACTCAGAAACAGATTTCTCAAGGTGGCAAATCCTAGAATCCTAGCAGAGCAGAACTAGAAAGACCTTGGAGAAGGTATTGCTAGTTTGCCCCTTTCTATAAGGCAGATATTGGGAGCCTAGAGGCAGAGATGAAGTAAGTTCAGGGCCCCTCAGCTGGAAAATCTCAGAAGTAGGACTGAGATCTGGAATACTCCTTTCCTTTCTGCCCCTTTGCTAGACATTCCAGATTTTCCCTTTCCTTTTGTTTTAAGGAAGCCCAGATCTAGATGGTAGCTTATAAGACCTCCAGCAAGGAACACAGGTATACTCTTGGCCTTCTTCTGCTCAAGTGATGCCTATTTTACCCTTTCAAAGAATTCCTCTTCAGGAATATGCATTTGCCATGTTCCTCTTCTTAATCCTGCCTCTGCCACTGCTGGTGCTCAGACAGTGAATCGGTGTTCTCCAGGGCACCTAGTTCTTACCTGTATAGCTCTTAGCTCATGGAAATTCAATAGTCTGTTTAATCTACCTGCCTCCCTTTTAAGAACATGGGCTCCTGAATGGGGATGGGGACAGGTCATATTTACCTCTGGATCCTCAGTCCCTGACAGGATGGCTGGCCCTGCAGGATAAAAAGATGAAGTCACCTTGTGGTCATCTATAAAGGCAGCCAGAGGCCAGATGACTTGCTCATTTCCTCAAATATTTCGAGGATGGAGGATGTCATGCAATGAAGTAGAAGCTGCAAGTGGTCAGGGTGATTCTTCTGCATTTCATATTCTAAGGTCTTCTGGACCTGCTGCCTCCTTTAGGTATGTCAGCCCATTTCAAATGGGACATTTTAAAGCAGCACACTTGAGTATAAATGTTGACAGCAAAGCCACATGAAGATCAGCCTGACATGGTAGTTTATATTCCTTGAAACCCCTTGCAGAATCAGAAGGCACCAAAAGAGACTTTGCTAACACCAATCTTCTGAGGAAGGTTGCCTAGAAACTTCTAGAAGCCTATGGGTTAAAGTCTCTGGCTTTACTGTGAGTCCAGGCAAGAGCTACACTTTTAGGATTTACATAAGAGTTTGCCTTCCAGGGACTTGGAGTGATTTATTCTCTAACCTCCCCTCCCCTTCCAGAAACCATC
This sequence comes from Vulpes lagopus, assembly GCF_018345385.1. NCBI lineage: Eukaryota > Metazoa > Chordata > Mammalia > Carnivora > Canidae > Vulpes > Vulpes lagopus. The sequence continues at coordinate 52,559,009 of NC_054830.1, forward strand.
TTTATTCCTTCTCAACTTTCCCCTCCTCCTCTTCCTCTGTGCTGGTACTGTGGGCTCTGGGTGCCCTGTATTTATGCACTGTTGGTAAGCAAAGCTGTCTCCTGCTTTCCATCCCAGTCACCAAGATGTATAGCAGTCTTTGCTCAGTCAGTACATCTCCCCTACTCCCACTCCCATGACACTGCCTTAGAGTATCAGACCGCCCTGTTCTTCTCTTTTGCATAGAGATTCCTCCAAGTGGGCACCATCACAAACTGCAGTATCACAGTTTTGTTTTACCTAATCCCAAAGTGATTGATGCAACCAGGACTTCTTTGCTGTTCTTTGTGTGGACTAATCCCAGGGATAAAGCCGTGCCTCACTGGGTGGTATAACCCCTCTGAACACATGGCGATTAATCAATGCTTGCTTCTTTTGCCTCTTTACTGGCTCACTTTCTAAAGCTTGACTTCCCACCCCCAGCCAATCACCCACTTTTGAAGCTCAGAAGGCAGCTGATTTCATTCTTTTATTTCTTCCCCTGTAGGCCTTCACCAGAGTACAAGACCTCCGATATTTAGAGCTCATCAACAGCATTGAGGTAAAAGACAAAATGTTCTTCCTTCTCAAGAAAGCACAGACTCACTGTCAGTGGCTTATAGGGAGCTCTTCTAGCAGGCAAGAACCTTGAGGGGCACATAAACAGAGCCTACTGATGTCTGAGCATTTGAGCCACAGCCTTGCTCTGGGGGTACAGAGTACCATGGGGCGGGGAGATGGCACATGGGAGCAAGGAGTGCAGTCTGTCACTTGGTCATGAGGTAAGGCAGGTGGGTCCCTAATCTTTCTGAGCTTTGGTTTCTGTCTGTGAAATGGGTTGATTTCCCAGGGTTTCTAGGAGGATTAAATAGGTTTCTCAGTAACTGGTTTTCATCCCTGCAGTGGTTGTTAGGTAGTTACCATCCTCTAGCACTCCAACAATGTGCCAGTGGAGAAAGCATTTCCCAAATGCACGTGATCTGCTCCCCACTCACAGCAATGGGATCTGGGGAGGGAGCATGTAGACAGGGTATGCTGAAGAGGCTGGCTCCATGGGTACCATTTGCTGGGTAACGGTAGACAATACTCTTAATTCCTGTGACTGTCTGTAAAAAGGCATACATATTTTTTCTCCTGAACAGATTTATTGTGAGGCTAAGGGAATGTGAGATACATTTGAATTCCCATATGGAAGCAGGGAGGAAATCAGCAAACATCTTGTCCCTGAAATTCAGTTCAACATAATAATCACAAGGCTTGTGGGTCAAGCCTTGTGCTGAGCCCAGTGGGCAAAATGCTTAGCAGAAGATAGGCCTGCAGGAGCTCATAGACTGTATAGTCGAGTAATAGTTGTCCCTTGCTGAGTACCTGTTCAGTGCCACATGCCCGATCAGTGCATATACCACATCTGACCCTTGAACAACATGGGTTTGAACTGCACAAGTTCACTTACACGCAGATTGTTTTTGATACATACAGCAGTACTGTAAATATATTTTCTTTTCTGTATGATTTTCTTGGGGTGCCTGGCTGGTTCAGTTAGTAGAGCATGTGACTCTTGAGTTCAAACCTCACGTTGGGTGTAGTGATTACTTAAAAATAAAATCTTTAAAAATTATATCTTCTTTCCTCTAGCTTACTTTATCAGAAGAATATGATAATATAATACATGTAACACATCAAATCAGTATTAATCAACTTTATGTTATTTATCAGTAAGATTTCCAGTCAACAATAGGCTATTAGTAGTTAAATTTGGGGGAGTCCAAAGTTACACCTCAATTTTCAACTCTGTGGGGATCAGTGCTCCTAACACTGATGTTGCCTAAGTCTCAACTGTATTTTAAATCCTCATACTGACTTAATGAGATACTGTTCTTATTCCTGTTTGATAAATAATGAAACTCAGAAAGGCTCAGAAAGGCTATGTCACGTCCCCAAGGGTCCACAAGCAAAAGCTTGGATGGAATTCAAAGCCAGTTCTAATTCCCAAGCTCAAGCTATCTTTACTTGAGGCCCTATTGCCATCTAAGAAGTTGCTTCTGATGCACCCCCTCCCCACCTAACCCTTCCCCCAGAATTGTCATAGGAAGCATCTGTATCGTCCGTTGCTTAATTACCTAGATGGTTAAGGCTTTGTTCAGAGCCATCTACTCATAATGCCCAGTACTGCTTACTCTCCGGGGCTGGCATTTGGGAATACACTTGGTCTGGATCTAGGAGCCTTAACCTGGAATCATGGGATGAATGTGTTCTCTATGCAGAGGTAACTGACCTTTGTGAGGACCACCTTTCACCATGTATCATGTTTTACTGAATTCCTGTCTTACTGCCTCTTCTAGTGTGCTATGAGCTGGGCAGTTGGTTAAACTTGTAAGAATTGCCTTTTGAAAAAAGAGCAAATTGCTTTCAAGTGATGATCCATTTTGGCTGCTCTGAGGCCTTAGTAGCTTGCTTCTGGGCATTTGGCGCTATTCCAGGGAACGAAGGTTCCTTGTTAGGCTCCTTTGGAACAGAGGAGATATAACTATACTGATAACAAGAGGAAGAGAATCTGCTCATATGGCTATATTCATATTGAATATATGTAAATCATTTTTATTAATCATGGTGATATTCTGTGGCCTAGTGGCCTAAATTCCATGCCTAGTGAAACCTATTTTTTTTAATCTACTGCAAGATTTTGATTCACTCCCTACAATTAGGAGTTAGTTTATTTGACTGATTAGCCTAAACTGTGTGTAGGGGGGGGGTTTAGTTATTGTTTTTGGGGGGTTTTTTTGGTTTTTAAAATTTTTTTCTGTCAGTGGGAAAGCATGTTGCCTCCAGCTGTTAAAACTTCACCAGCTTGTCTGGGAGTTTGATTCAATGTCTCATCTTCCTCCACTGTGATACACTTGCTAGAAAACAAGCAAAAGCAAACTGCTGGGGATGAGAGATTGGGTGCTATTGAGTGTTTACAAATACTTGAGCTGTAGACTAATGAATGTTCCCTAACATGGAAGGAAGGAATATGCCAGTTACTTCTCTTCATCCTCAGTGCTGCTCATATGTGTATGTGCGCATGCAGGTGTGTGGTTGGGGGCTGTCACTTGTTTCCGAAGGTGGTATTTTGTGGTACAAAGTGCATCTGGAGTCAGCCAGACTGGGTCCAAAGGCCAACTCTATATGACCCTCACTTGCTCCTCTTCTGAATCTCAGCTTCCCTCAGTGTGAACTTGGGTGGTACCACTCACTCTTGGGTCCTTGTGGGAAGGAAGTACATACCCAGCACCTAGTGGATGCTCAGCATGTGTCTCAGCTTCTCTTTAGAGACAGAGACATTTGAAGACTCATTATCCTGTTTTGTTGGTCTCTTTCTTGGGAAGAGACACTAAATTTTTACTTATCTGCATCATCATGGGTCACAGCTTGGCCAAACCAGCCCTGGGGACTTGGGAAATCTTGGGATCTTGGGGGCTGCCAATAAGTGGTTAATATACACATCCTAGGGGCGCCTGGGTGGCTCAGTTGGTTAAGCATCCAACTTCTGGTTTTGGCTTAAGTCATGATTTCATGGTCTCCTGGGTAGTGAGATCGAGCCCTGTGTCTGGCTCTGCACTCAGTGGGCAGTCTGCTTAAGATTCTCTCTCTCCTTCTGCCTCTCCTCACTTGTGTGTGTGCATGCTCTCTCTCTCTCAAATAAATAAATAAGTCTTTAAAAAAAATACACACCATCCTAACTATACAGTTGTTTCCTTGGAAGAATATACAAGAAAGCACTCTGAGGAATTTCCGTTAAACAAACAAAAGTTTGCATTACTTTTGATCTTTACTCATCTGGGGAAACAAATCTGCTTTTGTTGTCAAGCATTCCCACCAGAAACCTAGGTGAGAGACACAACAGCCCAGGAGCCAAGTGGAGGTTCCAGTAGAAAGGCCCAGGGGCTTAACTTGAAATAGCAACATCTAACCTTTGTAAAGGCTGCTTCCTGCCATGGCTGCAGAGGCTATTTCCTGTGCTTCTAATTTTTCCAGGAGAGGAAGAAGCGGGGAGAGACCAACAATGACCTGTTTCTGGCAGATGTATTTTCCTACCAGGGGAAGTTCCATGAAGCCGCCAAACTGTACAAGAGGAGTGGGCACGAGAACCTCGCACTCGACATGTACACTGACCTCCGCATGTTTGAGTATGCCAAGGTAATCTAGTCATATCCTGGGCCCAAGATTCATGGAACCCACCTGCGTTCTGATACTGTGCTGCCTAAGATGTTTACCCCAAGAAGTGACACAGATGGAAAAATAGCAATGGCCTTATTAGAAAGAGTTTGGGCAAATTGGCAAACAAAGAAACCATCGATGGCCACTGGTTTAAGCTGACCTAAAGCTGACCTTTTAGGCTGAGATCAAAGGGACAAGAGTATGATAGTTCACACCTTTGTCAGTGACAGAGTGGACTGGATGGACTGTCTGTAGACTGAGTCTGAACCAGCATGGTCCTTTCATTAAGTGTTTAGGGTCCAGAGCTTCAGATCTTTCTCCCACAAATTCTCTCAAACCTTTCTTTGTAGAAGCCACTGAGAATCAGCATCCTCAGGCACAAGCTGGTTCTACCATTGTCATATGGGACAATATGGTTCACTTCAGCCAAGGTTTCCTAAGTGTCTGCTCTCTGATTGATACTGGGCTTTGCACTGGGCCTTGGAAATACCATAACAGAGTCCTTGCCCTCTGGTACTAGCACAGTGTGCTTTCTGTCATCCAGAGGTACATCTGTATGAGTGATGGAGATTTCCTCTTGCATCTGCAGGTCCTCTATTAAGGTTAGTCCCCAGCAGGTCTGGGTACATGACAGAGGTCTTCCGAGAGCAGGCTCCTGATGGTTTATGTGAGAACAAGTCCCACTGGGGAGCTAATACGAGGTAAAAGAGCCTTAGGTGCATTGAGCAACCAGGTTCTTCCTTCCGCAGAGTTGCCTTTGTTAACCTGCCTTTCCTGGTACTGTCAGAATAAGCTTCACAATGTTATTAAGTGAGTCATCAGCCACAACCAATTAGTGGCTATTAATGGTAATTATCTAGCTCACAAATTCAAGATGGAAAATGTTCCCCATTTTTTTTCTCCTTTTTTGTTTCCAAAGATGGCTACGCTCTTTCATCTTACACCTGTGGGATCCTGGAGGTGAGGGTTGCATCTTGGTCACTGTGATGTGGCCCAGGGGGTTCTGCCCTGAATGAGTACCTGGGTCCTAACCTGTCTCTTCACCCCATCCCCCAGATCCAAGTGCTTGAGGTTCCCCCACTTTGTCCTCTTCCACTTTTTTACCCTCTCCTTACACTCCCACCACACACACACACACACACACACTATTTAGCACTAACTTCATACTGAGAACAACTAAATCATTATGTCTTTTTCTGGAGATAATGAGATTTAAACTGAGGACAGAACCTTAACTAGAGGATTGAATCCCTAGGAGTAGAATATAGGCATTAGGAACAGCAGGTTGTAGTTGTTCTTCAGAACCAGAAGCCTTTCCTAGAACCTCTGAAACCTAGTAGGCAGTGGTGGTGCTCACCTTGACATTTGGACATGGGTGACCTAGGAAAAGCTTCTTCACTTTGTTGAGCTTCCATTTTCTTCTCATAGGGTACCATAGCTACAGCTCAGCTCATTTCTGAGAATTGCACAAAATAATATATGAGAAAGCCCTTTGCAAAGGCCAAACTATAGAAAGGTTGGGAAAATGAGAGGAGCTAAGTGTGACCACAGAGTAGCTGTTCTTCAGGCCTCTCCCCAGCCAGCCCCACTCTTCTCCCTACACTGAGGCCCCTCCTCACACCTCAGGTGGGCTTCATGCACCCACAGTCTCCTATCCATAAATGCAGCCCACTTACACACTCCATCTTGTTTGCCTCTATGAAGGTAAGTATTCTGGGGGTTGTTTTGGTTTTAGTTTTTGATCGAAATACCAAGTAAGTTGGTTCTGTTTCAATCCCCCACCCCCAATAGTCTGACTTTGAGGAAATGTGTACATATAAATTATGTTGGGGGGTTGGGGAAATACAGTGCTTATTAACATGGCATGTTTTTGTTTACTTGAAAATTGCTTCCCAAGATTCAATCTGGTTTTCAGAAAATTTTTAAATTACATTCCCACGTACAAATAAATTGTATGCTTTCCGGATAAGTGACATGTTTATATGGTGATAAAGGGAATTATAATGCTCTTAACTCTTATGTAGTATGTCCTTATCAAAATCACCAGGCATGAGAACACTGTTTAGTCTCATTCATCACTCAGCACGGCCTCTTTCTGTCCACTCTAGGACACAGTCTTTGCCATGGCCCTAGATAACATGTAAATTAGCTTCATGGGACCAAAGAACCTTTGAAAACCCAGTTTGCTGAGCCTCAAAGGAATCATTTAGACTCAGCTTCAATTAAGTCAGAGCTCTCTGAGCTGGGCTGTTGGGCTGGAGGTGGCTCCTCCAAACCTGTGAGCTATATGTCTGGTTGGTCTCCTTGTTGATGACCCAAATTTATGGCTCACTCATGGCCTCTGACCCTCACTAGTCACCCTGAGTCCCTGGAGCACTCACTTTGCAGGACATTTCTGTTCTCTTATGGTGCCTCTTTTCTCCAGCTGCTAACCTCATTTAACCAACCAGGTTAGCATAGTTTCGAGCTTTGCACTGGCATAACCAGTATGTATTACAGTAGCTGCCAAGAGTAAAGGCTATATCTTTTTTTTTTTTTTTAAGGCTATATCTTTAATGGCCCAAACTAGGCATCTTCAGATTGTCAGTGAATGCTTTCCTAGCTTCTTCCCCTGTGTGAACTCCAGAGAGACTAGAGGCCAGCGAGATAGGCCTATCTTTTATTGGTTCCCCAGCATCAGAGTAAATGATGCCCTTTCCTCCTGTTGTTTTAGGCCAATCTAATATATTATTTTAGGGACTACACAATTACCCTGAAAGCAAATGGAAAAAAAAGAGAGAGAGCTAATTGTTCAAGTGGGTTTTTAGCATACATTGACTGTACTTTCTTGACAAATGAGTGCTAATCATGGGGAAAGGAATGCTTTTTTTATACTTTGTGAGGTTGACACAGTGCACTCTCTGCAGGGTACATTATTCCTGAGACAAACCACTTCTTACTAGTAATGCAGATCTGGGCTCTAAGCACTCTTAATTTCCCTTTTTGAAAAGCCCTACCTTTAAAAATACCAGCACCAAAGCTGCCTCAACTATGGCAAACTCCCATGTATATATTTGGGCTAACTGTATCCTAAAAAGGTGATTTTTTGAGGCTGTTTCTTATACATTCCAGGGCGAACCCAGGAAAACCAGGCATAGACCTTCAGAGGCCACATGTTGTGGTTGAAGGACATCTCTTCCTTCCAGATTCTCTCTAGGCCTTTCCCCTCACTCCCCCCCACCCCATGCCTCCTGCTGCCCCTACCCCTACAGATCTGATAATCAGAACAGGGTTTGATATCATCCAGTTGAAAAGTAATTAACCAAGAATACTTGTGCTTCTTATCTGCTCTAGGCACATAATGGGATGATGCCCTAAATTCAGGCAGCAGAATCAGAAAACAGATGTGAAAAGTACTTCTAGCGTAGTTGAAGAGGGGGCATGGAGGGGTTCCCCCCAGAACTCTGTACATCATTTTGTCTGTTTAGGTGTATGGGGCCATGTGCTTAGCCTCACTATGAGGCATGTGGTATCGTCCCTATTATCTGAATGAAGATTGTAGGTCTGGATATTTGAAATTAGGCAACCAGGTTATAGAGTCACTATATGGGAATAGTCACACATATATCCAACTCTATATGAGAGAGAGAGAGAGAAAGTAACCTGATCATAAAACCTCAACACTGCAGAGTTTGTGTACAGTACTCCAAAGAGTCCGGAAAGTATTGTTTAGCTGAAGAACAAATGTCTGTTAGTGGGAGGGACAGGAAATGTTTAGGGCCATAGTCCTTGACACTGTCCCCATACCCCTGAGGAACACCTGTGGGGCTTATGAGCACTCCTCCCTGACACCTGGGACTGCCCCCTAATCAGCCATGCAGGGATGGGCTCATGCCTGCATCCTGATTGCCTACTTCAGCCAAACAGAGCCCTTCCTTGCTCCAGCTTTCGGCAGCCTGACGTAATGCTGGCAGCAGGAAGTTCTAATCCGGAGTGTTTTTGTTTGTTGTGCTTCCTCAGGATTTCCTTGGATCTGGAGACCCCAAAGAAACAAAGATGCTAATCACCAAACAGGCTGACTGGGCTAGAAATATCAACGAGCCTAAAGCCGCCGTGGAGATGTACATCTCAGCGGGAGAGCATGTCAAGGCCATAGAGATCACCGGTGACCATGGTTGGGTTGACATGTGGGTTTTCAGCTCCTGCCCCAAGAAGCATTTGGCAGCATGTCATGTCATGTCATCTCTTGGTTTTGACTGACAAGGGAAAATACAGTATTTTTCTAAATATATAATCCAAATGTTATAGTGACTAGGTTTTTGGGAGACACAGAGATTGAACAAAGCAATCATTGCCTTTGAGGAGCTTAGTGAGTCCCTGGGGAAAGGGTCGGGGGATGGAAGAAGAGTAGGGGGAGACACCCAGGCATTAGAACTGCCATTCACTGAGCCTTTCCTAGGAGCCAGGCACTGCTATATCTTGCAGGTATTTGATGCTCCCCAACACCCTAAGCTGTGGTGTTTCCATGCCCAGCTTCCAAATGAGGAAACCAAGGCTCAAGGACCAAGTGATCACAGGAGGCAAAATAGCTGAGAAACCATTTAACTGAGCTTCAGACTGACCTGACTGATTTCAGTGCCCCTAGCATGTGTAATGGTAGTAACTAAAGAACAAGAACAGTTCTAAGCACACCAGGGAAGGAGACATGAATTCTCACGGGAGGAACTGTGGACATCATCTTCTAGGATGTGGTCTTTGTAAAGTGAAGGGCCTTGAATTTTAAGAGGTAGGGTAGGAAGGAGAAGGGCATGAGGCCAAAGGAACAGCACAAACCAGGAGTTGGCTGGGGATGGAATACATGTGTAGGGGCAGGAGGGTGGCTCCAGACAGGGGGATCTGGGATAGCCACCCTGGGAGTGCCTTGGGTGCCACGTGAAGGCCTTGAGATTTGTCAGTAGGGGTAAGGACCCTGGGTCGGTGCTGTGCTGCCGCAAGCTCACACAGGTAGTAGATGTAGAAGGAGGGAAAAGGAGAGGGAGGGAGGCCAAGTAAATGGCCAGTCAGTGCACCAGGGGGACATGTGGCTGAAGGAAAGAAAGAGACATGGAAGAGCCACAACTGACAGGACCCAGCTGGGTGCAGGTGTCAGAGCTGGCTGGGCAAGGGAGTTGAAAGCTGTTCTTTCACCAAGGTAGAGAACAGAAGAGGGGCAGGCAGGCAGTGGGGCTGCCCAGAGAGAGAATTTTGAGACTTCTAGAGCACCAGACCTCCAGAGGGAGGGCTTTCTCCTTCCATAGTCAAGGAGGATAGACTTCATATTCACATGTGTATGTATGTGTGTGTACATGTACATATACAGGGGCATACTGCCACAGCTAGTAAAGAATAGGTGAGGGAGCAGCTCCTGAGGGGGCTCAATCTGAGCCCCAAAGGCTGTTGGTTATTCTGGAAGCCACACTGTGGTCCATAGGTAGTGGTGGCCTAGGCAGGACCTGAGTAAGGAGAGGTTGGTTAATGACTAAGTTACCTCCCTGAGCCCCCACCATGTAGTTAGTGTGTATGCTTCTCACATACACCCCATACGTATGTGACCTACCACCCCATCTTTCCCTGGGGCAAGAATAAAGTTTCTTAAAGGTAGAGGCATAGATCTTGCCCTCCCCCACCAGTTTATTCTTTTCACAAAAGGAGTGGTACAGAAGAGAGCCAAGCAGATTTGTGGCCCTGCTCTCCCCTCTGGTTTTTCATGTCACTTTCATTTGCAACTGACATGTATCAGGTTACTCTGGAGATGCCTAACTAGTTCAGGAAAGAGATATTTAAGTATGTTCCGTCCTTTTTCCAGGTCTGGTTGTAAAAGGTGCCTCTTCTCCAGGGACATTTAGTTTGATGGGTGGGGTTGGGGGGCTCTAAAGGGTTGGCTGTGCCACCTTTCCCTAAAAATGCGTTCTTTCTCTGCTGAGAAATGTTATTTTTAGATGCCATTATTATTCTAAGTACAGATTGACAGGCCTCCCCGAGCTTGCCTGTGTCTGAGACAGGGATCTGTTACAGCTGCTTCCTCTTCTTTTCTCACAAAGAGCAAGCTGGGTAGAGAGCTGGTTTTACTCTGAACCTCAGCCTGACCAGAGGGAACAAACATGTTTCATCCACCCCCCAGGTCTCCACAAATAGTGGGAGGGCCAGTTACCCCTGGGAAGAAGTGGTGAGCCCCAGTGGTCCCTGGGGCCCTTCACCCGTGGGTAGCACCTTGGCCGGCAGGAGAGGCACAGCCAAGATTTCCAGAACTCAGCGCAGGTTCCACACATGCTTCTTCCTCTGAAGTCCTGGTGGCTGAAGGGCTCTCCTGCTTCTGCCTCTACTTTCCCCTGAGAATTCCTGAAATGGTGTGTAAAAAGCATTCTGCCTCTGCCGCTTCCTGGCTGCAAAGTCTTGAGCAGCCACTTCACCTTCTACCTAGCCTATATAGTCTTCTCATCTGTAGAAGGAAAAGAATAATACCTGTCAGGTCAATGAGGATTCAGTGAGATCACACATGTGAAAGCTCATGGCACTGTGCTTGGACCAGTAGGTGATCGTAGCTGTTCATTTCTCTCCCCAGGCATTCCTGGGTAGATAGTGACTCTGTGAAAGGCACACAAAGTCAGGGAGACGGTGTCCTTTAGCGGGGGACTTCTCCTGGTCACTGGGCAGTGTTTTCTGGATTATGTATTTACTCATTTAATAGCCACCTGTCAAGCACCAGGGGCATGGCCCCATATCGAGCATTAGGGACATCGACATGAATCAACATGGAGCCTGCCCTCAAGAAGACCCAAGAAGACCTGCTTTCTTCCATTAGGTTCCTATTACAGGAATCCATCTCCTCCCTGTGCTTTCACCTCCAGGTTAATCGACATTGCCCGTAAACTGGACAAGGCCGAGCGGGAGCCCCTGCTGATGTGTGCTTACTACTTTAAGAAGCTGGATAACCCTGGCTATGCTGCTGAAACCTACTTGAAGATTGGTGACCTGAAGTCCTTGGTTCAGCTGTATGTGGAAACCCAGCGCTGGGATGAGGTGAGGGTATAGCATGCCTCCTGGGCAAGGGGGCCCACTTGAGCCCTGGACCACAAGGGGCTTTTTGTGGTTTGGTTGGAGGGCAGTTGCCCTCATCATGGGAATGAACATTGGCCTGGTAATCAGGAGCCTACCCTCAAATTCTTTGAACCAGAGTGTCTTAGAGGCCCTTTCAATATTAGCTCTCCATTTATTCGTTCGTTCATTCATTCATTCATTCATTCAGAAAATCTTTATGCATTGCTGGCTTCAGGGGAGCCCTGTGATAGACACCAGGGATGTGAGAGTTAATAGGACAGCCCGGTGCCTGCTGTTGGTCTGAGCTGCTTTTGACCAGCACCACAGGTTGATGAATCTCTGACATGGAGACACACCTGTGTAGCATTCAAAATCTGCTGGGTGCCATTTGACAGAAAATGCCACCCATACTCCTCAAGTGCAGGCTACCAGAGCCATTTCACAGGCAACTCCTTCTCCCCCTTTCCCCTAACCTGGACTCCTCTGGTATGAAGGGTGGATGGGAAGAATTAGCCAGGCCTGAAAGGAAAGATGGCTAAGGCCAGGCTGGCCAAAATAGCCAATGAGCTGCCCACTCCATGGCTTGACTCCTACCCTCCAGGTCACTGGCTACCTGTGCCCTGGACTGAAATTCATTCCTGAGAGGATGAGGGGCTGCACCCACGGTCCCCACTCCACCCCACCCACAGACCACCCACTGAGGTCTAGTTTATAGAGCCATAGCAAGATCTTTTCTGAGTAAAGCTGTCTGACTCTTGTCTGCCCTCTGAGTGGCTCCATTTGGTGAGGTGACAAAGTTACTGATGAGATGAAGTGGGGCAAAGGATGGAGGCAATAATGGCTTCTCAAGATAAATTTATTGGGATATTTCTCAAGTAGCATAAATTAGAGCATCTTAGAAACACTCAGTCCTCACTGTGCATCAGGCAAACTTTCTCCCTGTTGTCACATACTGTCCCCCATGACTCATTTCCAGTTCTCCTGGCCTGACAGGTGGTCCTGGGGTTTAGATAAAGCAATCACTGGGTCCCATTCAGCACCAAGTCCACAGTCATCTTTGACAGCTAATAAGCAGTGATGATGATAATGTCAATTCTGTTTCCTTAGGTGTCATCTGCAATTAAAAGAAATCTGTTTGCAGCGCTACAGGAGCCCACGCAAACCCTCAAAATAAAATGTTTCCGATTCTGTGCTGCTTCTGTGGTCCAGAAACAGACTGTGTTGTTATTGAATCCAGTCGCTTGCATATTGCTGTTAATTGCCTTTTGTTTTCAAAGAGCTGATTTGTTTTTGCGTTTCTGGGGGTGGTGGTAGGGGGAGGCACTCTCCCCCTCTAAGTTGTCAGGCTGGCAAAATATGACACATCCCTAATGGATTCAGCCAAGTGCCATGTTTTCATGGGGGCTGTGGGGGCTGCTTTATTAAGACTGCATTTGCTCCTTCCTCCAGGCCTTTGCTTTGGGCGAGAAGCATCCCGAGTTTAAGGATGACATCTATGTGCCCTATGCACAGTGGCTAGCAGAGAATGATCGTTTTGAGGAAGCCCAGAAAGGTAGGCCACACAGACTAGCACCTTGCAGAAGGAGGAGACGGTACTGCCAAGACTTATATTTCAGGAAGGCTGCCAAGCCCCTCCCATCATAGGTCTGAAGATGGACGACTTCATCCCGGGGATGAGACGTGTTTCCTGGTGAAAGACTGGGGAGCAGTGGAAAGAACATGGGCTTTGGAGTTGGACACACCGGGGTCCATCACTCACTTACCCTTAGATCTCAGGCAGGTCCTGTCTCTTCCCTGAGCAAAGCACTGTGCACTCAAATGTAGCTTCTTACTTAATCCTCACAGTAGCTCTATGATGTCAGAACTGTTTTCTAGATGGGAAAGCTGAGATTGGAGGAGGTAAAGGGATTTGCAAATCCCACAGCAAGGAAGTGGCAGAGAGGGAATTTGAGCCAGGCTGGGGTGGGGACAAAATATGAGGACTCCCAAAGAGTGTCAAGCATGGTCTCACCTGCCACTTTCCTCTACTGCAAATAGTAACTTGGCTCAGATAAATGCAGTGTCCTCTGTTCTTTGGCATTTCCACTGGTAAAATGGACTGCACCCCAAGTATGGCAATATCTGAGATAGGAGCGAAAGGAAGCATAGAGCTTTAACTGGTAATAATAATTTTAAAATGTGACTACCTTCTCTGTGTCAGGCAGCAGCTGGGCACTTAACTACATAATCCTCAACCTAGCCAGCAGCCCTGCAGAGACACAGAGGCTGACTGTGCCCTGCAAAGTCAGAAAGCCAGAGAGAGTAGCAGAGCCAGGGTTGGACCAGGCTCTGTCTGCCTGGGAATGTGATTCCTGTGACTAGGTCTTGCTGCCTCCTTAGGAAGTCTTCTAATTGAAGCTGGGTGTGTCATATTCCATAGCATCTCATTTACACTTCTATATGGTAACAGTTGCCACCTCCGGACACATTGCGGAACAAATGTCTCCCTGTTGGAGCTCCTCAGCTAAAAGCCCCCATTGAAAGACAGCATGTTCTCTTCTGCTTTAGCATTTCCAGAGCACCCAGTTGCTGAAGTATGTGCATGTTTGGGCAAAACACATCAACCTATCCATCTGTCTGTGTCTGCCCTTCCAAGAATCCATCGCCATAGTAACTTGGTACTCAGACAAGAGATTGGAGATGAGATTGGAACAAAGGCCAGACCTTTTCCTTCTCTAAAGCAGAGGATTTGAATCATCTGAGTGCCCACATGTGGGCAAATGTCACAGCTAGAAGTGCTTCCCTGGCAGCCCCCAACATCGTATGGGTTTGGCCACGTAGTGAAGATTCATAAAATTTATGTTAAATGGATATAGGAATTATTCAGAGATTTTTTTTGCATGTTTTCACAAATGTTTGGTTGCTAGAACTGAGCCATGTTTTTCAAGGTTGTCATTAAAAAGCACACAGTTGAAAACTGATGGAGGACTTGAGTTGGACTAGGTTCTGTGACCTTGAGTATGCCACTTTGTCTCCACCTTCATAAGTCTATTGTGACCATCCAAAGTGGAATCAGCAACAAAAACACTTTGTAAACCACCAAACCTGTTAAAGTGTCGAGTGCTACTCGTGTCACCCCAGATGTCACAAAGCTTTGTCCTAGAACGGGATGAGGGTAAAACCTCATGAGTAACGGGCAGCAGGGCCATCCTCAGACTTCACCCTGCAATTTGGCCCCTAGGTTTTTCTTTCTGCCGTGCTTTTCCAAAGTCAGTTGCCTTTTCCCAGCCAGAAAGGAATAAAGCTCACTGTACTTTTTTCAGGATGTAGCCTCAGTTATTTATAGCCTTCGGCCTGAGAGGCACATCCCAGCAACGAAGTGCTGCAGATGCTCCCAATGAGTGTCCTACTTCTACAGCAGCCCCTTTCAAGCCCTGCAGAATTTCATCCCACTCCCCCAATTGTGTGTGTTTTTGTGCCCCCTCAGCATTCCACAAGGCCGGGCGGCAGCGAGAAGCGGTCAGGGTGCTGGAGCAGCTCACACACAATGCCGTGGTAGAGAGCAGATTTAATGACGCTGCCTATTATTACTGGATGCTATCCATGCAGTGCCTTGATATAGCTCAAGGTAAGTAAACATCAGCCAGGCCGCTTGTTTTCCCCAAGCCCTGCTCTGGCAGCAAGATAAACATCGAAAGAGCCGGGACGTTTTAATTAAAGCCCTGGGCTTGTTTATTGGGTGTATTGTCCATAACCCTGTCTTGCAGTGGCGTAATCTGGTGTGTCATCTTTTTCCAGTTTGCCCATAAGTTTAATGATGGTATGAGGGCCGTCCTGGGGTTATGGTTGGGAGGTCCTGGCCTATGTTGCTAATTCAGAACATATCTCTCCCCTGCTACCTGGGAGTCTATAACTGGACCCAGGTGAGCACTTTAAAAAAAATTTAATTAAATGGAGAGATGAAAAAGAGATCACTTTACAATAACACACTCCAGATTCTCGCTCATCCCAGGCAGGAAAACAGTTTTAATGTTGCTTTCTTGAGACTTCCCATGATGCACTGAGAGAGTTCTGGAAGCAGAGGGGACAGGAAAATGTTCTTCACTGGACCAAGGCCAGCATGCCAGAGTGGGAGAAACACTAGGATTGGAGGCAGCTAGGTGACTTGTAATAAGTCACAATTTCTTCCTAAGCTTTATATCCCCTTTTGTGGCGTGGGGGTAATCCTATCCTGCTTTCTTTCTTTCTTTTTTTTTTTTTTTAATTTTCTCTATCCTGCTTTCTTTATAAGGCTGCTGTGAGCCTCACAGAAGCTGTGGTTACAGTTTAGAAACTGTTGGGTCCAGGTGTAAGGTGGGATGTTTCTGTTCTGGCCAGTGGTCTGTGCTTTGGATAAGGCATGGCTCAGAGGGAAGAGGCTGGAGGTGAGATGAAGACATCTGCTCACCCTCTACGCCAGGCTCCTCTGGTATTTCCGGGGGCTGGTGATCACTATCGTCATGCTGCAGCTGGCGCTCTCCAGTGGAATGACCTGGTAGGCTATAGTGTCAGATCTGGGATAACCTGTGAGAAACATTCTCAGACTTTCCATGGCCACATGCTCTGCCCAGCTGAGACTTTCTCTGTCTTGTGGTCCCAGCTCCTCAATAGCAACTTTCCCATCACTGCATCTCTTGTCACTTTCCCTGGCACAGGTCTGATATTGGGGGAGAGCTGACACTGGCAATGTTGCCATTGGCTTGCCTTTCCTTATAGACATGGCTTGACATATCTTCCCCCTCCTGCCCTCCTGCCCTCCCTGCTCCCGCTGCACTCCTCAGACCCTGCCCAGAAGGACATGATGCTTGACAAGTTCCGCCACTTCCAGCACTTGGCTGAGCTGTACCACGGTTACCATGCCATTCAGCGGTACACGGTAAGATGGCCAGGAGACAGGGACCTGGTGGGGGGTGCTGCCTACTGAGCTAGGGGCCTTGGGCACGTCTTACAGAGCCGCAGACCTCTGGATGGAAATGGCCAACAGGATGACTTTCCAATAAATTCTGGTCTGCTCCTGGGAGACAAAGTTTAGGACTTTGATTTTCCTCAGCTATCTTTTTGACCTGTTGCAAGATATGAGCTTTTGAATTGGCAAGCCAGAGCTAGAGTCAGCTTTTCTAATTGCCTGCTTTACATTTATAAAACTCAGGCTGACTCTGGGTTAGCCAGACAAAGGATTATCTCTAAAATCTTCAGGGGTGGATGTTCCACTCTAGATGGGTGAAAGCCCGGCTCTAACCAAAGGTCTAAGGTCTCCTTGGCCCTGCCACTAAATTGCTAGGTGCCCTTGAGCAATTTATTTTCTGTTTCTTTCTTTATAAAAGGAGGGTCAGCTTGATCTCCAGAGACCCAAATAGTTCTTTTTAGTTACTCCCTGATTCTTTTGATTAAACCATTTTAAATCTATCTCCTGACAATGAGGAACAAGTGATAGGTTATTATCAGCCTCCTCAATTCGCATTATCTTTAATCACTCAACAAATGTTGATTAAGCGCCTACAGGGTGTGCTTATCCTGTGCTAAGCTAGGAGGATAATACCAATAACCAACCTTTATTGAGCATTTACAGTTTTATTTTTTAAAGATTTTATATATCTGAGGGAGAGTGCATGTGCACATGAGCAGGGGTAGGGGTAGAGTGAGAGGAGGGAGCTAATGTGGGGCTCCACCCCAGGATTCTGGGATCATGACCTGAGCCAAAGGCAGATGCTTAACTGACTGAGCTACCCTGGCATCCCTTGAGCACTTATTATTTACCAGGCAATGTGCTGAAGGCTTTATTATATCAATTTATTTAATCCTTTCAATCATGCTGTGAGATAAGTACTGTCATCCTCATTTTACAGATTAGGAAACAGAGGCACTAAACACAGAGATCCTATAGCTAGTAAGTGGGAACCAGTACTAGAACCCAGACAGGCTGGCTCCGGAGCCTGTGCTCTTAGCTTCTGATCGCCCACATCCTTTAAATTGGAGAAGGCAAACCACTGGCCTCATTCCCCAGCTGCACTGTGTGACCTTGGCAAATTGTTTACTTGCCTCTATGCTTCAGCTTTCTTCTCTATAAAGTGGGGTCATAATAGTACCTACTTGATGGGCTTGTGAGGATTAAATGAGTTAATATTGGAAGAGCACTTGGAAGAGAGCCTGACACAGGTGTTAGCCCTGTGTGGAGGCTTCCGACCACTGTTCGCGCGCCCCCCCCCCCCCCCCCCCCCCCCCCCCGCCCCAGCAGGCTGAGCATTTCGCAGTTCTGCTGAGCACTGAGCATGTTCTTTGCCTCTGAAGAAAGTCTGGCAAGAAAGACTCTGCTAGGCTCTACCTGGACCTGCTGTCAGTCCTTCATCTCATCTCTTCCCTACACCATGGTGTGGTTTCAAAGGACCTCATCTTCCTTATAGTCTTTTCAGGGCCCCTCATTTCTATCAGGTGCATTAGGGCCCAAGAGAGCAGCTCTGAGTCAGAGCAGACTGGAAAGGGAAGCATCAGTCCTCTCCTGAGGTAACGGCTTCTTTCCCAGAGGAGAGGTACTAATCCTGAGGACCCCCCTCCCCCGCCCACCAATTCTGTTCTTCCTGGGACGTTTCTTAGCTTCCACACCAAAGGCAAGCTTCTCCCTGGCTCTCACCCAGAAAAGGATGCAGTCTCAGGTTTTCCTGGGTTCTTGGAACTAACAGAGGCTCTAGAAATTTAAATGAGAGCTAAAGAGAGAATACTGGGCTCCAAATCCAAGTAGTAATATAAAGTAAGTTCTCACAAATTTAGGCCAATTAGGGCCTAAGTCCTGTTGGCACAGTGACAAGTACGGCTTAGTAAGACCCTTCAGGAAATGTCAGTTTATTACCATGTAAGTGCTCAAGGGGGGGTGGGAGCTGGCTTGCTTTCATCTTGTCATCTAAAGTAGTCTTAGTTTGTAGACAATGTGCCAGATCCCTTCAAAATGGTATTCTTAACCTATTACGAACCCCCTCCTGGTAGAAAATTCCATGTGGTCTACTGTGCTGAACTTCTGGCAGCCTCTAGGTACAGAAGACCCATTTGTGTGTGTGAGTGCCTGGTCTGCTAGGGCCCGTGCCAGGTTCTAGGAGTGCGAGGATAAGCAGTTGAGGAGCTCCAGCACATGTGCGCATTTGGTGGGCATTGGACGGCCAGGCTGTTGCTGGAGAGCTGAGAAGAAGCACATGATTTCAGGCTCTAAAGAGTTAACTGCCTCAATTTAATGACATGCTTAGGTCTGGTCATGTCCTAAATTACATAAAAGGTCCTCTTTCTCAGAGCTAATTGGAGACAACTTGAGCTCAGGGAAATGGAATCATAACTAACTCCAGAGGCAGTGCAACTTGGGAGAGAGGCATTCTTAGGCTTTGGAATCAGACCTGGGTTTGAATCCTCCTTCAGCTCTTTTCTAGCTGAGTGACTTGGGTAAGTCATCTCTATGGGCCTCAGTTTTCTTATCAGTACAGTGAAGATGAAAATACATCCTCACAGTATTGTGTTAAAGACCACACGAGGGACACCTGGGTGCCTCTGTGGTTGAGTGTCTGCCTTTGGCTCAGGTCATGATCTTGGAGTCCTAGGATTAAGTCCTGCATCGAGCTCCCTGCATGGAGCCTGCTTCTCCCTCTGCCTATGTCTCTGCTTCTCGAGAATCTCTCTGTCTCTCATGAATAAATAAATAAAATCTTAAAAAAAATAAAATAAAGACCACATGAGACAGCAGCTGTAAAGTGCCCAGCACATAATAGCTGCTCATTAAGGGAGACTGCTCTTTTATTGAATATTTCAGAATTATTGGTATTTGCCTTTTGGCCTGGTGTAGCAGCTGCTTAGTTGAGGAATTCAATCCTTGTTTGCTTTTTCACTGCAGGAGGAGCCCTTCAGTTTCCATCTTCCTGAAACCCTCTTCAACATTTCCAGATTCCTCCTGCACAGCCTAACCAAAGACACCCCCCTGGGCATCTCTAAAGTGTATCCTTTTACCCCCCATCCTCTGTCCCACCCCTCTTGTCTAATGGCCCCTGTGAAGTTCTTTCCAGATCACTTTACTGGCAGAACCTTTCCTCTCGCCCGTAGCCCTCAGGGAAGAAAGAGAGTTTGTCCTGCTGCTACTGTTTCGATGTAGAAGCGGCTCAGCCAGGAAGGCTAAGGGGCCAGTGCCAAGAGAAGATTAGTTTTCAGGGCTCTCTGGACTTGGCCCAGCAGTGGGTCTCTAAGCAGCACACTGCCCAAGCCCTCCTGGAACCCATAAATGAGGGTATAACAAATATAGGAAGCACTTGGACTCTTGGGCATTTCCCTGGGTGGGGGGCATTTGTTCAGCCCAGAAGATGGAGCACCTGCTGTACCTCAGACATTGGTGGTATGTGAAAAAGCTGCCATCTAGTAGAGGAGGTAACAAGTGTCAGGGCTTAGTTCATTGGGATATGTGCTATGATCAAGGGTGGAATGTAGTCAAGGCTGGGCCCATGATCAGGGAAGGCTGCCTAGAGAAGCTGATGCCTATCCTATAAGACTACCAGGGAAGATAGTAGAGTAGATGTTCCAGGGGAGTACCCAGCACATGGGAAGGCATAGAGGTGAAGTAAATACTGTGTACAGGAGAAATTGGAGCCAGGCTGGAGAGGTCGTGGATGGATCAGTACCACTTTAAAGAAATGGCTTCTTTAAAGGGTTCCAGACCCATCATTTACATTTCAGGGGAATCGAATAGTGCCTTCATTGACCCAGACCTTTGCAGAGGAGTGGCCAAGGCCACATCTGCCAGAGCCTTGGAACCTGTCCCCAACCTTTCCAGCAAATTCTGTTCGAGTCAACAGAGGGTTTTTTGTTTGTTTGTTTATTTATTTATGAGAGACACACAGAGAAAAGCAGAGACACAGGCAGAGGGAGGAGAAGCAGGCTCCATGCAAGCCCACTATGGGACTCAATCCTGGAATCATGCCCTGAGCTGAAGGCAGACACTCAACCACTGAGCCACCCAGGCGTCCCAAGTCAACAGAGTTTGATTGAACCCCTGCCCTAAGCTGTACCTTATACTGTTCACTGGGGACCTGGAAATGGATCCCAACATGGTACCTGACTTTGAGGAATGATAGTGGAGACACAGACAAGGAAACTTACCACCATGTAACTTCTGGAGTGGAAGGAGCTACACTGGGGTTGTGGGGAACAGGAGCATCAGGGGGAAGGAGACTGGGAAGGAGGCATGGTACTTGGGGCTTGCCACGGAGAAGTGGGGCAGAGAGTTCACAAGCAGGGCCAGGAAGAGAGGTCAGGCTTGGCCCAGGCACAGCTAACATTTAGATGACCTGGGATCAAGTGCAAAGGCTTGTGGCCTGAGATTGAGGAGCTCAGAGGAGAGTCTCAGAGAGTAGGGGAGGCCTATCACTCAGAAATCACTGTGGCTCCTGGTGAAGTATGGGCAGAAAGAAGTGCTCTATACCCCATGGTCTCTGTGAGCTGGTTCTGAGTGAGCTCCACAGGCAATCTGGGACCAGCCCCACCTGGCGAGGCTAGAGCAGGATGGCATTTGGTGCTAGGCATCCTAGGACCTGGCTGGCAGGCTGGCCTAGTTGGGAAGAGTCATTTTGGCCTAGTCAGGGTACAAGATGAGCCATCAGCAGAACCTAAGCAAATTTAAAATATTAATGGAAACTGCAGTTTTTATCTCTGGAAAAATCCCTGTGCCGTGATATCTGAGAAGTACACTTACATCCCACAAATGAGCAAAGCACTCCTCAGGCCCTGCCTATGCCCTCTTGGCACTAGAATAAGCTGCATTCCAGTATAGGGCTCACTCTGAGGGTAATCAGTGCCAGCTCTTGGGCCCAGTGTGGCCTCTGCTGTCCTTAACCTTGTCATCTGCAGGAACACGCTCTTCACTCTCGCCAAGCAAAGCAAAGCCCTGGGTGCCTACAAGCTGGCTCGGCATGCCTACGACAAGCTGCAGGGCCTGCAGATCCCCGCCAGGTTCCAGAAGTCCATTGAGCTGGGTAGCCTGACCATCCGTTCCAAGCCCTTCCATGACTGTGAGGTGAGGGCACAGCTTTCTCAGGCAGGAGGCTTCCTTTCTTCTTGGACATCTCCTGATGCTTTCTTTCCTGGACTGGGTTCTGTTTGAAAGATAGCTACCATGCTCTCAGAGTTCTGCACCGTCCTCCCCTTCCCAAGCCCTGGTTTGCTAACTCCTGCTTTTTCCTCTCTGCTTCCTCTGTTCTCTACTCAGCCTGCTGTGCTCCAGCCACAGTCCCTGGTCCCCGTGGGCCACAGAACCCTCCCCTTTCTTGCTGCCTAGCCCTCCTCTGAGGCTCTGAATTGGCTACAGTCCAGCCCGCACTGCTCTGCCCTTAACCTCCCTCTGCTCCATGCACTCTGCCATCACCTCGTCCTATGAGCCCCTGCCTTAGCCCACACAGGTGGCCTTTTTTCTTGGCAACCAGGCCCCAGGGGACTGAAATCAGAACGGGGAGCATTTCCTCACTCTGGGTTTGATCCTCATGCAGTTGTGGTTCTTGTGCTTTTGTAGGAGCTGGTGCCCTTGTGCTACCGCTGCTCCACCAACAACCCGTTGCTGAACAACCTGGGCAATGTTTGCATCAATTGCCGCCAGCCATTCGTCTTCTCTGCCTCTTCCTATGGTGAGTCTGGCATGCAGATGGAGCAGCCATGGATGGCTGTACTCTCTCCACTGCTGATTGGCCACACGTGTCCTCATTTGTAAATTAGGGACAGTGTGACACCCACCCCACCAGACACTCAGTCACTAAGGGTTCCCAGAACTAGGATCCAGGGCTGCCCAGACTTGAAGTACCTACCCCTCAGAACCTGGCATGGGGCTTTGCATAACACAAATGCTCCAGGTGCCACTGGTCAGGCATTTGGTCTGGGAGGCTAAGATGATCTTTTTATGTCCTGGTTCCTTCTATGTTGACAAAGGATCAGAAGCCCCTTCCAGGTAGCTGGGCAGAGGCTGTTCCTCCTCCCTTGGAGAGGAGCCCATCTAGCTATTATGGGGAAGAGAAGGGTTAAAGGCCATTGGTTCTCATGCACACACGTACACATGCATACACGCATACATGCCTGCTTCCTCCAGACATGTGAGCAAAAGGAGGCGGCCATGCTGTGTCTCCTTGCTTACAGAGAAGCTTGCTACTGGGTGGAGAAGGAACTCTGATCCTCCCACCACCCCTCGTGCTACCTGGTGAGAGCATCCCAGCCCCTAGCTCCCCCTGAGACAGCCACTCCATGGCCCCTCCCCATGCCCTGTGCCCTCTAGAGGTGCTGCACCTGGTTGAATTCTACCTGGAAGAGGGGATCACTGATGAAGAAGCTGTCTCGCTCATTGACCTGGAGGCACCAAGACATAAGCGTGAGAACAAATGGCAAGAGATCACGAGCAACAGTATCCTGGATGCTGGGCTGGACTCCTGTGTGTGTCAGCCAAGCACAAGGCCTGGGTATAAGATGGGAGGCAGGAGGGCATTGGGGGATAGCTGGGCCGGTGGAGGCAAGGGCGTGGCAGGCCACTGCCGAGTGATTGGAGAGGCCCACATGGTGGCAGGGACAGGGGCTGGGAATGGGCTGAGAGCTGGCCAATGTTCAGAGATACTGGAGGGAACAGTACATATCCACAGGCCCAGAAGAGGCTTGTGGAGGAAGAGATGGTGTCTTGATATTCACCTTTGCCTCATTTCCAGGAGGGCCTCCCACCTACCCTGGCTCCTAAAAGGTACTGTCTGTGCTTCTGGCCATACACAGTTGATGAGCAACCAACACAACATATGATGTCTCTATCAGCTTTTCCAATTAGGTCTCTTTTATGTCTGTACAAGAGACAGAAACCACAATCAGGTTGAGCAAACAAAAGAGTGTAAGGAAGCCTAGCCACAGATGGACACTCAGCTGGATCCAGGTGCTCATTTGGCACTGGTGGGAGGATATCTCCTGTCCTCTTGGCTCTGCTGTCCTGTGGGTGGCTTCACTCTTTGGCAGCACCCACCCCATTCCACCAACGGTACCAACCATGCATCCTATCAACATTAAAATCCTTGGAAAGGGCTGATACTCCTAGCATGACAGCAAAAAACCTCAGGGCACATCCTCACTGGGACAGCTTGGGCCAAAGGCCACACCTCAGCTTATCCCTCTGGCTAAGACCGTGTTCAGTGTCCTAGCTAGACACAAGAGGGGGGCTTCTACATGTGACTGTGCACACTCTGCCCCTGTGGACCTTGCTGGCATACAGTAGCTGGATCAGCAGGTCTGGGTGGACTGGGAGCCTGAGTTTCCATAAGCTTCCAGGTAATGTCAATGCTACTGGTCCATGGGCCACATTTTGAGGAGCAGAGGAAAAAGGAAAAGCCAGGGAGTTACCTCCCGAAGTAGAGAGACAGGAATCCTATCAGCCTACCAACCCTCTGCACAGCTTTCAGATGCTTTGGGTTGTTGCTGGGTTGTTGGGTTGTTGCTGCCTGGTGCCATGTCTCATACCTGATTTGGCACCAGCAGCCTCCATTCCCTTGAGGCCCTTCCTTGTGGGAGCAACCCCTGCCCTGGCCTCACATCAGCTCTTCTGCCACTGTCTGGCAGAGGGGGGCAGTTCCTTAGGTACCTTCAGCCTGGTGTGGCTGGCCGGATTTGCAGGAGCTCTTACCACCTTCTCCATGAAATAGGACATGTGAGTCCATCTCAGTTGCCTACAGAACCACCTGGTGATTGCTAAGTGTTTCTCCAGATATTGCCAAGTTTGCTGGCCATGGTTTCCAGCTAGCCCATTATTTCTACTCCCACCCATAGCAATCTTATAGCCTCTGCTCACTTGGTGCTTCTGATCAGGCCTACATGGGCCATGTCCTGGTCTATGTGGGGCAGCAAAGGTTCTATCGTAGCCCCTTTCCTACCTGTGCACTGGGTCCTGGTCCCAGCCTCTGTGTGACCAGGGCTGTCCCCTCCCGGGCCTGGCCTGCATTCCTTCCATTCCTCCATCTAGAAACCTGTTCCACAGACAGTCATGGAGAAACACACCAGGCCCATGTAGAGCTCCTGTGAATCTTGCATTGGGTGGAGAGTGGAGCCTGTTTCCCACTCAGCTTCAGGTTCTGTCCTTGACCAGACCCTTCCAGATTCCCAGACTCTGAGGCTGGACGAGACCATGGACTCAATGGGAGATGATGACCCATTCACAGCAAAGCTAAGCTTTGAGGTGAGGGTGCCTCTCTGAGTGATGGGCTGTGGAGGCATGTGAGACCTGTTGGGAGGGGTGTTGGAGGTCCCTTCTCCTATATACACTTCTTAGCATGAAGCTGACTTGTTCCCTGTCAGTGCTGCCAGGAGAGTTGAGGTGATAGGTTCCCTATCACTAGAGATGGCTAGAGGAGCTACATGACCTGGCAGGGTTCCATGAAGGTACTCAGTAGGGGAAATCTCTTGGATCCTCCCTGGTTGTCCCAAAGATTCTGGGATCATGACCCATTTAACATGTCACCCTGGCTGTGTGAGAGCACCAGTGCCCTCTTCTTCCCACCTGCTCACCCTGCAGCAAGGCGGCTCAGAGTTTGTGCCTGTGGTGGTGAGCCGGTCAGTGCTGCGCTCCATGAGCCGAAGGGACGTCCTCATCAAGCGCTGGCCCCCACCGCTGCAGTGGCAGTACTTCCGCTCGCTCCTGCCTGATGCTTCCATCACCATGTGCCCCTCCTGCTTCCAGGTACTGTGCCTACAGCTCACATGTGGTTACCAATTTCTTCTTCTTGCTGCTTTTCCATTTCCCAGGTGTCCCCTTGGGGTGTCCCCTTGGGGACACCTGGCATCTGAGAATAGCACAGTGATCCCAAGGCCAAGGGCAAGGCTCCAAGTTGGGAAGAGACTCAGCCATCCTTAGGCCCTCCCTCCTTTCACTTGTGTTCCATACACTGGAGTGGGCTTGCCCCTGGTCCCGTGCTCTCTGTACCTGCCCTTCATTTGGGAGAGCCAGGCAAGACTGATACACCTTTGAATTTCATTCAGAAAAAAGGGGCCTCAGACTCCAGACCCTCATGCCCCTCCCTTTGAGTCCTCAAACAAAGGTGTTCTGGATCTGGTGTTTCTAGCCCTGACTCACTGTCAAGTGTCCTTGGAAGGGCAGCAGGCCCTGCCAGGCTCAGGGCTTAGCCCTGGATCATGACCATTTGTCCTTAGATGTTCCACTCAGAGGACTACGAGCTCCTGGTGCTTCAGCACACCTGCTGCCCCTACTGTCGGAGGCGCATCGATGAACCCAGCCCATGACCGGCCCCCTCAGGACCACCGCTCCCATCAGAGCCACCTCACATTTGGCTGGGCTGTCAAAGGAAGAAAGAGTTAAACTGTCAGAATGTGTCTTCTGCCCAGATCAAGTGTGTATTTTAGGGAGGGGCCTTGTGTAACCACGGAATTCCTATTTATGGCATTTCGTGCCTTGTAAATAGCACCAGGAGATGGCGAAGAGAATGTACATATATTTTCTAAGAAAAAAAATCTGTTACTTTCAGAAAGGCTCTGAGTTGTTCATGGCAGCCTGCTGGAGTCCACAGATCTGTCAGACCATTAACATGTACACTTTGCGAACAGATTGCCTCAATAATTACAAATAAAAGGGCTACTTATTTTCATCAGTGTCTGCATTTTAGCAAATCTTCATATTGTCTGCAACTTAATTTCCTTATGCAAAAGTGCACCTGTTTCTAATTTGATCTGAGAGGAACATTACGTTTGCCTGCTCTTAAAATTTAATCTAATCGAAATGGCAATATGGGAATGGGTAGGGGAACGGGTATTTATTTATTCTGGTTTAGTGGGGCTCCATCTTTACCAGAAAATAAAGTTCCTGGCTCCACAGAAGATGGCAAAGAGGACCTTTCTGAGGTTCTGGAGCCCACCCTCTGTTTCCTGGCTAGGGCCAGCACCTGCCTCCCCTTCACTTTATTCCCCTAGCCCCACAAAGGCTCCACCCCACTGCACTTTGCCCTGCCCTCCAGCTCCTGAAGCCAGTGAACCTGTTTGAGGTTCTGCTAAGGTCCCTGTCCCTGAGCATCAACAATGTCGGATTCAGCAGCTCAAGGGCAAGGGTGGGAAGCTGGGAAGCTGGGGAGGGAGAGTTGACATTTATTGGGACCTTCTCTGTGCCAGCCGAGTTTCATATGTTGTCTCAGTTCTCACACCATCTTTGTGATGGAAGGATTATGATTTCCATTCTGTAGCCCTGGGGTTGGGTGGAGGTCCTGGAGCCCAAGGGCTCACCCAGCCCTGGGTAGAAGCTCTTGCTCCCTTTGCCCTCCACTCTACCTGTCCCAGAGATGGCAACGATTCAGAGCTTTATGCAAAGTCCTGACAGCAGGGGAAAGAGAATTGGGTTGTCAGCTAGGAAAACTGCCCTGGTGATTAGATATTGATACTTTACAGTTCATCTGTGAAGTGGGCAGAGCAGGACAAATGTCCCCATTGTGAGGAATGAAGACTGAGGCCTAGAGAAGGGAGTGGCTGCAGATGCCACCAGGCTTTGTGTGCTGAAGCTGGCCCCCTACCTTACTCCTTCCCCCCTGCCTCCCTCTGCATTTCTCTTTGGAGATGATGGAAGAAAATAAAGAGAGCCAGACAGTTGTGCCAACAGAACTCCTCCGTTGAGTGTCTAATTACTTACGATCATGCATGCTCTCTCTCTTGCTAAACATTTATTAATGTGTTAGGATTTCCATTAGCGCATTACTTGAACTAAAATCATTTGCATATGGCTGGGAAGAAGAGAGGAGAGAGAGAAAACAGCCCCAGCCACCCAACAGGCGTCAATCACAGTGACAGATCAGATGGTCCATGGCTAGAGGCAGGGGGAGGGGGCCCAGCCTGAGACTCCAGCATGCATCCTCTTAGCCGAATAACATGAAAACCAGGGTGTGCCATGCCAAGTTCTGCTGCCACAGGGAGGCTGAGCTCTGGAAGTCTGAGTCTGAGAAACAATCATTGTAGCTCCCTTTAAATCAAATGCTCAATGAGTAGTAGACATTGTGCTAAGCACTTTCCATGCATCATCCTCAACAGCCTCCTAGAGTGCCCATAATGCAGATGATGAAACTGAGGCTCAACGTTTTCTCCTTTCATTCAACAAATACCTACTGAGCCAAGACAGGATTCACATCCAGGCACAGCCTTTGTACCTAAGCATTCTGTTCTCCATCGCCTCTGTCCCAGCCTAGACAGGGTCTTGACCCTTCTTTCTCCAAGGTTCAGTTTCCTTATGTGTGCAAAAGGGCATACTCCAGCTCTGACCTTGAAGCTCCAGCCACCGTGTCTATCCGATGAGCCTGACAACCCTTCACATGCTACAAGGAAGGCACTGTAGGACTATTGAGATGCCCATTTCACTGAGAGGACATTGAGGTCTAGAGAGAGGCATGGCTGCTATAGGCTGCACAACTTGGTTGGTCAGGTTGTGACTTGATCTTCCAAGTCCCCAACGCTATCCACATCCCTGGAAGGAGAAAGTAAGGAAGAGGGAGATTGTGTGGCTCAGAAAGAGCCCCAGGCCAAACCTTAGGTGGGCCTGGCTCTAACCTGGCCTCAGGGGTGTCCCCCTGTACCCTGAGTTGAGGTTACTGAAGCCAGAAGCCCCTTGTGGCTCTCACACCGGTACAGAGATGCCCTGTCTCCAAGACCCCATCTGCCTGTGGCAGATACCAGGTGACCTTCCCCTGGTCCCAGCCCCACCCTTGGGGCAGCTGGGAGCCTCAGCAAAGAGACCTGCACTGGGCAGGGCTCTCACCTTGTGTCATACACTAATCTCAATACTCCACTCAGACTCCAGAACATCTTCCTAGAATCAGAACCTGATCATGCTCCTCCCCACTGCTAGCCAGCTAGCACCCAGACTCCTAGGCCTGTCCTCCCTAGCCTGCCCACCCTAGGCCCTAGGGCCAGCTAGCCAATTGCTCCCTGTGCCTTGGCCCAGTTGTCCCCCTGCCGAGGCCTCCCACCTCCCTCCTGGTCCACACCTCGATCCTTGGGGTCCCATAGCACTGGGCCTGGGAGCAGAGACCTGCCTCCCATAGTTATTGGTTTTCCCCTTGTCAGCTGGCCCCTGAGCCTGGGAGCTCCTGAGGGCAAGGAATGTATCTTAGTGTCCCCAGGACCTAGCCCCAAGCCTGTTTGGCAGATGTTGGGGTAAGAGGAAAGTGGGGGGAAGGGGGAGGGAGGAAGTGGGACTAGAGAAGAGGAAGGAAGGGGAGGAGAGTCAGTCTGTCTCCTTCCTTTCTTCCCTTTGGCATTCTCAGCTCAGCCTAAGGCCTCACTCAGCCATAGTGATGCAGCCAGGTGGAGCTAAGCCTGGGAGAGGAGGCAGGGAGGAGGAGGAGGAGGAGAGGGAGGAAGAAGCTGCTGAACCAGCAGCACCTCTCTGCAGAGGCTTAAGAGCTATTTGTGTGCTACCTGCTAAGCCCCTAATCCTCCATGGCCAAGTCAGAGCTCCGCACCTGAGCTCAGGAGGCCAGGCTCAGGGAAGCCTGGAGATAGGGGCCACCATCTTCAGAGATAGCCTTCCCCAGCTCCCCACCCCCACAGGTCACCCCCAAGAGGGGCCAGTGGCTCAGAAAGTCACCCACACTGGGGCTTGTCTCTTTGGCATGTTCCCCGGGCCCTCTCTGGAGCATCTGGAATGGGAGGAGAAAGCTCAGGCTAGGGAGTTAGCTGGTTCACTTCCGGCTCTGCTAACGGACATTAACCCTCTGTGCCCATTTCCTCAGTGGTCAGAGGGTAGGGAGTGAGACCTCCTCATGAGAGGCCAGGAATTGTTCATTAATTTGACAAATATTTATGTAGTTGCTACTCTAAGCTGCCAGTTCAGATGAAGCAAAGTACAGGCCAGGCCAACCTTGCACTCTGGAGAGAGATGGGCAGTGAATCAGTAAGAAGATGAATAAGACCATTGCTGAGAATGATAAGTCCTGAGTAGAAACCCATGTGATGAGTGGGAGCGCTGGTTTATAGATTTGGGGGCCTTTTCAAGGACTGCTTTGTAACCTGAGTTAGACTCAAAGAGGCTAATGTAAGCAATAGTCACTGATGACTTACAGGCAACAGAGTAGGAAACTGAGGCACAGGGCATAGCTGTGCCCAGGCAATGTAGCTACAGAGTCTCAGTCCAGATATAAGGGTAAAGGGACCATGCCTAACTAGGGGCGACCATGACACCTAAACTGTAAGGTCTGAAGGTCTGTGATTGGGCCCTAGTGGGAAAGCAGGTCACATTTACCCTGCAGATGGGTGTGGATCCCCCAAGATTTTCTAATTCCAACAAACTGAGGCTAGAGAGGGGAGGTAGGACTACTCAGGGTGACTCAGAGCCCCAGGCAAGAGTCCAGTGCCACCCCCTGCCCTCTGGGCCACCCC
Organism: Vulpes lagopus; assembly: GCF_018345385.1. Taxonomy (NCBI): domain Eukaryota; kingdom Metazoa; phylum Chordata; class Mammalia; order Carnivora; family Canidae; genus Vulpes; species Vulpes lagopus. The sequence goes on from NC_054830.1 coordinate 52,588,691, forward strand.
TGCTGCCCCAGGCCTGTGTGACTCAGGCTAGTGGCTTTCCCATCAGCCCAGCACAATCCTTTCTTTTTAGTCATTTATACCATGGTATGAAAGGCTAGCAGATCTTTCCTGAGAGCTGTCTTTGGTGTGGGGTGGGAGGCAGGCCAGGCAGGTGATACCCCAGGTTTGTCACGTGACCTGGGCCACTGACTCACTGCCAACCTGGGCCTCAGTTTCTCCACTTGTGAAATGTAGCAGGGAGGGTCAGAGTGGGTGATTTCTAATGACTTCCTGCTCCCTGTGAGCCTATTGCTCTAAACAAAAAGCATTTTTAGTTTAAAAAAAGATTCTTTGTCATGCCTCACAGAATACAATGCAGTGTCACCCTGTGCTGCCTTTAATTCCCCTGGCCATGGCCCTCTGAGGGAGGGTCATTAAACTCTGAGACTTAGAAAAGGAAGCACTGACTGAGATAACATAGATCTATTCACTTGGTCCACAAATACCGAGCACCTACTATGTGCCAGACCCTAAGGATAATACATCAGTGAACAGCACAGAGATCCCAGCTCTTTCCAGTGTAGGGGAAACGATTTACAGCATTCAGCTACGTGCTGAGCACCGTGCTCAGCTCTGGGACCACCCCACCTGCTCACATGACAGCCTGTGAGATGGACAGAAAACACGTGAACAGAACATAAGAGCTTCCAGGCTGTCAGAAGTGTTAGGAGGAGGTGAAGGCAAGGCACAGAGGTCTAGGGTTGAGGCTCCCCCTGGCCTACACAGGGTTACTGTGTGGAGGGCCGCTGCTGGGCCCAGTGCTCCTCCCTCCGTCTGGCTACCAGGGCCACGTCAGAATCAAACCCTCCACCTTGACCTCATTAGCATTGGGCCTAATCACTGAGCCAGGCTTCTTAAACAGCGAGAGGTCACCCCCCCCCCACCATCGCCCCGCAATGCCTGCCCCTGCGCTCATTCATTCTACCAGCATACATTTCATCAGCCCTCCGTGTGTGAGCCCTGACACCACGGGGACCAGCCGGGGCTGGAGCGAAGGGGTCTGAGTGAACAGGTCTGGGAATTTCAGTGGGAAGAGACTAGAGATGGAAGTCTCAGAAACAGGGACACTTCCCCACCGGCTCCTTCTGTCACCAAATTCCCAGTTCAAACCTCCACCTTCCCAGGCTGCTCCAAATGACAGTGTGTTGGGAGTGGGTCACAAGCTGAACTTTTCCTATCTCATTTGTTTCAATACTTGTTTATTTGTAAGCCCTGCCAACCCCACAGACGATACTTCCTGCAGGCATCCTCCTTCTGCCCTGCATTTGTCAGAACCGAGCATCTTGTCGGTGCTCCATACACACATGTACTGGAGGGTGGTCCTAAAGCATCCTTGTGCCGGGCACTCCCGTCTGCTCCACTTCATTCCTCAGAAGCATCATGGTGCTCCTTTCACTGATGGGGAGAGCCTGTACATGCTGAGCCTCCATTTGCCCCCAGAACCCCCTCTCATGGGGTTACCTGCCACATAGCTTCCAAGGCCCACTGACCCAGCCCAGTCTGACCAGACGTCCCTAGATGTGCCCTGCATGCTGCAGTGTCCAGCCAATTCTGTTTCCAGGCTGGGCTTTGCCTTCACATTGGAGTCCCAGGAGGCCACAACCAAGCCTGCCTTGCTCACGGCAGTAATCTGGTGCCCAGCACAGCAAGCCCTGATCTCCTTTTCTATCCTCATTTCCTCCAATCTGCCCCTGAGATCTGCCCAAGCCACTGCCCACTGCCCTTTAGATAAAACCAGGCTCCTCAGCCTGGCATCAAGATCCATCAGAGCTGGCCCCAGAGCCCATGTGCGGCCTCACCCCCAAACAGGCCCCTGCCAGCTCTTGTCTTCAGTCTCCCGTCTTTCCCACTTGGCAACCTAGCAATATACTCCTCTTCCTCAAACCCCACCTCCCCAGACACCTCCCTTTCATAGACAGTCTTCCCCTGCCTTAGCTTCATGGAAGCACCTCCCTGGACTTGGATCTGCTCTTCCCACGTCAGAGTCTTTCTCAGTCCATAACCTCCTCCTTTCTGGATCTTTGTATCCTCAATGGTCTGTACATAAATGTTTCATGAACGAGAGAGCGAGTGGATTCCAACTCAAATAACTAGTGAGTTCCTGGGCTATGCTGGGCTGTGTGTCTGGCATGAAGAGTGCTACAGTGGCAGGATGAGGCCCCTGCCCTCACAGAGCTCATAATCTGGTGAGGTGGGCTGGGCTCAGAGCCTGGCAACTGGATGAGCCAGGAGGTGACTTGTGGGGAAGAAATTGGTAAAGGGCTGTGTGGGAAGTCAGGAGACTGAGAATAACCAGAGCCTCTACCCTTTGGGAGCTCGTTGTCCAGTGGGGAGACAAAGTCAGCTCACATGAGTGAGGGAGACATGGCATGGAGCCAGAGGTCCCAATGCCAGGCCAGACTGATCTGGGCAGAGATTCCTGGGGACCAGAAGAGTTGGGGGCGGGCCTTCTGCCCTTTCCCAGGGTCCCCAGCACCTCCCCTCTCTGGCCCCAGGCTTCTGTCTAGAGTCACCTTGGCCTCTCTTGGAAGCCAATTAGGCCCCTAGTTGCGGCAGTGGGGATTATTATGATTAATAACGCCCCCAATCTCCCGGGTGCTGATTCAGCCAGGAGCTTAGGGAGGGGAGGTCACTTTATAATGGCCTGGGGGGGGGTCAGAGCCTGAAGTCGTCCTGCCGGAGCCCTGGGTGGCCAAGCTCAGGCCTCAGCAGCACTCTTAGGACTGAGCCGCCCACGGGGCAGCCGCCAGGACCGCAGCCATGAACGGGACGGAGGGCCCGAACTTCTACGTGCCCTTCTCCAACAAGACGGGTGTGGTGCGCAGCCCCTTCGAGTACCCACAGTACTACCTGGCTGAGCCATGGCAGTTCTCCATGCTGGCTGCCTACATGTTTCTGCTGATCGTGCTCGGCTTCCCCATCAACTTTCTCACGCTCTACGTCACAGTCCAGCACAAGAAGCTGCGTACACCTCTCAACTACATCCTGCTCAACCTGGCTGTGGCTGACCTCTTCATGGTCTTCGGTGGCTTCACCACCACCCTCTACACCTCTCTGCATGGATACTTTGTCTTCGGGCCCACAGGATGCAATGTGGAGGGCTTCTTTGCCACACTGGGCGGTATGAGCTGGGGTCTCAGTGGTGGGATGGGGGGGGATACGGGAGCCAGGAGGAGTGGAGGGATCTGGAGAGACAGCCCGTACTTGGGGATGGTGTCTAAGAGGGCTGCTCCCCGCTATGTTCACCAGCAGTGTCCACTTGATCAACATACACTGTTAGTGATGATAAGCTAGGCTGTTTATTGAGGGCAGGCATTGGACACTGTCGCTCTCTTCCTTTACATCAAGGAATCTGAGCATGAGAGAAGTCAATGGCCTTGCTGGGGCCACACTGTGGTGGGGAGTTTCCACCCCACATCGCTGTGGCCCCTCGGGCCATGTTGTTTCCCTTGGAGCACCTGTGCTGGTCAGACCCATGCCGGGCACTGGGGATAGGGGTGGACAGGTTGGATCCCTGAGCTCAGGGCTCTCAGCCCAGGATGGCACACAGATGATCAGTTCTCCAGCGACTGGACTCTGCCTGTGTTGGGCAATGTGCTCAGTCTCTCCCCACTGGCATCCATCTGACCCTGCAGAGAAGGGTCTGTCTATATGTGGTACCCCTGTCTCACCCCTGTCTCGTGGCCTGAAGCTGGGTGATCTGTGTTCATTGAGGGTGACAAACACCCAGTGATGGCTGGAGATTCCCTGGGAATGGGGCTGAGACAGCGCCCTGGACATGTGAAGCAAAGAGAAGACAAGGCGACAGGGCAGTCCTTTGGCTGATGCTAGGCTCTGCAGCCACCCCGGGCTCTCTCCTGCTTGCCTGAGAGGCTGTGTGTCCCAGAGAAGGGGGGCCAGTCCTGGATCTGAGCCGGAAGACCCAGGCCCTGGTCACTGCCCTGCCACATCCCTGAATGTGTTTCTTCCCTTCTCCTGGCCTCACTTTCCTCAGCTGCTAAACAGGATCTATTGTCTCTCCAGCACCCTCATCACTTTTCCAAAGAAACTATTCAAAATCATCTTTTTTTTTCTTTTTAAAAGACTTTATTAATTTATTCATGAGAGACACAGAGAGAGGCAGAGGCAGAGGTAGAGGGAGAAGCAGGCTCCCTGTGGGGAGATGATGTGGGACTCGATCCAGGACCCGGGATCATGCCCTGAACTGAAGGCAGATGCTCAAGCACTGAGCCACCCAGGCGTCCCTCGAAAGCATCTTTCAAAGCTACAGATCACCACACAATGTAATGCCTTCCTATGGAAGGAGTTTCTTCAGAGGGGAAGAACTTCCCCACACAAAAAGGCTGGAAGACAGGGATGAGAGGGTACCATGTACAGGTGGGCACTTCCATGCAAGGTTGGCACCAGTTTACAATTATTATTTTGGAGTAATAATTATTAGCGTTCACTTTGTCTCTCAGAAACATCCTGGTTCGGTTGATAGAGTCTATGGCCAACCTCCCCATTGAGTTTTGGGGTAATGTTTGAATACCCCCATTCTTTTTTTTAAAGATTTTATTTATTTATTCATGAGAGACACAGAGGGAGAGAGGCAGAGACACAGGCAGAAGAAGAAGCAGGCTCCATACAGGGAGCCCAATGTGGGACTCAATCCCCAGACCCTAGGATCACAACCTGAGTCAAAGGCAGATGCTCTACCGCTGAGCCACCCAGGCACCCCCAAATTTCCCCATTCTTTTCTGCTTCTTCCTCTGGACAAATGATTCCCTAGCTTCCTGGCTCTGAGATGTGGGACCCATAGACCCAGGTGGGAGAGGCCACTGCTTAAGAGGGAGGGAGGATGTCCAACTCCAACAGGCACTCTGCCTGTCACCCCGGTCTACTCTGCACATTCTCCTTCGCAGACTGGTTCTTCACCCCTCTTCCCAGAGTCCAAGCCATCTCCATCCCAAGTCCTGGCCCCAGCCCTGCCCCAGGCTGCCTTCCTGGCCGCCCTCTCCCACCCAGGAGTGCTCCCTCCTTAGGCAGTGGGGTCCAGGTAGGTGGTGTGTTGACTGATTGGTCCCTGACTGCCTTGCAGGTGAAATTGCCCTGTGGTCTTTGGTGGTCCTGGCCATTGAGCGGTACGTGGTGGTGTGTAAGCCCATGAGCAACTTCCGTTTTGGGGAGAACCACGCCATCATGGGCGTCGCCTTCACCTGGGTCATGGCGCTGGCCTGTGCGGCACCCCCCCTCGCTGGCTGGTCCAGGTAATGGCACTGAGCAAAAGAGAAGGGTCCCCGGTGGGGGGGGGGGGTCTCTGTAGGGTCCCTCACCCAGGACTCAAACCTGGTGCTGTCTGGTTCTGGACATCGAGCTTATATGTCCCCTACCCTAAACGGCCACCCTGACAGCTCTCCCAAGGGAGGAGTTTAGGGCAAGGGAAGAGAGAATCAGACCCTAATGTTGCTATGGGGGCTGGTCCCATCTCCTGAGCCCCCATGTCAAGGAGAATCCAAGACGCCCCAACCCTTCACCTTGGCTGTGCCCCTAATCCTCAACTAAGCCAGGGCCAGATTCCAATCCTCTTTGCCCCATAGGCAGTTCCCTCTGACCTTGGGCCTCAGCACCCAGGGAGGGTGAGCCTGCCTAGTGCAGGTGCTGACACTGTAGCTGCTGGGCTGGGAACTAGGTCCTGTCCAGCCTCTAGTCCATCATTCCCAAATGGGGCTCAGATGGGAGATAGGAGGACAGTGGTTTGGGAAACTGGACTCGTGACCCTGTGGGTTCCTGGAGGCCTGGTGTCCCTCTGCTTCCAGGAAATCTCTCTTCCCCTCCCTCCTCTCTCAGCCTGCGAGGTCAATTTTTGTTCCGTTGAATCTGAGCCCACCCCCTCCAGACTCTTTCCCTATGTTTTCCAGTCCTGCCCAGTCCCATCCACACAGGCATAGCCAATGAACACCATTGTCATCATCCTCTGAAATCACTGAAACATCCTGACCTCTTGTTTCTAGGCAATGTGCAAAGATCCCTTAGTTACTCTGTGTGCCCATCTTTGGCTTAGAAAATACTTTTACCCTGTTAGTAAGAACTTGGTTTGTATGAACTGCCTCCGATACAGAATTTGGGAGCTTTTTCCTTCTCCCACCAACTTCTGCCCTGCAGAGCCTGAGGCCTAGTCTCTGGCCATTGGGAGCAGCATGTCTGGTGAGGAAACACAACGCAGGTCAGCAGCATATAGGCTCTGCTAGGTGAGAGACTGGGCCATCTTGTGATACCACAGCCTCCGTACAACCAAAGCACACTGTTTTCACAAAGGGCATTTGAATCTCTCATCTCCCTTGATTTAATCCTCACAGTTATGTAGCCAAGCAGATATTTTATCATACCCATTTTACAGAGAGGGAAAGCAGGCCCACAGCAAGACCAGCCACACAGCAGGTGTGTTGGCAGAGCCAGGGCTCTGATCGACTGCGGCCTGTTCCCAGGTCCTTCACGCATGGGTCTCCCTTACACCCTCTCCTGTCTCACCCCCCTCTGGTGCTCAGGTACATCCCAGAGGGCATGCAGTGCTCATGTGGGATCGACTACTACACACTCAAGCCAGAAATCAACAATGAGTCCTTCGTCATCTACATGTTCGTGGTCCACTTCGCCATCCCCATGTTTGTCATATTCTTCTGCTATGGACAGCTCGTCTTCACAGTCAAGGAGGTATGATCCTTGTGCTGGGTGCTGGGGACACATGTGCTGGTTGGGTTGAGCCCGGCTCCTGTCCCAAAGGAGTCTGGATAGCAGGCCCTGTATCCTTGCAGGCAGCTGCCCAGCAGCAGGAATCGGCCACCACCCAGAAGGCTGAAAAGGAGGTCACCCGCATGGTCATCATCATGGTCATCGCTTTCCTGATCTGCTGGGTGCCCTATGCCAGTGTGGCATTCTACATCTTCACCCACCAGGGCTCCGACTTTGGCCCCATCTTCATGACCCTCCCGGCGTTCTTCGCCAAGTCCTCCTCCATCTACAACCCTGTCATCTATATCATGATGAACAAGCAGGTGCCTGCTGGTGGGACAGGCGGGTCCAGGGGCCCCAGGCTTCAGGCACTGACTGTGGAGGACAAGCCGTGTCCTCAGTCATTCCACCAGCAAAACCAGACAGGGAAACTGGCATCCCCCAGGGCATATGGGAGAAATGCAGATTCCTGCTGAATCAGAAGCTCACGGTAGGCCCAGGAACTTGCATTTCTAACAAGCCCTCCAGGTGTCTCTGAGACTGGCTCAAGGATGAGATGCGCCAGGCCAGATGGTTCTGGAGGCCCACTTTAAAAGTCAAATAGACTAAGTCCTAAGCCTGGGAATGGGATGCCATTCTCCACAAAGCCTGGGGATGGGTGCCAGTCTCCACAAAGCTGAACAAGGAGCTAAGTCTTAATCTGAGGGATGAAGGGATAAAGCAGTTCTTTAACATCAACCAGTGATTTCTCTGCAGAATACATGATCCAGTGGGGAAAACATGGTCTCTGGAGCTAGGCATATCGGGTTCAAATCTCAGTTCTTATTTTCTAGCTCTGTGACCCTTGGGCAAGTCACTTCCCTTCTCTGGCCTTCAGTGCCTTCATGCCTAGAGAGGGCAAAATCCCAAACTCTAGGGCTAAATAAGATACTTACAGACAGCCCTTGGCACACAGAGGGCATCACGGAATGTCAGCAGTAGCAACACCCCCTTGGGTTCGGTCCCTGGCATCTCTGGGGTGGGGCCACATGTGCTTTACTAAGTTCCCTCCAGGGAGCCAGGCTTGAGAGGGCAGTGGAACCCTCTGAGTGCCAGAAGCAGGGAAGGGGTTGGAGGCAAATTTTGCCAACCACCCCAGTTTGCTACACACACTTTCAGTGGACCCTGACCCTGACTCATGTCCCTTGCCTTCCAGTTCCGGAACTGCATGATCACCACCCTCTGCTGTGGCAAGAACCCACTGGGTGACGACGAGGCCTCTGCCAGCGCCTCCAAGACGGAGACCAGCCAGGTGGCACCGGCCTAAGCCCTGCCAAGGACTCTACGGCCGATTGTAGGAGTCTCCCATTCCCTACACCTACCCCCAGCCACAGCTGCCCCACAGGAGTCAGTCCTGTCGGAACCAGGTTACAGAGTTTCCCTGAGTTTGGAAAACAAACAAAAAAAGAATTAATGAGAGAAAGATGAGGCTCCCACTCGGCAAGGATGCTCCATCTGGAGTCGAGTTCCCAGGGGCCAGTGGGATCTCTGCCCCTACTCCCCCCAACTCATCTCTCAGGAACACAAGAACTCTTGCTCTCTGGAAAAGTGTCCCAGCTTAGGGATAAGTGTCTAGCACAGAGTGGGGCACACAGTAGGTGCTTAATAAATGCTAGGTGGATGAGGGAAGGAACGAATGGAGGAATGAATGGAGGAATGAGTGGGCTGGGAGAGCATATCTATCCTCTGAAAACACCTTAGCAGCAGCAGCTCACCCTCAGCTGATGACCCTGAGCAGTTGTTTCCCTCCCTGGAAACACTTTCTTTCCCTGAAAAATGGAAATCCCAAATCCCTGGCCCTGCCAACACATGGCTGCTGTGGAAGATCAAACAAGATTTTGTGTGTGTGTGTGTGTGCGCCAGTGTGTGTGCATGTGTGAGCACTTTGTAAATGGTAAAGAGCTGTACAGATTGTAGTTAACATTATGAATATCAATATAATTAATTAATATGATCATCTCCTCTTGATAGTGACCATTTTGAGATCGGGCAGAGCCCTGAGCATACAGCCTGAGCATAATTTTTAATATTAGCCAGGAGTCAAGGCCAGACCAGGGCTGATGGCTGGGCAGCAGGGAGGGACAGTCAAGGGAACACAAAACGCAGTCATCAGGATTGAAAAAATGTCAGGGCACTGGAGTCTGGACCAAGGCCCAGCGTCTCACCTCTGGCATGGAGCTGCAGGCCCGGTGCTTCCCCTTCCCGATACGGCCTAGGGAGAAACAAGCCTTTCTTTCAGCTTCTGCAAACCACCCACTCTCCTGCCCAGCAGCTAGGCCACAGCAACTCTGGGCCAGCTTGGAGCTTCTAGAAGCCATATTCACCTGCCTACATTTAATGAAGAGCTGATTCCCCAGTGTCACCCTTGTCTCAAAGAGCTTAGAAACAAAAAGTAGGAAATTCAGATGGACTCACCTTCCCTGGGGATGTTCACAGGTCCCAGATTCCAGCTGCTTTGCTGGGTGAGCCCGTCTTAATAGCTCCACTCCATTCTCCATTCTGGAGAGTCCTTGGTGCAAAGCTGGCCAGAACTCTGGGCATCTGAATCGAGCTGCCTACATAACTGCCCCCCCTCCACATAACCAAAACACGAAGCTCTAGCTCTCCCTGGCTCAGCCTGGAGACTAAGCAAATTGGGGCATTAAAAGCTCAGCTCCTATACTTGGTGTTAAGGGTGGTGGTTTTTGTTGCTCTCAAGCTCTTTATCTGCAGGATGGACTGAAATTGGGCAGCATCCACCTGATCCTGACCCCCAGGATGCTGGGTTTGGGCAACCGGCAGAGCCCCCTGGGGGTGCGGGGTAGAGGGAGCAGACCTGGGCATGAGAAAAGTCCCCACTTTGGAGTCACAGAGACCCAGGTGGCCTGTGAAACTGCAAGCAAGTTGTCATCTCTCTGTGTCTCCTTATCTGCAAAAGGGGAATCTTACACTGAGCTTAAGAGGACTGCAAGCTTCATGTGGCCAGCCTACATCCTGGCGCACTGCAGCTGGTGGGAGACTTCTGACATTCCTGGGCCTCAGTCTGAAGGAGGCCTTACCGAGAGAACATCCTCTGCAAGGGGAACAAGGATGGAGATATAGGCCTAAGAGTTACCCTCAACCTCCAAGGTGGCAAAGGGTGGCTGGAGCCTGAGATGGAAGGTCCTCAGTGTCATGGTGGGGCTGGAGTGGGTAATAGCTGGGCTCTTTACTATGACCCCTCTTTACTCTGCCTCCCTAAGTGGATGTCAGTCAGGATTTCTTCAGCTACAAGTCGCAGGAACTCTAAACCAATAGGGCTGAATCAAAAGGAAGAAATTATTGGCTTCTGTAAACAAAAAGCTCAGGGCTTCAGGCACAGCTGGATGCAGGCACTCAGATGTTATCAGACTTCTGTATCTCCCCTTCCGGCTATGCTTTTCTCTGTGTTGGCTCCACACATAGGCTGACTGTTCCCAAGAGGTGGCATGAAAGGGCTACCAGCAAGTCCTAGGCTCGGGAAGCAGCTCACAAAGTCAGCTGCTCTTTCCTCACAGTTCTGGCAAAGCTCCCTGGGTAGGTCTCTTATTGGCCAAGCTAGGGTCAGCTGGTCACCTCTAAACCCATCACCAGGCTAGAAGGGAGATTTGTCCTCTGATTGGCCAGCCAGGGTCAGCTGGTCACCCCCAAACCCATCACCAGGCTAGAAGGGGGATTCATCTTCTGATTGGCCAGCCAGGGTCAGCTGTTCACCCCAAAACCCAGCACCAGGCTACAAGGGGGATTCATCCTCTGATTGGCCAGGGGTAGGTCACCTGATCATCCCCCAGCTTTAAATAAACCAAATGGTCTGAGTGAGGGTGGGGACTGGAAGGAGCCCAAAAAATACCTGGGGGGTATGGCTGCCAAAAGGAGGAGGGCGGAGACAGGGTGGGCAGAGCTAACAGTGGCCCAGAAGGGCTGGCCACGAAATGGGTGATGTCTGGCTCCACCATGCCTCCTTCCCACAGTGTGGATGCCAAGGAGAAGATTCCCATGGCTGATCCCCCAGGTCTCACTCTCCATGTCAAGGGTGTTGGGCAGGCGTGGCAGTGGAAGGGACAGTGGCCGGCAGCCCTGTGTCCTCACTGCCCCACATCAGCCCACTTATTCTGAGAAACGATATGCTTGTTTCAGCCTCACATCCAGAGAAAAAAATTTATTCTCAAACCAGAAAAGTCTCTTTTATCCTGGTAGAGAGAAAATTCTCTTTCCCTTTTTAATTTATAATTGATGTGACAGCCACTTTGGGGGCACTTGCCATGTATAAAGGCAAAGAGCTGCCGACTTAGGTTAGGTTGGGTTGAGGGTGTGACCCACGTCATCTCCAGGCTCCAGGTAGCATCAGGTTTATGGAATGCCTGTTGTATACACTCATATCTGCCCACTCAACCCAGTCTAAGGAAGCAGACCCCAGGCCAGGGTGCGCAGAGGACTCAGAGATGGATAGGAGGGAGCAAGTCTCTGGTCTGTGACCTGGTCAGCCTCAAGGACACAGAGCTCTCTTACCTAGATCTTGCCTCTTGGAGGAGAGAGCGTTGAACCAACCCTCCCACTCCAGCACCACCAAGTCAGCAAAACCTGATGGCAGCTTACCCCATCCCCCCCAGCAGAGACATGCACTCCTGCCCCCCCCAGGGTGCTCCCAGAGAAGCAGTGGGTGCTCTTCCCAGCCATGCAACCTCAGACCATGTCCCCCAACCTGATTAGGTCTCAGGTCTCTCAGCTTTAAAAAGGAGACTCATCCCAGTTGGTAGAATTGTCTATAGAGACTGATGAGATTATTGCTATGAAAACTGCAGTGCACAGTAGGCACTCAATAAATGTGAGTTTCCTTCCCAGAATTGTGAACCAAGTTCAAAGGAGCAGCCCCTGGAGTGGTGGTCAAGAGATTAAAATAATGGAGAAGCCTCAGAAGAGGTGGAAGCAAGTGCTAACAGCCCCCAATACTCATTTCCTTTCCTTCTTTTAGTAATATCACTCCGAGTTCTAGCTGGGCTCCTAGCCACTCAGCACAGGACTGCATCTCCCCCCACTTCCCTTGCATCTGCAGTGGCAGGACATTAAGGTCTGGCCGAGGGGGTATAACCGGAAATGGTATGTGCAGTTCTGGGTTGCATGTTTCAGAGAATGGAGGCATCTTCCCCTTCTCTTGTTTCCTGTCTAATGGCTGGAGTGTGGTCATGATGACCAGAGCCACAACAGCTATCTTGTGTCCTGAGGGGGAATCTGTGGGCAGAGAACAACACAGCATCAAGCAAGAAGGAGCCTGGCTGGATCTCCCATGCTGCCTTCCCACCCTCCACAACTTACACTTGAAGAGTCTCATGAGAGAATGATTTCATGGGTTTTTTTTTTGTTTCAACCACTGTTGTTTTGGAGTTATAAGCTGGTTTCTTCACTAACACGGAGGGTTTCTGGGTTCCAGCCCAGGTCCTCTCTGAACTTTAGCTTCTTCATGTATAAATAAAATAGTGAATATAAAACATGGACATAGAACGTGATGGCTATTACTATTTCTGCCCTGCCTTCTATGCATTTATTGACTAAAGTCACAAATGCCCTGATGCTACATGGGGCTAGCGTTACACAGAACAAACACCTTATTGCTGCTCCAAAAAGTAGAACTATAATCTTTAGACCTATGAGAAAGTTCACCTGGAGAAGACCCCCCACTCTATGTTTGATGATGGTAAAACAGTTGTCAGCAGGACTTAAATCCCCTACCGGTCTCAGTAGGAGTCACATAAGTGCACTGAGCAGTGCTTCTTCTCTCCAGCAGTCTGATCCTCACACTTATCATTTCCCTGTAAAAAGGCAATCCTCAAGAAGAATTTTTAGATCTGCAGCACATTTTAGAATTTCTTTCCTCCAAATGCAAAGCTCTATCCTGGCACAGCCCAGGAGCAGGGTTTCATATGAAGCTCGTGGGAATGTTTGTATCTCTGAGTCTTTCTCTATTTCTCAATTCTTGGAAATTCCCCACAATGTGATCAAAATTGCTGCCCCTGTTTGTGCCAGCACCATGTGCCTCTTTGCCTCATCTTGTCTCCTGCTCTAACATGGTTCCTGCAAATGGTTCTCAGGCCTTCTTCTGCTCGGCCAGGCTGGGCTCTGGCACTGGGGTTCCACAGCAGTGGGTGCTAAGTGCCTACTGTGTGCCAAGGCACTGTACTAGGCACCAGGAACAAGACAGACACAGCCCTGCCCACCCCTGGGGCCCTCCAAAACTCAGGGGCTAGTGTGGGAGAGCTGTAACTCAGGGTGTTAGAGGTCCTGAGGGCTGCTGGAACCAGTGGAGGGGGTCCTCACCTCCTAAGGGGTCGGTGGGGGGCTTTTCAGAGCTCTACTGAGTCCAAAAGGATGAATGGAAAACCATACAGAGAAGGTGAGTGAGGGTAAAGAAAGGCCTTGTAGGTAGACTCTATCAGTTAACTTATGCTGCATGACAAACAACCTGCAAACCTGATGGCTTATAACAACACATCATGTATTGTTGCTTGTGATTCTGTGGGTCAACCAAGTGGTTGGACTTCTGATTTGGACTCAGCTTGGTCAAACTCTGCTGGGCTCATGAAAACATCTGTGGTCAACTGGAGGTTTGGCTGGTGGACCAGCTGTGGGCTGGGTGACAGGAGTGACCATGCTGTGGGCCTCTGAACATCCAGCAGGCTAGCCAGGGCTTGTTCACATGGAACTTCCACCATATTCTGTTGATCAAAGCAAGTCACAAGGAGTATGAGAGGAGCTGCAAAGTTACATGCAAATGGACATGGATATGGACAGGCAGGGGTGAGAAATTGGGGCTGTTTTTGCATCCATCTAACACACACATAAAAGAAACACAAAGGAGAAGGAGAGCCCAGCTGTTAGCATCTAGCCGATTCCAAGAGCCACAGTGGTTGACTGTGGGGTTCCAGGGAGAAAGGGGGTCCATAAGGCGGATTCAAGAGGTCAAGCTTCCACATACAGGCAGTGGGGAGCTATGAAGGGTGCTAGGCGGGGGAGTGATATCTGATTTCACTTTAGAACACTTTGATGGCCACCACCTCCCTCAATCCAGACATCTGGTCATGGAGAGTCCCCTGGAAAAATCCCAAAAATAAAGAGACTACCAGGAGAAGAATGCAGATCTGTTTGAACCTGTCCCCTCCAAATCCTACATCCTCCTCAGAGGTAAGCACTGCTATTACCTTGGTGTGAATCCTTTCAGACCTTCTTCTGTGCCTTCACTTATACACAAACACATGTGCGTACACCCACACATACGCACACTCACACATGCATTCTCTCTTCTCAGAAGGGGAGGAGCAGAGATCCCTGGGTGGCTCAGTGGTTTAGCGCCTGCCTTCGGCCCAGGGCATGATCCTGGAGTCCTGGGATCAGGTCCCACATCAGGCTCCTTCCATGGAGACTGCTTCTCTCTCTGCCTGTGCCTCTGGCTCTCTCTCTCTCTGTGTCTGTCATAAATAAATAAAATCTTTTAAAAAAAAAAAAAAGAAGGGGGGCAACATATTCCACAGACACATTCTGGGTTCATTCATTTTCATTTTGAAAATTAATTAGTTTATTTACTTAAACTAGACTCCACACCCAGCATGAGGCTTGAACTCATGACCCCAAGAGCAAGCGCCGCATGCTCCACTGACTGAGCCAGCCAGGTGCCGCTCTGGTTCACTCATTTTCACTGCTGTATACTATGCCACCATGTGACTAGACCACAGTTTATTTGTCCACTTTTCTCCTGGTGGGTATTTAGGTTGTTTTGAATTTTTGGTGGGATTGCAGTGAACATCCTTGTCTATCAGTGTAAGAGTTTCGCTCATATTTATCCCCAGAGTGCTATGGGTGCGATGTGGCACGAATCTGTCTTTAGTTCTATTAGATGTCACTGCACTGCTTTCTAGAGTGGCTTCCAGCTTACTCTCCCAGCAGCTATGTGTTTCTTCACGCACTGGACACCCAGCATCGGTAGATATCTAAATATCTGTCATTCTACCAGGTGTGAAGTACCACCTCCTGTTTGGTTTAATTCACCTCACACTTCAAATGGCTGCACACTATTCTGCACGAAGCAGTAGTTCAGCCAAGCCTTGAGGGATTCATTTGGAAGTTAGTTCTCTCTTTTTTTTTCTTTTCCAGATAATGCATCAATTGTTTCTTTTCTGACTAATGCACTCCTAGGGCAGAGAAGTAAAGTTGCTGAGTTCAAGGAAATACCTTTTCAAAGCAGGCTGCACCCCAATTTACCTCCCTGGGGGAAGCCCTGAGGGCCGGGCTCCCTGCATCCCTGCCTACACTGCTTTCAATTTTAGTTAATTTGATGGGAAAATAGTATCTTATCACTGTTTCAGTGTGAATTTTCCTGAATGCTAAGGAGGTTGAGAATATTTTCTTGTGTTTTCAGCCTTCCTGGTGAATTATCTATTCATATCCTTTGTCCTTTTTACTAATTTATGGAGATTTTTGCTAGGTAAGCTTACTTAAAAATTGCTCATTCAAGTTGCCTGGGTGGCTCGGTCAGTTAAGCGTCTGCCTTCAGCTCAGGTCATGATCCCAGGGTCCTGGGATGGAGCCCCACATCAGGGGAGTCTGCTTTTCCCTCTCTCTCTCTGCCTCTCCTCCCTGTTCGTGTGTGTTCTTGCTGTCTCTCTCAAAAAAATAAATAAATAAATAAATAAAATAGTTTTTTAAAAAGTAAAAATTGCTCATTCATCCCTTCAAACTTTTTTCTTATAAAGCAAAACAAAAGGAGGTCAGTCACAGGTTAATCTGGGGTGTCTGCTCCTGGAAAACCCCAGCAGCCTGCCTTCAGTTGCCACTTCTTGAGAAACCAAGGTCAGCAGTAGCCTGGGAACAGGAGTGGCATTGGGGCAGGTGGGATTGGAGGCCACAACCCAGGTGTGCCTAGTTTCCCATCAGCATCTCCAGGCCCTGTGGGGGCAAAGGGCACAGGAGGGATCAAGCATCTCAGCACCCATCATTTTGCCATGGGCCTGAGACCCAGAGAAATCAATTGACTCACCCAAGGTCACAGAGGAGTGAGTGGTCAGGCTGGTGTGTCAGCACACAAGGCAGGTTTTAGTGCCCATTCCAGGCCTCCTGCCCCAATCAGCAGCTCAGAGCCTCCCAGCCCAATCATAGGCTAATTGGAGTGATGCGGCTGGGCTGCTGATATATAAGAGGATGGGCGGGCATGCAAGTCTCACGCCTTGGGAAGGGGTCTGACCATCTGCATCTGTGTCTGCATCTGCCTGTGCAATGGCTCCTGGGAGCATTGCCTCCAGTGACATCTCAACCTCCTCAACCTCCACAGAGGGGTCATCCGTGGTGTCTGGGTCTGAAAAGCCAGGTAGGCAAAGGAGGCAGCTCCTCAGGAGCCCATTCCCTGGGTGTCCTGGAACCTCCCTGTGCCACCCAGCGTCCTCAGCCTGCCTGGCCCCAGCACCCATCCTAGAGGCCATTGAGTTCACATGCTCATTGGACAGAAGAGCCGATGCCCGAGATGGCAAGGGCCAGGTCCAGTCTGGGTTCTGAGGTTGGCCCAGCTCAGTGGGAGAGGGCAAAGTGGGCTTCCCCAGCTGGAGCCCATTTCCTGTCAGGGGAGGGCTGGCGGCTGCAGGGCAGCTAGTTGGAGGTTTAGCAACAAAGAGCAAGCATTTGATATAAGGCTGGGCCTTGGATTTAAGGCTGTATCCCAATTTTCAGTCCACAAACAATGCCTCAGAGTTTTTCTGGATATAGATAGATCCGTTCATTCCCTCCAGGAGCTCCCAGTCTGAAGGGCAAGACTGCTTTATTTATAGATGCCATTTGATAATGTTGGCATGTGCTTTACTGTCGGGAATACAGAGGGCTGTAGGAATCCAGAGGAGCCACTAACCCATTCCAGGAGGTCAAGGAAAGCTTTCTGGAGGAGGTGACCCCTGAAGGAGGGTTAAGCCTCACCCAGGAGAAGGAGGGTACAGTAGGAGCAGTGTTCTGAGTGTGAGTAAAGGCTCCTTCAGAGGAAAAGTTGGAGGGTGGGTTCCAGGTGCTTTGAAGCCTGGGGTAGAGTTCCTCACTCTGGCTTGGGAAGTCAGGGCAGGTGTCCAAATCCCAGTGCTGCGTGGGCCTGGAAGGATAAGTGAGAGCTACCAGAGTGCCCATAGGGGACAGAGGCCACCCAGGCAAGGGAAGAGCATCAGCAGAGGCCCAGGGGCAAGGGGGCTGGGGGAAGCATCCAGGGAGTCCCAGGCCCCTCCCTGGCCAGGGGCAGAGTGGCAGGGCAGGAAGGGTGGAGGGGCAGGGCCTGCCACACTGAGCCTCCAAGTCTCCAGCTGGGCCCTTATGCTGAGGACAGTGGGGAGATGAGGGAGGTAAGGTGCAGAGGGAAGGAGATTGGGGCCCTTGGGATAGAGGGGGGAGAAACCCATGAAGAAAGGGTGGAGTGGTGTGGTGGTGAAGGCGATGGGAGATCCAGGGTGTCCTCCAGGTTCTTGCGTGGGGGTCTGGGTAGGTATAGTGGGTGCCGTTTGTGGGAGAGAGGGTGGAGGACAAGTTTGGGGGAGCTGTGAGTTCTGGTCATGCTGAGATACAGCAGGCATTGAATAATGCAGAAGGAGGACTGAATTCAGCTGTAGGAACCCCGAGGAGGCAGGAGATTTGGGGTGGCTCCCTGGGACAGGGCCTGGCTTGGGGGAGGGAGGAGGGTGGTTAGAACTGTCCTCATAGGCCAGGCCAGAGGACGCTGCAGTTGGGAGTGTGCAGATTTCTTTAGAGACTCCATCCCCACTGTACAGATGGGAAGATTGAGGCCCAGAAAGGAGAGTGAAACTCCCAAGGTCCTGGGTGTGGCTGACGAGGGATTCCACACATTTAAGAGCTCTGGGCCCAAAACGAGTATTCCCAGACATGGAGCTCTTCCTGGTCAGGAGGCAGCAATAGCTGAATTGGATTAGGTCTCTATAAGTTTTTGCTTTTTTTTCTTTTCTACTTTAAAATGTGTGTGTGTGTGTGTGTGTGTGTGTGTGTGTGTATTTGGGTCACCTGAGTGGCTCCAGTGCTTAAGCAGCTGCCCTCAGCTCAGGTCATGATCTCTGGGGTCCTGGGATAGATCCTCACGTTGGGTTCCCTGCTCAGTGGAGAGCTTGCTTCTCTCTTTGCTGCTCCCCCCAGGTTTCATGTGTGTTCTTTCTCTCTCTCTCAAGTATTAAAACATATATGTATATATAAACATACACACTCATATATATATATATATATATATGCCAATTGATTCCTTCTTAAAAGTCTTTAATTTTTGCAAATTGATCAGAAGCCAACATTTCTAATCACCACACTTAAATTAGGTCTTTGATATTTAGACCGCTTTTATGTGTCTTTAGTGACTGACGGCTTCTCACCCCTTGATCCTATTTTCTTTTGCAACTTAAAAAAACAAAAACAGATAATTGAGATCTCAACAATTCACATATGAGATAATTCACCCATTAAAGGGTACTGTGGCTATTAGTATATTCACAGCTGTGTATCCATCACCACAGGCAATAGTGGAGTTAGAATAGTTTCATCCTCCAAAAGAAAACCTGTACCCCTTACAGTCTCTGCCCTTTCCCACCCACGATCCACACCCCCACCCCCCACCCCACAACCATTAATCTACTTTTTGTCTATTATTAGCCATTCAGGACATTTTGTGTAAATGACATCCTACAACATGTGACTTTGTGACTGACTTCTTATACCAGCATGTTTTATTTTTAAATATTTTATTTATTTATTCATGAGACACACACACACACACACACACACACGCACGCAGAGGGAGAAGCAGGCTCCCTGTGGGGAGCCCGATGTGGGATTTGATCCTGAGACTCTGGGATCATGACCTGAGGCAAGGGTAGATGCCCAACCACTGAGCCACCCAGGCGTCCCCCCAGCGTGTTTTCAAGGATGTATTTCATTTTTTCTTTTTGCTGGATGATTTTCCATTTTACGACTAATACCATGTTCTGTTTATCCAATTCATTAGTTTATGGACATTTGGGTTTCTACTTTTGGCTATTATAAACAATGCTGTTATGAACATTTGTGTACAAATCTTCATTTGAACATATGTTTTTATTTCTCTTGAGTATACATACCCAGGAGTGGGATTCTTTTGTAACTTTTTTTTTTTTAATTTTTATTTATTTATTTATGATAGTCACACAGACAGAGAGAGAGAGGCAGAGACACAGGCAGAGGGAGAAGCAGGCTCCATGCACCGGGAGCCCGATGTGGGATTCGATCCTGGGTCTCCAGGATCGCGCCCTGGGCCAAAGGCAGGCGCCAAACCGCTGCGCCACCCAGGGATCCCTCTTTTGTAACTTTTTATGTATGAAAACTTCCAAATGCATGCAAAAGTAGACTGAGTGGTATATTGACCACCACCACCCCCAACACACACACACACACACACACACACACACACACACACACACTCCCTTCCCTATGCACCCATCATCCAGCTTTAACACTTATCTGATCCTAACTAGTCTTATTTCACCCACCGTGTTATTTCAAAGCAAATGCCAGGCTTATTATCATTTCACCTATAGATAGTCCCGCATTTATCTTGGTTTTTAAATTTTTATTTCTTATATTTTTGAAAAAGAGGAGCAGGGAAGGTGCAGAGAGGCAAAAAAGCAGAGGGAGAGAAAGAATCCCAAGCAGGCTCCATGCCCAGCACAGAGCCAGACATGGGGCTCGATCTCACAACCCTGATATCATGACCTGAGCCAAAATCAGGAGTCGGATGCTTCATTGCCTGAGACACCCAGGTGCCCCATCTTTGTTTTTTTAACTATTTTTAATTCATATACAATATTATATTAGTTTTAGGTATATAACAGTGATTTAGTATTTGGTTTTTTGTTTTGTTTTGTTTTTAAAGATTTTATTTATTCATGACAGACCCAGAGAGACAAGGAGAGACACAGGCAGAGGGAGAAGTAGGCTCCCTGTGGGGAACCTGATGTGGGACTCAATCCCAGGACTCTTGGATCATGACCTGAGCCACTCAGGCATCCCGTGTGTTATTTGTTATTTGTATATGTTACAAAATGTTTACCATTACTAAGTGTAGTTACCCTATATAAGTGAAATCAGTCTTTTCTTTCTGTCTTATTTCACTAAGCCTAATATCTTCTAGGTTTATCCTATGTTGTTGCAAATGCCAAGATTAGGGCTGAGTAATATTCCACTGAATCCACATACCATGTCATCTTTATCCATTCATCTCTTCATGGACATGAGCTGCTTCCATATCTTGACTATTGTAAATAATATTGCAATGAACATAGGGGGGTGCATATATCTTTTTGAATTAGAACTTTTGTTTTCTTCAGGTAAATATGTAGAAGTAGAACTGCTCAACAGTAGGGTAGCTCTATTTTTAAATTTTGAGGAACCTCCATATTGTTTTCCAGAGTGGTTGCATCAATTTACATTCTCACCAACAGTACACAAGGGTTCCCTTTTCTCCACAGCCTCACCAACATTTGTTATTTTAATCTTATTTTTTTTTAAAGTAGGCTTCATGCCCAGCATAGAGCCCAACACAGGGCTTGAACTCATAACCCTGAGATCAAGACCAAAGCTGAGATTAAGAGACCCTTAACTGCAGAGCCACCCAGGTGTTGCTATTTCTTGTCTTTTTTAATTTTAGGCCTTCTGACAGGTGTGAGGTGCTATCTCATTGTGGTTGTTATTTGTATTTCCCTGGTGATGAATGATGTTGAGCATCTTTTCATGTGCCTCTTGGTGATCTGTCATTGGAGAAATGTCTATTCAAATCCTCTGTGCATTTTTTATTCAGACTGGTGTTTTTGGTTATTGAGTTATAGGAGTTCTTTATATATTTTGGATACTAACCCCTTGTAGAATACAGCATTTGCAAATACCTTCTCCCATCCAGTAGGCTGCCTTTGCCTTCTGTGATGATTTCCTTCACTGTGCAAACCTTTTGTTTGATGTGATCCCAATAGTTGATTTTTGCTTCTGTTGCCTTCAATAGTTACCTTTAAAAGATAAGAGCCTCTTGGGATCCCTGGGTGGCGCAGCGGTTTGGCGCCTGCCTTTGGCCCGGGGCGCGATCCTGGAGACCCGGGATCGAATCCCACATCGGGCTCCCAGTGCATGGAGCCTGCTTCTCTCTCCACCTGTGTCTCTGCCTCTCTCTCTCTCTCTCTCTGTGACTATCATAAATAAATAAAAAAAAAAATTAAAAAAAAAATAAAAAAAAAAAATAAAAAAAAAATAAAAGATAAGAGCCTCTTGCAAATAACTACCATACCATCAGCAAACCTGAAAAAATATCATCCTTAATATCACCAAATATTTCCAACATTCACATTTATCTGGTTGCCCCCCCCCCCCCACACACACACCCACACCACCACTAGTTGGTAGAAGTCCTGTTCTGAGTTTGAGCCAAGGATTCCACGTTGCATCTGGTTGAAAGGGCTCTGCAGTCTCTTTCATCCGTAGGGCCCCTTCCCACTTTTTCTTTTCCTCCTTGTTTATTTGTAGAAGAAGCTGGGCTGTGTGTCCTGGAGCGCTCCTCACAGTCTGGATTTTGCTTATTTCCTCCCCATGGCCCTCTCGCCAGCCCCTGGTTTTCCTGTAAACTACGGTAGTTAGATTTAGACAACTGGCCTGATTTATTTTGTTTTCTAAAAGGACCATTTAATTCTTTCAGTGAATCTTTATGGAGCCCCTGGTGTGTCCCCAGCCCTAAACCCTCGCTGGGGACCGCGGCCGACAGCGGGCTGTCCTCCCCTCGGGCTGCTCCAGGCCGGCGGGCAGTGGTGCCCACCTGGGGTGGGCTCGATCCCCCAGACCTGCTGCCCCCCAGCCCCGGTGCCCAGCAGGTGCTTTGCCAGGCATGTCTGTTGTTGATGGGGCCCGAGGGCTGCCTGGGCTCCGGGTGACGCTGCGTCCATCCACAGGCCCGAGCCGTGGCGTTGTCAGAGTGGGGCGCCGTCACCCGCCCGTGCTGCGCATGGTTCTGGAGGCGCTGCAGGCGGGAGAGCAGCGCCGGGGCACCTCGGTGGCCGCCATCAAGGTTTACATCCTGCAGAAGTACCCGACGGTGGATGTCATCCGGCTCAAGTACCTGCTGAAGCAGGCCCTGGCCACTGGCATGCACCGCGGCCTCCTTGTCAGGCCCACCAACTCCAAGGCCAAGGGGGCCACCGGCAGCTTCAAAGTGAGCCTGCTTGGGCTGGACAGTGGGGCTGGGGGAGGCCAGGGCGGGAGAGACTGGGCCCCAGAGTGGGAACCTCCCTCCCGACTCCTCCCCGGGCCCTGGGTGCTGGCCCCCTGCCGAGAGGCTTTTCTTTCCCCACCTTCTCTCCCTGTCTTCCTTGTGTCTTCTTGGAGATGCCCTCTCCTCCAGGGAGCTTAGTGGTGTGCCTTGCCTGAGACCCTGCAGGGGCCCAGTTTCCCTGCTGTGCCCACTTTCATCCCTGTCACGTGCATTCAGTGACCAGGGACTGTGTCCATTGTGCTCACTTCTGGGTCCCGAGTACCCACAGCAGCTCCCTGGAACTCTTCACAACGGACAAGGCACACCCAACCAGGAGGTCTAGAAGGTCACAGTTGGGTTTGCACCTCGTGCCCTCTGGCTCCAAACCCCGGGTCTCCAAACCAGGGCTGGCACCTCCCAGAGCCACAACATCCTCCCCTTTCCAAGGGGAGGGTCCCAGAAGGGAGGCAGGCATTCAGGGCCACCTAGAGCTGAGGGCAGATTGGGCACAAAATTGAACCCCAGCATTGTGACTGCCAGCTGCCACCAGGGAAATCTCAGGGACCCAGACATGGGGTCTGTCTTGGCATTGCTGTGCCCTGGCATGTGGCAGTTGCTCTTACAGTAACCGTAGAACACTGTGGAACTTTCTCAACTGCCATGTTCCAGTCCCCATGGTAACCAGGTAGCTGAGGACAGCTCCGTCCTCGTAGAACTCCCAGGCAAGGGCCAGAGCTGGACATAGCTATGGCAAGGCCAGACGCACAGGGTGGGGTCAAGGAGAGTTGAGGAGGTAGACACTGGGGGTGCTCATGGCTGGGTTAGGCTCTAGGGCCTGAGAGCCAGCCAGGAAAGAGGGCTGAAGGGAGGGGAGACAGGGAAGAAGCCTGGAGTGTCATGGAGCTAAGAGAGTGTGTGTGTGTGTGCATGCGCGTGCACGTGTGCACACACGCGTGTGCACATGTGTGCTAGGAGCAGGGGTGGTTTCTGGTCTTGATGGTAATAGGAAGCCATGAGATTTTGGGGGCAGAGGGAGCAACATCATTAGAGGTGGGCTCTAGCAGGACAGAGACCACTTGTTTGCCCGGGGCTCTCGAATTGCCCTGCCTCTCACCCACTCCCTGATGGCCCTATTGTAAAGATGGGAAGACTGAGGCTAGTGGGAGAAGAGAACACTTGGCCGAGTTGCAAAGTTGTGAACTCTGAGCTATCTGACTTGGAAGGTCCACCCGAGAGGCAAAAGGGAGATGTAGGGAGTTATGGAGGTGTGAGGCATGAGGTGGGGGCAGGGCCTAGGTGGGAGAAGGAGGGGGCGTCAGAGCCACAATGAATGGGAAGAGGTATGGGGTGAGAGGTCAAAAGAGATTCAGAGATGAGCATCTCGGAGGACTGGGGTCAGGACTCAGTGTGTGCTGTGCAGTTTATTCCCAGGAGCCTGGCTTTGAGACTTCTAGACACAGGGCTAGAGTGGGGCGGAGGAGGTGTGCCTGTACATAAGAGAACCTAGGGTGTGTCTAGGAGACTCGGGTTCCCCTCCACTCTGCTCCTATTTAGGAGCAACACCCCTCCCTTGAAGAGCAATACAAGGACAGAATGTGTCTTCGGCATCAGGCATTTAGGAAGTGGTCATGCATCTGCCGCCCCCCCCCGACTTTGCCTCCTCTTTTGGAACAAAGCCTTCCTCTCTGAGCCTCGTGTAGGGTCCTGGGGTATGAGACACTGAGAACTTCTCTCTATTCCACCAGTTGGTTCCCAAGCATAAAAGGAAAGTTCAACCCAGGAGGACCTCCACCATGACTGCTCCGAGGAGACCCGGTGAGGGCAAGGAGGAGGTCCCCAAGAAGCCAAAGGAGGCAAAGAAGGACCCTCCCAATCCAGACAAGGTGAAAAGGGGACCCAGGAAGCCAGGAGAGGCGAGGACTGCTCCTCCCAAACCAGGTACAGCCAAGGAGAAGGCTCCCAAGAAAGGCAGCCAGACCAAAAACCAAGAGGCAAGAGTGAGTGAGGCCAGGAAGGTCTCCCAACAGCCAGACAAGGCCACGCAGGCCCTTCCCAGGGCCACGGGGCCCAGTGGGAAGTCAAAGGTCAAAGGCAGGAGGAATAGCCAAGGTAGGTGTGTGAGTGGGGTGAGAGGAGCGCTGGGGACAGGGGTTTGCGGCAGCCACTGCATATGAGGTGGGAGGGTGGGAGGGGCCTGCTCTCCAGTGGAGGTTCCTTATCTAGCAAGTGTGCCTGAATGCTTGGCTTGACCTGGAGAGTAGGGGAACTCATGGTAGATGTGGGAGGGTAGGTTTAGGGAAGGGGGAGCCTAGAGAGAGAAGGAGCCTGACTCATCTGAGAGAAGTCAGGAGAAGCTTCCTGGAGGAGGTGTCCCAGGGTGCAAAGCTTTGCCCAGAGGCATGCACAGAAGTGCAGATAGTTCTGTGTGCAGTGTGGGAAATAGGGGAGCCTGTGAAGGGCAGCTGGGAGCCTGGAATGTATCTGGAGGACAATGAGGAGCCATGGAAGGTCTTCGAACAGGGAACAGCCTAGGGTACAGGGTATATTTTAAAATGTATCACAGCTGCTATGTGGAAGACAGGCAGAAGACTAGAGACTAATAAACTGAGTTAGGGGTCTTTGGTGCAGGTGAACACAGAGCCTGCCTGGTGTCTTGCTCAGGGTGAGAGATGGTCTTCCTCAGTCCAGTTAATCCCCCAACCATCCCATGAGAGAGATGCTGTTGCCCGCAGTTTGCAGATCAGGGCACCCAGGCTAAGAGGGGCTTGACCGACTTGCCCCAGGCTGCAGAGCCCATAAGTGTCAGAGTGAGGAGCCCTGGTCCTCCCTTCCCGGCGGCCAGCGGCTCCTCCTGAAAGGGCTCCTTCCCACATGCTCTCCCTGCCCTCTGACAGGTGGTGAGACCCACAGGAAAACAAAAGCTGGGAGTCAGAATTCAAAATCCACCATCCCCAAGGTGGGTGTCTGTGTGACTCCCCTGGTCTGGGTCTCCCTGCTGAGCAGGCGCGAGCTCGGGTGTCGCACACCCGGCCCCTGGAAGGTTCCATGGAGAAGGGGGTAATTTGCTTTTGTACAAAGCACAGTTCACCTCTGTCTGGCCCTCCGATGCTCTGAGGATCATCACCCTCATTTCACACGTAAGAGATGGGGTCTCTTGTCCAAAGTCACCCAGACTTCCACCCTCTTGGAGCCCACTGGGATTTCAGCCCTTTTCTTGTGAGCTCCACGCTATGTGCCCAATCCTGCCCCACTCTGTCTTCTTGTTCCTGGTTTGCTTTCTTATAGGGCACGAATGGTGCTGCTTCTCCAGCCAAGAAGGAAAACCGTGCCCCTAAAGAAGTCGTTGCCCATGCGGCCAAGGAGGGACCTAAAGCCAAGGCTGCTGCTCCTCCGAATGGTGGCAGGTCTAAGACGCTGCCTGAACACCTGGCCAGGAAGACAGAGGCCCCCAGGGGCCCTAGGAAGGCTGGCATGCCCACCAAGTCCTCCTCATCCAAACTGGCCAGTAGGAAGACAGAGACTGAGAGCTAGAGCTGGGATGGAGACACTGAGGTTCTGCCTGAGTTTTTATTCCCCAACAAACTGTCACTCTATTTATTTCATTGTAAACTATTTATCAATAAAGGCTTTTTTTCCCCCTCACAAATTGGTGTGGGTGGAGGCTGATTTTTACCGTCTTTGGTTTGGGCCCAGATAGGAACTCCTACCCTGGGTGAGACAGGTTGTACAACATAAAGGGCTGGTGCAGGGGTCCAAGGTATGGAGGGGCCTGTGAAGGTATGGGAGGGGTGTTAAACCCAGCCTGAGATCTGGGACTGCTTCCTGGAGGAGGTGGCTTTTGGTCTTAAAGGATGAGCAGGAGATGGATGAGGCAGAGGACCCAGCATGTGAGGTGGGGCTGGACAATGTGGTGGAAGGAGGGGGTTTGTGGCTCTGAGAGGAGCATGGGGTAGGGAGAAGAGTGAGTGATGGTGTGGTCAAGGGAAGGTAGACAATTGGGGGGCATGGAGGGTTATAGGCATGGAAGAGAGCCTAACGTGGTGTGTGTTTAGAAAGAGCCCTCTGGCTACAGAGAGGACTTTTCAACAATAGTTACTGACTGAGGCCCTGCTGTAAGCAACAGAAAGAGGAGAAAGTGCAAAGGCCCTGTGGTGGGAACATGCTTGACAGTTCAAAGTGCCTCAGGGAAGGCCCATGTGGCTAAAGTCCAATGAGGGGGGACAGTAATGGAGATGAAGTGCAGGGTGCTTTAAAAACCTCTGTGATCGGGATCCCTGGGTGGCGCAGCGGTTTGGCGCCTGCCTTTGGCCCAGGGCACGATCCTGGAGACCTGGGATCGAATCCCATGTCGGGCTCCCGGTGAATGGAGCCTGCTTCTCCCTCTGCCTGTGTCTCTGCCTCTCTCTCTATCTCTCTGTGACTATCATAAATAAATAAAAATTAAAAAAAAAAAAAAAATAAAAAAAAAATAAAAGATAAGAGCCTCTTGCAAATAACTACCATACCATCAGCAAACCTGAAAAAATATCATCCTTAATATCACCAAATATTTCCAACATTCACATTTATCTGGTTGCCCCCCCCCCACACACACACACCCACACCACCACTAGTTGGTAGAAGTCCTGTTCTGAGTTTGAGCCAAGGATTCCACGTTGCATCTGGTTGAAAGGGCTCTGCAGTCTCTTTCATCCGTAGGGCCCCTTCCCACTTTTTCTTTTCCTCCTTGTTTATTTGTAGAAGAAGCTGGGCTGTGTGTCCTGGAGCGCTCCTCACAGTCTGGATTTTGCTTATTTCCTCCCCATGGCCCTCTCGCCAGCCCCTGGTTTTCCTGTAAACTACGGTAGTTAGATTTAGACAACTGGCCTGATTTATTTTGTTTTCTAAAAGGACCATTTAATTCTTTCAGTGAATCTTTATGGAGCCCCTGGTGTGTCCCCAGCCCTAAACCCTCGCTGGGGACCGCGGCCGACAGCGGGCTGTCCTCCCCTCGGGCTGCTCCAGGCCGGCGGGCAGTGGTGCCCACCTGGGGTGGGCTCGATCCCCCAGACCTGCTGCCCCCCAGCCCCGGTGCCCAGCAGGTGCTTTGCCAGGCATGTCTGTTGTTGATGGGGCCCGAGGGCTGCCTGGGCTCCGGGTGACGCTGCGTCCATCCACAGGCCCGAGCCGTGGCGTTGTCAGAGTGGGGCGCCGTCACCCGCCCGTGCTGCGCATGGTTCTGGAGGCGCTGCAGGCGGGGAGAGCAGCGCCGGGGCACCTCGGTGGCCGCCATCAAGGTTTACATCCTGCAGAAGTACCCGACGGTGGATGTCATCCGGCTCAAGTACCTGCTGAAGCAGGCCCTGGCCACTGGCATGCACCGCGGCCTCCTTGTCAGGCCCACCAACTCCAAGGCCAAGGGGGCCACCGGCAGCTTCAAAGTGAGCCTGCTTGGGCTGGACAGTGGGGCTGGGGGAGGCCAGGGCGGGAGAGACTGGGCCCCAGAGTGGGAACCTCCCTCCCGACTCCTCCCCGGGCCCTGGGTGCTGGCCCCCTGCCGAGAGGCTTTTCTTTCCCCACCTTCTCTCCCTGTCTTCCTTGTGTCTTCTTGGAGATGCCCTCTCCTCCAGGGAGCTTAGTGGTGTGCCTTGCCTGAGACCCTGCAGGGGCCCAGTTTCCCTGCTGTGCCCACTTTCATCCCTGTCACGTGCATTCAGTGACCAGGGACTGTGTCCATTGTGCTCACTTCTGGGTCCCGAGTACCCACAGCAGCTCCCTGGAACTCTTCACAACGGACAAGGCACACCCAACCAGGAGGTCTAGAAGGTCACAGTTGGGTTTGCACCTCGTGCCCTCTGGCTCCAAACCCCGGGTCTCCAAACCAGGGCTGGCACCTCCCAGAGCCACAACATCCTCCCCTTTCCAAGGGGAGGGTCCCAGAAGGGAGGCAGGCATTCAGGGCCACCTAGAGCTGAGGGCAGATTGGGCACAAAATTGAACCCCAGCATTGTGACTGCCAGCTGCCACCAGGGAAATCTCAGGGACCCAGACATGGGGTCTGTCTTGGCATTGCTGTGCCCTGGCATGTGGCAGTTGCTCTTACAGTAACCGTAGAACACTGTGGAACTTTCTCAACTGCCATGTTCCAGTCCCCATGGTAACCAGGTAGCTGAGGACAGCTCCGTCCTCGTAGAACTCCCAGGCAAGGGCCAGAGCTGGACATAGCTATGGCAAGGCCAGACGCACAGGGTGGGGTCAAGGAGAGTTGAGGAGGTAGACACTGGGGGTGCTCATGGCTGGGTTAGGCTCTAGGGCCTGAGAGCCAGCCAGGAAAGAGGGCTGAAGGGAGGGGAGACAGGGAAGAAGCCTGGAGTGTCATGGAGCTAAGAGAGTGTGTGTGTGTGTGCATGCGCGTGCACGTGTGCACACACGCGTGTGCACATGTGTGCTAGGAGCAGGGGTGGTTTCTGGTCTTGATGGTAATAGGAAGCCATGAGATTTTGGGGGCAGAGGGAGCAACATCATTAGAGGTGGGCTCTAGCAGGACAGAGACCACTTGTTTGCCCGGGGCTCTCGAATTGCCCTGCCTCTCACCCACTCCCTGATGGCCCTATTGTAAAGATGGGAAGACTGAGGCTAGTGGGAGAAGAGAACACTTGGCCGAGTTGCAAAGTTGTGAACTCTGAGCTATCTGACTTGGAAGGTCCACCCGAGAGGCAAAAGGGAGATGTAGGGAGTTATGGAGGTGTGAGGCATGAGGTGGGGGCAGGGCCTAGGTGGGAGAAGGAGGGGGCGTCAGAGCCACAATGAATGGGAAGAGGTATGGGGTGAGAGGTCAAAAGAGATTCAGAGATGAGCATCTCGGAGGACTGGGGTCAGGACTCAGTGTGTGCTGTGCAGTTTATTCCCAGGAGCCTGGCTTTGAGACTTCTAGACACAGGGCTAGAGTGGGGCGGAGGAGGTGTGCCTGTACATAAGAGAACCTAGGGTGTGTCTAGGAGACTCGGGTTCCCCTCCACTCTGCTCCTATTTAGGAGCAACACCCCTCCCTTGAAGAGCAATACAAGGACAGAATGTGTCTTCGGCATCAGGCATTTAGGAAGTGGTCATGCATCTGCCGCCCCCCCCCGACTTTGCCTCCTCTTTTGGAACAAAGCCTTCCTCTCTGAGCCTCGTGTAGGGTCCTGGGGTATGAGACACTGAGAACTTCTCTCTATTCCACCAGTTGGTTCCCAAGCATAAAAGGAAAGTTCAACCCAGGAGGACCTCCACCATGACTGCTCCGAGGAGACCCGGTGAGGGCAAGGAGGAGGTCCCCAAGAAGCCAAAGGAGGCAAAGAAGGACCCTCCCAATCCAGACAAGGTGAAAAGGGGACCCAGGAAGCCAGGAGAGGCGAGGACTGCTCCTCCCAAACCAGGTACAGCCAAGGAGAAGGCTCCCAAGAAAGGCAGCCAGACCAAAAACCAAGAGGCAAGAGTGAGTGAGGCCAGGAAGGTCTCCCAACAGCCAGACAAGGCCACGCAGGCCCTTCCCAGGGCCACGGGGCCCAGTGGGAAGTCAAAGGTCAAAGGCAGGAGGAATAGCCAAGGTAGGTGTGTGAGTGGGGTGAGAGGAGCGCTGGGGACAGGGGTTTGCGGCAGCCACTGCATATGAGGTGGGAGGGTGGGAGGGGCCTGCTCTCCAGTGGAGGTTCCTTATCTAGCAAGTGTGCCTGAATGCTTGGCTTGACCTGGAGAGTAGGGGAACTCATGGTAGATGTGGGAGGGTAGGTTTAGGGAAGGGGGAGCCTAGAGAGAGAAGGAGCCTGACTCATCTGAGAGAAGTCAGGAGAAGCTTCCTGGAGGAGGTGTCCCAGGGTGCAAAGCTTTGCCCAGAGGCATGCACAGAAGTGCAGATAGTTCTGTGTGCAGTGTGGGAAATAGGGGAGCCTGTGAAGGGCAGCTGGGAGCCTGGAATGTATCTGGAGGACAATGAGGAGCCATGGAAGGTCTTCGAACAGGGAACAGCCTAGGGTACAGGGTATATTTTAAAATGTATCACAGCTGCTATGTGGAAGACAGGCAGAAGACTAGAGACTAATAAACTGAGTTAGGGGTCTTTGGTGCAGGTGAACACAGAGCCTGCCTGGTGTCTTGCTCAGGGTGAGAGATGGTCTTCCTCAGTCCAGTTAATCCCCCAACCATCCCATGAGAGAGATGCTGTTGCCCGCAGTTTGCAGATCAGGGCACCCAGGCTAAGAGGGGCTTGACCGACTTGCCCCAGGCTGCAGAGCCCATAAGTGTCAGAGTGAGGAGCCCTGGTCCTCCCTTCCCGGCGGCCAGCGGCTCCTCCTGAAAGGGCTCCTTCCCACATGCTCTCCCTGCCCTCTGACAGGTGGTGAGACCCACAGGAAAACAAAAGCTGGGAGTCAGAATTCAAAATCCACCATCCCCAAGGTGGGTGTCTGTGTGACTCCCCTGGTCTGGGTCTCCCTGCTGAGCAGGCGCGAGCTCGGGTGTCGCACACCCGGCCCCTGGAAGGTTCCATGGAGAAGGGGGTAATTTGCTTTTGTACAAAGCACAGTTCACCTCTGTCTGGCCCTCCGATGCTCTGAGGATCATCACCCTCATTTCACACGTAAGAGATGGGGTCTCTTGTCCAAAGTCACCCAGACTTCCACCCTCTTGGAGCCCACTGGGATTTCAGCCCTTTTCTTGTGAGCTCCACGCTATGTGCCCAATCCTGCCCCACTCTGTCTTCTTGTTCCTGGTTTGCTTTCTTATAGGGCACGAATGGTGCTGCTTCTCCAGCCAAGAAGGAAAACCGTGCCCCTAAAGAAGTCGTTGCCCATGCGGCCAAGGAGGGACCTAAAGCCAAGGCTGCTGCTCCTCCGAATGGTGGCAGGTCTAAGACGCTGCCTGAACACCTGGCCAGGAAGACAGAGGCCCCCAGGGGCCCTAGGAAGGCTGGCATGCCCACCAAGTCCTCCTCATCCAAACTGGCCAGTAGGAAGACAGAGACTGAGAGCTAGAGCTGGGATGGAGACACTGAGGTTCTGCCTGAGTTTTTATTCCCCAACAAACTGTCACTCTATTTATTTCATTGTAAACTATTTATCAATAAAGGCTTTTTTTCCCCCTCACAAATTGGTGTGGGTGGAGGCTGATTTTTACCGTCTTTGGTTTGGGCCCAGATAGGAACTCCTACCCTGGGTGAGACAGGTTGTACAACATAAAGGGCTGGTGCAGGGGTCCAAGGTATGGAGGGGCCTGTGAAGGTATGGGAGGGGTGTTAAACCCAGCCTGAGATCTGGGACTGCTTCCTGGAGGAGGTGGCTTTTGGTCTTAAAGGATGAGCAGGAGATGGATGAGGCAGAGGACCCAGCATGTGAGGTGGGGCTGGACAATGTGGTGGAAGGAGGGGGTTTGTGGCTCTGAGAGGAGCATGGGGTAGGGAGAAGAGTGAGTGATGGTGTGGTCAAGGGAAGGTAGACAATTGGGGGGCATGGAGGGTTATAGGCATGGAAGAGAGCCTAACGTGGTGTGTGTTTAGAAAGAGCCCTCTGGCTACAGAGAGGACTTTTCAACAATAGTTACTGACTGAGGCCCTGCTGTAAGCAACAGAAAGAGGAGAAAGTGCAAAGGCCCTGTGGTGGGAACATGCTTGACAGGTTCAAAGTGCCTCAGGGAAGGCCCATGTGGCTAAAGTCCAATGAGGGGGGACAGTAATGGGAGATGAAGTGCAGGGTGCTTTAAAAACCTCTGTGATCGGGATCCCTGGGTGGCGCAGCGGTTTGGCGCCTGCCTTTGGCCCAGGGCACGATCCTGGAGACCTGGGATCGAATCCCATGTCGGGCTCCCGGTGAATGGAGCCTGCTTCTCCCTCTGCCTGTGTCTCTGCCTCTCTCTCTATCTCTCTGTGACTATCATAAATAAATAAAAATTAAAAAAAAAAAAAAAACCTCTGTGATCCTCTTCCCATGGAGAGGTGGAGTCTAGGTCCCTGTCCCTTAAATCTGGGCTCTGTGATTGCTTGAACAGTAGAATACAGAGGAAAGGACATTAAGACAGTTTCTGGGCCCAGACCTTGGGAGACTAGCAGCTTCTACTCCCTGTGTGTACTACTTATTTTTGTTTCTGCTTTGACGCTTGCTCTTAGAACTCTACCACCATGCTGTGGGAAAGCCCAAGCAGCCGGTGGAAGGGAACAGAGGCACCCTGATTTGCAGCCCCAGCCAGAGGAGTGGGCCACCTCTGAATCACAACTTCTAGCTGCAGTTGAGCTGCCTCAGCTGACACATGTGGAACTGGGACAGGCCTTCCCTGCCGAATCCTGTCCTAATTGCAGATGCACAGCAACATCCAGTAGTGCCCCCATATCCATGGTTTCACTGTGCGAGGTTTCACGCTGAGGTCAAGCGTGCTCTGGAAGCTGGTGATCCTCTTTCTGATGCGTCATCAGAAAAGTTGATAACAGTCTGATGTTATGTCACAATGTCTGTGTCCCTCCCCTCACTGCATCTCCTCACTTAGACCTTTTATCCTCTCCCATCACAGAAGGAGTATAGTACAGTAAGTTGTTTTGAGAGGGAGAGAGAGAGACCACAGTCACAGAATTCTTATTAGAGCAATTATAACAATCTACTATATATTAGTACTACCTGTCGACCTCTTACTGCGCTTAATTCATAAATTAAACTTTGTTGTGGGTATGTGTGTCTATGAAAAGATAGAGCATCCATAGGGTTCACACTGTTTGCAGTTTTGGGCATCCACTGGGCGTCTTGGAATGTATCCCCAGTGGAGAGGGCAGGGCGACTACTGTAAATGAATGCTGTTGTTTTAAATGACTGAGGAGGGGCAGCCCAGGTGGCTCAGGGGCTCATGGTTCAGCACCGCCTTCGGCCTAGGGCCTGATCCTGGAGACCCAGGATCCAGTCCCACATCAGGCTTCCCACAGGGAGTCTGCTTCTCCCTCTGCCTGTGTCTCTGCCTCTCTCTGTGTGTGTGTGTCTCTCATGAATAAATAAAATCTTTAAATAAACAACTGAGGATTGCGGTGGTTTGTTACGCAGCAGTAGCTAGAGCAGGACAAGGACTGTGGGGTAGGTAGGCCGTGGCTAGATCAGGAAGGGCCTTGGGAGCCAGGGGAAGAACTCTGGGTTTCACTGTAGTTGCGAGCAGGAGCCATCAGAGGACAGTGAGCAGCAGGGTGACTGCAGGGGACACGGGCTTCGGTGGCGGTCCTCGTGAGGAAAGCTGGCTGTGGAGGGAGGGCTGAAGAAGTGGTGGGTTCTGGGTAGAAGTTTAAGCAGGGGGGATGGGATTTGCTGAAGTGTTGGATTGAGAAAGAGGTCGAGGATGAGTCTATAGTTTGGGGCATGCACAGCATGGTGACTTCATGGTGACGGTTTCCTGGGGTGAGGGCTCCGCTTGGGCAGTAGGTTGCTGAGAGGGTGTCCAGTCGAGGGGTGACAGCTGAGCCAGGGAGGGGCAGAGAAGGTAGGAATGAACTAGACGCGTGGGGTGGGGGCTGGCAGACTGGACTCGGGAAAGCGGGCAGACGGGGCACAACAGGAAGCGGCCACGGGCCAGCCTGCGGCACCAGTCCCCGCCTGCAACCCGGCCCTCGCTTTCCAATTCCCACGTGAGGCCTGCTCTAGCGGCTGCCAGCGTGCGGGGCACCTGTGGCGTGGCTGCGAGCGGAGGGCGGGAGCTGGGCCTGCCTTCTCCACGGGGCTGATTGTGCCTCTGCTCCCTTCATGGTCTGGAGGGGGTGTGGGGGCCACCGGCCGGGCTCCAGGGCGGCATCGCTGGGCCTCGTGCCTCCACGAGCTCGGGCCGGGCTGGTACTCCTGGCCTGGCAGGGGCCGGACAGCACCCAAGACAGGGACACGCACCCAAACCTCCCTGGTCCCCACTCAAGGACCCTGTGCCGAGGGTCTCCACTCCCCCTGGCCCTCAGGCAGCGAGGCATCCTGTCCCTGCAAGGCAAGTCTTCAGGGCCCCAGGTCAGACCTGTGGGCGGCTCACAGAAGTTGCCCACCTTCTGTGCAGAGAAATGACCCCAAAAACTAGAGATTTTCCCTCCGTGTGCCAACGTGTCTCTAAACTGCAAGAAGGAGCTGCATGTTAATCAGGCATTAAAGCAAGCTGCAGAATCTTTAATGCCACGGGAAGGATGTCACTGACATACTGTTGCACAGGGGAAAAGGCAGGTTACAAAATGGTGTGTATACCCTGGCCCCGGATTCTACTCAGCCTCCGGCCCAGGTGGGCACACGATCGGGACTGGCATTCTCTGGGACATGAACCATGGGTGGATTAGGGTAGCTTTTATTTCCTGACATTTCTGCAGGAAGCATGTATTCATTCTAAAATCACACCACTCAAAAATCCCTATCAAATGTGTCAATACTTAAATTAGAAAATATGCTGCTTAATAAAAGGGAATCAGTGCTCAAAATAGAAAATTTGGAAAGATAAAGAATCTGTCTCCACCCAGAAGCCCCTACAGGAGAAGGCTATTTTTAAAGCTAAAAATTGTTTATTTTTCTTTTCTCACTTCTCTGTTCTCATTAATTCTAGAACTGGTATTTGCGGGATTTTGTTTAAATGGTATGAATTAAAAAAAATAAATACATGGTATGAATTTTTCTTAGTTCTTATTCTTGATAAATGGGTGCTGAGTTTACTCCACATTGTGACAGAAACATAACTGAGTTGCTTCTGATTTGGGGCCGGTCCTCTAATGAAGCCCCCCTCTTCCTGGGGGGACAGCAATGAACCTCACCCCCAGCTTAGGCCCAGAGCCAGCTGGGTGGGCTGGGGTGGTGGTGGTGCGGGGTTCTGTGCTAGTGCTGACCTTACTTGGGTAAGGTTGACCATCATGAGGAATGGATTGCCCCACTGGGACCAGTCCAAGGTTACACTGGCCTTGGGGAAACTGCATATTTCCTAATGTGAAAAAAGTGGGGTTTTCAAGATTGATGAGGAATTCAGGGGGGTGTGCATAAACATTAGTTCTCTCTAGGACCTCTCTCTAGGACCTTGACCTCTCTACACATTAGGGAGCCACTGTGGAGACTGCCTGGAGGAAGCACAAAACAGAGGAATGAGGGGCCCACGCAACTTGGTTTGTGTTCCCACTTTGCTGTTCCCTGGCTGTGTGACCTGTGGGGATTCTTCTACGGTGCTGACAGTCCATTTCTTTATCTGTAAAATGGGCATAATATTCTGTTCCTCACAGGCCTGTTATAAAGGTCCTAGGAGTGGGGTCTGCCCAGGGGTAGGTGGCCCGTGGGAGCTTTGATGGCTTCCTGGAGGTCCCATGGGGGCCCTCGAAGCCCAGGAAGCTCAGCTGAGGGCCAGGCCCATGGCAAGCACACACTGTCCCACTGAACCATGCCACTGCCTGCCCAGGGCGGGCTCAGGTATCTGCCCAACCCTCCCTCAGGAGCATGGCCGAGGCAGGGCTCTACACCCAGCTGGTCCTCTTTCTCCTACAAGCACACATTTCCCTTCCAGGCCATCTCGGGATAAAGGCTGGAGCCCACAGCAGGTTTTCCCATCAGGCTTTTATTATAAAGAAGGTTCCAGAGCTTCTCAGCCACCCCTCCAGCCCAGCCCCCGCAGGCTCAGAGCCAGTCCCAGTGCTGGCTGGGTCTGCTGCAGGGGGAGCCCGGTCAGCAGTGGAGGGTCGCTTCTGACAGGAACAGAATGGGTGACTTTTTTCAGGGCCTTGAGTCGGGGCGGGGGGTTGTCTCTGCCTGTCTCCTGGAACAGTCCTTTCCAGTGTTGTGTTGGGAGCCCCTTGGGACCCCTCCCCGGGTCCTCTGCACAAGCGGCAGCTATTCACAGTTGGCGCGTGATAAGTTTTTTTTTTTTTTTAATATATAAAAGCTTTAAAAAAAAGTGGTGCTATCTTTAGAAACACTTCCAGCAAGATCAAGTAGCCCAGCTACAGCCTTGGTGCGACTCAGCCCTCTCCCTCCCTCCAGCCTGGCAGCACTCAGCACCTGTCCCCTCGTCCTCTGCCCACCCCAGCTTGTGGGGAAGCCCACGGAGCCTGCCCACGGGCCGTGGGCACTGCCCACTCCACCAGCAGCTGCTCGAGCAACGAACACCTGACGCTGCTTGAAACCGTGCGTCGCCAGGGTTCTCTCGGGGTGAGAAGACGGAGATGACATTCTGGTGGTTGAAGCAGAAACCAACGGAGGGCTGGTTCCAGGAGGCCTCCCCTCCGCCACATTGATGAGGTAGTGTTTCTGGCTGCGGCCTCTGGGCTGGGGGCTCCTCTGTTTGAGGGCGTTGGGCCATGGGGGGCGGGGCTCTCAGCAGCAGCGGTGGTGGCAGAGCTGGGGGTGCCTCCATCCAGTCTGTGCTTGGGGGGTGGCGGGAGCCTTACCAGGGGGCTGGCTTGGCTTTCAAGTCCCCAACCCAGAGATCAGATCTGGGGGCAGGTGGGAGGGGATGGAGGTGCCCAAGGGGCCAGGACTGAGGGGCTCCCCTGCCTGGGTCAGAGAAGCTCCTCCATTCCCCAGCCCCTCTCCTGAAGCCCATCCTGCTCAGTCATTTCCCAGCCGGAGTCAGAGGCACGGCACAGAGTGGCACAGAGTGAAGCTGAGGGCAGTGTCCCTCCCCAGCACGTCTCCCCCAGGCTCAGGCCTCGCTGTAGCACTCGTAGATGTTATCTTCCATCAGGGCTACCACCTGCTCGAACTTGTGCTGCAGCTGGGTCCTCCGAGCAGTGGGGTTTGCCTCCAGGGCAGTCATGATCTGAGGGGGGAGCAAGGGGCAGCTGGGTCACAGCCTGAGGCCCCCACTGTAGAAGGCGGGGACCACCTTCTACAGCCTGGATTTCTACTGCTGCCAACTGGCCCCCGACAGCGCAAATGTCCTGGGGTGTGGACACTTGAGCATGAACTTCTCCTGGGGTTTTCCTGAGCAGAGGAGGAGGAGGGCAGGGCCGAAAAGGGGGGGCACCTCACATCAGGGGTACCCACCTGTGTGCGATACCTCTTGGCGTATTTATAAATCTCAGCCATGGCCACGTTGGTGTTGAACTCGTTCTGGTATTTCTACGGAGAGGAAGAAGGGAGCGGGAGGGGTGGTTAACCTACCCTGCAAGGCCAAGGCCAGCCCCAGCCCCAGCCCAGGGGGTTACACACAAACCCTCAGCTGCCCACAGCCTGCCCCTGGAAGTCGGGTCCCAGCCCCACGCCCACAAGGCCCCTCTGGAGCCGGCCGCACCCGGGACTCCTCTGCCAGGTGCGCGTTCATCTCCTGCTCGCTAAGCGGAGTCATGTCGTGGATCTGCTTGTAGTAGCGCTGCACGATCTTGCGGTACTCGGGAATCTCCTTGGCGTAGAGGAGCTTGTTGGTTGGCGAATCCTGGGCAGAGGGGAGTAGTGGGGATAAGCGGGCGGATGGAGACCAGACGGATACATCTGTTTCTGGACAAGCCATGTCCCTACTGCCACACAAACGGCCCCATCACTGCCGTGTGCTGCCCTTCGGCACGGAGCCCCTGCCCTATTTTCTATAGGACTGTAGGGGGATGACCTGAAGGGGGACCTGCTTCCTTTAGAGGGGAAGTACACGGGCTCTGTGCCAGCTCTTAGTTGCACACAAGCTGTTTCATCTACATCCTTGCTTAGGGTTATGCATCTTGGTGGCTAAGATTGCCGGAAACTTGATTGCTGGCTCAGTGGAATATTTCCCACTGTATGTTTCCAACACCCAAAAGCAAAACGTGCCAAGTGCGCTCCCAGTTCTTTGTCACAGGCATCCTGCCTGCGGAGGCTGGATGTGAGAAGTGATGGCATTCTTTCTCGCGCAGCCCCTGGAAGTCACAGGCTGAAGGCAGGGCGGCGTACCCGCCATCCTCCAGTGCCAGGTCTAAGGACACCATCTCATTAAGGTTCACAGCGGCCAGTACTCTTTCATGCCTCCCTGCTCTCGGCCAGGTAGTTCCCAATGCCTGGAATGCTGTTCTCTCTCCTCTCCCTGCTCCAAAGCCAGGGGTCTCAGGGAGGCCCCTCCTGTGTGCAGCTCAGAGGTCACCTGTTCCCCTCTACCCACTCCTCACTCGGTGCCCACATGGAAGGCCCTCGGCCATCAGGACTGCTGCTCGGAGCCTGGCTGAGTCTCTCATGATGTTGTACCTGACCACGCAGGTTTCCCCCGGGCCTGGCTCTAGGGCCTAAACATTGGCAGGGGGTGTGGAGCACACCCGAGACGGGTGCAGACTTTCTGACCACAAGGGCCAGTTTCTGGGCATTTGCCCCATTTGGAAGGTCCCTGTTCATCCCCTGCCCCCCAAACCCGAGCTCCTTGGTTCCCCTCCCAGAAAGACTCGAGGTGCACGCCCCCTGCCTTGGCCCCCTCTTCCCCCCCGGCCGTGGGCAGCCCACCCCGGAGCGGCAGACCTTGCCCAGCTGCAGGTCGGAGATGGAGCAGGCGTCAATGAAAGCCTGAGCGATGACAGAGAGGCAGGCGTCGATGTGGTCCGTCTTGTCGATGTCGAAGACAAACTGGGGGTTTTTCAGGATGTTCACCCAGAACCGGAGAGGAAGGCTGTGGGATGGGGGTGATGGAGGCGCTGTGTGAGGGTGCGGCCACAAAGGAGGGGGTTGCTGGGTGAGGGGGGTCAAAGAGGAAGGCAGCCAGGCGCCAAGGGCAGGCCGGCTTTACCCCTCAAGGCCAGAGAGGTTTCAACCTAAGACAGAACCTCAGTCTGCTCCTCCACAAACAGGGCTGATGACCATCCCAGCTGGCTAGGGTGGCAGAGGGGCCAAGAGGAGGGTTTGCTGCTTGCAGCGGGGCAGGATGCTCCAGGCAGGCATTGCAGGGCCAGACTACCTTCAGGCCTTCCCCCAACCCCACACAGCCTTCTGTTCTCACGAGGGAGCCTCCAGCCTGGTCCTGGTTCTCATTAGAAGAACCCACCCCCTCAGCCCCGCCCTGCCCTGCCGGGCAGCACACAGCTCCTCCTTACAGCCCTTGCACGGCAGCAGGAAGTCCACCATTAGCGGGGGCCACTGAGAAGCCAGAAAGGGCTGCGGGAGGGCGGGGTCTGGATTTTTGGCCTTGGCCTCAGGAGGCCAGAAAGGGTTGGCAATACCCCCAACCCAGGGCCACCCAGTGACTCAGCAGCCCAGAGTGCATGGACACCCCACTCCCCCACCCACCCGGAGCTCTGAGAAGCCCCTGCAACTGCACAGAAACGTCTAGGCTGTCACTTTTCCTGAGGTTCAGGCTGAAGTTTTCAACAAGCTGTGGGGGCCTGTGACCCCAAAAGCTAAAAAAGACATGCCTCAAGGGAAAGCTATGAACTGGGTATGGGTGGGTTTGAGCCTGGCTCTGCCACTGCCAAGGGCCGCGTGATCTCGAGCAGGGCCTTCTCTGTGAGCCTCACTGTTCTCATCTGTAAAATGGAGCTGATGGTGCCCGTCCAAGAGGAGTTGAGGAGAGAAGTGATGGTAAGGGCCAAACTTCCACCCTGCTCGCTTTTAGTTAATTCTTACAAGTAAGGTGGATTACTTTGATTATCCTGGTTTTACCGCTGGAAAGACTAAAGCACAGAGAGGTGAAGTCACTTACCCAAGGTCACATGGGTAGGAGGGGGCCAAACAGGGCCGGAACCCTGGCAGCTGGGCTGAGAGACCAGGCTCCGAACTCCTGCACTTGGGCTGCCCACGCTGAAGCGAGGAGGCTACACCTCCCTCCCTGCCGGCCCACCACCCACACGCTGTCAGCCCACCAACCTGTTGGTCTTCCAGATGTGCAGAGTATCAGGATCTGAGATCCCCCTCTTCTCCGCCTGCTCCTCCAGGAAGTCAAAGAAGTACTTGACGGCCAGTGGGGGTTTGTCTTCACGGATACTGAGAATAGCCTTGAACAGGTCATCCAGAAACTTCTGCAGCGTGCCCTGCAGAAGAGTTGGGTGGCTGCTATCAGCCCAGCACCACCTGGGGAGGGTGAGTGGGCACCTCTGGTAGCTCCAGGGAGCCTAAAGTGCTTGGGTTGGTGTGTGGGAAAGCCAGGTACCATTGGGCTGGTCACTAACCTCTCTGGGCTGTGATTTTCTCATCTGTGAAATCCTCCTCCCTGGGGAGGGTATTGGAAGGACTTATCCAGATACTGGGGCACAGGGTAGGGAATTGGTAGGGCCGGGTGATGACTACCACCTGAGCCACTGGGGCCTCAGCGACAGCACTGACCCCTCTGGACCTCTGCTGCCCTGTCACAGTGGCTAATACAGAAGCCATCCGTCAGGTACCTTTCTTGGCTGTGAGAAAACCCCTCCTCAGGAGCAACACAAAGCCCTGAGCCTCTCTCAAGGGAGCTCATCCAGAGTCACAGGAGAAGAACTCTCCCCCTACACCCAGGCACGTGTGGACAGCTGGCCCACTGATGGGGCGAAGTGGCCAGGCCCACCTTGGTGGACAGCAGGCGAGTCAGGTAGATCTCCGGTAGCACCTTCTTGCGGTGGCTCTGCCGGTGGGACTTCTTGGGCTCTGCTAACTCGTCTGTGGGCAACACCTGGGAGGCCAGAGCGCTGGTCAGTCTGGCGCCCAGCACCATCCTTGGCCGTCCTGTGGGAGGTCCTGTCCCGCAACCCGCAGGTACCTGGTGCTTGGCGGGGCACAAGGGACCCATCCCTGCTCCCCAACCCCCAGCCTTTCCCCAGCCTGGCAGTACTCTCCCCAGAGGCCCAGGGTGGCAGGAAGCCAAGTCCATACCCAGTGAGGGTGGGCACCCCTAGGGCCAGAGGCCAGGCACTTACCAGATGGAAATACTTCTCTGTGTCCAAGTCTTTCACTGTGAGAAGGAAAACACAATAAATAAACAAGAGAGAGGAGGGGGTGGAGAGAGAGAAAAACAGGAATGGATACAGAAAAGAAAGAGAGAGAGAGAGATCCAAAGCAATACCGGAAGAAAGTGAGAGTGAGAGATACAGACAGAGACAGAGACAGAGGTAAGAGAGATCCAGAGAGACACACAGAGAACAAGCCCGAGACAAAAAGGCACACAAATGAGACGCACACAAGGAGAAAGGAGAAACAGTCAACAGACAGACATGGCGGAGACCCCACAGGGGCACAGGGTGGCTGCCCTCACCGCTCCACTGCCCAGACCAGAGCTCCTGCCAGACCAGACCTCAGAAGCTGCAGGAAGACACCCGAGATCCTGCTGCTGACCTTAGCAGGGGACCCTGGGACCAAAGGAGCCTTGGACCCCATGCCTGGCAGCTGGAAAGCTAGGTCTGCGAGCCTGAGGGTATGGATGGGGGGTGGAATTGAGGCAGGGACGCAGCCCCAAACCCAGATGGGCATGCCGCCTCCCCCTCCAGCCTGGCTGCTGCCCAGACCTCTTGAAACCACATCCCGCCCTCTTGGGGCCTCTCTCTGGCTGCCCGCAGGATCCCAGCTTGAGGAGGCCTGGCGGCCCAAACAGGACTGGGGCAGAGGGGGCCTGGCCCAGTCCTCGCTCCGCCCAAGGAGGCCACAGCCCGGCCCGGCCCTGCCTCTTGGCTTCCCTACTAGGGCTGCTAGGAAGGGGCCGAAACCTGGCCTGACCCCCTCCCCACATCCACCGGTGCTACCTCGGCCCAGTGTGTTGTCCTTCTTGTCTGTGAGACTCATGGCCAGGGAGGCACCTTCAGGGATCTGACAGGAGGGGAGAGGCTGAGGTCAGAGGTCAGAGGTCAGGGAGGGCAGAGGTGGGAGTGGGGTGGGCTGGGGATCCTACCTTGTAGTGGGCCAGCGTGTTGAGCTTCTTGCGGCCATCCTCAACTACTGAGGTGTCATCCAGATCCCGGAGGATATAGCTTTGCGTGCTTGAGGCAAACCACTCTGGGGGCAGAGAGCAGGGTTCAGGGGCGGGGAGCTGGCTGGAGGAGGCAGCACCAGCCCAGGCCGCACAGGGAGAGGCGTCTGGCTCCCTCTGTGGAATCTAGGGCAAGCCATGGCTCTCTCTGAGCCTTATTTTTTTTAAATGCAAAGGAGGAAAGAGATTCAGAGGAGAGAGTACATGGGCACGGAGCAGGAGGTCTGGCCATGTCTCCAACCTTGACGCTGTTACTTTACTATCGCTGATGAAATAAGAAAAGGTGGCATGTGTGAAAGGGATCACAGACCTTCCATGACTCCCACTGTCCTGAGGTACTGACTGCCCTTCCAGGTTCTGGGTGACTGAACACCTGCCCCACCTCATCTCACAGCCTATCCCGGCCCCTGCGTGCCAGACCCAGGGAGCTCCCTGCTATGAATAGACAGTCACTGAACCCATCTATCATCACAATCTGGTGCTTGGAATGGGGCCTACGATCAAAGAATGAATGGCAGATTTTGGCCCAACCGAAATTCCTATGCATCCTTCAAAACCCACTCCAACTTCACCTCCTCGAGCAAGCTTTCCCTGAATACTTTTTGCTGTTGTCTGCAGCTGGCTCACACTGCAGTACCCATCTCCCCACCAGAACAGGAGCTCCTTGGTGATGGGCACCTTGTCTGATCGTCTCCGTGTCCCCAGGGCCACAATTAATGTACATTAGCTGAGTGAAAGGCACATGCAACCAAAGCAGGGGACCGTTCCCACTGGAGTAGCCCAATGCCGAGGCCCTGCCCACCGAGGTCAACGTCCTCTGCACGTGGCCACTGAGAGTAGGGCACATTCTTGCAGAAGGCTTCCAGAATCTTCTCTTTCACCTGTGTCAGTGTGTCTGTGTCCATGGCCCGCACACTCAGCGAGTCCATGCCACAGCCCTGGAAGGACACGTTCAGGTTCTGCAAGAGAGGAGGAGACAGTCAGCAAGTCCCTCCCATCATTACCCTGGGCCTAGGCGGCGGGGTCATGATTCAGGTCAGGGTGTTCCTGGTCTGCCTGGGAGATGGCTCCCACCCTGCTGCCAAGCTGCCCTGACCCAGCCCAGCTCACCCGGGGCTTTGCCTCTATGTTCTCCCGCAGCAGCCACTCCTCATTGAGCGTGTAGCGGGCCTTGCCCGTGATGGCGTCAATGGAACCCTTGTTGATCTGCTGCTTGATGGCGCACAGAAGCAGGAAGAACGGCTCCCCCACTGTTTCCTGGGGGGGCACAGGGCTGTGAGGGGCTGAGGCCCAGCCTGCCTGGCCCAGCCCCCACCCGCCTCCATATCCAGCCCCCAAGCCTTTGGCCATGCCGTGGCCCCATCTGGAACACCTTCACCAGCCCCTTCCACCAACACTTCCATGGCTGCCTGGGTTGTTACCCCTTTTGGATCCTGGTGCCATCCTCCTGTCTCCCCCTGCCTCCTGTCCCCCACCCCTGGTGTCTCCATAGTCTCTGAGTTGGAAAATGCTTGGCTGTGGGCAGGTACATGCATTTGGTCATCCCAGCAACTCTTTCCAGTATGGGATGTCATCCTCACTGCTGAGGCTCAGAGAGGACAATCAACCTGCCCAGGGTCACTGAGTGGGGAAGTAGCAGGGCTAGACTTGAACCCTGGATGAGCCGGCTGCCAAGCCCATGACTCTGCTAAGCTGCCCAGGGTGAGTTTAGAATACAGAATGTCTCAAATCACAGGCTGGGGAGCGTAAAGCATCTTGGGCCAGGTGGGCCTCATACCCCTGCCCTCCTATGAGCCCTCAGACCTGAGCTTAGGGTCACCCCCTCCAGGAAGCCACCTTGAACCCTCCACCCAGGCCCAAGGCCTCAGCAGTTGAGCTCCACTGCATGGCATTTATTGCTCTGTATGTTAACTATTTCCACATCTGTCTCCTCTAAGCCTGGGGGAATCTTAAGGGCTGAGACTGGGCCTCGTTTATCGTCTGAACCCAGAGTCATGGTCCAAAGGCACACAGGGGAGGGTTTGATGACTAAGAAAACCATCCGGAACAAACCTCTTGACACAGCCTCTGTTCTGCCCTGAGCTTGCTCTGAGCCCTTACGGGAAGCCAGGCCTTCCCTGAGCTGTGTCTTGGAC
The DNA here is from genome assembly GCF_018345385.1 of Vulpes lagopus. Lineage (NCBI taxonomy): Eukaryota > Metazoa > Chordata > Mammalia > Carnivora > Canidae > Vulpes > Vulpes lagopus. The sequence continues at coordinate 52,632,674 of NC_054830.1, forward strand.
CCCACAGGCCTGTCCCTGCTCCCTGAGCCCCTTCCCTCATCTGCATGAAGGGTATGATGACTCCTCCTGACAGAGCTGGCATGAGGGTGAAACAGAGTCAGATATGTGATGCTTGTCATGAGGAAGGCCTGGGAGGTGGCAGGCCCTACTGTGTTACCCGCAGACAGCTGTACATGCAGATGGACATCCAGTTGGTGAGCATCTTCTCAACCACAGACTCCGTACGCCGCAGCATGAGCTTCGGGTTCTTGGCGGCCGAGGCGTCGATGAGGTCCACCAGCAGCTCCTTCATGATTCCCGTGTAGTACTCGAGCTTGCCATGGAGCGCGATGGTCAGCAGGGAGGCCAGGCTGCACCTGTGGGTGGGTGCGTGGCCTCAGCAGCAGCCGTACCTCAGGGCCCTGGGATGTGAGGAGCGTGTGTATGGGGCTCCACTGCTGCCTTGTGGACCTGGTGACCCCAGGTATGCCTGTGTGGCTGGTGCCTGGCAGATGAGTGAGAGTGCAGCTCAAACCCACCTGGACAAAGGGCCACCTTCTTGAACATTCCAGCAACCACCATGTCCCTGAGCCCATAGCTTGGGCATCCAGGCCCAGGAACGGAAAGCACGTGGGGGCCTGGTGCTGGGTGGATGCCTACTGCCTGGCAGGCAAGGTGATTTGCAAACTGCCCAGCCTTGGGTCTGGCCAGGCCAAGCCAGGACAGGCTGTGTGGCCCCTGTCCCTCTCCCAGAGCCTTGCAGCCTGACCTGTCACGCACTGCAAAGTCTTTCTGCTGCTCCAGCGCATGCACAAAGACAATGAGGAAGTGCTTGTTGTTGAGCAACGAGGAAAACAGGCTGATCCCCTCTTCCATGTTGGGCCGGCAGCTCTCCGGGATCTGTGGAAGTAATCGGTGCAGTGCACAGGGGTCTGGTACCTCTGCCTGGCCTGGGAGGCAGGACTTATAAAGCCCTGAATGGCTCTTCGAATGCCTCCTGGGATGGGAAGCTCACCACCTTTCATGGCAGATGTCTCTTAACTCCCAACTGGGAATCATGGCTCAGTTGAGTTGAAAAGTGGGCCTCGAAAAAGGTTAAGGGTAACCCTGAGTCCCTGTGTGTAGGACCCTCTTGCTTGCCATTCTGGAGGCAGCAGGTAGAATGGAATGTCCAGAAAGACCCAATCCTCTTGCCTCCCTACCTCGCTTGGGGAGCACTTATAACACCCTGAATGGCCACTTGAGTGCCTCTTGGGATGGAGGACTTACTTCCAATAACTGATCCCTCTCAACTTCCCATGATTAGGATCAATGGGCCAGATGAGGGATGGGGTGGCTCTGAGCCCTGCGTGTACATGCACACACGTGCACAGGATACTCACCTTCCACTCTCCCAGCAGTGGGTGGGTCTCCTGCACCGGGGAGCTGCCCTGGGAGTTGAGGGTCTGGGAGGGCAGTACATAACGTTCTTCATAGAGGGAGGAACACTGTAGGGGTAGACCACCCCCCGGCATCTCAGCAGGGCTGCGGTCTCCCCTGACTGGCATGCAAGGGCCGCTCAACAAGTGCAAAGGGATACCTTGTAAAGGAAGAAGAGGCAGGAGACCATGCCCAGGGGCCTTAAGGGTCCAGAGAAGCAAGGAGGGGTGGCCCAAGGGGCTTGGGGTGGGGGAGGAAAGGAAGGAGCAGAACCTCCCAATACAAGGTGTGGTAATGCAAGAGCACACAAGGCTTATGAGGAAGCAGAAGCAGCTCAGTGTGGAATGGGAGAGAGAGCAGAGAGGCCAGCAGGGACCACGGTATGGCCTTGCTTGGGCTGCTGCATGGTGAACAGTGTGGACAGGGCAAGAGGCAGGGCACTGGCTGCCAGCAGGAATGCTCTGGCCAGGCCAGGGAAGGTGGGTCCAGGGCAGCAGCCCCTGGAACACAAAGATGGGTGGGAGGCTTGAGGTAGAGTCCAATGGGCAGGAGGAGGGGATGTAGAAGCCTGGCTGGGAAGGGACCCAGGGCTGAGAGAGGCTGGCGGAGCACTGGGCACCTAGGAAAGCCTGGGCCACCTCTGCTCGCCACCTCAGTAAGGAAAGAGGCAGGCCCTACACCCCGGGAGAAGACTGGGGCCAGCAGCCGGCTTCTGTATGGACAGCTAGACATCAAATGAACAGAGAAAAGTGAGGGGAGAAACTAGGCGCCTTCCCTCCACAGGCGAGGGCAGGTGGCCAAGGCTGCCGTGAGAGCACATGGAGGTTAGGCACTGCTCCAGGGGCCCATGTGGGGCCCTCTAAGGCAGCAGGGCCCAGAAGGAGGTCAAGGGGCCCTGAGGTGGCTAGCAAGGTGCAGGCTGACCTTAGGGAAGAAGGTGCGTGTCACAAAGTGCTTATACTCCAGGAAGGGGATGCCCTGGCTGCGGTTCAGCTCCTTGGTCAGATCAGTCATGTCTGTCTGCAGCTCGGCAAAGCCTGGGGGGTTGGCAGGGAGCTGTGAGGACATCTCGAACCCATTCCCCAGATGGCAAAGCCAAGGTCCACAGCCCCGCGTGGTCCCCAACCCGCTACCTTTACGGATTTCCTCTCGGATCTGAGATTCCATCTCCTCCATCTGCAGCAGAGTCTTCTGCCAGTAGCGCTCGGCACGGCGGCTCTTAGTACAGAAGACAAACAGGGCTGCAGGCAGTAGAGAGGCAGGTCAGGCCTGGACAGCCCCTTGGAAAACATCTGTTGGCACGTGGCAGTGCACAGGGCCCGGGGCTGGAGGGAGAGGTCCTACTAGCTTCCTCTCCAGCTCCCCTGGGCAGGGTGTGGGGAGGTGGATGGGTGCCCTTCGCCTGCAGCCTTCCCCTCCCTGGTGCGCTAAAAACTCCTACAGGGTAAAGGGTCAGGGAACACCCAGGAAAACAATTCTGATATCCCATTCTCCTAAAAAGAAGTGTGTGTGTGTTTTAAAATAGCGGTAAGCATTATAAAATAAATATAGTGAGCCAAACACTTATAAAGCAAGTATAAAGGATAAGACAAAAGTAGTAAAATTAATTAAAATATGATAATTAGTTAAGAGATACATAAAATAAACATGTAAACTGTGTCATCAAAAAATATAAGATGGGGTGGAGGGTGTCTGGATCTTTGTTTAAGCGTCCAGTTCTTGGTTCAGCTCAGGTCATGATCTCAGGGTCATGAGATTAAGACCTGTGTCAGGCTCCACACGCGTTGTGGAGTCTGCTTGAGATTCTCTCTCCCTCTCCTGCTCTCTCTCTCTAAAATAAGTAAATAAATTTATACACACACACACACACACATACACACACATACACACATATATATATGTAATGGAGTGGAATAAAAATATGAAGCTCTGGAATATATTAAAAATTAACTTACTATCAACTTAGACTGTTATATATATAAGGTATTATATGTGAACCTTACAGTAACCACAAAGAAAAAACATAAAATACACAAAAGAAAAGAAACGAAAAAAAAAAAAGAAAGAAAGAAATCTAAACATACCACTAATGAAAACTATCAACACATAAGGGGAGAAAGAGAAGAAAGAAACAGAAAGTACAAAAACAGCCAGAAAACAACTAATAAAATGGCAGTAAGTACACACCTATCAATAATTACTTTAAATATAACTAGACTGAATTCTCCAGTCAAAAGACATAGAGTGGATAAGTGGATTTAAAAAAAAAAAAAAAAGGACCCAGCTATATGCTGCCTACAAGCGACTCACTTCACATCTAAGGTCACACACAGACTGGAAGTGAGGGGATGGAAAAGCATGTTTCATACAAATGAAAATGCAAAGAAAGCTGGGATAGCAATCCTTACATCAGATAAAATAGACCTTAAAACAAAGACTGTAATAGAAGACAAAGAAGGACACTACATAATGATAAAGGGGTCAATCCAGCAAGAGAATATAACATTTGTAAAGATGCACTGAACAGAGGAGTACCTAAACATACAAGGCAAATATTAACAGGCCTGAAGGGAGAAATAGACAGCAACATAGTAATAGTAGGGGACTTTAACACCCTACTTGTATCAATGGATAGATCACCCAGACAGAAAATCAATAAGGAAACATCATCCTTAAATGACACATTGGACCAGATGAACTTAACAGATACAGACAGAACATTACATCCCCAAACAGCAAAATACGTATTCTTTTCAAGTACACGGGGGACATTCTCCAGGTTAGGTCATGTATTAGGCCACAAAACAAGTATCAGTAAATTTAAGAACACTGGAATAATATCAAACATCTTTTCTGACTACAACAGCATGAAACTAGAAATTAATTCCAAGAAGAAAATGGGAAAAGACACAAACACATAGAGGCTAAACAACATGCTACTGAAACTAATGGGTAAATGAAGAAATCAAAGAGCAAATAAACACAAATATAGAGACAAATTAAAATGAAAAAAAAAAGTCTGAAATCTTGGGACACAGAAAAAACCACTCTAAGAGAGAATTTCATGGTGATACAGGCCTACCTCAGGAAACAAGAAAAGTTTCAAATGATCTAACTTTAAAGGAACTAGAAAAAAGAAGAATAAAACTCAAAGTTAGTAGAAGGAAAGAAATAAAGATCAGAGCGGAAATAAATGAAATAAACTAAAACAAAACAAAACAAAACAAAACAAAACACAGTAGAAAAGATCAGTGAAGCCAAGAGCTGGTTCTCTGAAAAGAAACAAAGTCGAGGGATCTCTGGGTGGCGCAGCGGTTTGGCACCTGCCTTTGGCCCAGGGCTCGATCCTGGAGACCCGGGATCAAATCCCACGTCGGGCTCCCGGTGCATGGAGCCTGCTTCTCCCTCTGCCTATGTCTCTGCCTCTCTCTCTGTGTGTGACTATCATAAATTAAAAAAAAAAAAAAGTCGAGGGGTAGCCCCGGTGGCACAGCGGTTTAGCGCCGCCTGCAGCCCAGGGCGTGATCCTGAAGACCTGGGATCGAGTCCCACGTCAGGCTCTCTGCATGGGGGCTGCTTCTCCCTCTGCCTGTGTCTCTGTCTCTGTCTCTCTCTGTGTCTCTATGAATGAATAAGTTTTTAAAAAAACATCTTAAAAAAAAAGAAACAAAGTCGACAAACCTTTAGTCAGACTCATAAAGGAAAAAAAGAGAGGACTGAATTGAATCAGAAATGAAATGGAGAAATTATAATTGATACCACAGAAATATAAAAGATAAGAGAATACTATATAGTTATACACCAACAAGTTGGAGGATCTGGAAAAAATGGTCAAATTCCTAGAAATATACAATCTTTTAATCATGAAATAGAAAATCTAATTAGACTGACTACTAGTCATGAAATTAAGTCAGTAATCAAAAAACTCCCCCCAAAACAAAAGTCCAGGTCCAAATGGCTTTACAGGTGAATTCTACCAAACATTTAAAGAAGAGTTAATACTTATCCTCTTGATATAATTCCAAACAGTTGAAGAGGAAAGAACACTTCCAAACTCATTTTATGAAGTCAGTATTATCCTCATACTAAAACCAGAAAGAGGCATTACAAAAAAAGAGAACTACAGCCCAACATCACTGATGAACAAAGGTGCAAAAATCTGCAACAAAATATTACCAAATTCAACAAGACATTAGAAGGATCATACACCATGACCAAGTAGGAGTCATCGCAGGGACACAAGGATGGTTTAACACCCATAAATCACATAACGTGATACACCACATTAACATAAAAATGAAGGATAGAAATCATTTGATCATCTCAATAGATGCAGAAAAAGAATTTGACAAAATTCAACATCTTATGATAAAAATTCTCAATAAAGTGAGTACAGAGGGACGTACTATAAAGTGATATAGGACATATAGGATGGAGACAAAGTTAATATCAAACTCAACAGTGAAAAGCTGAAAGTGTTTCCTCTAAGATCAGGAAGGATGCCCATTCTCACCAATCTTACTCAACGTAGCATTTAGAAGTCCTAGCCACAGCAATTAGGCAAGAAAAAGAAGTAAAAGGCATCCAAATTGGAAAGGAAGAAGTAAAACTGTCACTATTTGCAGATGATATATGTAGAAAACTTTAAAGACTCCACCAAAAAAACCCACAAAACAACAACTATTACAACTACTAAACAAATTCAGTCAAGTCACAGTATACTATATTAGTATATATTACTAATATACTAATATACACAGGATACTAATTAGTATGCTATTATTGTCTTTCTATACACTAACTAATAAAGAACTATTCAGAAAGAGAAATGGGAAAATAGTACCATTTACAATTGAATCAAAAAGAATAAAATACTTAGGAATAAATTTTATCAAGGAAGTAAAAAAATGTTTACTCTGAAAACTAGAAATTATTGATGAGAAATACTTGGGATGACACAAAAGAAATGGGAGGATATACCATGCTCATACATTGGAAGAATTATTGTTAAAATGCCCTCACTACCCAAAGCAATCTACAGACTCAGTGCAATCCCTATCAAGATACCAGTGGTATTTTTCACAGAATTAGAATAAACAATCCTAAAATGTAAACAGCCAAAGAAACCTTGAGAAAGAATAAAACAGGAGGTGCCATGCTCCCAGGTTTCAAGCTATAGCCAAAGCTAAGGTAATCAAAACAGTATAGTACCACACAAAACAGGCACGTAGACCAATGTACTAGAACAGAGTCCACAAATAAACTCATACTTACATGGTCAATTAATCTTCAACAAAGGAAGCAAGAATATACACTGGGTTAAAGACAGTTTCTTCAATAAATGGTATTGGGAAATCTGGACAGCCATATGCAAAAGAATGAAATTGGATCATTTTCTTACACCATATACAAAAATAGAGTCCAAATGAGTTAAAGACTTAAATTTGAGGTTTGAAACGATAAAGCTGCTAGAAGAAAACACAGGCAGTAAGCTCTTGGACATCAGTCTTAGCAATATTTTTTTGGATCTGTCTCCTCAGGCAAGGGCAACAGGAGCAAAAATAAACAAATGTAACTACATCAAACTAAAAAGCTTTTGAACAGCAAAGGAAATCATCCACAAAACAAAAAAGCAACCTATTAAATGGAAGACAATACTTGCAATGTATCTGATAAAGGTTGATATTCACAATATATAAAGACTCCTACAACTGAAAAGCAAAAAACAAGCCATCTGATTAACAAATGGGCAGAGGACCTAAATAGACTTTTTTTTTTTTTTGCAAAGAAGACATGCAGATGGCCAACAGACACATGAAAAGATGCTCATCATCACTCATCAAAAATACAAATCACAACCACAATGGGATAGCACTTCACACCTGTCAGAAGGGCTGGTATCAAAATGACAAGATATAACAAGTGTTGGTGAGGCTGTGGAGAAAAGGAAACCCTGGTAAACTGTTGGTAGGCACATAAATGGATGCAGCCACTATGGAAAACAGGAGGTTCCTCAAAGATTAAAAATACAACTGCCCTGGGACCCAGCAATTCTACCTCTGGGTATTTAGCTGAAAAAAATGAAAATACTAATTCAAACAGATACATGCATCCGGATGTTCATTACAGCATTATTTATAATAGCTAAGACATGGGAGCAAACCCAAGCATTCATGGGTAGATGAATGGATAAAGAAGATGTGGTATATAGATACAATGAAATATTACTCAGCCCTGAAAAATGAAATATTGCCATTTGTGACAACATGGATGGACCTAGAGGGTGTCACGTTACAAAGTCAGACACCGAAAGACAAATGTTATGTGATTTCACTTAGAATCTAAAAAACAGGGGATCCCTGGGTGGCTCAGCGGTTTGGCGCCTGCCTTTGGCCCGGGGCGTGATCCTGGAGTCCCGGGATCGAGTCCCACATTGGGCTCCCAGCATGGAGCCTGCTTCTCCCTCCTCCTATGTCTCTGCCTCTCTCTCTCTCTCTGTCTATCATGAATAAATAAATAAATATTTTTAAAAAAGAATATAAAAAACAAAACAAAATAAACAAGTAAAACAAAATAGAAATGGATTCATAAATGCAGAGAATAATCTGGTGGTTCCTAGAGAGGAGGGGTGGGGGGAATTGGGTGAAACAGGTAAAGGTGCTTAAGAGGCATAAACTTCCACTTATAAAAGAAATAAGTTTTGGGGGACCTAACATAGGAACTATACAACATAGGGAATATAGTCAATAATGTTGTAATACCTTTGTATGGTGTCAGATGGTAACTGTATAAAAATACTGAATCATGATATTGTGCAGCTGAACCTGATATATTTTATGTCAATTATAATTCAGTAAAAAATAGAGGTAAACAGTGGCTTTCTTTGGGCAAGAAAATTATGAGCGATTTCTGTTCTCTTTCTGCTTTTTATCATTTTTCAGTTCTTTCCACAATGACCAGGTGTTAACTCGTGAAACGATGAGAAAATTAAAAATAAATATATAAATAAAAGATAAAAAATTATGAAACATTTAAAAGATGTCACAGAGGTATTATAATTCCTTTCTGGGGTGGGGGAAGGGGGACACACACACACACACACACACACACACACACACAGCCAACCCTTGAACAGCTGGGTTTGAACTCTGTGGTCCATTTGGATGCAGATTTTTAAAAATAAAGTACTGTGAGTGTATTTTTTCTCTCTTATGATTTTCTTAATAAGATTTTCTTTTTTTCTAGCTACTTTATTGTAAGAATACAGTATGTAGGGATGCCTGGGTGGCTCAGTGGTTGAGTATCTGCCTTTGGCTTCTTAGGACATGATCCCAGGATTCTGGGATGGAGTCCCACATCGGGCTCCCCGCAGGGAGCCTGCTATTCCCTCTGCCTGTGTCTCTGCCTCTCTGTGTGTCTCTCATGAATAAATAAATAAAATATTTTTAAAAAGAATGCAGTGGGTAATATATACAACCTACAAAATATGTGTTCTTTATGCTATCAGTAAGGCTTCCAGACAGGAGGCTACCACTAGTTAAGTTTTGGAGGAATCAAAACTTAAACATGGATTTTTGACTATGTGCAGGGTTGGGGTCAGTGCCCCAACCCCCACGTTGTTCAAGGATCAACAGTATCACCTTCATAACCATTATCTAAATAATGGGGTAGCCAACCAAATATGTAGGTTAATCTTCCCTGAACAACCATTGTTTAAGTCTTCTCAGTAGGTCCTTATTGGCAAGAGGACAGAGTCCGGGTTCCTCTGCCAGGCACCCAGGGCCCGCAGCTAGGACACAGCACGTCCTCCAGCCTCTATCCCCTTCTACCCCCGTGTGAGCCGCAGCGGGGCCACACTTGTCAGTGAGCAACCCACCATTAGGCCTTTGTTCAAGCTGCGTCCCTGGTCCATCATGCCTTTCCTCCTATCTGCCAATCTTCAGAGGCGCTGGGACATGAGGTGGACAGATCTGCCCTCCAAGGTGTCATGAGAGAAAGGTCCTTACCGACCACAGAGAGCAGCAGCAGGACACTGCAGATGACGATGGACACAATGATTGCGGTCTCACTGCCCCCCAGCTGCAGCGTGGCGATGGTCTGATTGAAGTTGCCTACCTGGATCTGTGTGGAGGTGGGGGGAAGGGAGCTGTAGCTTCCCTGGACCTGTACCTTGGCTCCTCTGCTCGCTAGCAGTGGGGTCCTGGGCAAGCCGCCTAACCTCTTTGAACCTCTGATGCCACATCTATAAGCCAGAGACAACTGCGCCCACCTCCCGGGGATGCTGGGAGGGCTAAATGAGGGGATGCTTGGCAAGCCCTGGCCGAGAGGCAACACTCATCACAGAGGTCTGTGTTTATTATCGCAGCCTAGAAGGAGCTGCAGAGCAGCCAGAGAGACATGGCAGTTCACAGGGTCTGGCTGCTGTCGCCAAGTACCTGGAAGGCTGTTCCAGGACACGGGGAGCAGGCAACGTTTGAGGATTCAGAGGGCATAACAGGGTCTAGGGTGCGGGTGCAAGGGAGTTTTCCCAGACAGATCCCTCTTAGGCAGCATGTGCTGCCTGGGAAGGAGTGAGCTCCCCATCCTCAGAGGTGTGCAAGCAGGTACAGCCTAGTAAGGTCCCACTTCTGGGCTCTCTCTGCCTTCCGGTTTCCCTTCCGTCTGTGACTCTGCATGGTGATTGGCAGCCCAGACTCTAGGTGGAGCATCAGGTGGAGCAGGGGCAACTTCTAATGCCCTCTGATGCTCCAGCCCCATCAGGCCTCTCTGGGGCTGCTCATTGACCAGGAGCAAGTCACTAAATTCTTGGGCCTTTCAATAGAGGATGTAAACCTCTGCTGTGCTCCCCTGGCCTCTTCCACTGAGCATGAAAATGCTTAGCTCTGACACACAAGGAAGGGGTGGGCCTTCAATCAGATGGGGCAGGGCTGGGGGCCAGGTCTGCCTCCACCTAGCGCACCCTGTTCACTCACTGTGATGGGCAACTGCCCCTCGGCTGTGCCCAGTGACTCATTGACCGAGCAGTGGATGACTCTATCTGAGACAATCTGGATGTCACAGGCCACCTGGCCTATCTTGATCCGGTACTCGTGGCTCTCGAGCCCCAGGCTGTCCTGCTCCTTCTGTGGAGGCAGAGTTTGGGGCGGGGAGGGGGGCGGCTCGCTGAGGTGCACGGCTGAGCCCGGCCCCATTCATCCCTGCCCTGACGCCCACTGACACTCACATGGATGACCAGGGTGAGGGGCTCCCCGGGGTGGTGCTTGATCCACTTCTCCCTCTTGGCCGTGGAGAACTGCGGGTCAGGGAGGTAGTCCAGGCGGAACCTACTGCCCCGCCGCGCCTCGTCGGGGTCCAGCAGCTCCTCCGCCACGGCCGCCTCGTCCGCATAGGCCCGCCCGTTGATGAAGAAGTCCACAGGTGCTGATGCATTGCTCAGGGCCCCAGGGGATGGGCAGGTGATGAGGGTGGAGTTGAGAACTTTGCAAAGCTAGTAGGGGAGGGCCAGGGCCAAGGGTGGGGATGGACAGATACAGAGAAGTGACAGATACGGAGAAAGGGGAGAGATTGAGGTTCAAGGAGACAGAGAGGGAGAGACACAGTGGTGGGGGAGACGCAGGAGGGTGAGGCCCACTCAATCAGGGCTATGGGCTGCTTCCCACCCCACCTTGGCCCCTGCCCCCTCACCGTGGGCTCCCGGCCAATGTGATGCACGGCCATGGACACATTCTGCACCATGTGGAAACGCTCACCGGCCACCGTGATGGTCCTGCCGCCACTGTGGGGGACAGCAAGCCCCATCAGCCCACCTGCCACTCCAGAGCGTGAGCTCAGCCTGAGGGTCAGGATCTGGGGTCTCACCTGACAGGGCTGCGGCGGGGACTGATGGCAGTGATGACTGGGTTCTGCATGTACTGGAAGGTGAGGTTGCTGCGCACGCAGCCCCGGCGCTCAAAGCGCACGCACACAGACACGGGGGCCGGCAGGGCGCCCTCAGGCACGGTGCAGGTGATGCTGGTTTCCGTGCGCCTGTGGGAGGGCAGTGGTGTCATCCGCAGGGTCCTGACCTCCCACTGATGGCTCCGGCTTGCCCATCGGCCGGGCACAGGCCCGTGCACTTGGCCTGGGTTCCAGGGCTCCTCTGCCGCTCCCAACCTGGTCTTCTGGCCCCATGCACAGAAACCTGTTATTTCTATATTCCTACTGCCCCACCTCTGCTCCGCTGTGCTTCCCACCTTCAACACCTTCCCCCCCTCCCCAGATCCTGCCCATACTTTCCAATCTTCTGCTCCATCCCACACCATCCAAGAAGCTTTTTCCCAGAGCTCCTCTCTCCACTGCACTCCTGCTGAGGAGTGGCTCTGAAAGCACTGACTTTTTCCCCAATCTCAGATATTTCGATTTCCTGAGGGAGTGTCTGCTTTCCTCTGGGGGCTGAGACCGCTGGGCTCCTCTTGGTATCCCCTAGTAATGGCCATCCTTGGGCCCTGGTACACAGGAAGTACATAATAAAAACAGGCATTTCACCAAGAGGTTGTGGACCACACCACTGCCACCAAACACAACCCTGGGCCAGCCAGAGGATCTCAGAACGTGTACAATCATCACCATTTTCAATGAGCTGTCACTTACAGAGCACCTACTGTATACCAGGCACAGAGTACTATTCATAAGTACTACAGTATGAGTACTACAGAGAACTCATACTGGTTCTTACTAGATAAGGATAGTGAGGCTCAGAGGGGGAGAGGGACTTGGGCTAGGGGACACAGCAGGTGAAGACCCAAGTATCGCTTGGTGCAAAGATGTCACTCCACTCATCTAGCACCCCCACCCCAACTCTCCTGGGCTAGGAGTGGCCCAAGACCAGGGGCTTACACAAGCTCTGTGCAGGGCTCTGTGTCATTCACCAGGACTTGGAGCTCGGAGCCCACATGGAGGTCGCTTCCGTGAATTATGATTCTGGTGCCCCCGGCCTTGGGGCCCTTGTCAGGCTCCAGGAATTGGACCAGGGGCAGCTGTGGGGAGGAAGACAGGTGGTCAGGCCTCAGGCTATCCCCCGAGTGTGGCTGGTGGGGTGGGCAGGAAGGTGGGCGTGGCCTCCCTTACCACGTAGGAGAAGCGCTCCCGTGACTTGCCCTCCTTGGAGGCGTTCACTGTCACCACGTCTGAGAATGGCCCTGGGGCTGGCCCTGTGGCACACACAATCCTGGGGGGAGGCAGCTTTGGTCAGCGGAGTGGGCTGAGCATCTCCAGGGCTGGGTATTCTCCCTTAAATAATGCCTCCCAGTCCACCCGGAGGGTGTCTGAGCTCCCCACTCTTGCACTCGACTACCCACCCCTCCCACTCACAGTGGGGGCTGCTATCTGGCCAGGGCACCCAACAGCATCACCCACATCAATACTGAAATCATTCCCCCCCCACAAAATGAAATCATTCCCCATCAGGTGGAAGACAGCCACTCTGAAACCCCCAAGTGCCACCCTGATGCCAGGCTCTTCCCCGGGACCACCCTCACCCCATGACTTTCCCACACTTCTGCAAAGATATGAAAAGGGGGTTGGATAAGACGGTCTCTTTGGACTGAACATTCTCCAACCATGAGGACATCTAGGCTGGTAGACTGATGGCCTTTCTGCAAGCCAGACTTACAGTCCTTTTCCCCGCCACCCCCAAGGAAATCCAGCTCACTCCCTGTTCCTCTAGCAGCCCTCTAGCTCCGCGGCTGTAGGCCCAGACCCTGGTACCACACCAGAAGCCCCACACTTCGTGAACTGCAAGGTTTTTGTTGTTGTTTTGTTTTGATTTTTGTATCAGTGCCAAGCTTCTGTGGAAGTGGAACTGGTCTAGGGGAACGTGGGAGGGCTTCCCAGAGCAGCAGGCATTGAAATGGGAACTTGAAGGGTAAAGAGGAGTATCCAGAGCAGAATGGGCAGGATGCACATGGAGAGGGGATGGACTTGAGCAAGGTCCAGGACACCTGGAGGTGGGCCACTTCTGGGGAGCAGCAGGGTGCCGGGGAGGGTGGGATGGCAGAGGGGAGAGAGGAGGGCAAAGCTGTGGTTGGCACTTTTGGGGGCGGGTCGCTAGAAGTCATTCAGACCCCACCCTGGGTACTGCCCACTACTTACTCCTCTGACACCGTGTATCTGTTAGCCAGTGGCTCACAGGCTACGCTGCCAACCCACACGCCATGGGCCACATCGCTAAGCCGCCGGCCTAGATTCCTGCCTCGGATGGTCAATAGGGTCCCGCCATCCAAGGGGCCACTCAGGGGCTCAATCTGCCAGGGGACAGAGGATGAATGAAGTTCTGAGGCTGGAAGGTCAGCAGCCTCCTCGCTCACCCACCCCCACTATTGCATACACCCAGGAGGAGGCATGACCATGTCCACCTGCTGCTCAGGAGAAGGTACTGGCTCTGAAAGAGTTGGGACCACTGCTCACTTGACAGGTCACTGGGGCTGCCAGTGAGGATGTGCGTGCGGGTTACTGAGCCCACGTGGACGTGGGGATGTGAGTATGCATGCACAAAGTCAGTGACATTGGTCGGGGGAGTCTCCAGGGGACGACGAGGTCCGCCTCCCAGGGGCCACGTCTGACCACATGATCTTGCATCCCAGCCAGAACTTATTGGGCCAGGGAGGGGCACCTGGCCAAGGCTAAGCCGATGACAATCCCTTTAAGACTTTCATTTTTTAAGTTAATTTTTAGAATTTTATTTAAATATAATTTGCCAACATATAGTATAACACCCAGTGCTCCTCCATAAGATTTTCTTCACTGAAACTGAGGCTTGGTTATTACTGATCTCAGTTATCATCCTATTGGCAAGGTTTCCCCAACCTCGCTATAAAAATTAGACATGAGCTCCAGCGTCTCTCCCACCCCAGACTCTCCCCTTTATTCTGTTTTTCTTCATAGCACTTACCACCTTCTATATGTAAATTATTTATTTCCTTACTTATTACTGCCCACCCTCCTCCCCCACTACACCATTAGCTCCATGTCGAGGGTGGTACTTTGTTTTGTTCACAGCTGTGTCTCCGGCACAGAGGGGGCCTGGCACCCAGCAGGTGCTCAGTAGGTTTTACTACATGCATATGCCTGGTCGTGTGCAAGCACAGGTGCACGGGTCTGAGAGCCCATGAGGGGTGCTATGTGTGTTGCACATGCAGGCATGTGGTATGACAGGCCTCTGTGGGTGGGGGTGCTTACCGTGCGGATCTCGGGGGCAGGGCAGGTGCCAGGCAGGGGCTGCAGGGGCCCCCGCAGGCGGCAGCCATCACTCCACACGCACAGGTGTCCCAGGTCCTCCCGACCTAGGCACTGAGAACAGTCGGGGCTGCCCATGGCACAGTTATAGACTTCCACTGGGAGAGACATGGAGGCAGCATGGGTCAGTGCCCCCATGACCACAGCGCCCTCTGCACTCACCCTCATGCTGTGGTGTCCCACCCAGAGGTGAGTCCGGGTTCTCCAAACTCTCCAGGGCCTGTGTTCAGCACAGTGCAGCAGCCACAGCCTCATTAAAATCATCTTCCCTCACCGTGACTCAAACAAGTAGGAGCTCTTTATATCAGCCCCATTTGACGGATAAGAGACTGAGGCTCAGAGAGGAGGAATGACTTGCCCAAGGTCACACAGGCCGTGTGTGGCAGGGCTGGGCTTCACACACAGGCCTGAGTGGAACTGTTTACCCCCCAGTGGAGCTTGGGGATGCTGGGGAACCACCGAGCAATGTGGGCTCTGTGGGAACCAGGGCCTCAGATTCTCAGGGTGGCCCAAGAGGGAGTGTGGGGAGGGTTCTTCAGGGCCTTGGGTATGCAGGCTGGTTCTAGGGTCTCTCTGGGGTCTTCATGGTAGCGATGTGGGGGGTGGGTATGCTCACCAGGGATATCCAAGGCTCTCCATGAACAGGCTCTTAGAGAATTGACTCAATACACGTAAGAGCCGTAAGGACACTAGCCACCATCTGGGGGTGCTGACTATGTCCCAAACACAGCTGTAAGATTTGTGTGCATCATCTCAGCAAATCCTCACCAAGCCTTCTGTGAAAGGACCTGTGCCTCATGTCACACGGGGACAATGAGGCTCAAAAGGGAAGGCTGAGGAAGTGCCCAAAGCTGTGCAGCCATTTTGGGCACAGAGAAGTCTGGCCCGGAGGAGTTGCTCAATGGATAAGTACTGAGCAAGTGACCAGGTACAGAATGGCAAGGCTGGGATCTGAGGGCCTGTGCGTAGGGAACAGCAAGTGGGACATCTGTGCCTGCAGCGAGCACTGGCTGAGTCCCCCAATGCAGATCCCCACCCGTTAAGGCTGAACTCCCTGGGGACATCTGGGTAGGTGGGGTCCCCACCTGTCATGGGATCAGGGCTGTCCAAGAATCGGGCTGGCTGACCCTTTAGTTGGAGGCTGAGTGGAAACACCTGGCTCTTCTGGGTTGTGTGCAGCTGCAAAAGGACAAGAAAGAGCATGAAGGACATGGGGGAGGTCTAAGTCTCTGCTAGGGGAGGGGATGGATATCATGAAGACAGGAGAGGGCAGGGCTGTTGAGGATGGGGAGGGATCAAAAGGAGGAGGGGAATAGGTGGGAAGGAAGGAGTAGAGCATCTGGGCTTATGCAGGCCTTTCCCCACCCCTCCATCCCCCCACACTGGAGCCACACCACTTACCACCACTTGGTTGCAGTGTACAGTGGATTCATTCACCCATATGGCTTCAAAGACCTCCTCTGGTCCAAAGCTACATTCTAGGGCTGCACCCTGGGAAAAATGGGGGTATTGAAGAGTCATATCAGCACTCATTACCCTCTACCATCAGCACATCATGGTCTACCACCCTGAGATGTGGGCTGGGTCTTACTCGCAGGCTCCCACCCCTTCAAAATGTCCTTCCTGGCCTTCATGTCCAGTGTTTGAGGGAGACAAGGAGTAGGTGAGAACCTAGAACTTTGCTCTTGTGCTGTCCATGCCACCAACACCCTCCAATGGCCTGAACCAATGGCCTTTTACTCAGCTCACAAAGTCCCAGCTCTTTAGCATGACTAGCATTCAAGGCTCATCCCAGTAAGACTTCAACCCACCCACCCCACTTTCTGTCCCACAGGCCAGTGCCCATGCCATAGCAGGACACTCTGACATGGAACAGGCTGCCTTGCCCTCGGGCCTTTGCCCAGTCCATTGCTCCTACTCAACAAATCTCCCCTTTAACCCTTTAACTACCCTGCAAAACTCAACACAGCCTTTAGAATCCAGCTCAAATGTTCCAAAGACTTCCTAGACTCTCCCCTTAAATCAGGTGGGCACCCCTCATTCTACCATTTATTCATTTAGCAGAGGATTGGGTGCATGTGAGGGGCTCTAGGAAGTTCCTAAAGCCTGTCCCCACCCTGTATGTTGAGGACCACCCTCAGCCCCCTACCCAGGCTCTGTTTACACTGGTCTCCCCACTCCTTGGGGAGGGTTGGGGTTGGATCTTAGCCTATGTGACACTTCCAAGGGCAGTGGATGGCAGTAAAAGAGCTCAGGTTCCATCAGTTTGAATCCTACCCTCTGGTCCTGCCTTGCTGCGCAACCCTGTGCAAGTGGCTTTCCTGTCTGAGCTTTGGTATCCTAAATTTTGTAATGGAAACAGGATTCCCTACTCAGTAGGGTTGCTGGGGAAACTGGAGAGCATGTATCTTTAGTGGTTTACATACTGTGGGTAACTAATCTATGCTAGCTGTTAGTATGCAGGAGGTGCTCAACATGTCTGTTGACTAAATAAACAGGGCCCAACGTTGCACCCTCATCTTGCCCAGCACAGCCTCCAGGGAGCAGTATCAATAAATATGTGCTGACTGAACAAACTCAGGTTTCATGTGTGTTAAGTCAGCCTCGTGGCAGGACTTCCTGTTTATATCCCTGTTGTCAGCAGATGTGACACCCCGAGGAGAAAACAGGTCAGCACACCCCTCTGCCCTGGCCTGACCCCTCTCCCCCTTTCACTCTGAAGCTAACACAGGAAGGTGGCTGTTGAGCTCATTTGCCCACGCTAAGCCAAGAGGGGGGTCCATCCTCTTGAGCCTCTGGGCTCAGGCCTCAGCCCCTCAGGAGAGCAAGCCCAAGCTGTCTCAGGGCTCCCCAGGGCATGGGCTCAGCAAACAGGCACACTGTTTCCCCCAGGCTATACACAGCTGGGACGCAGCAGCTCAGATCCAATCCCAGGGCTCAAGCCTCCCCCATGCCAGGCTCTTGTAGCCCAAAAGAGCAGCACCGCCCTCCAGCGCAGCCCAGCCCAGGCCCCTTCACACTCCAGAGGCTCTGTACCACTCCTGCAGGGTGGAGTCAGAGGGAGGGCACCTGCCCCTTACAAAGCTCCAGCCACGAGGCTGCCTGACACATCCCAGATGCCCAGCACGTGGTCCCCACGTGTGACAGCTGTCACAGGCCTCTGCTCACCCCCTTGGAAGCAACAGATGGTGAGTCCCCAGGAGCTGGGGAGGGGGACGGCTGGCACACGTCCAGAACTCGTCAACACTTCCCACCCAAGACACTCTTCCAGGAGGGACCCAGAAAGGAGCTGCAACTCCTCCTCCCCATGTGTGGGTGGGGAGGTAAAGGCAGACTGCAGGGAAGAGCACTGTAGCAGGAGTCCGGTGCTAGGGTGCAAGTCCAGCCCTGCATCATGTACCTCAAATCACCTACTTCCCCTCTCTGGGTCTCCTGCTCCCCATCTGGACAAGGGGGCAGTGCAGGGGACCTCTGGCCATTCTTCAGGTAAGACATGCCAGCCATGAACTGAAGAAGTGTGTCCAGAATCACAACTAGGGGCGGGGCAGGCAGGACATGGACAAGGTTCCCCTGTGGGCTGCAGCCCAGCTCTGCCAGGAGAGCTCGAGGGTTGGGGAGTCTGGGGGTCCTGGCCAGGGTTTCCCTCAGAAGCTGTTAGCTACCTGCTGTCCCTTGGGCTAGGCCCTCACCACCCAAGTCTCTTTCCTCCAACCCCCTGTGACCATACTGGGGCTTTCTCAGACAGAACCTGGAAATTCAGAGACGCAGAAGCAAAGTGTGGGTAGAGGGCCCAGAGCCTGGGTCCCCAACCGGGACGGCCTTCTCCCCGTCCCTGCCTGGGTCTGGCCTCCACCTACCTGGAAGGCAGCATTGGCGAGATGCACCGGGATGCTCTGCGAGCTGCCTGTGGGCATGGGTGCCAGGGCAGAGGGCAAGATCTGGGGGCAGTCCTGAGGGTTCTGCAGTCAAAACACAAAGAGGTGAGGGTGAAGCAGGAGCACTGCAGAAGAGACAGGACTCATGGCCCCTGCTCCCCGCGGGGATGCCTGCCAGCCCAGGCAGTGAGAAACACCGGGAATAAAATCACAACAGCCGCCACCACCGAGAGAGACATGCCCAGTGCCTTCCACACACCATCTCCTTTGTCCCTCATGACACGCCTATGGGCAGGAGACTCTATGGCCCCATTTTACAGATGAGGAAACTGAGGCACAGAGCAATGAAGTAAGCTGCCCAGTGATGGAACCAGTGCCCCCGTGGCTGCTCTGGGGCATGCCTCACCAAGGAGGTCAGGAGGCTGAGGCTGAGGCCTGGCCCCATTCCCCATCTCTGGGCCTCATCTTTCTCAGCTATAAAATAAGGGGCTGCACCCACTCTCTGAGACTCGGTCTCCAGACTGGCACACATTAAATGATTCAGAAAGAAGAAACTCCAGGCTTCTGGATGGCCTGTGGGAAACAGTCTGTGAGGACCCTGCGACACCAGGTTTCACATCCCTCCCCACTTCTGCAGGCCAGAGTCCCAGCCTTGGGGCAGAGGTGCCAACCCCCAGAGAGTCCCGGATCAGGCCTGGCCACCAGCATTCCCATGGCAGAGGTACAGCTGAGGCCAGGTGGAGCAGGGGCTACTTCAGAAAAGAAAGGGAGGGAGGGAGGAAGGAAGGTAGGAGAGGGAGGGAGGGGGGATGGAGGGAGGGAGGCCAAGAGCCAGAGATTCAGAAAGGTGGTGATACACCTGAGGTCAGGGGTCAGAGCTGGCCTTTGAACTCCTACTGTCTGCCTTGCAGGCCAGAAACAGGCCTGAACCTGAGGCCTAGGGCAAGGGGCAGAGACCAGGGGGCAAGGCTGGGCCCACCATGCCGCCTTGGTGACCTCTCTGAGCTTCAAGCCTGGAGCCCTCAGCCTGCACTAGGTTCTTCAGACCTGAGGGTCCCGGTGGGCCATGTCCTGCCTCCTCACACTCTGTGCCTGATGGGCTGAGAGCCTGAGAGACAAGGGGACTGGGGACCCTGCAGCAGCCATATCAATCCAGGGGCTGACACTCTTCAATCTGGAGGGTTTCCTGCTCTGCCCTCCTCCTGTCCAAGTCTGGTTGGGGACAGACTGGGAATGCCCTGAGCCATGTGTGTCTCCCCTGAGGTCACCCAGCCAGGGAAGAGGCCTCTGGGAATAGAATTCGGGGGCCTCCCTGGGGTCTTCTGTCCTTATTGTTAACCAGGAAGGGAGTCCTCAAGGGGAACCGCAGGAGCCCAGCATATCGCTGGACCTTGAGGGAATACTGAGAAATGACCACCATGCCAGTATCAGTGGAAACCGCTGGCTCACACAGCCCTCCCTGTGCTCCTGGACCGTTCTGAGCCCTCGGCACCGAATCAATTCGCCAAATCCTAACTCCCAACAGCCCTGTGAGGTAGGTACAATCGCTATGCCCATTATACAGCCCAGGAAGTCAGGGCACAGAGAGGCAGAGCAGTATGCCCGAGATGGAATGGGCAGCACAAGAGGCCTCTAGTTGTCCAGACTGTTTGCTGACCACCAGGCCCAGCAGCCTCACCCAGACTGGTCCGTTTCCCCGGGAGCGGAGCCCGCTGCAGACCACGGAGGCCTCGGCTGCCGAAACCACGCGGCCGGGCCCAGGGGAGGCCCCTGAGCTGACCATTCTGTGGGCCTGGGCCAGCTCAGTGTGAGCACACACAAATCCCTGTGCCTCCAAGCTGCTGTCCTGCACAGTCGCGTGTGTAAACCCCATGGAATTTCAGAGAATGGAACCCACATGTTTGCAATCAGTTTTCATGGCTGCTGCCAGTTCTGCCTTTGCAACTGGCCGGGGGCTCTGTGCTGTCCTCCCAGCTCCAGTCCACCAGTGGGTAGGTGGCTGATGGGGGGTCTGGGGGGTGAGGGTCAGAGCAGGGGGAGCCTTCCACAGGAGGCCCCCCCACCAGAGGAAATGACATGGGACCACCCCTGAGGGTCCCCCATTCTCCTTGATCCTCAGCCAAGATTCCACGACCACTTGGTGCTTGTACCCATTCTACAGAGTGGAACTAAGGCCGAGGCTCCTGCACACCTCTGCCCTCCGTCGGTACCTCCCCTGTCCCTCCCGCCCCAGAGCTGGCTAACCCTCCATGGGGGCAGCTGGAGTGTCTGCTGCTGGCCTCCAGCACCAGCTGCCTCCAAGTCTGGCTTGGCCTTTGGGGAACCTCCCCCACAGTCCTGTGGTTTGGGAAGACTGACTCTACTCCCTAGCTCCAGGGATAGGTGGGCACCCTGAGCCTGGCCTGGGCTCAGCAATTGGTTCAGGGAGCATTTGTGACCCTAGTTCAGCCAGTGAGAGTTAACTATGGGACTTCTGCAGAACCAATAAGAAAGAAAAGCTCTTCTCATTTTCTGGGGCTGCCAGGAAATCAGGAGACTGCCTGGAACTGCTGAGGCCGACTTGCTACCGAGAAAAGAGGGCTGCCTGAGCGCAGACCCCACCCAGAGGGGCAGGAAGTCCCGATACCGTGGTGGGAACCCCTGGATCCAGCTATACCTGAAGATGATACCATGCTCCCCCACCCCAGACTCTACACTCACATGAGTCAATTAATTCTGTTGGGGCCAAGGCCAAGTTTGAACTAGGGTTTCCCAGCATGTGAACAAACGCTAGGGGCCTCCCTGCCCCATCCCAAGCCAGGACACGGACACCTCAGGAGGCGGCATCCCCTTTGCTGGCTTCTCCCCTTTGCTGGAATGCCATGCAGGGCACCACCTGCAGGTTCAGAAAACCACAGCCAGTTGCCCATACTCCAGGCAGAGCTGAGAAACTGGGACACCAGGAATGAGGATAGATGCTCGGTCAGCAGTGCCAACAGCCACAATCAACCCGGACGGGAACCCAGTGTGTGCTGGTTCACAGAGGGACTCACCTGTTCCCACCCTGGGCCTCACAGACTCTATCACAGCCTTTCCCATGTTAAAGGGTCAAGAACTGGCATCCCAATATAGTGTAGCTGGCCCAGGGACCCTGAACCCACCTGACCTGGTCCCTTCCTACCTTTCTGTACCCTCACGACCCCCTGAACTGTCCCCTGTTCCTACCAAACCACTCTCCCCACTAGCTCCTCACAAAGTTCAGGTTCACAGTGGCATCCAGGCCAGCCTCCCTGTCAGGGGGGCCTCCCCTCCCATCTCTCCTCCCCTCCTCCACTTTCTCCTTCTGGGGCCCAAGGGAATGGGAAAGTGACAGGAGACTCAGCCCCTGGCACCTGCCCAGGGACACCTCCTTGGCCTATCCCAAGCCCTACTATGTCCTCCCGGCTCTCGAGGGGTGCAGGCAGATGTGCACACCCCACCCCACCCCGCCCACCACTTGACCAGAAGCATGGCGCTCGCATGGCAAACTGAAATGTAATTAAATGCCAACTTAAATATCAGTTAGAGCCTTCTGCAGGCCTGGGGAGGGGGCTGCCTCTTCTCCTGCTAGATTCCATAATCCTTTGAGACAGGCCCTCTCTGTGCCCCCCCGCCCCAACTCCTGGCCCCCAGAGCTGCAGACCTGGGGGAGATGGTTTATGAGGTGCTGCCCCAGAAACACCTCCAGGCTGGTGAGCTGCTATGCATCTGTCAGGACCCTGCCCAAAGGTCCCCTTCCCGGAGAAGTACTACCTGGCCCAATCCAGCAAAGTGGCCACCAGCGCCTACGGAACATAGTGGCTTTTTAGTGAGTACCTACCATGTGCCACGTATGGAGTTGGTGCCTCATAGATGCAATTCTGGATTCCCAGCACGGCAAGTCAGGCCATATTATAGTAGTGAATGTATGGTTTTATAGTAAGTAAAATAGGCGATGGGGAAACAGGCACAGAGAGGTTCAGAAGCTTGCCCAGGATCACACAGCCACAACTCATACCTCAGGCTCTTGGCTCATGATGGGGAGGGCAAAACTATGTCTAACTGGGTTCTTTCCCAGTGCCTTGTGCAGACTTAGGCCTACAAAGGGTGCCCAATAAATGCTGAATGAATCATGTTGAGGCTGGGTCTTCCTCACCCTCATCCCTGTAGGTTACAGCATAAGACTCAAGCTGCCAGCACAAATGCTTTATGTTCACAGTCATTGAGTCCCTAGTATGTACCAAGCCTTGGGCTGGGGGCTGGAAGATGTGGTCCCCAAAAGAGAATAGGAGTCCTGGTTGGCCCGGACTGGAAACCTGGCATCCAATGCAGAGGCTTGGGGGCCTCCCCTATGGTTTGGCCACAAAGACTCCCCTGGGGCTCTCTCCCAGTGCCAGAAGGCCCATGTTACTGTGTCAGTCCTTTGAGTTAAGCTCCTAGATGACTCTTCTTCAAAGCAGTGCTGGGGCTCTGGCAGGAGGTACATAGACCAGAGGTTTCCAGGTGTGGGCCATGGAGCCCCCCTGCCCCTTAGCATGTACACATTGATCTCTGCACCTGCTTGGAGGATTCCTGATGAGGTTCTCTGAGCCCAGAACCAAGAGGCTGGGGCTTTAGATGCTCTGGGGCCTGGAGCTCCTTCCCTAGGATGCATGCCCAGGGTGACCTCCTCCTGCCAAGAATCAGGGCCCCCAGGACCCTATTGGCTACCTCAGTTGTACCATCTGGAAAATAGAGCATCCGTCTCTTGGGGAAAGGACCCTCAGGCAGGGACTCGGTGACTAATATAAGACAGATCTGAGAGGGGATTAGCTGTGATCTCAGAACCCTGGCACCACTACTACCAACTCCCGCCGGCCTGGCCCCAGCCTAGCCATCCCACCTGGTGGGAGCATGACAGCCCCAGCCAAAGTCTCAGGAATACCATTTGGTCATCCCTGGCTTGAAGTTGGGATGCCCTTAGAGGCTTTTTGGGCAAAGACATGAGGCCACCCTGTGAGTGAACACACCTCGGAAATCAACCATCTGCAAGGTATATGGCATCTTCATTTGTATTTCCCCCTGCTCCCCAACTCTCCCCACCATGCCCATCTGCGGTATAATTGATTCAATCCAGCCATCCCATAGCACCAGAGAGGGCCTGGATCCTGGCCAGCTGTAGAGCTCAGGGGACCAGCATAAACAACAGGACCTGAAAGCATATGGTTCCTGAGGCCAGCTCATCTTCTCTGCCTGAGGAATCACCTACCCCTGGGTCTACAGTGTCCACAGGGAGACCAAAATGGGGCCTTTCAGCACAACTCCTGATCTGCGGAAGGCAGGAGGGGCTTGGACTCAAGGTCCCAATCTGGTACATCTTGGTCTCAGGGACAAGTGTCCTGACCCCACAGGGTTGTTGAAAATGTTACAAGTAAAATTTACAACCAGCCAGTACTGGGGCACCTGGGTGGCTCAGTCAGTTAAGCATCTGCCTTCGGCTCAGGTCATGATCCCAGGGTCCTGGGATCAAGCCCTGAGTCAGGCTCCCTGCTCAGAAGGGAGTCTGCTTTTCCCTCTCCCTCTGTCCCCCCACCACTCAAGCTCTTTCTCTCTCTCCTCTCAAATAATTAAAAAAAAAAAAAAAATATATATATATATATATATATATATAAAGAAACTAGCCAGTATTAGCAAAATGTGCAGAAAGGGGCCCTCCTACTGCATGCAGGTGGGAGTTTAAACTGGCTCAGGCTTTCTGGAGGCAGTTGAGTTAAAGGCATAAAAATACGGTCACGCTTTCACCCCCAAAATGCCATTTCTAGAATTGGTCTCCAGGGAATAATCAAGGATGCACACCATGCCCTGGCTATATAAGAACACAAAAAAGAAATGGGAAGCTATCAGTGTATCCAACAATAGGGGATTAGTTAAATGTGCTTTTATGTGATGAGCCAGGGCAGCTGTTGAATCTGGTGCCAGGAAGAAAATGTAATGATGTGGAAATGTTCTCAAAAAAAAAAAAAAGGTAATGAAACAGGCAGAGGGTGTCTCCCCCCCAGGCCTAACTTACCATGGGATTTGGTGAGGCCTCACACCGTGACTGGTTGGAGACACAGGCATGCTGCTGGGCACACCAGAAACAAGGCCACTGTGCCGACAGGCAGCTGGTACAGCTGGAAGGCAAGGGACACCTCAGACACTTAGCTCCCCACCCTCACTTCACCCCAGCCCCCAGGATCGGGGACCCAAGAGGTAGATCTCAACACAGGGGAAAAAGGTCTTCTGCATGATAAGGGGGTGGGGCACTTTATAAGATAGTGAGCTCCCTGCTACAAGAGGTATGTAAAGAGAGAATAGACAAGCAGGGCCTTTAGGAGACTAAGTGTAATCAAAGCACCTCTCTCGGCCCCTACAGCCTCAGTGCTCATGGAAGCCGGGTCCTATGAGTCTCCAGGACATCACCATTTATCCTCCAACGGCCTTCCTGAGAACAAAGCCCCTTCCCTGTTACCCTGCCCCCCACCCAGCGGCAAACGCCCCAACCACTCACGCCGTGTGGGGATACACCTGTCCGACGCGGCTGCAGTTGTAGATGGTGAAATCGGCCCTGACGATATTCCGCCCATTGACCCTCACAGACATCTCCACAATCACGTGATCTAGAGGGACCAGGGAAGCCGGGGAGAGAAGGACAAAGGTGTCGGGGGTCTCCACCAACGTCGGAGGCTGGTGATCTCAGGACCCCCATGCCCAACATTCCACCATGACACCCCTTTGGGGCTGTACTCAGAGCCCAGCATGTGAGGCACTTACCCTGGTGGGGCGGGAACGGCGGGAACTGGTCCCTGGGCAGGAGGTTGCAGTAGGCGATCTGGTGGTCAAAGGCAGGGCCTGGGACCCGTGCCACGGTGCGGATGTTGTTGCCATAGTCACAGGCCATCTCCATGCCGCTGAGGCTGGGCAGGCTGCCGGAGATCTGCAGGATCATGCCCTAGGGACCGGCGACCCTCAGCTGGGGGACTGGGGAGCAGGTCTTCCCCCCACTGCCCCACCGCCACCCTAGCAACCCTGGGAGAAGGGTGACGAGTGGCCGGGACCCCAGGCCAGAGGGCTATATCCTACATGGGGTTCCCGAGGCCTCAGTTTCCCCATCTGCAAAATGACACTGACCACCTTACAGTAGTCAGGGAGGCTCTTCATGACCTGGTCCCCATGACATCTCTGACCCCATCCAATAGTCCTTCCTATCCACCTGTCTGTTCTCACCTCAGGGCATCCGCAATGGCAATTCCCTTTGCCCAGAATGTTCTTTCCAGATACTCACCTGATTCACTTGCGTCCTACCTTTGCTCAAGTGCAACATTTGCAGCATGAGGCAGGCTCCAACCTGGTCTAAAATGTCAACGTTCCCCCATCCATTCTCTACCCCCTCTCTTCTGCTTCTCATTTCACCATGGTACTTGTCACCACCGTCTTGCCATCCTATCTCTTGCCCCCACAAGCATGTCAGCCACACAAGGGCCGGGGCTTTGTCTGTCTTTTTCAATGCTGTGTCCTCAGAGTCTAGAACTACACTTAGCACATAGTAGGTGCTCAAAAACACACCTGATAAATAAGCGAATGAATGAATGAATGAATGAATGAATAAATGAAAAGACAAACCTATGCCCAGTCAGCCTGATGAGATAAAGCCTGTGAAGGACTCTGTGATACATAATAATGGGGAGAGGGGTGCAAAGGAGCACCCTTTGCAGGCCCCATCTGCCCCTTTAGAACCACCATCTCCCCTGGTTGAGAGATAAGGACACCCAGCCTTAGAGAAGTCACTGAGGGCTAGGCTGGGCAGGACCCAGGCCTGTCTGTCTCTCAGTCCCTGTCCTCATACCAGCTGCTATGGGTGGTGAGGGAGCTGTGGCAGCTCCAGGTCTTCCCTGGGCACAGGTGAAGCAGGAAGTCACATGCCCCCATATCGCAGATTAGTCTGTTTCTAAGAACAAGAAATAGCAGCCTGGCACTTGGTGGTCCCTCTGCCCCTCCCTGTACTGGGGCTGGGAAGAGGTGGGAGGTTGGAGACTCACTCTCCTTCTACCCTCCAACCCACTCCCTCCCTCCTGAGACTCTAGAGCCTGCCCACTTGTGTTCAAATCCCAGCTCCCCTAATCCCTCACTGTATGCCCATGAGTTAATCACTTTACCTCTCTATGCCTCAATTTCCTCATCTGTAAGATGGAGATGTTCAGAGCACCCACTTCACAGAGTTGAAGGAGGCCTAACACACGAACACCATGTGCATAGCAAGTGTTGGCACTTAGTAAATGCTCAGTAAAGCCCAGACATTCTCATGCTCTGCTTCCAGGTCCCTGGGGCACCATGGGCAGGAGTCTCTACCTCTCTGGGCTTGGGGTCAGGTGAAAGGTGGCTTCCCACCCTGTGTCGTCCCCCAAGCTGAGTGCCAGCTCTCCCCGTGACTCACTGAGTACTCCTGGTGCACGTCAATCTCTGCAGGCAGGACAGTCATGGTGGGGCAGCGGCTGGGGCCCTCACTTGCACTAGTCCAGAAATGCCGCTGGCTGGAGTTGGCACAGTCCTGCTGCAGGGTGCACCTGGAGTGGCAGGGCACAGGTCAGGGCCCAGGTAGGTTCCCCCCAAACCCAGCTGCAGCTGCCCTGGGGCCCAGCCTCCCCCGCCGGGGGCCTCACCGTGTCTCCAGGGCACACCAGCCACAGTAGGCATCGGCGGCACCCACGCAGTCCCCGCAGGTGGTGTGCACAGCACAGGCGGCGACTTTCACCCTGGCCATCTGGAGGCAGAGGTGAGGGCCCAGCTCAGAGAGGCTGGCGGCCCCTGTCTGGGGGAATCAGCGATGGCCAGGGCCCTGAGTGGCTGGGGAAACTGAGGCTTGATGCTCTAGCAGGGGCCATTTGGGGACACAGGGCTTCCCCGCAGACGTGATGCCTCCACTGGGAAGTGAAGGCTTGCAGACAAAGGGGACTGGAAAGGAAGGTGCTCCTGGTGGGAGAAAGAGTGGGAGAAAGCTCGCATGTCAAGCGGGGTCTCTGGCCTTACCTGGTGGGATGTCATCAGATAAAGGTAACCAGGGTCTGCTGGGTCAAACTGCATGACGTGGTGCACAGGCTCCCCGTAGGCCACTGTCACCGCCCGCCTGCTCACCACCTGCATGCTCTCATTCAGGTTGATCTGTTGAGGGGAGCGGCCGTCAGCGTGATGGCGCATCAGGAGGGTGCCCATGGTGGGGCATATGCCCCTGCAGGTGGGGACCAGACTTAGGCTTGGGGTCTCAGCCTCATTGTCTTTCAGGCCTTCCAGGACTGGTGAGAAATCACGGACATGTACAGGAGAGTGGGGGCTCCGGCCTCTACACGTGTGCTTCTGCTGTGCCCCTACCAGGAACTCCCTCCCTGACTGGTCTTCTCCAACACCTCCCACCCTGTGAATACATACACACTTGACAGTTTGCAAAAGATTCTCTGAGAGGATGTCTGGCATCATGCCTAAGAGCAGGGACGTGGGTTTGAATTCTGGCTTTGACATTTACAAGCTGTACAAACATGAAGCTGTGACTCCCTTCCACCGCCAGAGCCTCAGCTTCCTGACCTAACCGGACTACTGATGACACCTGCCCCTCAGGACCATGGTGAGCACAATGGAGAAGATGCCTGCAAAGTGCTGATGGGGCCACACTTCTCCTGCCTCTCCTCTTGTGCCCATTTCACAGATGAGGAGACTGAGGCCCAGAGAGGTGACAGACTTGGTGAGAGTCATAAAATGAAGACACTTTAGGGTTGTCACAAGGCAAGCCCAGGCCTGTCTGACCCCACTGTCCAAGGGTGGGTCTAGGGAGTGGGGGCCAAGGCCCTGGCAGAAGAACACCAGGACTAGTTGAGGCCTAGAAGCTTCTCTGGCTCTGAGAGCCCCTCTGCATGTCCTTCTGAGAACAGACAATGCCCAACAGAGCTCCATCAGACTTTGTTCTTTTCTGGCTGGCCCCTCACACCTCCAACATGCTGCCTTGTTGGAGGCCCCACCAGGCCCCGAGCTGGGACCAGTGGCCTAGATGCCTCCCTGGGCCGGCTGCCAGAGGCCTCCTACTGCCTGACCTTCCTTTGTGGGCTCCAGACTTTTGGTAGCTCCCTCCTGCTTATGGAATAAACTTGTTCTGGCATTCAAGGCCCCGGCAACCAACCCCAACTTACTCTGCCAGGCTCATTTCCACTCAGGCATTCTGGCCTCTAGGCCTTCACCCACGCTGTACTCCCTGCTGGAATACTTCTCTTCCTCTCCCTTCAGCTAAGATCTGTCCTCCCGGAGCCCTCTCTAGAAGAGTTTCTCAAATGCCCTCCACACACCAAATTGAAATTATTCTCTTCCCAGGCTCCCACAGGCTCAATTCCAGCCTCTGAGACGTGACCCATCCAGGCGGCCTCTTGGTGGAATCTGCCCAGGCAGCCTGGGCAGTGTCCAACCTGCCCCTGCCGTCGCCCTCAGGCACCCAGCAGACTCTGAGCTTATCCCCACTCCTTCAAACATCTACTGAGCACCTACTGTGCTCCAGAGCCTGGGCTGGGTGCTGTGATCTAAGCCCCAGGCAGGGAGGGGCTGGTGGTGGGTAATGAGGTCTGGGTGGAGGGGTCATGTGGGCTCCTGGTCAGCATTCAACCCCAGCTCTCACTGTGTGACTTTGGGGCAGTCATTTCCCCTCTCAGAGGCTTAGTGTTCTCATTTGTGAAATGGGAATCCTGGTGCCACCTCCCTCACAGGGGGCAGTTGACTCTGACCAGTCATTTCCCCCATGACAGATGAGGAAACTGAGGCTCAGGGCGAGAAGGAACCACCCTCAGGCTACACAGCTGGGACCAGCAGGGCCAGGATCTGAACCTAAGTATCTAACTCCAGAGCATGAGTCCCACCATCTAAGGACCCTCACTGGGGCTTCAAATGGGGAGAAGGATGCTCCCTGTCCCGGGGTCCCGGGGCCAGGTGGCCAGGGCTCTGATCCCCAGCCCACCTCTGGCGCATGGCGTCTGCCTGGGCAGCTGAGGTAATGGAGTTATCAGATCTGAGTCAATTAGGCCGGGCCCTGGTACACACTGGAGCTGTGCCAGGCAGCTGACTTTCCTGACAGGGCAGGGACAGGAGGTGGCTGAGAGGAAGCTGGCCTAGCCCCTCACCTGGGCTGGGCCCAGGCCCTGGAAAATCCTTCCTACTGCATGGTGGTGAGATTCCTCTCACCTTTCCCAGCCGCAGGAATCATTACCTCCAGAAAGCAGTCGTCTTGGTTGGGGGGAGTTGGGGGTGGGGGGCTTCAGAGGGTGGCAGGCGGGGTGAGGAGGGAAACAGCAGTGAGAGCCCCCACTTGCCAGGCTGTGGCCTTCCGCTATCAAACCCCAATAACAGTTTCAAGAGGCAGGGCTTACAACCCTTCACAGGTGCAGAAACTGAGGCCCAGAAAAAGAAAGTACATTGTCCAAGGTCAAGAGTCCAGACTTGAACTCAGATCCCTCTGCTTCAAAGTCCTGGGTCCTACAGACCCAGGAGAAGGGCCCTCTCTCAGGCCTGACTTCCCTCCTCTCCCAGACAGGGCAGGTTTTGTTATGAGCAAAAGTAGGAGAAACAGATGTGAAAAATGCTTTGTAAACTGTAAGGTGCTAGGCAAACTGGAGAGAATGGAGGCTAATATTAGGCGTGTAGAGGCCATGTGTACAGCCTCCCCAGACTCAGCCTCCCCTCACCACCCCAACCTCCTCGGCCTCCCCAGCCCAGAACCCCCAGACCTCGCAGCCCTACCTTAAGCAGCCGCCCACTGACTGTGCCCAGGAAGACCACTGTGTAGTTGCTGACACTGGCCACGGCCACGGAGGAGAGGCCTGGGGCTCGGAACACGGGCGTGGCCTTCAGGGGCTGCAGGATAGACAGTGGGTGCTGCAGGTGGGCAGCCCCACAATCCAGTTGCTCTGGCTGCAGCTGGAAAAGAAGCAATACGTCAGACCGCTAGAACCTTCTTTGGCTCCCTGCCCACACTGTATATCAGGCCCCAGTATCAGAACTTTAAAGTCCTGCTACTGCTTCACATGCCCAGGTCTGGGCTGAGGCCCAAACGCTAGCAGGACCCTACCCTTGACCATAGACTGACCCCTGACCTCAGCGTTAGTCGCAGAGCTGCCCCAAGGAGATGACGTTTCGGGTAGGGAAGAAGCATACAGGAAAAGCCGTGTGATGGAGGCAAGAAGAGGTGGCAATGGGATGAGGTCAGAAGGCCAGTATGGTGAGGACAGGGTGAGGCCCCCACACCCTCCTGCATGCGGAGCTGCCCCTCCTGGCTGGTCACAGCCGGGCACAGCAGAGGAGCCCACACCAGACCACCTGAGGCTATTCTCTGCTTCAACTTACCTGCTGCTACCAAGAGGTATCCCTCCAGCCTTGGCTGGGTCTCCTCCTCCCAGGTCCCCTGCTCTGACCCCAGCACCACCATGCAATGTCCAGCAGCTCACCAGACCCCAGACTGAGGCCTCCCCCAACCAAGGCCCTCCGTCTCTCCCACAAGCATACATCCCCCTCATTTGCCCACATTACAGACAGACAAACCAAGGCAAGGTGTGTCTAAATGCACAGCCCTGCCATCCACATGGGCCCAGTGCCACCCTGAGTGGCCAGTCAGTCCTCCCACACATGGAGCTAATGACCCTAGTCTCCAATCATTCCCTGGACTTGTTCCCTGCCCTTCCCCGAGTCCTGTTGCTCCTTCCAAAGGTTCCTTCTGCAACTTGCACAAAAGTACAAACCAGGCCTCCAGGAAGCACCTTTGAGAAGATAATCACGCAAATCCACAAGGATGCAGACACAAGGACGGTTTAGAAGAGTAGATGGGGAAAGGACCTCAGCGTCCTGCAGGATTGAGCATGAAGATAACGGCACGTGGCCCAGGAGAGCCACCCCCACCCCTGGGGCCACCACAACTCCGTGTGGATCATGACAGAAAGATCTCTGACTGAGAAAAGTCGCAGGATGTCAGAGGGCCGTTTTGGTAAAGCTGGCACATCCACAGTAATAGTCATGATGGTAAATGTAACAACAGGCTATGCTTGGAGCGCCTGGGTGGCTCAGTCAGATGAGCGTCTATCTTCGACTCAGGTCATGATCCCAGGTCCACGGATATAGCCCACACTGGGCTCCCTGCTCAGTGGGCTCCCCACACTGAGCTCCCAAGGCCTGACAGCAGTGGGGAGTCTGCTTCTCCCTCTCCCTCGGTGTGTTCTCTCTCTCTCTCGCTCTCTCTCAAATTGGTAAATAAATAAATAAAATCTTTACTGAGAACTGACATTGTACCAGGCATCAACTCCCTAAATCCTGGCAGTCCTATGAGGTTCCACGTCATAGACGAGGAAACTGAGGCTCACGGGGGGACAGGGCCTGCTCTAGATCACCAGTTGCAGTGTCATGTCTCTCTGGTTGAAACTGGCAGCATTCTTTAGCCCCACCCTGGGCCCCTGGACACTGGATGTGGGCAGCCAAGGCTCTGAGCCTCGGAAGGTCACCAGAATGTAGCATCAGAACTGGCAGCCTTAGTGTCATTTTTTTTTTTTAAGATTTTATTGATTTATTCATAAGACAGACAGAGAGAGAGAGGCAGACACATAGGCAGAGGGAGAAGCAGGCTCCCCACGGGGAGCCTGATGCAGGACTCGATCCCAGGACCCCAGGATCATGACCTAAGCTGAAGGCAGACGCTCGACCACTGAGCCACCCAGGCGTCCCTGTTGGGTTTTTAAAAATTTCTCATTTATACTTTTTGCAAGCCTAAGTCACTGATGATGTGCCTGTATGGGGTTTGCTCAAAATCTCAGCTAGTTTTCAAAAACAATAAATACCAGGTCCTCCTGTCCTTGGGTGAATAAACACAGTTTCAGGCCCCACAAGCCTCTAGGTGAGGCCTGTATCCCAGGGTGTCCTGGGGGGCTGAGCCCTGAGCCCAGAGTGGGGTGGGGTTGGGGCTACCTCTGGGCCAAAACCCATGAGTGGATAGTGTTCCTCAGAGTGGCTGGGGGTGACCAGGCAAGTCGCCTCACTTCCCTGAGCCTCAGTTTATTGAACCAAGAAGTAGGTGCATCTCTAGCACCTCTGTCACAAGAATCGGGATGAGATCATTCATCAGGGAAGCGCCTGCAGTGTGCGCAGATGCTCCAGAAGTGTTAGCTGACACTACTGCCATCTCAGATGTGACTGTCACTAAAATGATTATTATAAAATGGAATTTGGGACAAATCCTGCCCCTCCTCTAAAGCTTTCCAGCTGGACAGAGCAGGAACCCCTCAAGGCAGCCTCTCACCCAGGAGGCTCTCCCAGCCCCTCTTTTCTGGGCCCCCTCAGATCTCAACATGTCCCCCTGAACACAGCTGCCAAGTGAGCCCTTTAAAAATGCAAAGAGGCCTCCCCTGCTTGAAATCCTCTGATGGTTTGCACAACACTTAGAATAAACACTGAATCCTAAATCCCCCCATCAGGGGCCCTGAGCCCTTCTAAACCCATCCCATACCCTCCTCACCCATGCTTCTCCGCTCATTTCTATTCCTCAAACAGTGGGCCCTACCTCAGGGCCTTTGCTCTTGCTGCTCCCTCTGCTCTGCCTGGAGTGCCATTCCCTGGGCTGTCACATAATTGGCTCCTTCCTGTCCTGCAGCTTCAGATCTACTGTGCCCGACTCCATCCTGTGTGTGTGTCCCCTCCGAGGTCGGGGACAGCTCCCCAGCTACCTCTCCCAGCCCCAGGCCCGCCCCTCAGCAATCCTGCAGCTGCAGCGAAGAAGTGAGGGGGGCTCTCAGCAAGCAGGCAGGAGAGTGGGCATTTGGGCCCAAGGCCTGCCAGGAGGGAAGAAGCTTTTCCTAGGGGTTACATAACTTTTCTTCACTGAATATGGATTACTTGCGTCATGAAATAATAAGCTGCTTTAAAATTAAAATTGTAAACCCTTGCCTGGGGGACACGATTTTCCTCCCTGAGCTCTGGGAGGGGTGAGGTGGGGAGGAGGTTGGAGAGGGATGGGGAGACCCGAGAGGCCCCAGATGACATCCTTTGGGGTTTTCCACCCTGGGCCCTGCAGTGGGGGACCCCAGCCAGCCAGAAAAAGTCAGACGGACAAGGCCCCGAGATGAGGGTGACCTGGGGGCCGGGGCGGCAGAGAGTATGAGGCAGGAGCAAGCCGGGGATCCATCTCTCGCCTGCCCGCCCTGACTTTCACAAGCCATTAATTCTGTACCGAAGGAATTTTCTAAAAAGCCTTTCCTCCAACTTTTTTTTTTCCTTATCCTAAAAATAAAATCTTAAAAAAAAAAAAAAATGTTTAAAGGAGAAGTAACCCCCGTCAGCTGCTCTGAATGATCTGTGCTCTGAGGGGGAAGCTGACTCCCTGACTGCCAGGGGAAATCACAAGGCTGCCAACCAGCTCAAAAGTGGAAGCTGGGACACATGTCCACCGACCAGGCGGGAAACGCCTGCCTGTTGGGGGAGGGGGCTGCAGGCCCTGGAAAGGGGGAGAGCGCCCTTGGGGATGGGGTGGCTGTCCCCAGCGTGGCCTCTGCCAAACTTGGTCTCCAAAGGCAGTAAGAAGAACCTGTCTCCAGCTCCTGGCCATCCTCAGGATCAAGCTTGGCATTCAAGGCCTTTGTGACCTGGCTCCAACTACCCAGGCTTCAAGTCTCTTTTTTCCCTCTGTCCCACCCTCTGCTCTGACCACACCAATCTCTGTAATTCCTTGAATGTGGCCACATTTTCCCACCAGGGCTCCTGATCTTTCATAATGTCGCTCCCTTAGCAGCCAGTGCCCTTCCCACACCCCTGAGCCTTCATACTTCCCCTAGACCATCAGTCCCTGTTGTCTTGACCCATGCTAGTCCCTTTGCCAGACATGTCCCGGCAGTAAGTTTTTCACCAGCTTTCAAGATATGACTCAGAAAAAAAAAAAAAATCTCCCCTCTTCTGTGACAGCACTGTGCTGGTTACCACTTTCATTTATCATGGTAGCATAAACATGAGCTTCTCCAGGGTGGAGACTGTGCTCTAGGGTGAGTGTTTACTAAAGAAAAGAGACTAATTTTGACTAAAGTGTGATTGACTGTATTCAGCTGCTTCTGTTTCACAGACTGAGAGCAAACAGTGCTGTGGCGGGTGCTGGAGAACTAGAGCAACATATAGGCCAACTGTATACCTACTCTGTGTGTGTGTGTGTGTGTGTGTGTGTGTGTGCGCGCGCGCGCACGGCAACATAGGAGAGTCAGGTATTCAGGCCAGGCAGCACCTGGCTGCTACTTTTGGTTTCTCTAAGAACCTCAGTATATCCCTCTCTGAAATGGGAAGAGCAATAGCTGGCTGCAGGTCTCAGCTTTTTTCTGAGAGGAGGACACACCCACCCTCTCCAGCTAGCTCCCTCCTGGGGCCAAAGCTCAGCTCTGCCCACTTTCCCATTAAAACTCTGACATATCGATTTCACTACCAACTGTAATTGTGTTGACTTTCTCTCCCCAGGAAGCCGGTTGGAGCAGGAGCTTCAAGAACCCAGTTTCTCAGGCCTCCACATCCTGCCTGCAAACCCCACCAAACCTCAGCCCCGCTGCAGATGGCACTCCAAGGAGGATGAGGCATCAGTGGAAGGCTGGGTGGCAGCCTGAGAGGCCCAGTGGTTCCATCCCACGTACAGAAGACGCTGGCTGTTGGGGCTCTGTGCTCGGGCACTGAGGGCACTGTCACACCTCAAGTGTTCGTTATCAAACCAAGATCCCAGGAAAGCAGCTTCACTGTGAGTAGCTGGAAGCACACAATCACTTTTGGGTATTAAAAAGTACACCTGGGCCAGAACCAAACCAAGTTCCCTCCTTGTCACCCTTTACAGCTAAAGGGAGCATTTAAAACTATAAAGCACTAAATGCCAACTTGGGATCCTGGAAATGAAAAAGGATCGTGGAGTAAAGTCTGGAGTTCAGTTGAGAGTCAAGTACTAACGCTGGTTTTTTAGTTTTGACAAGTGTACCCCAGGAGTGTAAAACCTTACCGATGGGGAAAATGGGAAGGGTACACCGAAACTGCCTGTACTATCTTTGTGGTTTCCCTGTAAGTCAAAAATTATTCTAAAATAAAAGGTTTATTAAAAAAATAATAGGGGCACCTGGGTGGCTCAGTGGTTGAGCATCTGCCTTTGGCTCAGGGTGTGATCCTGGGGTCTTGGGATCGAGTCCACATCGGGGTCCCCACAGGGAGCCTGCTTCTCTCTCCTCCTGTGTCTCTGTCTCTTTCTGTGTGTGTCTCATGAATAAATACAATCTTAAAAAAAAAAAAAGAGAGAGAGAAGCCCTGAGGTTAAAGGGGGAGCATTCTCAAGGTCACCTGCATGCCACGGGTACTCAGGTGGGGATTTGAAGTCACACCTGTGACTCCAGACCCAAAACCCTCCCTCCCACCTTAAGCTGCCAGAAACTGCAGCTCATGCCCTGTGGCTCCACAGAGCGGACACCTCCACCGAAGATAAACTGAGTCATGGAACGAGCCACGGGCCTACCATGTGGCGGCCCAGGGAGGAAACAGGATGGACCTGGCTCTAAGGGCAACCGGCAATGGCCCCCACATCATGGAGGAAGCTGCCTGCTGCCTGGGAAGGAAATACCAGCACCTCCGGGTGGGTGATCAAGATCCTTACTTCCTGGAGGGGGAGGCAAGCAGGGAGAGAATGTGCAACTGGACCACAGAACAACAGCCAAGGGGCCTGGCTCTGAGCCAGAGGTGAAACCAAGGCACAGAGAGAGGTAGAGGCTTCCTCAAGACACACAGCACCATCACCCCTGGTTGCCTGAATCAGGTAGGGGAAAAGCCGAGAAGTAGCAATGGACATGGCAGCTTGAGTAGACCCTTCCAGAGTTTCAGAGAGGCCTGCCTCTGTTTCCCTGACCCCCCTCTCTGAAGGAGGCGGGTCACTCCACCCCAGGGCACTGCATTCATCCAGGCAAGCTGAGCATCACCTGGAAGAGTTGTGCAAACCAACCAGCCAGACCATCCTGAGCATCATACGTGTGTCTCGCCTCTAGCCACAAACTGGCACCCCAGGCCCTGCCACCAAGCTGGACAGAGTCTGGAGGGAGAGTCCCCAGGCTGAGGTCAGAGGCCCAGCTGGACTGAAGACCTGCTGCATGTAGGCTCGGTGCAGAACTGCCTCATAGCCACACTCTTGTTATGTCCCCATTTTACAGACAGAGAAATCGAGCCTCCGACGTACCAAGTCTTGTGGCTCAACACTCACCATGGGATGCTGCTTCCCATCTGAGCCTCAGTCTCTGCCTCTGTAAAGTGGGAATAATAAAAGCACCCTCCACAGAGGGCTGCGGGGAAGGGCTCAGCTCCCAGCAGCCCTCTATCTGACCACGTTCCCCATCCGCTGTGCGGGTCACTCCCCAGGACAAGCCGCTGCACTGCAGCCACCCTCACCCACAACGGGTGCTGAGAGCTCGGCCGGCCGGGCCCGCTCCGCTCGGGCCTGCCTGGGAACGGCTACCACAGCCGCTGACTCAAGCAGCCATTGTTTTGTTAGCTGGACGTGGCCCCCCCAGACACCCAGCTCCCCCTTCTTGAAGCTGTTTCTCATTCTGGCCCAGCCTGGCCCCATTTCCAGCCCTTCCCCCCTGGGGTCCCAGAGGAGCACAGTGTGGGATGGGCAGCCAGCAACTCTTCCCTGGCCGGGGAAGTCACTCCCTCTCTCCCCGGCCTGCTCCGACGGGGGCGGGGTGGCAGCGTCCTGCGGCTCCCGCCCCTTCTCTCCCTGGAACAGTTTCCGTCCCGGCCTCTTCCCCTAGAGGGGATGTGGGCCAGGAGAAGCTGAGAGCCGCAGCTGCTTCTCTCTCGGGCACATTTGGCCTTCCTCCTCCTGGGGCTAGGGAGCCCTGGAGATTAGAACTCACACCCTCCTCCCCAGCCCCAGGGTGCTGGCCTCCGTCCCAGAGTCATCATCCACCTGGTTGTGGGCACACCCGAGGGGACAGGGCTGGCGTGGAGGCCCCAGCAAACATCTCTGGGCTGGTCCCACGTGCCAGGGACATGGAGGTGCCACATGGGTCCCTCTCTCCAGCTGCCCACGTCCCAGTTCAGAGATCGCCCCCAAGTCAGGAAGGGATCGCTTGGAAATAAGAACAATCCAGTAGCATCAACAACACAATAGTGAGCAGCTACAGTTGGCTCTGTGCCCTGCCTGTACAACCTCATCTAACCCTAGTAAGTTGGTGCTACTTTACAGCAAAGGAAACTGAGGTAGTGACTTGTCCAGGGTCACACAGCCAAAATGGCCAGACACGAGCCTCCAACCTAGGCAGGCTGGCTGCAAAGTCCTTGCCCTTAACCATAGTCCCTCCAGCCGATGCTCTGCTGGGCAGGGCCAATAGCCATGGGGGACCTGGCTGCCGGGAGCAGGGAAGGCCCTGGGTGGCAAGCTGGGGAAATTGAGGCCCACCAAGGAGACGGCCACTTCTGGAGGGCTCATTCACCTCAAAAAGGGATGTGGGGCGGGCCCTGAGAGGGGCATGGGGGCGGAGGTGACCGCAGAGCCCCATTTAGCTCCTTTCCCGGGCCTGGCCTCCACTTCAAGGCCTCTGCCCGCTGCCCCCCCATTATTTACCGATCAGAGCAGAAAGCACTACATGATTAACGCCCCGCTGGGGCCTCGCTGGGCCTCATAATGGAGCTTCGAGCTTCCTCCCTCCTCTAGCGTGTGATTTATCGTGTTTCAGGGTAAAGGATGGCGGCCTGGGAGGGGCCAGCCCCGCTGGCCTGGCGGATCTCGGATCCCGGTGGCATTGAGTGTCAGCGGGAGAGTGGGTGGTGCACGGGCCCATTCAGGCAGCCTGCTGGGTTCGGCTCTGGCCCAAACACAGGCTTTGGAAAGAAAACGGCCACACTCCGAGGGTAGCCAGGATCCAAATTCACGTGGCTGGTGCCAGGAGACTTTCCAGGCCTCTCCCCACGCGGCACCAGCTGGTTTCCATGGCAATCCCCACACCGTTGTCTGAGCTGGAGAGACCCACGGGAGTCACCTGGTCCAGCCACAGTGGGGACTCTGGGAGAGAGCCCTCCTGCTCCTGCCAGCACCTAGCAGGCCTGACGAGGGGCCAGCAGCTATGAAGTCCCTTCTAGACCTGGATCAACTATGTCTCACTCTTCCCCAAAAGCCTTGCTGGCTCCCCGCAGCCCACAGGACAGCATCTAAATCCTTGGCCTGCACCCCAGACCCCACACACTCAGCTTCATCTCTGCCTGCTACCCAAGCCACGTTCCATCCACCACATCTCTGGGCCTTTGCCTCTGCCTAGAGTGCCCTCCCCAGCCCCATCTGCCCAAGTCCCACCCCAACATCCCCCTCCTCCAGGAAGCCTTCCTTGACTCCCTCAGAAGAGGCTGGGCACTGCACAGCCCTGGCTGCGGCATCTCCTCTGGCAGGATCTCCTCCCTGGCTGCCTGGGAGCTCCTGGAGGGTAGGGGCAGAGTCTGATTCATCCCTTTTTTGGGAGCCTCCTATACTGCCACATTCTAGAGAACCCTGCACCAGAAGCAAGGACAGGCAGGAAATGCTTCCTAGGAGGCGCTGGGCTTTGGTGGGTGAAGGCAGAGACAGGTGCAGTCTTGGGGAACAGGAGCCCCACGCCTGGGACCATGCCAGGCCCCGGGGCGCACTGGGAAGCTCCCAGTCCTGCTCACAACACCCCCAGCAGGGCCAGAGCTCCCCTGGGTGTCTGTTTCCTCACCCCTTCCCACCGTGCCTCTGAGAGCCCCTTTGGGTCACACCCCTGCAGTGTCCCAATGTTTTGGGAAGAACCAAAGAGTAAACATGATGAACATGGGCTCTGTAGCCAGACACACACTCCACCTTTTACCCTCTGTGTTGCCCCAGGCAAGTCACTTAACCTCTCTGGCCCTCAGTTTCCCCTTTCTGTAGGGATAAAACTCATCTCATTCCACTTCTGGGGAGATTAAAAGATAGACTACACATAGAGAACTTTGCAATCTGCCTAACACAAAATCAACTCCCAAGAGACAGCAGCATTAATAGTAATAAGACAGATACTGATGGAAGCCCTTCTCCGACAGAGTGCTTCCCTGCCACTCCCACAGCCCGACGCAGACTGGAAAACTGAGGTCCAGAAAGGAGATGGGACCCCACATCACCCGGGGCGCAGGCCCTCATGCTCCTCTTCCACACACATCCTGACTGTTCTCCCTCCAGCAACCAGAGCTCAGAACTCGGCCTGTTTCCTTAATCTCCATGAAAACCAGCAGCCGCGGGCCAGCAAATCTGACCCTTGCAGCGTGTTTCTGCAGGGGCTGATGCTGACTCACACAGCCTCTGCCAAACACCAGGCTGCTCCGTTCTTCCCTGTGCTGACCCCATTTTGCAGAAGGGAAGAAGGAGGACCAGAGAAGGGAAGTGACTTGCCCGAGGCCATAGCTAGGAAGGTACAGAGCCAGGACTTGAATCCAGGGAATCGGTGCCAGGGCCCAGCATGCATGTACCCCCTGGTCCTGCCTGGGTGTGGCAGGTCCTAACTGTGGGTATTGCTAAGGCCAGGCTGATCCCCCATCCACTCCCTGAACAAACCCTGGATGGTGCCATATTGCCCCGGAGGGGAGGCAGCCTCCCAGCCCCAGTACCCGGCCAGCACTGGTCTAGTGTTGAAGAAGATCTGTCAAGTCATCATTCAAACTGACCACATCCGTCACTTGCACACTCAAAGGGCCAGGAAGCTCACTCCTTTCAGAGTCATCGGATCACACATATTTTTAGAAATGAATGCACCTAGTGGTTCCCGGCCTTCCCACTTCCTCAGAAGGCCTGTTCAGCCCCAGCCTTGACAGATGGCCTGGCCAGGCTCCCCCTACTCTGGAACTGAGTCACTGCCCCATCAGCTCCCAGTTTCCATCCGGGGCCTGCGTGGAGGTGCTATCACAGAAGAGGGTTTTGTACAAAGGGCCCGGCCCAAGTCTCCATGGAACAGGGCTACTGCAGAACTCCCAGCTGAGAGCTCACAGAGAATGCTAGCCGTCATCCACCATGGATTCTGGGGCCAGAGAGCCAGTCTGCAGGTCCCCATTCCTGCTAATCAGCCATGTGACCCCAGGCCTCAGTTTCTCCATCTGTAAGCTGGGGATAACAGCACTTCCTGCCTCACGGTGGGGGGCTGTGATATCAGGCACACGGGTGCTCGTGAAGGGCCGCCGCAGTGACGCTGCTCAGAACCGGGAGCTCAGCCCCGGAGAGCTGACAGGGCACCCACCCTGCACACACCCCGCAGGCCTTCCAGGTACCTGGCACCTGCCCAGTCGATGGCAGTGAAAACATGCCCACTCTCCAGGTCAGCCTCTGCCTTCCTGCCCCCGAGCTCACTCAGCTGGGGCAGCCCCGGACACACCCTTGCCTTACCCCTCTGTCGTCTTGCCCACCCAAGTCACTTTTAGGATCTGGTGTGATTCCATCTCCTCTGAGGGCCTGAACTCCCTTCCTCTGAGCACTCCCTGCTCTGCTGGCTGTTTCACACATGCCGAGCACACTCTTCTCAGATGCAGTTTCTCCCTCCTGTTACTAATACCTCCAACTGCCATTTCCTGGGCACCGCATGTGAGATTCAATCTGCCCACATCCTCAGAGGAAGACACTGTCCCACTTTACAATGAGGAAGCAGAGGCCCAGAGGAGGGTACATGATTCGCCCTGGCCACACGGCATATAGGCAAGAGAATGGGACTCAACATCTCGTACCTGGGAGTCAGGACTGCGGACATTCCCAGGATGGGCCGGGATATTGGATTATTAGCCATCACCTGGCCCAAGGCCTGTCTATCTCTCTAGGCTAAACGGTCACCCTGGCCAACCCTACTGGAATCCCCTAAGTCCCACCAAGTGTCCGCTTGTACCCTTGGCCACAGGAAGCTCACTCCCAGCCCCCAGTGCAACTCCAAATGTAAAGCCCATTTTGGAAGCTCTGTCTCCCTCCACCTCCACCCAGGATTTCAGCCCCTAAATTGGTTCAGAAAACGCCTTCTTGACGATGAGCGCCCACCCACCGCATGCCAGTTTAAAACAGCCTGAGGGTTTTTTTTCCACCTTTACTATAAAAAGACACCTTGAAAATGCAGCATTGGCATTTCCCTGTTGGTTTTCCTTTTGACTTAAAAAAACAAATATCACGGTCACTCAACGGTTGAGAGGAAAGATTTGGGGAAGGGAGTTAGACTCAGCCTGCCCTCACCTTGCTGGGTAACCCTGTGCCTCAGTTTCCCCATCAATAGCGCATAGCAACTTGCCAACTTGCTTTCACCTCAAATCTAAATTGAGGAAAGGGATCCAAGCTATGTGCAATGGAGGATAATTTTCACACTCACTTTCTCATAATTGTGCCACCACCCCAACTATGCCAAAAACAACCAGGGACAAAGTCGGGGCCTTCCGAAGCCTGGCGGGGTGGACACATTTCTCTGTTTCTGACCTCACACCTGGGCAGCTCCTCCCTTCTCCGGCAGACTCCTGGGTAGAAGGTGGCAGCAGAGGCTAAGACTTCGTTGTCAGACAACGAAGTGGCAGACAGCAGAGGACAAAGTCGACCAGGTGAGGATCTGGAAAGTCTGAAATCACCCTGACTGAGGGGCTGGGCTTCCAGAGGACCACCCAAGCCACCTCGCTTGGAGGTCAGCTGTCCCTAGAGAACAGATGGAAGGGCAGGGTCCTATGTCCTGCACTGAGACCACCCGGTGCTAGAGAAGTCAGGTCAGGTGGCTCTGGGAGAGAAAGGGAATCCAGGCACCTGGAACTCCCCAACACCCCCAAACCAAATTCATCCTCTCCCAGAGGCACCACACCATGTGCCCTATTCTGACAGCACCAACTTCCATCCCAATGCTAGACCCGACTGTTTAGCTTCCATCTCCACCCTGTCCATCTTCACCTCTGGATGTCCTGTCCTGAACCCACTGCTTCCCTCTATGCCCTTGGACCCCAGGCCCTTAGCATCCCCCAAGAACAAGGCCTGACCCACTGCCTCCACCACAGTGCCCAGCACCTACCATGGGGCCTGGCGCATAGTAGATGCTCAAGAAATATCTGCCAGTGAGTGAATGAATCTCTTGCCGGGAAGATAGCACCAGCCCTCCAACTACTCTCCCTGCCTCTTAACTGCCCTCTCACCAGCCACCTAGGCACTTTCTGAAATAATTCTATTAAAAATAATCATAGTGTAGTTGACCCTGGAACAATGCAAGTTTGAACTGTGTGGATCCACTTATATAGGAATTTTTTACAGGACAGCACTGTAAGTGTATTTTCCCTTTGTTCTGATTTTCTTCATAATGTTTTCTTTTTCCCAGCTGACTTTAAGAATACAGCATACAACACACATAACATAAGAAATATACATCAATCACTACTTACGTTACTGGTAAGGCTCCCAGTCAACGGGAGGCTCTTAGTAGTTATGTTTCGGGGAAGTCAGTTTCAGGTCAGTGCTGCTGGGCCACATCTCCCAGATATGTCCAAGGCCACAGAGTCTGGGCTTCTAGTGTAGCCTTGGGTGGGTGGGGGCACGGTTATTCCTGCTCTTCTCTGTGGCCAGGTCCTCAGTTACAGGCTCAGAATTTGGGTTCAGATGTTAAATGCAGATTTTTCACCATGCGGGGGGTCAATACCCCTAACCCCCGAATTGTTCAAGGGTCAGCTGTGATTGCAAACATGTGCGCCAGGCAGTCTACTAAGAACTTTACAGGTATTCTCTCCTTTAACCTCACAGCAGTCCTATAAGTTAAGTACCTTATTATCACTCCCATTCTACGGAAGAAGAAAGTGAAATGCTCACATCACTCCTCTGGCTAAGACCCTTCGTGGCTCCCATATCCCCAGGATACAGTCCCAAATCCACAATGAGGCCTCCCTGCAAGTGCAGGCCCTGCCCCACTCTCCCAGTCTCTCTCTCACATTCTCCCCATGCCCCCCACCACAGGGACCACCTTCAATTGCTCTGTTGGCCACTTTGCTGTCTCCTACCTCCAGGCCCTGGCACAGGCTGTTCCCTCGGCCAAGACCCTTTTGTCTTCTTGTGGCAGTTTTGTGTGGCTAACCCCAGCTCATCCATCTACCTCCACATTGACAGCACCTTCCCCAGAAGCTGTGATGTCCCCTCTTGGGGCTCCCTCTGTCCATGGTCTCCAATTACCTGCTCGCGGCCCCCTGGTCTCTAAGGGCCTGGCCATGTGTCCATCCTCTGCTCACTTGCATCGGCCACAAGAAAAGAAACTGAGTCACCACTGGTCACCAGCACACAGCATCAGGCTGGAGCACACAGTAGGGGCTTAGGAAATGTCTACTGAGGCCTCCATCTGGGGCTAGAGGTGGGAAGTGGTGGGAGTATTTACTGCTGCAGAACAAGCCAAAAGAGGTCAGAGCTGTCCGGGGCCAAGCCCAGACCCGTGCTAATAGGGCCCCTGGGGTAAAAACAGGAACAGCAGGCAGCTACCAGGTGCTTCCTGCATGCCAGGTACCACACACTCCACATTACCTCATTCATTTCGTCCTTAAAGCCATCCCTGGAGATTTGTTTTTATTGTCCCCATTCTACAGAGGAGAAAACTGAGGCTCAAAGAGGTTAAGTCACGTGCCAAGGTCACACAGCTGGGAAGTGACACAGTAGGATATGAATCCAGGGTACAAAGCCCAAATTCTGAGCCTGTAACTGGGGACCTGGCCACAGAGAAGAGCAGGAATAACCGTGCCCCAACCCACCCAAGGCTACACTAGAAGCCCAGACTCTGTGGCCTTGGACGTATCTGGGAGATGTGGCTGCACTGACCTGTGTCCACAACTGGGCATGGGGAAGGGGGGGAGGGGTGTGGAGGTCACAGGGAGAATGGCTGAGAAGGACCAGAAATC
The DNA here is from genome assembly GCF_018345385.1 of Vulpes lagopus. NCBI lineage: Eukaryota > Metazoa > Chordata > Mammalia > Carnivora > Canidae > Vulpes > Vulpes lagopus. The sequence goes on from NC_054830.1 coordinate 52,677,145, forward strand.
ACCTTGAGCTAGGGAGAAGGCCCATGGCCACTCTGTCCCTGGGCCTGTGTCCCTGGAGAGGCCCTGCCCCTCTAAGGAGAAGAAAGCCCCAGCCCCCTTCAGCAGAGTGAGTCACTGCACCAGGCCAGGCTGGGGACCGTGGGAACCAGGCCGGTTCCTGCCAGAGGGGGAGGGGGATACTGCAGTGGCCGCCTGAGGAATCCCATGGATCAACCCACAGCAAGGGCCTGGATGGACACACAGGCTCTAGAAAGGCCAAAGGAAGGCCCAGCAGCTGGCCTGACCTCAGCCTTGACCACCACAGTAGGGTCTTCCCTCCATAGAACAGGGATCAACTCCCCCCACCCACTCACCTCCTCTGGCCCTGAGAGCTTGTACCCACGAACACACCCCTCTGGGGGATGTGGCTCTGAGGGGCGGAATGGTAGATGTCCCAATCACAGCGCTGGGCAGCCAGCCCCAACCTGGCCAGCCCCTGTGGGTGGCAATCTGCCCCGCTCACCCACCGTGACCTTTATTTTCAGGGCGGCCAGCCAGCTGATGGTGGGCAGCCGTGGGAGCCCGAAAGCAGGAGAAGGGATCTGTGTTTTCTCAAAGCCCCAGTGTTGGGCACACCCACAAGGGAATAATTAGTCTCATGAGATTCTTGCCACAGCCTGAAGACCACGCAGAGGGATGGGGCGGAGCCATGGGGGGCCTTTTGCTGAGGGCCTCAGCATTTTGCTGAGGGAGAAACTGAGGCTTCCTAGGGGAATGGTAAAGCCTGGGGTTGAAATGGACTCCCCAGATTGCACAAGGATGCACAGTGTAGAAAAGGCACAGGGTTCCACGTCTCAGGGCCCCCCTGAAGAAGTGACCCCTTGCTAGTGGGCTTTCTTGAGGGGACCTGCACAAAATTCCCTTCTATACTTGTGCCATGTCCCCCGCAAGGTCAACACACACAGTGATTCCCCAGCCTGGTGCCCTCACCTCTGTCCAAGGCAGTTCTAGCAGCCTGGGCCCCATTCCCACCCAGCTGCTTTGCTAGTGGCACCTGGCCCCTCCTCACTCCCTCCTGAGCCCCTGGCCCTCTCCTACCCCCTGAACACCCCAGTGCTGCACACAGTCCTATTCACCTCCCTCTACTCTCCTGTCCCTACACCAGCCACCTGAGACTCCTCCAACACAGTTGCACATGCACATACACACACACACACACACACACACACACACGCACTCTGAACGAAGTGTCCACAAGACAGCAAAGGATCAGGGGTATTAAGAACCCAGATGGGGCCATAACGGCCTGGATTCGAACCCTGCCTCTGCTGGTTCCCAGCTGTGTGATCTTGAGCAAGTTGTTTAACCTCTCTGTTCCTCAGTTTCCTCATCTGTAAACTGGAGATGAGAGTAGAGCCTACCTCAGAGGGTTGTTGTGAGGACCAAGACAGTTGATGCACTCAGTAGGCATTTCACAAGTTTCGTTGGTTGGCCCACAGCCCCCATGCCCGGCACCTGCTAAGGGCTCAGTATACAGACGTTGAATGAGCGAATAAAAGTTGGCCTCAGAACACACCTGCTTGCCAACCAGCGGCCTCCCCAGAGTACCTACCGGTTCCTGACACCTGTGTTCCCTGCCACACCCATTCCACTGCACACCCAGGCCCACCTTGCTGCCCCAGTGTGCGACACTTTTACCTGCCCTCACTCCTGCATGACCAGGGTCTGGCACACACATCCCTGTCACTCCCTCCTTGCTGCCCGTCACACATGTCTGCAGAGCCCTGGCGCACACCTGCATGCCTCCCTGCACACCTGCCGAGCCCAAGCGCACATCTGCCGACTCCCAGGGCGGCTCTGATAGGCTCACACGGCCACACCTTTGGTTAGACGTGCGCTTGCTTGCTCTGCACTCAGTACACACCTAGGACCACCACGTGCACACCTGGGCTACATATGCACCTTTGGGTCTCTCCAGCGCAGATCTGCAGCCTCGACGCCTCCCGCACACCTGGTTCCGCTCGCCCGCAAGCCGGGCGCTCTCTAGAAGGCCCGCAGGCGCGCCCCCGTAGCGCCCCCACCCTGGCTGACACCTAGGTCCCGGGAAGTGCACCTGGGGCCCGGAGCACGCACAGCTGGGCACCCCCCTCACCTCCGTGTCCCGCCGGGGACCGCACGCCGCCCCTCCCGGCCCCCGGCGGGTCGGCCCCGTCGGCGTACCTGGATGTTGCGCTTGCGCTCGCAGGCCGGCCCGGTGCCCTGCACCACGCTGTCCAGCACGGCCACCACGTCCGGCGCCGGCTCCACGAAGCAGGCGTTGCGCGCGGCGCGGATGGCGGCTTGCACGTCGGCGAAGCGGAAGGCGCACAGCGCGGCCGGGGCGGCGCGGGCGGCGGGCGAGCCCTGCGGCCGCTCGAAGACGGCGAAGAGCAGCTCGCGCGCGGGGAAGACGGACACCAGGCGGCTGTAGAGGTCGCCGCGGCCCGCGCCGCCCGCGCACTGCAAGCCCAGCTGGATGTAGGACTCGGTGAGCTTCTTGGCGTCGCCGCCCGCGCCGCGGGGCAGGCAGATGCGCGCCAGCAGGCTCCGCGCCTGGCTGTCCTTGTCGCCCGCGCGCGCCTCGCTGTTGAGCGCCAGGTACGCGTAGGACGGGGCGCCCCGCGGCGGGTCGGGCGGGTGCAGGAAGGCGCGCACGAAGCCCAGCTTGTGCTGCTCCTTGGCGCCCTGCTTGATCTTGAGGATGTTGTCGTCGGAGGGGTTGAGGTCGAAGGTGAAGAGCTTGGCCGGGTCGCCGCGCGCGTCCAGCGAGCGGATGGCGATCTCGGGCGTGTTCTCGAAGCGGTGGTCCTCCAGGCTGCGGTTGCGCGGGAAGAAGGCGCTGCCGTAGCCGGTGTACGTGGCGCCCACGAGCAGGCGGCTGCCCCCGGCGCCGGCGGCCGGCGGCAGCACGAGCCCCACGGTGGACGCGTTCGGGTGGTTGGCCGCCACGTTGAGCATGCTGGGGAACACGGCGACGGGCGCGGCGGGCGGCGCGGCGGGCGGGAAGCGCACGGCCACGGCCGAGATGTTGCCCCGGCGCCGCAGCTGGCAGAAGCCCTGGTAGATGGAGCCGCAGGCCACCACCAGCCCCTGGCCCGGGTCCAGCTGCAGGATCTTGTTGTAGTTGTCGGTGAGGCGCCGCGGGTGCTCGCACGAGGCCTGGGGCAGCTGCGGGGCGTGACACAGCGGGCTGTCGGCCACCGGGCCCACGGCCGCCTCGGCCTCCAGGCTCAGGTTGGCGCCCGACAGCTGGTACAGGCGGTTGACGGCCGCCAGGTACACGGTGCCCGCCGCGCCGTCCAGGGCGAAGTTGTTGGTGGGCGTGGGCGAGGGGAAGCGGCGCTGGACCTCCAGGGCGCCGGCCCGCGCCGCCCCCAGCAGCAGCAGCAGCGGCGGCAGCAGCGGGCACGGCCGGGGGGCCCGGGCGCTACGGGGTGCGCCGCCCGCGGCGCGACGAGCCATCCGGGCGTGCGCGGGCTGCGCGGCGCGGCGAGTGCATGGGGCGCGGCGCGGCCGGGAGCCGGAGCCCGGAGGCGGCGGGAGGCGGCGGGAGGCGGGGGGCGGGCCCGGGCCGCGAGGCGCTTCCTGCCCGCGCCAGCGGCCCCCGGCCCCGGCGCCCCGGCCCCGGCTCAGCCGCGCGGCGCAGCCCGGGGGCGGGGCGGGGGCGGCTCCGCGGCGGACACGCCCTCGCCCCCGCCCCCGCCCCCGCCCCCGCCCCGCCGCGCCCCGCCCGGCCGCGCCCCGCCCCCGCCCCCGCCCGCGGCCCCGCCCCCCGCGGCCCCCGCCCCCGCCCCCGCCCCCGCGGGCCCCGCCCGGCCGTAGACGGGGAGGCCGCCCCGCGCGCCCCAGGCCCTCCCGCGCGGCGCCCGCTGCCCGGGGCTCCCTGCCCGGCGCTGCCTCCGCTTCCGTCGCTCGTTCCTCCCCTCGGCCGCTCGGCCTTGTTTCCCTTTTTCTTCCTCCCCTTCTCCCCGGTCTCGGTCCCCGTCTCCCTCCGTTCTCCCCGCCCGACCCCTCAGAGCCCCCCAACTCCCCGCCGTTCCTCGGCCTCGGGCTCTTCTCTGTCCGCCTCCCCTTGCCCCATCAGCCCTCTTACCACCGCCCGTCCCCCTCTGCCTTCTGCTCCCTGCCCCTGTGTCGCCCTCCGTGGGCTCCCCGTCGCCCGTGCCCTCGGCCCCTCTCTGTCGCCCCCGGTCTCTCCCTCTCCGCTCTCACACTTACAGGCTCCCCCCCCCCGCCCCCGACACTGCTGTCCCGGGACCCCGGACCCCGGACCCCGGACCCCGGACCCCGGACCCCGGACACCGTCCAGGCCTCGCTGGCCCGCTGGGCACAGGGCGCCTCCTCAGACTCCATGATCTGCCCCCTAAACCTCGGCCCCAGAAGGGAGGTTTTTACAACGGTCAGGGACAGAGGGACAAAAGCTCAAGGGTCAGGCATATAAATTAGGAAAACATGGAGAGGGGAACTATTTCAGGCATGTGCCAAGCCCCGGAGCAGGCCCGGCTGGGAAGGCGACACACAGAGTGACAGGCTTTGGCCCCGGGGGAGTAGGGAGTGGCCTCGGGTGGCCCACCCGTTCCTCTGTGGAGACCCAGCTCTGTGGGCTGCTGCCCTTCTACCCACTACATCTTGCCAGGCCCTTCCCCTTACTCAGGATTCTGGAATCACCTAAAATCCTCCCAGACTTAGTGGGTGGAAGATCAGCCACCAGTGGGCTGGCACTTGGACCCACTTCTCCTTTCTTCAGACCTTTCTTCTTTCACCTGGAGCAGGTAGGCCTTGGGGGTCCGAGGCAGCCACCGTGATTCCAAGGTCACAGAGCCCGGAGGAGAGACATACACAGCATCTGGCCCCGGTGCCCAAGCAGGCTTGCCCCTGCCAGGCACTGTGCCAAGTACTTGACTTGTACTGACTCACTTAATCCTCACAGATGCCTTCCGAGGCTGGTGCCCTGATTATCCCACCTTACAGATTTGGCACCTGAGGCCCCAGAAGCAAGAGGACTGGCCCAAGAAGTCTGTTGGCTCGGAGCCTCACCCCAGATCTCTCCGCGCCCCACACCAGCTCTGGTCACTCAGAATCAGGGGGCTCCCATCAGGGGCTTCCACGTGGCGCCCAGGACGGAGGGTTTCTCTGTGCCCCAAAGGGTAGGCGGGAAAGGCCAGGCCTCTAGCTGTCCCCCACTTCCCTCTTTCCAACACCCTGGACTCCTGCCTTTCCCCCTCGGTGGCCCCCTCCAGCCACTGCTATGACAGCCAGGAGTGTTCAACGGCAGGAAGTCAGAGGCTCCGTTTCTGTTAGCCTGTGCCCCCCTGGGCTCAAGGCCGCTCAAGGGGCAGCTCAATAGGATGCCCTCACCTCCATCTTTGGATGCAGAGGGCTCATGCTGTGCCGCCTGTGGGAGTGGACTGGGGAGCCCCACAGGGGTACCCAGCCGCTCGCTGTAACCCCCTCCCCTCCTCGGAGCCCTCCCCAGCACTCCATCTGTCGGCCTCCCTCCTGCTCTTATCTTTCCCTAGCCTTCCCCACCCCATCTCTGTTTTTGTGTCTTCTTGCTCTTCCTGGTTACTCTCCCTCTTTGTCTCTCTCCCCCAGTCCCTCCCCACCCTCCTCTCTTTCCCCTCTGTCTCTTTGTGTGCGTATCTCTGTGTCTCTCTGTGTGTCTCTCTCTGTCTCCTTCCCTATCTCCCAGCCGTCTCTCCCTCTCTCGCCCCTCCTAGCTTCCTTCCTGTCTCCGGGCTCATCTTGCTGCATCCTGCAGCTCCCCCCACTGAGCCTCAAGGAAAATGCTCTATGTTGTCACAGCTCCACCTGGCGCGCATGGTTCCTGGCACTTGGGACACAAACTACCTGTGAAGCTGAGCAATGGGCGCTCAGGAGCCACCCCGGGCTGGGGGCAGGCAGGTGAGATTAGACTGCAGAGGGCATGGACACAGGCTGGGTCCAGGTGTCCTCTCAAAGTGCTGTGTTGACTAGGGCAAGGCACTTGTCTCTCTGAGCCTCAGTTTCCTTGTCTGTAAAGCAAAACAATCATAATAGCACCCAGGCCCCTGGGAGGTTGTGAGATGTAAGCAACATAACTACCAGAAAGTACAGCGCCAGCTACATGACAGGCTGGCACTGGTAGGAAGTCCGAGTCTTCCTGGGCAAAGGGCAGTGTCTCCTCCCAACACACCCTGCCCCCGGCATTGAGCAATGGCCCCACAGGACCCCCCCACCCCAACACACACAAACTTCTTGCCTTGGGTTCCATGGCAGCTGATGCAGCCACTGCCCACCCAAGGCTGAGTGTTGTACCCAGCACTGCCCTTGCAAGGTCCCGAGCTGTCCTCACGGCCAGCTGACAAGGCCAGGGTCATCGAGCCCATGTCACAGATGGAGGAACTGAGGATATCGGCAAGGTGAGAATTTGAGCCCAGATCTGTGTCCAGATAATGTATTTACTCCCCTTCGCCCATTAGCTGGGAGCTGCTTTGGATCAGCATGGGTTACACGGCTGCCACCCTGTACCCCTACCTGGGCAGAAGGGGTGCTGATAATTCATGGTGGGAGGAAGGAAGGAACAAGTAAAAGAACCCACATCTCCCTGACCTTGCTAAGAAGCAGGAGAGGTATCCTCCCAGCAGGGATTAGAGAGGAAACCAAAGGGAGATGGACAGAACCCAGGAAGGTGGTTCAGTTGACACCCAGCTTTAACTATGAATTAACTAACCCGGACTAACCAACTGACTACCACCTAATCCTGAATCACACTGACTCAGGCCCTTTGCAATTTTTGTTCAAGACTTCTGATCAGGGGATCCCTGGGTGGCACAGCAGTTTGGCGCCTGCCTTTGGCCCAGGGCGCAATCCTGGTGACCCGGGATCGAGTCCCACATCAGGCTCCCGGTGCATGGAGCCTGCTTTTCCCCTCTGCCTGTGTCTCTGCCTCTCTCTCTCTCTCTCTCTGTGACTATCATAAATAAATAAAAATTAAAAAAAAAAAGACTTCTGATCATATCAAGGAGAAGATCTCCTTTTGGGGCTAATGTGCCTTTAATACATCTCTAACATTTGTCACTGTCCATTTTTAATAGAGAAAAGGTCTTCCACTTAGTGCTGTTGACATCAGAATTCTAGAATTTACTTTAATTTAAAGTTATGTTCTGGTTTTGGCAAGTGATGCTGGTTTCCAAGTATAATAATGATGTAAAAAGCTTGCTTGATAAATGCATGCATTGAAGTTTTTTAAAATGATGTGCGTTAAAGACAAATACGGAGTAAGCTGTAATCCATAGGGTATGACACACCAGACATGTAGGCAACACAGGTTCAATCCAGGACCTTTTTAGATGTGGACACGGCGGCCCAGGCCCAGGGTAGGGGCGTGTCCTTGTCTGGATACCCCTTGGTCGCTGGCCAGGCTGGCCCACAGATGGCAGGTCTGGGCTTTCACCCCCACCCCGGGTGGGGGCTTCCCCATCCTGCCCTGTCTATCCTCAGCAGAGCCATGAGGAGGAGGAGGAGGAAATGTTTTTCTTCTTCAATTGGAAAAAATAACAGTGGGGCCAGGGCTGTACTGGGAGGGGTGCCTCCTGCCCCTCTGTCCCTTGGGCCTGACCTAAGAGAATGCTTTCCCTGCAGGAAATGCTCCTGACACGCTGACTGCCCCGAGCATGTATTTGGTGACAGGAAGGTGCTGGAAGCAGAATCCTCTGGGAGAGCACAGCACCCCCAGCAAGGGCCTAGACTGTGCCAGGAGCTATCACTGCTGCTTCTAGGGACCTTTACCCAACTTGGTTCCTCCTGAAAGGAAGAGGTTGGTTTTATGATACCTGTTTTACAGATGGGGACACTGAGGGTCAGGAGGGTGCCAGCACTTGTCTATAGCTGTACAGCCTCCTGGCCTCCAAACCCTAGTTTTGGCCATTGCATCCCTCTACCCCCTGCCTTGGAGCTGAGAGACCTGAGGTCCAGGGCCACCTCAGCCCCTAACCACCTATGTGACCTTGGTGGCTCCGCCTTGCTTTGAGCCTCAGTCTCCTTATCTGGAGAAGGCGAATATAATCCATCTCACCAAGACTGCTGTGAGGATAGAAAAACATAGACGTGTCGTTTGCCTAGCATGTCAGGAAGTATGATATCCGTTGCCTTTCCTGCTCTGAAACATGGGGTCCTCTCCCTCAGACTCCTCAAACTGATCATCTGTCCTCGACTCAGGAAAGCCCCACCAGACCCAGAAAATATCATTCCCATAGCAATTGCCACTGAGGTGTGTCTTGCTGGTGCCATTAAGGGCTCAGATTCACGAGATCACCTCCTTTAATTAACGCTCCACTGGGTCTCCCTCCCACTCATTAACATGGAAGCCAAGGTTCAGAGAGGTCTAGAGGCCTGCCTGAGGTCACACAGCAAATAGATGGTCCAGAGTGACTCCTATCCCCTCCCTTGCTAGCCTCACCCCTTCGCACTAGGTCTCCTGTCATTGCTATCATGTCCTACTGGAGTTGCCCAGGATGGGCCAGGGTGACCCTAGAGTGGCCTCGCTGACAAGAGACACAGTACCCATCACACTAATGTGTTTAAATTACAGACAATTGGTGCTGCTGGTGTGGCTCCGATGATGCTACCATAGTGCAGACGCCATGGAAAACTAGGGGGTTCTAGCCCCCTTTAGAGTTCTGGAGTATACCTTCCTCAGCCTCCATTGGATGTTGCCCTGGGAGTAGGGTGGGGAGGGTGACCCAGAAAGTCTGGTTTCAGGGCTTAGGAGGGGTGGCCTGCCCTTGCCTGTGACAATGCGCCCCTGGTCATTGCTCTGTCTTTGTCTCCTCATAAGGCTGGAGGAAATGGTTCTCATTCCTGTGTGTGAGAGATGCCCTCTCTCAACTCCAGGCACATGCTTGCCCTCTGTGGAGCGGACACGGCAGGCTGGGGTGGGGACCCGGGGCCCCCATGCACCCATCCTGGGCGCCTGGCCTGACAAGCCCCCGCGTGGCCCCTTTGTGCTCTGTGAATCGGATAATGGGCGGCATTCTCAGACGTCCAGTCATGGCTCTAGGCCCGTGAAAGGACCCGGCAGCTCCACACTGAGGCCTCTGTCCAGCAGCAGCCAGGGAGGGGCAGGCCGCCCCAGGGGTCCCCACCCACATTCCCAGGCTGCAGCCATCTCCAGAGGACAGCCACCCGGGGCAGGGCCGACTGGGGTCAGGTGATCCCTGAGCAGCCGGCAGGTGCTCCATGAATGTCTCTGACGCCAGGAGCCAAGGGCGGGTAGGGAAAGCCCAGAGCTAGGAGGATGGGGAGTCACATGGGCGGGGCACCTCCTGTACCCTAGACATTTCCCAGCCAGTCCTTGCAAGATCCCCACAGGCCTGTCTTGTTGATCCCATTTAATGGATGAGTAAACTGAGGCTTAGGGAAGCAAGCCGATAGCTCTGGATTTGAACCCAGGTCTGTCTGACCACGCTCATTCCGGCAGAGGTTGAGTAAGTACCTACTGCATGCCCTGGGAGCATGGCAGTGCCTGTGTCCTTAGGCAGCAGGGCTGAGGGGATCCATAGAGGACATTGGAACAACAGGCCCATGTGAGCAAAGCAAGGCCGGCTTCCCAGGGGAAGTGGCACCTGAGCCAGGTCTAGGGAGCGCTCACACAATTACTGAGTATCCAACATGAACTTCATCTCATCCCTTCCTGCTGCAGGGACTGTGGAGCCCAGGTAAAGAGGGGGAAACGGAGGCTCAGAGAGGGCGAGTGACTGACTCTGGGCCACCAAGGTGCTCACGGTACAGTTGGGACTTTCATCCAGGTTTGGCTGTTCCCTCTTCTCCAGGAGGGGGCCCAGTGACGATGCAGGGGAACCCCAGTCAAGGCTGTGGAGTTGTCACCCTGTAGTCCTGGCACCTGGGTTCAGATCCCTACTCTCTGCTTCCTATCGATGTGATCCAGGGTGAGTCCCTTCCCCTCTCTGGGTCTCTGTTTTCATACCTCTCCTGGCCCTGGGGATCGAATGAGATAATCCCTAGACAGTGTGTAGCCAGTACCCGGCCCTCAGTAAATAATCAGTGACGTTTATTATTAAATATATTGATGGTAAGGTGTTGTGCCCACAATTCCTCCAACTCTGACTTCTGGAAAGTCCTGCCTTCGCCCTGCCCTAGGGCTGGGGGGAGCTCAGAGCTGGCTTGAGTTTTGTTTTTTTTTTTTTTTTTTTTTTTTTTTTTTTTTTTTTTTTTTTTTTTTGGCTTGAGTTTTTGTCGGATGCCCACTTCTCGCTGTCCTGCCTCCTCTCACCTGCAGCCAGGGTCCCATCTTGAGACCCTTTTGCTCCCTCTCAGACCACACCCTCCTCTGGGCCTCATTTCCCCTTCTGTACATCGGGGTGATACACCTTGTGCCCTCCACAGAGCTGGCCAGTGGTGTTCAGTCTCTGCTCAGGGTGGGAGCTGGGTCTTTCCTCAGTGGCTCCCTGGAATCTAGTGTGCCTCCAGACCCCTCACCCCCCCCCCCCCCCCCGTGCCCCCTACCCCTCCCCTCACTCAGCAAGTGTGTGGGAGATAACAAAATAATAATTACCATTTCCATAGCCTGACCCTGGCTGGGCCGAGTTCTAGGCACTTTGCATCTATTACTCTACTGAAACCTTACAACAGCCCTTCAAAGAAGCTGCCATTATCATACCCATCTATTGGTGGGGAAACTGAGGCACAAGGCCATGCAGTGACTTGCCTGAGGTCACAAGCCGGCATCTGGAGCCTGGATTCCAGAGTCCTTGTTTGTAATAGCACAAGATATATGGGAAAGGCTGGCATGGATGAGCAGGGCCCAGGTCTTACTGGCCCTGTGGCCTATACAAGTCTGTAAAGAGAGAGTCCAGAGAAAATGTGTTTCCTGTCTTGTTTTCTGGGTGGACTTTTCTGCATCCCTCAAAACCCAGCCCAAATGTCACCTGTCCTGGGAAGTCCTCCCCAGTGAACTCCAGGCCTGCTCTAAATGACCCTTCTGAGTAGGCTCCCTTGAGCCCTGAAGCAGTGCTAGAAGCCGCTCCTATCAAATCGGTTACCCCATAGTATGAGGGCATGGTCTTCCCCAGTGAGCCGAGTGATCCCCTGGACCTTCCAGGGTGAGACACACAGTCACTATGTTGGGATGGCTGGCGGGCTGTATCACCACCCCAGGACATCTGCCAAGCAGAATCAGAATCATGTTTTTTGTTGGAGGTCTCCTCCCTGGGCCTCACTGGTCAGACCCTGCCAAAGCTGCCTCCTGACCCCTCTTTGTCCATGTGGCTATGCTGACCAGCCACCTTCTCGAGACCAGGCATTCCTGCTCTGCCCACTGCAGCCTGGGCACCCCGCTGACCCTCACAGTGACTCCTCACACCTGATTCCTGGTGCAGTTCCGAGGTCTGCCCCTCTCCGTTCCACCTCCATACACAGGCCAAGCCCAGCGTGGAATAAAACACAGGAACAGAGCCCCTCCTTCTTTGGGAATTGGGAATATTATGGGGACCCACAGGGGTGGTCCATACTATCTTCAGCTCAGCCTCATGGGGGAGCCGATCTTTATTTTTCATTTATTTTTTAAATTGTATGTATTAAAAAAAAATTAATTGTATGTATTTATTCATGAGAGACACAGAGAGAGGCAGAGACACAGGCAGAAGGAGAAGCAGGCTTCCTGCTAGGAGCCTGATGTAAGACTCGATCCCAGGACCCCGGGATCATGCCATGAGCCGAAGGCAGACACTCAACCACTGAGCCACCCAGGTGCCAGTCTTTAATCAAAGAACTCAGGAACCAATCTTTAATCAAAGAACTCAAATTATGACATCACTGAAACTCAAAATATCCATCCTAAGAAGGAGGGATACCAGGTGATTCTAGGAGAGTTTCTCGCAGACAGAGGAGCCCACCTTGGGTCGGTGAGGGCTTCCTCAAGGCAGAGAGAGGCTTGAGACCTTGAGAGCTGAGATCTGCAGGATGCTGAGGGGTGAGGAAGGTGAAGGAAGAGCTTTCCCGGCAAGGGCAACAAGGGCAAAGACCTACAGGTGAGTGGCCGGCTGAGCCCTGGAGGAACAGAGCGGAGGCCCCCAGACTCGTGGTGCGGGTGTAGCAGAGGCTGGAGGGCCGGCCGGGCCTGGGAGGGCCCTCGGTTCATGCCGCAAGCTTGAGAAGCCGTTGATGGCTTAAGAATGTCTTTCTGAGGGAGAGGGGTAGGTTGAGGATGGACCAAGGGAGGCCAGGGATGGAGCTTCTGAGGACATCCAACCAGGTGATGCCACGGGCCTGAACAGGGGCTGGCAGAGGCAGAGAAGGAAAAGGTGGCCTGAGGGCTGAGTAGGAGGTGGGCTTGCCAGGCCTGGGGTACCTGGTATGGGTGGAGGGTGAGGAGAGGGAGGCTCCAGCCGGGGAGTTCCTGAGTCTTGGGCTCTAGTACACAGAGCACTGGGGAGGAGCTGGTGGGTGGGTGATCCACAGCTCAGTTTAGGAGAGTGAGTTCGAGGGGCCCCTCTGGTAAGTGGGTGCGGACTCTGCTCTGTTTGCACACTCCCGGAGCTGGGCACATACCACCCCAGGCTGCTGGTTCTGAAGGGGAGGGGCTTTCTCACAGCTGCCTGAGGAATGAGGAATGGGGCCCGAGCCCCCTGGCCTAGCTCCCCGCCACCAGGAGAGAGGCACCAGGGGCCCCATGGGGCTGCTTCCCCACAGCCCCCACCGGCCTGTAGGAGCCCCTGCCTGGAGGCTCCTGGTCTGTGCGTGGGGAGATGGGGACACGGGCACAAATGTGAGGATCTATGTGCATAAGCAGCAGTGGGAAAGTGCATTTGTGTGTGTGGGGAGGGGTGCACACTGGGGTCACATGTACACAAATGGGGAGTCAAGAGCATGTGGGGGTGAGTGTACAGCAAAGGTCTTGCTGTAGCTTCATGGTTTCTGATGCACAGGGAGTGCCGGAGGAGGGCTGCTGTGGGACTCCGATCTGTGGTGCACCGCGGGGATTCAGGACCTCAGAGGCCATCACCACCTTCTCAGTCCTGGTCCTGCTGCTCCAGGGACAGAGGAGGTTTCCTCATGAAACTCCATGATTGTGATGGCCCAGTCTCTGTTTTGTGGAGTTCAGGCTGACCTGAAGTGGCCAGCCTCTGGCCTTGGCGGGTCCTGCCTCTGGCCTTGGCTGGTCCAGCTTTTATCCTTGGGCGGCCCAGCCTGTGAATAATTCTCAGCCCGGCCAGAGTCCCCTCTGTTGAGGAACTTGGAATTGGTTCTTTAGGGACTTTTGGGTGACGCCATTCCTCATCTTACTCAAGAGCAACTTCCACTGACCACAGCTGTGTGTCTCAGCATGAGCCACCATCCTTTGCCAGGACTTCCTCCCACCCCCCAGAGTCTCTTATCCTTAGTCAGAATCTGAGCCCCAAAGGCCCACAGTCCCTGGGTCCCTCGAGTGTGCAGATTAAGTCCCATAAGACCCTGAACTTCCTCCCTTACCCTGTCTTCCCATCTAAATCTCCAGGGTGTCCCCAAGACTTGGCTCTGGCTTCTTCTTCCAGGCAGCCTTCCCAGACCTCCCAGGCTAGGTTAGACCTCCTCCTCTGGACTGCTGGGGTGACCTGTGCTTCCACTCTCAGAGCACCCACACTGGGTGACAATACCTGTGGCTCTGGCTTTCCCACCAATCAGGGGGAATCTCAGGAGCTGGATCTTCTTGGGAGCATATATCACCAGGCAGGGTGTTAGACTCAAAGCAGGTTTACAAGGATGAATGAATGAATGAATGAGAGGAAATGAACAAATGTTCTTCCATCATTTCCTGGGCCAGTGCCCATTCCATACAGCTCGGGGCAGCCTTGACCTTCTCTTCCCCACAACCCCCTGGCCTCTCGCGAATGTCCTCACTTGCACTCACCCACCTGCCAGGAAAGGTCAACAGCCCTTGCTCTGCCATGGGGAGAATTTGTGTGTCCAAAATGAAGGTTTTCCAGTGAGGATGTGACTTGGCCGGGTTAAAATTTATAGGGCAGTGGTACCAGCCTCACGTCCATCCCCTCAGCTCAGGGCCATGGGCAGGGGAGAGCCACTTGGGTCCATAAGCAGAACAGCGTGGAAGGCTGTGGCGCCAGCGGGATCCCAGTTCACATCCTGCTTCGCCACTTCCCAATCGGGGGACCTTGGTCAGATCCATCTATCTGTGAGCCTCTGTTTCCCCATCTGCAAAAGTGAGGGAGGCTGTGCCTCTTGGACTCACAGTAGTCTTGTCACCCCTTGTGCAGCCCCTGGCAGAAAGTCAAGACCTACAAGGCCTGAGGTAGAAAAACACTTTTGGAATAAAAGCAGCTAATGTTTATCCAGGCTGCCCAGGAGCAGACACCCCTCCAGGAGCATCACAGGGATTGTTGTATTTGCCACCTTAGAGGAAGCCACTTTTACTCTTTCTTCTACCCATTTACAGAAGGGGAGATGAGGCATGGCAAAGTTAAGTGACTCATCCAAAGTCATAGAGCAAAGGAATGGCACAGGCTGGACCCAAGCCTAGGTAGGCCCCACTGCAGTGCGCACAGGGGCGCCTAGAAGGTCCTGGGTGCCCTGTCCCTTCCTCCCACACATCCAGGAGTCGGCAGCTAATCACCGTCCATCAGTTCAGGACTCCTCCACCCCCAAGGCTACTGCATCCATCCAAGCCCCACCTCCTCCTGCCTGGATGCCTCCTCCCACTCCTTCCTCTTCCTCTCCCCAAATCACTTCTCCACGCAGCAGCCTCAGGGGTGCGATTGTAAATCGCACAAATTGTAAATCTGTTCGTGTTGTTTTTCTCTAACTTGAAATTCTGCAAAAGCTCTTGGGGTAAATAAAGTCCCGTCTCTTTTCCCTCATCCACAGTCTCTGTGCGGCCATCCGACCTCACTCCAGGCCCACACTTGCATCTGCTGGTCCCACCACCTGGTTGGTTCCCCCTCCTGCCTCCCCACTCAGCCTGAGGGTGGCCAGACACCCTCACACTCACCCTACACAGAGCTCATGGCACACTAGTTATAGGATATTTAACATCAGCAGGTATCTCAAGGGTGGGTCCTCATCTGTCCTGTTACCTGCTGCTGCCCTGTGGCCAGACACTCCAGGAGGTGCTGCTACATGGCATCCAGGAGGTGCCATGTTAGGACCTTTGGGTTAGTTTCACGTCCAACAGAACACAGACTTGGGTAGTTAGTGGTGGCAGATGCACAAGGTCTGTGTGGGGGCACACGGTGGTGGAGACTTTGAGCAACTGCCTGGGGAGGGAGCCCTATTTCCAGCCCCGGGAAACAGGAAGTGAGTCAGGGTCCCGAGAAGGCCTGCCGGACGCTCGGCACCTTGGGTGCGATTGATGAGCGCCTGGACGGAAGGGCCAGCCACACCTAGGGAAGCAGGAAGGAGACCAAAGGAAGAGGATAGGAGGGGAGACCCTCTCCCCAGCAGAACAGGCGGCCCTGTGGGGCCCCAGCGGAAGTGGATGAGGTCATCACAGATGCAGCCACCCAGCCCATTGTCCCATTACACCTGGGGTTGGCCAGTGTGGCAGGAGTAGCCATGAGTCCCAACACCCCCATCCAACTGACACCAATCCTGGGTCCCTCCAGGGCGGGTGTGAACTTATTTCACTTACTCTCCATATCATATGAGCACAAGGTCTCACTGGCCGCATTTTCTAGAAGGCTAAAGAGAGGCAGGAGCTTGCCAGGGTCACATCAGCAGAGAGGGTAGCATGAGATTTGGACCCAGCTCTGCGGGGCCTTGGAGATTTACATGGAGATGCAGGGGCACAGGAAATTCAAGACACCAGCACTGGCCTGGAGGCACCATCAAGAAATTCTGGGGCAGGTGTCTGAGGCCCAGGCTGGAGCAGGTCAGGCTCCTAGTCCTGGTTCAGTCTCTGCCTAAAAACAGAGCCAATCAGGTGCTCTTTCCCTGGGCCTCACTCAAGAGGCCGGGCTGCCCAGGCCAGTGTCAAAGTCAGGAGTCTGAGGCTGGGAAGGTCCCCTTTCCTCCCTGAATTATAACCGGGGACCCCAAGAGTGGTTTTGGCTGGGAGCTGGGGCACTACTCTCTGACCCACCAGCCCAGACAAGGGAGCTGGCCCGGGCCCTCTGTGGGCAGTCCTGTCAGAGATGGGATGATTCAGGGGGCACTTTCGCTTCCTCAGTGGGCCCACGTCACCCCCATTCCTGCCTCTGCGTTCTCACTTCCCCATCAGTGCCCATGGGCAGAATCGAGCACCCCCCACTGGAAAAGGAACTGAGGGCTTCCAATGGCCTGGGCTCCAGCCCTGGGATGTGGGTTCTGACAAGCAGTACAGCTACAGATGGGCATCCTGAAGCCCAGCCACTGAGGGTGTGTGCGCCCCTGGGTCATGGGGTCAAGGGCAGGCACAATCAGACAGGAGATGATGCTGAGGGGGGTGTTGAAGATTTTCGTGTCTGAATTTTCTAAGTCTCCTCAAAGGATGTGTATTAATTGTGTTAAATACAAGCATGAGGCAAAAGTCACCAGAGGGGGATGTGGGTCCCGATGGATTTTTACAGGGAGTCACAGACCAGAAGCGCAGCCGCATCTGCAAAGGGAAGGGTGATGGGGTGAGAGGGGTCTTGGAAGGGAAACACTCAGCCCCCACCCAGCCCAGGATCTGTCCCCTCCACACAGCCCAGAGTGAGGACGGAGAGCCTCAGGACAGCTGGTCACCTGTCTCAGGTTGTGCACCCCAGGCCCCCGCCATACAACTTCCAGGGCTAGACCCACTTGGGTGGTCCTCGGGATCCTCTTGGAAAGGCAGCCTCGGTGGAACCCCAGCCCTGCAACTTCCTGGCAAGGAACTGCCTTCATCTGTGCCTCAGTTTCCTCAGTTGTCATGGAGCATTACCGCGGGGCAGAGCCAGGCACACGGTGAGTGACGGGTGGGGGCCGGCGGCCATCTGCCAGACATTGGCCACGGTGCCATGTGCATGCGGGAGGGGGACAGAGTGCCCGCGCCGGTGCCCACGTCTGCGCGTTCCTGTGCATGGACAAGCCCCCAGTGACATCCAGCCAGAAAGGGGCAGCCGTTTCTCCCGAGACCCGCCCTCTGTCTCCTGTCCCCCTCTTCCAGTCCATCTCTCTTCGTCAGCCTTCGGGGCCACCAGTGCAGCCTAAGCTGGAGCCCAGACACCATGACGCCCTCGGGCCGCCCAGCACTGCCCCGCACGGCTGGGGAGAGGCCAAGAGGTTACCTTTGCAAAGGTTCCTTTGCAGTGCTGATTTACAGCAGGTGTGAACCCCCCACCGTCGCCCCCCCCCCCCCAATTCACTTCTATTTGCAGGACCCTTGCCCCTCTCTTGGAGGATGCTGGGAGAAGGCAGGAGGGCGGTACTCACGTTATTCTTAGCACCAATAGCTGCTTGGTCCCATGTGATTTTTCTGGGCTCTGCTTTCACCTTCAGGCCCCAGCACCTCGGCGCCGAAGAGCCCACCGCCAGGGAGCAGCCCCAGCGCTGGCCCTTGCTGCCCTTGCTAGGCTGGGTGGGCACCTGCAGCCCGCCCCCGCGGCTGTAGGCTGGGGCCGGCCAGTCAGGTTAATCCCACCGGGTGGTGCTGCTATCCCCATTTTACAGAGAGGGTAACTGAGGCTCGGGGAGAACTCAGTGCCCAAAGTCACAACACAAAGTCCACACACACCAAGTCCAGCCCTGTGCCCTCTCCCTGCGCACCACCCCCTAACCCTGGCCTTCCCATCTGAGTGTGACTCTCCCTCTGCTCTCCCCCTACTGCCTTTCCCTTCCCAGATCAAAATGCCTGAGCAGACAGTGAGGACCACGGCGCAGGGGCTGGGTCCCCCTGTCCCTCCTCAATTTGGGTGGTGTCCCCTGAGGGCCATCTTTAGGCCTCATGCTGAGCCAACGGCCTCCTGCGGAGGAGAGGGCTGTAAATCAAGGCAAGCAGCCTACAGTGGGAGGCGGAGCCAGGTTAATGACAGCAAGAAGGTGCGATGTCACTTTAGCCCTGGTTGGGGAGGTCCTGGAGGTCTTCCTGGAGGAGGTGATGTCTGGTCTGAAGGAGAGGGGCCACCAGTGGGGGCAGGCACTGAGGGTAGGGACAACCAGGGCAGAGACCCAGAGGCAGGAAGAAGCACATCACATCTTCCCCTACTCCTTGCTCACCCTGCCAAGCCTCCCCGCCCCCTCCCCTCTGCCCTCCTCCACCCACACCCATCCTCTCCTGGGGGCTCCTCTAAGACCGGAAGGCAGAAGGCGAGGTAGGAATCTAATCCCACAGCTCTCAGATGAGGAGAAACTGCTCCAAAGGAAAAAAAAAAAAAGTTAATTCCATTGTTTCCGCTTCCAGATCCTGCCTGAAAAACAAAAACAAAACCAAAATCAAACCCCAGCTGGGGAAACTTTATCTGGCAAAGCTTTCAAGTAGGGGGTGTCGAATGGTGGAGCCTCCTTAGAAGGTGGAGAAAGGAGACCCTGTCCCCTTGGCCGTGGGGTGGGAAGGACCACAGTGGCCGTGCTGCGGGTGCGGGGGCTCGTGCCTCAACCTTTCACGTGGGGCCCCAAGCAGCCTCCCTCCACATTCAGAAAACCGAGGGGTTGGCCGTGCCCGCAGGGCTGGCGTTTGAGCCTCGGTCTTTCTGATCGCAGAACCTGGCGGCTTGTCCACTGCGTGCCACCGTTCACAGGGCCCTGGAAGCAGGGCCACCTGACGCACACCCCGCGGCCTCTGCTCACACTCCCGGGGAAGTGTCACTTCCCAC
Organism: Vulpes lagopus; assembly: GCF_018345385.1. Taxonomy (NCBI): domain Eukaryota; kingdom Metazoa; phylum Chordata; class Mammalia; order Carnivora; family Canidae; genus Vulpes; species Vulpes lagopus. Next base: position 52,695,906 of record NC_054830.1, read on the forward strand.
AGCCGGCGCCTCCATGTATTTTACATCATCAGGAATGTCTACTCCAGCCCCAGGCCGGCCTGGCTCCTCATCTCTGATGGGGACTCCAGGAGGCTCTGAAGTGACAGGAACGGGCTTCGAGGTGCACCATGGTCCTGGGGGATCCCTTCGAACCTTCCCCTCCACTGCCCGTGGGCTCCGTGCCTGGTGCTTCCCACCCCCTATGGTCCTCTGAAGGGGTATGATTGGGCCCATTTGACAGATGGGGACACTGAAGCCAAAGCACTGTTCTGGCGGTTCCAGAAGAGGCAGGGGGCCCAGGCCAGGCCGGGGCAGGCCAGGCTGACCTCCACGGGGGGCTGGGCCACTCCTCCTTCCCACCCCTCTCCAGGGGGGACCTCTCAGCCCCTGGTTGGGCTTTTCCCAGAGCCAAAGCCGGAAGCACAGGTCCTGAGTGTTTGTTCAGGCCAGGCTAGGGCTCCGGGCAGGCGAGGCGGAAACGGCCGCAAGATGTTTGTCCAAGCGGGGGCTCAGGCTCTTGCCAGGAGGAAGGAGAAAGGCCAGAGAAGGGCCAAGGCAGCAGGCCTCGTGGCCTGGGTTCTTGGCTCCCGGCTCTGCCGTCCTCACCCGCAGGGCTGAGCTGCATACGGTAGGCACAGAGGAAACAAGCAATCGCACCTGGGGAGCGGGGGTCTCCCTCAGCGGGGGCTCAGGCCGCAACCCCAGGCCCCCTTATCTCCTCTTCCGCCCCCACCTCCCCCATCTATCCTCTGGGAAACCTGCTGACTCCGCCTCCCAAATGCACCAAGAGCCCTGCTTCCCACCTGCCCTGCCACCGTCCTCTCTGGTGTCCCCTTCTCCCCTGGAGGCGCCAGAGAGATCCTATTAAGATGCAGATCAGATCTTGTCAGTTATTGCCCAACTTGGCTCCCCCTGGAACCCCCCCCAAGCAAAAGCCATCCATTATGCCCCGAATTATGTCCCCCCCCCACCAGCACCTCAGAGTATGACCTTGGTTGGAGAGAGGGCTTTTCCTGAGGTGACTGAGTTAAAATGAGGTCATGTGGGTGGGTCCTAATCTAATAGGACAAGTGTCTTTATAAGAAGAGACTGGGGGGGGGGCGGTGCCTGGGTGGCTCAGTGGTTGAGCATCTGCTTTCAGCTCAGGATGTGATCCCAGGGTCCTGGGATCGAGTCCCATGTCCAGCTCCCTGCAAGGAGCCTGTTTCTCCCTCTGCCTGCCTCTCTGCCTCTCACTCTCTCTGTGCCTCTCATGAATGAATAAGATCTTAAAAAAAAAAAAAAAGATTAGGATGCGGAGGGCGATCACACACACAGAGGAAAGACCACGTGAGGACACAGCGAGACGGTGGCCATCTGCAGGCCAAGGAGGGAGGCCTCCAAAGAAACCAGACCTGCTGACACCTGGATTTTGGACTTCCGGCCTCCAGAACTGTGAGAAAAGAACTTTCTATGGTTAAGCTGTGGCACTTTGTTAGGACAGCTGAAGCCAACGAACACTTCGGCCTCATCTGTTTCAGTGCCTGGTCCCCTCCCCTTTGCCTCTGCTCAGCCACATGGGCCTCGGGCTGCTGCTTGCGAGGCCAGGCACGTGCCCACCTCCAGGCCTGAGCCGGCGCCCTTTCTGCGGACTCCCCAGGGCTGCCACCGTCTGATCACTCGAGTCCCCACTCAAATGCCCCCCCTCAAAGAGGCGCTCCCCCAGCAGGCTGCTCACTGGAGCCGCATGTCATCTGTCTCCTCCGCCAGACTGTGCCCTTCCCGGGGCGGGCTTGTCGCCTGTGCCAGACAGCGCCTGGCCCGCAGTAGGTGCGTGATCTGGGGAAGGCGAGCGGGCCTCCAATGCCGGGGAGTTGGGGGGGCTCGGGAGGTGGTCCTCAGCGGTCCCCAACCGACCCCACCTCCCACGCCCTCGGCTTCCAAACCCAGTGCCTGCCTTCACCCACCCCTTTCCCCATCTGTCTCTCCGTGATTCTTCCAGAGGGTGGGCTGTAGACTGAGTGTGGCCCCCTCAAATTCGTGTGTTAAATCGTCACCCCCATGGAGGAGATGGGGCCTTGGAGAGGTGCTGAGGTCGCACAGGGGAGCAGCTGGGAACTAGGAAGCAGGCTCTCCACAGACACCAAATCTGCTGGTGCCTTGATCTTTGGCCTTACCAGCCTCCGGAACCATGAGAAAGAAATGTCTGGTGTTTATAAGCCACTCAGTGCCTGGTATCCTGGTACAGCCGCCTGTGTGGACCAGGGCAGGCTCTTTATCTGGAAGGGAGGTGGGATGGCCAAGCAGGTGGGACTCAGGTTGAACCCGGCGCCCTGACTTTCAGTCTGGGGACTCCATGCCAGCTCCTTCCCCTATGGGCAGAAAGTCTGGGAAGGACTCAAGGACAGGAAGTTCAGGGACTGATGGGGGACAAGCATCAGCCCACTAGGGTCGGCACATGGGCTGACGTTGGCCCCAGGACCCATGCCTGCACCTATGCAGTACTTGGAAGGCCAGGAAAGGCCAGGAAACCATTGGGACTTCCTTCCAGTGGGACTTGCTAAAGGTTAAGGGGTGCTCTGGGTGTTTACTCCTTTGTTTAGACCATAATACTCTCTGGACACAATTCCACACCCACTGGAATGGCTGAATTTACAACTGACAACACCAAGAGAGGACAAGGATGTGGGGCAGTGAAGACTCTCACACACTGTTGGAAGTGTGTTTGTGTGAAATGGGGTAGCCCCTCTAAAATCTCATTTGGTAATCTTTTAAAAAGTCAAATGTAGGGATGCCTGGGTGGCTCAGCGGTTAAGCCTCTGCCTTCGGGTCAGGTCATGGTCCTGGGGTCTGGGGATGAAGTCTCACACTGGGTTCCCCGCAGGGAGCCTGCTTTTCTCCCTCTGCCTATGTCTGCCTCTCTGTGTCTCTCATGAATAAGTAAAATCCTTAGAAAAAAAAAAGTCAAACGTAGACTTACACAACCTAGCATTCCTAGGTATTGAAATATGAAAACACATCCACGCAGAACCTGTACACAAATGTTTGTAGCAGCTCTATTAATAGTTGCCCTAAACTGGAAGCCATCCAGATGTCCTACAAGTGGTGAACAGATAAACTCATGGAAGTGCTGCCATACACTGGAATAAAAACCCACACAGAGGGATCCCTGGGTGGCGCAGCGGTTTGGCGCCTGCCTTTGGCCCAGGGCGCGATCCTGGAGACCCGTGATGGAATCCCACGTTGGGTCCTGGTGCATGGAGCCTGCTTCTCCCTCTGCCTGTGTCTCTGCCTCTCTCTCTCTCTCTCTGTATGACTATCATAAATTAAAAAAAAACAAAAAACAAAAAACAAAAAACCCACACGGGCAGCCCCAGTGGCGCAGCGGTTTAGCGCCACCTGCAGCCTGGGGCCTGATCCTGGAGACCCGGGATGAAGTCCCACATCGGGCTCCCTGCATGGAGCCTGCTTCTCCCTCTGCCTCTCTCTGTGTGTCTCTCATGAGTAAATTAATAAAATCTAAAAAAAAAAAAAAAAAAAAAAAGAGTTGGGATGCTTAACTGAGTGAGCCCTTCAGGTATCCCTATAAAAAAAAAAGACCCCCCCCCCCAAAAAAAAGAACCCACACAAGGGTTTATAAATTTATAATATTTTATTTAAAAAAAAAAAGGAACCCTGCTATTATTGATGGACACAAAAAGGTGGGAGGAATCTTAAAGCCAGTTTAAAGTCTCCACACTGTATGCTTCCAATTTAGGACATTCTAGAGAAAGCCAAGCTATAGAGACAAAAAAAGAAAAAGAAAGGAAAGAAAAGAAAGAAAAAAAGAGAGAAAAGGAAAGGAAGAAAAGTGAAAGGAAGGAAGGGAAGGAAGGAAGGGAAGGAAGGAAAGGAAGGAAAGAAAGAAAAAGAAAGAAAGAAAAAGAAAGGAAAGGAAGAAAGAAAAGAAAGAAAAAGAAAGAAAGAAAGAAAGAAAGAAAGAAAGAAAGAAAGAAGAAAGAAGAAAGAAAGAACCAACCCCAGGGAATTTTCCCGGAAGCTGAGAATGTTCTATCTTGTTCTGAGAAACAAAAATTCATCAAACTTCATATTTGAGATCTGTCCATTTCCCTCTAGGTAAATTTTACCTTAATTAAAAAAAAAAAAAACGGGGTGGGGGGGTATGTTTGAAAACCCCTGCTCCCCTCGCCAGGCCTGAAGGTGGGCAGCGCTGAGGGCAGAGGTGGGTTGGAGGACCTGCTCAGGACGGGCACCTGGAGGGCCCGGGGGCAGGGGGTGGGTCCCGAGGCACGGGCCCGAGGGCACGGGAGGGGTTTGTAGAGGGTCCCGGGGGAGGGCATGGGGGGGGTGTGGAGGGTCCCGGGGGAGGGCACGGGGGGGGGTGTAGAGGATCCCGGGGGAGGGGCACGGGGGGGGGTGTTGTAGAGGGTCCCGGGGGAGGGCACGGGGGGGGGTGTAGAGGGTCCCGGGGGAGGGCACGGGGGGGTGTAGAGGGTCCCGGGGGAGGGCACGGGGGGGGGGTGTAGAGGATCCCGGGGGAGGGGCACGGGGGTGGGGTTGTAGAGGGTCCCGGGGGAGGGCACGGGGGGGGGGTGTAGAGGGTCCCGGGGGAGGGCACGGGGGGGGGGTGTAGAGGGTCCCGGGGGAGGGCACGGGGGGGGGGTGTAGAGGGTCCCGGGGGAGGGCACGGGGGGGGGGGTGTAGAGGGTCCCGGGGGAGGGCACGGGGGGGGGGTGTAGAGGGTCCCGGGGGAGGGGCACGGGGGGGTGTAGAGGGTCCCGGGGGAGGGCACGGGGGGTGTAGAGGGTCCCGGGGGAGGGCACGGGGGGGTGTAGAGGGTCCCGGGGGAGGGGCACGGGGGGGGGGGTGTAGAGGGTCCGGGGGAGGGGCACGGGGGGTGTAGTGTAGAGGGTCCCGGGGGAGGGCACGGGGGGGGGGGGTGTAGAGGGTCCCGGGGGAGGGGTGTAGAGGGTCCCGGGGGAGGGGCACGGAGAGGGTCCCGGGGGAGGGGCACGGGGGGGTGTAGAGGGTCCCGGGGGAGGGGCACGGGGGGGGTGTAGAGGGTCCCGGGGGGAGGGCACGGGGGGGGTGTAGAGGGTCCCGGGGGAGGGGCACGGGGGGGTGTAGAGGGTCCCGGGGGAGGGGTGTAGAGGGTCCCGGGGGAGGGGCACGGAGAGGGTCCCGGGGGAGGGGCACGGGGGGGTGTAGAGGGTCCCGGGGGAGGGGCACGGGGGGGTGTAGAGGGTCCCGGGGGGAGGGCACGGGGGGGGTGTAGAGGGTCCCGGGGGAGGGGCACGGAGAGGGTCCCGGGGGAGGGGCACGGGGGGGTGTAGAGGGTCCCGGGGGGGCGGTGTAGAGGGTCCCGGGGGAGGGGCACGGGGGGGTGTAGAGGGTCCCGGGGGAGGGCACGGGGGGGTGGTGTAGAGGGTCCCGGGGGAGGGGTGTAGAGGGTCCCGGGGGAGGGGCACGGGGGGGTGTAGAGGGTGCCGGGGGAGGGGTGTAGAGGGTCCCGGGGGGAGGGGCTGTGGCTCGCGGCCCGAAGCAGCGCCACCTCCGCGTGCCCCTCGCCCCGCAGCCCCGCCCAGGCCGAGAAAGGCCGGACGCGGGTCGGCCGGGTGACCGGGGGCCCATTGTCCGCACGTCCGCTGCAGCTCCGCCCCTGCCATTGTCCCCGGGTGAGACCCTAGGCCCGAGCGGGTCGGCCGGCGGGCGCGGCAAGGAAGCGGGCTGGGGGAGGGACGTCCAGGTCGGGCCCCAGGGAGGGCACCGAGGCCAGGCCCTGCCGCCCGCCCGCCTGGGTCGTCCGAGGCCGCCGAGCCCCTCGATGCTCCCGCGGCGCGGGGCCGCCACGGGGCAGGGAGTGGGCGGAGCCTCCAGAGGGCGGGGCCTCCACGGGGCGGGGGAGGGCGGGGCCTCCAGGGCGGGGCCACAAGGGGCGGGGCCTCCAGGGGCGGGGAGAGGGCGGGGCCTCCCTCCACGGGGTGGGCCGTCCAGGGGCGCGGAGAGGGCGGGGCCTCCACGGGGCGGGGCCTCCGGGGGCGGGGCCTCCACGGGGCGGGGCCCCCGCTGGCGCAAACCCGCCCCCTCGGCGCCCTGCCCGCACCTGCCCCTCCCGGCCCCGAGCTCCTCGGGAACCACGGACGCCGCGGGAAGGACACTGCCTCGCGCTCGCGGGCGGTCACCTGGGAGCGGAGCCAGGGCGGGGGGTGAAGGGCCCGGGCCCGGGGACCAGCATTCCTGCCCGCGCTGACGTCCCCGCCCTGTGCCGGGCGCCGTGGGATCCCCTCCCAGCGCGGGACACCGGGGGGGAGGGCTCGGGCGGGGGAAGGAGCGGGCGGGCGGGGGTGAGGGCCGAGGCGCGTGGGGGTGGGGGCAGGCCAGGCGGCCGGACCCAGACTAGGTGTCGGGGCTGCCGAGGGCTCGGTGCGGCTTGGAGGCCCTGCTTGCTGAGGAAGGGGCAGGACGGCCGTGGTTCTAGTCACGCTCAGTCTGTCTTCTCCGGGCCTCGGTTTCCCTGCTGGTAGAAAGCATGTGATCTGAGTTGGAAGCTCTGAAATTCCGACTTCTTTCAAGCCGAGATTAATGTGACTTCACATTAGCTGTTCGCAGAGGCAGACGGATTTGAGCAGCGGGGAAATCGAGCCGGCGTAGGGGGGTGCGGCCGCGGGAGGCCGGAGCCCGCCGGGTGCCTGGACCCGCCTGGACCCGGGGAGGTCGGGCGCCGCGGCCGGAGGCTCTTGGACTCGGAGGCTGCGCTCCCCAGGCCGGCCACCCGGGGGCGACAGAGACCAGGCTTCCCGCACCTGCTCGGTTCAGGTCGTTTCCATCCCCCAAAAGTTGTGAGAACAGTACAGAGAACTCTCTCGCACCCCCTTCTTAGCCCCGATTCACCAAGTTTTCGCATTCTTACCCGCTCTCTGCATATTCACATCCCCCTTCAAGCACCGGAGAGTAGGTCGCAGACGTGACGCCCCTAGACTCTAAACCCTTCAATGAGTACTTCCCAGGAGCAAGGGCGTTCATTCTGTTACACAACCACAGCAGAGTTTTCAAGATCAGGGGATTTCATCATGAGGCAATACTATTACTTAGACTGAAAAACCTTGTTCGAATATTGCCACTTATCCCAAGGAGGTCTTAACCCACCCCCAGCTCCCCCCACTCCACCCCCACCCCCAGGGTCCCCTCCAGGACCACATTTAGTTGTGGGCTTTTATTTTATTTTAAAGATTTTATTTATTTATTCATGAGAGACACAGAGAGAGAGAGAGGCAGAGACGCAGGCAGAGGGAGAAGCAGGCTCCATGCTGGGAGCCCGACGCCGGACACATCCAGGGACTCCAGGATCACACCCTGGGCTGCAGGCGGTGCTAAACTGTTGAGCCACCTGGGCTGCCCCCCGCCCCCCGTGGCTTTTATTTTAATTGAAAATAAAATACCCCGTGGGTATCCCGTGGGCTTTTATTTTAATTGAAATTTATTCGCTAAGCTTTCCTGGGCTGAAGTAATTTGAGAAGATGGATATAGAGATTTCCAGCCTCACCATTCTTAACTGAATGACCCTGGGCAGGTCCCAGGTCCTCTCCACTGAAAGTGCCAAGGTCTGGGCAAGGCTCATGGGAGAGGATGGAGCAAAGAATGTGCTTGCATTCTGAGATGGAATCTTTCTTTCATCCTTCTTGGCCTGACCCATTTCCCCAGACCCGTGGTCAAGGGGTTCATCATCCTCATTCACCACAGTCTTTCAAATGGGGCACCGACTCTTTAAAAAAGCAGCTTCTTGTTTTGGGAAAGAAAGGCAAATGCCCCCGACCCAAGGTCAACAAAAGGCCAGTTGGAAGTCCTGCTCTGGGTCTGGAGAGGAAGAAGGGCTCTAAGGGCTCCAAAGACTGGGAAGAAATCCTCTTGCCAGGCAAGTAGTTCCCATGTTTTGCCTGTAACAAAATTTCAGGAGGGCCCTCATCTTCTTGTCAACCAATAGAGATTAAACATAATTTCTTTAAATGGAAACATACACAAAAGCAGAGGGACCAGTATAATGAACATTCACTTACCTATCACCTAGTTGCAACAAAAAGTAATGCTTGATGATGGATTACTATTGATTTGGCATAAGACTCAAAAGGAAGTTAAAGGAATTTTAGAGTTAACTTGCTCCAATACCACTCCCTTTCTTTTCTGTTGCCTCTTTATGTGACAAGACCTCTGAGTGCTTATACATGAGAACTAGGATGAGATGAAAGTGAACACTGTCTCATCATAGACATAAGGAATATTTATCCACTGGTACACAAAACCAGGGAAATCTGATCAACTCATTAAAAATGCATTCAAACAACATTTTGGGGATGCCTGGGTGGCTCAGCGGCTGGGCAACTGCCTTTGGCTCAGGGTGTGATCCTGCAGTTCTGGGATCCAGTCCCACATCAGGCTCCCCGGAGGGAGCCTGCTTCTCCCTCTGCCTGTGTCTCTGCCTCCCCTCCCCCCCATCTCTCATGAATAAATTCTTCAATATTTGTAATATTTTTTTATTTTTTTTATTTGTAATATATTTGTTTTTATCAGTTGCATACTAATAGCATTTGTAACGATAACTTTCCAGAATAAGAGGTTTTTTTTTTTAAAGATTTTATTTATTTATTCATGGGAGACACCGAGAGAGAGGCAGAGACGCAGGCAGAGGGAGAAACAGGCTCCATGCAGGGAGCCTGATGTGGGACCAGGATCACGCCCTGGGTGGAAGGCGGCACTGAGCCACCCGGGGAACCCCAGAGTAACAGTTTTTAAACACTTACGTGATTTACCATCACAGAAAATTTTAAATATTTGAAGCTTTACTTGTCTATAGTTTTTCCTACAGAGAAGTAGGAGCATGTAATCACATAAGAATATATTAAACCCCCCCCCAAAAAAAAGAATATATTACCCCAAGCTGAAACTTTGTGGGTGCTGTGGATTCAAGTTTCAAAATATTTGTTAATAATCAACACATTCAAAAATAATGACATAAGGGGAGCCTGGCTGGCTCAGTCAGAAGAGCACACCACTCTTGATCTTGGGATTGTGAGTTTGAGTCCCACACTGGGTGTAGAAATTACTAAAAAAAAAAAAAAAAAAAGATAAATAAAAATAGAAAAACAATGAAGTAAAACTTCATTAATAAAGAAGAACTTGTTTTTGTACTTTTTATGTGAGTGGTGGTGGGTATCCAATCACTATGCTCTTTAGATTCACTGGAAGTATTACCAATAGTGATGAGAAAAAATGTCAATATTTAAAATATCCTGGAAAGCACATTCTTTACATCTGATTAAACTTTAAATATTGTGTCAATTTAAAATTGTGTGAGAAGATGAACAGTGTCTCCAAATTCCTTTGGGGGCCCACCTGTAAATTAGTTTGCAGGTCTGAAGTGTGGGAACCCATTGCATATTGGCCTCCCTCCAGACTTACAAGTTCCTCTGGTACTTGTGTCATAACTGGGAGATTTCTAGTTCAATCTGTGACCATTTCACACTAGGTATCTCACTTTCCAAAGCTGGAACCAACCTAAAGTGCCCTCATGGGACATGTGTTATAGGCTCCCAGGGCCCCAGCCACCACCTATCCGTTGAGGGGCTGTAGGGTCCCTGGAGAGAGGAACCCCTCCCTGTGCTCCCCTCATAATCTGGGGGTGCTGACAGTTGGGTAAATGCACAGCCACACTCACTGCTTGGTGGTTACAAGGGCCCAGCCTAGCCGGTGCTAGAACAGATACTCAGAAAAGGGAGTGAAGACCATTTTTGGTCTGTTTGAGGGACATTCATTGTAGGGGAAGAAGGGTTGGTCGAGGAAGTCTTCTGAGAAGAGGTGCTTTTTGAAGGAAGAATAGACATTTCCTAAGTGGACAGAGGGATGGAGAAGCAGGAGGAACAACATGCAAAGGTGTGGAGGTGACAGCGTGTGGCAACATTGCGCCACAGCTAGAGCAAAGGATACACATGGGAGCAGTGCTTCCAAAGAATAGCAACACAAGTTGACATCCTCTGAGCCTGTACGATGTATCAGATTCTGTTCTAGGTACTTTGACAGATTAATTCATGAGACCCTCATAGCTTCATGAAGCAGGTGTATTTTTACCTCCATTTTCCAGCTGAGTTAAAGAGCCAGTGAGAGGTGATTTGCCTGAGGTCACAGGGAGTCACACTTGGGCAGAAGGCAGGTTGCCTGCTCCTAGGATGGGTAAGCACTGGACAAAGTCAGCTGTGTGTCCTTGCAGGTGTCCGGTCAGAGTGCCGTGCTGGTGTTAAGGCAACTCTTGTGTCTTAGGAGCTTATGGGAGACACATGAACAGACAGATCAGGCCAAAAGGGGGGTTAGTTAGAATCATACTGGCATATGTTACTGGTCAATCCGTGGTGAGGATAGAGTGTGCTGACTATAGGAGTGGCTGGGGCCAGTAGCTTGGTGCCATGCTGTGTGTCGTCTCACCTCTCCTTGCTGGCCCGGCGTCTCCCTGCCAGAAGCTCTCCCTTACGAACATCATGCTTACCTGCTCCTGTGACCCCAAAACTAGACTGACCCTCTTTCAGGTCCTGAGCCTGACAGTCCCAGACTGAGAATAATGGTGACTCTCATGCAGACAGCATGGCTGACGCTGGGGGAGGTGTGGCTCCACAAGGAAGGGTCCTGGCAGATGGTCCCTCATGGGTCAACCATCACATGTGTCTCCCGGCTGCAGGTAACAAAACCCAACTGGAACAGTTTTAGCAATAAAGGAAAGTGAGGGGCTCATGCCATTGAGGTTCAAAAAATGAAATGGCTTTGAGGATGGCTGCATCCAGGAGTCAGGCTGGTTTCATGAGGAACCTATTTCTTGTCTCTGTGTCTTGGCTTTGCCTCCTTCCCTCTTGACTTCATGCTTAGTTAGGCATGTTGAGCTTGGGGCAGCTCTGGGCACACAGGACTCTTATAGAAAAAGTCCGTCTTTTCCAATGCAGCCCGCAAGAGCCTCAGGACTGACTCTGACTGGCCTGATGAGATCACTTGTCCATCCCTCCAGCCAGGGTTCATATGGGGTCTTCTTTAACTAGGGGGAGCAGGAGTGGGGAAGAGTGTTTCCTGAAAGCAGACTCACTCACCAGAGAAAGGGATGTAGCATGGGTACACCACACCTAAACCAATAGACGCCATTCAGTGCAGCGGGGGCTGCAACTGAGACCGCAACAACAGGCAGGGACACCTAAGTGTGTGAGGGGAAGTCAGGACAGGCTTCGCAGAGGCACTTAAGGCCTCAGAAAGTCACACACTGAATTACCATATGACCCAGCAACTCCACTCCCAGGTGTACACCCCCAAAGAACTGGGAACAGATACTCAAATGGGTACATGTACACACATTTATAGCAGCTGATTTGGAACAGCCAAAAGGTGGAAGCAACACAAGTGGTCAACTGGTGAATGGCTACACAAAATGTGTTCATACAACATAATATTATTCAAACATAAAAAGGAATGACATGATGCCACATGCTACAACATAAATGAACTTTTTAAACGTTATGCTAAGTCAAAGTAGCCAGGCACAAAAGTCACATATGGGACGATTCCATTTCACCCCCTACTCTCACCCCAGTCCTTTAATCATTGCCTTGATGATTCCATTTAAATGAAACGTCCAGAATAGGTAAATCCACAGAGACAGAATCCAGAATGGTGATTAGGGGAGTGTGGAAGGGGGGATGGGGAGCATCTGCTGAATGACTATGGGGTTTCTTAGGGTGGTGAAACTTTTTTAAACCAGATAGACAGTGGTTCCACAATATTTTAAGTGTACTAAATGCCACTGAATTGTTCACTTTATTATTTTATTTTATTGGTTAATTTTATTATGTGAATGTCATTTTAATAATAATAAAAAAACCCCACCACATTTGACCAGAAAAAAAATCAAAATAGACAAATACGGGATCCCTGGGTGGCACAGCGGTTTAGTGCCTGCCTTTGGCCCAGGGCGCGATTCTGGAGACCCGGGATCGAATCCCACGTCGGGCTTCCGGTGCATGGAGCCTGCTTCTCCCTCTGCCTATGTCTCTGCCTCTCTCTCTCTCTCTCTCTGTGACTATCATAAATAAATAAAAATTAAAAAAAATTAAAAAAAAATAGACAAATACTGTCTGCTATGTGATATTTGCCTCAAATGGATCCAGTTTGGGGGGAGAGGGGAGTGGAGAGCAAGTGCAGGTGAAGCATGATAGACTACAAATTGCTAACTGTGGATTTGGGTTCATTATACTATTTGTTTTTTCCCTATCTTTGAAAAATTCCTTAATAAAGTTATGTAAAAGAATAAGAACTTGCTAGGCAGACAGATGAGGTGGTGGTGGTGGTGGGGTCATTGCAAGAAGAGGGAAGAGCACATGCAAAGGTCCAGAGGAGTAAAGCGGCACCAGGCATGGCCTAAGGAAGTGGGACACCCATGTGAGGGCCTGGGCCAACCAAGTTTCAGGTCACACAACTAGTGGTAGGCTGAGTTGCCTTCTTTCCTTCTTTCCTATCTTCCTTTCTCCCCCTTTCTTCCCTTTCCTTCTTTTTCCTTTTTAAAATAAAAATCTTGGGGTACCAGGGTGGCTCAGCGGTTGAGTGTCTGCCTTTAGCTCAGGTTAAGATCCCAAGGTACTGGGATCAAGTCCCACATCGGGCTCCCTGCAGAGAGCCTGCTTCTGTCTCTGCCTCTCTGTGTCTCTCATGAACAAATAAAGTATTAAAAAATAAATTAAAAAATAAAAATCTTGGTTTTAAGCAAGAAGTCTCAAAGCTGCTCTAGGTCAGCAGTCAGAGTCCAAGAATATTTCTTACTTATTGGTGGGGCCACATTCAGAAGCCATTTAATCTTACTTTGGACGTAACTCTGAGTCAGGATATATGGGATCCTACCCTATGGTGAGTGAAAAGCAGTTTTTAGAGGGGAAATGGAAGCCTTTTAAGTAAGTCAAGCACTTAGGCAATAATGAAATGTGATGGTCATAGCCTGGGTTGAGAAGATATAAATAGGAGAGCTAATGAAAAGATGTATTAGAATAAAAGTACATAGTCATCAAGGAAATGCAAATCAAAATCACAATGAGATACCACCTCACACCAGTGAGAATGGGGAACATTAACAAGGCAGGAAACCACAAATGTTGGAGAGGATGCGGAGAAAAGGGAACCCTCTTACACTGTTGGTGGCAATGTGAACTGGTGCAGCCACTCTGGAAAACTGTGTGGAGGTTCCTCAAAGAGTTAAAAATAGACCTGCCCTACGACCCAGCAATTGTACTGTTGGGGATTTACCCCAAAGATACAGATGCAATGAAACGCCGGGACACCTGCACCCCGATGTTTCTAGCAGCAATGGCCACAATAGCCAACCTGTGGAAGGAGCCTCGGTGTCCATCGAAAGATGAATGGATAAAGAAGATGTGGTCTATGTATACAATGGAATATTCCTCAGCCATTAGAAATGACAAATACCCACCATTTGCTTCAACGTGGATGGAACTGGAGGGTATTATGCTGAGTGAAGTAAGTCAATCGGAGAAGGACAAACAGTGTATGTTCTCATTCATTTGGGGAATATAAATAATAGTGAAAGGGAATATAAGGGAAGGGAGAGGAAATGTGTGGGAAATATCAGAAAGGGAGACAGAACATAAAGACTCCTGAGAAATGAACTAGGGGTGATGGAAGGGGAGGAGGGCAGGGGGTGGGGGTGACTGGGTGGCGGGCACTGAGGGGGGCACTTGACGGGATGAGCACTGGGTGTTATTCTGTATGTTGGTAAATTGAACACCAATAAAAAATAAATTTATTATAAAAAAATAAAATAAACTTGTTTATAATAATGAAAAAAAAACTGCAATGAGATACCACGTTAGACACATAGGATGGCTATAATTTAGAAGTCAGATAGTAACAAGTGCTGGAGAGCCTGTGGAGCCTGCTGGTAGGAATGTAAAATGATTCAGCCACTTTGGAAACAAGCTGATAGCTTCTCAAAAGGTTAAACGTAGTTACTATATGACCCAGCACTTCCACTCCTAGGGAAATGAAAACATATGTTCATTCAGAAACTTGAGCATGAATGTTCACAGCAGTGCTACTCATAATAGTCAAAAAAGTAGAAAAAAGCCTTAATATCCAATGATGAGTGAGAATGTGGTATATTCATACAATGCAATATTACTCAGCAGTAAAAGGAATAAAGTACTGAAACGTGCTACCATATGGATGAAACTTGAAAAACACCCTAAGAAACATCTCAAAGGACCATACATTTCAGAATTCCATTTGTATGAAAAGTTCAGAGTAGGCAAATCTATAGATAGAAAGTAGATTAGTGGTTGCTTCATGCTGGGAAGAATGGAGGAAGAGAAGGGTGATAGCTAAGGGGTGTGGGGTTCCTTCTGGAGGTGATGAAAATGTTCTGGAATTAGCAATGCTGGATGAGCAACTCTGAATATACTAAAAACTACTGAGTAGAATACTGTAAATGAGTGAATTGTGTGGTTGTGGGAGGCATATCTCAGTGAATTTAAAGCAATTCACTGCTATTAAAAAAAAAAAAGAATAAAGGTAGTCTGGGTTGTTTTAGTGCAGGGGCAAGAGTGTCATACTCTGATAATCCACGTGCACTTCTGTGGGCTGACAGCCTGTCATGGCTATTAAATGAATTTCAGTAGGAAGTGTGTCATATGTTTTGGAAGATACCTATGGAAAATGAATAAAAGGGAAAAAAAAAGTTTTCAGTACTTAAAGCAGTCTGTCAGGTTCTCTATTAAAAAGAGGTTGTCAAGACCCCTTGGGCATGCAGAATGAAACTTCAGGGATTTACAATGCTTGTGAGGTCAAGTTTTAACATGCACAAATTACACATACTCTTTGTCTAAGAAAAAAGTTCATTGATAAATTCGAATTTTATGTATAAATATTTTGGGAAGTAAATAAAGGGGTTTTCAAATGGAAAATTGAACTATGTGATAGCCATTTATTTTTATTTATTTATTAGGGCATTCAAAATGGACAAAACTTTGTTGCTTGATGTTTGAAATTCTTACATTTTGTGCTTGAAATATCAGCTATTAAAAATACATTTTTTAATGGGTCATCTGAGTGGTGCAGTCGGTTAAAATCCAACTCTTGATTTCAGCTCTGATTGTGATCTCAGGGTCATGGGATCGAGCACCGCATCCAGCCCCACGTCAGGCTCTGCACAGAGTCTGCTTAAGATTCTCCCTCTCTAGCTTTGCTCCTCCCCACTGTGTACTCTCTCTAAAATAAATAAATCTTTTTTAAAAATACATTTTTTTAAAGGACATGAGGAAATTTTGAGCTGCCTGCACTACTTCTCTCAGATAACCCATTACAGTAAATGAAAAACTAAATGAGATAGAACTGTGATACTTTTTCTTTTGAACATTGGTTTTTGAAGTACCAGAGATGTCTTGATGTGCTCTGTGAGAATTTTGAGTAGCTGAACACAACTTGTACATCTCATGAAGAGCATACTGAAGAGAACTGGCCCAATTATCATTCTTTTAATACTCCCATTAATTGCCTTATATGTCGGGCAGCCCGGGTGGCTCAGCGGTTAGTGCTGCCTTCAGCCCAGGGCATGATCCTGGAGTCTCAGGATCGAGTCCCACGTTGGGATCCCTGGATATGGAGCCTGCTTCTTCCTCTGCCTGTGTCTCTGCCTCTCTCTCTCTGTCTCTCATGAATCAATCAATCAATCAATCTTTGGGAAAAAAGTTGCTTCATATGTCAACACCATGATACCTTATATTTAATTTTTTCTTTTAGATCAGGAAATATTTCCTACAGTAAGAGAACAGAATGCCCATGTGCCCACTGTCATGCAGACACCTTGTTATGTCTGCTTCAAACCCCTTTCCTGGCTTCCTGCTCCACTCCTCCTCCCGTACACCCAATCCTATTATGGTCATACTCAGATCTCAGCTGCAAATCTCCACTTCATCCTATCTCAATATTTAACTCTTCCCATGGTTATGGCCAATGCTCCTAAGGAGATCTTGAGCTAGGCAGCAAACGCTAAGAATATCATTTTATTCCTAGAAGAGAACTAAGGTAACTTTATAGTAAGGACACTGGGATCCAGGAAAAATAAGTGATTTGCCTTCTCACACAAAGTCTGAAATCCACAAGTCTTGATTCATTGTCCAGCAAAATGGAATAGTAGAAACAGCATAGCCTCTAGAGGCAATTCAGCCGAGTTCAAATCCTGACTTTGCCATTGATGAAACGACTTGTTCGTAGGGAAAAATCCATACACTTATCTGAGCTTCTGTTTTCATTGGCAACATGAAAATTACACCAGCTCCTCTTCATAGCAGGGATAAGAACAGAAGGTAACACAAGTAGCACTGTGCCTGGCACAGAATAGGGATTCAATCGTGAAGTTTTAAATTCCACTTTTTAATGAGCACCTGTTAAATGTCAGGCATCATTCCTGTCACTGAGGATATAGCCCTGAACATGACAGTGTCCCTGCCACTATGGCTAAGAAATCATCAATAAAATTATTAGCCAGCTGTATGTCCTTCCATTTGCAGGTTTTTGATCCCTATGGCTGTGTTCTCTTTTTGTTTACGTTTTCTTGACAAATACTGACTTTTCCATTTCCCAAACCAATTCCATAGCCAGGGCTGCCAGGGACAGCCCAAATTCTGGCTACTGAGCCCCTTGTCAGCGAGAATGGGAGTCAGGATATATTCTGAAGAGATCCAGATGAGAGAAACAGGTCCTTGTCCTCAAGGGATTCTTGGTCTAATAATAATAATAATAATAATAATAATAATAATAATAATAGAGACCATTTGTGGAGCACGTACTTGAGGTCAGGTGCTGGGTGAGACACTTTACAACTATTTCTTTTAATCCTCACAATCATCTAAGGTATAGTTTTTGTTTTGTTGAGAGAGAGAGAGAGAGAGAGAGAGAGGCACAGGCACAGGCAGAGGGATAAGCAGGCTCCATGCAGGGAGCCCGACATGGGACTTGATCCCGGGTCTCCAGGATCACACCCTGGGCTGAAGGCGGCACTAAACTGCTGAGCCACCCGGGCTGCCTTTCTAAAGGAAAATTTGATTGGACAACTTAAACTGAAATTCATAAAGACAGAAGACTAGATTTTGTTGAGTACTCTTGCTCTAGGATTGAAGGATTCTAATGCCAAAAGTAAATTTTTTTGAAGTAAAAATTGGGGTCTGATCTTCCTCTACCCTCAGTTTTCATACATCAATAAAATTTTGAAGCTCCTTCTATATTATAGGATCAAAAGGCAAAAGACCAAATACCTCGGGCAGCATTTCTCAATCACCCAACTGACCTGGGACAGTGAAAAAGAGGCTACTGCTTTCTTTTGAAATGATGACAATTATTTGTAAACACCAGGCTGGGTCACTACACCTCTCAAGACCTTTGATGAGCCTCTCTGGTAGCGGTAGCTGTAGGGTGAAACTTTAACATGGCTTTCCAGATTTCTTACAACCTGCTCCCCTGCCCCCACCCCGCTTTTTTAACTTTGCTGCTGATTTCCGCATTGTTCTAGGCAGCCTGCCAGTCACTCACAGGTTGGAATCACTCACCTCCGGCTTTCTCACCTCCATGGCTTTAATACTGCTTCTTCAACTTGTAACCCCCTCCTTACCTCCACTCATCCCAAACACATCCCGTGCCAGGCAGATACCACCTCCTCCCAAGCCTTTCCCGATTGCCCTGTAAGAAGTGCCTCCTCCTCTCCTCTCCCACGCGTGGCCTCTGACTATTGCAACATGTATTTCATTCTACCAGTTTTCTCTTGATTTAGCACATCTCCACAGCCCAGTCGCTGTACACAGCGGCTCTCAAATGTTGTGGGATAAGTGCCGGGGTGAGTTGAACAGGCTGTACCCACTACTGCGGTCACACCTCTCCATACATCCCCTTCTGGCAGCGGGAGATCCTTTTGGCCACCAAGCCTGGAAACCCAGGTTTCCAGAAAGCCCAGTAGATGGTTCACCCTGGGTCTAGAGACCCTTCTAGGGCAATCCTAATGCAGAAAATGGTCTATTATAATCTGGTATTAGAAACATTATCAACTCTTTTCATTTCTCCACAATGGACCGACCTTTTCCTTTTTACAAACTGTTGGTATTTTTAATTAGAAAACAAATACATTTTGCATTCAAGAGATTCGTATTTTCAGGAGTCAAGCATGAAAGCACCCTTCACCCTGGAACGACTACGTGGGGACAGCTTACTGGGCAGTTCCTTTTCTAGAGACTTACATACATACATTTACACAAACGAGAATATTTTGCATAAACAGGAGACAGTATACTACTCCTACTCCACAACTGGCCTTTTTTTTTTTTTTTTCCATTTAATGTACTGATTTACACATGAGGCTGAACATTTTCTTCTGAATGCTTACTGGCCATTCATTTCCTTTTCTATGAGCTACTTTGTAACCTTTTCCTATTTTTCTACTGAGCTGTTTTCTTCTTGGTTCATATTAACTCTTAGACTCACACATTGTAAACCCTCATCTTTTGTTATATATATTGTACCAACTTATTTTCCAACACATTCATTTACCATTTCCTAACAGTATCATTTTGGGCAAGCCATTGAACCCAGGTTTGTTTCCTAACCTAGACAATGCAGGGACTGCCTGTGTGAGACTGTGAGGAGCAGTGAGAACTGCATGCCAAGTACTAAGCATTATGCCTGGCATTCAAGAACATTTAGTGAGTAATAAATGTTAGCCATTCTTCGCTACCTAGACTCGAGGTCACAAGCTGGCTAGGTGGCTGGCTTAGTTCATAGAGTTTAAAAGTAGTACATTTGAATGTTTTGGTGAGATATATTTTCTGGTTGGCCATACCCTTGCCTGTCTCCCCAGTCTGTTTTCACAGCAGCTTCTCAGATTTGTTACCAGCCTTCCACTCTTCCAAGTTCTTAATGAATGAAAATAAAGCATGCTTTGAGATTATACATTATATAATTATTATAATCAGGCCCGCTCTTTGTACCTGTTATGCCCTGCACAACATGTGGATATATTGAGTTCATAGTGTAGCCTACTATGGGGTTGGGCAATGTTCAACGTGCATATATGTACATGGCAGCCTGGTCCACACTTCAAGAAATTTAAGGCATTCTCACTGCAATTTAAAAAGCTTTTACAGAGGCATTCTTTATTTTCACAACACCCACTAGGTAGGATCAAGATATCTCTAACGTTCAGATAGATAGGAGGCAGAGCTAGTAAGCCAGAAGTGTGGGTCCAAATATCTCAACATTCAAATTGTGGCTGTCAAGAATCAAGTCATCAGGTACCTGCTTGGTACCCTGTCAAAGGAAAGATGAGAGCTTCTGGATTTCCAAAGGCTGCCCTAGAGATCATTAAGGAGAATCCATATTAAAAATTACTACCTCTGGGGTGCCTGGGTGGTTAGGTGGTTTAAGTGCCTGCCTTTGGCTCAAGTCATAATCCTGGGGTCCCAGGGTGGAGCCCCACATCAGGCTCCCTGCTCAGTGGGGACCCTGCTTCTCCCTCTCCCTGCCCTCTGCTCATGCTCTCTCTCCAATAAATAAAATCTTTTTATTTTTTTAATAAAATCTTTTCTTAAAAATAAAATTACTACCTCTAGGGATGCCTGGGTGGCTCGGTCAGTAGAGCATGTCACTCGATCTCAGAGTCGTGAGTTCAAGCCTCATGTTGGGCACAAAGATTACTTAAAAAAAATTACTACTCCCTAACAAAACCATAGATGGGATTTAGCTAGATAATAACCCCTTCCATGTATATAAGACCTCAAATGTCAAATGTTTTACAAAGTGTATTTATATACCCATCATAACAATTGCTTATTAACAAAGCCTTATAAGAATGAACAGCGATTAGGAATATAATCAATGGTATTATAACAGCATTGTATGCTGACAGTTGGTAGCTACACCTCTGAGCACAGTGAAACACACTTGTAAAAAAGAATGGACAGGGATTATTATACCCATCTGGGGTCACTAGATTAATCTGAGGTGGGAGGATACCTCTAAAAAACTTCCTCCAAATAACTAAAAGGCAATCTTACCTACCAGTTGAAAGGAATTGTGGCAAAGTGACAGTCTGATGATGGGTATAAAATCTTGGGTGACAGCCACCTACCTCTCAGTTATGGTTTCAAGATACTGAGTGTGCGCGCGCGCACGCACACACACACAGAGATTTTCTAAATATACAAACTAGTGGAAAGTTTTCAAACTGACAAACTTGTCATGGAAACTGAATAAATATGCAAAACAGCAAAATAAACCCGAGTCCAACCACCTCGTTAATAGCTGAGGTCTTTATTTCAATTTGTATGTACAGTAAAAGTGCTGCTGAGAATATGCAGCAACCAGACAAAACATAAATGTAATTCTCTCTCAACAATTAGCAGCTTAAGATCTATCAACTACAGTGTTAACGTTCACGCGTTCACAAGTGTCATTTCTGTACTTTTCAATTCGTGCAAGTGAGTTTTTATTCTGACACACTTTGATAAAACACACTTACAGTCTAGTAGTCAGTCCTGCTGAGGGCATCACCTAGCGTACACAACACACAGACAGAAATGTTCACTCTTAGAGCCACATTCAAAATGCCCCGTTTCATGTGGGGGTGGGAACCATAATTTTGCCTGTGTCAATTTATTGATTATAGTTTTTGGTTTTGTTTTGGATGCAGTATTTCCCAAAGCTGAAAGGTAGCTCCTCACTGGAGCTTACTTGGAATTCAGCATTTCCTCTGACTGTACCTCAAAGGAATATGAAGTCAGAAACAAAACCAAATGCAGTGGAGACCACATAAAGATATGCTCATTATTAGGGCATGGCTAGCAAGGAAGGCTTGATCCCAGCGTTCTTCTTGGTCTCAGCTTTTTACTTCAGTTGGGTGAAGGGGATACAGGGGAGAAAGAAGACCCCAGTCAATGAAGTGTAAAATTTAACGTACTTTTGCTTCTGAAGGAGCCAGTGGAGTAGAAAGCCTTCCTTGCTAGGATGCACTGGGTATCTATCAAGGAATTAAAATCGGAGCAGACAGAAGTGCCCTTCAATTGAGTCATAAAAAAAGGTAAAATATTAGTTATTCTACAACCTGAACAGAGTCGCCCAGGCTACCACAGCCAGCCTCAAGCACCAGCACTAACAGGTAATCCAGGAATGCTTCATTTCAAAGGGAATGCACGTAGTCTTTAAAAGAGAAGAAGCATTAAAGCAAGGGGAAATGTCCGCTCACAGAACAATTGTTAAACAACCATTAGAGTGAGGTTATAGAAGAGCTTTGAATAGACCAGAACCCAGGAACAGCCACAATGCAGAGAAACACAAAGGCAACAGGTGTGGGCAGCGAGAAGTGGGGGAAGGCATGAACACAGATGCATGGTTACAAATAGCATTAAATGCAGACAACTGTCAGGCCTGGTGAAGAATCAAAGGACAAGACAGCTGGAAAGCCATTACTGTGACTGACCTAGCCTGAAGCTCCTTCCTAAGACAGTTTGAGAGAGGATGGTGGGCAGTTAGCATGGCCTGTTTGGCTGGGAGCTCAGGGGGCTGTCCAGAGGCAAAAACCTTCCTTTGATAGAAATTGTCCCATAGCAAATGGAAACAATTTCAATCTATCATCACAGTGACTTCTGGTGCCCACAAAACTTAGTAGCCTCTACACAGTTTAGGGGACTCAAAGGTTCTTAGAAAAGCCAGAGGATGGCGGCTAGAGCCTCTTTTTGATAACTTTGTGGGGCTCTCTTCCTTATTCTGAGTGATTAAGCTAGAGCAGAAGGTTAGGAGAAACTATGCTAGTTTGACAAGGTCATGGTGTCCTTTGGCACTCCTGCCTAAAGTCACTGCAATATTTTTAGGCAAAATTAACATTTAAAATACATAGGCATGGCAACAATTTGTTTTTGGCCTGAACATGAATTGGTTCCAATTATTTTTTTAATAGAAAATTCATCCCTGTGGTCCCTGCTTTGGGCACTAATTTTGAGAGGTCAACAGAGCTAACAGGTTGTACTACAATCATCTGGGGATGGAGTGAAGATTGGGGTACCTGAGTTAAAATATCAAAATGATTATGGAAACAACATGCTGACTCTGAGAAGGCCAGCCTGCAAAAGCTGCAGGAGGCTGGAGCTGTCATGTAAACCATCCTCTCAGACAGAGAAGGCAATGCTAATCTAGTTCCAAAAGAATTTCCTGGTATGGGAAGAGTAGGCAAAGCATGCTTTGCTACTCTTTTCAGAGCATATTATGTGCCCTTTGCTCATCACTTAGTTGTACAGAACTGAGGCCAAGAGGGAACAGCATTTGTGATTCAATACTATGAATATGAAAAGATTAACCAAGCTTTCTAGATATGCTCTAAAAGCCCAGTTCCATTCTGGTGGAACTGGTGATAGCATGGGGAAGAAGGCTCAGTCGTTTTTTCTAAACTGTCTATAAAAGTCCACTGAGCATAGGTATGTTAGTAAGTCAGTCTAGATGAATAGGAAGCAGACAACATTTTACACCCCAAACTTGGGTCCTTCTAACCTGACAGATCCTTTTCTGTTCTTTAGGGAGAACCACCCTCAGTTGATTCTCTCAGGCAGACAGAATAAAGCTTTGAACTTAAGGATGCTGGGGCCAAAATGCAGAGAGATTTCACATCACTTTGGTTTCAGTAATTAGGGGGTGTTAAAAATAAATTAAGGAAACACAAGGAATTATGTATGACTGTCATAATATAGTCTCAGTTTTTCTTAAAGACAACCCCAGCCCAAAGTCACTGGGTGAACATTTTCTTGGGGCAAAAAAAATCTATCCTATCATGCTGGTTTGTGGAAACAGCCTCCTCCTCTCCCTGCACACCCCTTTCCTCTCCAACCAAGCCAAGCCCATGAAGTGGTGGGGATGGGGTGGCAGGACACCAAAAAGCAGCAGCAGCCAGAGGAGGAAGTCTAAGCTGCATCTCAAAACAAGGGCATCAGAGGGAAGCATTTATAGCAAGTCTTCCTTTACTCAAACTGTTTCAAGACAAGAGGGAGCAGCACACTTAAATATCCACACATTTCTTCATTTAAAAACATCACTTCTTTATTTCAAAGGAAAAATAAAAGACCCTCCCAACCCTTTCCAAAAAAACCCAATAATAATAATAACAATAATAAAAAATCCTATTAGAAACCATAAGGAAGCACTGAGAGTTTGAGTATTACATTCTTCAAGTATGCTGTTCGGATTTTCTGTTTTTTAAGTTGGTGACTATACACATATTTAAAAAAACCTTAAAAGTGCGGCCAAGGGATTTTGCTTAAAATTAAGTATTTAAAGGGCTACTTCAAAATACTGTAGTAGGGCTTTGCAGTGATCCTTTGGGGCATGATGCTCTCACTTTTGTATCCTAGCAAAGGTTAAGTGACCAGGTTCAAAAATGATCATACTTCCAGGGTTAGCATGAGTGGCCAACTTGGGTGAGAAAGCCAGGGAGAGATCCATGTGTTCTTCCACGGACAAGGACAATCCACCCTGAATCCAAAAATTCAGACATGGAATGTGGTAGGATTTCACAGTAAAGTTAGTCTGGGAGGGGGAGAGGTGGTGAGCCCAGACGAGGCAGGGTGTTAGGTTTAACTGGTTTCCCTAATCAGGTTTTTGCATCTTTTTAGTGGGTTTTAGTGCAGTCCTTCAAGCCACAATTTAGAATGCCCTTCAGTGTGCTCCAGATTGTTGGTTCATATTAAAGGACTGTTTAAGATTTGCATCCCAAGGAAAATCATGCTACATAAAAATGATCCAAGATTTTTGCCCAAAAAACTTCTTGGATAAAATCTAAAAAATACTATTGCAATTGCGTCTCTTGAAGAAAAAAACATTATTCTAAATGTAAACAGATTCACTCAACTCTTTTGTTGTAGAAAACTTCAGAGTAGGTAAGTTGCTGTCTAATTCTTCGCTGCATGCACTCGCCAGAGGGTAGGGGAGCACTGCCTTCTTGTGCCAGCATCATCTGGGGGAAGAAAAGAACCGTTCCACATAGCTGAAGAGGGCATCCCAGTGCTTCCAGAGAAAGGCAATGAAAACCACAAGGAATAAAGTGCTGAACGTCCTGTTGCGAGTCTTCATAAGAGGAACCACGCAGTTGGCTACCGTGGAGACAAAGACCAAAAGGACCGCCATCACTGCCAGAAGGATGTTGATGAGTTTGCCCAGAAGGTTCCGGGCAGTGGCATTCTCCAGCCCTTCCAGCTGTACCACCTGCTGCTGCTGCTGCTGAAGCTCCATCTTGGAAATACGGGTCTGGCACGCCTCCAGGGCCTCCTGTGGGCCAGAACAGGGAATAGTTAAGCCTTCTATTCACAGTATTTTGAATAGCTGACATGCACTTTGGGTAAGCCAGATGCATCTTGAGCTACGCCAATGATTTTAAATGTGTTAAAGTCTCAAATATGAGAAGCCAAATGTGTAAGTCATTATTCAAGTGACTATTATTCACCTAAACTGCCCTTCATTGCATTCCTTGTGGGATGGGTCACAGGAAGTACCAGCCACACTTAGATTTGGTCTCGAATGTTTTAATGCCAAGACCTCCAGTATATGATTTCTTTCCATTTAAAAATTACTAATTTAAGTTTCACAGGACAATGATCATGGTGGGGGGGAAATTTTATTCTTGTTCAACATAAAACATTTCAAATAGGATACACAGTCTCTCTTGATATTTTTCTCAAATTCAGGTCTTAGCCTTGAAGTAATACTGTCAGTTTGATACGTGTTCATTCTTTCACCTGTTTAACTGCATACAAATTTAAGCCTACGGAAATGTATGGAATTATTTTTTGACTTTCTATCTTAATACAAATAGTATACTATAGGAACTAATCCAGAGCTCATTTTTTTTCACTCAACAGTGGGTCCTGCCAATCCTTTATATGTCAATGTGTAGAGATTTACCTCATTCTTTTTAACTGCTATGTGGCAGTTTATAGTATGGACAGATATGTCACAGTTTATTGAGTTCCCTGTTGGAGAGATTTTAGGTTATTTTCAACTTTCCCACTATACCAGCGATGAGGTGAATATCCTCTGGACATACTTGTACGTACTATCCATTGTTTTCCGAGTCAAGTCAATCACATACATGAGCGTATAGGGCTCTCTGATCTATTTTCGTAAGAAGAGGACGTTCCCTCCCTTTTAATGGCTGTAAGGACACTATGCCCAAACACTAGACCAAACGTTATAAGTGATATACTCCCTTCAACCCATGAGTTTATATGAAATTTACCCTCAACATTCAGAGGACAGAACCTATCTCCTTAGCTATGGTCAGATATCCTCTAAAGTTCAGTAGTGGTGGGAGTCCTAGGTTTTTCTGGTCTTGGTTTCAATGTGTACTGGTTTCCTGGGATTTGAGATGAAGGCTAGGCAACTTCAGACTGAAGCAAGCTAATGAATAGATAATGAATACTACCCAGCCCAGAATGATCATGGGGAAAAAACTGAAACATTAACAGAATTCCAGAGTCTGGAGAAGATGGCAGCTGGGCAAATGATTCAGACATTCCCTTGATTCTTTTAGGCTATAATACAAGATTCCTGGACCACTTCTCTTCCCTAAGACTAGCTTATTTCAAGATGCTTTCATGTGAAACCAGCAACTGTTCCCTTAGAAATACCTCCTAACTGGAATAAGAAAAAGTTACATATTCTATTTCCTCACAGCATAAACTAGAGGGTCTTAAACATAACTGTCTTATGTGTTACTCTCACGAAATGGCCTGGCAATATGCCTGTAAAGGTTTGGGCTTGGCAACTAGGACAAAAGCTCCCTTTGCTATAGAAGAAGACAGGATGGCCATGAGTCCTGTCAGAGCAGCTCCTGAAGTAGTAATCAACAGATATAATAATGCATATGGTCTTCTATATACTGAGACCTGTGAGCCTCAGAACATTTCTTATGAACCCAAGCAAGCATACCACCCCTACATGGTACAGACTTTTGAGAAATGTACCTCATTTGAAGAGTAGGTATATTACAGTTGGTATAACCCTCTCTTGATACTCTACCTTCCCCCTCTTTTTTCCTAAACTTTTCAATATTATGGTAAAATATACCTAACATTAAATTTACCATTTAATTTTAACCATTTTAAAGTGTACAATTCAGTGGCATTTGGTAAATTCATAATGTGCAACCATTACTCCCATTGTATTCTAGAACATTTTCATCACCCCAAAAAGAAATTCCTTACCTCTTAGCCATTACTTCCTAATTCCATCTTTGTGCAGCCCCTAGGCCCCACTATCTACTTTCTGTCTCCATAGATTTGCCTGTTCTAGATATTTCATGTAAACGGAATCACATAATATGTGGCCTTTCGTGACTGGCTTTTTTTTCACTGAGCCTAATGTTTTCCAGATTCATCCATGTTATAGAGCATGTATCAGTATTTTATTCCTTTTTCTTCTTTTTTATTGTGGCAAAAGAAACCTAACATAAATTAATTAACCATTTTTAAGTGTATAGCTCAGTGGTATTAAATCCATTCATAATGTTGTGTAGCCATCACCACCATCTAACTCCACAGCTCTTTTCATCTTGTAAAACTGAAACTCTGTAGTCATTAAACAAGAACCCGTCATTCCCTTCAACCTCCAGCCCCTGCCAACCACCATTCTACTTTTTCTTAGTCTTTTGCTTTAACATCTGATCCTTCATGCTAACCTGGATGTCCCGGGCCCGTTCATAGGACTGATATGCAATTTTCTCTTCCATGCTGGCCAATTCCTGTTTCAAGTTTAAGATTTCATTCTGGTGGAGCTCTGTTAGGTCATTTAGCTGTTCTTCTAATCGTTCACATCTAGGAAGGGGGAAAAAGTTAGAATTTTATGCATTCTATATTTTTCCTGGTATTATTCACATTTAATCCCCAAAACCCATTCTGCAAGGGAAGAAAACAAAAGCACAAAGAAATTAAGTCAGTGGCCTGGGGTAACAGGGCATGCTAGTGGGTACAGCTCTTAGTCCCTGGACTGGACAGCTTGTCACAAGGCCATGTCATAGCAGCAACATGGTTTTTCCACAGTCTTCTCAACACACAGTATTTACAGCAATGCCAGCAAGCCCTGGTTAGCTTTGAGCATACTCATAATAAATGAGGCAGTTCTTATTCTGCTCTGAGCAGCATAGGGGAGAGGCAAAAACTAGAATACAATTAAGCAGGTCTCATCACAAGATAAACAGCACATAAGTGGAAACTGACCTGCTAGCAGTCACCAGTAGCTATTCTGATACTGGACAGATCACTCACCTGGATGTTCACGGTTCAGAGCCCATCATCCTCATGGCCAAGCATAGTGTCTAGGACATCTCAGTCAACAAATATTTACTGAGAGCCTGCCTTTTACCATGTATGTTCAAAGTACTGGGAATACTGTGGTAAGCAACACAGAATGCCGACCCTCAGCAGTTTACATATTAAGGTGTGTGTGTGTGTGTGTGTGTGTTGGATGGAAGGAAGCAGAAAAAAACCAAGACAATTGAAGGTATGGATAAGTAAAATGAAGAAGATCAATAGGGGTATATATATGACAGGGTGCCTGGTGGTAGGTTAAGCTGGAATGGCCAGAGTCCTGTTCAGCACTCTCCAACAATGTCAGATAAAACCTGAACCATGATTTGAAAGGACTTATGAAGATGTGGGGGTCAGAGCATCTTAAAGCAGAAGGAATAGCAAGTACATAGTTCTCAAGATGGGAACTAGCTTGACAGGTTTGAGGGATACAAAGTAGGCCAGTGTGGCTATATCTGAGGAAAAAAAAACAAGAATGGAAGGAGATAAGATTCTTTGGGAGAAAGTCATTTAATTCATCTTTTATCTCTAGCACTTGGGACTACCTATAAGAAGTTTATTTACATAAAGGTGGAATATGGGTAGGGCAACTAAGAACCAGTAGGACTGAAGAAGGTTTAAAGGGCAAGATCAGAGGTTTCAGGTAGAAAAAGAACATGGATAAAGCAAGGAGAAATGTACAGGACAACTGGAATGGTGAATCTATGTTGGAGAGAAAAGGGAAATCTGGCCTTAAAAGGTAGGTATGGGAGTTGGGATTCTGGAAACAGTAAATGGGCCCAAAGCAGACTGCTGATGGGGAGGGTGACATGATAAACACAGTGTTTTAGGAATATGGGTTAGGTAGAGGACAAAAGGATAGACTGGGGTAGGTTGTGTGTGGAAATCCCAGGAACCAAAAAAGAGCTAAGTAGGGAGGAGGATCGTTGAAAACTACACGTTAAAACAGACAGCCTCAGCAATCAGACAACAAAAAGACATTAAAGGCACTCAAGAAGAAGTCAAACTCTCCCTCTTTGCCGATGACATGATACTCTACATAGAAAACCCCAAAGACTCCACCCCAAGATTGCTAGAACTCATACAGAAATTTGGCAGTGTGGCAGGATACAAAATCAATGCCCAGAAGTCAGTGGCATTTCTATACACTAACAATGAGACTGAAGAAAGAGAAATTAAGGAGTCGATCCCATTTACAATTGCACCCAAAAGCATAAGATATCTAGGAATAAACCTAACCAAAGAGGTAAAGGATCTATACCCTAAAAACTATAGAACACTTCTGAAAGAAATTGAGGAAGACACAAAGAGATGGAAAAATATTCCATGCTCATGGATTGGCAGAATTAATATTGTGAAAATGTCAATGTTACCCAGGGCAATTTACATGTTTAATGCAATCCCAAACAAAATACTTTCTTCAGAGAGTTAGAACAAGTTATTTTAAGATTTGTGTGGAATCAGAAAAGACCCCGAATAGCCAGGGGAATTTTAAAAAAGAAAACCATAGCTGGGGGCATCACAATGCCAGATTTCAGGTTGTACTACAAAGCTGTGGTCATCAGGACAGTGTGGCACTGGCACAAAAACAGACACATAGATCAATGGAACAGAATAGAGAACCCAGAAATAGACCCTCAACTTTATGGTCAACTAATATTCGACAAAGGAGGAAAGACTATCCACTGGAAGAAAGACAGTCTCTTCAGTAAATGGTGCTGGGGAAATTGGACATCCACATGCAGAAGAATGAAACTAGACCACACTCTTTCACCATACACAAAGATAAACTCAAAATGGATCAAAGATCTAAATGTGAGACAAGAGTCCATCAAAATCCTAGAGGAGAACACAGGCAACACCCTTTTTGAACTCGGCCACAGTAACTTCTTGCAAGATACATCCACGAAGGCAAAAGAAACAAAAGCAAAAATGAACTATTGGGACTTCGTCAAGATAAGAAGCTTTTGCACAGCAAAGGATACAGTCAACAAAACTAAAAGACAACCTACAGAATGGGAGAAGATATTTGCAAACGACGTATCAGATAAAGGGCTAGTTTCCAAGATCTATAAAGAACTTTTCAACAGCAAAGAAACAAACAATCCAATCATGAAATGGGCAAAAGACATGAAGAGAAATCTCACAGAGGAAGACATAGACATGGCCAACAAGCACATGAGAAAATGCTCCGCATCATTTGCCATCAGGGAAATACAAATCAAAACCACAATGAGATACCACCTCAGACCAGTGAGAATGGGGAACATTAACAAGGCAGGAAACCACAAATGTTGGAGAGGACGCAGAGAAAAGGGAACCCTCTTGCACTGTTGGTGGGAGTGTGAACTGATGCAGCCACTCTGGAAAACTGTGTGGAGGTTCCTCAAAGGGTTAAAAATAGACCTGCCCTACGACCCAGCAATTGCACTGCTGGGGATTTACCCCAAAGATACAGATGCAATGAAACGCAGGGACACCTGCACCCCGATGTTTCTAGCAGCAATGTCCACAATAGCCAAACTGTGGAAAGAGCCTCGAAAGATGAATGGATAAAGATGTGGTTTATGTATACAATGGAATATTCCTCAGCCATTAGAAATGACAAATACCGCCATTTGCTTCGATGTGGATGGAACTGGAGGGTATTATGCTGAGTGAAATAAGCCAATTGGAGAAGGACAAACATATGGTCTCATTCATTTGGGGAATATAAATAATAGTGAAAGGGATAGAGGGGAAGGGAGAAGAAATGGGTGGGAAATATCAGAAAGGGAGACAGAACAGGAGAGACTCCTAACTCTGGGAAATGAACTAGGGGTGGTGGAAGGGGAAGAAGGCAGGGGGTGGGGTGACTGGGTGGCAGGCACTGAGGGGGGCACTTGACGGGATGAGCACTGGGTGTTATTCTGTATGTTGGCAAATTGAACACCAATAAAAAATAAATTTATTATTAAAAAATAAAATAAAATAAATGGTGAATAAAAATAAAACAGACTAGAAAGGGAAAAATAAACACATCTCTAGCTTATGGTGAATAACATGTAAGCCCCTCTGTCAGACAGAATATACTACCACAGAACACTACCTGGGCACAAGTACACACCCAATACTAGTATAGAAGCCTCAGGGGACTGTGTATTAAAACAATAAAAATGACACCTAAAACTACCCTTCCTTTTTCTTGTTCTTAACACCTATATATATAGTACACAACTTTTAAGGAATAGAAGTTTTCTGTTAGAGGTAATTCTTATACTGCAGTATCAGTGATATTCTCCCTTCCAATAATTATATCATAAACTCCATTCTTTCTCTAAGAAATGATTTTTTTTTGTTTTAAAGGCACAGTCTGAACCTTTTTACTGTATTACTGAATCTTACTAAGTTCTCCTTTATCCTTGATAGGTATCTGTATTGTTTTCTTTTACACTGAAATTCTGTTACTAAAGTGATGGAACAAATCAGAAGGTGTTTCCACCCTTTACTTGTAACTCAGGCCAATATTCTCTGTGACTATCTTTTCACTTCATCTGCAGCCCAAGATATGTGCTCAGAAACCGGTACCACCCCTGGAACTGATTTTCTATCAAATTTTCCACCAGTTGCCATAAGAATATGTTGATACAGTACTGCCTTTTCAGGTTCTTCCTAGTTTATTTAGCTCACTATTTCTTTGTTGTTTTTAGTATTTGATGACTTCATCATTCTCTCACCTTACTAGAGATGGGATAGAGACTCTATAAAAGGACTGTTCCAAAGTATCAGTCCCTTGAAATTTAAGGGAAGGGCTGGGCCTTGCTGCAAATAATCCTCCTAAGCTAGGGACTGATGTTCGGTGGCAGGGAGGGGAGAATGGCAGTGGTGACAATCAATCTGCTGCTGAGAATAGACCCATATGACATCTTTGGCATGTGTTCCATAATTGTGTAGTCTTTCAGGAATGTTGGAGAATCTTATTTGATATGAAATATGGCTCACACATACCATTAGAACAGGATAAAAAGTAATAGCAACAACAACTGCTGCCATATATTCAGTTCCTACTATATATCCAAATTTGTTTTTTTTTATTTATTTTTATTTTTTATTTTTTATTTTTTGTTTGTTTTTTTCCAAATTTGTTTTTTTAAAAAGATTTATTTATTTGGGGGGAGGAGGGGCAGAGAGAAATGCAAACAGGGTCTGTGCTGAGCCCAGAGCCCAAGCCCAAGTTGGGCTAGATCCCAGGACTCTGCGATCAAGACCTGAGACGAAACCAAGAGTTGGTCACTTAATTTACTGTGTCACCCAGGCACTCCTACCCAAATTCATTTCTAAAACCCCAAGAAGGGGGTTTAGTTTACAGTTAAGGAAACTGAAGCTCAGAGAGGTAAAGTGACTTACCTAAGGGCACACAGAAATTAAGTAGGGAGCAAAGATTTGAATCCTTGTTTGTTTGACTTTAAACCCAAGTTCTTAACCTATACACTGTGATGATGCCACTTTGAAACTACTCAGGAAGCCCAGATGAGCTAAACTCCCTTTATAAGTAAGAAATCTGAGTCAGGTCTACAGTTGATACAAATTATATAGCCACACAGGGAGCTGGACCGAGCTATAGTGACATGATTGTTTGGAGCTTGATGTTAAGGGTAGAGTCAATGGGAAGAGGAATGTAATAACTCTACAAACATAGATTCAAAAAGAAGATAATAGCAAGTGTTGGGGAGGATGTGGAGAGATTCGAAATCTTATAGAGCTGGTGGGAATGTAAATGGTGGGTGCATCAGCTTTGGAAAACGGTTTGGCAATTCCTCAAAAAGTTATAGAATCACCATATGACCCAGAAATTCCACTCCAGGTATACATTGAAAAGAGATAACAACTTATTTCCACACAAAAGGTGTATAAAACATTCACAACAACATCATTCCCAAAAAGTGGAAACAACTAAATGTCCACCAACTGATGAATGAATAAATAAAATGCAGTGCAACCATACAATGGAATACTATTTGGAAATAAAAAGAAATGAAGTAATGACATATGCAACAATATGGATGAGCCTTGAATACATTATTCTAAGTGAAAGATGCCAGTCAGAAAGGACCACAAACTATGATGCCACATATATGAAATGTCCAAAATAGGCAAATCTACAGAGATAAAGGTTAATGGTTGCAGGGTCTGGGCAGAATGGGAAGATTGGAGGGTGATGAAAATGTCCTAAAACTGATTATGGTGATGGCTGCATATATCTGTAAATACATTAAAAATCACTGATTTATGTAAGTTGAATGGGTGAATTCTATGGTATTATGAATTAGAACTCAATGAAGCTGTTAAAAAAGATTATGATGTCTGCAATTTACTTTCAAATGCATTAAAAAAATGAAGAGGGGGATCCCTGGGTGGCTCAGCAGTTAGCGTCTGCCTTTGGCCCAGGGCGTGATCTTGGAGTCCCAGGATAAGTCCCATATTGGGCTCCCTGCATGGAGCCTGCTTCTCTCTCTGTCTGTATCTCTGTCTTCTCTCTCTATGCCTCTGAGTAAATAAATAAAATCTTAAAAAAAAAAAAAATGAAGGGAAGGGGCACCTGGGTGGCTCAGTCAGTTAAGCATCTGACTTGATTTCAGCTCAGGTCATGAGATTGAGCCTGAGTCCGGCTCTGCGCTCCGTGTGGAGTCTGCTTGAGATTCTCTCTCCCTCTGCCCCTCCTGTGTGCGCGCGCACACACGTGCACACACACACACACACACACACACACACAATCTTTCTCTCTGTAATAAATAAATAAATAAATAAATAAATCTTTTTAAAAATGAGAGGAAGGATGGATAGATGGAAAGATTCTGATTAGATGATATAGTAGAATGTAGAATCTAAGGGGTGGGTGGTATGAAGCTTATTGTACAACTATTTCCAACTTTGCAGCATACTTGAGGTTTATCATAAACACAGTGGGGAAATGATTATAGGTATTATAGCCAGGAAAGCTTGGGTTTGAGTCCTTGGGTCTGCCTGTCATAACCTACTGTTTAGGTTAGTTTGCTTTTCTGAGTAAGTTCCTTCATCTATAAAATGAGGGAAATAGTACAGAAGCATTATTTAAAAAAATCCATTTTTCTTCTTTCATAATTTACCGAGGAACATAATGGCCTTTTTGAAAGTGTTTCTACATATTAAAGAAGGCATCACTTGAAAACATGCTCCCTGAGAGGAATTCATAGGCAATTTGAAAACCTTTTTAGCCAGCCAAGTATTTCCTGTGGTGACTGATTCATGGCCTTAATCTCATTTTAGGCTCATCACAGAAATAAATACAAATATCTCACACTTGATCTTACATGTCTTTAAGATTACCATTATTTAAAAAAAGAAAATCATAAGGACATATATTAAATCATTGTTTTCTATCTAAAACTAATTATTATATGTCAATTATATTTCAATAAAAATAAATGGATATCTTAACAAATCAGAAAAAAAAAGTTTATCATTATTTCATGTACCTCCCTACTCCTCAAGAAGAGAAATATACCACAAACATTTAAAGTATTGTTTGAAAAAAAAAAAGTTCCCTTAGTAGAAGGAATCTTAAACTCTGGGGGTTAGAAAAGATCTTAGAAATCTATTACATCTCTTCCAATTGAGGAATTATTTCTATGACATCCCTGACAAGCAATCTCTCCTTGAACACCTCCAGTGGCGGGGTTTCATTTTTCTAAGATTTTTTTTTCCACTATTAGAGGAATTCTTTTTAAAACTGAACTAAAACCTAGCTACTTGTGATTCTCACTCCATAGTTTTGGAGCCACAAAAAACAAGCTACTCCCTTGCCTGCATTACTTCTGATAGCTGCATTCAGCAACAGTTAGTAGTTCCCCATGTATTTCTTTTTTAAAAAAAGATTTTATTTATTTATTCATGAGAGACACAGAGAGAGGCAGAGATATATGCAGAGGAAGAAGCAGGCTCCCCACTGGGAACCTGATGCAGGGGTGGGGGTGGGGGTGGGGACTCTCAATACCAGGACCCCAGGATCAGGAGCTGAGCCAAAGGCAGACGCTCAACCACTGAGCCAGGTGCCCTCCCCATGTATTTCTATAGAACAAGTCCCTGGTAAAGCCTTAACTGCACTTGCATCTGTCAGTATCATTTTGAATTCAGCCGCTGAAGGTGATTTCTTTCAGTGTGCTTTCTCTGCACGTATTTGTAAAGATGAGCCTGTCTTTTACTGTCTTCATCCTGGGTGAAGATACGGAGGCCAAGAGTGGGCAAGGCCAAGTCAGAGCTCACAGGCTGCTCCTATAGAATATCCCAGTCCCAAGCCTGGGAACCGTGCTTGCTAGGGTAGCAAACACTTCGGTATGCATTACAAAAGGTCGGGAGAGAAGAAGAGGTAAGAATTAGGAGAGCCTTTCTGTTCCCCACTCAACCCCCAAATACAGGCAGTTAGGAAGTCCATGTTGGGGGCTGAAGGTTTAAGTTAGCCTATTTTGTCATTTTGTCTGTGTTTAGGAGTCCTGTAGCTACACATCTAGTTGAAAAGCAAAACTGCATTCACATTTGTGCTTTATTTATCCTAATGTTTCTGTGAGCACCCACTGATTGAAGAGGACAAGAATAAAGTGAACAGAAAGTTGCCAAGTGCCAGGCAGATTAAGGTACAAAAGGTTTTCTTCCCTTAAAGCTTTAACACTTTTTTTTTTTTTGAGATTTTATTTTTAAGTAATCTCTATACCCAACATGGGGCTTGAACTCAACCCTGAGGTCAAGAGCAACATGCTTTACTGACTGCGCCAGCCGGTGACACACACAGAGGCAGAGACACAGGCATAGGGAGAAGCAGGCTCCATGCAGGGAGCACGATGTGGGACTTGATCCTGGGTCTCTAAGATCACGCCCTGAGCTGAAGGTGGTGCTAAACTGCTGAGCCACGCATGCTGCCCTCTTTTCCAGAATTTAGATCCAAATTGAAATAAGACATTTAGATTTTTTAGTATATATAATTTTAAGTCCCTACTTAATTAGAACATGCTTTACTGACTTATTTTACCCATTGTTTGAGGTCTCCCCCCCCCTTTCTTGAAATATATCCTTTAGTATTTCTTTTAGCAAAGGTTCCATGAGTGGTAATTTTTTGTCTACATATGTCTGGAAGTGTTTTAATTTCACTCTTTCTTGAATAATAAATTAGGTGCACATAGCATTCTAAGGTCACAGTTATTCACACTTTGAAGGTATGACTGCATTATCTTCTGGCAGTATAATATCTTCTTTGGTCCATTTGATACTGAATTTCTTTCATTAACTACATTTCCTTGTGCCATCTGGAACTTTCACTTGAGAGTATTTTATACAATTTTATACTCCTGCATATATCTCTATTTTTGGGCTGTTTCATGGCTTTGCATTGTGATATGTTTTGGATATTTTCACTTGTGAATACCTAAGATCACTTATAAATAACACCTTAGGCTGTCCCTCAGATTTTTATCTGTTTGTAAAGAGAGAAACTCTGTAATTATATAACACTATATATATATATATATTTTAATTTTTATTTATTTATGATAGTCACAGAGAGAGAGAGAGAGAGAGAGGCAGAGACACAGGCAGAGGGAGAAGCAGGCTCCATGCACCGGGAGCCCGATGTGGGATTCGATCCTGGGTCTCCAGGATCGCGCCCTGGGCCAAAGGCAGGTGCCAAACCGCTGCGCCACCCAGGGATCCCTATAACACTATATATAAATATGTAATACCGTATGAGAATCGTACTTGCAAAAGTCCTCAGCACTTGTTCCCAACACTCTTGAACCTTGTTATCTAAGCCAGTGTTTATCATACCGTGGTCACTAACATGTCAAAGATTCTGGAAACC
Source organism: Vulpes lagopus (assembly GCF_018345385.1). Classification (NCBI taxonomy): domain Eukaryota; kingdom Metazoa; phylum Chordata; class Mammalia; order Carnivora; family Canidae; genus Vulpes; species Vulpes lagopus. The sequence continues at coordinate 52,732,158 of NC_054830.1, forward strand.
ATTTTCAGACTAGATTTGGTTCATCTCATATTATACCTAAGGCTCTCAGTCTTCACTCCTTCCACTTTGCACCTTCTTTGTACTTCTGTTTTTATGCAGTTTTTCTTTAAAAGATTCTTTTATTTGAGAGAGAGAGAGAGTGCAAGTCCGGGAGGAACTCCAGTCCAAGCACAGGAATGGAGGAAGGAGGGGAGGAGCAGAGGGAGAAGAGAAGCGGACTGCTGGAGGAGGCCGCTGGGCTCATCCCAGGACCCTGAGATCATGACCTGAGTCAAAGGCAGACAGACAGCTTAACGGACTTAGCCACCCAGATGACCCTGTTTTCATGTGGTTTTATGCAATTTGTGCTCAGCCTAGGTTTGGGATTCAAACTCTGGCTCTGCAACTCACCAGTGTCCTCTCACAGTCACATAGTCACAACTCACAGTGACCCTGTGAGGAGGCGATCTACCTACTGCAACGTGCAACTGTGAAGACTGAACAGGAGTTAGATGTCAAATGCCCTGTACACAAATGGAGCTCAGTGGGAGAGATCTATCATAAGCATACATTTGGTTTCATTTTTGTCTATGATTTTCCCAGGTCTCTCCAACAAACCCTAATGAGGAAGTTCAAAAGAACTGCTTGTTGACTGCCATGTAGCCTCCCTCAAGCTTTGACTCCACTGTTCAAGGCTTCCTACTTCCTACTTCTTCCTACTTCTCCATTTTTCATCTATCTCCTCATTCTCAATTTTACATTTTCTAAAATTTTATTGTTCCAGTATATTCATAATTTTCCCTGACATCACACAAATGAATTTTCTGGGTACACATTCTGTCTTTCTCAAGAAGGACAAGAGAGGCACAAGCCTCTTTTACTTCCTCATCAGGAGGGCCAGCACAAACATACAAATGGGTTCTTGGTATTTCCCTCACTCAAGTTTGCCAGATAACTAAATCCATTCACTGACCTGTTCCAAGCTTTCCTTTAAATTGATGAAACTGTCCTACCTACCTTCCTTTCATGGTATGTGTTTTGTTACGTGTGAGGCAGAAAGTATCTCAAGTAAATTTCATCTGATCTTTGGAAATCTCTAGACAGAGTCAATTAGAAATTGTTAATCCTCATCATGCTCTTGTGGAAAATAAAGTTCTTCAGAGATTAAACAATTTACTTACGGTTACATGAGAAGTAGCAAGATTTACTCAAGCTGAGAGTTTTTCTAAATGAGAAAACATACTATTGTTCTCAGATAATAGTACTTTATTAACAAGTAGTTAAATAGCAAAGTAGCATTTGGGTAAGCAGAATGAGCTCCATTTCCCCGCAGATGAAAACAGACCAACAGGTTAGGAGATTTGCCATGGTGACATAAAGCTGCAGAATTCAAGGGTGAAGCAAGACCCACAACTGGTCCAGTTGAAACAGCCCCATTAATTCACCAACTAATAACTACTAGCATTTACTTTCCTCTTTACATCATAAGAATTACCTGGAGAATGATGACTTTCTGAAAGAACAGAAAAGCCACAGCTGTTATTGTGTAGCTGAAACGCTATTACACTTAAGCATTTTTCTTTTTTTTTTTTTAAGTAGGCTCTATACCCAATGTGAGGCTTGAATTCACGACTCTGAGATCAAGAGTCACATGCCCTACGAGCTGGGCCAGCCAGGCGCCCCTACACTTACACAGTTGTGTTTGGGTTACCATAGTAAGCACCTCCAATCTGCAGGAAACATCAGGAAGGAAACCAAGAAAGCCATAAACTTTGAGGTTTTTGTAATATGTGATGAACAAAGAGGTTGGCAAGATGCCCTTGGTGTCTTGGAATGTAGGTCTTCTGGGTTGTCTCAGTACCTTGAAAGAACGTTCCTGGGCCTCTCATTACTAAAACATTTTTGCTGATTTGTTCACCCAGGTCATGGAAGTTTGTTCCTTAGCTTTTTTCACAACCTCACAACCCACAATTTGAAAGCACAAATCTGATAAGGCTTAGCAACTTCCAAACAATTTTCAGTACCATCAGTCATTTTTATGTGGCTTACATAATCTACATGTGAAACTATGGTATGAAATCAGGCTAACACAAAGAACCCAGTAAAGACGAAGTGATGTCATTTTGGGTGGAGGAGTGCATGTGGGGGAGGAATTTAGGGTTCAATCTACATCTAATCAATGTAAACATCAAAGCATCAAAACACCAGCATCAATAATAACAAGAACATAAAAAAAAAAAAATTAAAAAATAATAATAATAATAATAATAACAAGAACAATAACTACCCACCCCCACATCACATCGCATGCCTTTTTATTGTGTAGCATCTGCCTCTGATTCATAAAGACATTTCTACATTAATCCTTACCTCCTTTGTCCCTGGGAGGTACTTTAATTTGTAATTAAGAAATAGGAGGCTGTACTGAGAATCCAAACCAGTCGGTTCATGCTTCCTGTTTCTAGATTTTATTCTTTTTAAAAAGTTATTATTTCTATACCACTAATTGAATGCAAAATGTAAACAACATAAGGAAAAAAATACCTATTGCTCCAGCTCCCCATTGACTTTCCATTGCTCCCATTATTAATATTATAATCTTTTTTTGCTTTACTAGCTAGTGTTTACTTCCTACCTAAATCCTAAAATAGGGAAGTCAGATACCTAGGGAATTTGAAGAAAGAACACCTCTGTCTTCGCATTAAATATTAGTATCAAATCAAAGACTAGGGTAGGAAAAGGGGAATGTAAACTGTGTACCGCCTTTCACATGTGATTTTTTCAAGTCAAGAACTTTCTCTAAGAGATTTTAGCCTCTTGATATGATGGCAATTAGAGCTCTCTGGACATGAAGGGGCAAGGTAATTCTCAATCCTACCAGGTGTATAATTTTGACTGGTATATCCTTCCATAAGACTCCAGCTGGAACACAAAGTAGTGGGGGATTAATAATCTCATTTTGAGATGTTTTACTCAAAAGTCCTTCCCAAAGCATTACAACTCAAAGATAACTTAGACATTTGAATATGACTTAAGTTTAACTATTAGCAAACAGAAAGCCTTAAGACTGTGAGATCTTTTTAAAATGTAGGTTATGTCATATTTTGGCAGGTGAAATCCATCCCCCAACTTGAAGCAAAATCTACTCTACTTACAAAATATAAAAAGGTATCTAGGGGCGCCTGGGTGGCTCAGTGGTTCAGTGTCTGTCTTCAGCTCGGGTCGTGATTCCAGGGTCCTAGGATTGAGTCCCGCACTGGACTCCCTCTGCCTGTGTCTCTGCCTCTTTCTCTGTCTCTCATGAATAAATAAATAAAATATTTTTAAAAATAAAAATATTTTATTTATTTATTCATGACAGACACAGAGAGAGGCAGAGACACAGGAGGAGGGAGAAGCAGGCTCCAGCCGGACTCGATCCTGAGATTCCAGGATCGTGCCTTGGGCCAAAGGCAGGCACCAAACCGCTGAGCCACCCAGGGATCCCCCAAGTAAAATCTTTAAAAGACAAAAAGACATCTAGATTTTGTTGTAGGTAAACAATTAATAAATAATAATAAGGCAAAAAATGTTTCAGCCACTGGATTAGTCAACACCATAGTCATCTTCTTAGATCAAAGATAAGCCTGGGCTCTTTTGGGTCAAATTCCTAATGAGTGAGAATATGGATGAGTGTCACACTGGGAATGTTTCATCTAGTGCATCACTCTTTGGTTGTGGCTCAAAGTTTGGAGACATCTCTGAGAGTCAGGGATGCTTCCCTAGTTGGGTAATAGGTCACTAGGACAAGATGGCTGAAGAATCTTGTAGAGCAGGTAGGAGAAAAACAGGAAGAACCAGGTCCCAGGGCAAACACCAACAGGGACCTGAGATAGCTTCTGTCAGTATTTGACCAGAACAGAGAGACATAGCTAGATTAGGGTTATGCTGTGTGGTAAACACTTGAATACATTCCTGGCTGAATTGGGGAAAATGGATGTTCCCTCCTTTTTAAAAAAAAATTTTTTTTAAAAAATTTATTTATTCATGAGAGACACAGAGAGAGAGGCAGAGACATAGGTAGAGGGAGAAGCAGGCTCCTCACAGGGAGTCTGATGCAGGACTTGATCCACAGATAGGGATCATGCCCTGAGCCAAGACAGATGCTCAACCACTGAGCCACTCAGGCATCCCTGAATGTTCCCTCCTTAACTTTTGTTACCTCATTTGTGTTGAAGCTGGAAAAGAGGCTAGGAAACACTGATCTAACCTTTAGTTGGAAAGGAAAAATACTTTAGTTGGAATGGAAGGACTTTCAGGGTAGGCAGTGCATTATCTTAAAGACAAGAAACCACAGATGCCTAAAGCATATAAAGAATAAATAAAAGCTGGAGAGGGGAGACTTTCTAGGCAATCTGGAAACTTGGTAATGACACCTTTCTAATTTCCAACACCCTGGCACACCACAGACCATATTAGGTGCTACACTTACAACATCCCCTTTAATAATCTGAACAACCTTCTACAATAAGTATCATCACCTTGTTTTTATAGAGGAAACCAAAGGAACCAAGGCTCAGAGGAATTACATATGATCACACAGCAGAACTGAATACTGAATGCAGGCTTGTTCCACCTCGATTAACTACTGAAGTAAATAATTTTTCTCTCCCTCTCTTCCTTCCTCCTTCCCTTCCATTCTTCCTCCAATACCTCTTCAGAGCTATACCGAGAAGAGCATATACATATGGAGCACATATGGAAGGTCTTACTCTTCTTAAGAAAATATGGGCTTTTTTCCTCTACAGAAGCTAATTTGATCTAATATTCTCAGTTTCTATTTCAAATGTATTGTCCAAACTTACTCTATACATACTCTGGAGACAATCGGAAAAAATTGATCAGATCAATTTATAGTTGACATAGGTCTAACACCTGGAGTAAAGGTCCCAAAAATAGCTGTGTCTGATCATATCTTCCTTATATCTAATGATGATAAAATAAAATAAAATTATATTTAACTGACCATTTGTTTAAGTTAAAAATCTGAAGGCCTGTGCCTAATTGGGCACCTAGTTACTGATGGTTGTACTGCATACAATGACTGCTCATGATGACTGCCGCCTTCTGTATTTTTGCTCTTATGACTCAGGGCAATTTAAAGTATCCCTGGGCTTAATACAAACAGTCTCAGAAGCTGATTTCCAAAGGACAGTAATCCCCTTAAAATAGAAGCTATGAAAATGGCATTAGTGCTCTTTAACATGAGGAGGGTTTTTAGCCTGCCCTACATGACACTGCTACATACAGGTAGTAGCTGACTGGATTCCCAGCCAGATCCCCTAAGGGGAAAACTAAAAAAGGAACCTGTAAAACTGTTAATGAATGCTTTCCTAGTTCTCTCCTATTTTTTTTTAAAGATTTTATTTATTTATTCATGAGAGACAGAGAGAGAGACACAGGCAGGGGGAGAAGCAGGCTCCATGCAGGGAGCCCGATGTGGGACCCAATCCCCCATCTCTGGAATCTGCCCCGGGGCCAAAGGTGGCTAAACCACTGAGCCACAGGGGCTGCCCCTCTCCTATTTTCAATACATTTTGCCCCAGCTCAACTTTTTCCTATGGTAGCTCATTAATATATTATACCCACCTTGGGAAAAGGACTAGTCTTCTACTTTTTAGCAGATTAAATATATGTCAAAACCATTTTTACTGTGTGACCTGGCAAAAGTCACTTTATCTTTCTGGGCCTCCAGTGTACTCATATGTAAAATGAGATTAAACTAGATATCTAAGGGCTCTTCTATCTCTGAAGTACAATGTGAACCCAGGTTCTACTAATAAACCTGTGATCATACTTTAATGGGTTGTACAGACTATCTGGACAAGAAGAATCTGAAGCTAGCACAATCCCATCACTAGAAAAAATGTCTAAACCTTGCATCCTACTTTCCCAAAATACATGCTCTCACTTATATCTGAGAGCCCAAAGTTCAGCTTAAAGACTAAACACCTAGTTCCTGATCAAAGGCTCAGGTGGAGTTCAGATCCAAGCTCTCTTACAGTGGATTCCTGGGCTGAATGCATGTGGGTGCTGAAGACATACTCAGCCACGGCATAGTTATGTGGGTGAAGAGACAGACTATACTACACAGGCTTCTGAATGTTTCTGATTATTTTAGAGTGAGTAGATGATTTGGGTAAAAATCTTAAGTTGGCACTACTCACAGGTAGAGAGGAATAAGAAGCACACTGAGTGAGTGATTACTGAAAAGGGACTCTGCAAAGGGGGAAGTAGGATAGAAGTCAATATTTCCTCAGTAGGTTTTTTTTTTTCTTTGCATTCACAGAATTTTATAAAATAAGTTAGGAAGACTCAGCTTTTAGTAAAACACACACTTTGACCTGGAAAAGGCCCAATATTCAATGCAGTCAATTCTTCCTAGAACTAGACTATGGGCTAAGTCTTTCAATCATATAGATTTCAGCTAGACTATAGTCTTTTAATCATAATAAGTTTCAGGGTTGAACTTGTGGGAAAAAAACTGTCCTGAAATGAAAAACAAACAAACAAACAAACAAAAAACCATTGGCTTTGGAGTCACATATACCTGAGTTTTATTCCTGGCTTTAGGGATCCCTGGGTGGCGCAGCGGTTTGGCGCCTGCCTTTGGCCCAGGGTGCCATCCTGGAGACCCGGGATTGAATCCCACATCGGGCTCCCGGTGCATGGGGCCTGCTTCTCCCTCTGCCTGTGTCTCTGCCTCTCTCTCTCTCTCTCTGTGACTATCATAAATAAATAAAAATATTAAATAAAAATAAAAAAATATTCCTGGCTTTACCACTTACTAAGTAATCTTTTGGCAAAATGTAAAACACCACTGGGCCTCCATTTCCTCATCTGTAAAATAGTGATAATATAATCCACCTGAAGGAGCACTCTGAGGATTAGCAAATACATGTAAAGCATCCATCATTATGCACATCATAGGAGTTTAGTAAATGCTCTGAATGGTAATGTCTTCCTCTATCTCATTTAAATAATAAGCAGCAACCCTGTATACAACCTCCCTCCGGTCAACTCACATATTAATAAAATAAACTAAAGCACAGAAACAGAAATCCATTTAGAGTGGACTCTTAAGTCCATCTCTAGGCTAGCCTTCCTTCTTAGACAAAAAGCCAAACCTACAACAGAAATGAAATAGAAATTAGTAAAAAGAGGGTGTTGCAGGCAGCTCAGTAAAAGTGTGGAGGTATGGAAAGGAGAAAAAACAAATTTTATAAAAACGAGACAAAAGAACTTTAAAGAGCAAGCTGTCTCAAACTGTTTACTGCAGAGCCACATAACCTTACTACTCTCACTGACCTGAGACTATCACTGAGCTAGAACACCACTGTTCTATACTATTTCCAATCAAGCTAAAGTTTAGTGTATAATTCTGTTAAAAGAAGGTAGAGAAATTCTCTAAAAAGGCTTAAAATGTGAAAAGTTTTGATGCTTAAGAATAAGCTTTAATGTGTGGGAAAATTTCACTTACATGAAATGGTTCAAAGATCAGCAAAATTAAGTATATTTATTGGTTAAAAACATGTAACAGAGGATAAAATTTCTAACTACTCAATACATGGAAATACTAGTGCCGCAAAATAACTCAGTGAAACAGTTGTGACATTTCTTGGAAAGAAAGGCTTTCTTTCTTCAAGATTCTGTTTGAAGGAGAGTCCATTCTATAGCTGAACTGATATAACAAAAGTAAGATTACTAATTATATATGTCTTCCCCTGGCTCTCCAAGTTTTACCTCTGTTTTTATTTATTTTTTTTTAGTAATTTTTTTAAATTCATGAGAGACCCAGAAAGAGGCAGAGACACAGGCTGAGGAAGAAGCAGGCTCCCTGGGGGGAGCCCAATGCAAGACTTGATCACAGGACTCCCAGATCACACTCAGAGCCTAAGATGCTCAACCACTGAGCCACCCAGGCATCCCTGTACCTCTGTTTTTAAAAACTCTTAAGTTTTCTTTATTCTCTCTTTATTCCATAAAACTAATCATTTATCCACTATAGAAAACCCAAAATACTGTGAAAGAAATGCACTTCTCATTACCTCACAAGTGGTTTGGACTAGATTCTTATAATGGGGTGATAATAACCAGCTAAAAGTTCTGTCCTGTCCCTGAATTATTTTAAATTGATACAAAGGTGGGCCTTGGGAAACCTGTTTTTCCTCTCTGATTTTCTCATATTGGCCTACAGCTGACTTGAGGACATAACAAGCACTAAATGAATTTTAAGCTCTGAAAGAATTTAAAAACTGGAATGTTTTACCATCCATTCAAAATAAAGGGGTCAAAGCAGGGAGTTGTGTTTTTTTTTTTTTTGTTTTTTTTTTTTTAAGCATCTAACTGTGGGAGGCCCAGGTCTCCATTCAGAGGGGTCTGTTTTAATAGCGGCAGTAGCAGCTGCTACCTAACATCAATTGTGCACTCACAGGACCAGGCAATAAGCTATGTGCTTTACATAAATTATTCCATTTAAATGTCAAAACAGGGACGCCTGGGTGGCTCAGCAGTTGAGCTTCTGCCTTTGGCTCAGGGAGTGATCCTGGAGTCCCAGGATCGGAATCATGTCCTGGGATGGAGTCCCACATAGAGCCTGCTTCTCCCTCTGCCTATGTCTTTGCCTCTTTCTTTCTGTGTCTCTCACGAATAAATACATAAAATCTTAAAAAATATATATCACAATAACCTTATGAAGGACTGTTATTATTCTTATGTTACAGATGAGGAAATCAAGACTTTGAGAGGGTTAGAAACGTGCCCAGTTTTCAAGGTTACCAAGTGGCAGAACTAGAGTTTGAACTTGGGAGTTGGGTTTCTCCCAACTGTACAGAAGATCAGGTGTTTTATTTTTATTTTTTTATTTTTTTATTTTTTACTTATTTATGATAGTCACACAGAGAGAGAGAGAGAGGCAAAGACACAGGCAGAGGGAGAAGCAGGCTCCATGCACCGGGAGCCCGATGTGGGATTCGATCCCGTGTCTCCAGGATCGCGCCCTGGGCCAAAGGCAGGGGCCAAACCGCTGCGCCACGCAGGGATCCCCAGGTGTTTTATTTTTAGAGTCCATTTGAATATTTGTTAGATTGCTCACTACTTTAGATACTGTCTTTTAAGTATATGAAAGAACATACAAAACACTGAAATAATAGATAGTAATATATTTGCTTTTAGAACTTCATTTCTCTCTCCTACACTTTTCTTCTCCCTTGAAGTCTTAAATTAGAATTGAAGGACAGAAGAACAAAGAGGGAGGACTGAATTACTAATATTTTCACCATCTGAAAACAGTAGGATTCCCTCAAGTCAGTATTTGGGATAGACCCAAAACTCAGGTTTTTCAAGGCCTGCCTTAAGCTGTGGCTTCTGTATGACTGGCCCTTAATCTGTATCAATGAGGTGGCCTGTCTCTGGCTGACAGAGTTTGGACATGAATGAGTTATTCATTCATGGGGGGATATTATTTGGGGGGATATTATTTCTCTCTGCATTGGATGGAAACAAGGGGAAAAAATATGTATTTAGAGAACTAACAGTGGTCTAATATGAATATGGAATATAACGTGAAACAGAAGGCAGACCACCTTCTTCTCTACTTTTAGCACAGATTATGACTCAAAGCAGCTAGCCCTTGGAGAATTCTCAAATGATTGTAGAAACATTTCATGTTTAAGTCCACGCCCATTCAAAGACTTGCCAATTCATAACAAAGGTAACAGACGTGCTTATCTGGATAGACTTTCAGTGTAATCTCTCTACGCCAATTGCCCACATAAGTGTGTTTAAGGTCAAATACCTAGAGTGTTCATTACATTTTAGTCAGGCTATATCTGTGATTTTTTAAAGATTTCTTAGAGTTCAAGGGGTTATAGATCTTTTGAATTCAGTGTAGTATAGTTATAGGTTACAATGATTTGTGGTTCCGGGATTATAAATAAATAGGTGGAATACCTCAGAAAGCTTGGGCTTCATGTCAAAGTCCTAAACTGGAATGGAAGGCTGGAGAGCTACAGTAATTGTCATCCCCTGACTCAAATGCTTCATTGGTGTATGATCTTAGGAGTCACTTAACTGCTGCGCCTCTATTTTGCTCTCTATGATAGAACTATGTGGATGTCATATGACATATCTAAAGTGCTCTGGATACTATAAAAGATACTCTAGACAGACATCTTAAAGCTTAAAAGCTTCCCCATATCCAAGGGGAACTGCAAACAGATAATTTAGAATTTTAATTCCATTTAACTTACCTATATCGCTCCTCCTGTAAGGCCTGCATTATTAATGAATAGTCTCTCTGATAATGTTCCTTGAGAGTCTCAAAGGATTCCTCTAGTCTGGCTTGGGTTTCCCGGATCTCCTGGATCTCATGTAGTAGTGCATCAAATCCTGAGCTCTGCATATCCAGGGTATTTGTTTTGGAGCTGGATGCTCCTACAGCAATGCCTCCAGTGGTACTGTTGGCTCCCACTGAGCCTGAAGTGGCACTAGAACAATCTTCCTCACTACCATATTTTGGGCTTGATTGAAAGTTTGAAATCACCCCCAAAGCCTTCCCCCCATCATCCACTTGTCCTTCCTCTAAAGAGTCCTTCAGGTTAGGGATGTTGTCTGCACTGCCAAATTTATTCCGAATTAGTGAGGCAATCTCTCTGGGTTTTGAGACTACAGCCCCTGCTGCTGAATGGGTTGCCTGGGAGAAGCTAGAAAGTCCACCTTTGACACTGTCCACCACACCTTCACTGAAGCCAGTCACCTTTGCTCCCACATCCTTCAGACCCTGGTGCATGTCCCTGAAGACATCCTTTGGCTGCCGGGGAATCCCATTCTGCTCCACCTCTCGGAGCTTCCTGTGGTAGTGCTCAAGCTTCTTTTGTAGCTGGAGGATGGTTTGGGCAGATTTCTGGTTCTTCTTCTCAAAGACCTGCTTGATGCGGGCAGCCTGCTGCTTGTCTGCACTGTTGGCAAGCTTCAAGTACTCAGCAACGTTGTCATCCCGGGCTGTTTGTGCAATCTTGATCTGTTCTGTGAGTTTCAGGATCTTCTGCTGCAGGTGAGCAATAGCAGCCTTTGTGCGCTGAGGGTCTGGTGTTCCATCCACAGAGTCTGTGTGGATGCTGCCATCGGTGCTGGAGGCCACTGCACTGGAAGTCTGGGCGAGGCTGCTTACTTCCAACCGCTCGATCTAGTATAAAGAATAAGAAGTGGATGTTAGAAGGAGGCCAAGAATCATCAATAGGCCAGATGTACTGAAAATTTGCCTATTCTCAGATCTCAGCACGGATAGTGGACCAAATTTCTCCTGTCCTATACAAGCCCCATCTCTCTCTTGGATACTGTCTTTATATAAGGAATCTTTGCCTTACACAAAACAGACAAATGAAAAAAGATTTGCACAAGATGTAAACTGGGGGTATTCATCCTTTGTTAGATAATTACAATATTTCTTTAAACCCAGTCTCGTAGTAGATTAAAAAAATTTTTTTTAAAGATTTTATTTATTTATTCATGAGCGACACAGAGAAAGAGATGCAGAGACACAGGAAGAGGGAGAGGCAGGCTCCACACAGGGAGCCCGATGTGGGACCCGATTCTGGGACTCTAGGATCATGCCCCAAGCCAAAGGCAGATGCTCAACTGCTGAGCCACTCAGGTGTCCTGATTTTTTTTTTAATTTTTAAAAATATTTAATTTATTTATTTATGAGAGAGAGAGAGAGAGAGAGAGAGAGAGAGAGAGAGAGGCAGAGACATAGGCAGAGGGAGAAGCAGGCTCCCTATGGGGAAGCCTGATGTGGTACTCGATCCTAGGATTCTGGGATCATGACCTGAGCCAAAGGCAGGCTCAGGCTCAACCACTGAGCCACCCATGTGTCCCTCTCCTAGTGGATTTAAAGCATGATTTAACTCACAGTTTTCACACAAACTTTTGTGAAACAAGGTATATCTGCATTTCAATTTAATTATATGAAAATAATTTTAGTATTCAGACATTGCTATAATCCCAATCCATGCTCTCAGATTTTGGTCATCCAAAATGTTGGTGAGAATATGTATTTTACTGGCTAGATATAAAAATCCAACTTTTATCACAGTGTCTTATTACCCAAAGTAGTTAAAGGTGATGGGATTATTCTATTCTAATAGGGACACTCAATTGGTAGCTGGAGACAGGTGAAGGTAAGAATGAGAAGGTACTGCTCGAAGTGCCAAGGATGAATGTGGTGTACTGTTAAGAGTTTCTATTCCAGATCACAAGCAACTGTGATATACTTGGGCAAAAGAAAGTGAATACTCAGGGAGAAAGACAGAGGTAAGAAAAAATTTTTAAAATATATTTTTCTTTTTTTTTAAAGATTTTACTTATTTATTCATGAGAGACACAGAGAGAGAGGCAGAGACACAGGCAGAGGAAGAAGCAGGCTCCATGCAGGGAGCCTGATGTGGGACTCAATCTGGGGGCTTCAGGAACACACCCCGGACTGAAGGCAGTGCCAAACTGCTGGGCCGCCAGGGCTGCCCCAGAGGTAAGAAATTAATCAAGTCAACAACTAAGTTCAGGCCTTTTGGAGCTCAACTTTTGTGAGTTCTATCCAGTAAAAGTTTTTTTTTTTACTTAGACAAGAGATTCCAAAACACACACAATGACTATCCTTCACATGGTTGAGCAACTATTCAAAGGAGATGAAGAAAAAGACAAGCTGCTCAGATTTGAAAACTGAAACTATTCTATTTCAAAGCTGTTAGCCAATGCTGGGGAGAGGTCAGGTTTCCCTAACTCAGGAGAGAAAAAACCCTGGGTGTGGTTTGTCATGAACAGGAGTAGGGCTCATGCAAAAAGTCTGCTTTCTACTGAGCAGTAACAGAATAAAATAATAAAAGAACGATCTCAGGGTAATAAAAATGCCCAGTATTAGTATCAAATTACAAATTTACCATCTTGGAGATTAAGAGCCTACCCCTTTACTTGGTCTTCATCTCTAAATCTATAACCAGCAGCAATCTGGTAGAAAGAACTGTATATAGTTATCCTCATATTTTAAAAATGGGAATTACATTTTTGTGATAACATACCAAATCTGAAATATTCGTGAAATACTAATAATTAACTTCTCAGTCTTTCTTTCATCTTGGTTGTATCTCCTCACAGTTTCCTATCTAAGCAAGAATTATGGTGATCTCTAACTCCAAAACTATTAGTTCATTAGTGGAAAGTTCATTACTGGAATTAACATATTACTGCTGATGTGAATAAAAACATTATTTCCTTTTTAGATGAACAAATGAGAAATAATGTGAATTTAAATATAATCAAAAGATAATTTAAAACTGAAATGAAGAGCAAAATGACATTATGTTCCATTAATAACAAAAATGTCCAGAATAGTTTAGGGACTACCACGGTAATTACTTTGCATAACTTCCTCCATCTGCCCCATTCATTTTTAGGTGCAGTGAAAGGTCCAGAAGGAAGTAGCAGAAAGGAGAATAAGCCAGAGTTCCAGATAACTACGTTGCCGAGAGTTGAAAAAAGAGCCCCTGGAAACCCACTTTCTTCAGTGCCTTACAGTCACTCTCTTAAGTTGCACAGGATTCTTACTGTGTGATTTTCTTTCTGAATGGGGTTTCAGATCCCACAACTACAGTATGTAATAGACCCTGATTGTGTACTTATGTCGAATATAAACTCAAAATCTACTACAGGAAAGGAAAGGAAATATAAAATACCATAGATCCAAGATTACAAGCTCATGCATTTTGTAGTTTTCTTAGGTTCTTTGCCATTAATTCCAATGTCACTTACATGCAGTTTATTGTCTAAAGAAGTGCAAATACAGAAATCAAGTTCAATTATTACTCAGGGAGGATAAATATTGATGAAAACATGGCTTTGGTACTAGAATCAAAATTTTATTATATTTCTAAACTTGAAAAAAACACAACAAAATTTCAATGTAATTATTTACAAATGATCACAGTTTAGTTGTGATTTTATTTCCGCACACAATAACTAAAGAAGTAAACCAGACTATCTTTAACCTGACTTTTGTTCTTCCTAGGCTGTTTGGGGCCACACTACATCCTTCCAGTACGTGACTCCCACCCCGAGTCATCAATATCCCTGAAAGAGGACATCTGACAGAACCCACTGTTCTCAGCCTCCAAGGAAAACTAACCCACAGCTTCAGCAGCTCCTGCTGAAGGTAGTTTAACACCTGAAACCACGAATCACCTGATTACTCAGTAACTCTCCCCAATTTTGGCAAGCACTATCCTTAAAAAGGAAGGAGAGAGAAGAGGGAGAAACTGAGAGGCGGAGAGGGGAAGAAAAAGGAATACAGGTAGCAAGAAAAAGATATATTGATCTAGAGAGTTACAGGACAGGGGCTGTGAGTATCCTCTTGGTATCTTTTGAGCTATGAACAAAAGCTCTCAGAGGTAAGAATACTTAGCTGTGAGTTATAAATGCACCAAGTGAAAAGTGGTTTTCTTTTTCAAAAACCTCTGCTGGCATATTAGGTTATCTATGTATAACTACATAAAATTAGATTCCTACCTCATTCCAGACAACTAAATCGCAAATGTGAAAAGCAAAATTTAAACCTTTTAGAAGGTAGTATTGGAAAATATGGAAGGATTTTCTTAAACATCCATGAAAAGGCACTAATTAGAAAAACAAAATTATTGAATCTGACCATATTTAGTGTAGTAGTGAAGCATGGATTCTGGCAGGGAACTGCTTGGGTTCAAATCTAGCTTTGCTACTTATTAGTCACGTGACCTTGTTTGGGCCAGTTACTTAACCTCTGCATCCATTTCATCAGCTGTAAAATGGAGATAATACTAATGCCCACTTCAGAAGACTGTTTTGAGGATGAAATAAGCAAATAAATATAAAAGCACTCAAAAACAGTCCTGGGCACAGAGTAAGCAGTTAGTACTTGCTCTTATTTTCGTATCATTTTAAGTAGTTCTTTTAAAAGATTCAAGTATTAAAAGATTCTAGAATATACTTCTTTTCAAGATCTTTCACATTTCAGGCATAATCATGGGAGATACAGAGTCTGAACCAAAGGAATAACGTAATTCAACACTACAGTAAAGGCAGTAATAGTCCTTTCTTAACTTGTTGGTCTTATGGCTAGGAAGTTGCCTGGCAGCAACCCTATAGAGAGGCACTGTTAGCACTAATTTACAAATGAACCGACTGTGAGGTGCTTACTACTCCCTTATTACATGGCAGTTTGATAACAGCAGCAGCAATATCACCTACTCAATAAGGCTTCATGTGACCATAGCTTGAGGGCTTTAATGAATGACCATACCCCTTGGTATAGCAAGTCCCAACCACTTATGGCTGGGGATAGAATTAATTTGTACAGAAAAAAGCAAGGACCAAAAACCAGTCAGTTAAATATATTTTGACCACTTTTTTTTTTTTTTTGACCACTTATTGTAAGCTAGGCAATGTGCTACACAGCTAAAGGTATGGTCAGAGCCACAGTTCATTATCTAGCTATTACTATTAACAAGTAGACATGTTGTTTTGTTTGCACTTTGTCTCTTACAATTAAGAATTCATGGGGGGCAGCCCAGGTGGCTCAGCGGTTTAGCGCCGCCTCCGGCACAGGGCGTGATCCTGAAGTCCCAGGATCGAGTCCCACGTCGGGCTCCCTGCATGGAGCCTGCTTCTCCTTCTGCCTGCGTCTCTGTCTCTCTCTCTGTCTTCCATGAATAAATAAATAAAATATTTAAAAAAAAAAAAAAGAATTCATGGGGCACCTGGGTGGCTCAGTGGTTGAGAGTCTGCCTTTGGATCAGGGCATGATCCCAGGGTTCTGGGATCGAGTCCCACTCCCTCTGCCTATGTCTTTGGCGCTCTCTCTCGTCTCTCATAAATAAATAAATAAAATCTTAAAAAAAAAAAAAAAAAGAATTCCTTTGCCAGGGGGTTCCTGGCTGGCTCAGTCAGTAGAGCATACGACTCTTGATCTTAAGGCAGTGGGTTCAAGCCCCATGTTCTGTACAGAGATTACTCAAAATTAAAATCCTCAAAAAAAAAAAAAAGAATTCATTTGCTAGGCTTACATTACCTATTAACAGATATGAATTAACTGATCAGAAAAAAGCCCAAGAGAAAATTTAAACAGCAATGCCTCAAAAACTCCTATTAATCAGGGGCAGAGTAGAGCCATCTTGGGAAGAGTATTTGATAGTTTTATAATGGCTTACAGTTTTCACTTGCATACGCATTGAAGATCTATCAACTTTCTCTGAGTATACGAAAGTGTCAGAACAAGGCAGCACCCAGCTTTGAGCACAATCATGTATGAAGAACATGGTGGAAAAGAGCGGCGACAGAAGTAGAAGACCTGCGTCAGACCTGGCTTTGCCACCTTACTAGCTAGGTGTCTTTGGGCCACCTTCTTTTTTTTTTTTTTCTCTAAAGATTTTATTTATTCATGAGACACACACACACACACACACACACACACACACACACACACACACAGAGGCAGAGACACAGGCAGAGGGAGAAGCAGGCTCCATGCAGGGAGCCTGATGTGGGACTCGATCCTGGGACTCTGGGATCACACCCTGAGCTGAAGGCAGATGCTCAACTGCTGAGCCACCCAGGTGTCCCTGGGCCACCTTCTTATTTTCCTTGAGCCTAAGTTTTCTCATCTATACAATGGGGATATCATTTTCTCATGAGATTATATGAAAAAATGTTAAACGCATGTTAAATCAGATTATACCACCAAACACAGTGGTTTAATAAGTCATCAATTTTCTAGTCTTTACTTGGTTCATTACTCAAAATCCAAGTACTATATGTAACTAGGGGAAGAGTCAGAAATCCCTGACTTAATATCACTATCTTCAGTAAAACCCAACAGCCCAGTCCTGTCTACTTAGTGCAGTGAAGTCATTTTATCTACGCTTTTTTTTTTTTTTAAGATTTTATTTATTTATTAGAAACAGAGAGAGAGGCAGAGACAAAGGTGGAGGGAGAAGCAGACTCCATGCAGGGAGCCTGGAACTTGATCCTGGGCCTCCAGGATCTCACACCCTGGGCTGAAGGCGGTGCTAAACTGCTAAGCCATTGGGGCCGCCCCTTATCTATGCTTTATAGAGTATTGGTTCTTTCAGGAAATCTCTGCACTATTTATTTACACTAAATAATCCACATCATTTCTGAGAAAAATAAAGAAGGCATTTTAAGGTAAAAGAAGGGGATTGAAAGTGAGGAAGTCTTTGTAATTTGAAAACAATCTGGAGTATTTTAGTTTTTCTGAAAGTGGGTCTTTTATTTCTTTTCTTTTCTTTTCTTTTCTTTTCTTTTTTTTAAAGATTAATTAATTGGGGCGGCCCGGGTGGCTCAGCGGTTTAGTGCCACCTTCAGCCCAGGGCCTGATCCTGGAGATCTGGGATCGAGTCCCATGTCAGGCTCACTGCATGGAGCCTGCTTCTCCCTCTGCCTGTGTCTCTGCCCCGCCCCCCGTGTCTCTCATGAATAAATAAATAAAATTTTAAAAAAAGATTGATTAATTGATTGATTGACTCATGAGAGACACAGAGAAAGAGAGAGAAGGGAGATAGGCAGAGACATAGGTAGAGGGAGAAGCAGGCTCCCTGTAGGAGCCTGATGTGGGACTCAATCCTGGAACTCCGGGATCATGCCCTGAGCCAAGGCAGATGCTCAACCGCTGAGCCACTGAGGTGTCCCTGAAAGTGGATCTTTTCTAAGGCCAATTTCATAGAACGGGTTGTGCAGCAGCAAATTGATTACTTAGGCACCTGCAGACCTAGTTCCATTCTTCTTCCAATATTTTAACCTCACAGATATGGGGCCATGGTTTTGAACCAAAATTGGGAGTATGTGGCTCAATTCAAGTGTGCTTAGTGGGAGCAAAAGAACAGAATGTTGGATTTTTGGGAGACTCCCCCCATCCAATAAAAACTGCAATCCCTAGAGATTTATAATCTTGGTTTTAAGAACTGCACAGAAATCTATCTTCTAATCAATGAGAAACACAAAGATGCTCTGATTCATCATATACATTTTTCTTTTTCTGCCAGGCAAGTTGTATTGAGAACGTACAACAGAGGAAAGAGTCCTGCCTTAGAAGTTATACAGCTCAGCCTTTGATTTTTGTATCATCGTTTTCTTGAGGCTTGCCTTTGCTAACACCCCCAAAACCATATCCTTAACAAAAAGAAAAGAAATCCCACAGTCTATTAGCACTCTGTGCAGAAAGTATATATTCATTATGGGAAGACTTTTCACCTATTTCCAGAATCTCATTGTAGAAATGGCATGCCCTACCCTTCTCACAGTAAGCACAACTCTGTTGAGCAATTCTCTCATGTGCAATTCTGACTGACATTTAGTCTACTGTGGAATGAAGAGGAAATCTCAAGTGCAAGTAGTAGAAAATAAAAATGAACTAAGTTCTACTAGCTCAACCAAGCAAACTTTAAGCATTCCATTTTTACTTTGGAACTAAAATCAAGATTCAATGTATATATAGTCTTAAAAACAGACCTTTTGGGGATCCCTGGATGGCTCAGCGGTTTAGTGCCTGCCTTCGGCCCAGGGCGTGCTCCTGGAAACCTGGGAGGGAGTCCTGTATCGGGCTCCCTGCTTGGAGCCTGCATAGCGCCTGCTTCTCTCTCTGCCTGTGTTTCTGCTTCTCTCTCTCTCTCTCTCTCTCTCTCTCTCTGTCTCTCATGAATAAATAAAATCTTAAAAAAACAAACAGACCTTTTTACCCTAACAAAAGTTTTTTTTTTTCCTCACTTGATAAATAATCTTTATACAAATGGAGTATACCTGTAAGTTCTGGGATCACTTTTTCATATTTTTACACAGAACTCTGGTTATATGCAACAGCCCTGGGTTCTACAGAGAGGTGTCTGGATCGCTCCAGAGGGGAACAGTGGAAGAAAGTGAGCAGAGTATCTGATTACCTCTGTTTCATCTAATATTTATTTATATGAGTATTCTGGGAAAAGTTAGCTTAGAAAAATAAAATGTTTTATTGCTTAATTTAATTTTATTTTTTAAAGATTTTATTTATTTATTCATGAGAGAGAGAGAGAGGCAGAGACACAGGCAGAGGGAGAAGCAGGCTCCATGCAGGGAACCTGACATGGGACTTGATCCCGGGTCTCCAGGATCATGCCCTGGGCTGAAGGTGGCACTAAATTGCTGAGCCACCCAGGCTGCCCTTACTGCTTAATTTGAAAAAGTGTGATATATAAATAATACTTATGATAATAATCCTGGCCACTTTTTTTAAAAAAAAGATTTTATTTATTTATTCATGAGAGGCAGAGAGAGAGAGAGAGAGAGAGAGAGGCAGGGACACAGGCAGAGGGAGAACTAGTCTCCATACAGGGAGCCCGATGTGGGACCCCATCCAGGATCACACCCTGGGCTGAAGGTGGCGCTAAACCGCTGAGCCACCAGGGCTGCTCAATCCTGCCCACTTTTAAATCTGGCACTATAGTTTGTCTCAAACTTCCTTTTTTAAAAAATTTTTTATTTATTTATGATACACACAGAGAGAGAGAGGCAGAGACATAGGCAGAGGGAGAAGCAGGCTCCATGAGGGAGAAGCAGGCTCCATGCACTGGGAGCCCGACGTGGGATTAGATCCCGGGTCTCCAGGATCACGCCCTGGGCCAAAGGCAGGCGCTAAACCGCTGCACCACCCAGGGATCCCTCAAACTTCCTTTTTGTACAAACTACAACTTTTCTATACCCAGCACTTTTCAGGTCCATTTTCCACAAAGAACAAAGTTTTAAAATTATCTCATGGGTGATACCACACATATAAAAATGAGTAGAGGACATGCTCACTGAAATGCAAATTCTGGTGGGGTTTGATTGCTAGTTTTGTGGCTCAAGATCCTACCACATGCTTCAGCAAAATGACAAAAAACTGTATCATGGATTACCTGGGAATAACAGAAACCTTAAATTTAAATCCACATATGCTAAGGGTCACACCCATAATTTAGTTCTTCTGACATAGCATGCTGTTTCACCTACAGGCTCTGTCCACATAGTCCAGGGCATGTTCTTCTTTCCTTTTCTGGCTTCTACTCATCCTTCAAGACCCAGTTCAGGTGTAATCTCCTCCAGGATATCTTTCCTGACAATCTCCCTCTCCCAGATGGATTAATGGCTTTCTTCATATTCCCATATAGCTAAATACACCTCTCTCAATGTCCTTATCACATTATATTGAAATGATTGCTTGGGTGTCTTGCATCTACTGACCTAAGTTTTTGAGGACAGGGATTAAATCATATTCATCTTTGTACTCTAAGAAGCTAGCACAATGCTTTGTGCAATGATACCCAGTAAATGTTTAATTTAAATTCTCACTAGTATCTCCTTAACATGATCCTTCTAGTCTCATATAAGTGACTGAGCCTATGTTACTACAAATGGAATAAACATGAGAATTTTTATAAGAAAAATAGCTTTTAATAGATGATACTCATTCCTCCAAGGCTGCTGGGGAAAAACTGACTCTGTTCAGTATCAGTTTAGATTGTTAACATCCTATCTGGCCCACCTTGCTCCAACCCAACTATAAAATATCCATTATAGGATCTAGGACTGCTACTCAGAATTGCTTTGTCACAGGAGGACTGGTTTCCTAGCTTACGTAAAAGATCTGATTGAGGATTAGCACTGCCAGGCCTGATGTTTGGACTCACGAGAGCTTGGTCAGATGATTTACTGTCATTTTAACAAACCTTTGAGGAATGTCTCCTATGAACAGGGCCTATCTATGTTAGGCACTGGAAGTAAAAAAAAAAAAAAAAAAAAAAAAAAAAAAAAAAATATATATATATATATATATATATATATATAGGCACTTAAGGAGACTGCCATTCTAGTAGTGATGGTGTAAGTTGACAATAACATGCTGCTTTGTTGTGGTTATTATGGTGAAGTGTTATTTTTATAAGTATAAGTTCTTTGAGCTAGAAGGAACTTAAGAGATCATCCAGTTAAGAAAATTTGATAGAGGAGTAACAGATTGTGAGAGAAAGATCTCTCCCTGATAACGAAAAGAAAGAATCAGTAACATTCAATGAAAATAAGGAAAGGTGCCATTGTTCAACCTAATCAGGGAGTTTCAAATATCAGTTCATGTATGCTACTGGAAGTATGCAAACAGAGACTTCATGCTTGAATGCTAAAAATGTCACATGAGGATACATGACATTTAGAATAAATGATCCAAATTTCCTTCTGAGATTATAATTTGTTAAAAAGAAATAGTGACTCAGGCTATTCAGGATTATTCAAAAATCATTCTCATGAGGCTTCAGAATGAAGAATGAATAGTTTGAAGCACACAAATCGGCTAATGCTAAAATTTGTATCTATTTTCTGAGCATGTACCAACTAGGAAAAGAGAGTCACACAGAAATGTTGTCACTGCTGAGGATTTAAAAATACACAAAAAATCCATGTGTGGATTAGCCAATTTGTAAAATTTGCCCCCAATGAGTTCCCTTTTACAAGTTAATTCCCTACAAATACTTTTATGACACAAGTTTTCTTAAAAGATTTCTAAGCCTCAGCTTAATCCTATTTCACTCAATTTTGATAAATTGCTAAAGCAATGAAAGAATTTGGAAAGCTCCATGGGGGTGTGATAACCTGGTTATCCCTGAACTTGTTCAGTAGCTTGAAGGATGGAGGCTCTATCCAAACTATACATCCCCAAACCCTTTTTAGGGTCTAAGTATTCTTCTTCCTCTTAAAATGGTCTTAAATACCATTTCTTTGTTAATGACTTCCAAATGTATGCCTGTAGCCCATACTTCACTGAACTCTAGCTCATATATCCAACTCCCTACTTAGTATCTCTTCTTGGATGTCTAACAGTCATTCTGAATTTACTATGTACAAAACTGAGTTCCTGATATCCCCCAAACCTGTTTTTCCTGTAGTCTTCCCCATCTCAGCTAACGGCCACACTTCATTGATCTACATGCATATATCCAAAGCCTTTGAGTCAACTTTAACTCCTTTTTCTCTCATATACTCTATCCAGTTATCAATATCAATAATCATAATACACATATAGTACTTACTATATGCCAGGCAATGTTCTAAATGTTTTGTATGTTTAGTAAATTGCATAATTCTTATAATGACACTATAAGATGGGTATGACTATATTTTATAGCTAAGAAAACCAAAAGATAAAGAATTTAAGTTGTTTAAGATCATGAAGTAAAGAAGTGGCAAAGCCAATGTTTGAGCCCAGACAGTCTGATTCAGAGTCTATGTTGTTATCCCCTACATATACTGCATTGCTCCAGCAAATGTTTTGGGCTCTACTTGCTAAAGAGTTGCAGAATCTGATGATATCTCTCACTAAATCTCCACTGCTGCCACTCTAGTATAAGCCACTATCAGCTCTTACCTGGACTACTGCAATAGGCTCGTAACTATCACTGGAATAATATTTTTATAATCAATTCACACAGCAGCTAGAATGATCCTTTAAAAATGTATCAGGTCACAATAGTCTTTTACACCTAAAACGGCCAAGGGCTCTCTGAGTCAGAGTAAAAGTCAAAGTCTTTACAATGACCTGAATAACCATGATCTGGCACCTGTAGCACATCTGTTACCTCCTTGACTGTATCTCCTACTACTCCTTCTTTTACTCCACTGCCACCAGCTACAAAGGCCTCCTTGCTGTTCCTGGAATATACCAGGCATGTACCCATTTCAAGGCTTTTCTAGTTAGTGTTCCTCCTGCCTGTAATGCTTTTCCTCAGATACCTGCATGACTTACTCTGTCATGACTCCTTTGCTCCAATGTAACCACAGTAGCATCTCTTAGGTGTCTCTACTTTCTTTATGGATGCCAGTCCTTCCTGTCTTGGCCATTTTTTTCACAGGTGATGAGGAATAGCAAGATTTCAGTTTTTCCAGTAAGTTACAAATAAAATATATAATGAAAATGACTATTTCAGGGATTTTGCATATGAAATGAAGAACATTTCTCTGATGTATCTAGATATCTGCAGGGTAAAAATGCAGAGACAGCCTAGAGAAAATTAGGAATACACAGATGGAGGAAGGATATGGTACTATTATATTAAGGAAGCAGATTGTACAAAGGACTGAGGTTTCTACTATTTAATTCATTTTGCAATTATCCTTTGATCTCCTTATATAAGGCACTAAAAAAAGGTGAATCTCTGCTTTCAAGAAACGCATGATCTAGTTGGTGAGGCGTGAAAATGATCAACTGAAATACAGGTCTGATTAAGTAAATGATACAGTAGTAATGAAGGCAAAGTACTTAAAAATACAAAGGACTCACATATTCTGAAGGGAAAGAGAACAGAGGAGGCTTCTTGGAGGAGGTTAAAAAAAAAGAAAGAAAAGAAAAGAAAAGAAAAGAAAAGAAAAGAAAAGATCCTTGAAGAAAGAAGTTTTTGATTAAAAAAAAAAGGTAAGGAAAGGCATTTCAGGATGACAACCCAGTATAAGCAAAAGCCCAGGAGAAGGAAACGTAGTAGCTTTTTAAAGATAATTGAAAGGTTCATGAAGCTATAAAAATAGGGTTCTGGTGGGAGATAAGCTCCCAAGGTCAGTCTAAACCACTGTTTTGCACTTTATTCCAAGCATATTTCTTTTTTTTAAAGATTTTATTTATTTATTCATGAGAGAGAGAGAGAGAGAGAAAGAGAGAAAGAGAGACGGGGAGAGGGAGAGGGAGAGGGAGAGGGAGAGGGAGAGAGAGAGAGAGAGAGAGAGAGAGAGAATGGCAGGAACACAGGCAGAGGGAGAGAAGCAGGCATCATGCCGGGAGCCCAACATGGGACTTGATCCCGGGGCTCCAGGATCATGCCCTGGGCTGAAGGCGGCGCTAAACTGCTGAGCCACCCAGGCTGTCTTATTCCAAGGATATTTCTGAACGCTCCTCAATGGTAATAGTATAATCTTCTCTGGAATCTAGATCTAGAAGCTACTTGACTATGTAAAAATCTACATGTCCAAAACCAAAGATCATGATTCTCTTGTAAACCTGGTTTTCTTATGGTGTTCTCTATCTCAGGAAAAACATCACTACTCATCAGGTTACTAACAAGCCCAAAGCCAAAACCAAACCAAATCAAACCAAAGCCCAGGAATAATTCCTGACATCTTCTGCCTTTTGCTTCTATTCAACACCAAGTCCTACCTATTTTACTTTCCAAATTTCCACCAAATTATAATACTTTCCAGTCTATCTCCACCGCCATCACCTTAGAACAAACTCTTGTCATCTCTCTCATGGAATGTTGACTGATCTACCTACACTCAATTAGGCTTTCAGTTAAGCTGGAGAATTTTTTTTTAAAGATTTATTTATTTATTTATGATAGACATAGAGAGAGAGAGAGAGGCAGAGACACAGGAGGAGGGAGAAGCAGGCTCCATGCCAGGAGCCCAACGCGGGACCCGATCTCGGGACTCCAGGATCGCGCCCTGGGCCAAAGGCAGGCGCTTAATTGCTGAGCCACTCAGGGATCCCCAATTTTTTTTTAAAGAAGTCCTGGGTGCCTGGCTGGCTCAGTTAGTACAGCATGAGACTCTTGATCTTGGGTTCATGTGTTTAAGCCCCACGTTGGGCATAGTTAAGTATACTTAAAAAAAAAAAAAAGTTCAGGACACCTGGGTGGCTCAGCGATTGAGTGTCTGCCTTCAGCCCAGGGCGTGATCCTGGAGTCCCAGGATGGAGTCCCGCATCAGGCTCCCTGCATGGAGCCTGCTTCTCTCTCTGCCTGTGTCTCTGCCTCTCTCTCTGTGTCTCTCATGAATAAATAAATAAAATCTTAAAAAAAAAAAAGGCAAAAAGAAGTCCTAAACCACCCAATGCTTAAATTCTTTTAGTAGTCTCCCAAAACTCTTACAATAAAGAACAAGTATCTGACTATGGTCTATCAAGTCAGTCCTATGTGATTAGGCTCTGGATCTATTTCTCTAACTGCTTCTTACAGCATGCTCCTCCTACTCTAGTCAAACTGGCTTTTTTCAACCCCTGCTGCTCATCCTTTCTTCTCACCACAGGGCCTTTGCACATACAATACTGCCTACTTATCCTATCTTCAACTTTCAGCCAGACCCTTTGCTAGGTGTTTGCTCATATACTGATGAACAAAACAAAGTATCTCTGCTTTCATGAGGCTTAATGGCTAAATGGAGAAAAGTGGCAGAAATGGAAGAACCAGTAGTCAAGTAAAAATTGTGAGAAGTACTACAATGAAAAAAAGAAAACCAAGTGCTGTGAGAGAAGGAATAATGTTAAGGGAGGGAAATCTACTTTAGATTGGGAGGTCAGAAGAATTGAGCAACATGGTGTTTGAACTGAGCTCTCAAAGATGGAAAAGGAAATTGTTATTTTAACCAGGCCATAAATGAGGAAAGGTATTATTACTGTGAGTTTCATGTGTCAAGAGAATATAGAACTTGGAATTTCATCAAAATCAAGATAAAATACAGAGTTAAAGCAATTCCAAAAAAAAAAAAAAAAAAAAGATTTGTCCATTCACTGCTTAGAATTCACTTAGTAAATAGTTGAGAGTATATCACCAAAAAGGCTTAAGGAAGGAGAAGGATGCTGAGAGAAGTAAAGATCAGTAAACAGGAAGGGGCCCACCTGCCCAGTAACCTAATAGAGTATATGGATAACTGTACTTACAAGGCTTATATAACCAATGAGTCAGCAAAAAGTCAGATGTCAATGGATCTCTTCTGTGCCCACTCTAAACAGCTAGGAATCTTGGCTCTCTCTACTATTGAGAAGAGGGGCCTGGGAACAAGATCTCAGGTTAGACTACTAAAACAATCAACATTTTTTCCAGCAATACTTGCCTAAATTAGAATGAGGAAAAGTAAATCCTCAGGCTTAGAAAAATCTAAGATACAGGATCCAACTTGAAGTAGATTAGAGCAAAGTGATTCTGGTAGGTTTTCCAAGATCTAATACAACCCATTTCTTTAACTTGTTGTAAAATGTTTGTTACAGATTCCAAAATCAAGACCCCGAAATCTGCTGAAAACCTCAATTTTAAAGAGAAAATGTCTTTATCTTTCTTGGGGCCCATAAATATTTCAGGGTTACTTTCTACAACTATCTTTTCTCTAATAAACGCTAATTGTATTAATGGTAACAGAAAAAGTTTTAATAATGACAGAATTGGGTCTGGCAAAGAAAACCATATAAAATAGAACATAAAGGGATTAAATCACAGTACAGGCAAAGAGATATAGCACTAACAGCCACTTGATATTGAACAGCAATGATAATGAACCCAAGACAAACACCCACCAACGCACGGCTATGAAAATAGCAGACTCCTCATCCTGCCTTCCTCCACCTCCATACTTATGTTCTCAGCCTATTACTGTTCCAGTGGCAACAACTCAATAAGAGCAGGGAGTTTTTATTTTTTCTTTTCCACATTAGGGCATAGGGAAAGCTGGGAGGAAGAAAGGAAGGTAATTATAACTGTTCAAAGAAAAGAAAGGGTATCTGTTAGTTGGCATTCTTTGCTCTGGAAATTCCTGGTTTCTGCCTGTTCATGGACAGCCGAGAAAACCTGATGATTATCTCTGAAGGTCACAACTGAATGATCAAGAATAATGTTTTCCTTTCTGGCTTCTTGGGTCATGCCTCTTCATCAAATATGATTCTGCAAAATTTTTTAGTTCTTGCTAAGAGGCAATTCTATGTAGCTGATTTAGAAAAATAAAGATAATAATTTTAAAAACCAAGAAACCCTCCCTCCCAAAACACAAGCAATACATTTATCTTACCAAAACCCCCTGTCAGGCAGTCTGCTGATTTTGCTTGCCACAAAGCTCATCCTTCATTTGTGTACTGTCAGAGCAAGCTTGGATAGTCAGAACAAATCACAACCTCTCTTGACTATGTGCTCTTTCCATTTGTCCCCGCTTCCAAACTGCAGAGAAGCTGTGGCAGTCTGTCACGGCTGCACATACTTGGTTTCCGAGAATAACGCTGTAAATGAGGACAGCTACCACTGGGAATGCAATCCCCCACCAAAGAGCCAGCCGAAATGAAGCTTCTAGTGGATCCCTTGGCTTCTCACCTTCACAGCCTCAGAGAAGTGCCTTTCACAGAACAGGCAGGTACAGCTGCACCACATCAACATCCCCGCATAGCCAATCTTCCGCAGTGCCCACTTAGCCCATGTACAGTTCCGGTTCTGTCTCATACATCAACTCTTCGAGCTTTCTACATCTGGGAGCCTGGGAGGACTCTGTGCTGAATAAACAGAAAGCTTCTGCCAAACAAGCATCGTGTGTGTGTGTGTGTGTGTGTGTGTGTGTGTGTGTGTGTGGTTTGCTAGAGCTGCTAATGCAAATGAATAGTTTTACTCTGAGAATGGAGATCACAGACAGTATCTGCCTCTCTTCTGGAGCTGTGAGCATCTTTTATAAAAAAACAAAAAGCATCAAACTGGCTGAATTTAAAGCTACAGGGCAGTAATTCACCATTCACATCTGTCTTCTTGTTTAAAACCAGGTACGGTTTAGAGAAAAGCTTAAAGAAGGTTAAAAACATTCTAAATAAATGTTTAGGCAGCCTGGTTCAATAAATACAAAGAAAAACCAATCTACCCATGTTTAGATAAAGGACTAAAAGATTTCTGAAACAATTTCTATGCTTTCCTAATGTTTCTTATTTTTCATCTTAGGTTCACAAGAGAATTTAAATGAAAATTGAGTAGGAAAAAACTGAGCATGAGATGCCGAAGTTTTATTCACTATGGATGAAGGGGAAAAATGCTTCTGAATGAATGGCACTGGAGTTTACTGAAATCTACACAATAGATTAAAACACCACAATCTTTAGCCCAGGCTTGGCTCCTGCATCATATGCTATTTATTGAATACCCATTATACTGCATTAAAGAACGGCACATTTTAAAGAGATTGTTCCTGCACCGAAAAAGTCACGTTAGTTAGACAAACCATCAGATCTGAGCTTTATTTCTTCATTTGTAAAAGCAGTTCTGTGAAATGTACACAGGAAGAATTTTAGTTATTACAAAATATAGTGTAGTCTGTAGAATATGTAGAAATATTTCTCTGAAGTTAATACACAGAAAGGAATCAGACAAGACAATCTGAGAGTTTAGTGCCTAAAGCTATGAAAATTTCTGTACTTCTACTTAAGTATGGGGCTGGAGGCTCAGACCAGCATAGTACTAAGAGGTCAAAGAAGGTCTTTCCATCAGCATTCACCAGCTTCATGTAGCTTCCTTCGTTTAAATCAGATGAATAAAATTCAAATCACTTTTCGTGAATTTGAAGAAAATTCTGGGTTGAAATCATGGTTCCAGAAATTCCTGTTCTATCTCTAGAGACACAGAATTCTGATCTTGACTATCCAGAACAAATTAATAAATAATTTAATGACTAATACAAATTTTGTCTTTGCTTAAAAATTAAGTTGCAAGGTTTCAACACAGTAAATATTTGTTTCTACAAAAACAAGAGAAAAAGCAATCCTGCACAGCTAGCATCAACACCAGCGAATGTTTGCTTAGTTCTGTTTATTATAATTTTTAATATAGCTTCTTTTAAGACAATCATGTTCATTATAGAAAACTTTGAAAACACCAGTGGGCATAAAAGAAAGCAAAAATTTGCAATCTCACCACTCAGAGAAAACTTCTATCCTCATTCCTTACTGCTAAGATCTTTTTTTAAAAAGATTTTATTTATTTACTTGAGAGAGAAAGAGCGGGGGGGGGGGGGGGGGGGGGAGGGGTGAGAAGCAGAGAGAGAAGGACAGGCAGACTCCACACTGAACAAAGAGCTCAACACTAGGATTGATCCCATGAACCCAAGATTATGACCTGAGCTAAAATTAGGAGTCAGACATTCAGCCGACTGAGACACCTCGGTGCCCCTGACATGCTTGTGTTTGTCAGATAGTTATTATTATTATTATCTACTCCCTCCACTCAGTTTTCTCCCTGAAATACAAGTTATAATTGATATAGGTGGTTGCGACTATACAAGGAACAACAGTGATAGAGAAATATGAATCCATTTGTTTTTCAAGGAAAAAGAACATTTTTGTCCCAAAGTAAAGTGGCAGTCTGTCACAGAATTTGAAAAAAAGACAAATCTTAGGAAATGAATTGATTTGCCATGGTTTATGCTACTGGGATCTGAAAAGAAGCCATGAAATATGCAAAAATATTTTGGCAAATTTTTTTTTTTTGGCAAAATTTGATGAGTTTTGATGAGCTTGCTTCCTTGGCTTACAGATTAATCCTTCATCTTATAACACGAAAGATTATTTTTTATCACCTGTGTAATTTTATTTGAGCAGAAAAACCTTCTGGCTTTATGTTTGATTCATTACGTTCTTAATGAATAAAAACCAAACCAAACCAACCCAGAAAGATAAAAAGGTTCTGTACTGATGGAAGAGTTACGATTCTTTACAACTGCATTCCCTTAATATGTATTAAAATGGGGATCCCTGGGTGGCGCAGCGGTTTGGCGCCTGCCTTTGGCCCAGGGCGCGATCCTGGAGACCCGGGATCGAATCCCATATCAGGCTCCCGGTGCATGGAGCCTGCTTCTCCCTCCGCCTGTGTCTCTGCCTCTCTCTCTCTGTGACTATCATAAATAAATTTAAAAAAAAAATATGTATTAAAATGTTTTATTGTCATTTTGACCCAATAACCAAGTATCATTTCTCACCCATGATCCTATCTTAATCAAGGGTTCAAATCTCCTTTGCCAACTCTTAATTTTTCTTTCCTAAAACTGGGTCCAAAATACAGAAAAGTAAAAACTTTTAGAGTAACTTTGTTTTTTAAAAAAAGATTTTATTTATTTATTCATGAAAGACA
This sequence comes from Vulpes lagopus, assembly GCF_018345385.1. NCBI lineage: Eukaryota > Metazoa > Chordata > Mammalia > Carnivora > Canidae > Vulpes > Vulpes lagopus. The sequence goes on from NC_054830.1 coordinate 52,762,118, forward strand.
CACACAGAGAGAGAGGCAGAGACACAGGCAGAGGGAGAAGCAGGCTCCATGCTGGGAGCCCGATGTGGGACCTGATCCCAGATCCCAGGATCACACCCTGAGCCAAAGGCAGATGCTCAACAGCTGAGCCACCCAGGTGTCCCTAGAATAACTTTTATACCTAAAACTATCTTTTAGAGTCTCATGGAAAGGACTGTGCAAGGTACTCTATAAACTACTGCTACTCCAAAGAAAAAGACTCTTAGGGACATGCTTTCAGACTATACCCCTATATTGATTGGATCAGGATGTCTAGGATGCTTTTTAGCTCGAAGTAGATGTTGCATGAGAATAGATTGTTGACCCAAGTTCTATCTGAACAGGAACTAATGACACTCAAAGATCTGATAAAGGAAGTTTTATTGTGGTTATTTGTGTAGAATACTGTTGATGTTGCCTTTATATTCTTTTTTTTTTTTTTTTTGTGGCTATATGAGGAAGTCCTTTCACTTTTTTCTTAAACTATTTTCAAGCCACATTTTAATAGATTTTTGTTTTTGTGATTCGAAATAAAATAGGTGGTATCTGATTTTCACTGAATACTCAGCATTCAGGAACTTACTGAATTTTCTGAGTTTTCCTTAGCTTTTTATGACAATACAGTTATTTTGCACAGGATTGATAACACTCTTATCTCCTTTTTATCAGGCTATAATTGGATTATATGTATTATATGTACCTGTAATGCTATATCTGAGAATGATTTTTCATTTAATCAGATATGAAAAATCACATTAAGGAGTAATAGTTGACTTCATATATGGCACCAATGCTTCCCAAAAATCCCCCCTAGGAAAACTGACCTACTTGATACTTGGTTACAGGGTCCTCTGACTTATAGGTGGTAAGGAAGGTCAGTTACTTCCATTTGCAAGCCTCAGAGCAAATGTTGGGATATTTGATGTTAACTCACCCAAATTTATCAGCATAGCAGGTGAAATCTAGTGAGTTTCTTAAGCATGGTTTCCTAACCTCGCAATGGTAAATAAAAGAGGTGTTTAAAAGTCCAACCAAAGATTCTTTTTGAAAACTTCTATACATAATTTTGTGGCTCAAAACTAATAGCTCTGGGGCAGCTGGGTGGCTCAGCGGCTGAGCGTCTGTCTTGGGCTCAGTTCGTGATTCCGGGGTCCTGGGATCAAGTCCTGCATCAGGCTCCCCACAGGGAGCCTGCTTCTTCCTCTGCCATGTTTTTGCCTCTCTCTCTCTGTGTCTCTCATGAATAAAAAGAAATAAAATCTTAAAAAAAACCCAACAACTAACCTTCTGGATTTGCAAAGAAAATTCAAGGATGTCTGTATCATTTTAGCATTCTTATTGTACCTATGTAAATAGGTCAAACATAATGAGACCAACCATTTTGTGATCAAGAATAGTCTTTGGAAATTACGACAGATCACAAGAGGGATGAGAAATTGTCAGCAAAAATTGTGAAAGAGTAAATGATAATTTAGATTTCAAGTGTCCTTTCAAGGGAATGCCCATTGTTCTCTATTGGATCCTTTGGGGTTATGTGATTGCAAAAAAGTCTTCAACTTTGACTTTAGCTAGGTTATTTTGCAACTCTGCAGAAATGGAAATTACCCTGTGGACAGTGTTGATGATGCAATGCAAATGAATTCTGTCTGGTAGAGAATATAGATTTCCTGATTTCCTTAAGTCCAATTCTCATTTGGACCGATTTTAACACCCTACCAGTTCCTAATAATTGGTTAATTAGTGAGTGAAAAAAAAAAAAAACTTTGACACGTGTTCATTTTGTATGAGAATTTTAAGTTTTTAAAAAAATTTTTTATTTCTTTTAAGATTTTATTTATTTACTCATGAGAGACACACAGAGAGAGGCAGAGACAGGCAGAAGGAGAGGAGAAGGCTCCCCACGGGGAGCCTGATGTAGGGACTTGATCCCAGGACCCCAGGATCATGCCCTGAGCCCAAGGCAGATGCTCAACCACTGAGCCACCCAGGCATCCCAAGAATTGTAATTTTACCTTTAAAAATAACCTTTAACATTTGGATCCTTGACCTTTTATTTCTCAAAGCATCTAATTAAGAAACAATTGTTTAGCTGGAGTTAGCAAGCCACAGTCTTCTGCCTATATTTATAAGGCTCTTACAAAAGAGTGAAGAACTATTTTCACATTTTTAAGGAGTTGTAAAGAACAAAAAAAACCCAGTATGTAACAGCAAATGTGGGCCTCAAATCCTAAAATATTTTATACAGACCTTTATAAAAAATTTGCCAATCTTTGCTTTAGATCAAAACTACAGCGTGTCACCTGGCATAGACATTTTATTTTTTATTTTTTTAAAGCTTTTTAAAAAAGACTTTATTGATTGATTGATTGATTCATGAGAGACAGAGAGAGAGAGAGAGAGAGAGAGAGAGAGAGAGGCAGAGACATAGGTAGAGGGAGAAGCAGGCTCCATGCAGGGAGCCCAATGTGGGACTCGATCCCGGGTTGAATGAGAATCTGCATTGTTCCTGAAAAATAGTACAAGCACAGGTTCACTGTCAAAGCTCAAGCCAGGAAACTCACTCCTAGAGAGCTTCACTGAACTGGATCAATGTATACACAATAGATACACACACAGCAGTAGTTAATGATTCTAATCATAAAGGAAAAAAGATAAGGAAAGTAAAAGGACACCTCCTGTGGTCAATAAATATGTTCTAATATTAAGAATTAATGTCCCTTCAGATTCGAATTTACATACCAATGTTTCCTCAAAAGAAATTCCTTTAAAAAAAGATTTTATTTTAATTTATTTGAGAGAGAGAGCACAAGAGAGAGCAGAGAGTACAAGTGGGGAGTGGCAGGAGAAGGTCAGAGGGAGAGGAAGAAGCAGACTCCTAGCTAAGCAGGGAGCCCGGTGTGGGGTTTGATCCCAGGATCCTGAGATCATGACCTGAGCCGAAGGCAGACTGACTGAGCCACCCAGGTGCTCCTCAAAGAAATTCCAGGCTATAAAACACGAAATGACTGTTGTGCAAAGGGCATAAGTGTACTAAGGGCATATTACTACTCCTAATGTCTATATATCTGGGATTCTCACTTTCTAATGAGGAAGAAAGAGGGAAGAATAGAAGGAAATATGCCTGGAGACTGTGCTCCCAACCAAGGTTACTCTTGATATTTTGGCCATTATGCCCTCCATGGGCTTCACGCACTAAACGCCAGCATCACTTCCCTCCCCAAGTCTTTGTGACAACCAAAATACTCTCTCACATTTCCAAAAGTTGGGAGGAAGGGTGTGGTGGGAGTGGTGGGGTGGGAGATGAGTTGATAGGTTCTCAGACATCTGAAATCTGACTGAATTTTACAATTCAAGAGTTTTCACAAAAGATGATTCATTCTTTAAATATCTGTAAGTTTTCAATCTTGATTTTACTTGTCAGAATCCAACAACAGATGCTGTTTTGTTCAATGGCCTGATTTCCTTAGATTCAACCTATTTGAAATACTTTAAAAAAAATCTAGGGATGCCTGGGTGGTTCAGCAGTTGAGCATCTGCCTTGGGCTCAGGGCGTGAGTCCCACATCAGGCTCTCCACGGGGAGCCTGTCTCTCCCTCTGCCTATGTCTCTGCCTCTCTCTTTGTGTCTCTCATGAATAAATATAATTTTAAAAAATCTAATATAAGGGTGCCTGGGTGGCTCAGTCAGTTGTGTCCGACTCTTGATTTCAGCTCAGGTCATGGTCTCAGGGTTGTGAAATCAAGACCCGCATCACACTCCATGCTGGGCATGGAGCCTGCTTTAAGATTCTCCTCCTCTCCCTCTGTACACCCCCTCAATCATACGCTCTCTCAAAAACAACAACACACAAAATTCCAAAAAACAAAAAACTAATATAACAATATAATTACCTGTTCCAAAGAAGAGAGAGGAAACTCTGTTCTGATATTTCTATTCCATTAGTGTTCACAGACTTGTATAGTATTTGAACGGGTAAGTTAACATAGGAGACCACTAAACTCTCAACCACTAAACTTCTGGACACAGGTCAACAATCTATGGTCCTAGTCAAACTACTTATAAGATAAGGCTCCCTAAAAATTATATAAGGCCAATTCATCATGATTATTTAAAAAAAAACAGGGGTGACTACATATGGAAGGCCCAACATTCACTTCTGGTTCTCCAGGGCAAGGAGAGAGGATAGGCTCAACAAATGTCTGTTGAATATATCAGTAAAAAATAAAACCATAAATCATATCACCTCTAATATATGCTTATATTATTTAAATCTACAGATAGTTGTGGCTGATTTCTGAATTGGAATCTTCCATCTTTTGTATTCAATGTTTTACAGAACCACTTTTGATTACTAGGCAGTATTTGTTTACAAATTTATTTTAATTCTCTAAGGACTGGGTTTAGCTTCTAAGATTCTACAACCAAATAAAAAATAATTACCTCCTCCGCAAAAGTTCACAGGATCCCAAATTAAAGTTACAAGAAACCCCAAAACATAACCCACCCCATGATTAAATGAATTTATTAGAAATGTCTGAGGGACAAATTTCTCATATAAGACTGAGAAGCAATAAATATGGAAGATTTCTGTTTTCAAGCCATTATTTAGAAAATCAATATGGAACTGTTTCTAGTTTGTTCCTGACTTCAGCAGCCACTCATGAAATAAATATTTTTTTATCTTTCTATGATGTGTTCTGAAAAAACTAAATCTATAAAAAACTATAAATTTATAAAAAACTATAAATCTCCTTATGATTTGATAAAAAATTTGTAAAACATTTGAAGTTATAATTGAGAAAACTGCTAAGGCTTTATAAGGTATTATAGAATTTGTAGACTACTAATCTAGGGAGTTGGAATGGAAAAGTCCTAATTAGAATTCCCAGTAACCTAGTGCTTGTCTTAATAACCTTACGGGGGGAAAACTTTAATAAGACAAATTTGTTCATGATCAATAATTGATAACAATGTTCTTTTAGTGTTTCTTTGTAAACAAAATTGAGATGGGGATACTCTTAGTCATTTCATTTATTCTTCTCAACTACTAGGAACTGTTTGCTCTCAGGGTGTCTCACGTTTTAATTATATTAACAAGAACGTTTCTGATACAATATTCTAATATTAAGGTAAAATTAATAACACTTCATTTCTAGAATTTTAATTTCAAAGAATGACTAAGACATTCTAATTCTTAAATGTATTGCATTGTAACAGGAACTTTTTCTGATTTAGGTTAAGATCCCACTATATAGACTCTCTTTGGTGCAGTATCTAAATCACTTTGTTAAGTGTTAAGAGATTTGCTAGACCTAGTTGTAGCATTTAATTTAGTTCTAGTTTGCTTTCTCTTCAACTGAAAATGGTGTTAAGAATAGTTGCCCTTTCCATAAATTACATATATGTGGTACAGCTGAATCACATATGTGATGACTTCTGCTTTTCATTTGTGAATACCAATTGATTCCAATTATATGGCTCAAAAATTTAATTATTCTTTTTAGCTGCTTGACATCTTCAACTCTCGATTAACATTAGCAATCTCTTTCACCAAGAATTTTAATGAAGAGGTTGAACAGGACAGGAACTATCCTGCAGCAAACCATCAGAGAACTTGTTCCAGGCTGATATTTATCTAGTTAGTACTCTTCATAGCCTCATTCACTTACTCAGTTATGAATAATCAGTTATTATTTCCCCCCAAAGATATCATAAAAAACTGTTAAAGGCACTGCTGAAATCTAGATATGCTGTTTTCAGAGTACCTCTAATCTACCAATATAGTAATCTTAATTAAAAAGGAAATAAGGGCAGCCTGAGTGGCTCAGCGGCTTAGCGGCCCCCTTCGGCCCAGGGCCTGATCCTGGAGACCTGGGATCAAGTCCCAAGTCGGGCTCCCTGCATGAGCCTGCTTCTCCCTCTGCCTCTCTCTCTCTCTCTCTCTCTCTGTGTATCTTTCATGAATAAATAATAAAATCTTTAAAAAAAAAAAGGGAATGAATTTACTTGGGATAACTCAAATTTAGAAAATCTGTTTAATACTCTAGTCATTAGGGTTTCTTTTATAAAGTACTTATTCATGTACTCCTAACCACTAGTCCTTAACGGTAACAATTTAGTGCTAAGTAGACTGAAAATTTGTCTGTTTTACAAAGAATTAACAGTATCTAGAAAATACCTTGCTACACCTAATTGTAACATTAATAAAAACTGAACTTAAGCATTATAGTTTTACCTTAAGACTCTTAATGTTCAGAAATTTTAGATCAAGTAAATGTTAAAGGTACACACATACACCTATTTCAATGTACATATTTGCTAATTTCAATTCCAATGTATTAATTGGCAGATCTCAGATATTAATATCAAAGATATACTGCTCTCATTTAAGGCAGATTTGGTTTCTGCAAAACAATATGCAAATTAAAGATTTACATATAGGATAATATTTATTACATTTAATAATATTACACTGGACCTAAAAATGGTTAAAGAAATTATAAAATGAATGATTTCAAAGCAAACAATCACTCTACCCAAAGTAAAATGACTTTATCTAAATCCAGGTTTTCCTGTATACTATTAGTTCCAGCTGAAGCAAGGTAAAATTCTTCATTTACTGTCTATAGTTTGTAATTAAAAATAGTAATCATGGGGATGCCTGGGTGGCTCAGCGGTTGAGCACCTGCCTTTGGCCCAGGGTGTGATCCAGGAGTCCCGGGATCGAGTCCCACATCGGGCTCCCTGCATGGAGCCTGCTTGTGCCTCTGCCTCTCTCTTTGTGTGTCTCTCATGAATAAATAAATAAAATCTTTAAAAAAAAAAAAATAGTAATCATGGGCTGCCTAGGTGGCTCAGCAGGTTATGCATCCAAATCTTGATTTCATCTCAGGTTATGAACTCAGGGTTGTGAGATCAAGCCCTGCATTGGGCTCCACACAGTGTGTGGAGCCTGCTTAAGATTTTCTCCTCCTCTCCTTTTGCCTCGCCTCCCCACGCCCAGGAGGGAGGGAGGGAGAAATGAAGGAAATCGGTTAAGAAACTGCTTTTTAGGGGCACCTGGGTGGCTCAGTGAGCAGAGCATGTGACTCCTGATTTCACGGTTGGGAGTCTGTGCCTCAATAATCTCTTGTGTGTAGAGATTATTTAAAAATAACAATAATTGCTTTTCAAACTAATAACTGTCTAGAAACAGAATATATGCAAAGTCTGAGGACTGAGTCTCTATTTCTGAGAGCTATAGGAAAATATATATTTTATTTTTAAAACCAATCTATATATGTCTGTACATGTGTATTTATGTACATGATCTTCATCTGAGCCTCCTAAAATCTGAAGATCATGAGAGGTTATCTTGTGAAACAGGTTTATCATGAGAAATAAAGCTCTGGCACATTAACTGAATTCCCCAAGTTCCTATCTAGTTATGGTAGGGCTGGTACTATAAACCAGGTCTCTTGAGCCTCAGTCCCTGGATAAAATCATTCTCCTTTTTAGAAACAGCAATGCCAAAAAAAAAAAAAAAAAGAAAGAAAAGAAAAGAAAAGAAAAAAGAACCAGCAATGCAATCTAGAGCCCTTTCTCCAAGGTGAAAATGTTCATGCTGATCAGTGAAAACCATAACCACCTGGTCAGTAAGAACCAATAAGATTTCTACCTTACTCTAATCTTGCTTTCATGCTCCAAAAGAAAATACTGAGTGTAGTTCTACAGATCTTGCTCATTGTTTGAGGTATGAACAGCTGCCACCTGGATGTCCTGCACTTGGCTTTACTATTTCTCTTTATCCGGCTCCAAAACTCAGAAGTAATCTGGCATATAATTAATTCAGTGGAGAATAACAGTCAAATGACGCAAGCAATTTACCACAGCTCATACAAGGGAAAACATTAAACAGGCAAAAGTTAGATTGTTCAGAAAACGGCCTATATTTAATATGATAAAAGGTACGCACCATAATTGTAAATGCAATGATGTAGAATCTAAAACCAGCTTTAGTTTAGGAAGAAGTATGTAATACAAATTCTCTTTTCCTTTCTCCTCTCAAATTATGTGACCTTACTCGCAGTTTTGCTCTTCAAAATGAAAATGGAGCTCTCAGAAATTAAAAGAATTATCTGAAGATGTAGAGTTGTGGTAAACTTTCTCCAGACTACCCACTCCTCCATTTCATTCTCACATATTAATCCAAGTAATCTTTACTTCTTAAAGATTTATTTTCTAATTAGCAGCTTCTTACTGTTGCTGATGCTGCTCTTAATAGCTCTTTGGTGAGACTCATCTTGGAGTATTTGATCTCTCACTCTGAACACATCTTAGCTCTAGTGACAGCCATTAACAGAATAAATGAAAAGCTTTTATTTCTAGGAAACAAGAGTCCCCTGAACCCACCTGATAACTGTAAAAAGGTGACAATATGGCATCTGGTTCCTTGGTAAGGAAGAAGGCTGCACTATCTTTTAAATATCTGATTAAATATCAGCTATTTAATGTTGTGGTACTTCAAATGGGCATCAAAATTACTTCTTTCTGGGGATTTCTGGGTAGCTTAGCGGTTTAGCACCAGCCTTTGGCCCAGGGCATAATCCTGGAATCCCGGGATCGAGTCCCACATCGGGCTCCCTGCATGGAGCCTGCTTCTCCCTCTGCCTATGTCTCTGCCTCTCTCTCTCTCTCTCTGTGTCTCTCATGAATAAATAAATAAAATCTTAAAAAAAATTAACAAAATGATTTGTTCCCATTTTTAAATGACAATACTATAACATATTTATGTATATCTTAGTAAACTTCTGTGGGTATACTAATAATGTAAATTCCATCAGTGTATCAGAGAGTGCATATGTTTTACACTTTGGTAGAGATTACTAAATTACCCTTCTGAAACATTACAGCATTTGGACTATTACCAACAGTGTAGGCAAATGACTGTGCCAGCTCTAGGTATCAAACTTTTGCATTTTGATTGCTCTGATAAGTGAAAATAAGGTCTCGTTTTAATTATGGGACGCTTGGGTGGCTCAGCGGTGAGTATCTGCCTTTGGCTCAGGGCGTGATCCTGGAGTCCTGGGATTGAGTCCCACATTGGGCTCCCTGCATGGAGCCTGCTTCTCCCTCTGCTTGTGTCTCTGCCTCTTCTCTCTCTGTGTCTCTCATGAATAAATATTAAAAAAATTTCATTTTAATTGTCAATTGCATTCCTTTAATTAGGAATATACGTGACCATTGTTTGATATGTAATTTGGCCATCTATATTCCTTTTTGTGAGCTCTTTTGCATCCCCAGAAGAATCCTTCCCCTGAACTTGCAATCAAGACATAATTAAAATGTGTCTATATTAAAAAAAAAAAGATTTGTTTGTTTTTCAGAGAGAGAAAGAGTGCGTGAGCACATTCATGCACACGTGTGCATGAGAAAGGGGGGAGGCGCAGAAGGGGAGGAAGAAAGAGTATCAAGCAGATTCTGACCTGAGCGTGAGGCCTGATGCAGGGGTTGACTTTGACCCTGAGATCAAGATCTGAGCTGAAACCAGGAGTTGGATGCTTTAACCAACTGTACCACCCAGTTGCCCCAGAATGTACCTGGATTTTTTTAAAAAAATAGACAATAGAGGAACCACCAGATTAAAAAAGCCAACTTGAATTAAGTTCCTACACTCTCCAGAAATGATTCTCTATAAACTTATCCTCACAAATTTCCACTGAATATAAAATCCTTTCTTTCACCCAAGTATCAATCTAAATAGTTTGTATTCTTTACTTATCCTCAGATTTCCAACAACCACTACACTTTTCATGAAGAGCAACTGAGAATTAAAGGACATATTGTAATTATTGTAATTCTATTTCCTGGGTTATACCTCTCAAATGTTCCATTTTACTTGTCTGAAAAATAATCTGGATTGTTCCCCAGACTATTTTAAAATCAAAGATTCGGGACGCCTGCGTGGCTCAGCAGTTGAGGGTCTGCCTTCGGTTCAGGGCGTGATCCTGGAGTCCTGGGATCGAGTCCTGCACTGGGCTCCCTGTATGGAGCCTGCTTCTTTCTCTGCCTATGTCTCTGCCTCTCTCTCTGTATGTCTCTCATGAATAAATAAATAAATAAGTCTTTTAAAAAAATCAAAGATAGGCTCCTATCTAGTCTATCTAACAGAGTCAAATAGAGGACTAAAAGAGGACTACTTGTACTTTAGGTACTGAAGATGCATAGGCAGTTTTCACATGTACACTCACATACCCTTCCCCTTCCTACCTACATATGGGGATTAGAAGTATAAACATGAATATGACAAGTATGGCAATAGAGAAAGGAGTATCTGAGGTCTTTTCTGCTTTTTTGACCACTTGAGGCTATATATTGAAACTGTTTTCCCTCCTACTTCGAACCCTGTCCCCAGTCTACACTTACAACACACACACTCATGTCTATGCTCAAGGTAAAAATATATGAAGTCCAAATGAGCCTATCTTTAGTTTAAAGGCCCTGTGTTATTTAACTGGAATTAAATTATGGACACTCCTTACTCCCTAGCTGGAAATAATCTCCCTTCTCTAAACTTATATAAACAGTGTAACTTCTATTTTATATCACCTTCCTATTTTTAGTTATTTTTGCGAGTGTTTATATTTTCTAATAGAGACCATGAGTCCTTAAGTCAGAGATGTGTCTTACATATTACTCAACTCCTGAGAGCACCTATTACTGTACTTTATACTGAGTGGCCAGTCACTGTTTCATTCTTGCATTAGGTGAGTTCATATTCATAAAGTGCTTTGATTAGTGCCTGTACATTAAGTTTATTAAATAAAATAAATGAAAGAAATGGATCAATTTTCCTTCTCTACTAATTTTTTTCCATCAACATTTTCCCCATCTCCTACCTTAAAGAAACTTTTGACCCCATTTCCTCTACCAGTTACTGCTCACTTCTCTGCTCCCTAATGAAGTAAAATTCATTAAAATGATCCAAAACTCAGTCTCCAAATCCCTCTCTTCCCATTCTCAAACTCACTCAACTGGTTTTACTCTCATCATTCTACCAAAAAAATGTTTGTCAGATGACCAATCATCCCCCTACATTACCATATTCAGAGATGAGTTCTCAGTCCTTACCTTACTCAACCTAGCAGCATCATTTGACAGAGGTGATGTTTCTCTCCTCCTATCAAGTTTCTATACTTGGCTTCCAATATACCATAGTGACTTGATTTTCTTCATCCATCATGGGCCACTATTCCTTCTCTTGGTCTTCTCACACTGGATTATTCAGGGCTCAGTTCTTTTTCCTTTATTTACCTTCTTGCCTTTATTTACATTCATTCCCTCTCTTGGTAACTTCATCTTGTCTCTTGACTTTAAATACCATTTAATTGTCATACCTCCTTCAATTTTATTTTCAGCCCAGAACTCCTAAATTCCAACTCATACAGTCGATTCAACATTCTCACTTAGACATCTAACATATTTCAAACCGAACTCTTGCTCTTTCCCACAAAACCTGCCCCACCAGAAGACTACATTTCAGTTAAATGACAAATCCATTCTTCCAGCTGTTCAAGCTGAAATCCTTGTAGTCATCAATTTCTCTTTCATACCTTACATCTAATCCACCAAAAAATCCTGTTGACTGTACATTCAAAATACATCCAAAAATCTAATCACTTCTCATTATCTTCATTTCTGCTACTTTAGTCTGAGCCATGATCATATCTTGTCTGGGTTACCTCACTGGTCTCCCTCACCACCATATAATCTATTCTCAGTACTAAGCCAGAATGATTCTTTAAAAGTAAAAATCAAATCATGTCATTCTTCTTAAAATTCTTCAGTGCATTCTGTTTACATTCAAAGAACAAGCCAGTCCTTAAAAATGGCTTCAAGGGCATTTCTGATCTGGCTCTCTGTGGGAGTTTATAGCCACAAACTCATCCAATCAAGTATGCCCTTCTCTTTACAATTTAACTTTCTCATTCCTTCCATCAAAAAGTAGAAGGATGCCCGACTGGCTGAGTGGCTGAGTGTCTGCCTTCAGCTCAGGGCATGATCCCAGGGTCCTGGGATCAAGTTCTGCATCAGACTCCCCACAAGGAGCCTGCTTCTCTCCCTCTGCCTATGTCTCTGCCCCTCTCTGTTCTCTCTCATGAATAAATAAATACAATCTTAAAAAAAAAAGTGGAATCAATTTCTCCATCCTGTGAAACTGGGTTTGGTCATGGACTTTCTTTGCCCAAGTGAAATATCAAATGTGACACAGCAGAAACTTGAAATGTGTTTGTATATTGAGGCTTGTTCTCTCTTGCTGCACTCCAGAAGGCTTTATATCTCAGTTAATGGCAACTCCATCCTTATAGCTGTTCAGGCTAAAATCCACATACCAAATGGAGACAGGCTCAACTAACAGCCAGAACCAACTATCAGATATGTAAGGGAGACCACCTTGACCCTCCAGCTCCACCTGAGCCATCCAGGAATGATAAGGACCTCCAGGTAAGACCAGCACAAGAACCATTCAACTAATCCTAGCCCAAATAGCTGACTCACAAAACTGTGAGGAAATAAAATAGTTGTTTTAAGCCACTCAATTTTGGAGTGGTTATACTGTAATAGACAACTGAGAAACTCTATTACATCTTTGAAACCCCAATTCCTTCCACTCTGTCCTCCCTTTTTGCTCTAGACATACCAACCTCCCTTCTATTCCTTGTATATAATCAGAAACACTCCTGCTTTTATTCTGGCGGTACCCTCTACTGGGAATGCTCATTTATCAGTAGTATGGCTACCCTGCTTATTTCTTTCAAGCCCTTCCTCAAATGTCTCTTTAATGAGACTTACTATCTTTTTAAAAATAGCAATCCCCCCCCAGCACTTCCAATCTCACTTACCCACTTTATTATTTTTATAGCTCATCCTCCTTCTCTAACACACCCTGTAGTTTACCTACTAGCTTTATTTTGTATTGTCATCTTCCCCAACTAGAATGTAAGGTTTAGACGTGAGAGGTGTTTTATCTTTTAAAAGTTCATTGTTTGATATAGTGGCAGCTCGATAAAAATAACATTTGTTTAAAAGATAAAGCACCTATATATGACCAAGTGATTACACACGTATGTTCTGAATTGCCACTGTAAATTCTAGGCATTTGTACAGAAAACTCAAGCAATGTCAACACTGCCAAAGAATTCTCTGGAATGTATGCATTACACATATGACTTAAACATATATTTAAAAAACATATAGATGTGTGGTGTTGCAGGGTTATTAAGAAAGGAAAAAGGGGATTATACTTTAGAACTGGCCAACATCTGGAGATACTTTAATCTCATTAAAAAATATATATAACTTCAACATTGTCTAGCTTTCTAAAATTCTCCATTTACTACCTAGAGTCAGATACATTTACTGCTTGAGTCTTCCTTCAAAATATTCATTCTGTAGTTTAGAAAATGAACTCTTCACAGAGCATGGCACAATCTCATGCAAGAGGACATACATGTATCAACCCCAATCTATAGCAATTTGATATATCCAGACAGACATAATAAGAATTACAGATGTGGAGCAAGTACCTCATTTCTGAATATTTTAATCATTGCTTCAATGAGGGCATTTTAGTTCACCAGAGTCAATGAATAGTTTGATAAGGAAGAGAGAGACATGGGTAGGGAAGCAAGAAAATAGTTTCACCTATAATCATTTACTCAGGTACTCAGTATATTTTTAAACAAATTTTCTCTACTCATGAATTAATAGAATCATGGGAGAAATTCAACTAAAAATGTTTAAATTATGTTTTATGGTCCCCTCCTCCCTTTCAACTGTCAATAAGAGGGGAAGGAATTAATTTCTGTTTTACGATCAGTCTCTACCTCCTATCCTTTTAGGGTTCTCCTATGAATTCTTTCTTTCTGATCACCCCATTCAACTTGAGCTAACATTCTTAATAAAACATAGATAAGTAAACTGACCTTTTATAACCCCAGAACAAACAGAGATGTGCCAAGGTTTTAAAATCCAAGATACAGAACAAACAGAAAAAAAAAGAGGTACAGAGCAGAGCCACAAATCTCTCAACGAAGTCAGTATTTAAATTATTAACCATTTGTCATAAGAGTAATTTTATATCAAACTTTAGGGTAAAAAATTTTGTTGGCTCAAGGGCAAACAGTATTAATGTATATTCACTTTAGAATCAGGTAAAAATCATGGTAAAATCAAGCTATGGTCCAAGTTTTCTACTCAAGATTGCAGATCAAATGTGAAAATGGTGGTTGTGTTGCATAAAACTGGATCGTCTTCCTATCCAGTTATATCTAAGGCACCTGTTCTGATCTGGAGACAAAAACTTTAGCACTGAGATATGTGCACACTGCTTTACAATTCAGAAAATTGCCAAGTCTTTGGGAAAAATACAGTGAAAACAAGTAGCTGAGTGATAAGAACCTTTGTTTTTAATGTGAGAAATACTTCAAATGGCTCTAATCCGAATTCTTATTTGTTATGCATGCTTAGAATCTTCAAATTTAACCCAAGTTTTTCCTAAGCTGCCAAAGGCAAACGAAACTCTTGTTCATTGAAGGAAATACTTATTTTCTGATAACTTTTTTGCCCGAGAGAGAGGATGACATTTACTCTGCACTGAAGCAGTCGGAACACTCTCTAATATGATCTGAGCATGCCCACACAGCCAAAGATTGCTCTGTACATTCCGCCCAAAGAGCTATGGGCAAAATGAACAACTGGGAAACACATAACATGCTTCTTGATTATTGCAACCTCACACAAGTCGGTCCAAAAATAGCAAATGCCCGTGGCTGAGATCTACTGCTGAAAAATGCTGAGTTTCAGGAGCTCAAAGCATTTCCTGTGTCTGTCTATTTAACCAGCCCCCATTTAAAGCTGTAGAATTATAGGATTAAGGAAGAGATTTAAGAAAAAAAGACAGATACACACACATATACAACATACGGTTTCCGAGGACAGTGAGGGTTCCATGCTTGTAAGGGAGAAAGAGGAGGAATATGCCGAATAACCCCTGAGTTTCTCCCAGATTTGAACATGCTGTACTGTGGCATGAGGTCAGCAGAGACTGACTCCAGCCCTGTGAGGCTGAATTCTACCCTGACAAAGCAGTATCACTGTAATATGAAGCAAAAGGATCCAGGGCATGTTGGCAGCTGTACAGAGTGGCTGTTCTAGAAAGTAATGGCAATTCCAAAACAAGAGATCTATGCTGTCACATGAGATAATCTTCAGCCCAGTTAAGCAATAAGCACCAAAAATACTTGAATCCTAAACTCAGGCAGCTCAAAATGTTAAAAGGTAGGAAAGATCTTTTCTTCTTGAACCTATTTTGTTTCTGGAGGAGAGAAGAACAGGAAGTGGGAAATTTGAAGAGCTATTGGTTAATTTGATTTGTATCACTAAAAATATATTGATTTTTATCTGAGCTGGGGCACAGTCTTCTGGACACTGTGACCTAACTGAGAAGCCTTAATCCTTCTCTGTGATTTTACAACAGAACAGGGAAAATATCCTGAAAATGTATTTTTGGTAATGGATATATGCCAGAACTGAAGATATGGTAAAGAACCTCATTCTCACACATATCCAGAAGGCAAAAGTTGCTACAACAAAGGTTGCTACCTAATGCACATTATTGTTTCTTTTTAGGTCACCAAGAATCTATATAAGTGTACTGTTAGAAATTCTTCTTTGAAATTAAGCGAACACTAAAAAAAGTCTTAAATAGGAAAAGGAGTCAGAACATGGTATTTCTGTCAAGAGAAAATATAAGGCAATGCACATATAATCCTTTAAATTTTGTGGTCTCTCTCTTACATTATGAAAGTTCTACTTCGGATCAGAAGTGATGCAATATTTTATTTTATTCTTAAAGATTTCATTTGTTTGAGAGAGAGCAGAGAGAGAGAGAGAGAGAGAGAGCAGAGGGGAGGAGCAGAGGAAGAGGGAGAAGCAGACTCCCTGCTGGGCAGGGAGCCTGACATGAGGCTCCATTAGGCAACTCCAGGGTCATGACCAGAACTGAAGGCAGATACTCAACTGATCCATCGAGGCGCTCCATGAGCTAATATTTTTAACAAATAAAATTTAGCCAGGAAGCAGCAGTAAACAAAAGACACAGAGAAAAAATAAAACAGTATGAAAGCACCACTGTAAAGTAAATTAAGTTCTTCAACAGTTCAGTATTAGCATAGATTAAATGAAGTTAGAATTTTATTTGTTTAAAGTAGGCTCCATGTCCAACATGGGGCATGAACTTGCATCCCTGAGATCAAGAGTCCAATGTTCTATTGACTGACCCAGCCATGTGTCTCATGAATTTAAATTTTAAATAAGTTTAAAATTTACCCTATGCCATACCATTGCTTAAAAATAAGTTTTTCAAAGTTCTCTGTTACTTATAGAAGAGTCCAAACAGCCAGGTATGTTACACAATGATCCTGATGATCAGGTCTCTGCCTGATTTCCCCATTCTATCTCCTCTGTGTTCCATTCATTGAACTACCCATTACTCCCATTTTACAGGAATAGAAATGAAAAAGTAGGAAAGTTAATAACTTGCTCAGAGTTAACTGGCTAAGTGGTAGGGCTGGTATTTAAACCAAACTGTACAATTCTCACCCTACACTTTTACCTACTACGTAGTTATGTTTACACTAAGGAATCAGCAGACAGAACATGAGCACCTACGATGATGTTCAGAAAAAGAAAAGTGGGGATCCCTGGGTGGCGCAGTGGTTTGGCGCCTGCCTTTGGCCCAGGGCGCGATCCTGGAGACTCGGGATCGAGTCCCGGGTCGGGCTCCCGGTGCATGGAGCCTGCTTCTCCCTCTGCCTGTGTCTCTGCCTCTCTCTCTCTCTGTGTGACTATCGTAAATAAAAAAATAAATAAATAAATAAAAATAAAATAAAAAATAAAATAAAAAGAAAAGTGAAATCACCATAGGCTAGAGAAAAAGTTCAAAGAGGTAGAACTGGAGCTGAGCTGTTCATTCAACTATCTGAGGCATTGTTTTAGAAAAACATCAAAGAACAAACAAATTGGGCAGCCCGGGTGGCTCAGCAGTTTAGCGCCTGCCTTTATCCCAGGGCGTGACCCTGGAGACGCCGGATCGAGTCCCGTGTCGGGCTTCCTGCATGGAGCCTGCTTCTCTCTCTGCCTCTCTCTCTGTGTATTCTCATGAATAAATAATAAAATTAAAAAAAAAAGAACAAACAAATTATACCTACATGCTAGCTGGGGAAGATAGCCAATAAATAAGTGTAATATATATATATATGTAATAATATATATATATATATATATATATATATATATATATATATATATGCTATGGAGAAAAATAAAGCAGAATAAAAAGGACAGAGGATGATGGGACCTCTCTGATAAAATACATCTGACCGGAGATCTGAATGAAAGCATGCAGATATCTGGAGAAAGGTGTTCCAAGAAGAGATACCAAGTTCAAAGGTCTTGAGACAGGAATAGATTTGGTGTTCACAAAGAATGCCAAGGAGGATGAGTGAATAAAGGAGGCAAAGCAGAAAATTAGGAGAGAGAGATTTGGTGGATGGAAACAGGGTCAAACCACGTATGACACTGTAGGCTGTTGTAAGGAAGTCTTGAGCAGAGTTAGGAAAGGTTTTAAGGTTTCAACCGAATCACTCAGAGTAAAGAACAGACAATGCTGGAGTGAGTAAGGGCCAGGGGACATGAGAGTGCTTAGGAGGCTATTACAATAGTCCAAACAAGATAGCTGAAATCAAGTACCTATGACATGTTATTTGACATCCACTGAGAGAGCAAAAAACAGGTATTAACAAATATATAATGGAAGTAGGGTGGGGAGGGATAGGGAAGAAAGAAATAAAGGAAAGGCTTTCACTTACAAAATACACTAGTTTTAATTATAAGTATTAATTCACCAATTTTGAATTTAAAAAGGAGATGTACATAATTTGATTATTTATAGATTTCCAATTTTCGATCAAGTTTTTTCCAGATCTATACTTGTACCTGAATACCTAATAGGTGACCTTACAATTTCTAATATAATTTTCCCATTCATTAAGAATTTTACTTCAAGGGGGGAATCTCTGGGTGGCTCAGCTGTTCAGCGCCTGCCTTTGGCCCCGGGAGTGATCCTGGAGTCTCGGGATCGAGTCCCACGTTGGGCTCCTGGCATGGAGCCTGTCTCTCTCTCTGTCTATCATGAATAAATAAATTAAAAAAAAAAAAAAAGAATTTTACTTAAAAGGCACCTGGGTGGCTCAGTTGGTTAAGCATCTGCCTTTAGCTCAGGTCATGATCCTGGGGTCCTGGGATCAAGTACTGCATCAGGCTCCCTGCTCAGGGGAGAGAGTCTACTTCTCCCTTTCCCTCTGCCTCCCCCATTCATGCTCTCTCTCTCTCTCAAATAAATAAATAAATAAATAAATAAATAAATAAATAAATAAAATCTTAAAAAAAAAGATACTGGGGTGCCTGGGTGGCTGATTCAGTTAAGTGTCTGATTCTTGGTTTCAGCTCAGGTGATGATCTCAGGGTTGTGGGATTGAGCCCCGCCTCAGGGTCTGTGCTGAGATTGTCCTTGTCTCTCTGCTCTGCCCAATTCATGCTCTCTCTTAAATAAAATCTTAAAAAAAAAACAAAACAATTAGCATATGATCAAGTAATTCCATTGCTGGGTTTTTTACCGAAAAAAAACAAAAACACTAACTCAAACAGCTATATGTACCCCTATGTTTACTGCAGTATTACTGACAATAGCCAACATAGGAAAGCAACCCAAGCGTTAACTGATCAATGAATGGATAAAGAAGATATGATACAAATATACAATTGAATCATTAAAAGAACAAAATCTTGCCATTTGGGACAACATGCACAGACCTAGAAGGAATTATGCTAAGTGAAATAAATAAAAGACAAATACACAATTTCATTTATTTGTGAAATGTAAAAAGCAAAATGAACAAATAAACCAAAAGAAGGATCACACTCTTAAAATATTCTTAGAGAACAAAATGGTGGTTGCCCTAGGGGAGGTGGTAGAGGGAAGGATGAAATAAATTAAGAGGTACAACTTCCAGTTATAAAAATAAATAAGTCATGGAGATAAGATAAGTCATGGAGATGAAAAGTACAGCATAGGAAATACAGCCGATGATACTGTAATAATTGTAGGTTAACAAATTGTGACTGTACTAATCACACTGAGCAGTGAGTAATGTGTAGAACTACTGAATTAATATGCTCTACACCTGAAGCTAATACAACACTGTATGTCAATTATCCTTCATAAATAAATAAATGGCTCCTTGTGTAGTCACACCTAACCCCACCGCTAATGCATAATCCATTATTTTCATCATTCCATCTTTTTGAGAATGTGTATAAACAGAATAGTATTTTGAGAATATGTATAAGCAGAATAATATTGTATATAATTTTTGGGATGATTTCTTTTACTCAGCACAATGTGTCTGAGACACATGAATCCAGGATATTGTATGTATCAATGGTTCATTTCTTTTTAGAGTAGTAGTCCACTACATGGATATACCATGGTTTGTCTATTCACTTGCTGAAGAACATTTGGGTAGTTTCCACTTATTGGTAATCATGAACACAGCTGCTCTAAACAGTGGTATGTAGAATTTTGTGGAAATTTAAGTTTTAATTTCTATAGGTTAAAAATCTGGGAAGGTTGGGTCACATGTGAAGTGTATATTTAACTTAAAAAGAAAATCATCAAACTGTTTTCCAGAGTAGTTGTACCAATTTCTTTCCCTATGAACAATGCATAGGGTTGTCTGTATCCTTGTCAGTATCTGAAATGGTCAGGTTTTATTTGCACCATTAGATTAGTAATATCGTGATTTTAATTTCCATTTCCTTAGTGGTTAATAATGCTAAATATTTTTCTTTCTTTTGTTTTTAAAGATTTTATTTATTTATTCATTAGAGACACACACAGAGAGGCAGAGACATAGGCAGAGGGAGAAGCAGGCTCCATGCAGGGAGCCCGACGTGGGACCCGATCCCGGACTCCAGAATCACGCCCCGGGTCAAAGGCATACGCTGAACCGCTGAGCCACCCAGGGATTCCCCTCCATGATTAAATTTTTAAAAAGATTTTATTTATTTTATTTTTGCAAGAGAGAAAGCAAGTGAGCACAAGCGTGAGTGGTGGTGGTGTTGGGGGCAGGGGGAGACTGAAGGAGAAGCAGACTCCCCACAGAGCAGGAAGCCTGATGCAGGATTCAATCCCAGGACCCTAGGATCATGACCTGAGCTGAAGGCAGACACTTAACCAACTGTGTCACACAGGTGCACCTCTCATCATTAAAAGAATTTAAAATTTCTTTAATGAATTCCTTTTTATCATTCCTTTGTAATGTTCTGAATTGTGCTTAAGGTGTCATACCTAAGAACATTTTGCCTCATCCCAGATAAAGATTTTCTATGTATTTCTCTGAAAGTTTTATGTTTTAGGATAGATTTCAGATCTATTTGATGTTCATTTTTGTATAAACTGTGAGATCTAGGTAGAGGTTCATATTTTTGCATATGGCTATCAAATTTGTCCAAAATCTTAAAAAAAACCCTACTATCCATTATCTTTGCATTTGAATGAAAAATGAATTAAGAAATATTTATGTGGTTCTATTTTTGGACTTTCTATTCTGTTCCAGCAATCTATGTATCTATCTGTTTGCCATTCTGATTACTGTAACTTTATGATGTCTTGAAACTGAGTGGGATATTTAACTCATCTTTATCCTTCTTTTGAAAAATTGGTTTGGTGATTCTAGTTCCTCTGCCTTTCCATATAAGTTTGAGAATAGCTTGTCTATAATTACAAAAAAAATCTTGCTGATATATATATATTTTTTTTACTGGAATTGTATAAATCTATGGAACTGGAGAGAAATGACATTTTTAAGCTGCAGAGTCTTCCAATCCCTGAATATATCTCTATATTTTTTAAAAAGATTTTATTTATTCATGAGAGACACAGAGAGAGAGGTAGAGACACAGGCAGAGGCAGAAGCAGGCTCCCTGTAGGGAGCCCGATGCAGGACTTGATCTCGGGACACCAGGATCATGACCCAAGCCAAAGGCAGATGCTCAACCACTGGGCCACCCAGGCATCCCTCTGTATTTTTTTTAATATATCTTTAATTTCTTTCATCAGTGTTTTATATTTTCAGCATACAGATCCTATAGTATGATTTTTATACTTAAGTATTTTTCTCTTGCTTTTATAAATAGTAAATCCTTCCCCCCAATTGTTTGGTGCAAGTATATAAAAGCTCAATTGTTTTGTGTGAGTTGGCACTGTATCTTTAGATCTTAGTAAACTCATCTATTAGGTATAGGGAGTTTCTTCTGGATTCTTTGGAATTTTCTATGTAGGCAGTCATTTAACTGCAAGTAGAGGCAATTTTATTTCTTCCTTTTCCATCTGTATGTCTTTTCTTTCTTTTTCTTGCCTTATTGTACTGGCTAGCATTTCAAGTAGAATGTTAAACAGAGTGGTCAGAGAAGACATTCTTGCCTTCTTCCCAATCTTAAAATGAAAAGGTTCAGGCTTATACCATTAAGTATGAAGTTAGTGCAGTTTAAAAATTTTTTTGTTAGATGTCTGTTATCAGTTGAAGAAATTTCCTTCTACTCCTAGTTTGCTGAGAGTTTTAAATAATGAATGGCTGTTAAGTTTTGTCAAATGCTTTTCCTGTATTAACTGTTATATGGTTTTGATTCTTTGGGTTGTTAATATTATGAATTATATAATTTGATTTTCAAATACTGAACTACTATTGCATTCCTGATACAAACTACACTTGCTCATGGTATATTATTCTTTACATATAGTGCTATGTTCAATTTGTTAGTACTCTGTGGAGCATTTTCTCATCTATATTTATGAGGAATACTGGTCTGATGTTTTGTTTTTCTGTACAGCTTTTGTCTGGTTTTGATATCAAAGTAATGTTGGCCTCATAAAATGGGAGTTCACTTCTTTTATTTTCTGTAAGAAATCACAAAGCGTTGGTATATTTCTATAATGTGTGGTAGAATTTACCAGTGACTCTATGTGATTTCTTTTTTCAGAATGTTTTGAACTACAAATTTCATCTCTTTAATAGTCATAGAACTACTAAAGCTATCTTTTCAACTTAGGTGAGTTTTGGTAGTTCACTGAAAAGTTGGTCTCCTTCATCAAGTTGCTGATTTATGTGTTTGGAGTTATGTATAGTAGTTCTTTTTAAAATTTCTGATGGGGAATCCCTGGGTGGCTCAGCGGTTTAGCGCCTGCCTTTGGCCCAGGGCGCAATCCTGGAGTCCCGGGATCGAGTCCTGCATCGGGCTCCCGGCATGGAGCCTGCTTCTCCCTCCTCCTGTGTCTCTGCCTCTCTCTCTCTCTCTATGTCTATCATCAATCAATCAATCAATCAATAAATAAATCTTTTTAAAAAAATAAAAAATAAAATTTCTGATGTCTGTGGGTTTATAGTGATATCCCCTTTTTCATTCTGGATATTAGTACTTTGTATCTTCCATTATCATCTTGCTAGATATTTATCAATTTTATTAATCCTCTCTATGAACCAGCTTTTTCTTTCCACTGTGGTGGCGCACACCTTGTAGTCCCAGCTACTTGGGAGGCTGAGGCAGGCGGATCACTTGAGTCCAGGAGTTCTGGGCTGTACTGCGCTATGCCAATCGGGTGTCTGCACTAAGTTTGGCATCAATATGGTGACCTCCTGGGAGCAGGGGCCCACTAGGTTGCCTAAGGAGGGGTGAACCAGCCCAGGTCAGAAACAGAGCAGGTTAAAACCTCCATGCTGATCAGTTTTCACTGTTTTGCTCTATTGTTTCTTTGTTTTAAAATTCATTGGTTTCTGTTCTTATTTTTATTATCTCCTTCCTTCTGCTTGCTTTGGGTTTATTATTTTTACACTTCTAGTTTGTTAAGGTTGCTGCTTAGGTTGTTGATTTGATATCTTTATTTTTTTCTAATATAAGCATTTATTGTTGGGCTGTTGACTCTTGGTTTTGGCTGAGGTCATGATATCAGGGTCATGGGACTGAGCCCAGCATCAGGCTCTACACTCAGTGTAAAATCTGCTTGAGATTTCCTCTCTCTCTCTTCCTCTGCCTCTGCCCCTACTCATGTTCTCTAAAATAAATGAATAAATCTTTAAAAACATTTACTCTGATAAGCTGTCATTTAATTGGCATGTTTATATCATTTACATTTAATGTAAATTGTTGATATATTTGAATTCAGGTCTCCCATTTTATTTATTTTATTTTAAAAATTATTTATTTATTTATTCATAAGAAACACAGAGAGGGAAGCAGAGACATAGGCAGAGACATAGGCAGAGGGAGAAGCAGGCTCCCAGGACCCTGGATCACAACCTGAGCCAAAGGCAGACACAACCACTGAGCCAACGAGATGCCTCATGTCTCCCATTTTATTATTTACTTTCTGTCTGTTCTGTTTTTCAATCAATTTTTTTCTCCCTTCCTGCCCTCTTTTGGATTCAGTTTTTTAGTACTTTATTTCAATCTATTGTGTTCTTTACTACATTTTCAGGGGGGGGGGGGTCAGATTTTTTTTTTTTTTTTTTTGTGATTGCGCTAGGGACCACAATATACATGTGTAACTTTTCACAGACTACTTAGAATCAATATTTTACCAGTTCAAGTGAAAGTACAAACTTTATCATTAACACCATTTTAGGTTCTTTTATCCTCTCTTCTTATGTAATATACATCCATATTGAAATGTAATGTTATAATTCTTTGCTTTCTATTGTTAGTTGATGAATTCAAGAGGAGAAGTATAAATATTAACAAGATATTAACCATTTCTGTTGCTATTCCTTCATTCTTAAAGTTCCAAGTTTCCTTCTGTCTTAACTTCCCTTAGCAATCCTTTTATAGCAGGATCTAGTAGCTGCAAATTCTTTTAGTTTTTCTTCCTTCGAGAAAGTCTTTGTTTTACCCTCATCTTTGAGGGATACTTTTGTGAGACATAAAACCCTAAGTTAATACCCCTGCCGCCAGCACTTTAAAATGTAATTCTAGGGCAGCCCAGATGGCTCAGCGGTTTAGTGCCGCCTTCAGCCCAGGTTGTGATCCTGGAGACCCAGGATCGAGTCCCACGTCGGGCTCCCTGCATGGAGCCCGTTTCCTCCCTCTGCCTGTGTCTTTACCTCTCTCTCTCTCTGATGAATGAATAAATAAAATCTTTAAAAAAAATGTAATTCTACTTCTTTCTGTCATCCAAGATTTCTGGCAAGAAACCTGTAGTCATCTGAATAGTTGTTTCCCTGTAAGCACTACATCATTTTTCTCTGCTTTCAAGATTTTTTGTCTTCAGTTTTGGAATCATGATAGTTGTAGTTTTCATGTGCTCAGGTTTTGGTTTCTCTGTCTTTATCCTTTTTAGGATTTCCTGAATCTATAGGTTTGAATCTTGAATCTCTAGGTTTAGGTTATTTGCCAAATTTGGGAGTTTCTAAGCATTATTTCTTCAAATAAATTTTCTGTATCACTCCACCTCTCCTGTTGGAACTCTGATGACATGAATATTAGATCTCGGTCACTGTCCCACAAGTCCCTATGTTTCTCTTCAGTTTTTTTCCTCAAAACTCTCCCCCAATCCACTGAATAATTTCTACTTATTTATTTTCATGTTCACTGATTCTTTTCTCTATCATTTTCATTCTGCTATTGATCCCATCTAGGGATCTTTTTTTCATTTACTGTATTTTTCAGTTCTAAAATGCCCATTTGATCCTTTACCTCTTTTATTTCTTTGGTGAGACTTTGTATCTTTCTGTTCAAGAACGTTTGCCCTTACTTGCTGGAACATTTTTATAATTGCTGTTTTAGAGATTTTGTTGAATAGCACTATGTCTGGGTTTTTTGTTTTTTTTGTTTTTTTTTTGTTTTGGCATTGGCATCTTTTGACTGACTTTTTCCAGGTGAATTGATTTTCTTATTTTTTTTAAATGCCAAGGAATTTTTTTATTGTATCCTGGACTGTTTGGACATTATTATAAGATTCTAGGTCATCTTAAAATCCTATGGAGAATACTGGTATTTTTCTTTTAGTAGGCAATCAACCCAGTTTTCTTCAGGCCATAGTTTCTGACTAGCCTTCTGTGGATTGTGGTTTCAATTCAGTTAAGTTTTCAAAGTCTCTGCAGTGCTATTTGGATCTGTCCCATATGTGTACCACCCTTTTGCCAATCTGGTACCTAAGCAGTGGTCTAACTCATAGTTCATTTTTCAGAGAGTAGACATGTTGTTTGGGGTTGAATTTCTACATATATAGCACATGATTAAGCCCAGGAGCTCATAATAAAACTTAAAGAGTTTATTTCCCAAGCTTTTCCCTTTGAAAATCTCCCCAGTGTTTCCTGGTTCATGAGGGTTCCCCTTTCTTGCCACATAGCCAGAAAGCTTGGGCTTTACTTACTTCACTGTCACATAACTTCCATAATGCCTATGTCTGGAGCCAAGCAGCTGAAGGAGAGAAAAAAAAAGCAAATGGGGTCATTCTACCTTTTGGGACAAAAGCTCCACTGATCAGAAAGATTCCCTGCCCTCAGGGCTTTATGCTCCTGCCAGACCCCAATCTGCTGCTATCACAGAATGGCTTGAGGTTCACGGTACAAGAGAGGAAAGAAGAGAAAAAAAAAGGATAACAGAAGGTTTCTGTACTTTCTTTGGGCATTAGAATATTACTTTCTTATTCCCTGCACCAGAACTAATAGTTTCTCCTGGAGTTCTATTAACATTGATGCCCACTTCTGTGTTTTAGGCTGTACTGGATTCAGGCCTGAGGATACTAGAATGGGAGAAATCTGAATTCGACTCTAGTTCTGTAGTACTTCAAGATCTGTTTTCCCTTCCTAATCTACCTTTCAGAATTCTCAAATAGCTGCTCCATGTGAGATTTTTAAAACTGCATTCAGTGGGGGAGACTTGGTGAAGTGTACCTGCTCCATCTTACCCAGAACTAGAATCTTAAGCTACTAAGTTTTGAGGTGGTTTCTTACATAGCAACAGATAATTGGAACACAATCCAAATCAAGAACAAATCATTTAAGTGCAATGCACATGATATAACACATTTTTTATACATTTTCTCTAGAAAAGTAACCAGATAATTATCAGGTAGTGGAATATTCTAAGCTTTCTTAATTTGGTTCCTAAGAAATAGATTCAGTTTCTTTACTGGAGTAATCAAAATGATAGCAATGAAAACTGTGAACACTTGTTACTTAGTAGAAGTGGGTTTATTCTGCTGTCAGATGTGATTTGTCAATAAAGGTCTTGACATCTCATTCTTTCATGCCTTTGCTGATCATCAGTCAGAAGAGCTAAGAGAATCATGGTAGGAAATTGGAATGACAAGGATAAATTTGGAAAGTGAAAACGCCTTAAAAAAGAAATTCTTTCCCTCAAAGTTATTCTTGTATAGAATTCCTAAGAGGTTTTTTATGCTCTTGAAAACAAGTATTTTACCAGCAAGCAGCATTTCATTCAGAATAGCCTACTAAACTGCATAATCAAGCAATGATATTTCCTAAGGGAAAAATCTAGGATGTCAGTGAGCTCCACTGTCTTTTCATAAGCTTTGCCTACCATAAGCATATCACTATGAAGAAACTAGCTGTACAGATACCATTTCATACCCACACAGGCAAAAATTTCGAGTGTTTGTAAAGATATGGAGTAATGGGAACTTTCAGACACTGTTGAAGGGAGTTTAAATTGGTACAGTCACCTGGATAGCATTTTGGCCATATCTACTTATATTAAACATGAATATTTTGCACAACCCAGTAATCCCATTTCTAGGTATGTGTGTGTGTATATGTATATATACACACAGAGTAGACATGTATATATATATATATATATATACAAGAGAGTTTCTATAATATATATATTAGAGAAACTCTCTTGTACATGTGTGCAGGGAGACATTTTGAAGAATATTCATCGTAGCACTTGTTTATGAAAGCAATGAAATACTGGAAACACTTTTAATATCTATTAACAGAAGAATCTAAATTGTGGCATATTCACCAACAGAATACTGTACAACAATTAAAATAAATAGAACAGCACTGTATGCATCAATGTGAGTAAATCTCAAAAGGATGACAGAGTGAAAAGAGAAGTTATAGAATACTGTATATTATTTATGAATAAATGCATATGCAATGAAAATACACAAACATATGTCCATGGAAAATACGAATCAGAATAGTTATCTTCAAAGAAGGGGGATGGATTGAGGAATGGTACACACAAATTAAACTTAATTTGAAGTAAACACAGCAAAATCAGAAGTTTAAAAAAGCTCAATAATGGTCCTTGGATATTTATTATGTTATTCTCTTCACTTTTGTTTGTTTGAAATATTTATGACAAGCAAAAAAGAAAAAAATATGAAAACATATATACCAGTTACATTGCTGTGTAACTAGTTACATGAATACTCACGTTTGGTGAAAAAATAATATTTTGACAGTACATAAGCCAAATACACACATATACAATAAAAATTGTGTTTAAGAAGGCTAAGAGAGGGGCGTGTGGGTGGTTCAGTTGATTAAGCATCTGACTCTTGATTTCAGCTCAGGTCATGAGACTGAGCCTCATGCTGGGCTCTGTGCTGGGCCTGAAGCTTGCTTAAGATTCTCTCTCTCCCTCTTCCCTCTCCCTCTGCAACCTTCCCACCACCCCCCTATTTGCATGAGCATGCACCCACTACTCTCTCTCTCTCTCTCTTAAAAAAAAAAAAAAGATAGCTAAGAGAACCAGGGGCTATGAAGGTTTAAGAAGTACATTTCAAAACTATGAAAATGAGAGCAAGCAGATGTGACCATGTGTAAGAAAGATGATGACCAGACTAGCTTCTGTTACATCTTAAGTAAGGATCCCATCAGTCAATATTCTGAGAGCTGAGCTGTCTATGGTCTCTGCTTTCCCCAGCCATCATCTGCTACAATACAGTAGAGCAGGTTATATAGCACATGTGTAGTTTGGTAGTGATTCTACTCAAAAGATGGTAACTGATAGAAGCTGGTCTACTACCTGGGGGTGCTTCTGGAGCCTCTGGGAAGAGTAAAGCTAGACTGAGCAGGGCCAGAAGACTTGCTCTTGCCTATAGAATTCAAAAGTGGTATACTTCAGCCAGAGCAGCAACAGGAGTTTTACTCACTTTATACTCTCTATTGCTAGCTCTAATATGACTTGGTAGGGAAGGGAGTAGGGAATGTATCTTTCTAAGCTTATAAATGACCCAGAAATCTGCTAGGTCATCTAGCTGAGGCTGCAGATCTCTTACAAGGAAGTGAGGACAGGTAACAAGTTCCAGAATCACTGCATTCACTTGGTACCGACTAACACAAATGCCAAAATATCTATTCTAATGGCTCCTCTGCATCTATAACTAGCAGGGTATGTCTATTAACCCCTACGAAGCCTGTCAGAATGCTATGCTGTAGTCATTCACGATAGAAAAGACTGCAGCAGTTATTTCAGCACACAGTTGTCACACTTTAGTTACATATTCCCTTATGCTAGTAGTATAATATTGGGCAAAAATACGTCTAGGTGGTTGAATCACTGTGATAAATTTTTCCTCCTTTAAAAAGTGAAAGTTGGTCCAAGTACTGATAAGTCATCATTTTTTTTTTAATTTTTGTTTTTTCCTAGGAGTGAAACACATAGCTTTTGCTATATGCTTTTATTTTTTTCCATCCAAGTTTTTATTTAAATTCCAGCTAGTTAACATACAGTCCAATATTAGTTTCAGGTGTAGACTTTGGTGATTCATCACTTACATATAACATCCAGGGCTCATCACAACAAGTGCCCTCCTTAATGCCCATGACTTCCTTAACCCACTTCCCCCCCCACCCCTCCTCCAGTAACCATCAGTTTGTTCTCTATGTGATAACCATTCTTTTGAGGTCTGGGCAGTCTTTCTCTCTTTATTTTCAGTTACAAAAAATTTCAAATATATATATATATATATACATAAAATAGAATGTTATAATGAAGAGCCATATATCCACCACCTAGATTTAACAACTGTTAATTTTCTACCATATTTGCTTTGTCTTTACACACACACACACACACACACACACAGCTAACCCACTTAAACTAAATTACATATAATATTCTACACCAAAATATTTCAGCATCTCTATACAAAATTTAAAGGCCAATAAAATCTTTTAAAAAATTAATTTGAGGGATCCCTGGGTGGCGCAGCGGTTTGGCGCCTGCCTTTGGCCCAGGGCGCGATCCTGGAGACCCGGATCGAATCCCACGTCGGGCTCCCGGTGCATGGAGCCTGCTTCTCCCTCTGCCTGTGTCTCTGCCTCTCTCTCTCTCACTGAGTGCCTATCATAAATAAATAAAAATTAAAAAAAAATAAAGATTTTATTATTTATTCATGAGAAACACACACACAGAGTGAGAGAGCGGCAGAGACACAGGCAGAGGGAGAAGCAGGCTCCACGCAGGGCTCCATGTGGGACTCGATCCCGAGTTTCCAGGATCAGGCCCTGGGGCTGAAGGTGGCGCTAAACCGCTGAGCCATCCAGGCTGCCCAATCAAAGTAATTAATTTGACATCATCTCCATTTTACAAAAAAGGTTGAGGTTTACACAAAATCCTGAATATGGCAGGGCCTTCAATGTCAGCTGTTATTCTGAAGGTTAAGTGACTTTTCAAGGTTACATACCTAGTACAGGTTAGGATTAGCACCAAGGAATTCTGACTCTTACTAATAACATTCTTTTCACTATTTTGCCATTCAGTTAGTGGCCTCTACTTCTACATTCATTTGGAGAAAATAAAATTATAAATTCTATTTCTCATGCTGTTTTAACCACTTTTATTTTCTCCATATTGGCTTTCTTTATTTTATAAATTTACAGCAGTTTTTCCAACTTAAACTTCTTTCAAAGTTTCTCTATACATTCATCCTAATAACTAAATATTTCATGACTTATTTCAACAGAAGAGGTTGAGACCATCAGGTCATTTTTTTCCTTTTTTTTTTTTCTTCTTTTTTTAGTAGTCTCTATACCCAATGTGGGGCTTGAACTTACAACCCTGAGATCAAGAGCCACACACTCCACCAACTGAGCCAGCCAGGCACCCTGAGACCTTGAGGTCATTTCTTGATCAACACTGTAACTTTACTCTCTAATTTCATACTCAAACTTTTTGGCAGAGGTCTCATCTATTACTTAAGGTTTCTAACTGTCAGCCACAGGCAAATGACTCTGTGATGTAAATACCCTGACCTCACACTCTTCACATAATTTACCTAGAAGCCAAATTAGAATGCTTTCATTTGTGCTATTTATCTGTCGTTTAAAAGCAATGCTTAAGAATCATTTCTTTGGGGGCACCTGGGTAGCTCAGTGGTTGAGTGTCTGTCTTTGGCTCAGGTTGTGATCCCACAGTCCTGGGATCCAGTCCCATACTGGGCTCCCCACAGGGAGCCTGCTTCTCCTCCTGCCTATGTCTCTGCCTTTCTCTGTGTCTCATGAATAAATAAATAAATAAAATCTAAAGAAAAAAAAAAAAAGAACCATTTCTTTGCCAAGACAACTCAAAGGAGAAAAGAATAGTCTTTTTAACAAATGGTACTGGGACAAGTGACTATCAACATGCAAAAATATGAAGCTAGATCCTTCTTCGTACCATATATAAAAACTAACTCAAAATGAACCAAAGATCTAAATGTAAAAGCTAAAACTATAAAACTCTTACAAGAAAATATGGGTGTAAATCTTAGTGACCCAGTTAATGATTTCTTAGATATGACACTGAAATCATAAGGATCAAAAGAAAAAATATATTAAGAAAACAGTCAAGATTAGAAACTTTTGTGCTTCAAAGGGCACCACTAAGAAAGTGAAAAGACAACCAGAGAATAAGAAAAAAATTTGCAAATCATATTAGAGACTTGTACACAGAATATATAAAGAACTATGACAACTCAGTATTCAAAAGAAAACCTAATTAAAAATATACAATGGACCTGAATAGATAATTCTCAAAAGAAGATACACAGTCAATAAGCATCATTAGCCATTAGATAAATACAAATCAAACCCCAAATAAGGTACCATTTCATACTCACTAGGATAGCTATAATAAAGAAGATAATAACAAGAGTTGGTGAGAATGTGTTGAAACTAGAACTCTCATAGACTGCTGATGGGAATGTAAAATGATTCAGTACCTTTGGTCAACAGTCTGGCAGTTCTTAAAATGATTAAATATAGAATTATATGATCTAGCAATTCCACTCCTCAGTATATATCCAATAGAAATGAAGACATATGTCTACACAAAATTTGTATGTAGATATTTATAACATTAATATTCATTATTCATAAAATCAAAAAAGTAGACACAACTCAAATGTCTGTCAACTAATGACCAAGTGTGTTATATTGATACACACACACACACACACACACACACACACAATGGAATATTTGGCAATGAATACCCATCTATACTACAGCATAGATGAATCTTGAGAACAGTGTGCTAAATGAAAGAAGCTAGTCACAAAGGACCACTTATTGAATGAATCCCTTTAAAATAAAATGTCTATGCAAATCTACAGAGGTAGAATCTAGATTAGTGGTTACTTAGGGCTGGGGTGAACGGAGAGATTAGGCAGCAATGGCTAAGATGTATATGCTTTCTTTTTGGAGTAATAAAAATGTTCTAAAATTGATTGTGGTAACAGTTGCAAAAGTTGTAAAAGTTGTAAAAGTCATGCAATTGTGCAACTTCAACGTGTGAATTGTATGGTATATGAATTATATTTTAAGAAGCTGTTAAAATTTGTTATATTTATTTAAAAGTATTAAACCTTTAAAAATCACTCCTCTATGAAATATTTCTAACAGGATTTGGTTTTCTCATCAGCCACACCAACTCTTATGATCCATATAGGTTTACTACACAGATGCACTTGATTAAAGACAGAATGACAGATCTTAAAGAAAGCCCTAGGCAAGGAAGAGAAGAAAATATAGATTGAATCGTGGTTTTGGCACCAATTACCTGTGCAGAAAAGTCTCACTATGGCCCAACGTCCTCATCTCTGAAGCCTCTTATGATAAAAATTCTTGGCTGAATCAACTGAGAAAGATCTTTTTGTACTATATATAAATTTGAGCTTAATGAGCAGTTAAGAATTCTAGGGGGTGCTGGAACAAGGCAATAAGGAAGGAATTAAACATTCTAATAAGAGACTTCTGTAGGAGAGTGTCACTTGTACTCCATGGTATCTGCTATAGTAAATCTGTGGATTAAGCAGCTACTCCCCTGTATATTTATATAAAATATTCAGACAAAATATTAAATAATAAAACCAGAAGACAAAATGGTAGTCCATTACACAAATGACACTGGGTAGTATAGTATGTGTCAATGATACCAGTATTAGAAATACTAAAAGCTAGGTTATGCTGCAACGTACCATGGAGTCTTTGGATGAAGAAACATCTCTTCACCATAAACAATGTATTACTATTTTCATTACAACTACTACTATCAAAATCACTAGGAGAATAGTGACCTTTTTATGTACTATGCTATTCATATACATTACTTCAATTAATCTGCAAAATAACCTGCATTCTAGTTATTTATTGGCTTCATTTTTAAAGCTGAGAAAATTAAGGGTCAGGGTAAACCACTGCTTACTTTTGCTATTCAACTGATCTCTGATATTCTCATAACCTGACCTACTTTAAATGACAAACCAATCCCAAGGGAGATACTTCATTTTATTCTACTTATCCTAAAGGAAGGTAGCTACCTTGTTGGGTTCATTTTTGTTCTGATGTCTTTTGACCACATTGTGACAAGAGCTCAACAGGACCGGATGGCTTGTGAACTACATATAATACTCACATGGTACCATCTCTGGGTACTGGCTCCTGTACTCTCACCATGGAATGCCCAGCTATGTCTCTGTATCCAAGATCATGTGTTCTTAAATGCTCAACTGCCATGCCCCCGTTAAACTGTGCAATCCCTTTGTGGAGATTCTCTTCCTTTTCCCAACTCTCACAGTATTTCATGAATGAATAATAAAATACCTGTTCTGAGCCAGATCCTCTGAATGGGCACCAAATTAGTTACAAAGATTCACTGTATTTTTCAGACCAAGGAAATTAATTATATGTATGTTTCAGTGTAAAAAACTGGCAAACAGGTTAATCTGTCTGCAAAATGCCCTGTCTTGCTAAAGAAAACACCTTGGCTCACAGCTTCAAAAATATAGATAATTGAAGGTGTTGAGAAGCATTCTCAAGTTCAGTTTCTAAACTCTAAGAAAAACTTAAAAACACATAATCTGGTTGCTATTTATTATATTCCAATTCAAATTCAAAAACATATCTTTACTGTTTCATAAAATACAAATCAAAGCCAGTGTGTTTTGATAGGTTTGAACTGCCACATTGCATGTGTTTTAAAGAACAATTACTGTCATAACAGCATCTGATGAACCTGTTCACAGTGAAAAGCCTCTTTAATTCTAGTGACACCAAAGAATATGACTCTAAAAGAGTTTCTTATAAATAATCCAACTTCCTAGATTGACTAATATTGTCTTCCATGTACCATGTTAAATGCAAAATGAGTCTTTACATTGTTGATATATAAATCTTACAACTTCACCTCATAACTTTAACGCTGGTAACAAGTAGGCATCTGGCCTAAGAGGACTCTTGTAGCAATTTCAGGGGAAGATGTGGGAGAATGCAAAGAGGGCTGATTTGTTGTGGAGAGTTTTTAGAAAATAAAAAAAAATTTTTTTGAAAATAAAATATTTTTAATTTGAGAGATTTATCTCCAATACTTTCTAAAGAAAATAAAAATAGCATGTATATATCTCCTTCCTTATATCGTTACCCATGTTTCCATTTATCAAATATTTATTATGTAATCAATATATTACCACATATAGAGTTTTACATGTATTCAATATAATCCTCATAACAGCTCTAGGAGGAAGTTATTACTACTACTACCTCCAACTCAAAGATGAAGCTGAGAGGATAAGAAACTTTTTCAAGGTAATAAACAAGTAATAGACAAGGGATCTGAACCTAGGTTTTTTAGCATATAAAGCCTATCTGTGCTATTAACTACTTTTTAAAACAAAGATTTTATTTATTTATTTATTTATTTATTTATTTATTTATTTATTTGAGAGAGAGAAGCAGAGAGGGAAGAAGGAGAGCTAAACAACCTCAAGCAGACTCTATGCTGAGGATGAAGCCCAATGTGGCACATTCCATGACTCTGAGGTCATGACCCCAGCTGAAAGGGAGAGTCGGACACCCAACCAACTAAGCCCCCCAGGTGCCCCAACTTTTAATTACTTTCATGATAGTTTTAGAAAATCATTTAGAATATAGCAAGAATTTCAAGAGACTTCTCCATTATCATACAAAAAATGAAGAAGATAAAATTTCTTAGAAAATATGCACTTGTCATGTGCTAAACCAAATTAAGCTAGTTTAATTAACCAAATTTCAAGGCACCAGCTACCACTGCTACAGGCACTACACAATCTACTAATAAAATTCTTTCATTGGAGAGTACCAAAAAAAGAGAGAAAAATTTCCCAACAGTTTGAAATATGCATTTATGCATTTATGTTTTTTGAAACTCACTCTTCTCTTTGGCTTGTATGATGAGATTACAAAACATTTTGTTGTCATATCCTACACGAACTGCACACCTTTCTTGTGGGCTCATAATCTGAATAACACCAACAGCATCCCAGCCAGAGTGCTAAAGCAGAACACTTCACACCACAGTTTAACTTCTGCCAAGAGCAGCTTCACATTTCTCTAAGCCTAGTTGTTTCCACAAGAATCCTCCCCTTCAGAGCAAATGCTCCGATGGGAAACCCTGTATGTCTACAGCTGTGGTATGTAGCCTCAAGGGCAGTGTTGCCAGACATTCTGGACCCCAGGGGTTTTAGTCTCTTTCTTGAGAAACATTTCAGTTGCACAAAGCATGTCCTTGCTACCAAAGGAGAGAGACACTGCTGACTCTTCTTTTTGTCTATTTTTTAAATCCCTGAAAGGGAGAAAAAGAAATTAAGTATTCTTAGAGAAAATTTCATATATATCCATGTAGTTTGAAGAACTTTTAATTTTTTGTAATATGGAGACTGATGATGACTGTGTAATATCAAGTATTAGAAAATTGGATACCAAACTGATCCCACTCATAGACTCAATGATAATAAGTCAATCATATATATTCTCATTTGTGAATTCGTAGAATATGTGTTTTTCCATAAGGATATTGGGAAGCTAAGGAAACTCAATAAAGTATTGCTAGCAATCTTACAAGAGAAAATGAATGAATATAGGGACTATCTGAAATAAATACATTCTCACTAGTTTTAAAGTTAGAGCAAGGCACACTAGTTTTATTATTCTGTACACTTGTTTCCCTCACTCTTCTTTTTGAGAAAGAGGGTAACAGAAGGCAGAGTCTCTTGTGTCCAACATTACATCACCAGCACCCTGTGCAATGCCCGGTACACGGCAGGCGTTTGGAGAGAACGGTCATGGAATAAAGGGTAGGAAGCATACCTACTTCTTTCTTACTGGGCCTCTTCCTTTGTAACCTTGGGCAGGTGTTTTAATCTGAGTCTGTTTCCTCATCAGAATAACAAGGAATAATCTTTACTTTACTATATATGTTGTGTGAATAAAATGCATTAAGGTACCAGAGCTTTTTCTTTTAGGCACAAAAAAGGAACTCAATAAATTAATTTCACACATATGAAGGGCCTAACCTAAAACTTAAGTTTAATTCTGAAACACATGCTCCATTAATGTTCGCTGCAAAAAGATCCCTAAAATTAAATTTATAGAGGACCCTCAGATACCCATTGTCTTTTTAACAATATGATGCAATGGTTCAACCTTTTTTAGATCAAATACTCCCTTTGAATATTGGATGAGAACTACGCGTTCTTTCTCCAGAAACACACTCACACAGAGATTTACATATAATCCAAAGAAATTCATGGACCCAAGATTAAAATTGCCACATATAACTTTTTGCTTTGGATTCAGGGAGCTCCAGGCCTGAATTATCATTCAACTTTATCAGGTAGACCATCTATGTTCTCCTTGACCTTTCTTTAAAAACTTCTTTATATGCTCAAGGGAATTTTTATGTGTATAATAAGTATATTTAAGATATTTTATTTTATATTTTGTAATATTCAATTTATAAAGCTGCAAATTCAAAAACCAAAGCTTAAGCTTTGGTCCTTTAGCTTTTAGGACTGGATTATAAATCACACGGTTCTTTCCAAAGCTTAGAAAATTTTGGCAACTACTTTTAAGAGGTACATAAATAATATTTGGTCCCAATTATAAAGTGAAATACTTTTGTCTTTAAGCTACATTTTAATTTATAATTGTTTATTTCATTATTTTTAAATTTAAAAAATCTGAAATAACCACAATATTCCAATCCAATACCACAAGGTTCATAGTTTTCTTCCTTTCCAAATTTGGAACTCTTTTCTCTTATAGTGAAAAATCTGGCTTCTACTATTCTCAGCATATTTACTTATTTTATTAAGCCCCTACCCTTCCCTATGTAACCCATCTCATACCTCTATAGCCACTTCTCCTCTCTGGTGTGGGCACTTCCTCATCCCTTTTGGGTTCGACACCCTGTACTAAGCTCCATCACCCCATCACGGATGCACTGTTTACCCTACTTGGGCTCTGACACCTTTTATCTGGATAGATCACCTCCCCCTTCTCCATACCTATTTCCTAGGCTCAGATGCACTGCAGTATCATCCCCACCCCCACCCAACCCTTGCAGTGGCTGGAACATCCTTTTCTCTTATAAATATTAGGAAGCAACCTTTAGACTGAAGTCTGGAAAGTCCTTGGGAGCATCTGGTAAGAGGATGTGAAGAAAAATGAACTTTAAACAATTCTCACATGGGATGAAATCTGGAATTGTTATTGTTTTGAATACTTAGGGAAACAGTCTTATTTGGCACTCCAAGCCAATGAACAGGTCATATTAGATACACCTAAATAAATTTTGACCATGTTACCTAAAGAGATCCAGTGCAAAGAGACTGTGGCAAACCCAAAGTCAAATTTGTCTCAAAACTGTATTAAAATAAATGGCCATATCATTATCCCATTCCTCCTACACACAGATAAATGAATGAGATTTGTTTAAAAAACAAAACAAAACAGAAGTGCCAACCAGGAAGTAAGTTAACTTTTAGTTACAATTTCATATAATGTTTCATAAATCACTGTAACTAAATATGTACTATATATCAAGACCTCTACTAGGTGCTTTGTATGCCTAGCAAATTTACATTTCTACAGCAACTCACTGAGTTCCTTGCCAACGAGAAAATTGAGGTTTAGAGAAATTCTTATCAAAAGCTGCTCCCTCCAAAAAAGGTTACTCTACTTGTTAAAAAAAAAACTAGCAAAGAATATAAGTAAAAATCAAGCAAATCTCCCGCATCTAGCAAAACTGTTCAAGGATAGAAGACCTCTGGGAAGAGGTTCTCAAGTATCAAATATGAATAATTTAAGTGCTGATGCTACATATAAAAAAACTCCAAAAGAAGAGCCAGTCTACTACTTATAGTTAGTGGTATTAATAAGATGACAATAAACTACTGTAGTCATAGTATAGGCATTAAATACAAAATCCGTCTAGCCACCTATGAATACAGAAAGCAGAATAGGAAAAAAAAAAAAAAAAGGTTTCAATCTCTGGGCACCTTAAGACAGGTACATGAGTTGCAGTTTTGTTTTGATCTCTTAAAAGGAAAGAAATAAAAGTATCTTCAGTGTTTGAGAGAGGAAAAATGACAAAATATTTTAATATGAAAAGCAATTTTGTGTTCTTGATCTTAGCTCATAAGGAATTAAATTAACCCTGAATTTGGTTTGCCAAAGCTGTTTTAACTATCACTGTAAAAGTTTCATTCTGGAGTAATAAAACAAGACAGTAGGAAGAGAGGAATATTTAACATGTAGCATGAACATATGATGTTTTTCTGCATTTATATGTACATAGAACAAATACTCTATCTCAATGAGGCAAATGAATGTTCCAGAAACACACACACACACACACACACACACACACACACACACACAGGGACAGACTGAATCCTGCTAAGACCATCACAGCTTTCTAATAGGATGATTCTAAAATTCAAATATTCTGAGTACCCTACAGGTTGCTTGTTTTGAATCTTGCAGCAGACCTGTAAATATTAAGTGGCTCTCCATCAAGCGGTGTACTTCTTCACCAGGATACAAGTATTACATTATGATGAACCATTTTAGAAAATAAACAACCTGTTCTAACTGGCAGCTTCACTGACCTGTAATAGGTATAGTTAGGACATGTCATCATTGACCTAGAGGACTGTCTTCTCTTGGATACAATAAGGACATTTCATACTTCTCAGTCTTTAATAATATTCATACTCTTTCAACCAGAGTGTACATGTTTTTAGAAGCTATTCTATGGAAATAGACCTAAGTACTTTAAATTTTTACAGAAGATGTAGTAAAAAAAAAAATCCAAAACATTGTAATATATTTTCCATCTTCAACACTCAAGTTGAATTCTCTGTAAAATTGGGTGAATTCTCTGTAAAATTCAAGCTGCCTGTCTTCTTTTATTTATCCTTCAGAACCCCTTGTTCTGAAACCTAATTGTATGGGAGAGGGGCAGTGGAGGATATTTACTTAACATGCATAATTTAAAAGTTTGCACAAATGACAGAAGTGACTGCTTACACTATAAAATCTTGACCCCTCAACGTAGCAATCTCACTATTACCTAGCTATCAGCAATAAAACTATGCCAGTTCTCTAGGTAGCATTCTGGAAGGACGAATGATCATATCAGCAAGATCCCTTGAGTTATGTTACTCTATCTCTTTCCTTCATTCTTGGAGTTGGGTTGTTAAACCCATTCAGCCATTATATTAATATCCCCATATTCACAGCAACAGAATTGTCAGTGATTCATTATACATATTGCTGCAAAGGATTTAATAAAACAAAGACAAAAACCAACCCAGAACAGTTATAAAGCTTCCTTTCTGGATGGAATATATCCCAATTCTTCAGCTGTTTGGAAATCATCAGTGAATGCTGACAAGGTATACTAATAAAGCTAATTTAACCCATTAAAACAATAAACTCCAAATGCCTATGTTAGACAAAAATCAATTTAAAAGTAAAAAGCACCAAAAAAAGAAATAAAAAGTAAAAAAAAAAAACGAAATAAAAGAAAAAGGCACCTAAAACACACTAAAA
Source organism: Vulpes lagopus (assembly GCF_018345385.1). Taxonomy (NCBI): domain Eukaryota; kingdom Metazoa; phylum Chordata; class Mammalia; order Carnivora; family Canidae; genus Vulpes; species Vulpes lagopus. Next base: position 52,801,624 of record NC_054830.1, read on the forward strand.
ATTTAGTAGCCAAATATTATGTCTTGGAAGAGGGAATAGTTTTCACGTTTTTTGTCAAGTGATTACCTAAAAATGTATAATTTTCCTAAATACATGAAGCCAATCTTTCACATTATGACATGAAAAAAAGAATGATTTTAGGAAGGCAGTAACAAAGAAATCGTGATCTCTCAGGGAGTTGTTTTTTATAATCCACATCAAAGTGAAACATTCTCAAAGTCATTTTTACTTTTAAAAAGCAACATATATATACAAAAGTGCTTAGCAAATTAAATCTAGCAATATATAAAAAAGATAATTAATACATTACAAATAAGTGGGATCCATTCCAGGAATGCTAGGCTGGCTCAACACATGAAAATCAATTGATGTAATTCACCATACTAATAGGCTGCATAAGAAAAACCAGATGTCATATCAAAAGATGAAGAAAAAGCTTTCATTAAAATTCATATCTATTCATGATAAATCTCTCAGCAAACTAAGAATAGGAAGAAACTTCCTTAAACTAGAGAGGAGTATTTATGAAAAACTGACAGGTGGCATCATACTTAATGGTGAGAGAATGAATGGTTTCCCTTAAGACCTAGAATAAAATAAGGATGTCTTTTCTCACAATTCTTATTCAACACTATACTAAAAGTCTTAGGTAATACAATAAAGAAAAGAAAAAGAAAGAAATAAAGGGCATCCAGATTGGAGGGAAAGAGAAAATGGCTGGGAGTCTACTATGAAAAACAGCTATGTCTTTAAAAATCTAAGAAATAGAGGAAAGAAAAAAAAAATAGAGGAAAGAAAAAGTAGAAAAAATGCTTTTATTTTTTATTTAAAAACATTTTTATTTATGTATGATAGTCACAGAGAGAGAGAGAGAGAGAGAGAGAGAGAGAGGCAGAGACACAGGCAGAGGTAGAAGCAGGCTCCATGCACCGGGAGCCTGATGTGGGATTCGATCCCGCGTCTCCAGGATCGCGCCCTGGGCCAAAGGCAGGCGCCAAACCGCTGCGCCACCCAGGGATCCCGAAAAAATGCTTTTAATATTAGTATTTTTCAGCAGAAGATCCAGTGTTTGTTGGCAAATAACATTTGTACTCATAAAAATAGAAATTAGGGGTAGGAGAGGTCCTGTGGACTGAAGGCATATGTCCCCCCTAGAATTCATGTGTTAAATCTTAACCCCCAAGGTGCTGGTATTAGGAAGTGGGATGTTTGGGGGATGATTAGGTCATGAGGATGGAATCCTCATGAATGGGATTAGTGCCCTTACAAAAGCATCACCAAAAAAAGGACAGAGAAAGTTTCCCTGCCCGTTCTACTATGTAAAGTTACAGTGAGAAGATGGCTAGTCTATGAAGAAGCAGGTCCCCACCAGAAACTGAATCTCCTAGCACCCTGATCTTGGATTTACTTCCTAGACTTCCTAAATTTCTGCTGTTTATAAGCCACTCAGTCTGTTCTAACAGCCTGAATAGATTAAGATCGAGGGCTTTATAGTCATCACTGCAGTTTTTAAGATTTTTAGAATTCTAGAAAAGGAAAAGTTTGACTCAATGCCCCCCTTTTTAAAGATTTTACTTACTTACTTACTTATTTATTTATGAGAGAGAGAGAGAGAGAGAGAGAAAGCACAAGGAGGAGGAAGGGCAAAGGGAGAGGTTGGAGAAGCAGGCTCCCTGCTAGTGGGGAATCTGATGCAGAGTTCGATGGGGGGCTCGATCTCAGGACTCTGGGATCATGACCTGAGCTGAAGGCAAATGTTTAACCAATTGAGCCAACCAGGTGCCAATGTTATAAATCAATGCAGATTTATAACACTGTGTGGAATGTCTGGATTAAGTGCAAGTGATGAATAAAACTATAATTTCTTATAATTAGCAGCATAAGCTATGAGAGAGGCATCTTACAGTTTACCCAGAATTCAAAGGAAAATAGTGTTAAGATGTTAGAGAATCTCTACCATAGGCCATGAGGTGATGAGGGGATTCCAGGGGGTTTGGGTTGCAGAGCTGAACTATATTATTTGTGAATTTAGTCAGCATCCAATGAATTATCCTAATTCAACTGTCTAAAAATAAGAAGAAATGGGACCTTTACTGAAAAAGTTTGAGGATCTCTTATTTCTAATCTGAAACTAAAAAAAAAAAAAAAGGAATTATCACCTATGTAGAAGATCTTTTTTTAAATTGTATTTATTTGACAGCAAGGGAAGGAGAGAGAGAGAGAGAGAGAGAGCACAAGCAGGGGGGGTGGGTGAGGGAGTAGCAGGCTCCCTGCTCAGCAGGGATGTGAGGCTAGATCCCACGGTCTTGGGATCATGACCTGAGAAGAAGGCAGATGGTTAACTGGCTGAGCCACACAGGTGCCCCCTATGTAGATTTTGAGAGGAATTTTCTTGGCCTCTGATTCAGGTATACTCTAAGCCAAATTTATTTGGGGTAATGTTCTCCTTAGAAGATCTGCAGAAAGCTTAAACCTCTCCCACCCAGGGTAAATATAAAACTGAAAGGTAAAGATGGGTTGCTGACTACTTGAAATAAGGAGCAAAGGGAAGGAAAGCCATGCAATAAATGTCTTCCTATTCCTTACTTCTGTGGAAATGGCAAAACCAAGTCAAAATAAATCTACTTGATAAAACCACTCATCTCTATGTGGGCTGGAATTGCTTGGTAGGTCTGAGAGAGCAGACTGATAGGATGATAATGAGAAAGCGATGCTCTGATGTGTTAGGATGCCATGCCAGACTGCTAACTAAATTCATTCATTCAAATATTCATATACACAATCATCCACACATACATTTTGAGTTTATTTATGGCATTTGTAAGGCTCTGTGCTAATATGTGTCGAAAATACAAAGATGTCTGTGTTGCTGAAAAGCACCCCACTTCCTAATTGTAAAAATGAATAAATATTTCAATTTGCTTCAGGTATATTATACTTAAAATAGAAGCCAGGACACAGTTCTCCTTTATAATCTAGTTCAAAGATACTTTATAACAAAATAAAATTATAAAAGTCCAAACAACTTCAGAAAGTCATTTTTAAATACTTAGGGGCACCTGGGCAGCTCAGTCGGTTAAGTGTCCTCTTGATTTCAGCTCAGGTCATGGTCTCAGGGTTGCTAGATTGAGTCCCACATCAGTCTTCGTGGTGGGCAGATCTTAAGAGAATCTGCTTAAGATTCTCTCTCCCCCTCTGCCCCTGCCTACTTCTAATAAAAAATGCCCACATATTTAGACATATGGGCCTCAATGTGTTCATGAGTTTATTATTAAAAAAACAAGAAACAAGCTTATTGACAAGTGCCTAGAGAAATGATTTAAAGCAGATGTAGGTATTTTGTTTTCATTTATTATAAATCCTACTGATTAAATGTTTCTTCCTCCTTCTTATTGTCCCCTACTCTGAGAAACGTAATCATCCATTCTTTTTCTAACTCAAGACAAGATTTGAGGAATAAATTGTAAAACAAAACAAAACAAAAAACAAACCAAAACATGGGTCTAATCCTAAATGAAATTAATCTATCCCACAAGAGAAGATCAGGATAAAATTATAACACTACTATTTATTTATTTAGTTCAAAGTATTTCAATTCTCACATTTAGTAGAGTCAGACAGTTTCTTCATTCATAAAATAAGGGGTTGGATTATGTAATCTTTAAGGTCTCTTCCATCTCTAAGAGACTGTGATTTTCTTTTATCCTTTTGAAAACAGGCATAAAGAGCTGTACTATGACTTGCCTGAGGCTAACAGAAATTTGTCAGCATGGCTAGGATTAGACCCCTAATTCATCCCTGAATTCATTAGTGATACACAGAAAAGTCAGACTCAGCTCTGATCTAATGGAGCTCAGTCTAATAGCGGAGGAAAGGCAAGTGAACGGTAATGGACATGACACAGTTTTAGGTACAGAGCCAAGAGAAGGTAAAGAGGTATGACCTGGGAATTTCATCATTTCTTCTTTCAAGGCCTTCACATCTTTCTGCCAAATCTGATTATTTTAGGAAGCAATGTAGATTAGACCTCATATACTTATGTTCTCAAACTAATATCTGGAAATGATGTAAAGTTTCACATTTTCACTCTTGACCAGAGGTAAAAATGAACCAAGAATAATTAAACCACATCTCACTTCTTATAGCACATACACTATACTGATTTAAAGGGGAAGCAGGGGATGGGGAACACCTGGGTGGCTCAGTGGTTGAGCATCTTGGCTCAGAGCATGATCCTGGGGTCCAGGGATCCAGCCCCGCATCAGGCTCCCTGCGAGGAGCTTGCTTCTCCCTCTGCTTATGTGTGCCTCTCTCTGTGTGTCTCTCATGAATAAATAAATAAAATCTTTAAAAAATAAAAATAAAGGGGAAGGGGAGGGGAATTACAAAATTTATTTATTTATTTATTTATTTATTATTATTATTTTTTTTTACAAAATTTATTTTTTAAATGCTCTTCATTATTAATAACAAACCTTCCCTGGATCAAAGCAATGAAGAATATCTTATCTACTTTTTCCCTTAGCAATGAAAGATCTTTCTATAAGGTGATGATTATCTAAAGATTATTTTAGACAATATACTCTTTCTGATTTTATTATGTTTGTCATGAATTCAAACGAGCCGATCCTACTATGCATTTTTGGTGCAAAATGAAACTTTTATTTCCCTTATATTATTAAAGGGGAACATGCTGTCCTTGGCAAGCAAACAATTTTGTCTGAGTTTGATAACTATTTGAGGCTTCAAAGGATTCTATAATTATCTCAGGTCCAACTAAATGGAAAAAGCAAACAGTTAAAACTATAGATATATTTTTTGAGGCATTAAGGATATCAGTTTGATACAATAGTTTAAACACTATCAAAACACTCTTCAGCTACAGATTTTAATTCTAAAACCTCATCAATTTAGAGGATCTGGAAAGTGTGAAAGTTTCCCCACATCCACAGGAAACACACTCTGATTTGGGTTTAAGGATACTACACAGTAAAAATAGAATTTGCAAATGCAATCTATGTACTTGAAGACAAAAAATGAGTATGATTAGATTATTATTTAAAAAAAAATTTTTAAAGATTTTATTTATTCATGAGAGACACAGAGAGAGGCAGAGACACAGGCAGAGGAAGAATCAGGCTCCCTGTGGGGAGCCTGGTGTGGGAGTTGGTCGACCTGGGACTCCAGGACCACGCCTTGGGCCAAAGGCAGACGCCCAATTGCTGAGCCACCCAGGGATCCCCAATATGATTAGATTAAAACCCGGATTAAATTTCTGGTCCCCTAAATTATCACTCTAATAAAAATGAAGAGATGTAGACAATAGAAAGATCACTGGCACTGCCTTTAGGAGATTAGATGAATCAATTAAGAAAACATGTACTATTAGTTTTCTGTCAATGTGATACTATGAGAATACAACTTATCAAAATCTCTGGATATCTGATGGTCTTCTCTTTAATTCCTCCTTAATTCTAATTTTTCCCAACTAGAATACTCTCAGATATCAGCCTGATCATAGTGAGAATGGTGGGAAGGGCAGGGGACAGGTATTATAAGGTAGTATCTGATCTTGGCTTAAAGAATGGGTAAGATTTAGATACCATGATTGGGGTGGGCTGGGAAAGGAAAGGGAAGATAAAGTGATCCAAGCTGTAAGAAAAACCTAAGTGAAAAACAGAGTGAACAAATACAGAGCCTACATAGCAAACAAAGAAAAATTCAATTTGGATGAACATTAGACTCACTGGCTAATGAAGTTAAGCTAATTGGTGCTAATTCATGAAGAGGCTTAAGCCATAAACTGAGGAATATGAATTTCATTCTGAATACAAAGGGAGCACTTGAAGGCTGTATGGCAAGAGAAAGATGATAAGAAACATAGTTTAGAAAGATTTATGTAATTAGTATGCAAACAGATTAGGGAAAGGCAAAGTTGGAGATGGAGGCAGGGAAGAGTTAAAAAGCTACTACAAAAAAAAAAAAGCTACTACAATTATCTTGTAAGAAGTGATGCTGGCTTGAACTAGGTTACTGGGCAATGTGAACAAATAAGAAAGTACAGACATACAAAACATTTAAATTATAGCAGCACAATACCTCCTTAAGTGGGTAGACAAAGAGAATATTAAAAATGTAAAATATATATGCAATTTATTTAAAAGACAAAAGATTATTTTCCTTTCTATATAAAGAAAGAGATCCACAACTGTACAGAGATTCAGTCAGAAGAAAATATACAGATGGCCTAAAAACATAAGAAAAGATGCTTAACACTGCTCACAATAAAATAAGTGAAAATTACACCAAGAAACCATTTTTCACCTATCAGGTTAATACAAATTAGAAAGTCACAACCGACTAAGTTGGTAAGATAATAAGGAATGAGTGCTCTCAGATATCGGTGGCAATGCAAAATAGCGCAATCTCTTTGGTAGGAAATACAGAATCTGGCAAAGTTATTCTCACTTTTAGTAACTAAACTCAAAGACACATTAGTAAAGAATATGAAAAGATATATAAACAAGCCTATTCACTGCAGTACTTCAATTGCAAAAGCCCAGAAATAACTCAAATGTCCCAAAAGACAAAGCTAGATGAATAAACTATAGTTTAATCCTGTAAGAGACTACCATGCAGCTTTACAAAAGGAATAAGGATTATCTCTGTATCTTGTTATAGTGAGATCAAGTTTGTTTCTTTTTAAAAAACAAACCAGTATATCAGAATAGTACACTGACATTTTTCTAAGAAACATGCATATAGGGGCACATGGGTGGCTTGGTTGGTTGAGCATCCAACTCTTGGTTTCAGCTTTGGTCTGGTCTTGGGTGGTGGGATTGAGCCTGGCCTGAGGCTCTGCAGCAACTGCCTGGGATTCTCTCCCTCTGCCCCTCCCCCTACTCATTCAAATAAATAAAATCTTAAAAAAAATAAGAAAAGAAAATAAACGTATATGTATATGAGTGTATGTTTGAGTATGGAAGAAAATATACTTACACCTTTGTTTATCCTTTTTAAAAATGGAAAGCAGGGGCACCTGGGTTGTTCAGAGGTTGAGCATCTACCTTTGGCTCAGGTTATGATTACAGGATCCTGGGATTGAGTCCCTGCATCAGGCTCCGAGCAGGGAGCCTGCTTCTCCCTCTGCCTGTGTCTCTGCCTCTCTCTGTGTGTCTCTCATAAATAAATCAATAATCTTAAAATAATAAAGCAAGCAAGCAAACAAGCAAAGGTATGCCTGAGTGGCTCAGTCGGTTTAGTATCTGACTCTTGATTTCACTCAGGTCGTGATCTCATGGTTCATGGGCTCTGCCCTCATTGTGGAGTCAGCTTAGGATTCTCTATCTCCCTCTGCCCCTCCCCCTACTCATGCACACACACTCTCTCAAAATGAATAAATAAGATCTTTAAAAAATAACAAATAAAAATGGAAAGCAAAGCTTCCCCATCTCCCCTAAAACTTACTTGTTCAGGGGAAAAAAAATAGGTGTAATGGACAAAGAAAGAAACTAGATTTCTTTGCTTTGCAGATTTGACTTTGGAACCATTTGTATGCTTAAATAAGTATAAAATCAAATTAAACCAAAATGGGAAAAAACCTCCCAAAATGTAAAAAGTGAAATGAAACAAGCTCATGTCAAATTGGTAAATTAACAACACAGAGAATTATTTCAAGTGACTTTAAAACATATTTTTAGGGATCCCTGGGTGGCGCAGCGGTTTGGCGCCTGCCTTTGGCCCAGGGCGCGATCCCAGAGACCCCGGATCGAGTCCCACGTCGGGCTCCCGGTGCATGGAGCCTGCTTCTCCCTCTGCCTGTGTCTCTGCCTCAATCTCTCTCTCTCTCTCTCTCTCTCTCTCTCTCTCTGTGACTATAATAAATAATAAATAAAAAAAAAATTTAAAACATATTTTTACCTTACAGACAAAAACAACTACAAAGAAATATTGTACCATTTTCAATTGTCATACTGGCATAACACAGAAGCAATGGGCATACTCAGTGTTCAAAATGGTACTATTTCTCACCAAAAGGAACCAGGGATCCTTGGAAGAGCATAATTGATTCTTGATCTGGAGAAGAAAAATTTCTCAGCTTTTTTAGATTACATAAGGACTACTGGGTCATGTCAAAAAATTTATGAGCTATTTCCAAGAACAACATTATTTAGGGCACCAATCAGTTTACTACTTGGACAGAGGTACCACGTTATTATGAATTACATATTGAATATTCTTTCTCTAAAACTGTCAGTAGGCTGAATAAATCTTCACACTAAAAATTCTGTGAGTATTCTATTAATACACTATCTTTCTCACTGCAGATCACCCTCAACAAATGTATATTAAGAATCTAGAAGTTGTAAGTAAGTAAAGTCAGAGAAAGACAAATACCATATGATTTCACTCATATGTGGAATTAAGAAACAAAACCAATGAGCAAAGGTGGGGGAGAAGGAGGCAAACCAAGAAACAGACTCTTAACTATAGAGAACTAATGGTTATGAGAGGGGAGGTGGGTGGGGGAATGGGTGAAATCTGTGATGCGGATTAAGGAGTGCCCTTGTGATGAGCATCGGGTGACATATGTACCTACCTGTTGAACCACTAAATTGTACACTTGAAACTAACATTACACTGTATCTCAACTAACTGGATTTTAAATAAAATTTTTTAAAAAAGAATCTAGAGGCTGAAAATATAATCATGAACATGAAAGATGTGTCCCTACCTTTATAGAGCTTAGTCTAGTGGAAAACAACGGCAATTCAAAATATTGAGATAGTACCCTGGTGGAATGTAGTAGAGAGTGCTAAGAGAACATAAAACAGGGGCAACTAACTCAGAGCTGGTGGATCGGAAAGTCTCTCTGAAGATATGACACCTAAGTTGATACCCAAAGGACATTCAAGAGTTTTCTTATGTTGCTTGTTAGTTGGGGATGAAAAATGGGGAGTGGGCAACAAGAGGGTCAGGAAAGAGACATGTGCAATGGCAACTAGAGTAAGACTCACTGAGGGACAAATGGTAATTTAGTGTGGCTCCTATATAGCCAGGGTGGGAAGGGTGAAAGATGAGGTTAATGAGGAAAGCGGAGGTCATGTTGTAAAGAATCTCTACAGATTATGTTAGGAGAGTTTTGGTCTTGTCAATGAAGAATTTTCAGGAGAGAAATGACTTCATTAAATCTGTGTGCAGCATCTAGAATGGAGTAGATAGGGGCAGTAACATAAGAAGCAAGGAAACCAGTTAGAAGACTGATATGGAAATCCAGGTGTGACACTGTGGATGGAGACATGTACATTCATTCAAATACAAGAATCAAGGCCTTCATTGGTTGGGGTGAAGGAGGTATGCAGGGAAAAATAATTAGAAATGGAAGATAATGCCTAGGCTTCTGGTCTTAAGCAAGTAGTTTCACAGGGAATGATATTTAATAAGAAACATTGTAAAAGGGGCACATGGGTGGCTCAGTCAGTTAAGAGGCTGCCTTTGGCTCAGGTCATGATCCCAGGGTCCTGGGATCGAGCCCTGAGTCAGGCTCACTGCTCAGAAGGGAGTCTGCTTTCCTTCTCCCTCTCACCCGCCCCCCACGCCACTCATGTGCTCGCTCACTCTCTCTCAAATAAATAAAATCTTAAAAAAAGAAACAAACAAACAAACAAGCAAACAAACACTGGAAAGGAAGTAGGTTTGGGAAAAGAAAGGAGAAGGGAAAATGAGTTCATTTTTGACCATGTTAAATACTGGATGCCTCTGATACAACCCAAAAAAGATGTCAAGTAGGCAAATGACTCTTTTTCTCATTTCCCACACTCAATCCATTACCAAATCCTGTCAGGTCCACCTTCAAAATATAACAAAAAAATCTGTCCACCTCTCTTCATTACCACATTTAACTACCCTACTACAAAGCATCATTATCTTCCTCCACAGTCTCTATGTATCCATTCTATTTTCTAGTCTTCACATGGTGGGCAGAGTGGTCTTTTAAAAATATTAATCAGGGTGCCTGGTGGCTCAGTCAGTTAGGCATCTGCCTTCAGCTCAGGTCATGATCCTAAGGTCCTGGGATGGAGCCCCACATTAGGTTCCTTGCTCCGTGGGGAGCCTGATTCTCCTAACCCTCCTCACTTGTGCTCTCTGTTGCTATTATCTGTCTCCCTCTTTCTCAAATAAATAAATAAAATCTTTTAAAAATATATAAATCAGATCATGTTAATCTCTATTTTTTGTTAATCTCTATTTTAATCCCTAATGTGCTTCCTATGAATTTTAGAATAAAAACAGACTTACCACAGCCAAAAAATCCCTCCATGATATGCACCCTTTTACATATTTTATTAATTGCTCTCACCTAGCCCTACCTACAGTGACCAGTTCCTCTGCTTCTAGGGAATTTCTTTTTTCATCAGAGAATTGCTCACTTTTCTTCATTCCCCTTTCCTCCTTCAAAACACAAGTCTTGCTCCTTGTCTTCAGATTTCAAGTATCAACTCTTCAAACTCTTCAGAGAGTTTTCCCTAACCACAATCTATCACATTACCTTGATTTACTGTCTTTGTACTAGAATCTGTAATCTTGTTTGTTCCCTGCAACATAAACTCCATGAGAAATGAAACGCGTTTTACCTTTTTCACTGCTATACTTTGTATAGATGGTATACAGTTGATACATGTTTGCCAAATGAATTAACAAATAAATACATGAATAGGGCTCAGGGTGAGATCCTGGAGTCCCCGGATTGAGTCCCACATTGAGCTCCCTGCATGGAGCCTGCTTCTCCCTCTGCCTGTGTCTCTGCCTCTCTCTTTGTCTCGAATGAATGAATGAATGAATGAATACATAAATGGAACTACTCTACTTTCAGTTTAGAAGAAAAATCTTAGCTAGAGATACTGATTTAGGCGTCTTTCAAATGTGAATAACAAATAATGTCAGTGAATACATTCCTCATGGAAAGTATAGAGAGAGAATAAAAGAGGGCTTAAAACAGAGCCTGGAGGAACATCAACATTTAAAGGATAAGCAGAAGAAAAGGGGTACCCCAAAAGAAGCAAGAAGCCAGCGCCAGAGAAAAAGGAGAAAAGCCAGCTAATCTTTCCAAAGTGCAAGATGCTGTAGAAAAGCATTCTTTATTAGAAAGGGAGGTAAACTATGTATTCAATGGAGTCAGATATATAGTCAGCAAACATTTCTTAAGTGCCTACCATGTGCCAGGAACTATGTTATGCTATGGAGTTGAAATATAGGAATAAAGTTAAACAAGAAAACAGATGAAACCCTATTTAATCACTATTCAAAGATTGATATAATCTTCTCTAAGTATGCTATGAGCAAGTCTCAATCTGATTCTTTTTTTTTTTTTTTTTTTTCTCAATCTGATTCTTAATTATCACAACTGTTGAGAGAATTAAATGAGGTCTTGTTCATAAAGTGCTAAATATAATATCTGCAACAGAAGAGGCACCCAATAAATCACAGCTACTGTTACTCAAATGATCTTCCCATCATGGATGAAAAAAATGTACAAAAAATACCAGTATACTATAACAATTTACAGTAACCTTCCTAGGGGAATAATCTGATTTAAAAATCCATGTCTATTCTAAGAATACTAAAGTAAGCAAAGGGATGGGATTTTTTATGGGGAAACCACTGAGAGGTACCATCTCAAGGTTTTTTCCAACATTCCAGTTTGGTTTCAGTACAGGCAAAGTAGTATTTAAGTGACTGAAAAGTAGATTAACAGACTCATAGACTTCTATTTATTTAGCTATTTATTAGCTTTTTATTTAGCTTCCCCCCCACCCCAGATATGACTCAGAGAAACACCACACACCTGCCTTCTCCCTCAAGAGAGAGGCTCCTTGGGTTCATCTTATTCTAGAACAAGACTTCTTGACTTTTCTAAAAGTAGACAGGTTAGAAGGAAAAGCACAGTATGACAGCCCAATTATATCTCATTTTTTGTGCTTTATTTTTTTTAGATTATATTGTTTAATTATCCTCGTAAGAGTCAAGAGATTTGCCTGTTTTTAAATAAAGAACAAAAGTACACTAAGTTGAAAAAAGACAAATTCCTCTGAAACACTAAACAAGAAAATGCCAGAATGCTTCTCACTTAAATTCCAATTGGGAACATGAGGCTGAAATACCACTGATCAATAGGAACCTTTATTTTGCATGCTACACAATCCAACCCCCAACCCAAATGCCTCCTTCCTACCAGCGCACACTATTTTCCATTGATTTCCCTCTACTTTAGAGTTGTCGCCTCAACTCTAGCGATCAAGGCTCCAGTGATTATCTTCTGGCCAAAGGAAAATTATTTTCCTTGTTTCTCTTTTGTTCTTCTCTAACAGACTACTAGTTATTTTGTCCGGACCATGTGGGCAGCAGGGCTACAGGCCTTCTGCCAGTCACACATGCTTAGCAAGCAAAAGTAAACAAGACATTCTTCTAAGCCGAAATGTTCTAAAAGGAAACCACAGCATTTAAGTTTCTGAATATTCTCAGGTAAATAGTCTGTTTACTAGACAGAGTGCATTAACAGACAATGGTCTGGAATAAAAACCAACCAATTCAAAATTTAAACACAGATCTAAGTTTTCCTTTACTATTAAGGCCAAAAGAACATGAAATTGGAAAGTAATACCCTAATCGTAACTCAATCACTATGCATTTGTGCTTGTGCCTCTGTAAGGCTAAAGATACTTTTCCCTTTCTGGCCTTCAGACCAGGTAGAATTTTGTAATATCGGATCTCTTTGCAGTACAGCATAATTGCTAGAAATATAATATTTTCTCAATATTAATAAGGTCCCTTTTAAACAATTATTAAAACAGCTTAACTCCATCCTAACAAGGTTTTGTTCTGTTGTTTGTGGGTGTTTTTTTTCTTTTGAGACTCTAGCATCAAACAACTGCTTTTTGATTTGGCAACTTATTCAGAATTCAATGACTTGCGGTAGAAGCACATCTTCCACCGTAATATACAGAGACTACCTAGCAGCAGTAAATCAACTAAGTGGTTGATCATGTGCTTATTGGTAGTAGAAATTAAAAACCAAGATGTAATTTCCAGCTTTAAACCCTTGTCAGATTTTACTTCTAAGACAACATTGCAAAATTTAAAAATGTCTCATATTTTAACTTCATTTCCCACACAGGGCTAAAGTCAAGGAAGTCTTTTGACATAATTTTTTCTGAGTAACAACCATAATGTAAAACAATCATAAGGTCCTTAACAATATATATATATATATACATATATATATATATATATATATTTTTTTTTTTTTTAAAGAGAGACAGAGAGAGACGGAGAGTGCACACACAGGTGGAGGGAGAGGAGAGAGTGAAGCTCAAGCAGGCTCCATGCTCAACTTAGAACTCAACTCAGGGGTCAATCTCAAGACCCTGAGATCATGACCTGAGGTGAAATTAAAAAGTTGGACACTGAACCAACTGAGCCACCCAGGCACCCCTAGGGTCAGTCCTTATCTATCTTAAATTCTTTCTCTAGGTTGCATTCTCATCACATATACTCATCATTTTACTAAAAATTCTCTTTCTAATATGGTATTCTATTTTAAAGATGTAAAAAGGTATCATTTGTGGTACATTTTTGGTGGTAAGGGGGAATCAGGGAAACCTCTCTCCTTTAAACCACCCCAGCTTTCAGATATAATTAACATATTATGGCACATTTAACTGTGCATAGTAGTTGGTTCTTTAATATCATGGGAAATATCCTCACACAGTAGTGGTTATGTAATTAAGTTACAAAAAGAACATACTCAAAGTCTTCATGATGAAGATTTGCCTCTCTGAATTCCTTTTAGATCTTAGCAGATCAAATGGCCTGAAGAATAGGAAATATGAAGTCCTACCTTTCCAAGTAAAATGCCAATCATAACAACAATCTACATCTTAAACCAAAACAGAACAATGTGTGGTAAGGTAGGACTCCTTTTGGGAAAAGGGGTTTGGTCACTTAATAGTTTCAGTAGGTCTAAGGACTATTTCTGGCACCAATGATGATACATCCTATAAGTCAATTACTTCATCTCTCTAAGCAGCAATAAGACGAAGATAATACCACTTTGGCACTTTTATCCCTTGCCTGTCATGCCAGAATAATTGTTCGATGATATTTCTGGAACAACAATAAAAAACTCTGGTCTGAGTCCACTGCTGGACTGGTGTCTGAGACCATTGATTGTATCATTTCAATCCCTTTCTCACTGCCATGTTTCTCAAAGAAGCTGCCCGCACTTACTAATTTCATTTCTCCATTCCATATTCTACAACTTTGTTACTGCTGTTATCTAGCTTCCATCACATTCTACTGAAATTTCTCAGTAAGATTTTGTTTTGCCAACATAATGGAAAAAACAGTAAACTGAAAGGGTCAGTCGAGAACTTAGGTTCAAGCCATCAACTTGACATTTACAAACTTTGTATATTTAAGTATTTCATTTGTAACACTGAGCATCACTTTCCACATTTGTAAAATTAATGGATTAGATGACAATCTCTAGGATGTCTTCCTCTACTAAATCTATAGTTGTATGAATAAGTTCAGTTAGTCTTCACTTTAATTTCTCTTTGGCATTTGCCACTCATCACTACCTTCACTCCTTTATTATCCACTCAAAACCCTTCCACTCATGACTTTAAGTGTTACTTCTAAACTAACTTCATGATCATTATCTAACCCTAAATTCTCTATTTCCAAATGCAAAATCTCTTCATTTAGCCATGTAATCTTCACCAAAGATATAATATACACACTCAAACTTGCACTCAAGCCAACAAACCACCCATCAGCTTGCCCCAAATCTCCCATTTTCTTAACAATTAAAATCCTCATTACCCAGAGTCTTGGCTTAAAATCTGGGTCTTCCTTCTTTCATCTCAGTTTCAGTAAATTTTTTCTGTTGATCTTTATTCTAAAAAATGGATATTCGCTCTTTTTAAATTTCATCATTCATGACTGGATTACTCTAAAAGCCTACTACTTATTCTCTCAATCCTAGTCTGTTCACTCTCCAAACTATCCAGTATTCTCTTGCACTGTTCCATATGGTAACCACTAACTATGGCAATTTAAAATCAAATATTAAATTAAAACTTCAGTTCCTCAGTTGTACAAAATGCAGTTTTTCAAGTGCTTAACAGACACATGTGGCTAGTGACTATTATACTGGATGGCACAGATATAATTCCATTCTCACTGAAAGTTCTATTGTAAGGAGCTATTACCTTAGACAAAAAAAAAAAAAAAAAAATTAAAGGACTGATTTGAGGGAAAGTTTTTTTTTTTTTTTTTAAGATTTTATTTATTTATTCATGAGAGACACACAGAGAGACGCAGAGACAGAGGCAGAGGGAGAAGCAGGTTCCCTGCAGGGAGCCCAATGCGGGACTCCAATTCCAGGATCACGCCCTGAGCCAAAGGCAGAAGCTCAACCACTGAGCCACTCAGGCCTACCAACGACAAAGTTTCTTAGCACACTATTTACATCATAGGTTTCCATCTATTTAAGAACGTGGGCTAGATTATTAATACTTAACAAAACCAGTCTGAAATCCTTATTCTGGCATCTAAACCCTCCGCACTTGGCTTCACAAAACATCTTCATACATTTTCTTTGCTAAATCTGTTGGCCAAGCAGTTTTCACTAATTATGTAGGGCACTATGCTCTCATTATTACATTCATTCCTTCAATAAATAAGCAGATTGTAGGAGACACTTCCAGGTTTGAGAGATTCTGCAGAGAAGAAAACGTACAATAATGTTTGGAATGATTCATTGTTCCCTCTCCTCTCACTGGTTCTCTGCCCATCTGTTTTTGAAAGCCCATCTCCTTCAAGCTCTCCTAGCTTACCTTTCCCTTGGTAAGCTCTCAGAGCACTAGTATATAGGCCACATTTGGACACAATTAAATAGATTAGTTTGTCTTCTTTCAAGCTTTATCTTCCCAATCGGAATTTAAACTAAAGGAATTTGGTATTTACACCAGAGAGAAAAAGACAAAATTAGTAAATGATATAGTATATTAGAAAGTAATAAATGCTAGAGACAAAAAAATAAAGCAAGGGGATATGGTAGTTTTACAGTGCTCAGGGAAAGTCTTGCTGAGATGATTGGAAAAGATGACATTTAAGGAAAGATGTGAAAGCAATGAGCAAATGAGTGATGTAGCTAACTGGAGGAAGAACATCCCAGGCAGAGGGTAAAGTACATTGCAAACGTTCTGAGGGAGGAGTATGCTTGGTATGTTCCAGGGACGGCAAGGGGGCCAGTATAGTGGAAATGAGCAAAGGGGAGAATAGAATATGACGTCAGAATTAACAGATAGACTCTGTAGGCGACACAGGGTGAATGAGAAAGCAAGACACTGGAGGGTTTTGATCATAGAAATGACATCATCTGGCTTAAGTTTTATTAGTATCACTCTGTCTCTTGGATGAAGATAAACTCTAATGGGGCAAGCATAGATGCTGGAGGACTAGTTAGAAGGTTAATACAATAATATAGATGAAAGAGGAGGGTAGGAAAAACCAGAAATAGACATATTTAAATATTTTAAAAATGGAAGCAGGAGGATCTGCTGGTATATTAGGAATGAGAATGAGGTATTGAATCAAAGATTTTAGCATGAAGCATGGAGATGCAAATAAATGAAAAGGAGAAGACCAAGAAACCAGGGAGCAGGGAGGATACCAGAAGCTTTTGGACACATTTTGAAATATCTACTAGACATCCTAATGGAGATGTCAAGTAGGCATCTGAATATACAGGTCTAGAGTTCAAGGAAAAGATCAGGACGATAAATGTACATTTGAGAATTGTCAACATACAGATGGTATTTAACATCATAAGACTAAATAAAATCACTAAGAAAGCAGTATATTGGACTGAACCTGCATTGCAGTATTAATTAAAATCAAGAAAGGAGACTGAGACTGAAAGACCAGTGAGGTGGGGGAAAACCCTGAGTGTGGTATCCTGAAAGCCACATGAAGAAAGTATTTCATTGAGGATACACCCTACAAGTACCAAATGTTGCTGAAAATCAAGGTAACAATTGATCATCGATTTAGTAACAAAGGGGACACAGGAGATCTTGGCAAAGCACACGCGAGGGACTGATACTAAGGAAATGAGTAACACCTATGTTTTGAAGTCTTCAAAGCTGTAGAATTAGAGTGGTACTGATAGACGTAATTATCTCTCATTGCTTAATCCTCCTTTGACCCCTAGGGGGAACTATTTTTTTTGGTATAGAAGGAGTTGGAAAAAAGAGAGGAGCGTCTCTTGGGTATGTGTGCCATCATCTTTTCTATACTTTTCTGGTGGTTGTTGAGTACCATTTGATTATCATATGAGTTGTGGTATGTTATTTCTTACTATTTGGAAGCTAGGAAAAAACCCTCCCATTTATCAGCTAAAGCATTATACTTAATAACTTTTAAAGGTAAAAGAAAAAATTTTCAAAATCTGTGAATTTAACAATCAGAATGGGAATTCCATGTAGGCTGTCCCTTAAAATCAACTATTTTATACTAGCCTTTTTGTTCTTTCCCTTAACCTGAGAAATAGGCAAGGTGGTTCTTAAAGCCACTATCTTCACAACTTAACAAAGTCAGGCACAAATACATTTCTACCGTTAAAAAAAGGACTGAGTTAGGTTTGTCAAACCTAGTGACAACTCAAATATTGTGTTACTAGTCTCCTGGGATGAATGAAACATGAATCCTCCTGTTTTTCAGGTTAGCTAGAGTCTGAAAAGTGTCATATACCTAACAGTCTCTTTATTATCTAAATATCTAATGTATTTGCTCACTGAATAACAGAGAAAGGAAATTTCATTAGGATGTTTCTAAGTACTGATGTTTATGTAGGAGTCTAAATGACAAAATCTACAGGGGCACAACTTTCTAAATCTCAAAATCTAGGAAAAATGCAGTCAGACACAAAAATTTTTCCAGTGGTCAGTACAGCTCTAACATTTATTTTGTGATAATTTTCACACACAAGATTCAGCACTTATTAAAGGTGGTAGATTATCATCCCTTGACACAGACCTTTATTTATAAAAGGAAGATGGGGAGAGAAGCCTCTATTTTCAATATGCACCCAAACAGAAAAAAAGGACTGAAAGCCACGTTAGTTGTCCTATTTTTTTTGTCCTGAATATTTAAAAGTACTTGACAGTTGTAAAATGTGGCGTGAAATATTACCTTATATTTAAGAGTTTTAAATACCATTCCAAATATATTCATATCCATTGTCTACTTGTTTCTATGAGGTAATAAGAGTAAACAATATGCCATTTTAAGATTCAGGAACTAATGCACAGAGAAATTAAATTATTTATCTAAAGTCAAACAATCAAAGAACTCTGAGTTTCTACTTATGGGCTCTTTTCATCATATCAAAAAGATGAATTTAAAATGTAAATACCTGGGACACCTAGGTGGCTCAGTGGTTGAGGGTCTGCTTGCAGCTCAAGGTGTGATCCCGGGGGTCCAAGGATGGAGTCCCACATCAGGCTCCCCATAAGAAGCCTGCTTTTCCCTCTGCCTATCTGTTTCTATGTGTCTCTCATGAATAAATAAATAAAATCTTTAAAATAAATAAATAAAAATGTAAATATCTATAAGAACCAGGATAAGGCTGCCAGTTAATTGCCATTTCTGATAAAGTTTGGTATCTATGAAGAAGATAATATTAGCAGATATTCAACAAATATTTGGTGTCTACTATATGGCAAGTCTTATCAGACATGAGATTACTCTTCAGGAGAGGGGAGGCTGGAGTAAAAGTACCCAAGGTAGGGATGGTGGCAGTAGAATGGAAAGAGATGAAAAGAAAGTAGACAAGGAGATTAGCCACTTTTTTTTTTTTTACTGTTCTTTGTACTTAAATTCATTCATGAAATAATACTTATTTAGCACTTATCAAATACCAGATACTATTTTATGTTTCTGCATGAGTGAACAAAAGAGGTAACTATCTTTATCATAAGGTTTACACTGGGGGGCACACAAAAGAAAGAAAAATATATAATGTATCAGATGATACTAAACACACTGGAGGGAAAAAGGAAAATAAACTGAGGAGGAAGATAAGAAGAGTTGGGGAAAGGGGTGTGTGTGTGTGTGTGTGTGTGTGTGTAAGAAGTAGTTTGCTATTTTAAATAAAGAAAACAGTCAAAACCTTGCTGAAAAGGTGACCTCTGTGCTGTGACCTCAAAGATGTACAAGAGCAATCCATACAGATATAGATCTTCCTTGACTTATGATGGAGTTACATTCCAATAAATGCACTGTAAGTTGAAGACAGTGTAGGTCAAAAATGCATTTAATATACCTAACCTACGAAACATCATAGCCTAGCTTAGCCTACCTTAACTGTGCTCTGAATGCTTGCATTAGCCTATAGTTGGGCAAAATCATCTAATACAAAATCTATTTGATAATAAACTACTGAAGAGCTCATGTAATTTACTGGATACTGTACTGGAAGTAAAAAACAGAATGGTTGTAGGGGTATAAAATACTTCTATCAGTTGTTTACCCTTGTGACTGCGACAGCTGCTGCCACTACCTAGTACCACAAGAGAGTGTTATACTGTGTGGATGGCTATCCCAGGAAAAGATCAAAATTCAAAATTCCAAGTACAATTTGTATTGAATGTTTATGGCTTTCACATTATCATAAAACTGAAAAATCACAAGCTAAACCATGATAAGTCAGGAACCACCTATATTTGGATGAAGAGCTTTACAGGTAGAAAAAAGAATAAATGCAAAGGAACGGAAGCAGAACTGTGGTACATTTGAAAAACAGCAAGGAAGGGGTGCAGCTAGAGTGGTATATGTAAAGGAAGTGAACAGTAAGAAATGAAGTAGATGTTCATCTTTACATACAACCTACTATCTCCATTTACTATGCTCCAAGTTCTTTCCAAGTTGGAATATATACAGAATGTATACTATATGTTCTAAAATTTCTTACAGTTGTAATGGTTGGGTGTTATTGAATACAATGATGAATAATAACATCATTTCATAAGACTCAAAACCCAAGTAATCATTCACCACTAGCTACTGAGTAGAATGGGTCAGATTTCCAATTCTGTCCAAAGAGAATCTGTTGAGACGAACCTTTGTGGCTAGTTTCCTTTTTTTTTTTTTTCTGAAAAGATTCTATTTATTTATTCATGAGAGACACACACACACACACAGAGGCAGAGACAAAAACAGGTTCCCTGTGGAGAGCCCAATGTGGGACTCAATCCCAGGACCCTGGAATCACGACCTGAGCCAAAGGTAGACGCTCAACCAGTGAGCCACCCAGGTGCCCCTGTGGCGAGTTTCCTAAGTTTCAACACAAACATACTCTACACCAAAAAGAGAATGGGAAGTTATACTCAGGTTTTGTTTGTATCATTTCATTGTATATCTTCAAATAATTAAAAGAGAGGGAAAAATATTAGGCAAGTATATTAAAGAGTTCGCAGCTAAAACTCCACATACAAAGTGATAGTATTAAATGATCCATATATATTATATATATCAAAGACAGTTTTCTAGATTTCCCTCTCTGTTCACTCCATGGAAGTTAAGCCATTTAGGCTAGAACTCCATTACCCTGGTTAAATTTCCCCATAGAAAATATAAATTATCAGATTAGATTTTGAAAGGATGTTCACATTAGAATTCCCTAAAAAAAAAAAAGATACAAAATTTTCAGTAAAGACAAAGTGATCTGCTTCTTAGAGAACACCTGATAGAACAAATTGAAATTTAATGGAAATTTTCTGTGTTACCACAGGCCAAGTCTATTTACATTACCTTCTTTTTAATCTACATGTTTTGCAATAGGGTTCTGTTACAGGTCTATGAGTAGAGCAGAGGCTAAGTTCTAACTAACCCCAGGGTGTCCAAAAGGGCAAATTTTTCTTTTCATTTTCTCATGTAAACCAAAATGATTAAGAACAAATCAGAAATAGTTCATATTATTAGGTATCACATGCATATTCTATATATAGACATGACAAGTAAAATGTGTTCCTGTCTTTATACACCATTCCTAAAACATGCTTTCAAAATAGTTATGATTAATTTAGCCTAAACAGGTTCATTTAAAGGATTCTTAAAAGGTTAGTGATTCCATACTACAAACTTATGTGTTACACACAAAGGTTATCTTCCAGCTGTGAATAATAGCTGGATAGTTAAGAGAAAGTACCAAGCCTAGAAAGATACCATTTTTCAACCATTAACCTTTAAGTAAACGATTAGCAATGGTTTTCACTGAAAAATAATGAGCCTGAAATTCACTTCTACATTTTGAACTTTTAAAACATTTGACTAGACCTATTATTTCAGAAATACATACATACATACCACGTATGTAGTAAATAGTTTTAAAAAGCAACTCCACCCTCAGCCCAAGTGTCCCAGGTCCTTTTTCAGAAGCAGTCACTGTTACCTATCCAAAGACAGTCTCTGTACATATAAAAGGGGGAGCAGGTATATGTGCATATTTTAAACTATATTTTTAAAGAACAGTCACTTCTTTTCAAAAATACTCATGGAAAGGGACATCTGGCTGGGTCAGTAGGAGGAGCATGCCACTCTTGATCTCGGGGTCATGATTTCAAGCCCCATGTAGGGTGTCGAGATTACTTTAAAAATAAATAAAACTTAAAAAAAATACTTATGGGGGCACCTGGGTGGCTTAGTCGGTTAGGCTTCCAACTCTTGGCCTCAGCTCAGGTCTTGATCTCAGGGTCATGAGGTCAAGCCCCACATTGGGCTCCACATCCAGTGTGAAGCCTACTTAAAAAAATAATTTATTATTTATGGAATAAATTTATGGAATAACAGAGTAATGAAAATATCACCACCTTAAATTCATACAGTACTTTACAGTTTTGAAAGCACTTTGAAGTATATTTGTTCACTGATCTTCAAAACTAACATCCCTTGGTAAACATATTTCTACTTCAAAGAATCATCTAATTGAGTCATTTACTATACCCATCTCTCTTAGGAAAGTAACACTCAAATCAACCCCAAATGAGATTAACTGAAGAAACAAAAAAAGCAACACACATCCAAGGAGGTTAACTATCTTTTGTTGGTGGCATTATCTGCTTTCTCAGATCTACAGTCTATAATTTACTCTAATTTTTAAAATTTCAACTGGCATCAGTATCACGGAAACATTTCAGTTACCATACACATATTTCTACATTAGTTCCTCTATTTTAGCTTATTATTGCCAATATATTTGAATATGAAAACCATTCTCTATTCCTTACCTATTCCCAGAACATCCATAACACATGCAATTAATCCTACTAAGGGCCTCGTTTCATTAACATAAGAGCAGTATCAGTCTTCCTATTTTGGTTCTATAATACAACAATCCTTCCATGCTGATGATACCACTAGTTGATTTAGGCCTCCTAAAAGTGGATTAATGATTCACAAGAAGATGTAGCACTTAATTTCTGGCTAAATACAAACACCAAACATTATATTTCCAAGTATGAAACCAGCGGATGTCAGGGCACCAACATCCCTCTCTCTGAAATAAATAAAATCTTAAAAAAAAAAAAAAAAGAAAAGAAAAAAGAAGAAAAAGAAACCAGTTGATATCTGAAGTGATGGAGATATGATTAAATAAAAATGGCACAGGGCACTTGGGTGGCTTAGTGATTGAGCATCTGCCTTTGGCTCAGGTCGTGATCATGGGGTCCTGCACTGGGCTCCCCACAGGAAGCCTGCTTCTCCCTCTACCTATGTCTCTGCCCTCTGTGTCTCTCGTGAATAAATAAATCTTTTTTTTAAAAAAGGCATTAAAAAAAGATGTTGTGCATATTTCCATGACTTAAAAGCATCCATCCAGTACAGACTCCCTTGCCCGTATATTTCAGGTTTTATTTTTTTTTTATTTTTTATTTTTTTATTTATTTCAGGTTTTAAATTACATATAATACTTCACTGTACCCATATAGTACTTAACATTAAAAAGGTTCAAAATATATTTTTTAAAACTGTGGTAAAATCTTTTTTTTAAGATTTTATTTATTTATTTATGACACACACACACACACACACACACACACACACAGAGAGAGAGAGAGAGAGAGAGAGAGAGAGCGCCAGAGACACAGGCAGAGGGAGAAGCAGGCTCCATGCAGGGAGCCTGATGTGGGACTCGATCCCAGGTCTCCAGGATCAGGCCCTGGGCTGAAGGCAGATGCTCAACTGCTGAGCCACCTGGGCTGCCCTAAACTGTGGTAAAATCTAAATAAAATCTACTATTTTGGCCTTCAAAACACTTTCAAAAGACCCTAATTAAAATGGAAGTGAAAGATTCCTCCTCCTTTAAGTGGTAAGAATACATTCATAGGAAAATTAAGTAAGTCATATATATTATCTCAAGTCATAATCCCCAAAGAAATCAGAGAGAAATTCAAAAGAAGGGGCATCTGGGTGATTCAGTCAGTTAAACATCCAACTCTTGATTTTACCTCAGGTCATGACCTCAGGGTTGTGAGACTGAGCCCCAAATCAGGTGCGTGGAGTCTACTTGAGACTCTCACTCCCTCTGGTCCTCCCTTACCCCTCTTAAATACCTACTCTCTCAAAAAAACTTTTTCCAAAAGAAACTAGTTTTGAAAAAAAGTTTTTATTATGAACTCAAATTATGATCTCTCTAATCTTAAGTTTCTTTTGCTGATACAAAACTGATACCAAATGGTAGGACACTACCAACGTACGAAGGGCAAGAATAATGTTTTTAGACAATCATATTTTCAAGTGCTCTACAAGTGTGGATTAAATGATTTCAACAAATCAATGGGTGAACTGTGTGTGGGGGGGGAGCCCACAAGTCCTGTTTCTCAGTCATTCATGTTTTCACAGGCCAACGCAAGGTATACTGTATGATTTTATATTTTATGTTTTCTTCATATGAAAAATATTTTAAGATTTTATTTTTTTAAGAGAGAGAGAGAGCACATGTGCAAGTGAGAAGCAGGGGAAGGGGCAGAGGGAGAGGGAGAAGCAGACTCCCTACTGAGCAGGGAGCCCTATTTGGGGCTGGATCCCAGCCCCTGGGATCATGACCTAAGACAAAGGCAGATGCTGAACCGACTGAGCCACCCAGGTGCCCCTTAAAAATTTTAATATAGCAAGAGAGAACATTCAAATCAAGTAGGAAAAAAATGTGGTATGAACTGAAAAAGCATCAAGGTATCATTAATTTGATGTTATTTTAATTATCTTTGTTTGATATGGAGAGTACATTTTGTGTTGCTATACCTGTCCTAAAGAACTTCAGCCTCTCATGACAATGTTAAAAATAAACGTGAACCCCAAACTGAGATAGCTCTTTATTTCCACATCTGGAAAATTAAAGTCCAAGTTATCTTAGAACAAACTGTACAGCATTGTATTTCATTTTAAAAGGGTCAGGAGGAGATCCCTGGGTGGCTCAGCGGTTTGGCACCTGCCTTTGGCCCAGGGCATGATCCTGGAGACCCGGGATCAAGTCCCGTGTCGGGCTCCTGGCATGGAGCCTGCTCCTCCCTCTGCCTGTGTCTCTGCCTCTCTCTCTCTCTCTCTCTCTCTATGTCTATCATAAAAACCAAAACAAAACAAAAAAAAAAACTTTAAAAGGGTCAGGAAACATATATTCACATTTTCTTACACATGTATGAGCAAACACTAGAAAGATAAACGAGAAACTGGTTACCTAAGGAGGTAGGGATATAAACCAGGAGAAAAGACAGAGCTGGAAGCAAGGTTTCACAGGTAATTTTTTTTTTTTTTTAAGATTTATTTGTTTGAAGGGAGGAGTGGACAAAAGGAGAGGCAAGGGAATGGGGCTTGATCTCACAACCCTGAGATCACAATCCTAAGATCACGACCTGAGCAAGGACCAAGAGTGAGACGCTTAACCAACTGTGCCGCCCAGGTACCCCCATAATAGGTAATTTTTAATTTTTGAACTTATAAAAATCATTACCATTCAAAAGTAAAATAAAAGGATATAATATTTTACTGGAATAATCTATCTTCAAATCATTTCTCAAAGCCCCCTGAGCTTTTATCATACCTCCTAAAAAATTGAAGTTCCTGCAAAAAAGGGAAAAGACTGATTTTCTATTACCCATATAAAAGATAGGGAAGAGGGGAGGTTATAGCCAAAGTTACTTAAGACCTTCTGAATGTGTAACTCATTGTATTTAAGCTCTTTAACATTATTATAGAAACTTAAGAGTAACGTTTTCTCTTTCATATAAGTTCTTTTAAAAAGGTAGTACAGGGATCTCTGGGTGGCGCAGCGGTTTGGCGCCTGCCTTTGGCCCAGGGCGCGATCCTGGAGACCCGGGATCGAATCCCACGTCGGGCTCCCGGTGCATGGAGCTTGCTTCTCCCTCTGCCTGTGTGTGTCTCTGCCTCTCTCTCTCTGTGTGACTATCATAAATAAATAAAAATTAAAAAAATACATAAAGTGCACATTTCAATGGTTTAAAAAAAAATAAAAAAAATAAAAAGGTAGTACATTCTAAAGGTTCATAAAAATGCATGTAGTTAACTTCAACCTACTAAATTAAATATGGTTTTATTGAATCAACTATCTTATTCAAACCAATGTTTCTCTGGCCAAAGAAAAAGAACTTCAATTGCAAGAAACACTTACCAAGTTTGACTGATAAATTTAAATCCTATTGGACATTAATTTCAATCGCAGGGGAAAAGAGCTGCTCTAAGAAGTTACCCAAGTGTCTTACTATACTGTTTTCTATAACCATGTATACACATATTGGGAAACATCAGAGACCATGACAGTAGAATGACTAATACACCAGAAGCTCATGGAGACAGTTGGTATGGGGAAACAGAATGGGTTTGGAATTACTAAGTTTGAACCTGACTCTACCCTCCTGATTTGGATAAATGACCTAACTTCTCCAAATCTGTTCCTTTAATGACAAAACGAAGCTGATACCACCTAACTTGAACATCTGTTGGAGAATCACATGATAATCCATATTGGCAGGTTCCAGATTATTCTGACTGGCTCATGCAGAGCCTTGGGGCAGAAAGAAAAAGTTTCGTTAGTAAATATGTTTAAAGTCACATGTGAGAAAACTATGTAGAAAGAAAATAACCTAAAGTGACAAAGAAAAAAGAGGAATTTTCTGGGAGTCAGGTAACTGGAATCTAGTCAAAAAGAATTATTGAACATATCTTTTTAAAAATGAAGCTTTTTACTTCATCTATTTCATTTACTTCCTCCTTTTACAAGTTCAGATGTGAACATGTATTAGCCAACCTAGAGGAATCATTTGAATACTCTAGAGAAAATATCCGGTTTAAGTAAACATGGCTGTCAAACTTAAGATAAAAGTAATTTAAATTAGATATTAGGTTTAAAATCACTGCAAACATTTATAAATATTTCCTTTCAAAAAATTTCCAACAGAATTTATAGATGATCATGTGAATATTCTTTTTTGTTAAAATAGGAAATTGCTTTTAAAATATGAGATCATCTTAAGGCATTTCTATACTTGTGGAAGATTATTTCTTATTGGCAAAAATACTTGTTACAACTAAAGTTGTAATCATATGAAATTGCTATTATTCAATTGTTTTTGACCTACAAAAACCTAATTTCACTTCCAGTGTTCAATCTCAAGAAACATATGGGTTAAGCTTAAAAGACAGAAGAGAGGTACAGTGCATTCACTGAAATTAAAAAAAGAAAACTGACATAACTGTTCATTTCTCTTTCATATTTCAGCACCTATACAGATTGAAACAATTAATATTATTTCTTCAATTCATTATTGAACAGATGCTATATTGAGGGCATGTGATAGAAAACAAATTTCCTTAGATTTGGTTCTAACCATTCAGTATAGGACCCAGAAATCACATTAAAATGGAGGGGAGGAGTGACAGAAAAGAGGAGTTAAAGAGGTTATTTCTTTTAATGTTTTATATAATGTACTTTTTATTTCTTCATGTTCCAGAGAAGATTGTTCCTAATTCTCCCAAAGTGTCTTTTCTATAAATCACAGCAGGACATATAGCATAAAGTGAAAAGCATGAAGTTCAAAAAAATAATTGGAAGAAAAATATTGGTAGCAAAGCACCTACACTATTTGCTAATTAGAAAATTATCACCTGGCTCTGAACTATTTCAGACACCCTTGTGCAGAATAATTACTGACCTGAGAATCTACATATCTGCTTATTTTTATTTATTTATAAAAGATTTTATGTATTTATTCATGAGAGACACAGCAAGAGAGGAAGAGACATAGGCAGAAGGAGAAGCAGGCTCCCTCCAGGGAGCCTGACGCAGGACTCGATCCCAGAACCTTGGAATCACGACCTGAGCCAAAGGCAGATGCTCCACCACTGAGCCACCCAGGGGCCCCCATATCTGCTTTTTAAATGTACTACATATTTGGAAATATATAAACCAGAGGTTGTTCAAAGAGAAACAAAAAATGATTCTTTTACAATTGCTTAGAAGAAATTTGGGGGCTTCTTGGCCCACTACCCCCAACACAAATAGTTAGACTTGGGGGAAGAGAAGCAAGGGGAAATTTATTTTACTACTTCTAAAAAGCCCATTAGGCTTGGGAATCCAATGATAAAATCTGACATGTGGATGGACCAAAAGCTTTGCTCATTTCTGCCCGAGTGCACACTTTCTACACTGAGGTCACTTGTGAAGAACTAAAACATCTTCTCTTTAGATAATAACACATTTTAGGATTTAACAATTCTGACTAACAACCAAGAAAGTGAAGCATGCCTACCGATTTACCATTTGTTTAAGTTTCTCCCTGCAGGGAATGAACTGCAACACAATTCAGCCACCAACTTCTAACTTTTTTGAATAGGCTTTTTAAAGAACAGAATGATTTTTGAAATAAAGCTCAACTCTCAGCACACCTCTTTCCAAACTAGTTCCTGCACCAGCTAAAAAGAGAGCTCCACGACTGGGTCAAGAGAGGGCTGGCCTCCGCCGGAGCTGATTTAGAAAATCAGCAGCCCCTCTTCCAAGAGAGCTTTGCCTTTTTTTTTTTTTAAGTTTGAATTTCTTAGGTTAAAAGAACTTTCCCCTCAAAGCTGCACAAATGGAACCTGCTTTCCAAGCAGAATTCTGTAAAAAATTGATTTGTGAGCCTTCCGGTTACTGCTTTTCACAGAACTCCTTCATTAAGTATGCAAATTTCTTAACATGACCACTCACTTCAACATTTTCATGCAGGTCTTGCTTATTTATTTTTTTTTGGAAGTTTTCCCCAGTTTAAAACCAAATTTTGTACAAAAAGTACTGATCCCACAGACCAATAAGGCTTTTCTTATCTCGGTCAACAAGCTGCTAGATTAATTGCTAATTAAAAATGCACTTTTAACCCACTATTGTCTTTCACGCACACTCCTTTGGAAACTGTATCTCAGAAGCCAACTATAACTTCCACCAAATTCACAGATGACAGGTTTGGTTTTAGGGGAACAAAATCTGGAGTTGCCGGTGCAGTCAGCCTGAAACCTTTGTGTCTGTCAGACGAAAGAACAAAAGGCAGCGCTTCCTCCCCCAACCCCTCCTCAGCTCTGGAGGAAGGCAGGCTTGACAGAACAGTTCTAGAGAAAAAGGAACCCATGCGGAATCTAGTGAGCTTCCCCTGAACACACACACAAAGCTGCCCAAGCTACCCACCTTGGATAGCTGCCTCCTGAGGCTAAAGCGTTGAACCATGGTCACCCTGAGTAATCTTCGCACAAAGCAATCCACGAAGGGAAGGGTGTTGTGTTTTGTTTTGTTTTTAAAAAACAGCTTCTTGGAAAAGTCGGTGGCAAAACATTTTGAAGACTGTCACAAAAGTCCAAAGAATTTCCCTGGGAGTCTTAGCAAACTTGGAACCACTTCATTGTTCCATCGGGAGATACTGCAAAGCCTACGTCGGAGAGGGCGGGCGGACCCGCGGCAGGGAGGGGCGGAATCCTGGAGCTGCTGCGCCCAGTGCCAAGCTCAGTTAGACTTCCTGTGAGTCAGCCGTGAGGGGTCTAGACAGAGGGACCACTCCTCCTCTTTCCACCAAATCCTCAGCCCAGGATGCCGCTGTCGTGTCATCTAAGACTTCGGGGGGCCGAACCTGATGTTCTGGTCGGTATGGGGCGAGGAGTGGCGCACTGGGGTTAGAAAGCATCAGCTTCAGGCAGAAACCTGGCAACCGCAACACTTCCTCCCACCAGAGAGCCCTCCCAGTGGAGGAGGTCCCCTGCAAAGAGTGACATCCCCTTCTCAATCTCCACCTCAGGTAATCTGCTGGGTAAAATGGTGTGAATAAAAGGAGGTGGCAAAAAGCCCCTGCCTGTACCAGCTCTGCTGGAGGAGACTCCTCCCAGCTGGGCTCGGCAGCTGTCCGGCTTTGTCTAAGGTAATTGGCCAAGCCTTTCCTCTTATTCACAGGGAGGAGTCCCGCCCTGGGAAGGAATGTCAGGTGCAGAGACGCATACTTGGTGAGTGACTTCAACTTCGTTACAGGGTGACTTCAACTTCCTTACCAAGTTAAACAAACTAGGGCTGCCTCCTGAGCTAATTGACTTCTCTCATTAAAACAATGTAATTTTAAAAAATTTACACACATAGCAAACAAAAGGAACACGTCAGGGTGAATTAATGTAGGTAAAGAGGTATGAAAATGATAATCCTAAGGGCAGTTGCAAAGATAAAAATATTTTGCCATCATTTGCCAGTCTCTTCCTGTTTGATTCTGCTGCCAACCAATGTAAGGACAAACCATCATTTGAGTGAAATTTCCAATCTACATACTCCTCTCTGAATTGTTCATGACTCCTAAGTGATTTTTAAAACTGACCAGGGCAGAACTTGTTGGTACATATTAATTTTCCTTGCTCTAGTGATTCTCAATCTTGTAAGTATGATTACATCTTATGCTACATATAGACTTTGCTGGAATGAACCCACTATGTGCAGTCCCTGTATTAGGCATTTCACATCTATCATCCTATTTATTTCTTAAACACCTCTGTGAAATAATATCCCAATTCTTCAGATAAGTAAAGCAGGAATATTCTTAAACATCAGTATTATTATGAGGAAACCATATAGTGTTACATTTTTTTTCTTTGTGCAAAAGTGAAAAATGAGTTTGAAAAAACAAATCTTTTATACAATGGTTATTCTCAATTATGCTGTTTTCACACACTCCAGTTTCCAATTATCACCAAATATGATGCACAATTTTAAAAACCTCACCTAAAATATCACACACATATTTCACAATATCTCTGGAAGAGTAGGAAACAGATTCGAACAAGTAACAGGATGCCATAGCTCCAAATAAATCACTCTAACCAATTATATATATAAATTTTATTCCAAAAACCTTAAGTGCTAAAGGGCTGAATATATTTAAACTTTTTGTGAAATTCCAAAGGTAAGAAAACTTTAATCAACAACTATGACTAAAAAAAAGGCTCCTTCACATCTAAGGTTCAGAGTAACCTAATATTTAAACTGACTGAAATTTAAGTCCAAGTGAAAGGCAGGCTGACAGAGAACCTGAGTTCTGTTTATGTTTTGTTCTTTGTTTTGTTTTGTTTTGGTTTTAAAGGGTAAGAATACTAGTACTTCTAACTTTTTCCTACAAGAATGAAACCTAAAACACAGAAAATTTCTCCTGGGAATGAAGAAAGACCTAATGAGATGCTGGTGTGGAAATAATGAAGTTCCTTAGAGAAAGACATACTGTTTTTTTTTGCCTGTCAATTTTATTTTATTTTTTTTAAATTAATTTTTATTGGTGTTCAATTTACCAACATACAGAAAAACACCCAGTGCTCATCCCGTCAAGTGCCCGCCTCAGTGCCCGTCACCCATTCCCCTCCAACACCCGCCCTCCTCCCCTTTCACCACCCCTAGTTCATTTCCCAGAGTTAGGAGTCTTTATGTTCTGTCTCCCTTCCTGATATTTACTGTTTTAAATATAAACATGAGGTGTTTCTGATATCATCAACTGGAATCCTAGATAATTGCTAGATTGCAAAGAATTGCAAGATTCTTTCTAACCCACACCTCCCAAAGAAAGGAAAGAAGAA
The DNA here is from genome assembly GCF_018345385.1 of Vulpes lagopus. Classification (NCBI taxonomy): domain Eukaryota; kingdom Metazoa; phylum Chordata; class Mammalia; order Carnivora; family Canidae; genus Vulpes; species Vulpes lagopus. The sequence continues at coordinate 52,832,821 of NC_054830.1, forward strand.
AAGGAATTAGACAAAACTGGGATACTTGGGTGGCTCAGTGGTTGAGCGTCTGCCTTCCACTCAGGGCATGATCCTGGGATCCTGGATCCAGTACCAGTCCTGAGTCCCACATCGGACTCCCTGCAGGAAGCCTGCTTCTCCCTCTGCCTGTTTCTCTGCCTCTCTGTGTCTCTCATGAATAAATAAATAAAATCTTAAAAAAAAAAAAAAAGGAATTAGAAAAAACTGTCAAAAGTCTACATACCTAGATACACAAAATATGTCAACTATGAATTGAAAGGATATAAATCCTCAAAGTCCAGATACACATAAAAAGACTTACAGATTAAAAGAATGGTGTCTTCATTCTGGGAGGAATTTACTCATTTTTTTGTCTATTAAAATAAACACAAAACTCTAATTGTTCAAATGCAACAAGACCTATTAAAAATCATTTGAGTGTATGCATGTAATCCAATCATTGATAAGATGACAAAAAACTAAAAAGAACTTCAATAAACATAGCTGTTAGGAGAAAAATTAGAATCCCTGAATATGATCTATTTTGAGGTGTCCGACAGCAAAGGATGAAAATAGTAGACCAAGATTTAAAGGTTATGAAAGAATAGCTAGAAAGACAGAAATGTATAACCTAGAGAAAAATCAACAGCTCTGCAATCATTCTTTTATTACTCCAAGACCTGAATAAACAATGTCCTTTACAGTAATCTGTGAAAATCCACAACCCCCATACTGTATGTGGAAACAGACAGGAACTGTCCATGGGCTTCTTAATCTTTTTGGATCACACACTCTTTGTGGATCTGTTAAAAGCTATGAACTCAGTCACAGGAGTGACATACACGAAAATCATGAATGGACATACTGTTTTTTTGACACAATTCCAAATGGTTAATGGATTCCCCTAAAGCTTATCTACATACCTCATTTTAAGAACTCTTGTTCCCTTGGGGTGCCTGGTGGCTCAGTGGTTAAGTACCTGACTCTTCATTTTGGCTCAAGTCATGATCTCAGGGTTGTGAGATTGAGCTCTGCACTGGGCTTTCAAGGAATATGGAGACTGCTTGAGATTTTCTCTCTCTCCCTCCTCGTCTGCCCCTCCCTCCCCTGCTTGCATGCTCTCTCAAAAACAAAACAAAAGCCCCACAAACTCTTGTTCCATTCATAAATAAAAACAAGATGAACATCAATCACTAAGCAATCCTGTCTTATGTTTTCCATCATAGGTAAGAGTTCTAAGTTGATTTGGGAAACAGAAAAAAAGTCTGCCTTTGACATATTGGCCCCAGTTCCCCAAACATTTTCCTTGTCAAATAATCCACTTCCAAAGCCACAAATAGTCTTTAGGAAATGGTATTTTATTTGCTTTAGTTTTTATTTTGTAGAAAAACAAAGAAAAATATTTTATTCTCCTTGTTTTATCCATATCCATCATCTCTAACTCCACATTAGGGATAACATTAGTACTTATCTTATTATACACTGTCCTGCATATGTATAAATATATGTAAGTCTGTTTAACTAAAACTATACTGCTTTCTGATTTGCTTTATCACTTAAAAAGTCCAAAAGAGAAGCACCTGGATGGCACAGTCAGTTAAGGAGCTGATTCCTGGTTTCAGCTCAGGTCGTGATCTCAGGGTCATAATCTTAGGGTCGTGAAATGGAGCCCTCTGTCGGGCTCCACACCAAGTGTGGAGTCTACTTGGATTCTCTTCTTCTCCCTTTGCCCCTCACGCACCTCTCTAAAATAAATAAATGTTTAAAAAAATTCCTAAACAACAACAGATACATACAAATACCTTGGATAAATATTTATAAAACTTAAATAATCATCCCAATTTAGCTGGTTTCTATATTTGAAACACTTGTCTCTCCTCCTTTTGGACTTCATTCTTAAAATTCTGTATAAACACATTTTTAAATAAGTTGATATTAAAGTTGTATACTACTGAATATCATGTAGTACGAACTATACTTTTATAGAGAAGTAAACTAAAATTCAAAGAGGTTTTCAAACCTGCCCCTAAATCACAGAGGTATTATTAGAGTTGGAACTAGAACCAAATACAAATTTCACTACATTTGCTGTTTCCATTACATCATGCTTCCTCCTATTTTTAATAATTTAAAATGCACTAAAGACAAACACTACTTAAGACATTCATGCAGTAAACTTTTTTTGAAACTGAATAATGATTCTATTTAAAAAAATGTGAACCTTTACACTTTAAGTTGACGGAGTCTCTCCAAAGCTTGGCACAACTGAAGTAATTCGCTTAACAGTTCCTTTCCCTATCTCCTTGGTGTCCATTCTTGTAAGAGAGTAATAATAAATAAATCATATTGTTCAAACATCATTGTGGGTTTTAACCAGAGTCCCGTGATAAACCAGAAGTAACAGCAGCCAGAAGTAACAATGCTAGCTAGCTACCAGTCAATAAAACAAAGCATAAAAATTTAATGGGCTTTCATTATCCAATGCCACGTCATTTCAGAAAGCCCCCTTTCATTCATGCAATAAACAAGTATTTTATGACACCCTTTACTTTTAAGGAGGTTACATTGTAGTCAGGAAATAGAAAACATAAACAATTGTCATTAATGTGGCAAGTGCTATAATAGCAGGAATAGCAATGGAGTGATGAACTTTTACGGGACAAAAAAAAAAAATCTTAAGCCTGGAGTCTTTAAGGTTTGAGAGGAATTTTGCAAATGGACAAAGATGGAGGAGGGCATTCCAAGCAGCAGAAAAAATACAAGTTAAGGACAGAAAAAATACAAGTTAAGAAGTGTGATTCAACTGGTAAGTAAAACTCAGTTTCTCACATTAATAAGGCAACATATTGTTAGCCTGCAGTGTTCAGAATTCTTTTGTTTGTGGAATGGGAATTTCTGTAACGAAATTCAGTTATTCCTCCTTTCTAAGTTGCACATTTGTTTACCATTTTCTATAAACTGCCAAATGAGAAATCTTTAACAAATAATAATGTGACATGTTCCCTCTTTATAGAAGTTATGACTCTTTTATTTACTGTCTGCCTTTAAAGCAAGTAAGAAGGAAATCTACTTTCCAAAAAATTTAGTAAATAATGCTGTCAACTTTGGACTCCTGTGGCAATTCAGGCCCCTTAAATGATACGGGATTTCTATCTTCCAAAAACAAATTTCATTTGGCAATCCCACAATAGGTAATAATACAGATACCACGTTTTATCTACATAGAACAGATTAAGTAATTTGTGTAGTTATTTATAAAAGTCCAAGCCACTGTCAATATAAATAACCCTGAAGGCAGTACATTTTACTAAGTAGTAAAAAGATGTCAATGATCAAAAAATTTGAATACTTCTTATAGTCAATTCCATAACTAATTCATTGTGATGGCTGATTTAAAGAGCAGTCAACCACATCAAATAGCATTTTTATTTTGGTGAACTAGGCATGGCTCTTTCAAATATGCTAAATTAAGGTTGCCTCCTTTTTATATCAGCAGTGTCTTAAGAGTTTGCATTTATTTACCCCAAAAACCTCATGCCACGTATCACCTACAGTAAATGCACACAAGGGAGAGGGAGAAAAGAAAAGGTAGAAGAGGGAGACAAAAAAGAGTTTATGTGCTTACCAAGTGCCAAACAACTAAAGAAACTATTATTTATTATGTTGCAAAGAATACTACAATTGTAAATATGGAGTAATTAAACACTACAAAAACAAGTCCTTAAAACAGTTTATAATGTATTCCAGGTGCTGGTCCCTGCTTTCCCTTTCCAGACTACTTTTTTTTTTCTTTAAGATTTATTTATTTATGATAGATATATATATGGAGAGAGGCAGAGACACAGGAGGAGGGAGAAGCAGGCTCCATGCCGGGAGCCCGACATGGGACTCGATCCCAGGACTCCAGGATCACGCCCTGGGCCAAAGGCAGGCGCCAAACCGCTGAGCCACCCATGGATCCCCCCTTTCCAGACTACTTTAAACTTAACACAAATTTCAGCTTACATGTCTGTACCTTTAGGAAAGCCTTCTCTATCAACCCTCACCAACCCCTTTCTCTACCTTACTAAATGATTCTTCCTTACTACACTGTACAATAGTCCCTCCCCTTAACTGTGGAGGATACTTTCAAGACCCCCCCATGGATGCCTAAAACTGTGGATAGTACTAAACCCTATATATATATAATGTGTTTTCCTAGACATACACATTTATGATAAAATTTATAAATTAGGCAGTTAGAAATTAACAATAACCAGTAACAAAATAGAACATTATGTCCATATATTGTAATAAAAGTTATGTGAATTTGGTCTTCCAAAATATCTTATTGTACTGCACCCACCCTTCTTTTTGATGGATCTGAGATGATAAAATGTCTACACGAGATGAAGTGAGGTGAATGATGTAGGCATCGTGACTACTATCCTGACCTTTGGGGCCCTGGGTGGCTCAGTTGGTTAAGTGTCCAACTCTCGACTACAGCTCAGGTCCTGAGATCAAGCCCCACATCAGGCTCCACGTTCAGCAGGGAGTTTGCTTGAACTCCTCTCTACTTCTGCCCTTCTCCCCTGCCTGTGCACTCTCTCTCTTGCTCTCACTCTTTCTCTAAAATAAATCAATCAATCTTAAAAAAAAAAAAAAACTACTATTGACCTTCTGACCATATGTCAGGAGGATCATCTCCTTCTGGGCTGCAGTAAAAAGTAAAACCACTATAAGAGGGACTGCTGTTATTAGAATCTATTCATCTTCAACTCCCTCATCAAAACATAGGTCTCTTAGGGACAGGGATCCAAATGTGTTCCTAGCAGTATTCTGGCACCTTCTAGGTCCTTAAATATGTATTGAATAAATGGCTTTAAGAATAAAGCCATGTTCAATGGCTCTATACAATTTCAAAAGATTCTAAGACATTCTGGGTTTCCCACCGTTTCCCTCAATGATCTCCCATACCCCCCAAACTCCCTGATCTTTCCACCTAATTGAATTCTACTTAACCCTTCTATTCCACTTTTGTAAGAATTAATGTTATTAACTATTTGTCAATTTATCTTCCATTTATGAAATACTCTTTATATTTCCAATAAAATATTTCTTGTGAAAATTCAGAAAATACAATAAAACATAAAGAATAAGAAACTTCGGGACACCTGGGTGGCTCAGCGGTTGACTCAGTATTTGACTCAGGGCATGATCCCGGGGTCCTGGGATCGAGTCCCACATCGGGCTCCCTGCCGGGAACCTGCTTCTCCCTCTGCCTCTCTCTCTCTGTGACTCTAATGAATAAATAAATAAAATCTTTAAAAAAAGAAAAAAAGAATAAGAAACTTCACTCAAAATATCACCATACAGAAATAACTACCACCAGTGTTTTGAAGGATTTCTATCTGGATTTCTTCTTGCTCTTTAATTATGTAAGTAATTTATGAATACTTAATCACTGTAACCACTGTTATCAGTTTATCTTTACAATGAACTTACATAGTATTTACCTATAAAAGTATGCAGTATTGGGGGATCCCTGGGTGGCGCAGCGGTTTGGCGCCTGCCATTGGCCCAGGGCGTGATCCTGGAGACCCGGGATCAAATCCCACGTCGGGCTCCCGGTGCATAGAGCCTGCTTCTCTCTCTGCCTGTGTCTCTGCCTCTCTCTCTCTCTCTCTCTCTCTGTGTGTGTGTGACTATCATAAATAAATTAAAAATTTATATATAAAAAAGTATGCAGTATCAGATGATCTCACTCATATGTGGAATTTAAGAAACAAAACAGGATCATAGGGAAAGAGGAAAAAATAAAATAAGATGAAATCAGAAAGGGAGACAATCCATAAGAAACTCTTAATTATAGGTAATAGTCTGAAGGTTTCTGGGGGTTGGGGATGGGGTAACTGAGTAATGCACATTAAGGAGGGCACATGATGTAATGAGCACTGGGTGTTATATAAGACTCATGACAATCACTGACCCCTACCTCTCAAACTAATAATACATTATATGTTAACTAAATTTAAAGAAAAATAAATTTTAAAAACGTTTTAAAAAATATGGCAAAAAGTAGTATGCAGTATTATCTTCAGGTTAGCTTGGTATGTTTCTTAGCCCAACTAATATCATAATATACATTATAATTAAAGCTCCCTTTACTGTGGTCTGAATGCTTGGTGTCTTTCCCAAAATTCATATGTTGGAATGCTAAAGTCCAATGTGATATTAAGAGGTGGAGGGATCCCTGGGTGGCACAGCGGTTTGGCGCCTGCCTTTGGCCCAGGGCGCGATCCTGGGGACCCCGGATCGAATCCCACATCGGGCTCCCAGTGCATGGAGCCTGCTTCTCCCTCTGCGTATGTCTCTGCCTCTCTCTCTCTTTCTGTGTGACTATCATAAATAAATTTAAAAAAAATTTAAAAAGAGGTGGGAACTCTGGGAGGTACTACACTCATCAAGTTGGATTTGTGCTCTTGTAAGAGGGATCCCACAGAGCTCCCTAGCCCCTTCCATCATGCGAGGACACCACAAAATGTCTACAACCTGAAAGAGGGTGCTTTCATGCCATGCTGGTACCCTGATCTCAGACTTCCAGGCTTCAGAACTGTGAGAAATAAAATTTTGTTGTTTATAAGCTACCCAGTCTGGTATTTTGTCATAGTGGCCTATATAAACTAGCTATTGGCTTTTAAGAGTTCAAGAATTTAGAAATTTTTGTTGGAAGAAGTTTAGAAATTTTTGTTTTGTTTTGTTTTAGAAATTTTTGTTGGAAGAAATTTAGAAATTTTTGTTGGACTCCTAATTCTGGGGAACAAAAGGTTTTTGGAGGGAGGGTGGGGGGGATAGGGTAACTGGATGATGGGCACTAAGGAGGGCACTTGATGGGATGAGTAATGGGTGTTATACTATATGTTGCAAATTGAATTTAAATTAAAAAATTAAAAAAATAAGCTGCAAAAAAATGGGAAATTTTGTCAGTATATGTAGATCTCCATTATTGCTACATAACATTCTACAATAAAGACAGTTCATTTAGTTGAGTTTATTATTTTATGTAGTTTATTTTTCTTGATGACAAGTTAGATTATTTCTTGTTTCTGCTGGTACAAACAATATTGCCCTGTACATGCCTACCTTTGGACATATGATATTTTTTTCTCCAGGACAGATACTAAGATACGACTCTACTCATTCAAGATTCAGCCCAAACTCATTTTCTTCAGTAGCCAACTCTGTCCAGTTCCGTTCACTGTCATTTCTGCTTCTGTATAACTCAGAGTGATACAGTTCCTGTACTTTTGTATTTGCTACTGAGGTCCTGTACTGTTATGTAGTTTTTTTAAGCATTAAGTATAGGATTACATCTTATACTTTCTGTATGCCAATTATATAGTATCTTAAACAGTGCAGACATTTAATAAATATTTGTGGAATATCCTGAAAACCGTAAAAGAAACCATAATTTTGTTTGATAGGGTATATAACTGTTCTACTACCTTATTTATTTATTTCAATATAAAAGATTATACAAACGAATGTTGAACTATTACTGCTTTAGATTCCATTTTCTCCATTTGTAGACCTCACAAAGGAGAAAACCAAATGCTTTACTCAAGTTCAAAATATTTTAGCTCCCTTTTAATTTCATGTCTTCTGAAGAGAAACATTATCTGGCAGAATTTATACTTCAAAAATTGATACTAGGGAGAATGACATCAACAAATTTCCAGATGAGGTAGATATAGGCCTTCCTTCTCCCATACAAGCAATAAGTTAACAATATATGGACCAAAATACCACTATAAAACTTTAGAGAATAGGTAAGAAGCTATAACACCCATATATGATAACATGATGAACAAGACAGGGTAAGAATGAAATGTGTAGAAAAACTTATGGTGTTTGGTGCACCCATTCATGCTACTTATGCACAGCATAATGTGGAACACCAGGAGGAAACCCCCCATGCTAAGGTTTTTCCCTCAGGAACACAAACAAAACAGACTAAATGTCCTACATACTGGCTTGTATGAGGGGCTGGTTTCTGTCTTGACTGACTCAAAGCACTGAGAGGACTAGAACCAGAGTTGAAAGATGTTGCAAGTAACAGGTAAGCAGCAACTTAGAACTGCATTTCTGCAGGTAAATGCCCTGGGGACCTAAGATCAGAAATGGTTTGAGAGGTTCTAGAACCTCCAGCCAGGTAGAAGTGAAGATATTCCCATGCAGAAATTCAGTATGCATGCATCAAGTGTCCAAATCCCAGCCAAAAAAACCCCCAAAACCCCAGCAAGCAAGCAAGCAAGCAAACAAACAAACAAGGAAGTTTGACCCAATTAAAGGAACAAAATTCCAGAAACAGACCTTAAAGACCTACCCAAAGAAATACACACATATAAGGTGCCAGACCAAAAATTTAAAATAAATCATAAAAATGCTCAGCTAAAAGAGAATACAAACAGCTAAAAGAAAACAGGAAAATGATGCATGAAAAAAATAATAAAGAGAAACTATAACAAGAAAAATTCAGGGACGACTGGGTGGCTCAGTGGTTGGGTGGCTGCCTTCAGGTCAAGTTGTGATCCTGGGATCTGGGATTGAGTCCCACATCGGGCTTCTGCGGGGAGCCTGCTTCTCCCTCTGCCTATGTATCTGCCCCTCTCTCTCTCTCTCTCTCTCTCTCTCTCTCTCATGAATAAATAAATCTTAAAAAAATTTTTTTTAAATAAAAAGAAAAATTCTAGAGCCAAAAAGTACAATAACTGAATGGAAAATTTCATTAGAAGGGTTCAACATCAGAGCTGAACAGGCAGAAGAATCAATGAATTTGAAGGCAGGTCCTCTGAAATCAAAGTCAGAGGAGCAAAAAGAATGAAGAAAAGTCAATAGACTAAGGGGTTTATGGGAGGGAAACTATCAAGTTGATCAACCTTTGCATTATGGGAATCCCACTGATAGAAGAAAAGGACAGAGAGCTTATCTGGAGGAACAGTAGCTGATAGCTTCCTAAATCTGAGGAAAGAAACAGACATAAAAATTGAAGAAGCTCAAAAGGCTCCAATTAGGATAACTCCAAAGAAAACTGCACTGAGATACATTTTAATCAAACTCTCTAAAGTCAAAGAAAGAATCTTAAAAGCAGCAAAAGCAATTCATCACATACAAGGAAGCTTCCATAAGATCATAAGATTTCTCAGAAAAAAATATCCAGGCCAGAAGAGAGTGAGACGATATATTCAAAGTGCTAAAAGGAGGGGGGAAAAACAAATTTTAACAAAGAATATTGTATCAACCAAAAATGTTCTTTAAAAATGAAGGGTAATTTAAGACTTTTTCAAATAAATTATAGCTGAGAGACTAAACTAATAAACTAAAGCTGAGAAACTAAAATGATAAACTGAAGTTAGTTCACTGCAATTAGATCTGTTCTACAAGAAATGCAGAGGACATCCTTCAAGTTGAAATGAAAGGACAGCAGACAGCAACATGCTGCATAAAAGTATAATGGTCTCAGGGTGCCTGGGTGGCTCAGTTGGTTAAGCATCTGACTCTTGATTTCAGCTCAGGTCATGATCTCGGGGTCCTGGGATCAAGCCCCATGCCAGGCTCTGTGCTCAGCCTAGAGTCTGCTTGTCCCTCTCTGTCTGCTGCTCCCCTCTACCTGTGTGTACATGCATGCACACACACACACACACACACACACACACACACACACACTCTCTCTCTCTCTCTCTCAAATAAATAATAAAAATCTTTAAAATATATGTATATAAAATGATCTCTGGTAAAGGTAAATACACATAAATATAGTAACCCATACTACTATTAATTTGGTGCATAGAATTTTAATGACAAAAACATACAAAAAAAGTATAAGTCTATGTTAATGGGTATATAATATATAAATATGTAATTTGTGACATTAATAACATAAAGAGGAGGGTGGAGCTATAAAGCAGTAGAGTTTCTATATGGAATTTAAATTAATGGTTTAGAAAACAATGCTAGGGTTGCCTGGGTGGCTCAGTGGGTTGAGTGTCTGCCTTTGGTGGGGGTGGGATAGAGCCCTGCATTGGGCTCCCTGCTTAGCAGGGAGTCTGCTTCTCCCTCTGCCCTTCCCCACTGCCAGTGCTCTCTCTCAAAAAAATAAATAAAATCTTAAAATAATTTTGAAAAATAAAAAGTAAAAAACAATGCTATAACTTTAAGATGTTTTATGTGATTTCAATGATAACCAGATATATAAAGTATCTACAGAATATATACTAAAGGAAATAAGAAAGATACTAAAGCACATCACTACAGTAGTCTCTTTATAAGTTTCACTTTCTGTGGTTTCAGTTACCTATGGTCAAGTGCAGTCTGGAAGCAGATGATCCTTCCCTCTGATGTATTCTCATAAGATCAATAGCGGCTTAATGATATTCCACAATGTGTTTGTCATTCACCTCATTTCATCTCATCACACAGGTATTATATTATCTCACATCAACATTAGAATAAGACACTTCGAGAGAGAACACAGTCACACAACTTTTATTATAGTATATTGTTATAATTGTTCTATTTTATTATTGTTGTCTTATTGTGCCTAATTTACAAATTTATTTTTATCATAGGTATGTATGTATAGAAAAAAAAGTATATATTGGGTTCTGTACTATGCAGTGTCAGGCATCCACCAGGTGTCTTGCATTGTATCCTCCACGGATAAGGGAGGACTGCTGTATAAAAAATAAACAGAACACAGAGGCACCTGGGTGGCTCAGTCAGTTAAGCATTTGCCTTCAGCTCAGGTCATAATCCCAGGGTGCTGAGATGGAGCCCCGCATCAGGGTCCCTGTTCAGTGGGGAGCCTGCTTCTCCCACTCCCTCTGCTATTCCTCCCACTTCTGCTCTCTGGCTCAATCTGTGTCAAATAAATAAATAAAGTCTTTTAAAAAAACAAACAAAACACAAAGGAAAGCAGTGAAAAAGGAGAGACCAGAAAAGCTATAAGATATATAGAAAACAATTAACAATAGTAAATCCTTATCAGTAATTACTTTTTATGTAAATGGATCTACACAAAACCTGAACATAGATAAATACAGCAGCTTTATTCATAACTGCCCAAACGTAGAAACAACTCAGATGTCCTTCATTAGGTGAATGGATATACTGTGCTATATCCAAACAATGAAATATTATTCAGGGATGAAAAGAAATAAGCTACCAAGCCATTAAGGCACATAGAGAAAACTTAAATGCATGTTATTAGGTAAAAAAAGACAATCTGAAAAACTGCATATTGTACAATTCCAACTATAGAACATTCTGGAAAAGGCCAAACTATGAAGACAGTAAAAAAAAATAGTAGTAGCCAGGGATTAGAGATGGGGGTGAGGGAAGGGATAATTGGGCAGTGAAAATATTGATACTTTAATAGTGGATATGTGTCATTATACATTTCTCCAAACCCACAAAATGTACAATACCAAGAATGAACCCTAAAAGAAAAAATGGGCTTTGAGTGATTATGATGTGTCAAATGTAAGTTCATCAATTGTAACAGATGTAATGGGGGATGTTAATAATGGAAGAGGCTATGCATGTGTGGGAGCTGGGGTCATATGGGAACTCTCTGAAATGTACTATAAATCTGAAACTGCTCTAAAAAATATAAATCTTGGGGCACCTGGGTGACTCAGTTGGTTAAATGTCTGCCTTCGGCTCAGGTCATGATCTTGAGTACCACGATCCAGCCCCATGTCAGGGTCCCTGCTCAGCAGGGAATCTCTGCTTCTCCCTTTCCTTCTGCCCCTCCCTGCTTCGTGTTCTCTTTCTCACTCACTCTCTAATAAATAAATAAAATCTTCAAAAAAAAAAAAAAGGATAGAAAAAGATAGTTCATAAAAGTGGCAACCAAGACAGTAAAAATGGTTATATGAATATCAGACAAAATAGACTTCAAATCAAAATCTGTTACAAAAAACAAAGGATATAATGATAAATAGGTTGGATCACCAAAAAAAATCTAACAATGATAAATATTTATGCACCAAACCTCAGAGCTCCTAAATATATAAAGCAAACTGAAAGAAAAATAGCTACACATAGCAGATTTCAATACTCCACTTTCAAAAATGGATAGAACAATGAGACAAAAGAGCAATAAGAAAATAGATGACTTTAATAACACTATAGACTAATTAGAATTAAAAGACACAGAACACTTTCACCCAACAAGAGTAGAATATATATTCTTCTCAACTGTACATGGAACATTCTCCAAGAAAGACCGCAAGTTAGGACACAAAATAATAGCAAAATGAATTAACAAATTCAAAAAGATTGAAATCATACAAAGTTATCTTTTCTGCTCACAATGGAATAAAATGCAAGGAAAACTAGAAAATCTATAGTTGTACAAACAATACACTCTTAAACAACCAATGGGTCAAAGAAGTCACAAGGTAAATTAGAAATATCTAGAGACAAACGGAAATGAAAATTCAACATATCAAAACTTAAAAAGTACAGCAAGAGCAGTGCATTTGGCAGTGTAAGCAAAAGAGGGAACATTACAGTGGTAAATGAGTACATTAAAAAAGAAGAAAGATCTTAAATCAACAATCTAAGTGTACCTGAAGAAACTAGAAAAACTAAATGCAAAGCTGGAAAGAATACAGATTAGATCAGAAACAGAGAACAGAACAAAAGAAAAAGATCTATGAAACTAAGAGGTGCTTTTTTAACAGGATCAACAAAGTTAACAAAGCTCTAGCTAAATTATGTGAAAGCATGAGAGCCGGCATGTGGGTGCGTGAACAGGAGAAAATTAAAATCAGAAATGAAAGCAGGGGGCAGCCCAGGTGGCTCAGCAGTTTAGTGCCACCTTCAGCCCAGAGCATGATCCTGGAGACCCCTGATCAAGTCCCACGTCAGGCATCCTGCATGGAGCCTGCTTCTCCCTCTGCCTGTGTCTCTGCCTCTCTCTCTCTCTCTCTCTCTCTCTCTCTGTCTCTCATTAATAAATAAAATCTTAAAAAAAATGAAATGAAAGCAGGGACATTACAATCAATGGCACAGAATAAAAAGGATTACAGGAGAATACCATAAATTAGTAAGCCAACAAAATGGTTAACTTAGAAAAAAATGCAAAAATTTCTAGAAAGACACAACATAACCAGGACTGAATTGTAAAGAAATACAAAATATTAACAGATAATAGGAAAAGAGAATGAATCATTAATGAAAAAGCTCTCAAGAAAGAAAAGCCCAGGACCAACTAGGTGGCATCAATCTAACAAAACAAAAAATTACTATGAATCCTCCTAAAACTGTTCAAAAACGTTTAAAAGGAGGAAACACTTCCAAGTTCAATCTATAAGGTCAGAATAATTCTTCTCCCAAAGCCAAAGACACTACAGAAAAACTACACACCAATATCCTTAATGAATATCATCAATGTAAAATTCCTCAGCAAAACAATAGCAAAATGAATTCAACAGCACATTAAAAGGATTATACACTATGACAAAGTGGGATTTATTCCTGGAATCCCAAGATAGTTCAACATTTGTAAAGTGATTAATATGCCACAGTTATAGAAGGAAGGAAAAAAATCATAATCATCTCATATGATCATATGAGAAATCATATGATCATCTCAACTGATGCAGAAGAAGCATTTGACAAGACTCAAGACACATTCCTGATAAAAACACTAAAAAACTAGGATTACAGGGAAACTACTTCAACATAAAAAAAAACCATTAATGGAAAGCCCACAGCTGACATTATACTCAATGGTTAAAGACTGACAACTTTCTAAGACCAGAAATAAAGCAAGGATGCCTGTTCTCACCACTTCTATTCAATATAGTAATGGAAGACCTAGTCAGAGCAATTAAGCAAGAAAAACGAATAAAAAAGAGTAAAAGGCACCCATATTGGAAAGGGGAAAACTAAAATTATCTTTGTTCACAGATGGCATGATCATATATATATATAGAAAACCCTAACAATTTCACACAAAAGGATGTTAACACTAATAAATGAATTCAGCAAAGTCAGGGGATACAAAATCCATACAAAAAAAAAAATCAGTTGTGGGGATCCCTGGGTGGCGCAGCGGTTTGGCGCCTGCCTTTGGCCCAGGGCGCGATCCTGGAGACCCGGGATCGAATCCCACGTCAGGCTCCCGGTGCCTGGAGCCTGCTTCTCCCTCTGCCTATGTCTCTGCCTTGTCTCTGTCACTCTCTCTCTGTATGACTATCATAAATATATAATAAAAAAAAAATTTAAAAAAAAATCAGTTGTGATTCTATAACAATGAACAATCTGAAGAAATTAAGTAGAAGAAAATAATTCTATTTAAAATAGCATCAAAAAGAATAAAATAATAAGCCTAACCAAAAAGAAAGACTTGTACACTGGAAGCTACATAACATTATAGAAGGAAATTTAAAAAGACACAAGTAAAAGGAAAGATATCTTCTGTTCCAGGATTGGAAGACTGAATACTGTCAAGGTGCCCATACTACTCCAATCAACCTACAGACTCAACAAAATCCCTACCAATACCTCTGCGGCATTTTTTTTTTTTTTTTTGCAGAAATAGAAAAATCTACCCCAAAATTCATATGGAATCTCAGAGGACTCTGAATAGCCAAAAACAGTTTTGAAAAAGAACATAGAGGACTCCTATTTCCTGATTTCAAAACGCTTTACATAGCTGGCTCAGTTAGGATAGTGGGTGACTATCTCAGGATTGTGAATTCAAGCCCCACATTGGCTGCAAAGATTACTTACAAATAAAGCCTCTAAAAAAAAAAAAAAACCCAACAGGGCAGCCCTGGTGGCCCAGCGGTTTAGTGATGCCTTCACCCTGAGGTGTGATCCTGGAGACCCAGGATCGAGTCCCATGTTGGGCTCCCTGCATGGAGCCTGCTTCTCCTTCTGCCTATGTCTCTGCATCTCTCTCTCTCTCTCTGTGGCTCTCATGGATAAATAAATAAAATCTTTTTTTTTTTAATCTTAAAAAAAAAAAAGACAACACTTTACAAAGCTGCAGTAATCAGAACAGCATGGGACTGGAATAAAGACAAAGATCAATAGGACAGAATGGAAACTAGAGAAATAAACCTTCACATATATGGCCAAATGATTTTTTTAACACAAGTACTAACCCCACTCTGTGGGATAAGGAACAGTCTCTTCAACAAATGGTGCTGGGGAAACCAGATGGTCACATGCAAAAGACTGAAACTGGACCTTCATCTTATACCATATACAAAATTTAACTCAAAGGACACAAAAAGCAAAAAAAGATTATTGGAACTTTATTAAACTTTAAAACTTTTGTGTAAGAGAAACAACAGAGCAAAAAGGAAATCTCCAAAATGGAAGAAAATATTTGCAAATCATGTATTTAATAAGAAGTTAACATCCAGTAGAGGTAAAAACTCCTATAACTTGACAACAAAAAGCAACTCATTAAAAAATGGGCAAAGGACTTAAATATTTCTCCAAAGATAATATATAAATGGGCAATAAATGGGCAGCCCGTTGGCTCAGTGGTTTAGCACTGCCTTCAGCCCAGGGTATGATCCTGGAGACCCGGGATCAAGTCCCATGTCGGGCTCCCTGCATGGCCTGCTTCTCCCTCTGCCTGTGTCTCTGCCCCCCTCTCTCTCTCTCATGAATAAACAAACAAACAAACAAAGGTCAATAAGCATATGAAAAGATGCTCAAAATCACCAATCATAGGGACACCTGGGTGGCATCCCCTAGGTGGGACTCCCCTGGGTGGTTAAGTGTCTGCCTTCGCCTCAGGGCATGATCCCAGAGTCCCAGGATGGAGTCCCATATTGGGCTCCCTGCACGGAACCTGCTTCTCCCTCTGCCTATGTCTCTGCCTCTCTCTCTCTCTCTCTGGGTCTTTCATGAATGAATAAATTTTTAAAATCTTAAAAAAAAAATCACCAAAAATAAGAGAAATGTAAATCAAAACTGCAATGAGGTATCACGGCACACCCATTAGGATGGTTACTACAAAACAGAATATAAGTGTTACTAAGTATGTGGAGAAATTGGAATCTTTGTGCATTGTTGATGGGATTACAAAATAGTAGAAATGCACTATTAATAGAATAATAGTGGAATATGCATGGCAACTCCTCAAAAAAATTAAAAATAGAAGTACTGTATAATCCAGCAATCCTACTTCTGAGGATATACCCAAAAGAACTGAATGCACGGTCTCAAAGAGGTATTTTGCACACCTGTTTTTTATAGCAGCACAACTCATAAGAGCTAAGAGATGGAAGCGAACCAAGAATCCACCAAAAGATGAATGAAAAAACAAAAATGCGGTTATAAATCAAAGGAATATTATTCAGTCTTTAAAAAGAATATTTTGTCACAAGCTACAAGATTCCTCAGTGAAATAAGCTAGTCAGATAAACACTAAAAATTGATTATTCTACTTATATGAGATATCTAGTCAAATTCATAGAAACAGAAAGTAAGATAGTGGTTATCCGTGGCTGGCTGGGGAAAGGTGGTGAAGGGAAGGTTGTTTAATTGATAAAGAGTTTCAGATTTGCAAGGTGAAAAAGTTCTAGTCTGTTTGGCAACAGTGTGAATATACTTAATATTACAAAATTATACACTTAGAGTTAAGTTGTAAATTTCATGTTAATGTGCTGTTTACCACAGTTTTTTTTTTTAAGTGATACTAATTGTATTTTTATCTCCAAGTATGCCCCTTGTTTACCACTTTTGTTTCCTTAAATGTCTCTTTCCTTTTCTTGCATTTAGGCATGGAGATCGACCAACCAATGTCTTTTCCCAGAAAAATGGGATCTCCTCTAAATAATAGGACATTCTCTCCAGACAGAAATGAAGAGTTTTGACAATAACATATCACTGCAGAGCCTTAAATACCCAGTACAAAAACAAACCAAAAAAAAGGTTTATCGTTAGGAATCCTTATAAGTGAGCAGACACCTATTCCTTTCTGATTTTTCATACCTTATTAGTTATAATCACACAATGTTAAAACTTTTTTTTTTAATTTTTATTTATTTATGATAGTCACAGAGAGAGAGAGAGAGAGAGAGAGAGAGGCAGAGACACAGGCAGAGGGAGAAGCAGGCTCCATGCACTGGGACCCCGACGTGGGATTCGATCCCGGGTCTCCAGGATCGCGCCCTGGGCCAAAGGCAGGCACCAGACCGCTGCGCCACCCAGGGATCCCATAATCACACAATGTTAAAAAATAATTCTTTAAAAAATAACTTCTTTACTCTTCATTTACATTTTACTGCTTATAATTGGCATTTTAAAGAGCAATTACACTACAACACTAAAAGAAATAATAATCCGAGGTTTTGTTCTCACAAGTGGTACCCCATGCAATTGTTTACAATGCCCAGAGCATGTTCAATATGACAGTACCATAGTCAGAGAGACAAAGGAACAACTCTTCCCTCAAAGACTAAAGAAACATCTCTAGCAGTGAAAAATGAGAACACTGGTCAAAAGAAAAGACCCAAAGACCACGCATATGAATGGTTAGCAAACAAAGCAACAAGAGAAGGTTGTTTAGGATTGTTGTATCTCTCTTATTGAGAGAACCGCTTTAGCATATAAAATGTCATTCTTTATCTTTAATAATACTTCTTGCCTTACCGTCTAATTTATCTGATATTAACACAGCTTAATCACTTTTCTTTTGGCTAGTATTTGCATGGTATTATCTTTTCCTGTCTTTTTAGTTCCATCTTGCTATTTATTTTAAATTTATCTCATGAGTTCTTTGTTCTTTTCCTGCTTTTCTATTAATCAACTATTTTTAATATTCCATTTTATTTCTTCTATATTACACTTTTTTTGTAGTTTTTTTTGTTATTATTTTAGTGGCTATCCAGAAAATAATAATTCCTAACCTGATACAGTCTACCTTAACCACATTCCAAACAATACAAGACCTTAACAATTTGACTCCATTAACCTTACTCCATCCTTTTTGTTATTGTTCTTGTACATTTTATTTCTACAATGTTTTAAGCCTCTCAGCAGTCATATTATAATTTTAAAGCTCAACTATTAACTAACTTAAGGAAACACAGATGCAAACTAGAACACACAGTAGATAAAGAGATTTCAATAAAATTTTGGAAGGTGAAAAACAGATGGTCCAGTATAAAGGATTTAGGTTTCAGCTTTTCTCTGGTCAGGAAGTGTTTGGCAAGGTAGTAGGTCGTGTAAAGAAAGCAAAAGAAGCAAGCAAATTTATGCTAAAGCTACAGAAAGGTCAGGACTTACAAAAGTATTAGGGGCTCCTTTAAAAGCAAGAGCATAGAGTTGGGTCTGAAAATAGAAGCATTGGTTATAAGTATTTATAATGAGCAACTAGGTCAGCAGATCTTTCTAACACACAGGTGATCAGTCCAGAGGTGTACTTTCTGATGAAACTGATACAGGGACCAAAAGGATTCCAGACTGAGAAACTCTAGATGCAGTGGAGGGCGGGGGTGAGGTACCATTCTGAGGACAGAATGATTAAACTAAAATGAGAATTTCAGTCCTCTTCTCTGTCTTCCAGAACACCTGCAGCCAGGCTTACTACCAGTGCCATCACCCACCCACCCATAAAGGCAAGAGTTTGAACAATTCCTCTGGAAAACCTGACTAAAGAAAAGACACTGACAATTGGAGGGGCCTCCAATAAAATGGATCTCTGCCCAATTACTCTATGATAAAAACCATCAACCTACAAAAGCCTTCACAAAGGACAGCTTCCAAGAGCATTTTAATGCCTCTTTGAAATAAGAAGAGAAAGCCATGGATGACTAGACTTTTGAGAAAAGCCTCTAATAAAGAAGACAGAGATAAAACAACCAGAAAACAAAACAAAAAAACAAAAACAAAACCTCCCAAGAGACAGAAATATAGGAAGCAAAAGATATTTTCAGGGACTAAGGAAAACAAAATCTTGTAGACCAGGATGTAATGAGAAAAAAAAAAAAAAAAAAAGCATTCACAGAAGCATTCACTTTTTTTCTTTAGAAAAAAGACAGGAAAAATATTTATTTAATAGAAGGACTGAGAAATAAGTTTTAAGTAAATTTCCCAGAAATTAGAATAAAAGAAAGAAAAACACAAAAGAGTACATTAGGAGATCCAATCTTTGACTAACAAAAAGAACAAAACATAAGTAGGGGAAAAAAATTAAATAATGTAAGTGAACTACAGCTATATGCAATAACATGAATGAACCTCAGGCATGTTATTTTTGCATAAAAATCAAGACATACAAGACTACATAAACTCTGATACCATTTTATAAAGCTCCAAAACAAGTACAACTAAACAACAGTACATATATAATTAACTACCTTTTAAAATGTAAAGTGAATGAAATACAAAATTTGGGACAGTAAGACTATCATATACAGTTCCAAGACCATAGTGATGGTAATGTACCCATTCTTAAATTGTGCACAAGTCATTTATTTACACAATACACAATAATGTATCATAGCTTACATGAAATTTTTTTAATATAAATAAAACATTACATAATAAAAAATTTTAACAAAATCAGCTTTTCTCCACTCAGAAAAAGTGCTTGGCAGGTTAGTGAGAGGTGTGGGGGAAATATATTTTTGACGGAATAAAAATTAATATAAAATAGTTCTGTAAAACAAATGTTTCAAGATCCAAGCTTTGAATACTCAAAGGTATTCAGCCCAACAAATGCCAACAAGACTCATACCAAGGAACATCTTTGTAAAACCTCAGGACAATACAGAGAAGACATTTTAAAATTCTAGAGAAAAAAAAAAAAAACAGATGCTATCCAAAGGTTCAAGAATGAGTATGGCATCAGATTTTTCAATATTAGCAACTGGAAAATAAAGACACAATGCTTAAAAATTCTATGGGAAAATTATATCTCACATAAAATTCTACACCAAGTCAACGAAGTATTACAGTAAATAAAGAGTAAAATAAAGGAATTTTGAAATGGGCATAATCTTTTTTTTTCTGTAGTGACAGAGTGTGCATGTGTGTGCTCAAGTGGGAGGGGCAGAGGGAGAGGGACAGAGAGAATCTTAAGCAGGCTATACACCCAGTGCGGACCCCAATATGGGACTCAATCTCACCACCCTGAGATAATGACCTGAGCCAAAATCAAGAGTCAGACACTTAACTGACTGAGCCACTCAGGCACCCCAAAATGGGCATAATTTCTAAAAATTATCTCCTCTGCATCCTTTTTAATAAAGCTCTTGGAGAATGTGCTTCATGAAAAGAAAGGAATAAAGCAATAATGAAAACAACATTAAATCAAAGAAACAGAGAATCTGTTATTTATTAACAGATGAAGGGAGTCCCAGGAAAAAGGTGTGCAATAGTCTTTTGAAAGCAATCCATTCAAACTGGAGGAGAAGTGAGGGCATCAAGAAGATGAAATTGAGAGGGATACATGGTATTTTTAAAAGTATTCAGAAGATCTGCAACTCTTTCAGAACTTGGAAATGGCTCAACTACAGCTAGAAAGAACAATCAAAATTGAAGCAACTAACTCCAGAGACAACAACAAAAAAAACATATAAAAAGGAAAATGTAATCATATTGTACTTATAAAATTCCAAGTTGTTGGATGGGAGCAAAATGTGCCACCCCATAACGTGTCTTTTTGGCACGTGGATGATTCTAGGCTGGTTATTTTTAAGAATCAGAAGGCTCACAAAGTGGGAAGCTTTGGTGGCTCAGCCCATTAAATGTCTGCCTTCAGCTCAGGTCATGATCCTGGAGTCCGGGATGGAGCCCCTCATTAGGCTCCCTGATCAGCAGGGAATCTGCTTCTCCCTCTGCCCCTCACCCTGCTTGTGCTCGCTCTCTCAAATAAATAAAATCTTTCAAAAAATAAAAAAGAAGGCTCACAAAGAAATTCTGACCTTCCCCCTAAATGCCTGAAAGAATTTAGATAAAGGATCTGCTCCACGAAGGGAGCTATCATACAGATAACTACAGTATAACCTGAACTTGGTGTGGTAGATAGGGAGGAACTTAGCCTAGTCTGTTAAAATTCCTTTTTATGCTCCATTGGATCTGTATGATCCAGCAAACATCTGTTTACCAAACATTTACTTTTTCATCTTCCTAAGAATTGTCTTCCTTTCTCTCAAGTCCCAGACCCCTACCCACTTCTCCTTAGCTCTAGATGGCATATAAGCCTCAACTGCCTGACTTCCTATGGGCCTCATATTCTTATGGAGCCATCTTACTTAAGTAATTAAATATGATTTTCTTCTGTTAATCCGTTTTTTTTTAAGATTTTATTTATTTATTCATGAGACCCACAGAGGCAGAGACACAGGCAGAGGGAGAAGCTCTGTTGCGGGGAGCCCGATGTAGGACTCGATCCCAGGACCCCAGGATCACACTCTGAGCCGAAGGCAGATGCTCAACCACTGAGCCACCCAGGCGTCCCATGTGTGTCTCATTCTTATGAAGCCCCATACATATGTAATTAAATATGATTTTTTTCCTGTTAATCTGCCTTATGTCAATTTAATTCTTATACCAGCCAAAAGAACCTTCAAGGAGAAAGGACCAATTTTCCCTCCCCTATAGTTTTGGTAGTTGGCAGGATCTATACTAACTGGAAAACTTGCTCCTGAGACTTGCAGAGGAAGAGATCCTGAGACCTCTGACAAAAGCCAGTAGAAGGTAAGATTTCTTACCATGTCAGCCTCTGAGATCTCTGACTGTGGGGTCCGGTCTAAGTGAAACTGGTAAGAATCTAATGTCTGTCTCTCTGTGAAAATGTAGATTAGCAGGAGAAAATATTTGTGGAAAATATTTGGGCATAATAACTCTGATAAATTTGGTAATGAATACTCTTGATCTTTTTGGTCCTATAATTCCTCGAGATGGTCACTATTTTTTTCAGTTGTGCTGTCCTAAGGAATAAAAACCATAGGACAGAACACAGGGATATGCTGCACTAAAAGCCTGCTTTTCAAGCCAGCCTCAGAGACTGGTGAGTTCACAGTTCTCACCAGACCATCGTCTATTTACACAAACTGCTGTGGGTCCCCCTAAGTAAAAACTAGATGAGGTTTTTCTTTTCTTCTCTTGTTATATCCTGAAAGCCTGGCTTTATGACCAGTGAGAATATTCTCTCTGGTCTCCGCCATCCGGAGGGTGTACTCTGTAGGGTACACCTCAGGAGCCAGTGAAATAGACCAGGGTTCACAGGCATAAAGTCACAAGCCATTACACATGTGTCCCTTTAGCATCTCAACTTTCATTGCTTTGTCAGTGTTGGCAAAGTCCCATTCCTATAGCACCTTCCTGGTGTCACAGATAAGGGGGTTTGTGTTAGAAGCATCTCATGTTCCTGTAAGAGACCAGAGACACCATTTTCATTACACCATCCTCATTGTCTGTGCAATGAAGGCCTCTGCTTTCTTAGACTATCTCTAGGAGTGAATTTTCTGGACTTTGTTAAGAGCTGTGCATTTTACACTCACTTCTGAGATGCTTCTTGCATACTTAGTTGAGCCATAAGAACTAGTAAGAAGGCTTACTAGTTTGAGTCACTATTGAGATTAATAGATCCTACTCATCAAAGGCCAGATGATCAA
The DNA here is from genome assembly GCF_018345385.1 of Vulpes lagopus. Taxonomy (NCBI): domain Eukaryota; kingdom Metazoa; phylum Chordata; class Mammalia; order Carnivora; family Canidae; genus Vulpes; species Vulpes lagopus. The sequence continues at coordinate 52,855,461 of NC_054830.1, forward strand.
TCTTTTGAATTGGAAAAATATATATATTTTAAAAAACTTTAGGGAGGGCAGCCCGGGGTAGCTCAGCAGTTTAGCACCACCTTCGGCCCAGGGTGTGATCCTGGAGACCCAGGATCGAGTCCCACGTCAGGCTCCTTGCATGGAGCCTGCTTCCCCCTCTGCCTGTGTCTCTGCCCCCCTCCCTTTCTCTGGTCTTTCATGAATAAATAAATAAAATCTTTAAAAAAAATTTTTAGGGCATTCTCATCCTAAAATTATCTTATTGGTTATGTGGAATGACCAAATTTTAAAATGCACACAAAGAAATATAATGACTTAGCCTTAGGGACTCCTTTTTACAAGATGAAAGAATAGAAATTAGAACAAAACTTAAACTCTACATCCAATATAAATTCCCCCTTAAAATCCAAAGAATTAAGCATAGCACCTTTTGGAATACCTGATAATCTTACATCTAAGAACTACAGTCCCTGAAACTGTAGCTATATTAAAAAAAAAAAAAAAAGGCAGCAAAATCTAACTAAGATAGTTTGAATCCTAATAGCTTGGCTTGGCTTCTTGCCTGCCTGGGACAGGCCAGACCATGGATTCTTTCTTTTGGCTATCTTTGGGAATTACTGGATCTTAAGAAGGTAGTAACCTTTTACAGCCCTTTGAAGATGCCTCTTGAGTCCATGAAGTTGTTCAGTACTACCAGAAATATTTATTGTTTGTCCCAGCTAAAAACTGACAAGATATTTAAAATGATTTTAAGTAACTCTATAGTTAAAGTTGATCAGAAATTAGAAGGTTATATTCAAAGCCCAATAGGAATTTTTATTTCTCCTACACTAAGCTAAAATAAAACTGTACCTAAAAGGAAAAGAGCAATTTGCAGATAATGTAATTGAATGTGCAGATCAGACCCGTGATATCATTAAGGCTGCAACCCAATTCTTTGGGGGGGAAAAATGAGAGCAGCTGCCCTAATCTTATAAATCTTTGCAAAACTAAAAAAGCCCTACCGGCAATCCAAAGTCCATCAATTCTTTTTTACCAATTTAAAAATCTCCTCTATTTATTTCAAAATGCTTGTAAATTATTGGCTTTAGTAAACCAAAGTCCTTCTGGGAGGAACTTGCCTCCTTTCTCAGTCTCTTCAAGATTTAACTCTTGCCATGACTTTGAAATGTAAACAACTCAGGAGGTATCTAAAACAATGCCCACACTCCAATAACACTTAAGTGGGGAGAAAAAAGGTAAAGAGGACTTTTAAAAGTACAAACTGCAAAAAGGGCTCTTTCACCCAAACTTTAGACCACAGACTCCTTCCAGAAACAAATACAACCTTAAAAGTCTTCACAAACAGTAAGGGGCTTTAACCATCTGAGCAAGTAAACTTTATTCCAATTGCTTTTTATAAACTAGTGAGTTTTATATATTTTTTTAAAACAGAAGCTCTAAAATCTCTGTGTTTGCACCCATATGTATGTCTATGTGTATATATTATAGGTATGATATACAGATATTTCCCTACCTCCAGATGGTATTCCCAAAATTAATTTGCAAAAGAGCTGTATATAATTGACTGAAAGATGAGTGCTTACATAAATTCACTATTTCTAAACTCTCAGAAATACATCCAAATGCTTTCCAAGTTCATATGATCTGGTAAAACTCTTTGGTAAATAAAAACTAGTTTAAGTTTGTTGGTTTATTTTTTTTTTAAGTTTGTTGGTTTAATAGAGACATGTCTTTAAAGTTATCAACATTAATTATAATATTTTTACTCTACCTAGGTTTACTAATCAAGTAAGTTCATGTTATCTCTTACAAAATTTGTCAATAAGAAAAGTAGCTTGGATGAAAGCTGACTTTGTCTAATGTCTCATGAATTTTTTGTGAAATGTAACCACCATTGTTGAAAGCAAATGATTTATTTATTTATTTTAAGATTTTATTTATTTATTCATGAGAGACACAGAGAGAGAGAGAGGCAGAGACACAGGCAGAGGGAGAAGCAGGCTCCATGCAGGGAGCCTGACATGGGACTCGATCCCGGGTCTCCAAGATCACACCCCAGGCTGAAGGTGGCACTAAACTTCTGAGCCACCAGGGCTGCCGGAAAGCAAATGATTTAGATAGCTATAAGAGAGGCAGGAATTTTTAGGCAATCTTTTTAGCAAAAATTATGTTTTATGGTATGTGTACTTAAAAATAGTTTACAAAATATTGCTGGCATCCTAAAACTTCAGGGTTTTGTTAAGTAAATGATAAATTAATTGAATATGTAGATTATTTCCAAATAATATAAAATAATGAAACATTAATAACTGAACATTGGTTTATCTACTTATCTGCTAACCATCATCTGAGCTTTCAGTGAGTTGTAATCTGGTGGAGGGCATTGCCTAAGTGTTGACGGCTGCTGACTGATCAAGGCAGTGGTTGCTGAAGGCTGGGGTGGCTGTGGCAATTTCTTAAAAGTAAACAACAAACAATGCAGTCTGTCACATCAACTGACTCTTCCTTTCACAAACCATTTCTCTATAGCATGAGATGCTTTTTGATAGCATTTTATCCACAGCAGAACTTCTTTCAAAATTGAAATCAATTTTCTCAAAACCCGCCACTGCTTTATCAACTAAGTTTATGTCATATTCTAAATCCTCTGTTGTTATTTCAACAATCTTCACAGCATCTCCATCAGGAGTCGATTACATCTCAAAACCCACTTTCTTTGCTTATCCATAAGAAGCAACTCCTCATCTGTTAAGGTTTATCATGAGATCGTAGCAATTCAGTCACGTCTTCAGACTCTAATTCTAGTTCTCTTGCTATTTGCACCACATCTGCAGTGACTTCCTCCCCTGAAGTCTTGAGCCCCTCAAAGTCATCCATAAGGTTTGGAATAAACTTCTTACAAATTCCTGTTCATACTGATATTTTGACCTCTTCCCATGAATCACAAATGTTCTTAATGGCATCTAGAATGGTAAATTCTCCAGAAGGTTTTCAATTTACTTTGCCCAGATCCACCAAAGGAATCACTATCTGTGGTAGCTATAGCCTTATGAAATGTATCTTTAAGATTTTATTTATTCATAAGAGACACAGAGAGAGAACCAGAGACAAAGGCAGAGGGAGAAGCAGACTTCCTATGGGGAGCCTGCTGTAGGACTCCATCCCAGGACCCCAGGATCATGCCCTCAGATGAAGGCAGACGATCAACCACTGAGCTATGCAGGGGACCCTCTGTTAATCTATCTTATGTCAATTTAAGTCTTAGACCAGCCAAAAGAATCTCAAATAACAGAGGAAAATTAGAGATGACTTTTATTTTTAAAAAGAATTTATTTATTTATTTATTTATTTATTTATTTATTTATTTATTTATTTTTATTCATGAGAGACACAGAGAGAGCAAGAGAGAGGCAGAGACATAGGCAGAGGGAGAAGCAGGCTCCATGCAGGGAGCCTGACGTGGGACTCGATCCCAGGTCTCCAGGATCATGCCCTGGGCTGAAGGTGGCATTAAACTGCTGAGCCACCCGGGCTGCCCAAGAAATGACTTCTAAATTCTTAGTTTCAACAATTCTCTGAAAGACTAAAGACAAAGATACATATCTGAAATAATATTATTTCTTAACTTCATTTGTTCCTGTAGCTTACTGTTGGTCTAAGGTCACAATTCAGTTTTCCTTTGTCAGAATGCTTTTCAGAGTTTCCAGCTGTGATTTAAAAAAAAATAAAAAAAGGTACCAGGACAATACAGAATTGAGAAGCTACAAACAACGAATGAAAAGACATAAAAAGTAACAGCCAAAAAAAAAAAAAAAAAATCCCAAGGGTTCTAATCTTTAAGGATAGAGAATGTCTCTATAGAAAAACAGACTTAAAACATTCAATCATACAAAAGAAGAATAGCTTTGACATTTTCAAACTGAACATAAAATATGTAATAAACTGTGATTTGTAATAAATATTCTTTGGTCTTCTATTCACATTTATTGGCTCATAGCTCCCCAAATTCTTGGAATTTCCTAAGTATTAAGAGCAAAGGGAACACTATCTTTTGTTATAGTATTTGGTCTTTTGTCCCTAGAACCTGAAATAGCTTCAGTGCATAAAGGTGACATATTATTGAAAACAAGCCCCCATTCAGCCACACCTGATTTGATGCTAATGCGGTGACTTGTGGAAAGCCTCTAGTTAACCAACCACTGGATGGGAGCTGGCTGCCAGGGAAACTAACCAGGTAATTAGAGTTGGAATTTTAGCCCCCCTCCCCACCTCCAAGTAGTAGCGAGTGATTGGAGATTGTGATCTATCACCACACACCAATGATCTAATCTGAGAACTTCCAGGTTGGTGAATACATGGAGATCCTGGGACAGTGACATACCCAGAGGGCATGGAAGCTCTGTGCCTCTTCCTATATAGCTTGCCCTTCGCATCTCTTGGCCATTCTGGAGTTATATCTTTTTATGATAAACCTGTAATCTAGTAAGTAAAATATTTTTCTGAGTTCTGTAAGCCATTCTAACAAGTTAATAGAACCCAAGGAGTAAATGGTGGGATCATCTGAACTATCTGATCAGATGGTCAAAAGCATACGTGAAAACCTGGATTTGCCAGTGGCAGCTGAAGGCGAAGGGGAAGGAGTCTTGTGGGTCGGTACCCTTAATCTGCGGGCTCTGAAGCTATTCTCAGATAAGGTCAGAACTGCATTAAATTGTGGGACACCCCGCTGGTATTGTAGAGAAGTGCTTGGTGTGGGGGGAAAAAACTACACATCTGGTGACCAGAAGCATAGTATGGTATATGCTGTAGTAAAGGAGAGATACACAGGAGTGTCTTTTCCTTTCCTTATATAAACATCAATTCCTATTGCAAAGATTTTTTTTTTTTTGCCAGTTTCAATGTTAGCTAATTCTTTTTTATTTTTTACCTAATTTTAGGTAAATTCCACTAAAAGAGGGAAAAAAAATAACTACTCAGTAAACTTACTCTATATGTGACAAAGTTTGACCGCTCTAAATAAAATTTTTTATTCAATTGATTTAGTAAAACACTAGAGCTACAAATCCTTATAATGATGAAAACAAGATACAAAAGTCAAGTTTGTCTTGGATTTCTGTACCAATCCACAAATCTGTACCCGAATGCAACAAAAGATAAGGACATAGAAGTAGGAGCAAAAAAGCAAAGGATATACACCAGTACGTAGAGCCAAGGCAGGTAATTTATACTGTGGCCTAAAATCTCCTGAGGTATAATCAGATCATAAAATCTTTATTCACATTCTCATAAAGCTCAACTTCTGACAACAGAAAATAGCCTAAATTCCATCTTTTTGCCAAGAAACTTAAGCAAGATCACCTTATACTTGAAAGCCTTGTGGGGGAACATTCCTAAGAAGAATAAATTAACCTCACAAGTATTTATCTGCTTAAACCTAATCTGATTCTGTTTGGTATAACTCATCACAAACTTTGTAAAGACATTGTGTGACACCCAAGGAGTACGGAAAATGAAAAGAAGCTTATCAGATAAATGTTTCCAGTCATAAACAATCAGTTTCAATACCAAAATGGGTAGACTGTTTTCTTCAGCTGCTTTGCATCTTTGTAGCAGACAACAGTTCCAAGCAAAAAAATAAATAAATAAAATTAAAAAGTGAACACTGTTCTTTAACCTAGAAGAATGTATAGTTGTGTCCTGAACAATCTATAATCGTTGAAAACAGTTCAATGTTGTTGGAAAGTCTCTGGTAAGCTAAAGCCAGAAAACAATGTTTAAGATATTCTACTCCTACACTGTGATACAGTGGTTATTTAAATGTATATTTGCATAGCCACTTAACCTATGACACTTTTATTAATAAACTAAGCATATGCTCCCCAGGATTGCATTGTGTTTTATAAGCTAACGTTCTAGAAAACATTTCCCACAGAACACCCATATGGGGTAGGTTATACGGATCTTCAATTCTTGTGATGCACTACTCATTGTTAAGATTCCTATCAAGAAATGCTCAGAAATAAACAGATTAGAATTAGAATTCTCTTTCACTTTTATGGCTATTCATTCTGTGGTTTTTATATTTAAAAAGAGAAGTACTACTGAGATGGAAATCTCAGCAAAATGCAGGATTAGTCATTTTTTAAAAATCTCAAGTTCTGGTGATTCTAGCATTTGACACTCAGACTCACTGGAGCAGAAGGGCTTCTGCCTCTATGGGAACAATGAAAGAGAACAGGGTATTACATAAACCAGGAAAGAAAACCACCGCCACAACAGAGAAACTTAAGGAGGTACTCTGTAGCACTACAGTCATATCCACAATACTCCAATCAAGTATAGTGAAAAAGCTATTAAGTTTATTGATGGCTTATCTTTGCTAACTGAATTTCACAAAACTATTCCCTCACCAAAAAGAAAAAAGAAAAAGGAAGGGGGGGGGGAGATTCTAAAGTTTTTGGTTTTAAGGTGATACAATTTTGAGCTTTATTTTTTTTTTCAATTTTGAGCTTTAAAAAGTGAAGCTATTCAATTATACTGTAGAACAGATTATTTTTAATAAAATAGTACTCATATATTTTAGACAGAATTTATTTACTAAGTCATCTGTGATATGGTATACTTTAAAATAATTGTTCATTATAAACTTGCTTTCATGTTCTCTTTCTCCCTGCCTCTCCTTTTTTATTTGGTATGAAGAAGCAGAGTAAAAGTCTGTTGATAAAGTTCATTGTTGGAATTCCTTACTTATATATTTATTCTCCCATACAGTCAGACTATAGGCTTATAAGATGCCTTAAAAAACTTTTTCCTATGTGTAGATGACTTGAGAATCAGAAATTATCAAATTTCTAAAGAAGACAGCAGGAGAAGTCATGAGCAGACGGTCTGGATGAAGAAGTTGAACAATTTCCCAGTGTAGTCCTATTCCAGATCTTCATTCACAGCCTAACTTTCCAACAGTGTTTCAAATTTAAATGTTCCACCTATGAATTCCTATCTACAGTCACAGAATTTAGGAGTATCAAAGGTTATTTGGTATAGCTAGACTCTTCAACTGGAGTTCTGGGAATTTCCCACAACATGCATGATGTGTGGTTCTCTAGATTTTGTCTGATCGTCCCAAAGTAGCCTACCTCAAAACTAGACAGTTCTGTTGTCAAATCTGTTCTTATATTGTGGTTAGCATCACATACCCAAGGTAAATATAAAAAGAATTCTTTAAAGGAGAATTATTCTAACTTTTAATCTTGATCTAAATATAGGTTACATGCACCCCAGTATTATGCAAGACAATCCAATGGACTGTGGTAAGAAAAAATTATAACTTCCACTTATGTTTTTATCTCATGCTTTTATTTTTTATGTTATATGATGTATGTAATTTACAGACAACTATATGTGCACGATTTATAATTTAAAAATACTGGAGATACACCATGGGTGAGCAAAATAATTTGGAGGCCACTACTCTAGATAGTTAATGTCCTTTAATTTTTTTAAAAAAATATTAGGTCACAAGGGACCTACCTATATGATTATGGATCCAAGGTAGATATTAAGTGCCCATCATCAGTGTACCATGAGCTATGCATAAATATTCAGCATGAGAAATTAATGGCACCCAAATAAGCTTTCAAAATGTCAAAATAATAAACTTTCTTAGCAAAAGAGCACAGAGCGATGGACTATTCAGCTCTCCAAGTCTACCATGCATGTGATAATTGTGTAGACACATACATACACACTCAGAGAGAAAAAAGGGCCCATAAGGATATCTTTCATTATCCCTCCAACCTAAATCTAAAAATTAAACTTAATTTGACTAAATTTATCTACATTTAAAGGCTAACCTGGATTCCTCAGAATACTAACATTGAAGTGACACCAAGAAGATATCAAGGTCCAATTTAATTAATGCTTAAAACTATACTGTTGTGTCCTTGAAATTAGCTTTTCAATTATATTTTTATTTAGAGCATATTACCAAAATGCTTTAATAGAGTCAGATATAGGAAATACTTTAAGTTTTTTAAGAAAATGTTCATGTTATAAGTAAAGGGATGAGGCAAAGGAATGAGGATTGAGTCTTTGGAAAACTGCCTTATCTAGGATCTATAAAAAAGCAAGCACATTTACATTAAATTAGGTTTTCAAGGCACACTTTCAACCAAAACAACCTTCCTAAACCAAAGTAAAAATCCTATTATTTACTAACCATGAGAGACTCTGCAAAGTTCAGAATTTAGGCCAACATTTGTGAAGAGTTAGTTCCATAACCTGGTTGGTAATTAAAATAAGACTTCGGGGGTACCGGGGTGGTTCAGTCAGTTCAGTGTCTCCCTTTGGCTCAGGTCATGATCTCAGGGTCCTAGAACTGAACCCAAGTCTAGCTCCCTGCTCAGTGGGGAGTCTGCTTGCCCCTCTCCCTTGGCTCCCCCTTTGTGCTCTCTCAATCGCTCACACTGTCTCAAATAAATAAATAAAATATTTTTAAAAAATAGACTTCGGGATTGTATGAAGAGGTATATGTATCCCTAGGTTCAATGAAGTATTATCTAAATAGCCAATATCCAAAGCAACCTAAGTATTCATGGATAGATGAATGGATAAAGAAGATGTGATATATATACGCAATAGAATATTAGCCATAAAGAAGATTGGAGGGGCACATGAATGGCTCAGTGGCTGAGCGCCTGCCTTTGGCTCAGGTTGTGATCCTGGGGTCCTGGGATCAAGTCCTATATTAGGCTCCCTATAGGGAGCCTGCTTCTCCGTCTGCCTATGTCTCTGCCTCTCTCTGTGTGTCTCTCATGAATAAATAAAATCTTAAAAAATTGGAATCTTACCATTTGCACCAATATGAATAGATCCAGTGGATATTATGCTAAATAAGTCTGACAGAGAAAAACAAATATCATATGACGTCACTTACATGTGGAATCTAAAAAACAAAATAAAACAAAACAGAAACTGACTGATACCTGAAACTGCTGATTGCCAGAGGGACAGGGGTCAGGGGAGGAGGCAAGCAAAACAGATGAAGGAGATTAAGAGGTACAAATCTCCAGTTATAAAATAAGTAAGTCATAGGGACATAATATACAGCATAGGGAATATAGACAATAATATTGTAATAACTCTGTATAATGACAGTAACTAAACTTACCATAGGAATCGTTTCATAACGTATAAAAATGTCAAGTCACTATGATGTGCATCTGAAACTAATAGGATATTGTATGTCAATTATACTTCAATAAAAACAAAAGAATTACTTCCATTACTCGTTGGTAATTAAAAATAAGACTTTGGGATTATATTAGTATTAACCAAGAAAACTGTGTTTAAAACACACTGCAGGGGGCATCTGGGTGGCTCAGTGGTTGAGCATCTGCCTTTGGCTCAGGTCATGATTGGAGAGTCCTAGGATCAAGTCCCGCATCAGGCTCCCTGCGGGGAACCTGCTTTTCCCCCTGCCTGTGTCTCTGCCCCGCTCTCTGTGTCTTTAACGAATAAATAAATAAAATCTTGAGAAAAAAAAACACTGCAGGAAGTAAGAATCACTAGTATAATACAGAAGAATTAGTAGGTTATTTCATCAAACATTACTCTCAGCAATACCAGAAGGTATCAGCAGAGGGCCTCTAGAAATCATGGTACTAAATCTTCCTAGTAACATCTTTCCCAAGTAAACCAGGAAATGAATTAATTCCCTGCTACTGACATTTGCCAAAATGATTTATGTTTAAATTAAATTGTCAACATCTGATTAAGACTCTAGCTCGCAAATCAAATATGAGAATTTCTCTCCAACTAAAAAATTTCGCATCCAAACGAGGAAAGCAATATTCAAATGTCAAATGTTGTAATCTGCTTTCCAGATTACAACTTGCATGGTACGATCAAATTTTTCCAACAGCCTCCATGAAAGTGCCAATACTATTTTTAAAAAATCTCTGTCAAGTGTAAGATCATGATATCACAAATATGATGGAGAAGCAACATTTGCTATCTTACCATCCTAACAGGAAATAAATGGCTAAGAAGAATTTCTTCTTCTTTGGCCCCTAGACCACTCCCCCATTATCACATCTGATTTCCCGAGAAATACTTTACTGCAATCCCAGAGACTTCTTTTACCTCAGTAGGCTGAAATTTCTATTATTTTGAGCTGGGAATTACTTTTTGTTTGTTTTTAAGACAAAACCTCTTTGAATTTCAAGTATCACCAAACAGACATTATTTTTTATTTTATTTTTTAAAGATTGTATTTATTCATGAGGGAGAGAGTGTGGGGGGCAGAGACACAGGCAGAGGGAGAAGCATGCTCCATGCATGGAGCCTGACATGGGACTTGATCCCAGGTCTCCAGGATCAGGCCCTGGGCTGAAGGCAGTGCTAAACTGCTGAGCCACCCCAGCTGCCCCGAAACAGACATTAAAGAAGACAATGGTGAGGCACCTGGGTGGCTCAGTCAGTTAAGCATCCGATTCTTGATCTCAGCTCAGGTCTTGATTTCAGGATTGTGAGTCCAAGCCCCACATTGGGCTCCATGCCCAGCATGGAAAAATAAAAAACAAAAAGAATTGAGCACTGTTTAAAAACAAAAGTTACTGAAGATTTAAGTACAATAAATGACTATATTCCTAAACATGCCACAAAACTTTTAATAATTCTGATTTGAACATATCCATACATTAAATACTACTACAAATATAAAGTAAGGAAAATTAGGTGCTGAAGGTAGGAAATATTAAGTGACATTCTCCATCTTTAACACCAGATTAAAAGAAGATATAATTTGAAAGCACCTCACTCTTAAAAGCAAATATTTTGGAAACAAGAGGTAAGTTCTTCAGAAAAGTCTAACAGTCTCAAAATTACTAAGCCTCTGTCATGTTTAAGTCACTATCTATAAAAATTTTAATTGTGCTGAAATTCTATGAATTTCACCAAATGAAAATTAAAGATGAAAAATTTGATCACAAAAAGGAAAAACAATTTCAAAATGGAGCTCTGTACATTAAAAGAACCAAACAGTACCTTAAAATTAGGAAAGTGATAGCTCAGCTCTATTCCCTGCTCTATCCATATTTGGGTATTATGTTTTGTTCTAGAGACCATAATTTAAGAGGAATAGTGATGAATTGGAATAATCAAGAGCTGATGTACCAGTATGACTAAGTACTCAACATTATATTATGGAAGAACATCCCAGTGCTTGCCTCAGCAGCACATATACAAAACTGGAACAATACAATTGATTAGCATGGCCTGTGCACAAGGATGACATTCAAATTTGTGAAGCATTCCATATTTGTCATGGACCTCTGGGGTCCTTAGTGAATTGTTGAAACCACAAATTTAGATCTATGACTGTCAAGAATCAATTGGCTGTGTAGTTTTCCAATGAAGCCCTGGGAGGCTACCAATTCATTTAGTATCCGAAGAATCCTCAGAATCTCTGAGCTAGAAAGTATTTTTAAGCCATTCTTTAGGCCTTCTCCTTGAGCTATTTACTCTAGGCTTTATTGATGGCTATGAGATTACTCTTGGCAAGACCCACAACAAAGCAGTGGTCAAAAACATGACTTTTAGAGCTAGAAAGGCATGATTCTGACATTGAGTAAACTTCTAACCAATTGTGTGAACTTGGTAAGTCACTTCAACTTCGATCTTCTGTTTTCCTCACTTGTAAAATGGAGACAGTAATATTTCACAGTACAGTGTTTGTAATAAGGATTCACTATTACATTCTAGCACTAAGAATGCTTGTATCAATAAATATTTGCTGGGATCCCTGGGTGGCGCAGTGGTTTGGCGCCTGCCTTTGGCCCAGGGCGCGATCCTGGAGACCTGGGATCAAATCCCACATCGGGCTCCCGGTGCATGGAGCCTGCTTCTCCCTCTGCCTGTGTCTCTGCCTCTCTCTCTCTCTCTTTGACTATCATAAATAAATAAAAATTAAAATAAAAAATAAAAAAAATAAATATTTGCTGAATTAAAAAATAAAAAAGAATATCCAAGGATTAGGAATTATTTGCCTAGCAAAGTAATTTTTCAGAAACACTCACATTAGGAAAGAAATCCCTGCCTGCAGAGGCACTACATACTCTGGCCCTAACTGAAGAAATACAATTTAATATAGATTTCAGTTTAATATGTTAGATTTGTCTAACAGAGAAATCTGAGTAGAATGAGCTTCTTTGGGAGAGTCTCAGAGGCCAGATAATCACTGGCGGAGAATGTTATAGAGCTGAATAAAATGACTGTAGAAGTCCCTTCCAACCTAAGATATCGTGTTAATGAAAGGCTCCAAAAGTTAAGTGGAACTTTCTTTAGGACAATGTTCCAGAATTTTTGTCCTACCCCTCAGACAGCTGTAGCAACATGGCAGAGGCAAAACAACCCCCCAAAGCATAGAATTAAAAAGAATCATTGTTGAGGTACCTCAGTGGCTCAGTCAGTTAAGCATCCCACTCTTTTTTTTTTTTAAGATTTTATTTATTCATTCATGAGAGACATACAGAGAGAGAGAGGCAGAGACACAGGCAGAGGGAGAAGCAGGCTCCATGCAGGGAGCCTGATGCAAGACTGGATCCCAGGACTCCAAGATCACACCCTAGGCTGAAGGCAGATGCTAGACTGCTGAGCCACCCAGGGATCCCCCATGCATTCAATTCTTGATCTCAATACAGATCTCGAACTGAGGGTTGTGAGTTCGAGCCCCACGTGGGGCTTATTTAAATAATAATTATAATAAAAATAGTAGTAGTAGTAGTAATATAATATTTTTTAAAAGACTCATTGCTACCATCAGATTACCTGCCAGTCCGATTACCTGAAGCAAAGATAAATAACCTTGCATTTCCTACTTTAAAGCACTGTTTGGAGGTTAGTAAGACTGTAGTGGCTTCTGGACCTCCAGTAATTTTACTGTCGCCTTTTGACAGTGGATGTGGAAAGCAATGGGAAACTTCTACTCCTTCATCTAAATTTCTACTTTATTCATTTCTACTATAAGCGTTAATTATCAGGGGGCACCTGGGTGGCTCAGTGATTGAGCATCTGCCTTTGGCTCAGGTCATGATCCTGGGATCCAGTCTCAGGAGCAGCCTAATGCTCCCTCTGTCTAGGTCTCTGCCTCTCTCTCTGTCTCTCATGAATAAATAAAATCTTAAAAAAAAAAAAAGAATTAATTATCAGGCTTCAAATCTTACTTCAATTGCTAAAACCAACTAATTTTTTTTCCTCAACTGTTTTAGGAAAATTAGTCTCCTTAGATATAGGCATCTAGTTGGCAGGTTACCAATTTTTTGGCAGTCTAGATCCTTCTAAGATTTTCTATACCCTCTGCCTTTATATTATACTGCTCACACTAAGTACGTGATAAAAAAAATGTGCAATATTGAGGCATCTGTGCTATAGTAGAATGAGCACAAAAAATTAGACTCAGTCATGTACTAGCTCTCTGGTCTTAGGCAAGTTTAAAATTTTCCCTAAGCCCTAATTACTTCATTTGGGGGAAAAAAAAGAAGATCATATCTACCTCAAAAAGCTGACATGCAATGTAAATTACATTATATACACAAAAAAGTTCTTCCATACATTACTCAATTAACTGAATATGATCCCACATAATAATATTAATACAAATTCACCCCCACAAAACATCCTTGCAAATATCATTACCAACTACAGGTAAAAGATTCTCAATTATTTTTTAAAAAAGATTTTATTTATTTATTCATGAGAGACACAGAGAGAGAGAGAGAAGCAGAGACACAGGCAGAGAGAAGCAGGCTCCATGCGGGAAGCCCGATGTGGAACTCAGTCCTGGGTCTCCAGGATCATACCCGGGGCCAAACGCAGGCGCTAAACCATGGAGCCATCCAGGGATCCCCAAGATTCTCAATTATTGAATGAATCATTGAAATTCAATATTCTCAGGGCAAATTTCTTGGTATTGTAAGGCAATAAGAAAGATGATGGAAGGATGGTTCTCACCTTCATCCTCCTTACTGTAATTCTCCAACATTACTTTGTGATGAATATTGAGACCACAATTACAAGCTCTCTTCTACCCCACCCTCATCAATCTCATAATGCAGAAATTAGCTCCATAGAGACTGTATATTTAACTGGTTATCTCAGTAAATAGAAGAGGCCTTATTTTATGCCCTGTTTAAATAATTAAGTACTCCATTTTCCTATTATTTTGTTTAGACACGTGAGAGAATCCAGAAAGTCACTGCTCATATTTTAACTATGAAGGGTATTCAAATAACTCTAAGGAATCATTACAGTATTTTATTTCCATTGCAACTCATCTGAAAAAAGAAAACAAGAATTATTTAAAAGTAATAGCGTAAGAAACCAAACAGGTGGTAATGATATCAGTCTTTGTCACTGTTCTTAGATTTCTGCCCTCCTTCAAACAAGCTGATCTAGTTACCAATGTCTGAAAAAAGAAAAAAAAACTTTCTTTTCTCCTTTTCTTGTCTCCAGCTTGAAAGAACTGGCATTCTTCAATTCTCTGACATGATCAACAGGATAAAAGGGCAAGAATGCTAATAAACATGGAATCAGTGGGAATCCAAGGATCTGGACCTGGTATCATTCATAATTAGATGTATAATCTCAAATAAGTTTTAACATCTTTGGGTCTAAAATGAGGAGTTTGATTAGGATTGTCCTTAAAGCTTAGTAGTCTGAGTCTTTGCTAATCACTTGGCAACTGCTGGGGATCTACTGGCTGAAAATCAGTTGTGTTGCAAGGGACTCATTTTGCAACCCAAAGTTTCTGAATTCTTAATTTCCTCATTATTACAACTTTGAAATCTGAGTCAGCACTTCTTATCCCAGTTAGATGTTACAATGATAAAATAAAACGTATTTGTCAGTTCTTGATAAATATTTGACTTGATCTTTGGCTGGAGGTATGAATATTCTTATAATATATAAGCCAATAAGTCCTTGCTAATTCTTTTCTTTAAAGAGACTTCTCACAAGATTAATGTTTTTTGAGAGGGGAAGAGGCAGAGGGAGAGAGAGAATTTTTTTTTAAAGATTTTATTTATGCATGAGAGACACAGAGAGAGAGAGAGAGAGGCAGAGACACAGGCCGAGGGAGAACCAGGCTCCACATAGGGAGCCCGACGTGGGACTTGATCCCGGGACTCCAGGATCACGCCCTGGGCCAAAGGCAGGTACTAAACCACTGAGCCACCCAGGGATTCCCCCCTCCTTTTTTTTTTAAAGATTTGAGAGAGAATCTTAAGCAGATTCCTATGCCTGGCATAGAGCCCAACACAGAGCTCAATCTCACAATCCTGAGATCATGACCTGAGCTGAAATCAAGTCGAATGCTTAACCAACTAAGCCATCCAGGTGTCCCGAGATTAATTTTTAAAATCAAACATCTTTCATATATCTAAAATGATTCTATTTAGGAAAAGGGTATTTTCAAAGTCCATCTATATATAAAATGAGACATAAGTCAATGCAAATAATATACTGTGAGACCCTGAAGTATGAAAGTTCCAAAGTGAACTCTAGTCTGTTTCTACTGACTGACAAGATCACAGGTCATAATGATGCACTATCAAAATAAGTCAATTTTTAACAAATATTTACTAACCCTAACATTGTGCTAACCTGTGAAATTTTCTTGAGATAAAATGTTCTACTATGATCTCTGAAAAAAAAATCTGTTCTAGTGATAACCTTATATAATATATGATCCTGGTCTCTCCCTCTGTCTACCTATTTATCTACCTCTAAGTCTTTGGAAATTAACCATCACAAAGGAAGACAGTTTAACAGTATTATAGATAAATAAATGAGTAGTGGGACTCGGAGTGCCAAAATTCTCTCCCAAAGATTCAAGGCTAAACTGATAGAGTACCCGATCCTTTGTACATAAAAGGGAAAAGCAGAAGTGAGGTCATATATTGTATTTCTTTAGAGGTCTAATTACTCTGAAGTCCATATCTGTTTTGTAATGTAAAGGCAAAAGAGGTTAGATTGAACTTAAAGAGTGAACTCAACATTCTTTTATGTTGAGTCTTCATCGCAAAAGCTGCTGTTCCAAACAAGAATGTAACTCATATTTTTAAAAATATAAAAGCCCCTCCCCCCAAAAAAACCTTTTAGAAGCATCCTTATGATAATTTTGCAAAACAAATTTACCAAGTTCAAGAACACCCTATGACAATCATATCAAATGTCAAAATAAGATCATTAAGGATAGTCAAAATAGGGGATCCCTGGATGGCTCAGGGGTTTGGCGCCTGCCTTCGGCCCAGGGCGTCATTGTGGGGTCCCAGAATCAAGTCCCACATCGGGCTCCCTGCATGCAGCCTGCTTCTCCCTCTGCCTGTGTCTCTGCTTCTCTCTGTCATGAATAAATAAATAAAATCTAAAAAAAAAAAAAAAGATAGTCAAAATATCTTTTGGGCCACTAAATAAATACACTATATTAAAAGAAACATACACATTCTGGACCTCCAAACTAAGGTCAATAAACCTAAAAATTATTTTAGCAACCAAATTTTGCTCTATAAAGTACCTTTAACAGAAAACAACTAAAAAGCCAAAATATATCTCCATCTCTGGCTTATTCCTACTTTTCTAAGCTCGAATTATTCAATGTCACCTGCCTGTCCCTAAATACACAGAGAAGAGATCTCTATCGGTGTACATCAAAAATTAAAAATTTTAAGCTGTTTTGTGGAAAATGGACATTATCTTACCATTTTTCCCAGACAAATCTCTAGGTTTTAAGTTGTGTTTACCTTTAATTTTTAAAAATCCTAACAGTCATGAAGTCCTACCTAGTCTTCTATTATCTATTCATTTTCAAATTATCATTTCGTTCAATATTTACAAAGGGCATCCACTACTACTACTATATCATAGTCATTGTACTCAATCCAGCTCATAATCCTAATGATCTCCTGTACTAGTTACTTCTCAAGTCATAATCCATATTTATTAATGTCCTGTCCATAGGAAAGTCATCCCTTTGCTTCCATCTGAGGATCCTGGCCTAGGGGCACCACCTGGTGGTCAGCAATAGGAACTACTCCTCCTACCACCTCATTTCTTCCCCACTGGGAGACAGTACTCCTGAGCTTTCAGGTTTTGCTCACAGCTCAACTAATTCAATCTTAGAGATCTCCCTTTCAGGAACTCCTGGGTGGCTTAGTCAGCTAGGCGACCCAATCTTGATCTCAGGTCTTTTTTTTTTTTTTTTTCATTTATTCATGAGAGAGAGAGACAGAGAGACAGAGGGGCAGAGACATAGGCAGAGGGAGAAGCAGGCTCCATGCAGAGAGCTTGATGTGGGACTCCATCCCGGGACTCCACGGTCACGCCCCCCGCCAAAGGCAGGCGCTAAAACGCTGAGCCACCCAGGGATCCCCTCAACTCAGGTCTTGATCTCAGGGTTGTGAGTTCAAGCCTCACACTGGTTGTGGAGCCTATTAGAAAAGAAAAAAAAGAAAAGAAAAGAAAAGAAAAGAAAAGAAAAGAAAAGAAAAGAAAAGAAAAGAAAAGAAAAGAAAAGAAAGGAAAAGAAAGGAAAAGAAAAGAAAAGGAAAGAAAGGAAAAGAAAGGAAAAGAAAAGAAAAATGTAAAGCAAAACTCCTTTTTATACGAACTGAGTAGGATGCCATACTGATGTGATTTACCAAGGAGGCAGAGTCCCTTATTTATAAACCCTGGGTAATCCACAAACTCTAAATCTACATATTATTTTAATAATTTTAACAATGAAACTGAGAATGAGAAAGAATGGGTTTTTGAGAGCTAATTCAAAGAAAGACTCCAGAGAGTCTTGGCACTGAGTTGGGGGTGCCTCTGACAGTGCTGGCCTTGGTGAGAAGTCCTTCTGGGCATTCTTGGCCCTGATTCCACCTTATGGAAATAGGGGCACAGGAAAGCAGCCTAAAGCTGCTTGTGCTCCTGACATGCCAGTCTGAAGGCAGAAAAAACAGCTGGGGTTAGTGTGCTACATGGGACCTCCAGTATGGGGAAAGCTGACAGGCAGTACCTTTCCCTTGTCCTCTGCCCATAGCTATCCAATTCTGTTCCGTGGAAAAGCTGTACATAGACCTGGAAACCATGATTCTATCAAGTTGGTACAGCCTTTTCAGTGTGAAATTATCCCAACATTTGGGCTCTTAGCCACCAAACAGATGAGATTACCAGGAAGAGTAGTCCTACCTCTCCCTTCCATTCTGCCTGCCTGCTCCCTTTCCTATTTTCTCTGATTTCCAGATCCAGTCAGGCATTACAAAATAATTCTCCTCTCTGTCCATACTGCAAGTAACCCACAAAACTTCCCTAACTGCAGCCTAATAAAAATACACTTTTTTTTCTAAATTCATCCAAAAGCAGGAAAATGATATAGTAAGCTCTGAAGTGATAGTAACCTTAATAGAGAACTAAGATGACTAACCTCGAACTCTCTCTTCATAAGCTTCAAAGTTTGCACCTACCTTCTATTTCCCTTTTATTAAACTTACTCTTTCTCGAAATGGCAAAAAAAAATCTCATTAATTGTTACTATTTTACAAAATGAGGAGTATTTAAATAGCATTGACTAGTATTGTTTCACTATTTAGCTACCACTGTAATTGTGAAATAGTGTATAATATTTTACCTTGATTTTAGAGGAATGGAATTTTGGGGCCAGTCTGGGAATCTACAAACCATTTCTAACACTGAAATTCAAAAGGACTTTTCCCATAGAAATAAACAATTGACTGTTGCTTTATAAGCTGGTAGATGCTTACACTATCTAACAAAAACTTCTCAGCTGAGCTCTCTGATACCTTAGCTGTTTTTTCCTATTTTATTCCATCTTGAACATAACTATAAAAAAAATACATTTTCAACATGCAAACCACTTTTCAAAACTCCATAAGGAGGGCTCCCTGTTTCCAATCATATCATGAAAATTACTTAGTTTCACACTCATTAATGCTAAGCTAAAGCCCTCTCCCCTAAACAGAAATTTTAAAAATCAGTTATACATAATCATGTACTCTTCCAAACTTCTCCCATTACTTCCTCTAAATGTTTCACTAGTCCTTTTTTTTTTTTTTAAAGATGTTGTTTATTTATTCATGAGAGACACAGAGAGAGACACAGGCAGAGACACAGGCTCCATGCAAGGAGCCCGACGTGGGACTCGATCCCAGGTCTCCAGGATCACAGCCTGGGCTGCAGACGGCGCTAAACCGCTGCGCCACCAGGCTGCCCTTCACTAGTCCTTATACTAGTTAGTCCTAAGGTTCTAGGTAGGAAATAAAGATAACTAATATATGGTCCTAGCCCTCCAGGGACTCAATTATGGTTTTGTTCTGTTGTTGTTTTTTTTCCCTCCAATAAGGAGAAAACTTTATTTTTTATTTATTTATTTATTTATTTTTAAGGAGAAAACTTTAATTAAAAACTTTAAAGCAGGGATCCCTGGGTGGCACAGCGGTTTGGCGCCTGCCTTTGGCCCAGGGCGCAATCCTGGAGACCCTGGATCGAATCCCACGTCAGGCTCCCGGTGCATGAAGCCTGCTTCTCCCTCTGCCTGTGTCTCTGCCTCTCTCTCTCTCTCTCTCTCTCTCTCTCTCTCTCTGTGACTATCATAAATAAATAAAAATTTTTAAAAAATTAAAAAAAAAACTTTAAAGCACACCTCAGGGCACCTGGGTGGCTCAGTCAGTTAAGCATCCAACTCTTGATTTCAACACAGGTCATGATCTCAGGTTCTTCAGATTAAACCCCATGCTGGCTCCACTCTGGGCATGGAGCCTGCTTGGGGTTCTCTCTCTCCCTCTCCTCCTCACCTTCTGTGTTCATGCATGCTCTCTCTGTCATAAATAAACATACACATCTCAGCTACTTTGAAACTTGAAATTTGCAGGTATTGTGTTGTCTTAAGATGGTGAAGATCTATATTTACTGTGCCTCACCCTCCTAAGACATCCTCCAAGTACACATGCTCTATAAAGCCCCTGTCAATAACATGACCCCATACTTGGCTTACCCTCCTCTGACCTTCTACCACCCTTAACTCAGTAACATCTGATTTTATACTGTTCTCTCTATTGAAGCTTTCAACCACAAGGATGGGTTATAAGTATGCTGTAAATACTAATCACCTCAGACCTCCAGGTAGCCAAGCAGAGCCTAGAGAGACTGGATCAATTACCCTGGCTATGAACATGTTATCACTTTTACTCTGCTGTGCTAAACAGATATTTCATTTTTTTATGTGTGCCATGGAAAAGACTGGAAGTAGAAATTTAATTTGTGGCATTTTCAAATTAGAAGTGACAATAAATATTATTTAGTAAACTCATCTGAAAAATGAGGAAGATGAAACCTATGAAATTTAATTTGTTTAAAGTCACATTGATATTTAATAACAGAAACAAGTCATTCTCAGAATTTAAAACTGCAGGCCCCTGACTTCTGGGCTTGATTAACTACATCACACAGCTTCTTAAGTTACCACTTAGGTAAATCTTGCCACCCCCAAAGACTGTAAGGTCTTTGAGAATAAGGCTGTAATACAATTTATATGTAGCTCTCATATCTCTCAAAGTGCTAATCTCCAACTCAGGGCTACTCAAGGATACTTACTGGTGGAATAAAAAGTCTTCAGTATAAAGAAATGTCCCATTTAATGAAAAAGACAACTACAATCTCCATATTTAGAAATTTGTCTGAATAATATAAACATATATGTATATTCACGTATGTACATAAGTAGAACGTAAGAAAGTGAACAAATCCACTTGGGGAGAAAAGGCACCTGAAACTATACCTTAGAAATAGTAAACTGACATGACTATTCTAAAAGCTACATATAGGGCACCTGGGTGGCTCAGTTGGTTGGGCTGCTGCCTTTGGCTCAGGTCATGATCCTAGGGTCTCTGCTCAGCGGGAAGCCTGCTTCTTCTTCTGCCTGCCACTCCCCCTGCCTATGTTCCCTTGCTCAGTCAAATAAATAAAATCTTTAAAAATAAAAAAATAGGGATCCCTGGGTGGCTCAGCGGTTTGGCACCTGCCTTTGGCCCAGGGTGTGATCCTGGAGTTCTGGGATCGAGTCCCACGTCGGGCTCTCTGCATAGAGCTTGCTTCTCCCTCTGCCTATATCTCTGCCTCTCTCCCTCTGTGTCTCTCATGAATAAATAAATAAAATCTTTTAAAAAATAATAAAAATAAAAATAAAAATAAATAAAGCTACATATAAGTATCCAAGTTTGTTAAAAACAAGGCAACTGGCTCAAAATGGAGTCACTTACATACTAAGCCCCATGTTTACCAAGAATCTAATTACAGTTTCGCCTCTCCCAGAAAGATACTCTTAAACCAACAAATCAGGAATTACCTGATCAGTATTAGGTAATCTGCCTCATTACCCCTGAGATGCCCTGTGGGGACAGTAACATAATATCAATCTGTTTTTTTGGTTTGCTTGTTTTGCTTTGCCTAGTACAACTTTCCTGTTTCTGGCCCTTTCTGTCTATAAAAATCTTTCCCTTTGTACAGCTCTTCAGAGCTCCTTAATTTGCTATAACGGATGCTGTCCCATTTATGAATTGTTGAATAAAGCCAGTAAGATCTTTACATTTTACTCAGCTGAATTTTTAACAACGTGAAAAGCATTAACATTTAAACCATACAGGGATCCCTGGGTGGCGCAGCGGTTTGGTGCTTGCCTTTGGCCCAGGGCGTGATCCTGGAGACCCCGGATCGAATCCCACATCGGGCTCCCGGTGCATGGAGCCTGCTTCTCCCTCTGCCTGTGTCTCTGCCTCTCTCTCTCTCTCTCTCTCTCTGTGACTATCATAAGTAAATAAAAATTAAAAAAAAAAATTTAAACCATACAATATAAATTTAATACACATAAATCAAATTCTTACTAGTAACTGTTCCAAGTATTTTTCCTCACCTATCTGGCATTTATAGACAAGGTTATGACTTAAGGCCTTAGTGTGCACTATCATCCTCTCCTGTTAACAATGCCAAGAAAAACCAATTTCAGTAAAATTTCTTTATAGTAGAGGCTTTTGGAACCTTTCCTTTTGCTCTTCCCTCTGCCTCGCCTACTCTTTCCCCAGTTATTTCTTGGTTTCTTCCCATCCTTCAGATCTTTGCCCACATATCAAGGCAAATGACCAATGTACTTAAAATTTCCTGTCCTAGAATTCATCTCCTTTCACAACTGTCATATTGTATAAGGATTTCTCACACTATACAAAATACAGCATTCATATGAAAATTTCTGTAAGGTGAAATGGCATAAAGCAAAGAAATAATTACCACTAACTTATATGAAAAAAACTTTTTGATCATCTCCAGACTCAAAAAGTGACCTCTCTTAGGCTTTTCTGATACACTAGGACACATCTTGGTAACAGATGCACAAAATAAATTGAGATAAACCACAGATGCTCACAGGCAGAATTCAAAGTTATGACAGCTTGAACTGTAGTTACCAGGAAAGGAGCTTGTGAGTAGTACTTTTACTGCTAGGGCTGTGCCCTCTGTAACTGCTCGCTACAAAACAAACACCGAATGCCATTGTCACTTTTCCCCGTTTTTTGTAAAAGCAAAAGTCCTCTTCAGATTTTTTTCAGATAGCCAAAACAAACACTAACATAGGTATTTCATAAAAGCAAAAGCTTAATGTGAATTTCTGAAAAGTAGGAGATAACTATTTTATTTACTATTTTACTTACCTTTTTTGTTTTGTTTTATTCACTCATTTATTCACAGTGTCTTTTTTTTTTTTTAAGATTTTATTTATTTATTTATGAGAGACAGAGAAAGAGAGGCAGATACATAGGCAGAGGGAGAAGCAGGCTCCCTGTGGGGAGCCCAGTGTGAGACTCGATCCCAGGACCCTAGGATCACGACCTGAGCCAAAGGCAGATGCCCAACCACTGAGCTGACCAGGGACCCCAGCTTATTCTCAGCACCTAAAACCGGAACGGACAAAGTATGGGCCATAGCCCAGATACTGTCTACCACAGCCAAATCCAGGTATGCATTTACATATTATGGGTGGCTGCTTTCATGCTACAATGCAGAGCTGAATAGTTGTGAGAGAGAGACCAGAAGGTCAAAAATACTTACTATCACTACTTACAGAAAGTTTGTAGAGCACTGATCAAAAAACAATGTTAGGTCAAATACTCAAACATTTACTGAGCGAATGCATGAAAAACAAACAGTAGCAAAATATATTTCTGATCCCACAGTGTTTTAATAATAGATATAAGAGTACATAAACTAAGACATCACCATGGAAGCTTTTGGTGCACTCACCTAGGTTTGCACTTTCATCTGTACAACTTTTCATAGATTCAAAGAACAATGTTGGCAAGAGCACTAAAATTCAGAGTTAAGTAACAGGCTTGTTTAAAATCACTCAGCTAATATATACAATGGAATATTACTCAGCCATTAGAAATGACAAATATCCACCATTTGCTTCAACGTGGGTAGAACTAGAGGGTATTATGCTGAGTGAAGTAAGTCAATCGGAGAAGGACAAACATTATATGGTCTCATTCATTCGGGGAATATAAAAAATAGTGAGGGGGATTATAGGGGAAAGGAGAGAAAATGAGTGGGAAATATCAGAGAGGGTGACAAAACATGGGAGACTCCTAACTCTGGGAAACGAACAAGGGGTAGTGGAATGGGAGGTAGGTCGGGGGATGGGGTGACTGGGTGGCAGGCACTGAGGGGGGCACTTGATGGGATGAGCACTGGATGTTATGCTATATGTTGGCAAATGGAACTCCAATTTAAAAATATAAATAAATAAATAAACCTAATTCCGCCGTCCCCTCCCCCCAAATAAAATAAAATCACTCAGCTAGTATATGACAAATTCAGGACAGAAGCTTTTTCCTTTTTAAACTGTTTTCCATTATAATCAGCAAACTTTAATGTGATAATTATTTTCCACTCTTCAATTTAAGGATGAAGTATAAAATCTGACTGAATAATCTTACAAGTATTCTGAGGGTTTCAAAGTTTGACTCACCATGAAACAATGATTATATGTAAAACCTGATGGAAGCAAACTAAAAATCTATTCTGAATCTGAAGGCTACCTTTCTCCCCTAATTCTGTTCATTTCTTCCCTTGATGTTATCACTTTATTTTTAAACATTAATAGTATCCTAATATGGAGGCACATTTATATACTACATTGAAATTTCAAAGCATTTACTTAAATAATCTAAATTTATACCATAAAATGTATACTTGACTTCAGGACCACTATGAATCTTACCATTGTTCAAAACACGGCCTATCTCTAGCATACAGTCATTAAAACACACACTCAATAGCCATCTTAAGTTATTATTCTTTCATTGGGTCTTCTTCTATTGTAGTAACTTAATAGTTTTTCTAAGATGTTTTATGTTCTTGCATAAGATTTACATCAAGGCTCATTATTCCTTTCTTCACAGAGAACTCCTCTCTTGCTAATCAACTCTCCTTTCCTTCTAGGGAAATCCTATTCCAGACCTTCAAACTGATCATTGTTATTCTCTTGCTTTGATTTCACTGTTCTATTTAAGGGTGCTAAGACCCTGGTTTCAGCCATCATCATTTCTCGCCTAAATTCTACAACAGACTCCTAACCATTCTCCTTTCACCTTAGACTCCCTGCAGTCTACTCACATGGCAGGCAGAGTGATTCTTTAAAAAAGAAGTCAGATAGGGGCGCCTGGGTGGCTCAGGTGGTTAAGTGTCTGCCTTCGGTTCAGGTCATGATCTCAGGGTCTAAACTACTGTTCTCTTTCACTTGGACTGCTATAATAGCCTGCTGGCTCATCTATCTACGTTCAATCTAAACCTACTCCAACCCACTCTCCATGCTATAAACGTAATGATAGTCTGTA
Source organism: Vulpes lagopus (assembly GCF_018345385.1). NCBI lineage: Eukaryota > Metazoa > Chordata > Mammalia > Carnivora > Canidae > Vulpes > Vulpes lagopus. The sequence goes on from NC_054830.1 coordinate 52,880,405, forward strand.
ATCACAAAGTTGACATTGCACTCCACTCCCCCCAGCCTTGCTTAAAATTTTTTGATGCTACGATCATTCTTAGGTGAAGAAAAACTGCTTTAACATTGTCTGCAGACCTCTATATGAACTGCACCTATCTCTCCAGTCTTAACCAGTATGCACCTGAATGCATGCACACTTGCCAAGTATATACACCTGCCATTCTATCCTTCGTACTCAGCAAACCTCCCCCTTCTTAGGACCTTTGTACTTGCAACTCGACTACCTCATTCAGATAAACCTGTTTATCCTTTCAATCTCTTTCACTTCCTCAGCAGTCATACCCTGACTTCCTTAACTAGGTCAAATGTCCCTATGATATCAGCTCCAGTAGCATTTGCCACAGTTGAAAATTTTATGTTTTATGTGTCCCCATCTGATTATAAACTCCATGAGAGCAAGAATCACATCACATCATATCACATAATATCTGCAGTGCCTAGCATGTATCAGGTAATATATATTTGCTGAATGAATGACTAAAAGCATAAGCCGTAATATGGAAATATGAAAACTTTACAGGAAGAATAAAAAGTGCAGGAAACAAGTGCTAAATTCTGTATGAGGCAGTAATGACATAAGGTAAAGAAGTCCACACGGGCTAAATTGCGGAAAGCCTTGCATGACATTTTAACGAACTTTCTTTACTCCTCACATAACAGTGGACCCAGTGAAGGGTTTTTTAGCAGTGGAAATGGCATCATTTGCTTTGTGCTTTAGATAGCTCTCACAAGCTACATGCAGTGTGGACAAAGGATCTGAAAGGGCAAGGAGATGGATGGAGGCCCAAACTAGGGCACAAATTTGGGGACTGTATGATTGAGGGGTGAAAGAGATCAGAATAACTCTTTAAGGTTGCCAACATGGGTGACTGGTGGCTTCAGAAAGTCATATCTAGTAACTATCAAACTCATGGGCTGACTGCACTAAAATCATGTGGGGCCTTGATTAAAAGTTTTCTTCTAACTTAGAAATCCTGGGAGTGGCACATAAAAATTGTATTTAGAACTAGTGTCCTAAATGATATCTTCTATAGTCACACAAATTTGGAAACAACAAAGAAAACACACTAGAAGAATGAAAAGTTTATGAGAGATAATGATTAATTTAAATTTGGAAATGACGAGTTTGAATTACCAATGCAGATAACCAACAGGCAGTGAGAGAACTAATTCTGAACATCACAGGACTGGTCCAGTTGGAGACCAATATTTGTTAGAGGCTGTATGACAGCATTTAAGTATGCTTAAAAGTATGACAGCATTTAAGTTCACAGAAGTGAAAAGAGTGGTATGGCTATGGTTAAAACTCCAAAGGACACAACACTTAAGATACAGGAAGAGGGGGGATCCCTGGGTGGCTCAGCGGTTTGGCTCCTGCCTTTGGCCCAGGGCGCGATCCTGGAGTCCCGGGATCGAGTCCTGCGTCGGGCTCCTGGCATGGGGCTTGCTTCTCCCTCTGCCTGTGTCTTGACTTTCTATCACAAATAAATAAATAAATCTTAAAAAAAAAAAAAAGATACAGGGAAGAGGATTTGTTCATTATTCAAAAAAATACCCTGAAATGCTATTTCTGCATGAGATATGTGTATACAAAATGTTGTCCTACTAGATGTTGGGAGGGATATCAAAGCTAGACATGGCACCTCTTACAAGGCCTGTAGACAGTTGTAGGCCTTCTCTCAACACATCAGCCAAAATGTCACAGGCCTTATCATTCAAGTCCATAATATACGCTCAAAGAGTGTACATTTACTAAGGAAACACTAAGTAGTTTTATTCCCCAGAGTTTTGTTGTTGTTTTTTTTAAGATTTTATTTATTTATTCATAGAGACACACAGAGAGAGAGAGAGAGAGAGAGAGAGAGAGAGAGAGAGGGGCAGAGACACAAGCAGAGGGAGAAGCAGGCTCCATGCAGGGAACCCGACGTGGGACTTGATCCTGGTCTCCAGGATCACACCTCAGGCTGCAGGTGGCGCTAAACCGCTGCGCCACAGGGGCTGCCCCCCCCCCCCCCCCCCCCCCGCCCCAGTCTTTAACTTAGAGGAGATCCTTACTCCCCATTACCCATACTAACATCCTAAGCCCTTCCTTCAAAGCTTTCCCAGATTCCATCGGACATAATTACTCTTTCCCTAAACACATGTTTTTATATTGCTTGTGGCATATAACACATTCTACCTTGTATTATATTGTGGAAGCAGTAGAGTGTTACAGAAAGAAAACTAGCCTACAGAAATCAAAAGTTAAATTCCTTACTTGCAAGTTGTGTGATCCTGAAATCACTTATGCTTCCTAGTTTGTGAATTAATGACAATAAGGACCTTCATTACCATTTCATAGAATTACTAAGAAGACCAAGTGAAAAAAAAAAAAAGAAGACCAAGTGAGATCATTTATGTTAAAGCGCTTTATTAAAATTCATAAAATATTGGGACACCTGGATGGCTCAGTTAAGTGTCTGCCTTCTGCTCAGGTCATGATCCCAGGGTCCTAGGATCAAGCTGGGCAGTGCTGAGCAGGGAGCCTGCTTCTCCCTCTGCACCTCTCCCCTGGAGGAGTGTTTCTCTCTCTCTCTCTCTCTCTCTCTCTCTCACACACACACATACACACACACACACATAAATAAATAAAATCTTTTTTAAAAAATTCATAAATTACTTTCTCTTCTATCTGTACATATTCTCTTTCCTGCAAGTTCTAAAAATCGTAAGAGATTGGGAACAAGTACTATGTACCTATTGTCCACCACAGCATTTATATTAGAATATCTTGCATATAACAGACACTCAGAAGTTTAGTCAAATATGCTGAATAGATGATGTGAGACAAAAACGAGACAAGTGTATATTCTGATTCCAAAAAGGACCTGAGGCAGCCGACATGCATGTTTCTTTGACCACTCTATTAACTATCCGGCCAATAAATTCTATTTTCCTTGCTCATTCCCCTTTCTGAAATAACCCTTTGTTCTACCCTCACATACTCACATATCTAAATCCTTTTTCTCCTATAAGACCCAAATCAAAGACCCAGCTCCCCCTCCTACTCTAAGCTTTCTATTCACTTCAAACCAAAAGTATCTTCCATCTTCTCAACTTGTCTGTACACTTATCATTCAGATACTGTTTTATTTATTTATTTTTTAAGATTTTATTTATTTATTCACGAGAGACATAGGGAGAGAGGCAGAGACATAGGCAGAGGGAGAAGCAGGCTCCATGCACCGGGAGCCGGACGTGGGATTCGATCCCGGGTCTCCAGGATCGCGCCCCGGGCCAAAGGCAGGCGCCAAACCGCTGCACCACCCAGGGATCCCGTATTAAACAATTTTTAAAAATGTTCTCCCTTGGCTCTCAATGAAATTGAAAAAAAATTTATTTATTTCAGAGTTGAAGAGAGAAAATACAAGCTGGGGGTGGGGGAATGGAACAGGAACGAAAGAGGGAGAGGAATAAGCAGACTCCACACTGAGCAGGGAGCTGGACTCAGGGCTCAATCCCAGGACCCTGGAGTCACAACCTGAGCTTAAGGCAGACATTTAACATACTGAGCCACCCAGGCACCCCTCTATGAAGGTTTTTCAAAACAATATAAATGTATACATATGCTTTACTTACAATTTTTTTTAAAGATAGAAGTCTGTAATCCCAGAATCACTAGTAAAAAAATTTCTTAGGGATGCCAGGGTGGTCCAATGAGATAAGCATCTGACTCTTGGTTTTGGCTCAGCATGGAGTCTGCTTAAGACTCTCTCCAGCATGCATGCACATGCTTGCTCTCTCTAAAATAAATAAATAAATCTTAAAAAAAAATGTCTTAGTGCTGTCTGGTACAGATTAATGTGAATTATATAGTTGCACTGTTAGTTTCTATTGTCAACATTTTTGTCCTTTAACAATGACCAAATATCTTTTTTATTACAAAGACAACTATTATGCACATAAATATATATTACTTTTTCTCATTTGTACCTTTAATTTTAATGATCTGAATCATTATTCTATCTGATTCTGTGGATATGGCAACCAGACAAGCTTAACTTCTTGAAGTGATTTCCTGTCTATTACTTGTTTGCTTGTTTTTATGTCCCACTCAGATAGGAGAGGTTTAAAGGTACTAGATTCAATATTTGGATTTCCAGACTAAATAAATATCCAGTAAAATAAACTTACCTCTGCCAGAAGCAGACACAGAATGAAAGAGATTAACTAATCATCAAAACTTTATGGAATACATAAATGTAAAGCCAAAAGGCAGCAGGATGGTAACTTATAGGGCAGACTTGGCCAACAAATGTGTTCTGTTTGGCTTCCATAATATCTAAAATCAAGAGATTACTAAGCTAGCTTTCAAGTTTCTCTTGAAAAATAAGAAGGCCTGGCAAGACTAGGCTCATAGTCCTAAATCACAATAAGCAACTACAAAGAGACTGCCCCTTTAGACAGGACCTGTACTCTTCAGTTTGTCCAAATCACATAACATGAGTTCACTCACTGTCACTACCTGCCTGGCTACACGTACCCAAGTTTTCAAACCCTACCAGAACTATTTCTCCTATTTGCCTCAACTAACCTTAATTAAGACATGGAAATGAAAGTTATATGAAGAGAGTTTCCCCTATATTCGTTAAGCCTAGTTGTCCCATCCAACCTAAAAAACCTGTTTATTAAGAGTAAATTAGGGGCACCTGGGTGGCTCAGTAGGCTAAGTGTCTGCCTTTGGCTCAGGTCATGATCTCAAGGTCCTGGGATTGAGCCCCACATCTGGCTTCCTACTCAGCAGGCAATCTGCTTCTCTCTCCCTCACCCTCTGCCCCTCCCCCTGCTCATGCTCTCTCTCAAATAAATAAAATCTTAATAAAAAAAAAAGTAAATAATAGGGGCACCTGGGTGGCTTAGTCAGTTGAGTGTCCAACTCTTGGTTTCAGCTCACATCCTGATCTCAGGGTCACAAGATCAAGCCCCACGTTGAGCGCAGAGTCTGCTTACCTCTCTCCCTTTCCATCTGCCTCCTCCCGCCATTCATGCACTCAATTCTCTCTCTCAAAAAAGAAAACAAATCTTTAAAAAAAAATAAAAAGAGGGATGCCTGGCTGGCTCAGTGGTTGAGTGTCTGCCTTCGGCTCAGGGCATGGTTCCAGAGTCCTAGGATCAAGTCCCACATCAGACTCCTCAAGGGGAGTCTCCTTCTCCCTCTACCTATGTCTCTGCCTCTCTCATGAATAAATAAATAAAATCTTTAAAAATAAAGAAAGAGTAAATCATAAGAATGTATATGCTCTACTACAGAATGCAAAATGTATATTAAATGCCAATGACATGGTACAGTATATGAAAATTATAATAAATTTAGTATATTCCATGCTAAGCACAGAAAAACCCAGATTCTAGAATTTTCTTGCTTTCATTAATGTAAGAAAGTCAAGGGACGCCTGGGTGGCTCAGCAGTTGAGCTCCTCCCTTCGGCCCAGAGCGTAATCCTGGAGTCTGGGGATTGAGTCCCACATTGGGCTCTCTGCATGGAGTCTGCTTCTCCCTCTTCCTGTGTTTCTGCCTCTTTCTCTGTGTCTCTCATGAATAAATAAATAAAATCTTTTAAAAAATTATTTTTAAAAAGTCAATTCGTGCGCAAAACCAAAATAAGAACAAAGCATCTCTGCTCCTCTGCCATAGAACTAAGCCTTTTTTTTTAACACATAAAAAACACATGAAGGTTTTAAAAAGGGTAAAATAAAATAAAGCAATATGTTAGGAAGCAAATAAGAATATAAGCATCCACTCATTAGCTAGAATGAATATTATTCATCTCATTTAATGAAAAACAAAACAAAACAAAATAAAACTAATTTTTTTACCACAACTTTGAGGTACTTGCTGAAATACCTCTTTTCAGTTACCAAATAGAATTGTGGAGAGTTCTAGCTAAAAAGAACAGTAAGTTAGCAGAAAAAGGAAATCTAGCAGACCTACCCGCTCTGCAGTTGCCTCATCCCCTGGTAGACATGCAGCAGCAGCAGCACAAGCTATTTCCATCATAGCAGAGCTGGTTGGAGCATCAGTTGTGGATGAAGACCTGGGTCGGCCCGACTGCATAACAGTTGCCATCTCCTGGCCAGATTTCCTGTTGATTTGGGGACTTCCCTTTGGGGCCTCTGGTTTGCCCCGCCTACTATGTAAGCTCGTCCCTCTCTTCATCTTGGGTGGTACTCGGATCTGCTGCAGGACACGATTCAGAGCTGTGGGGTGGGTGGGGACACCATCAATCTCAGCACATGCGTTCTGGCTTTCCAGATCCATTTCAGGTTCTGGATCTGCCTGAATTTGTTGCACATCGTGTGGAGACACTGATGACCTCCTGCGCTGGTGCTGGAAGAGATGCTTCAAGCCTTGGCCAATCACATTAATGTTCTCCAAAGCATTGTGGGTCATTTTAGACAACTTTTGTTCTGATTCTGTCTGCTTTCTGGCCTCTGCATCTTGGGATTTGCCTCCAGGATCAGGGTCCTCATATAACTGTTCACTGCCCGAAGGCTCCATTAGTAGACTTAATACGCTTATTTGCAAACTCAAAAACTTTTAAACACACCAAGACTGTCAAATTAGGTAGGCATTTGCTTCAACAGTAACTACACATGCAGCTGTGAGACGGAGGCTTCATGCCTATCTAATGTTAAAAAAAAAAAAAAGGAAAGAAAAGAAAAGAAAAGAGCCTCTTATTATACATTCATGCAAAATCTCCAGTGTTAAAGAAAGCATGCCACGAGCCAAACAAATAGGCACTATCATTATGCAATCTTTAATCAGAAGATTAAAAGACAGTTTTCTAGATAGTGGGTAATGATTATTTTCTAGAATAGGAGAAAAAGCTCAGAAAACAAGTACACAGCAAATGAAGACAGCAACATTAAAAAAAATCCCTACAAATTTCATTATATGAAGAATTGGATATTAGAGGAGTCATCTTGGAATGGAAACCATAACATTGACAGAACAGCCATAACTCAGAAAATCAGGAGGGAACAGACCATTCAATATGCATAGTATAATTGGGCAATTTAATTCCTCTCAACTCATAACCACAGTTAATTGTCCATACGCTGAAACTCAGCAAAGTAAATTCAAAGAATAAAAGTGAGAAGTGGATATCCCAATCTAACTGTATGTAGCTTTTAATGAAAAGAGGAATTTCTTGTTACCATTCATATTCACCAGGTTCACTGGTAAATAGAGGTGATACATTTGCTCTACTGAGAAGAAAATGGTAATAGAAATCTTGTAAGCTGAATTCTCTGAAGCACAAATGACCGTCTGGCACCATATGAGCAAATGATACAGACAGAATCTATCTTCAGAGAGACGAGAGCTTTGCTCAGTACCAGCTATCAAGAAGAGAGATTCAGAGTCGCTCCAGAAGTGGGGAACACGAAGCAAGATAGTTTACATCTCAAATGGACAAGTGTTGGACAGCTGGAGTCAGTCTCCACCCCCACCCTACCCTGCAAAAAAAGAAGAGATTCAAAGAAATCCCTTTCTCTGAATAGTGTCATCTCTGACAGAAGCTCCCACATACCCACATAAATTCAAAAGCAAAGAAGGAACACAGTAACTGGGTATGATGAGAAAGTAAAGAAAAAGAAAGGATAAAATGCAACCATACACCAATATTAAATGAAGGAAATTAAAAGGAAGCTGAAACTAAGAGATATAAAGTCAGCACAACTGCCATGGTTATGGAAATCACATGCAAAAAAACAAGAGCGGAAGATGGTAGGGATGAGATTTTTCTTAATGGAAAGAAATAGGTAGTATTTTTGTATTGAGTTTTTGCAAATATATAAATTTGTATTAATGCACAGAACCTGCTAGAGGGGACAAAATATGGTGTAGGGGGTTATTTCCTTATTTTCCCTCAACATTTGTTCAGTGAGCTTTAAAACTCCCTATACTCTACCAAGTACTTTGTTTCAACAGCCTAAGTCACTACCAAAGAGGCCCTCTGGTAGTCATGTTCTGGGGATATGGAGATTTCCTGCTACCAAGCAGCAATCTAAAAGGCATAAATTAGCTGGATATGAGTTCACTGTGAATTCCCAGCTGCTGGAGTTCAGAGGGATGGGCATGCAAACCTGCTAGAGTCTTCTTCATTGTAACTACTCTCAGAAGACCTTCTTACCATGCATATGGTACTGTCATTGTGGCTCTGCTGTCCATATTTTTTCATGGCTATTTCCCCACCCTCTGACCTCTTCATGATTCAGGAGCATAAACATCGTCAAAGACAAAGACATTTATCTCTCACCAGTACCTTCCTACTTTCTACATACCACAAAATCCTTTGCTCCAAAACTAGGCAAATGAGTAGCAGTCATGACAATGGGAAATTTCAAGGCCTTTCACTCAAATTCTTTGTGGCCACGCTAAAATCCTGCCATACCACTGGGGCTTCTTACCCTTGTCCTGATTGTGCACTGCTTTTGTTCTTTCTTCTTCCCATTAAGGGAGCCAAGAAAGAATCCCTTAATCCTTGTTAGGTTAATGACTGTCTTGGCCTTTACTGAGTTTTCTGGGGCTCCTTGAGGGTACTATGTTGCCAATAGTACATGTATTTAATTATACTCACCTTCCCTCATGAATTTGTAGAGCAGACTAATAGTTTTTGAATTATTTCCACTCTGCAAAGCATTGAGTTCCTCAGAGAATAAGAACTATGTAACCAAGATAATCCAGTAACTAATCTCTTCTTGTACTGGACAATTTAGACCCTAAGAAGATGGAAGGATATGAAAGCAGCAGACTGATAATAAGGAAGCAATTTACTCTTTTTCTTTTTTTGCACTGTATTAGCTAAATAATACAAATGACTTTTTTTGTTTTTGGAAGCAAAAAATATAAAATAAATTCTTCCATGAGAGTTAAAAGATACCATGATCAAAAGAATGGTGTCAAGGTTAGTTGGAAAACCAAATGACCTACTTGTCTTGTATATAAAGATATTATCTGTAAACTTGTTTATTTGGGCAGTGTTATAAACTAATCAAGTGGCCATCCGCTTCTTATTTTTAAAAAAAGGAAAACAGTACATTCTAATAATTAGTAACTTCATTTGAGGTTTCACTAGCATTTGTGCATCATTTTTTATTTTCAAATAACTGGAAATGATTATTACAGACAAAAATGCTAGCATTCCTTTAAAAAAAAAAACTAGAAATAGGGTGTCAAGCCCAAACTTACACAGGCCATCTATACAGTTGCAAAGGTTATATACTAGAACAGTAATGAATTCTGGGATTTCTAAAGGCAAGACATTCCTTAATCATACTAACTATAGCAGAGGCTTACTTAGCATGGAATCCTAAAGAAAACTAAGTTGAGCTTTAAACATCAAGCTGTAAGAATTTTGAAAAACAACCTGCTGCACTACAATGTACTAGTACTTATACTTGCAGCTATCATCTGCTTTATTACTGTGTTATCAATACAATAAATATAGTCAAAATGTTGAAGCTTGCTAATATTTTCTGTATGCCAACAGAAAATCTTTAAGGTTATTTTTCAATATACACCAAAAAAATATTAAGGAAGGTAAAATACTGTGCCAAAGACAGCAATACCAAAGACAGCAATGATATAATAACTAAATATAAAATTGTTGACAGTAAGAATGCAAGCACTAAATGAATTCAGTAATGTTAAAGTTTTTTAGGATTCCCCTATCTTCTTCTATAAGATAGCAAATTCAAATGAGTAACAGCTGCTCAGTTTATAAAACTCTCAAAATAATATATTGAGATACCTGGTTTAACACAAACAAATTCAACCACAAAGTATGCTTTTATAGGAAAGAAAAGTTGACTTCTCTTTTATTCACTCAGTTTCTCTGAAAAGTAAAGTTCTTATAAGTAAACCAGAAAAAGTAGAGAAAGAAAAAAGGGAGCAAAAAGGTACGGGGAAAAAGGGAGACAGGGGAAAGAATACAAAGTAGGGAAAAGAGAAGGAAGAAGTAACTACTTACAGACCAGGCACTGCAGAGAACTTTGTTAAATTCTCAAAAATTTTAATAATTTTCCTACAAAAGTTTCACCAAAGACATATTACACCATTACTTCACATTAAAGAAACAAGCTATTCTGAATATCAGAAGTTTAAAAGTTATGTTTTAAAAGTCTGGCAAATATATAGGAGAGTGCTTGGAAAACCATTCAAATTATATACAAATTCTTTTTCTTTTTTCTTAATTTTGTGGGGAAGGGGGTATAATAGATATGGTGACCAAAGCTTTTTGGTTTGGCTATGAAACAAGTTATTTCACTAACCATAAAGAATTATATACTTGCCTTTATCACTCTTCCTCAAGTACTTCTAAGGTATACAGGAATCCTTTTAGGACAAGCTGAAAAGCAAACATTAACAATTATGAAGAGAAAAACTTAAAGGGGAGAGGTTAATTATTATATTTATACAGAAAAAACTGAGCTTACATATACATAACAAAATGTTAACATTAATAACTCAATGACAGCAGTAATTTTTCCTAGTATTTTCAGTATTTTCTAATTTTGCAAAAATGTAATCAACAAAGAAGATATTTTGGAAAAAAAGAGTGTTAATTTGTTAGTACTTAAGAAAGTATACATGTCGTAAGTAGCAATGAGTATTTTTACACTACAATCCTGAATTAGGAAGGGCAATTAATTCTAATCTTCAAATAACATGAAATACAAAACAAGTACTAAAAAACACAATTTAATGAGCAAATTTTTCAAGTAGTTTGCAATTCTTTGCAATTCTGCATTCAAAACTAACTCTAAAAACTGTATCTACCATGTACAATTGAGGCACAAAAGTTGAAAATTTTGTGGAAAACAATCTTCTGACAGCCATTAGCAGAGAGGCAAGTTAATTAGATAAGTATTTGGGGGTATCTGCTATGTGCCCAGCATTACACAGACCAAATGAAAGCATATTATCCTGCCCTCAAGGAACCCACAATCTGAGACAGAAAGTAAGATTTACATACTTAAAACTTAAGGAAAATATCACAAAACAGTATCATTAAGCTAAAATGTGTGAGAAAACCCGCAATTACCATTAGAAGATCAGTTAAGATTAAATTTGTTCTGGAAAGCTTCATGAAAGAGAAAGAGGCTTTCAATGAGCTTTGAAGGACAAAAATAGGAATAAATAAGCAGGAAGATATGGGCCAAGACTCCCAGCTAGAAGAGCAGTAAACACAGTATGTTTGGGAGCCAGTAAAGAGGCCAGATGACCATACTGACGGATAGGGATTCCTGAGGCAGCCAAAGCATGGGGTGGCTGGTGGGTAAATGTGAGAGAGGACTTCCTATCACATAATCTTTTGTACCTTATGACTATTATTATATATTAAAAAACTAAACATTTTTTTAAATTTATTTATGATAGTCACACAGAGAGAGAGAGAGGCAGAGACATAGGCAGAGGGAGAAGCAGGCTCCATGCACCGGGAGCCTGACGTGGGATTCGATCCCAGGTCTCCAGGATCGCGCCCTGGGCCAAAGGGCAGGCACCAAACCGCTGCGCCACCCAGGGAACCCTAAACATTTTTTAAAAAAGAAGAAAATATATGTTCTCTACGGTAAACATTTTTGAAATAGTATAATTACTACATTAATTAAATAGCAATACCAAAGAAAATACAAAGAAAGAAAATACAAAATTAAAATGCCCAAATGAATGTAAAAAAAAAAAAAGACGCAAAAGAAGATCACAGAACAAGTATAACATATAAAAAGCAAAACGTGGGACGCCTAGGTGGCTCAGCGGTTGAGCATCTGCCTTTGGCTCAGGGCATGATCCCAAGGTCCTAGGATCAAGTCCCACTTCGGGCTTCCTGAATGGAGCCTGCTTCTCCCTCTGCCTGTGTCTCTGCCTCTCTCTCTCCATCCCTCCCTCTCTCCCTCTCTCTCTCTCTCTCTCTCTCACTCTCTGTCATGAATAAATAAATAAAATCTTTTAAAAAATAAAAATAAAAAGCAAAATGGAAGAGGTCAAATGTAAACCCAAATATTTCAGGAATTATACTAATGTAATCAGATCAAAAGACAAAAATAATTACACTAATAAAAAACAAGATTCAATTATTACAGTGTTCACAAGAATCACACCTAAAATACAAAGATAGAAAACAGTTAAAAACGAAAAGTATAGGGGGGATCCCTGGGTGGTTCAGTGGTTGAGCACCTGTCTTCAGTCCAGGGCATGATTCTGGAGTCCCGGGATCGAGTCCCACTACAGACTCCCTGCATGGAGCCTGATTCTCCCTCTGCCTGTCTTTGCCTGCCTCTCTCTCTCTCTCTCTGTCTCTCATGAATAAATAAATAATAAAAATTTTTAATGAAAAGTATAAAAAGGTCATACAGAAAAGGAAAGCCTCTCTAGCCATATTAATAGTACTCAAAGTAGACTCTAATGCAAAAAAGCACTTATAGGTATAGAATTCTTAGGATTCAATGTGTAACTCATCAGTAAGATATAACAGATTAAGTTGTATGCATGTAATAACATAGCCTTCAAATATATAACATGAAAGTTGACAGAATTACAAGTAGTAAAAAATATCCATAATCACAATGGGGAAACTTTTAATACCTCTCTCAGTAGCTGACAGAACAAATGACCCAGAAAGAGGGAAGAAAAATATAAAAATAGAGATCTCTATAGCATAATTAACCAGACCTACACTACCCAATAATTGCAGAACACTCTATCAAGCACTGAGAGAACATTTACCAAAACTGATCACATGCTAAGCCCTAAGGTAAGTCTCACAAGTTATTCTCTGACCACAATGTGGATTTCTAACGTTTAAAAAATGGAAAAAAAAAAAAAACCACTCTCCCCTTCCCCACACAATTCGCATTTTCTCCTGATCCAAGTGTTAGGCAATATAGCAGGGATAGGAGATGGGGCAAAATGGGTGAAGGGGACAGGGAAATACAGGCTTCCAGTTATTGAAGAAGGCATGGAAATAAAAGGCACAGCATAAGGATACAGTCAGTGAAATTTTAACAGAGATATAATGGTAGTTACACTTGTGGTGAACATAGCATAATACCTAAACTTGTCAAATCACTAAGCCGTATACACCTGAAACTAATGTGACACTATATGCCAACTATGCTTAAACAAACACACACACACACACACACACACACACACACACACACACACTTTAAAAATACAGCAGGGGGGATCCCTGCGTGGCTCAGCGGTTGAGCACCTGCCTTTGGCCCAGGGCATGATCCTGGAGTCCCGGAATCGGTCCCACATCGGGCTCCCTGCATGGAGCCTGCTTCTCTCTCTGCCTGTGTCTCTGCCTCTGTGTGTGTGTGTGTGTGTGTGTGTGTGTGTGTGTGTGTCTCATGAATTAAATAAATAAAATCTTAAATAAAAAAAAAAAAAAAAAAAGAAGCTGGACAAGCACCCAAGACCCTGAAGGGAAAGCATTCTGACTAAAGGAAATATTGTCCCAAGAGCATGGAAGAATTCCACTGCAGCTAGGAGGACTTTTTTTTTTTAAGATTTTATTTATTTATTCATGAGAGACAGAGAGAGGCAGAGACACAGGCAGAGGGAGAAGCAGGCTCCCGGAGGGGAGCCTGATGTGGGACTTGATTCCAGGACCCCGGGATAACAATCTGAGCCGAAGGCAGACAGACACTCAGACAGACACTGAGTCACCCAGATGCCCCAGTTAGGAGGATTTAAACCACAAGTTTTGACAAACTGCTTAAGACTGAGGACTATAATCCCAAGAGTGATCCCACCTGAATATAAGGTTTTTCTCCAGAAACCTCAAAAGAATCTCTGATCAGGAAGGATCTGAAACAATGCAGAAAAAGCTCTTCATCCTTGCCCTCATTCACCCCTAATTCAGCTTAGAGAATGGAACAGGCAATGCCAATCAGCCCAGACCTATTTCCCTATCTCCCTCCGGAACAAAAGGCTTTATCTACAAAGAAAAATTCATCAAGGCCTATACCCTGAGAACACTGGCAACTGGAGTTAAAGAAAGAGACCAAGGATATGAATGCTCAATCTTCACTCTCTAAGTTAACAATAACCTTAATGCAGGGTTCTAAGAGCTTTAAAAAACATTGACTAGGGACACCTGGGTGGCTCACTTGGTTAAGTGTCCGACTTGGTTTCAGCTCAGGTCATCAACTCGCTGGTGCAGGGCTCCATGCTCAGCAGAGTCTGTTTCAGATTCTCTCTCTCTCTCTCCCTCCCTCCCTCCCTCCTTCTCTCCCCCAGCCCCACTTGTGTACTCTTTCTTGCTAAAATAAATGAATTTTTAAAAAATCTTTAAGAATTAAAAAAAAAAAACCTAGGCTAAAGTAAGGTTTTAAAAAATTAACCTAGATACTGCAGTTGGGTAAAAAGAAAGGAGAAGCTCTCCCCAAGGAAGGGGCAAGTAAAGTCTTGTGAAGGCCATACCTCAGAGACTGGAGGTTCTAGTATCTGCCTAAATCTGAGGCTTCACGGACCATCACAGAGCTCCCCTCACCCTCCATTACCATGCTAATAAGCTCTAAGAGTAACAGTGAAATATAGCTGTAAGAGACAGACTCTGAGAAATAGCACAAAGATAAAATCCAAAGCCAAGCAAGGAGACAAGGGACACTAGGAAAATGTGAAGTCTCTGGGTTCCCATGGCAAAAACAAGTATCAACTCTGGTAACCACAGCAATAATAAATTTCAAACACAGCCCAACCTCTAAAAATTAACACAAATTCCACCTTAAAGGACTAGTAAAAGGAAATCTGCAGTCTTCTCTAAGCATATAAAATATTTACTTCAGTATTTCCTGTCCTATACAACATGTTCAGCATTAAAAAAAAATTATGAAGTATGCCAAAAACACAGCTTGAAGAAACAAACCAATCATCAGAACTAGACTCAGATATGACAGACAGATTTTGGAAGTATCAGGTAATTTAAAACGTAGTTATTAATATGTTAAATGGACTGTAACAGAAAAGAGAGACAACATGCAAGATTAGGTAGGTAAATTCACAGAGGCATGAAAATAGTAAGAATCAAATGGAAGTTCTAGAAATAAAAACAGAGAAACAAATAACAAAAGCTTATTATAGACTTCAAACAGCTGAAAAAACAATCAATCAACTTGAAGAGAAGCTAACAGATACATCCAAACTGAAATGTAAAAAAGAAACTATAGTAGGAAAATAGGAGAGAACATATGAGAAATGTGAGAACTTATCAAACAATATAACATAATATAAATATACTTAGAATGCCAGAAGAAAGAGATTGGAGAGAAAATTTTAGAATCCCCAAGAACTTACCAAAATTAGTGACAAGACACCAAACTACAGACTTTAGAAGCTCCAAAAACCAAACAAGATAAATATATTCTTCCCCCAAAAAATACATACACCAGGACATATCATATTTAAATTGCTAAAAGGCAACACACAGAGGAATAAAGATAAAGATTACAATAAACGTTCTATCAGAAACTTTGCAAGTAAGAAGACAGTGGAGTGACGACTTGAAAATATTGAAAGGAAAAAAAAAACCGCCCAACAAGTACTCTGTATCAGGTGAAAATATCCTTCATAAGTGAAGAAGAAATAGACTCTCCCAGACAAAAAACAAACAAACAGAGAATTCATTACCAGCAGACCCACCCTATAAGAAATATTAAAGGAAGTTCTTCAGGCAGGAGGAATATGATAAAGGTGACAAGTTTAGATCTATACAAAAAATGAATAAATGAAGACAAAATAAAATCTTTTTTCCCATTTTCAATTTCATACAATTGGTTATAGTAGTGAACAATGTACTGGGTACATATGTAGCATATGTAGTGAAATGAATAATACAGCATTATGCTGGATTATGCTACCCATGCTGGGTACTACAGCATATGTAGTGAAATGTGTAAGATACACTAAGATACATGTACTACAAGTAAAGTGGTATCATTTGAAGGTATATTCAGATTATTTTTAAATGAACACTGTAAACCCAAAGGCAACATTAAAAACCATTTTTTAAAAGATTTATTTATTTGAGTGACAGAAAGAGCACACAAGCAGGGGAAGGGGCAGAGAGAGAAAGAGAATCCTTAAGCAGACTGCCCACTGAGCACAGAGCTCAACATGGGGCTGGGTCCCCTGACCCTTAGATCATGACCTGAGCCAAAATCAAGACACATACACTTAAATGACTGAGGCACCCCTAAAAATCATTTTAAGTATAAGTAAGTCAATAGGGAGGATACAAGAATACTAATAAAAAGCTCAATTCACACTATAAAAGGCAAAAGAAAAAAGAAAGAAATACAACAAAAGGGGGGGGGGCTGGGTGGCTCAGTCAGTTAAGCATCTGCTTTCGCTCAGGTCATGATCTCAGGGTCATGGGATTGAGTCCTGCGCATCAGGCTCCCTACTCGGCAGAAAGTCTGCTTCTCCCTCTCCCTCTGCCCCTCTACTCACTCATGCTCTTTTCTCTTTCTCTCAAATAAATAAATAAATAAAATCTTTAAAAAAATCAAAAGAAATGCAACAAATAGAAAATAGCTCACAAGATGGTGAGTTTTAATCTAGCTATATTAATAATTACTTTAAATGTGAATGGTCTAAAAACACCAGTTAGAAGATAAATTGTTAGACTGGATGAAAAAGCATGGTCAAGCTAAATGCCATCTACAAAAAGGCTACCAAATATAAAGATTTAGATAAGAAAAGATAAAGCAGGGGCACCTGGTGGCTCAGCGGTTGAGTCTCTGCCTTCAGCTCAGGGCATGATCCTGGACTCCAGGGATCGAGTCCCACATCGGGCTCCCCATAGGGAGCCTGCTTCTCCCTCTGCCTATATCTCTGCCTCTCTCTCTCTCTCTCTCTCTCTCTGTGTGTCTCTCATGAATAAATAAATAAAATCTTTAAAAAAAAAGATAAGATAAAGCAATAAAAAAAAATCATACACTCACCAAAAGAAGGTTAGCCAAATCAATTTCAAAGGACTTCAGAATCAGAAAGACTGTCAAGGAGAAGAGGGCCACTACAAAATGATAAAGGGGACAATTCTCCAAGAAGATGGAATAATCACAAATACATATGCACCTAGGGGCACCTGGGTGGCTCAGTCAGTTAAGCATCTGCTTTTGACTCAGGTCATGATCCCAGCGTCCAACAAGTAAGCCCCTCATCAGGCTCCCTGCTCAGGGGAGAGTCTGCTTCTCGCTCTCTCTCTGCCGCTATCCCTGCTCATTCTCTCATACATATGTATGTACATACATACATACATAAAATCTTTAAAAATACATACATACACACCTAAAGTAAGAGCTTTAAAATACACGAGGCAAAAACTCATGGATCTAACAGGAGAAACAGACAATTACAGTTAAAGACTTTCAACTCATTAACTGTTTAAAAAAAAAAAAAGGAGGTAGAAAATCAGGGAGCAGACCTTCATAGTACTACCACCTAACTTAAGTGATATCTGCAGAATGCCTGGCCCAATAACTGCTGAATATACATTCTTTTCAAGCATACTTGGAACATTCACAAACATATACTGTATTCTGGGCCATTAAACAAATCTTAAAAATCATCTTTTTGTAAGATTTTATTTATTTATTTATTTGAAAGAGAGTGAGCAAGAGAGAACACAAACAGGGGGAGGGCAGAGGGAGAGGGAGAAGCAGACTCCCTGCTGAGCAGGGTGCCTGATGCAGGGCTCGATTCCAGGACTCCGGGATCATGACCCCATCCGAAGGCAAATATTTAACCAACTGAGCCACCCAGGCACTCCTAAAAATTGTTTTTTAAAAATGATACAAAATACATTCTCAGACCACAGTGAAATTATATTAAAATCCATAGCAAAAGATCTGGAAAATTCTCCCAACTATTTGGATATTAAACAATATATTTCTAAATAATCCATGGGTAAAGAGGAAGTATAGAAAAAATGTTTTTTCTGTTTTTTAGAGAGCACATGAGGGAGCACATTGGGGAAGGGAAGGGGGAGAGGGAAAGAGAGAATCTTAAGCAGACTCCACACCCAGCACAGAACCCAACATGTGGCTCAATCTCATG
The DNA here is from genome assembly GCF_018345385.1 of Vulpes lagopus. NCBI lineage: Eukaryota > Metazoa > Chordata > Mammalia > Carnivora > Canidae > Vulpes > Vulpes lagopus. The sequence continues at coordinate 52,898,548 of NC_054830.1, forward strand.
ACCCTGAGAAGATGACCTGAGCCAAAATCAAAAGTCAGAGGCTTAACCAACTAAACCACCCAGGCACCCCAGAAAAAAATTGTAGAGTATTTTCAAGTAAGTGAAAATGAAACATCAAAACTTGTAGGATGCAGCTAAAACAGTGCTCAGAAAAATTTATAGTTTTCTAATATCTAATATGTATATATTAAAAAAGACCTAAAATCAATAACCTAAGCATCTACCTTAAGAGACTTAGAAGGCAAATTAAATCTAAATCAAACAGAAGGAAAAAATAAATAAAAATCAGAATAGAAATAGGGGCACCTGGCTGGCTCAGCCAATGGAGCATGCAACTCTTGATCTCAGGGTTGTGAGTTCAAGCCCCATGCTGGGTGCAGAGATTACTTAAAAATAAAATCTTAAAAAAAAAAAAAAGAGCAGAAATCAATGAAATTGAGAATAGGAACAATGAAGAAAACCCACTGAAAGCAAAATCTGGTTGTTTGAAAAGACCAATAAAATTGAGAAACTTCTACTTCTGGCCAGACTAAGAAATAGGAAAGACAAATTACCGCAAATAGGAATGAAAGAGAGGGCATTAACACTGACACAACGGCTATTAAAAGGATAATAAATATAATGAGCCCCTCTATGCTCATAAGTTTGACAGCTTAAATGAAATGAACCAATTCCTTCAAAGTTGACACAAACTACAAAAACTATACAAGGAAAAATAAATACCTGAATAACTGTATCTAAACAATGTGGTATTAACTCCTCAAAAAGGGGAAACTCCATACCAAGATGGTTTTACTGGTTAATTTTACATAATCTCTTGCAGAAAAGAGGGAAATTTCATGTCATGAGGCCAATACTAATACTAAAACAAATACTCAAAACTAATACTAAAACAAGACAAAGACATTACCAAAAGACTACAGATCAATACTCCAAGTTAACATATATGCAAAAACCTCTAACTAAATATTAACCTCAGCAATCCAAAGCCGGCTCAACACTAAAAAAAGCAGTCAATGTAATTCACACTATTAGACTAAATAAGAAAACCATAATTTCATAACAATAGATCAGAAAAATCAACTAAATTCAACATCTATTCATGACACCCTCAACAAACTCAGAAGGGAAATCTCTTAGCCTAATATAGGGTATCAATAAAATCTAAAATCAGGAAAAATAATGTAGGTGGAAATAACATTGCATTCAGGAATGAACACAGAGGAATAGACATGCAGAATGTGGACTACTTGTCATTTAGCATCCACATAGAGTTTATATCCGATGTCTATACATAAACAAAATAGTTAAAAATGTTTGAAACTTACAAATCCTATGTATATAAATTCAGACAATATCCAACATTAGGGTTTGCTTGTTTTTTTAACTTCATTTTCAGGAACCTACAAATCAAATTCAGGATTTGCATTGGTAGTTTTTACCTTAATTCTGCCTTTGTTCTTTTTTTTTTTTTTTTTATTCATGAGAGACATAGAGAGAGAGAGAGGCAGAGACACAGGCAGAGGAGAAGCAGGCTGCATGCATGGAACCTGACGTGGGACCAATCCCAGGACTCCAGAATCACACCCTGGGCCGAAGGCAGGCACGTTTTAAACCGCTGAGCCACCCAGGGATCCCCAACATTCTGCCTTTGTTCTAACACTACTTGCAGTTTTATAATCACCTGCATCCTTTGACCTGCATCCCAAAATCTGGTCTAAGAAAGTAGCTGATAGAGAACTGAATCCTTTAGTTTTCTGATTTAACTCATGAACTAGTAAGAGTACAAGCTCTTAACCTTCAAAATACTTCCTTCTTTGATCTAAAAATTAGATCCCCCCTTTATTCTGAAGATGTATCCTGGTCCCTCCCGAAAAGAAAAATGGAGAGAGAGGAAGATATACATGAGGCTAGTTATTCAGCTTATGTAGAGGGTACTTGTTTTAAAAGCAAACCTGTATTATGAAACACAGTGTATTAAGAATGTTCTAGAATTCCTTCTACATGGGTCAGGCCTTAAGTCCCACTTCGTGTGTGTGTGTATGTTAAAGCTGTACAAATAACAGAGCATGAAAAAGAGAAAAATCATTTTAATAGAAGAAAAAGGAGAAGGAGAATATCCTGAAGAAAAAGTACAGATAACCTGTAATATTTCTCTTTCTTTAGATATTCCCACCAATTCCCAGAAAAGATTACTCCTTACTCCCATGAAGGTGAGGAAAAGACATCCAGCTTTCCTAAGAAGTCTATAGTCCCCACATAGTTTTTGAAGTAAAGATGCATAAATAAATACTATAAAGTACAGATCAGGTATCTATTATACCTGATTAAATAGTGAATAGTTAATAACCAGTAGAGAATAGGTAAATCCTTGCCATTGAAGCTCAAAGAGGGAACATTTGATCACCCAGTCAACCCTCACTAATACAGACTGAAGCACTTTCAGGGTTCTCAGAAAGAGCCCACAGAAATGTCCCCAAAGAGTCTAAGAATACACAGTAGCAAGAGTCCTGAAATATTCGGGAAAATACCCTTAAAATACCCTAGAAAAACATCATGGGACATGTGAGGAAAAGGGGGGAGTGGAGCTCAGTGTCTTCCAAATACTTTGGTGTGAGGGCAGCCAAAAGGGGAAAAAAAGTTCTGTATGTTCATTTCAAACTAATAATAAAATTCTTCTGTATGTTCATTTCAAACTTCTGTATGTTCATTTCAAACTAATAATTCTGTATGATCATTTCAAACTAATAAAATTCTTTAAGTTTCCTCCTGTGGCAATCCTCACTCTCTCCCCAAACATATCCACAAAAACTTAAATATCATATACTTCAAGCTGTTTTTCATTTTTCTTTTTTTTTTTTAAGATTTTATTTATTTATTCATGAGAGACAGAGAGAGAGGCAGAGACATAGGAAGAAGGAGAAGCAGGCTCCATGCAGGGAGCCCAATGCGGGACTTAATCCCAGAACCCTGGGATAATGCCCTAAGCCAAAGACACGCTCAACCAACTGAGCCACCCAGGCGTCCCTCATTTTTTATCATATATACCAACTAATGCTTTGAACGACATCAGCTACATCATACTTAGTTTTACAAGGGACTTTCTTCTGATAACCCAACATAGAAAAATCTATCAAAATAAAATTCCTGATAACTTTGAAAAGCAGAATAAGCAGAATGAACCAAGTGAAGGCAATTCCTATTAAGATCACTGAAAACTAAGTAAAAGCCAAAATAGATTCTACACACCTTCTAGTATAATACATTTATATTTTAAAGTTTATCTTTGAAAAAAATCCTAATTTCAAAAAATAAAAAATAAATTAAAAATTTAAAAAAATTTTTAAATCCTAATTCCAAATTTCTTATATCATTAAGTATTCACAATTTCTCATTTGAAAGAAACAGGAAAATACACTCATGATAATCATGTAACATGTTAATGTTATATTCAAAATGCCCTTGGTATGTCAAATTTTGTTCATCTGCCCCGGAGTCAATCTTAAATCTCTCTAGAGAAATAGAAAAACATAAAGTTTAGAAATAAAACCTAATCATGTTTTTCAGATTTTAAAAATGTCCCAAACTTATGCTTTCTCCTTCACTATAGGTCATTTGAGATGTTTTCAATGGTAACACATACTTTATGCTTTGCTACACTGAAAATTTATTCAACAGTTCTATTCTTGAAGTCATTATTTTTTCTCATGCTTCTATTTTATAAGGGGCAACATTTTTTTCACCACTTCCTAAAGAAATTCGTGATTTAGGAACATCTTTTCCCAACCCAGTCATTCACACTCAAAACAAAATTTTCTGTTGACCTCCTTGTTTTATACAGCACTACTGAACAAATAAATATGTAAAAAATCCAAGAGCTGAGACAGACACAATCAAGTAAGTTCAGCAGACATTTATTTATCAGAGTAGATAACGTCCTCTCCTCAATATATATATAGTTTTACCAAACTTCCTTGTATTAATTCCATAAATAGGGCCAAAAAAAGAGGACCTCACTAAAAGCATATTGACTAAAAAGAACAGGTGGGTACAGTACCTTGGCTTAAGCTGTTTCATCAAAAATGAAAATATAAAATAAGAAACAGTGTCACATTAAAGTGAAAAATAGGATCAAAGTAAGAATGTCCAGTAAATAGCTAATAATTCAGGGATTCCTTTCATAGGTTGTATTTTATTTAAGCCTTCTACTTAGTGCCTGACTTTAAAAAACTGTTACATGCTCACAAAAATGCTTAGAGATCTCTAGCACTTCCAATTCTAAGAAATTATTTCTCCTAATGAAGAATTCTTCAAGAAGAATACAGGGTTATGTAGTGAGTTTCTAAAAAGGGGTCACATGTGTTTATCTACATGTTAGAAAATATTCTCCAGGGCTAATGAACATTCAAAGGAATATTTGTTTTTTTAATTCCTGGACAAAATTGTCTTATTAACAAAGAGACAATTTAGCACAGTGGTTAAGACCCTGGTCTTTGTTTTTTGTTTCTGTTTTTTTTTTTTTAAAGACTGTATTTATTTATTCATGAGAGACAGAGAGAGAGAGAGAGAGAGAGAGAGAGAGAGAGGCAGAGACAATAGGCAGAGGGAGAAGCAGGCTCCCGGCGGAGAGCCCCATGCAGGACTCCATCCCAGGACCCCGGGATCACAACCTGAGCCAAAGGCAAATGTTCAACCACTGAGCCACCCAGGCGCCCCGTGAGCCAGTTACTTAAAGACACTTACTAGCTGTTTATCTTTCAGTAAAGTCTTAGATGGCAAGTCTGTTTCCTAATTGACAAAATGGCAATGAGATCTACTTCCTAGAGTTGTGAGAATTAAATAAAATAAAGCACAGGGCATATTTTTCACAGTTCCTGGAACTAATAACTATTACTAATGGTATTTAGTAATAATAGGAAGAATAACAGAAAAAAATTGAAACACAGAGCTCCCTTTTCCCTCCCATTACCCTCACTCTTTCCCCCCATTACCTTCATTCCTTCTCCAGCATTTCTACCTACCCTCAACCCAACCACAAGAAATTACACAAGTATATTAGAAATAACTAAATATGATAACCAAGAAGTTATAAGCCACTAAGAATTATAAATTTTTGACCCACCACATACCAATTATATTTTCGTAGTTTTTATTCTATTTCACTTCTCACTAATACCTTAAACAAATAAAATTCAACTCAGACAATTCTTTTTTTTTTAATTTTATGTATTTATTCATGAGAGACACACACACAGAGAGAGAGAGAGAGAGAGAGAGAGAGGGAGAGAGGCAGAGACACAGGCAGAGGGAGAAGCAGGCCCCACGCAGGGAGCCCAAAGTGGGACTGGATCCCAGGTCTCCAGGATCACACCCCAGGCTGAAAACAGCGCTAAACTGTTGAGCCACCCAGGCTGCCCTCAATTCTCTTTTTTAATCTAACCCTAGTATTTATATATTCAGTGAATTGTAGAAGTCAGTCTTCAAGAATGTTCAGGCATGAGTGCCTGGGTGGCTCAGTCAGTTAAGAAACTGTCTTTAGCTCAGGTCATGATCCCAGGGTCCTGGGATCAACTCCTAAATTGGGCTCCCTGCTCAGCAGAGAGTCTGCTTCTCCCTCTCCCTCTGCCCTCTTCCTTATGTACTTTCCCTCTCTCAGGTAATAGATAAAATCTTTAAAAACAAACAAACAAAAAAAGAATGTTCAGGCAGGGGTGCCTGGGTGGCTCAGTCAGCTGAGCATCTGACTTTGGCTCAGGTCATGATTTTGGGGTCCTGGGATCAAGCCCCACATGGGGCTCCACATTCAGGGAGGAGTCTGCTTCTCCCTTTTCCTTTCCTCCTCGTGTTCTCTCTCTCTCTCAAATGCATAGATATATCTTAAAAAAAAAATGTTCAGGCAAACAGGAACAATATTTTCAATAGGAAGTGTAGAACATTTCAAATGTTCAAAACATTATTTTAAAATATAATTTCATGGCTTTCAAAAAGTGCACTTCTTATGATGAGCACAGGGTGATGTATGTGTTTAATTACTATATTGTATACCTGAAACTAAACCCAATAATACTGTATATTAACTAACTGGAATTAAAATTAAAACTTTGAAAATATATAAATAAGGGACACCTGGGTGACTCAGTGGTTGAATGTCTGCCTTCAGCCCAGGTCGTGATCCCAGGGTCCTGGGATCTAGTCCCACATTGGGCTCCACAGGGAGCCTGCTTCTCCCTCTGCCTATTGTCTCTGCCTCTCTCTGTCTTAAATAAATAAATAAAATCCTAAAAAATGGGCAGCCTGGGTGGCTCAGCAGTTTAGCGCCACCTTCAGTCCAGGGAGTGATCCTGGAGACCCGGGATCGAGTCCTATGTCAGGCTCCCTGCATGGAGCCTGCTTCTCCCTCTGCCTGTGTCTCTGCCTCTCTGTGTGTGTGTGTCTCTCATGATTAAATAAATAAAATCTTGTAAAAAAAAATTCTAGGTCAACAATATAGGTATTAACAAAGTATGGCCTTTTTTATTCCATTAGGTTTTAGCAACATTATCAAAAAGTACTACATTCTTACCCAGTTTGCTAGGACTCATAAAATCTAGTAAAACAAAGCATAAAAACTAAAAAAAAAAAAAAAAAAAAAAAATCTAACATGAAAAGAACAATGGTAATAAGAACAAAATAATTGACAGACCTCAAACAAATGATTTATGTGCTAATAAGCATTATATTTGAAAGCATGGAAGAAATGGTTACCATGTTCCACAATTCTACCATTCTACTAGTTCCATTACAGCCTGGAAATATAACAAATACAATATAAACTGCACCTATTTAACATCTACACAATTTGATAAGTTAACAAAACATTTATATCCATAAAACCATCACCATAATCAAGATAACAGACATTTCTATCAGCCCCAAAAGTTTGTTCATGCCTGCTGTGTAATCCTTTCATTCCTATCCTTACCTTGTGAAACTAATGATCATCTATTTTGTTTTTACACATTAGTTTGCATTTTCTAAAACTTAAATACAGGGACGCCTGGGTGGCTCAGCATTTGAGTCTCTGCCTTCGGCTCAGGGTGTGATTCTGGAGTCCTGGGATCGAGTCCCACATCAGGCTCTCTGCATGGAGCCTGCTTCTCCCCTGCCTATGTCTCTGTCTTCTCTCTGTGTCTCTCATGAATAAATAAATAAAATCTTTAAAAATAAAGTAAATAAAACTTTAATACAGTATATGTTCTCTTAGTCTGACTTCTTTCACTTAGCCTAATTATTTTGAGATCCATCCATGTTGTTAAGTATCAATAATTCTTTCCTTTTAATTGCTGAGCTATATTCCACTGCATGGACACACCAATATTTTGTTCATCTTATACCTACTCATGGACATGTGGGCTCTTTCCAGTATTTAGCTATTTCCTATAAAGCTACTACCAACATTTGTATATAAGTCTTTACATGGACACACTGCTTTCATTTCTCTTGGATAAATACTTAACTGGATGGGTCATATGGTAAGTTTACATTTAAATTTTGAAGTAACTGCTAAGTTGATTAAGCACCCAGACTCTTGATTTCTGCTTGGGTCATGATCTCAGGTTTGTGGGGTTGAGCCCCATGTCAGGCTCCTCATGGGCTATGGAACCTGCTTAAGATATTTTCTCTCTCTCTCTCTCCTCTCCCTAGGCCCCTTGCCTAACTTCTCCTCCATCCTGCTTACATTCTCTGCCTCAAAAAAAAGTAACTGCCCAGCTGTTTTATTTTACATTCCCACCAGCAGTGTATGAGAATTCTACATTGTATTCTTGCTGACACCTGACCAATCTTTTTAAACATTGTCATTCTAGTATAATAGTATCTTATTATGGATTTTTTTTATTATGGATTTAATTAACATTTCTCTGATGACTTATGACACTGAGCATCTTTGCACATGCTTATTAGGCATCCATTTATCTTCTCTGATGAACTTTCTATTCAAGATTTTTTTGGTCTTTTTTTTAATAAGGTTGTCTTTTTTTTAAGTAGTTTGTTGTTTTGGTTTTTGTTTTTTTCAAGTAGTCTCCATGCTTAGTGTGGAGCTCAACAGAGGGCTTGGATTCACAACCCTGAGATCAAGAGCCAGCTGCTTAACCAACTGAGCCACCCAGGTGCCCCAGGTTGTTTGTCTTACTGAGCTGCAATAATTTTTTATATAGACTGGATACATATCCTCTGTCAAATACATGTTTTGCAAATATTTTTTTGCCAGTCTGAGGTTTGCCTTTTCACTTTTTATTTTTTACTGAGCTGTAATGACATACATTATATTAATTTCAGGTATATAACATAATGATCTAAGTATATATTGCAAAATGATCACCATAATATATCTAGTTAACATCCATCATCTCACAGTTACAAATGCCCTTTCTTCTTAAGTTTCAAAGGTAAAAAGTTTTTTTAACTTTGAGAAAATTACTAAATTGGATGTCCTCAAAGATAACTTTGAGGATTCCCGCCCCCCATGTTTTTTGTGTCTTAAGAAATCCTTGCTTGCCACCCCAAGTTCACTAAGATTTTCTCTAGTATTTCTGTAAGTTTTATGATTTCAGCTCTTACTACCACAGTCCATTTGCAGTTAATTTTTACATATGGTGTAAGGTAAGTGTTGAGATTCTTTGTGCATATGTATTTTTAATTGTCCTAGTACCATTTGTTGAAAAGAGTGAATATCCACAGAATTAAAATGACTCCACTTCCTTTTTTTTTTTTTTTTCTTTTTAGGATTTATTAACTTGACACAGAGAGAGAGAACACAAGCAGGGGGAGCAGCAGGCAGAGGGAGAGGTAGAAGCAGACTCCCCACCGAGCAAGGAGCCCAACTTGGGGCTCAATCCCAGGACTCCAGGACCACAACCTGAGCTGAAGGCAGATGCTTAACCCACTAAGCCCCCAGGCACCCCATCTCTGCTTCCATTCTTTTCAACTTTTTCCCCTAAAACGAGTCCCTGGGTTAGATTTCATGTTCCATCATTATCAACATTCCCTTATCATGCACACAAGTTTCTAGGTCATCTTCTTCCTTCGAACAACCAGTAAAAACCCCAATCTCAGATAATTTACCTCTGCCTATTTCATATCTGAATTCTTATAGGAAAAGTGACAAGAAAAAGTCATACTTCTATGCTGAACAATGACACTGTAATTTCATGCCCACTAACCTCAAATGGGCATTTGATTCTGTAATTCTCTAGCACATTCACTCCCCCATTCTCACTGAGGACTATTTCACACTTCTTATCTCTCTTCAAATCTAACACCCCCTCTCCTATCCTTACTCCCCGAATGGTCTACCTTCCTGTGTCCCCCCCAAAATAAGTATTTGCACATATTCCTACCATATCCACTCATCTAATGGCATCTGATTCCATACAATCAGCAATCTCTACTGCTAGGGAGGATGAAGTGCTGGTATTCCTATCATGATCAACTGCTCTACCTTACATGCCTATTCAAACATATCAACTATAAGCAATACTGTCTTCTCTTTAATCCATTTCTCCCTTGCTTTTGGATTATTCCCATCAGCATACAAACATGCTACAATATTGCCCACTTTAAGAAAATATCCCTTGCTAAAGCCCCATTTTTCTGCAAACTACTCCCCTCCCAAGTCTCCCCAAAAAAACAGTATTCCTATTTGGATTATCTGATGCTGCTCTGGGATATCATGACTAGGAGTCCATAAACTGGATTAGTCTCATCTCAGTCATTAGTTTGCTACATATCCTTAGGCAAGACAATTAGAATGAGTTTCAATTTTCTACAAAATGAAGATACTGGACAAGAATTCATCTCTAAATATCTCTAGAACACTCTGTATACATCAGCACCTGAAACACCTTTAAAGAAAAGGAAAATAGGGGATCCCGGGGTGGCTCAGCAGTTTAGCACCTGCCTTTGGCCCAGGGCATGATCCTGGAGTCCCGGGATCGAGTCCCGTGTCGGGCTCCCAGCGTGGAGCCTGCTTCTCCCTCTGCCTGTGTCTCTGCCCCTCTCTCTCTCTCTATCATGAATAAATAAATAAAATCTTATTTTAAAAAAAGGAAAATAAATTAGTTGTGCAGCTAAATAGCTATGAGAAAGATATTCACTAGCCTAAAGAAGAAACCATGAAAATGTCAACCAAATAATTCAAAGTAGAAACTTCACCATAGGAAAGAATACAAATTATTATTGATCACAGGAAAGGGAAAGAGAACTGATCTCCTGAATTATAATCTGATAGTTCTTAAAAGTAATTTTACTTTTTCCAAGGGAACTAAAAGCATTGACATAGATGAGAATAGCCACCAAAGCAAGTTAACTACAGGAACTTTCCAAAATATCATTAGAGAAATGCAGTTATCCTACCTGTTCTAACAATTTTTTTTTCAAACCAAGGAATAAAAGACCTAACATCTCACCCTCAAACTTATCACCAATTAGAAAAGCCATATATTTTGCTAAGCAGTCAAACCTACAGTTTTCTTAGGCACCCAAAAAGGAACACCAAACTGGAGAAAACAAGAAATCCCAAGGAAAATAAACTGCAAGTACAATTCAAATATTCTAGGTAAACAGAAATGTCCAAACATCAAGAAGTTTTTTTTCAAGTTCCTTATAATCTCTACCCAAAATGTTATTCTTCTCAAAATGAAAAATTAATACCAAAATTAAAGTATAACTTTAGAAAATCATATATTTTAGAGAGTCTTAGCAATTACCAGCCTAAACACTTTCCCCACAAGCCCATGCTTCCCTAGAGCCCAAAGAACTTCAGTGACTTATCTGAGGTTGCACAGCTGTTAGTGTCTACTGCCTCATCAAAAGCCAAGTCTCAAAAGAGGATTTTGGAAAGATGGCAGAAGCACCAGGAACTACCCATCTAGACCACAACTGATGTAATTATTTTGGAACTCCAGAGTCTATTTAAGGCTTGCAAGTCCAGGGGAAGGCTCAGACCATAAATTGCAGTTAATTTTTTTTAAGATTTTATTTATTTTTTCATGAGCGACAGAGACAGAGAGAGAGAGGCAGAGACACAGGCAGAGGAGAGGGAGAGGCAGGCTCCATGCAGGAGCCCCATGCAGGTCTTGATCCCGGGACTCCAGAATCACGCCCTGGGCCGAAGGCAGACGCTCAACTGCTGAGACACCCAGGCATCCCAATTGCAGTTAATTTCAATCAATTTCAACTCTTAGCACAGTAGCAGCTACCTAGCCTCCACCCTCACCTCCAAGCTGTCACAAGGCCCTCCTACCATCTCCAGCTATAGGGACTTCTAGGGTATTTAACAGGCTGGTGTCATTTTCCTTCCTCTTTCATTTTTCTTTTTCCTCTACTGGGAGCCAGACATTAAGGACTAAGACATTCAAAAGCAACTGCAGGGGCGTGTGGGTGGCTCAGTCAGCTAAGCATCTGCCTTCAGCTCAGGCCATGATCTCAGGGTCCTGGGATCAAGCCCTGTCCCTGGGATCAAGCCCTGCATCATTGTCAGGCTCCCTGCTCAGCAGGGAGTCTGCTTCTCCTTCTCCTTCCCTTCACTTGTGCTCTCTTGCTCTATCTGTCAAATAAATAAATAAAATCTTAAAAAAAAAAAAAAAGGCAGCAACTGCATATACAGGAAAAATCAAGGACTATAGGTTCCTAGGGAAAAGCACAGGCTCAGAGAAGACCTTATAGCTTTTTTTTTTTTTTTTTTTTTTTATGATAGTCACAGAGAGAGAGAGAGGCAGAGACACAGGCAGAGGGAGAAGCAGGCTCCATGCACCGGGAGCCCGACGTGGGATTCGATCCCAGGTCTCCAGGATCATGCCCTGGGCCAAAGGCAGGCACTAAACCGCTGCACCACCCAGGGATCCCGAGAAGACCTTAAATTTACACCTAAGGCTGACCCTTGGCACAGAGACAATCTGCTATAATCAAAATAACAAAAAAAACAGCAAACCTTAGGGAAGTGAGAGAACTGGATTTCAAGAATTACCACACTATTTGATTCAAATGTCCAGTTTTATGACATCTGCGTGGCTCAGTCAGTTAAGTGCCCACCTTGGGCTCAGGTCATGATCCCCGGGTCTTGGGATCAAGCCCCATGTCAGGCTCCCTGCTCAGCGGGGAGCCTGCTTCTCCCTCTCCCTCTGCAGGTCCCCCTGCTTGTGCTCTAAGTAAATAAATAGAATCTTAAAAAGAAAAAAAAAAGAAAGAAAAACATCCAGTTTTCAACAAAAAAATCACAAGGCATACCATAGTTAAGTATGGCTTATTCAAAGGAAAAAAATAAACTAAAAGAAATTGTCCCTGAGAAGGACCTAAAGGCAGAGCTATTAGACAAAGATTTAAAAATAACTATCCCGGGGGGGCGGGGGGGGAGTCTGGGTGGCTCAGTTGATTAAGCAATGAAATCTTAATTTCAGTCAGGTCATGATCTCAGAGTATGGGATTGAGCCCCATGTCAGGCTCCAAGCTTATCAGAGAGTCTGCTTGAGGGTTTTCTCTTTCTCCCTCTCCTTTCACCCCTTTCCCCACTCACGCTCTCTACAATGAATAAATCTTTTTAAAAAATTAAAAATATAACTACCCTAAGGATGCCTGAGTGGCTCAGTCGGTTAAGCTGCTGACTCTTGATTTTGGCTCAAGTCATGTCTCCAGGTCCTGGGATCAAGTCCCACATCAGGCTCCATACTCAGCTGACTTGAAATTCTCTCTCCTGCTCCCTCTGCCCCTTCTACTTATGCTCTTCTCTAATATAAATAAATCTTTAAAAAAATAGAACTACTCTACAATCCAGCAATTTCACTACTAGGAATTTACCCAAAGGATACAAAAATACTGATTCAAAGGGATACATGAACCCTGATGTTTATAGCAGCATTATGAACAATAGCCAAATTATGGAAAGAGCCCAAATGTCCATCAACTGAATGGATAAAGATGCAGTATATCATATACAATGGAATATTATTCGGCCATAAAAAAGAATGAAACCTTGGTGCTGCTTGCAATCATGTGGATAGGGCTTGAGAGTGTTATGCTAAGTGAAATAAGTCAGTCAGACAAAGATAAATACCATATGAATTCACTCACATAGAATTTAAGAAACAGATGAACACGGGGTGGGGGGGAGAAGAGAGGCAAACCAGGAAAGACTCTTAACTACAGAGAACTGAGGGCTGCTGGAGGGAAGTGAGTAGGGAGATGGGTTAAATGGATGATGGGTATTAAGGAGGGCACTTGTGATAAGCACTGGGTGTTTTAAGTGATAAATCACTAAATTCTACACCTGAAGCTACTATTACACTATTATGTTAATGAACTGGAATTTATATTTATTTATTTTATTGAAGTTCGATTTGCCAACATATAGCATAACACCCAGTGCTCATCCCATGAAGTGCCCTCCTCAATGCCCACCACCCAGTTACCCCAGCCCCTTGCCTGCCTCCCCTTCCACTACCTTTTGTTTCCCAGAGTTAGGGGTCTCTCATGGTTTGTCACCCTCTCTAATTTTTCCCACTCATTTTCCCTCCTTTGCCCTATAATCCCTTTCACTATTTCTTATATTTCCCATATGAGTGAAACCATATGATGATTGTCCTTCTCCAATTGACTTACTTCACTCAGCTTACTTCACTCAGCAGGATACCCTCCAGTTCCATCCATGTCGAAACAAGCCATGGGTATTTGTCCTAATGTCTAAGAAATATTCCATTGTATATATATACCACATCTTCTTTACCCACTTATCTGTTGAAGGACATCAAGGCTCATCTGTTAAAGGACATCATGTCTCCTTCCACAGTTTGGCTATTGTGGACATTGCTGCTATAAACATTCGGGTGCAGGTGTCCTGGCATTTTACTGCATCTGTATCTTTGTGGTAAATCCCCAGTAGTGCAATTGCTGGGTCGTAGAGATCTATTTTTAACTCTTTGAGGAACCTCCACACTCTTTTCCAGAGTGGCTGTACCAGTTCGCATTCCCACCAACAGTGCAAGAGGGGCCCCCTTTCTCCACATCCTCTCCAACATTTGTTGTTTCCTGTCTTGTTAATTTTCACCATTCTCACTGGTGTGAGGTATTTATCTCATTGTGGTTTTGAATTGCATTTCCCTGGTGGCAAGTGAGGCAGAGCATTTTCTCATGTTCTTGTTGGCCATGTGTATGTCTTCTTTGGTGAAATTTCTGTTCATGTTTTTTGCCCATTTCATAATTGGATTGTTTGTTTCTTGGGTGTTAAGTTTAATAAAAAGCTTCTGGACAGCAAAGGAAACAGTCAACAAAACTAAAAGACAACCTACAGAATGGGAGAAGATATTTGCAAATGATATATTATATAAAGGGCTAGTCTCCAAGATCTATAGAAAACTTATTAAACTGAACTGGAATTTAAATAAAAACTTGAAAAAAAAAAACTTACATAGGTATGTGTATATATAGGGAAAAAAAGAGAGTATAAAGTTTGGTACTAACCACATTTTCAGGAATCTGCTGGGGGTCTTGGAACATATTTCCCAAGGATAAGAGGGAACACTACTATATACAGTCATTATAAAGAAATCTCTTTATAAGTTACATGAAATGATCTCCAATATATCACCCAATTAAACAGGAAAAATTTAGAACATTTTGTATAGCATGTTGTCTTTTGTGTAAAAGGTGAGAAGGGAGAATATATATACAAATTTAGTTTGTACATGTATTAAATGTCTCTGAAAGGGTTTATAAAAACCTGACATCATAGGATTAGAGGGAGGTTATTTTATTGTACACCCTTTGGCACTTGTTAAACAATCTTTCATGATAACACTAAGACATTTTTTGCCTTTTTTCACTTTCATTTTGTGAAGGGTAACATGACACAATTGGGCATGCTCTTGGGGCTAACAGGATATAAGAATATAAGAATCTGTCTTCTATTAAGGTAGACATTTTTTTTTTTTATTAAGGTAGACATTAAAAAAATCTGCAAAAAAGTAAAATCATCCCACTCTACTCATTAAATATTTTTTAGAAAATATAGCTGTGCTATTTATGTTAACATGTGATTTTTTTTAACTTTTTCAATGAATTAAACATCTTTTATATGTTTTAATTGCTAATAAAGTAAATATCACTAGATATAACCCAAATAAAAGCTTTTTGGGGTCCTCAATAATCTGAGTATAAAGGAGGCTTTTCACTAATTTAAAAACCACTGGTCTAACTCATGGACGACAAGGATAGACTGAGAAATCGCCCCAGATTAAAACAGACTAAAAGGAGATATGAAAACTAAATACATGTGTGACTGCACTGGATCCTGGACCAGGGAGGGAAAAAAAAAAAAGGGGGGAGATAACTGGTAAAATTTGAACAGGATCTACAGATTAGGTAACAATTTGTACTGATGATGTCCATTTCTTGATTTTTATAATTGCACAATGATTAATAATTGGGGAATTTGGGTAAAGAACTTGGGAGAATTCTTTGTACTATTTGTTGTTTTTGTTGTTTTTAAAAGATTTTATTTACTTGAGAAAGGGAACACAAGCGGCCAGAGAAGCAGAAGGAGAGAAGCAGGCTCCTCTCTGAGCAGGGAGCCCCAGGTGGGACTCGATCCCAGGACCCTGTGATCATGACCTGAGCCAAAGGCAGACACTTACCGACTGAACCATTCCAGATACCCCTGAATTTAAGCTTTCACTTTGAAATAATTTTAGATTTACAAAAAAAAAGGTGCAAAACTAATACAAAGAGGTTAAGCGTCTGCCTTCAGCTCAGGTCATGTTCCGGGGGTCCTAGGATCAAGCTCCACCTCAGGTTCCCTGCTTAGCAGGGAGCCTGCTTCTCCCCTCTTCCCCACTCGTGATTTCACTGTCTCTTGTGCTAGGAAATAAATAAAATCTTTAAAAATTTTTTGTTAAATTATTTTTATTAAAAAAAGTGATTTTAAAAGATTGCTCAAACTAAGTATTGGAAATGATGTGGAGCAAATGGAGCTCTCCAACACTGCCAGTAAGAATTCAAAATGATGTAACAACTTTGGGAAAAGGCATGGCAGTGTGATAGGCATATATGATTAAGTCAAGGATTCTGGGACTGGGAGATTATCCTGCATTATCCTAGTGCAATATTATCACAAGGGTTCTTATAAGTGAAAGGGGGGAAGCAAGAGAGTCAGAGATGGAACAGAAGCAGAGGTCGGTGGAATGTGACTGCAGCTTTAAAGATAGAAGTTCAGGAACCAAAGGGTATGGGAGGCATCTAGAAGCTGGAAGAGGAAAGGAAATGGGATTCTCCCTCAATTCTCCAGAGGAACACAGCCTTGCTAACATCTCTATTTTAACCTAGTATGACTCACTTCAGACTTCTGACCCCCAGAAGTTAATAAATATGCATTGCTTTAATCCACTAATTTTGTGGTCATTTGTTACAGCAGTAGGAAACTAATACAGCAATTTCTTACAAAATTTAATACCTACCATATGACCCATCTATTCCATTCCTAGTTTTTTACCCATGAAAAAGAAAACATACAAATACACAAAGACTTGTACATAAATGTTTACAGCAGCTTTATTTGTAATAGCCCCAAACTAGAAATATCCCAAAAGTCCATCAAAAGAGAAATGGATAAATAAATCCAGACAGTAGTATACTACTCAATAATAGAAAAGAAAACTATCAATACACACACTAACGTATGAATTTCAAAAGCATTAGGCTGAGTGAAAGAAGCCAAGCAAAAAAGAATACAAACTTTATTATTTCACTTATATAAAATTACTTATATAATATATGCATATATGTATGTATACATATAAAACTAATCTATAGCAGTTGCCAGTGGATGGAATTGAAGGGAAGAATAGATTATAAGGGTTAAAAGGAATAAGAGGAAACTTTTGGGGGTGATGAAAATGTTTATCTCATTATAGTGATGGTTTCAAAAGTGTATACTTGCAGGGCACCCAGGTGGCACAGTCCATTGGGCATTCAACTCTTGGTTTCACCTCAGGTCCTGATCTCCAAGTCATGAGATCAAGCCCCGAGTGGAGCTCTGAGTGGAGTCTGCTAGGGTCTCTCTCTCCCTCTCCCACTACCCCTCACACTGTGCTCACTTGCTCATAAATAAATAAAAATAAATCTTTAAAAAAAATGTATATGTGCATGAAAACTCATTGAACAAATTTTTTTAAAGATTTTATTTATTTATTCATGAGAGACACACAGAGAGAGAGGGAGAGACACAGGCAGAGGGAGAAGCAGGCTCCATGCAGGGAGCCTGACATCGGACTCAATCCTAGATATCTAAGATCACACCCTGGGCTGAAGGCGGCGCTGAACCACTGGGCCACCGAGGCTGCCCAAACAATTTAAATATGTGCAAATATATTCCATGTTAATTTTACTTTATTAAAACTGTAAAACAAATGTAATAAAGTGATAAAGAAACAAACACTAGTTTTGGGGCACCTGGGTGGCTCAGTCAGTCAAGCAACTGACTTTTGATTTTGGCTCAGGTCATGATGTCAGGATTGTGGTGTTAAGGGGGTTCCTAGCCCAACAACAGTCTGTTTGTCCCTCTCCCTCTACTCCTCGCCTCACATACTTTCTCCTCACTTCAAATAAATGATAATAAAATATTTTTTAAAGAAAGAAAGAAGCACTAATTTTGAACACCTACATACCCAACAGTGAGCCAAGAGCTATAAGACAAACAGGAAAAAATGCAAGCAGTACAGAATAGGAGATACAAATCTAGATGTTAGAATAAAACAGTCCTAAATTTGAGTATTAGTTGCAGTAACTATCAACAAAGGGAGTCTTGGCTGTCTAAGCCTGAGTCTCATTTTCTAGAGTAATGGGATAATAATATCTAGTTCATATGGCTATTGTAAGGATTAAAAGAAATAATACAAACCAATTAATAACCAAACTGAAGAAATACTTTGATAATAATACACTTACACTTGGTGACTTCAATCTAGCTCTCCCTATACTAGATAGGTCTTCTAAGCACAACATATCCAAAGAAACGAGAGCTTTAAATGATACACTGGACCAGATGGATTTCACAGATATCTACAGAACTTTACATCCAAACTCAACTGAATACACATTCTTTCTTCTCAAGTGCACATGGAACTTTCTCCAGAATAGACCACATACTGGGTCACAAATCGGGTCTGAACCGATACCAAAAGACCGGGATAGTCCCCTGTATATTCTCAGACCATAATGCCTTGAAATTAGAACTTAATCACAACAAGAAGTTTGGAAGGACCACAAACACGCGGAGGTTAAGGACCATCTTGCTAAAAGATGAAAAGGTCAACCAGGAAATTAAGGAAGAATTGAGAAGATTCATGGAAACTAATGAGAATGAAGATACAACCGTTCAAAATCTTTGGGATACAGCAAAAGCAGTCCTGAGGGGGAAATACATCGCAATACAAGCATCCATTCAAAAACTGGAAAGAACTCAAATTCAAAAGCTCACCTTACACATAAAGGAACTAGAGAAAAAGCAACAAATAGACCCCACCCCCAGCAGAAGAAGACAGTTAATTAAAATTCGAGCAGAACTAAATGATATCGAGACCAAAAGAACTGTGGAACAGATCAACAGAACCAGGAGTTGGTTCTTTGAAAGAATTAATAAGATAGATAAACCATTAGCCAACCTTATTAAAAAGAAGAGAGAGAAGACTCAAATTAATAAAATCATGAATGAGAAAGGAGAGATCACTACCAACACCAAGGAAATACAAACGATTCTAAAAACATATTATGAACAGCTGTACGCCAATAAATTAGGAAATCTAGAAGAAATGGACGCATTCCTGGAAAGCCACAAACTACCAAAACTGGAGCAGGAAGAAATAGAAAACCTGAACAGACCAATAACCAGGGAGGAAATTGAAGCAGTCATCAAAAACCTCCCGAGACACAAGAGTCCAGGGCCAGATGGCTTCCCAGGGGAATTCTATCAAACGTTTAAAGAAGAAATCATACCTATTCTACTAAAGCTGTTTGGAAAGATAGAAAGAGATGGAGTACTTCCAAATTCGTTCTATGAGGCCAGCATCACCTTAATTCCGCAACCAGACAAAGACCCCACCAAAAAGGAGAATTACAGACCAATATCCCTGATGAACATGGATGCAAAAATTCTCAACAAGATACTAGCCAGTAGGATCCAACAACACATTAAGAAAATTATTCACCATGATCAAGTAGGATTTATCTCCGGGACACAAGGCTGGTTCAACACTCGTAAAACCATCAATGTGATTCATCATATCAGCAAGAGAAAAACCAAGAACCATATGATCCTCTCATTAGATGCAGAGAAAGCATTTGACAAAATACAGCATCCATTCCTGATCAAAACCCTTCAGAGTGTTGGGATAGAGGGAACTTTCCTCGACATCTTAAAAGCCATTTATGAAAAGCCCACAGCAAATATCATTCTCAATGGGGAAGCACTGGGAGCCTTTCCCCTAAGATCAGGAACAAGACAGGGATGTCCACTCTCACCACTGCTGTTCAACATAGTTCTGGAAGTCCTCGCCTCAGCAATCAGACAACAAAAAGACATTAAAGGCATTCAAATTGGCAAAGAAGAAGTCAAACTCTCCCTCTTCGCCGATGACATGATACTCTACATAGAAAACCCAAAAGCCTCCACCCCAAGATTGCTAGAACTCATACAGCAATTTGGTAGCGTGGCAGGATACAAAATCAATGCCCAGAAATCAATGGCATTTCTATACACTAACAATGAGACTGAAGAAAGAGAAATTAAGGAGTCAATCCCATTTACAATTGCACCCAAAAGCATAAGATACCTAGGAATAAACCTAACCAAAGAGGTGAAGGATCTATACCCTAAAAACTTCTGAAAGAAATTGAGGAAGACACAAAGAGATGGAAAAATATTCCATGCTCATGGATTGGCAGAATTAATATTGTAAAAATGTCAATGTTACCCAGGGCAATTTACACGTTTAATGCAATTCCTATCAAAATACCATGGACTTTCTTCAGAGAGTTAGAACAAATTATTTTAAGATTTGTGTGGAATCAGAAAAGACCCCAAATAGCCAGGGGAATTTTAAAAAAGAAAACCATAGCTGGGGGCATCACAATGCCAGATTTCAGGTTGTACTACAAAGCTGTGGTCACCAAGACAGTGTGGTACTGGCACAAAAACAGACACATAGATCAATGGAACAGAATAGAGAACCCAGAAGTGGACCCTGAAATGTATGGTCATCTAATATTCGATAAAGGAGGAAAGACTATCCATTGGAAGAAAGACAGTCTCTTCAATAAATGGTGCTGGGAAAATTGGACATCCACATGCAGAAGAATGAAACTGGACCACTCTCTTTCACCATACACAAAGATAAACTCAAAATGGATGAGAGATCTAAATGTGAGACAAGATTCCATCAAAATCATAGAAGAGAACACAGGCAACACCCTTTTTGAACTTGGCCACAGTAACTTCTTGCAAGATACATCTACGAAGGCAAAAGAAACAAAAGCAAAAATGAACTATTGGGACTTCATCAAGATAAGAAGCTTTTGCACAGCAAAGGATACAGTCAATAAAACTAAAAGACAACCTACAGAATGGGAGAAGATATTTGCAAATGACATATCAGATAAAGGGCTAGTTTCCAAAATCTATAAAGAACTTATTAAACTCAACACCCAAGAAACAAACAATCCAATCATGAAATGGGCAAAAGACATGAAGAGAAATCTCACAGAGGAAGACATGGACATGGCCAACATGCACATGAGAAAATGCTCTGCATCACTTGCCATCAGGGAAATACAAATCAAAACCACAATGAGATACCACCTCACACCAGTGAGAATGGGGAAAATTAACAAGGCAGGAAACAACAAATGTTGGAGAGGATGCGGAGAAAAGGGAACCCTCTTACACTGTTGGTGGGAATGTGAACTGGTGCAGCCACTATGGAAAACTGTGTGGAGGTTCCTCAAAGAGTTAAAAATAGACCTGCCCTACGACCCAGCAATTGCACTGTTGGGGATTTACCCCAAAGATTCAGATGCAATGAAACATCGGGACACCTGCACCCCGATGTTTCTATCAGCAATGGCCACAATAGCCAAACTGCGGAAGGAGCCTCGGTGTCCATCGAAAGATGAATGGATAAAGAAGATGTGGTTTATGTATACAATGGAATATTACTCAGCAATTAGAATCGACAAATACCCACCATTTGCTTCAACGTGGATGGAACTGGAGGGTATTATGCTGAGTGAAGTAAGTCAATCGGAGAAGGACAAACAGTGTATGTTCTCATTCATTTGGGGAATATAAATAATAGTGAAAGGGAATATAAAGGAAGGGAAAAGAAATGTTGGGAAATTATCAGGAAGGGAGACAGAACATAAAGACTCCTAACTCGGGGAAACGAACTAGGGGTGGTGGAAGGGGAGGAGGGCGGGTGTTGGAGGGGAATGGGTGACAGGCACTGAGGTGGACACTTGACGGGATGAGCACTGGGTGTTTTTCTGTATGTTGGTAAATTGAACACCAATAAAAATTAATTAAAAAAAAAAGAAATAGGGATCCCTGGGTGGCGCAGCGGTTTGGCGCCTGCCTTTGGCCCAGGTCGCGATCCTGGAGACCCGGGATCGAATCCCACATCGGGCTCCCGGTGCATAGAGCCTGCTTCTCCCTCTGCCTGTATCTCTGCCTTTCTCTCTCTCTCTCTGTGACTATCATAAATAAATAAAAATTAAAAAAAAAAAGAAATAATACATAAAAATTATGTCAGTAACCTAGGAAGTACCCAATTAATAGTAGCTATAATAACAGTATCTTTTTTTTCCCAGAATCTGATGGACTGCATGTTCCTTTACAGGTGAGGCCTACTTAACTCTTTATTTATATACAATTCTGACAAAATTATTTAAATAAAGGGAGGATTATAAAAGGCAGTGCATAGAAGTATCAAGAAAACTCAGAGCAAAGAAAGAAAAAAGGTATCACATTATAAATTAACTGATGGTCCTAATGAAAGCCCTGAGTCATCAAGAATGGATTGTATTGGGGATCCCTGGGTGGCTCAGCAGTTTAGTGCCTGCCTTAGGCCCTCGAGTCCCAGGGTGGAGTCCCACATTCGGCTCCCTGCATGGAGCCTGCTTCTCCCTCTGCCTGTGTCTCTGCCTCTCTCTCTCTCTGTGTCTCTTATGAATAGATAAATAAAATATTTAAAAAAAAGAATGGATTCTATTAGACATAGAATACTATCGTTAAAAGGGTAAAAAAAATTTTTTCTTACAAGGTTAAAAAGGAAAACAAATTTTAGAAAAATTACTGTTCTAAAACATAATTTCTTTCAAAATTATACTTCTTCAAGAAGTAAACTTTACTAATTACCTCTGTAATCCCCTTCAATATTGAACAAATATTACCATATAAGACAAAACAGATTTTCTGTAGCTCTAAATAATTTACTTTGCATGATTCTCAACAATCCTAAAGATAAAAATTCTTTCAAAGCTGAATCAAAATGGTATACCAAAAGTAGAGATTCATACAAAAGTTTTTAGTATCTCTTAAATGAAGTAGAATATTTTTAAGATTTTTATTTTATTTAGGCAGCCCGGGTGGCTCAGCAGCGTAGCGCCGCCTTCAGCCCAGGGTGCGATCCTAAAACCCTGGGATTGAGTCCCACATCAGGCTCCCTGCATGGAGCCTGCTTCTCCCTCTGCCTGTGTCTCTGCCTGTTTCTCATGAATAAATAAAATATTTTTTAAAAGATTATTTTATTTTGAGATAGAGCATGCACAAGCACAAAGGGAGAAGGAGAAAAAGGCTCCCCTTTGAGCAGGGAGCTCAACGTGGGTCTCAATCCCAGAACCCTGAGAACATGTCCTGAGCTGAAGGCAGCTGCTTCACTGACTGAACCACTAACGCTTCTGAAATGAAGCAGAATTTTAAACATGCAGTACATTCTGCTATTATGGTTCACTCACCTACTAATTATGGGCCCTTGAGCAAATTACTTAATTTGATCTCTAAAGTGTGGATTCAAATATTTCTCATTCCATAGGCTTATTGTAAAGAATGAAAGATAGTACATGTATGGAAAGCACTCTATATAGTGCCTGCTACAAAGTAAAACACTCAGTGTTAGCTCGCATTGCTTTTTTATTTTTTTACTACTGTTGATGATATACCATATCATGATCATAAAGTAAATTTAGCAGAGTAAGATTTAGGAAGGATTGTATTTTAATATATACATATACATATACATATATAAATATATATATATATACACATGCATATTACAAAGGATTATATTTAATGCAAAACTGTAAATTCTATTCTAAATTATACTGATTAGGTAACATTTCAAAACTGTTAGTATTTACTACAATGTCTACATTTTTTTTTTCTTAAAGACAGATGCAAAATCTGTAACAAAGTCTAAACCTTTGGAAAAAATGTGAAAGGATACTACTAAGCTCATCAATTCATGTTCATCTATCAACACTGTTCAAATATGTAATGACTTATTCTTTTGTATATCCTTTCCCACCATGCAACTAAACAAATGTTTAAGTGCCTTAAAACTGTAAGACATCGTAGTATCTTAGTTCCTAAAACCAAAAGAAAGCCTACTTTATATCCAACACATGATGTTAACAATATCTACTTAAGCCAGAGCTAAGATACAGATATTTAATTTCCCACTGTCTTCCTGTAACATAAAGTCCATTATGAAATAACTTGCATCCAAAATACTGACCATTTGCTGATGAGATGAGGCAAAGGCTTAATCATGGGACGGCATTCACAGAAAATTAAACCAGTGAACCTAAGACCTGCCCAATAGTGGGGTCTATCAGGGCAGGGGCGAGGGGCCCTCCCAGAGCAACCTATACAACAATTTTCCAAACTATACTCATAATGCATTCATTCCCAGGTCACTACTCAGAAGCATTAAATAAACCACTGCACAACCAGAGCCAACCAAACATGTTTTGACAGATCCAGGCCAACCAATTGCAAAGCTTCTGAATATGCACCCCCACAGGCCTATGTAGCACCAGCCCTTGGCTTCTAGCATATGTTCCTTTCCTTACTATAGGCCTAATTTTGGGTTTTTTTTTTTTTTTTTAAGATTTTATTTATTCATGAGACACACACACACAGAGAGAGAGAGAGAGAGAGAGAGAGAGAGAGAGAGGCAGAGACACAGGCAGAGGGAGAAGCAGGCTCCATGCAGGGAGCCCGACGTGGGACTCGATCCTAGGTCTCCAGGATCACACCCTGGGCCAAAGGCGATGCTAAACCACTGAGCCACCTGGGCTGCCCCTAGTTTTGGATTTTGAGGAAAAAGAAATAAAGCTGTCAGTTGAGTAGATCAAACATCCAGCAGGGTCAGTAGAAAAAGACTGTCCTAAAAATTCTGTCAAACATTCGCTCAATAGAAATGAAGGCAACTTAGCTATAAAAAAACAATACAATATAAATTCAGTATACTCAATCTTTTTAAAAAATTCTTCTGGGCAGCCCCGGTGGCGCAGCGGTTTAGCGCCGCCTGCGACCCGGGGTGTGATCCTGGAGACCCAGGATCGAGTCCCACGTCAGGCTCCCTGCATGGAGCCTGCGTCTCCCTCTGCCTGTGTCTCTCTCTGCCTCTCTGTCTCTCTCTCTCTGAATAAATAAATAAATAAATCTTTTTAAAAAATTTTTTTCTAAGATTTATTTATTCATTTAGAGAAAGATAGCATGCAAATATGCGCACAAGTAAGAGGAGAGGAAGAAAGAGAATTTCAAGCAGACTCCCCTGTGAGTGCAGAGCCCAACTCGGGGCTCAATTCCATAACCCTGAGATCATGACCTGAGTAGAAATCAATAATTGGATACTTAAACAACTGAGCCATCCAGGTGCTCCCAATATACTTAATCTTTTTAAAGACCAAAAGAATAAAAAAATATTCAGAGATGCTACTTTCAATACATTATAAACAAGCTAGCATAAATAGAAAATATAACTCAAAGTCAAATAATATGTTGATTCCATTAGACAACATGCTTCTGAGCAATGAGGTAATTTACGTCTTAACATTTTACAATATTCTAGAATAAAAATAGAAGGCTTACAGAAGAAAGGATTGTTGGGTAGGGGGAATATACTATTAATAAACTGCAATTATCAATTTAAAACATAGCCTTGGGCAGTCCCGGTGGCTCAGCGGTTTAGTGCCTTCAGTCCAGGTCATGACCCTGGAGTCCGGGGATTGTGTCCCACATCGGGCTCCTGTATGGAGCCTGCTTCTCTCTCTGCCTATGTCTCTGCCTCTCTCTCTGTGTGTGTCTCTCATGAATAAATAAAGTATTTAAAAAATAATAATAATTTAACAAGGTCCCATTAGCAGGAATAATGAAGTTTATTCATTATAGGCCTTCGGTGGCTTATTTAAATGAGAAAACCATCGAAAAGTCAAATTCCATTGAATACTCTAAAACACAGCAATCTAAATGGTTTGATTAGTTTTCACAACAAAATTAGATTTTTTTTTTTTTTTTACATTTCATCATCAAGTCCCAAAGCAAAGACAAATCTCTGGTTTATCTTAAAGTCTGAGTCTCTTAGTCAACTTATTTCAAGATAAATTACTGAAAATAAAAGTAAGTCTACTAAAAATTAACACTTAAGAAGTTAAAATTTCTAGACACTTAAAAAAAAAAAAGAAAGCTCAGTGGGAAAAGCAGAAGAAATCAGGGCAAAGTTTGGATGAAAAACCCTTTTCCACCATACAAAACAAGAAGACAGACATCTTCCCCATGAATTCTGGCAAGGTCAATTCCCACCCTCATTCACAAAATTCTTGGATAGCTTCCTTGGCCTAAAAAAAAAAAAAACCCACGCTATTTCACAGTGACTGAGTAAAGCCTGGGTATGGATATGGTTACTTAGGGGACTTGCCTATTTTGATGGTAAGCAAACTGTTCCCTATGGTGTTTCAACAACTCTTAAGTCATAAAAACAGTGGGTATTATAATTCATGACAAAACAAAAAAAGTAAATAAAGTTAAGATATCTTGTTATAAATGGAGGCTACATCAGAAATTATTTACAATTTAGGAAAAGATAAACATCTATCCAGAAATTATGAGAGCTAAAGAGAAAGAAATGCTGGTTATTAAGATTCCAAAACAGCCAAGTAACTTAGCATGAAAATTTAGTAACAAATCTTCCTCACTCTTCAAAGTTATTAGTCTCTTCAAACAAGGTCAACAAAAGATTGCCAAAGCAAACAATCTAGAACTATGATTTTATTCTCCTGAGACAAATTGTACATTCTACTAAAACAACTCTATCAATGTACAAACCTTTCAATTTATGATTTTTCTCACAATTTTTTTTTAATTTTAGGCATCTACTACCATTTTTATAAAAGAAAAAGAATGAACGCCAATAAAACATATTAGTGGTCTCATTACACTGCTGGTAGGAATGTAAAAAGATAGAACCATTATGGAAAAGTTTGGCCGTTTCTTTTTTTTTCTTCAAAGATTTTATTTATTTAATCATGAGAGAGAGAGAGAGAGAGAGGCAGAGGCACAGGGAGAAGCAGGCTCCATGCAGGGAGCCTGACATGGGACTCGATCCTGGGTATCCAATATCATGCCCTGGGCTGAAGGCGGCACTAAACCGCTGAGCCACTGAGGCTGCCCAGTTTGGCCGTTTCTTATAAAATTAAACATGCAGTTATCTTACGTCCCAGCAATGTCACTCCTTGGCATTTATCCCAGAGAAATGAAAACATATGTTCACCCAAAAACTTATACATGAATGTTCATAGCAGCATTATTGATAATACCCTAAACTGGCAACATGAATGTCCCTGAATAAGTGAATGTTTAAACAAACTCTGGTACATCCATACCATGCAATACTACTCAGTAATTAAAAAGGAGAAGCAATGATAATGATACATGTAACAAGCTGAATATATCTCATGGGCATCATGCTTAGTAAATGAAAAAAAAATCTCAAAAGGTTATATGACTCCATTTACACAGTATCCTCAAAATGACAAAACTACAGAGATAGAGAACTGATTACTGGTCATCAGGAGACAAGGACAAGGACCAGACAGAGGCAGTTTCCCCTCCCCGCCAAAAAAAAAACCCAATGTTTTGAACTTATGCTGTAAGTTTTAAGTTTTAACTTAAGTTAAACTTACAGTTTTGGACTTTGGACTTTCAAGTTTTAACTCTGGTCCTGTCTCCAGTGAAATTATCTGCTAATTTTCCTTAAATTAATTAAGTTTTAACTTTGGTCCTGTCTCCAGTGAAACTATCTGCTAATTTTCCCCTTCAACTAGTTGGTTCACTAAATTAGCAGCAGCTAGTAAGGCAAAACATGGCAATGAAATACTTCTATCTCTGAGTCATTAAGATAATCTTACAGGAAAGGAAGTTTAAGGAGAGTGAGGTGCAAACTTGAGTCTCACAGCAACTCCAATATTAGCTGGTTAACCACATCTGGCTGTCAGCACCAAACATGGAAAAACTATGTATAGAGGCCAAGAATGGCACACTGATGGTGGGTGTTAACTAAAAAATAAAGTCAAATGGACTAAATGTTACTGCATTTTGATCCTAGACCTTCTTAACTAATTAAAAGGCACACCTTACACAAGCAACAGTTTTTCAAGGAGAAATATCATATTAAATGTAAAAAATTGATAAAGCAGGGAGGGAGGAGCCTGGGGTGGCTGAATGGTTAAGTGTCTGTCTTTGGCTTGAGTCATGATCTCAGGGTCCTGAGGACAGAGCCCCATTTTGGGCTCCCCACTCAGCAGGGAGTCTGCTTCTACCTTTCCCTCTGCCCTCCCCCCAACTCATGTGTGCTCTCTTTTTCTCTCAAATAAATGATTTTTTTTAATTGACAAAGCAGGGGACTTAGGAAATACTACCAGTGTGCCTAACCAACACCTTTTATTTATTCCCAATTTTTCTAACTCAGAGTTAGACAGAAACAGTACTCCTGGACCTCTAGTTACCCCAAAATCTAAAAAGTATTTCTAGAAGCAATTAAAGATAATATTTACAGTAACCTATCACTGAAAGCTAATAGAATTTTTTGCAAAGATGTGGTAAGAATGTAAGCCTGAGCTCTCTACCCAAAAGGAAAAGTTTCAAAGTACTGTAGGACCAACCACCATAAGTAATTCTTTTTTTAAAAAAAAAAAAAAGATTTTATTTATTTATTCATGAGAGACACAGAGGCAGAGACACAGGCAGAGGGAGAAGCAGGCTCCATGCAGGGAGCGCGATCTGTGACTCTATCCCGGGACTCCAGGATCACGCCCTGAGCTGAAGGCAGACGCTCAACCGCTGAGCCACCCAGGCGTCCCCATAAGTAATTCTCTAACCTTAAATTTCCTCATGGGTTACCACAGTATCTACCCTCACAGAATCATTGTGAAGATTAAATGGAAAACATTTAGAACAGGGTCTGATAATGTATGAACATTAATAAAAAGAAGCCTTACTAAAATGGGAGTCAGGAGGCCAGTAGGGGGTGCTCTCGTGCCCCACCACTGGTAGTCCACTGCAGAGCCAACAGGAAGAGAGAGGTACCGTAAGTCCATTACTACTTACTTTTTTTTTTTTTTTTAATTCATTCATGAGAGACACAGAGAGAGAGGGGCAGAAACACAGGCAGAGGGAGAAGCAGGCTCCCTCTCGATGTGGGACTTGATCCCAGATCTCGGGGTCACGCCCTGGGCCCAAGGCAGACAGACCCTCAACTGCTGAGCCACCCAGGCTTTCCAGTCCATTATTACTTTTTTTTTTTTTTTAAGATTTTATTTATTTATTCATGAGAGACACAGAGAGAGGCAGAGACACAGGCCAAGGAAGAAGCAGGCTCCCTACAAGGAGCCCAATGTGGGACTGGATCCCAGATCCCCGGGTCACGCCCTGGGCGAAAGGCTGACACTCAACCACTGAGCCACCCAGGGGTCCCCCATTACTACTTTAGCCACTACTTTACTACCCCAGCAGAAGAAGAAAGAAAGGTTTTTCTCCTGCCCTAGAAAAAAAAAAAAAAGCCCAGACAATGAGAGACTGACAATCCAGCCAATGAAAAGCTACTACACTTTGAACTCCCTATGGACTTTTTACTCCAGTGGACTTGTTTGTAACAGCCCTCCCAATTTCCCCCTTTCCTCTATAAAACAGCAGTTGAAATCCTCTGCTATTCCCAAATAAACCTATTTTTGCTGGTAAAATAACTGAGTTTTCTTTTTAAGGTTAACATACAGAATAAGTACAATGAAAGTATTAATGTAAAAAAAATTGGGGCCCCATGATGGCACAGTTGGTTGGGCATCCAACTATTGATTTCGAATCGGGTCATGATCTTGGAGTCTTGAGATCCAGCCTGCCTTGCACTCTGAGCTCAGCAAGGAGTCTGCTAAAGTTTCTCTCTCCTTCTCACTCTGCCCTTCCCTGTGCTCCCTCTTTCCCTCTCAAATAAATCTTTAAAAAAAAAATATTTTAAGAAACGCCAGGCACCTACACAGGAATGCTGCAGCAGGTGTTTCTCATTACCCTGGGCACAACAATCTTAATTTCTTTGTGGGAGGTTCTTGCCACTCAATTTTTTTCTCAATCTGGTAAGAAAAGTAAATCACCAATCGAGCCTAATCATAAATATACACTAAGTTGGAAGAATCAGTAAACTGAAAACAAAATACAATAAATGCAACTACAGTTCTTTATAGACTTAGAACCTCTTTCTACAGCATCACCTCATATTTGTATATCACATTGTAGTTTCAAATTCCTTAACATATTATCTCATTTGATCCTTACAACAATCCTGTGATGTCCTTCACATGTTACAGATAAAGAAAATGAGGCTTAAGTGACATGTTGAAGGTCACACAACCAGCAAGTAGAAGAACTGGAATTTAAACCTCTCAACTACTCTACCACAGCTGCCTCTCTAAATGGGGATAAGTTTTACAATGCTAATACAGTTTTTTGAATAGCATCCTCCATATTTCAGCAAATCATTAACAGCTCAAAGGTATAATGAAAATTCTGAGTAAATCAAAGAATCACAGAACTTTAAGGATCATTTTAATGTAATCTCTTATTTTATATATGCTCTTATAAAAAGAAAATGTTTTTAATACTCAGGGTCAAAAAATGTTCTTGTTTAATGTTCCCATATTTCAACACTCACAAGCATTTGTGGAAGCTGAGGAAAAGAATGAACGGTTAAAGCATACAAAACCCCAAGTTACTCTATTTTGCCTGATTATGTCTTTGTTTCCAACATATCTGTTGGGGGGAAAAAAGCCTCTTCTTGATAAGCACACTTCAAATTTAATATTTTTTCTGACAGTCCATATAAAAACTTATACAAAAATGTTCATAGCAGCATTGTTCATAATAGGAAAAGTGGGAATCAATCAAAATGTCCATTTACCAATAAATGAATAAATATGGCATATCCAAAAAATGAACTATTATTTGGCAATAAAAAAGAACTGATACATGATACAGAATGGCTAAACTATGAAAACATTTCATGTAAGTGAAAGACGCTAGTCACAAAAGACCACATTTTATGTAAGTTCACTTATATGAAACATCTAGAATAGGCAAATCCACAGATAGAGAAAGTGGTTACCTAAAACTAGGACAGGGAGTAAAAATGGGAAAACACTGCTAAATGTGTACAGTTTCTTTTGGGGTGATGCAAATACTCTGGTGATGGTAGTACAACTCTGTGAATATAATAAAAGCCACTTACGTGTATACTCTAAATGAGTGAATTCTAAGGTATGTGAAATATACTTCGAAGCTAATAAAACAAGACGTCAAGAAAGGGGAAATGGGTACCTATTATACAGAAACTCTGTATTATCTTTGCTTAACTTTTCCATAAATCTAAAACTTCCAAAAGATATAGATACATAAATTAGTAAACACGATTACATAATAAATAGCGAAGTATAAAGTGTAGATTAAAGTAGCACCACAAAACTGGAAAGATTCACACACAGTCTAGGGCAAAAAAGCAGTGAATAAATATTAAAGGTAAAAAATGAGGGCAGGCCTTCCTTGCTCACAGGGTTACACAATAGCACAGGTAGAGGAACAACAGAACTTACAGACCAATAACAAGCTCATCCTTCATTTGACCAAACACCTTCCTCTTCCTACCTACATACAACTTTCATTATAAATTTACTTTCAAACAACCCCAAAACCTCCAGAAAAAAAGTCTACACAGAGAAGAAAATGCTGATAAACAACACTACCACCTTAACAATGTAAAACTACTTCCTCTTCACCTTGGATTATGATTTTATTAGAAAAATGTTTTAACACAATTATGCATTATCTATTTCTAAAGATAAAAGACCTTAGTCTCTCTACAGATCAGATCTTAGTATAGGGTTCAAGACTCAAATTATTGATGAAGCATAAAGGATGTCAAGATTTGTTATTTGCTTCTTAAAATTAATAATAAAGCACTCAAAATATTCAAAAAAAAGGATACTGACTAGAAAAGGAAACTTTCTGAAGGAAGGAAAATATTCTACATCTTAATCAGATTGGTGTTTATATATGTACAGCTATATGCATATGCAAAAATTCACTGAGCTATGTATACCTCTTAGATTTGTGCATTTACTGGAAATTATACATTTTAAAAAAGGAGTTTAAAAAAATAATATTCCACAGAATTATCTTATTATTCCAAATCATATGATGTAGTAAGAGTCAGATTTTCATCTTCTTTTAGAATCAAGCATAGAGAAGTAAAGCAATCTTCTTTGGTATCTCAAAATCAAGAAGAAAAACAGGTCTCCCAACTCTGTTCTATCATCAATCTAACCTTTGTGCCTCATAGACAATGAGACTGAATCTTGAGATTCTTCTGAGAGAAAAGACAAGAGGGCAGAACCAATCCTAGTTAAATCAACATACTCACCATTCCCAAATGCCATATCCTTATTCTCCAAAGAGAAAATTATTTAAATTCTATGCCCAATGTGGGCCTCAAACTTATAACCCTGAGGTCAAGAGTCACATGCTTTACCAAAGAAGCTAGCCAGGCACCCCAAGAGAAAATTATTTCTATCTAGAACTGGTTATGAAAATATACAAAGAATGTAAAAGTAGTTCTCAGGTTCACACTCCCTCTAAAAACTATAATGATGCTTCCTTGTGCTTCATTCTGTAGTTTTTCTAAGAGAGTTCTAAGGCACCATACTCTCTTGCTTTGAGTTTTGACCATTTACATGTTTAGAGTGAGAAAGTAATGAGTGCACAGGCTTGGACTCAATGAACTGAGATGAAATATGGCTTTTTTTTTCAGTTACAAAATTTTAGCATTAAACTAGATCTGAGCAGCCTATTATTCATTTAGTGAATAAAGGAACTAAATCCTAAAATAGTTAAAGGACTTGCCTAAGACTTCACAGCTAAGAAGTGGCAGAGTCAAAGTTGAATCTAGCCTTCCTCAACCATACCACTCCTATACCTATGCCCAGTTAGAATTAGCATACTATCTTACCTAAAGTGATAATTACACTCTGGGGAAACATGGTTCATATTATTCAAATTCTCATACCTATCTGTCTGTCTCACCATACTAATATCTTAACTAATTTATAATCAGAATTTTAACTGTCAACCAAGTTACAATCAGTACCCTCTTTGCTCAGCAGTAAAATCCCCTTGGTAAACTGGATTGACACCAAAAAGTTATTTGGCACATAAATAATCAAGGCAAACAGAGAAGAATGGTTTTAAAGAATGTATGCTGCAAGTTCTTCATGGCAAACTGTATTACTTCACCAAAGACATTCATACAGCCATTTATCCAATCAGCAAACACTGAACTGCCTACTAGATATCAGGCACTGAGTAGGCCAAAAGAAATCCAAAGGGATTTATACAAGGGACTCCGGTTTAGGTAGGCAAATAACAGATTGTGGTAAGGGTTATGATGTGATAGCCAAGGTGCCACTGAAGCCCAGAGGAGCAACATCTACTCTAATCTGGAGGGTCAGAGAACTCAGACCAGCTTCTTACCCTCCCAAGCAAAAACATCTGCTCTAGAAGCTCAGGGTTCTCATTCTTGAAATCTACTATTTTAAACACTGGTCTCTTACTGACATAAAAATCTCCAAACCTATGTCTGAGACAAAAGAAAAACAGCATTACAATATTATCCTACTTAAAAAAATATATTATCCTACTTTAAAATTGTTATATTCATATACCTGTATGTGTATATATTTTCAAAGAGACATGTATGGAAAGATATTTACAAAAACTTTAATGGTAATCATTCCTATGGGATGGAATTTCAGATTATTTCAACTTCTTTACACTTTTCTGCATTTTTTTAAAATGTTATTTATAATGAGAGAGAGAGTGCACAAGTGGAGGCAGGCACAGAGGGAGTGGGAGAGGGAGTAGCAGACTTCCCACTGAGCATGAACCAGAGGTTGGGCTCCATCCCAGGACCCTGGGATCATCACCTGAGCTGAAGGTAGATGCTTAACTGTCTGAGCCACCCAGGCGCCCAATTTTCTGCATTAATTTTTAAAAATACTCTACCCTACCCTATAGGGGTGCCTGGCTGGCTCAGTCAGTAGAGTATGCACATGCAACTCTTGACCTCAGAGTCATGAGTTCAAGAACCAAGCTGGGTAGAGAGATTAATTAAAATAAATAAAAATAAAAAAGAATACTGCTTTAGTTTTTTATTCTGGTATAACCAAAGTGAGTAGGACAGGGCAAACACACAGACCAAAGTTGAATAAACTATCACTGTACTTTTATCACCCTGTCTCCCCTATTCAGAGAATAATTTGTTGCATGGGGACACTAATGCAGCATACTTGGTATCTTTTATTTTACACTAGTAAGAAGGGCCACTTCTGGGAAAGTTTCTGGAGAAACAAGAAAGGTAGATGGGGACCAAAAATAAAGGGGCTATAATCACAACACTAAGGTATTTAGACTTCATTCTGTAGGTGACAGAAAAACACAGATGTGTTTTTGACGGAAGACTAACAATCAGTGCTACTTTTTAACAAAGTATCTCTGATAGCAGCTAGAATAAACAAACAGGAAATAACATAAAGACAAAGATGTGTTGAAAAGTTGTGGCTATATGTTTAAAAAAACCTAGAGAAAAAACATTTTTATCCGCACTATCTCGGGTGAATGAGAATATAAGCAGTCTCCTACTTTCAGCGTTATACATTTCTATAATCCTTGCACTTCTTAAAATAAGTATTATATTTATAACCAGAAAAAATGACTTCCACAATAACTCAAACGGGAAGCAGGGGAAATGATGAAAGCTTGAATGATAAGCTCTATAAGGGCCACACATATCTTATTTACCACTATATCCCTACCTATCTCCCCAACCTTGTACAGTGCCTAACACATATTAGGTGTTTCATAAGTGTGCCAGAATGAAAGGGTAAATGAGTGACCTAATGTACATTCTAAAGACTCAATGAAAAAGAAACATTTCAGAAGTAAATACACATTTGTTGATCAACATAAAGCCCAGGAACAGGAAGAAATTAAAGATAAATCCAAGTTTTATGGACTAGTTGGCTAAGTGAATGATGAACCATTTAATCAAGATAAGTAAAACTAGAGGAAGAACAGGTATACAGGAATGCAAACAGATCATGGCAAAATGCCAATGAATTTGGGAGAAGGTATTAAGTTTCAGGAACCAGTAGGGAGTGTAGGCTGAAGATGCAGATTTAGGAGTCACTCATATGAAGCTACATTAGAGATCAGAGCTACAACACACCCACTATTGACTCTCGTGTTCTTAATCAACAGCAGAACAAGACAGGCAAATCAAAATAAGATACCCCACTATTCTGATAGTGCTGATACCCTGATTTTTGCCCCACTGATTTTTAAACTTATATAATGAAATAAAAACACCTTAGGCTTCAGAGTCTTCATTTCTCATTTGCTTCCTAATAGGATACAAAGGCCCACAGTTATATTTTTACTATTTGCTACAAATCCTGGGCTCACAAATCCAGGCCAGATCAGACATTCAATACACTTGGCATTATTTACCATAAACATACAAAATTCATATACTGGTTTTATTCAACATTAACCACTGGCAAACTAATATAAAGTAATGGTTTGTCATGGACTTTTTTTTTTTTAAGATTTTATTTATTTATTCATGAGAGACACAGAGAGAGAGGCAGAGACATAAGCAGAGGGGGAAGCAGGCTCCCTCTGGGGAGCTGATGCAGGACTCAGTCCCAGGACTCTGGGATCACACCCTGTGCCAAAGGCAGATAGATGCTCAACAACTGAGCCACCCAAGTGCTCCTGTCACTGACTTTTTAAAGTTTTGGTTTGAAATTTCTGAAAAAAACTAATGTATGGGGTTAGTTCTCTTTATCAATAGACAATGTTTTTACCGCTTCTCACAATAGGACAGGAAAAGTTTGGGATCCCTGGGTGGCGCAGCGGTTTGGCGCCTGCCTTTGGCCCAGGGCGCGATCCTGGAGACCCGGGATCGAGTCCCACGTCGGGCTCCCGGTGCATGGAGCCTGCTTCTCCCTCTGCCTGTGTCTCTGCCTCTCTCTCTCTCTGTGTGACTATCATAAATAAATAAAAAATTAAAAAAAAAAAATTTAAAAAAAAAAAAAAAAAAGGACAGGAAAAGTTTATTTTTAATATTTTCATCCTATTTGAGGATTACAACATGATACTTCCAACTGTCCTCAATTATGCAAGTCTCTTCCCCCTTCAGGTCATTTTTATGTATGAAATGGGGTCTCCCACTGTTTTAGCTCTACCTCAAGAAATCCATCCTACTACTTCAAACTGCCCTTATCTAAAAACTAATTTCAAAAGGTCAGCAAATGGGTTAGGTTAGTCTCATAAATGAAGAGAAACACAACATAAGACTAATTTGTATCCATGCTTTTATTCATGTTATCTTTCATACCTGCAGTGTTATCTGTTTTTTTCCCACATTTATCCAAATAAAGGCTGCAGATCATATCCTCCTAACCACTACAACACTCACCTACTTTGAATTTCCATAACACAAATTAGTGGTCTTCAAAAGTTAGCTATGGCTTTGGTCATGATTCCAGGGTCCTGGGATGGCTTCTTGCTCAGCAGGGAGTTTGCTTCTCCCTTTCCCTTGCTCAGCAGGGAGTCTGCTTCTCCCTTTCCCTCTGCTCCTCCCCACTGCCTGTTCTCTCTCTGAAATAAAATCTTTTTTAAAAAATAAATTAAACTCTAAATAAAATCAGACTAGAAATCTGACAATCATAATACTTTATACTTCTACAGTATATTTACATTCTTTGTCAAAACATGACATGCTTAAAACACAAGGGAAAAATTTTTTTCTTTTTAAATTATTTTATTCAAGAAGGTGGGGAGGATATACCAGTGACTGAGCTGAGGCCCTGAGTCTCTAAAAATATGGAACACTTCACAAATTTACATGTCATCCTTGTGCAGGGGCCATACTAATCTTCTCTGTATCATTAACACAGGGAAAGTTTTTTCAAAGGTTAGTCAACTGGCCAGATTTTCTAAATCTCAAGAAAATAATTTTTTTAAAAACCAGCTTAAATAATAATACTCTGAACCCAAACAACACTGCACATGACACTATTTAGGGATATATATGACTGGAAAAATAATCATTCTATGATGCTACTTCCATCCTCTTTGGATAGGTGTTAAGAAAGCTACTAGTTGATAATTGTCTAGTCCTATCCTAGTATGAGTAGAAAACCCAAGGTAACTCTTCCAGAGTAAAGAAAGAACATGGCCATGTAAATAACTGAAGCCACAGAGGGTGAGTTATTTCACAACACTTTCCAATTCAGCCTATATGGTGATTGGCTCTGTAGGCTTGTTTTCAAGAAAATGACTTAAAGGCCACACTAAAATTTTTAAAAGTAAGGCTTGGAATGAATTGAGTCACTGAATCAAAGCTAGAAGGGATGCTCACAATTTTAAAAATGGAGAATGAGACTCTAATTAGGTCCCAAAGGTAGCTGGAAGCAAAGGTTAGAACCAAGCCTTCTAACTTCCAGAAAAGATACTTATTGAGTGCTCAGTATCTGTGAAGAACTCTGCTAGGTACTATATTAACTAGTGCCCACTCTTGTTTATATGTTCAAAAACATTTAAAATATTAAGGCTGGGGCACCTGGGTGGCTCGGTTGGTTGGGTGTGTAACTCTTGATTTTGGCTCAGGTCATAATCTCAGGGTCATGATCTCAGGGTTGTGGGATCCAGCCCCACACTGGGCTCCTGCTCAGTTAAGTAGTCTCCTTGAGTTTCTCTCCTTCTGCCCCTCCTCCCCCCCTACACTCACAGACACGCGTGCTCTCTCGCTCTAAAATAAATAAATCTTTTTTAAAAAGTATTTAAAAAAACATTAATTAAGGCTTACATTCTAAGGAAATTTCTGTATTAGAATAAGACAGTGTCCACATTTCTGAAAAGCATGTTAAAATAAGCAGGCAAAGGAAAAAAAAAACTTTAAAGTAGGAGAATTTAGAATTTCACATGAATTACCTTTCCTGTCCTTGTTTACCATTAAAAAGAATAAGACCATCAAAAACATCTCTACCTAAATTCCATGACCCAATAGTTTAACGAGTCTTATTCCTGTTGGAAAAACAATGCTGTTTTTGTCACATTGGACTAAAGAATTAGCTCTCTCACAGGATTAGAGTATAGCCATCTGAGGACAAAAGTCTAGGCAGAAAAAGAAACAATACTGGAATTTGATAAAGACCCCTCAGGAATATGGCATTTAGCTGTTTCAACAGCACCTTTCATCTAAAGATCTCAAAACAAATATTATTTACATTACCAAGAATCAAAACAGTGGCACCATAGCCCAATAAAGAAACATATCAATGACTTAGAGAGAACTCAATACTAATGTTCTGAAACTTAGCCTCTGCTCTAATAAACAGTATTTAGTTACAGTTGACCCTTGAACAACGAGGGGGTTAGGGCACCAACATCCCGTGCCAACACCAAAAATCTGCATATAACTTTTGACTCCCTAAGAACTTAACTACTAATAATAGCCTACTGTTGAATGGAAGCCTTACCAATAACATAAACTGTGATTAACACATATTCTGTATGTCATACGTATTCTTAAAGTAGGCTAGGGAAAACAAAATGTTAAGTAAGAAAATCACAGGGAAAAAATACATTTATAGTACTATAGTGTTTTTATAAAAAAAATACCCCATACATTAAGCGGACTTGCATTAAGTTCACACTCATATTGTCTGAGGGTCAACTGTATTTGGATTTTGTCCCTTGTTCCAGGCAAAGGGCTCCTAAAATCCTTGGAATTTCATGAGTGATAGGAGTGTCTTTTGTTTTTCATAATAAGTCTCTTTCAACCACACTGCAGTTTATGCTAATGAGACTCTTGATGGACCCCCTACGTAGCTCAAGATGGGAACTGGTTGTCAAAGGGACAAACCACATGATTAGAGGATTAAAACTTTCAGGCCTGGGACGCCTGGGTGGCTCAGGCATTGAGCGTCTGCCTTCACCTCCTCAATTTGCTCTCATCAGGCTCCTTGCTCCTTGCGCTGAGCCTGTTTGTCCCTCTGCCTATGCCTCTGCCTCTCTGTGTCTCTTATGAATAAATAAAATCTTAAAAAAAATAAAATAAACGGGATCCCTGGGTGGCACAGCGGTTTGGCGCCTGCCTTTGGCCCAGGGCGCGATCCTGAAGACCCGGGATCGAATCCCACGTCGGGCTCCCGGTGCATGGAGCCTGCTTCTCCCTCTGCCTGTGTCTCTGCCTCTCTCCCTCTCTGTGTCTCTCATGAATAAGTAAATAAAATCTTAAAAAAATAAATAAATAAATAAAAAATAAAATAAAATAAAATAAAATAAAACTTTCAGGCCTCACTCCCCAATATAGGGGAAAGGGAGAGGCTGAAGAATAAATTAACTACCAATGCCAGTGATTTAACCAAATATTCCTAGGTAACAGAACCTTCTCAAAAACACCTCAACAACAGGGTTCAGAGAGCTTCTGAATGAGTGAACACATCGAGGTACAAAGGGGGCAGGGAAGCTCCCCATACCTTGCCCTATGCATCCTCTCCACTTGGCTGTTTCTGAGTTGCATTCTTTATAAGCCTGTAAACATAGGTAAAGTACTTTCCCAAGTTCTGTGAGTCATCCCAACAAATTATTGAATCTAAGGAGGGATAATGGAAACCCCAGAGTTTTTTACAAAGCTGCAACTGGTGTCTACAAGGAAATCACTCTTATGGAACAGATCTTTAACTTGTAGGATCTGACACTTTAACTCCAGGTAAACAGCGTCAGAATTGAATTAAATTGTTGGACTGTTGGTAAATTGAACACCAATAAAAAATAAATTTATTATTAAAAAAAATTGTTGGACTGGTATCACAGAATTGGAGAACTGGTTGTGGTGTGGAAAACCCACACACAAATAGTTAATTCCAGTGTATATTTATAAATCTTAAAGATACAAATGGATTTGTTGATATAATCTCCCAGTTTACCTTGCTGAACATGTATAAATAGAAGGCCCCCAAACTTAAGTAATGTTAATTTTATGTTACCTGAGGTACCTGGCTGGTCAGTCAGTGGAACATGTGACTCTTGATCTCAGGGTTGTGAGTTTGAGCCCCATGTTGGGTGTAGAGATTGGTTTAAAAAATAAAACCTTGGAAAAAAAAAATAAATAAATAAAACCTTGGGATCCCTGGGTGGCTCAGCGGTTTAGCTCCTGCCTTCAGCCCAGGGCGTGATCCTGCAGTCCCGAGATCGAGTTCCACATTGGGCTCCCTGCAAGGAGCCTGCTTCTCCCTCTGCCTATGTCTCTGCCTCTCCCTCTGTTTCTCATGAATAAATAAAGTCTTTAAAAACACACACACACACACACACACACACACACACACACACAAGTAAAACACAAATCTCTGTCTTCTTCTACACTATGGCAACCTTTACTTTTTATTACGTAGTATAAAATTATAAACTCTCTAACAATCCTTAAGAACATGCCCCATGGGATCCCTGGGTGGCTCAGCGGTTTAGCGCCACCTTCAGCCCAGGGCCTGATCCTGGAGACCTGGGATCAAGTCCCACATTCGGCTGCCTGCATGGAGCCTGCTTCTCCCTCTGCCTGTGTCTCTGCCTCTCTCTCTGTGTCTCTTATGAATAAATAAATAAAATCTTAAAAAAAAAAAAGAACATGCCCCAAATTATGCTCTTGAAAGACTACTCTTAAGGGGAAGGGGGAAGGGTGTGTGTGTCAGGTTTAAGGCTTTTGAGTAACAGTGCAGGCCCCATACCTGTTGGTACCCACATGGAGCTGCATCCTACTCATCCTACTAACAGAAAAGCCAAAGCAGATAGTAATGCTGTGCCTTTTTATGGAGCCAAACCTTCTCCCAGCTTTATCAGTCGTCAAAAGCAAGTTCCACTAGCCACTTTCCTGAAATCCAAACAAAGCTGCCCTCAGGAGCTGACTACAAATCCAAGATATTCCTAAAACTCCTATAATCTATGTGCCAATCTCCAGTTTCAGACCCATATACAAGTAGTTACCACAGCTTGCCCAACAAAGGCTATTCAGGAAAATTTGTAAGCACCCATAACATAACTGTAGCTCCCGGGAGGGAAAGCAAAGAACTCTCCCAGTCTTATCTCACAATCCATTGTTAAATCATCTACCCCAACTCAGTAAAGGAACTGTGGTGGGACAGGAAAGGAAAGGGGCAGAGGGTAGAAGGAAAAAATAGGAGGGAGGGAAGGAGGGAAGGAGACAGACAGACTAGCCTTAAGAGATCAAGGGGCGCCTGGGTAGCTCAGCTCAGTCAGTTAAGTGTCTGCCTTTGACTTAGGTCATGATCTCAGGGTCCTGGGACCTGGATCCAAGCCCCATGCTGGACTCCCTACACGGTGGAAAGCCTGCTTCTTCTTCTCTCCTCCTTCTCAACTTGTGCTCTTTCCCTCTTTCTTTCTCTCAAATGAATAAAAATCTTTTTAAAAATTAAAAAAATAACTCAAAAAAAATTTTAAAGAAATGCTGCCAAAACATAATAATAGGGATGCCGGGGTGGTTCAGTGGTTGAGTATCTATCTGCCTTCGCCTCAGCACGTGACCCCAGAGTTCCGGATGGAGTCCCACATTGGGCTCCCTGAAGAGAGCCTGCTTCTCCCTCTGCCTCTCTCTGTGTATCTCTCATGAATAAATGAATAAAAATCCTTAAAAAATGTTATTTAAAAAATTAACATAATAATAGTCCATATACAGATCTAGTATTCTAGTTTTCTACTTTATATACTTTTTAAAAACTGTATTTTTTGGCATTGTATTCTCTTGCTGGTTGGAAAACATTTTTTTTAGTTATCAAGGAACTAAAGTCAACAAGACTTTTCATCACTACCAATATTAGCACAAAGGAGAGAGTCTACTTGAGATTAGAAAATCTTAAGAGCTGGGAGGGGCAAGAAAGACCATGTAATCCAAACTCCTACAGGAACACCTATATCTCCAGAAGACAATCATCCAGCCTATACTTGAATATCTCTAATAACAGAGACCTCATAATTTTATCTCTTCCACCATCGGACGTCTTACTACGCAAAAGTCTCCACAGTGGGATGAAATACATCTCCACCATAGCTTCTACCCATTGTCTGTCCTCTAGTGCAATACAGATGATAAGTCTGCACCCTCTTGCTTAAAACAACTTTTCCAATGTATTTGGATAATTAAGTTTTCCAGTATTATCTTCCATAGCAAAATAGCTCCTGATTCTTCAATTGTTCTTCATTAGATATGGTGCCTAGAGCCCTCAGTATTCTAGTCACATTCATCTGGGCAATTTAGATTATCATGGTCCCTCTGAAGTGTAAAATCCCTAACTGGACACAATACTCCAGATATAATCTGACAGTAGAAGAACAAAGGGACTATTACTTCTCTTAATTTAGCATATACATCTAAATTTAGCACTGTACATCTATAAATATTCATCAATGACAGCCTCTTTTCACAGGCACATCATACAATTAACTACCTGAGACTATGGTGGTTTGGCTTTCAAATGAAAAAAAGAAAACAAACAAACAAAAAAACCCACTATTTTGGGCCAGATCATTTCTGTTAAAGATTAAGACTCTAGGGCAGCCTGAGTGGCTCAGTGGTTTAGTGCTACTTTGGGCCTGGGGCGTGATCCTGAAGACCTGGGATCGAGTCCCAAGTCAGGCTCCTGTATGGAGCCTGCTTCTCCCTCTGCCTATGTCTCTGCCTCTCTCTCTCTCATGAATAAATAAAATCTTAAAAAAAAAGATTAAGACTCTACACTTCTATCACACCTGTCAATTTTATACTTCACCCTGCTTAGATTGCCTTTATTATCTTTGATGCAACCTGTAGCCTGATGTCCACCTGCAGCCTTATTTACAAAATTTTTAGTAAGCATGCATATTATACCATTATTTAAGATCTAGATCTATAAAGCTTGGCAAAAAGGAGAACTTACAAGCCTGTATAATCACACTGTGATTTATAATAAAATTAATAAGCAAACCAGGTTTAAAGACCAACAAACTGATAGTTGTGAGGAAAAAGCAAAATAAGTCAAATCTATAATGTGGGACACCTAGGTAGCTCAGTCAGTTAAGCATCTGACTCTTGATATCACCTCAGGTCTTGATCTCAGGATCATGAATTCAAGCCTCGTGTTGGGCCCCATACTGGGCATGGAGCCTACTTTAAAAAATAATAATAAATAAATCGATAACACTTTTTACCTATCAGAGTAGCAAAGATCAAAGTAGGTAACATATCTAATTTGTAAGGAGTGGAAAGAAGTATCCCACAGATTGCTGATAGGAATGTAAATTGATTCCAACTTTTAAAAGAGCACAATTTGGAAATATCTATAAAAATTTTAACTACATACTTCATTGCAACTTTTATAATAGTAAAAGTGCTAGATGCTTGTAGTCAAGCCCACAGCCACTTCTCCCTTCTTCCTCATTAATCAGAACTCACATTTGTTCAGTGTGGTAATGTGCCCAACCTCAAGAGATGACTCATGATTAGCTGAAGCCAACCATAGCTATCATATTCTCTTTGCCTAGGTAATCATTTTCCCAGACATGCCTGGAGTCAGGGGCAGCAAGCAATACGACCCCCACTATAAGGAGACATCACATGGCAGTGCTACTCAAATTCACAACATCAGCATCCCATGGGAGCATTAGTGATACAAATTCCCAGGCTTGACTCTAAACCTACATTTCAGAATCTGTCAGTGGAATTTGTATTTTAACAAGTTCCCTAAGTCAGTCTTACACACACTCCTGAAGTTCATGAAGCACTGTTTAGAAGACTTCTGGGAATTATTTTCTCCCCATTTAAAATGGCCAAGCCTTCCCATTAGAAAAATATTTTGCCTTCCATTTCCTGTTTTTGAATGCAGTTAGTTGTACTGCGTAGAGTTAAGACAAACCAAGAGGCTATATAGAGAAACTGAAAAACCAATATACTAAGGATAACAGAGTCAAGGAGAGGGAAAACCTGGGTCTAATATTACCAAGTTACTAACTAGCTCTGACCCACCTATTTCCTTGTTTCTATTTATGGGAGACAATTCAGAGGCTTTACTATTTAAGCAGCTGTTAGATATTGTTACTGTTACTTACAATTGAATATATCTTAAGTGATACACTTTATATCTAATCATGGAAACTAATGGAGCTTAAATTCTAGTGG
This sequence comes from Vulpes lagopus, assembly GCF_018345385.1. NCBI lineage: Eukaryota > Metazoa > Chordata > Mammalia > Carnivora > Canidae > Vulpes > Vulpes lagopus. Next base: position 52,942,449 of record NC_054830.1, read on the forward strand.
AAATAAAATAATTTGTGTCATTTTTTAAAGAGAGGCAGTGTTCTATGTTATATATTTACTATAATTTTACTTCTTTGTTATTCCCATATGCCCACACAGCCTTAAGACAACCAATACTAGTCTGAGACCACCAAGATTTGGTCCCAATCTGCTACTTCGTTCCAACTAGAACATAATCTCTTCAGGCAGAAACTTTATGCACTGCATTTCCAGCAGCTACAACAGAACCAAACATCTATGAAAGTATCTGATAATTATTTTTTAAATAAGCAAATGAAGAAAAAAAAAAAGGTCTTCCATAAAAGTTGTATCTAAGTATAACTTGTCTACTTTGGTTGTTTGCACAAGATCATCAGGCTGAGAATGCTACAAAGATTGAACACTTCTACTAAGGATAGATAGGTGTGAGGAGGTTCTCACAGTCCCCTTTGACAACCCAGTTAGCATTTATAGTGTCTCTAAGCCCTGTAACTTAGGAAAGAAGAGTAGCTGAAAAACAGTTGGTTCCCAAAAAATCCTCATATTTCTTTTTTATCATAACTGCTAAGGATGATTTAAAAACCCTAAAGGCATGAAATAAAAATTCAGGAAGAATCAGTGGTTTAGGATACCCTAAAGTTTTCAAAACACATTTTCCAATATTAAATGGGCAATTAATCAAACCAGTTGCTAATGAGTACTTAAACATCTTAAATCTTCTCCTATCCCAGACATTTATCTAAGAGTTGCAGATTTTTACCTAAATACAACCTTAAAGGCAACATCTCTAATCAGATTTTTACTCCCACTGCCTCATTTAAACCATTCTTACAAGGTTACCAATAACTTCCACATTGCTAAATCAAGTGGTTATTTCTCAACCTTCATCTTAATTGTTTAGTATTTAACACAGTTGATAGCAACATTTTCCTCGTTTGGCTTCAGTAGACCCTCTCACCTGGATTTCTTCCTACTACTCTAGCTGGTACTAAGTCTCCTTTGATTGTTCCTCCTCATCTTCCTAAAAAATTTTTTAAGATTTTATTTATTTATTTATTCATGAGAGAGAGAGGCAGAGACACAGGCAGAGGGAGAAGCAGGATCCATGCAGGGAGCCCAATGCGGGACTCGATCCCAGGACTCCAGGACCACACCCTGGGCTGAAGGCAGGCACTAAACCCACTGAGCCACCCAGGGATCCCCATCTTCCTAACTTCTAAAGACCTCTAACCACTGGTCCATTCCAGAGTTAATTAAGTTCTTTCATTTCTTCTTACTCCTATCTCTACTCATTCCATTATTGACCTCACCCAGCCTCCTGGCTTACATATACTGTTTTTGTCAGTAACACCTAGCTATATACCTTCAGCAGATCCTCTCTCCTAAATTCCAGATTCATAAACCAGCTACGTATTCAACATCTCTACTAAGTCTAGCAGGCATCTATAGTATATGTCCAAAACTGAACTCCTGTTCCTCCCTGCCAAAGTTGTTACTCTTTCAATCTTTCCCAGATGAATAAATGGTGTCCTTGCAGGAACTTCGAGCAAATTCCTTCAAATTGTCCTTCACTCCTTCCTGTTTTTCAGAGCACACATCCAATCTATCAGCAAAACCAGTTGATTCTACTAGAGAAATATATCCAGAACCAGACCATGTGTCACCACACTCACTGCCACCCTACAGTGCAAACTGCCATCTTCTCTCACTTGGATTACAGGAATAGCCTCCTAACTGGTGTTCCTGCCTTTGTCCTTGCCCAATTCACCATCAGCCTATTATTAACAGCAGCCAGAGGTATGATGTCAAAATGGAAATCAGATCCTGTCATACCACCACCCAAAACCCTCTAACGATTTCCCATTTCACTCAGCCTAAAAACTAAAGCCCTACAAAGGACCAATAGCACCAGCAGCAACTGGGAGCTTGTTAGAAATGAACCCCACCTCAAACCTACAAAATTAGAATCTGAATTTTAACTTAACCACCTATGTAAACCATATGCACATTAAAATTTGGAAAGTACTTCCCTGAGGCACAAGATAAGCGCCTAACCCTCCCCAATTCTTGCCATTTCCCAAGCAACCTTCTGTCTCAAGACGTCTGTACTTGTCATCACTCATTTATCTGCCTGACTTGCTCTCTCACACCTTTGAAGCCTTCACTCAAATGTCACCTTCTCTGTGACCACTCAATCCCTTCCTTCAATATGCCCTATTTCCTCTTTCCTTTTACTTTTCTCATTAGAACTTGTCATTATAAAAAAAAAAAAAAAGAACTTGTCATTATAAAATAAAGCATTTTTACTTATTTATCTGGTCTAGTCTATCGCCCCACATAAACAATAACTTCTTTGTAAGTTATTTACTTCTTTGTAAGTTCTTTAGTAATAAATAAGCAATACAGTAAAACAAAATATAAAAATTTATTTCATGTTTTTTATAGCAAGATGATGCTCATATCATACAACCAAAAATACAAATATTAGGTAGTATGGCAAATAGACCAAGCACTCTGGTGCCTTATTAAGACAAATATTATAGGGACACCTGGGTGGCTCAGAGGTTGAGTGTCTGGCTCAGGGCATGATCCCAGGGTCCTGGGATGGAGTCCCACATCAGGTTCCCCACAGGGAGCCTGCTTCTCCCTCTGCCTACATTTCTCCCTCTGCCTATGTCTCTACCTCTCTCTGTGTGTCTCTCGCGAATAAATAAATAAAAATACTTTTTAAAAAGACAAATATTATAGAACAGATGTCCATATCAGCAGATGTCTATGTCAAAAGGAAATATAACATGTAGGTCTGGCAGAAAAACAAAGTCAATGTGGAAACCAAGAGAGAAAGTTAATTTAATACATTTGGTGGTTTTATATACCCTGTAGATAGCTTACAGAACTAAGAATCTTTTGGCAGCAAATTAAGATAGTATTTCTTGACACTTGCCATGTTACTGCATTTCTATCAAACTACAAATTATAGAATATATAGTAGGATGAAATGAAATACATTGAATGGGATTAACAGCAGATAAGACACTGCAGAAGAAAAGATTTGTGAATGTAAAGACATAGTAATAGAAACTATCCAAATAGAAACCCAGAATACAAGAAAACTGAGGGGAAAAAGGGTACAGTCCCAGCCATTGGACAAACTCAAGGAACCTAATAACATATATGTAAGTGGAATCTTGGCAGGGGAAAGATTTGAAAAAATAATATCCAAAAATTTTCTAAATTTGATGAGAATTACAAACCTACAGATCCAAGAAGCTCAACAAATACCAAGTTCAAGAAACATGAAGAAAACTAAAACTCCACCAAGAAATAATTGAAATCAATCTCCTCAAAACCAGAGTTAAGGAAAAAAAAATCTTAAAAGCAGCCAGAGGAGATTGAACCCTGTCTCAGGCTCCATGCTACGCAGTCTGAGGATTCTCTCTCTCCCTCTTCCTCTGCTCCTTCCCCTGCTCCCACACACATGTGCTTGCTCACCCTCTCTCTAAAATAAACAAATCTTTAAAAAAATTAAAAAGTAGCCAGAGGAATAAAGAATGGAGGAAAATATTTGCAAATCATGTATTTCATAAGTAATTAACATCCAGAATATAGAAAGAATGCCTACAACTCAACAACCACAAAAAATGAACCCAATTCAAAAATGGACAAAGGACCTGAATATTTATCCAAAGATATATGAATGGTCAATTAGTATATGAAGATATTCAACATAACTGATTATTAAGAAAATGCAGATCTGGGGTGCCTGGGTGGCTCAGTCGGTTAAGCAACTGGCTTTGGCTCAGATCAGGATTCCAGGGTCCTGGTATCAAGCCCTGCTTTGGGCTACCCGATCAGTCCGCTTCTCCCTCTCCCTCTCTCTTTTACCCCTGCCCTGCTCTCGTGCTCGTTCACATGCTCTCTCTCAAATAAATAAAATCTTTTTTAAAAATGCAAATCAAAACCACAATGAGGTACCATCTCATACTCATCAGGAAGGCTCCTATTAAAAAAAAACAAAAACAACAGAAAATAACAATGTTGGCAAGAATGTGGGAAATTGGACACCTGATCCACTGTTAGTGGGAATGTAAAACAATAGAGCCACTGTGAAAACCAGTATGGCAGTTCCTCAAAATTTAAACATAATTATCATATGATCCAGCAATTCCACTTCTGGATACATACCCAAAAGAACTAAAAGCAGGATGTCAAAGAGGTATTTGTACACTCATGTTCACAACAGCTCTAGTCACAATAGCTAAAACATGTAAACAACCCAAGTGTCCACTGACAGAAATATGGAGAGTAAAATGTGGTCTATACATACAATGGAATATTACTCGGGCTTAAAAAGGAACAGAATTCTGATACCTATTACAAAATGGATAAACCCTTATGACATTATGTTAAGTGAAATAACCCAGTCACAAAAAAGATAAATATCATATGATTCCACTTACATGAAGTACTACCTAAATAAAGTAGTCAAAGCCACAGACAGAAAGTAAAATGGTGATTACAAGGGCTTAGGGAATGGGGAGTTATTTATTTTTCCTCATAACTAGTTTATTTTTTTTTTAAGATTTTATTTATTTATTCATGAGAGACACGGGGTGGGGGGGTGGGGAGAGGCAGGGATACAGGCAGAGGGAGTCCATGCAGGGAGCCCGATGTGGGATTCAATCCTAGGTCTCCAGGATCAGGCCCTGGACTGAAGACAGCACTAAACCACTGAGCCACCCAGGCTGCCCAAGTTATTTTTTTTTAACAGGTACAGTTTCACTTCTGTAAGATGAGTTCTGGAAATATATGGTTGTGATGGCTGCACAATGATATGAATGTACTTAATACCACTGAACAGTACACTTAAAATGGTTAAGATGATAAATTTTATGCTACATTATACCAGAATTTTTAAAACTTGAATGAAAAATAAAAAGGTAGCCAAAAGAAAACTACCACATATTACATACAGAGGTATAAAGAATGGTAGCTGACTTCCCACTGGAAACAATGTGGACCAGAAAGTGAGGCAACATCTTTAAAATACTTAAAAATACTGTCAACCTAGAATTCTATATCTAGTGAAAATAGCTTCTATAAATCAAGGCAAACTGAAGTCTTCTTCAGACATACCAAAGCTGAAAAAATTAATCACCAGCAAAGCTGCAATACAAGAAATGTTAAAGAAATCCTTCACTCAGGCACCCGCGAGCCCCACATTGGGCTCCCTCTGCTTCTCCCTCCCTCTCTGCTGTTCCCGCTGCTTGTGTTCTCATGCTCTTGTTCTCAAATAAATAAATAAATAAATAAAATCTTTTTTAAAAAAAGAAGAAATCCTTCATTCAGATAGAAATGTATCAGTAGAAATCTGGAACTACACAGGAAAATAAAGAGCACTGGAAACAAGTAATAGATATAGTACTTGACAAAGGCTTTTATTATAAAGAGATAACAGATTCATCTACATTGTTAGATGGGGGGGCAGGGGAGAAAAGTACTAACAAGAATTTTCATAATATACCTACCTTCCAAAATGTTTATCTTTAAAAAATAAAGTACCCTGATTAATAGAACTCATTTCCTATCACAACATCCTTTAGAGAAAGTCAATATTATCTTTTCTACAAAAAATTGTCTCAAGGTACAAGTTATTTGTCTGGTAATAGACAGTGAGTTTTCAGACAAGTAAAAATTAAAATATTCTTGGTCCCAACCCAGTGTTCTATTACACAAACACTTTTAAAGGGCTTGTCTCCAGAGACATTTGTAGGATAAAGTATGTTAATGGTTAATATATAATTTATCTATATTCTGTTGTCTCCAGGGAACCTCAAAGTCACTTAGAAGTAAGCTTATAAAGCCAGCAAGAATGTTCCTTGCTTTCAATAAGTATGACAAACAACATTAGATTTCAACAAATTGGTCAGGCTACCTCAAAGTGGCAAAAGAAGAACACTTTTGCCAAGTCTTGCTCAGGAAAATGAATTTATTAAAAAAAAAAAAAAAAAAGAAAATGAATTTATCAAAGCAAAGATGTTGAAGCAATAACTGCAAAACACAGCTTCAGGTTTGGGTGCTAAAGTAAGAAAAAGAAAACATATATTAGTGTTTAATGCCACTTTACTATAGTTCAAACCTCAGAGGGAATGTGGTTAGTAACTCTATTATAGAGTTCTTACTAACCTCTATAATATCAGTGATGCCAAACAGATTACAGAATGGGAATCCTGCCTACTATTCCTCTAAATACATAATATTAAAATAACTCATACACTCAGAGATTCCTTTAGACCACAAGCAGATCTTGTGATCCAACTTCACAATGAGAGACTACTTGCTACTCAGAAAGAAAACTAAACAGTATACAACATAATTCACGATGTTCCTCTAACAGAATTCTAGTGAAGGCTACCCACTGTTGTCCCATCTGGACCAAAATTCTTACAAAGACAACAGGAAAATTCTGTGATTTCTCTATTCACTGATGAATACCATCCCAAGATAAAGTAGCATTCTTTCAGCACTTTACACCAAATAAATACACTGGGTAATGTAACTTCCCTTTCAATATGAAAAAAGAAAAATTTATCAAAAGAAATGTTATCTACCCAAAAGAATCTAAAACATGTTCAAACAAAAAAACTTTCCACGGATGTTCATAGCCATTATTATTATTATATAATTATTCATGATAGCCAAAAAATGAAAAAAACTCAAATGTCCATCAACTGATAAGTGAACAAAGTGTGGTATGTCCATACAATGGATTATTTATCCACAAAAAAGAATTATATTCTGAAATACGCTACAATGTGAAAGAATCTTAAGAACACTCTTAAACAGGGCAGCGCCAGTGGCTCAGCAGTTTAGCACCGCCTTCAGCCCAGGGTGTGATCCTGGAGACCCAGGATAGAGTCCCGTGTCCGGCTCCCTGCATGGAGACTGCTTCTCCCTCTGCCTGTGTCTCTGCCCCTCTCTCTGTGTCTCTCATGAATAAATAAATAAAACCTTTAAAAAAAACACACACACATTCTTAAACAAAAGACCAGATGTTATATAATTCCACTTAAATGAAATATACAAAAATCAGCAAACCCAAAGGGACAAAAATTCTTGTGATTGCCAGAGGGTGGAAAGAGGAACTGCTTAAGGAATAAGAAGTTTCTTTTTGGGTTGTTGAAACTCTTCTGGAATTATAGTAGTGATGGTTGCACAACACTGTGAATGTACCTAAAAGTGTCCATACATTTTAAATGAATTTTATCTGAATAGAAAAGAAAAAAATGTTTCCAAATGTTGATTGTCTAATACTTCTATCTCCCACTACGTAACCGAAGGCTGTGTTCACAAAAATCATTCAAAAATACTTCTTAAGGGGATCCCTGGGTGGCTCAGTGGTTTAGCACCAGCCTTCGGCCCAGGGTGTGGTCCTAGAGTCCCAGGGAGTCCCGCATCGGGCTTCCTGCGTGCAGCCTGCTTCTCCCCCTGCCTGTATCTCTGCCTCTCTCTCTCTAAGAAATAAATAAAATCTTTTAATAAAAATAAAAAAATACTCCTTAAAATTTAAAATATTAACATTCTGGAAAAGGCAAAACTATAGGAACAATAAACAGAACAATAGTTGCCAGGAGCTGGTATCAGGGGAGTTAAATAGGTGAGGGTCAAACTTTTTAGAGCAGTGAAACTACAGGACATTGTAATGGTGAATATAAGATACTAAAAGTTTGTCAAAACTTTTAAAAAACAGAGAATAAGCCTTAATGTATTCAAATTTTTAAATAATCTTTTAAGAGATAAAGGGATCTCTGCATAAAATGCAGAATGTGACAAAATAGTCTAAATGTATTACAAATATGAAACAACCTCACAAAGCAGGTGAAGGAATAAGGTGCTGACCAAGTACTGCTAGAAGTAAGTGGAGTCAAGATTAAAGGTAAAAGGTACTATCAATAAGCGCTGTGCTCTGGACGATAAAGTTGTTTCCTATAGGTACACAGATTAACAATGTTTAGCTTAATATAGAGACAAATGGTTACATATAGAAAGATTTACAGATGTGTATCTATACAGCTTATTTTATACACATGTATCTCCTTATTCTGTCACTCAGATGGCCTAGAAGCAACAATACTCAAGTAGCAACTAGCTCATCTAGCACCCAAAATCTTAGTTTCTGATACCACTTCCCATAAAAGGAACTAGGGCTCCTTAGAAAAATGGCTGACACGTTAGAAACGACAAATACCCACCATTTGCTTCGACGTGGATGCAACTGGGATGGAGGGTATTATGCTGAGTGAAGTAAGTCAATCAGAGAAGGACAAACATTATATGGTCTCATTCATTTGGGGAATATAAAAAATAGTGAAAGGGATTAAAGGGGAAAGGAGAGAAAATGAGTAGGAAATATCAGTGAGGGTGACAGAACATGAGAGACTCCTGACTCTGGGAAATGAACAAGGGGTAGTGGAAAGGGAGGTGGGCGGGGGGTTGGGGTAACTGGGTGATGGGCACTGAGAGATGAGCACTGGGTGTTATGCTATATGTTGGCAAATCAAACTCCAATTGAAAAATACACAGAAAAGAAAAAGAAAAGAAAAGAAAAGAAAAGAAAAGAAAAGAAAAGAGAAAAGAAGAAAGGAAAAGAAAAGAAAAGAAAAGAAGAAAAGAAAAGAAAAGAAAAGAAAAGAAAGAAAAGAAAAGAAAAGAAAAGAAAAGAAAAGAAAAGAAAAGAAAAGAAAAGAAAAGAAAAAAGAAAAGATGGCTGAATATAGGACTAGAACATCATTATATAAAAGATGAGCCTGGAGCATTTTATGTTGCCAAAAACAAAGTGCTCATTCACACATAACCATGGGAGTTATGTCAAAGGGAAGGGATACAGAAGCCAAGTGAAAGAATTCCCAATGGCCAAACCTCAAATAACTTGAGCAACAAAATTTATGTAGATTCTCCACCCTTGAGGTGGAGCATATTATTCTCACTCATTAAGTATAGGCTATACAGAATAACTTTCTTCCAGAGTATGGCACAGAAAGGGAGGGACAAAAGGGTAACTTAAGAGTTGAGAAAAACACTACCTCAAGTTGGGTGACCAAGGTTAACATCAACATCAGCAAATGATATTACTAGTATGTACTCTTGATTTGTGGTAAGAATGACACTTTACCTCTGTGTTCTTTCCAAAATCACATTACATCAGTCTAACCATCAGGAAAACATCACACAAATGCCAACTGATGAACCTTCTACAAAAATACCTAATCAATTATCTTTGAAACTGTTAAGGTCATTAACAACAAGGAAAGTCTGAGAAATTGTCAGAACCAGGAGGACCTGAGAAGACATAACTATGACATGTAATGTGGCATCCTGAATGGGATTCTGGAACACAAAAAGCAACATTAGGGGGAGGTATGTGGGTGGCTCAGTCGGTTAAGCATCAGACTCTTGATTTCGGGTCAAGTCATGATCTCAGGGTTGTGAAACTGAGCTCCATGTCAGGCCCTGCACTAGGGGTGGAGCCTGCTTAGGATTCTCTCTCCACATCTCCCCCTGTCCTTCCCCACCTTACTCCCCTCTTGCTTGCTAGCTCTCTCTCAAAAAAAGAAAGGGAGGGGGACATTAAGGGAAACACTGTGGAACTCTGAGTATGGGCTTAGTAAAAATGTATCAATATTGGTTTATTACCTGTGACAAATGTACCATACCAATTTAAGATGTTAATAATAAGGGAAACTGAGTGTAGGACAGATGGGAACTCTGTACTATCTTCACAATAATGCAGTAAATATAACACTGTTAAAAAAAAAGTTTATTTTAAAAGTTTTTTTTTTTTTTTTTGGTTGTAAACTACTTATGATCTACTTATTGCATGCCTGAAATTTTACTCAATGCATCAGGGCACAAAAGATACCTGAAATATGGTTTGAGCCCTAAAGAAACTTACTGCCTCACTGTGAGGTAAGAAAGATGTTCATGAAACAAATATAAAATATAAGGAAACCTTAAATTTAGAAATGTAGATAAAAGAATATTAGGAATATAGAGAAGGTCTAGAGTTATGAGGGTAGACGTCATTAAAGGAATAAAAGTTGAGCTTGTATCTTAAAATTTACTTGATGGTACCAAAGTAAAAAAGAATAAATTGGTACACTCATAAGAACAACCAGAGGGTGAAAAAAACAAGACTAAAAGAAATAAGAGAAATGAAGAAACAAGACTAAAAGAAATGAAATTTAGCCCTGAAAAGAGAAGACTTAAATGGGAGACAAGAGCAGTGTTCAAATACTTTAAAGAGTCATGGGGCAGAACAGAGTTACATCATACAGTCATTTAACTTACTAACTGACCTCTGGTAAAATGTGACCAACACTCAAGGACATAGAGAGTGACAGCTGTTTGGTAAAACCACAACAGGAAATGCCAATTTGGAAAGACAGGAAGCAGGTGGCCAAGTTGTTCTCTGCAACTTTTCAAAGGACAGTGTGCATATGAGCCCACTAAAGCAAAAATTTAAATCTAAATCTTGCAAACATTTACTAACCACTTACCATGTATATTATCCCATTTAATATTCACAATACACTTATAAACATTTATTACTCTAAGAGACTTAAAGTAAAAATGCAATAAAACAAGTCCTGCAAGGGGGTACCCTGGGTGGCTCAGTCAGTTAAGCAAATGACTCTTGAATTTGGCTCGTGTCTTTTTTTTTTTTAATAATTTTTTTTATTTTTATTTATTTATGATAGTCACAGAGAGAGAGAGAGAGAGAGAGAGGCAGAGACATAGGCAGAGGGAGAAGCAGGCTCCATGCACTGGGAGCCCGACGTGGGATTCGATCCCGGGTCTCCAGGATCGCGCCCTGGGCCAAAGGCAGGCGCCAAACCGCTGCGCCACCCAGGGATCCCATTTGGCTCGTGTCTTGATCTTCAGGGTCATGGAACAGAGCCCTGCATTGGGCTCCTCGGGTTCCTAGATTAGCAAGGAGTCTGCCTGAGATTCTCTCCTCCTCCCTCCCCCTCACCCCCTTACACCTGCATGCTCTCAAATCTTTAAAAATAATAATAAGCCCTGCAAAGAAGCAGGAACACATTAAAATTCTTCAGCATCCACCACCCCTGATAAGGATTTGACAGCTGAGTTAAAAAGCAAAATTGTTTAAGGCCTACAGATCTACATAATAATTTATTTCCTCTTGCTCCTCCCTTCAGTAATGCTCAGTGGCTCTCAGTTTGCAAAGTACATAAGAATTATACATACAAAAAAAGCATGCACACAATACTTTTTAAGCATTTTAAGGGATTTCTTTCTTTCTTTCTTTTCTTTCTTTCTTTTCTCTCTCTCTCTCTCTCTCTCTCTCTTTCTCTCTTTCTCTCTTTCTCTCTTTCTTTCTTTCTTTCTTTTAAAACAACAACAACACTGCCAGCCAGGACGCCTGGGTGGCTCAGCGGTTGAGCGTCTGCCTTCGGCTCAGGGCATGATCCAGGGATCCAGGATTGAATCCCACATTGGGCTCCTGCAGGGAGCCTGCTTCTCTCTCTCTCTCTCTCTCTCTCTCTCATGAATAAGTAAATAAATCTTTTAAAAACAAACAAACAACACCAGCCAACACCAGCCAGGCTTAAACTCACCTTGAGATCAAGACCTGAGCTGAGCTGAAAAGTCAGACGCTTAACCGACCAAGCCACCCGGGTGCCCTGCAATTTAAAGGATTTTTCAAGAATATTTTCATTTTATGGGATTTTTGTTTCAAGTGCTGACTTTAGAACTGAATCCTGGAAATGAGGTGCAACCCCACTGCAGTTTACTCCATGGTCACTGTAAAGCAGCATCAGGGGGAAAAGGGAGAAGTGTGAATCTTACTACAATATGAAGAATACTCTAGATGAATTATGGGTAGCCTTTTTTTCTTTAAGATTTCATTTATTTATTCATGAGAGACACAGAGAGAGAGAGAGAGGCAGAGACACAGGCAGAGGGAGAAGCAGGCTCCACGCAGGGAGCCCGATGTGGGACTCGATCCCGGGTCTCCAGGATCACACCCCGGGCTGCAGGCGGCGCCAAACCGCTGTGTCACCGGGGCTGCCCTGGGTAGACTTTTAAAACCTGACAGGAAGAGGGCAACCTAGTTAAGAACAAAATGAAAAGAGACACAAAGCCAAGAATGACATGGTATGTGAAATTCAATGCTGGGGAACAGAGTAGCCCATTTCCACCTGCAGATTTTTGTACCTGCTGTTTCATTTGCCAGCAAAGTTTTTCCATCTTTTAGGACACAACTCAAATATCTTCTCCCTAGTGAGGCCTCTCTACCATCCCCACCACTCACTTATCACATCATCTTGTCTTATTTTCTTCATAGCAGATATCAGAAATCAGCAAACTTTTTTTAAGATTTTATTTATCTGGGGCAGCCCGGGTGACAGCCCTAGCACCGCTTTCAGCCTAGGGCCTGATCCTGGAGACCTGGGATCGAGTGCCACGTCAGGCGCGCTCTCTCTCTCTCTCTCTCTCTCTCTCTCTCTGTGTGTCTCTCGTGAATCAATAAATAAAATCTTAAAAAAAAAAAAAGATTTTATTTATTGATTCACGAGAGACATAGAGACATTGGCAGAGGGAGAAGCAGGCTCCCTGCAGGGAGACCAATGTGGGACTTGATCTCAGGGCCTTGGGATTGTGCCCTGAGCCAAAGGCTCAACCACTGACCCACCCAAGCATCCCATAAAACTTTTTCTCTAAAGGGCCAGATTACAGCCTACAGGCCAAATCCAGCTTCTCCCATGTTTTAGTATGGCCAAAAAAGAATTAAGAAAAACAATATTTTGTGACGTGGGAAAATGATAGGAAACGCAAAAGTTTAACTAGAACATAGAAACACTTGTTTATGTACTGCCTGTGGCTACTTTACACTAAAACAGAGCAGCTGCAACAGAAACTGCATGGCCCATAAAGCCTAAAATATTTACTTTCTGATTTTTTACAGAAAAAGTTTGCTAACTGCTGACTTACAGCATTACCTGAAATTATCTTATATGTTTAACTGCTATCCTTATTCTCACACACAGAGAAAAAAAAGCTCAATACAAGGACCTTATCTATTTTGTCCCCCACCATAGTCCAGTACTGAGAAAAACTCCTGGAACAAAATAAGGACTCAATAAATATTTGAGGGGTGCTAGGGTGGCTCAGTTGGTTGAGGTCTGTCTTTGGCTCAGGTCATGGTCCAGGATCCTAGGATGGAGTCCCACATCAGGCTCCCTGTGGGGAGCCTGCTTCTCCTTCTACGTCTCTGCCTCTGTGTGTCTCTCATGAATGAATAAATAAAATATTTTTTAAAATAAATATTTGATGAATAAATGAGTGATCAATAAATATCATTCTGAGGGATGCCTGGGTGGCTAAGCGGTTGAGCATCTGCCTTTGGCTCAGGTCGTGCTCCCACGGTCCCAGGATTGAGTCCCACACTGGGCTCCTTGCATGCAGCCTGCTTCTCCGTCTGTGTCTCTGCCTCTCTCTGTGTGTCTCTCACGAATGAATAAATAAAATCTTAAAAATAAACAAATAAATAAATAAAAATAAATATTGTTCTGAGGAATTTATTTTTTTTAATTTTTAATTTTATTTTATTTATGATAGGCACACAGTGAGAGAGAAAGAGAGAGAGGCAGAGACACAGGCAGAGGGAGAAGCAGGCTCCATGCACCGGGAGCCGGACGTGGGATTCAATCCCGGGTCTCCAAGGATCGCGCCCTGGGCCAAAGGCAGGCGCTAAACTGCTGCGCCACCCAGGGATCCCTGATCTGAGGAACTTAAACTTAAGTTTTCAGCCATTATAGGTTTTGTACATATACTACAGGCATAACAACTCTTGCAGAAAAAGGGGAAATATTCTAGTAGAGAGAAGGAGCAAACACCTTAAAGAAATGGTGATCACCAACTAGTCCAGGTTTCTTCATCAAACCGTACAGGTGTTTTTGTGCTCATGAAAGGTGTTTTCAACCACTGGAAGGCTTAAGAACATTCTGTCTGCCAGCTGACTGCACTTTTGTTTATCTTAAGATGCAAATACCCTGAGAAATCTCATTTCCTATACATGGTACACAGCACCCACATCATGACAAATCTTAATGTTCATAATTATAACAGATCTAATGAAATTTTAATATCTAAATTTTCCCTTATACTGATCAGCAAACTATTCTGTAAGCAACTGAAAACTCTTTAGAAATTAAAGGTTACCGCCCACAGACCAGAAGCAGCTTTTTAATCTTTTTATACTAGCCAGCGAGTGGGTGTGTGATTTCAAAAAAAAAAAAAAAAAAAAAAAATACGAGCCAACTCTGTTGGTAGAGGACAAGATATAGTTAAAAGTCCCACCTAGAAGCATGGTTTGTTACAGGACACTAGTAAAACTACCACCTACTCACAATTCCAGTCTCACTGTTCTAATCTACAAATGGAGAAGAAGAAAAAAAAAAAAAATCTAGTCCCTGGAAGTATCCTGTCATTAACACATTAGCATTTTCATAAGGTTCCTTCCTCCAGGCTTTGGAACAATTTCTATACACAGGTACTTCAAAGACAAGGATGTGGTTGAACAGATCACTCTCAAAATTTAACGTACTGGGTCAGAAGACATAAACATAGCAAAGTTTTATCCTAAAGCAGCTACCTGCTTTTTAACCCCTGAATTTTTTTTTTTTTTTTTTTTAAGAATTGACTAATTTAGGAATTCAGACCTTTTCTACAGATGCTTCTGTGTATTTAAAGACTTGGAGCAACCATTTTGGATTAGAGTGTGTGTTTTCATCTTCCCTTCCTCTGTGACAAGTGGGGATGCAAAGGCAGCCGGTAAAAGCTTTGACTAGAATCTACCAAGATACACACGGAGGGTGTCACCCAAGAAAAAGGGGAAATCAGCTCAAGTGGGCTGCTTCAGGAAACTCTGCTGCAGATTCACCACCATCAACGTTAAGGGATGAGCCAAACCGACACTTGCACACACCTTTGCTCAGGATGGAGAAGGAAGGAAGAAAAAAAAAAGCGGGGGTTCGCAAAGCCATAAACGGATGCCTGGTCCTTCAGAGAAGCCTCGTCTTCCCTTCCTAAAAGGAGGAGATTAATCCAAGGCGGTGGGAGACCCAGCCCACCCGCAGCACCCATCCTCCCCCGTCCCCGGCCCAGCGGGCCCCTCCTCCCCTCACGCGACAAGTTCAAAATCAAAACAAAAGGTGCAAAACTGGTTTCAGGTGGCCGCGGCCGAGCCCCAGGGGCCGGGCGAGGGCTCGCAGGACCCCGGCCCCCCCGCACCGTCGGCTCCCGACAGCCCCGGCCGCGGCCCCGCTCCGCACACGCCCCTCCCTCCGCTCGGCCCCGGAGGCGGCGGTGCCGGGGAGGGGGCGCAGCGCGGGGCCCGTGACAGCACAGCGGGCCGGGACGGGAAAAGGCCCGGCGGGATGCGGGAGGACCGGTCCTAGGTCCTAGGGCCCCGAACGGGGGCGACCGACGGTCCGAGCCGCTCCGAGCCGCGCCAGGCCGCGAGCGGACGGCCGGGCCCGCGTCGGCGGCGCCGCCGGGCCACGCTCCCCTCCGGCTCTCCCCACCCGGGGCGCAGGGGCCGAGGGGCCGCGGCCGCCGCCGGCATCCGGGGCGGGGGCACGCACTCACCGGCGGGGAGGGGAGGAGCAGCCGGCGTCTCCGCCAGCGCCGTGGCTCGAGCTCAAGCGCCGGCTCCTGCCGCTGCGGCCGCCGCGCCCGGTCCATCCCCCCCCAACCACCCCCCCTCCCGGCCCTCCCCCCGCGCCGCCGCAGCCGCCGCCGCCGCCGCCGCAGCCGCCGCCGCCGCCGCCTCAGCCCCGGCGCGGGAGCGCGAACCGGCGCGAGGGGGCGAGAGCGCGCGCGCCCGCCGCCGCCGCCCACAACCTCCGCCCCCAGCCGGCGGCGCACGCGCGAGGCGGCGGCGGGCGCGCGCACGCTCCGGGGGCGGGGACGGAGACGGGGACGGCCCCGGAAGGCGTGGCCCCGCCCACCCGCGCGGTCGCCGCGCTGCCCGCGGTGGGCTCCGCCTGGCGGGGCGCCGGGAGCCGCGGCCTGCAGTCGGGCCTCTTTCCCGGAGCACCGACCTCGAGCGCGCTTCTCGGGATCACGCCTGTTCCCCTGCCTTGATCGAAAGACCTGCCTGCCTGGCTGCTCTAGCAGGTTCGCGTCCGCTGCCGCGTAGAGGACGGGGACGGTTACTCTTTACGGTGCGCTATTACCCCTGGCAGCCATCAGCCTATCTTCTTACTGTTCCATTTTTCTAATTCAGTTATTCGTTCCTCACTTATATCTTTTAATTTTTTTTATTCATTTATGATAGTCACAGAGAGGGGGTGAGGGGGCAGAGACACAGGCAGAGGGAGAAGCAGGCTCCATGCACCGGGAGCCCGACGTGGGACTCGATCCCGGGTCTCCAGGATCGCGCCCTGAGGGCGCCAAAGGCAGGCGCCAAACCGCTGCGCCACCCAGGGATCCCCGTTCCTCACTTATATCGTGAGGCTGCTTCCGTGCGGTAGGCCCTGTTCCATTTGCTGGGAGTACATTATGGAATGTCTCAGCCTCATCTGAAGTTCGATCCGGTGGAGAAGGACGACATTAAAGGGAGACTCACACAACATTAAAACTCGCTATTACTAAAAGCTCTTCTGGAAGGGTGGGCGGTGGAAATTTTAGTCAAGGATATGCAGTCTGGACTCCAAAGGCTGACTTCAAAGGAGTTAACAAGGTGCAGCAGGGGGGAGCTTGGCATGGGCAGAAGGGCGTGCTGAAAGGGCAGTGAATGTGGTGTTGAGTGTGGGAAAGGGTAGGCGATGACTGTAAGGATTTAAGACCATAATTGGAGAATCTGGGGAAGCCAGTGAGGATTTTTCATTATTTCTATGTTGAAACTATCATTTGGATAGCAAATGAAAAGCTGTCTGGAGGGGGCTCAGAGTTGGGACAAGAGGGGCCAGTTAGGAGGCTGCTGTTAGGTCAAGGCAAACTGGTGGTGATAGAGAAGAGCACTTCTTAGGGACAGGACTTGATAGGTTGGATGAAACGTTCAAAGCTAGGGAGGTGGCAAGGTTGACTTTTAGATTTGAAGTTGATGGGGGGGATGCATTTATAGATCTCAGGTTTACTGGAGGAGGCCCCTGTGCTATAAATTTGGGGGCACCTATGTGGCTCAGTCAGTTAAGCATCTGACTCCTGATCTCAGCTCAGATCTTGAGCTCAGTTCCAGCCCTGCATTGGGCTCCACACCTAGTGTGGAGCCTACTTAAACAGTAAGTAAATTTCTAGAAAAAAATCTTCAGTGGGGCACCTGGGTGGCTCAGTCAGTTAAGCATCTGCCTTCAGCTCAGGTCATCATCCCTGTGTCCTGCGATGGAGCCCTGCATTAGGCTCCTTGCTGGGAGAGGGAAAGGCAAGCTCCGCCTGCCACTCCCCCTGCTTGTACTGTCTCTCTGTCAAACAAAAAATCCTTAGTGATCTCGAGATAGTCAAAGATTTCTTAGGGCCAAAAAGAAATAGTTCATAAGTTGAACCTCATCAAAATTTAAAAACATTTATTCTTCGAAAGACAGCATTAAGGCAAACCACGGTTGGAAGGAAGAATTTGCAATACAATATATCTGACAAAAGACTTGAGTCCAGAATATGTAAAGAACTCATAACTGAGAAATAAAGACAACAATCCAATAAAACAATGAGCACAGGTTTTAGGAAACACTTCACCAAAGAAGATAAAAATGCCCAATAAGCAACAAAAACATGCTCAGCATCTTCAGTCATCCAGGGATTTGCTCATTAAAAAACCACCATGATCTACCACTAGACTCTCATTAAAATAGCTAGAATTAAAAAGTCTGATGACCCAAAAATCCTCCTCCTACACATCTCCTTAAATGTACTTAAGCTCCAAATAAAGACAATAATAGTCATACTTTCCCTTAATGTGATACAACTAACCTGCACGCAACTGTAAACACAGAACTTCCCCCGAAAGAGGATACAAAGTCCTTAAGTGATGTTCCTAACTCTTGACATGCTGTTACTTAATACTGCAATATAAAGTTAACTATTATAAATACATCTCCATTGTGTAGTAGCAGTTAAATTTCTCCCTTGGTAATCCGGATCAGTAACCCCTGCCAATATAGGTACTCCTTTCTTACATTAGTTTCAGGTTTAAACCTAGTAATTCAGGACGCCTCGGTGCCTCAGTGGTTGAGGTTTGACTCGGGGCCTGATCCCAAGGTCTCGGATGGAGTCCTACATCAGGCTCCTGCAGAGAGCCTGTTTCTCCCTCTGCCTATGTCTCTACCTCTCTCTCTCTCTCTCTCTCTCTCTGTCTCTCGTGAACAAATAAATAAAATCTTTAAGATAAATAATCCTAGTGATTCAACAAGTCTATATACTATTTTAGGTCACCATACGACACTTTGAATTTCATTGACTATATTCCCTATATTGTACCTTTCCTCTCCGTAATTTATTCATTTCATAACTGGAAGCCTCTATCTCCCACTCCCCATCACTCATTTTGCCCATCCTCCCACCACCCTTCCCTCGGGCAACCCAATTTACAGGACTGTTCCTGCTTTTGTTTGTTCATTCGTTCATTTTTTTTTTTTTTAGATGCCACATGTGGTGAAGTCATGTATTTGTCTTTCCCTGTCTGACTTATTTCACTTAGCGTAATAAGGAACTCCATCCTTTGCATGTTGATTCAGAGGCGTGAGATACCCAAAGTGATGAAGTGAGTCTCAGCTTCCAATTCAAAAAATTCATTCTTAGGACTCTGTTCCTCTAGAAGCACCTCCAGTACCAAAATCTGTATCAGTCAGAGTTCAGAGAAGCAGAATGAATAGAAGATAAGAAATAAGAGATTTATTTGGAGAAATTGATTTATGCAATTAAAGGAGGGAAATCGGCCTGTTAAGCAAATTTGAAACTGGTAGGGTAGGCCATCTGGAAGGGCAGACTGGAACTCTCAAGCAAGGGCTGAAACTGCCAAAGTGTTGTCCCCAGGCAGTATTTCTTCTTCAGGAGAAACTCAACTCTTTTTAAGGACTTTCCATAATTGATCAGGCCAAACCAGATTATCTAGGATAATCTCCCTTTATTTTTTTTTTTAAGGATTTTTTATTTATTTACTACAGAGAGAATAGGGGAAGGAGCAGAGGGAGAGGGAAAAGCAGACTCCCACTGAGCAGGAAGCCTGACCTGGGGCTCAATCCCAGAGCCCTGAAATCAGGACCTGAGCTGAAGACAGACACTTAACTGACTGAGCCACACAGGCACCCCAATAATCTCCCTTTCTTAAAGTCAACTGATTAAGGACTTTAATCATATCTACAAAAATGCGTTCATAGCAACATTTAGATTACTGTTGAATAGTGTAAAATAACTAGAGACTGTGGTACAGCCAAGTGGATGCCTCAAAAAAATATATTTACCCAATAGAAATGAAAACATGCATCCATACGAAGACTTGTATGAGAATATTTATATTACTGTTCACAGTAATCAAAACCCTGGAAACAACTCAAATACCCATCACCAGGTGAATGGATGGCCAAATTAAAGTAAATCTATACTACTCAATCATCAAAAGGAATGAACTACCAGTACACTAACTATGTGGATGAATCTCAAAATCATTATACTGGGCAACGAAAGCTAAAAACAAAAGAATATATATTGTATAATTCCATATAAAATTCTAGAAGATGATAACTAATTTACAGTGATAGCATATCAGTAGTTGCCTGGGACAGATACACAGAGACATGAGAAGTAAAAGGGCACAAAGAAACTTTTGGATGTGATGAGAATGATCTGAATTTTGATTATGGCAGTGGTTTCATGGGTATATACATATGTCAAAGTTCATTAAATTGTGCAGTTTAGGAGTGTCTGGGTGACTTAGTTAAGCATCTGCCTTCAACTCAGGTCATGATGCAAGGGTCCTGGAACTGACCCTCTCCCTGCTGAGCAGGGAGCCTGTTTCTCCCTCTCCCTCTGCGTACTCTCTGTCTCTCAAATAAATAAATAAGATCTTTTTTAAAAAGTTTACAAATGGATGGAGGTTATTTTATGTATAGTATCCTTAATTAGATTGTTATTAAAAAAGGATTCATGAGGTACCTCAGTGGTACAGTCTGATAAAGCATCCGACTCTTGGGTTTTATCTCAGGTCATGATCTCAAGATCCTGAGATCCAGCCCCACATCTGGCCCTGCGCTCAGTGCAGAGTCTACTTAGAACTCTCCCCCTCTCCCTCTGCCTCTCTCTCTTTTCTCTCAGATAGTAAATAAATCTCTCTCTTTTTTTTTTTAAGTTTTCTATTTATTTATCTGAGAGAGAGAGCGTGAGAGAGCATGAGCAGGGGGAAGGGCAGAAGAAGCAGCCTCCCCACTGAGCAGGGAGCCTGACATGAGGTTCAATCCCAGGACTCCAGGATCATGACCTGAGATGAAGGCAGAGGCCCAAATGACTGAGCCACCCAGGTGCCCCAATAAATAACTCTTTTAAAAATATTTTTAAAATATTTTAAATATTATTTTTATATTAAAATAATATTTTTAAAAATACTTTAAATATTTTTTTCTTCGAAGAAAAAATAAATTAGGATGCTTACAAAAAATAGATTACTGATTTTTAAAGTAAGTTACAGAGCCTCTTGACATTGGTTTCAAATTCCCCAACATAGAAAAAGGAGATTTCAGTTGTAAATCCCTCAAGCTATTTATGATCCAAAACTAAATTTTAAATGTATTTTTTATCGTGCATTTAAAACTGCCATGTCATTTTGAAAATGGGAATGTATGATATTGAATGAAAATAATACCTTTTCAGGCTTTAATCTAGGCCCTTACTATTCAAAGTGTGGTCCCTGTACCAGAAGCATCACCTGGGGAGCTTGTTAAAAATGCAGAACCTCAGGGGCACCTGGGTGGCTCAGTCAGTTAAGCGTCCGACTTGGTTTTGGCTCAGGTCATGATCTCAGGGTCGTGAGATAGAGCCCCGCATGGGACTCCACACTCAGTACAGAATCTACTTCAGATTCTTTCCCCTCCCTTTCCCTCCTCCTCTGTTCCTTCCCCTGCCTGCACTCTCTTTCTCTGTCAAATAAATTTAAAAAATCTTTTTTAAAAAATATGCAGAACCTTAGCCCTACTCCAGATCAACTGAGTCAAAGTCTCTATTTTAACAGGACCCGCAGGCAATCTGTATGCATATTACAGTTTGGAAAGCACTGGTCTAAGTGATATACGTAATTTGAAGAATGGCAATGAACATGAACTACAACAACTATTAAACAATTCCAGTTTAAACTGACTAATGAATATCAGTGATAGTATTGATAGGAAATGAATGCAGAAGAACTGAAAAATCTCAAGTTGTTTGGTAAAATTTTGCATAACTTCTGTTGAAGTATTGCAATATCTTAGTAGCAATAACATCACATTTCCAAATATGTTTCTCAGGATGTGTGGGGGTTTTTTTCTTAAGATTTTATTTATTTATTCATTCACGAGAGACACACAGAGAGAGAGAGAGGCAGAGACACAGGCAGAGGGAGAAGCAGGCTCCATGCAGGGAGCCCCAGTTCCCCAGGATCATGCCCTGTGCCAAAGGCGGCACTAAACTGCTAAGCCACCCAGGCTACCCTCTCAGGATGTGCTTAACTGTGCTAATATGGGTTAAGAATATATCTTCACAAAATTAAAATTTAGTAGAAACCAGTTAAGGTGTAGAGTGGTTAAAAAAGACTATCACATCTAGTGGCCATGATATATCAGAGCAAGTAAGGATTGAAACTGTCGTAAGGAATTTTATTTCCACGAAAGCAAGCTAACTGTGATGCGACAAATTATCATATGCCAGTGACTCTGAATTTCCTTTTTTTTTTTTTAATTTTATTTATTTATTTGAGAGAGAGAGAGAGTGAGAGTGCACAAGCAGGGGAGGCAGCAGAGGGAAAGGGTGAAGCAGGCTCCTCACTGAGCAGGGAGCCCCATGTGGTGCTCAATCTCAGGACCCTGGAACTATGACCTGTGCTGAAGACAGTTAACCAACTGAGCCACCCAGGCACTCCTGAATTTCTAATTCTTGTGCTAGTTTCTCTCTCTTGCCTCAGGAGGACCTTTGCTTATACTGTTTCCTATAACTGGTACACCTTCTCTCAGACTCCGTTGACCTTTCAGGTCGCAGCTAAAATGTAATTTCCTTAGTGAGGACTTCCCTGACCCCACAGAAAAGGTCAGCTTCTCCCAACACCCACAGAAACATCCTGAATTTCCTCCTTTAGAGTTCAACATATGCATAATTTCTCCTAATCACCTGTTTTCCTCTCTGGACTGTAAGCTCCATGATGCAGGGACTTTGTCTCTATTGTTCTGAACCCACTGACCTTCCTTGTATATCTTTAGATGCTCAATAAATGTTTATTAGATTAATAAATGAGTGAATGGCAACCCTATTCATATTAAATGAAGCATGGCTCTGCCTTATATTTGTACAACCCCTTACTCTTTTTAGCTCATTTATTTCTGTTACCCTAACTTGAGCCTCCAAAGACCCAGATCTACTTAGTTAGCCTCTCAGCCCTAAAGATGTGTAGGAGACCTCCTACCTCTTAGATACGAGCTTGGACTGGAGATGGAGTACCTGCCTTTCCGTTGTAACTATGCCACATCAGATCTGTGTCTTGGGCAAGTTATCTCACTTCTCTGTGCCCCAGGACCCTTATCTATATTTAACCCAGAGGTATACTGTGAGTAGTAAATGAATATACACATGTAAAGTGCTTGAAACACTGCCTGGCACCTAACAAATGTCAGCTATTGTGTCAGGAGTACCTGAAGATCAAGAGTTGGGCCAATATTAAAGATTAAGCATCCTCAATATTATGTTGAGTGAAGAAGCAGCCAGACACAGCAAGTCCACATTCTATGTGATTCTATTACATGAAGTTCAAAGACAGGCAAAACTACCTATGATGATAGAGATAGATTACAATAGAAGGTGGGTGTATTAACTAGGAAGGGGTACACAGCAGTCTTCTTGAATGCTAGTAATGTTCTGGATCTAGATCTGGGTGGTGGTTATTCAAGTGTGTATGTATGTAGGAATGTATTCTTAAGATGTGCATACTTTACTATATGTAATTTATACCTCATTTTAAAATTTAGACAGAAGTAAGGAATTGTGGCCAATCTGTTTTATCTTGTCATAGAAGACTTCCCCTAGGGCAGCCCCGGTGGCTCAGCGGTTTAGCGCCGCCTTCAGCCCAGGGCGTGATCCTGGAGACCTGGGATCAAGTCCCACGTCCGGTTCCCTGCATGGAGCCTGCTTCTCCCTCTGCCTGTGTCCCTGCCTCTCTCTCTCTCTCTCTCTCTCTCTCTCTCTCTCTCTCGCTGTCATGAATAAATAAAATCTTTAAAAAAAAAAAAAAAAAAAGACTTCCCCTAGCTCCTGCCACCAAAAAACCTAAGATGGGAGCCTTGAGGAGTTTTAATCCCTTTCCCCTTGTTTTTTTTTTTTTTTTTTTTTTTTCTGTTGACACCCAACCATAGATTCCTTCCACCAACCTGGCTTTAAGTCTGAGAAGGGTAGGACAATGCCATGTTCTAGGAACCCAGAAGGTAGTGTAGGGATAAGTACAAATGGCCCTATCGATAGTGTAAAAACCCTAAGTACAAATGGCCCTCCCTGGGAATCAGAAAGATCCAATGGGACAAGGCCTTGGTGCCAACTCCCTTGGTCCTTACTCCATCCAAGCAGAACCAATAATACATTCAGCTCTAGGGGAATGGAACTCTGACAGCTTCCCTGCTGGGGTCTTATGATTAGAATTGCTAATAGTTGGGAGCTCAAGCATACTAGTATATTTTGGTTTCAAGTGGTAGAAACCCAAAACAAACAGGATTCCACAAAATCACAGCAACTTATTGGAAAGATGCTGGTGTATTTTTAGAATATAACCATGGAAAGGGCAGGGCCTCAGAGACACATGGACCCTAGTAACCTAGGGTATTTTCTCTCCTCTGCTTTTCTTAGCTTTCTTCTATCAGACCAGCTTTTTCCTCAAGATGGAAAAAGTGGCTACCATAAGTTTTTACCCCTATACATGACAGTCTCACACTAGAAAGCCTACATCCTGCTTTTTTTTTTTTTTAAAGATTTTATTCATTTATTCATGAGAGACACAGAGAGAGGGGCAGAAACATAGGCAGAGGGAGAAGCAGGCTCCATGCTGGAATCCCAATGTGGGACTCAATCCCAAGATTCTGGGATCATGCCCTGAACCAAAGGCAGACGGTCAACTGCTGAGCCACCCAGGCATCCCCAATCTGCTTTTCTTAAATCTAGTCCATAAAAATCTCAGGGAAAGGCTATGATTGGCCCATTTTGAGTCCAGTGCCCACCACTAGACCAATCACATTGTGGCCATGAGGGTGGTTTGTTGTGACTGGCAACACCCAGCAGAACCACATAATGATTAGAAAGTAGAAAGGAACACGTCTTCCAAAGAAGGTATTGTTCCCAGAGAATAAGGGGTGCTGAGGAGGGCAGACAATACAGTAGGTGTCATAATGGTGAAATAGAGAGGAGCATGACTAAATCCATGAGGCCTGGTCTGGTTACTTCCCCAATTAAGCAAAACCTTCCCAGTCTCCATTGTGCAGAGATCCAGTAATGAGGCCAGCAGGGCATTCAACTGGTTCAGCAAGTAATCAGAAGAAGCACCAGAGAAACATCGGTCCTCTCAAGGCCGGACACTCAGCTCTTTACTTCTCTGTGGGCCTCAGTGTCTTCTGTAAAATGGGAGTGACTGAGTTTACAGATTAGAGAGACAGCAGAGTCCCTGAATGCCAAACAGTCTAAATTTAAAATCTCAGTTCAACCCTTAGCAGCTAGGTGCTCTTAGAGATTTTTTTTTTACTTTTATTTTGAAAATTACCTCAAAATTACAGAACATGTGCAAGAGTAGTCAAAGAACCACATATCCTTGGGATGCCTGGGTAGCTGAGTGGTTGAGGGTCTGCCTTTGGCTCAGGGCATGATCCCGGGCTTGCAGGATCGAGTCCCACATCGGGCTCCATGCATGGAGCCTGCTTCTTCCTCTGCCTCTCTGTCTCTCATGAATAAATAAATAAAATCTTAAAAAAAAAAAAAAAAGAAAAGAAAAAGAAAAAAAGAACCGTATATCCTTAACCCAGATCTTTCTTTCTGAACCATGTAAAAATACTTTGCACACATCATGCCCATTTACTCCTTATGGTTCACTGTTTCCTACGAACAGGGATTTTTCTCTTACATAACCATGATACAGTTAGCAAATTCAGTAAATTTAACATTGATAGACTACTTCCCAAAGTCCATAATCCAATGTTGCCCTACAGCTTCTTTTCCATCCTTCAAATACAGAGTCCAACCTGGCATCAGGAATTGCATTCAATGATGATATCTCTTCAGT
Source organism: Vulpes lagopus (assembly GCF_018345385.1). NCBI lineage: Eukaryota > Metazoa > Chordata > Mammalia > Carnivora > Canidae > Vulpes > Vulpes lagopus. The sequence goes on from NC_054830.1 coordinate 52,967,944, forward strand.
CTCCTTTAGTCTGAAGTGGTCTTTCCTTATCTTTCATGACATTGTCATTATGGGAGAATACAGGCCAATTGTATAGACAGTCTCTCAATGTGGGTTTTTTTCTGATGTCTTCTCATGACTAAGGTCAGGTAATGCATCTGAGACCATGATAATCTATCAGTGCAATTGTATCCTTTTAAGGGGCACCACATCTGGAAGCATGACTAACCAAGTCTTACTGGTGATGTTTGTATTGATCACCCAATCAATATCGAGTCTGCTTTCTCCATTGATTAGTTTCTGTTTTTCCCTTTGCATTAGGCAAGTTGTGGGAGACACTTTAAAAACTTGTTAATGTCCTGTTCCTCCCAAATTTTCTTCCCTTGATGCAACATCAATTGAGGATATTTGCCCAGTCATCCTTCATTATGATTGCTCTGAAATAGTCATTTTCCAATTCTACCTCTTTCTCCACATTTATCAGTTCACAGTTTTTAAAAGATTTTATTTTTGGGCACCTGGGTGGCTCAGTGGTTGAGCATCTGCCTTTGGCTCAGGTCGTGATCCCAGGGTCCTGAGATTGAGTCCTGCATCAGGCTTCCTGCAAGGAGCCTGCTTCTCCTTCTGCCTGTGTCTCTGCCTCTCTCTCTATGACTCTCATGAAAAAATAAATAAAATATTTTTTAAAAATAAAAATAAATAAAATATTTTATTTTTAAATAACTTCCACACCCAATGTGGACTTGAACTCACAAACCTGAGATCAAGAGACATACTTCACCAACTGAGCCATCCAGGTGCTCCTATCACTTGACATTCTAATGTATTCCCTTCTCTTTACTTCTTTTTCATTTATTGTCAGTATGGACTCTGATTCTGATTTCATTCAGTGGGTTATAATCTATTACTGTCTATGTTTTTACTTGTGGTAAAATACACACAACATAAAATTTACCATCTCAATCTTTTAAAGATTTTGTTGGGGCTCCTGGGTGGCTCAGTGGTTGAGCATCTGCCTCTGGCTCAATCCCAGGGTCCTGGGATCAAGTCCTGCATCAGGTTCCCCACAGGGAGCCTCGTTCTCACTCTGCCTATGTCTTTGCCTCTTTTTTTCTGTGTCTCTTATTTTAAATAAATAAACAAACAAACAAACAAATAAATAAATAAATATCTTTATTTATTTATTTGAGAGAGGGAGAGAGAAGGAGAACAGGGAGTGGGAGAGGGAGAAGCAGACTCTCCACTGAGCAGGGAGATGAATGTGGGGCTCGATCCCAGGACCTGAGGATCATGACCTGAGCCAAAGGCAGATGCTTAATAGAATGAGCCACCAAGGTGCCCCAATTTTTTTTAAGTAGGCTCCACACTCAGTTTGGACCCAATGTGGGGCTTGAATTCATGACCCTGAGATCAAGACCTGAGCTGAAGAGTCAGATGCTTCTAATCGACTGAACCACCCAGACACCCCCCACTCCAATCTCAATCATTTTTAAGTCTACATTTCAATTCCATTAAGTACATTCATACTGTTGTGGAACCATCCCCACCATGCAATCTCCAGAACTTTCTCATCTTCCCAAATTGCACCTCCATGTCCATTAAACAACTCCCCATTTCCACACCCCTTCAGCCCTTGGCATCTACCACTCTATTTTGTCTGTATGATTTTTTTTAAGATTTTATTTTTATGTAATCTCTATGCTCAAAATGGGGCTCAAACTCACAAGCCCAAGATTAAGAGTCACATGCTCTTAACTAAGCCAGCCAGGTGCCCCAACTAACTCTATGATTTTGACTAGTTTAGGTATTTCATATAAGCGGAATCATATGGTACTTATCTTTTTGTGAGTGGCTTACTTAGCATAATATCATCAAGGTTCATCCATGTTGCAGCGTACATCAGAGTTGCCTTCCTTTTCAAAGCTGATTAACATTCCATTGTATGTATAGACTGCACTTTGTTTATCTATTCATCTGTCTATGGACGCTTAGATTGCTTCCATATTTTAGCTATGGTGAATAATGCTGCTCTGAATGTAGGTGCACAAATGTCTTTTTGAGATCCTGCTTTCAATTCTTCGGGGGTATATACCCAGAAGTAGTGTTGCTGGATATGTGGTAATTCTGTGTTTAATTTTAGAGGAACTGCCATACTGTTTTCCACAACAGCTGCACCATTTGACATTCTCACCAGCAATGAAACAAGGGTTTCAATTTCTCCACATCCTCAGCAACACTTGTTATTTTCTTTTTTTTTTCTTATACTAGCTCTTCTAATGGATATGAAATTACATTTTTCTAGTGACTAATAATGTTAAGCATCTTTTCATGTGTTTGTTGATCACCTCTGTATCTTCTTCAGACAAATGTCTATTCAAGTCCTTTGCCCATTTTTTTTAAACTGAGTTGTTTTGTTGTTGTTGAGTTGTGACGGTTCTTTCTATTTTCTGGATGTTAATCCCCTGTCAGATATATGACTTGCAAATATTTTCTCGCATTCTATGGGTTACCTTTTCACTTTTTGATAGTATCTTTTGATGTGTAAAAGCTTTATTTTGATGAAGTCCAATTCACCTGTTTTTTTGTTTAGCTGTCTGTGCTTTTGGTGTCATATCTGAGACACCACCACCAAACCCAATCCTATATCCTGTTGACAAATCTCTATCATTTTTCAGTTCTTTTTTTTAAGTTAGTAAGACAACAAAATGAGTACCAGGTTTGTCTTGTATCTACCCTGATCCAACCCTGGAATCAGCCATTCTGCAAAGAGCCCAGTTTTTGTTTAATGGGCAATAAAATACAGAAACCACGATCTAGCTGTTAGGTGTGTCCATTGCTGCAAAAATGTTGCTTTTAGGCTCTTTTAACAGATAAAGCTAGGATATAGATAGATATAGAGTTAGAGATATGTGCATATGTACATGAATAATGGGTGTGTAAATACATATACAATACAATCCCACAGGGTCCTTCCTTGACTTTACTCTTGGGGAATATCTGAACCTTAATTTCCTCAATTTTCTTGAAAAATGGTGATAATAATAGTATCTATCCTAAAGAGTCATTGTAAAGTTTAAACTTAGAAAGATAAGCCATTTCAAAAATATATTAACCCAACTTAATCTACAGATTCAATGTAATCCTGATCAAAGTCCCAGAATACTATTTTGTGAATATTAGCAAATTCTGGTGTTTATATGGAGAGACAAAAGATCCAGAATAGCCCACACAATACTTGAGGAGAAGAATAAAGTTACTTCCTAACTTCAAGACTCACTATAAAGCTGCAATAAGCAAGACAATATGGTATTGGCAAAATAATGGACAAATAGATCAATGGGACAGAATAGAAATCCCAGAAATAGAATATAAATAATAGTGAAAGGGAATATAAAGGAAGGGAAAAGAAATGTTGGGAAATATCAGGAAGGGAGACAGAACATAAAGACTCCTAACTCGGGGAAACGAACTAGGGGTGATGGAAGGGGAGGAGGGCAGGTGTTGGAGGGGAATGGGTGACGGGCACTGAGGTGGACACTTGACGGGATGAGCACTGGGTGTTTTTCTGTATGTTGGTAAATTGAACACCAATAAAAATTAATTAAAAAAAAAAAAGAAATCCCAGAAATAGACCCATGAAATATAAACTTATCTTTGACAAAAGAGTAAAGGTAATGTAATGGAGAAATGATAGTCTTTTTAACAAATGGTGCTTGGACAACTGAACATCCACATGCAAAAGAAGAAGGAGGAAGAGGAAGAGGAGGGAAAGGAGAAGGAGAAGAAAGAAAAAAAAAGAAAAAGAATCTAGATACAGATTTCACATCCTTCATAGAAATTAACTCAAAATGGATCATAGGCTTAAGTCTAAAACAGAAAACTATAAAATTCTTAAAATATAATACAGGAGAGGGGCACCTTGCTGGCTCAGTCAGTCAAGCATGTGACTCTTGATCTCAGGGTCATGAGTTTAAGCCCCATGCTGGGCAGAGAGATTACTCAAAAAATACTTTTTAAAAGAAAGAGATAACACAGGAGAAAATCTAGACAACCTTGGGTATGGTGATGACTTTTGAGATACAACGCCAAAAGCATGGCCTACATATCTTAGTCCATTTGGTCTACTATAGCAAAATACCACAGACCAAGTAGCTTATGTACAACAGACATTTATTTCTCATTTCTGGAAACTGAACTCCAAGATCATGGTGTCAGCATGGAAGGGCCAGAACCCTCTTCCAGGTTCAGACTTTCTTACCCTCACATGGCAGAAGGGGCTAGGGAGTCTCTCTGGAGCCTCTCTTCTAAGACACGAATTCTATTCATGAGGACTCTAACCTCATGACTTAAGCATCTCCCAAATGTCTTACCTCCTAATACTATCGTCCTTGGGGGTTAGGATCTCAACATTTGAATTTGAGGGGTGGGGATGAGCATGTAAACATTTAAGCCACAGCACCATGAAAGAAATAACTGATAAGCTGGACTTAATTAAAATTAAGAACTTCTGGGGCACCTGTGTGGCTCAGTGGTTGAGCACCTGCCTTTGGCTTGGGTCATGGTCCTGGGTCCAGGGATCAAGTCCTGCATCAGGCTCCCTTGAGGGAGCCTGCTTCTCCCCCTGCCTCTCTCTGTGTGTCTCTCATGAGTAAATAAATAAAACCTTTAGGAAAAAAAATTTTTATTTAAATTAAAAACTTCTGATCTGTGAAAGACTCTGTCAAGAGAATGAGAAAACAAGTTACAGACTAGGAGAAAATATTTCCAAAACACATATCCAAAATATACAAAGAACCCTTAAAACTCAACAATAAGAAAACTAACAACCTGATTTAAAAATGAGCAAAAGATCTGGACACCTCACCAAAGATACAGTTGACAAACAGGCATATGGAAAAATATTCCACAACATGTCATTAGTGAAGTACAAATTAAAGCAATAAGTGACCAGTACACACCTACTAGAACTATGGAAACAGTAAAAGGATTAGTGCTTGTTGAGGGTTAGGGGTGGAGAGGGAGAGGCAGAACACAAAGAAGTTTTGGGGCAGTGAAAATGCTTTATATGATAATATAATGGTGGATATATATCATTTTACATTTATCAGAACTCAGAAAATGTACAACACTAAGAGTGAACCCTAATGTAAACTGTGGACTTTGGGGACGCCTGGGTGGCTCAGCGGTTTAGTGCTGCCTTCGGCCTAGGGTGTGATCCTGGAGACCAGGGATGGAGTCCCACATCGGCTCCCTGCATGGAGCCTGCTTCTCCCTCTTCCTGTGTCTCTGCCTCTCTCTGTGTGTCTCTCATGAATGAATAAATAACATCTTAAAAAAAAAACACACACAACTGCGGACTTTGGGTGACAATACTTTGTCAGCACAGGTTTTTCAGTTCTAACAAACCTAGTACTCTGGTAGGGGATGTTGATTGCTGGGGAGGCTGTGCATAGGTGGGGAACAGGCAAAATATGGGAACTAACTTCTACTCAATTTTGCTGTAAACTGAAACTACTTTAAAAAATAAAATCAAGGGTACCTGGGTTCCTCAGATGGTTAAGTGTTTACCTTCGGCTGAGGTCCTCATCCTGAGATGGAGCCCCATGTCTGGCTCCCTGCACAGCCCGGAGTCTGCTTCTCCCTTTCCCTTTGCCCCTCCCCACCCATGCGCTCACAAGTACACGCTCACTTTTGCTCTGTTTTCTCTCAAAAGAAATAAATAAAATCTCAATAAAAAAATAAAATCAATTTTTATTATTTTTAAATATTTTATTTATTTATTCATGAAAGACACAGAGAGAGAGAGAGAGAGAGAGAGGCAGAGACACAGGCAGAGGGAGAAGCAGGCTCCATGCAGGGAACCTGATGCGGGACTCGATCTCAGTACTCCAGGATCATGCCCTGGGCTGAAGGCAGACGCTCAACCGTGAGCCACCCAGGTGTCCCTAAAATCAATTTTTAAAAATAGATTAGCTTGGTGACATGTAATAAGCATTCAATAAATTACTCTAATTATTTAACATGTCCTACCCAGCTCTGGCATGTAATGATCCTATGATACTAAATGGGAGAGCCTGGTAAGAAAAAAAACTGTAAAAATATGCCCCATTCCAATTCCAAATCACCTGCTTTAAATCCCCAAGCATCAGGCAGCCTGGGTGGCTCAGCGGTTTAGCACTGCCTTCAGCTCAGGGCCTGATCCTGGAGACCCGGGATTGAGTTCCACCTTGGGATCCCTACATGGAGCCTGCTTCTCCCTCTTCCTGTGTCTCTGCCTTTCTCTCTCTGTGTCTCTCATAAATAAATAAAATCTTTTTAAAAAATAAATAAATCCCCAAGCACAGACTGACAGCGAAGGAGACACTAGGAAACACATAGTATTTGTTCAGTACTTACTATGTGCCAAGCAACTTTCCATGTATTTACTCTGAGAGAGCATCTGAGGGGCAGTTCAACCTCTCTACAGTCAGACTTCATTGTTCCAATACTGGCCTCGCCACTTATAAGTTGTGTGTCCTTGGGCAGGTTATTTAACCTCTCTGTGCCTGTTTCCTCATTTGTAAAATAAAATAATAAATGTTTTTTTGTATAATCTCATAGCGATGTTATGTGGGTTAGATGAGTGAAGTATATAAGACAATGACTGGCACATAGCAAGTACTTTGCGTTTTCTGATACCATCTTAGAGATGTGGAAATGGAAGCACAGAGAGATTAGGTCACTTGCCCAGGGTCACACAGAACTGGGATCTAAATTCAGGTCTTCTTGGATGATAGACAGGTGAGTGTACAGGCAATTACAAAGGTATTAAACGCTGTGATAATAGATAGCTTGGAGACTATGGCTACCCCAAGGAGGTCATTAGGCAGGTCGGGGGTGGATCTGGAAGATTTGCAGGGGATGGTACTTCAGTTGTGGCTTAAAGTTTCCAGATGGGCAGGCTGACGTGAGAGGGCAGGGATCACATACAGGAGCCCAGATGAGATAGGCTGGTCAAGTGCAAGCAGTTTAGGGTAGATGGGTCACAGAGCCTTAGGTGGCCTGTGACAGCAGCTGACGCTTATCACAGACCCTGGGGGCCAGAAGGAAGTTTCGTCCCCTCAGGATCTATCTATTTCGGGGATCCCTGGGTGGCTTAGTGGATTAGCGCTTGCCTTTGGCCCAGGGCGCGATCCTTGAGTCCCGGGATCAAGTCCTGCGTCAGGCTCCCGGCATGGAGCCTGCTTCTCCCTCTGCCTGTGTCTCTGCCTCTCTCTCTCTCTCTCTCTCTGTGTGTGTCTATCATGAATAAATAAATAAAATCTTAAAAAAAAAAAAAGATCTATTTCAGTAGAACTTGTTTTCAGACAAGACCCTTAGAACAGAAAACAGATGAAAGTAGAGGAGTGGGGTGACATGGGGGTGGTTCCCCAGAGACTCCCTCTACCCCCTCCAGCTTTCCTGCCACCCTCCCTCAACATCTTTGCAGACCCCCACAGGGCCACATCCCCCCATTTTACAGATGAAGGAACTGAGGCTGAAAGGCAAGTGACTGGCCCACCAGTCCTGGGAGACGAGAGCCAGAACAATGAACTCCCCAGCCCAGGGCTTTTCTCCTTAGGATCATTTGAAGCTTCTCTGCCCTATAAGAACTTTGAAGGTAGTTGGGAAGAAGGGGGTTAGGGTGGCAGTGGAGCTCAGAAAACCACATGGCTTCCCCATGACATGGGACTCAGTGTTCTCTTCTGTACAAAGGGGAGAGCTGGAAGGGATATACCAGCCCTGGATCCTGATCCCTCTTAGGGACCCCTGAGCTCCAGATCTTAGGTTTTGTCCTTCTAGATTCCACTCCCAATCTTGGGGGAAGGGGGCAATGGGGGTGCCCAAGAACTGCCAATGAGTGAAGTGCAAGGGCAGAGTGCTGAGCAGAGGGACGGGCAGCCTGGCTGGCAGAGGCTGAAGTGATCTGACCTGGCAGCTCACAGTATTTTTAGGCCCCTGCTCTCCTGCCTCTGGGCTGGAAGCAGATTAGAGGAAAACAAAATGAAATGACCTCTGCTTGGCCTGACAACTCTATCAAAGGGAAGGAAAGATTTTGAAAAAAAAATAAATAGCCTTTGATTTATATTCGTCTTCTCTTCTCTCAGCAGGTGGGAGCAAGGCCAGGGCTTGAGGGGGTTTGAAGGGCATTGGGAGGACCCCTCACTCCTGCAAATATTTCATCTGGGATCAGGCATTTCTTCCCATCTGCCCTCACAGACTCATGCACCTGCTTATGTCAGTGCCCCTTTGCTCAGGCTGGCTCCCCAGTCCAATTTACCAAGGCCTCTGTGACCTGGCCACATGGCCCAAACTTACCCTAACTCAGGGCCATGAACCCACTCAACAAACATTTACATTCCAGTTGTGCTCTCAGCATTTTCTGATACCAACTTGTTTGGTCCTCAAACAGCCTCCCTTTTACAGAAGAGCAGAATGAGGTCACAGAGAGATGGACTGACCTGCCTGTGGGCATAAGAAGCAGAATTGGGACTCAAACCCAGGCAGCCTGGCCCCAGAGAACAAACTCCCCATGCTATACCACTTCTCCAAAGTCTGGAGAACCCTTCAGGGTATAGGGACACCCGGCACCTGCCCTCTCAAGTATCCCTGAAAGCCCCGCCCCCCCAGGACCACTAAGGTCACCCACATACAGCAGAATTCTGTTGACCCCCCAGTAATTCTTTTTTCCCCAGTAATTATTAATAGAAGAGTCGCTTGACTACCGCACTCCTCAGCTGCCTCTGACCTGCTGCTCCCAGCTGCTCTGCCAGGGGCTCCCAGACCTTCTTGCAGTGCTCCTCCCAAATTCCTCTGAGAAACCTGAGTCCAGGCTGAAATTCTTACACAATTTTGCCACAAGCCTGAAGGACTGGAAGGAAAACTGAAACCCAGTCAGCAGATATCTTTGCACTGGCCATGCCCTTGCCCTGGAGAACCCTACCCTGGGGAGAGGGGGGCCTTCTGGCTGCTTCCCTCTTTAGGGCTTGTGCTTCAGGAGGAGGCTGTGCTGTCAGAACCCCTTATTGTCTTCCCAGAGTCTAGGAATCTTTACTTCCCGAGGCCATGCCCCTGGCTTGAGCAAGCAAAGGCAAAGAACAGCCCCATAATCTCTTCAAAATGCCTCCTCCCTGCAGCCCCAGAACATGTGGTGCAATTAACACGTGGTTCCTCTGAGGCCAAGGTTTCTTCGTTCCAGAAGATGGCTTTCACTTTATCTTAGATAAGTGCTTTCCCAAATAGAAGAGCAATCTTTGCCCAAAGGATAACTCTAATTATGGGCTGCTATTGTCAACAGCTTTTAAATTGGCATTCCCTGCAATCCCTGGTGAAAACATAGGTGACAGCTGTAATGACTGAGCAGTATACTCATGGGGCATAATCACAAAAGTTTATTTTGTCTCCCATTACCTCTTTAACATGGATTTTGTGAAGGAAACTACCCCATCCCTGGGTAGAGACTGGGCCACTCCCATGGCTTTTCTGACCATTCCTCTGTGTGATAGCTCACTGCCTAGACATTTGCTCAAACACTACTCTGGGTTTGGGATGTTTTGTGTGTGTTTTGGTGTTTGAGTGTATTGGAATAAGATTAACATTTAAATCTGTGACTTTAAGTAAAGCGGATTGCCTTCCATAATGTGGTAAGCGTCACTCAATCAGCTGAAGTCTTGAATAGGACTAAAACCCAACCATCCCCCAGCGAGAGAAAATTCTCCAGCAGACGGCTTTTGCCTTTGGACTTCATCTGCAACATCAGCTCTTTCTGATTTTACAGTAGATGGCCTTTGGACTAGACCTGGAACACCGGCTCTCCTGGGCCTTCTGCCCACCAACCCAGCTTGCAGATGTACATACGGATCTCCTGTTGCTTCTGTTCCTCTGAAAAACCCTGACGAATACACCAAGTTCAAACAAACTAACAAGCACTCCATATTCATTGTAGGATCACGCCCTGTGTCGAAGGTGGCACTAAACTGCTGAGCCACCAGGGCTGCCCTAGGTGTAGGGTCTTAAACTCAGACTCAGTTCTGAGGTTAGAATGTCCAGCCTGGGGAACAGCCAAAGCTTCCAACTTTTTGAAAAGTGACAGATGGCCCCTTCCTTTACTAGAAGTTGGGTAAATCATCTCTATTTTTCCCACCCTAAAGTTTCCTCATCCATCTTGTTCTGCTGGTTTCTAACCCATGGCAGGGGATGGTGGGTGGGTGTGGAGGGTGGAGATGTTGGGGAGCAGGAAAGTCCTTATTTGGTTGATCCTGCTGTGGGATGGGTTTGTGCTGACCTGTGTATAAAGTTGATCCTTCTCAGGGAGTGCTTTCATAGATTCTGGGGACCCCTGAGAACATTCCATTTTACCCCATTGATGTGAGCAACACATTTACCTCCTGCTGGCAACTCTCCTCAGCTTCTGTTTTTATTCTTCCCTCCCTACAACCTGCGGCACAAACCACACTGGATCTCTGTTGATGTGACATCACTCTTCCAGGTGTCCTCTGGGGCTAGAAGAGGCCAGCTCTCCTGAGGAGCCCACATCTGATCTGTGGAGAGTCCTCATGATTGCTCACTCCTTTAATAGCCTCCGGCGGCGAGGCTTCCTGCTCAGCCATCCCTCTGAGGCTCCTTTCTCTGATCCTTTAGATTGCTGAGGTGGGAGTCCAAGACCAGGCCCAGTGTCCTCCATCCTACAAGGAGCCCATGCTTAGCTTCCTAATAGCCACTTGTGACCCACCACCTGGCCTCAGGTACAGCCCCTCAATACTCCCCCTGGGTGGGGTGGGGTTTAGGGTGGAGAGAGTCAAGGTCCTGTTCTTTCCAAAGAAGTTCTTATAAATTTATTTAATCTCCAGTAACTGGATAGTTAGATCCTCAATGCAGGAAGATCTTTTAGGATCTTCTAGGAGTTTTTGTTTATTTCCTCTAAACATTTTCATCTTGATCTAGAATGTCTTATTTTATTGTGGCAACTCAGTGGAAAGTTACAATTTAATAGCCTGTTATATACACATACAATTACACATGTAAAAAGATGAAGAACAGTCTACACAACTGAATTTTTGGTCAGAAGAGGTCTGTGTTTAGAAGAGGACCAGACTGGAGAGCTGGCTTGGGGGTAGAAGTTCTGGTACCTTCCCCTTTCCCACTACACTCTTTTACAACTCCCTTTCCTCGGCACCCTGCCCCCTCAACCACCCAGCTCCTAGCTCTGGTTAGAAGCAAGAGGAGCTGCTTCACAAGATAAAGAGAAATTTGAAGGTCAATGGTAGAAGCAGAACAAAAACAAGGGAGAAAGTGCTCTAAAACTGTCCCTATCACCAAAGCCTGACACAATTCTACTAGAACTCCTGAGCAGAATCCAGCCCCACTCCTGTGAGCAGATGGGGCTGGGAGTTATGCAATGACAGGGATAGCTGGTATCTTGCCCATGACTGAATCCCCCAGAGTGGGTAATATGATTTAATGCACATGGTCATGGGCCAGGAAGGGGACACGTGGGATATGGTCTTCTAGGCATTCCGCTGCTATCAGGACTTTTCTGGTTGGAATGCTCCAGTCATTGCAAAACATCTTTGTCAATGCCTCAAGAAAGTGTAATAAGAAATAAGCACAATGGGTTTTAGTTAGAGCATGAGTTAAGCAGTCTTAGCTATCTCTGGTTTTAATTGTTAGGGTATATAGTTGAGCAAGACGGCTTACTGACAAGCCCATCAAATAACTTTATAATTGTTTTATGCAACTGTCTCTTAAACTAAGTAGAAGAGTTACAAACAAAAATATTTATGCTATCTTTTCTCTTTACTTACATAGTTCCCTTTATTGGTGCTTTTTATTTTCTCATGTGGATTTGAGTTACTCTCTAGTGTCCTTTCATTACAGCCTGAAGGGCCATTTGATGTAAACATTAAGTAATAACTCTACTATACCCTTCTTCCAGCATCTAGTAGCCTCTTTGTCTCTATGAATTTGACTATTCTAGGTACATTATGTGTGGAATCTTTCGGGGTTGTCTTTTTGTATCTGGCTTATTTCACTTAGCATAAATGTTACAAGGTTCATTTGTGTTGCAGCCTGCATCAGAATGTCATCCCTTTTTATGGCTGAATAATATTCCATTGTACTTGTGATGTAGTTTTGGAATGTTGGTGAGGTCCGGAGAAGCCGACGGCCAAGAAAGAATTCTTGAGATGTCTTTGGTGCAAAAAGGTGATTTTATTAAAGCACAGAGAGAGGACCCATGGGCAGAAAGAGCTGCTGCACTGGGGTTGTGAGGTATGGCTCATTATATACTATAGTGTTGGGGGAGGTAAGGATTAAGCGAGGTGTTCAAAAGGACTTTCATTAGCTAAAGATACTTATATGCTCAGGATACTAGAGGCCTTGCTATTATTAAGCTAAGGTTGTTTTTCCCTCTAGCAAAGCATTAGCATTAAGATAGTTGGAAGTTTCCTGGAGGAATGTCACACATATCCCACCCAGGAATGGGGGGTAGGGGAGGTTGCAGGGTGTCGGCTTGTGCTTTGTCTTCAGCTTGCCTTCTGCTCCCTCATCACTTGTATACCACATTTTGTTTATCCATTCATCTATCGATGGGAATTCAGATCATTTCTACCCTTTTACTAATGTGAATAGTGCTGCAATGAATACTGACATAGGAGTATCTGCTTACTACACTTTTGAAGGATAGTTTTGCTAGATATAGAATTCTTGGTCTTTTCCTTTCTGCATTTTGAGTATGTCAGCCCGTTGTCTTCTGGATCCCATAGTTTCTGATGCAAAATCATATGTATGTGTTGGGGCATGCTTTTAATGTTCCACCAGGAACACGACCTTAGCCTTCACTTTCTGCTCAAGCAGAACCTCATGTCAACCAGAGGTGAGAGATTAGGGACTTTCTCAGGTATTTCCTGGCAAGTGCACAACCCTGCACATATGCCTGGCCTTCTAGATGCCCAAGAATATGTGAGGGGTTTTCAAATTTCTCTATGGACAGCTTATTCTCCAGCTTTTCTTTTGAAATTTTTTGGTCAGCTTCTCATTTGTCCCATCTATTATCACTGCCTCAAGCAGCTTCAATGTTAAACTATTGTTGTTGATTGTTTTTGACAAATGCCTCCAGGGAAAAAGCTGTTCATACTGACCGGTGAACAGGTCAGGTCAAATAAAGATGAACTCTGGGAGTGGGGATTCCTAAGGAACTTCCAGACAGGACAAATAACGATAACTCTCTAGAGATAGGGCTTTTTAGCAAGCCCCAAACCCTTCTTCCCTTTTTAGTGGCTGATAAGTAACTGGTTTTTATAGCAATTATGATTGTAAAACTGTTGGTTTTCAAGGCTGCTACAGAGCTAAGAAAGGGGGAATGGGACAGGATAAGTTAAAATGTCACAAAGCGCACTGTTTTGAGATTTTTTTTTGTTTTAAGCTTTTATTTTTTATTTTTGAAGATTTTATTTATTTATTCATGAGAGACACAGAGAGAGAGGCAGAGACATAGGCAGAGGGAGAAGCAGGCTCCATGCAGGGAGCCCCATGTGGGACTCTCAGGACCGCGAGATCACACCCTGAACTGAAGGCAGATGCTCAACCCCTGAGCTACGCAGGCATCCCTTATTTATTTATTTATTTATTTATTTATTTATTTACTTACTTACTTACTTATGAGAGAACAATAGAGAGTATGACTGGGATGGAGGGGCAGAGGGAGATGGAGAAGGGGCAGCTGGAGAGGAGAAGCCGACTTCCCCTTGAGCAGGGAGCCTGACTCAAGTCTCCATCCCAGGATCCCAGGATCATGACCTGAGCTGAAGGTAGCCACTTAACTGAGCCACCCAAGTGCCCCTTTTTTCCTCTCTCTCTCTCTCTTTTTCTTTAAATAAATCTTCTAGGGCATCTGGGTGGCTCAATCAGTTAACTAGCTGGCTTTGGCTCAGGTAATGATCTCAGGGTCCTAGAACTGGGCTCCATGTTGAGCTCCCTGCTCAGGGGGAGTCTGCTTCTCCCTCTCCCTCTGCACCTCCCCCTGCTCATTCTCTCTCTTTCTCTCTCTCATCTTCAAATAAATATATAAAATCTTTTAAAAAATAAAACATCCTTGTATTTTTGTAAGCCTTTAGTTTATTTCCAGAGTACTGGAAAAACTAATTGGGACTATATTTGCCAGTGTTCTTATTGTTCTTATGGAAGACTAGATTCTCAGAAGTCTTTACACTTTTCCAAGGTACTCTCTCTTTCCCAAAAGACTTTGAAATTCAAAAAGTTTAAATGCACAGCCCAAACAAGAGTCTATAGATTGGGATGGTCTATGGGCCAAAAGATTTGTGGTCTATGGGCCATCAGATTTGTAGTCTCTGGCCCCCAAAATAAGACCATTAAAAATATTAATTATTTGTACAAAGTTTTACCACTTGAAGGGAATAAGCAATGATTTCAAAGAGTATGGTCTAAGATTCTCTATGATATTCTTTTTTAAAAAACAATTTTTGTTTTATTCATGAGAGACATACAGAGAGAGGCAGAGATATAGGCAGAGAGAGAAGCAGGTTCCCCAAGGGGACCCCCTGGGATCCCAGGACCCCAGGGTTCACAACCTGAGCCAAAGGCAGACACTCAACCACTGAGCCACCCAGGTACCCCTATGATATTCTGTTTATGATTTTCTCTCTTCCTACCTATCAGACCATATCCCTGGCCCTTGGCTACGATCCATGACTATCGTGGCCATTTCCAGTGGTCTGCCCTGCTCTAACCTCTCAGCAGGGTTCTTCTCAAGGGCCCCTGAGATGAGCAATGAGAGGCTTCTCCCTAAGGAGAACACTGTTCCAGGGGAGATGCAGCCAGTACAGAGCCTGGCGGAGTCCAGAACCCTTTCTTGGGTAGTTTCTTATCATTTGATCAGCACAGTAATCCCATGACACAGGTGGCACAGAAATTAACAGAAAGGAGATGCCTTTTGGATGTTACTGATTGGTTAAACAACTGGAGCCATCTCCCTGACTTTTAGTGAATATGTGACTGTATAGATGTTTGAGTGTGTGAACATGAATGTTTGTATATATAAATATATGGATGCGTGAGTATGAGTTTGAGTAAGTAAATGAGATGAGTATATGAGCATAGGTTTGTATGTATACACATGTGAGTTTGAGTATGAGCATGTGGGAGTATGTATATAACTGTGTGCATGTATGACTGTAAAATATATGTATGGGTGCATGAATGCACGTGTAAGTGTTGTATGAATGTGTATGATGTATGTGAATATTTGAGTGTAAGTGTGTGAGTCTATGTTAATTAAATATATGAGTCAGTGTGCACAAATACATCAGCAAATGTGAATGTCTGAGTTTGTGCGTGTAAATGTACATGTGAGTGAATATGGGGATATAAGACTGGGAGTGTATAAATGCTTGTATATGTGTGTGAGCAGATTTAAGTATATCTGAGTGAGTGACTGCATTTATATGTATGAGTGCATATTACGATATGTGGGTGAGTGAATGAGTTTAAGTGTCTGAGAATATGGATATAAATACGTGTGTAAGATATGAGTATATATACACATATATATGTCAGTGTATGAGTCTGAGTGTACATGTATGAGTGTGTATGTGAGTGTATGTGTGGAGGGGATCTGCCAGTCTGGAGAGACAAATGAGTGGCCAATCATAGCTTGTAGGAAAAGCTCTAGTTCTCCCCTGGGTTGTGGAGGGCAGGTGTCCCCAGCAAACAGTATTAGGTCACATACATCCAAAGTTCACCAGCCCAATGCCAGCACCTATATTGGGCCCAAAGGACCCTTGGCCTCCTGTTCCCTCATCACTCAGAGTCCTGAGGGGCAGGGCAGGGTTCTTAGGCAGTGGTTTCCTGTCTGTGGCCTTGTCTTTCCCTCAGGGTGGAAGAAGCATGGAGTTTACAGTTCACCTTTGCCCCTGTGTTTGCTATCTTAGTAATAAGAGCACATCTTATCAACACCAATGAACTTTCCCCATTTGCCTCATTGCAAAGCCCACGAGGCAGGAAAGGCAGGCATTTCCAAAGGTTGCTTTTAAAATCTGCTTCTTATAGCCTTGCTGAATCACTATGTTGTACACCTGAAACTAGTGTAACGTTGTACATTAACTATATCTCAATTTAAAAAAAAGAAACCAGGACGCCCGGGTGGCTCAGTGGTTGAGCGTCTGCCTTTGGCTCAGGATATGATCCTGGATCCAGAGATTGCGTCCCGCAGAGCTCCCTGTGAGGAGCCTGCTTCTCCCTCCCTATGTCTCTCTGTCTCTCATGACTAAATAAATAAAACAAAACCTGGCTCCTAGTGGAGGAATAACAGGGCTTTGCATATCTTATTTCACCATTTGCGAGCACCATTTAAATCCAGACAGACCAGACTAAACAGTGGTCCTGGGTGTGGTTAGCTGTGTGACACACACCAGGAGAGATGGCTCTCTCAGTCCTGGTTACTCTTCTGGAAAAGCCTGCGGCATTCCTCTTCCTTCAGGTCTTTACCCAAACCTCATCTCCTCACTTCATTCTCTCCTTCAGTTAAAGGGAATCTCTCCATCACATAATCCTGTTTCTTTCCTTTTTTAAAAAAATATCAATTAGTTAACATACAATGTATTATTGGTTTCAGAGGCAGAGTCCAGTGATTCATCAGTCTTATATAATATCCAGTGCTCATTACATCCCATGTCCTTAATGCCCATCACCCAGTTACCCCATTCCCCACCCCTCTCCTCTCCAGCAACCCTCAGTTTGTTTTCTCTGATTATGAATCCCTTATGGTTTGTCTCCCTCTCTGATTTTGTCTTGTTTTATTTTTTCCTCTATTCCCCTATGATCCTCAGTTTTGTTTCTTAAATTCCACACATGAGTGAGATCATATGATAATTGTCTTTCTCTAATTGACTTAGTTTGCTTAGTCAAAAATATCCTCTACTTCCATCCACGTCATTGCAAATGGCAAAATTTCATTTTTCTGATGGCTGAGTGATATTTTATTGTATATATGTATATATACCACACCTTTTTTATCCATTCATCTGTCCATGGACATCTGGGCTGTTTCCATAGTTTGGGTATTGTGGACATTGCTGCTATAAACATTGGGGTGCAGGTACCCCATAGGATCATTATACTTGTATCTTTGGGGTAAATATCCAGTAGTGCAATTGCTCCGTCATAGAGTAGATCTATTTGCAACTTTTTGAGGAACCTCCATACTGTTTTCCAGAGTGACTGTGCCAGTTTGCATTCCCACCAAAAGTGTATGAAGGTTCCCCTTTTTCCATATCCTTACGAACATCTGTGGTTTCCTGACTTGTTAATTTTAGCCAATCTGACCGGTGTGAGGTGGTATCTCATTGTGGTTTTGACTTGTATTTCCCTGATGCCGAGTGATGTTGAACATTTTTTCATGATTCCGTTGGCCATTTCTGTGTCTTCTTTGGAAAAATGTCTGTTCATGTCTTCTGCCCATTTCTTGATTGGATTATTTGTTCTTTGGGTGCTGAGTTTGATAAGCTCCTTATAGATTTTGGATACTAGCCCTTTATCTTATAAGACATTTGCAAATATCTTCTTCCATCTGTCTGTTGTCTTTTGGATTTGTTGACTTTTTCCTTTGCTATGGCAAAGCTTTTTATCTTGATGAAACCCCAGTAGTTCATTTTTGCCTTTGTTTCCCTTGCCTTTGGAGACATGACTAGTAAGAAATTGGTGTGGCCAAAGTCACAAATGTTGCTGCCTGTGTTCTCTAGGATTTTGATGCAGTCCTGTCTCACATTTAGGTCTTTCATCCATTTTGAATCTATTTTTGTGTATGGTGTGAGGAAATGATCCAGTTTCATTCTTCTGCATGTGGCTTCCAATTTTCCCAACACCATTTGATCCTGTTTCTTTTCTTGACAGCACAATCTGTAATTATCTTATTCTTTTGTTTATTGATGTTTCTCCCTCCAAACTGTTCTGAGGCTAGAGCTAAGTCTGTTTTTGTCACCCCCGAATCCACAGCATGCAACGCAGTTCACGACTCATGACACATCTGTAGGAGCTCCATGAATAACCATTAACAGATAAGGAATGAACTTATGTATACGCAACAAAGGTAAATACCTTGGAACCAGATGCCCACTGGGCCCTTCTCTTCACAAAGCGCAGGTGTGGATTTTTCTGTCTTGAATTTTCCAAACTGTTGGTGCTAAGATTCTAGAACTGCACTTTTACAAAATTCAATTATTTGAAAACTCCAATTCTTGGTCCTGGGATCCAGTCCACTGAGCCAGAGGGGTTCTGGCTATTTCTGGCCGTATAGTGCCACCTACTGGTTACAGGTGGATCTGCAGCCTCAGGAAGAGACCCTGTTCACCCTTAGGTCCCAAACCAGGGATGGGACTGGGGGTGACCATAGTTGATCCGGGATTGATAAAGCGCAGCTGTGACCATAGAGAGTTTAAAAAAATAGCTTTGTGGCAAAATATAGGAAACCTCTCTTTTTCTCCCTCTACCCACTTTTTTGAAGCACTAAACTCCTCCCTGGGCTTCAATTCTCAGGTTCCAGGGGTTATCAGAATTCAACGAAACTCTTCTCCCTCCCTTTAAGTCTGCTTCCTCTGAAGCCTTGCCCATCTCAGCAATTGCTCACGTAAAAAACATGGGAATCATTTGGAGAAGCCCTTGACTTCTCTTTCTCCCAGGCCACATGTCTAGTCCATCAGCAAACCCTGTCTGGTCCATCCTGAAGAGATAAATAAAATCTGACCACTTCACACTACATTTCCGGTTCTTACCCTGGTCTGAGCCAACATTATCTTTCAACTGGAAAAGTCTTCTCCCTAGACATTTCTCCAAAAAAGATATACAAATGGCCAACAAGAACATGGAAAAATAACATCATTAGGCACTAAGAAAATACAAATCAAAACCACGATGAGATACCTCTTTGCACCCACTAGTGTGGCTATTAACAGATATCATCTAACAATAACAACAAAACACCAATTGGGGAGGATGTGGAGAAATTGGAACCCTCAGACACTGCTGGTAGGAATGTGAAATGGTACAGATAATTTGGAAGATAATTTGATGGTTCCTCAAAATATTAAATAAATAATTATCATTTGATTCAACAATTCCACTTCTGGGTACATACCTGAAAGGGTTGAAAACAGGGAATCCAACAGATACTTACATCAGTCTTCATAGCAGCATTATTCACAATAGTTGAAAGATAGGAAAAACCTAAATGCCCATCAGCAGCTGCATGGATAAAATGTGGAATATTACTCAGCCATAAAAAAGAATAAAGTGCTGATGCATGCTATAGCATGGATGAATCTTGAAAACATTACACTGAGTGAAATAAGTCAGATACAAAGAGACAAATACTGTGTGATTGCACTAGTATGAAATAACTAGAATAGGCAAACTCACAGAGATAGAAAGCAAACCCAAGGTAACCAGAGACTAGGGGCAGAAGTTGTTGCTTAAAAGGTACAGAGTCTTTGTTTGGGATGATGGACATTCTAGAAATAGTGGTGATGGCTACAAAATATGGAGAATGTACTTAATGACATTGACTGTATATTTAGAAATGGTTAAAATGGTAAATTTTATGGTTTCGTGTTTTTTTCTCTTTTAGATTTTTATTTATTTATTAGAGAGATCAACAGGAGAGCACAAGCAGGGGGAACAGCTGGCAGATGGAGAGGGAGAAGCAAACTCCCTGCCCTGCAGATAGCCCCTGGGGAACTCGATTCTATGACCTCGAGATCATGACCTGAGCTGAAGGTGGATGATTAACCAACTGAGGCACCAGGCACTTCAGGAAATTTTATGTTATGTGTATTTTACTACAATTAAAAAACAGGGGGAGAAAGTTAAAAAAAAAAAAAGACTCTTCTCTGGTGTCCCTGTTTCTGCTCTCCCGTCGCTCCCTCCCCATAGAGTCTACTCTCCCTATAGTACCAAGCAGACGAAACCCTAAGTCAGGTCACCTGGGGCCTCTGCTCAGAATTTTCTGTGTCCCCTCCTTCCCCAGAGTAAAAGCCAAAGCCCCTGCTGCGGCCCTCAAGTCCCCTGCAAGCTGGTCCACAGTCACCTCCTCATTCCCTCTCCTGCCTCATTCCACTCTCCACACTGGCCTCCTCACTGCTTCTCTAACTTGTGAGGTGTACCCTCACCCAAGGCCTTTGCACGCCTGTTCCCTCTGCCTGGAACTTTCTTCTTCCTATACCCACACTGTTTGCTGGTTCAGCTCTTTCAAGTCTTTGCTCCATATCCCCTCTTCAATGGGGCTGTCTCCGACCACTGTATCTAAACCTATGAGCTCATGTCCACTCTGGCAACCCAATCCCCCCTCCTGCTTTGTTCTCTTGCCACCATCTGCTGTATGGCATCTTTTACTTATTTGCTCATCATCTTATCTCCTCCCACATAATCTAAACTTTATCACTTGGGGATCATCACCCCTGTCTGTTTTGTTTATTGGCACTTACAAGACAGTATGGATTTATTGAATGCATGAATGCACAAATGTGTGGTTATAGATTGATGTGGGCTGTGAGGCAACAGACAGCGGTGGGCACTGGAGGTCACTGGAAGGCTCCAGTCCTAGTTAATCATCTCCACTTGGTTTTGTCAACAGGAAAGCATCCCAGCATCACCTGTTTGTCTGATTACTCAAGGGAAACTAGAAAACTGGATTTTTAAAATGAAATTCCCCACTTTTTTCACCTTTAATTTTGTTATTTTTATTTTTTTAAGATTTTATTTATTCCAGAGAGACAAAGAGAGAGAGAGGCAGAGACACAGGCAGAGGGAGAAGCAGGCTCCATGCAGGGAGCCCAACGTGGGACTCGATCTCCAGGATCACGCCCTGGGCTAAAGGCAGCGCTAAACCACTGAGCGACCTGGGCTGCCCCTTTAATTTTTTTAAATTAAGTAATCTCTATGCCCAATGTGAGTCTCAAACTCACAACCCCAAGATCAGAGTTGCATGCTTTACAGACTGAGCCGGTCAGGAGCCTACCAGTTTCTCACTTTTTATAATGCTGGGAACTAATTTCATTTTTTGAAAACATTGTACAGACCAAACAATACCTGTCTGTATGGTAAATTTGGCCCATGGGCTGCCTGTTTGTGACATCCAATGAGCACATGTGCCCAGATCCTTCTCTCCATCCCTGACTCCCTCTCCTGGGCTCCACAGCCATCTATCCCACAGGTGCCTGCTGGGCACTTCCACCTGGATAGCCTCTTGGACTTTCGAGTCCCCACCCTGAGCTCACCTTCCCTTTGCCTTAGCCAGAGCCACTGGAGCGTGTGATGTCAGCAATACACCGCCAGCTCGCTCCCCACTCCATGTCCTGACTCCTGAATCAGTCCCTTTCCAATCTGTCTCCTCTGCTCATCCTGTTCCTGATTTATGGCTTTGCTTTAAGGTCTGATCGGGGCAGAAGGAGTCACCACAGTCTTTTTGGGAGCTGAGGAGGTCTTAATCTAGCCCTGGGCAGAGTGATCCTACAGCAGTGTAAACGAGATGATTCCACTCTCTTCCTTCTCACAATAAGGTGCATACACTTGATTATTCCTTTAAACCTATTTTTTAAAATTTAAATTGTGATACACACACACACACACACACACACAGAGCTAAGCACAAATATTGTAAACGTATAGCATTTCAGATTTTTACATTTGTATCTACCACCACCCACATCAGGCCATAGACCATTTCCAGCCTCCCAGAAAGATTCCCACATGTTGTTTTGCAGTCAGTTCTAACCTTTCCCCCAACACTATTCTGTTCTTTATTGCTGTAAATTAGGATCCTTCTGGAATTTCACATGGATGAGTCCTTTATTTCTGGCTTCTTTTTGCTCTGTAGGATTTTGAGAGTCATCGGTGACATTGCATATGTCTGTGGCTTGTTCCTCTTACTGTGTGGATGTACCACTGCATGAATTAACAACACTTTGTTGATTCCCTCACAGGTCGGTGGAGAGTGGGCTATTTCCAGCTTCTGGCAATTATGAAGAAGTCTGCCAAAAACTTTGCCACACAAGCTTTGGAGCTCTGAATCTGTCTTTCTTTCTTTGATTTTATTTATTTATTTGAGAGAGGGGGACAGAGATAGCAACAGAGAGCACAAGCTAGGAGGAGAGGGAGACACAGACTCCCTGCTGAGCAGGGAGCCCTGATGCAGGGCTTGATCCTACGATCCTGGGATCATGACCTGAGATGAACACAAATACTTAACCAACTGAGCCACCTAGGCGTCCTTCTCATTTCTGCTGGGTGTCTGCTGGAGTAGAATTCCCAGGTCACAGGGTGAGTGTAGGCTCGCCTTTCATGTAAAATGAAAAGAGGAAAAGTGACTGTAGTTTGCATTTTGCGCTCCCTCTGGCAGCACATGAAGGTTCCAGGGGCTTCATGTTCTTGTCAACATTTGGCATTGTCCGTCTTTTTTTGTTTTACATGTGCTTATCTTCATAGTAGAGGCTCACTGTGCTCAGAGATTCCATCATCTCTGCCTCAGCCCCACCCAGTCATCCTGACCTAATGGCTTCCCCTGTCCTGCTCTTACACCTGAGCCCCGTGCTGTAGAAGGCTCCACACTGCGAACTTACTCTGGGGACTCCTGTCACCACAGGGCAGGAAATTTGCAGAGCCAAGTAAACGACATGTCCTCCAGAAGTACATAACCTGTCCCCTTCTAGATCTTACCATGGATATTCAGGATCTGAATATCTCTGTCTCAGTGTCCCAGAGTCCATTTCCAGGGCCTGGGCAGACTGCTTCCTGAGGTCATGCTCCTCAGGGAAGATCATGTCTCAGGTGTGTGTACTCCTAGATGTGAGGGATGGCCAAGTGCAGCTGTTCACATGTGAGCATGTGAGGCCCTTAGCAGTATAGGATGAAGCCAGGGCCTGACTTTCCCCATGCTACCACGTTCTAGCGTGGGATTTAGAAAAGTCCAGTAATCCTAAACTCAAACCCGGACTTCCAGTTCACGGGACAGCCAGGGCTGCTCTAACAAAGTACCACAGACTGAGTGGTTTAAACAACCCAGATGTATTCTCTCCCAGATCAGGAGACCAGAGGCCCAAGATTTCGATGCTGGCATGCTGGTTCCTTCCACGAGGAAAGGACCTGTTCCAGGCCTCTCTCTTAGCTTCTGGTAGCTTGCTGGCAATCTTCGGTGTTCCTTGGTGTGTAGAAGCATCTCCCCAATCTGTACCATCTCCTCAATCTCTGCCTCTTGTGTATATGGTGTTCTCCTGTGTGCCTGTCCTGTGTGCAAATCCCTCCCTTTTTAAAGATTTTATTTATTTATTCATGAGAGATGCACAGAGAGACAGAGACACAGGTAGAGGGAGAAGCAGGCTCCCCAAAGGGAGCCCGATGTGAGACTTAATCCCAGGACCCCAGGATCACGACCTGAGCCAAAGGCAGAACTCAACCACTGAGCCACCTTGGCATCCCCAAATTTCCCCTCCTTATAAGGACTCTAGTTATATGGGACTAGCGGCCCAACCTCAGTGTGACCCCATCTTAACTAGTTACATCTGCAACGATCTTACTTCCAAATCAGGTCATGTGCAACATATGAATTTGGAGATAGGCAACACCGTTCAATCCATAACACCTTCCCAACACAGACACCCCATCGCTCACAGACTTTGCCCCTGTTTCTCCTCTATTTTTCCCACACCAACCCCCATCCCCCTCTCCACCTGGAAAACTTCCGTTCTTTCTCCAATACTAGGCACAAACATCCCCTCCTCCAGGCAGCTCTCCCTGATTCCCTCCTCCCTTTTTGCTGCCCCCAGAGTTCCCTGGGTTGCTCAATTACAGCAACTTCTCTCTGCTGCTAAGCCATGAACTGTGAGCACAAACAGGTTGTTAGGCTTGTTGTTAAAAATTGTGAGCAGGGGAGGAGATTTCAGAGGGAGGATGATTTTAGGTTTGAGGAGGCCTGGGTCTGTTGTGGGACTGAAAGGAGGAGCCTGAGGAAGGGAGTGCATTGTGGAAGAGGATGGTGAGGGTCCAACTGAGGCAAAGGACTAACTCTGGAGAGGGGGAAGGCCTGGCTTCTAGGTTGGAAGGCACAGAGGGTGGGAAGGTGAAGCTGCAGTGGGAATTTACTCTGGAAGAATTGGGAGCTGAAGCAGCTCACACATGCTGTGCAAAGGCTCAAGCTCTGGGTTGGGGTCCCAGAGACTGGATGTCCAGCCCTGAAATGCTGCTTACCAGCCTTGTGACCAAGCACCCCATTCCCTCTCTGGGCCTCAGTTGCTTTATCTATAAAACAGGAGAGGTAGCCCCAGAGATCAAACACTGGCTATTGGCTTTCCTGGGGAATCTGGCCCCCAGACATGTTTTATTTGACCTGCATAGTGATATATGAACTTTGAATTAGTTGCCAACCTACAGAAATCAGGAAATTTCATTAAAAACCAGATTTTGGGCCTCTTGAGAAGTGAGTCCTTTTTCTTTCATGGCTGTGATTGGCCGGGCAAAGTTGTGGCCACCTCGTTTAGAGGTCTCTTGTCCTCATTGGGGCTCACTCAGCCTTTGTCGCTGCAAAGGCCTGTCTTAAAACTAAGCTCCCGGGTGCCTAGGTGGCTCAGCGGTTTGGTACCTGCCTTTGGTCCAGGGCATGATCCTGGAGTCCCGGGATCAAGTCCCCACATTGGGCTCCCTGCATGGAGCCTGCTTCTCCCTCTGCCTGTGTCTCTGCCTCTCTCTCTCTCTCTCTCTCTCTCTCTCTCTCTGTCTTTGTCTCTCATGAATAAATACATAACATCTTTACAAAAAAACAAAAAATAGGCTCCCATTAAAGGGATCCTAGGAGGTGGGGTTAGGAATATCAGATTTAGCAAATAAAAGCATAGAGGCTGGGTATGGCAACCCCAGGGCATTTGCTGCTTACTCCTGTGAGCCTGACTTCCAGGAGGGCCACAAATTTAAGTGCAATCCTGACATTTTACCACCAGAGGGAAGCAGAGCAAAAAAGTTGAACTGAATCCTCAAGACCCAGAACTGATCAACCACTAGGAAGCCAGAGGGACCTAGGAGAGCTGGGAGCTAGGAAGGGGGCAGGAAGTGAGAGGAGGTGGTGGAGGGGCAGGGGACTGTGCCTGACCCAGAGAGCGAGAGGTGGTAGTGTGTGTGATCAGAGAAGGCATCTGGAAAAGGAGTCTTGAGCCAGGCCTTAAAAATGGGCAGTAAGGAAGGGACCTCTAGGAGGGAGGCATGGCTTGAGCAAAGGCATGAAGGGAAGGAAGAATTCATTGGTACACAGGTGGTAGCCTGGCTTGAGGTGGTATGACAATAACAGAAATTCTGAAAAGTCATGATTCATGAATATAAGCAACAGAAACCCAACCCAGAGTGACTTAAGAAAAAAATGATTTTCTCACTTAATAAAAAGTCCAGGAACATAACACCTTCAGGCATGGCTGCATCTAGGAATTCAAATGATGTTGTTATGTACCTGCTTCTCTCTATCTTGGCTCTGCCTCCCCCAGTGGAGGTTCTATTCTCAGGTAAGCTCCCTTCTTCTGGTGGCAAGATGGCCACCAGCAGCTCAGGGCAGAACTTCTAAAACATCCTAGCCACCACCAGGCAAGGAGAGAACTTCACTCACCACAATTCCACCTGGGGATGATTCTGATTACCCGGACTGTGTCATATGCTCATCCGGAGACTAGTGGCTGCAACTTGGATGATTGAAATGGTCTGAGTCACAGGCTACCTCTGGTGTGAGGGGTGGATCTGTCCACCCGAACCTCTGGACTGATGTTGAGGGAGGGCATGCTCTTCTCAGAAGATGGGACAATGGGTGCCAGGTAGACAAAAAGAAGAGGGCTCTCCGTACCAAGTTCTCATCCGAGGATGGTACATCAGAAATTGTGTAGCTGGTGGGGAGAGGTATGAGGCTTCTTTCTGCTGTCTGTTTATTTCTCTGTTTTGCTTAATAAATGTGAAGGTATGAGTGGTTGCTTTAAAGCCATGTCTCTGGCTTCCATCTTGGCCCAAGCCTCCAGCACACCTTTCCTAGCTAGCTGCAGCCTGAGCTCGTTCATTTAATATCTCATCGGTGGCATCTGCATGTATCAGGTGCTGTGCTAGAAGCTGAAGGCATGGCCAAGAATAAAAGAGATAAAGTCTTTTCTTTCCTGAAGTTTATAATCTCGTGGGAGAGATGGATAAAAAAAGAGACAACTAAATACATGATGAGTCCGGTGGTGATTACATGCCGTGAAGAAAAATAAAGCAGAGTAAAGAAAGTGTGATTGATGTGTGTGTGTGTGTGTTATTCCATACAGAACAGTATACAATATAGTCAGAGGGAGGAATATTTGAGCAGAGACCTGAAGGTGGTGAGGAAGCCAAGCAGAGATTTGGGGGATGGGCATTCCAAGCAGAGAGAATAGCAAGTCCAAAGGCCCTGAGGCAGAAATGGGGTTTTCGTTTATATGGAACAACCAAGGTCCTCATGGCTCTCATTGAAGGAGAGCATGATAGGAGGGAAGGTCAGAGCAGTAGTGGAGACAGAGGCAGGGAGTACAGGGCCTTAGGAGCCACTGTAGGGACTCTTGCTGTTGGATTGGTCTTTGGGCATGAAAAAGTAAGGAGCTGAGAATGACTCCAAAGTTTTTTGCCTGAGCAACTATTAGGATAGAGTTGCCTTTTGGGAGACAGAAAAACTACAAGAGGAGTGGTCAGTGAATATTTGAGAACCTGCTATGCACCAGGGCTTATGTTTGTGCGTAAGCTAACCTTGCCCTGAAGCTTGCCATGAGAGATAGACAATAACCACAGAACAAGTAAGTCAACGGGAGATACCAGCTGGAAGGAAGGACCATACAGAAGATTAGAACAGGTTGGTGGGAGTCCGCATCTTACTACTGTAAGAGCAACCAGAAACCACTGGAAGGTTTTCAGCAGAGTGACACGGTTCAGTTCACTCTTTATCAGACCCCTCTGGAGCCGTATGGAGATGAGACTGTTGGAGGCAGAGGGCAGAAGATGCCTGCCGGGAGGCTGAGGAAGGCTGAGGAAGGCCTCGAGGTGCGTGCGAGATGGTGGTGTTCCTGCAGAAGAGCTCTAACACAGCAATAGGGACAGGAAACCACCATTTACTCTCAGAGGTGATTCAGGAGCTTGATGGCATCACTGTCTGTTTCTCGGATAGGCCCACCTGCACCCAGGGACTCTCCACTCCATGCCACCACTTCGTGGGTGACTGTCATTTCCCCAATGATCCCTGCATTACCTTTTCATTTCCCTACAATCAGCTCCATCTCTGGTTTGTTTTTTGTTTTTTGTTTTTTTCATTTCCTCAGGAGCCAAGCCCACTCTTGATCATATCCTGCTGCTCCAGACCTCTCACCTGCCGGGAATGCCTGTCCCTCTCTTTACGACTTTCTGAAGTTTCTCCTGAGTTCACAGAGAAGAGCTCCCACCCTCACCACACCCTGCAGCCTCATGGCTAGTTTTGACCTGTCCATCCTCAAAGAACTCCCGGCCATCTCAATCCTTGTCCCTAAATCTTAGAGCCCAGTCAGACCCAGCTCTCAAGACTGGCATCAGACACGGGGAATGGCAATGCTCCTCTTCTTTTCAGAGGCAGAACTTTTGTGGTTTCTCAAAAGCTTCCGCTTTCCAGTGCAACTGCTTGAGTTCAAATCCCAAATCCTCTGCTTGCCATTTGAGTGACCTTGAATCATATCCGGATTCCTAGAAGCAGAGCCTGCCTGAGTGGGGGATTCATGAGCACATGATTTATGGAGAATGAGCTCTCAGGAGGAATCTGCAAGGGATTGAGGGAAACAGGCTGGGGCAGGAAAGAAGCTGGGCACAGCTGTGGGTGTGCTGGTAGTTTGACTTCCTCTGATCCTGGGGTAGGGGTGGGAGACATTCTGAAAGATAACTAACACCTTGGGGTTGATCTGCCTTTTGACAAGGGTGTCCCAAAGGCTCTGTATCCCTTTCTCAAGGCAGCCACAAACAGGATGGCTTAGGCTACAGAAGTTTGTTGTCTCATAGTTCTAGAAGGCCAGAAGTCCTGGAGTAAGGTGTCATCAGAGTTCCTCCAAAACTTGTGTTGGCGGGTGGGGGGTGGGAGGATGGAGGGGATTGGTCCTCGCCTCTTCTAGCTTCTGTTGAACACAATCCTTGGCTTGTACATGCATCACTCAATTGTCACGTGCCCATCTCCCTGCGTGTTTTAATCTCTGGGTCTTTTTTCCCCCTTCTTATAAGGACACCGGTCACGTTGGATTAAGGGTGCACCTTATTCCAGTATGGCTTCATTTTAACTGATTACATCTGCAATGTATTTCCAAATAAGGTCACGTTCAGAGATACTGGGGCTTAGGACTTTAATACATCTTTTTTTTTTTTTTTTTAAGATTTTATTTATTTATTCTTGGGAGGCAGAGAGAAAGAGAGAGAGAGAGAGAGAGAGAGAGAGAGAGAGGCACAGACACAGGCAGAGGGAAAAGCAAGCTCCATGCAGGGAGCCCGATGCGGGACTTGATCCCGGGACCCCAGGATCACGCCTTGGGCCGAAGGCAGGCACTAAACTGCTGAGCCACCCAGGGATCCCCTAACACATCTTTTTTAGGGGACACAGTTCAATTCATAATAGGTTCCTTATGGCAACAGGCCAAGCTTTTGTACCTATACTTCAGACAATCACTGCCTGAGGGTTGTTCCCTGTGGGGAGGAATTTTGGGGTGGCCAGACTCCCATTGGCCAAGGACAATTGTCAAAAGAGGTAGCTGTGCTCTTTAGCAGTGAACATTCACAGCAACTGGGGATGGGTGCCAGTAAGGGGGACCTGGGTGGGGCACCCACAGCGCTTAGGCAAGTTCCACCTCTCTATGCCTCAAATGAGTTTCCTCATTTATAAACATGGCCAAATGTAAATGACACTGTTTGAATGCTTATTAAATGTCAGCTTCTGTGTCGAACCAGCATTATCATGAAACGTGGCCTATATGTGGCCCTTCTGGTGGGAGGGGGGCTTAGCCCCATCCCCCCCCCACTGCCCCAGGACACCCTGACCTGGGAGTTTTCAGCCCCAGCCCCACCCCCTCCCCCTGGCTCTGGCCCTGCAGGCTGCTTCCATCTCCGCAGAGCACACTCCCCACCCCTACCCCCACCCCCACCGTGCCTGGGCTGTGGTCCCACCAGGAAATCTATACTGGTACCCGTCAGCATCCGCTTCCCAGCGCAGTGGGGCTGCTTAATTGTGTGGATGTTGGTGCTGCCACCAAGGCCTCTTTCGTCAGAGCAGTGTGGTTACAGTCGTGCTTGGCTGAGAAGTACATTCATTATGGAGACAGCTTTTATCAGGACTTCCAGAGGGACCAGGGATGAGGAGCAAAGCAAGCAGGCACGCTTCATCCCCGGGGTGCCACAGGCTTCCAGTGCAAGCTGCTGATAACATCCAGCATGCATTCGGGCCTCACTCGGTGCCAAGCACTGTCCTAAGAGCTTTACTCAACTCACCAAGCCCAATGAGGCAGGTATTATAGGCATCATCTTCCTTTCCATTTTATAGGTGAGGCACCTGAGGCCCAACATGATGGCGTCTTGTCCCAGTTCACTCAGATAGTATGTGAGCCCATGATTCTAGGACCTGAGTGTTTAGTCCCTGCCCCATGCAGCCTCTCGGTGATAAGGATGCTGTTTAGTATGATGTCAGTAATAACAATAGCAGCTTCCATGTATTGCAGCCTAGCAGGAGCCAGGTATGGTGCTAAGCACCTGTCCATACCTACTTTGTTTCATTGTCTCTGCCATAGGAATGAATAGCAGCATTTTCTGAATGGGCCAGTTGGGTGGTAGTGGATAAAGGCACTTGTCCAAGGTCACACAGCTGATCAAAGAAACAGCTGTATTTGTTTTCTTTTTTTTTAAACAAGGGCTATAAAGAAAAAGAAAGAAAGAAAGAAAGAAAGAAAGAAAGAAAGAAAGAAAGAAAGAAAGAAAGAAAGAAAGGTTCATCTGACTCCAAGCCCAGGCTCTTAACTGGCCCCCCTCTGCTATTTTCCAGTGGCTTCCTGTGTGATTTTGATGAGGTCACTGCCCCTCTCTGAGCCTTAGTGCACTTTTAAACCATCAAGGAGTCTTTTCTGAGCTCCCACAAGCTCAGAAAAGACTCCCTAGATTGGGGTTGGGGGCTGGGGTAGATACAAAAGAAGGAGGGGATGCTATGTCTCTGCCCTTAGGGTGTCAGATACCTGCTTCCAGCCCCAAGGCAGTGTTCTCTAGCAGTTCTCACAAGGGCTAGGGAGCTGATAAGCCAGGCAGAACCAGCCCCAGAAATTCTGATTCAGGAGGCCTAGGATGGGGCCGGTGAACCTGCATTTACAGATACTCCCAGGGGATTTCAGGCATCCACCGCAGGAATTAGATTTTTGCACTCTGATCTTAATTCAAAAGTCTTCTGAGGAGAACACATTCTTTTTTTTAAGACTTATTTATTTTAAAGATTTTTATGTATTTATTTTAGAGAGAGAACACAAGCAGGAAGGACAGAGGGAGAGGGAGAGAGAATCTCAAGCAGACTCTATGCTCAGCATGGAGCCCAATTGCAGGCTCCATCTCATGACCCTGAGATCATGACCTAAATTAAAATTATATAAAATTAATTAAATTAAAATTATACAAAATTATTTTTAAAATTATAAAACCAACACGTGTTCACATTAAAACATTCAAACAGTGTAGGAGGGTGAACTAATAATTTTCAGCTTCCTTCCCTCCCTCTCTGCCTCCTGGAGCTGCTCAAAGAAAATTATTCTTCAGTTGCTTATTGGTCACCCATTTGGAGCCAAACACTTTGTGGGGCACTGGGGACAGCAGAAGAGCCACCATCCCTGTGGAGCTAACGACAATGACCGTGGCTTATTGAGTGCTTATAGCAGTCAGGCCTGATCCAGTCCTTGCAAAGGTGCAGTGGGGTGGTGTTATGATTATTCCCCTTTATAAAAGACGGAAATGGCATTTATTGTCCAAATCATGATTTCCCAAAGTTTGTCTGAACTCAGCCTGTATCAGGAGCATGAGGACAAGCCATGATGGAAATGCAGACTATTGGGCTTCCACCCATCAGCTTCCTGGAGCGGGACTGAGAGCTTGCATTTTGACACACGCACCTCAGGTGCCTCTGACCCCTGCTAAATTTGGGAACTACTGCCCCAGCGGTCCTGGGAGTTGGAGGGATGAAGAGACAATCAGTTGGGGTGGTGGGACTTTGAAGAGGAGGGGGAGCAGCCCTCCAAGAAGGGGACAGCCAGGGCAAAGGTACAGAAGTGGGCAGGCTCACCCTGCTAGGGGCTCCTCCCAAGCAGTGCTGCTGAGCCCTGGTCCACGCACGTCTAACCAACCCCACCCCTAGGTTGCTAGCCCCTAAAGGCTCTCCTCCTCCTTTCCAAGATGTGCAATTATCCCAGCCCCCAGTCTCTGGGTGATCCCAGCTGCTTCTGTTATATCTTATTAGTCAAATGGAACATTAATTAATATGAGAATAATAGACCCAGAGATGAAAAAAATTGAAAAGCCCAAAGAAGAAAAGACCCTTCCCACCGCTCTGCAGTAGCTGGAACCCTTAATTGTATGACAATAAGGAAGGCTGTCACCCTGATGTCTGCCAGGTGACTCAAGGCAGCAGACCTTCAAATGTGTGCATGTGTTGGGGGGTTGTTCATGGAGATGGTGAGTGCAGGAAGCCACGACAATCCAGGGTCACCTGGGCCACCATGGGGGTTTGTGAGGCAGAGGCATGAGGCAGGCCATACTGAGATAAGCCAGACCCTGTGGGAAAAGAAGAAAATCCAAACCACCGGCCCCCACCCCCATCCTCACCCTGTTGCTGACTTTGCTGGCAAACTCATATTCAGTCCTCCAGGCCCAGCCCCAAAGCCTCCATTAAGCAGAGCTAATCCTTACATTCCTTAGGCTGTGACAGCACTGTGACGGTTCAGGTTCTTCAAGTTCCTATTATCATGTCTGTTCCCTTCATCCACAACCAGACTAGCATAGTCTGGGAGTAGTTTATCCCACCTTGAAGTCCTTAAAATAAGATGTAGCCCTGAGCTGGTCTTGATGACCATTTATCTGAAAAACAAATGAGTTTTGCCAAATCAAACCCTGGGGCTGGTCAGCTCTGACTTCAAATTCTTCCTTTAGAAGTAAGTCTTGCTCCCACATATGGCCAGTGTAAAACAAGTAGGCTAGAGTCATTTGAACTTCTTTAAGGGATGTTCAAGATCTTTTGTGACCTCACCCCAAACTACCTCTTCTGCAGGGGTTTTCAAGTATATTCCTAAGAAACCTAGAATCACCTGGGGTCCACTCAGATCCCCTGAGTCAGAATTTTGGAAAGTCCGAGAGCTCCATCCAGTCTGAGGAGTGGGAGGAGGTGGTGATGGGCAGGGGATGCCCTAGAGCCCAGATGATGGGACTCTGTTGGGAATCTAGTCACACCTCTTGCCAACCCTCAGGACTGCAGTTTTCTCCTTTGCCAAGCAGTAAAGTTATCTAAATTAAACACAGTGCTCCTAATGAAACAGCGAGAGTTATTACATGCTCCACTACCTGCTGGCAAAACCTCTAATTAACTTAGGTATCCTGGGAAGGCACTGAGCACATCCTATGTGGCCTACCCCTAAGCTGCCAGAAGGAAAGGGGCTTCGAAGGTGGAAGATTATTCAGCAGAGAGCCTGACTGCTTCATTTCACCTCAGTTCTAGAGCTGGGGTTACCCACCTGGGAGTGCTGGGCGGTGGTCAGAGTGGACCTGTGTATAAAGGCCCTTCTCCAGCCTGTCTTTCTACTGGCTTTGTGCTCATACACCCCAAGATAGCTTGGCAGGTAGGGCCTTCCCAACTAGGCCTAGACTGCAGGCTTGTGCACCTCTCTGGCCCAGTTTCAGAGCCTGCATGCTCTATTGATTCTCATACCCCGACATACCTTCTGCACTTCTAGTTGTCTCTCCCTAGACTGGCCTTCCTCTCATTTCCCCAGCAGGTAAGATCCAGCCTATGTCACTTCCTCCATAAGATCTGCCCTAACTATTCCTGTACCTCCTGCAGAAGGAGCTTCTCCCCTCCCTGTGCTCTCTCAGTCAATTCCCACTTATAATACATGAACAGAAACTAACATTCACTAATCACTTACTACATGCCAACCTAATGAGGGAGTAGAAGAAATGAAGGGTTAGCTTCTGAGGTGGCCACCCTGGGTGCTCCAGGTTAGTCTGAGAAGCAGCAAAATAATCTCTCTAGTCCAAGAGACATGGATGTGACCCAAGAGGGCCACGCAAGGGGATCCTGCAGTGAGATCCCAGGGGTCTCAGACGTGTAGACCAATGACTGCAAATCAGGCAGAGGCAATATCAGCCAGGGTAAAGATGGTATGATGGACTGTGTTTTCTTTTTTTTTTTTTTTTTAATTTTTTATTTTATTTTATGATAGTCACAGAGAGAGAGAGAGAGAGGCAGAGACACAGGCAGAGGGAGAAGCAGGCTCCATGCACCGGGAGCCCGATGTGGGATTCGATCCCGGGTCCCCAGGATCGCGCCCTGGGCCAAAGGCAGGCGCCAAACCGCTGCGCCACCCAGGGATCCCTGGACTGTGTTTTCAAGATGGCCACAAGCTTTCTCATCCCATGGGCTCACACTGCAAGGAGATATTGACATTCTTTTCATGCAGAAGTGAGACTTAGGTTCTTTCCTCTTGAATGTGCCGCGTGGCTATAACTTCTGAGGCTGTCCTAAAAGGTGACATAACTTTGGCCTGACTGGTTTAGGTCACTGGCTCTTGGAACCCAGCCACAATGCTGTGAGTGGAGCCCAGGTGACTTGGAGAGTCTATGTGTAGGTGTTCCAGGCCATAGCCAGTTTCAACTGTAGGCTGAGGGAGCCTTCAGTATACCTCCAACATCAGCCACTGCCCCCAGAGCAAAGCACAGGAGACACTGGGCAAGAACCACCTAGGTGGGGATACCTGGATGGCTCAGTGGTTGAGCATCTGCCTATGGCTCAGGTCATGATCCTAACATCCTGAGATTGATCCCGCATCGGGCTCCCGAAACGGAGCCTGCTTCTCCCTCTGCTTGTGTCTCTGCCTCTCTCTCTCTGTCTGTCTCTCATGAATAAATAAATAAAATCTTAAAAAAAAAAAAAAAGAGCCACCTAGCTGAGTGAACTGTTTCAGAACTGTCCAAGAGAAGAATAGATTGGTGTTATTCTAAACCACTGAATTTTGGGGTAATTTAGGCATCAATAGAAAACCAACAGATGGGCCCATGGGATTGAGTAGTAGGGGCAGAGAGACTCTGAAATGACCAAGATCTTGAGATAGATATGAGGTTCTAATCTAAAACGTCACAATTTTTGTATATTTGTGTTTTTAAAAAAAGATATTTATTTATTCATGAGACACACACACACACACAGAGAGAGAGAGAGAGAGAGAGAGAGGCAGAGACACAGGCAGAGGGAGAAGCAGGCTCCATGCAGGGAGCCCGACATGGGACTTGATCCTGGGTCTCCAGGATCATGCCCTGGACCAAAGGCAGGAGCTAAACCACTGAGCCACCGGAGATCCCCCATATTTGGATTTTAGACTAGAAGTCATACCCCTTTTCCAGTTGTGTGACCTTGGACAAGTCACCTCTGAGCTTCCATATTGACAGGGGTAAGAATCTTCCAATGTGGGATGGTCGGAAGGATTAAAAGAGAGGTAGAGCACCTGGAACTCACCTGGTGCTCCTTGTGTGCTAACCCTGTCCTCCCTCACGACTGCACACCAACAGAGGAAGTCCCTGGACCTTTCCCTCACCACCTCTCCATGTCCACTCCAGGGTCATACTGACATCTGGACATTTATATACAGCTCCTGGGGACGCATGTGCTCCCCTCCCTCTTCCCTCGCTGCTGGAGTGAGCCAGGAGTCAAGAGCCAGATGATCAATGGCCAGGCGTGCCTGGATGAGCTCCATGCTCATTACAGGTGCCTTCCACTTCCATCCCCCTCCTCACTAACAACAGCTCAGCAGGTACCTAATTCAGAGCAGGTATTAAACAACCAAAAATCTGCTTCTCATCCCAACCTCCCAATCTTCCCAGAGCCAGACACCTGGCTACTCATACCATCTCTTTAAAAAGTTTTCTTTTTAAAGATTTTATTTATTTATTCATGAGCAACACAGAGAGAGAGAGAGAGAGAGACGCAGAGACACAGGCATAGGGAGAAGCAGGCTCCATGCGGGGAGCCTGATGTGGGACTCGATCCTGGGTCCCCAAGATCACACCCTGGGCTGCAGGCAGCACTAAACCGCTGCACCACCAGGGCTGCCCATCATACCACCTCTTTTGATAGGACAGGGCGTGGATGAAGATCTAGACCTTCTCCTCAAGGAGGTTTGGAGGCTTCTGGTCTGTCATGTCTTGTGCTGGTCACTTAGCCTAAATAGTTACCATTAATCCAGATAACAATGACACATTTACTGAGTGCTGGTGTGATAAGCAGGCATTTTATATGTATATCTCACTCAGTTCCCACCAAATCCCCATGGTAGACACTGCAGGAAGGTCAACTTGATAGAGGAGAAACTGAGGAACAAATGAGCCACTTTTCCTGGGTGCTAGTTTGGCTGGATTCAGGCCATCTGATTCAAGGGCTATCAAAATAGCCTCCAAATTCAAGCACCATACTGTCCAGTGTTCGACAAAAGAAATGCCATGGTTCTGATGGAGAGACAGGTGAACAGGCTTATTCATTCATTTGCTGAGGACCTATGAAGTGCCTGGCTCTGTTTCAGGTAAAGGGATAGAGCAATAAATAAAAGGAAGTCCCTGCCTTCATGGAGTTTACCATCTACTGGCCCAGGGAGGTGATGTCACTTGCTGTGGTCACACAGCCAGTAAGCAGCCATATCCATGGGCCAACCAGAAGCAGAGGGGGTGGTCATGGGGAAAGGTTCCATCTGATAACCCAGGGTCAGGCCAGCCAAGGCTTGGAGACCAGGTACTACATTGGCAACAGATTGGCCAGCATTCCAATCCCACCACTGGTGCCATCTCACCTTGTAGCCCTTGGTAAATCCCTTCACCCTGGGCAAAGCCTATGCTACCTTCAGGTCCCAGGGTGAATGGGGATGGCAGGGCTCATGGTGAGATATCTGGGAAGGTAAATGAGATCGGGCAAGTGCTACGTATTGGCTTTTCCTTTTCCCCTTCCAGTGAGAGTTTTAGCCTTCTTCCACTTCCTCCGCATGGGCCACCTTGGCCATGGTCAACCCTAATGAACTTGGAAGATATTTGGGCATACCTTAGCCTGATCAGTCACCTCAGGTTTCTGTGCTCTCTTCAGTTCGTTCCTGAGGTCCTGGGACATGCAGTGGCAAGGCTTTGGTGTAGGTAGGCAGATTAATGGTAAAAGGTTACGGCACACAAAGCACAAATTATAAAAGAAAAGAGTAAAGGGATAACTTTGGCAGTGTGTGGGTAGATTAGAGGGGTGTATATAGAGGGGTGTATATTTGTCATGTCAGCTATTGCCACAACAATGCAGCATAACACACCATCCCCGAACTCAGTGACCTAAAATGATGATCATTTATTCTTATGGGTCTGCAGTTGGGGTGGCTCTGCTGCCTAAGCTTCTCATCCTTTATCAATCAGCAGTGCGTGAGTAGAGGCATGTTCTCACGGCAATGGCAGAGGCAGAGGCCTACAGAACAACTCTTAGGCTTGGAACCAGTCTGCTTCTGCTTTATTCCATTGGCCAAAGCAAGCCAAGAGCCCAGGCCAAAGTTAAGGTAGGGGTAATCAATTTTGTGCATGATGAGGCCTTGGCAAATGTGTGGCTGCAGAAAGGGGTGAAGAATTAGGACCAATTTTCAATATGCCATGTGAGGAAGTGGGGAGGTAGTGTGTCCAGTTAAGAGGCCTCTGTAGACACCCAGCTGAGCAATAGTGATGGTGTGGGCCAAAGTGGTAGCAGTGAAAGTGATGAGAAATATCTGTTGGATGACTGAATGCCCCTACAAGTTGCTACGTATTGAATGCCCCACCCCTGACCCACAAATTCGTTTGTTAAAATCCTAATGCCCAACGTAATGGTATTAGAAGGTGGAGCCTTGGGGTGCCTGGGAAGCTCAGTCCAATAAGCATCCGACTCTTGATTTTAGCCCGGGTCATGATCTCAGGGTTGTGAGATTGAGCCCCGTGTCTGTTGGGCCCCAAGTTCAGGAGGGAGCCTGAATCTCTCCCTCTCTCTCTCTCTGCTCCTCCCCCTGCTTGTGCTCTCACTCAAATAAATAAATAAATGAATATTTTTAAAAGGTGAGGGAGGGGGTTGCTGGGTTGCTCAGCCTGTTAAACATCTGCCTTCGGCTCAGATCATGATCAAGGATCCTGGGATGGAGCCCCGCTTCTCATTGAGCTCCCTACTCAGTGTGGAGTCTGCTTCACCCTCTCCCTCTGCCACTCTCCCTGCTTGTGCCCTCTCACTCTCTCTCTCTCTCTGTCTCTCTCTCTCTGTCTCTAGTGGATGAATACTATCTTTAAAAAAAAAAAAAGGTGGAGCCTTTGGGAGGTGATTAGGTCATGAAGGTGGAGCCCTTGTGAATGGCATTAGTGCTCTTATAAAAGAGACCCCCACAGAACAACCTGCTCCCTTCCATAATGTGAGGACACAGCGAGAAGTCAGCAGTCTGGAAGAGGGCCCTCTCCTGACCAGGAGCACCCCGATCTTGGGCTTCCAGCCTCTGCAACTGTGAGAAATAAATTTCTGTTGTATAAAAACCACCCAGTCTGTGGTATTTTGTTATAGCAGCCCAAACAGACTGACACCTTGACCACTAATTTCACTTCTGAGAATTCATGCTGAATACACAATCTAAAACATGAAACATGAGTATTCCTTATAATAATGAAGGGCTGGAAACAACTTAAATGTGCATGAAATATAACCCCTGATCTCTAGGACCTAAGGGAGTGAGTATAGCAAAAAGAGAGGGGCTTTGGATCCCAAAAGACCTGAGTTCAAATCCCAGCTCTACCACTTTTGGGATGTATGGCCCTGGGCAAGTCACTTCACCAATCTGAGCCTCAGTTATGAATGAAGGAAAAGAAATATCATACTTTTATAAGCGTAGGGCACAGAGAGGTCATTGGTGTCAGGAATGGCTTCCTAGAGAAGCAGGACTCAAGCAGTGGAAGGAGGGAAATGATTTACAGGTATAGAGGGAGAAAGTAAATCCCCTCAATGGAAGAGATGGCATCACGAAAGGCTTGGGGGGAGGGAAAGCATGGCATGTCTGAGTAAGTGGGGGAACTGTAGGATTGGGACTGAGACATTGGGAAGAGTGGTGGGGATGAGGTGGGGTAGGGTTGGCCTAGACTACAAAAGACTCTGGAGTCAGAGTAGTGGGGGGTGAGGTCAGTGAGTTGTAAGTTTGACTCTCCTTTGGGCTTTATCCATGCTTCATGGGCTAGAATCCAACAAGTGCTTGCCCTAGGATAGTCCCTTTTGGGCCACTAGACATTTGTTTGTTTGTTTGTTTGTTTGTTTGTTTGTTTAAAATGTAGTCCATTGTGTTATTAGTGGACTTTCCTTCCTTTTTGGTTTTAGGGAACCAGTATACATTTGGCACCCTGCCATTAAACCCCTTACTTGGTCCTTGGTGTCATTGTTCCATTCAGTCTTCACAGCAACGATGTGGTGGGGATCATGACTCTCATTTTCTAGATGGGGTCAGTGAAGCTCAGAGAGATTAATTAAGAGTCTCGTCTGAGACACAGCTCCTACCTCTTCTAGCAGGGGGGCTCTCTGCCTTCTCTTAGAGCCCTCTAGAGGGGTGTGTGTGTGTGTGTGTGCATGTGTTGCACCTGTGTCCGTGAGGGTGTTACTCTGTATATTGGGGCATATGTGGGGTTTCTGTGTGCCCCTCTATGTGCTTTTGTGCATAAGTGACTCCGTGTGTGTCCCTAGTGTGTATTACTGTGAGTCTGTGTGTTTTAGTATCTTTATAGAAGTCCCTGTGAGTGTCTGGGTCCCCATATGTGTCTCTGTGTATCTATGACTCTATGTGTCCCTGTATCCTTGTTGTGTGTTCCTGTATGTGTGTCTTGTATCTCTGTATGTTCCCATGTGTTGTGTGTCTTTGGTGTCCTTGTATGTGTCCCTCTGTATGTATTTGCCTGGCTCTCTGGTGTATGTGACTCTGGGTGTCTATGTGTGTTTCTGTTGAATGTTCCTGTATATCTTTCTTTATGTCTCTGTGTCTTTTATGTGTGTCTGAGTCCCCTTATTAGGCTCCATGTGTGTATATCTGTGTGTGCTGAGTGTGAGACATCTTCTCCATCACCTTCCCCACACCCTCTTTCCTTGCTCATTCCCTTCTATCCGAGGAGATGCCGATCCTGGCCTCTATGCCCAGCGTGGACCAGCCTGGTCACTGTGACCTGGCCAAGGCAGCTCAGCACTCAGCCTCCCGCCCAAGCCCAGCATGGAAGTGTCAGGGCTTTGTGAAGGACACTGGAAACCCAAGCACCCATCATCCTGACAGCTTCGTGAATCCATTTGTGACTGCTCTGCATATGAACTGAAAAATGACCGTCAGTAATAGCGTGGGTGTGTGTGGGGGGGTCTCTCTGCATGACGCCAGCCAGAATTTATTAAACTTTCTTTTTTTAATTTATTTTAATTTCCCCGCCCGTTGGACCTGAGTGGCTCATCAATCATGGGTCGCCTCCGGTATGGAGCCCATCCTCAGTACTGTCGCATGACATCCGGCCATGCCCATCCCCTCCTAGCAATCAGGGTTTCAATGTCCTGTACCCACTCTCAGGCTACGTCCCCGAAAGAACCAAGCTTATCCTTCATCAGAATGTTGTCATCGCTGCATTCCTCTCTGCACTATGGGACACTGGCTATAATTGCTAAGGCTAGGCCTAGATTGTGGAAGATGGGAGTTCAAGAGCATGTTTATGAGGAAGGGTCTTCAAGTTTATTATCAACAGGATGTTTAGAAATTCTTGTGCTGAATCTCTCTATGTGATCTTCCGTATCCACTCTGGAACCTTCCCCTCCCTGCTCGAGGTCTGGGAGGCCAGTCTTTACCAATGGCTCCTTGGGCCCCTGGTTTCCTGCTGAGTATGGCTGATGGTGGGTCCCAGAGGATCGGAAGTTAGGAGGAGAAAGAGGTTGAGGTATTTAATCCTCTGGCTCCCTCTCTTGTGGGGTCCCTCAACTGAAGGTAATGGGTCCTGTCAAGACCCTCTCCATCCAACCCCCCCCCCCCCTTTCTCTGGACTGGTATCAGCTGCCTCCTCCTGCTCCTTTAGGCTTAGAAGTACTAGTGGGTCACCTTCTCTGGGGACTGCACTATCCCTTGTGCACTCTGCCCATACTTTATAAATAGTCCTTTCATTAAATTATCCTCAAAGTAGCCAATCTGAGGATGCTACCTATTTCCTGACCAATATAATCTTTTTTCCCAGACGATAAGCAGACACGCTTTTGTTACTTTAAAATAAAAGCAAATGAACTATATTTGTTTCTCTCTTTTTAAAGATTTTATTTATTTAATTGAGAGAAAGAGAGCTGAGCACAAGCAGGGGGAGTAGCAGAGGGAAAGGGAGAAGCAGGCAACCCGCTGAGCAGGGAGCCCAATCTGGGGCTTGATCTCAGGACCCTGGGATCATGACCTGAGCTAAAGGCAAATGCTGTTTAACCAACCAAGCCACCCAGGCGCCCCTACCTACTCTGTTTCAGGCAAGCATAATGCCAGGCACATTCCACGTTTCCTGGAAACACCCTTGGGAAGTACATTTTACTAGCCCTGCTGTATACAGATGAGGAAACTGAGGCTCAGAGCATGATGTTACTTGCACACAGTCACCTAGCAAGGTAGTGGTTAGCCTAGAAATGACAACCAGGTCTAGGAGATTCCAGAGTTCATTCTGTGGCCCCGCCTCCTTCTCAGGAGCCCTTTTGCTTATTTGAGCATCATTCGTGACTATCCTGAATTGCTCTCTAACCCCATAATCAATAAAGGAAAATTAATATGCTAGCCAGCTGGGCCCTCAGAGTAGCCCTGGAGATGTACACGGTCTCAGCCTCGGGCACAGCCAGACCCAGGATGCTCATGATGGATGGCATTGGCCTATCTCCTGCTATAGCTGTGGGCTAGAGTTAAGAGCAGCTCTTCCTTATGATTTTTCCCCTTAGAATCTGTGCTCTAGATCTATGCCTACAAGCGACTCCTGCCCAAGTGCTGATAAATGCATCAGAAATTAGAAGGGTTAGGGGCTGGTGGATCCGTGGGGAAGGAGCAAGTTTCTTGCACTTGGCCAGCTCCATTCCTCCACTTGTATACGGTGGTCCCACCCACCGAGTCCCTATCCCCTCCCCTCTTCCCCAGCTGTTCTAATATAATCCATTCTTCAGGGCCCCAATCAGCCCCACTTTATTCTTCAAATTTGGTTGAACATATCCAAGCCATAGAAACATCTTCCCACTTGACACATCATTGATGCTACGTGTCTTGGCACATAATTGTTCTCTAGTTGTTTATACTATTTCTGTCTTGTCTCTCAGCTACCCTGGGAGCTCCATAGGCAGGAAACCAGTGCACTTCTATCTCACTCACTTACTCATTCATAGATTTACTCACTTACTTATTCACTCTTTGATTCATTCATTCATTCATTCATTCACTCAATCACCTAAACCACTATTATTCTTAAAATCATTCTGGCCACACGCTGATGAGACCAGGGGAAATGACCCATCTTTTGAAAGTCTAGGTCAGATGTCCACAGGGCCAGGCTGCATCCTGTGATCCTGACCTTGTGAATGGCCTTGATCTTGCTTTGTCTTTTTAGAGATTCAGGAGAGTCTGAGTGATTTCTCTAAGGGAACACTACTCAAGTAGAATTGGATCTCCTCCTGTCAGGTGCATACTAGGTCAAAAAATGGCTGGGTGCTTGCTGAACCTGCAGGTAGGACAAAGCTCCCTGCACCCTGTCCCCTCATGGCCAGCTACATTTTCAACATCTGAAAGGTGGTGTAAGGGGTCTTCCACTTGGTGACCTTGGCAAATTGCCTAACCTTTTGGGCCTCAGCTTTCTCATCTATAAAATGAGAATAACAATAATACTTACACCATTCACTTTTTATGAGGATTTAATGTAATAATGCTGGAAAACACTTTGCATGAAGACTAGCATGTGGTAAGCGATTCATTGGCTAAACATATTATATTATTATAAGCTTCACTATAAAGAGAAAACTGAGGCCTAGAGATTTTAAATGATATACCTAAGGTCCCCTCTGAATTAGTAACAGAGCCGGTACTTGGACACAAGCCTTCAGAGTTTGAAGCAGAGGATAAGACCAGGGAATTTGCTTTGGTGCCCTGTGGCCCTTCTTCCCTGCCCTACCATAGGATGAACCATAGCCCAGTCCTGGGATACT
Organism: Vulpes lagopus; assembly: GCF_018345385.1. Lineage (NCBI taxonomy): Eukaryota > Metazoa > Chordata > Mammalia > Carnivora > Canidae > Vulpes > Vulpes lagopus. Next base: position 53,010,449 of record NC_054830.1, read on the forward strand.
TTCACTTCTTTGAATTTTACCTATTGGTCATTAGGTTGCAATGATAGAAAGGGCAGCCCAAACTGACTTAACCCCAGAAGGAGCTTATCCTGTCATGAACAACCAGTGACTTTCTACTTTCTGGTCCAATCGATTTTATGGTGGCATCATTCATACGTAGAATCCTCCTGTGAAGTGGGAACTATGGACCCCAGCAGTTGTGGACTTACTAAAATCCCACAACCCCAGCATGAAAAAGACACTTCTTTGCAAAATAAGTTCAGTAAAAGTCTCAAGTTTGAATCTCATTGGCCTGCTTTGACCACACAGTTGTCCTTCAACCAATCCCTATGGCTGGGGAGGCTCACACCCTGGTTGGCCAGTCCTTGGTCACATGGATCCCAAGGTGGTGCCAGCCCTACACAAACCAATAAGCCCAAGGGCAGAGGAGAGTGGTTCTCCCTTGTTAACCTGGGTTCTATCCTAAGATGAAAGGGGACTGAAGATTGACTGGACAAAAATAATAGCTGCCTATACAAATGGGAATGAGGAGACTTTCTTTCAAGTTTTTGGGTGAGAATTATTCATGATCACATAGAGAATTTTCTCATATGCCTTTGAACCTCTGCATGGGATTCTTTTATTCCCCCCTTATTGTCCTTGGTACCCCTTTGACCCTTACCTTTCCCAATTGTCAGCTGTCCCAAACCCTTCCCTCCCTCCACTTCTTACCTGAAATCAAAGCCAAGATTTGAATCAAGGACTCTAGATTCTAGTGAGATCCCAGTACAGAGGAGGAGGACTTATCAGTCAGGATTGCAAAGAATAGAGCCCAATTTTAGCTAAATTAGCTGAAAAGAGAGATTTATTGCTCAAGGGGAAGACCAAAGGCTCAGGCTCGAGGCTAAAAGGGGTTCCTGCAAAGGGTCAGGCAGCAGAGACTTGTCCACCATCTTGTTCTAGTGCTGTTGTGGTGTCTGGCATGAATGTCTCCACCCCTCACACCCTCCAACCCTGGCATCTCTCCACCCAAGAGTCTGAGTCTCAGGTTTCCATAGGCTGACCTCTTGCCCTGCAAGCAGCAGTGTGGCTGATATCCTATCAAGGCTGCACTAGATGGGGATAAGGCAATATTCCAGAAAGAAAGAGGGGTCTTTTTGCTTACTGGAAGTCAAAGGATGGATACAGGTGACCAAAGCACCCTGAGGATCCACTCTAGACTCACAAGTGGGTCCTCATGGAAAAATGAAAAAAGAATACTTGGACTTGCCGGAGGGACAGTGGCATCTTGTTGGGCCAAACTGAAAGTCTCAATCAGGACTCGCCAGGCACCTCCTCCTCTACCTGTTGCCACCCTGACTCATGGCCACTGTTATTAGCTGATTAATACTTTTTCCCCCAGCTGCAATACTCGGGGTGTAGACTACACGTATTCCGAGGACAAGCTCTAATTAGCCTGGAACATTGAGAGAGAGCCTGCTTGTGGCTGACAGCAAGACAAATATACCTAAATGGCCTAGGTGATTTGGAATTGGTTTTCATTTTTCTGTTGTAATAAAAGAAGTGATAGCAGAGGTGGGGGCTAGTTATCTCTGGCGGGCCTGATGGATGACGAGGTGTCTGATCCTCCAGTGATTGTGGCTCATAGGCGGCAAGCCATCTATCACTCGCCCCCACCCCAGCCCACCCAAAGCATTTCCATCCTCATCAGAGTTAGCCTATATCTCTTGAGATGATCCAAAGATAAGCTTGAAGTTATTTCAAAAGTCAGAGTCTCATTCCTTTTCTATTATGGGCTTTGGGACATCAGATTCTGGACTGAAGGATGACTTTAGGTATTTCTTTCTTCAAAATATTTTCTATTAAAAATGAAATTTCCTTTAACTTAGTGAGGAGAAGGTGTAATCAAAATATCAAAGACAATTTTGCAAAAGGAAAAAAAAATCTCAATAGTCATCTCCATCCTAACACATTAGCTATTTTCATCTGAATGTATTCCCTCTCAGTGGGGTAGAGTAGAAAAAGCATTGGCATAACACATACCTGAGTTCAAATCCAAGTTCCTGGCTATGTGACTTTGAACAAGTCTCTTCAATTCTCTGAGCCTTGTTTTCTTTAAACAGACCGAGTAATTCTGATCTCATAGGGCCATGTGACTTAAGCAAGAAAATGTATTCAGGGCACCCAGGAGTTGGTTCCCACCCTCTCAGTTCTTATCTGTTGTTCCTGTTCAGTATTTACCTCCTCCTCAGCACCCACCCTGCACCAAGCAATATGGGAGATGAACACAGACTCTGTCTTCAAGGAGATTCTGTTCTATTAACACATGTTCATTTACCAGACCAGCTAGCAGAGAAGAGATTGGAAGTGTAAACAGATAAGTTTTGAAGAGGATAGTGAGGATGTCCTTTTCCTCAGTAGAACATTTGATCTAGAGCTATGTTCCTTCAGCAGATGGGATCACTGGTGACCAACTGGGCCCTAGGATGACCAGTAGGCCCTGCCCCAGACTAAACCACAACTACATGTGCCACACATGTACATATTGACCAGTACACCTGGGCACAGACCCCCATGCCCCTGTGCACACCATGCAGACATGGATCCACATACATGAATATATACATGTACACCCATACACACAAGGTAAAGGTGTACATTAATCTGTGCACACCGTACACGAACACATATATGTATACACATACATATAGACAAAAGTGTCCATGAATGTGTGTATACTATATAGATATGGACTATATATTTGTACACACATGCTCACAGGGGCATGTGTAGTAGATGCAAAGACATGTGCACAACCAGAGGCATCCACACACATATACACCTGTTCTGTATCAGCCAAATGCATCAGACAACACTCCTGAGAAACAACCCTCCTGTGCATCCAGTTCCCACCAGTCCCATGAGTTAGCGGTGTTCCTACAGGCCCTGGGGCCCTCCCTGAACACAAGCTCCACTCAGTAAACTCCAACTGGGTAGAAAGTGGCTTTTCAGAAATAATCTGGACCACACAGACCTGTGATTGGCCTCTTAGCATGGATATAAGACCTCAGAGGGGGCACAGGGCCCTGGGTTGGTGACTTCAGCTTGTCAGCCTAGACCATAAATGTGGAAGCCTGGCCTGGCCCTGTGACCAGATGGGTAGACTCTGCCCAGTGTGTCACAGAGAGTGGTCAGGCTCAACTGTCCCTGGACAGTGTCCGTCTGGACCATGCTGCTCTGTGGAGGGGAGACAGGGAATGAAGAGTCTCTGCTCAAAAAGGGAAGAGGAAGCAGGTCCTCAAACAGCTTGGGCTCATCTGCTTCCAGCTCTGCTTGTCCTGACTCTCCTCATCCTTCAGGGCCTGTCTTCTGCCTCCAGGAAGCCTTCTCTGATTGCTCTGGCCTTTGGGTCTCTCCTTGTGCACCTCTAAGACTGCTCCCCACATTGTCTGTTCTTTCTTCTGATAAATATGCTATCTTCTGTGTGGTGATGGAGGGAGGCTGCCCTTGCACCCTATCAGCCAGAAAGACACGGCCAGGCAGCTTGTGTTCATTCACTCTGGGCTGAATGCATTCATGCACGTAGTCATTCGTTAAAACATTCTTTTTTTTTTTTTTAAGATTTTATTTATTTACTCATGAGAGACACACACAGAGAGGCAGAGACATAGGCAGAGGAAGAAGCAGGCTCCCTGCAGAGACCCCTGGGATCCCAGGACCCTGGGATCACAACCTGAGCCAAAGGTAGACGCTCAACCACTGAGCCACCCAGATGACTCTTGTTAAAACATTCTTTACTGAATGCCAGTTATGTGCCAGGAACTTGACAAATAGGGAACAAGAAGCTGTCCTCATGAAGCTAAGGTTTTAGTGTGGAAAATGAATAATAAACAAGGAATAAGGAAATAAATACCAATAAAATTTAATTATAAAGGCTAGGAAGGAAGAGAGTGTGAAGGGCAACTACCTCATCCAGGGTGGTCAGAGAGAGCGTCCTGGCATGCCCTTTCATCAGATGTAACTCCAGGACTTGTCCAAAAAGCCTTCCCTGTCCCCAACAGGCTGGCTCTGTCCCCACTCCAGGGCTTTTGAGCACATGGTACTCTGTAATCCAACTTATGTGGGCATGTTCTTCTCCCCCCACCCCCAGACTGCTAACATCTTCAGAAACATGTTCTTGTCTGGACCTTCTCAGTGACCCTAAAACACATCACACGACCTGCTCGGGGTCATGTTTATGTTCATTTAAGTTTATTAAATTAATCAAAGAACAGATGAATGAATGAATGGATGAATGGGCATTTGTAGTAGGCTCTAAAGAATGAGTAAGTGGCTCACAGGTGGCAAGTGGCAAGGAGAGGGGCAAAAACATGGAGGTGCAAGTTGAGACAGCATGTTCGTAAAATGGGTTTCACTTGTTGATGTTGGGCAGGGGGACATGGAGTAGGGGGGAGAGCTGGCAGGAGAGGAACCTAGATTGTGCCTAAATTATAAAGGATCCTGAATGCCAGGCTAAGGATTTGATCCTACGAACAACAGGGACCCATGTAAGGTTTACCCTTCCATGTATTCCTTGGCACCTATCACATTGACCATATGGAGTTGGCACTCAATAAACTGTGTATAGAATTGAAGGATCCTGGAGGGAATGGACTGAGTTAGCACTTCTTTGCCAGCAGCTGGGCAGTGACCAAGGGTGGCCTAACTGGAATCAGAGTAGTCAGCTACCAGGAGTCCTCTTGGCACTCAAATAGCACTCTTCCCATCAGGGTGTCTGAACTCTCTGCATTAGAGAGTCCTTTACTAGGGGCTTGATGTTATTTAGAGGCAAGTCTCCCTAGAGTTTTCAGAAAAGACAATACTCTCCTGATGGTGATTTACTGCCAATAAGACCAGAACAAGGTCCTGGGGGTGGGGATGGGACATGGAGTGTAAGGGAGAGCCCAGTGTGTCAGCCAGAGTTTGGCCACTTCCAGTTTCTTTAGAGAAAACCCTGACCCAGGCAGTGTGAAGGAAAGACAGGGAGGGAGTAGGGCACTGGTCTTGAGGTTGTTGCTGATTCAGTAGGGACTCAGGCAAGCCTTTCCCTCTCTGAGTCTTGGTTTCCTCATTTGTGCAACCGGGATGTAGGTGACCTGTGTTGTTTTACCTGCTTACCATTTAGCTTCCCTTCTTTAGTAGGTTAATCCCAATATCCCTTTGGAGGACTCCCTTAGTCCTTGTTGTTCGGATGGGGCTGACCCCATCCCCTAGCCCAAGGTTAGCTAATCTGAATCCTAGTGATCTGTTCAGGAGTGGGCATGTGACTCAGCCTGGGCCAATGAGAACTGACCCTGGGACTTCAGGGAATGAGAAGGACTCTTCTGCTTAAAAACAGATAACTCAACTGGGACACTGTGATCCCAGGGATGCATATAGCTAACTCTCCGCCATTGAAGACAGTCAGCCTGAGAATGGAGCCCTCTAGAAGAAAGTGGAGACAACAAATGGAAAAAAGGGACAGAGTCCTAGTGATACATCATTTGAGCCTCTGAATTTTGTCATTCCTGAAGCTAGTTCTAAGTCTTTATGTTGTTGGTTACATGCACCAGTATATCTCTCTTTTATTTTGCTTGGGTTGTGTTTTCTCTTGCTTGTAGCTGGTAAGGAGGATCACCCCAGGGGAGGATCACCCTGGTGGGGGCTCTTTCTTTCTGATGACCATGTAGTTTCCCATGGAGAAGCTGATTTGGGAGGCACCAGCATGTGGCCAGGTGAAGTGAAGGAGATGAGGAAGATGTGGACAGTGCAGAGCCCGGTGGAGCACTCACTTTGAACACTCACTTCAGAAATAAGCAGAGCAGGAGGGTCTGAAAGGAGGAGTGAACAAAAAGGATGAGAGAGGCAAGGGAGTTTCACAAAGAAGCAAGGGTTTCATAGAGGTTCCTCACTGGCTTGGCTGCTTCCCTCTCACCCCCTCTGTATGCTCATAATTCACTAAGCAGCCCAGACGGATGGTTAGAGAATAAATCAAGTCATGCTTCTCCTCTGCTTTAAACCCTCTATTTCTCCATTGCCTTAAAAATAAATTCCAAACTCCTTACTCTCTACAGCCAACAAAGCCCCATGAGATCTCATTGCCTCCCAACTTTTTCTTATCTTGTACATCCTCCCACCCCTATCTGCAGCCGGTGTATGCCCCAGGCCTAGAACTGTGCTTAACACATGTGCATATACTGGAAAAATTTGTTGGATAAAGAAATAACTCTGTGATTGAAATGAGAACTGAGAAGTTTCCAGTGGATTCATCATCAAGGAATTGTTGCTTAATTGGATCAAAAATCTGCAGTGGAGGGGCGCCTGGGTGGCTCAGTAGGTTGAGCATCTGCTTTCAGCTCAGGTCATGATCTCAGGGTCCTGGGATGGAGCCCTGCATCAGGCTCCCTGCTCAGTGGGGAGTCTGCTTCTCCCTCTGCCTCTTTCCTTCCTCTCCCCCTCCTTGTGCATGCCTGAGTTCTATCTCTCTCTCAAATAAAGAAATAAAATCTTAAAAAGAGGAGGAGGAGGAGGAGGAGGAGGAAGAAGAAGAAGAAGAAGAAGAAGAAGAAGAAGAAGAAGAAGAAGAAGAAGGAGAAGAAGAAGAAAAGAAGAAGAAGAAGAAGAGAAGAAGAAGAAGAGGAGGAGGAGGAGGAGGAGGAAGAAGAAGAATCTCAATGGAAAGGGTAAGGGGAAATCTGAGTTAGAAAGATTTCTGGAATGAGTTTCTATGGAGAAAAAGCAGATACAAACATGGATTTTTCTTCCTGGAATTTTTATGATGTTGGGGAAAAGAAGACCTTTGTTATTTTGATAGCAGAAACAGAATACAAAGGAAAGAACTAAGTATATAAAGGTAACATTTTCTGTAATTAAAAACTCGCTATATCCTGGATACTCAAACCTACACATGCGGTAAAATTTCATAGAACTCAGTGCACAAAAAAAAAAAAAAAAAAAACTCAGTGCACACACACACAAATAAGTACAAGGAAAACTGGGGAGATCTGAACAAGATCAGTGGATTGTATCAATGTCAATATCCTGTTGTGATCTACTATAGTTTTACAACATGTAACCATTAAGAGAAGCTGAGTTGGGCACCTGGAGGGGCTCAGTTGGTTAGCAGCTGCCTTCAGCTCAGGTCATGATCTCAGGGTCCTGGGGCTGAGCCCCATATTGAGCACCCTGTTCCGTGGGGAGTCTGCTTCTCCCTTTCCTTCTGCCCCTCCCCCTGCGTGTGTTCTCTCCCTCTCCCTCTCTCTCTCTGTCAAAAAAAAAATTTTTTTTTTTTAAAAAGAGAAGCTGGGTAAAGGGTACCCACAACCTCTTTGTATTGCCTCTTAGAACCATATGCGAATCTACAATTATCTGCAAATAAAAAAGTTTAATTTAAAAAACCACCATGAAAAAAATAAAAATGTAATTGGGGTGGGGCTACTTCAGGCCTTTCTACAGCTCAAGGTTGAAAAAGACCCTAAAATATCTGAGAGACATCTCTGAATGGGGAGCAGAGACTTTGAGAGAGAAGATGGGAAATCAGCGAAGGCAGAGTCTGCAAACTTAGAATCCACCCTGAGACTCAACTCTGTTCCTGCAGGAAGGGGTGTGTGTGTGTGTGTGTGTGTGTGTGTTGGGGTGGGAATGGGCTGACGGGCACCGGGACTTAGAAATTAGTGTACAAACTCATTACTAAATTATCCCATTATTCATTTTCAAAAGCATAGCTGTATTAATCTGATAAGCAACTACAGTCTTAAGAATCAAGCACATTTGTATTATCAGAGGAAAATATAAGCAACATAATGACTCAGCTCCCTGAGACACCAGAGCAGGATCCTGTCTTGTTCTGCTGGATCCTTGTTTTAAAATGTAGGTTTAAAAAAAAATGTAGGTTTTATTATTATTCAGGTATAGTGAGGCCAGGAGATTAGGAAACCATTACCACTGAAGAGATACTATTACTTACAGTTCCCACGAGGAAAGGCAATCCACACCAGGCAAGGATATACACGAAAGCAACAGGATTCCTTAGGAGGCAGAGGAAGCAGGGAGTGGGGAAGGGTGGGCGAGCATCTTTATTGTGGTTTCTGCCCAAAGAAAGGAGGAATAAAGGAATGGAGAGGCAGGGCAAGCAGGTTTAGGACTGGCTGGTTTGAATAATTTCAGTGGCTCTGGGGCTTAGGCGCTGTCCCTAGCTGTCTGGTACGTGGTTTTGGGTGATGAGGTCGAGGAGATTGTAGCTCAGAGAGCTGTGGGGAAGTGGGCTATGGATTGGTTAGTTTGCATATGAAAGGTGAGTCCTTTATAACCTCTAAGAATTGGCTAACGCTGAGAGAGGCAGTCTCCAGGATCAGCCAGTTCCCAGAGGTGAAAGCATCAGAAACACAGGGCAATACTGTGTCCAAGGTCTAGAACTTGGTAGGTCTAGAGGTACTTGGTACTTTCTAGGGGCTCAGTGGATATTTGCTGAGGGAAGGAAAGTAGAGAAGGAAGGAAGGTACAGAGGGAAGGTGGGAGAGAGAGAGCCTCAGATGCCTGTAGCATCCTCTCTGGTACCTTGGGCAATATGAGCACTCACTCTCTTCTCCCCGCCCTAGCCCTCCAGGAACTGTCTTCCTAACAGGTAGCTCAAATCCCTGATTCTAGAAACACATCCAGTGGGCTCACCCCTAGGCAATGTTCCAGCCTTCTCATCTCACCAGGCAGTTTCTCTATCCTTCCACACTCATCACTCCTTTTAAGCCTCAGACTCAGATGAGACTTTGTTCTTGTTTTGTTGGTCAAGTTTGTTGGTTTCTAGATGGGTAATGCTGCCAAGAGAGAAAACTGAAACAGCACTAAGGACTGACAGCAAACAGAACTACCCCTCCCCCCACTGGCCTCCCCTTCCTCAGCTCCCCAGTTCCCTCTGGAGAGAGTTTCTGCTGAAGAGCCTAACAGTCCATCTCTCCTGCCATCACATAGATGTACACAATGTTCTCCGCTCAGCTTCTTTCATGTAACAATATATCTTGGAGCATATATCCATGCATATGAAACCCCCTCATTCTTCAATTCAGAACAATACCCATAGTTTTGGAGGGGCCCTAGTTAATTCAAGCAGACCTTTCACGATGGAAAGACATCCAGGATGTTTCCGATTCTGGCTTCTAAAAACTGTCGAATACCCTGCATATCCATCCTCATGCAGCGGTGTGGGTATCTATAGGATGTCTTGTGGAAGGTATGTATGTGTTACATCTTCAGGTTGCCACCCACAGAGATTCTATCAACTTACACCTTTTCTTTAGATATGAAAGAAAATAGGGACGCCTGGGTGGCTCAGCAGTTGAGCGTTTGCCTTTGGCTCAGAGTGTGATCCCGGTCTGGGGATGGAGTCCTGCATGGGGCAGGGAGACCGCTTCTCCCTTTGGCTATGTCTCTGTCTCTCTCTGTCTCTGTCTCTCATGAATAAATGAATGAAATCTTAAAAAAGGAAAGAAAAGAAAAGAGGACTGTCTGTTCTGATTTAAAGCCGAGTTAGGATGGCAATTCTTCAAATCCTGAAGTCTGGCTGGGACTTTAGAAGTCAAGCCTGGGGTTTCAGGTTTGCGGTCTACCCCAGCCAACACTCTGATCCTGGGGGTGCCAAAGAGTCAGGAAGCCTATCAGGTCATCTCTATAGGCCTTAGTTGCCTCATCTAAAAATGAGGAGAGGACTCTAGCTAGTGATGTGAGAGTTCCCTACCCCCTTTAACTTAAAAGTCCTTCTGCTTCCCCAAGCCTCTGTGTCTCTATCTATAAAGCGGGACTAAGTCTCTACCTTGTTTATCTTGGCAGGTGATGTGAAGGTGCGGTGATATGGCAGTAAGGAGTGATGATTAAACAGTTTTGGAATCCCTGGCCAGACCACTAGCATGGCCTGGGGCATTCAACAGGTATGTGTGAGGTTTGAAGCAGTACTACATGGGGGGGGGGGGGGGGGGGACCGAGCAGACTAATGTTAGATTGTCCAGAGGTAGGAGGTGCCTTCACTGATGCCGTTCCCTCTGTCTAAAATGTAGTTCCCCTTAAGTGCGCCAGCCTAACTCCCGTGTGTCCAGGACTCACCATTTTTCAAGTAATTTTGAAAAGAAGCCATAAATCCAAATTTTTCTTGAGTTCCTCGGGTTTTTAAAGTTTTTTTTTAAGATTTTATTTATTTATTCATGAGAGACACAGAGAGGAGAGAGGCAGAGACGCAGGCAGAGGGAGTAGCAGGCCCCACGCAGGGAGCCCGATGCAGGACACCATCCAGGGTCTCCATGATCAGGCCCTGGGCTGAAGGCGGTGCTAAACCGCTGGGCCACCAGGGCTGCCCTCCACAGGTTTTTAAATGTTACTCAGTTCCACCCCCGCCCCTCCCCCCAAATCACCGTGGATACGGGAGTCAAACAAAGCCATCCTTAAACTGGTGGTGGCCCCAGGCTTCCAGTTTGGGAATTCTGAAACCTGTCCCGGTCTCCCACTGTACAGATGAGAAAATTGAGGCCCAGGGAGCAGGAGGGATTTGCTGGGGGTGACACAGGCAGGAGCAGAGTCCAGGTCCCGTTTGTCCCTTACTTGTTTCCTCTGTCCTCTCGGGCTTCTCTTTCTCCTTGTCCCCCTCTCCCTCTCTCTGTCTCCGCGTAGGTGTCCGTCTCTGCGCTGCCCCCCTGTACCTCTTTCAGGCCTCATCTCTGTCTCCTATTCTTTCCTGTGTGTGTCTTTTGAGCCATGTGATTCTCTCAGCATCTCTGTGCCTCTGTCTCCTGCTCCAAGAGCGTCTTCTGCGACCACGAAGCTCCGGAGCTGGTGCGGAGGCGACCGAGCATCAGCACCCCCCGGCCTCCTGCGCGCCCCCTCCCCGCCCCCTCCCCGCCCCAGACTTCCGGCGGAGCGGGCGGGCCGGCACCCACGGGGCCCGCTGCCGTCAGCGCCCCTTCCCGGCGGCCGCGACCCCTCCCCGCTGACCTCAGCCGCGCCGCCGCCCCGCGCGCATATAAGCCGCGGCCCCGCCGAGGAGCGGCTGCGGCGTCCGAGCCCTGCGAGCGCTCCCGCCTCCGGACCCGCCGGCTCCCGACGCGGAGGCTCCAACGCGGCGCCCCGGACCTCGGACCGTCCCGCGGAGCTCTCGCCGGGCAGGTGACCGCCCCCGTCCCCTCTCCCCAGCCCGGGGGCGTCCGGGGGCCCTCCCCGCCCGCCCGGGGGAGCCCCGGGAGAAGCCCCGGCTCTTGCGCCCCAGCGCCTCCCGCCTCCCGCCTCCCGCCTCCCGGAGCGTGGCATCGCGCACAGGTGGGCGCCGCGCCCGCCCCCCCGTCCCCCAGGGGCTCCACGGGGCCGCTGGAGGCTCCGCTCCTGTGCACTCACGTCCCGGCTGCCGGGGCGCTGGGCGCCGAGGGTCGGCAGGATGGAAAGTTCGTCATCCCACCCCGGCCTGGATGGCAGCGGGGGCAGAACTGGGCCATCAGGGCGTCCGGGGTCAGAGCCTGAGATGTAGAATCCGGATCCAGGTGTTAGAAACAGATTTTCGTGTTGGACTCGAATCTTAGCCTTCGAGTTTCAGCCTTTGCGTTAGACAAATTTTACCCTTGCAATTAGGGTTTTAGAGTTAGAGCTGGCTGCTTAGCTTAGCCACAGAATCTTAGCGTTAGAAATGGAACCTTAGGGGCCCCTGGGTGGCGCAGTGATTGAGCGTCTGCCTTGGGCTCAGGTGGTGGCCCCGGGGTCCTGGGATCGAGTCCCTCATCGGGCTCCCTGCATGGAGCCCGCTTCTCCCTCTGCCTGTGGCTCTGCCTCTCTCTCTCTCTGTGTGTGTCACTCATGAATAAATAAATACAATCTTAAAAAGGAAAGAAAGAAAGAAAGAAAGAAAGAAAGAAATGGAACCTTAGCCTTGTGGAATCAGATTAGACCGCTAGAAAAGGAGTCTTGGACCAAGGATGTGGGGCAGGGAAGAGTGTCAGCCACTGGCCAGTGGGCGTTGTGGCCGTGCGCTCTGGGTGGTTGCAATCCTGGCGAGCCGGCCGTGCGCCTCGTCACTCGGGCTTCCCCTGCTCCCAGGGACACTGAGGGGTGGCGGTGGCGGTGGGGTTCCCATGGCTTCCAGGCTCGCGGCAGAACTGGGCGCACGGGCAGGCTCTCCAAGCCTCTCCAGGGCTGAGCATCCCCAAGGCCTGAGGCTGCCCCCGCCCCACCCTACGCTGGCACCTAGTCCTGCCGGAGGGAGGGTATTGACACGGTTTGTTACCCAGCTTGGGGACCCGCTGGGACAGGAAAGGGGGAGATAGTGCGGGCCGGAAAAGGGGTGCGGCGGCTTATCCTCTCTGTGTTTCCAATCAGGCGCTGCAATGCCCGGCCCTTGGTTGCTGCTCGCCATGGCCTTGACCCTCACGGTGGCTGGGATCCCGGGAGGCAGCGCACAGCCGGAGGTGGCCCAGCAGGAGGCGGCGACGGCCGCCGAGCACGCGGATCTGGACGACCTACTGCGCCAGGCAGAGCGTCTCCTCCTCCTCCGGGAAGACCTCCAGCGGCTGCGAGGGAACCAGGGCAATCCGGAGCCAGGTGAGGGGCAGGTGTGTCCCTCCGACCAGAGGCCCCTCAAAGAGGCCTGCGGGAAACCGGGACCAGAGGTGGGAGTCTACTGGGTCATCTAAACTCGTGCCTTTGAGAAGCTTGAAACTCTTGACCATAACTTCAGCAGGATCAGGAGTTGACCCTTTCCTGAGATCAGATTTCTCTTCCATGTGCGTCCTGGGAATGTTTCACAGAGAGCAGACTTTCAGTGGGGAAGACTCTGTGCAAGGGAGAGAGGAAGAAGTCTCAGTATGTGACAGTTTTAATTACTACTTACTAGGCACCTATATGCCAGGAATCGTTCTAAGCACTTCAAACACCTTATCACACTATTTGGTCTTCCTAACAAGCTCTTAGATCCATACTGTTATTTCCTGCTCATTTTTATACAGAAGGAAATTAAGGCTCAGAGAAGTGAGGTGAATTGTGTATGGTCACACAGCTAGGGAGTGGCAGAGGTGGGACTGGAACCCGAGATCATACCTTTGGCCATCTGTGCGTGTGTCTGTGATTTCTGAGAGACTGTGCGATGCTGTGACTCTGGATGAGTGCTGCAGGGAAGCAGCCTGAATGAGGAGCGGGGCTGGAGTGGGCGCTCAGGGGCAGAGGGCCCTCACTGGTCTCTCTCCTTCCCCAGAGTCCCAGACGGTTCAGACCAACTGGCTCTCCAAGCGTCAGCATCCAGGCAAAAGGGAGGGCGAGGCTGAAGAAGGGGTCGAAGAGGAGGAGGAAGAAGGCTTGGCTGTGGACCCCCACAAACGGCAACACCCTGGCCGGAGGGAGGATGCGGCTGCCTGGTCCGATGGGACCCAGCAGAAGCGGCAGCACCCTGGCCGGCGCTCCTCCTGGCTGGAGTACACTCTCACCAAAAGGCAGCACCCAGGCAGACGGCTGGTGGATCCTAAGGCCCAGATGAGTTGGGAGGCAGAGGAGGAGGAAGGGGAGGAGGGCGAGCTGATGCCTGAGAAACGCCAGCATCCAGGCAAGAGGGCCCTGGGAGGCCCATGTGGGACTGGGGGAGCCTGTGGTCAAGCTAGACTCCTCCTGGGGCTCCTTGATGACCTGAGCAGGGGTCAGGGGGCCGAGGAGAAGCGGCAGCATCCTGGGCGGCGGGCATCCTGGGCCAGGGAGCCGCTGGAGGAGTGAACCCAGTTTCCTATAAAGTTTTGGGTCTAAGAATGTCGTAAGTCCTGTGGGCGCTATCCCTTTGTGATCCCCTCTTTTCTCCTTAGATCCTTGACCATGCACCTGAGCACCCTCCCATATACAACACCCAGTTCCCTGGCCTTGTCCCCTCTCCCCCTTCAGAGACATGAGAAAGCGAGCCTCTGAGTTAAAACCCCATATTATCCCACTTTACACTGTTGGCAAGGGGGCAGATCCCAGAATCCCTCTCCCACACACCCCCCCCCCAGGCTACTCCCCTTCCTTAGCTCTGGCTAAAATGACCCTTCTGGGTCCTCTAAGGGATTCCCAAAGAGAAGCAGTGTGACTCTGGTGAGGTCAGGGTGGAATTGAAGATGTGATATCCAAATCCAGTTTTTATTCCCTCTTCCATGAGTAAAGATTTGCTACCTGTTAATCTTATTTACCTCCAGAACCCAGAATCTCCTCCCCTCCTTGGGCATCGTTCTGTGGGTGGGCAGAGCCCTGACCCATGGTTGTGCTCTGCTTGGGCGAAGCATTACAGGTGGAGGCCCCCTGTGCTGTGCTGTGCGATGGCTTCTGGAATAAATATGTGCAGGCATGTGTAAACATCCTTGAAAGCTGAACCTGTATATAACCCTCTAGGTGACTTCCCCTGTCCATGATAATCATCTGAATGATAATAAAACATGCATCTGGATAATCTTGGAGCTCTGTGGTTGCAGTTTGTCTCAGCTGGTGTGGGGTTTCTCTTTTTAACATTGTGGGGGGAACGCCTGGGTGGCTCAGTGGTTGAGTGTCTGCCTTTGGCCCATGGTGTGATCCCGGGGTCTTGGGATTGAGTTCCGCATTGAGGTCTCCATGGGGAGCCTGCTTCTCCCTCTGCAATATGTCTCTGCCTCTCTCTGTGTCTCCATGAATAAATAAATATAATCTTTAAAAATACAGAAAAATTGAGGGGGACAGGATTAGAATTCCCCAATTCTGTTGAGGAAGGGCATCAGGGACCCTGGGTTTGTGATCATCATGGTTCGATGGCAGGAATCAACAGTGTGCCATCTAGCAGCCACAATGACAGAGGACCAAGCAATGGTTGGGGACTAAAAGCAGGGGCCTTCTGGGCCCGGACAGGGAGGCAAGCTGGGTGCAGGACAAGAGGGAATGGTGGGGACTGGGGCAAAATGGAGAGGCCAACTAAGTGCAGACCCTTAAATCTAAAACCTTTAACACCATGTGAATCAAATAACAATAACAACAATGCATATACCACACTTATTGTGTGTTGGGCACTGTCCTGAGCACTTTACATATAACCTTTTAATTTTTTTAAAAGATTTTATTTTTTTTAACCAATCTCTACACTCAGCGTGGGGTTCAAACACACAACCCCAAGACCAGCAGTCACAAGCTCCATTGACTGAGCTAGCTGAGTTCCCCTATATTAATTCTTTTAATCCTCACAACGTTCCTTCTAGGTATTACTATTATTATGCTTGTCTTCCTAATAAGGAAACCAAGGTACAGAAAGGTTAAGTAACTTTTTCTGAAGCTGAATTTGGTCTACTGACTGCCAATTTGCAACCTCTATTTTAAACTAAATCCCCAAATTTCCTCAGGCCTCAGACTTTGAATTAGACCATCATTTGTTTGGTGGATGGATGGATGGGTTATTTGGCTTTTCTGACAACTTTTGGTCACCTTCTTGGGCAGTGGAAGGAGGGGGCTAGAAGGATGTCTGAGCCCTAGCTCCCCTCCTGGGGGAGTTTATGGTTCAGGTGTTGTCAAGACAGAGGAAGACTTAGGGTTTGTAAGATGCATTTATACCCATGGTTTTTTTTTTTTCTTTCTTTCTTTCTTTTTTTTAATAAAGGTTTTATTATTTGAGAGAGAGAAAGAATGAGCAGCCATAAGCAGGGGGAGAGGTAGAAGCAGGCTCTTTGCTGAGCAGGGAACCCAACTCAGGGCTTGATCCCAGGACCTTGGGATTACAACTTGAGCCAAAGGCAGACACTTAACTGACTGAGCTGCCTAGTTGCCCCTACACCCATATTTTCTGTATTATTCCCTCAAGCCCTCTGAAGTACTGAGCATTTGATGGATTTGCTGATTTTTCTCATTTTCATATGAGAGAACCAACACAGAGATTAAGGTCTCACCCCAGGACGCATGAGACATGTAGGACTGGCCTTCCAGTACTCATATCTGACTTTCTGCCCCACTTGGCCACCTTCTTCAGGAAGCTCTTAAAACATCCATTGTCACCATCAGGGCAAGTGGGCCCTAATAACATTCCCTCTGCTCACAGTCCCTCTCTGAAGGTATGTGCCCTAATAGAGTCAGTATGGACCACTTATGCAGCCCTTCCTTGGTGCTCTGTGCTTATAGATGCTTTCTCAGTGAATCCCGTGACCACCTCAGGCCAGCTACCATGTCCACCTGCAGCTGAAAAAAGTTGAGTTGCAGTTGAGCATAGGTGAGTGAAGCATTTGACCAAGGATGTACTCCAAACTTCTCTTTCTTCCAAACTTTTTAAAAAAGATTTTATTTATTTATTTGAGAGAGAGAGAGAAAGCACAAGCAATGGGGAGGGGTAGAGGGAGAAGCAGGCTCCCCACTGAGCAGGGAGCCCAATGGTGGGCTCCATCCCAGGACCCAGAGATCACGACCTAAGCTTAAGGCAGATGCTTAACCGACTGAGTGCCCCCCAGCCGCCCCTCTTGCTTCCAAACTTGATTGTTACTTCCTCACATATGGGAAGACTTGAAGGGTGTGAGAAACCCACCCTCCCAGCCATTTAAGGTTTTTCCCTCTGCTCCTGTGAGTGATTGTACCAATGCACCATGACAGAAAGGGTCTGGGCATTAGCTTCAGCCCTGGACAAATGATTAAACTAGTTTGAGCCTCAGTCTTCTCATCTATAATATGAGCCCAGTAATCCCTACCTCTTTCTGAGTTGTTCTAATGATTAAATGGGATGGAGTGATATGTGTATAGTTCTAGCACAGTGCATGGCACCAAGTAGGCCCTTGATAAATGGCATTTTGAGCTCTGGTGTGCTAGGACCAGAAGGGACTCAAAACTGAACCTTGTAGGATCACTTATTCCTTCCTTCCTTCATTTTCTAATGATTTTCTAATCACACACATATTCAAGTTTTTTTTTTTTAAAGCCAAAAACCAAAAACCAGTCACTGGGGCTTTATTGTGAGTCCATGCCAGGAATTGGAGCTTTATCTTTAGGATAGTCTATGTGCTATGTGCCAAATACTACCTCTCCCTCCCACTCTCACTTAGGTGCCTTTCACTCAGCCCAGGATGCTGTGGCAGAGATGCTCTATGTGCTACCCTAAATTTCCCAGGCTCCTTCACACTTGGGGTGGGGTCATATGACTAGCCCTGGCCAATGGGCTGAGAGCAAGCAGGTGTCACTCCCCAGCTCAGCAGTTAAAGCCTGTGAGCTTCCCTGATCCCTTTCTTACTGCCTGGAGAGCCTGCGAGGCCACAGGTTGAGATGCCAGAAGGCATGATGGAGGGATCTGAACCCCAGAGTCACCAGATAGTTAGACACTGCACATGCACATCAGACTTCTCATGGGTGTGGGATCCCTGGGTGGCTCAGCAGTTTGGCACCTGCCTTCGGCCGGGGCATGGTTCTGGAGTCCCCAGATCGAGTCCCACGTCAGGCTCCCCTCAGGGACCCTGCTTCTGTCTCTGCTTGTGTCTCTGCCTCTCTCTCTCTCTCTGTGTGTCTCTCATGAATACATAAATAAAATCTTAAAAAAAAAAGACTTCTCATGGGTGAGAAATAAACTTGTATTATGTCACTGAGATTAAAGGGTTTATTTGTTGCTGCAGCAAACTTAGCCAATTCTGACTAACACAGATGCCTCCTCTCTGGGTCTCTCTCAACTGGAATCCTGCTCAGTTGTATCTACCTTCATCTAAACTGCTTAGACCAGGGCCCAGCACAAAGTAGGTGCTCAATAAATATTAACTGAGTGAATGTGGAAAGCTTCAGGTCACTTCCTAGTTCCCCAGTCTGACTTCCTGGAGGTCCCCGTCCTTAGGTATTCCCTCTGTGTAGAGCCCTCTTTTCTCCCACTCTTTATATTACCTGTGTGTCTTCCTGCATTGTGGAAGTTGGAAAGCAAAGGGGACATTTCTCAGACTCCCTTGCAGCTAGAGTCTTGATTGGCTTCACAATAAGCTCTTCATATGGATGGTCTCAAGTGAGATTTGGAAGGCTGCTTTGACTATTCTTGCTGAAAAGCAGGGCTAGCGTGAGGTATGATATTTCTGCAACAGCTTTCCGGTGTCCAAACACCGCTTTGGAAGTATCTAGAGTAGGTGGTTTATAGCAATTTTCTAGCCAGCTTCACCACTTCAGCAGTATGGGCTTTTCTTTTTTCTTTTCCTTTTAAACAACTTTATTAGGTATGTATTTTACATATCAAAGAATTTACCCATTGCAGGCATACAATTTAATGATTTTTTTTTTTTTTACCATTTTCAGACAGCCAAGATAGTACTGTTTACAATGAATCTCTCTTTATACCATCAGCCCCAGGCAACCACTTATCTACTTTTCCTCCATCAATCTGCCTTTTCTAGGCATTTTATACATATAGAATCACACAATATGTGGTTTCTTGTGCCTGGTTTCTATCCACTAGGACTTTTTTTGAATCTCATCCATGATGCAGCATGTTGTAGTAGTTTGTCCCTTTTTATTGCTGACTGGTGCTCCAAGTAGTGGGTTCTCAAACTTAGTAATTCCAATGCTGGCCCCCTTATTTCCCACCTCCTGATTGGAAAGAGGAAACAGCTTCTCTGGCAGGTTGCTTCTGTGGTATCACTCTGCAAGCGTGCTGCTCCTCCCTCAACAATTTCATAAACACCTAATTCCAAGAGTGATTCTCAAAATATTCAACAACTGGTCCAAGACGGGTATCAGCCAATCAGGACACATGTCCAATTGCAAAGGATGAATTTGAATATACCTATGAGGCCACAGCAGTGCCAGGAGCTGAATGCCAGCCCTGCTGTGTTAACTCTTTCCATTTAACGTTTCCAGAATGGTTTCTGTTTGCTTGGCTAAATCCTGATGATTTACACTAGGTAACTCCTACTCCTTCTTAACTGTCACTTCAGATAACACTTTGTCTGGATGTGCACTGCATCCCTCCTGCCCCTTCCTTTTTTATTCTAAGATTTTATTTATTTATTTATTTGATAGCATAAATAGGGGAATGGCAGGCAGAGGCAGAGGGAGAGGGAGAAGCAGGCTTCTTTTTTTAATTTTATTTTATGATAGTCACACACAAAGAGAGAGGCAGAGACACAGGCAGAGGGAGAAGCAGGCTCCATGCACCGGGAGCCCGACGTGGGATTCGATCCCGGGTCTCCAGGATCGCGCCCTGGGCCAAAGGCAGGCGCCAAACCGCTGCGCCACCCAGGGATCCAAGAAGCAGGCTTCTCTTGGAGCAGGGAGCCCGATGCAGGGGTCCATCCCAGGACCCTGGGATCATGCATGACCTAAACCCAGCCGAAGGCAAACACTTAACCAACTGAGCCATACAGGCACCTGCTTCTGCTCGTTCCTTACAGCTCTCATAGTTTGAAATCTTATCTGTCTCAGGCTGAATGCTCCCAGATCCAGACCTTAGACAAGGATTTGAGTCCAAGTAGTTTACTTAGAGGGTGATCCCAGGAAGTGGTTTGGGAGTTGGGGAGTGACTGGGAATAGGGCGGGAAGTACATGTGGGATGCATTAGTTAGCAGGTTTTCCTTGGGAAACTGTAGAAAAAAGGCTTCAGAGTTGTCCCACTTGATGGGGTGAGGAAGGTGGCTATTTTCTGCTGATTCCCTTTGATCAGGGGCTGAGGGCGGCTCCTGGGGATATTAACTCCCTGGTGCTTCCAGCTTGCTCTATGTGCCCACCACAAGAAGGAGGCCATTGTGGGAAGAATCTCAGAATGCCATGATGTGTCCTGAGAAGGTGAGACCTGAGGGGACAAGGTGAGGTGCATCTGCAACCCTCTTCTTGGTTGATTTTTTTTTTATAAGAGGCTCCTCTTTCGGGCAGCCTGGGTGGCTCAGCGGTTTAGCGCCTCCTTCAGCCCAGGGCGTGATCCTGGAGACCCGGGATTGAGTCCCACATCGGGCTCCCTGCATGGAGCCTGCTTCTCCCTCTGCCTGTGTCTCTGCCTCTCTCTCTCTCTCTCTCTCTGTCTCGCATGAATAAATAAACAAAATCTTTAAAAAAAAAAAGTGGCTCCTCCTTCACCAAACTCTGTGCTCCGTGAAGCAGGGACCACTCCAGCACCCCCAGCACCTAGGATGGTGCCTGGTGCAGAGCATAGGCTCAGCAAATATTTGTTGAATAGGAATAAAGACCACGCACGCGAAGATGGATCTGTTGTTTGAGACCAGGTCTGCCTGATTCCCCAGCCTGAGAGCAAGGAGGGGAGGCAAACCCAAATGTTGTAGGATGCTGTGCAGTCACCACAAATCTGCAAACCCAGCCCCAACGTGGGCCACAGAGCTGAGAGCTTATTTTGCAATCCAGTGTAACATCTACCAATTACTCTTTGGAGGGACGCCTGGGTGGCTCAGTGGTCAAGCATCTGCCTCTGGCTCAGGGCATGATCCCAGGGTCCCGGGATCGAGTCCCGCATTGGGCTCCTGTATGGAGCCTGCTTCTCCCTCTGCCTGGGTCTCTGCCTCTCTGTGTGTATCTCTCACGAATAAATAAATACAATCTTAAAAGAAAAGCTGGGGACTGTTTCTTCAAGGAACTGCCTCTCACGAATTCAGCGAAGCTGTCTGTTCTGCTTTGCTGTGAAACATCTTAATATCATGACTTCCTCTAATATATTCTTTAATTAATTCTTTCTTCGAACCTTATTTTGATTAATTAAATGCAATCAAAGGACTGGTGTGCCGAGAGAATTCAGTTCCTGCTCTAGCCTCTTGGGTGGCAAGAGAACATGTGGAGCTTCTTACCTGAAGGATGTTGGCAATTAGAGCCCATTTCGATTGCCCAAGTGCGAGCTGACTGCCTTGGAGAACATCAATTAGCTCAGTGGCTAAATTGTGCTGAGTTACAGGTTACCAAGGGGACCCATGGTCAGTGCCAGGATTTAAATGACTCTAGTCTTTGGGGATCATCTTTCCTGAATTGCAGCCACGTTCTGGGCCTGGTAATTATCAGCAGGCTGATTAGGCCTTGTCCATTATGGAGAGTGACTTCCTAATTGCCAGCTGCTGGGGAGGAGAGTCTGCCGGGCACCAACGCAGGTACAACCGGTCAGACGTGCCAGAGGCTGGCAGGCACACGTGGGGGAGGCTGCCTCGAGCCTGTGGCCAAAGAGATGGCACAAGCACAAGCTGGGCTCAGCCTGGGTCTCCCTTGGGAGGGGCACAGGGTCTCAGAGTATCTTGGAGAACATTGAAGTCCAGGCTGTTCATGGGAGGTTGAACATTATCTTGGAGGGGATGCCCAACCTAGGCAAAAAAGTGAGCCCCTACTAGTGCCAGGCTCTGAGCTAGTAATAACAGTTAGTGTTTATTAGCACTCACTACATGCCAAGCACTGCTCAAACCACTCCACAGGAAATAAGTTATTCAACCCTCTCTAGGAGGAAACTGAGTCACAGAGGTTAGGTGATTTGCCCTCTTATCTGAGATTTACATCCAATCTGCTTCCAAGTTCAACAGCTATAGAAATGCTGACTCTCGTGTGTCATATATACCAGCTCTGAAGATACCTAGGGTCCTAAGACCCTTTCAGGGGATCTACGAGGCTGGTACTTTCCTAACAACATTATTTGTGTGAGGCCAGGTTATCTTCTTATACTTCAACCATAATTTATTCTGTTGATTAAATGCAGAAGCAGATAAGAGAATCCAGTTATTTTCTATTAGGTCAGACATTTTTAAAAAATGCATAAAAATGTAAACCAATGCCACTCTTCTAGTAAATTGTTTTTTATTTGAAAAGTATATTTTCCGGGGGGCCTGGGTGGCTCAGTGGTTGAGCATCTGCCTTCAGCTCAGGGCGTGATCCCGGGGTCCTGGGACCGAGTCCCACATCAGGCTCCCCACAAGGAGCCTGCTTCTCCCTCTGCCTGTATCTCTGTCTTTCTCTGTGTGTCCCTTATCAATAAATAAATAAAATTTAAAAAAAGGAAACTATATTTTCCATAAACATTTATATTAACACATAATGGATTTATTACGTATTTTTAAATGAACAAATAAACATTTAAAATTCTCTATTTGACTTCTAATATAGGAAAAAACAGTAGATATAATTCAAATAATCAAAAGTTCTTAAAAAAAAAAAAAGTTCTTTGGGAGGGTCCTCAATATTTTTTTTCTTTAGAGGGAGAGAGAGAGAGAGAGAACATGAGCACACAGCAGTACAGGGAAAAGGGGGGAAGGGCAGAAGAAGAGGGAGAGTGAGAATCCCAAGCAGGATCCATGCCCAGCATGCAGTCCATGGCAGGGCTCAATCCCACCACCCTGAAATCACCACTGGATTGGAAATAAAGAATCCGACACCCAACTGACTGAGCCACCCAGGCCCCTCAGTTCCTCGATAATTTTTAAGAGCATAAAGAGGTCCTGAAATTAGTGGGAAGTACTGACATGCACTATCATAAGAAGAGCTAATACTGAGCATTCCTATGTGTTAGGCACTATTTTCTAAGTGCTTTATGTATTTTGACTTATTAAATCTTCACACCCAGGAGGTAACTGTTACAATTATCTGCAGGAGGAAACTGAAGCATGGAACTGGGACATAGCAGAGCCCAACCATCCACTCAGGTCTCTAGGCTCTGGAGTGTGTGCCCTTCCCCAATACTCTACACCTTTACCTCCAGGCAGCATTGCTTATACTTCCAGGGGAGCACCTGCCCTGAGCTGGTGAAGGACTTACCTGCTTTGCTGGTGTCATCCCAAGTTCACCATGACCAGGATGTTTCAGAGAGATGCACAGCCAGGAGGAGGCCTCCTTACTCCCCAGCTCTGAGCTGGGCCCTGAGCCCCTCCTCCCCACTGCCACAGTGACTGGCTCAGGATTAGGGCACCCAGGCCTATGAGAGTCAGCTCCAGGACTTCTATGAAAATTATTGACAAGAGGCTCTTTCTTTTCCCTCAGAGGCTGCTGAACTGGTACGACTGTTAGCCTGGAGCTGCGGAAGGTCATCTTGCCACTGCAGAGAAAGCCTGGTTGAGAAGGAAGCCCACAAGAAGACAGCAAGACATGGAAAGATTGACATAGGTGTCTGGTGACTTTGAGCACCTGGATCCAGCCATACCTGATACCCTCAGCCTTTCAGTTACATAAGCCGATAAATTCCATTTGTTTTCTAGTCATTTGTGTTTCTTCCTAATACAATACAAGTTTTAACACAGTCTTTAAATGTTGCACTATTTTAGCATGTTTTTGAATGGGGAGTACTCCTTCCTTTCTCCCACTCTACCTCCTGTCAGCTACTTCCCTGGGTCACTGCCCAGGGAGAAGAATGTTGGGGACAGCTCTAGTCCCCACCTAGTATCATTTCTCTGTCACCCCTCCCTTCAAAATCATAACTGCTCTTGTTGACATTTCCAACCAACATCCTTTAAGGCCCAGCAGAGCCCTCTTCTACCCCTGGCTGTCACTTGGT
Organism: Vulpes lagopus; assembly: GCF_018345385.1. NCBI lineage: Eukaryota > Metazoa > Chordata > Mammalia > Carnivora > Canidae > Vulpes > Vulpes lagopus. The sequence continues at coordinate 53,033,841 of NC_054830.1, forward strand.
GAACTCCAGGTACATACTCCCTTGGCCTTTGTGTTATCACTTGTTAGTGTTCCCTACCCCTCCTCTGCCCCAGCTACGTCCAAGGGGGCCCATCTCTGCATACTGACCCACATGGGTTCCCTCCCCCTCCAGATTTTGATGTCATTCAGGAGGTGGGAGGGAGGGAGAGAGGAACCTTGGGGTACTTCCGCTCCTCTCCCTTCCTGCTGCTATTTTGACTTCATTCCTACAATGGCCACAGCTCATGTGGGGTACCCGCGCCACCCCGACTGCTCCTGCTCTCTGTGTGTTCTGGCTACCCCATCTTCTCCCTTGCTCCTGCAGGCTGCAGGGTGGTAACGACTCCCTGCTGGTGTTCACCTCTGGGTGCTGTACTATCTTGTGTTCTTCTCTTCACTCTGCCCTCCCCATGATAAAAAGTCTTCTCAGTTCTCTCTCTCTCTCTCCCTCTCTCTCTCTCTCTCTCTCTTTCTCTCTCTTTCACACTGTGTAGCTGTTTCCTGTCAGAGCTTTGATGGGCACAGCCTTACCAGTAGTCACAATATTGTTACCATGGTGGAGACAGAAGCCAGTCTGGCTTACTGAATCATGGGAGACTTTAGTAACCCCCTTAGGCCCATTGATACCAAAGGAAAAGTTATTATTATCTTTTTTTTTTTTTTTAATTACAGCAGCTACATTTACTGAGCACTCACTACGTGCTGCTCAGAGAACTCAGAATTTTGCATGTGTTATCACATGGAATCCCCACAGTGATTTTATCAGGTAAATTCTGCTATTATTCTCATTTTACCGATGAGGAAAGTGAGATTCAGAGAAGCAAAGACACTTGCCAAGGATCACAAAGCTAGTGAGTTGCTCGGCCAAGATTAAACGTTCTCAAAACTCAGGCCTTTTTTTTTTTTTTTTTAATTTATTTGACAGAGAGAGAAAGAAAGTACAAGCAAGGGAGTGGTGGGCAGAGGGGGAGGGAGAAGCAGACTCCCTGTGGAGCAGGGAGCCTGACATGGGACTTGCTCCCAGGACCCTGGGGTTACGACCTGAGCCAAAGGCAGATGCTTAACTGAGCCACCCAGGTGCCTAAACTTAGGCTTTTAACTGCTACACTATAGATTGTACAGAGTCCAGAAGCTAATTTCTGTTTGAAATGTAAATTCTACCTCCATCTTGCCCTCCCAACAGCCTTCTCTACTCTCACTTGGCATTGATTCTCAGCACAGCCTTCTCCCCCCGCAGCTCTGGCTCCTATACCTGTGTGAGCTTCTCAAACCCAAGCCCAGGGCAACCTCTGGCAGGAAACAGCCCCCCCCCCCCATGGCCCTTCCCCTTCTCTTGTGGCCACAGCTGGAACTGAGAGCCAGATAGAGGGCCTGACTTGCCTTCTCAATGAGAGGCAGTGCTTTAATTAACCACAATAATAAGTAATAGCTTATATTTATTGATCACTGGCAATGCCAAGTGCCCACACTAAGCACACCACACGCATTGCCTCATTTCATCCTCACGAATAACTTTACAATATAGTTACTACAGTTATCTCATCTTACAGATGGGGAAACTGAGCTTGGGGGCATTAAGTAACTTGTCAAAGATCAGGTAAGCAGCCATGGATGATGGCCTGTGACTCCTGTCTTCCTGACACCATGTGCTTAGCTTATAAGAGATTTTACCACTGTGGAGACAGTTTCTTGATGCGTTATAAACAAAGGGGGAAGTTTCTAGAGGTACAGTCAACAAGAATGGGCTGTCTCTCTATGTGCCTCATGAGGTCTTGTGGTGTGTTCGAGGTCCTTCCTAAAGGGCTTTGTGGAGAAGGTCAGGCACCAGGCTAGAATCAGTATTAACTCTCAAGCTCATTTTGAAAGATAGTCTGGATGCTTCTTTGTTCAGAGCTTGGGTATCTGCTTTCCTCTGACACAGTAACACCTGTTGATTCTATATTTTAAATATCTCAGGAGATTTCTAGTTGAAGATAGTTGATTGGTCACATGTGGTTAGCTCCTCTCCTTCCTGAATGATCAAGGATGATCTAAATATTAAGAACTTGCGGGATCCCTGGGCGGCGCAGCGGTTTAGCGCCTGCCTTTGGCCCAGGGCGCGATCCTGGAGACCCAGGATAGAATCCCACATCGGGCTCCCGGTGCATGGAGCCTGCTTCTCTCTCTGCCTGTGTCTCTGCCTCTCTCTCTCTATCATAAATAAATAAATATTTCAGAAGAACTTGCAACCTACACAAGAGACCAAGATAAACAAAATAGAAAAAATGACCCCAGAGAAAACAGAGATAATTCTGAAAACAGAAAAGAATGTTGAGAGAGGGAAACCCTCTAATTGGTATCCTCAGAGATATAAGAGAAAATATATTATCCAGGGGGGCCTGGGTGACTCGGTAGGTTGAGCATAAGCCTTTGGCTCAGGTCACGATCCCAGGTCCTGGGATTAAGCCCAAAACCCACGTTGGGCTCCCTGCTCAGTGGGGAGTCTGCTTCTCCATCTCCCTCTGCTGCTCCTCCTGCTTGTGCTCTCTGTCTCTCTCTGTTAAATAAATAAATAAAATCTTCTAAAAATACAGTATCCCTAAAACAGTTATAAGATTTTATAGAAATGAAACAGGGAATGGAGAAAAACTTGGAAATTAAAAATACGATTGCTGAACATCTTAAAAATGCATCTTTTCCTCAATCTAAGGCAGCTTTTATCCTCTTCCTCTTTTACTTGGCCTATTGCTGTTTCTATTTCCTTATTACTTCTCCTGACTTTTGAATATCCATCTTTTTGGCCACCAGGGCGATCTTTTAAAAACACAAACTTCCTTATATCTTCCTGCTTAAAACCCCTGATGACTCTTCATTTCCTTCACAATAAAGGCTTTTCATGATCAGAATCTGTGGCAGGCACTCTTAGTTGCTTTTTCAGCAATCATTTCTTTTATTTCTTCCTGGTCTTGTTCAGGTATCAAGCAGCCATGTATCTCCCAAGAGGTGAATCTTTTTTTTTTTTTTTTTTTTTTATGATAGTCACACAGAGAGAGAGAGAGGCAGAGACACAGGCAGAGGGAGAAACAGGCTCCATGCAGGGAGCCTGACGTGGGATTCGATCCCGGGTCTCCAGGATCGCGCCCTGGGCCAAACGCAGGCGCCAAACCGCTGCGCCACCCAGGGATCCCCCAAGAGGTGAATCTTAATGGATCTAAGCCAATCACGGACATTACATTCTCCTGCCAATGATCTGTTTAGGGGTGTCTCTGTCACTCAGCGAGATATGGAATGTCAGTATCAAACCTTGAGGAAAGGTTTCCTTGCTGCTAACCAGAGGCACCGTGGAGGGAAAAATCCTTCTTTTTCTACTTAATGTCATAATGGTCTCAAGTGTTATCTGGAACTCTGGCAGCTGTTTTGTCACCATGAGGGCACAAGCCTGAGATGGAAGTCAACCCGAGGGAGAAGGCAGAGCAAAAAGAGAGATCTGAGTCCTTGGCAATGGCATTGAGCCATGCAGAATGAACCAACACAGGAGCCACCCCACCTCTGGACATCTTGTTATGTGGGATAATAAAATTGACTCATTGTTTAAACCACTTCTGGGGCAGCCCGGGTGGCTCAGCATTTTAGCACAACCTTCAGTCCAAGGCCTGATCCTGGAGACCCAGGATCGAGTCCCACATCGGGCTCCCTGCATGGAGCCTGCTTCTCCCTCTGCCTGTGTCTCTGTCTCTCTCCATGTCTCTCAGGAATAACTAAATAAATCTTAAAAAAAATAATCTGTGACTTAACAACATTACTGCCTTCAGTATGTCCTTCCTAATACCCCTGGTTATATTGACTGACCTTCCCCTATGCTTTCAGCTCCCCCTCTACACCACTGATCACCAGTGGTGATCACCAGTGATCACTGATCACTCTGTCCCCCACTGAAGTGTGAGATCATTGGGGCGAGTGGAATTATGTCCCTAGCACTCAGGAAGGATACTTCTCAGGTCCTTTGTGGGCTTATCATGCCCTGAAATTGCCTGCTCATATATATGGATGGTAGCGTGAGCTAGTTAAAAGCCAGGCTTGGAATCAAACAGACCTGGGTCTGAGTCTGAGCTCAACCACCAACTTAGCTGTGTGGCCTCCAAAACCTAACAGCCTCTCTGTATCTTAATTCCCCCACCCCACCCCGCCAACTAAGTGGAGATGGCAAAACTGAGGATATCACAAAGGTTAAACAAGATAAAGCACGTTAACCATTTAACTCAGTGCCTGGCACAGAGTGAATTATTCATAAATGCCATCTCTTGGGATGAGCATTTCATTATTTTGCATTTAATTTTCGTTAGGGGAAGAATTTTAAGCTTTCTTTTTTAAAAAAAGATTTTTATTTATTTATTCCAGAGAGACAGAGAGAGAGAGAGAGGCAGAGACACAGGCAGAGGGAGAAGCAGGCTCCATGCAGGGAGCCCGATGTGGGACTGGATCCTGGGTCTCCAGGGTCAGGCCCTGGGCTGAAGATAGTGCTAAAATGCTGAGCCACCTGGGCTGCCCCAATTTTAAACTTTCATCAAATTCTCAAAGGGGTCTGTGATCCAGGAGGGTCAAGAATCAGTGTTTGGAGTAAAAGGGAAATCATGATAACTATGTACATCTCGCCTTCATAAAATCCTCCTGGGGAGTCCTTGTCATTGCTTCTTCTGTGGGGTCGGGGCTGCTGCTTCCTGATCTTGCCAGGTAGGGTTCCCCCTTTATCATCTCTCCTCCCAGGGCCCTGGGTCTCTGTGACCTCTTGGCTCTCCAAACACCTCATTAGCATAGTCGGCAAATGGGGCTGGTGTTGCCTGTGCAGAGAATATTTTTCATTAGAGCAGGGGAAGTGGCAGCTGTGGGGGGGAGGGGTGCAGGGGCTATTGCCCCTTTGTGTCTGAGCCTGATGACTCAGGGAACATTGCACTTCTGAGGATGTCATTGTCAGCACCAAGGAGCTACTGTGGCCCTGTGGGCTGTCACAGACCCTCCCACCCACCCTCATGATTCCATAGCCCCAGACCCCAGCTCCTTCCTGCTGTCTCACTCATTATTTCTCCCAGTGGCCGAGAGAAGGTGGATGGGAACATGAGACCCTAGTGAGCTGGAGGCAGAGCCAACCTCAGTGCTCACTCTCCCTGCTCCAAGCCTGTGCTGTCTGATAGGGAGGAGGGCACATTTGGTGTCAGGCAAATCAGGATGGGTCCTGGCTCCACCACCAGCTTTTGAGCCAGGTGTCAGGTAAATCATTGCCAATCTCTGCACTCCAGGTTCCTCATCTATAAGGAGGAGGTAAATAATCATAGCTGAACCACCACTCCCCTACCTTGCAGGTAAACCATGTCAAAGCTCAGCTTTGGTCACATTATTCTCTTGCTCACAACCCTTTAGCAAGGCTCCCTGGCTCTTTGTGATCTGGAAGTGGCCCCTTGAAACTGCCCTGGCTCGCTTCTCCTGCCCCTATCAGGTCACACCATACAGATTTTTCCTTCCTTAGTCCACACAATACTACTCTGCCTGGAATTCTTCCTGACAAAGGGCCTGTCCTTTTGACTTGGAAAATCCCAGCTTCAAACTCAATTCAGTTCTTGCTCCTCCAGGAAGACTTCTGTGACTTCCACACTGCATCAGGCTACTTCTCTGGGCTCACATCCGTCAGAGCTGGATGGTCCTGGCCTCAGAGTCCCGGGTTTCTATAGAACAGTGTGGTTCAAACAGTGTGGTTCAAAGTGTGGTCCAGCATCATCTGGAAACTTGTGAGAAATGCAAATTCTCAGCCCCACCTCCAGAACTACAAAATCAAAAACTCTGGGAGTGGGGGGCCCAGCCCTTTTGTTACAGAAAGCCCTCCAGGAGATGCAGGTGTTCACGTCTGAAAGCCCCTAGTCTAATCCAGTCCTCTGACACCATGCTAGGTTTCTGCACTTGAAACACCTTGTTACATGTCGGTCACATCCACTGTCACATGGCCCCAACACCAGCACCTGCCAGCGAAGGGAGAGGCCTGGGCGCAGTGGCTGGCTCCCTGGGGTGCCTCCCACTAATGGAGATGTTAAGGTGAGAATTTTCCCCACCACATCCCCTTCTCCCATTTCCTGAAGACACTCACCCAATTTCAAACTGTAACTTTGTTTTATTGGCAAAGAGGAAATCTCAGCACTTGTCTCATTTACTTCTCATCAGCCTCGTTTCCATCCAATCCTGCCAGGCGGGGGCCTGCTGAGCTTGAGGATCAAACTACCGGTCATCTGCTTCTTCAGGAATATATTGTAAATTTTACATGGCTCCTTGCAGACACATCAAATGTGGCCTGGAAAAATACTTCTTTCTCTTCTCTTGCTCAGCACCCCACCAGTGTGATTCAGAAAGCCTTGGGTCCCAGGAGTCCAAATGTTTTCTAAATTAGTTTCTCCTCCCCTTAGAAAAGTTGTTTCCCTCAATCCTCCTCCCTCTACTTCTAGAATCTGGTAATCTTTCATTCTAGGAAGTTCTTGGTGTTTAACCCAACTCTTTCTTGCTGTCACTGGCTCCAAACCAGCCTGTGACATACAAAGAACAGGTATTTTTATTTTTTAAGATTTTTAAAAAATTTTATCTATTTGAGAGAGAGAGAGAGAGAGAGAGAGAGAGAGAGAGAGAGCACAAGAAGAAGGAGCAGAAGAGGGAGAGGGAAAAGCAGATTTTCCACTGAGCCATGACCCGGGGCTCCATCCCAGGACACTGAGATCATGACCTGAGCCGAAGGCAGATGCTTAGCTGACTGAGCCACCCGGGTGCCCAAGAACAAGTATTTTTTAAAAAGATTTTATTTATTTATTTCACAGACAGAGAAAGCACAAGAGCGGGGAGTGGCAGGCAGAGGGAGAGGGAGAAGCAGGCTCTCCGCAGAGCAGGGAGCCTGATGCAGGATTTGATCCCAAGACCCTGGGATCATGACTTGAGTCAAAGGCAGATGTTCAAACAACTGAGCCACCCAGGTGCCCCCGAGTTTTGCTTTTCTGAGTGGGCAGGTGTCACAGAAGCATCTAGCTCCTGGAGATTCAGACTGAGTGGGGGCAAGGTAGAGGCAGAGACAAATGAGCCCCGTGATTGCTCTTTGATGAAATGCTCCTGCCGGGAGCACCAGGCTGGGGGTTCTCTTAGAGCAAAGCTTCAAAACTAATGACAAGACGGCAAAGACAGCACTTGCCTCCTCCTGCTGCCAACACACCTGTTGCTGACTTAACATGCCTCTTCTTCCCCCCTAAGCCTATCATCATTTTTAATACTTTAGATTTACTCAAGTAGTGCATCATTTAAAAAATGTAACATGCAGATATGTAGAGCAAAAATCGGAGTCTCCTTTTATAGCTCTGCACCTCTTAGCAACCCCCTAAGGAGGTGCTATGGTTCAGTTTGGAGGTGGATGGCCCAGGGCCTCGCCAGTGAGGATGAGGAGGGAAGTAGGGGAGGTAATGAGAAGGCATGTTAAGGGCAGTGTGGCCACTACTTCATGATAATCCTCGCAGGGTACATCCATCCCACCCAGAACCTCTCAGGATGGACCACACCAGAGGAGGAATCTGGACTTCCAGCTTCCCACATCCCATACACAAGAGGTGGTATTTCACATATGGAATTGGGGAGTGCTTTAAAACGTAGATTATATGATTATTCAGGTATGGTGAAGCCAACAGATGGAGAGAGGACTGCCATGGAAAAGAGTTTGGGGGGTGGCTGGCTGGCTCAGTGGGCTAAGTGTTTGACTCTTGATCTCAGCTCAGGTCTTAATCTCAGTGTCGTGAGTTTAAGCCCCGTGTTGGGCTCCACTAGGTGTAGCACCTGCTTAAAAAAAAAAAAAAAAAAAAAAAGATAGTTTGTTATTCACAGCTCTCCTAAGAGGAAGGGGCATGCAAAGCCACTAAGGGCTGTGTGGTAACCCACCTCGTGTGTCAGGAGGGAGAAGAAGCAGGACGAAAACGTAGGCAGGAGACTTTATTGTGGCTTCTTTGGGAAGAAACTGGGAAGGCAGGGTAAGCTGGTTAGGATTGGCTGGTTTGAATAATTCCAGCAGACTCTGGGACACAGGAGCTCTCTCCAGCTGTCTGGGGTGGGGTGATTAGAGCAGAGGGATAGTGGCCTAAGGTATAAAAGCCCACAGAAAAGGAGGTAGTAGTGAAGTGGGGAAAAAAGGCAAAAGAAAAAAAAAATCAGGGCAGCCCCTGTGGCTCAGCCGTTTAGCGCTGCCTTCGGCCCACGGTGTGAACCTGGAGACCTGGGATCGAGTCCCACGTGGGGCTCCCTGCATGGAGCCTGCTTCTCCCTCTGCCTGTCTCTGCCTCTCTCTTTCTCTGTGTCTCTCATGAATAAATAAATAAAATCTTTAAAAAAATCAAATTTCCTTACTACTTACAGGTCATTGGCAAGTCACTGAAACAGGCAGAATGATGTTCCTGTAAGAACTCCGCTGCCTCAAAAAAAAAAAAAAAAAAAAAAAAAAAAAAGAACTCCGCTGCCTCGTGTTAATACTTCACTAAGGGCAAAAGGCAATCTTAGCTTAACATTTTCCTGACCACCAAGATCCTGTGAGTCTTCTTTACCATATAAAGATTCCTTTGGAAGGGGGCCTGGGTGGCTCAGTTGGTTAAGCATCAGACTCTTGATTTTGGCTCAGGTCATGTCAGGGTTGTGAGATCGAGCCCTGCCTCAGGCTCTGGGATCAGTGTGGAGTCTGCTTCAGATTCTTTCTCTCTGCCCCTCCCTGCTCTCTCTCTCTCTCTCTCTCACTTTTTCAAATAAATAATGAAATCTTAAAAAAAAAATCCTTTGGAAGCTTCCTTTATCTCTACCTCGCCAAGATATATGTTGACAATCATCTCCCAAGCTATGGGGCACTGATATACATCTGAAGGGTCTCATGCTTAGGTTTTATTGGACAGTCATAAATAATCTTTTCCTAACAACAGCTAGCAGGGGTCGGACCTACATTATGGTCCAGTGATTCAGTTGCCTCCAGATGAAGTACTGGATGCCCGGTTACATTTACACCATCTGGTAAACAATGAATACTTCTTTAATATAAGTATGTACCAGATATATTGCCTATGAAATACTTATACTAGAAAAGTGTTCATTGTTTATCTGACATTTGGATGGAAATAGATGTCCTGTATTTTTGTCTACTAAATCTGGTGATCGTATCCTAGCTCCTTCCCTATTTTCCGTCACAGGTATTTTCCCTCCAAAATCTCTTTTACAACTAATGTCATATTGGTGCCTGCTTCTCAAAGGACCCCAACTAATGTGTGGTAAGAATTAAATGAGAGAAAAACCAGAAAGATTCCAGAACAGTGCCTGGTCCCCAGGAAGTAAACATTTGCTCTTAGCAGATATGCACAGTCAAGTATTGCCAGCTGACTAGTGGACCGAGGCCTAACTCCCCGGTCTGTGCTCCCTCACTCCACAGCCCCCACCCCTACACCTAGTAGGTGCACAAAACACATTTCATGAGAGATGTGTGCATATGTTTGCATGTGGTTCTAGAAGACACCAGGATTGATGGTTGCTCCAGAGAACAAGTATGAAAGGAAGATTCACTTCTCACTACATGACCTTGCCTATTGTTTTATACCTATCAAAAAACTAAAAAAAAATTTAAATTATTTTGAATTGAACTAAATCTATTGCAGTTTATACCTTGGAGCCTCAAATTGGGCAGGAGGCCTGAGTCAGAGGCCACAGTACTGCCTGAGGCCCCACACTGGTCTGAGAGGAACTAATTTGGAGGTTGCTAGGCCTCCCACCATCTCCTATGTTCCTGAAGGGACCTCTCCAAAGCTGAAGTTTTTTTTTTTTTTTTAAGATTTTTTTAAAAAAAGATCTTATTTATTTATTCATGAGAGACACAGAAAAAGAGGCAGAGATGCAGGCAGAGGGAGAAGCAGGCTCCGTGCAGGGAGCCTGATGTGGGACTCCATCCCAGGACCCTGGGATCATGACCTGAACCAACCACTGAGCCACCCAGGTGCTCCTGGAGTTCTTTTTTATTTTACTTTATTTTTATTTTCTTTATTTTAAAAAGATTTTATTTATCTATTGAGAGATAGAGCATGAGCAGGAGAGAGGGGCAGAGGGAGAGGGAGATGAAGCAGGCTCCCCACTGAGCAGGGAACCAGATGTGGGGCTTGATCCCAAGACCCTGGCATCATGAGCTGAGCTAAAGGCAGACATTTAACCAACTGTCTGGCACCCAGGTGCCCCCCAAGGCCAAAGTTCTTCCATCAATGCCGAATAATGACTTTTGATTCTGGAAGACCCTGAGGATCTCCTCAATCATCCTATCACAGTGCTCCTGACCCACCTAAATTCTTCTTGGGAGGCAAAAAGATTGGCATAGAGGCAGGAGAGTACCTCCTACCTTCTCTCACATTTTACCTGCCAGCAAAAGAGGAGGCAGGGCTCCTGTCAGGGATTTGGAATCCCAGAAGCCCATCATTCAAAGAGCCTTAAAGGTCAGGGAGGATAGTAAAATTCTCCCCAACCTACCTGACACATATTTCTTCAGTTCATGCTTGCACACCTCCAGTGATGAGAACCTCACTCTCTCAAGAACAACTTTCCTTTTTTTTTTTTTTTTAAGATTTTATGTATTTATTCATGAGACACAACAGAGAGAGAGATGCAGAGACATAGGCAAAGGGAGAAGCAGGCTCTGTGCAGGGAACCTGATGTGGGACTCAATTCCAGGAGTCTGGGATCACACCCTGAGTCTAAGGCAGATCCTCAACAGCTGAGCCACCCAGGCATCCCCAGAACAACTTCCTAACCAGTACAGCTCTGCTGGGAAGACAAGTTTGCTCTCTTAACCGAGACTCAGTATTATGTGACTGCCCCATGATGCCTGTATGGCTCCTTGCTCTGTCCTCTGGGCCTCCAGACCCTGAGACCTTGCTGCAGGGGACCCCTCAGGATGCTTCCTCCAGCTTATTGAGACTGGTGTCTTCATGGCCTTCTACTTGGCCAGGGCATACTCAGCCTGGCTCTCTTGTACGGCCCAGCATCTAGGAATGGAATGGAGAGCCAATATGTCTTCAGAGAGCACCTACTGAGCCAAAACTTAGTGAAAAGATTGTTTTCTGGACCTGCCCTAGGTGAAGCCTGAGGAAACCGAAGTGTCCTACACATAGGGCAGCTGGTCTCCAGTGACTAGAACGCCAGGTGCCCCCACCCCAGCTCTGTGCCACTCCTACCTGGATAGCACTGGACATTCTCAGCTAAAGTTGGAGTGGGACACTGGCATCTCTATCTGCAACACTCTTCTGTTAAGCCCATTCTTTCTCTTGAAAAATAAAAAGATTTATTTTTATTTTTTTTAAAAGATTTTATTTATTTATTCATGAGAGACACAGAGAGAGGCAGAGACACAGGCAGAGGGAGAAGCAGGCTCCATGCAGGAAGTCTGACGTGGGACTCGATCACGGGTCTCCAGGATCACACCCTGGGCCAAAGACCGTGCTAAACCGCGGAGCCACCCGGGCTGCCCTATTTTTTATTTTATTTTAAAAAATATTTTGTTTATTTATTTAAGAGAGAGGAGAGAGAGAGAGAATGAGCAGGGGGAAGAGGGAGAGGGAGAAGCAGATTCCCTGGTGTGCAGGGAGCCTGATGCAGGACTCAATCCCAGGATCCTGGGACCATGACCTAAGCCAAAGGTAGACGCTTAACCAACTGAGCCACCCAGACACCCCAAAAGATTTATTTTTAAAAGTAAAAAAAAAAAAAAAAGGGTGGGGGCAGCCCAGATGGCTCAGCGGTTTAGCACTACCTTCAGCCCAGAGCGTGATCCTGGAGGCCCAGGATCCAGTCCCATGTCGGCTCCCTGCATGGACCCTACTTCTCCCTCTGCCTGTGTCTCTGCCTCTCTCTCTCTCTCTGTCTCTCATGAATAAATAAATAAATAATCTTTTTCAAAAAAAAAGGTCCAAAAGATCCAGAGGTGGTAATTTTTACTAGTTTCTTGTAGGTTCCCCCAGAGATATTCTAAGCATTTTCCACATACTTATGCTGGTCTTGACTTGGGAGTTATCCCATCGCCTTTCTTGATATGCAACCCTGGAAGGCAGCCTTTATTTCCTGATCCCATGTACCCTGGGGTGACCCCTCCCTGCTCCCTACCTCTCCTGGCTCTGCACAAAATGATTTTCTGTAGCATATGGGTTTAAGTTTTAACAGTCTGGCCTTTATTTAAGTGTGTATTAAAGAAAACAGACTAGTACATCCAGCCATTATTTCACAGCTTCTTAGAATGAAGTTAAAATTTAAAAGTGAGTAGTATTCAAAGTAAGTAACAGGTGGTTTATAGAGAGGGCAAAATAGCACAGGAGGCACACAGACCACCCAGTGGACTCAAGGACTATGCCCAGAAGTGTTGCTGTTGCTTATAAAAACTGGGTGGGGGTCAGGAAAGTGAGACCCCTGCTTAATGCCTGGAAAGAGCCCACCCAGTGGTTGGTAGATGAAGCCAGAGGCTCTAGGCCTGTGATCCTCAATCTTGCTGAGCATCAGAATCACATGGAGAATGTCAAAGATCCCGAGGTCCAGGTCTGTTCCAGATCAATGGGAAGATGTGAGACAAGTATCTAAATTCTTTAAGTACAACCAGGGACAGGTGAGTGATTCCCCAGAGCTCCCCTGAGCCTCTGCCACCTGTCTCTCCAGAAGATTGATGCTCCAGGGCCCCTGTTGGTGGGACGAGCCCCATGCCCCCTCTGGTGGGATTTACAGGACTCAGGGTCTCAGCTAAGTTGGGGGAAATGCTGGTCGGCTTACATAAGCTCTGCTCCCGGCTTTATATTAACAGTTAGCAAAAGGAAGCTATTTAAAGCAGCGGCTGGGAGGCATGTGGGAGGCCACTGGGTCTGGCACATGGGCTCAGGACGCAGGCAGAAGATGATGCCCCAAATTCTGATCCTCAAAGTGCCACCCAGGCTAAACAAAAATAGGAGCAGAAAGCGGTGGCCAGACAGCACGGGGGCGTGCAGGAGGCTCTAATTAAAATGCTTAAGGCGCTTGGTGATATTCTTATTTCTCATCCCCATGCTCCCGTCTTCTGCTCATGAAGCTGAAGGTCATTCATAATTCATTAATTCAGCAAATAACTCCTGGGCCAGGTCCTATTCAGGGCTCTGGGGGATAATAACACAAATAATAGCTCACATGTATTGCATACTGACTTTTTAAAAAAGATTTATTTATTTACTGATGAGAGACACAGGAAGAGAGGCAGAGACACAGGCAGAGGGAGAAGCAGGTTCCTCACAGGGAGCCTGATGTTGTATTCGATCCCTGGTCTCCAGGATCACACCCTGAGCCAAAAGCAGATGCTAGACTGCTGAGCCACTCAGGCATCTCTGCATACTGACTTTGTGCCAGAGACTCTTCTAGGTACTTGGCATATAGTAACTCCCTGGATCTTCACACAATTACAGGCGAAGAAACTAATGCACGGAGGGGCTAAAGAACGTGCTCAAATTTGGGGCACCTGGGTTGCTCAGTGGTTGAGCCTTCAGCTCAGGTCTCTCATGAATAAATAAAATCTTAAAATAAAAAAGAACTTGCTCAAATTCCACAAGTAGGGTGTGGCTGGTACATGATTAAGACAGGAGCAGCAACCCCCTTTAAAAGATTTTATTTATTTGACAGAGAGAGATCATGAGCAGGGGGGAGGAGCAGACTCCTCACTGAGCAGGATGGGGGGGACTCGATCCCAGGACCCTGAGATCACGACCTGAGCCAAAGGCAGATGCTTAACTGACTGAGCCACCCAGGCACCACTGAAATGAGTTCTAGAGGTTGATGAGGAGTTAGCCAGGCTCAGAAGGGGTAGGAGAGAAGGGAAGGGCACTTCAGGCAGAGGGAATGGCATATGCAAAGGTGAGGAAGCAGGAAAACAGCACAGCTTATGCCAGAAGTAAAAAGCAGCCTGATACGAATGTGGGAAGGATACTCTTCCCCGCTTTAAAACTGTCTGGAAAGGACCAGGAGTGGCACCCTGCAGGAGCCTGGGAAGTGTGCGTGACATCCCGAATTCAAGGCTCTGTTTCAAGAACTAACCAGTGTGTTTCCGGGTCAAGGGAGGGGAGACCTGGGTGTTCTGTGTGTGGATCCAGGGAGGAGGGGACCCATGGGGGCAGGGCATGGCTGGCCTTTGCCCTGTTTCTCACATCAGCTTGTTCAAGAGGAAGAACTGGTTTTCCAGATAACCTGCCCCCATCTTGGGCTCTGCCCAGGAACACACCCCCAGTGAGGAAAAGGGAATGTGAGAGAGACTTTTAGTCTGAAGGTCCCGGACTTCTGGGCTGGTTCCCTAAGCCACTTACCACCTGGGAACCTCAGCTTCCTTGTGAGTGAATTGGTGATGTTTTTGTAGGGTCATCATCATACATAGGATAAAGCACGGTGTCTGTGCTAGATGAAGCAAAGATGGGCATAGTCTCTATCCTTCATGGACTGAGTTATATAACTTCAAAATTTGTATGTTGCACTTCTAACCTCTGCTACCCCAGAATATTTGGATTCCAAATACTCCAATATTTGGAGATGGGTCTTTAAAGAAGTGATTAAGTTAAAATGAGGTCATTACAGGAACCCAAACTCATGCAGTGTCTTTAGGAGGAGAGGAAATTAGGATACAGACATGCACAGAGGGAAGACTGTGTGAAGACACAGAGAGGGGGAAGCCATCAGCAAGCCAAGGATGTGGTTCTTAGAGGAAATCAGTCCTGCCAGCAATTTGATCTTGGATTCCAGCCTCCAGAACTGTGAGGAAACAAATTTCGGTTGTTTAAGTCACCCAGTCTGTTTGTGATGGCAGCCTATGAATGGATACCTACCCTTTTGTGGTTCCTCCTGGAAAGAGATGGGTCCATTTCTCCATCCTTGGATCTAGGCCAGTCCTATGACTTGCTTTGGCCAACAGAAGGCTAAAAGGCAGAAGTGACAATGTGACAGTTCTGAGTTTTAGCCTACGGAGACCTTGCATGCTTCTGCCTGTTCTCTCTCTCTCTCTCTCTCTCTCTCTTTCTCTCTCTCTCTCTTTTTTTTTTTTTAAGATTTTATTTATTTGTGAGAGGCACACAGAGAGAGGCAGAGACACAGGCAGAGGGAGAAGCAGGCTCCCTGCAGGGAGCCCGATGCAGGACTCAATCCCAGGATCCTGGGATCACAGCCTGAGGCAAAGTCAGATGCTCAACCACTGAGCCACCCAGACATCCCTGCTTGCTCTCTTTTTGTGAACAAGCCTGAGCTGGCCTGATAGAAGCTACAAGACCCCATGGAGCAGAACTCATTTAACCCAGTCAAAGCTGTTCTAGACAAATCAATCCCCAAATACGTGAGAGAGCTCTGGCAAGATCCACAGGGCTGCATACCTGGGCAGTGGCTGATCTCAGATGTATGAGAGGGTCCAACCAAGACTGGAAGAACTGCCCAGCTGGTAAGTGGACTAGTGAACAAAAGCAAATGCTCATGTCACTGAGTTTAGTGGTTTGTTTTAAGCCACTGAGCTCAGGAGTGTTTGTTACACATCAATAGTTGACTGACAGAGCTTCTGTAGCAAGGGAGCTCTCTCCCCATACCAGCCTCTCAGCTCTCAGTCCATGTGGGCCAGTGCCCGGCCAGAGGCAGCCTCTCTTTTTACAGAAGGTGCATGTGCACTATTGAGTTTGAAAGACTTCCCAGGAGTGGACACAGAGCTTTTAGAAAAGGAAGACTCTGGAGGTGAGAAGGCAGTGGGAGTATGAGAGGCTGCTCGGCAGTGGGGCCCAGCTGGATTTTAAATCTCACATAAAAGTCATGGATTCAATAGCAAATTCTGTAGCACAGAGTTATGGAAATTACCTAACCACACAGACTGATGCAGGGGAGGGTGATTCCCCCAAGGACTGAAGATGTTACCAGTATGAAGGGGGTGTATGCCAGCCAGGAAAATGCAACAGGTGTCCGCTCAACAGTGATAATGATGATGATGTAGAGAAGAGACAAAGGTGAGGAGTGGGGGAGATTTGGCTACCCATAGAATCAGAGGGAAAAGAACCCTAAAAGTGTAGGGGAAGACTTGGCCTCTCCCAGACTCTTCTCTATTTTTTCAACACTTTTGTGGTCTTCTGCTCCTCACAAGTTCACTGTGATTAGCTATGCTGGGCTGTCTAATCTGCTGATCAGAAGAGAATTGGCCAGAAACTCAGCCTTAAAGACCATTGTGACAAGTTGCATCCTCTTGATTCAGAGAGAGAGAGAGAGAGAGAGAGAGAGAGAGAGATGCTGAGGCCATGAGATTTCCACTGCTATCTTTTCCAATCCAGGGCATCACCCCCTTGGGGTGGGGTGCCCACAGTTGATACCTGGGGTGGTCTCTCACACCAGGCCAGCAAAGCTGGTGACTTGACAGCCTGGCAGAGGCTCAAGCCTGAGGCTTTCAGGGAGTGTAGACCTCATCTAAGAAAGTCTCTAAGGCAGAAAAGGCCAGCTGTGTGCTTCTCCACCATGGCATGCAACACGGGATGTTGCTGCCCAGCCTGGCCCCACATTACCCTGCCCTCATTGCAGCTGGGAGGGGCCATGTGACGGGTTCTTGCCAATGAAGGTGCAAGAGAATGATGCTGCTTCTGGGTCAGGTGGTTGAGAAGTGGGTGTATTTTTCCATTCTCTGTTCTTTCATCTCTTGGCTGGACACGAGTTCCAGGGTGACCTTAGAAGCCAGACATTGAAGCTATGACTTTATTGTCTTCAGTCTCCAAAGGAATAAATGACTGACAAGAAAGAGTTCTTCTTCACCTCCTTCTTCCCCCACTGGCCCCACTGATCAGAAAAACTTGCACTGGCCATTCCAAGTTGTTATGGCACCAAAATCCTGCAGTTGGTTTGTTAGCAACTAGCATTACCTTCCCTAGTATGGGATCCATGGCTTCACAGGAATAATGACAACAGCTGACCTTTATTGATTGTACACTATACATCAGAAACCACATGACTTGTGTTAGACATACAATCTCAGTCCTCACCACAGCTCAAGGAGGTGTGGGATCCTCTCACCCCCATTTTACAGACATGGAAATTGCGGCTGAGAGAGACTCAGCCACCTGCCCAAGATACAACATTTGTGCACTGAGTCCTTCAACAAACTTTTACTGAGGGCTTTCATGGATCAGCATAGTTTGAGGCTGGGGATACAGTAGTAAATGAAACAAAATTCCCAGCCTCCTGCAGCCTTCATTCCAGGAGGAGGAAGGTGATCAGTCAACTCTGGTACATATTCCTAAGTGAGAAAGAAAACAAATGTAGAGTAGCGACACAGAAGTAAAGGAGTAAGGACGCTGGTGAAGAGGAAGGACCAGGGGGGTGGGGAGTGAGGCCCCCAGAGTGCAAAAAGGCGGCCAGTACTTGCACGGTCCTGGAAGTGAGTGCCCCCTTAAATTCTGCACCCTGGGCACCTCACTTGCCTCTCCTGGTCCCAGCTCTGGCCTGGGATGTGCTATTTTGATAGTGGGGTCAGAGAAGAGGTGACATGCGTGCAGAGATGAGGGAGAAAAGACATTTAAGAATCTGGGAGAAGGGATCCCTGGGTGGCCCAGCAGTTTGGCGCCTGCCTTTGGCCCAGGGCGCGATCCTGGAGACCCGGGATCGAATCCCACGTCGGGCTCCCGGTGCATGGAGCCTGCTTCTCCCTCTGCCTATGTCTCTGCCTCTCTCCTCTCTCTCTGTGTGACTATCATAAATAAATAAAAAATTAAAAAAAAAAAAAGAATCTGGGAGAAGAGTATTCCAGGCACAGGACCAGCAAACGCAGATGCCAAGAGGTGGAGCCTCTGCTTGAGAGCAGGAGCCCAAGGAGGCCATCGTGAATGCATCCCTGGGGTAGGGGATGGTGGCAAGAGATGAATCTGCAGAGCACTGTAGGCCAAGTCGTGTAGGGCCCTGTGGACCATTGTGAAGACTTTGGAGGGAGCCTTGGGAGGGTGCTGAGCAGAGGAGGGACATGACTTTGTTCCAGTAGGACCTTCCATCTGTATGAGAAGCAGAGTCTGTAGGTGTTGGTGGGGTGATGGCAGAGGCAAAGGCATCAGGGAGGAGGCTGCTGCAGTCATCCAGGTGAGAGATGCCTGGGTGGTGGCAAAGTGGGCAGAAGTGGGCATATTCCAGATCCATTTCAGAGCAAAACCCAACAGGATTTGCTGATGGATTAGAAGTGGAGTGTGAAAGAAAGAGAGAAGTCAAAAATGATCCCAGGGCTTTTGACTGGAGCACCTGGCTGAATGGAGGCACTGTTCACTGTAATGTAAGGCTGTTAAAAGAGTAGGTTTGAGCTGGGGTCCCCGAAAGGAAGGAACTGAAGAGCTCTGTTGAAGTCAGAAGGCCAGTCCAGAACATGGCTGTGTGGGGCCATCTGAGTTCCGCACTGTCCTCAAATGCTCAGTCCAGCCCCTGCAAGAGAAAGGGGCCTTAATTCAGCAGTGCAGGAGCTGGATGGGGGGACTGACTCTTCCACCCCACAGTGCTGGGGTCTTCACCTTCTTCTGCCGGACAGGAGGAGGGAGACTCGGAAGGCAATAGGACCCAGTAGAGCCGGGACTCCTGGGTGGCTCAGTGGTTGAGCGCCTGCCTTAAGCTCAGAGTGTGATCCTGAGGTCCTGGGATCGAGTCCCGCAACGGGCTCCCCGCAGGGAGCCTGCTTCTCCCTCTGCCTGTGTCTCTGCCTCTCTCTCTCTCCCTCTGTGTCTCTCATGAATAAATAAATAAAATCTTTAGGGGAAAAAATAAGGGAATCCGTAGAACCATCCAGGAGTGGACAATCTGAGCTGTGTGCACGGCTGTCGCCTGGTCCTATGGCGCCCCCTGGTGGCTGGATCAGCTCCTCACAGCCCCCTGCTCCTCTTACTGCAGAGCCCTCCACCTCCAGCTCCCCTTCCCAGAGGCACCTACTGTTGGAATTTGTGCTTCCTTTCTGAGACTTGATATGAATCCTTGCAGCTGATATTTGTCAACCGTTCAGTACGTGCCAAGCATACTTGGCATTTTTGCCATCTGCATCTTTTCTCAGTACAGAAGCCAGAGGTCAGATCCTGTCCCTCCCCTACTCCAAACCTTTCCCTGGCCCCCACCTCACTCAGAGTAAAGGCCCAAGTCCCTGCAATAGCCATGACCTGCCCTCTCCCTTTGAGCTCTCGGAACTAATTCCTCTAAGTCTCTCCCTGGCCCTCTCTGTCCCAGCTCTGTTGACATTACTTTTTTTTTAATTGTGGCAAAATACACATAATGTTTATCATTTTAACCATTCATAAGGGTACAATTCACTGGCATTACATTCACAACGTAGTGTAGCTAGCACCACTATCTATACCCAAAACCTTTCCATCACCCCCAATAAAAATTCCATACCCATGAAACAGCAACTTCCAGCCACCACTCCCCCACCCCTGGTAACATCTGTTTGACTTTCCATCTCTACAAACTTGCTTATTCTAGAGATCTCATATAAATGGAACCATACTGTACTTGTCCTTCTGCATCTGGCTCATTTCACTGAGCATAACAGAAGAGGTCCATCCACATATACCAAAATTTGTCACATATACCAAAATTTGATTCCTTTTTTATGACTGAATGTTATTCCATTGTATGGACAGAACACATTTTGTTTATCCATTTATCCGTTGATGAACACCTGGGTTGTTCCCATCTTTTGGCTCTTGTGACTAGTGCTGCTAGGAACACGGGGGTTGGCCTCATTACTTTTTCTTCAATCTGCCACACACATCCCTGTCTTGGGGACTTTGAACTGGCTGTTTCCTCTGCATGGAATGGCTCCTTCCTCACTGGCCTCAGGTCTTTGTTCAAATGGTGCCTTCTTTAGGACACCTGCTCTGATCACCCTACTAGATACTCTGATCCGACACTCCCCATCTTCTCTACTCTGTGCTTTCTTTTTCCAATAGCACTTATTACTTTCTAACACACTATAAAATGCAATTATCTAGTGTATCTATTGTGCAGCGTCTGTGTCACTCCAGTAGAATGTCAACTGCCTGAAGGCAAGAATTACTGTCTGGTTTATCTCAGGCTTCCATGTAGGCAGGTGCTTAACATAGAGTTTGTTGAATGAACTTAAAAGTGCAAGTGTAAGTCCATTGCCGAATTACACATTTTAAACTGGAGTCATGTGTCTAATGTGTTAGATGTTCTACATGACAGACTCTCTTAAATGCCCCAGATACTTAAAATACCACATATACATGGATTATTTCAAATCTCATTTGGATTTGGGATAACTTCTCAAATGGCCAGGCGCACACGTATCTCTGGAGATTTAGGTCAGAAAAATGAAAATTGAAACTACAGATAAGCAGTGTGATTTTTCTCGACTGGAGGACTGTGTTGAACCTTCATTCTCATCCCTGGCCCCGGGGCCTCTGGTGCAGGTTGTGGACAGCACAGTTGAGGGATTGAGCGGGAGCAGAAATCCAGTCGCTGCCCTACTCACCAAGTGCAAGGCTTGAGTACTGGAACAGGGCTCACCTGTTGAAGGGGAGTCTCTCTCCCATTCACTAAAGACCTCTACAGCTGGTGGTAGCCCTACTTTGTCCAAGGATATGCCAGCATGCAACCTGTAGATTGTGTGGCCTTGGCAGTTCACAGGCCCTCCTGCCAAGAGATCCACATGGATCGTACTTTTCAGATCTGTGAGGGTGTCATTGCCCACCCCACCTCCCTTAGATCAATGAATGTAGTTACTACTTGATTCTCATCTGGGTTCCCATCTGGCAGGGCCGTGACTCTCAGAGATGTTTCCATGACACCAGATTGGATCGTCACACCTCCTATGGCACTGTCTGACTCAGGCTGACACAACTGCCAAGGCATTTGAAAGACATCTCCCCTCCTTTTTCTTTATTTAACAAATATTTACATAGTCCTTCCTATGTGCCAAGCACTGTTCTAGCACTTTCCGAATAGGAACTGGTTTAGTTCTCCAGACTAGGAGGGAGGTCTATTATCCCAGTTTACTGATGAGGAAACTAAAGCCAAGAGAATTTAAGTGACCTGGGATCACATATAGCTACTGGGCTGGGATTAAAACCCAGTGTCTTGCTTATAACCATGATGTTTTTCTGCCTCTTAACTTTTTCCTTGTCCTTCTTTTCTCTTTCCCTACTTGCTTTCCTCTCTTCCTTCCCTCTTTCCTCTTTTCTTTCCTCCATTCTCTGCTTCCTCTCCTACTGACCTTAAGCAGGTGCCACAGATTCCCTGTGGACACTGCTCAACCTGGCACACCCTCTGCCAATTCTGCAGACCAGGCCCTGCTTCCCACAGCCCTGCCAGTTCTTCCCTCATTACCCTCATCTTCCTGTGCCAGTGGATGGGGTGTGCCAACCCTGTACCCCCTCTTCCTGCCCGCTCACCACCACAGTAGCAGTTGGTGGCGGCCAGCAGAACTGGGGCCTGGGCCAGCCTGGAGGGAAGCCAGATCTTTGGGGAGTTGCATGACGTGCTGCACACTTTCCCCTGACGTATGCTTACGGCATCGTGATTTCCCTTTCCTGTTCAGGGGTTTTAATGTGATGCCAAGACATCTTGTGCTGCTTCGGATAGACTTCCACAATAAGGGGTCAGAAAAAGAGAGCTAGAGAGAGAGAGAGTTAGAGAGAGAGAACCATAAGGTGGAAGGCAAAAGTGAAGAGATTGAGTCCACCCTTACAATCAGCTCCCTACAGTGTTGGGAACAATGCTGTAAGCATGAATGACTTTTTCTAAGTTTCTCAAGGGACACGTGTTCTTCTCCATCATCATGCCTTTGCATATGCTGTTCCCCTAGCCTGGAAGGTTCTTCATGATTATCTTTCCCTGAGTACTCTGCTCATGTGTTTCTGCCTCTGGGAACCTTCCCTGAAGTCCCACGGAGGATTTCACCAGTTTCCCCGTTGATGCCAGAGCATCCTCACACATATGCACACGTCTCTCTCTCGCTGTCTTAAACTGATATATGAGTGTTTGTATCCTTATTCTTTGCCAGCTATGGCCTCCTTCGAGACTGAGAGACCATCCTGCCTTATTTTTCTCACATCCTCTATCTCTATGCCTGGTACATGATCGGCACCTGGAAGATGCTGAGAGATGCAGGACAGCTCAGAGACCAGGCCTTTGCGGAGAAAGAAAAAGTGGAGGTTGTCACTTGATCTCTCTGTGCCTCAGATTCCTCACTTTAAAAATAGGAACTATAGGGGGCACCTGGGTGGCTCAGTGGTTGAACATCTGCCTTTTATTCATGTTGTGATCCTGGGATTGAGCCCCACATCAGGCTCCCCACAGGGAAACTTCTCCCTCTGCCTATGTTTCTGCCTCTCCCTCTGCATCTCTCATGAAGAAATAAATGAAATCTTTTTTAAAAATGGGAAGAATATTAGTTGGTACCACATAGAGTTTTGTGGGAATTAAGTAAGTCCCAGCATATAAAGCACATAAAACAATGACTGGCACATGTGAATCAACTCAGTAAATATTAGCCATTATTATTATTGAAACAGAAAAAGTAATAGAGTTATCCAAGGGATTTAAATAATGAAAATGTTTTTGATAAACTGTAAAGCACAAAAGAAGTTCTTCATCATCATTACTTTTAAAAATAGCAATAAAACAGCAGTGGCCGATCCATCTTGATTTTCAGAATTAATTCACAAGCTGCAGGCCACACTGTCACTGCTTTTTTGAGCAAGTGAAATGGTGAATATGATATTGGCTTTTGTAAATGGTAGAATGACAGGCAAAATCACAATGACTCAATAAAAGGTTCATCATCTGACCCCAAATATAGTCTTGCCTGTAAGAGCGGTCTGTTCTGGGACTTAACTGGGCCCAGACACTTAATCAGGTGTTTTCACTCTCCAAGGCCTGGCTACCAGGACCCAAGATAGAGGCCAGCAACAGAGAGGCAGAGCTTGGTATCCTATTTTACATCTGAGAGGTTGGCAAGGTCTCTTCCTTGTCTGTGCCAACATACAGAAGAAAATCACTGTCCATTCCTGCCAACCTTGTAAAGTAAAAAAAAAAAAAAAATCAATCATCAGGTTGAAAAAAGTAGAAGAGCTTGCAATTCTTTGGAACTTATTTTATTTGTACATATGAGAAAACTGAGGCCCAGAGAGGAAGGGAACTGTTCAAAGTCACAAAGTAAGGTGTGGCCAGGGCTAGAACCCAGGCCTCTGGACCTCTAGCTCCCTGCCTTTTCACTGGTCACTGCTTCTCACTCAGTGTTCCCCCTAATGGGATCCCTGTGTCCTTAAATGGGAGATGCCGCAGGCCCAGTGCTAATCACAGAAGCAGTGCTCTTGTCCAGAGCCAGAGCTAGTGTTAAAGGCAAACACACACATACTCACTGCCACATAAACATACCTCATTCAATATTCATAACTCTATAAAGTAGAAGCTATTATTTTCATCCCATTTTACAGATGGTGATACCAGGAGGCAAAGGAGTCAAGTAACACTCCTGGAACATGAACTGGGGCTGTCTTCTGACTCCAAAGCTCAGATCTTCTCATCATCCTCTGCAGCTCTTCTTCCAGAGCCCAGGACAGTGCTGAATGCCAGCCCTTGTGCAGGGCACAAATAGCTTCCCAGGACTCAGATGAAGTTTGTGTCTAAATACCCTGTGTTAGCCAGCACAATGCAGGGCACAGACTAGGTGCTGAGTTATCATCCTGTATTTTTTTTTATATTGAGATATAATTGATGTATATATCATGTATACATTATATATTATGTACATTTCATGTACAACAAAATGATTTGACTTTGCATATATCATAAAGTGATCATCACAACAAACCTATTTAATAAATGTCACCAACATAGTTACAACATATTTTTTTTCTTGCAATGAGAACTTTTAAGATCTACTCTCTTTAGCAACTTTAAAATATGCAATAAAGGGATCCCTGGGTGGCGCAGCGATTTAGCGCCTGCCTTTGGCCCAGGGCGCGATCCTAGAGACCCAGGATCGAATCCCACATCGGGCTCCCGGTGCATGGAGCCTGCTTCTCCTTCCGCCTGTGTCTCTGCCTCTCTCTCTCTCTCTCTGTGACTATCATAAAAAAAAAAAAAAAAGATTTAAAAAAAAAATAAAATAAAATATGCAATATTATTAGCCATAGTCACCATGTTGTACGTTACATCCCCATGATTTATTTATTTATTTTTTATTTTTGGAGTTTCACAAATAACATTTATTGGCCGCGTTTACACCAGAGTCTCACCCGCACCCAGGGCAGCTGTGACCCATGATTTATTTTATAACTGTAAGTTTGTACCTTTCGATTCCCTTCATCCATTTCACCACACACACACACACACACACACACACACACACACACACTCCCCTCTGGCAACCAATAATCTATTCTCTGTATCTATGAGATCAATTTTTGTGTGTGTGGGTTTTTAAAAAGATTTTATTTATTTATTCATGAGAGACACAGAGGGAGAGGCAGAGACATAGGCAGAGAGAGAACAGGCTCCCCATGAGGAGCCTGATGCGGGACTCGATCCCAGGACTCTGGGATCAGGACCTGAGCCAAAGGCAGACGCTTAACCACTGAGCCACCCAGACGCCCTGTGTTTGTGTTTCTAGATTCTACATGTAAGTGAGGTCATATGGTATTTGTCTTTCTCTGACTTATTTCACTTAGCATAATGCCTCCAAGGTCTATCTATGTTGTTGCAAATGGCAAGCTCTTATTTCTTTTTATGGGTGAATAATGTTCCATGTATCCTTTATTCATCCATGGGTGGACACTTGTCTCCATATCCTGGCTATTGTAAATCAAGTTGCAAAGAACATGGCGAGAACGGTGATGGCACGTACGCTTTCAAGTTAGTGTGTTCAGACGTGGACTTGCTGGATGGCAGGATAGGTCCAAGGACCTACCATACTGTTTTCCATAGTGGCCACTTCAACTTACTTTCCTACCCACAGCGCACAAGGGTTCACTTTTCTCCATATCCTCGCCAACTTCTGGGTAAGAGCTGTCCTAACAGGTGGTCAGGTGACAGCTCACCGCGGCTTTGATTTGCATCAGAAGATGCCCCAGGGGGACCCCTGGGTGGCGCAGCGGTTTGGCGCCTGCCTTTGGCCCAGGGCGCGATCCTGGAGTCCCAGGATCGAGTCCCACGTCGGGCTCCCGGTGCATGGAGCCTGCTTCTCCCTCTGCCTGTGTCTCTGCCTCTCTCTCTCTCTCTCTGTGTGACTATCAAGAAAGAAAGAAAGAAAAGGAAAGAAAGAATGAAAGATGCCCCAGGTTTCCCACGGATTTGACCGTGCTGGATGCCCGCAGGGTGGATACCCCACTCCACCCCATGTCCCCAGTCTCACGTGGCTCTACTCCGGCTCTCTCCACATCCTCCAGGTCTCCCAATTATTCCCTTCTATCTCTAGCTCTCAGGAACTTGAATGGACTCAAATTAGTTCAGAACCGCAGGTGGAGGTGGGGTAGGACGTGTTAACCACCCCTACCCCCGCCCCCTGACTCATGGCCGGCTTCAGTTTTCCCAGCTCTTCAACGGGGTGCAGAGCAAGCCCGACGTCAGACAGCAAAACCTTGCAAAATTACCGAGGACCATCCAGCGGGTTCCCACCGCGCCTGCGCAGAAGCCGCGGGCCGCCCGGCTCCGCCGGGACCCACCGCGGCCCCCCGGCGCCCTCGGAGATTCGGCGCTCGACAGGCGTCTGTCAGCCTGTCTTCCGGTTTCGGTGCCGCGCAGGCGCGCCTGCCGAGCGCCGAGCAGTCGATGGAGATGGCGGCCGCGGCGGAGTGAGGGACCGCGGAGGCCCAGAGCCCGGGCCCGAGGACCCCACGGGCCTGCGTGGCGGTGGGAGCGCGGCCGGGTACAGAGGGCCGGGCCGGGCAGGGCCGGAGGGGCGGGAGCGCGGCCCCGCCGAGGTGCGGGTGTGGAGTGTGTGCGGTGGTGGTGGGTGTGACGTGCGCGGTGGGAGCTGCGGCTGTGGGGCCGAGAGCTTCGCCCCGTGTGCTTGCGACTGCGGCGCTCTGCCTGCCTGTGTGGTGAGCGGGGCGTGTTCCCGGCTCGCGTGGAGCTGTTCGTGGCGCTTGGTGTGGCGTCCTCGCGACGTGTGAAGTCGGGTCGGCCGCTGGCTCGAGTCTTCCTGTAGTGGCGTGTGCCTGCGGCGTGTGCGCGATCCTGTAGGATCCCCGCGGGGCGTCGGGTGCGCTCCAGGCTGTTGGCGCGACTGCGGCCGCGCGGGGCCTGCGGCGTGTGGCGGCGGCGTTCGTGCTGGCTGGAGAATTCCGGGGTGCGCAGGAGGTGAGGGGCTCGCGGTCGTGGCGGGGGGTCCGGCTTGGTGGCTTGCAGTAGATTTCTTTGGTTGGTGGTGTGTGTCCGGTTACGTGATTTTAGGACCGACATTATCACTCGTTCATTCATGAGGCTCTATTGCGTTTCTTCGTGGAAGGTGCCAGGGACTGCGCTAGACCCTGGGGGTAAGGTGGTGGGGAAAACGCACAGTCTCTGCCCTTACAGAGCCTAGAGCCTTTTTTTTTTTTTAAAGATTTTTATTTATTTATTCCTGAGAGACACACAGAGAGAGAGAGGCAGAGACACAGGCTGAGGGAGAAGCAGGCTCCATGCAGGGAGCCCGACGTGGGACTCGATCCTGGGACCCCCGGGTCAACGCCCTGGGCCGAAGGCGGCGCTAAACCGCTGAGCCATCCGGGGATCCCCAAGCCTAGAGCCTTATATACTTAGTTATTTTAGGTATTTGTGATTATACGTCGCTATAAGTGCCCTGAGGGAAGGGCAGGAGCTGTCCCATGGGGGAATGCCTCAAGTAAGAGGCATTTCCTCGAGGAAGTAAGGTTGGGTTGAGAGGTGAAGAATGTGTGTGTAGGTGGGGGAGGTTTGGTTCGTGGTCATTGGGGTGAGTGCAGGAGAAGGAAGGGGGCCGCGGAAGTCGGGGCAGCCGAGGCACCACTGGCTGGGGACGGAATTGGGGCTACTATTTCAGTGACTGCCTGGACAAGGGACTGAGATCTGTGTGTCTATAGTCACAGGGTATCTTAGAGGGAAAAGAACAGGGGCCCAGTGTTTCACTTGTTTATTTTCTGGGTCACAGCTACCCTCAGATTTGAGGACCAGGCAATCCCTCCTCACAGGCCCTCCAAGCAGCTCCATCTAAAGCTGAGGGTCATGTATTTCCTCTTACTCTGTACTGTAGTTTGTGACCTCAGGGTCTTGGGGAGAAATTTCTCTGCTTTTGTGGAATGGTTTTGTCTGGATTCTCCCTATGACCGGGAGTTTTTCTGAGGTGACATTGGAAGTGACTTTGCCATGGCCCAATAAAAGTGAAAATGTAACTTATTAAGCCCTGAATTGTTCAAGCACCAAATCCTTCTATTTTTGAAGCAGTGAGAGCATTAGGCTTGCTGTTCAGCTGTCCTTCATTGGCTTATAAAATCCAGTAAGTTCATTGTAGAGAAAACATTCTACAAATATAAAACACAAAGTAGATTTTTCTTTTTACCACTGGTTTTCTAATGCTCCTCCTTAGACTAGGATTGGGATCTTTTTTGTTTGTTTTTTAGGGCAGACACTATTTCTTTTTCTCTTTGCATTTTTGGCATAGGTGTAAGAGCTCAGTACGTGTGGTTGAATAAAGACCAAGATAAACAGTCAAAATTTCTGTGTTGGTAAGTACTTCAAACATTTCCTCAGTGGCTAAAATGGCATGCAAATTATGAAGTTGGACCAATTGGAGCGAATGTTAGATAACTGCTTTGGTGTTGTGTCTGTTTTTTTTTTGTTTTTTTTTTTTAAGATTTTATTTATTTATTCATGAGAGACAGAGAGAGAGAGGCAGAGACAGAAGCAGTCTCCATGGAGGGAGCCCGACGTGGGACTCGATCCCGGGTCTCTAGGATCATGCCCTGGGCTGAAGGCCGTGCTAAGCCACTGAGCCACCGGGCTGCTCTGTGTCGGCTTTTGAAGTTGAATTTTCTTATCTTCAGTAATCTACTCCCTACTTCATTGAGTTGCCATTGTCCAGTGATGTTCTCAGTACTTGGAAGGTTTTGTGTTTTGGTGTAAGGATTTGAGAAAGCAGTTTTGTGTTCTCAAATTTGCACTGAACAAACATTAAGTAATCTTGTTGAACTGCCAAGAGAACAAAGAAATTCTCAATTGCTGCTAATTTGCCTAAACTGGCTTTTTTTTTTTTTTTTTTCTTTTTTGCCCCTTCTTTCCTGTTTCAGGGCTTCTCCTACTTCCAAAGAGGAAACCTCAACCAGGACCATGATACCACTTCCCCATCATCATCTGTGTGCTGCTTGGTTAAGCTAATGCTGTGAGATCCCTGGTCCCTTGTGGAGGAATCAAGCTGACTCTTGGCATGAGGCCCTTGCCTGGCAGGGGTTGAGAGGGACATTGCTATGGCTTCTCTGGATGACCCTGGGGAAGTGAGGGAGGGCTTCCTTTGCCCTTTGTGCCTGAAGAACCTGCAATCTTTCTATCAGCTTCAGTCACATTATGAGGAAGAGCACTCTGGGGAAGACCGTGATGTCAAAGGGCAAATTAAAAGTAAGAGGCGAGAATTTTTTGCTTATCCTATTCTGTCAGTGGGAGCTTTAACTCATGGGATGGTTTCATTAACTTCCGTGATGCCACCAGAACATGATAAACGATAGTAAATAATATTATAGCAGTGAACATATATCTATCTTATGCTTACCATGTGCCAGGCTTTGTTCAGAGTCTTCCCATGAATGAACTTCAGTTAATTCTCACAGTAACTATTAGACTGTGAGATCCATTTTACTGATGAGGGTACTAGTCACAGAGAAGTTAGGTAAGTTGCCTGAAGTCACACAGTGAGGCAGGGCATGGCTTTGAACCTAGTAAATGTAATTATTATGCTTTCCTGCCTCTTGCTACATTGAATTATCTAATTGTCAGCCTTGTGAAGAATTTGGAATGGAACTCCTCTCCTTTGCTCTGAAGGTGGAAGCACATTGTACACCCATTTCCCTGTCACAAATTCAAGCCTTCCTGCCATTCTTCTTCTTCATTTATACCTTGTCCTCTGCAGCCCAGAAAAAGGAAGGCCATAGTAGAAAAGCAAGGAGAAACAACCCCAAAATTTAAACTTGTTTTTTGAGCTTCCTAGGCCTCAAATCGTGGAGAGTTGCAGAAAGCATTTTTTCAAAGCAGTTTTAACTATACATAGCATTCATTTCCAAAACTTTAGATTCTAACTCCTAAAGATGATGCCACTACTCTGGAACTCACTTTTGCCTGCTTCTCCCAGCTGGCAGCATTTCTGAAGGCAGTGAGAATAAAAAGGTCTGGATGTGTGTATTCACAATTCTGTGTTGGGTGAGAGAGAAGGGAATGATCATGTATTTCTGAGTGGAATTTGGCCTCCACACATGTGAGTCACATGCCCCCTGCAATCAAATAGTCCTACTCCATATCTCACTTTTCAGTTCAGAAAATATTGTTGAAAGCATTAACATTTATAACCTCTGTCCAGAAACATGGCAAAATCACATATTTCAAAATCCTGAGCTTTGATAAATGAGGTGGCTTCTGTCTGTAGAGGCTGAAGGAGAGCTATAACTATTAGGAGGCAAAAAAATATGTTTTGCATTTTACAGTTTTCAGAGTTCCTTCATAATCATTATTTCTTTTGATTTTCACAGCAACTCCGCAGGGATGTGGTTGATTTCATTCTGCAGAGAAAAAGTGAGGCTCAGGGATATTGAGTGACTTATCCAAGGTCACATGGGAATTGCCAGAGCTAGACCTGGACCCCAGCTCCTCTGTCATCTCTGAGTCTAGTGCTGCTCTTTCTGCTTGGCATCACTGGTGATACCAGACTCTGTGTTCCAATCAGGTCTTATCCTGCAGCTAGAATGCAAACAAAATGATCATCTAGGTTTCTTGGACAGCTGAAAGGCCTCCGTGATCTTTAATGAGTGTCCATTCTGAGTGTCTGCTGAACTGAGTCACATACTGTGATGTCACTAAGACTTTGATGCTAGTCGGTACAGAGGTTAGACAATATCTTCAGCTTCTTGTGGTGATTTATTTCTTAGAGGAAAAATGTTTAAGGTTACTTAGGGAATAATCGTATGGGAATCCACTTAGAGAATAAAAGAGTAGGAATTTTATGAGTTGTGAAAGAAATTTGTAAGAATTCTCTTGTGTTTTTCCCTGTTTTCACTCTACCTCAAAAGAACTAAGAAATTGAGTTAAGGATTCCTTTAGTCTAATGATCATTTGTTTAGTTGGGAAGGACGTCTTGTTTGTGTGGGAGTTTTCTGTGTTTCTGAATCAGGAAAGTAAAGTTTTAAAGACTGACAGCAAAGATTTTTGAAAAGTCCTTTAAAAAGCAGGTCATCTCTTCATTAGGTCTTTTGGTTCTTAAAAATTTCATGACATTGCTGGTTTTGTCAAGTGAAATGTTGAAGCCAAAAGAGCAAACCTTGGTATCAGGTTTTGGAGGCAGTTTAAGAAAGAAAATATAAACTTGTCATTAGTAGGTGGTGAGCGAATTTGGGCCTCAGCCCTGGTTCATCTTTAGTTTAGCGCCTGTACGGTAAGTATAAGAAAGGATGGTTGGAAATTAACTGTGGCTTCTACTCTGTGTTTTATTGTTGTTATGGGATTGTTCTTCATTGGCCGCCTCTTGAAGTGCTACACCTGAGAAGGTTGCCAGAGTACTCTTCCGTCCTCATAAAGTGGTTAAATGGGCATGTACTGCCTGTTTAACTTGACACAGTTTAGTCTTGTTTGCAGAAATGAATTAGTGATTGCTAACTCCAATTTCCTGTCTGCTAACCCTTTGTTTACCTCAGTTTTGTTTACCTTACCTTTTCCTGTCTGCTAACCCTTTGTTTACCTCAGTTTTCTCTCCCATGTTGAGAGATTACTTGAACGTATTTTAGATGATGTCCATTAGTCCTAGTGGACCTTATTTTTCCAGTGGAAGAAAGCCATCTCAGAGTGGCTATTAGCTTGACTGTCTAACACAGCCATATCTATAAGCTTTACAGTCTCCCCCCTCTGCCTGCCAGTCCTTCCATATCGACATTTCCCTAGGTTTTTGGAAAGCTGTGGTAGTGTTTTTAATGTTATTCAGATGATAGAGCACTTCAGAATTGTGGGAACTCCATAAAGTATTGATCTATTAAATCTAAAAGAATTGTATTTTGTATTAAGTCTGATATTTCCTACTAGATTCTAGAGGGAGAAGGAGATATCACCTAAGATTTAAGAGCCTTAATGAAAGCAACTTATAATCAAGAATTTCCCCCCATAAGTTGACTGTTGTTCCTTTTTAACAGCAGGTTCTCTTACCTCAGCACAGATAGCAGAAAAACCCTGTTCTGTAGAGGCATAGTTTTTGAATCATGCTGGCTGGGGAGAACTGGGGTTCTTATTTTAAACAGATAAGGTTTCCACTTGCAGCCCTGTTGCCTTATAAGCTCTTGTGATCTGGGGTGCAGCAAGGTTTTCCTCTCTTTTTGTCATGTCCTCATTTATAAGTAGGGATACTACCTGCTTCATAATGTGAGCATGCGTTGGCCTGATTTTTTGAAAGCACTTTCTTTTGTGCCTGGTACATGCAAAGAATCAATCCAGGAAACATTCATTTTCTCTTCTTACCAAGTCTGGTTCCTTTTGTGTTATGTTGTAGCTGTTATACCTGTTTCTTGAAGCTTTTTATCAGTGTCCTCATACATGCATTCATTCAGTAAGTGAGTGGGGGAAGAACTCTATGTACAGCTAAGCATTATGGGAAACACAAGCCCAGGGATGCACATTTGGTTGAATCCTCTCCTGGAAGTAAACAAGAAGTATTTACTCATGAGAGCATAAAGTAAATAAGTTAATACTGTAGAATTTAATTTAAAAAAACCTTTATTTTAATTGAAATATAGTTTACACTTAAGTTTTTACATCTACAGTTCAGTGAGTTTTAAAAACTGTATATACCCATGTGATTACCTCCCCAGTTAAGATCTAGAAAAAAACATTTCTGTTACCTCGGTCCCCTCATTGAAATAGATTTTAATTCTTTAATTGGGCTCTTAAATTTGGCAACGAGCAGTAATTTAGCTCTATAATCGCTACATAAACCAACTTAGTAACCAGTGAATGGGTTGCTCTGTGGTATTTGTAATACAGTGGTTGTGGACTTACTATTGGAATTTACTTGAGATATAAAATTTTTTTATATAAAGTGTAGTCATTTCATCAACTCTTGCGTTTTGAGATTTCTCTTGACTTTTTAGTAGATTTTATGGATTCATTGTGTTTGCTTCATTTTTCAAGGTCTTGTGCAGAAGGCTAAGAAAGCCAAGAACAGGCTGTTGAAACGAGAAGGAGATGACCGAGTAGAATCAGGGACACAAGGATACGAGTCTTTCAGTTATGGAGGGGTTGACCCATACATGTGGGAACCCCAGGAACTAGGTAAGAAATTCTGTTCATTCATTTAGCAAATGTTTGAACATCATTGTGTTCATTGTTTTAAGAGTTAGCTGAGAGAAAAAAAAAAAGTGGAGTGGGGAAAGGTGCCTGGATGGTTCAGTCAGTTAAGTGTTATCCCCCACTCCGCCCCGCTATGTGGTTGCTGCTCAGGTAATGATCTCACTTGGGTTGTGAGGTGGAGCCCCTTGTTGGGCTCCACGCTCAGTGGGAGTTTGCTTGAAGATTCTCTCCTTCTGCCCCTCCCTCTAATCACATGCTTATTCTATCTTTCTAAAATAAATAAATCTGAGGCCTGGATGGCTCAGTCAATTAAGCATCTGCCTTTGGCTCAGGTCATGATCCACGACCCTGGGCTGGAGCCCGAAATCGGGCTCCCTGCTCAGTGGGGAGCATGCTTCTCCCTCTGCCTACAACTTACTCTGCTTGTGCTCTCTCTCTGTCAAATAAACAAAACCTTTTATAAAAACAAAAATATTTTAAAAAGATTTTATTCGGAGTTAAATAGCTAAGAAACTATGGAACTGAGGTAGGAATCCAGGTGTTTGACATCAGCCCAGGTAGAGGCTCCATTGACTGGGTTATTTCCTCTCATGTAGGATGTTACCTGCCCAGCAAGAGAATACTGATTTGTGCAACTTAATTTTCTGAAACACATAATCATGGTACCATCTACTGACTTTCAAAATAATTATCTTTTTGGGGTAATGAAAATGTTCTAAAATTTATTTTGGTGATGGTTGTACAACTCAATATGCTAAAAACCATGGAATTTGTATGC
Source organism: Vulpes lagopus (assembly GCF_018345385.1). NCBI lineage: Eukaryota > Metazoa > Chordata > Mammalia > Carnivora > Canidae > Vulpes > Vulpes lagopus. Next base: position 53,067,153 of record NC_054830.1, read on the forward strand.
TTCAAATAGTGAATTGTATGCGTGAATAATATCTCAACAGAACTGTTACCAAAAATGCCATGTGAAGTTGAACTAACTCATTTTACATGTCCTTTAACTGTTGAATGGTAACAAAATTTAATATATTTTCTGTCTGTGCAATGGATAAATAATGATTTCCTTATAAGGTTTATTATTATTATTGTTACTATTCATGAGAGACACAGAGAAAAAGAGAGGCAGAGACATAGGCAGAGGGGGAAGCAAGCTCCCTGTGGGGAGCCTAATGCAGGACTCTATCCCAGGACTATTATTAAAAAATAATAATAATAGTAATAATAAAATTTAAGAAATACTCAGGGCAGCCCCGGTGGCTCAGTGGTTTAGCGCCGCCTTCAGCCCCGCCTGATCCTGGAGACATGGGATTGAGTCCCACGTCAGACTCCCTGCATGGAGCCTGCTTCTCCCTCTGCCTATGTCTCTGCCTCTCTCTGTGTCTCTCGTGAATAAATAAAATCTTTAAAAATATATATTTAAAACAAATTTAAGAAATTTTCAAATCATGGGTGCCTGACTAAGTCAGAAGAGTGTGCAACTGTTCATCTCAGGATTGTGAGTTCGAGCCCTGTGTTGGATATAGAGATGACTTGAAATTTTAAAAAAATTTCAAATCAGTATGTTGTACACCTGACACTAATATAATATGTTAGTTATACTTAAAAAAATAGTATACACATAATAATGAGTTATAGATGAAAGTCAATTTAAGGGGCGCCTAGGTGACTTCGTGGTTGAGTGTCTGCCTTTGGCTCAGGTCTTGATCTGTGATCCCAGGGTTGGGATCAAGTCCTATATCAGGCTTCCTGTGGGGAGCCTGCTTCTCCCTCTGCCTATGTCTCTGCCTCTCTCTCTGTGTCATGAATAAATAAATACAATCTTTAAAAAAAAAAAAAAAAGTCAATTTGAAACATAAAGGAGAAATTTCAGGCATGTGAATTCTTACCAGTTTTTTAATAGTCTGTTTCGTGATTGCCAGAATTAAATTCCTCAGGTTGTTGAGGAAGTCACAATTGTGGAAGGTTAAATGGATGGCAAATTTTAAAAGTTAAGATCTATGGTCATGCCTGAGTGCCTGGGTAGCTCTGTTGGTTAAGTGTCTATTTCTTGGTTTAGGCTCAGATCATGATCTCCAAGACCTGGGATTGTGCCCCATGTTGGGCTCCGTGCTCAGCACAGTCTGCTTGGGATTCTGTCCCCCTCTCCCTCTATTCCTCCCCAAGCTTGAGCTCTCTGTTTCTTTCTCAAATAAATAAAGTACAATCTTAAAAATACAAGGTCATCTTTAAAAAAATAAAATTCGTTGAGGATAAACAGCAAGGGAGAGGGGCTCCCTCAGAGAAATGACATGTTATTTATCTCATTTCCTGTCCTTCTAGGTGCTGTAAGAAGCCATCTTTCTGACTTCAAAAAACACCGAGCTGCTAGAATTGACCACTATGTTGTTGAAGTCAATAAATTAATAATCAGGTTAGAGAAGGTAAATTTTGTTGTTTTAAAACTTATAAATTTTCTAGGAGAAAAAAAATATTTCTGCGGTGTTTATTAATGTGTGTTGTATATATTTGACACTGGCAGAGAAATGCCCCACCTCAAGCCCACTTAGAGAGGTGCAGAGGACATGATTGACAGTTCTAGCCTGGGCCTGTTTTACTGTAGGAGATGGCCCATGTTGATAGACTTGCCACATATCCAGATTGCCTTATACTTTCTCTGAAGCCCCCTTGGCTGCCAGAAAACCTTTCTACCTTCAGGTTATTTCCTCTTTTAGGTGTCTAAAGTATAGTCATGCAGTGGGGGCATAGTGTGTGATATTGATAACAAACAGAAGCTGGTAACAAGGTCTGTGAGGAGTACTCAGCCAGGCCAGCATTCAGTATGGGAACATCTGGACTGGGCCTTCTCATCCTGTGGTACCAGAGTGTGTCTTTTAACACCTACAATCACTCTGTTGTACTTTGACCCTAGAAATGCTTATTGTGTATAACCTGGATTGTATGGTGGGCATGGTAGCAATTGCAAGTGTAGAGTAGAAATATGTGGCCAGTTTCATTGTCCATGAGGACTGTGGAGAGTCGGGAGTTCCCCATTGCTCTCAGTTAGCCACACCCACCATATCCTTGCCTACCCCTGGTTATTGCTTAAATGGAGAACTGACAATAGAGGGATTGAAATCAGATCATGGGGAAGGGAACTGCCCTCTAGATGAGAAGCTAATACTCTGTCCAATGTGAATTTGCGGGGTTGGGGATGACAGATGATACTTGAGAAATGAAGATGTGAGAATTTTTGCTTGATGCCTCTTGCCTGTGGAATGTGTATACATCACCTGTTTAATTCCATTTGGCACTGTTTTCTCCTTGTCAGCTCACTGCATTTGACAGGACGAATACTGAGTCTGCTAAGATACGAGGTAACTCTAGAATTTTGCTCACATTCAAATTATCTTTCTCCCTGACCAAACCTCTTTCTAAAATGGCTAGGTTTTCTGTTTGTTTGATTTTTGTTTTGTTCTTCCCAAAGCAATAGAAAAGTCCGTGGTGCCTTGGGTCAATGACCAGGATGTCCCTTTCTGTCCAGACTGTGGGAATAAGTTCAGCATCCGTAACCGCCGCCACCACTGCCGCCTCTGCGGGTCAATTATGTGCAAGAAGTGTATGGAGCTCATCAGCCTCCCTTTTGCAAGTAGGTAACATGGAGGTGGGGCTGTGGATCCTGATCTATTCTTGTGACTAGCTTGTTTGCTAATCACCATCAGGTGATCTTTTGAATGTTTTTAAGTAACTTTCCCATGGGATCTTCATCCATTCATTTGCTGATTCCATGAAGCCTGCTATAGGCCAGGCATGATGCTAGGGTCCAGGGATACAGTGGTAGATAATAAAGGCAGGCAGATTTTTTCTGTAAAAGATCAGATAGTAAATATTTAAGCTTTATGGGCTACAGTGGTCTCTGTGACATTTCTTCTTTTTTTTTAAATGATTATTTATTTATTTATTTACTTATTTATAGATTTTTTTTATTTATTCATGAGAGACATAGAGGCAGAGACACAGGCAGAGGGAGAAGCAGGCTCCATGTAGGGAGCCTGACATGGGACTCTATCCTGGGACTCCAGGATCATGCCCTGGGCTGAAGGCAGGCACTAAACTGCTGAGCCACCCAGGGATCCCCTTTAAATGATCTTTTAAAAATATTTTTTTAAGGGCAGCCTGGGTGGCTCAGCGGTTTAACGCCGCCTTCAGCCCAGGGCCTGATCTTGGAGACCTGGGATCAAGTCCCACGTCAGGCTCCCTGCATGGGGCCTGCTTCTCCCTCTGCCTGTGTCTCTGCCTCTCTCTCTTTCTCTATGTGTCTCTCATGAATAAATAAATAAAATCTTTAAAAAAATTTTTTTTAATCTTTTTTAAAACCTTTTAAAATAAAAGTACTTAAATAACCTTTTAAAAATCATGCTTAGTTCAGGGGCCATATAAAAGCAAGCTGGACTTGGTTTATAGGTCATGTTTGCCCACCTCTGGTTTATAAGGCATTATTCATTCTCCCAAAGGGTGTAGCATCTAGCCGAGGATACAGACCTAGAAACATATTATGGCTTTATAAAGAGATAAGCACTATGAGAGAAGTTGCATCAGATACCCAGGAGAGCTGACCAGATCGTTGTCAGCTGTGCTTGGAAGTGGCAGCTGAGACTTTTGAGGATATTATAACAGTCTTAAGAAATGAGCAGCGGGGATGCCAGCATGGCTCAGCAGTTGAGCATCTGCCTTCAGCTCGGGGTGTGATCCTGGGGTCCTGGGATCAAGTCCCCCATTGGGCTCCTTGAGGGGAGCCTGCTTCTCCCTCTGCTTCTGTCTCTGCCTCTTTCTCTGTGTTTCTCATGAATAAATAAATAAAAATCTGAAAAAAGAAATGAGTAACAGGCTAGTCCTTTCCTTTGAGATAAAAGTCAGTTTATTGTCATATAGAACAGACTGTAACATCATAAGATGAGAGACACTGAGTGCTGGGGGGATCGAGAGCATGGATGCCTAGGTTTGGGAGGTGATTTGTGAGAAGAGCTTTAAAAGACAACCAGGATTGGAATCCCTGGGTGGCTCAGTTGGTTAAGCATCTACCTTTGGCTCAGGTCATGAACCCAGCTCATGGGATCAAGTCCCACATCAGGCTCCTTGCTCAGTAGGGGGTCTGCTTCTCCCTCTGCCTGCTGTTCCCCCTGCTTGTGCCTCTCTCTCTCTCTCTCTCTGACAAATAAATAAAATCTTAAAAAAAAAAAAAAAAGACAACTACGATTGCAAAGAGGTAGGGCAAGAGGGATCCTGGGTAGAGTGTGGAGCAGGAGCAAAGCTGTGGAAGGGCCCCAGGGGATGGTTAGTAGATGAGCAAATAGAGTAGTTGAGGGAGTGTAGAGGACATGTTCGAGAATTTTGGGGATGGTGCCTACAAGGTTAGGTGGAACCAGAGGGTCTAGAACTTTGAGTCTCAGCTGGTAAAAAGTTGATAAAGATGATTTGGGCCAGTTCTGGAACATTTGGGGTGGTTTTGTAACCCTGGGGGAATTCTGCTGACTCTGCATGTACTGTTGGCTCCAGAGCATCTAGACAACATGGGGCAGAAGCAGATGCTTCTTCTGTCCAGTTCTGACATCCAGCAGGCACACATTACCTTGATACTTCCCTTTTTTTCTGAGACTGACTTTTGGTCTCACCAGAGACTTCGTAAGCTATGTTTTTGAGACACTATTCGCATTTCTTGTCTTGCGCTAATTAACCAACATTTCCTGGGCAGCTGCTGTGGGGTAGCCCTGTTGGATAAATCAACCCTGTTGAATAAGACAGTTCCTATCCTCCCAGAGTCGCAGGTTCATAGAGCAGCTTTGGGTATATAGAACTCTCATTCAGGGAGAAAAGTGGAAAGTGCTTCCAGGGAGTGACATGGTAGTACCTAATAGGAAGGGTATATTTAAAAAAAAAAAAAAAAGGAAGGGTATATTGTTTTTGCCTCAAGGAATAGAGTAGGGCTTCCTGAAGGATGTACCATTTGAGCTGAGCTTTGGAAGGGGTAGGAGTCAGATGTTTGGGAGTGGGAAAGTCTGAGATGTGGATTGTGTTGGGTCAGGTTAGAAATGGGCCTCGGGGGATCCCTGGTTGGCGCAGCAGTTTGGCGCCTGCTTTTGGCCCAGGGCGTGATCCTGGAGACCCGGGATCGAATCCCACGTCAGGCTCCTGGTGCATGGAGCCTGCTTCTCCCTCTGCCTATGTCTCTGCCTCTCTCTCTCTCTCTCTCTCTCTCTGTGTGTGTGACTATCATAAATTAAAAAAAAAAAAAAAAAAGAAAGAAATGGGCCTCGAAGCCTCAAAGAGAGACCTTCCTAGGTTGTCTGGTTCTTTCCTGGCTGTCTGTAGGAGTCCCTCCCACCACAGAGCCTGACCTCCAGGAAGGCAGAGGTGTGGTGCTTCTTGGCCAAAGACAGAGCCTGCGTCAACACCTGTGGCCTCCCCTTTGTTGTGAGCAGTGCGGTGATTGGAGGCTATGGGCTCACTGCCGCCTGTTCTGTGTTGTGCTTTACAGACAAGCTCACCAGTGCCAGCAAAGATTCCCTGAGCACCCACACCAGCCCCAGCCAGTCACCCAACAGTGTCCATGGCTCCCGCCGGGGTAGTATCAGCAGTGTGAGCAGTGTAAGCTCCGTCCTGGATGAGAAGGATGATGACCGGATCCGCTGCTGTACACACTGCAAGGACACACTGCTCAAGAGAGAGCAGCAGATTGATGAGAAGGAGCACACCCCCGACATTGTAAAGCTCTATGAGGTGACTCACTGTGTGTGGTCCTGGGCCTGATTGAGATAAAGATTTGTGCACATTTTAGAGAATGCTTTGGGAAGTTGTTCCTTTGAATCATTTTTAGTTTCTGCTAAAGGGCCATGGGCCATGGTATGGTTTCTAGCTAGGGATCTGGGTGGTTCACAGAGTCATCCTGGGTGTGTTGCAACAACCTTGTTTCCTCACCCCTCCTTGTCCACTTGAAAGCAGGAGGTTGGAGACTTTGGTGGCCCAGGGGCAAGAGGAAGAAGGAAGGTTGCCATGCAATCTGGACAGGATGAGAGCAGAAGCTGAAGCAGATAGTAAACAGTGGACCAGAAGAGTCCTCTAAAACTCATTTAGGAGCTTTAGGCTTTATAGGTTTGAGTGACTGCCCATGAGCATAGAGCTTCTCCTTTTGAGTCCATTCAGATGCCTCATTACACCAGCAATCCCAAAACACATTCGGTAGGTGCGTACTTCGAGAAGAACATAGGGTAGTGCAAAAACAGGGGATTCAGAGTTAGACAGGGAGTGAGTCTGCCTTAATCTCCCAATGGCCAAGGGGGATCTGTAGGCTGAGGAGGATTAGCCAGCTTCATAGGCAAGTGATGGGAGGTGGGGAGGAGGAGATAAGCCTGGTGGAGGAGCAGCTGGTATAGAACCCCAAGCAAAAGAGCACACAGGCCTTCTACTTACAAGGGGCCATGTCCTGATAAAGCCACCCTGAGTTGAAAATATCAGAAGTCGAAAGTGCATTTAATACACCAAACACACCAAAGATCATAGTGTAGCCTGGCCTACCCTAATCATGCTGGGAACACTTAACGTTAGCCTGCAGTTGGACAAAATCCTCTAACAGATCTGTTTTTTTTTTTTTGTTTTTTGTTTTTTTTTTTAACAGATCTGTTTGATGATAAAGTCCTGAGTATATCATGTAACTTACTGAATACTGTATTGAAAGTGAAAACCAGAATGTATGAGTACAGAATGGTTGTAAGGGTATCAGTTGTTGACTCTGTGATCATGTGGCTGACCTGGAGCTGGGGCTGCCACCACTGCCCAGCACCATGGGAGAGTGTCGTATTGCATGTCACTATCCTGGGAAAAGATCCAAATTTGAAATTCCAAATACAGTTTCTACTGAATATCTATTACTTTTACACCATTGTAAGTTGAAAAATCACAAAGTCTAACCATTGTAAGACACAGACCGTCTGTATATTGGTCTACTGATCACTGTGAATGGTCACTGTTAGCAGATCTGTGGATCATAATGGCTGTATTTCTGGAATCACCATGAAGATACCTGACCACTAAAATAGAATTAATGAAACCCTGCCCTGAGCTGCAGATGTAGCTGTTATCCATCCTATGTATGGAGTTCATGACCTGATAACTCATTTTTTTTTAAATAGCCACCATGCTTTTTCCTTCCTTCATTTTTGAAGTAAGCCCTGGCAATGCCTTTTGCTAGTATCTTTTATCATCTGGCAGAGAAAGAATGTAGCCACCCATTCCTTTCCTCTGCCCTGTAAATGCATTGCTTGTATCTGGAAGGTCTTGCTCCCTGCAAAAACATCCTATCAAAAGTTCTGCTGTACTCACTTTCTTTCCTTGCAAGATTTACTGCTTTTAAGGGCTGTCTGTAAATCAGGAAATTGATAACAATAAAAACAAACAAAAATATGCATATTTCCGTTTTTAAAACTACATTTAAAGAAACAATTTTTTTTAAGTAAACTCCATATCCAGTTTGGGGCTTGAACTCACAACCCTGAGATTAAGTCAATGCTCTACTGACTGAGCCAGCCAGGTGCCCTGAAAACTGCATTTTAAATTACACCTCTTTTCATGCAGCATAACCCTTCTGTACTTTGAGGATACTATTCACCTCTTTTTTGTTCTTAGAAATTACGACTCTGCATGGAGAAAGTTGACCAAAAAGCTCCTGAATACATCAAGATGGCAGCATCACTAAAGTAAGCTATTCTTCTGTTTTTCTAATTCAGTGATGACTGTTGGCTGGCACTTTAGCACAGCTCATCAGTAGCTAAAAATGAAAACCTTAATTCTGACTGTGCTTTTCTTCTATGACCAACTCTGGAGAATCTTTGTCATGTCTGTATTTCTTTCTTCTTTTTCTTCTTCTTTTTTTTTTTTAAAGATTATTTATTTATTTATTCATAGAGACACATAGAGAGAGAGAGAGAGAGGCTCAGAGACACAGGCAGAGGGAGAAGCAGGCACCATGCAGGGAGCCTGACATGGGACTCAATCCAGGGTCTCCAGGATCACGCCCTAGGCTGCAGGCGGCACTAAACCGCTGCGCCACCGAGGCTGCCCACTTCTTTTTTTAAAATTTTATTTATTTATTCATGAGAGACACAGAGGGGCAGAGACATAAGCAGAGGGAGAAGCAGGCTCCCCGTGGGGAGCCTGATATAGGACAATCCCAGGACCCCCAGATCACTACCTAAGCCAAAGGCAGATGCTCAACTACTGAGCCACCCGAGGGCTCCTTTCATGTCTGTATTTCTGTGTGGCACATGTTATAGTCCTAGGTAGCCATGTTCAGGTGACCCTAGTTCTGGTGGAGCAGGTTTGGGCAGGGCCTGGGATACAGGCACCACTGCCGAGTGCAGCATCTGGAGGTGAGCAGGGACAGTGTGCTTCGTGTGCTGGCCTAAGGAGATGCTCTTGCAGGCTGGCACTGAGGTATCCGGGCTTAGAGCAGGCATTTCCTTTAGAGCAGGGGTTGGCAGTCTTCAGCCCACAGGCCGAATCTAGCCTGCTATCGGTTTCTTTTTTAACTGAGAGCTAATTTACACACCAAAAAATTAATGATTAGTAATTTACATGCCCTTTTAACATGTACAAGTCAGTAGTTCTTCACAAAGGCATACAATAGTCATTTCTGTCTTAATTCTAAACATTTTCATCATCCAGAGACACCCCACCCCCATTAGTAGTCACTGTGTATTCCCCTCTTCCTAGCAACCACTGGTCTGCTTTCTGTGTATGGATTTGCCTATTTGGGACATTTCACATAAATACACAACCATTTGTGTCTGGCTTCTTTCACACAATGTAGTGTTTTCAAGATTCACTCCTTTGGCAGCACATCCATTTGTGCAGATCCGTGGTATGGTAGACCATACTTTGTGTATCCATTACTTTGTTGATGAACAGTTAGGTTTGTCCAAATAATGCTTCAGTGCATATTTATGTACAAGTTTTTTTGTGGACATACAATTTTATTGGGTATATATCTAAGCGTGGAGTTGCTGGGTCATGTGGTAACTAGGTTTTAAACTTTTTGAGGAACTGCCAGACTGTTTTCCAAGATGACTGCACCACTTTGTATTTCCACTAGCAATGCACGTGTGTTTCAGTTGCTCCATATCCTTGCCAATGCTTGTTTTTACCACTTTTTTTTTTTTTGATAAAATTTTATTGGTGCATAGCCATGCCCATTGTTTGATTGTAGCTGCTAGTACAGCTACCGCAGCAGACGTGAATAGCTTTGACAGAATAACTGGCCTGCAAAAGCTAAAAATGTTTATTATCTGACCCTTTATAGAAAATTTATGCTGACACTTTCCTAAGAGCATTGCTCCTTCTGTAGGTTAATGATACATGAGCTAGACTTTGAAGTGCTACCACTAGAATCAGAGCGCAGCAAGTCTTTTCCCAACCTGCAGAAAAACAATTATGGGACCCAGCGAGGGTTATCTGCCTTTGTTTTAAGCCTGTGTTGCCCACCTACCACCTTTGTCGTGATGCATGTGGAATTAGATGTGCCTTGTTTAGAACAAACCTGTATTTTTATTTGCCCATTTACTGTGGCAGTAGTGTCCCCACAAAACAAAGCTTGGGGTGCCTGGCTCACTTAGTAGAGTGTGTGACTGTCAATCTCAGGATTCTGAGTTCAAGCCCCATTGTTGGGCATGGAGCCTACTTAAAAACAAACAAAAAACACAAAGCTTGGCTTTTTTCATGATGTCAGTGATCATGTTCTAAGTCTATCATGTGAGTCTCACATGAAAAGAAAATGAACTTTTTCCTTTACATGATCCTTAAGGAGTTTCCTAACTTAAGAGTCTAAAAATGTCTGACTTAAAGAATATAATCAGCTAAACCCCATTGGTTTGTGGCAAAAATACCCCTTCTCTTGCATGTCTCCCTGCCTCTACTCTTGCTTTGGGGCTCTTCTAGTCCCTGCTCCCTCCCCCAGAGTTTTCCAGCTTATGGGGAGAGGAAAGAGAGTAGGAAGGGAACAGAAAAGAGGTAGGGAAGCTTTTGTGGACTACCCTTATTTCCTCCATCCTAGCAACTTGGTGTATAAGGGAAGGATACCATTTCTCCAGCCCTCTCAGCCATTAGTGTCCTAGGGCCTCTCTTCTTATGTTTGTACCTTCTTTTTTTTTTTTTTTTTTTTTAATGTTTGGACCTTCTATACCCCATTCTTCCTGTTTTCATTCCAAGAGCGTGGATTCTGAAGAACAGGAGGAAAGGACACATTTTCTTTTCTACCTGCAGTTCACTGAGCAATAATTTCGATCAGTGGAGCATATAGTGTCCCTGTGAGTAGGTTGGGAGAAGCAGCTCAAGTGATTCTGATATATACCTCCCTTAAATGGAGAATCTTTGGCTTGAAGCACCTGTCTCATGTGCTTTTCCTCCCTGAAACTTACTGGTATCAATACCCCTCCTCCCACCTTTGCCCATTGGTTTGAAATTAGAACAGGACTATCTTCTTCCTGGATGTCAGCAAGGAGAACTGTGTTCCTGGCAGTCTGAGCTGGAACTCAACTTTCCCTCATGATGTTGTTACCCAGGGGCGGCCTCCTCTCCCTTAATCTGTTGGTTTTCTTGTTTTGTACCTCAGACATAGTTGTGGGGCACTGGGCCTCCCCATCCAGCTGGGAACTACCATTGCTGAGCATATTTCCAGATGTCTAACTCCTACTTGTTTTCCAAAAACTGGCTCAAAATGGCTTTAAGCACATTTTACTCCTTTATTCATTTGATGGATATTTATTGAAAACTAGTTATGTGCCAAGTGCTATTTTAGGTACTGGGGCTGTAACAATGAACAGTGAAGACCATGTCTGCTGCTGGAGCTTCATTACTGTGGGAGCACAGGCCATAACCAAGTGAACAAATCATGAAGTAGATAACTCCAGACGTGATAGGTGCTCTGTGGGGAATACATTTGGTTAATGTGACCGAGACCAAGAGGGTTCTTTCAGATTTGAGTCAACCTTGTTATTTTCCACATGACTTGGAGATATCAAGACACAGTACAGCATTCCCAGTCCTGGTCTGATGTTATTTTTGCAAACTATGAGCTTTGAGAGGATGAAACCACCTTATTGGATCCTCCAATTATAGCACACACCAGGGTTTTTTCCAGCGGGTGCTGTCTTGTACATGGTAAACCAGGTCAGTGCATCAGTCCTTTCTTTTTTTTCCCCCTTTCTGCTTATTTAACGTAAATTGCTGCTGCCTCAGAAAGGGAGCTGAGTGGCTGTTGCTGAGGCTGCATTAACAGCTGCAAGACTTTCTGAAGTGTTTTTCTTTTTAGTGAGCACTGATGAAGCTTGGCCATGTGCTAGTTAGGATATAAAAATAGGCCATCATCATTGCACTTGCATTTCAGGCCTGATGGGGGCTACACACTTGTAAATGAATGGTTCTAAGAATACATAACTACTATTGTTCCTCTGAGTTAAGTAGAATGAAGTCACTTCTGGCCTTCCCTGAAGTCCCCTGCTCCACCCTAGGCAGTTACCCATGTCTCTTCCCTTCTTAATTTGGAGTCTAAGTGCTTTTCTCATCCTGGAAGCAGTTGCTCATGAGGCCCGGGGAATTGCTCATGAGGCCCGGGGGGATTCCTGGATCAGCTTTCCCATTGTTCCTGTTCTCCCTGGGGATAATCTTTGAGCTAGAACAGCCAGCTGCTTTCTCTTCTGATGTAGGGTAACCAACTTATTTAGTAAACCATTTTATGTTTTACTAGGTATAGTGAAATTGTTTAGGGAAAGTAGGCTGAGGGAGATTCATTTGCATTTATTTTGGTGATGAGCATTAAGAGCTAGTCCTTAAAGGCCTAGGCATAAATCTGTTCTTGTGGTGTCTGCAAATTAAAAGCAGCTTCCAGTTGATTAGTTTGTTTGTTTGTTTGTTTATTTATTTATTGAGATTATATTTATTTGAGAAAGAGTGAGCGAGAGAGCGAGTGCAAGAGATCACGATCAGGGATAAGGGGCAGAGGGAAGGGGAGAAGCAGACTCTCCGCTGAGCAGGGAGCCCAACACAGGGCTATATCCCCAGACCCTGTGACTAGAGCCGAAGGCAGATGCTTAACCAGCTGAGCTACCCAGGTGCCCTGATTATAGCACTTATATTTAGAAAAAAAAATGAGTCCTGCATTGTATACAAGAGTGTGAAATATACTACTTGGAGAAAATTAGTTGTGTCTCCCTTTGTAAGGCCCTAAACCCTTAGAACCCTTTTCCACAATACTTCCCAGGCATCCTGATGAAACTTGAATATTTCCATGATTTTTCCTTAGTGCTGGGGAAACAACTTACAGTCTGGAACATGCTGGTGACCTTCGAGTGGAAGTGCAGAAAGTGTACGAGCTCATAGATGCTTTAAGGTAAGGTCTTAAGTGATGTCAGACTTGCTGCCTTGAGTGGAGGAGGTGCTATTTCACTGAGGGCATGGGTGGCTGGCAGGCCTGAGCTTACCCAGAGTCCTGGTGATAGGGAGTATGAGTGAGGAGCAGGCTGTGAGGTAGGTGCCAGCTCTGGCACTCAGTGCATCTCAGTAACTTGGTTAAGATTTCTACTGTTCATTATTATTAAAGAAATACGAACTGATTATTGACACCATCTTTGTACCAGCCATTGGTTGTATCCACATCTCATTTATTCAACCAAAGTTAGCCAGTGCTATAGGATTACCTTATTTTGTAGGTAAGAAGGTATACCACAGCTAGCGAAGTGGTGGAGCCAGGATAGAAACCTGGATTCTTTCTTCAAGTCAGCAGCTGCTTTTTAACCATGGACTGACTGTTAGGGTTAAATCACCCCTTTGAGGTATAGAAAGTATACCTCAGGGATCCCTGGGTGGCGCAGCGGTTTGGCGCCTGCCTTCGGCCCGGGGCGCGATCCTGGAGACCCGGAATCGGGTCCCACGTCGGGCTCCCGGTGCATGGAGCCTGCTTCTCCCTCTGCCTGTGTCTCTGCCTCTCTCTCTCTCTCTCTCTCTCTCTCTGTGACTATCATAAATAAATAAAAGTTAAAAAAAAATAAATCCCTGAGATTAATATCTTTAAAAAAAAAAAAAAAAAAAAGAAAGTATACCTCAGAGGGAGGTATACTCTCAGAGGGAGAGCTGAGATGAGGAAGCCTTGTCCATCCGTCTGCGCAGGACTGACTTAATATAATTTATGGGCCCTAGTGCAAGATGAAATTGCAAGTCCCTGGTCAGGATTATTAAGAATTTTAAGTTATGGGGATCCTTGGGTGGTGCAGTGGTTTGGCTCTTGCCTTTGGCCCAGGGCACGATCCTGGAGACCCAGGATCGAATCCCACGTCGGGCTCCCGGTGCATGGAGCCTGCTTCTCCCTCTGCCTATGTCTCTGCCTCTCTCTCTCTCTCTCTCTGTGTGTGACTATCATAAATATATTTAAACAATTGAAAAAAAAAAAGAATTTAAAGATATGGGTCTTGGAGTGGCTTCAGCCTCCTGCTGCCCACTGTTGCCCCCAGCACTGTCCACAAACCCCCTGGCCCAGTTTCTGCTTATGTACCAGCCTGAGAAAGCTGGTTGCTTCCTGCTTCTCCCACTTTACCCCACTCTAGAGGCCTAGGGAGTCCCTCACTGAACCCCCAGGCCCTGCCGCCATTAAAAAAAAAGGAACGAAAGTAATTTAAGAGAGTGACACAAGAATATTAAACCAGGCATAGGTTACTTACCCATGAAGTTGGGTGATGTGTGGTCAGTTCCTTGGCTGAGTGTTGGTCATACATCCTGTGCTGTGTCAGGGGCTTTGGGTACAACCAGATGGTAAGAAATAGGCTTTGCCTTCAAGGATGTGTTGTGGAGTTTTTAACTTGCTTTCTCTGTGGATGGTCCTGGCACAGAAGCCTGGCAACTAAGAGATTTCACTCTTGTTTCTGGGACTGGCAACACCTGTTACATTGATGTGTTTGTTTCAATTCAGTAAGAAGATCTTAACCTTAGGCTTGAACCAGGACCCTCCACCACATCCAAATACCTTGCGGCTACAGAAGATGATCAGATACTCAGCTACACTTTTTGTGCAGGTAAAGCCATCCTATGGTGGCAGAAGTGTCTTGCCTCCTCTGCTTTTCTGCCTCTTAGAAGGCAGACCACACCAATGGCTTGTTCTGTATTTGTACATTTATTATTTTTAAAAAATAATTATGCCACATTTAGAGAAAAGTCTGGATTACAAGGAAAAGTAAAAACTTCTTAATCATGTGTCCCCAATATCGTCACACATCATCCCGGTATATATTCTTCTTTTTTTCCATTTAGATTTTTTTATATAAAGTAGTTATGAGTAGTGCATGTTTGCAAATTTATGTCTTCTCTTTTTAACACTGAATTTTGTATCATGAGCACTTCTTATAGTCTTCGTTTAAGCAGCTACCATTTGAATGGCTGCAGAATATGACTTTCTCTGCACCATCCTTCATTTAATTCTGTTTCATTGGGTATTGATAGATTCCTGCTTTTTTGCTAGTATGAGTGCTGCCTGACAGACATACTGATACATGCCATTTCTTCCTCAGGATAAGCTCCTGAGGGACTCTTCCTGGGCCATTGCTTGGGAGGAGGCAGCTGATTGTTCACAGGTGGACTAACCTGGGTGGTTAGAGCTGAGTTGGCTCCACCTCAGAACACCCCTTGGGAGAGCCATAGTGAACCATCTCTGGGGCTCAATGACAGAGGCAGCTAGCAGAGCCCTGCTGGGTTAGTTTTCCAACATCGTATTGTAGAGAACTAGGCCTTTTCTCCTTTTGACTAGTGTGTATTCAGCAGTCACTTGGTGAGTGCCCACCGTGTATCAGGCAATGTTTTAAGTGCTGCATGTTCTCCCAGGAGCAAAAAGACATTCCTGTTCTCGTAAAGTTTTTTTTTTCTGGCGGGACATAGACAAGAAGCAACTAAAGTATATAGTTTATAAGATGGTGAAAAGTGCTGTGGAGAAATGTAGAGCAGGGGAGGGTAGTGGGGGCAGGAAGTGCGGATGGAGTCTTACAAACAGACTTCATTAATGTAGGCTTATCTTCTTTCTGAAAGGATATAAATATAAAATTGTCTGTGACTCCCTACAGGAAAAGTTGCTGGGTTTAATGTCATTGCCAACCAGAGAACAGTTTGAGGAACTGAAAAAGAAAAGGAAGCAGGAAATGGAGAGGAAGAGGATCCTGGAGAGACAGGCAAGTGAAACACAGGGATGCTGGCGGCCTCTTGAACCTAGAGGCCACCCCAGGCTCCCAAGGGGTTCTCTGTGAGATCAAGTCAGATCAAAACTTCTCATGCCGTTTGATTTGCATCTCTCTTCTGTTCTTTTCTGGCCTCTTCTCTGTAGATAACAGTTATTTTTCTTCCTGGGTCAGTCCTCTTTGTCTTAAAGACATAATGCCAATTTTCTCTGGTCCAGAATACTCTGGAGGCTGCTGGTTCTTCCTTATAGCACAGGTTGCAAAGGGCCCAGATATCAAGGAGCTCTTTGTAGAACACTTTGGGATATGCAACACTAAACAAAATAATGTACATTTAATATCGTGTGAGATCCTAGTGTCTATGACTGATACTGGGCCTCAGAGGTTTAAGACAAGCATGTGGCTGGTGAATCTAAGATTGAGAAAATCTTATCCCTTAACTTACTGTTATTCATTAATTTATTTTTGAAAATCTGTCTCCTGTTTTCCTAAAAAAACAAAAAACATGATTTGACTTAATAGTTGGATGCCTTAGTCCTAGGGAGTCTTATCAGCACAGGGACAGCGGGACTGTAGGGGTGGCTGGTGGTGTGACTTGGTGACTGTGTTTCTTCTCTTTGGCTTTGGTGTCTCCCCAGGCTGTCCTGGAATCCCAGCGAAGGCTTGAGGAAAGGAGGAGTGACCTTGCATCTCATGCGGCCAACGGGGAGGTAGTGTCCCTTCGAGGGGGACCTGCTCCCCTGAGAAAAGCTGAGGGCTGGCTCCCGTTGTCAGGAAGTCAGGGGCAGAGTGAAGACTCAGACCCCCTCCTCCAGCAGATCCACAACATCACATCATTTATTAGGCAGGCCAAGGCTGCTGGGCGGACAGATGAAGTGCGCACGCTGCAGGAGAACCTACGGCAGCTACAGGATGAGTATGACCAGCAGCAGACAGAGAAGGCTATTGAGCTGTCCCGGAGGCAGGCCGAGGAGGAGGACCTGCAGCGGGAACAGCTGCAGATGCTTTGTGAGCGGGAGTGGGAACGAGAAAGAGAGCAGTTCCGGGCTGTGTCCCTACATACACGGACTCGGTCCCTGGACTTCCGAGAAATCAGGCCTTTTCAACTGGAGCCTGGCAGGGAGCCTCGCACCCACCTTGCCTGTGCTTTGGATCTAGGCTTTTCCTCAGTTCAGAGCAGTACAGCTGTGGAGACCCCTTCGCCCTTGTCAGCTCTTGAGCCAGTCAGTGTGTGGTCTGGGCCCCCAGCCCTTGGCCAGGAGTCCTTCCCCCAGAGCACCGTGTTACAGCAAAATGAGCTGGCCTCCCTAAACCCCTTTGATGAGGAAGACGCCTCCAGCCCCACAGCGGAGGGCACCAGCAGCCCTCCTGCTGCAGAGCCTTCCTTTGGCCCCTCCGCCCGCAGCCTCAAAGAATACAATCCTTTTGAGGAAGAAGAGGAGGCTGTAGCAGGGAATCCCTTCACTAACCCAGACAGTCCAGCACCCAACCCCTTCGATGAGGAAGATGAGCATCCCCACCAGAGGCCCTCAAGCCCTCCTGTTCCTGGCAACCCTTTTGAAGAAGCCACGTGTACCAACCCCTTTGAGATGGACAGTGACAGCGGGCCAGAGGGTGAGGAGCCCATAGAGGAGGAGCTGCTCCTCCAGCAAATTGATAACATCAAGGCGTACATTTTTGATGCCAAGCAGTGTGGCCGCCTGGATGAGGTAGAAGTGCTGACAGAGAACCTGAGGGAGCTGAAGCGTACCCTGGCCAAACAGAAGGGGGGCACCGACTGACGCCACTGACTGGGCAGGGCATCTTTGAGCCCGGGCCTGGCAGGAGCCTGTGGAGCAGGAAGGGGCTGGTGGGCTGGATGGGGAAGGAGGGAGGGTGACAACTAAGATGTGCACAGGTTAGGGCAGGGAATCGGCTGTTTTGTGCTGTGCACTTGGAGGCTTTTCCATTATAGTTGAATAATAAAGGGGAACCAGAACAGGGAGAATCAGCATTCATTTGCTGTACTTCCTGGGGGTTTTGGTTTTGTCTTTGTTTTTGAATTGGGTTTTCCCTGTAGAAGGGATTTTAAATTTTCATTCCCGAGTAGAACTAAATGCAGTTCTGTGGGGCAGCCTTCGTGGGTCCATTTGCTCCTGCCTAGTCTTTGGTCTTTATGCAGTATTATAGGGCACTTTTCTTTAGTCAAGACAGACAAGATGGATTCCCCTGAACCTAACTGGTCTGACAGAAGTCTGTCCCCATTAGGCTGTGGGTTCTTTCACCTGGGGCTTCCTCTGCCCTGCTGGGTACATCACACCTGTGCAGCAGAGGGGGGGTGGGGGTTATTGCCCTGAAGGCAATAGTTTAGACCCAGGAGAGCCTAGCAGCTCTTTTTAGGCAGGGGAGGAGAGGGTGATGTTTTACCAGGGCATTTCCCTATCGGTTTAAGTCCTTTTTTGTCTCTTTCAGGAAGTTAAACTTCCAGTGCAGGGGTATCACTGGGTCTGACCACAGGCTGTTTAGAAAATAGGAGTGGTGACCTCTTTGGTTGATGGAGGCAGTAGTATTTGGGAGAAGAATCTCTACCCTAATGTTCCTCTGAATGATGGAACAATTTGTCCCCAGAGAAACCTCCCTCTAGAATTTTGGTGAAAATACCCTGATCTGGGCTTTTTCAGAGGGCCCAGTCTATAATTTAGGATTGGTAATCAGGAAGCTTTTGTGGAACACTGCCATGGGAGTGGAAGCTTCCTTGAGTCAGAAGATAAAATAATTTTTAGGGCTAGTTGATCAGCCTCTTCCCTTTCGATTCATCCTGTTCTGACCTGGGGCACCTGTGAGGTGTTTTCCTACCTATGTTTAGTATTAAGGAATGGGAGTGTTTGAAGAGGCACAACCCAGGATCATTCCAGTAGCACCACAGTACTTGAACTCTTTGTCAATTATGGGCAAAAAGGGAAATTGTTAATTTAGCTCCGGTGCTTTGGTTTACAGGAACATAATCCTTAACTCATGTTGGACATCATGATACCCAAGTGTGCTCAGCTCTAGGTAGAGTTCCTGCAATTATGCTTTTTGATTAAAGAACAATAACTGACCACTAGTCACTTTATACCCCTTAACTAACTCTGGGTCATACTTTTCACTGGTTACTGGTGTGAGAGCTGAGATTTGTTTTGTTACCTTCTGGGAAGACCCCTGTTGGTCTTGAGAATGTTGGAAAAACTGGTGTAAAGGTAGTCTATATTTGACACTATTCACATTTCTTTAGTATCTGTTGGATCTTTGGGCTGAATGAAAAGATCCTGCATAAGGTTGTGGGAATGGGAAGTGTGTAGAGGGTGTGTGGAGGACCCTTTGCATCATGGTTGTGTTCACAAAGGCATATGAGTGGATTACTGGTGTCAACCAAGTTACCAGCCTTGCTGGTGGGTGTGGTGGTTGGAAAGTTGGCAACCAGGTATCTAAAGTGTTGCCTGCTACAGGTGTCTTTCTTCCTTCTCGTGCCCTTCCTGCGGTTGTTACGGAGGGCTTCATGGCTGCCTGGCATGCTTCCTACTGCTAGTCTCTCATTGCACTCTGATTGAAGAGGAAGACACTGCACCAAAAGGCAGGTAGTTCCAGAAGCTAAATGCTGCTTTCCATCATAATTACTTTTCTTACAAGAATGTATCTCTTCATTAGCTAGGGATTTCAATTCAGATTAGTTTACTGAATATACTCTTTTCCTGAAATCAACCCAGGTAGCAATCTGTAAGTAACTAAGAACATTAAGAACCATACATATAAGAAACATTATTTTTAAACTTAAAAACACTGAGTATACTAAACCAAACTAAAACCTTCTGATGTAAGTGAATTCTTCCATAGGTGTATTCCTCCATGAATTTTTCCATGGCTGTATTCTATAGTCATAGATGTGACAGGAGATAGAATTCTCTATCCCTGACGTTTCCCAGAATTCACACAGGCACAAAGTTGGATTTACAGAGATGGGTTATCATCAGGGCAAATAAAGATGGCCGATGAATTGCAACTACAGCTTCAAGTGCTTACTTCATGTGAATATTTCACTCTTCCTGCAGTCCTTCAAAGCAAACAGCTCCAACTCAGAGAAAATGAGCAAGTTCTCGATACAGCATTGGCAGATGTCCCTAGACCTAGATCATGTATGGAAGAGACTTTGGGAATTCAGGCATTAAATGATGTTGGTTTTTTTGTTTTTGTTTTTGTTTTTGTTTTGTTTTACGCCTTGTTTGTATTTTTCCATGTCTAATACACTAAGGACACTTACTCATTGTTCTTGCAGCTCAATGTCTGCTGTTTGGATACTTCTGAGTATACTTCTCAAGGTATACTTACGAGTCATCATGACCCAGGTGGTAGGTTGGACATATATTGGCATAATTAGGTGTTGGTACTCAAAGAGAGAAACTGGTCTTTTTACCAGGTTACAGCCTATGGTAGCAGATTGTACTGGTCATCTGACAGTGACAGCTTGAGGGGCATTGTTTGCATGCACTACTCTGGGGCCTTGTATTGGAACCTTTTTAAAAAAATAAACTAACAGATGTTAGTGGTTGGGTGTATGTGTGTGTATGTGTACATGTGTTGAAGGTGAGAATTACCAGATACCATCTCTGTCCCCGCCCCTTGATCACCATCTGAATATCAGAAGATAGCCCCAGCTCCTATGTTAACTGTATGGCTAGAGCCTCTGGACAAAAGTCACTGGGCTCTTCATGGGGTAAATGTGGGTGCTGCTTCTGCCCTTATCCCCAGTTATTCCTGCAGTGTCGAGCCGATGAGTTGTTTCACACAAGAATAGCAAGACCTTTGGCTATCAACCTCATCTCATGCTCCAAGAAACCCGAGTCTCCAAGAGGTTGAGGAACCTTATGGCTGCCATTTGTGCCAGGCACTGTGCTACCTTTTCACATATTCCCCATCTAGCTCCACTGGCAGGCCTGCAAGGTAAATATTTACCTGGAAGATAAAGAGGTCGGGAGAGGTTAGCCTGCCCGGGAGACACACAGCCAGTCAGTGGTAGAATAAGGATTTAAAGGCTGGGCTGCCTGATTCACTTCGCCCTAAGTAGCAAGGATGGCTCATCTGGGTCAGGCACAGTGGGGGGCATTTTATCCATAGGAGGTGCCTTCTGTAGCCTTTAAGATCAAAACCTCTTCTGCCCGAAACTCTTCAGCATCCTAGGACAGTTTTTAAAATATTTGAAGCGGAGGTGGGGATGAGGTGAGGACATCACTCCACTTTAGAAAGGACTTCGGGTTTTGGCTCAGGCACACGAGGAGTTGGGAAGTTGTCACTCCTGCCCTCACAAGAGAAAGCTGGACAAACAAAATCAGTGACTCTCCTTGGAGCATCAGAGAGCTGAATGCAGGGGAGACTGCTGCCTTGAAATCTGGAGAGTCGGAGCAGAGACCTGCTCACCTATAGTGGAGCCAGAGCTGGCAGGAACAATGGCAGGATGCTCAGGCTGAGTGTGGACTAGTGTGGGAATGAGGGGGCCACAGGCCAAGGGACACCTCCAGGAACCCCACCTGGTTACAGCTAATTGCTGAGAAAGATTCCCTGGTGGCTCTAGCAGGGGTGGGGAAGAGTAATCTTTGTAAAATAAACCCTGAGCGTTCCCCAGGGGGAACAGACTACCAGGGTCTAATGCTACTCCGGGAAGGGCATTTCTCCCACGCCCACCCCGTCAAGCCTTTCCAGCTCATCTCACTTGATCTTAGCCAAAAGGCCGAGAAGCGATCCAGCTCATCTCAGTGAGGAAAAGGTAAAAGAAAACTTGTTTCGGGGATCCCTGGGTGACTCAGCGGTTTGGTGCCTGCCTTGGGCCCAGGCATGATCCTGGAGTCCCGGGATCAAATCCCACATCAGGCCCCCTGCATGGAGCCTGCTTCTCCCTCTGCCTGTGTCTCTCCCTCTCTCTCTCTCGGTCTCTCATGAATAAATAAAATCTTAAAAAAAAATAAAGTACTTTAGAAAAAAAAAACTTGTTTCTATACATTCCACGACTCACTTTTCTTTTTCTTTTAAAGATTTTTATTTATTTATTTATTAGAGACACGGCAGAGGGAGAAGTAGGCTCCATGCAGGGAGCCCGACGCAGGACTCGATCCTGGGTCTCCAGGATCACGCCCCGGGCTGAAGGCAGCGCTAAACTGCTAAGCCATCCAGGCTGCCCACACTTTTCTTTTTAAAGATTTACTTAAAAAAAAAAAAAATTTATTTTAGAGAGGAGGAGGGGCAAGGGAGGAGTCTTAAGCAGACTTCGCTCTGAGCCCCACATGGGGCTCCATCTCAAGACCCCAAGATCACGACCTGAGCCTAAACCAAGAGTTGGACACTTAAATGACTGTACCACCCAGGTGCCCCCCCCTCACACACTTTGACACTGTGTGGGGAGTTTTCCCGCACCAACCAGTTCTTTGACATCAGCTGGGTGTCCTACAAATTCACCTCTGTTCTGACACTATCTGGAGTTAGTGTCAGATCTCACACATTAAGGGCTCAGCCCCCAAGACTGCCCCTCACTTCAAATGCCCATCACAAGTATAAGTCTCTGGTACTTCTGACAGGCTATCCAGGTTCCCACAAATCTCTCCTTGGGTTTGATAATTTGCTATAATGGCTCGCTACATTACTGGTTAATTATAAAAGAATACAACTTAGAACAACCAAGATGGAAGACATGCATAGGGCAAGATATAGATAAGGGGCATAGAGCTGCCATGCCCTCTATGGGCACACCACTCTCTCTCCCCCATCACTGATGTGTTCATCCTCCTACAAGCTCTCCCCAATTCCTTTGATTAGGGTATTTTTTAATGGAGGTTTCATTATATAGGCACAGTTGATTAAAATCATTGGCCATTGGTGGTTAACTAAATCTCCAGTCCCTCTCCCCTCTCCAGAGGTCAGAGGTTAGGGGGCTGGGGCTAAAAGTTCTGAGTAATCCTCTGTGGCAACCAGTCCCTCATCCTTAGGGGTTTTCCAAAAGCTCCCTTATTTGCATTAATAGTATGGTTAAAAAGGTCTTATAACAAAAGATGCTCCATTCATCTTCATTCCTTCAGAGCTATTTCAGGAACAGGGACAAAACCAGATATTCTGACAAAAGACGCTCCATGGGGAGCCTGGCTGGCTCAGTCAGTGGAAGATGTGACTTTTTTTTTAAGATTTTATTTTTTATTCATGAGAGACACAGTGAGAGGTAGAGACCTAGACAGAGGGAGAAGCAAGTTCCCTGTGGGGAGCGTGATGCGGGACTCCATCCTAGGACCCAGGGATCATGACAGAGCCAAAGGCAGAGACTCAACCACTGAGCCACCCAGGTCCCCCAAGGATGTGACTCTTGATCTCAGGGTTATAAGTTCCAGCCCCACATTGGGTATAAAGATAACTTAAAAATAAAATCTTAAGGGGCACCTGGGTGGCTCAGTGGCTGAGCCTCTGCCTTTGGCTCAGGTCGTGATCCTGGGGTCCTGGGATCGAGTCCTGCATCGGGCTCCCTGTGAGGAGTCTACTTCTCCCTCTGCCTGTGTCTCTGCCTCTCTCTGTGTGTCTCTCAGGAATAAATAAATTTTTTTTAAAAGATGCTCATATTATCATTAAGGAAATTACAAGGCTTTCAGGAGTTCTGGCCAGGTGTCAGGAACAAAGACCAAATATATTTATTTCCTATTATAATATCACAGAGTGGGATTAAGAAATACTTACGAAGGTCACAGCCAAGGGACACATGCCCTCTAAATACTGAGATTTCATCAGAAGATTATAGAATGCTTCCCCTCCCCCACTCATTACCACCACGCCAACAGAGCTCCAGTGTAACAGTGGATTACAGCTGGAAGAGCTTCGAGGCACACACTCTGAGGAGTAACATCTAGGGAAAACCAGAGTCAAGAAGTGAAACAAAGACACTAGAGGTATCTGAAGCCTCTGGACCTACAGCTACAGCGAACATTAAACACAACTCAACTCCTAGCCAGATTAACATAGATCCTCATTCTAGAAGCTCATTAACCTCAATTCCCATGATCCAATAGTCAGTATCGTCTGGCCTTCAATAAAGAATTACAAGCATGCTAAAAGGCAAGAAAAAAAAAACCAGTTTGATAAGACACAGCAAGCATCAGAACCAGACTTCTATGACACAGATGTTGTCTGTGTCTGTGTCTGTATTGTCTTCTATGACACAGATGTTCAGACAGAAAATTTAAAATAACTGATTAATAAGGAGTGAATGGTAAAATAAATAGCATGCAAGAACGTATGGGTAATATAAGTAGAGATAGGAAAACGCTAAGAAATAGACAACAGGAAATGTTAAAAATCAAAAACACTAACAAATGAAGAATGCCTTTAATGGGCTCATGAGAATACTGGACACAACTGTGAAAGAATCAATAAGCTTGAAGATAGGTCTTTAGAAACTTCCCTAACTGAAATGCTAAGAGAAAAAAGAATGAAAAACAAACCTAGGACAAAACATCCAAAAACAATGTGACAATTTCAGAAGATGTAATATACATAACTGGAACACCAGGAAAAAAAAAAAAAAAAAGAAAGAATAGGGCAGCCGGGTGGCTCAGAGGTTTAGCGCCGCCTTCAGCCCAGGGCGTGACCCTGGAGACCAGGGATCGAGTCCCACATCGGGCTCCCTGCATGGAGCCTGCTTCTCCCTCTGCCTGTGTCTCTGCCTTTCTCTGTGTGTCTCTCATGAATTAAAAAAAAAAAAAAAAAAAAAAGAAGAAGAATAAATGGAGAAGAAATATGAGGTAACGATGGCCGAAAACATTCCAAAATTAATGACAGATTCAGGAAGCTCAGAGTAGGACCAATATCACGTAGGATAAATACCAAATATCTATACATAGGATTTTTTTTGTTTTAAGATTCATTTATTTTTTAGCTCCTGGGTGGCTCAGTGGTTAAGCATCTACCTTCAGCTCAGGTCATGATCTCATGGTCCTGGTATCGAGCCCCGTGTGGGGCTCCCTGCTCAGCGGGAAGTCTACTTCTCCCTCTCCCTCTGCCACTCCCCACCCCCCAACTCGTTCTCGCTCTCATAAATAAATAAAATCTATACAAAGATCATTTATTTGAGAGAAAGTGTGCGTGAGAGGAGGGGCAAAGGAAGAGGGATAATCTCAAGCAGAGTCCCTGCTGAGCACAGAGCTCCACTTAGGGATGGATCTGAGGACGCTGAGATCATGACCTTAGGGGAAACCAAGAGTCAGCCTTAACGAACTCCGCGACGGAAGCCCCATCCATATGTAGATGTATCTTATTCAAGCTGCATAAACCAAAGACAAAGAGAAAATCTTGAAAGAAGCCAGATTAAGAAATTATTTTACAGAGAAAACTAAGAGTTACGGCTACTTCTCAGGAACATGCAAGAAGAGAGGAGTAAAATCAAGTGTCGAAAGAAAACCCCTACCCACCTAGAATTCTGTATCTGGCAAAACTATTCTCCAAAACTGAAGGAGAAGTGAAAACTTTCCCAGATCCGTAAGCATACTTCGGAAATGCATCTCTTCTACCTTTTATTTCTGAAACAAATTGTAGTCCAGGGATCCCTGGGTGGCGCAGCGGTTTAGCGCCTGCCTTTGGCTCAAGGCGCGATCCTGGAGACCCGGGATTGAATCCCACGTCAGGCTCCCGGTGCATGGAGCCTGCTTCTCCCTCTGCCTGTGTCTCTCTTTCTCTGTGTGACTATCATAAATAATAAAAAAAAAAAATTCAAATTGTAGTCCAGGGTTGTTAGGTGGGTAAATCAGGAAAGGGGTCGTTTCCAAACTTGCCTTTCCGCCTCCCTTTTTCAAATCATTTATTGTGATAAGTGTTAGAAACTGCACCCTGGAAACATTATTTTTTTCTTTTCTTTTTTTTCCCCCCCTGCAAACATTTCATTTTGAATCCGGAGAAGCTGAGCGAGAGAAACGGGGTTACTTGACGCTGAAGCGCAAGTTAGTAGCCACTTGGCATCTGAACGCAGCTCTCCTGACTTATTTCCAACTGTCATTCTGTTGTCTGAGCTTGAGCCTAGTTAAATCTATCTTCCCTGGCGGTGCGGGGGGATGGGGAGAGGCGAATTTACGGAGTGCGAAAAGCAAACGATCTGGGAAGGTGTTCTAAATCCGCGCTCCGCCCCTAAGCCAACGCAAGCCGGGACTACAACTCCCAAACTGCTCCGCGGCGGGAGCGGAGGGAGGCGGCCCCGTGCGCCTGCGCGGTAAGCGGAGACCAGCCGGGAGGCGAAGCGGAGCTAGGGCCGCCGGGCCTGCGCCGTTCGCTGCTGCGGGGCCTCTCAGCCGCTGGGCCCGTCGCCGCCGCCGCCGCCATGCCCATGAAGGGCCGCTTCCCGATCCGCCGCACCCTGCGGTACCTGGGCCAGGGGGACGTGGTGTTCAAGGACTCCGTGAAGGTCATGACGGTGAACTACAACACGCACGGGGAGCTGGGCGAGGGCGCCAGGTCAGTCGCAGCCCTCGGAGGCCGCCCGGGGCCGCGCGGACCGGCCGTGCGCGCTGTAATGACGTGCTGGTGACGCTGAGCCCGGAGCTGCTCTGGGTGCGCCCGAGCCTGACGCGGGCCTCCTGAGTGGGTGCCGTTGGCCCCACTTCACAGACGAGGAGACTGAGGAGCAAGCAGCCTGCTCCAGGTTCCACAGCGAGAAGAGGACAGCAGGGCCACGCTGTGCCAGCCGCAGTCGCGACTGAGGTGGGGGCGCGGAGGGCAAGGGCCCGTCCCCGTCCCCCATCTCCCCTCCTCTCCCCTCCTCTCCCCCGGCGGGGGACCGGCCGACCGGGCGGACCCCGGGAGGCCGGAGCCTGGGAGCCTCCTCGACCCCCCGCTACCTGTGCCTGGCGGGCGAGCGGTGGTGGGGGGGGGAGGGCGGTGCTGCGGCGCACGCTCCGCCCTGGATGGAGCCGGGCGGGGGCCACAGACCCTGTCCAGGTGCCGGCTCCAATACCTGCTGGCTTGGGCCACTTGCGCCTCGTCATCGGCCCCCGCTGCGATGTACAGCGGCCCCCCCAGAGCCGCTGCGGGGATGCACTGAAGGAAGTGACGGCTGCTAGCCCTTCTGGGCCTTTTGTGCGCCTCGCGGCTCTTGAGTGTCGGTCGTGCATTGTCTCATGTGACGTTCACGGAAGCCGCATGGTTTTCCCCATCCTAGGGACGGAGAGACTCAGAGCTGGTAGGTAACTTGCTTGCCAAGGTACCACGCTGGCTGGTGAGTGGTGGTGAGTGGCAGCGGCGAGCCTGCTTCTCCACGGCAGGGCGCATCCCCCTTACAGTCGCTTATGTCAGCTGTGCAGCCCCGGGCTCACCCCGCCCCGCCTTCCCCACCTTAAACTCCATGAGGTGGTTTTTCTGCCTGGAGCGGAGCGGGAACTCCTCCAATGGAAGCTTAGAAATGTTTGAATAGAACCTTGGGCAGGAGCGGGGCTTTGGGTCTTGGAGGTGTCCAGTGTAAACTTACAGAGTGCCTAGTGACCGCTTGGCCCGGTGCTGTGAGCTGGGAATTCCGCAGTGCCTCATCCTTCAGAAGCTTTGGGACTGTGTGTATGGGGTGGATCAAAGTGGGGCGGGGGGAGTGCTTCCAGTAGGGTAAGGCCCCCCATGGTGGGGTGGCTTTGCTGTACAGCTGTTCAGGATAGCTGGGAGCTGCCTCCAAGCCACTTGTCCACGGGTGAAGCCAAGACCTTGTACCTGCTTGAATAGGATCAGCTGGGCTGAGGGCTTCTGGAAGACCTGGGGTGAATGGGCACTCAGATGCTCCTTCCTAACCCACTGTGCATCCCATTGATTCACACTGGGAGTCCGCAGAGGCTAGGCAGTACCAGGAAGGCGGGAGGCAGTCTGGATGGGGCCCGCTCCAGTTGGAAAACGGGCACTATCAGGAGGGGCCATTCACCGCTTGGCTACAGCTTAGTTATGTGGGCTCCATGGAGAATTTCTGACTTGTCAAGAAGCCAGAAATTCAGATTTTTATATAGATCTCTGGTTTTTAAATGAGCAGTCTATCAAAATAGGCCTGCAGGCCTTATCCTTGGATGTTCACATACTTTAATTAGGAGCCATGCAGCCATTCTGAGCTTCATTGTTCTGAATGGTAAAGGCTTGCCTGTCCCACATATGTGTGCCCTTAGGGATTTCGTGCCCTTGGGTTGGAGTCTACCTGACTTGCTCTTTCCAGCCCCACAGGCCTTTGCTTGTTCATGTGCCCTTGGCATTTCAACTGTCCCTCCCTGGATTGCCTCCATTCCAAGTGCCAGTATACAACCCTAGGCCAGCCATACTCTTGGGTGTCTGCTGGGTGTGTGGGGAGCTGCCTTCATGCCTGAGGGCCAAGTCCCTGCTCACCTCTGCCAGATATTCTTGCCCTTCAGGTGCAATAAGAAAAGTAATAGCTGCTAGCACTTATTGAGTACTGTGTCCAGCCTGAGTCTTAGGATCTAGATGAATTTGGTAACTTGATAGTGACAGAAGAGTGTGGTTGAAGTCCAACGGCACATAGCCCTCGTTCTTTCATTTACTGGTTGTGTGACCTAGGGCAGTTTACTTCCCTTTTCTGACCTGTTTGCTTAGTTATAAAACCCCACCCTGCAGGGTCGTTGTGAGGCTTCAGGTGTTAAAATGCCAAACAAGATGTCTGGCCATGTACAGCAGGTGCTCAACTAAAGGTTACCTACCATTATCAACTTTCTTCCCAGACTTCAAGAACCATTTACAAATTCCTCTCCAGGGGCACCTGAGTGGCTCATTTGGTTAAGCATTGGACTCTTCGTTTTGGCTTACGTCATGAGATGGAGCCCCACATTGGGCTTTGGGCTTCCCACTCAGTGGGGAGTCTAGAGATTCTCTCTCCCTCCCCACAGTGCACTCTTTCTAAAATAAATCTTTAAAAACAAAATACAAACAAAAATTCCACAGGAATTTTGGGTGTGGGCAGTTCCAGCATGGATATGCCCTGGTTTCTTTTTCCGATGTTGGGATTGTCTGTTGTGGGGTGGGAATTGAGCAGAGATGTTGTAAGCCCAAGAAGGTAAATGCAGCTTTGGAGCTTCCAACCTTTTTTTTAAAAAATATTTATTTATTTATTTATGATAGGCATAGAGAGAAAGAGAGGCAGAGATTCAGGAGGAGGGAGAAGCAGGCTGCATGCCGGGAGCCTGACGCGGAACTCGATCCCGGGACTCCAGGATCGCGCCCTGGGCCAAAGGCAGGCGCCAAACCGCTGAGCCACCCAGGGATCCCCCTTGTGTACTGTCATGATCAGCAAGGCTTATAGTAGGACTTTACCTCCATTCCTCCCCTAGAGGCAACAACTTTTACAACTCTAACCATTTTATTAGAGTTTCCCTTACATAGTTAAATACCATACTTAGAGAGCTGTTTCTTCATTTTCTAGCTTTAGGCTTTATCTGTGGACTTGTCACTATGGGAGATGAGAATTCAGCTCTTTCCCCACCGTTGGCATTCCCTAAACCAGCCCATGCATATTATTACTCAGCTCTTCATCCTCCCAGTATGGTCGTTTCAGAATTTTGATTAGAACAGTATTCAGTGTTTAATTAATACAACTTTGCGAACACTATACACAGTTGAACCAACTACAGTAGTATGGTTATTTTTCCTTTTTGTTCTTGCAAAGCCTTTTGTTTTCCCTGGAGTTAAGAAATTGTCCTTGCTTCTTTTTTGTTTCACTTGCAGATTCTGCCGCAGTTAAGGAAGTTTCCCCAAGTAAATGGTCACACAGTTGCCTTCTGTTGATTATTAATTTCATCTTCTTAAAAGTGAATTACAAAAAAAAAAGTGAATTACAATCCACTATGGACTTTTTGTCCTGCATTGGCAGCATCTTGGCATAAACATTGAGGCACCGAGCAGTAACTTGTCCACTCAGACAGCTGAGAAGTAGTAAACCTAGATGATTAGGTTTCTGTCCCATGTATCACTCGCACCTCTCTGTCATCTGACGTGTGGGGCAGGATAGCAGCAGGAAGGAGAAGGCACATTTAAATTAGGATCATTTGGGAAACCTTTAATTAAGGGACTATTTACAGAAGTATGGGCAAAGGTGGGGAAAAGAAACCATAAGGAACAGTGCAAGACCTCAGGGCTAGGTTGAAGTGAGAGGGAGAGGGCTGCCTAATAGGAGCTTGGGACTCTGCCTTTTCTTTCCAGTCTTGCCAGCGCTCACTGTTGGCCAAACCCAACATGAAGTCAGAGGTCAGGGAAGCCCGGTCCATGTATGTTAGCCCTTGAGGATGGAAAGCAGATGGAGAGGGATCCAGATATTTGGCTGTGTCCTAATTAGTCCTCTCAAAGGATGTTTGTTGTTTCTGTTCCTTTGCTGTAACAAATAATGTCTTTGCATTCAAGTATGAAAATACCTAAAAGCAGTGAAATCACTAAGTCAAGATCTATGCTTTTTAAATTTTGCTAGCTCCAAATTGATCTCCAAAGAGGTTTAAACCAATTCTTAGGTGTTTCTTGCTTTCGGTAACTTGTTTTTTTGTTTTGTTTTTAATCTTCAGCAATTTAACAGGTGGAAAGGGATCCTATTTTAACTAACATGACTATTGGGAAGGTATTGAGAATCTATTCATAAGATGATAGGCTATTTGGGTTTCTGCCTATTTGTGGCTTTTGTTGTTGAATTGTAAATCTTATTTTTAAAAATTTTACTTATTTATTTATTCATTTTAAAGAGTGTGTGTGTGCCAGTGAGTGTGCCTCATATGAGCTGAAATCAAGAGTTGGGCAGTTAATTGACTGAGCCACAGGATGGCTCTGTCACTCCTGGTTTGTAAATCTTATTAATAATGTGTAAAACTTTATCAAAGGAATTGGCCTTTTGTTTAATGTTTTACAAACATTTTTCTTTTGGTTTGGCAACTGTTGATTTTGTTTCTGGTAAATTTTGCCATATAGAAGTTTTAAGGTGATCCTATTTATCTGTGTTTTAAGCCTAAGTTTAGGGTTTCCCTGCTCATAGATTGTAAAAATACTCTCTGGATTTGGTTTCATTTATTTTTAAATTATGGTACAATTTACATGAAGTGCACAGCTGTAAGTATACAGCTTGATTAGCCTCTGCTTATGAATGAATACATCTGTCTAACCACACAAACTCTGGGACATCTTATAGTTTTATGTTTATATTTAATTTGCTAGGTGAGTTTTTGGTTAGTGTGCAGTGTGAGGTAGGGATACAGATGATACAGATGTCTTTTACCTCAAGTGACAAACCATAAGTCCTGACACCCACTGTTCAGAGAATATACTAATAAATTCCTGACCGATCCTTTTCTCTGCTTTTTTGTGGGGCAGGTTCCCCTGAGGATCGGATGAAAGTTCTTCACATTCTCCCTCAAAAAATACAGTGGGCAGCCTGGGTGGCTCAGCGGTTTAGCGCCGCCTTCAGCCCAGGGTGTGATCCTGGGGTCCCAGGATCGAGTCCCATGTCGGGCTCCCTGCATGGAGCCTGCTTCTCCCTCTGCCTGTGTCTCTGCCTCTCTCTCTGTGTCTCTCATGAATAAATAAATAAAATCTTAAAAAAAAAATACACAGGTGTACAGCATTTCAAGTCAACTGTGTTTCACAGGTTTGATTTCTTCCCTTTTGCAGGAAATTTGTGTTTTTCAACATACCTCAGATCCAGTACAAAAATCCTTGGGTACAGATCATGATGTTTAAGAACATGACGCCGTCCCCCTTCCTGCGGTTCTATCTGGGTGAGTGTGGCCTCTGCACAGGCCAAGAGGGTCTTTCCTCCTATCTCTTCCTCCCACCATAGTGCTTGAGGGATCTGAGATATGGGCTCTTGTAAACATCCCTCATTTCCATCATTGACTTTGGACCATAGCATACAGTGGCCACTGAGGTTTGGACTCTTCCCTCGTTGCTCCAGCCTCATCTCCTGTTGCCCCCACATCTTTTATGTGCCTCATACTGTACATCTGGTTTTTCCAAATTCCCTTGCCACAGTTTGCTTTGATGCCTTTGCTCATGCTGGTCCGTCTGCTGGAAATCCTCCAGCAGTTCCTCCAGCTTATTGATTTATTTTTAAAATCTTTCGGAGACTCCACTTGGGCACCACTACCTTTAGGAAGCCCTTTTTGCACCCTTACATTGGCCCTTCCATATCTCCTCCAGCTGCCCTGTCAGGGCAGGCCACATCCTCTTGAGCAGCGTGTGTATCTGTGTGTGTCTTCTCTTGGCTGCTCACTTACACAATGCTCTCCTGTTCCCATGAGGAGCTGAGTGAATGTTTGTTCGGTTATACTGGGCTCAGTGCCTGGAAGTCAGACCAGATGTTTGGCCCAGCTCTCTACTCAGTCATTCTGACCCTGAGCGAGTAATATTCCCTGTGCTTTATTCTCAGGTGAAGGTCCAACACCCGCCTTACATGGTTACAAGAACCATCTGAAGTGTAGTTGGGAAATGCTTTAGGGAGCAGAATGCTACTGCTCTTAAATTCATTCAGCAAATAGATATGGGTGTCTGCTGGGCCATGCACTGTGCCTGGGGTGTCAGGGAGCCGGAGAGGACAAGGTCTCTGCCCTCATAGAGATGATATCCTAGCAGGCGGAGACAGAAGACAAGAAACTTACCCATTCAGTGTCAGGGGACAAGTGCTATGAAGGAAAACTAGAGTGAGGTTAGGTGGCTGGAGAGAATAGTGGTGCTGTAGCAGTTTTGTGTATGTATTTTGTGTTTGCTTTTAAAAAATTAATATCAGGGACCCCTGGGTGGCTCAGTGGTTGAGCGTCTGCCTTCGGCTCAGGTCATGATCCCGGGGGTCCTGGGATCAAGTCCTGCATCAGGCTCCCCAGGGGGAGCCTGCTTCTCCCTCTGCCTGTGTTTCTGCCTCTGTATGTGTGTGTCTCTCATGAATAAATAAATATTCTTTAAAAAATAAAAAAATAAATAATGAATTTCATTGAGGTATAATTTGCCCATAATAAAATACCCTGGTCTTTTGAACATAAATTAATGAGTTCTGACATTT
Source organism: Vulpes lagopus (assembly GCF_018345385.1). NCBI lineage: Eukaryota > Metazoa > Chordata > Mammalia > Carnivora > Canidae > Vulpes > Vulpes lagopus. Next base: position 53,099,513 of record NC_054830.1, read on the forward strand.
GTTACGTACCCGTGTTCCCACTTTTTAAGTGATGATTCGGAGCATTTCTATTACTCCAGAAAGTCCCCTTGTGCTGCTTTCCAGGGAATTCTCCCTTCCCCCAGAGGCACCCACTGTTCGGACTTTTCCTCTTTTTTTTGTTTTTAAAGATTTTATTTATTTATTCATGAGAAACAGAGAGAGAGGCAGAGACACAGGCAGGGGAGAAGCAGGCTCCATGCAGGGAGCCCGAAGTGGGACTTGATCCCAGAACTCTAGGAATGGGCCTGCGCCATGGCGGCGCTAAATCGCTGGGCCACTCGGGCTGCCCGAGGACTTTTCCACTGTTCCAAACTTCGTGTAAATAGAGTTTCACAGTGTCTGTTCTTCTGTGTCTGGCTGTTGCTCCGCATGTTTTTGAGAGTCATCTGTCACGTGCATCGGTAGTTGATTTCATTTTTTGTGCCAAGGGCTGTTCCCCTGTAGGAACATTCACCCATATTGGGTTTTTGTTAAATAAATGCCAAGACAGAGTTAGAAGTAGATTTGTTGGCGATAAAGAGAGTTGGGAAGGCAGGGAAAGTCTTCAGATGGCAGAGCATGTCAGCCATCTCTGGAAGGAGCAGAAGGGGGAGGTCTGGATAGGAGGTGCCACAGATGGTGGCACAGGCCTGAGCCAGGTCAGGGCCACCCAGCAGGATGTTCCCGCAGCGCGTGGGGCAGGAGTGGCTGGTGGCCGGGTCCTGGGCAGCCAGCCTGTGGGCTCGCTGCTCCCCATGTGGGCCCGCTGCTCCCCATGTGGGCCTCCATGGCGGTGGGGGGCCGTTTCTAGTTTTTACAATGTTGAATGTGTTTTATGACTACTGTGAAAAATATTTAAAAAACAAGTCATTTTCCAGGTGTTTGGTTACAAGTCTATAGAAGCCCAGTGGATTTTAGTGTGTGGGCCTTGTGTCTTGCAGCCTTCCTAATAAAGCCACTTATGACTTCTAGTAGGTTTTCTTTTCTAAATTCCTTAGGATTTTCAACATACACAGTCATTCCATCTGCAAATACAGTTTTACTTCTTTCCAATCTTTTTCTTTCCTTTTCTGTGTATTCATTGGCTAACGTGGCTGTAATATTTCGCATTTTTACCAGCTATATTAGGAAAGTTCCGGTTACTCTGCACCCTACCATTGGCGCTTGTATTACACATTTAAAAATTTTTCAGCCAGTCCAGTATCTCCTTGTGGTTTTAGTTTGCATTTTCTTTCTTTTTTTAATTTTTTAAAAGATTTTATTTGACAGAGCATGAGCAGGGGGAGGGGTAGAGGGAGAAGGAGAAGCAGACTCCCCTCTGAGCAGGGACCCTAACGTGGGGTTCAATCTCAGGACCTTGGGGTCATGACTTGAGCTGAAGACAGCCGTCAAACTGACTGAGTTGCCCATCCATGTGCCCCTTAATTTGCATTTTCTTAATGACTAATGGAAGAATATCTTTTCATGTGCTTATTATTAACTGTTGTAATTTTTGTTTTTAAATGTTTATTCAAATATTTTGTATTTTTAGTTGGATTGTCTTAAGGAGTTGTGAGAGTTCTTTATATAGTCAAGATACAAGTCCTTTATTAGATATATGTGTTATATTTTCTCCCAGTCTATGGCTTTTAGTACCCTTTTTTTAAAAAAAGTTTATTTTTAAACTTTATTTTTAAACTTTTAAAAGCAAAGTTTATTTATTTATTTATTTGGGTTTTTTTTTTTTTTTTCAAAGTTTATTTATTTTTAAGGCTCCACCCAGTGTGGTGCGCAAAATCATGACCCCAAGGATCGGGAATTGGATGTTCCACTGACTGAACCAGCCAGGTACCCTAGCTTTTAGGATCTTCTGAAATAGAAGTTTTAAACTGATGAATTTTATTTATTACATTGCTTCTTTAATGGACCATGTTTTTGATGTCATACCTAAAAAATCTTTGCCAAGGAGGCTAGGAAGACTTTTTATGTTCTCTTCTAAAAATTATATAGAGGTTTTTTATACATTTAGGTCTTTGATCCATTTTCAGGTTTTGTTCTTTTCTTTTTTGTTTTCCTTTTTCTTTTTAATTTAATTTTTTTTAAAGATCTTCTTTATTCATTAGAGACATAGAGGCAGAGATACAGGCAGAGGGAGAAGCAGGCTCCATGCAGGGAGCCTGATGTGGGATTTGATCCTGGGACCCCAGGATCACGCCCTGGGCCGAAGGCAGATGCTCAACTGCTGAGCCACCCAGGCGTCCTGATAGTATGCTTTTGCATGTACCTCAAATTTGCTCATGTTCAGAGAAATATGGAAAGGAGGGGTAGCATTATGGGTTCTGTAGGCAAACATATTTATCTTACTGTTCAAACACTGAGTCACTAAAGGCAAACTGGTCACCGCCCTTTGAGGCTGAAGAGCCGCTGCATCCTCAGCCACTTTCTGTCCCCTTCCGTTTCCCATTTCCAGATTCTGGGGAGCAGGTCCTTGTGGATGTGGAGACCAAGAGCAACAAGGAGATTGTGGAGCACATCAAAAAAATCTTGGGGAAGAACAAGTGAGTTGCTGGGCCTGACCTGGAGGGGGGTGAATGTCTCAACTCCGAGGGAAGGAGGTAGAAGGGCACTGGGGGCACACGCCAGCCGAGCCCAGAGCACAGCTCCATCCAGCCTTGCTGCTCCCCACGCCGCCAGCTGTGTGACAGTAAGTCAGTGAGCCTGGAGCCTGGAGCTGGGAGAGCTCTGCTGCCCTGGGCTGTGCACTGGGCCCCACAGGAAGCTGAGGTGCTATAGAAATTGGGGCGGTTGCAGCCACCAGTCCTTGAGACATTCCTGGGAGCTGCTATCTAACCCTGGGATGTGTTGGGATCCAGCCTTTCTCCACGTGGATGGGAAGCCAAGAAAGTGCCTCTTGGAGGAAGCGCACAGAGGCCTTCACAGGCCCCTTCCTCCTGCCTGCAGCTGTGCTGAGGCCAGCCTGCTTTCCTGCTTCCCCGTTGAGCTGGGAGGCCTGTGGAGAGGGGGGGGGCCTAGGCTTTGGGGTTGAGGAGGGGTGGGGAGGCGGGAGGCACAGCGGAGCCAGGCCTTCCGGCCACCAGGGGTGCATGTGGTGGCCACCAGGGGTGCATGTGGCGAGAAGTGCACACCAGGTAGAGGCTCTCAGTGGAGTTCCCACACCTCGCTGCTGACTGTGCTCTTTGGCAGGGAAACCCTGGAAGAGGAGGAGCAGGAGAAAAAGCAGCTTTCTCACCCAGCCCACTTCGGGCCCCGAAAGTACTGCCTGCGGGAGTGTATCTGCGAGGTGGAGGGTCAGGTCCCCTGCCCGGGCCTGTTGCCGTTACCCAAGGAGCTGACCGGGAAGTACAAAGCAATGCTGAAGGCCAGCACCCAGGACTGAGGCCCAGGCCACACCCTGGGAGGGTGTCCCTGGAGGGACTCTGAAAAATCTGTGCCATAAGACCGTCCCCTTCACACCTGTGTGCAGCGACACAAGAGGGTCGGGGAGGATCTGCAGTGGAGCTGCTAGACGTGGGCTCTGCTCTGTCAGGCAATAAAATGCTTCCTGGTCTCCAGCACTGGCGTGAACCTGGTCTGACACACAGGAGAAAGGCCCGCGTGGGGATGGGGATGGCAGTCCAGGGCCACAGCCTGCTGACATCCCCTGTTGGTCCTGCCGCCCTTTCCTGGTCTCCGTTGGCTTTGATTCTTCTTCCAGGCCCTGCTCAGGAGAGTCTGGAGCCGCTATGCTTGGCCTGCTAGGACCTGACTGGAGCTACATGGTTGGCAGTGTGCCAGCCACCTCCACTCGGGCTCCATGGGCTTTTTCAGAAATCCCAGGGTAAGCCTCTGCGAGTGCTCCCCATTTACGCTGAAGCCAGCCAACTTTCCTCCGAGAGGCCTGGCTGCAGGCGTGCCAGCAGTGCCAGCGGTGCTGGGGGCCCTGGTGACAGGCACAGGTGGGGAGGCGGCTGCGGGGCCCATTCACAGGTGGGTTTGCAGCCTGCGGGGGTGGGGAAGACAGAGGGTGCTGGCTGGCCGAGACTTTGGGGCTCTGCTTTGCAGGCTGGTGTTGGAGGCTGCCTAGGTCTGCCCTCCTGCTCATTCAGGCCTTACTTTGTAAGGTTTGGAAGACAGGTGATGGCTTACCGGGCGTCCGCCTCATTCTTTCCTCACGGGACACGGACCATACTGTCACTGAGTGATGCTGGTTACCTCAAGGCTTAGCTGGTCAGAAGTGAAGGTCCGGCTGGGCCCGGGAGCTGTTGAGGCGGACACGGAGACTGCCCTGGGACACGGCAGCTGGCCACTTGTGGCCGGCAGGAGCCAGGGGAGCCGGGAGGTAGCCTGCATGGGAAGTGGTGCGGAACCAGCAGGTTTTAGAGAAATGTTGGGGATCAGCCCATTATGTTGGGAGGGATCGGGCTCCTCTTACACTTGATGCCCAGGTTGTGGTTTACTGTGATTTTGTGCCAGCCTGGGGCTCAGGGGGATGGCTGGTGGGGCTGGGTGGGGTGGCGGGCAGGGTTCCGGGATGGCTGCAGGCTCACTAGGGTGGTGTCTGATGGCAGGTCCGCACCACGGGGCACCCTCCATTCAAACCCTTCCTGTCTTTCTAGTAATCCCACCCAGCTGACTGCAGCTGTCGCCTGCCCAGTTGCCAGGGCCTTGCGGAGAGTTCCTCCTTTGGTCTGTCTGCACGGCAGGTGGGCCAGTGCCCGGGAAGTGCCCTTCCTGCGAGAGCCCACAGGGTGTTCAGAAAGGTTGCTGAGCAGGAAGCAAGAGTGAGTCCTGTAGAGAGAAGCGTCTAGTGCCTGATGGGGGGGGGGGGGGGGGGGTTTGTTTGCAGACTTGAAATAAACACCACTAGGGGGCACTGTTGTCTCTTGAAGTCACTGTCTTCTAGGATGGGTTTAAAATTTATGTAAATGAAGGAAAAGGGACCCTTGGGTGGCTCAGTGATTGGGCGTCTGCCTTCGACTCAGGTTGTGATCCCGGGGTCCTGGGATCGAGTCCTGCATCGGGCTCCCCGCAGGGAGTCTGCTTCTCCCTCTGCCTGTGTCCTTCATGAATAAATAAATCTTAAAAAAACCCACAAACCTATCTGGTGCCTTTGGGTTCTGCCAAGAATCTGACTTTGGACCTCCGAATCCTCAGCAGTAAATGAGCGGTCACCTGACGTTCTTTCCAACTGCTGCAGCTTTAAGAACCCTTTCATTCTGGATCGTCCTTACGCTTATGGGCGGCATCTGCTGCCCTGCGGCCTGGCTCTGAGCATCTGTGTGGTCTGGCAACCCGGGGGTGCTCTGCTCCAGAACCAGCTGCCTGGCTTTCTGACCTCCACACCAAAGGGTGGTGCCCCTGGAAAAGGCTACACCTTTCCCACAAATGGGGTTTACAATCCGACCGGGCCAGCAACGTGGCCTCTGACCCCAAGGGTGCTTCCTCACCGTCTACCTGGGCTGAGCCAGTGTGGCGCCCCTGGGGGTCAGGCATTACTGGTATTATTATTAGAAGAAATGAGAAGATGCACATTAGTCTTTAACTCACTTTTTTAATAGTATAAACCTCATTTAGGTAGTAGTATTAAGCCACAACAATAATGCCACATTGAAACAGCATTTAATAAAATGCATAAAGCTAATTCATGCACTGCAATACTCTATATACAAACACAACAATGCAAATTCTTCTTCAAGACTGAAGACATTGATTATAAAATTCAGTTTAAAAAGAACATGCTATTTTTTAAATGCCATCACATAAACAAAGCTGATTTTAAGCTACAGCTTTCCACAGGTTTTAAACCTGGAATTAAAATGTAATGGCATAAACAGTATTTTTCTATATCGTGAAGGGCAGAAGTTACAGAAACGGTCCCACGAAAATCTAACACCCGAATTTTCCTTTAACATGTCTTTTAAAAGGGCTGGAAATGCAGCTAAATTTTAACAGAGAGGTCCAAACTGCAGGTAAAAACTATGTACTATGAAAAATGTGCAGCTTTTCAGTTATAAAACTAGTTGAACACTGGTTTACAAGAGAATGGGGAGAACGGAGACTGTAGAAAAATATTCCAGCACTTGAGTTGTATGTGGCGGCAGCATCTGAGTCCATGGATGCTCTGGTCGTTAAAATGGTAATTGAGTATATGTTCCTAAGACAAGCCATTTGTAACATAAAGTCTACTACTTTCAAATGTTATCCAAATATTAAGCTTTATCATAGTCTGTCAGTTGGTAAATGTCGCTGAACATTTTTTCCCAATGTTTATAGCATTTTTTTCTATGCTGTATGTATAAATATTGAGATACCAGAATATTTGGCTTCTGAACTGAAGGTATAGCTGGGCCTTAGATATATCTCAGGCATTCCCCACCCCTAACTGTTTTTAATTCAAAGTTTAATTATTCTTAGATTGCTGTTAAGATCCCCCACTCCCCCACCAAATGAGAATTTTTATTTTGAAGATTCATTTAGAGACTGTCAGGCTTCCTCTTATATTTTAACTGGAAAGCCACCTTCAATAATAGTGTGATTGTCGTGACAGGCGAGGACAGGGGCAAGGGTCAAATGCACACTGTTGGATGAGGCCAGGGAAGTAGCAGGAGCATTTTTCTTTTTTCATCCAATAGAGAGGAAGCTGAAGGCTAAGTGACCCACCGTCTCACAAAAGGCACTGAGTACTATGATCTCAATGAAGTGTTTTCAAACATTTCAGTAGCTTATTTAAAAAACAACCAAAAACTGAAACCAGAAAAGCTGTGGATTATGTGAGTTTTTGCAGCTGTCCAGGGACTCCCTTCAGCGGGCCCCGCTCACCAGGTCTGGAAGCAGCTACGCTGGGCCCTGGTTCCCGAGGGCCATGCCTCTGTTTAAAGCCCAATTACGGGGGAAAATCAACCAGGATAGATCTGGACAAGGACAATTTGGCATCTGTAGCTTTAAGGGCACAAATAGCCATATTAAAATGTCATTTTTATCTGAAAATTTTAAATCATTTTACAGAAAGAATTTACATTAGTGGGTTTTATTCACATGCTACAGTTAGAGAAGTAATTTAAAATTTGTAACTTCTACGCCAAAAGTTACCATATTCATGCTTATTTTAAAAGACTACTTGGTAGGCTTTTTTCAACTCGCATTAGAGATGGGAATCTGTTGAGTCACAGGGCAGCGCCCGCCTTTGCTAAGTCCAGAGCGAGCGTAGACCTGCGAGTCGGGGCCCCAGCACAGCCCCCGCCGAACCTCCGGACCACGTGACAGCGCGGGCCTGGGAAGGCGGACCGCTCCAAGCACCTCGTTCCTTCCAGTTAGGCCAACCAGGCACGTGGCAGCCGGCTAAAGATCCCCACCCAGTTTTCGACATTAGGATAAGTGGTCCTCTAGCTTTCGGGCCATGGTCCGAACCCAGAGAATACACAGCAACGTCCTCCTGTCCGGGCCTCTGCTGTCCAGCACCTGCCCTGGCACAGAGTGGAGGTTCTGCCTCGGTGGCCTTTCCCAGCCAGGCGCACCCAAGGGAAATTGGAGTCAAAATGGCAAATCCATCCTGCTGAGGGACCTTGGAACATCCGTATAGATTTACTTTAGCGACTCTATCATAGACTCTCTTTAAAACATAAGGAAACTTTGGATACATGGCTACATGTCTGTATACATAATATACATCTATGTACACATACACACACTATATACACTGTACATATATAGGATATAAACACATGTACATTCATTCAGTCATACAAGCCTATAAATCTGTACACGCACAATGCCGCTGAAGGGACCCCAGGGCTGGACACGCCAAGTGTGCACTGGCGGGAGGCACACGTGAGGATGTCCAGAACCCCGTGTACAAAAGACCCAAACCCTTTCTATCTCGATTAGGGCTTGGCTTTACAAATTTACATCAAAGTTAAGACATTTCAAAGAGCCGTACAATCTAGAGACTGGAAATGGGACAAAGGAGTATGTGGGCATCTGCCCTGCCTGCTCCGACCTTTCCAGGATCTAAAGGGCACTACCCCCCCTACCCCATCGCAGCTGGGAGAAAAGCAAACGTCTGAAGATGACACTTTTCATGGCCTAGACTTTGAGAAGGGTTGAAATGTTATCTACAGCTACCCCTGCACATGAGGCCCCTTCCGCGGACAAGTGGGCAACAAGCTCTGGACTGTGATTTGATCACGTCCTGGAATCTGAACCCACTGCAAAGGGCTGCTTGCTTGGCAGGCAGAGGGCAGGCTGGGGCAAGACTGCTCTACTGGAAACTCCCCCAAAGGATTAGGATGTGGGTCCCACCCCAGATTAAAAGCACTAGATATAGCCCTTCTAATTCTTAGCTCCCTGCCCCGGCTATCCCCAGAACAAGCAAAGCTGCTAAGTATGTACTGTGGCTGCAACCATGTGCTCCAGCAAGTATGCAGCCACTTATCTGGGAGCCCAAGAGAAGGTGCGCCCATTGCTCTCACCACAGCTGGTGGCAACTGCCTCAGAACAGAGTTCACATTTAATACTGACAAGCCAGAAAATGATCCCCCTGAGGGCATTTACATAACCTCTACAAGTGACTACACCTGAAATTAAATATAAAACCCCAAACAACAAAAGAACCCCAACCCCAGCTTCATGGCAGAAATTAGATAATAAATAACAGTAACCCCCCAAGAGACACACATACAAATCTCAAATCAGAAGGGTGGAATACCTGGGAAGTATCATTGGCTTGCGTAATTTGGACTTTTTCTAAGTCTCTTCCTGTCCGGTTTTACAATTCTATGTAATGACCTCCATAATTTTAATACCTAACATTATCTGAGACCCCTCTGGAAGAGCCCACGCCATCGAGCAGCAGTGGTGTGTACTGCTCTCCCTTTAGCCAGCGGACTTCCCCCGACAAGGGGGAAGGGCCAGGCTAGCAGAAGGGGCGTGTGTGCAGGCTGTGATGAAGAATCCGCTCTGGGCTCACTTCACTCACACTCCATGGGAAGAAGGCTGGCCTTACTTAACCAAATCTAGACTCCTAAGAACTACTACTAAGGGGTAAAAGCCTTGTGAAAGCTGAACCTCAGGATCTGCCTGGGATCCCGTTCAATTCAATTCTTGACTTTGGGCTTCTCTTAACCAATGTGACAAGACAGGATGGATGGAGCTGCTGTCAGAGGTGTGAAATGCTTTGGGGCAGCAAGAAATCAGCTTGTGTGAACATGATCCTTAGGGAAGAGGTTACTTCAGAGTAAGGCCGAGAGGATCTGGGAAACTAATGAGTGTTTAAGGCCCCAAAAGGTCTGCTGCAATCAGCCACCACCAGTGAAGGGACGCAAGGGGAACGAATGGGTCAGAATCAATGACCCTCCAAGCTAAATCGATTTTTCTCTGGGGCTGTCCTGCCAGAATGCAGCACTCACTCGCCAGAATGTTGAGTGTTCTTGCTGGTTATCACCTCTACCCCAAAACCCTTTAGCAGTGTTGTTGGGACCCCAGTTGAGGTCTTGGCTTAGCTGTCCCCATACCTGAAAGGCCACCTTGAGTCTACCAGCTGAATGGACACACCACTCTCAGGGCCACCCCCAGGAATGAGGGCTGGGCCTTTCCTGCAACACCCAGATCTGGGAGATACGACATAGCATGTATCCCCAGGGACCTGCTATGTGATCTACAGACATGCTTACATTAAAAAAAATAAAAAGAACAGGAAAGAGGCAACTTGCTATGTAAGATGCATAAACACAGTTAAAACTACCTCCTGCTAAAATCCTTCATGAGCAGAAATGAAACAGACCTGCCCTAACTCTGTTGTCTTGGCTTTTTTTTTCTCCTCTCTTAATTTTGAAATTTAAATCACTTTGAAGTCAGAAAACCAAAAATTTAAGCTGGCAAAATTAAATTCTTTCCATCATTTTATAACGGGCACCCCTATTGTGTCCAAAATTTGCTTCCAAGACATGGACTATAAATAATATGCTTAAATCCAAACAGGAATTTAGAAGCTGGAGATACTGTCCCTGCTTAATTCCCACTAACGACTTTCACCAAGTGCTGTTGACACTTCAGCACAGAGCAGTCTGTTCTGTCATAAGCCAGGGGCCGGCTGGCTACCTACAGGGCCCTGACAAGGGCCTGGGCCAGACCAGGGGGGGTGCCTGTGAGCAGGGCAAGTGCACCAGGGTCTCTGTGGGTGCCATCTGATGAGAAGGTCTGGGAGATGCAAAATTAACTCGAGCCATGTTCCCTTAATCTGGGTTTGCACCGAGGAAACCAAGAGTTCCTGACCTGGTCTTGGACAGGCCACTTCACTCAAGCAGGAAATGCCTGCTGCTTACACCCTTAGGAATTTATGGTGCTCTTCTCTAGACAGAACTTCCTTATGACTGCCTTCTGTTCTTGTAACGATGGTCGCTTTAGATTAAGAGAAAGAAGGTAACTGGGGAGTTAAGGTTTTTTTTTTTTCATTTTTTTTTTTCTTAAGGAGCAGGTGGCCTGCTTCTGCATCTATCACCTAAAATGCTCCCAGGTTCCTTGCTGGCACACACCTGGGGAAATCAAAGTGCATGGTGTACCAGTACTATTCAAAGACTTGCCACCAGAAATGCGGAGTATGGAGACACTTTGGAAAACCCTTACACTTGAGGTCAACAGAGAAACCCTCCATCCAGCCATACGGCCACCGCCGCCACCCTGCCAGGCAGCAAAATCCTGTACCCCTCCCCACTCCCCACCCTGAATCACCTCCAGGCTCAAGTGAACCGCAGGAATACAGGCCCTTCTCTAAGGGACGTTCGGAATGGGAACCCCTGAGAAGGGAACCTTTGTATTCCTCCAACTGAACAAGCAACTGCCCCAGACTGCATTCCGGAATTGCTATCGGGTTCAAAATGCCCACCTTGCACTGTTTAGTCAGAGGCTCTGTCTGCCGTGAGGGGTGGAGGTGATGTGGGGACGTTTTCGGTTGCCACAGGAAGTGGCAGTTAAGGTCTGACTGGCTGCAATCCAATTCTGAGAACCAGTCACGAGAAGAGAGCCCCAGGTTTGGGGGAGTCTGCAGAGGCCAGTCACAGACTAGAACCAGAGCTCAGCGAGCCTGACAAGCATCATCAGCTCAATAGCTGAGGAAGCTTCCGGTTTAGGTCACCACCAACTGTGCTTCCACACTCCCACTTACTGCATGATACACATGAGCCACATTTTCATTCGCTCATCGGAATTTAGTTCAACACCACCAATGTGTGCATACAATTAGGAATGATGCCATCTTTTCTTAAACATAAATGATTGTCTCCTGTACCCTAGTGCGTTTTCACAGAAATTATTAGCATTTCAGCAAAAGACATATACAGTTTTCCATTTGTCCTGCCCATAGGCAAGATGTTGCTAACATTACGCATTGATAAGAAGTGCTTAGAAAGTGCTAATATTATTACCCTGGTAATTAGTAGCTATTAATTCCAAGGACATTTTTAATATATATACACACATACTGTTCTCTTAGGTTCTTTTAGTTTTGTTTAATACTAGTCTCTGACATTATAAAACTCTGTTTTTTGCCCTTTGAGAATTTCTAAATTTTACAAATTGGGTTAAAAGATTGTTCCAAAATCTGCTTCATCAAAAGGCATTAAAACATTTCTTATGGCAGGAAAGGATCCTACTAGTCTTTTAGTTGCTATTGTTTGGGATTAACAGATAAGAAGAAACCAGGTAGGAAATGGCTAACATACTGGAAATATTTGCACATACCAAAATACCACTACTTTTTCTCTGTATCTGAGCGGTCCTGGGAGGATCCTTTTGCTTCTCGGCAGGTGTGTGGTGCGCACTATAGACTGGCTCCGGTGATTTGGCCGTTATACTCTGCTGTCTCCATCTTGAGGATGTAGGGGATTATGCTGTCTATCGACACATTGCCAATGAGACCAGTAAAAAAAAGTTCTTCTGTTATGTTGGAGCTCATCAGCCTGAGTGCCGGCAGGCGAACGAGAATCCGGGCCAATCTGTAAAAGGGAGGGTCCTTAGAGAAAGGGGATTCACTGCCCTTCAAGACTTCTCCCAGGGCAGGCTCCCAGGACTCTGACTGCACTGCTTGGAATTAAACCAAACAGACCTATGATCTATCCCCTGGATTTCAGATTTCAAGAGTTTCTCTTGTAGGAATTTACCATGAGGGGGAAAAAAAATACACACACAACAAAAACCTAAGAACAAAGATGTTTGTACACGTTTCCTTCAATGTTTTTCCCACCCCCACCAAAAAAGAAATAAAGTATGGTGTGTCTCCATATAAAATATCACTATATACCCACTAAAAAGTATAAAAAAAGATCTCTTTTCAGTTAAGGAAAAAAGTCCATGATGTACAGCTGAATAAAAGCAGAATGGAAAACAGCAAGTACAGCACAGCCTCATTTGTGTACATTTATTTGTGTGACAAGCAAAGTATTCGGAAGGATGTTCAAAACGAGAATGGTTGTCCTCTGGATTTGGGGACTTAGAGTGCTTTTATTTATTAAAACTTCTTCTGTATTACCCTAATTCATAGTGTTTGTACAGCATTATAATTAAAAAATCAAAAATAAAGCAAAAAAATTGTCTTCATTTTGAAAACACCCTGGGTGGGCACACTGTGACATTGTCCTGGTAGGCCACTGACACTGTACTTGAAGCATGTGACTGGCCATTCCATAGCCACTGCAGAGCCACGTGTGCAAGGATGCTCACTGCGGTGCCAGCCCCATCTGGAAACAACCTACATTTTCATCAGTAGGAAAGTGTTAAAGAAATTACAGCATCTCCTTAGCCACAGAAAATGAAGTATGCTCAGTTGAACATTGAATGAAAAAAGGGTTACAAAACCTTACTTTGTATTTTATGATTCCAATTACACAATATAAAAAAATTTCTGGAAGGAAATGCATAAAACATTAACAGGTATCTATGAACAGGTATTTATAGGGGCTTAAAAGTTTTCATTTTACTTTCCAGAATGTTCTAATTTTCTTCTACAGTGAACATTGTTATTTTTAAAAAGAGGATATATATTATGCAAGCAGCATTCCAGTACCATCATCCATTTGCCCAGCCACCATGAGTCTTGCAAGGACACACAAAGGTGTAATGGGACACCACCACAGACCACGAGGGGGCGGGCAGGCTGAAGGGTCTTGGGATGCCAGCAGGTAAATCAGGGAGGACTTCTGGGGGGTGGAGTGGGGCAGTGGCAGTCCCAGGTCAGCTGGCCTTTAGATTTAGAGGCTGGCTGAGGTTTCTCCCAGCAGAGATATGAACAATGGGGAGGGATGGGAAGGTGTCCCAGGAGGAGCAAATACTATGAGAAAAGGCATAAAGATGGGAAAGAGTAAGATAATGAATGCAGAAACAGAGGACAGCCATCCTAGGGCTTTTTATGGGGAACTGTCTTTGAGTGAGTTTCTAAGTCTCATAAGAAAGCCTCTCTTCTCTCATTTTTGGCCCCAAATTGCTTGGCTGGCCGCCCCCTCTATCCCTGGGTCCCTGACTGCATTTTTTCAGAAACACCTACTTTCAAAGGCCAGAGAGTTGCTGTAGTCAAGATGATGCTAGTGTGCTGTGGCTCTGCCAGCAGCCCCCAGAGGAGCATTTCCAGGCTCTTCTGACCATGGGCACTGGGTGCGAGTAGGCCCATGGCTTCCTTAGGTGACAGCTTGCCCGCAAGCTGGATGTATGAACTCTGGGTGTGGCTGCATTATTGGCAGTCCCATTCCCTATGTCCTGAGAATGGAATTACTTAAGATTCATGGTGAGGTTTTTAGAAATTCCAGGAGAAAGTGGATCCTGCTTTGGCAAAAGGTGTGTCTGGGCCATGGGGTTGTGTCTAAAGCACAGGAGGTTCTCTGCCAGCAGGGGCAGCCACAGGATGCCTCCCTTCCCCGTGCTCGTCCCACCACAGAAATGGTCCTCCTGGGGCCTGGGGCATTTTCATTCCATGGGGCACCTACAGACTGTCTGTGAAGGTGACACAAATTGAGGAAAGTGCTGCCATGTATCTTCTTGGTCAGTTTTGCTCAAGTGTTTAAGGGGGCAGGGCAGGGAAGGAAATATTTTGCCTGACATGACTTTAGTAATTCATGTAGCTTCTAGTGGGTTGAAGCGGTCATGATCAGAGAGCTCCTCCACTCCTTGGCTGGAAAGCCTGCCAGGCAGTCTGTCCTATTTGAGAACCACCTTCCTGTCCAGATTTGGATGAGAAAGGCTCATATAGACACAAATACATGTATTTGCTGCCCAACCGTTATAAGTAATACAAATTAACTTGTACTGTTTATATCTCTGCTGAGAGAAACCTCAGCCAGCCTCTAAAGTCCCACATAAAGGGATTTAAAGAAAATCAGTTTATCTGAGAGCAAACTTACTATTTTCTGTAACCCACTCACTCCTCTGTAGAGGTCAGGTTTGGTTTCTGTCAATGAATACTCTTCTATCACGTATGCTAGCTCTACCTCTTTAGTGGATGTAGGCCAGAAGGCCAGAGCTGCTCTTCTGGACGAGGGGAGGCCCCACGAGAATTGCCCCTCTGTATACAACGTTAGCCCCAGAGCAGCGATCAGGCCCCATCGTGTTACAGAAGAGCACCCCAAGGTCTCGGTCGCAGTTTACCCAGCAACACTGGAATTACCCAGGATTCCTGACTCTCCCACCTAGCACTTTCCACACTGCTACCATCCACACAATGCAGGCATTAGAGTGTGATCAGAAGGAGGCTCTAGCAGGCTGCCAGAGGCAGGAAGGCTGACATTTCTATCTGCGACTGCACATCCAGCCGCACTCCTTCATGCCCCACAGCCAGAGCGTGTATCTGTGTGCCTCACCGGTAGGTGTCTTCTGAGTAGGTTTTCTGAACATAGTCCTGCAATTCCATCTGTGCCTTTTCTTGGAATTTTTCAATCTGGCTTGTGCTGGTCAAACCTGGATGATCTGAAAAGAGAAAAGCACCCCCAAATTGCCCTGTGTGTTGGGAAAGCCTCACTTGCAGACTTCCCAAGTACTGATTTTACGATAAGCCTCTGACCAATTTCTCAAGTACGATACAGACTGAGCCCTGAATGGGGCTCTAGGGTGGCTATTACTCCTAAAATACGGGCTTCTGCTCTGTGCATTCTGCTAAGGCCTGAAGGTTCCCAGGACCGGGTGGGGCTCCTGAGTGGTCACAGCAGCCTCAGCAGCCCCATTTGGCGTGGATCTGGACACCTACCATTCTAGAAAACAGAAATTTTGGAACTATCCCGAGATTAGAAATGATCATTTACTTTCTATGTATTTAATCACATCATCTCTCCCATTTTTATTAGCTGCTTTTATTAGTTCATCAGGGGATCCCTGGGGAGGAAGGGAGGGTAAACTATGGAGGTCAGGACAACAGGCAGCCTAAGTGAGCTCTCTGGAGGCTGAGAGAGAACAGCTGACGGGGGGCTGCATGGCCAGCCGGACAGTCCTGCTGCCTCTTCTCTAGCTGCTGCCCCACAAGGACAGGTAAACTCGTGCACTTTTCCTCTGTGCTGGAGGACCTATGCTAACACCATCTGACACTGGCAAAAGGGAAAGCAAAAGAAATGAAAACAAAACAAAAAAAGGACGTTGGATGGTAGTATACTTCATGCTGTATGCCAAAGTCTTATTTGGCCAATGGTTTAAATTAGAATATTTAAATTAGAATATTTAATATTCTATTAAATATTTAAATATTTAATATTTAAATTAGAATAGAATAAACCTATTCAACATACGAAGTCACCAGGCACCATGTCATCAGTCTTTGAGACCGTGAAGGCAACAATTTAAAAGACTGTCTATGTTTATGTTAGCTAGCAAAGCACACCTAGTAGGAGAACATTCGGTCACATACAATCTGGCAGGGCTCTTTCTACACAGCTGACAACTTGACAATACGTTCATGTTTAGAAATATCAGTAGACACAGGCGGCAAACTGTTGTGAGTCACCACCACATATCTTACCGGGGCTAAAGAGAACTATAGCTTTAAGGTATGCATACTCATAGCCGTCTATATCCAGCTTGGCCATACTGTTACAGAACTCCTGAAGCTTCCAGATGTGCTCCATAACTTGCTTTATCCGGTCTCCAGAAAGTTTATCTAGAAAGCAACATCACAGATGCTCTGAGAAAGGCTGGTAAGAATAGTAACACAAGCTTCTTTGAGGCAACACAGGTTGAAAGAGAAACTTTCATTTTTTAATGGAAAAACTGTTACTTTAAGATGGTTACGAGCCCCATTTTCCAGGTGAAGGTGAAGTGACAAGATACCCAAATGCCACTCTGCTGTATGTTATGTCTCAGGAACAAAGCCCTGGACCTTTGAGTCTCCCGGGCCTCATCTTGGGTAGGGTCTATAGATACAATCTGGGAATTCCTTTTATTCTGTGCTTAAGACCCACAAGTCAGTTCTTACCAGCGCCCAGGTTCTCTAAGTCTCTGCAGGCATTTAATAAAGGTTTATGGGCCTGTCCATTAAATGCTGACATTTTTTAGTTGTGAAAACAATTTTCTATGTTATCTGATTTAATCTTCCTGACAATATTTGCTGAAAGTATTATCACACTCAGTTAAAGGATAATTAAAGGGCACCTGGGTGCCTCAGTTGGTTAAGCATCCAATTCTTGATTTCAGCTCAGGTCAGGACTTCAAGGGTCATGAGATTGAGCCCAGCGTGGAGCCTGCTTGAGATTCTTCTCTCTCTCTCTCTCTCTCAAAATAAATAAATAAAGATAACTAATCTTCATTTGTGAACATATCTAACTTAAATGCAACAAAATGTTACAGGGTTTAAAGGCGCAATTAGAGAAACAAAGGTGTGACTAGGTCACTCAATCCCTAGATAATCAAACATCTTGAATGCCTACTTAAAAGTGCAGCTCAACTGCAATTCAGCGTCAACTGCAGATTTTCTGTATTAGTCCTGAGTCCCAGGCATGCTCCCTTAAGACAGTGTCTTTGGTGCACTATATGTAAACCATGTGGAGAGATGCAGTCTCCTGATCCTGACATAGCTGGGAATGGACCACCAAATGTTAGATGGCTGCCACAAATCTTTCTAGAAGAGAGTCACTAGTTAATTCATGAAGACAAAGGGCGAAGCAACGGTATCCTGGACCAGGGGTCTGCGTGACCTGGGTTTGTGCCCAGCTCTTCTTGCTAGGGCAGGGACCTTACTGCAGTAACAGTCTCTCTAGGGTTGTGAGAATCTATTACATGGGAAAGGGTAACCGTTGTGAGGACAGAAAATACATACGTAGGTCTCTGCCCCCTGGTTCCTGTCACAGAGCTCTTGAAGCCCTTGTAAATTCTTACATGTTAAGAGCACTAAGAGCATTTTTTGTTCCATTGATGTGACTTTGGGTGGGACCCCTAATGTCCCCTGGAAAGACTAACGTGTGCTCACAAGCTTGGAATTCCCACCCCCACCCTTCATCCTTTAGAGAGGGAAGAAGGGCTAGAAACGGAGTCAGTAACTGCTCATGCTTACATGAGGAAGTATTTATATAATCTCAATGTATGGAGTTCAGAGAGCTTTCAGGTTAGTGAACGGATGCACACTGGAAGGGCTAAGCACCCCCCAGATCCACAGGGACAGGAGTTCCTGTGTTTGAGGCTCTCCTAGACCTCATCCTGTATCTCTCTTCACCTGGCTATTCATCTGCCTCTTTTATCCTTGAGTTGTCAACCGCACTAGTGAATTAGTCCAAGCTAAGGTTTACTGCAACGTCCAGTCTACAGCAAGTTGGTCAGAAGCACAGGGGATAGCCTGGACTTGCACATGGTGTTGTGGGGGAGGGTCTTGTGGGACTGACCCTTTAACCTGTGGGATGTGACACTATGTCTGACAGGGTCCTAACTGACTCAGGGAATTGCCTGTTGTGCATCACACCCCCTTGGTGACCACAAGTGTCAGACGCACTGAATGAGTAGTAAGGGACACATGCAGAGAAGAGAAACACAAGAGGGAAAGACCTGGGTTTTTCTTATACCCATGCAAGTGAAAAACTAGTTTTTTTCCATTTATACCTGTCCATCAAGATGAAAGTATAGACTATATTGATTGTTCTGAAAACATCACTAAGTATGTATCAGGAAGTTGGCAACTTTTTCAATTATCTTTTTTTCCCTCCTCTTTCATACTCCTTATATGAAAAGAAGACAGTGAGGCAGGAAACTGAAACGTTCTCACTGGTCTCATACGATTTAGGAGTTAAGAGTGTCCTCAGCCTGTGGGAGCTGTGGGACACAGGCGCCAGCCTGAACTGAGCACACACCCCTCCTCTCCCCTCCCTTCCCCACAGGCCTACCTTCCTGGATGCTGTTCTGTAGGTGGTTGACAATGGCCGCCAGGATGGTAGAGAGGCTCATGACCTGGGCACACTGGGCCAGGCCCAGAGTGAAGAGCTCATTCCAGCAGGCCCGCACCAGGCTGGTGTTGCAGTCCTGCCTGGGGGAACAGAGGGTGGGGGGTGTGGGTGCCTGCCTGCTGACACTCCCCAGGCCCCAGTGCACCTCAAACCAGGTATCCAACAGGTATTTCCAACAGGTATTTCTTGAAGGTCTACGGTATGTCTGGGATCATCCTTCAAAAACACTACTGTCTGTGAAGCTCTTCACTAAAGACCCTCTGAGAATATACTGTGCTCTAAACAAAGACACTTAAGACTTTGGTAATGAGAAATCTAAATGACTGTGACTAAAGTGTCACCTCCTACAGCCTCCTAAATCCTCAGTGGCCCTGGCGTGGCTGTCAAGGCGACATAGTGACTTGAGCTCTAGGAGCGGAGTGTGGACTCTAAAGGGCATGGGAGATACACCTGCACCTACGCTCGAGAACCAAGGGCTGGCAAACCTTAGGACGAGCTAGCCCTGGAGCACGGAGGGAGGGGCCAGCCAAGGCAGCATGTAGCCCTGCCCTGAAGGAGTTATGCTCAAGACAGTGTGGTTGACGCACTGCAAACTGTAAGACCTTATCTGAGAAGCCCCCAGATGTGACCTCTCTGTACTTGTCTCTCTACTTGACTACTGTGTTCTATTCCACTCCATCCCTGGCTCTTATCACCAAGTCCTCAGCCTATGGAGAATGACTGATAAAAATTTGAGGAGCATCAAAGCACTGGCAACCACGGTCCTCTGCTAGTAGTCCACTGGGTATATTTACTAAGAAAATCAGGATCACTGGAATAAACTAGAATAAACTAGAAGGGCACTCAGGTATCTTCCAGGCCATTCCTAATGAGGGGAAGGCTCTTGCCAAAGGATACACGCAGAGAAAAAGGTCACTTACCCAAGTGCCTGAAAGGCTGGGATTGACCTGGCCCAGTGCATGGAGAGGAAAAGCAGGCGGGATGCTGACTCACAGATGTAGTGCACATTGAGGTACTCTGGCATTGGGCTGGGCATGGTGAGCTGGAGAAGAGGAGGCACACAGCACAGGAGGTGACGGAGAGACAGGGCATGGCTCTGTCAACATGAACTGCGGTCATGTCTCAACAACTGTGAAAGACTGAATTGTGATGATCCCTGATGAAGCTCCTGTGCAGACCTATCCTTATGAAGCCTGTGTCTTCTGCAGCGGGGGGCTGGCACCAACTCCCCATGGTCTCTTGCCAGGTAAACTAGGGTCTGATGGCCTGTGGAATGTGGTCGATGATGGCGACCTCCCAGCTCACTTATATAAAGACATACTTTTCAACTCATGCCTCAACTAAATTGGTATTTGTTCTAAGACAATTCCATTTTGAGCCACAGGTTAAAATCTAAATGAAATCAGGAACAGGTGTCAACTTCATAGTTAAGAGGCATTTGGTTGGTGGCCTCGGGGTAATAGTGAGTGAGAGATGAGGAGAAGCCGATGTGGTGGGAGGATGAGATGCCACCATCAGAATGTTCAGAGCTCTAGGCTCCAGAGCTCCAAGTCCAGAAGGGGAATTAATGCCGTTCATGCTGGAATCCCACTGGTGACCTATATTCTTGGCACTGGTAACCAGTGTTTGCCTGGTAACCCAGGCTTTCTAAGTGACTGGTCAGGCCTCTCTAGTAAAGAACACATGGGGAACAGGAAGACACAACACAGTCAGTAGCCCTAGAAACTGAGGGCTTTGGGGACCCTGAGAGTGCCCTCTGGAAGTGAGGCCAGTGAAGGAGGCTGTGGGCCAGACAAATAGCCTTCTTCAAGGAGATAGGAGCTCTATTTTCTGTGGCTCGAGAAAACAGGTGGTCAGGACCAAGCTTAGGAACGAGGGCTGGCTGGCTGCCTGCTGGAGCACACGAAGGTACCTGCCTGAGCCTATGCTGAAGCCAGGCCACCCGAGAAAGCAGAAGAGGCAGAGGAGCCCACTAAAAGCCCTCACTGGGCAGCACCATGTCAGCCCATCCCGGCAAGGATAGGCCATACTGGCTTCAGGACAAGTTACCTTCAGAGCCAAAACACTGTGAGCAAAACATGAGTGACAATGCTTTCTAATGAGAATACTGTTCTGGAATACAAGATCCAGGTCAAAAGCCAACAACATGAAAATGAGCTCCCTGCAAGATTTGTTTCAAACTGCAGACCAGGGATACGGTTTACCTAAACCCACTCACCTTAAATGTGACATGAGTGTCTGAGAGGAGGGGACCTTCGACCTCGATGATGGGTGTGGACTGGTCTCTGCTGATGACGTGAATGCCTCCTCCTCCACTGGCGTCTATTCCATCTGCCAGGCTTGGAGGGGAGGAGCTGTCTGTGGTATTAAGTGCTTTAGCTAAGGTATCAAATGCCCTGTGAGCAAAAATGAAGCAGGCAGAGTTGTGAATCCACAGCTTTTAGGAGGAAGAGAACTTTAGTTGAGACATAATCTAGAAAAACAATGTGATGGGGAAAAGATCATTAAATTCTACCTGCTAGGGGAAGGCATGACAACCAGAGCTTCTGTGTATGGTTAACACATCATCATGGGCACTAAGTTATATATTATTTATTTTCACACATAATTCCTATTTTTCACAACTACTCTCCAACGTAGAATCCTCTCCATTTTACAGACATGAAAGCTGAGGCTTAGAGATGCTCAAAAACTTTTCCAAGACCAATCACCCACTATGCAGTGGAACCAGAACTCCACCCAACTCGAATCCCATTCTCTTTCCATTAGATCTAGACCTTAATTTTGCTATCAGACCACAAGAGAGCATGAGGACCAGGGCATTCGTGTGGCCTCCAGCTGTGCATCTGCCCAGCCTGGCAAGATGGGCGGGAGTGGCCAGTCCCATAGGGAAGAAGCAAACACAAGAGCCAGGCTGTGGGAGAAGAAACATCTTCTACCGCCAGTTACGGACATCTGGGACCAGCTAAATCTGTCTCTCAGTGACACCCTGATGGACTCAAGCTCTAGACTACCTGGAAAAAACATACATGAGAAAAAGAAGCTAAAACAGAAGTGGGAAAGGGGATGGACTATTAATAATTAGTCCAAATTACCAAAGACTGATACAAGTAACACCTGTCTTCTGAAGGGTTTTCCATGCTTCCACTGAGTCACTCCATTTCCCTTTTCATTGTTTGGAATGAAAAACAGTTTTGATTGTTTAATATCATGTAATATAAGAGGGTCCATGTTCCCACAGTTAAAATGTGAAAGACGACAGATGTGCAAGAACACTGTGACAATTTTACAAGCCTTGATTAAATACAGGGTGGGTGTCAAAATGCTGACACCTGCCCCCACACAGCAGGAACTGAGTGTGCACATCAGTGGGGGAGCCTCCGCGCTCATGGCATCGTACCGAGTAATCTCACTCGCAGACTGGTCCTCTGGCTGCATTTCCGAAGCATCACCATTGTTAAGGGATTCACTTAAGTTGGCGAGGGACGTTACTACATTGGCCAGTGTGCCCAGAGCTCCCTGGCTTGTTTCAGCCTATTAAACAAAAAATAAGAACATTACGAATGAACACAAACACACACCCGAAAGACTCGCAGGCCAATGGCAGTATAAAATTAGTTTAAAAACAGCTTCTATGGGGCATGACCTCAATAGAGCAGCAGGAGGGAGATCTTTTTGGCGATGGAGTTCTGGGTCTTGATTGTGGTGGTTATATAAATATACATGTAATAAGGTAACAGAACAAAAGCAGACAAACTGGACACCACCAAAATTTAAACTCTTGTGCTGGCTCATGGTGGCTCAGTTGGTGGGATGTGAGACTCTCGATCTTGGGGTTTTGAGCCCCATGCTGGGTGGAGAGGTGATTTAAAAATAAAATCTTAAAAAAAAAAAAAAGGCTATTAAGAAAGTGAAATGACAACCCATAGAATAAGAAGTATTTGCAAATCATACATCTCAATAATGGCTTAGTAGCAGGAATATTTAGCCAGTTCTTTAGATAAAGAACTCTTACAGCTCAATAATAAAAAGACAAGTCAGTTTAAAAAAGTGGCCAAAAAGCACATGGAAGGATGTTCAACATCACTGGAAATGCAAATCAAAACCACAGTGAGATACCACCTCACACCCAACAGGATGGTTATAATAAAAAAGACAGATAGTAACAGGGGTTGGGAGGATGTGGAAAAACTGGACCCTCACACACTGCAGGTGGGGATGTGAAATGGTGCAGCCTCTGGTGGAAAAGTCTGGCAGCTCCTCAAAAGTTTGAACGTAGAGTTACCACATGACCAGTCACTCCACTCCTAGGTACATAATGTAAGAGAAACTGAAACATATGTCCACAAAAAAATTGGTACCCAAATGTTCATAGCAGGACTATTAATAATAGAAAATAGAAACAACTCGGGCAGCCTGGGTGGCTCAGCGGTTTAGCATCGCCTTTGGCCTAGGGTGTGATCCTGGAGACCCAAGATCAAGTCCCACGTCAGGCTCCCTGCATGGAGCCTGCTTCTCCCTTTGCCTGTGTCTCTGCCTCTCTCTGTCTCTCATGAATAAATAAAATCTTAAAAAAAAAAAAAAGAAAATAGAAACAACTCAAATTCACTTAAGTTGGCGAGGGAGATTACTACATTGGTGATATGGTGATAACTCGATAAATAAAATGTGGTCCAGCCATTCGATGCCTTAGTCTCTGGCAATAAAAAGGAATGAAGTGCTGACACATGCCACAACTGGATGAACCTCGAAAACATTAGTTAAGAGAAAGAAGCCAGTCACAAAAAGCCACAGATTGTATGATTCCCTTTATAAGAAATGTCCAGAATTGACAAAATCAGTCATAAAGTAGAGTAGCAGCTGGCAGGGGCTGGAGTAGGGGGAGGGAGAAGTGACTGCTTAATGGGTGCAAGGTTTCTTTTTGGGGTGATGAAATGTTCTGGAATCAGGTAGTGGTGATGGTTGTACAACCTTGGAAATGTACTAAGACCACTGCTGTACACTGAAAGAGTGGTTTTCTGGTATGTGAATTATATCTCAACTTTTAAAAAAAGGGAAGAAAGCCAAAGACATACTCAAACAAATAATCCAAGACAGGTAAACACAAATATCTGTTGTGTCTGGATCACAAAAGTGAAAAACTAGAATCGTGGAAAAGATCCTAAGCAGAGCACTGCTTCATAAATCACAGAACCACTACATAACAGAGTATCCTGCAACTGCTGAAAGATGCAGGCCATCATGACAGAGAGATGAGAATGAGAAAACGAGAGTGGAAGTGAGAAAAGAAAAAGACCAGCCTGTCTGCACCACACGGGGGTCGTGGCCTTTTACACTGTGCTGCAGGCCTGCTGGGTAAGCAGATGGGGGTGACTGGGTACAGGGGACATGGGATCTCTGTATTTAGCCAGAGTACATGGTTTTGAATTTTATTTTAAAATAGGTTTACAGGGATCCCTGGGTGGCGCAGCGGTTTGGCGCCTGCCTTTGACCCAGGGCGCGATCCTGGAGACCCGGGATCGAATCCCACGTCAGGCTCCCAGTGCATGGAGCCTGCTTCTCCCTCTGCCTGTGTCTCTGCCTCTCTGTCTGTCTCTCTGTGACTATCATAAATAAATAAAAATTAAAAAAAAAAAATAAAATAAAATAGGTTTACAGTGACGCCTGGGTGGCTCAGTGGTTAAGCATCTGCCTTCGGCCCAAGGCGTGATCCTGGAATCCTGGGATCGAGTCCCACATTGGGCTCCCTACATGAAGCCTTCTTCTCTTTCATAAATAAGTAAAGTCTATGTCTATAGTCTGCTTTTCATGAAAAATTCCTGGGGTGGGTATGGTCACTTCCACATCACAGAGGAAGGAACAGGGTGGGAGCACGGATCTGACTCTGCAGCTTTCTCTTCGCTACTTAAATACTACCCAGTTTTTGTGTCCCTTCTCTTCCATCCAGTGACCATGACTAACTCCTCCTGTACTGAGTGTTCACTGTATGCTGCATGTTTTCTAACAGGGACTTACTCATGTTCCCCAGCATCCCCATGTGGTGGTGCTGAGGGAAGCACAGATGCAGGAAAGAGGGCACACGGCTACCAAGAGCAGTGCTGGGCTCGAGACCCAGGACCAGCAGACTCTGCAGTCTCTTGGTTCTTATTCTCACAGTGTCTGCATGGCCGACACAACAGAACAGCTGCTGTGAAATCCTTTGGTTATCAGATTATTTGGGCCTTAGTTTCAGGATTCTGGTTTCTCTCCACCCCACTACACCTCCAAAGCTGTCCGGAATGTCTACTGGGTGACAGCAGCAAGCCAGGTATGATTCCCATATAGCACACAGCACCAGGCCCCACAGACAGGTAGCACAAGGCCAGCGTAAGGACCACAGGTTGGAGGGCAACTTTTGGTGCCAGCCAACAGCTCTCACTGCTGCCTTTCTTTCCCCAAGAGAGGATGTTCCTAATGTACCAAGTGGGCAAAGCAATGTGCACGTGAAAAGACAGGAAGGAAGCCTGCAAATAGTGCAGCTCTGGCTCTTAGAGCAGTAGCTATGCCAGCACTTGGTTACCAAGTTGCTTCTTTCAGACCATAGCTTACTACTACTTCACCATTATTGGGTTACATCAGGAACAAGATGAGAAATATAATCAATTTCCTTGCCTGGATAAAACCCTTCTCTCCTTAGTTATCTTCACAGGGCTTAGCCAGCTCTCTCTCTCCTGGATTGACAAATACCTTTGTTCACAACAAGTTAAATTCCCTATGGCTGATGTGCTCTGAGTAGTTTTGCAATTGTCAGAATCCTGACTGGACTTCCTTCTGCAGATCATCTGATAGAAAGGAACAGGGCGGGGTGGATAATGTCACACTATGTGTCAACCATACTTCAATTAAAAAAAAAAAAAAAAAAAGGAACGAAGGGTTTCTGCAAAAGACTGTCTTGAGGGTAAGCAGCCATTTCCTCAACACACTGGTAGTTTGCCAATGGATTTACTGGGTGGGGTAGGGGTGACTATCAAAATGAGAGCCACTGAATTTTCACTAGATTGAACTCTAGATCCTGCCATGTAATAATGACTATAACCAGCCAGCCCTGAGTTTCTGAAAAGCCATCAATATCCCTAGAACAAATCATAGGATGGCTGCATAAGAAGAAATAAAATGAGATGCAGAAGGCCAGGCTTTCAAGGTACTCTCAGAAAGCCAAGAAGGTAGGTGCACACATCTAGAGAAACAGTCTGTACTGTAACATAAAGGTGGAAGAGATGGTGTTGGTAGAGAACATTACCTTGGAATCCGTGGCCAGGAGAACTGTTCCATCCTCACGTATCAAAGGCTGTTGGATGTTGACAAGCATCCCTGGATCAAGAAGACCTGTTTGTCTATTTAAGACATAAAGAAACCCAGAGTAGCTTCCAACTTTTAATGCACAGTATCATCATGCTGCATTGCCCTGTCCCTTCTACATCTGCAAAGTTGTCTGGATAGCAGAGAAGCTCTAACTAGGCTCAGCCATCGAGTGTGACAACCCCTCTACTCTCTGCAATGAGATGTGCACAAAGCTGGGCCTATAGCCTGAGACAGGATGCCACAAGGATACATGTCTCCTTGGCTTCCAGGCTTACCACAGACTGTGGCTGCTCTGTTAAATAAAGTTAACCTGATCTTCAGAATACACCAAAGGATTCTCAACTCTAGTTTTTACTGGGATACAGTTTGGACTTCTTCTTTTCCCTTTCTGTTCCTTGTCAAAACAGAGACTGACCTTGCTCCATCTTTATCTGCCACAAACGTGGGAGTAGCTATCAGAGGACTTCTCAAGTCCTTCCGGATATAAATTTTCTCAGTTGAAGCAGCACAATTGCTTGGTTTCTCCCGTTGTACATCAAAGGGCTTCCGTTCACTCTGCACAGCTTAAATCACAACATAAATATTCACGTTTAGAGGAAAGAGTCATTAAAAACTATATTCTTCATAGTAAAGTTAGGAGTCTTTCTTAGTTAAGTCTGCTACAATAGGGATGATAAACTCTGGTGCTAGACACATCTAGCTCAATTTTCAGAGGACTTTTCAGCCAAAGGAAAGAAAAGCTCAAAGCCAAACAATGCCATGTTAAATCTGAAGAGTTCAGGAGGGTGGGCATGGCCTAAGAAACTTCAGCATGGCATTTGCATGGCCTCACATGGGGGACCCATACTGAGGCTTCTGGGTCTTCACTTTTTGCTAATAGAAGGTACTCTCCAGGAAGAGAAACACCCATCTTCAAGCGGGCCCTTAACAGACAGCTTGTCCAATGCACGTGTCATAAAGGAACCAATCTAATGTCCAAGTCAAGCCTGTAAGGCATCTGTGGCAAACTGTTTAATGGGGTGTCAGTTTTCAATAACACTAGAGGTCTTTCCCTTCAGGAATCTGGTCTGAGAGAGGTATATGGGCCAGAAACAACTGAAGAAAATAAAGATCTTTTTAAAAGAAAGAAAGGAACCCCAGACCCAATATGTAAGTAAGGTAAGGGGTCCTATTTAGACAAGGACCCTGTGGCTGAGAGAGGTGACATGTCTTCTCGAGGCCTCACAGCTTCTATGAGGCAGAACTGTGGTTTGATACTCTCAAGCCTGTGTTCACTCCACAGCACTGTGCTGCTTCCTGAGTTATCTGGAGGAGGTTTCCACACACACCATGGGAGATGACTAACTGCAGCACGGGCGCTGGATCACCTAGCTGACCCAGAAAGGAAACAAAAGGAAGCCTCAGTGGATATTTTCCTCTTAGAGTATTTTATTTTATTTTATTTTATTTTATTTTATTTTATTTTATTTTATTTTATTTTATTTTATATTTTATTTTATTTTATTTTATTTTATTTTTATATTTTTATTTTTATTTTTATTTTTTTCCTCTTAGAGTATTTTAAAGCCAGGTATAGAAGTCTGGCTTTCTCCCAATTTGCTAACCCAGGCAGCTTGTTTGTATTGTTACTCACATTCCATCTTCATGCCCATCTCTAAGCATTTTTTCAGCCGGCAAAACTGACAGCGGTTCCGGTGGTGTTTATTGATGATACAGTCTTGGTTGCTCCGGCAGCTGTAGGTCAGATTTTTCCTTACACTCCTTTTAAAGAAACCTTTGCAACCTTCACAACTGACAGCTCCATAGTGACGACCTGAAAAGAGAAAGGTGTGTGAAGCAGTTCACCAAGAGAACAGGTGATCTGTCACAAAGCGGTGTTTCTTTTTTTTTTTAATTTTTCTTTATTTATGTTAGTCACACACAGAGAGAGAGAGAGAGAGAGAGAGAGAGAGGCAGAGACATAGGCAGAGGGAGAAGCAGGCTCCATGCACCAGAAGCCCGATGTGGGATTCGATCCCGGGTCTCCAGGATCGCGCCCTGGGCCAAAGGCAGGCGCCAAACCGCTGCGCCACCCAGGGATCCCCAAAGCGGTGTTTCTAAGGTAAGTCTATCAGAGTGACTGATGCACAGTGTTAGATGCCAGCAGCCAAGGGGCAATCATGAGCCTGAGCATTAAGCATAATACTTAACTTCTTCCCATAATTTTCCTATAATCTTTTTTTTTTTTTTTTTTAATTTTTTTTAATTTATTTATGATAGGAACACAGTGAGAGAGAGAGGCAGAGACACAGGCAGAGGGAGAAGCAGGCTCCATGCACCGGGAGCCCGACGTGGGATTCGATCCCGGGTCTCCAGGATCGCGCCCTGGGCCAAAGGCAGGCGCCAAACCGCTGCGCCACCCAGGGATCCCTATTTTCCTATAATCTTTTAAGTGGCCCTGTGATGTCAAAGAAAAAGAGAAGCTCAGATAGGTTACCTGACAGCTGGTAAATGGCATGACCTTAATGCTTTTAGTACACAAAGGACCTAACATGCAGGGAGAGCTCACAGATGATGGCTGAACCATACTGTCCACTTGTGCATACCTGGTCCTGGCTCTCTGCAAACCCGAGCTTGAGAAGCTACCTAGTGCTCGTGTCCTGCCAACAGCGGCGTGTGACAAAAGCATGCATGTGCTTTTTTTTAGCACACATCCTACTCTTCCCTTTACTCCCTCTGTGTGAGCCATGTCCTGGGCCCTAGAGCTACTTGGGGGAAGCACAGGGGCTGTGATTATGTAGGCCCAAGGTGAGGGAAGGGTGCACACCATATGGCTCATTTGGGTTAGGTATTCAGATCCTTTTGGAAACATAGTTCTAGAAATACATTTATTACATACAGTTCTTTTTTTTCTGATCTTGTTCACTTTGGCGTTTCTAACTTCTAATGACTGATGACATTAAAAAGAGCCCCCCCTCCTCAGTTTACCCTTCCAAAATTCACCAAGTGCTTCCATATGCATCACACTTCATTTGTTCCCAGTGGGCACTGACCATGGATAAACACTCCTGGTTTGGTCTTCTGTAACCCAGTATCATAGCTACATTGCTGAGAAGAAACATTTCATAGGATCATCACTGATGGCAGCTGCTGAGCGTCCCACTGTCTTGACCTCTAGCATGCAGAGCCATTCCCCAAGCGTGTACTCGGAGGGTCTCAATTTTGTGCCTTTAAGAGTAGTGTTAAAATTGGTGTGTGTGTCTAGGCATCATTTTTCCTTTCTTGCAGTGTCTTTCCTTAGTCTCTCTAGACCTCAGAGTGACATCTAATATCTGGAAACTGCTATGCCTAGACCATTCCTTTAAGCCCAGAAGGGGACTAACAAATGGGGAAGCCAAGCAGATTTTGTGGCCTCTTTGTTATGTTCATGCTTCATTCATTTGTTCAAAAGTTTGTGGAGTGCCTCTCCTTACTGAGCAAGAAGATAGGACATAGAGATGGAGGGGTCAGACATGGTTCTTGCTTTGACAAAAAGAGTACATTCTGGTGTGGAAGACAGGCCTCTAAGAACAATTATAAGAGAACGTAACAAATGCCAGAGCGCCCTATACAAAAGGATGAAGGGACACAGGCAGCACTGGCTTCAGTGAAGGTGTGGCATGGGCTAGGTTTTGCCCTGTTCAAGGAGTGGGAACAGAGGTAGGGCACCCTGGCACAGTAAATGATATAAGGTAAGAGGGGACTGGAGCTTCTGACCTCTGTGGATGCTTGTCTGGGCTGTCTTCCTTAAGATGCTTGGTCCAACCTTTTGTTTTGTTTAACCAAGACCACAAAGTGTTCAAAGTTCCTGGGAATTCTGTGACTATAGAATAAAGTGGAACCGATTACAAAACTCAGGCCTGAGCCCGGAGCACAGCTAGAAGGGTACCTTATTAAATCCTTTTCCCTCCTGTGCTCACTTCAGTAGCACAATATACTAAATATTCCTCCATCTTTCTTGCCTGCCTCACCTTCTATAGCTCCCTGGCATTAGCAGGGTGAAGTCTGAACTTTTGGGCCAGATATCTTCTCCAGTCTCCTTGTACCCACATCCTAACCACAAAAGTCCAGGAACTCTTCCCCAAAGACATCATGGGTGGGGACAGTAAAGTCACCAGGCCCTGGCTCCACCAGCAGGAAGGCCCTTCTGCTTTACCCAATACACACACTCAACCTTCAAGCCTCACAGAATGTGACTGCCGCTGGGGGACCTTGCCTGACCCTGGGGCTCCAGCCAGAATCGCATGCTCCCTC
This sequence comes from Vulpes lagopus, assembly GCF_018345385.1. NCBI lineage: Eukaryota > Metazoa > Chordata > Mammalia > Carnivora > Canidae > Vulpes > Vulpes lagopus. Next base: position 53,129,494 of record NC_054830.1, read on the forward strand.
CTCCTTCATTACAGCAGTTACCACACTGGGTTATAGTGAAGGGATAGTAGAGTTAGGATGAAGAAGAAAGAGATAACACATTTCGTGAAATAGCAAAGCACTGTGCTAATATTATCTAGATTAAAGAAATGATTGCTCTTAGTAGTACAAAATAGTCAATGCATAACCAAGATTTACAAGTCATAGAAACAAGTCTCGATTCCTTCTTTTGATTCTAGTAACCTGACAAATTGATTTGCTTGTTTATAGCACTACCCCATTTAGAAAAGTAGAATTTACATTTTGAAACCTACAAACCTACAGAAAATGCTGTCTTTCCAATAAGCCCCAGCTCCCATTTGGTTTATGATGTTGGATCCTGATGAGCAACTAGCATAACATAACCTAGGGTTACTTACCAGAGGCTTTGTCGCCACAGACGACACAGTACTCTACCACCTGTGGCCGCTGGACGTCGGCCTTACCCAGCAAGCGCTCCACAGAAGCAGAGTCCGTGACGATCTAAGAAGAATCATGAAATAAGCAAAGTGCTGACTGAAAACCAGATTAAGCAAAGCAATGTTTAACTATAAATTCCTAATCTTGGTTTTCTAAGCAGGAAAATTCTGGGCAGAACCTGACAACTTAGCCTGACATTAAGAATGGCCCTGCTGCTCACCTAGACTGCACCCTTCAGTGGTGGTTGGGAGGAGAAGAGGAGAGTGGTTTGTCCAAGGTCAGGCACTGGTTTTCACTCATCTACTCTCCTATCTGGCTAGCATAAACATCCAGGATGGGGGGGCCACGTGGGGAATCACATTCAGATGCTCCAACATGAACACACTGTAGGTCTTCCTGGCTGCTTCTTTATTTCCATGAAATAGCTTGGAATGTATGCAATGAGGTATATTTGGCAGAGAAATAATCAGGCTTTATTAATTAAATAACTAGGTCTCTCTTTGAGGCAGCTGGGAGTAGAAGGACAAGAACAGGCGACCTCTGAAACATGTTATTTCTCTTTCACTTGCAGGTGATTTTCTAGGTAACAGTGTTACTCATCCGGAAGAATATTGTAACTGACACCAATATAAGAAAGTGAAAAATAGCTGTTATTAAATAATATAACAATATCTCTTAAAATTATTTCTATATGGTAGGAATATATATAGAAATTACTATGTAGATGACCTCTTATAGAACACACAACAAAATCAACAACTACCTTCTCATGAACAAGTAGTAGTCTAAATAAGCAGGGAGGAACTCTAATTTCAGTTAATCAGAAGGTACTCTGGGAAAGGAAGAGGCAGCATTTACTAACCACACTGCAAGGGGTATTAAAAGTGCATCTCTGATATGGTTTCACTCATATGTGGAATATAAGAAATAGTGAAAGGGACTAAAAGGGAAAGGAGGAAAACTGAGTAGGGAACAATTAGAGAGGAAGACAGGCTCCTAACTCTGGGAAACAAAGGGTTGGCAGAAGGGGAGGTGGGTGAGGGGATGGAGTAACTGGGTGATGGGCATTAAGGAGGGCACATAATGAAATGAGCACTGGGTGTTATACTAGATTTTGGCAAATTGAATTTAAATTAAAAAAAAAAAAAACTTTGCTGGAAAAAAAAAAGTGCAGCTCTGAAAGATGAACATCACTTGTGTTCTGAACCTGTTCTATAAGAAAAAAAATCCTTTCTTTTCCTTTTTTTTCTCCATAGTAGAAACTCTCCTCCCCCTTAAAACACATGGGTTCTTTTTTTTTTTTTTAAAGATTTTATTTATTCATGAGAGACACAGAAAGAGGCAGAGACACAGGCAGAAGGAGAAGCAGGCTCCATGCAGGGAGCTTGATGCAGGACTCGATCCTGGGACTATGGGATCACTCTCTGGGCCAAAGGCAGACGCTAAACTGCTGAGCCACCAGGCGTTCCTCTCCCCCCCCCCCCCCTTTTAAAAACACATGGGTTCTTAGCAGCATTGTTCATTCACAAGAGCCAAAAGGTAGAAGCACCCCAAACAACCAACAACAGATGACTGTATAAATGAAGTGTGGTCTCTACATATGGTGAAACACTACTCAGCCTTAAAAAGGAAGGGAATTCTGACATAGGCTACAATATGGATGAGCCTTGAGGACATTAGTCAGTAAAATAAACCAACTGCAAAAGAAAAAACACTGCAGGATTCCACTTATGTGAGGTCCCTAGAATAGCCAAAGTCATAAATACAGAAAGTAGGATGATGGTTGTCAGGGCTGGAGGGAGGGCTGGGGAAGAGGACTGACCCAGAGGCAGCAGTTCACAGGAGCAAGTAAGGATAGAACAAAGAGCTGGAGCAGGCCTGACAACCTGGACAAGGCTGTTGGGAGATTTAGGAATAAGTCAGCCATAGGTGGTACCCCTAAGATGTGGAGTGGCCAATAACCACCACCATGCAGACTTAGGTTAAATAGAATAATTCTCTAGCGGCCTTAGTACCAGCTTGCTCGTGCCAGTCTCCCATGGGCTGCTGATTTTCCTGGCTCAACTTCCATCCCATCTGAGCACTGCAGCTGGCTGCCTTCTGGCTCTTGCCACTCACTCGCTGGTTTTTCACTTTAGCCAAAGCGGCAGGTTGCTGTGCTTGCAGGTCCTCAAAGGACCTTTTAGAGATGGCCGGCCTTCGTGGTAGAGGAGGAGTCAGAAACAAGTTTGGTAGCAGAAGTGCTGGAACAAATACCTGTAACAGGCCTTACCTGGATCCTGCCAGGGACAAGGTTGTCCGAGGTGGTGAATATGAGCTGCTTAGCACTGGATGTCTCCGGGGAAGCCAGGATCACCTTCCCAGTTCCAGCTCCATCTGGGCTGGTCAGGATGAACTGCTGCTTGGGGGATCCGGAGGCGTCCACTGCGGTGACTATCTGGATCTTCTGTCCTGTCTGCTGGTCTGTCACAATCTACAAGACACAACATGGAGCCTGCTCTCACGGAGTATCATGCGACTTGTGTACTTGCAGGTGGTGCTCTCAAAGCTGTAACTGCCCAATGCCGTCCTGGAGTCAATGCTGGTCCAAGATGCAGTTTCACCAGTGCATGGTGAAATGAGAAAAATAAAACACAATTGTGAGCTTCTCAGAAACAATTTTCATGGAGCTAATTTTATTTCAGGATCATAGCATTCCGACGATTTTTAATTAAAATGTCCCTTGGGGTGGTGGTGGGGTACTGGCTGAAGGTGGTCAAAAGATACAAACTTCCAGTTATAAGATAAAAAACGTACTGGGATGTAATGTATGGCATGGTGACTGTAGCTAACTCTGCTGTATGGTGTATTTGAAAGTTGTTAAGGACGTAGATCCTAAGAGTTCTCATCACAAGGAATAAACTATTTTTTCTTTCTCTTTTTTTGTATCTATATGAGATGATGGATGTTAACTAAATTTACAGTGGTCATCATTTTGTAATATATGTAAGTCAAGTCACAGTGCTGTACACTTTGAACTTATACAATGCTGTGTGTCAATTATATCTCAATAAAATTGGAAAAAGAAAAGTCTTTTGTTTTATGAAATGGAGATAATAATAGATGACAGGTTTAACTTAAAAAAAAAAAAAAAAAGCCTTGTCCTAGGCATAGTAAAGTCCACAGAAGTCCTGACCCTGATTCCTCCAGAGGCTCCCACTGCTCACTGTTCAGAGGGCCAGCTGTGGGAGTCTGCCTATTTGTAGAGTCCCTGCCTAACTGCATCAGTTATGACAGAAATAGTTGCTACATCAAGAGTGACTTGTCATTCCTGCTCATGAAATTCTCTGAAGTTGTTCTACTCCTGTCCTGATATTCTTCAGGCTTAGTGCCCAGCTTGGAGCACTGCCTACCTTCCTTCTTCCGGGAACACCAACAGGTCCTCACAGCAAATCAAATTTTGGGGGCCGTTGTGGCTGGGTCTTGGACATGCAGAGAAGTACTACATCTCTGGCTGGAACTCAGTCCCCTCTACCATACTTATGGGCAGGTCTGGCATCTATGCCACATCCTGATAGATGCTGACTTGTGATACAGCATTCCAGAATTCAGATAGCAAACTCACAAAGAATCTAGCATAACTGCTTTGCCAACTATCCAATATGGAAAATCAGACAATGCTGGTTGGTTCAAATGAAAATGACAAAGATCCAATCAATTAATATATGTTTATTGAGTGTCCACTGTACGTCAAGCACTGTTCTTGGTACTAGGGATAGGGACATGAACACAACAGAGCTCCTGCCTTGTGGAGTTAACCTTCTATGGGTACGGGGACGAACAGACCATGAACACTGATATTGTAGATTATCAGTCATGGCAGGTGTCATGAAGAAAACTAAAAAGCAGAATAAATGGATAAAGCATGTCAAGGGGAAGGAGGCAGGGGGGCTGCTTCAGAAAGAGCTCTCTGAAGGAGTGATGTTGAGCAAAGACCTGAATGAAGCAAGAGAGGAAGCCATGCAGATAATGTGGCAAAAAATGTTATAGGCTGAGGGCACAGCAAGTTCAAGACCAGAAAGAAGAGCAGCCTGGGAACAAACAAATCCTTAGCTGGCGGGGCAAAAATCCCAGCATACCATCATCTGCAACTGAACGGTCAAAGAAATCTTGAAGGCTGAAGAAGAATAGATTTAGAGAGAAATGAAAGGAAGTACCATTCTTTGTACAACCTGTGGCATACATACCCAGAGTCCCATGGAGAAGTAAAACATGAAACAGAAAACTTTAACAATTCTCTTAAAAAAAACACAAAAAACAAAAAACTTTCCTACTCAGTGCTGAGCTGAAAGACTGCAGACAAACTGGGTGACATACACTTCTCTCAGCTGCCACAGAAGGGACTCCTACCAAAAAAAAAAAAAAAAAAGAAGGGACTCCTACCTTAGTTAAAAGGTAACAAGTTGATCTTTACAAGGCCCTTATAACCTTGAGATCTAGGAGTAAAATGTCTGACTTCCTTTTCCTGTCTATCCAAACTTACCTCCTTCCTAAATTACTTTCCCTGTTAAGAAATGAAGTAGTCATGTGACTGAGAGGGATCCTCATTCACCAACTATAATCAAGACAAGGCTAGCAGAAGCCTTTCACATGTTCGGAGGTGCCACACTCTGCACCTAAGCACACACTGTCACTGGCATGTCACTACCTTTGCTGCTATTCCCTGGCACCTCTGGGGGTGGGGCAGGGGTGGGAGGTAGGAGTGACTGGGTCTAGATGGGGACAGCTGCTCTTGGTGACTGTATGTAACACAGCCCAAAGCTCAGATGATTCTTTTTTTCTTCTTTCTCCTAAAGATTCAGGGGCACAGAAAACCCCAGGCTGATCGTTACATAAACAAAAGCCTTACTGACAAACATCAGCAGGCAGGCTCCTGTTTAAAGAGACTAGGAAACATCAAATTGAGGATGTACCCAGACTTATTAAATCTCCTGTGGAGGGGTGGAGAAGAGGTGTTATTGGTAGAATCATGCCCCACCCCCCGCCAAGAGATGGTTACATCCTAACTGCCAGGGCCTAGAACGTGACCTTATTTGGAAATAGGAAATTTCAAATGTGATTTAGTTAAGACAATCCATACTGGATGAGGGTGGGCCCAAACCCAATGACTGGTGTCCTTAGAAGGTCTGGATACAGGAGGAGACTGGAGGGCCAGAGCTGCAGGCAAGAACTGCAGAGGACCGCCAGTTACTACTGGAAGCTAGGAAGGCACGGAGGGACGCTTCCCTAGAACCTTACAGACAGCATGGCCCTGGCAATACCTGGAGTTTGGGCTTCTGGGCTCCAGAATGGCCAGAAAATAAATTTTTGTTGTTTTAAGGCATCAAGTTTGTGGTAATTTGTTAAGGCAGCCCTATGAAAGGAACATAAGAGGCAAACTTTAATCTCTTCACTTGGAACAAAATGTTCATATTTTCCTTTCAAACAATAATAAATGGGGGGAGGGAAGGAATCTAAAGAGGGAGGTCTTGTTTTCTCTGTGACTTCTTTTTTTTTTTAAGAGAGAGACCGTGAATGGAGAGGGCAGAAGGAAAGGGAGAGAGAATCCTAAGCAGGCTCAATGCTCAGCACGGAGCCCAACATAGGGCTTGATTTCACCACCCTGAGATCATGAGATCATCACTTAAGCCAAAATTAATAGTTGGATGTTTAACTGACTGAGTCACCCTCAGCACCCAGGTGCCCTCTGTGACTCTTTAAGTCCTTCCAAGCCTGGCTACACAGTATTTGCTATAATTCTAAAGATACATTTATTCCAGTGTGACCAATATATTAGGGAATATCCTGTGCATAATGTAAATCTTGTGTTTATGCATGATTTCTACTGAGAAACCTTGAACACACAGAAAATAACCTCGAGGTTAAGTGAGCTGTGTGGGAATAGCCAGCTCAGGTCATGTGGTGTTACAGCTTTTCCCAATTTCAGATCACCCCACTCACAACAACGCAGGAGCTACAATCCTCCCACACCCCCTCTACAAGCAAGTTTCAGGGCTCTTTCAAGGTAAAGTGTCATATTTATTGTAGTCATTATGTATTTCTTAACCATTTAATGTATGTAAAACTGCAATTTAAATTAAATTCATACTTGTTTTCTAATGTGTCACTAACAATTGTTAAATGTTATGCCGTTAACTCCATTTGCCCCCATAAGCCCTGTTTCCACTGCAGAATTTTGCACAGTATGGGAATTTTAAGGAACGTGTATGTCACATTATAGCAGAGCTGACTACATACTCTACTGGCCCAAGGCTCTACTTCTACCTCAAAAGGACCTCAATGTGACCTGACTTACTGCCATTCTCCTCCATCTTACCCACTCTGTTACAGCCAAACTAGTATCATCGTTTGTGTTGTAAGTAAGAGCCTGCGGGGAGCCTCTGCTAAGCAGTTAAATGTCTGCCTTTGGCTCAGGTCGTGACCCCAGGGTCCTGGGATTGAGTCCTGTGTCCAAGGTCAAAGCTTTCTGCTTGGTGGGGAATCTGCTTCTCCCTCTGCCCTTCATCCTTGCTTGTGACCTCTCTCTTTCTCAAATAAATAAAATCTTAAAAAAGAAAAAAAAAAAAAAAAGAGCCTGCAGGCAAAAAACAGCCACTGGATAAATTTTGCTTGACCTCCTAGAGTTTAAAATTTAAAGAACTGGTTGCCAACACCTAAAGATAGAGTATTTACCAGAAAAATCATATTTACAGTTTGACAAGCTGGAACCTGTCCCCATCCTAGCCCCAAGTTTCTCTGTGGTTATCAACTGTCTGTGTATGGCCACCCCTTTAGATGGGGCACAGGCTCTCTGTCTGGCCCTAATTTCCACACTGTTCACCTTCTCTACTGCCACCTGGTCCTAGAAACACAGGTTTGTGATCCCGAAATAGGGCTTTGCAGCGAGAACCGTGAATGGAATGCTCATTCGACTGCTTCCCAACTGGGTCACTGTGGAACAGTTGATATGAGCTTTCTGAGCCCCTGTTTATGTATCTATAAAAAAGGATTACTAGGAAAGTGAAACAGTATGTGTGAAAGCACTTGGTACAAGGCCCAGAACACAAGAGGACCTTGATAAAAGTATTTCCTGCTTTAAGCTCTCACATACTTCTCTCCTCATTGGGAAGCCTCATCTTACCCCTTTCACCTCATTGAATCTCCCACTGACTTAAGCTTACTCACTCACTTGTTCTTTCCTTAAATGCTTACAAAGGGTCTACTCTACACGGGGTACTTTGCTAGATTACTGGCATTATGGAGATGGCTCCTGCTCTCACGAAGCTTTAAGTTTAGTGGAAAAGTGGCAAAAAACAAATAAACAGACCAGCCAGCGAACAATTTATGATGAATGTTAATGAGGGAAAAGATCTGGCTGGAATAGGAGAAAGCGACACAGGCACTTAACTTTTTAGAAAGAGAGGTCATGGAAAGCTTCTGTGTCAAGGTGGCATTTAATGTAAGATTCAAGGTTATGAAGGCAATCAGACAAAGGCGTAGGGAAAACTGTGTTCCAAGCAATGCGAAATGTTCTGGCATATAAAAAGCCCTAAGAAGAAGGAACTCTTAGAACTGACATCAGGCCCACTGACAATGAAGAATGGCCCAGGAGCCTAGGAAGGGAGGTGGGCTGGCCCTGGTGGGAGTCAGGATTTCACTGCAAGTACAAAAGGAGTCATTCAGGGGTTTTGCCTTCCCAAATCAGGTCTTCAGGTTTCTTATGCTATTTTATATCTGTCTTATACTATTCTATACAAACACACATTTTTAAATTCACAAATATATATAAAATTTGTCAGATTGTTACAAGCCAGGGTATATTAGAGTATAACAAAGGAGAATAGAAAAGATAATTAAAGGTAAAGGCAAAGAAAATCTGTTAAAATTTTTTTTGACCTATGCAAAATGGTACATGAATCTTTTACTTATTATAAATTTTAACTTATATGAGTAGTTAGTGCTGCTCACAGGCAAAGATCAAACAAATATATTATCCATTCAGCCTACCTCAATCCCTAGAACACTTATGTAGATAAAATATTTGATAAAGCTTTCCTCCCTGAATAACACAAAACAGTATTTTCCAAATACATTCAGGATTTTAAGTGAGGGAATGATAGGCTTTGCATTTTAAACAGATATTCCTGGATGTTGGATGGAAAAAAAAAATGTAAAACAAAAAAAGTGGAAGCTGCAAAATTGTTAGCATGTCCCTGCAGGAGCCCAGGTGGGAGCTGAGGATGGTGGCTGTGGGTCTGGAGAGCAGAGGATGCATGTTAGAGGGAGAAGCAATAGCACATGCAGGTGGGTACAGATGTGAAGACTGGAGAATGGAGAACCAGGAATGACTCTTAGGTTTGTAGCCTGAACAATGGCATGTGGAGAGGCGGGGAAGGGTTGGTAGGAATTTAGAAGTCTGTTTTTGGCCTGCCAAATATGAGATGCCCAATTAGATATGTCAAGTAAAATACCAGACAGATGAGTCTGGAGCTCAAAGTATATTTCTGGTTTCAACCTCAATGTAAAGAGCTTAGACGTCATTTCATCTTTACGACAAGAAAAAGCAAGATAAACTGAAAATCAATAACTTTCCTTGGGCTTATCAGAGAACTTGAGTGTGCAGGGCAAACTCCATCCCAAAATCTGGAGAGGTGGATTCACAAAGTCTGAGATCTGCTTAGGTGGAGCAGAAGCCAACCTGGAGGTAATTACAACGAATTGCTGGAGACTTAGCACAGACTAGGATGGGAGTAAGAAACTCTTGGGGGCCACAGTCTTAGGAGGGTTAGGGGTTTTAGCTCTAGGAATCCCACTTGGTTCTCAAGGTGAAAAGATGAGAAAGATTTCCCTGGTGGTTCTGGCAGGGGAAGGGGAAGAATTTTTGTAAAATGAATTCAAGGGTTTCTTCTAGAAAATAAACCCAAGCCTATTGCCCAGGGTTGAAAAGACTTTACCTGAATCTTACCAAACCTGGGGAAAGAGCATTTCTTCAACTCCAGGCCCCTTGGACCTTCCCATCTTATAGAGGGGAGAGGGCAATAAGAGGAATTAATACATCCTTGTAAATGTTACACCTGCAATATGATTTATAAGAAATACATATTTGGTCATTCAGATGACAAAAATAGATTTTTCAGATATATTTAATATTCACTCAACAGTTCCTGAAAATGCTTAAGTCATAAAAGCAAGATGAGTGTCTTATCATTAATGAAGGTGACTTTTGGGACCTCTCCCAAGGGCAGGGGCTGATTGTCAGAAGGATCAACCATGTGATTAAAGGGTTGGAACTTTCAGTACCCCTCCTTCATCAGGGATACCGGTTTGGGGGAGGGGCTGGAGGTTAAATCAGCCAGTGGCCAATTACTTAATCAATCATGACTATGTAATAAAGCCTCCATAAACCAAGGAGAACAGCTTTTTGCCCCATTACAGATATCTTCCATGCTTGGGGAACCAGAACATTTCCATGTGTCACCAAGCTGGCCCCAAGCTTTGCAAGGCTGGCAGCTCCCTTGTTTGGCACCTTGCCTGAGGTATCTCTTCATTTGGCTGGTGATTTGTATCCTTTAATAAACTGGTAAACATGAATAAGTGCTTCCCATGGGCAGCCCAGGCAGCTCAGCAGTTTGGCACCACCTTCAGTCCAGGCAGGGCCTGATCCTGGAGACCAGGGATCAAGTCCTGTGTCGGGCTTCCTGCATGGGGCCTGCTTCTCCCTCTGCCTGTGTCTCTGCCTCTCTCTGTCTCTCATGAGTAAATAAATAAAATCTTGGAAAAAAAAAAAAAAGTGCTTCTCTGAGTTCTGTGAGCTACTCTGGCAAATTAATTGAACCCAAGAAGGTCACTGGAACCTTCCATCTTCAGCTGGTTGGTCAGGAGCCAGGGACTTGTGATTGGTGTCTGAGGTGAGAGTAGGGGGCAGTCTCATAGGGCTGAATCACTAGTCTGTGGAATCTGATGCTATCTCTGCACTGATAGTGTCAGAACTGCCTGGTGCTGTGTATGTGGGACCCCTCCAACCCTGCCCCCAAATTGGAACTGAGTCCTGGAACTCTTTATAAATAGCCCAGGGACACTGGCCTACTAAATTCTGAGACTTTATTATAAGATGACAGAATGCTTCCCCTCACCCACACCTTACCACCACACCAACAGGGCTCCAGTATAACAGTGGATTATAGCTGGAAGAGCTTCAAGACACACACTCTCTGAGGAGGAATATCCAAGGAAGCTCAAAGTCAAGAGGAGAGACCAAGACAAAGACACTAGGGGAATCTGAAGCCTCTAGAGGCTTATTTACCTCGGTTCTTATTACTTAACATCACAGATACTGTCTGGTTTTAAAAATGATACACACAAGGTATGCCAAAAGGCAAGAAAAAACACAATCTGAACAGAGGGATAAAACCAGCATCAAGCATTGGAATCAGACTTCAACAGGACACAAATGTTGGAATGACCAAAAAAGGAACTTAGAAAGGTCAGTATGTTAAAAGTCTCCAAGGAAAAAGTAGACAACATGCAAGAACAGATGAGAAATGTAAGATGGAAATTCTCAAAAAGCAAGAAATGTTAGAAGTTGAAAACACGGTAATAGAAATGAAGAATGCCTCGATGGGCACATCAATACACTGGATACAACCAAGGAAATAATCAGTGAACTTAAAGATAGGTCACCATGACCTAACTGAAATGCAAAGGTAAAAAATGAGGAAAAATAAATAACAAAAAAACCCAGAACAGAGTATCTAAGAACTATGGGACAATTTCAAGATAGAACATATGCATAACTGAAATAGCAGAAGGAGAATGAAGAAATATTTGAAGTACAAATAGCTGAGAACTCTCAAAAATTAATGACAAACACCAAAGCATAAATCTATGAAGCTCAGAAAACATCAAGTAGGGATCCCTGGGTGGCGCAGCAGTTTGGCGCCTGCCTTTGGCCCAGGGCGCGATCCTGGAGACCCAGGATCGAATCCCACGTCGGGCTCCCGGTGCATGGAGCCTGCTTCTCCCTTTGCCTGTGTGTCTGCCCCACGCCTCTATCATGAATAAATAAATAAAATCTTTATTTATAAAAAAAAAAAAGAAAAAAAAGAAAACATCAAGTAGATGAAATACTAAAATACTACATCTAGACATACCCTACTTATAAGGCCAAATACAAGTTAAAGATGAGGTTTAATTTTCCCTGCTGAAAATAAAGGAAAAACTTCTTCCCCTCTTCTTTTTAAACTCTGTCTTCTCCAGATGTATGTAAATCTTTATAATGGTAACACAAGTCTCTTTGCAGTCTCACAACTCAGGAATGTTTTCTCAAGGATCTGGGAACCATCATTTCGAAATGTAAACTTCAAGAGCGATAGTTCCCTTACCTCCTAGGCCTCTGGGAGAGTAAGGGCCTAACCTGGTGGGCACCTTGCTCCTATTTGCAAACTACTTCCCATCATAAAGATTTAAGAACTACCCCGCACCCCCAGTCGAGTCCCCAGTAAAGCCGACTAATTAGCACAGGTGGTTTCCATAATTTCCCTGATAAAGTTAGGATCTTGAAAACATGTATGATGTAATGGGTTGTAGGTACAAACTTGCTTGGCTATACAAATGAGTGAAACTCCTTTCTGTCTTTGCAATTTCTTAGAAGACTACCTGTAATGCATATCACATTCTGATTTAATGCTTTTTAAAAAAAACGAAAAGAAAAAAAAGGGGCATTTGGCTGGCTCAGCCAGTGGAACACATAACTAACTCTTGATCTTAGGGTTGTGAGTTTAAGCCTCATATTAGGTGTAGAGATTACTTGAATATTAAATTTTTTTTTTTTTTTTTTTTTTTTTTTTTTTTTTTTTTTATGAGAGTCATACAGAGAGAGAGAGAGAGAGAGGCGCAGAGACATAGGCAGAGGGAGAAGCAGGCTCCATGCACCGGGAGCCTGACGTGGGATTCGATCCCGGGTCTCCAGGATCGCACCCTGGGCCAAAGGCAGGCGCCAAACCGCTGCACCACCCAGGGATCCCAATATTAAAATTTTTAATTTAAAATTAAAATATTAAAATTTAAAAGGAAAGAAAGAAACTTGTTTTTTCTGTTTTCTATCTACCTTTACAGAGAGGTTTTCTGGGTGGGAGAAGATTTTGTTTCTTTTATTTATATTTCCTCAACATATTCAAACTACAGAAAACCACAAAGAGAAAATACTGAAAAAAGCTGGGGGGTGAGGGCAGGGGAGGAGAAATACTTCATCTATAGAGAAACAAGGATAAAATTCAGAGCAGATATCTTATCCAAAACTACATAAGCCAGAAGATAGCAGAACGAAATAGTTCAAATGCTGAAAGAAAGAAACCACCAAAGCAGGGATACTTGACAAAAATATCCCTCAAAAGTGAAGAAAAGTCCATCAGTGGATGATGACTGGATAAACAAATTGTGGTCTATCCATATAATGGGATACTATTCAGTCACGAAAAGGAATGAAGTACTGATCGTGCAAGATCATAGGTAAATGAACATTATGCTAAGTGAAAGAAGCTAGATACAAGAGGTCACATATTATATGATTCCATGTATATGAAATGTCCCAAACTGATAAATCCATAGAGACAGAATATAGATTGGTGGTTGCCAGGGGCTAGAGGGAAGGAAGAACAGGGAGAAATTGCTTAATGGGTAAGGGGTTGTATTCTAGATTGATGGAACTGTTTTGGAACTAGACAAAGGTAGTGGTTGTACAACATTGTGAATGTACTAAATGCCAATGCACTGTGCACTTTAAAATGGTTAATTTAAAAAAAAATTTATTTATTTATTTTGGGAGAGAGAGAGAGAAAGAACACAAGTAGTGAGGAGGTGTAAAGAGAAAGGAACAAGCAGACGCCTCACTGAGCAGGGAGCCCAATGTGGGGCTCGATCCCAGGACTCTAAGATTATGACCAGAACCAAAGGCAGACACTTAACTGCATGAGCCACCCAGGTGCCCCTAAAATGGTTAATTTTATGTCCTATGAATTTTGCTGAAAATAATTTTAAAAACAACAACAAAAAAGTCAAGGAGAAATACTTTCTCAGGCAAACAAAAACTAAGAAAAGTCATCACCAGCAAACCTGCTCTGTAAATAGTGTTAAAAGCTTTTCTTTAGTAAATGATACAGGTTAGAATGTACATAAAGAATGGAAGAGCACTGTAGGAGGAAGTGAAAGCAAAATAAATCCTATTTTTTAATTTCTAATTGATCTAAAATATAACTGTTTAAGTTAATAATAGTAACAATGTACTGGGTGATTACAGCATGTGGATAAGTGAATGAATGACAGCAATGTTCAAGGGATGGGAGGGAGGAATTGGAAACACTGTTATAAAGAACCTACATTACATGTGAAACAGAAGAGTGTCATCAGAAGGTAGGCTTGTATTAGCTTAAAATAATTAGTTAATTTCTAGAGCAACAACTAAAAACATTTGTAAATATGTATATTTGATACAGTAAGAGATAAAAGGGATCATATAAGTTCCTCAATCAAAACCAGATAAGGCAGAAAAGGAAGCCTCTGGCAACAAAGAGAAAACAGTTACACACATGGTTAACATTAATTCAAATATATCCATAACCGCTTTAAATGTGGATGGTCTACATATACCACTAAAAGACAAAGACTTGTTTGGATAAAAAAAAGAAGACTCAAATATAAATTGTCAATAGGAAACCCTAGACACAAATAGATCAAAAGTAAAGGGATGGAGTAAGACACCATGCTAGCATTAATCAAAAGACAGCTGGGATAACTGAATTTAAAGACAAAGTAGACTTCAGAACAAGGAAAATATCAGGCTAAAGACTTCAGAACAAGGAAAATATCAGGCATAAAGAGGGGAATTACATGATGATAAACGGGTTAATTCCCAAAAATACATAACAAGTCTAAACATGTATGCACCTAACAACAGAGTTCAAAACACCTGAGGCAAAAATGGATAAAACTGCCAAGGAGAAATAGAAAAATCAACTATTATAGTTGTAGATGTCATTGTTTCCTGTCAGCATGGTAGATTAAGGAAGCAGAAAATCAATAAGGACATAGTTGACTTGGACTGCACAACCAATCAGCCTGATACAATTGACATTTATAAAATAATCCACCTAACAGCAGGGTACACATTCTTCTCAAGCTTTCTTAGAACATTCAATAAGACAGATCACATTCTGGGCCATAAAATACAACTTAAGAGCAGCAGTGTCCACAATAGCCAAACTGTGGAAGGGGCCATGATGTCCTTCGACAGATGAATGGATAAAGAAGATGTGGTATGTGTCTGTGTGTCTGTGTGTGTGTACACACAATGGAGTATTAGCCATCAGAGAAGACGAATACCCACTGTTTGCTTTGACATGGGTGGAGTTGGAGGGTATTATGCTAAGTGAAGTAAGTCAATAGAAGGACAATCATCACATGGTTTCATTCATATGGGGAATTAAGAAATAGTAAAAGGGAGTATAAGGGAAAGGAGGGTAACTGAGTGGGAAAAATTAGAGAGGGAGACAAACTATGAGAGAACTGGAAAATGAACAAAGGGTTGCGGAAGGGGAGGTGGGCAGGGGGTCGGGGTAACTGGGTGACAGGCAATGAGGAGGGCACTTGATGGGATGAGCGCTGGGTGTTATACTATATGCTGGCAAATTGAACTTCAATAAAAACAAATGAAAAACACAAAACAAAACAGAATACAACTTAAGAAAAAATAGGAATCCTAAAGTATGTTCTTAGACCATAATGGAATTAAACTAGAAACAGTAACAGAAAAATAGTTTAAAAAATACCCACATATTTAGAAGTTAAATAACACACTTCTGAATAACATATGGGTCAAAGAAGAAGTCTTAAGAAAAATTTAATATATTCTGAACCAAATGGAGTTCAGTGCAGAGGTCTGGGCCATAGATACCTCCTTGGGAATCACTATATAAAATGACATTTAAGCCATGGGCTCAGAAAGAGTACAGAGAGGAGAGAGTGGGCCTAGACTGGAATCCTTAGGAACTTCAAGATTTGGCAGTCTGGCAGAGAAGGTGCAGCAAAGAACTACAGCCAATACTATAAAAGTGAGTCTAGAATTATTTTTTATTTTATATATCCCCTATTTTATATATTTCCTATTTTTAGAAATTATTTCCTGTGAGCTTTCCACATATTAATCCTCCTATTAAACAGAAACTTAGCTGATTGATCTTGGATATTTCAGAGCAGTGGTTCTAGAAAAGTCTAATATTTTAATATATGTATTTATACTCGGATCACAAAATACATTTAATGTAAAAGATAATCATAATAAAATTAGGCAATTTTCAAAAAGCCTATTGGCTGAAAAGTAAAGGGGGTAGAGTTATGGTAAAAGATGGGGAAAAAAGTACTTTCTTATTTATGATTATATAAAATTTAAGCATCAGCTCGATACTCAAAAAGATTAAACAGTATATACAGCATAATATATAGGTGGGTGTGTAGGGAAATGGGCACCCTCATATTGGGCTGGTGGGACTATAAGTTGGAACAACCTCTTTGGAAGGCAGCCTGGCAATGACTGTCAAAATTACACACAGAGGGCAGCCCGGGTGGCTCGGCGGTTTAGCGCCGCCTTCAGCCCAGGGTGTGATCCTGGAGACCCGGGATTGAGTCCCACGTCAGGCTTCCTGCATGGAGTCTGCTTCTCCCTCTGCCTGCGTCTCTGCCTCCCTCTCTCTGTGTCTCTCATGAATAAATAAAAATTAAATCTTAAAAAAACAAACAACAAAAACAAAATTACACACAGACACTCAGCTAACATTATACTCAAAGGTGAAAAGCTGAAAGTTTTTCCTCTAATATCAGGAATAAGACAAGAATGGCTACTCTTGATGCTTTTATTCAAGAGTACTGGAAGTTCTAGCGAGTGCAGTTAGGCAAGAAAAATAAGCATCCAAACTAAAGGAAGAAGTAAAACTGTCACTATTTGCAGATGCCATGATGTTATGCATAGAAAACTGTAAAGACAAGGGGCACCTGGGTGGCTCAGTCAGTTAAGTGTCTGACTCGATCTCAGCTCGGGTCTTGATCTCAAGGTTGTGAGTTCAAGCCCAACATGGAGCCAAGGAAAGAAAGAAAGAGAAGAGAAACCTAAATACTCCACCAAAAACCTGTTAGAACTAATAAGTGAATCTGGCAAAGTTGCAGGATACAAAATCAACATACAAAAATCTGGTGTGTTCCTATAAACTAGTAACAGGCTATCACAAAGAGAAATTAGGAAAACAATCTCATTTACAATTGCATCAAAAAGAATAAAATACCTAGGAATAAATTTAACCATGAAGGTAAAAGACCTACACACTGAAAATGCTAAGACATTAATAAAAAAAAAAAAAAAAAACAGAAGAAAACACAAATAGAAAAATATTCTGCGCTCATATATCGGAAAAATGTCTACACTACCCAAGGCAATCTACAGATTTAATGCAATTCCTATCAAAATTCCAATAGCAGAAATAGAAATAACAGAAATAGAACAAAGCAATCCTAAAATTTGCATGGAACCACAAAAGACCAATAGCCAAACCAACCTTGAGAAAAAAAGAACAAAGCTGGAAGTATGTTACTTGATTTCAAACTATTTTATAAAGCTATAGTAACCAAGATAGTATGGTACTGGCATAAAAACAGACACATTAAATGAATGGCACAAAAGAAAAAGCCCAGAAATAAACCTACATATATATGGTCAATTAATTTATGACAAAGGAGCTGAGAATATACCATGGGGAAAGGACAGTCTCTTCAATAAAAGAATGATACGGGGATCCCTGGGTGGCACAGTGGTTTGGCGCTTGCCTTTGGCCCAGGGCGCGATCCTGGAGACCCGGGATCGAATCCCACATCAGGCTCCCGATGCATGGAGCCTGCTTCTCCCTCTGCCTGTGTCCCTGCCTCTCTCTCTCTCTCTCTCTCTCTCTGTGACTATCATAAATAAATAAAAATTAAAAAAAAAAAAAAAAGAATGATACGGGGAAAACAGGATAGCCACATGCAGAAGAATAAAATGGAACCAGTATTTTACACCTTACACAAAGACCAACTCAAAATCAAGGGAAGACTTGGGGTGCCTGGGTGCTCAGTCGGTTAAGTATCTGACTCTTGATTTCAGCTCAGGTCATAATCTCAGGGTCATGAGATTGAGCCCCACACCGGGCTCCACACTAAGCAGTTTGCTTGGCATTCACTCTCTTCTTCCTCTGCCCTGTGCCAACTCCCATTTTCTCTCTTGCTCAAATAAATAAAATCTAAAAATAAAAAAAAATAAAAGGAAGACTTGATTGTAACATCTGAGACCATAAAATTTCTAGAAGAAAACATAAAAAGATGGTAAATTCGACATCAGTTTTGGTGATGATTTTTTGGATTTGACATTAAAGCAAAAATAAACAACTGAAACTATATGAAATGAAAAAGCTTCTGCACAGCAAAGGACACCATCAAAATGAACAGACACACTGAATGGGAGAAAATACCTGTAAATTATATATCTGTTAAGGGGTTAATAACCAAAGTATATTAAAACTCAAAACACTTCAACAGCAAAAAACAAACTGATTAAAAAATGGACAGAGGATCTGAATAGGTATTTTCCAAAAGAAGACAGAAGGTTGGCCAACAGGTACTGAAAAGTTCCTCAACATTACTTTTTTTTTTTTTTCCTCAACGTTACTAATGATCAGGGAGATGCGAATTGAAACCACATGAAATATCACCTCACACCTGTCAGAATGGCTAGTATCAAATAAAAAAGGAGCAATAACAAGTGTTGGCAAGGACGTGGAGAAAAAGGAGCCCTCACACACAAACTGGTAGGAATGTAAATTGGTGCAGCCATTACAGAAAACAGTGGCTTTAATTTTAAAAAAAATTAAAAACAGAATTATCAGATAATCCAGCAATTCTAATTTCGGGTATCTCTCCAAGGAAAATGAAAACACTAACTCAAAAAGATGTATGCATCTCAATGTTCACTGCAGCATATCCAATAGCCAACATATGGAAATAACCTATCGATGGATGAATGGATAAAGAAAATGTAGTATGTATGTATGTATGTATTTATGTGTGTATTTATTTTTATACAATTATACAGCCACAAAAAAGAATGTAATTTTGCCACTTGCAACAATACGAACAGACCTTAAGAATAGTATGCTAAGTGAAGTAAGTCAGGCAAAGAAGACAAAGACAAATATTATATGATCTCACTTATAGTGGTATCTTAAAAAAAAAAAAAGAGCTCATAGATAACAGAGCACAGATTGGCGGCTCCTAGAAGTGGGGAAGTTGGCAGGGGGTGGGGAGGGTGAAGGGGCTATTTAAATAATAATAATAATAATAATAAATGGGTAAAGGAGGTCAAAAGGTACATATTTCCAGTTATAAAATAAATGTCATGGGGATGAAATATACAGCACGGTGACTACAGTTAATAATATTGTGTTGCATACTTGAAAGTTCCAAGTTGGGCAGCCCGGCTCAGCGGTTTAGTGCCGCCTTCAGCCCAGGGCCTGATCCTGGAGTCCCACGTCGGGCTCCCTGCATGGAGCCTGCTTCTCCCTCTGCCTGTGTCTCTGCCTCTCTCTCTCTCTGTGTCTCTCATGAATAAATAAAAAAAATCTTAAAAAAAAAAAAAAGAAAGAAAGAAAGTTCCAAGTTTTTAGTATAAGAAAAAAAATTTCTAACAATGTATGGGTATGGATGGTAACCAGATTTACTGTGGTGATCATTTCATAATATATACAAATACCAAATCATTATGTTGTATACCTAAAGCTATTATGATGTGATAGGTCAATTACACCTGAATAAAAAACTTAAACATGGATATACCCTTTCTCCTGTAGTCCTAGTTTTAGGAATTGATCCTACAGATGTGCTAAATTAGACAGGTAAAAAAGGTTATTCACTGCAGCATCCACAGGATATCAAAATTGCCACTGAAGAGAAAGGGGAACTATTTGAAAAGGAGGGAGGGAGATGTATTGTTTACCCTACTTGTTTGGTGTGGTGTAATTTTGTTACAGCAATGAGTACCTGAGAGAGGCCAGAATATCACAGTGAGAAAGAAAACATCAGATGGTTGTGGACATGGAAAGGACAGAGAACAAACTGGCATTCAAGAAGAGATGTGCAGGAATAAAGAGCTGATAGAAGAGGGAAATAGGTAAGAAGGTGCTTTAAGAGCCCAAGTAAAGATTTCAAACTCTTAAACAATATATAACAGAAGTCCTTCCTAGTAAAATGTGAAACCTCAATATATAAAGTACACCAAAGAAGTATTTTATCATATATTTTATACAAGCTCAAATTCAAACATTTCCGTAGGTCAAACACTGAATACAATGATGCTCTTAAAACAAACTTGGGCAGCCCGGGTGGCTCAGCGGTTTAGCACCACCATCAGCCCAGGATGTGATCCTGGAGACCCGGAATCGAGTCCCACATCGGGCTTCCTGCATGGAGCCTGCTTCTCCCTCTGCCTGTGTCTCTGCCTCTCTCTTTCTCTGTCTCTCATGAATAAATAAACAAAATCTTAAAAAACAAAACAAAACATGAACTTGAAGTGGGGAGTATAGAGAAATATCTCAAAAACCTTAAAATACACAAAAATGGCAAGAGAAGCTTTATACCAAGGTCTGCCACCAAAAATGAACATGGCAGTACAAGTGAGCATGCCAGATGATCTCCAGTATGTCAAATTTGGTTTATGACAGGTTCAAGTGTGTTTTTCTTTTCATCTACTTTGACTGCTTTAAAAGCTCAATTAAAAAATATATATTTGAAACTAATGTTTATGTCATGTGGGAAGCAAAAAAGACAAAATTTGCAAACACTGCATTCTGAAGAAAATCTATGAGATTTATTGAGAAGCTACCTTGTGATTGGATGGGTCTGATTAAGCCGCATTCTCAGACAAGTGGGTGCTCTCCTATGGCTCTTCTTACCTCCCTATCTCTTCCATAGCCCCCACCTTAGTCCTCTGTTATCCCCACAACATGGCTCTAAATGCTAGCCACAGGCTACTCCTCCCACTCTGAGGACTGCCACCCTTCCTGCTTGGCCCCAAAGCCCCTTTGCAGCTATTGGGATGACAAGATACTGATAGATACATGTCTATGTTCTAGATCACCTTCTGCTGGCCTGCATAAATAGATATATTGGTCTTGTGCTGTCACCTTGTTATCATTATTAAAAACAGTAACATAAATCTTGCTGTGGGAGAAAACAGCTATAAAGGACTTAACTGTGACAACTGATGACAGTTTAGAATATGAACTATGGATTAGATAATATCATGTTTCAATATTAAATTCCCTGATTTTTTTTTAAAATTCCCTGATTTTGGGCAGCCCCGGTGGCGCAGCGGTTTGGCGCCGCCTGCAGCCCAGGGCGTGATCCTGGAGACCCGGGATCGAGTCCCGCGTCCGGCTCCCTGCGTGGAGCCTGTTTCTCTCTCTGCCTCTCTCTCACTCTCTCTGAATGAATAAATAAATAAATCTTAAAAAAAAAAAAAATTCCCTGATTTTGATAACTATAGATTGTCATTATGTAAGAAAATGTCATTGTTCTTAGAAAATACATACTGAGACATTTAGGGCAAAGAGGTGCGATATCTATTCTCAAATGATTCAGAAAACATGTATGTATATTCACTCAGAATGTTAACAAACAACAGTGAATCTGGGTATATATACAGGATTTCCCAGTACTATTTTCTGTAAATCTGAAATTACATAAAAATAAAACTTAGCATTTAATCCTTTTAAAGTCCTATTAGATAGGTACTATTACTGTCATTTTATAGCCATAGAGGTTACAGAAACTTTCTCCAGAGTCACATAGCTGAGTGGAGACAAGATTTGATCCCAAGTCTGTTCCATTCAGAGCCAAAGCTCCTCAATGTCACCTAGCCCTATCACCCTTACTGTATCTTTCCCTCCCAGCTTTATCACAGAAGCCACCATTGAGGCTCTAAGCACTGTTATTCATGAAAACACTGCACCTATTCTCTCTCCAGGCCTCAGGGTGTTGGAGATTCATCACTGAAGTCAGGGCTAGAAACGAAAACTTCATTGAAGCCAACACCACCAACATCAAGAATCAAGGAATCATTCTATAACCTTAACTTTCCTTTAAAACAAAACAAAACAAAACACCAAACCTTGAAATACAGTTCAGTTGCACTTAGGGTATGTCCAATTTTATTGAGAGTTCATAATGTAAAGATTTCAACTATATTCACTGCACATAAAACTCTTGCCAAAAGGTTATCTTCGCCAGAGAGACTAAAAGCTCAACACCAAACATCTATTCTACAAGACTTTTCTGTTCAAGGGACCTTACCGCAATCCAGCTGGACAGCAGTGTCACCATGGGCCAAACACCAGCACGTGGGAATAGCCCCACTTGAAGAATGGTATACTATACTAGGGCAGCCCGGGTGGCTCAGCGGTTTAGCACCACCTTCGGCCCAGGGTGTGATCCTGGGGACCTGGGATTGAGTCCCGTGTCGGGCTCCCTGCATGGAGCCTGCTTCTCCCTCTGCCTGTGTCTCTGCCTCTCTCTCTCTCTCTGTGTGTGTGTGTGTCTCTCATGAATAAATAAATAAAATCTTAAAAAAAAAAAAAAAAGAAATGGAATACTAAAGTGGCCCTTTAGGAAAAGAGAGATTCTTCTCATACCAATATGGGGGAAATGTGCACTACTCTTGATACTTACTCTAGCTAACTGACAGTTTCCTGGGGAACTTTCTATGTTCTCATCTGCCCTCAGATGTTGTGAGGCCATGGTTAAATGCAGTTAGCTCCTTTTCCAGAGTGGGGAGAGTTATATAGGCAGAATCCTAACATTTACCACACAAAACTAAAAAGGACCTACTTTCAAGTCATAATGAACAAATAAGAACAAAATTAAAGAGAATAAATAATTTAGCTAGAAAGTTCCTAATTCTGAGGAATAATTCTGAATTTCCAAACACTCAAGATATGTGTTTCCTACTGGTATGAAGTTAAAATGACTTACATGAGCTTCAGTGTTTAAATTCGTATGCAATACAGACATAATGAGAAAATAATCTTTAACTTCTTTATAATTTTACTTATTAGAACTCTTCTACGCTTAGTTTATAATAGGTAGTCCATAAAAATCACTTTTAAGAGTGGGTAAATGTTACAGAAATTATCTAGTTGTGATATAATACTGTTCACTTGCACTGAGCTTGGAATCAACTATGTATGAAGCCATTCACTCAAATTACCAGTCCTCCCTGGAATTCTCTCAAACTCATGTTATGTTAACTAATGTTTTTTCTGCCACTTATTGTTTTTTTTTTTTCCACTTTTTTTTGTTTGGCCTTTTGATTCAGCTTATTAAGGTAACTTTGCATCTTTAATCTGTGTGTCATCAACATACTGTCCCTTCCTCTCAGTGTGTTGATCATGATTTCAATACACCTATCTTCTCTTTGTTCAATGGATGAGAGGCAGGGTCAGAGCTCTGGGGAAGACTGAACTTATATAAGTGAATATCAATTAGTTAACAACAATACTAGCAATAAACGTTACTGTATACAGATAATTAGTACATACTAAACATCAGTATGTGCCCATCACTATTCTAAGCACTTTACAAGCAATATTCCATTGATTTCTCACAATAACCTAATGAGGTTTAAATACATTTTCTAAATGGAAAAAAGGGAGGCACTGAAAAGGTAATTTTCAAGGTCAAAATACTAAAAAGTAGGGTGCTGACTTCAAATGGAGGCTCATCCACTTAACTACTAGGACATGCAGCCTCTCAATTTGGAAGCATGTAAGTAATTAAATGGTACATTGATCCTAATAGTTTCAAACAACAGTTTAGACTTTTGCATTAAAAGTTAGTTCAATCAATGTAAGCTTTTTTCTTTTTTAAAGAATCAAGGGGGTTGTACTGTACTTGATGACCAAGAAGCACAACTCCATAGTGAGATTCCGAGGCAGGTTTGTTCTGGAAAGGATTCAGAAGGCAGGACTGCCTTTGGGCAGGAGGCTGGAACCATGTGGGATTGGTGCAGATACCTGAATTCGCTGAGGTGAAGCTACCGCAGAGTCGGTGGAGATTATCTGGATGCGCGGGGAGGGGCTGGTCATCCCTGGAGATTCCGGCCGAGAGGTCTGTGTCCGTGGTACCTGTGGGCGAGAAGTGGGCTGGATCATAGGGGGCTCAGAAAAATGCCAAGTGGTGGCTGAGGACCATGCCTCTTGCTTTCACCGTGGCTTTGAGTAATAAACTTGAGTAGTTCTGGTGTTTGGATCCAGAATGACAAAGAACTAATGAGATATTTATAAGAAAATATAATCCTAAAAGAACAATTTCTAATATTGAAAATGCAAAAACAAACAACTCCCCCAATAAAACAAAAAAATTCCCCCCAAAACACAGATTTTTCAGATCTGCTCTATACAACTTTAATAAAATAGCTACTACAGTCAACTTTTTAGAAATGATCTTTGAATGCTTTCACTGTCTCCAAAACCAGCTGTGAAACACTCCTCTAAGATGATAGTTTCCAGAAGAAAGGCTCTTAAACACCACCAAGGATGGCAAAAACAATCAGCGCTACACCGAAAAACTACTTGGGAAAGAATCCTGGTAACCTCCCGCCCCCCCAGTCCCACTGGGATGGGACTGGGAGAAGCCCATCTATTATACAAAGGTCTAGAACTTGGGTATACCTACCAAAGGCAAGGTTCAAGGTTCTGAGTGGTCATCTAGGCATCTGAAGTGGGCAGATACTATTTTTCCTCGAATAAAAGTATATCATGGGGCGCCTGGGTGTCCAACCAGTTAAGCAAATGACTCTTGATTTTGGCTCGGGTCATGATGGTAAGACTGAGCCCCTGGTCGGACTCCATGTTGGGGATGGAACCTGTTTAAGATTCTCAAGATTCTCCCTCTCCTTCTGCCCCTCCCCTGCTTGCACATGCTCACTCACTCTTAAAAAAAAAAAAAGAAATCATAAGAAAACTACAGACCAATATTTTTATGAATATAGATGTAACAATCCTACATTAGCAAACTGAATCCAGAGGCATATAAAAAATTATACACCATGAGGGTGTCTGGGAGGCTCCATTGATTAAGTGTCCATCCATTTTCAGCTCGGGTCATGATCTTGGGGTCCCTGGATTGAGCCCCCTGTTGGCCTCCCTGCTCAGTGGGGAGTCTGCTTCTCTCTCTGCCCCTCCCCTTGCTCATGTGTGTGCTAAGTAAAATCCTAAAAATAAAATTCTACATCATGACTATATAGGATTGACCTCAGAAATACAAGGTTGGCCCACCACATGTATATACACTATATTAATAGAGGATAAAAGCTTCAACATCTCAACTGCCACAGAAAAATCATTGGACAAAAATCCAATACTACTTCATAATAAAACCATTCAACTAACTAGAAACAGAAAATAAGTTCTCAATCTGATAAAGAGTATCTATAAAAGTACTCACAGTTAACACAATACTTAATGGTAAAAGACTGGCAGCTTTCTTAAAAAAAAAAAAAAAAAAGATTATTTGAGAGATAGCATGCACAAGAGTCGGGCGGGGGGGGGGGGGGGAGTGGGAGGCTGGCAGAGGGGCAGAGGGAGAGAATCGAGTAGGTTCCACACCCAGCACAGAACCCTCAGGCTCAATCTTATGACCTCAAGATCATGACCTGAACTGAAACCAAGAGTTAGTTACTTAACCAATTGAGCCACCCAAGCACCCTATTACTGAAAGCTTTCTTCCTAAAATCAGGAACCAGACAAAGATGCCTACTTTTGCCATATGTACTTGACATTGTATTGGAGCTTCTAGCCAGGGCAATTAGGGAAGAAAATGAAAGAAAAGCAACCAGATTTGGAAAGGAAGAGAAATACCTCTATTCATAGATGATATGATCATGACATCACATGATCATACAGAAAATCCTAAAAACTCCAAAAAAACTATTAGAGCTAATACACGAGTCCCAAATTTGGAAGATACAAGATCAACACATAAAAATCAACTGTATTTCTATTCATCAGCAAAGAACAACCAGAAAATGAAATTAAGGAAATAATCTCACTTACCATAGCATCAAAAATAGGAATAAATACCTCAAAAGGGTAAGACTTAAACACTGGAAACTATGTAACATCATTGAAAGAAAGAACTAAATAAATGTAAAGATGTCTGTGTTCATGGATCAGAAGATTAATACTGTTAAGTATGCAAAACTACCCAAGTTGATCTATAGATTTAGCTTAATTGCTATCAAAATTCCACCTGCCTTTATTGCATAAATTGACAAGCTGATGCTAAAATTCATATGAAAATCCAAGGGATCCAGAATAGCCAAAACAACATTTAACTGTTTTGTTTGTTTTTTTTTTTTTTTTCATTTAACTGTTTTGAGTTGGAGGACTCACACTTCCTGATGTCAAAACTTACTACAAAGCTACAGTAACCAAAACAGCATGGCACTGTCATAAAAACAGATTATTTAGACCAATAAAATAGAAAAATAGCCCAGAAAAAAATTGACATATATGGTCAAACGATTTTCCACAAAAGTGCCACGACAATTCAATGGGGAAAAGAGAGTCTTCAACAAGTGGTGATGAAGCAACTGAATACAACACATATAAGAATGAAACTGGACCCCTAATACTATACAGGAAAAAATCAATTTGAGAGAACTCTGGGAAGATGGCAGAGTAGGAAGAACCAGGAATCTGTCTCCCCTACTAAACCTTTACTGTACTGGTGGACTCTGTCTGATATAACTATTTTGGGACTTGGGAGTCTACTGGATATTGAAGACTTTGCAACTTCAGGAGAAGGTTTGAACAATAAACTGTAGTTAATTTCTGTCAATTTCAGTTATTAGCAGGGTAGCAGCAGCCCATCCTCCATTTCTGCTCTGAAATAAGCAACTGTGCATATGTTCCTGAAATAGCTTGACACAACTTGTGGCAGCCTACATGGGCAAAAAGGACCCTTGTCCTCCAAATATTGGGATGTGCGCTCCAGTCGCTGATTGCTACTTCTGATCGCAGAGGGACAAATAAAGAGGGGGCAGCCACTGTTGCGGTTCATCCCCCTATTGTTGCAAGCCCGTCCAACTCTAGCTTAAGTGATTTCCAAGGCTGGATTATTTCTTCCCAAACCAGTTTTCTTTCCTCTTTTGGGATTTCAACCATTAAAGACCAGGACATTCAAAAGCAAATGCATATACAGGGAAAATTAGAAAGTGGTTGTAACATACCCAGGCAAATGTACAGGTCTGAGAAAAGACCTTAGAAGACCCTTAAGCTTATACATCAGGATGATCCTTGTTACCCACACAGCCTACAATATTAAAAACAAACAAACACACATCCTATATGAAAATCCTGCAATCCTAGGAAGAGGGGAGATTGATTTCCAGAGTTACCACATCACTGGATTCAAATGGGCAAAAGCTGTACCCAGTTCTTCCAACAACAAAATCAAAAGGTATACAAAGAAACAGGAAGGTCAAAAAAAAAAAAAAAAAAAAGAAAAGAAAGAAACAAAAAGAAACAGGAAGATATGAGCCATTCAAAAGAAAATAAATCAACACAAATGATTCCTTAAAAAGGTCTGATGTCAGGTCTACTGGACAAAGACTTTACAACAACTTTCTAAAAGTTACTCAAAGAACTAAAGGAAGATGTGGCTGAAGTCAGAACCAATGAAGAGATGAAAAAACCTAAATGGAAACTAAAAAAATTCTGTAAAAAGTACAATAACCACAGCACCTGGGTGGCTCAGTGGTTGAGCATCTGTCTTTGGCTCCGGTCATGATCCTGGGGTCCCAGGATCGAGTCTTGCATCAGGTTCTCTGCAGGGAGCCTGCTTCTCCCTCTGCCTGTGTCTCTGCCTCTCTCTCTGTGTGTCTCATGAATAAATAAAATCTTAAAAAAAAAAAAAAAAGCACAATAACCAAAATGAAAAATTCATGAGTGGGATTCAAAATCTGATTTGAGAAAGCAGAAGAATAAAAAACCTTGAAGATAGAACAATGGAAATTAGAATTTGAAAAACAAAACAACAAAAATATTGAAGAAATGTGACCAGAGTGTTAAGGGGCCTATGGCACAGCAACAAATAGACCAACATATGCACCGTGGGCGTCCATAAGGAGCAGAGAGAGAGAGAAAGAGGCGGGGAGAATACCTGAAGAAATAATGGCCAAAACCGCCCCAAATCTGAAGAAAGACATGAATATAAATACCTGAGAAGCTCAATGAACTCTAAGTAAGAGGAACTCAGAGACAAACTTTCAAAAGACAAAGAATCTTGAAAGCAGCAAGAGAGAAACTAATTCTCACATACACGGGAACCTCAATTATACTACTTGCAGATTTCTCATCAGAAACTCCAGAAGACAGTCAGTTGATATATTCAAAGTGCTCAAAAGGGGGAGGGGGACCTGTCAACCAAGAATCTTACACCTGACCAAACTGTACTTCACAAGTGAGGAAGAAATTAAGACATTTCCAAATAAACAAAAACATAATCACTAGACCGACCCTACAAGAAATACTGAAGGGAGGAGTTCTGCACAGTGAAATGAAAGGTCACTAGACAGTAATCTGAAGCTAACCAGAGAAATAAAGATTTCACTAAAGGTAGATACCTGGGTAATTACAAAAGTTAGTATTATTGTAACAATGGTTGGTAATGTACTTTTTGTTTCCTACATGACTTAAGAGACAAACATTTAAAGAAAAAACCTATTAATGTAAAAGCTAGTACTATTGTAAGTTTGGTTGGAAACTCCAAATCTAAAAAAAAAAAGAAAGAAAGAAAGAAAGAAAGAAACAAAGAAACAAACAAACTCCAAATCTTGCTTTCCACATAATTTAGAAAACCGATGCATTTAAAAGAATTATTAGCTTAGATCTTGAGGCACACAATGTATAAAGATGTAATTTTGTGACATCAACAACTAAAAGGGATAAGAACAGAGCTTAAAGAAGGGAAATTTTTGTATGTCACTGAAGTTTAGCTGATATAAATTCAAACTAGAATAACTTCAGGATGTTAAATATAATCACCATAGTAACCACAAAGAAAATAGCTATAAAACATATACAAACGGAAATGAGAAACAATTTTAAACATTTCAAAAAAATGATTTAAAGGATTTCAAAAAAATCAACACAAAAGAAAACAGGAATATAAGAAATGAGGGACAGAAAAACCCTATAAGCGATATTTAAAAAAAAAAAACGCAAAATGATAGAAGTTCCTCCTTTAACAGCAATTTTTTATTTTTTGTTTTGTTTTGTTTTTAACAGCAATTTTTTAAATGCAAATACATTAAATTTTCCATTAAAAAAAAACCTCATGTTTCTTCCTCTTTTTATTTTTCCAAGATTTTATTTAAGCAAGCACAAGCACCCATGGTGGAGGTGGGGGGGCATGGACAGAGGGAGAGGGAGAAGCAGACTACCCTCTGAGCAGGGAGTCTGACACTGGGCTTGATCCTAGAAACATGACCTGAGCCAAAGGCACTTAACCAAATGAGCTACCCAGGCACCCCATACAAGAGACTCATTTTAGAAAGAAAGACCAAATAGATTGAAAATGAAAGAAAGGAAAAAGATATTCTACACAATAGTAACCAAGAGAGAGTACAGGTGGCTGTACTACTATCAAACAATTTAGAACAAATTTTAAAAGGTTACAAGAGGCAAAGGACACAACATATTAACAAAAGGTTCAATACAGCAAGAACATATAACAATTACATTTACACATCTAATAACAGACTACAGTTTTAGCAAAGACTGACAGTTTCAGGGAGAAACACTTCTGCAATAATAGTTGGAGACTTCAACTTCCGAATCTCAATAATGGACAGAATAGGTAAGGATACAGAGGACTCACAGAACACAGTAAACCAACCATATCTAACACACTATATAGAACAGTCTACCCAGAAACAAAACTATTCAGATAAATCTCTCAGGTGCACATGGGACAGTCTCTAGGACAGACGTGTGAGGCCATAAATTAGGCTTCAATAGATTTTAAAGGACAGGGCAGCCCCAGTGGCGCAGGTGGTTAGTGCCGCCTGCAGCCCAGGGCGTGATCCTGGAGGCCCTGGATCGAGTCCCAGGTCAGGCTCTCTGCATGGAGCCTGCTTCTCCCTCTGCCTGTGTCTCTGCCTCTCTCTCTCTCTCTGTGTGTGTCTCTATGAATAAATAAATAAAATCTTTTTTTTTTTTTTTTTTTTTTTTTTTAAATGTTTTATTGGAGTTTTTTTTAAAAGAGCAATTAATTTATGCCGTGAACTGAAAGAGTAAGACGGCGTCTTCCAGCCTCACCCATCCCCCCCAGGGTGGCCTACCGACACGGTTCGTGGTCCGCAGGGAACAGACAGCAGGGCTGGGGCTGGGACCCCGGCGGGAGGAGGCCTGCACTTCTGGGGGGGCCGTGGAGCAGAGGAGCAGCCGCTGCACGCGGCCAAGGGCCCTGGGGGTTCTTCCTGGCGGTGAGGAAGGGGAACCTGACAAATCAGCCCCAGGGGACTCAGCAGAGCAGTGGTCCCAAGCAAAGCCCTGGGGTGCACTCTGGCTCTGGCGTCTGCACCTCTCTTTCCCTCTCCCATGCTGACCCCACGACTGTTTTTGTTTTTTTTAAAAAATATAATTTTGTAAATGTTCCATAAAAATACTATTGTTCCTAGTCAAACACGGGTATTGACTACTAGGTATTTACCCAAAAATAAATAAAATCTTAAAAAAAAAAGATTAAAAAAAAAAGATTTTAAAGGACAGATAACATAAAGTATCTTCTCTGACCATAGGGGAATGAAGTTAGAAATCACAGAGAGGGAACCAGCAAAGTTCCAAATATGTGGAAATTAAACAACACACTCTGTAACTAATGAATCAAAGAGAAAATTATAAGGGAAATCTGAAAAAGCTTACAGGTGGATGAAAACAAAAAACTTCTAGGACAATGTGAAAGCAGTCTTATGGGGTACATTTATGAGCTATAAATGCTTTGGTTAAAAAAATAAGAAAGATCTCCAATGAACAACCTAACTTTACAACTTAATGAATTAGAAAAAGAATAAAGTGAACCCAAAATTAGGAGAGGAAATAATAAAAAAAAAAAAAAAAAAAAGGAGAGGAAATAATAAAAATTATAGCAGAGATAAAAGAAATATAGAAAAACAACAGAGAAAAATCAATTAAACCAAAAGTTGGTTCTTTGAAAAGATCAACAAAATTGACAAACCTGTAGCTAGATGGCCTGGGGGCCGGGGGGGGGGGGGGGGGGGGGGGGGGGGGCGGGGTGGCGGCAGAGAAAAGACTGCAATTACTAAAATTAGGGGAAAAAATCCAATTACTAACATCAGAAGTGAAAGTGAGGATATTATTATACAGAACTATAAGGATTATAAGAGAATACTATGAACAACTGTATGGTATCAAACTGAATAATCTAGACAAGTCAAAGACCTAGAAACACAAAACCTATTGTAACTAAATCATAAAGAAACAGAAAATACTAATAATTCTATAACAATGAAGGAGATTGAATCAACTATCAAAAATATCTCCACAAAGAAAATCCCTGGACCTGATGGCTTCACTGGTGATTTCTACTAAACCTTTTTTAAAAAATAATTTTTTAAAAAGCTTTATTTATTCATAAGAAACAGAGAGAGGCAGAGACTCCCTGCAGGGAGCTTGATGCAGGACTCCAGGACTCGATCCCAGGATCCCGGGATCATGTCCTGAGCCAAAGGCAGATGCTCAACCACTGAGCCACCCAAGCATCCCTCTACTAAATCTTTAAAGAAAAAAAATAATATTAAGCCTTCTCAAACTTTACCAAAGACTGAACAGGAGCACTTCCTAACTTATTCTATGAAGCTGATACAAAGTCAGACAAAGGCACTACAGGAAAACTATAGATCAGTATCGCTTATGAACTAATGTAAAAATCCTCAACAAAACACTGGCAGACAGAATTCAGCTACATACTAAAAGAATTATACACCATGACATCAAGTGGAATTCATTCCTATAATGCAAGGATGGTTCAAAATACAAAAGTCAATGTGATACACCACATTAATAGAAGTAAGGGGGAAAAAAAAATCACACAATCACCTCAATAGCTGGAGAAAGAGCCTTTGACAAAACTCAACACTTTCATGATTAAAAAAAAAAAAAAAAAAAAAAAAAAACCTCAACAAACTAGGAATAGAAGAAAAGTAACTCCACATAGTTGAAATCATGTATGAAAAACTCAGAGTGAATATCATATTCAGTGGTAAAAGACTGAAAGTTTTCCTCTAAGATCAGGAACAAGGCAAGGATGCCTGCTTTCACAACTTCCACTCCATCTAGTACTGGAAGTTCTAGTCAGACCAATTATGCAAGAAAAAGCATCCAAATTGGAAAGAAGTAAAAATTATCTGTTTGCAAATAATGTAACCAAGGACCCCCTCCTTCCTGAAAAGGTCTGCTAGAATAAATAAATTCAGCAAAGTAGTAGGATACTAAGTCAAAACAGAAAAATCAGTAGCATTTCTATATACTATGAACAATCTGAAAAGGAAATTATCAAAAAATTTCATCATGATAGCATCAAAAAGAATCAATTACTTAGCAATTAGGTTAACCAAAGAGGTTAAAAAAAGACTTCTACAATAAAAACTATAAAACACTGGGAAAAGAAATTAAAGACATAAGTAAATGGAAACATAATCTATGTTCATAGACTGAAAGACAATATTGCTAAAATGTCAGTACTACTCAAAGTGACCTACAGATTTAATGCAATCCCTGTCAAAATCCCAATGATATTTTTTGCAGAAACAGAAAAATCCATCCTTAAATTGATATCGAATCTTAAGGGACCCTAAAATAGCCAAAACTACCTTGAAAAAGAATAAAGCTGAAGGACTTACTCTTCCTGATTTTGCTATAAAGCTAAAGTAATCAAAACAGTGTGGTATTCGTATAGACAGACATACAGGTCAAAGGAATAAAACTGAGATCCTAGAAACAAACCTGGCATATAAAAAGACTTTTGATAGGGGTGTCAAGACCATTCAGTGGGGGAAAGGACAGTCTTTCCAACAAATCGTGCTGGAAAAACTGGAAACTCATATACAAAAGAATGAAGTTGCACTTTTATCTAACACCATGTACAAAAAATAACTCAAAATGGATTAAAAAAATCTAATTTAAGACCTAAAATGACAATATCCAGAATATACAGAGAACTCCTAAAACTCAACATAAAAAAACCCAACCCAATTAAAATGAAAGACTTGAATAGACACTTCTTCAGAGTTTACACAAACAGCCAATAAGCACATGAAAAGCCACTCAACATCACTACTCATCATTAGGAAATAAAAATCAAAAGTACATTCAAAATGCCATCTCATACACACGAGGATGGCTACTATTCAGAACACTAGAAAATAACAAATGTTGAGGAGGATGTGAAGAAACTGCAACTCTCATACACTGCTGGCAGGAATATAGAATGATACAGCCTCTTTGGAAAATAGTCTCACCAATCCTCAAAAGTTAAACAGAGCTGCCATATGAATCAACAGTTTCACTCCTAGGTATATACCCAGGAGAAAGGCAAACATACGTCCACACAGAAACTTGTATAGTGGGGCACGTGGGTGGCTCAGTGGTTGAGCATCTATCTGCATTTGGTTCAGTGTGTGATCCCAGGGTCCTGGGATGAGTTCTGCATCCGGCTCCCTGCAGGGAGCCTGCTTCTGCCTCTGCCTGGGTCTCTGGCCCTCTATCTCTCTGTGTCTCTCATGAATAAATAAATAAATAATCCTTAAAAAAAAGTGGTATATCTTATGCTATGGAATATTATTTAGTAATAAAAAGGAATGAAGTACTGATACATGCTACAACATGGATGAAATGAGTCACTAAAAACCATATATTTCATGATTCCATTCATATAAAAATGTCCATAATAGGTAAATCCATAGGGATAGAAAGTAGATTAGTGGTTCCCAGAACTGAGGGGATGGGTGATTGGGGAAAAACTGCTAATAGGTATGGAGCTTCTTTGGGGGATGATGGTGCTGACTATACAACCCTGTAAATGTATCAAAACCCAACTAAACTATATATATATATATATATATATATATATATATATATATATTTTAAAGTAGGCTCTATGTCCAAATTGGGGCTTGAACTCATGACCCTGAGATCAAGAGTCACATGCTCTACAAACTGATCCAGCCAGGTGCCCCAAAACTATGTAATTCTAAAGGGTGAATTTCATGGTAAGTGAAACAGATCTCAAGTTTATAAAGCATTATCATGACTGATTAATTGCTGGGTGTAGTTATGAAATGATTTTTTTCTTTCATAGCATTAATTTTACCACCAAAAAAAATCACACTATAAAGACAATAGAATATAATATTCTCACAGTGATGTTCAGTTTACAAAATGCTTCGTATAAATTAGTTCTCTGCTACGATATAGCAGGATAGGCAAATCCTGCAAAAATACATCTCCCAGTATCTACGTACACATATTTGCTAGCTCTGTTTATTTGTAATTATGAAGAAAAGACTGGCCAGTTGCTTTATCAGAGCACATTCATTAAATCCTTCTTTAGTCAATGAACATTTAGAATTGTGGTTGAATTTATTATTACCCTGCAAGTTAATTCTACCAATTTCAGATATATGAAATTCTTAACTGATAGAATAATATACTTTCTGATTTAGATACTCACTTTACCTGTAAGACATTTTATTTTATTTTTTTAAACATTTTTTAAGGGATCCCTGTGGCGCAGCGGTTTGGCGCCTGCCTTTGGCCCAGGGCGTGATCCTGGAGACCCGGGATCGAATCCCACATCGGGCTCCCGGTGCATGGAGCCTGCTTCTCCCTCCGCCTGTGTCTCTGCCTCTCTCTCTCTCTCTCTCTATGACTATCATAAATAAATTTTAAAAAAAAATTTAAAAAAAATAATTAAAGATTTTATTTATTCATGAGAGAGAGAGAGAGAGAGAGAGAGAGAGAGAGAGAGAGAGGCAGAGACACAGGCAGAGGGAGAAGCAGGCTCCATGCAGGGAGCCCGATGTGGGACTCGATCCCAGGCCTCTAGGATCTCTCCCTGGGCGGAAGGCAGGCGCTAAACCCCTGAGCCACCCAGGGATCCCCCCTGTAAGACATTTTAAAGCAGTCAACATTGTATGAGTATATCAGGCTACAGAATCCGACAGACCTGGGCTCTGAAATAAAGTGAACAAGTGACTTAAACCCTCTAAATTTCAGTTTCCTCAAATTTAACATGGACATATTATGACTACTTTAGGAGACTGATGTGAGGGTTAATGAATAATATGTTAAATATTAATTCAACACATAGAAGTTATTAATACTATCATAAACTTCCTGAAAATTTTTCTAAAGCCTGAGTTATAAACAGTGTATAAATATTGCTACTGTAATATTACTCTGATAAACTATAATACTGAGGCTCTCCTTGGACTGAAAATTCTTTTTATTTTATTTTATTTTTTAAATTTTATTTTATTTATTTATGATAGGCACACAGTGAGAGAGAGAGAGAGAGGCAGAGACACAGCCAGAGGGAGAAGCAGGCTCCATGGACTGGGAGCCTGACGTGGGATTCGATCCCGAGTCTCCAGGATCGTGCCCTGGGCCAAAGGCAGGCGCCAAACCGCTGCGCCACCCAGGGATCCCTTATTTTCTTATTATAAAAAAAAATATCAGGGGCACCCGGGTGGCTCAGTTGGTTAAGGATGTGACTCATCATTTTGGCTCAGGTCTTGATCTCGGGGTCATGGGATTGGCACGTGTCCCCCCATCAGGCTCCATGCTTGGTGGGGAATTTGCTTGAGATTCCCTGCCTCTGCGCATGTTCATTCTCTCTCAAATAAGTAAATCCTAAAAAAACAAAAAAAACCCTACCTCACATCATAAACGAAAATTAAGAAAACATAACCGTAGAGCTTCTTAACGAATTGGATAAGGATTGGCAATAATTTCTTACTGTTACACTTAAAGCACAATAAACAAAATAAAAATATACAAAATAGACTTTGTCAAAATTAAAAACTTCTGTGCTTCAAAGGATACTATATAGAAAATAAAAAGTAACCCACAGAGTGGGAGAAAATATTTGCAAATCACATATCTGATAAGGGACTTGTATCAAGAATGTATAAAGAACCCTTATACTCAATGATAGAATACAAAAAAAAAAAAAAAAAACAATTTAGAAATGGGCCAAAGGAGTTGAACAAACACTTCTTCAAAGAAAATATTCAAATGGCCATTAAGTCCATGAAAATTGCTCAACATCATTAGTCATTAGGGAAATGAAAATCAAAATCATATTAAGATACCACTTCCCACCCATTAGAATGGTTATAATACAGAATGGTATAGACACTTTGGAAATAAGTATCAGTTCTGCAAATGGTTAAACATTAAGAGTTGCCATACTATTTAACAATTCCACTTCTAGCTACCTTCACCAGAGAAATAAAAACATCTGTCTACACAAAAACTTATATATAGCAACATTATTTTTAATAGTCAAAAAAGGGTAACAACCCAACATCCATTAACTGATAAATAAAATGTGGTATATACATACAATGGAACATTATCTAGCCATAAAAAGGAATGAAGTTTTAACTCCTGCTAGATTGTGGATCTTGAAAACATGATGAGTGTAGAGACCAGGCATAAAAGGCCACAGATCGTATGATTTCATTTATATGAAATGTCCGGAATAGGCAAATTAAAAACAAAAACAAAAACCCAAACAACCCAGAAAGTAAATAGTGGTTGCCTACGGCTGGGGAATAAGGAAATTGGGGGTAGATGGTTGACACCTAAGGGCTTTATAAGTTTCTTTGTGATAATAAAAAATGTTCTGCAGCTACATAGTGGTGATGGCTGCACAACCTTATGAATACACTAAAAGCCACAGAATTATACACTTTAGGTAAACTGCATGATATGTGAATTATATCTTAATAGAGCTCTTAAACTTTTTTTTTAATGAATGAAATCAACAAATAAAACTATTTAAGAAGTCAGGATAGTGGTTACCTTTAGGGAGTAGGGTAAGGGCAGTAACTGCAAGGAGGAAGGAAATTCTTTTCTGCCCACCCCCCCTTTAAAAATAATCTCTATGGGGATCCCTGGGTGGCGCAGCGGTTTAGCGCCTGCCTTTGGCCCAGGGCATGATCCTGGAGACCCAGGATCGAATCCCATGTCAGGCTCCCGGTGCATGGAGCCTGCTTCTCCCTCTGCCTGTGTCTCTGCCTCTCTCTCTCTCTCTGTGACTATCATAAATAAATAAATAAATTAAAAAAAAAAACCAAAAAACCCCCTGTGCACCCTACAGCTTGTTGCATGCGGATTGTAGAGCAATCAAAAGTGGTTCTGCCTTCAAGCATCTGTTGGGGAAGACAAATGGCAAGAGTGGAAGAAGCACAGATTGGCTGCTAAGATTGCTTTTTGCCAACTTCTGTGTGAGTTAAACTCCCTAAACTCTGGTTCCCTCACCTGTTAAAGGATATGCTTGCAAATTTTATGATTCCTTTTGTAGGAGAGGCCCAAGGGCCTCTACAAATTTGCCTGTGACAGGTATGGGTCACATTGGCAATGGGCTCCCAGTAGTTCATTAACAAATTTGGATTACATGAATAACCCATAATATCCCTTGAATTTAGCAAAGGAATGTTTAACTCCAGAAGTGACAGGTTAGTGGGGAAATATTTAGGATCCTCCACCCCTGTGACCTTTAGTAAGAAGAAGTATTCTAGTGGCACCAGGGGTAGTCTGACACAATCTGGCTTGAAGGCGAAGCGATTCTATGATGAGACTGCTCGGAAATTCTTGTAGCTGCATGAATTTAGAGCACACATTTAAGTGGGAAATCTACTTTTTTCCCAAAAGCATATTGCTGAATATCATTTAGCACAGTGATAAAAAGCCAATTTAGTAACAGGACATAAAAATATTAGATGCATTTTTTGACTAGAGGAAGCATCTCCTTTTCATCTTTTCCTGCCTACCTCTTCAGTACCTGATGTCAGTCTTGGCCTTAGCCTACTTTTATTTTTTACTCCTTCAATCTGCTCAAGTTGCAAAGGATAGGCTCATTAGTTCATACTGAGATATAAATGCCTGGCGACACCCAGGTGTGTGTTATACCCTGGCCAGAACACTTGAATTTTAACAAGAAAATGGCTAGTCCAAAGGACTCAAACCATGAGCAAGCAGGATATGAAAGTATGTCTGGACACAGATCTTCCAGGGCATGGTCTCTGATGCACACTTAAAGGGTAAAATCAGCTGTTCTATTTTGTATCTTTTCTAAAGAGTTTAATAAATGCCCTGCTCCTCTGGCCAGCCTTTCCTAATTCCTCAAGTTGGTATACAGATCCTGTTCTGGGTACCCAGAGCTCCTGCATCTTAACACTCTCCACAAGGAACCTACTCCAACTGCTTGTTTAAGTCTACCTCAGAGGGCAGTGCGAAACATTTCCTACTTCCCCTTTTACTCACAAGGACAGGTTCATTTTAGGGCCATAACGATTGCTTACTGAATGAACACTTATTAACTTCAGGAATGAGTAAGAAGTATGTTTTATAGTCCTTGATCCTGGAACTCTGCTTAGATCTTTTCTTCTTTTACTCCACTCTCGTGCCTGTCTGCTAATTAGATATCCTGCAGGTACTGCATAACACCTGCTTTGGCAGTTTCACTGATACACCTGGGTTTATGAGGCTGCTAGAAAAGTTCATACATTTTCACCCTCGAGTGAGAACCTTCTCTATTCCATCATAAGATGACATTGCTTTGGCAGTTTTTAAAGAAAAAATTCTTAAGAAAAACTGTGGTTTACATGCTAAAAGATGGACATTTAGATTGAAAAGTGTTCACAGCACTAAGCTAAAGAGAAAATATTGAGTTTCTAATTCTATAATTTATTCTGAGTTCTGGCTGCAACATTCCCATGGGTTATTAAGGGCAACCAAGTTCACACCCTGTGGCAAAAAAACAGATCATGCAGACCTAATATGCTACATATCTCAACCCAGAACTTGGGAACTTCCGATTTCTAACATTCCCAGTGAAATAATTAACAATGTAAATACCTAAGTAGGGTAAAGGGTTTCAGGCATGGGATACCTTCAGACTGAACTGAATGTACCACCATCCTCCTTTTATTCTTATTGCAAGGGACCATTAAATAGTTAAGCGCAGTAAAGGGTCAACCCGCAAAGAGTTAAGCCCTGTTTGTGCTGCAACTTGCATCACAGAGAGAGGAGTCCACAGAAGCCTGCAGGTCTTCAAAGTCATCAATCCCTTCCCTCATAAAAAGGATCAGGTCCTTTATATTACAATGCTAGTTTGCCATGTTCCTAAAAAATAAACTCTCTTGATGACTTGTAAGTCAGGCTCATCTTTATACTGGAGTTAATGAAGGATTCAAACCTGAACATTACAAATCAGCCTCACTTATATCAGATTAGCCAGTTTTTAAATTTTCCAGTTGTTATTGTTTAAAAATATAAAATTACCGCCCTCTATTTCTTGGCACAAAAACAAAGATCCAAACAGTCAACAATCATTACCCACATTATATATATAAAAAAAAAATGAGGTGTTTAAGAGCAACTCTCTGTTCATAAGGTTAAACTGTTTAAAACAACAAACAAGCAGCTTTTGCCCCACCTGAATTAACCCAGCATACTCAAATACAAGTTCCTCTGAAGACCTTGCTGGGTACTAAGCATAGCAACACACACTAAATTGAATTCCTTCAAAAATACTAATAGGTGTCTAAAGCCACTGCTATTTTATCAACTGCTCTAAAAACAAGTACCTATGAAATACACTGCATTACAAGGGAGCTTCCCCCAGAAACAGAATGAGAACAAAATTGCAGTCTTGGTTTTTTTTTGTTGTTGTTGTTTTGTTTTGTTTTGTTTTGTTTTTTTAAGGACACTTATACTTACCATGCCAATGGCTCCCTGCAGCTTTAGTTACATTTTTCCTCAGCAACCTCCCAGGCCAGAGAGCCCAACCAAAAGGGCCAAGGGTTGGTTGAGGAAACTCAGGCATTTGCTTTCAAACTGCCAGTACAGATTCCATTCACCAAAAGCAGACAGAGCTGTTTAAAGATGCCCTCTCTATGACCCTGCTTGCTGAAGGTCAAGTACACTATCACTCTCTGTAACCAAGGAAGCAAAATTAACATGTTCTTGCCAGCTGCTGAAGCAGTTTGTCTAATGATATGATTAACCTGCTTCTTAAGAAGGTGTACTTTGCTTTACAAAGTTCTCCTTTCACCTAGATTGTTGCCTTTGCTAAATGTGCCATCCTCCTCCCTCCTCCTCACCGGCTTCCCCTTAAAGACCACCTTTCCTGAACTGAGAGCTCCTGAGCATGTTGCCATGGAACCCAGCTAACTCAAAACATTTTTAAAACTATAAGGAGTACAGAAAAGATTTGGAGAACTCAGAAGTACTGTATTCTGTATATAGCATTTTGAACTTCACAGAACATCAAACCAACATTTTTAAAGATACAGTGTCTTTGCAAGTTATTAGTTTATTCAAAGGGAAGGCAACATAACAATCTATATATATATTTTTTTTAATTTTATTTATTTATGATAGGCACACAGTGAGAGAGAGAGAGAGGCAGAGACATAGGCAGAGGGAGAAGCAGGCTCCATGCACCGGGAGCCTGACGTGGGATTCGATCCCGAGTCTCCAGGATCGCGCCCTGGGCCAAAGGCAGGCGCCAAACCGCTGCGCCACCCAGGGATCCCCAACAATCTATATTATATACAAAACAACCACAAGAGTAACAGCACTGGGCTCATTTAACAAATATTTTACTACATCCACCCAACATGTGCCAGGCATGTGAATTCAGGTCAGAGTTGCCTCTGCAGCCTCCCATTCTGGCAGGAAGGTGAGAACACCAGTAGCTCATGCAAATAAGGACACTATAACTGGCTACACAAAGGCTTCAAGTTTCAGTCTCAGCCCTCCCTTAAGGCCACAGACCAAAGGGAGCTCCTAGAAGGTCACAGTTAGAGGTGGGGCTGTAACTAATACTCAGGACACCTGTCTCTAAGCCAAATGGTAGCCCTCTGTTTGACATGGGACTCACTACCTGTTTTAATACCTGGACAAAGAACTAATTTGAAGTGAAAGCTGGCCAATCACCAAAAAAACAAGACAAAGAAAGCCTGGAGAGGGGGATGGAGGAAAGAGGCTTTATAGACATTTACTTTTGTAAAACATGAGAGGGAGGAATTGAGAGAATAATGAAATTTTAAAAAATAAGTTCAGTGTTATAAATGATGAATTTCTACTCCACAAGTTCATATGTGTACTAACTTAAAACAGTCTAGGTTAAAGGAATATGCCACCTATCTTTCAGATCCTAGGACCCCAACCAAAAGGTTTAAATTAATCCAGAGGAAAAAAAGAGAGATTCTCCTCTTTTAAAAAGGGAGACTAAAAGTCCCTCCACCGGAACAACTATTTAAAGCTCTAAGAAACGTAACATTCAGTAAAGCCAATAAATGAGGTGTAAAAGGAAAGATTAATATAAGGAAGCAAAAAGCTCTAAGGGTCAACTGTCAAGGTCAACAGGTCTGCTCTTCTCATCATAAAAATTTGTTCATGCCCTCTGACCCGATGATCCTACTTTTGGGAATCTACCTTAGCCGAAATACAGAAATCCAAATTATCAAAAAGAAAAAAAAAAAGAAAAAAAAAAAAGAAAGAAAGAAAGAAAGAAAGAAAAAAAAAAGAAAAAAGAAATCCAAATTATCTTATATACAGAAATGGCTTTATCAGTGTGTGCTCCTAAATTATTCTCCTAGAGAATAAAGGAATTCCCTCTCCCAAAGATCGGAATGAAGTAGAGCCTACCTTCAACTGTAGCAGCAGAAAATGCCAGATATTTGCAGGCTTAGCTTCCCATGGAGGGCAGAGGGTCAATCAGATGTTTAAACTGAGACTCGGGGATCCCTGGGTGGCTCAGCGGTTTAGCGCCTGCCTTTGGCCCAGGGCGCGATCCTGGAGTCCAGGGATCGAGTCCCGCATCAGGCTCCCGGCATGGAGCCTGCTTCTCCCTCCTTCTGTATCTCTGCCTCTCTCTCTCTCTGTGTGTCTATCATGAATAAGTAAATAAATCTTTAAAAAAATAAAAAATAAATAAACTGAGACTCTGCACTAGAAGTGGAGCCCCGTGTCTATAGGTAGTGTCATGGTGTGTAGCCACAGCTTCACCAAACTGGCTCTTTAGGGAGATGTGTGTGTAGTTCCTAGCGGCAGTTACTTTTCTAGCCCTCCAGGTAACTCCGTCAAATTAATCCAATCCATCCATGTATCCTTCTTCACACATATTCTACTCAATGTTTTTTAAGAAGCTCATTTTTGTTTAAATCAGCAATAGCTGGGTTTTGTTGTTACTTGCTTTGTGCACCTTGACTGGTAAAGAATGGATATATTTAACCACATTAAGGTCAGAAGCAACTGAAATACCCCAAGCTAGATGTGTTACACTATGCTCCCTTGATACAATATTATGGAGCTATGAAAAATACTGGTCATGAAGGCTATGTAGCAACCTGTGGAAAGTGTATTTATATTTACTCTGTGAAATAACATTCTGTGAAATCACACTACTAAGTTATTGCACTGGATGACATGCATGTGAAAAAAAAAAACACACCAAAAAATGCATTTCTTCATTCAACAAAGAATTTTTTTTAAAAGATTTAAGAGAGACAGCGTGTGCATGGGAAGGAGCAGAGAGGGAGGGAG
Source organism: Vulpes lagopus (assembly GCF_018345385.1). NCBI lineage: Eukaryota > Metazoa > Chordata > Mammalia > Carnivora > Canidae > Vulpes > Vulpes lagopus. The sequence goes on from NC_054830.1 coordinate 53,171,937, forward strand.
AGAGAGAGAATCCCAAGCAGATTCCCCGCTGAGCAAGGAGCCTGACACGGGGCTCGATCTCATGACCCCAAGATCACGACCTGAGCCAAAACTGAGTCAGATGCTCAGCCGACTGAGCCATCCAGGCTCCCCCCCAAAAATCTTAGTATTGACTGTTCACTGTGTTTCCGGCACTGGAAAGTATTTTATTTCATTTTATTGTTTAAAGATTTATTTATTCATGAGAGGCAGAGACATAGGCAGAGGGAGAAGGAGGCTCCCTGTGGGGAGCTCAATGTGGGACTCAATTCCAGGGTCCCAGGGATCACGACCTGAGCCAAAGGCAGACACTCAACCACTGAGCCACCCAGGCATCCCTGGAAAGTGTTTTAAACACTGGGAAGACAACAGCAAATGAAACCAAGTTCCTGCTTCTCTGCAATTTATATTCTATTGTTGACAGATAAAGAAGTATGTATGTTTCTTAGATAATGAGAAGCACTTTGGAGAAATGTAAGATGGATAGAGAGTGACAGAGGTCCTTTTCAAATTTTCCAAAATGTTTTTACCACTTCTATAATCAATTAAAAAAATATTTCCAAAACACTGACCTTTTAAAACCAGCAAATATTGTTAGAATTTGGTATTATGAATGATCTTATTTTCCACCTCAAGTCTGAAATAATGAATGTTCTTCATACTTTTCTTCATTTTAAAAAGAACTTTTCTACCCATTCAAGAAAATCTTTTTTTTTTTTTTGTAAGATGAGATATAAAATTCTACTGTGAGAAGGAATTCTCCTTGCCTACTAAAGAATTACTACTGAAGATATTTTAAAACTAGGTTATATTTCTGCAACCACAACCCTAAACTGAATCATCCTGGTAGGCAGCTAGTTACAGGGAAACTCATCACACCACCTCCTGCCTGGGTGGCTTTGGACAAGTCCCTTAATTGTTCTAAGCCTTTGTTTACTCATTTGTAAAATAGAGGTTGATGCTTCTTACTTCACAGGATAATGGGAGGATTAAAATGAGGCAATAAAGTACAATGCATTATATAAATTCAGAGGATTCTATTATAATTTCCCTGAGGAAATCAAATGTGCAGAACTAAACCTATCACCCTGAGTAAGATGTTATCTCCTCCTACAGCAGAGGTTCATTTGTTTACAGACAAAATGGTTTCATTTCTAATCCCCCATTTCCTGTGACCAATAACAGGAGATAATCTCCAAAGTCTTTATAAAGTATGAGACACTGAAGGTACACACTTCAAACACAGTGAGATTTTAAGAAAGGAGATGTTTTCTAAGATAGAGTGTTACTATGCTGTCCCAAAACATGATACCACAGGAAATTACTTTGGCACAATACTTCTACATAAGATACATCATACTTATAAGGACATCATACTTCTTCATTTTCTCCTTTTTGACAATTCCACTTGTCAACACCTTTTCTCTTACCATACTACAAGTAAGTCTAATCTTACTCATTATAACACTAATTTTATTCTAAGTCCACTGTCTGTATTTCACTTACAAAATAGCTTCATCTTCTTACTACTCTTAACTCATAGCTTATTTAAGTATGTGGAATTATCTGAACTCTCCATTACATCTTCTGTGATAGCTGTGAGTGAGCATCCACATGAAATACATATTACTTTATAATAAATTGCTTCTCTTGTTTCTTTTGAAAAGTTATTGTACTACACTGATTTTTTTTTTAAGATTTTATTTATTATTCATGAGAAACACAGAGACGAGAGGCAGAGACACAGGCAGAGGGAGAAGCAGGCTCCATGCAGGGAGCCCAACGCAGAACTCCATCTGGGGTCCCCAGGATCATGCCCTGGGCTGAATGAAGGTGGTGCTAAAACGGTGAGCCACCCGGGCTGCCCTACACTGATTTTTTTGAAGTTATTTCTGTATGAATGTATATATTTACCATGAATATCACTTTGGCATAATAAAAGTGTCATTAAATAATATTGCAATAAAAAGGGAGTACTGGGTCTGAAGGAACTGTAAACCCCCAAAAGGAGGGGTCATGAAATATGTGCTCAATGAATGCTTGCTGGATTAACAACTGAGTTTATCAGTGGCCCAACTACTTCTTGTATATAAGGCTACATAATTGCTGTCAAAAACAACAACAAAAAAACACCTTGGAAAAGAACATTCTACCCAGAAAGCTTTTGATTCAGTGATCCTACTTCTAGGCAAGAGAAATATACCCACATGTGATCTCAAGGAGGCATCATACACAAAGATGTTTGTTGCAGCACTATTTATGTTTGAGAAAATTTGGAAACAACCCAAAAAATGTGCTTTTACAGGAGAGTGGCTAAACAAAGCTCTTAATTTATGTAATACTTAATGACAGTATAAGAATTATATGCTTTTGAGCAACACAACTCTTGTGCACTGCTGTTAGGAATATAAGATGGTAGAATTACTTTGGAAATCAATCACTGTATTTGAGACAAAGTGAAAAAAGCAACTTGCAGAACATCTTATCTAGTGTGATTCCATTTATGTTAAATTTAAAGACCTAGATACAGCTGACCATGAAAAACATGGGTTTGAACTGTGTGAGTACACTTACATACAGATATTTTTTCAATAAATGCAATGGGGTACTATAAACATATTTTTTCTCCTTTATGATTTTCTTTTTTGAAGATTTATTTATTATAGAGAGAGTGAGCAGGGGGAGGGTCAGAGGGAGAGAATTGAAGCAGGCTCCCCACCGAGCACTGAACCTGACATGGGGTGATCCCTGAGATCATGATCTAAGCCATCCAGGCGCCCTTTCCTTATGATTTTCTTTTTTTTTTTTTTTAATATTTTATTTATTTATTCATGATAGACATAGAGAGAGGCAGAGACACAGGCAGAGGGAGAAGCAGGCTCCATGCCAGGAGCCCGACGCGGGACTCGATCCCGGTACTCCAGGATCGCGCCCTGGGCCAAAGGCAGGCACTAAACCACTGAGCCACCCAGGGATCCCCTCCTTATGATTTTCTTAATAAATTTTCTTTTCCCTAAATTACTTTCCTTAAGAACATGATATACAATACATACAACATAAAAAATATGTATTAATTAACTGTTACATGTTATCAATAAGGCTTTCAGTCAATGCTAGGCTATAAGTAGTTGTTTTTTGGGAGTCAAAAATTATACATGGATTTTCAGCTATGTAGAGGTCAGTGTAGCTCCCATAGTCTCCATGTTGTTTAAGGGTCAAATATATTTCTGTAGGTATATATACATGAACATAAATACTTAGGAAAAAAGCCTGGAAAGTAACACGACAAGCTAAAACAAATTTCAAGAACTGTTATCATACAACCAGATTTTTTTTTTTTACAACCAGATTTTCTAATTATATTGAGATAATGAAGTTTAAAAAAATAAGCAAAAGCAAAAAAAAAAAAAAACCAAACAAACCCACCAGCCCCCTGTCAGGCTCTCTGTTGGGCGAGGAATCTGCTTCTCCCTCCCCTCTGCCTCTCCCCCCACTTGTGCTTGCTTGCTCTCTCAAGTGAATAAATAAAATCTTTGAAAAAATTACAAAAAAGTAATTATAAAAGTAAAACCTAGAGCTATGAAACTGCTAAAAAAAACACAAGAGAAAATCTTTGTCATCTTGAGTTAGGTAAAGATTTTGAAATGACATCAAAAAAGCATGATTCATAAAATAAAAAATTGATAAATAAGACTTCATCCAAATAAAAAATTTGTGTTCTTCAAAAGACACCGTTAAGAGAATGAAAAGGTCAACCACAGACCATGAGGAAATATTTGGAAACCATGTATCTGCTAAAGGACATATACCTAGAATACATATAGAACTCACAAAATTTAATAATAAGAAAATGAACAACAAAAAAAACTGGCAAAGATTTCAACAGATGACAAATGATGTATGAATGGCAAATACACACATGAAAGATATTCAACATTAGTCATTAGAGAAATGCAAAGCAAAACCACAATGAGGAACCAGAAGACATCTACCAGAATACCTAACATTAAAAAGACTGACCATACCAAATGTTGGCAAAGTTGCAGAGCAACTAGAACTCTTGTATACAGCTGGTAGGAATATAAAACAGTACAACTACTTTGGAAATCAATTGGGCAGTTTCTTAAAAATTACCATATATGACCAAGCAAGTACACTCCTAGCTATCTACCCAAGAAAAATGAAAGCCTATGTTCTCATGAGCATTTGCACAGAAATGTTCATAACATTTTTACTTGTAGTCGTCAAAAAAGGTACACAGCTCAAACGTCTATCCATTTAGGATAAAACTGTTTATCAGGGCATTTGGGTGGCTCAGTCAGTTAAGTGTCTGACTTTTGATTTTGGCTGAGATCATGATCTTGAGGTCATGAGATTGAGCCCTGCATCAGGCTTCACACTCAGTGGGGAGTCTGCCTGAGATTCCCTCCCTCTTCCTCTGCCCATCCCCCACTTATGCATGCATGGGTATACACACACCCCTGAAATAAATAAATTTTTTAAAGTTTTAAAATTTATTCATTCATGAGAGATACAGAGAGAGAGAGAGAGACATAGGCAGGGGGAAAAGCAGGCTCCTCACAGGGAGCCCGATGTGGGACTCCATCCCTGCACCTGGGATCATGCCCCGAGCCAAAGGCAGATGCTCAACTGCTGAGTCACCCAGGCATCCCAATAAATCTTTTTTAAAAAGGTGTTTATCCATTCAGGATAAAAAACAACTTGCAGCATATCCATATAATGGATATACCATAAAAAATGCATGAACTACTGATACACATAAAACATGGATAAGTCTGGAAATGATGCTGAATTAAAGAAGCCAGACAATAGAGTACACACTGTATGATTTCCTTCATAGAAAATTCTAAAAGGTGCATATCAATCTAAAACAATAGGAAGAAAAAAAAATAAAAAATAAATAAAACAATAGGAAGATAATCACTGCTGTCTGGAAGTGGATAGGGCTAGAGCTCTACTCAGAAGATAGTAGAGGGCAGCCCAGGTGGCTCAGCGGTTTAGCCCAGGTTCAGCCCAGGGCATGATCCTGGAGACCTGGGATTGAGTCCCACATCGGGCTCTCTGCATGGAGACTGTTTATCTCTACGCCTATGTCTCTGTCTCTTGGTCTCTCCTGAATAAATAAATTAAATTAAAAAAAAAAAAGAAATAAAGGAACTAAAAGAAACAAAAGAACTTGGATAAAACAGCAACTATGTAAGAAGCTAAGAAAACTAAAAAGAGCAAAAAAACTGCAATTAACACCCTCAGATAAACAGGACAAGCTATTGCATTCCTTGAGACAATAAAAAGCTGCCATACTGTTCCATCTGGTTCTCCCCACCCCTGAGGCAGGTTACAGCAGCTCCGGTGGCCCAGCCTGGCAAAGGCTCAGTCTGCTTGCCCCTGCCGGCCAGGAAGCCCAAAAGGTCAGCTCCACTAGAGGGGCGGAGCTACAGGACCCCCAGGGATCAAGGAGGTTATCAGCTAAACCCACAGTGGAAACGAAGCCAAAAGGCCGGGAAAGCATAAACTTTCAGACAAAAAAGGTGCAGAAAGGGGAAAAAAGAGGAGCAAAGGGAGAAGTATCTAACCAGGAAACGAAAGACGGTTTTCCCGTAGAAAACAGAGAAACTAAAAATGAAAACAGTCCAGCCTCTGATGGAGCAGGAGAGGCCAACTCTGATTAATACCATATAACTCATCTTATCAGGGGTCCGTCTTCCTTCTTGTACAACCCAGAGGAATATTTTTATCAACTATTTTGCAGACACAAGTGTCTTCAGTAGCTCTAGTAATGCTTTTAAGAAAGGAATCCCACTTCATCTTATTTTTAAAGTGTAGATGACTTTTTTTTAAAGGTAAAATCGCTTGCTTTCTTGCTCATTCATTCATTCATTCATTCAACCAGAAAAGTGAGATGTTGAATGCGCAAGGCTTTGTCAGCTTAACCTTCCACAGATGGGAGGTAGTTTTTATATATCTTATTACACAAAACACACTGAATGGCAATGTGGAGTTACACCTGTATATTTACTATTCCTTGAACATTTTACCCTTACTTCTGTTCCCATGTTGTTTTTATTAGAATTGTTTTCTAAAGAAAACTCTTTGATCTTGGCTCTCCCTGTCAGAACCACTTGTACTCTGAAACATCTCTGGGTAGTGCTAGTCAGTTTCCCTGGTAACTTTGTTAATATGCTGTGAAAGATTGAAAATGTATGTATATGACATTAAATTGCGAATTAGTGGGATTTATGATGTAACATCTTATCAACATTTGAAGATACTGGTAATTGATATCCTTTTCAAGAAAATTTACTTTCAAATTTTAAGCTGGAACAACTGCTTAGAAAAGAATCTGGCTTTTTAGATATTCAGTACATATCTTAAGAACTGTGTGCTAATTGAAATATCTGAATACTGATCTTTAAAACAAACTGAAAAAAGAGTTGAAGGAACAGTACAATAGCAGCAGCAGGAGGAGCTGGGGTGTTTACTTTTTTGCTACGATAGATTACTTACTATGTGCCATGCTTTATATGCATTAACTCATTTAATTCTCACAGTAATCTTCTATAAAGTAAATATAAACATTAACCCCATTTGACAAGTGAAAAACTGGCACAGCAAAATTAAATGATATGCTCAGGCAATTGATAAAGGCTGAAGACAGATGTAAATCAGGAACTATTCCTAAAGTAGGCATGGTTGGAAATAGGAGAAAAGATAAATAATTGGAAAGGTTAGTTCAAGAGATCCAAAATCTAATTAATTAGTTCTAGAAAGAGACTAGAAAAATTCTGAGGTAAGAAATTATCTGAGAACTAGCATACAACAACTTCCTAGGGACACCTGGGTGGCTCAGTTGGTTAATTCGGCTCAAGTTATGATCTCAGGATCCTGGGATGGAGCCCCAAGTTGGGCCCCCTGCTCAGTGGGGAGTCTGCTTCTTTCTCTCCTTCTGCCCTCCACTCATGCTTATTATTCTCTAATAAATCTTAAAAAACAAACAACAAAAAACTAAAACAATTTCCTAGATTGAAAGGACTTTCCGAGTACCAGTACTATATATGAAAGGGTAAGTATACTAAATAAAAGATAATGTGAAATTTCAGAACAACAGGGATGAAGAAAAAAATCTTAACAGGGGTAGAGGGGAGTATAAAAGCAAGGGAGAATGAAAGAGAAAGAAACAGAGAGAAAAGGTGGGGGAGGGAGAGAGAGGTCACCTACAAGGATCAAGAGTACAAACAGCCTTCTCAAAACCAACACTCCAAACTAGAAGGCAATAAAATGATGCCTCAAATTCTGAAGTAAAATTATTTTCTAAAAACTTATATTTCTATTCCTAGTCAAACTATCAATCATGTGGGTGTAAATGAGACATGTTTAGATATATGACCCTTGCACATGCAGCAGTTAAGAGCATCAACTCCATGGGCAGTTGAAAATCTACGTTTAATTTTGATTCCTTCAATATTTAACTAATAGCCTACAGCCAACCCAAAGCCTCACTGATAACATAAACAGCTAATTAACATATTTTATATGTTGTATGTATTATATATACTATTCTTACAACAAAGTAAGCTAGAAAAAATAACATGTTATTAAGAAAATCATAAGGAAGGAGGTGCCTGGCTTCCTCATTTGGAAGAGGATGTGACTCTTGATCTTAGAGTTGGGAGTTTGAGCCCCATGGTGATGTACAGAGATTACTTGAAAAAAACAAAACCTTAAAAAATAAAAAAATATTAAAAAAAAAAAATCAAGAGAAAATACACTTACAGTACTGTATTTATTGAAAAAAAATCTGCCGGGATCCCTGGGTGGCGCAGTGGTTTAGCGCCTGCCTTTGGCCCAGGGCGCGATCCTGGAGACCCGGGATCGAATCCCACATCGGGCTCCCGGTGCATGGAGCCTGCTTCTCCCTCTGCCTATGTCTCTGCCTCTCTCTCTCTCTCTCACTGTGTGCCTATCATAAAAAAAAAAAAAAAAAAAAAAAAAAAAATTCTGTCTAAGTGGACCTGAGATGTTCAAGGGTCAACTGTAAAAGATCTAAAAAGAATTCACCTCTGATACACTCATTCCTAGGAAGCTACTGGAGCATATTATTTCCATTTTTTTAAAAAGAAAAAAACCATGGAGCTAAGGAAACAAAGACTCCAAAACAAGAGATAAGTCAAGAATGACAGCTGTGCAGCAGGCCCAAAAAGCAATCAGTAAGTACTGCAGCAGGTCAGAGGGCTTTAGAAGGAATGTTTTTATTAAAAAAAAAAAAAAGAAGGCAACTGAAAATTCCTGTGATGTATTTGTATGGAAAACAGGGTTTTACAATTTATTGGAGACACTAGGAAATATTTGTACTAGTGTCATAATTGGGTAACAGAACATTAGTTAATGCAAAGAGGATATAATTTAACGAGAGAATGAAGAGAAGAGAGATGGGAATGGGAGGTGCTGAATGAAAACTAAAATCCTTTCATCCATATTGGTAAGTCAAAAAATATCTAATCCTAGAAATGAAAGTGGAAACATTACTACTGATTTTGCAGAAATAAAATGGATTGTAAATGAGTACTATGAATAACTGCATGCCAACAACCTGGGCAACCTGGATGAAATGGACAAATTCCTACAATCACACAACCCTATCAACTTTGAATCATGAAGAAATAGAAAATGTGAACAGATCTATAACTAATCAGAAGAATAATTAAGCAATGCCCCCTCAAGAAATAAATAAATAACAATAAAATAAATAAAATAAAAAAGCCCTGGACCAGTCCTGGTGAATTCTAGTAAACATTTAAAGGAGAATTAACAACAATCATTCTCAAAATCTTCCAAAAAAACTGTAGAGTAAGGAATAATCCCAAACTCATTCTATGAGGCTAGCGTTAGACACTACAAGAAAAGGAAACAGCTCAGTATCCCTTATGAATACCAATACAAAATTCCTCAACAAAAACTCCTACAACAAAATGGTACCAAATAGATATTAGCAGCATGGTAAAAAATACTCCACATCATGACCAAATGGGATTTATTCTTGTAATGCAAGGATGGTCTGACATACAAAAATTAATCAATGCAATACACTGCATTAACAGAATGAAAGAGAAAAAACACATGATAATCTCAACTGATAGAGACAAAGCATTTGACAAGATTAAACATTCCTTCACAATAAGAACATCCAGCAAAGCAGGAACAGAAGGAAACTATCTTAATAAAATTAAGGTCAAATGTGAAAAAACTCACAGCTAATATAATATTCTGTGATCAAACAATGAAAAATTTTCCTCCAAGATCAGGAAGACAAGGATGTCTTCCCTCACTTCTACTAAATTATATTGGAAGTTCTGGCCAGAGCGGTTAAGCAAGAAAAATAAACATAAGGCACCCACATAGGAAAAAAGTAAGTAAAATTATCTCTATCCACAGATGACATGATCTTCCCCATAGAAAATCCGAAAGGTTACAGACACACATAAACTGTTAGAACTAATAATTCACTAAACTTGGAAGATACAAAATCAACACATAAAAATCAGTTGCATTTCTATATACTAACAATGAACAATGATAAAAGGAAATTAAGAAAACAATTCTATTTACAATAGCATAAAAAGAACAAAATGCTTAAAAATAAACTTACCCAAGGAAGTAAAAGACTTAAACATTAAAAACTACAAAATATAGCTGAAAGAAATTAAATACATAAATAAATGGAAGACATACTATGTTCAGGAGGATTTAATATTTTTAAGATGCCAATACTACCCAAAACCATTTACAGATTCAAGGTAATCCCTATGAGATTCAAATTTCAACAATGTTTTTTATAGAAATAGAAAAACCTACCCTAACTTTCATATGGAATGTTAAGGGACCCAAATAGCTAAAACAATCTCGAAAAATTAGAACAAAGTTTAGGGTCTCACACTTCCTGACTCCAAAACTTACTGCAAAGCTAAAGTAATCAAATCTGTATTACAGATAGTAATCTATCTGTATGGTAGTGGGATAAAAACAAACACACAGACTAGTGGAACAGAACAGAGAACTCAGATCCTTGAGGATATTATGCTACAACTAAGCCGGTTACAAAAAGACAAGTTCCTTATGATTCCACTTATGTGAAATTCCACTTACATGAAGTATAAAAAATAGTCAAATTCATAGAAAGAATGATGGCTGCCAGGGGCTGGGAAGAAGGAAAATGGACAGTTGTTTAGTGGAGTTTAAGTTTTATAGAGTTTAGGTTTCATAAAATAAAAAGTTGTGGAGCTCTACTGCACAACAATGTAAATATACTTAACACTACTGTATATACTTAAAAATGGTTAAGGTGGTAAATTTTATGTTATATGGTTTTTACCATAATTAAAAAAAATAGACAACCCAAAAAATAAATACTTGACTATATCAAATGATTTTCAAAAAGAATGCTAAGACCATTCAATGGGGGGAAAGGACAGTTTTTTTCAACAAATGGTGCCAAGAAAATTGGATATCCACTAATGGAAGAATGAAGTTGAACCCTTACATTATTCCATATACAAATGGATCATAACCTAAAAAGAGCCAAAACTATGGAACTCTTAGTAAAAATAGGGGAAAAGCAGGACACTGAACTCGGCAACAATATCATGGATAAAACACCAAAGGCACAGGCAACAAAAGAAAAAAAATGGATAAAGCTGAACTTCATCAAAACTAAAAGCTTTTTTTGCATCAAAGGGCACTACTAAGAGAATGAAAACACAACTCAAGAATGGGAGAAACTATCTGTAAAGCTTATCTCTGATGAGTTTTATTACTCAGAATATGTAAAGAATTCCTACAATGGGGCACCTGGGTGGCTCAGTGGTTGAGCATCTACCTTTGGCTCAGAGTGTGATCTCAAGGTCTTAGGATCAAGTCCCAAATCAGGCTCCCTGCAGGGACCCTGCTTCTCCCTCTGCCTATGTCTCTGCCTCTCTCTCTCTCTGGTCTCTCATGAATGAATAAAATCTTAAAAAAAAAAGAACTCCTACAATTAATAAGAACAAAACAACTCCATTAAAAAATGGGCAAAGGTCTTGAATAAAGAGGATCTCTAAAGCTGATATACAAACGGCCAATAACCACATGAAAAACTTCAACATCACTGATTATTTGGGATATGTAAATCAAAACCAAAATGAAATACCATTTCATACTCATTAGGATGGCAATTATAAAAAAGAAAGCAGAAAATACCAAGTGTTTGGGAGAATGGGGAGAGATTGGAACCCTGTGCACTGTATAGAAATACAAAATGGTGCAGCTGCTAAGGAAAAGAGTATGGTGGTTCTTCAACAAATTAAACAGAGAATTACCATATGATCCAGCAATTCCACTTCTGGGTATGTACCCACCAAAACTGAAATCATGGATTTGAGGAGGTATTTGTACACACATATTCATAGCTGCATGATTCATAGTAGCCTAGAGGTGGATGCAATCCAAGTGTTCAAGGATGGATGAACTGATAAACAAAATGTAATATATATACACAATGGAGTATTTTTCAGCCTTTTTAAAAAAGGAAGATGAGACACCTAGGTGGCTCAAAAGTTGAGCATCTGCCTTCAGCTCAGGGGGTGTTACTGGGACCCAGGATCGAGTCCCACATCAGGCTCCTAGCAGGATGCCTGCTTCTTCCTCTGCCTGTGTCTCTGCCTCTCCCTCTCTCTCTCTCATGAATAAATAATTAAAATCTTTAAAAAAAAGATAATTTTTAAAAATTTTTTATTTTTTTAAGATTTTAATTATTTATTCATGAGAGACACAGAGAGAGAGAGAGAGAGAGAGAGAGAGAGAGAGAGAGAGAGGCAGAGACACAGGCAGAGGGAGAAGCAGGCTCCATGCAGGGAGCCTGATGCGGGACTCAATCCCCAGACTCCAGGGTCATGCCCTGGGCTGAAGGCAGGCGCTAAACTGCTGAGCCACCCAAGGATCCCCTAATTTTTTTTTTAAAAGTAACCTCTGCCCAACATAGAACTTGAGCTCATTGCCCTGAGATTAACAGATGCATGTTCTACCAACTGAGCCAGTCAGGCACCCCTAAAAAGGATATAACATGAATGAATTTTGAGGATATTATACTAAATGAAACAAGCCTATCAAGGATGACATATATTGTATAATTCTACTTATATGAGGTACCTAGAGTAGTCAAATTCATAGGGGAAAAAATAGTGGCTGCTGAGGCAAAGGCAGGGAGGGAATGGCAGATAGTGTTAAGGAGTACAGAGCTTCTGTGAAGATAAAGTTCTGGAGATGGATGATGGTGATGGTTGCAGAATAATGTGAATGTGAACTTAAATACCACAGAACTGGACACTAAAAAATGGTTAAAATGATGAGTTTGATATTTTACTACAACACAGAACAGAAAAACTTCTCACAAAGGACAATGTCTAACACTGATTAAAAAAAAACAAAAACACAAAAAAGGGCAGGGAAAGCCTATTTTTAGAAATAAGGAGTTAAATACCAGAAGAAATCAAATTAAGAGAGGGAGGCTTAGGGTTATTTTTAGAAATAAGGCATTAAATACCAGAAGAAATCAAATTGAGAGAGGGAGACTTAGGGTTAGGAAGGGTTAGGAGGTGGTTCAGGAGCCTGCTGTCTCCTATTTCAAGCTGAACTTAGTGTTGGCCAACTTTCAAATCTATGTATATGTACTACATGTTGACATGAACATTAAACCTTAAATGTCCCATTTGTAAGATGCAAGAATAACAGAATTTAATGTAATGAGTTGGTCTTTTGAGGACACTGGAAACTTGAAACCTGAGCAATGACTTTGCTTTTCCTACTTGAGGGTGTAGCTTTGCCAATACAGAGTTTTATTCAATAACTGGGAGAGCTATGTGTTTTTAAACATTTCCTTACATGGAAGTGTTGTTTTCTCCAATGGTGATGCAAGCCCTGCTGATAAAAAGAAATAATGGGGTCGTAGGAATTTGGCTGTCCTGTGGTGACAGGACCTTCCTATTCAAAGAGCATCTGATGGCCTCTGAGAGCCCCTGAGACAGCCCGGGGCCCAGGAAAAGCCTTGCCAAGATCTGTGAAGCCACCTCCCTTCCACTGCGTAAACACACTCAACTTACAGTTTGGGTACATGAATGGTCTCTTTCTGCCAACCAGTAAGTAACTCAAAATGCTCCAGCAAGTTAACTCCTAAATTTCTCTGGCTCAAAACATTGAGTTAAAAAGTGTCTTTATTACATGTAGGCAATATGAAGAAATACAGAGTCTCTGTGTGTTTTATATTTCCAGCTATAGAAGGAAATCTTAAATGCTTAGAAAATACTGAAGCCCTTTCAAAACTCCATTTATTCAATATATGAAAAATAAAACTAATGCTACTGTTAGATATGATTCAATTTTCCACTGCTAAAATTACAAATTCTCAACTGTCAACTATTCCTTTTAAAAAAATTAACCATATCAAGGGTGCCTGAATGGCTCAGTTGATTAAGTGTCTGACTCTTTGATATCGGCTCAGGTCATCCCAGGGTTGTAGGATCAAGCCCCCAAGTTGGGCTCTGCGCTCAGCATGGAGTCTGCTTGTCTCTCTTCCTCTGCTCCTCCCCTCTCCTTATCTCTCTCTAAAATCAATCAACCAACCAACCTTAAAAATTAACCATATTACTCTTTATCAAGTTTCATAGTCAACTCCATAGCACAAAGATTTTGCAGAAGCTTGAATTTGGCCACCCTTCTGACACTCTGATCATGGAATCAATAATTATGTTGAATTGTTTAAGTAAGAGTTACAATTTAAACTTGGAAAATAAAGTATAAAGACAATTGCCTATAACCTGGAAAACTAAAAACACTACTAGTATTTAGGATATTTTTAAAAAATGAACTTACTGGGCAGTAATTAAAGGCCTGGGTTCTAATGTCACTTACATACGGGTTTGAAACCTGGCAAAGTAATCCCATCTTTCTACCTCTCAGTTTCCTCTTATTTAAACTGGGGAAAGTGGGACACCTGGGTGGCTCAGTGGTTGAACATCTGTCTGCCTTCAGCTTGGGGCATGATTCCAGGGTTCTGAGATTGAGTCGTTCCCTCCCCCCACCTTTGCAAGGAGCCTGCTTCTCCTGCCTGTGTCTCTGCCCCTTTCGGAGGAAGGGAGGTAGGGAGGAAGGGAGGAAGGGAAGAAGGAAGGAAGGTCATACTTTCCTTGTAGTGTTAATGGAACTATTGAATGAGATGACAAGCTTAGCATAATATTTGACACACTGTAGTATCACAGTACATGGAAATATTTGGTATAAATATTTTATAAAATTGGAATCAAACTGTATATATGTTTTTTTTAATGCATAGTTTATTGTGTATGTAAATCTTCCTTTACTATTTTGGAAAGTACGTAATTCTAATTAGTAAGTGAAACTTGTCACACACCCCTTAGGTTTCTGTCCCCCCACCCCAATTTCTTTTTATTCTTTTATCTTGGAAAATACTTTCTAATTTTGGCAGTGGCATCTGGTTGCTTATGCACGATTTTTTTTTAAGTTTTATTTTTTTTAAAGATTTTATGTATTTGACAGAGGGAGAGCACAAGCAGGGGGAGCAGCAAAGGGAGAAGCAGGCTCCCCACTGAGCAGTAAGCCCAACTCAGGGCTCAATCCCAGGACCCTGGGGTCATGATCAGAGCTAAAGGCAGCTGCTTAACCAAATGAACCACTCAGGTGCCCCAAAGAGTTTTATTTATTTATTTAAAAAAAAATTTTTTTTTTTTAATTTATTTATGATAGTCACATAGAGAGAGAGAGAGAGAGAGAGAGGCAGAGACACAGGCAGAGGGAGAAGCAGGCTCCATGCACCGGGAGCCTGACGTGGGATTCGATCCCGGGTCTCCAGGATCGCGCCCTGGGCCAAAGGGCAGGCGCCAAACCGCTGCACCACCCAGGGATCCCAAGAGTTTTATTTTTATTATTATTTTTAAAAGATTTAATTTATTTATTTGAGAAAGAGAGAGCACAAGTAGGGATCGGGGAGGGGGAGAGGGAGAGGGAGAGGGAGAAGCAGATTCCCCACTAAGCAGGGAGCCTGATGCTGGGCTTGATTCCAGACCTGAGACAAAGGCAGAGGCTTAACTGACTGAAACACCCAGGCACCCCTAAAAACAGTTTTATTGAGATATAAGTCACCTACCATAAAATCTACACATGTAAAGTATACAATTAAGTAGTTTTTAGCATATTCACAGACATATGCAAAGATCACCACACTCAATTTTAGAACATTTCATTACCTCAAAAAGAAATCTCTTTAGGTATCACCTCCAATACAAAGCCCTAACCAACCACTAATCTAGATTCCATTTCTGTAGATTTCTCTATTCTGGACATTTCATATGAATGGAATAATATACTATGTGGTGTTTTGTGACTGGCTTCTTCACTTAGTATAATGTCAAGGTTCACCCATGCTGTAACATTAGTCAGTACCTCATTACTTTTTATGGTTGAATAATATTCTATGTATACAACACACTTTGTTAACCATTTGTCAGGTGATAGATGTTGGCTGTTTCTACCTTTTGGCCACTTTTAATAACACTGCTATAAATACTTGTGCATAAGTTTTTGTGTGGACATGTTTTCATTTCTCTTGGGTATATAGATCACCCTTGAACAATATAGGTTTGAACTGCATGGTTCACTTGTGCACAGATTATTTTCTATAAATACTTTGGCAAAGTTTTTGGAGATTTGTGACAATTTGAAAAAACTCGGAGATGAAATGCATAGCCTAGAAATACTGAAAAAAAAAAAAAGAGAGAGAGACAAACTCCGGCACTATTGTAAACATACAGTATTTAATACATATAAAAAATATGTTAACTGTTTATGTTGTTGGTAGACTTCCAGTCAATAGTAGGTTATTAGTAGTTAAGTTCTGGGGAATCAAAGTTATACACAGATTTTTGGTTGTACAGTAGTTGGCACTCCAACCTCAGTGTTATTCAAGGGTCAACAGTATACCTAAGAATGGAATTGCTGGGTCATGTGGTAACTCTATGTTTAACTTTTTTTTTTTTTTTAGATTTTATTTATTTATTCATGAGAGAGAGAGAGAGAGAGAGACATAGGCAGATGGAGAAGCAGGCTCTATGTACAGAGCCTGATGTAGGACTTGATCCCAGGACTCCAGGATCATGCCCTGAGCTGAAGGCAGACGCCTAACCGCCGAGCCACCCAGGTGTCCCTATGTTTAACTTTTAGAGGAACAGCTAGACTGTTTTCTAAAGTGGCTGTATCATTTCACATTCCCATCAGCAATGTAGGAATTTTCCAATTTTCCACATCCTCACCAACACTTGCTACCTGACTTTTTATTTCTAGTCATTCTAGTGAGTGCAAAATGGTATTTCATTAGTTTTACTTAGAGTGGAAATTAATGAATGGACAATTCAAAAACAATTGAGAAAAATCAATGAAACCAAAAAGTGGCTCTTTGAAAAGATCAACAAACTGACATACCTTAAGCTAGGCTAATCAAGAAAAAGAAAGATTAAAAATTACTAGAATCAGAAATGAATGAAAAGAAATTGCTACTGAATTTAGAGAAATAAAAAGGATTATAAAGGAATTCTGTACATAATTGTATGCCAACATATCACTTAGATGAAATGAGTAAATTCTCAAAAAGACACAAACTACTAACCTAAGAGTAAACAAACAATATAAATAGACCTATAACAAGTGAAAAAGACTGAATTAGTAACCAAAAAACTATCGTCAAAGAAAAGCCCAAGTCCAGATGGCTTCACTGCTGAATTCTACCACATATTTAAAAAAGAATTAACACTAATTCTTCATAAACAATTCCAGAAAACAGAGAGGTCACACAATTTGCAGGAGGCAGGGCCAGGATTCAAATCTAGGCTATCTGACTCTATACTCTTGACCACTATATTAAACTGCCTCTCTGAATAATCAAATAAATTTGAGAACATCATAAGACATCAAGTTGTTACTTTGTATTATCTTTCATAGTTTACCTTAGTATTTATGACTAATCTGGTCTAGAGAGAAAAAAGTTGATCTGGGGACCTGAGAGAAAATCATTTCTATACATTGACATTGTTGCTTTATCTCATTCACGGAGCAAAAGCATGGTACCTACTAAAGCTCCTTATACATTTTTAATTCCATGACTTCTCACAACAATGCCATAAGATAGACAGGTTAACTATTATTACTCCCATTTTCTAGATGAAGAAACTGAGGAGCAAGGTGGTCACCCAGATAGCATATGGCAGGGCCTGAATTTAAATTCCAATCTGGGGGTCCTTGGGGGCTCAGTTGGTTAAGTGTCTGCCTTCATTCCACTAAGGTCATGATCCCAGGGTTCTGGTTCTATCTCTGCTCCTGCCCCTGCTTTTGCTCTCTCTCTTGTTCATTTTTTCTCTCAAATAAAATCTTAAAAAAAAAAAAAAAAAATCCCAATCTGTTGATCCCTGCAGATCTTCTTTTCTACTATGGAAAGCCTGCCTGTCTTTGTGTATCCTCTACTCTGGCATGGCCTGTCTCATGCTTGACCTCCTTGATTAAGAGCTCTTGGTAAGCAGACACCCTGGCCTGTTATTTACCTGTGTGCCCTCACTGGTAGACAGGCAGAGAACGGGTGTGTTCCTTCACTGTCTGCTGATTGAATAAACAACTATCCAAAAAGTGACTGTTAATAACTCCTCAATTTAGATACTTCATTCCCATTCAATTAACTACTTAGCATTGAAGTGATGAACTGCAGGCTCTCTTACTCTTGTAGCCCATTTAATATTACATATGTAGTTATTATATGTAGTTTACTAAACTCAAAATTTCAAAAAAACAAGAATTTTAAAGAACATACACTTATCCCTTGAATTAAAAGCAAGGAAATCTAGGGAATATTTTAAATAAGGTTACTTTTACACTCCTAATTAAGAATGCCTTCTTTTATTTTGGAAGTCTTCTAAAAATGCACTTGTCATGGGAAACAATAACATACACTAAGTTAATATGTGATATTCCATTTCCTGAACGAAATAAGATAATTTGGCAGAAAATTTTAGCTAGCAAACTTTCTGACTGCATATACAAACTTAGATTAACCTATAAATTACTATAGATTACTACAAAAAGTTCCTATACTAATCTCTTCTAAAGAATTAATGAGGACCTCTTAGGGCAGTGATACATCAGTTTCCAAGTTAGCTTCAACTGAAAACTGTATCAAATGAAAAATAACCCTAACTCTTAAACCAACAATGATTTCCAAGGTAATTATTCCTACCACAAACTAAAGCAACACATAAACACAAGCACCTTAAACTTAATACTTTCACAGCTTTGAAACCCTTTCAAAAATATGATTAAAAAATTTATGAAATCTATCTACTTCCATCTTCAGTTAATATTAATCATTATTTGCTGGGGGAAGGAGGTGATTAGTTAAACTATTGCCTTAAAATTAATGGTTGATCCAAAATTTGGAAAATCTGCTCACAACTTTTATTGCTTTAAACTGGCATGTTGGGATCCCTGGGTGGCTCAGCGGTCTGGATCCTGCCTTTGGCCCAGGGTGTGATCCTGGAGTCCCAGGATCGGGTCCCACATCGGGCTCCTTGCATGAAGCCTGCTCTTCCTGCCTGTGTCTCTGCACTCCCCACCCCCCACCATCTCTCTCTCTCTCTCTGTATGTCTCTCATAAATAAAATCTTAAAAAAAAAAAAACTGGCATGTTATGTTCTTATCTTTTTAAATTCTTTCTTTAAATGCTCACTTTTTGGGGTAAATTTGCATTTTTGCCTTAGAAATACAAGTACTGGTTCAAAAGTACAAAAGTGAATGCTTCTAATGGTTCCTGGTTACAGTATGATGCAAGATTTATTGGAGGAACTTTGGAAGAAGTGAAATCGAACTAGGTATACCCGTGGCCAATTACTTCTGTCTTTGAGTCTTGGTTTCCTCACCTATAAAATGGGAATAATGATCATACCAACTTCATGTGGTTCTTGTGAAGAATACAGCCCTTGCATCGGCCCAGGATGGAGTGAAAAGATCTGGTCTTAATTTCTTCCTTTACACCTCAAGGTGCCTGAACATACTAGCTATGTATGACTGACCTTTTTTGCCTCTTTTCGACCTTACATAGGTTTCTGACTTAGGGTGCCCTCCCCAGCATCAGCTGCAGAGTTCCTCATCCCACTGCTTTGGGTCTGTCTGACAAATGCTTGATATTCAAAACACTCTCTAGGATTACATTCCTCACATGGAGTTTTATTTCTCACCCTGATTTATAATTACTCCTTAAACGGGCTGAGGTCACTAAAGGAGGTCCAATGGCTCATTTACCTCCAGATTTCTCAATACCTACTCAAATCACTAGCACAAGGTAGTTGGTCAATAATAAATGCACAGAACTGGGCTTTCCACCATGCCACAGTATTAACAAAGTATCAAATGTGCAAGAAACTAAGAGCCTTGGAGTTAAAACTATAATCATTTAAGGTGAACATTTCTATTTTCATCTATTTTTTAAAAAGATTTTTAAAAGGTTTTTATTTATTTGAGAGAGAGAAAGAACAGAGGGAGAGGGAGAAGCAGGCTCACCAATGAGCAAGGAACCCAAAGCAGGGCTTGATCCCAGGACCCTGGTATTATGACCTGAGCCAAAGACCGACACTTAACTGACTGAGCCACCCATACATCCCAAGGTGAACTTGTTAAACGTTGCCTTACTGTATGCAGCTACACCACCCTACTCATGCAAAGAAACATTAGGAGTAAATGTTCTTGTCATTTTTATTTTTTCTTCGATGGCAGTATCCTGCTTTGGATTTGGATGACATGCTGACTTCATTGGGACTATTTTCAAACAAGAGAGCACACTGATTTACTTTTCCTTTCAAAAGCAAGGGTGCCAGCTATTGTGCTAGCCCCTGTCACTCACCTCAGCCACCTGCTGGGTCCCCACTCTGTGCTGAACCAGCCCCTCCATATTTGTAGCCATGGTGAAGCAAGATCATTAGAGAACCTGTTTGGAAAGATGCAGCAACTTCTATCAGGTGGGGAGAAACCAGGCTACTTGAAAAATATCAGAAATCAAAATTCATCTTTGGTACTGCTGTGCAGATTTTGCCCTCTATAGAAGACACAGCTACAAGGCCACGCATATCTGGATATGCTGCACCAGATTCTTCAATTACAGGTACCAAAATTAATTAGCAGAAACATTTCAATTTGGAAACAAGACTTCCCCTGGTAAACAGATAAAGATGACTTTGGAACTTTAATTACCAGGTCTCTTGGGTTGTAACAGCTTGGTTCACCTCTCAGGGAGGTGGGAATCACACCTTTTTGGATAGCTCCATGTCACAGTATGCTGGAAGAGAAGGTGGCTATCTAAGAAAGGTGTGAGATCAATGTTAGATCCAGAGCACTAGATTGCTATCACCAACTATACTACTGTTACCAGCAGCAATGTGAGAGGCAACACCCTGCCCAGGTGCTATCACACCTCACTCATAGGTTGAAAGGCAAACACCAGCACTAACCAAGAAAATAAGTAGACTGCTTTACTAAAGTGGGCTAAAAACATGGAATCCATAAATTTATCAATTTATATTTTGAAGTCCTCATTAAATTAGAAAACCAGATAATTCAGCTATTAATAGAAAAAATAGTGTCATCGTTTGTAAAAATTTTTAAAAATCATCTAAAACCCCAAAAGTGTACTAGTTTCCTGGGTGAGGATCTCTTGAATGCAAGCACTCTTAATGCAACAGATTCCGTGTCTCTTCATATCTAAATACACAGCTTCACTGAATAGTCCCTAATCCCCTTCCAATAACTCTTCCACAAAGAATCCAGGATAAAGGGATTCCACTTTGGACTTAGTTCCTGGACAAATCAGAAAGACTTTATTACTGACAGCATAGGTGAATACGAGAAAAAAAGTTCTGGTGAATACGAGAAAAAAAGTTCTGGTATAATTTATTTCCAGCAAACATGTAAAAACTAATAGCACTACCAAGTGTGTAATATACACAAATGTATACATAGTTGCTTGGCCCTTCTTCGATCATAAACTAGACAGTGAAATTTTACAAAACACTTTCCTGTAGTTCTTACCTAAAGTATTACACTTAAAAGCACTGATCTCTACGAAACTTTTTCACTGGTAACTTTTCAATTATTCTATCTACAATTAGATAGCCATATCTATTTACATAATTCCCCTTTCGATTATTTTATTGCCAAAATGGCAGTGAGGGAGAAATGGAGGCATGAAACTGTGATTGATAAATATAAAAGAACTGGCCCCTGCCTCCAAGGAGTCAAAATCTTTTAAGAACATGTACTGTATCACTTGCTACAATGATTCCAGATCACCAGTGTCAGTGATTCAAAAAACCACTCTGGTCTTTTCCCCAGTTACAGTTTGGTTCCAACTAACAGAAATGGAAGAAAAAAAGTATCACTTCATAGATACCAGAAAAGTTTACTGACAGATTAAAAACAATTATTCCATGCCAAAAGTCTAGAGTTCTAATCTTTTTTCTCAAAACAGTAAACAAGAACTAAGAAATCAAATGGGTAGACAGCCAACAGATATTTTATATTAAGAAATAAAATCTAAACATGCAGCTGCAACTTTTAATTATATCACTTTTAGGTAATGTTAGCATTTCTGTTGCTGTCATTAACTGCAGTTTGCTGTAAAAAATATATGAATTTTAATATCATAAAAATATTCTTAGGGAAATATTGAATAGTATAGAAATTAAATAATACTAGAAAGGTATAGGGCAGCCCGGTTGGCTCAGCGGTTTAACGCCGCCTTCAGTCCAGAGCGTGATCCTGGAGACCCAGGATCGAGTCCCACATCAGGCTCCCTGCATGGAGCTTCTCCCTCTGCCTATGTCTCTGCCTCTCTCTCTGTGTCTCTCATGAATAAATAAATAAAATAAAGTTGCACTTTTATGTTTTATTTATGAAAATCCTGTCCTACCTCAGGGTCTTAAGTATAATTTTAATTATTTTTTTATGCATGTTTAAGAGTTTTGTCCCTGTCTCTCACATTTAAGGCCTTGGTCTATGTGCAAATTGATTCTTGAGTTTGATGAGGAATAAGGATCCAATTAATTTTCTTCCTGTGTGGATAATCAATTTTCCAGCACCATTTCTGAACAATCTATCCTTTTCCCTACTAATCTGTATTGCCACCTCTGCCCTATTTCAGGCTTCCATGTATGTGTAGCTACAATTTTAAGTTCTCTATTCTGTTCCACTACTGTTCTACTTCTCTTTCTCCATGCTACTACCATTATCTGATTACTGCTGCTTTACAAGAACAGTTGTGCTCATTGTTAGGGCAAGTGGCGCCCCTTGCTCTCTTCTCCACACTCCAACTTCCTGGACCATCTCAAGCACTCAACACCAGAGCAGCAACCTTTCTTTACATATGTGAATTCTTACAATTCTTGATCTCACTGTTGGCTTTCTCCCTCCAAAGCAACTTCAGGCACCATCAACAGCAGCTTTCGAAGCTGCTTAAAAATGAACAAGGAGAAATGTGCACCTTCTGGAAAAACAAGCAGAAACAAAGAGTGAGAATAAGAGTGGGGAGAGAAAATGAAAGAGAAACTATGAAAAGCAAGTGCTTTCAATAAAGATTTAAATCCAATGAGAGCAGGTACGAGAGAGTTATTTCAGAAAATTATTTTCCATTTCATAATTTTTGAAAATATGTTGTCACAAACCATATTCTATCCTCACATATAAATTAGAAAGATGGAGGCTTCTTCTTCCAGGATATTAAAATATAAGAGAAGTGAGGGAAAACATTTAACTCAAGTGCACCAAGGGAAAAAAAAAGATAATGTCAGAGGGTAATAAGACTCTCACCTGAGAGCTTCTCTTACTGCTACCGCAGCCATAGGCAGTCCTAGAGACAGAAAGATCACAGTGAGAAGGGTAGAGAGTTTTGGAAAGGGTACTGGGCACTGGTTGTCAATTAGGGGTGTCTCCCTAGAATGAGAAGCTCCAGGGGATAGTCAGTGGTATCCACATGTAGCTTGAAAAACCATATTGACTAGCACAATATAATTTTGCACTTGATCTGAAAAAAGAGAACAATCTATTGTTTTGATACTATAAACTGGACAAAGCATTAACAATTCTTGGCTGGTGGAGCTGATAGTAAGCATAATACTGACAATAACACTTACTGAGTGGTTACCATACTCCAGGGACTGTAGGAATAACCACCGTGGACAAAGTACTAAAGTAGCACTTGGTACAGAAACCTGAGGTCTTCAAATGCTGGTGCTTGACCCACTCAGCTCCTTAACCCTTGAAGACTGCCCACATGCACAATAATGCTTCTGAAAAGAAACTGATTCATTGCCAAAAAGAGCTAGAAAACCAAGTATCTTAAGTAAAAAAAAACCTGCAACAGAGTATTTTCCTATGATAGTTTTAAACTAATGAAGTTCAAGACCATCAAACCTTTTAAAGCAATTGCTGTGAACTAGGCAATGAACTGAGAATTAATACTATAGCAAGAAGGATAAGAAAAAGGGGCAGCCCCGGTGGCTCAGTGGTTTAGTCCTGCCTTCAGCCCAGGGCCTGATCCTGGAGGCCTGGGATTGAGTCCCATGTCAGGCTCCCTGCATGGAGCCTGCTTCTCCCTCTCCCTGTGTCTTTGCATCTCTCTCTCTCTCTCTGTGTCTCTCATGAATAAATAAATAAAATCTTAAAAAAATAAGAAAAAAGAGGAGGAGGAGAAAGCCCTTGTCCCTGAAGAAAGTAAGAAGGGATCTGTAAAAACTATGCAATGTAAATATTACAATGAATGCCCAAAGGAAATAGCTTCTCCCTCTGCCTGTGGGAGCCATCGAGTTTCATAAGAGAGGAGCTACTTAGACTGGGCCTTGAAGGAAGAATGGAAATTTAGCAAGCAAAGAACAGGATGATAGGGAGAGAGTTCTAAGCAGAGGGCACAGCTCGTACAAACCGGCAGGTATGAAGGAAATGGCAAATGTGAAGAGCAGCAGACCCTCAGATGGGGAACTGCTGGAAAGGTCAGGGGCGGAGAGAGCCTGATAGAGTTGACATTGGAAAACCACCAGAGGTTTGTCAGAGAAATGAAGCGATCACATCTGGATCTTCAAAAAATCCCTTTGGGCAGCAGTGTAGGGATGGAAAAGGAGAGACTGTATGTGGGAAGGCAGTTAGAAAGTGGTGGCAAGAAAGACTAGGAATGAACACAGGGTCCTACACTTAACTAGAACAGTGAGTTTTTCTTGTACAGCACACTAATAACCACAGGGCACGACATATAAAACTGCGGTACAGAACACAGAACAATGGAAGTAAAACTATTATCGACTGGCCTTCTGCAGTGGTAGGTTTTAGAATATAAATCCTTTCAAATACATGTAGAGCAATATCATTCTTATAACAAAAAAAAAAAAAAATGGAGAATACAATGGTGACTCTGAATCAACTCTTCTGGGGTCACAAAAAGTATACAGCTTACCAAATCTAGCAGCCGAGATTTTTTTTAGTCAAGCAGGCTACAGAACCCACTGTAGTGAAGACTGTGCTTTGACTGGAACACCTGAATTGCCAGATCAGTTGCCAGGATGGACCAGCTACACCCTCCACAGGTGCAAGTTTATGAGACAGGGTCTCAAATAACAATAAACAAGTCCCGGGACAAGGAAACTCTGTCTTCACTGACAGGAATGAGTGAGCTTGCCGGGCCTGGCACAGTAACTGATTCACATCATCCATATTTATGTAGCGTGTGGCCCATGATAATATAACATTCAAAATAGCTCGTCTTGCTATTTTCCCACTTAAACAAATATACTGGGTTTTTGAGGCTCTGACACTAAGTTGATCTGATACCGTATTGCATGAGTTTATTGTGAAGGTTTAAGATCAGATCTTAAATATGTATGTCAAGAGCCTAACAGCGTGCCTGGTGCAGAGTAGACATGCAATAAATACATGGTAGCTACCATTGGTATAAGGAAATGGTGACACTTCTACTTTCTCAAAGAAATCTGAATGCAAAAATTCAAACTGAATAATGTGTACTATAACTAGGAATAGGTGTCATATTTTGACGTAACACCCATACATAAAATATGCTCACATAACACTTGTAATTCATTATTAAATTATTCAACTGGGCAAAATGAAAGGCTTGAATTAGGATAAATCTCACAAATATTAAAAAATAAGGCAATAAGTATTTGCAAAATACTACTGGGTATAGAATTTCTTGATAGGTACAAGGTATTCAGTTTAAGTTTTCTTATGCTGTGATTGTCAGAAGTCTTTTTATATTCACGGGAAAATAAAAATTGAAGAATCTGGATTGCCTAAGAGAGAATTAAAAAATAAGAAATACATAGGTGAAGACTTGAAATCCTATATCAAGACTTGAAATCAGGAAGTGGTAATCAAGTGGCAATTTGAGTATAATGTAAATAAATGTTCACTGACAGAAAAAATGCTCACAGGGATGCCTCAAGTTCAGATATACATCCTTTAAAAAAAAAAAAAAGATTATTTGAGTATTTGAGAGTGAGAGAGTGAGTGTGTATGGGGAGGGGGAGAGGGCAGAGGTAGAGGGAGAGTCATAAGCAGACTCCACACTAAGGGGGGAGCCCAATACTGGCTCCATGTCAAGACTCAGATCACGACCTGAGCCAAAACCAAGAGCCAGATGCCTAATACCACTGAGCCACCCAAGAGTCCCCAGATATATAACCTTTTATCAGAAACCCCAACATTATTTAGACTCAAGGATTATTCAGCTTCTGGGCCAGATGACTTCTACCCTCCACAGGAAACCTCTTTCATGTTACAAATCTGGACTGTAAGAAAGGCGCAGCAATGGTGTATGTGTGATGGTGCTGGGGAAGTGAGGTGAGGAATGAATGAACAGTGGGGAAGAGAAGTGATTCTTACCTATATGGAGTTCCTATTGTATGGGAGCAGCACTACAATTTTCTGTATGAGACTATCCCTAAAAAATCATGTACACTGTGGGTGATTTCCTCCCTTACCAAGAGTCCAAGTGTAAAGGTGATATGCACTCTTAGTCTGAACCATCTGAATCATGGATAGAAGGAAGAAGGAAAGCAGTATAGATTTCCTGAGCATCTACTATGTGTCTTACATCAAAGTAGGTATCATTTAATCCTTAACATACCGTCTCAGTATTATAAGCTCCACCAATATTGACAGAAAAAACAGACTTTTAATCAACTTGTTTCAAGTCATCCAGTTAGTAAGAGATAGACTCAGGATTTTAAGGCCTCTGCCTCTAAAATCACAATATCCCCTCTCTACCACAGTTTCCTTCAGAATGGTTTCCCAGAAAGAAGTCGAGAGGAGCGAATTTTAAAAAGTGACAGACCAGTTAATTATCTAAGGGAACAAACTGCTTATATCAATAAGCTAGATCACTTAATAACTCATTTATATAACCACTAATTCCAAAATATGTGATTTATGTTTAGGATAGCTCACCAAAATTTATGACCTAGCTCAACTCAGGTAGTAATATAATAGTTCTTTTGGAACTTGAACACACTTTTCTCTTAAAATTTTACCTTAACAACTACATTGATTAAAATAATGAGGATAACTTTGCCACCTCGAAGTAAAAATTTTTACTAAAGCACAATTGCGAGTAAAAAGTGCACAAATCATAAATGAAACAGCCCAGTGAATTTATACCAAGTGAACACACATATACAAACCATTCACATCAGAAAACATTACCAGCACCCTAAGTTTCCTTTGTTATCCCATCATTGTCATTTACTTCCCCCCCGTTTTTTAAATCATGGATTAGTTTTGCTCGTTTGTGAGCTCTAATACATTTTTTGTATCTGGTTTCCTCTGCTCATTATTTTTGTAATAAACATGAACAGTTAATCCATTCTCATTGTTGTATAGTATTCTATTATATGACTTTGCCATAATTTATTTACCCATTCTATAGCTGATGAACATTCAGATTGCTTCTAGTTTAGAGTGCTCACACCTAATGCTCCTATGATGTACTTTCTTGTGCATGCCTTTTGATGCAATGCCATTTCTTCTATATTTCAAAATTTTCCTATTTAAAAAAAAACTATTTTCCTTAAGGAATGTTATAAATTTAAAATTTCAAAAATATGTATTGTATTAAATAGTTCAAGTAATATATTCTCTCTTTTTCTTAAAGTAGGTTTTATACCCAGCATGGAGCCCAACATGGGGCTTGAACTGACGACCCTAAGATCAAGACCTGAGCAGAGATCAAGAGTGAGCCATTCAGGAACCCCCCAAAATATACTCTAATTACCAGTCTTTTCAGCCAAGTGCTGGCATATACTTTGCAATATATGCTTTTAACCTTGGTGAAAGGTGATTTTTCAAGAATTCCAGGCTATTCACTTAATCTAGAAAAAAGATGCATTATTGCAGCAACAGTGGAGCAGGGGGAGAGAAAAAAAAATGAGGACAATACAAATGACATTTCTGAAATGTTTCATAAATTTACAATAATTCAAGTTCAATAAATACTACTGGGGCAAATGCATCATGAAGCCTGCTGGCATTGTGTGTCTTCTCAAGAGTCATCCTACATTGTTGAATATCTTTCTCAGCCAAGACCTGCTTGACACACAGAGGCAGGCAGTAATTGGAGTTCTTGAGGTTGCAGGTGTGAGCAGCCAGGTAAGAAACTATTGTTTTTTTTCTGCATAGCTTCTGTCAATATAGACGACAATAAAGCAATTAAGGTGGGGGTGCTGGCATGGCTCAGCCGGCTGAGTGCTTGGTTTCGGCTCAGGTCATGATCTCAGGGTCCTAGAATGGAGCCCCATATTGGGCTCTGCGCTCAGCACAGAGTCTGTTTGTCTCTCTTCCTTTGCTCCTCTTCCTTTCCCTGGGTCATGTGCATCTGTGCCTGACCACAATCTCCCTCTAAAATAAATAAATAAAATCTTAAAAAGTCATAGTAACAAAGGCAAATAGGTGGCTCCAGTAAAACCATGAATGCTTCAAGTTTGAATCTATTCTCACAAGCCTCTCATTTCTCTTGCTAACCTTCAGTAGTATTCACGCCATTTTCTAGGTCCCAAGACCTCTCATACTACTAATCCAAACAGGAGAGAGTGATATACTTGTTTATGCTTGAAATGAAACTTCTCTCTACAACAATATTAACATTTCCAGGAATCAGAATCTTTGGGGTTACTGTCAATAGTTAAGAAATAAAAGGTTTTACCTATTAAAACTTCAAGCCTCTTCTAGCGGAAGAGATAATTTTTATTGACTCTAGACATTACACTCTGCCCCTGAGGTTGGCTTTCATCATTATAGGCTACCTGGAGTCTAGGGGCACATCAAGAAAGGATAGTTGAGCGTCTGAGCTAGCCTATTCCTTCCCCATCTTAATTCACCTCCTGTCCTTCTAGTCTAAGACTCTCAGATGCCAGGGGCATGAATCTGCTCATACTGTCCTAACAGTGCCCTATGCCAGTGCCTTGATATGGGCATTCATCTTCTCTGTCCAGTCCCTGTCATCATCATTAAAAGCTATTCTAGCTGAATTGCTGTTCCCAAGCAGTCCTGCCATTTGGCCCAGAGCTCCTGCTGCTTAAAACTCTCTAGCACTCAGGGCACTGAAGAGAGCATGGGAAGCAGGTGGCAGCAGTATGACAAGGGATGTGGGGACGGGATGGCAGGATGGGAGGGAATTATAAAAAAAAAAAAAATCAAACATTATTTAAGCTCCTAACAACCAGCAATGAAGGATAAAGAGATGAACTAATTCTGGCTGGGGAGCTTTGCATCAGGTGTGAGGCTGGGCTTGATGAGCTCAAAGACGAATTCCTTTACACATTCTTCCTAAGTGGTATTGATTAAAGGGGACCAGTATCTGCTTTAGTAGGTGTTTTGGGACTAAAGAGGCATTTAGCACCTAGGTAAGAGAACTCAAAAAATAAAAATACCAAATGAGAGCCCTCCAGACATCACACTCAGCCAGATACATGAGGCCAGTGATTTAGTGCTATGACTGAGAGGGAACTACTCTACACAGGCCCACCTACTTTGTTCTCTAAGTCATTTGGACAACTGGCCCCTATTCCTGGTCCCAATCTCAGTGTTGGCTCATCCCTCCTTATATTACAAGTGGGGAATGTATAAGTCTCTCAAAGGTTACCCACTCAAGGTTCCAGACACAGATGCTGCACTGTCACTTGAATTCTTGGAAACAAGTCTTAAAACTTCCCACAAGTCTTCATACAGTGAAGGTGATATTACATAGGGTTATTACATAGGGTTTTTCTTCTTTCTATGAAGGCATGTTCCAGCAAAACTTCAAAATCATCATAAATACAACCGTTCAAGGCAATAAATTAGTAATTTAATGATATAGAGCTTTTTCATTAAACTATCAGTTCTTTGCTTACCCTGAGTAATCGGTTCAAGGAATCAAGTGTTGAACTGAACAATTAACGCCAAAAAATCCTTGAATCGGACAGAAAAGAAACATCCAAAAATAAAGAATTAAATAAAAATGTTACAAAAATGTCCCATTTACCAGACTTTCCAGGAGAAGCTTGAGACATGCTTTGCAAAAATCTGCTTTTAACCTTGGTAAACCAATTAAAAGGTGATTTTCAGTAACTCCACTGCATGAATCAATTTATCATTGGAAATATAAACATTTAAAATATTCTTTCAACTCCCAACTCCTTGCAAACCCACTAAAGTCTTCTGTTCTTTGATCTTCTGTAATAGAGAAACAAACACCAGCAATTTTAATTTCAAGAAAATTACACAGGTGCTTTGTTTCTTCCCTTAAAAGAAATGACATGATATTTGAGTTATTTATAAATGAGTTCCATATGAACTAGATTTAATTTATAATTCAATTGTTAAATTACCTCTATATCTTTAAAAAAAAAAAAAAACACAAATCATCACATAAGTGGGTAAAAAGGAATTATTTTATTCCTATTTACATCTCCAGGCAGAGCCAGATCTGTGAGGGACTAATTTCGAAATTCATCCAAATACTGAAACAGACATTTTATTGCTGACACTGCTATCTGAATTGCCAAGCAAGCCCACAAAAAAGGCACCATTAAAGAGCAGCAACTTAGTAAACAGTAATATAAGTTACCAACAATTCATTCACTTAATAGTATCAGACACTCTGCTCTAAGTGCTTGAAATAAAATGCTCTCTAAAAGCTTATAGTATTGTAAAGAGAACAGACATCAATCAATCACGTAATGGAGTGTAATTAAAAAGTGAAAAAAAACTTACAAGGAAAGAGAACACCGTGTAAAGTAAAAGAATCTGATCTAGGCAAACAGGCTTCAGAGAGGGCTTCCCTGAGGAAGTGATGCTTGAGTTGAGAGCCCTTGGACTAGAGTAGGGGGGGAGGCTTGTTGGGGGAAAGGTCAGGCCAAGGGAAGAAGAGCATGAGAAAGGGCCTGGGGTAAAGATAAGTCACACCCTCAGGGAAGTAGAAGCTAGCCATTCTGTTTAGAGTACAGGCAGCTAGGGGTACAGGGATAAGAAAATGATAAGCTTTAGAAAGCTCTTAAAATAGGAAGCAGGAAAACGGCCTGTACTGTAACATGGGTTCGAGTGGGGCTTGAATAATATAAAGCCCGTAAAGGAATTCTGTAAATTGTGAAACACCCGTTACTTTCATTAGCACTATTTACTTCCACTATGTTGTTTTCTAAATAAACTTTTGGCCTGTATGTCAAGGGACAAGCCAAAAGCAGAAGAGCTAAAACTAGAACCTCAGTGTTCTAATCCAGTGTTTTGTCCCTATGCCACACTGCCTAAAAATTTCACCGTTTACATCACTTAACTAGTCCAATGTCTTTACCGGACAGCTAATGACAACTCCAATTATGAGTATACACCTGGCAATTTTCTAAGCTCCTTATTTACATTGACTCATTTAATCCTCAATTCCAGAAAAAAGGTTCTATTGCTGTCCAGATGAAAGCAACTGAGGTTCAAAAAAGTTAAGAAAATTATCCAAAGCCACACGGCTGGTAAATGTCGACATTGTTAACCACAACATTATTTAGCTTCTGCCTAAAACATTTTGTGTGTACACATGCGTGTGTATATGTACACATGGGGGGGAGTGGAGAACAGAACTCAGGTATAAAACCACATCCATATAACTGAGGACGCGGATCAGGGTCTTAGTCACCTAGTGCCAGGGGTATTGGTGGGGTTTCGCAAATATTTTATGAATTAAAGATGGATATAAAGGACTAACAAAAAATTTGAATCTAGAAGTGATTTTCTGAGGCTCCCCCCCCCCTCCCCCGTCATGTATCCTTCAGGAACTCATTTGATGGCTATATTTCTCTCTACTTTTTTGTTGTTAAATTGAAGATTTTTCCTCCATTACCTCGGTCATACTTCACAGACGTTAGCCTGGAGTAGGCAGAGCGGGATTACGGTACAAGGTCAGTGAAGTAGTTGCAGCCTCTCCCTACCACAACTGGCCTGCGGTCAGTCACAGCCACGCTCGCTCCCTCGCTCGCCCCCTCGCCGGCCTTCACCCCACCCCGGCTGCGCTCTCTCCCCAGGAAACGTCTTCCTTCCTCGGGTTCCCTCCGTTCAAAGGGACCCCCCTCACACCCAATCTAAATCAGTCTCCTCAGGCCTTGAACGCATCGCTCCGTGTCACCCTTTAACGTCTATCCGCCCAACCCCCAGTCCTGGGAAGGCAGAGGCTTTGTCTCGGTGGTTCTCGGCATGTGTCCTCCACTGCCGCAAACTAGGCAAACATGCATTTATTTAATCGCCGAACGAGAATTACCTCCACATCTCTCTCTGTTCTGCCAAGCCCTCAACACCCTCAAGCCTTCCAGTGTCGGCGGCTCTACACCCTTTTCCACAGGAACACCATTTCTCCGTTACTTTGAGGATCACAAAGTAGCCTGGACTCCATTTTCCGAGCAGAGCCCCTCAAACGATCTTGAGAAGGGAGGTCCGGGCCTGGCAAGAACCACCACCATTCCCCCCATCCTACAGTCCAGGAAATTGAGCCTCGGAAGGGATTCGCCCGCAGCCATGCCGACAACACGGGGAGGAGCCCTGCGGGGTGTCCAGGTTCCGAAAAGCCCTTCCCACGAGGCAGCGCCGAGGACTCAAGATGCTTCATCACCTTTATTACTATTGTTCTACCGTGTTCGCCCTGTACGCGCTCCAGACCTGGGGAAGCCGCCCGGCCCCTCGCCGCGTCCCCGCGCGCCCCAGACTCCTAACCCAGGCCGCGCCCCCGCGCGCCCCGCCCCCGGCCCCGCCCCCACCGCCCCGGCCTCACGCCGCGCCGCGGCCTCTGCTCCCGCCCCGCAAGGGCTTCCGCGCCCCGCGGGGGCCGCCCCCACTCGCCCCAGCCAATCAACAGAGGGCCGGGGGGCGGAGCCGCAGGCCCCAGCCCTCCTATCCGGGCACCGATTGGCCGGACCAGCCTTCGCTCACGAAGTCGCGCCCCGCACCCGCCTCCCTCCTTTTCCTCCACCCTCCCTTCAGGAAAAACGGCGGTTGGGCCGCGGCGGTCCCCAACGGCGGGCGGGAAGCGGCGGGGCGAGGAGCCGGGGAACTAGGGAAGGAGGGACTGCAGGGAGGAGGAGGATGAAAGGGAGGAGGAGGGGAGCCCGGCCCAGCCGGAGCCATCTCCATCGCGAACAAAATGGCGGCGCTGGCGGAGGGCCAACTGTGAGGCGGGGCCGCGGCCATTCCCCCTCCGCCCCCACCCTCGCGCCGGCCGGGCCGGTCAGGGGGAGCCCGCTCGCTTCGCCCGGCCGCGGGCGGGGAGGGGAGGGGAGCGGCCCGGCCCACTATGCAAAGCGTCCGGCGCCGCCGCCGCCGCCCCGTGGCAAAGGTAAAAGGGTCGGGTTCAGCCGCCGTCGCGGCGGCTCCATGTCCGCGCGCCAGGCCCGCCCCCTCCGCCGCCGGCCCGAGCCCGCCCCGGCCCCTTTTCAATTTTACCTCTGGATTTGGCGCCAAAGCGGCCTCGGAGCAGGTCCCGTGTCTGCGGCGGGCGGCCCCCGACGCGGAGGGCAGGGCGCGGGGAGGCCGGGCTCCCGGCGTTGGCGGATGGCGGGAGCCCGGGGGCCGCGGGCTCTCGGGGCAGCAGGCGAGAGACGAGACGCCGCGGTGGGAGCGGGGGCGGCGGGGGCGGGCCCGGGGGCGCCGCCGGGGTCGCGGGGAAGGGGGGGTTTGTTATTGTTTTTGTCAGTGAAAGGTCAGAGTTCGTGACCCCGGTGCCGCCGCCGCCGCCGCCCGCGCGCTGGTAGGAGGAGGGCGAATGTTCTTCTTCCTCTTCCCAGCGCCAGCCTCGCCGCGGCCGCGGGGGGCGGGCGAGCACGCGATTGGCTGGGACGCGCGCGCGCACCGGAACGCCGCGGCCGGCGCTGGTCCGTCCGGCCCCTCGGCGGCCCGCGGGCCCGGCGGCTGGCAGGCGGGCGGCGGGCGGCGGCCGCGGGGCAGCGAAGCCAAGCGGCCCGGCCGACCGGGTCTGCTTCCAGGGCAGAGGGCCGCTCGGTCGTCTTAAAAGCCTGGGGACGCCGGGCGCCGTTATTCGGATGCCGGCCCGCGCCTCCTGGGGGACGTGCTCTCCCGGTGACCTCTTCCATCCCGGCCTCCCGCCGAGCTGAAGCCCGAGTGTGTGTTGGCCGAAGAAGCCGTCTCGCAGCGGAGAGCCTGCAGGTCAACGGGGTGGCTTATTGGTGGGTATTGGGCGGTTCGTGCCCTACTCTTTACGGATCGGTTTTTATTTAGGTTTTAAAGCCGCCAGCTTCTGGAGGTCGAGGAAAAGTATTGGAATAGTTCAAGACCTGTTATTTACGGCCTTTTACTGGACATGTGACCCCGATCTTAAGTCCTTTCCCCTCTCCCTGCTGTGTGGAGCTGGTGAAGTGATACCTAAGTTGTATGTAAAGCGGCTCTGCAAAATTGCTCCTCTCGACCCTTAGGAATTTGGGGTTGTACGTGTTCCGTAGATGTTCCTCTCTTTTTAAGTCGTGGTTTTGACTTGCTTTGGGAGGCGTGGACCACTTATTTATCTTAGACGCCCTGAAATGTTTTGGCTAAACTCTTCTTGACCATCCTGCTTTGTAGGAGGAAGATCCTCTGTTTATTGATTTTTATTTTTCTTGTTATAAATAAATGCTGAACCCAGGATGGATGGGTTAACCATTTTTCTTAGACATTTACGCTTTGGTCAGGCTGACCCCAGCTTTTGAGTATTTTGTCCATAATCTTCTATTTCTTCTTGATAGGAAAAGCTTTATTTTTATATTTTAAAATATTTATTTTATTCATGAGAGACACAGAAAGAGAGGCGGGAACACAGGCAGAGGGAGAAGCAGGCTCCATGCAGGGAGCCCAATGCAGGACTTGATCCCGGGGACCCCCCCCCCATCACGCCCTGGGGCCAAAGGCAGGCGCTAAACTGCTGAGCCACCCAGGGATCCCCAGGAAGTGCTTTAAACACACCATTTTTTTCTTCTCCCTTGTTCTCACTTCTAAAAGAAGTAAATGAGTAAAAGAGTTAAATTTGTAGTGTCTTGGTGAATCACACAGATCCTGAAGCTGGAAGGGGCCTCAAGCAATGATAAGGTTCAGTCCTCTTCTGGCAGGAAGATCTTACAGAAGAGTGGGTAAGAACCAGAAAGGTCAAGTGATGTGCCTATGGTAACACGGTATTTTGATGGTAAATCCTAGTAAACATGGACCGCTTTTACAATTGTGTACCCTTTTTCAAAAATTAATTTTTTTTTCAAAAAAAAAAAATTAATTTTTTAATGTTGAATAATGCTTCCAGATATAGTGTACAAAATCCATACATCATTGAGTTTGGGGTTTTGTTTTGTTTTGTTTTTGCAAACATGTTCAGTTGCACTAGTTTTGAAGTAAATACTAAATCATTTATTTATTTATTTATTTTTTTTAGAGATTTTATTTATTTATTCATGAGATACACACAGGGAGGCAGAGACATAGGCAGAGGGAGAAGCAGGCTCCATGCAGGGAGCCTGATGTGGGACTCATCCCAAGACCCCAGGATCATGACCTGAGCTGAAGGCAGATGCTCAACTGCTGAGCCATCCAGGCACTCCATTTACATTTCTATGATGGACTATCCTTAGCACTGTGAACAACACACAGTTATTTCATTTTACTGAAGTGCGGCCCAGGTAGGGTAAGCAACCTGCTAAATGTTACAGGTGCAATAAGGGAAGCCAAAGTTGGGATCTAGTCCTTTTGACCTTAAGATTTATGCTGTAAAACCATGCTGCATCAGTTTGGCCTGTTGGTAAAAGCATTCAGTAAATGTTCACTTAAAGGTTAGATGTTGAATATTAAAAGTAGTGTAGAGGGGCACCTGGGTAGCTCATTTGGTTAAGCATCTGCCTTTGACTTCAGTCATGATCCCAGGGTCCTTGGATCCAGCCCAGGATCAGGCTGTCTGCTCAGGGGGAAGCCTGCTTCTCCCTCTCCCTGCCACTCCTGCTTGTGCATGTGCTCTCTCGACCTGTCTGTAAAATCAATCAATCAATCAAAAAAAAAAAAGCATAGAAAGGGTTCATAATCTTGAGCAGCTTTTCTTTCCCTGAAAAGAGGTGCACACATACAGAGACAGATTGCAAACAATCACAGCAGGTAACAGGCCTCGGCAAATTTAGATCGGTGCTGCCATAGTGCCATTTTTTGCTCCATTATGTTTTTGCTAGAAGTCTTTTAAAAAATATATATGTGTGTATACGTGTGTGTGTATAAATATATATATATATATATATATATATATATATATATATATATATTTTTTTTTTTTTTTTTTTGGAGAAAGCACACTGCACTTATTTGAGGTGGGAGGCAGAGACTGAATCTTAAGCAGGCTCCACTCTTGGTGCACAGTCTTATGACCCTGGGGATCATGATCTGAGCGGTAAATCAAGAGTCATGTTTAATGGACTGAGCCACCCAGGTGACCCTGGTTAGAAGTCTTTTTAGTAAAAGTATTTTAAGTGGCTTTAATCACAAAAAATATTCATGCTGTATTTATACTAGCTTATGCTTTTTTTTAATACTGTGTTAATAAGTATCCTCATTTGCATCAACAATACTTTTAACATTATTTTACCTGCCTTTAAAGGGCTCTTGTCTTGCAGGGGGCATAGTAAAGGACTGCCAGGCCCCAGTGGTTGTGAAGCAGTAAGCTTTGGGTGGGGCCTGGCATCAGCACTTGTGAGCATCACAGAGAATTCTGATGTACATTACCGGCCTGAACCACTGATCTAATTCCAAAAATGGGTGGCAAAAGAAAAACAAGACAAGACTTTTTGTTTTGCTTTTTGAAATGCAGCTATTTTTTTAAACTGACCACTACTGAAGATTATTCATTCACAGGGATGGGGGTGTGACAGGAGTGATGATCTATCTGGGAGTATCCAGCTGTTGTGTGTGCTTTATCTTGGCACCTCCCCAGACTGTGAGCTCTCTACGGAACTGTGCCTTGTCCCTCTCTATCTTAGCGCTTAACACAGTACGTAGTAAAGAGTGGGTATTTCAGGGGATCCCTGGGTGGCTCAGCAATTTAGCATCTGTCTTTGGCCCCAGGGCGTGATCCTGGAGTCCTGGGATCAAGTCCCACATCAGGCTCCCTGCATGGAGCCTGCTTCTTCCTCTGCCTGTGTCTCTGCCTCTCTCTCTCTCTCTCTCTTTTATAAATAAATAAAAATTAAAAAAAAAAAAAGTGGGTGTTTAATGAATCAGTGCTTTTCCCATCAACAGTATATGGTGAACAGTATTCATACTATCTTCCCACTTTTAAGATGAACTCAGTTAAAAGTTTGGTGATTTCCCTGATCTGGGTGGGATGTGAGCTTGGGGCTGTTGGCTCCTTGGACAGTGCTCTGTCCTCTTTGTTCTCTGAGCAGATTGTTTTCTTTTTTTTTTTCCCCACAACAGTTAACTAAATAGTCTGTTTTTCAGTCAATTATTAAGTAATTTGTGAGCTCCTTGAGAGCAGGAACTATATCATGGAGTTTCATTTTGTACAAAGCACAGAGTAAACATGTTTTTTGCCATCCAGGGTTATTTAAATGATAAATGTCAATGAAGACCAAATTTTGGTTAAATAATAGTTGTAGATATGCTAAATTTTTCAAGGTACTATTATTAAGCAAAGTTTTTTTTTTAACTTGTAAAAATACTGCTTTTGTGGTAGCAGAAATTATGGTTTTCCTTATTTTTGTAGACTAGGAAGACTTATTAATTATCTTCTGAATTTTGTATCAACTTTTCTATAAAAGCTTATGCTCTATACTATGCATAGTAATTTATGAAACTTCTGTTACATCATTTAGATGATTATGACATGTTTATAAAATAAATTGTTAAACCTCATGTAATTATTAGCCTTATTTTTTAAGAATGTGGAATCTAAACAGATGTAATCAATGAGTACCAGATTGCATGTTCCTTATCATCACACATTATCTTATTTAATCTTCAGAATAACTTTGTGAAGTGGATGGTATTATCTTGTTTTTATAGCTGAAAGAGTTTGAGGCCTTCAACAGGGCAGCGTGACTTCTCCAAAGGCAGGTGGTGGAACATTTATCCATAGTTATTTCTGCTTATTTCTCTTCTTCTGTCCTTGAGGACTTTAGGAAGAAAATCCTCTTCTCTCCACCTCCGTGATTCTCTGGAAGTTGAGTTCTGTCACTGTAGGCTAGTTGGAGAGGTCTCAGGTTCTGTATACTAGGCCCTTGGAAGAGAAGAGAGACTGAGCTTGTGGTGGACTGGTGGGACTGGAGACACAGGGACACTGTGAGAGTGGGTTCACGAGTTCCTCCAGAATGGCTTTTGCTGGGAGGTTTGCCCTTTTAGTTTCTGTTCTGAGGGTTTCAGGGCCTTGAATGGGTATTATTTCAAAGTAGTATTTGGTATCTTGGTGTATGATGAAAAATTAGATCATCTTCCCTTGATCCCCTGTTTTAGAGTGCAGGTTGCCTAATTTGGAACTCGCAGTCTTGAGATTAGGAGTTCTTTACTAGTCCCGCACCACCACAAGAGCTCATCACTCGAACCTGCTGGCCTTTTATTCTCGAAGTCTAAGTAGTGGCACTCCTTGAGGTTTTTGTTTTTTTAAAGATCTTATTTATGTATTCATGAGAGACAGAGAGAGGCAGAGACACAGGCAGAAGGAGAAGCAGGCTCCATGCAGGGAGCCCGATGTGGGACTCCATCCCAGGACCCAGGAATCATGACCTGAGCCAAAGGCAGACACTCAACCACTGAGCCACCCACGTGTCCCACTCCTTGAGTTTCTTGAAGAGATTATATCAGCCTCACAGCCTATTCATTACAGGCCAGAAAAGGCACCTCAAACACCCAAAGCCAAAAGTCCTTTGGAAAAGCCTTCTGTGCTTTGCTTTGGGTCTTGGCTTTCACCTTGGGGAGGCTCTGGGTCACGTTTGGCTGCTCCTCCACTGTTCTCTAGGTCTTCTTTCTGTCTTGGCTTCCTAACCTTCCAAAGCAACTCTACTAGGTGCCCCTCCCTACCCACCCTTCCTTCCTTCTTCCCTCCCCTCTACTACCTGAGTGATCTGAAATAGCCATTTCTAGCTTTCTTCTGTTAATAAAGTTCTTTAATGGCTTTGCATTGCTTAGGGCTGAAGTGAAAGATGCCTAAAGTGGGGACAGTGTGGGTTGGGTCTGGCAGGTATTCTAAAGCTGGTCAGTAAGCTGAGATAAACCCTATTGATATGTTAACTGTCACGGAGACACCTGGAGAGCTCACTAGACTTAAAGGGACAGCCCCTTCTCAGCATCTGGAATGCAGCCAGAAATGCATATTTGCAAATGAAATCTGACTTTCAAATATTGGTAATATACAAATGGAGCAGGCCAAACATTATCTCTTAAACATGGTTCTGGGTCTCAGAACTAGTTTGGGACCTTTGACTAATCACATAAAATCTGAACTGAGCCAGGGCCCCTGAAAGGCTGTCACAGTAGGTCTTTTCAGCCCCTTTCAGATTAGAACACCATTCAGTGGTAGTCTTAAAATAAAAACTTGAACTCAGAATTTCAATTCCTTTTATGGAACATACATTTTAATCTGTCATGGAAAGGGAATTTGGCAGTCCTGAGCCCATGTCTCCAGGTTGAATGCCATAGTTCTCATTTTTCCAGAGCACACGTTTACTGTCTCCTGTCAAGGTGGGGAAGGGCAGTCACTTGTCTCTATAGAGTTGGGCTCAGGGGATCTGAGGGTCTCATGACTGCTTACAAAGACTCTCAACTGATCCTCTTGTTGGTTCCACTCTAGCCTTCCCAG
Organism: Vulpes lagopus; assembly: GCF_018345385.1. NCBI lineage: Eukaryota > Metazoa > Chordata > Mammalia > Carnivora > Canidae > Vulpes > Vulpes lagopus. The sequence goes on from NC_054830.1 coordinate 53,211,421, forward strand.
ACACCCGTGCCTCCAATCTCCAAGCTTCTTGAGAGCAAGGGCTGGTCCTTGTGTCTCACTGGAGTCCCTCCCAGCAGACACTTCAGTATTAGTTTTCTCTGCTAATTCAGCTGCTGCTGTCCATGCATGTATCCTCCAAAAATGAGTTGACCATTTTGATATCCTGTGCCTTTTCTTTGTCTTTTAGGTTATATCTTTTTATTCATTTACTGTCCTTTTAGTAGGTTTTGGAGAAGAGCCAAGAAATGCATGTTTTCTGGGTATCACTGCGTAACTAACCACATCCCAACTCAATAGCTTAAAAAAACACTTTTTAACATCACCATCTTGCAGTTCTAGGGGGTTGAGATAGGAGGTTCTCTCTGGAGGGCTCTTGTGGTTGCACTCAGAAAGTAGCTGGAGCTAGAGTCCCCAAAACAGGCTTCCTATCCTGTCTAGTGATTGGTGCTGGTTGGCAGTATGGACCCTGACGTGACCTTTCCGTGTGGCCCGGGCCTCCTCACAGCATGCTGGATGCATTCCAGGAGTAGACAAGCAAACAAAGTGGCATCTTATATAGAAGCCACTCCTCTGATACTCCTTGAGCCATCACCCAGGCCTGCCCAGGTTCAAGGCGAGAGGATCGCTTGATGGCAGGAGTGTCTACGTCCCTTCCGTTGGGAGGAAAATGTGCAGGAGGGCATCGACTGTGGCAGCAGTCTCTGACAGAATAGACTCCCATCTCACGTGTTCAGTTCACCTTTTCAGTGGAAGACCAGAGTGTTCTTCCTAAAACAGATGTCGAAACTGTAGGGTAAGTGTAGTGGCCCTGAGTGGGCTGCCCACAAACAGCCCTTTTTGTCTCTGTTTTTGTGACTTCTTCCATTCACTCTGATAATTCTGACTATCCCATTTCCTGGATATGCCACATGGTATCCTACTCATTCTCACATACTTTACTCCTGCTCTGCCTCCTGGGGCCTTCTAACCTCTTCTCTGTAAGGCCAGCCCTTCTGCAAGGTGGCAAGTCACACCCCCACCCAGTTATTTACTGATCTGCCTCAGGCACAGTCCCTTCACTGTTCTCCATTCTCTCACAGCCCTTTCTCAACCTCTACCTTAGAGAGTGTTTGTACCCAACTTCTCAGGTGGTGACCTCCTGGAGGTAAATAACCCTGTCTCTAGTGCGTAGTGCTGTTAAAATAGCACCTGAGCATTGCAGTGTTCTGAGGTCCCCTAGGGTTCTCCTGGGCTTACGTGCACAACATTCAGCTTTTGCTCTCTCTCCTTCCAGCAGTCAACTGAAAAATTTTACCACCAGGGAACACAATCCCGATCATATTAACCTTTCTTTCCAGCTAATTAACCCTGGAAGGAAATACCATGTATTCTTGAGGCTCTAGGTTTGTTGAGCAAATTTGATTTGTTCGTAGACATTTTGGTTATGACTTAGGTAACCAGTGTTTCTCTATTAGGAAGGTGAATATCCATCAACTGTGCATCAGAGTTTCAATCAGCAGAGCCAGTTTCCAGAATAACTGAAAATTAATCATCTTTCAGCTGAGGATGGCAGTTGAGGGTGCCGGTGGCAGAGTACGGGGTACCCTGGATGTCTTGGCATATTCCAGATTTGCTATCAATGGATTGTGGGGCTTCAGATGAGTTCCAACTCATGAGTCTGTTGGCTCGTAGGTCATTTGAGGCTGCACCACCTACCAGGGTGGAGGAGTGTGGAAGGAAGAAAGTGGAAGCACTCTTCCAAGTGGTAAACTGAGGCATTCATGAGGGTGTTGAACCTCAGAGCTCAAAACTCTTGACTAAATCCCTGAACTAAACATCTAAATCTTACAAACTTTGAATGTGAAATGCACTGTTAAATTTATTTAAAATTTTGATAGGGTTTTTAGCAAATGTTGTATTTATTGTGATTTCACCCCCCAAAGAGAGAACTTGTCAAGAAAACACAATGTTGCATCCTCTGTTAGAAGTCTTATCTCTATGGCCAAAAAAAAAAAAAAAAAAGTCTTCTCTCTATAGCCTTACTAAACAAAGGAGAAAGAGACTGTTCCCTTATAATTTTTCACAAAGAAAGCTTAATAATGTCAAGGGACATATCTGGAAAAAGGAAAGGTTTTAAATGTTATTTAAAAGGCCATTTTGGGGGCACCTGGATCACTCAGTTGAGTGTCACAACTCTTGATTTCAGCTCAGGTTATAGTCTCAGGGTCATAGGATGGCCCTGAGTCAGGCTCCATGCTCAGCATGGAGCTAGCATTTCTCTAGAGAGTCTCTCCTTCCCTCTCTGCCCTCCTCCCACCTGCTCGCACTAACTGTAATAAGTAATAAATCCTTTAAAAAAAAAAAAAGCCATTTTCTTCACATCTTTTTGTCAAGTGGGGATGTTTTTGATCTTATATGGCAAGGGATGGGCTTGTAGAATGAGACCAATATCTTGATTATTTGTAAAAATGAAAAATCTTTGTTGAGTAGGTGAAAGGTTGAGATTTAGAGAAATTAGATTGCTGCAGTGAAAACTAATGGTCATTTTCCACTGTGCCCCATAAAATAAGGTTCAGGGTCAGTCATACTGAATGGTATTACAGCTGTATTTTAAAAAGCTGTCTAATTTTATGCCTTTAACAACTTCCATAATTATACATGTTGGAATAATCAAGTCTCATGCTTTGGGGTATAGCCAATTACTGTAGCGATCAAGAGGTAATTTATTTTCTCATGTACGTTGCTCACAGCAGGGCAGCTCCATTATGCATTCATGAATTCTAGTGTGTCTGTTAGGGGTTGTTAAGTGCAGGCCAGTGGATTTGAAGGGCCACAGATTTATTGGAGATGGCAGTTCTTTAAATCCTCATCTTCTCCTTGTATCTGAGACTTTAAAAGGAGTTTTTAGGAATATATAGAATTATTTCCTATGCTTGACCACAAGACAGATTTTTGGATATAGCTGTTGGTGAGCACATTGGACATACAGTCAAATCCTTCCTTTCCTTCCAAGTCAACCTTTGGAGAGAATGTGAACTGCACTTTTGAAGGCGAGATTCTAATTTTGAAGAGAACTTGAGGTCATTTAGGGCAGTTTTCACTTGAGTGGGGAAATCTTTATATAATAAACCAGAATAATAGTCACTGTTGCAAATAAGCTTTGGGAATCCCTGGCATAATAACATGTTTTTATTCCAAAATTCTATGATATTTGCAACTCTCAGCTCCTGGATAATTGTTGTAACTTAAAATTTACACATACCAGTGACAGGAATATGTTACTTAGCTTATAGGTGTCTGGTGCCACATCCATTTCCTGATCAAAACTATTTTTGTAGCTTTACCATGAATTTTATACCTCCCCCCTCCTTGTAGTATTTTTGAAGCATTCAAAAAATAAAACTGGCAGTGTCCTTACATTTGAATGTGTCTTTAGTAAAGTCTTTTGTTTTGGTTCATTATATGCCTAACTGCAACTCTGCGCTCCTTAGTTTTTCCTTACCTGACAGTCTTAAGAAGCTAGAGGTTTAAAAACATTTTAAAAAATAAGTTTTGACCATAATCTAGAAGTATAAATACATTTTACATCAACAATCAGTAAATCCTGTGTACGTACGTGTATACACACACACACACACACACACACACACACGCACACGCACGGTTGAAACCACAATAGTTCTTAAGGACGACGGATACGCCCTGCTGTGTTCTGGTGTGCCTGTGGGGTGGGGTTGTGGGGAGGGAGCTGGTTCTGGTCCACTACATCGATTTCATAATCCACTCCTAGAGTTTAAAAAAAAAATAAGGCTACAGACCTTGTACACTGTGTCTTTTCTTTCTCTTCCCCTCACCCCTTGCTTTCTTAACACGGATTTTATTTTGTACAAGCCTCTCTTTCACTCTTGTGGAAATGCTGCCTTTCTATGCTTGCTCTATTATAATGGTACCCATGAAGGACTATCAGAATGAGGCTTGTTGTCCATCTGTTCTGTCCACACAGGATACCATTTCCTGTACAACATCACCAGATTATCTGTGCAAGGAAGAAACTGAGGCCACATAGAGAACGCGCTCCATGGCCCCCCACACTCCTTGCATTAGGTTGATCCAAACCATATTCTTTTTTCCAAAAGATGTGGTCCAAAGAATGGATTTTGTGGGTAGATCCTCAGCAGCTGTCCTCCCCTCAGCCCCCAGCTGACAGGTCTGTCCCTGAACGTGTGGATCTGGAGCAGCATGGAAGGCCTGCTGGATGCTTCTAAGAAAAAGCAAGTACAGAAAGAGGAGCTAGTCCCCCCTCCCTGGTGCCTGTTAACAGGGGAACCTGTAGCCCAGCCACTAGTGGCAGTCACTCCTCAATCTCTGGAGAACCAGCCCTGGAATCCATCAGGCTGACACTGCACAGCAGATTAGAGAAACCCAAAGAGCTTAGTTCTTAGGGATACTGTCAAAGTCAAACTGCCCTGCTTTTGGACCTCCTTATAGAGCTAATTTCCTGTTTAAACCAATTTGATGTTCGTTTTCTCTTACCTGCTGTTGGAAACAGGCTTCTTAGTGTGGACCCCTCTGTCCTTTCAGCTGACCATCAATATATGGAAGCACAAAAACTCCCCTGATTATAGAAGCCACAAAACATGGGCTGAATCAATTAGAATATTCCAGCATGTTGTTGATTCTGCCTTGTAGCAGAACTCCGTTCCAGCTTGGTCCTGCCACTCCTCAGCCCAGGTGACCTCGGTCCCTACTCAGGGCTTCAGTGTTCAGTGATGGACATTTACACTGTCAGTCAAATGAAAGGCAGGGCTGGATGAAGAACAGACTCGGACCTCATCACCCTTCAGTGGCGGTAGCAGGGCTGTCATCCTGGGCACCAGCCCGCATGGCGTACACCCCAAGACCCACCCGCAGTCCACACCCACACATGGGGCCAGGCAGCATCCAAGGGAAACTAAGCGGCCAGCTTGTCTGTCAGCCTGACCACAACTCAAAGCCTACTTCTGAGCTGTGCAAGAGTCATGACCAGGAGCCAGGGACCTGACCAATGTCCCTGGACACTTTGTTTCTAGTGTGCTTTGTGTTAGTGAGCATGGACAGATTTCTTCCGACTAAGACTGATCCAGGTGGGAGAGACATTGTCTGCAGAGAAGGTGTGAAGTCACTAGAAAGCAAGGGCTTGCTTTCAGCGCAACTCCGGTTTCACAAAATTTTACTGATTCTGAGAAGCAGGTGGAGGCCTACCCTACAGAGGTGTTTTCCTGACCCATGTGTGAAGAGCTCAGGGAGAGGTCATTCAAAAATCGAGGGGGAAATGACCCGATGACCAGAGGGAGCTCAGCCTGCCCCTGCCGGGCCCTCTTTAGGCCTGCTTTCTTGCTTGCCATTACCGTGAATAATAAGGAAGGTCTTCTTGGCATGTTGTCTTCATCTTGTCACAGAGCAGGGCCCATGACTTTGTTCACTTTGTACGATGACCAGAGGGAGCTCAGCCTGCCCCTGCCGGGCCCTCTTTAGGCCTGCTTTCTTGCTTGCCATTACCGTGAATAATAAGGTCTTCTTGGCATGTTGTCTTCATCTTGTCACAGAGCAGGGCCCATGACTTTGTTCACTTTGTACGATGCAGGCCCATTCCCGTGGGGTTACGGTTTCCAGCCTGCCTTCTTGAGTGTTTGGTTTGTGCTTATCCCTGCACTCTTTGGGAAGCTGGAATGGTCTCCATGTGATGGGTGAAAACACCAAGGCTTGGAGCCCCTGAAGTGAGTGACTTTGCTCAGGGCCTGCATGCTCTTTTGTGGGATACAGCTTGGCACACAGCAGAGGAGCTGCTCTGCCCAGGGAGCAGGTGTGCAAAGCAGATACCATGGAGCCTTGAGGAACATGGTTATGGCATCAAAGCTGGCCATTTCTCCAGCCCCGGGGCCCAGTAGAAAGGAGCACCCCTAGGCTAGGTGGGTGCCTTCACCTGAGTTACTCCGAGTAGGCCCCATGAACCTGTAAAACTGGCTGGTCAAAGAGCAGGTCGGGGAAGGAACAGCCTGCAAAATTGGCCAGGAGAAATCTGTTGAAATCGATGAACTGTGGGAAGGACAGGAGAGAAGGAGTTACAGGTAAACCAGATGGTTCCTTGCCCAGTCACACAGGAGCCGTGGAGGATTTTAATGGCCCCTGTCACTTCCTTTTATAAAACTGACCCAGTAGGGTTTATCTATAACTCAGGTGTTTTGTATTAGGGTAAGTACTTGCTGAGAAAAGCTCCATTACCTCTTCTTTTCGGAGCATCAGAAGTAGGATGTTACATGGTACAAGAGGCCTTCGTAATTCTACGCATCTGGAAGCCCAGAGACTGACAGTGGCCAATGGCGCACAGGAGATTGGGGAAACTCCCACTATCTGGTGCTGAGATCTCGCTGTGCTTTTTAAAGGCTAAGAGGCTCGAGGAGCCCCACTTAAATATGTCTGTTGATGAAAATGGTTGCAGTGGAGCTGATCCCTCAAAAATTAATAAAAAGATGTCTCATCACTTAGTTTCAATCATTAATTAAATGTTTAATGCAAACATTTTAAAAGAGAAATTGCAAACTAGAAAAAAAATTCCCCTGAAAATATTTAATGTAAATAACTCCTTGAGATGGTGCTTTTTACAAAGGGTTTGTCAGCAAATGCCTTTTTGTTTAGGAGACAGGACAACAGGAAATGGTATGATTGTTTTCTATTTCAATGAGAGTTAACAAGGAATCCCACCTGGCCCCACCCCTACTCTGCATTCAAACAGACATCTGTGCAGCATGGTGAGCAGCGGTCCTCAGCGGGAGGTGGCTGGACCCAGGTGCCCAGAGAGTATCTTCAAGCCACTACTTCTGTGCCCTCTCACTGTGTCCAGAGCCACTGGCCAAGAACACTCACTAATCCACCTTTGGATTGTTATCTCTTCTATCTCAAGGCTTTGGTAATACAGCCGAAGGATAGCCATATTGGCAACAAGCTCAGGTTCTCAGACATCTAATGCCATCAGCTCATGTTGGGTAAACACAGGAAGGCACACAATAAATTAAAGCAGACCCTCTCTCCTCAGGGGGTTTGTGGTGACCTCCAGGGTGGGGGCTGGGTTAGCCAGCGGCTGAGCTTCCAGCACTGGTGTAGTGTGAGGACCACTCTGGGAAGGAGTGGGTCCTGTATTAATAAGTCGTGTCAGTATACAGGTCTCATGAGCAAGAGGAGGAGAAAATCCTTGCCTTCTTATCCAGTGCAGTGTGGCCTCCCCAGTAAGGAGCACCCTCTCCTCCGAGTGCTGCTCACTTGCCCACTTGGTGAGGCCCAGCCATGTCTGCACAAATCAACTGTATGTACACCCTTGTTGTGAACTGGCGGCAAATTAGTCCACAGGGCTCCCATCTGCTCCTTACTTAAGTGAATCACTTGGAAAACAAAACTAGAGGTTGTAGCTCAGTAAAACAATAAAGTGCTTTCGATGAGGGTAGCTGTTATTTACCAGTTGCTTCTCGTTTCACCTGAGGCACTGACACCAATGCTATGAAAGGTGATAATGTTTACCATAGTAAAAAAAAAAAAAAAAAATTGTAAAAGCCTGTTTCCACTAAAAAGCCTGCATTTCTAAAATGTACTTTTTTCCTATTGTTTCCATGTCTTCACGTTACTAAACCTGATCTCACTACTGGGTAAGGAAATAGTTTATGCTGGGGTGGGGTGGGGTAGGAGGGTGGAAGACTCGAGAACAGAAAAGGAGCAGTTCATAAATATTCCTTAAGGGTTCCACTTGTGACGGTGAGAGGGGGAGGTTATGGCAAAAAAGATGAGGCCCCGTGCTGAATCCAGATGTGAGTCCTGATAAGTGGAGACACGGAGACACACAGATTGGCTTCTGGAAGGGTCCATGTTCAACCTAAGACTTTATTCTGAGTCCACATACTTGGTAACTGCTATAACACGCTTGCATCTTCCATGGCCTCGATCCACCTGTAAAACAGAGGAGAGGGAACAATTAGGTGTCACCGCTCTGTGACTCCGGTCAGAGAACTTATAAGTGACCAGGTGGACAAGGTGACTGTTAGCTTGATGTCAGGAACCATGTCATATTCATATGTGTTTCCCTAGCATTTAGCAAAAGGGCTGGAACACAGTGGAAATGCCTGCTGAACCAACGTGTGCCTGTATGAACGGATCATGATAATCTTTTTTAAAAATCTTACAACCAGGAAGAGGTAGTTCCGTTGTTCTGCTGTGGCCCAAAGAGATTTGATGAAACAGAATGGCTGGAACAGAGAGAAGCTAAAGCCCTGGGTAGTAACTTGTTTCCTTCTAGAGGGAGAGGCAAGGACATACAGGCCTAGGTATTTGGGTACCTTTGAGCCGAATTGGTATCCTCAGCTTTGAAGCTATAAAATAGGGTTTTCTTATGGTAGAGGTGAAAAATGGGTCCTACTTCACTGCTGCCCTCTTCCTTCTCTGGTGCAATGGTGAAACCGAGCAGGGGCATACTCTCCATGGCCACTGTGTCCTACAGAGGGAAAAAGCGAAAACTGGTATTAAACACGGCACTATACATACAGTCAACTGCTCAGCATTTACCGTTCCGTCCGATTTAAGATACACGAGGAGTCCTTCTGTGTGAGGTATGCTCTGGCAACACTGGAATAACCACTTGCGTACTCTTCTCCCCCACTCCCCGTGAGGACCAGACATGCAGAGAGAAAGAAACTTAACACTCTGTCACAGCCTGTTAAGGTCCAGGCATTTGCATCTCCATACTATCTTGTTGAATCTTCACAATAATCAGAGAAGGTATCATGTCACTCCTGTTCTAAAACACTGAGGCTCAGGGAAGGTAAATAACTCCCTCCCTAAGATCACAAAATTTAGTAAGGGGCAGAGAGAATTTGGACTCATGACCACCTTCTAACACTACATTCTTTCTGCTGACTTGAATCGTCAGTGACTGTTTTCCAGAATTACTTCAGAAAACATACCCCCTGTACTTGTTCCCTCATGCCCTCATCCACTTAGGGTGTCTGTGCTACAAAGTTGCTAACAATTTGATGAGATGTACACAGAGAACATAAGTAGATCTTAAAATCACAGTACTCAGTGGAAAGAGATTTTTGTATATAAAGATATATTTACATGTATTTATGTGAAGATACATCCTTATCAAATACAACTTTATGAAGCCACACATGAAGAGATACAATTAGTTAAGCAATTAGTTAAGATATAATTAGTTAAGAAGGTGGTGGGAGGGGAATGGGGATAGTTGAGGTTGTGCATAAGATGCAATCAATTTTCAAAGACTGCTGTATCAGGAAAAGCATCTGACAAAACTCATTATCGATTCATGATTTAAATAAAACCCCTAAGCAAACTAGAAGGGAATTTCCTTAATCTGAGGGCACCTGAAAAATACCTATAGCTAATATCCTACTTAAGAGTGAAATACTGAATGCTTTTCCTATAAGATTGGGAACAAGACAAGAGGGTGCTTGCTCCCAACAATTAAACTCAAAATTGTACTGAAGGTCCTAGCCATTAAGGCAAGAAGAAGAAAAACATAAAGTTCAGAAATAGAAGAAGTTAAACTATCTGTGCCTGCAAAGGATTTGATTATAAAACAACTACTAGAACCAATAACCAATTTAGCAAGGTCATAGGACAATCAGTTTTTTCTATCTGTTTACTACCAGGATACAACTGGAAAATAAATTCCATTCAAAATAGCATGCAAGGGGCAGCCTGGGTGGCTCAGCGGTTTAGCACCGCCTTCAGCCCAGGGCAAGATACTGAAGCCCTGGGATTGAGTCCCACATCAGGCTCCCTGCATGGAGCCTGCTTCTCCCTCTGCCTTTGTCTCTCTGCCTCTCTCTCTCTCTCTCTCTCTGTCTCTCATGAATAAATAAATAATTTAAAAAATAGCATACAAAAAATAAAATAGAGATAAAGTTAACAGAAATGCAAGAACATAAGTATATGACCTCTATATTGAAACTATAACACATTAAAAGAAAAACTAAAGAATAAGTAAATGAAGATATATGCCACGTTCATAGATTTGAAGATTCAGTATTGTTAAGATACCAACTCTCTCTGAATTGATTCAACAATCCCTGTAATAATCTCAGGTGTGCAGAAATTGACAAGTTTATACGGAAACATAAAAGACCTAGACTACCCCCAAACAATCTTTAAAAAGAACAATGTTGGAGGGGCACCTGGATGGTTCAGTTGGTTATGCATCCAACTGGTGATTTTGGCTCAGGTCGTGATCTCATGGGTCATGGGATTGAGCCCCATGTCAGTGGGGAGTCTGAGATTCTCTCCCTCTGCCCCTCCCCCGAGTCCTGTGAGCATGCACGCTTTCTCTCTCTCAAATAAATAAATAAATAAATCTTAAAAAAAAAAAAAAGAATAATGTTAGAGGCTTACACAACCGGATTTCAAGACTTACTGTAAAGTTCTAGTGATTAAGGCAGTAAGGTAGTGGCATAAAAATTGGTAAATATATCACTGAAATAGAATAGAAAATTCAGAGATAGCCCCAAATGTATTTAATCATTTGTTACTTAATAAAGACACCAAAATAATCCTATAGGGAAAGGAAAGCCTTTTTCTTTAACAAGCGGTGGTGGAATAACTGGATATCCATACGGAAAAAAATGAACCTCAACCCCTATCTCACACCATACTCAAAATTAATTTTAGATAGACCTGAATGTAAAAGCTAAAACACTGGAGATCTCAGAAAGCAAATACAGGGGAACAACTTTTTGACTTGCAGTAGACAAAAGTTTCTTAAAATATGAAAGGCAATAGTCATAGAGGAAAACGCTAATAAATTAGGTTTTATGTTAAAAAAACTTCTGTTCACCAAAAGAACAGAACAAATTCATTAAGAAAATTCAAAGGTAAGCCACAAAATATTTATTCACAAAACATTTATCTGACAAAAGACTGGTATCCAAGATATGCAAAGAATTCTGTAACTCAGTAATAATAAGACAACTTACTTTTTAAAATGTGCAAGAGATCTGAACAGACATTTCTCAAAGGGAAATACACAAATAGCCAATAAGCACATCAAAAATATTAGTCATGGGACACATGGGTGGCTCAGTGTTTGAGCGCCTGCCTTTGGCTCAGGACATGATCCCAGGGTCCTGGGATCAAGGTTTGCATCGGGCTCCCTGCAGGGAGCCAGCTTCTCCCTCTGCCTGTGTCTCTGTCTCTCTCTGTGTGTCTTTCATGAATGAATAAATAAAACCTTTAAAAAATATATTGTTAGTCACTAGGAAAACCTAAATTAAAACCACAATGAGATTCTTAGTAAATTAATGACTGAATACTAAGTGTTAACTAAGATGTGGACCAACCATAACTCTCCCATTTACATACATTGATGAGGGCAGCCTAAGACGGTAGACCACTTTGCAAAAGTTCTGTTAGTTTCTGATAAACCAAACATATACTTTCCTATGATCTAGAAATTCCAATCCTAGGTGTTAACCCAAGTGAAATAAAAACCCATTTTCATATAAAAACCTGTATACAGAAGTTTAAAGTGGTTTTATTCATAATTAACAAAAAAAAAACCAAAACAAAACGGAAACAACCCAAACGTCCTTCAACTTGATGAAATAGAACAAACAAATGGTGGTATCAAATGATCACAACATGGAATACTACTCAGCCATAAAAGGGAATGACCTACTGCTGTATTCAAAAACATGTATCTTAAACACATCCTGCTGAGTGGAAGAAGTCACATTTCTATGTGATTCCATTTACATAGAACAAAGATTCTAAAAGAGGTGAAACTAATCTATGTTGGAAAAAATTCAGAACTCTGGGGACAGGAATAAGGTAGGGATACATAGGTAAATGATGGGGTCACAGTATAGAGAGTGAAAACTGGCTATCCATTTTATCAAACGATTTTTCTTTGATGGAATTTGAAAGCTTAGTCCTTTCTTTTAAAAGCATTTTTTTAAAAAAAGATTTTATTTATTTCCGAGAAAGAGAAGCAGAGACACAGGCAGAGGGAGAAGCAGGCTCCATCCAAGGAGCCTGATGTGTGACTCGATCTCGGGACACCAGGATCACGCTCTGAGCCCAAGGCAGACGCTCAACTGCTGGGCCACCCAGGCGTCCCTGAAAGCTTAGTCCTATCACTGGTATGGTCTTATTAAGAAATTGTACACGCTCTTTATGGGAAAAACTACTTTGGAAACATACTTGAAATCCACTTTTTAAAATCAACTTAGGGGGGATCCCTGGGTGGCTCAGAGGTTTGGCGCCTGCCTTCGGCCCAGGGTGTGATCCTGGAGTTCCCGGATCGAGTCCCACATCAGGCTCCCTGCATAGAGCCTGCTTCTCCCTCTGCCTGTGTCTCTGCCTCTCTCTCTCTCTCTCTGTGTCTCTCATGAATAAGTGGACAAAATCTTTAAAAAATAAAAAATAAATAAAAGCAACTTAGGGTGTCACTTCCAACGACAATCGTTGCTCAGGACCTAGAGACTTTGGGTTTTCCATTCCTAGACAGGATTCACATCTTTGGTGGTTATTTAATCATCACTAACCCTCTTCACTTGTCTAAGCCAGCATTTCTTCTTCCCAAAGAGTAGTCCATGGGGTAGAATAGTTCTGTGAGACACTCCATGAGGAAGGGCCTATGATCAGGCCAACATGGGAAATCTCCACAACACACATGGGTACATTACAAATTCTGAGAAGGACTTCTGTGAGGCACCCACTAACTGCCTACTCAGGGTCCACTCAGAACCCAGTGTTTAGATAACCTCTGTGAGCATCCTGTGTAATACCCACTTAGAAGATGCTACCCTGGGCTGCAGGTAGGCATTTCAGCTTATTCTGGAAAGATCAAATTCTCCTCAGTTCCTCTGTGGGCATGTCAGCAAGGGCTTGACTCACATAGCACTGGAGTTGCACAGGCCCACTGTGGGTCCCCCTGTGGGTCCCTGCTGGCTTCTGGGATTCCCAGAGGGAGTGGCAGGCTGCGACCATCACAGCTGCAGGTCTTTTGTAAGCTTTATACACCCCAAAAGAAAATGTCTCTTCCACCTTTGCCAGCATCCACGGTCAGGGAGGAAGGGCCAACCCTGAGCTGATGCGAATATCCTCCTGGGGTAAAGCACACACCCTCTGCAGCTGGGCAGAGAATACTTAAGTCCTGTTTTCAAAGTGGGTTAGGTGTGGAAGCCTCCAGATGGTGGGGCCTACACATAGACATCTTTCAAACTATCCTCCAGGTTTAGCCTGGGTCAGGACCAGAAAGCTCCCTGCTATATAACCATAGCCCACACGTGTCTACTTTGGCAGGAGGCTTGACTTCCAAGGCCCTCCTACATTTTAGATGTAAAGGTAAGATGCTCTCAAAGAAATAGAAGCTTAAGTATGATTTAGTAGAAACATTACCATGAAGCAATGTAGTTCCCTGGTAAAGGAAATGCACAGAGCAAAAAAAATGTGGTATATTCTTTGTTCCAAACAACTGAGGTGGAGAGCAGAAAGCAGCCTGCTCTTATGGAGTGTCTGGCTTGTGCTAGGTGCGGGCCTATGACATTCAAACACCTGGGTGCACAGGTCTCATGCTGTACTGCCTTACTTCCACAGAGAAATGGTAAGTTCTTTTGACTTGGAACCGAAACACGGTTGTGTATCCACAGCAACACTCAGCACATAGTGCTGCTTGACACAGACTTGAGTGACATGAGAACTGGAACCAGCATCCAGCCTCATACTGCCCTGCAGGTGATGGGCTGTTGTGCACACCCAGATGGACATTCTGAGGTATGAGCTTAACCTGAGGGCCTTCACAGGTGAGAGGAGAGAAAGCACAAACCACCACTACCTCACTGGCCATGTAGGTGTAGAGCACTTTGCCTTTGATGACAAACCAGAGCTTCTTCCAGTGCCTCTTGCCTTTCTTGCACCGGCTGAGATAGCCACTGATGGCGGAGCCCTCTCCAGAGGCGGCCACCTGACAGAAGAGAAGCAGAGCGGTCAGGACACCAGGTGGTAGACATGGTTCAGACAGAGCTAAAATGACAATGCAAACCAGTTGGCAGAGTGTTTATACTACTTTGAAATCTGAAACTCGGATGAGGTCTCAGGATACATCCAGCACCTCAAAAGCAGCAGAACAGTACCAGGCTTTAAGACAGGATTTACTGAATGGACTCAGGAGACCAGGAGTCAAAAACTACCTTCAGGAGTGCCATCCCAAGTGGTGTTTCAGATTCTTGGCTCCCTCTCCCCAGCCCCCAAGGCCTCAAAATATGAAACTGCAGATATCTGGGGGAAAGGTTCCTCCTAAAATTGATTCTTATAAGGGTTAGTATCTATTCTTCTCAAACTATTCCAAAAAGTAGAAAAGTAAGGGAACCTTCCAAATTCATTCTATGAGGCCAGCATTAACCCTGATACCAAGCCAACTAAAGACACCACTAAAAAAGAGAACTTCAGGCCAAATATCTCTGATGAACATAGATGCAAAAATCCTCAACAAAATACTAGCAAACCAAATCCAACCATACATTAAAACAATCATTCACCACAATCAAGTGGGATTTATTCCTGGGATGCAAGGATGGTTCAATATTCACAAATCAATCAATGTGATACATCACATTAAGAAAGAAAGGATAAGAACCAAATAATCATTTCAATAGATGTAGAAAAAGCATTTGACAAAGGACAACATCCATTCATGATAAAAACACTCAAGTAGGTTTAGAGGGAACATACCTCAATATAATAAAGGCCATTTATGAAAAGTGCACAGCTAATATCCTAAATGCAGAAAAACTGACAGCTTTTCCTCTACAGTCAGGGATAAGACAGGGATCTCCACTCTTAACATTTTTATTCAACGTAGTACTGGAAGTCATATCCACAGCAATCAGACAACAAAAAGAAATAAAAGGAATCCAAACTAAGATGCCTGGCGGACTTGGTTGGTGGAGCATGCAACTCTTGATCTCAGGGTCATGACTCTAAGCCCCATGTTGAATGTAGAGATTACTTTTTTTTTTAAAAAAGTCCTCCAAATTGGGAAGGAAGAAGTAAAATTTTCACTATTTGCAGATGACATTACACTATATATAGAAAACCCAAGAGACTCCACCAAAAAACTGCTAGAACTGATAAACAAATTCAGTAAAATCATAGGATACCAAATCAACATACAGAAATCTGTTGCATTTCTATATGCCAATAATGAAGCAGCAGAAAGAGAAATTAAGGAATCAACCACATTTACGATTGCACCAAAAACAACAAGATACCTAGGAATAAACCTAACTAAAAAGGTGAAAGAAAGATCTGTACTATGAAGAAACACTGATGAAAGAAGTGAAGATGGCATAAAAAGATGGAAAAATATCTCATGCTCATGGATTAGAAGAACAAATATCATTAAAATATCAAATATCTATACTATATATATATCTCTATACTATATTTATATATATACAAATATCTATACTACCCAAAGCAACCTTCACAGTTAATGTAATCCCTGTCAAAGTACTACTAGCGTTTTTCACAGAGCTAGAATAGTCCTAAAATTTGTATGGAACCACAGAAGTCCCTAAATAGCCAAAACAACCTTGTAAAAGAAAAGCTGGAGGCATCACAATTCTGGATTTAAAGTTATAGTACAAATCTGAAGTAATCAAAAACAGTGTGGTATTGGCACAAAAACAGACACATATCAATGGAACAGAACCCAGAACCCAGAAATGTACCCACAACTATATGGTCAACTAATCTTCAACAAAGCAGGGAAGAATATCCAATGGGAAAAAGGATGTTTCCTCAATAAATGGTATTGGGAAAACTGGACAGTGACATGCAGAAGAGTGAAACTGGGCCACTTTCTTACACCATACACAAAAATAAATTCAAAATGGATGAAAGACCTAAATGAGAGACAGAAAAACACTTAAAATCCTAGAGGAGAACACAGGCAGCAGCCTCTTTGACAGGGGCCATAGCAACTTCTTACTAGATGTGTCTCCTGAGGCAAGGGAAACAAAAGCAAAAATGAACTATTGGGATTTCATCAAAATAAAAAGCTTCTGCAAAGAGAAGGAAACAATCAACAAAACTAAAAGGCAACCTTTAGTATTGGATAAGATATCTGCAAATGATATATCTGATGAGGGGTTAATATACAAAAATACATAAAGCACTTACAAAACTCAACACCTAAAAAACGAAAAATCCAGTAAAGGAATGGGCAGAAGACATGAACAGACATTTCTCCAAAGAAGACACACAGATGGCCAACAGACACATGGAAAGATGATCACATCACTTATCATCAGAGAAATGCAAATCAAAACTGCAGTGAGATACCACCTCACACCTGTCAGAATGGCTAAAATCAACAACATGAGAAACAACAGGTGTTGGTGAGGATGTGGAGAAAGGGGAACCCCTTTGCACTTTGCTGGGTATGTGAACTGGTGCAACCACTCTGGAAAACTGTGGAGGTTCCTCAAGAAGTTAAAATAACTATCCTATCGTCTAGCAATTTCACTGCTATTTACCCAAAGAATACTAAGATATTAATTCAAAGGGACATATGTATCCCAATGTTTATAGCAGCATTACTGACAATGGCCAAGATATGGAAGCAGCTCAGATGTCGATTGATTGATGGATAAAGAAGAAGCAGTATATACATACAGTGGAATATTACTCAGCTGTTAAAAAGAATGAAATCTTGTCACTTGCAATGACATGGATGGAACTAGAGGGTATTATGCTGAGTAAAATAAGTTGGTCAGAGAAAGATAAATACCACATAATTTAAACTCATATGTGGAATTTAAGAAACAAAACAAATGAACAAAGGGGAAAAAAAAGAGAGACAGAGAGGGAACAAACCAAGAAACAGACTCTTAACTATTGAGAACAAACTGATAGTCACCAGAGGGCAGGTAGGCAGGGGATGGGTGAAATATATGATGGGGATTAAGGAGTGCACTGTTGTGATGAGCACCAGGTGTTGTGTGGACGTGCTGACTCACTATATTATACACCTGAAACTAATATAGCACTGTATATTAACTAACTGAAATTTAAATGAAAGCTTGGGAAAAAAACCCCACACATACATGCTCAAAAAATAAATTTGATTCTTACATTTTTAAAATTTTTAAGAAGATTTTACTTATTTGAGAGAGAGAGAGAGCATGAGCACAAGCACGAGCAGGAGGGTGGGGGGCAGAGGGACAGGGAGAGAGAGAATCTCAAGCAGACTCTGCACTGAGTGTAGAGCCCCATGCATGGCTTGATGCAGGGCTCAATCTCGCAATCCTGAATTGTGACCTGAACTGAAACCAAGAGTCACACATTCAGCTGATGAGCTACCTAGGTGCCCCTGATTCTTATACTTTTAAGCTCATCTCTTAGTTTAAGGATGGATCCTCTTTGTAATGTTTACTTAAAAGGTTTTATGATCTTCTTCCTAATGGGGGTGTTAATTCCTATTGTTATTAGTAGATGTGATATTTGTCTGTTGGAGTCTTTATGTGGGAGTTCAAAACACAACACAGGTTTAGAGTAATACTAGTCTGGGGTTCCAGGCCAGGTTCTCCCACTTATTTGATCAGCAATGTGTGACCAAATGTGGAATGATAGCTAAGAGAAATTAAGTGTGGAAAAATGTATAGAAGATTCAGTACAACTTCTTATCTTTTGGGTAAAAAATAAAAGGATCAATGAATGTACATCTTTATTATATATATGCAATAAAATTTCTGGAAGGATCCTTAAGAAACTTGATGGTGGTTATCTCTGAGGGTGGGTAGGCCTGGAGGACTTTGGGGAAGGAGAAAAACTCATGTTTCATCAGGTATTCTTTTATGCTGTTTTTTTTTTTTTTAAGCTTTTGTTTATTCATGAGAGAGAGAGAGAGAGTGAGTCAGAGACACAGGCAGAGGGAGAAGCAGGCTCCATGCAGGGAGCCTGACATGGGACTCGATCCTAGGTCTTCAGCATCAGACCCTGGGATGAAGTCAGTGCTAAACTGCTGAGCCACCCAGGCTGCCCCTTTTGTGCTGTTTTGAAAAAACATTTTCTTTACCATGTATGTGTTATTCCCAAGCTTTTTAATATGCAAAGGAATTAAGTTAATGAACAGAACTGTACCCCCTTTAAATATTTCATGCCCTAACACTTTTTAAAACCCTTGCCACCTGCTACTCAATAATGAATATTAATGCAGAAACTTGGAAACAGCTGATCACACTTCTTTTGACAGCTTGTATATGCACAGGTACACATTCGTTTGTGGTTGTGATCAGAATATAGACATATAATCTGACCCTCCATATAGGATGGACTTGACTTCAAACAATTCTGAGGTTTCCTACAAAGAGTCCCATACCCTCTAGGAGGCTCAGCACCTGAGGCCACTTGGGACCTAAAGGTTGATTGGTCAGCATAGCTCCGAGGGCCTGCTAGGGAGGGCTAAGGCAGGACTGTGGCTCTTTCAGTCAGAAGAACCCCAGTGATCCGTGCACTGCCCTTGGAGACCAGGTCCAGGCCATGGGACAGTAGAGAAACTAAGGAGGAAAAAAAGAAAGACTTGGAGGGGAGGGAGGGATGGGAAAGACTTCTAGCATCATCCACATTTCGGGTCTTGCCTTCTGCCACCAAGCAGCCATGTCCTCAGTGATGCCCAGGAGACAAACTCTGAGTCAGTCCTTGTCACTAGAGTGTCTCCCGTTGGGAATTCTCTTTGTCCTGAAGGGCTCAGCCAGGTTGGGGTGGGGGTATGGGTGTGGCATGAGGGGTTCATGGTCCTTCTCTGTCAGTGGACAAAGAAGGACTATGAACCTTCTAAATCCCTTGCCTCCCACACAGGCAGTCCACCTGCCTTACCTCAGTTAGGGCTGAAGGGACCTTCTTCTGCTTCTTGAAGGTCGAGGGGTTGATGCTGTGGAAGACGGATGAGAAGGCACTGCTCGAGAAGCGGGGGGAGGACAAGGGGAAGCTCATGCTCACGGGCCGCTCTGTAACCAAGACAAGCCAGGCAAAGGGAGGTGAGTGTCCACATGGACAGGCATGCACCTTGCTTTGGAATGCCAGTCCCTAAAAAATCAGAGCTCCTAGTCCCTCATGAGATGAGACTCAGCCTCATGATGGGGGTTAGGTGTGACCAGAAAGACAAGCACACTCCCTCTGCTGACACAAAGGCCATGGTGACCAAGAAGAAAGGCTTCTCCTGGGTGCTGGCCATGCCTTCTTCATCTGGGCTGTCCTCCATGATGGCTTCAGGTGGCCTCAGGGAGAAAACTTTGCTTTTAGGCCCAGTAAACACTTGCTGTCCTTTTGGACCAACATTGCCTGCACAAAGCCTGTGCCCTGAGCACAGTCTCTCAAGGGCCAGCCTGGCTTCCCCAGGCTCTTTTATCAATCAAGAAGCCCCCAGCCCTTGCCTGATCCACAGTTCCTGTGCTGTCTGTCTCAAAATCCTTATCCTGGAAAAAGTCCCGCAGAACATAAGTCTATAGAACATTTTCAAAAAGAGTGCCACCGTGGCAAAGTAAACATGAAGCACCACGCCTGCTTCACAGAGAGGCACAGACCGAGTGCTTCCCAAGCTTAGCTGCCTACAGACCCTTCTTCTGGGAGTGCCAATCGACTTCCCATGGAGTCAACATTTTAGGAAACGGTGCCCTAGGTATGAGTTTAAACCCCCTTTTCCTCCTCCAGGGCTGCTTTTGTTCTGTGCCTCCCCAGGAAAGTGGCTTCAGGGACCAACCACAGGTCGGTGAGAGGCCTCCCAGAAGAGCAGTGGTCCCCAGGTTACCTCTCATCAAGCCTGGGACATCCCCGCCCCTCTTCTTCAGCTCCCCGTAGCAGCCATCACAGACCTTGGCCATCCGGTCCTTGAGGTACTTCAGAGGGTACTTGTTTCTTGAACAGTTCCGGCACACAATCTGCAAGGCCAGTTGGGGACACATGCTGGAACAGTTCTCACCCTCTGCATGTGCAGAGGGCCAGCGTCCTCTCCCCTCTGCTGACCACCCCCCTGCCACTTCTCCAGGAACTGTTCTGAGTGCAGGACTGTGCCAGGTCCCCCTGCTTTTCCATCGTAGAGACACAGTTTCTCTGCAAATGTCTTATCAGTTTATCTGATAAGCCCTTAACCAGGACACAATACTTTTTCTCCAAAGACAATAGCCACATGTGCTCTGATTTTCCTTTGGGAATGCATTGGTCTAATAGAACGGGATTTGGAGCCCTGGCTCCAGGCTCTCAGTATAATGGGCATCAACAATCCCTATCTGACAGGGTTAGTGTGAAAACACCCTGACCTGGGCTCCACAGCAACTGCTGGGTGCCCCTGAATCCCCACCCCACCCCACACGACCCTATGTACACACTCACCCAGATGAGTGTGACTCACCTTGCCACAGGCATGGCAGTGATGACGCCTCAGGGTGAGGGAGAAGTCACAGCCACAGTTCATGCACATCATAACATGTGTGACAGGCACCAGAGTGGGGGGCCTCTCCCCCAGGCTAACCCCCAGCCTCTCTCGTATCTGGAGCAATGGAATGAGGTGAGCAGTGTGGTCAGGAGATGGCTGGATGGGTGCCATCTTTCCAGTACAGGGTGTGTACACACACATTCTAATTCTACAACCCCCTCCATCCCACTGCATCCTCCAGAATGCTAACTTTGGGTCAGAAACAGAGCCAACTAGAGGTACTTGGGCTGCACAGTGACTGTGGGGAGTTGGAGGGAGGGGTAGGAGGCGGAACCTGATGGAAGGAGCGGTGGGTACCCAGGGAAACCCAGGGCTGTGAGGCCAGTGTCAAGTGGCTCTAGGGTCCCCACTCACCTCCACACTGTGGTGAAAGGCCGCCAAAGCTTGGGCCTTGTAATCCTCAGGGAGGGCCCTGCTCAGACAGCTGTGCCACTCATCTCGCTCTGCACAGGAGCTGTGGGCAAAAGCTAGTGTGAGCAAGGCATGCAGGCATGCACAGCAGCTTGGCCTCTGTTTCTCAGTGTAGATCAAGTTCCCCCACCTCTCCCCTGGCTGTGCCTCTTGGTGTCTGACATCCCAGCAAGCACCAGCCACCTGTCAGACCAGCCTAGGACTGTACCTCAGTATCTGCCTCTACTAGCAGGGTAGCCAGGGCAAGCTAGCTGTCCTCTGGGCCTGCTTCCTTCCCTATAACACGGGACTGTCAGTATAACATGGTACTGACACTAACTCCTAGCACTGTTATGTGGAAGAAATGACATGTAGGTTTGTTCATGGTAAAGCACTGTGCAGAAGCAAAGGGCATTTGGGAGGCACAGAGGTTCCCACACTTAGGAGGGACAAGGGGCAGGGTGCCGAGGGCTGTGTACACAGGGATGGGAGGAGTAGGGACAGCTGGAAAAGTTCAACATCCTCGTCTCTCCATCTTCCTCATCATTTTCCTACATAGTTTCCCAGACATTCCCTCACCCAACAAGCTGACTTCCAAATCCCTACTCTGCACCCTGCCCCGCAGGTTTCCTGAGTGGTGAGCACGGTCCTGAGGCAGCGGGGTGAAAATTCTCCCAGGGCCCACTAGGTGTCGCTCCCACCCTGCATTAAGTGTGTGGCCTGCCCAGGAAAGCCAGGATAAGGGACCAGGTTGGCCAGGGAGGGAGGCACAGGGGGTGATGGGTGACTAGATGCCATCCCCTAAAGGGAGATGTATGGGTGCCCCTGTTCCCTGAAAGCTTCAGCATGAAGTATTTGGGCATGCAGGAAAGTGACTGGCCTGTCAGTGACAGTGGCTCCTCAAGGCCATTGGCCCAAAGACAGTGCCCCTGCCTAGTAGAGATGGACAGCCCCATCTGAAGGGCCGAGTATGGCCACCCACACTGGACAAATAGAAGCCATACCCTTCTCCGGCCTCAGACTTCCCTAGAGATGAGGAGAAAAAACACCATGGAACCCCACCTAGGCATCACCTCCTCCAGGAAGCCTGCCCTTACTTCCCCGATGGGTGGTTGCTCCATGGAATTTTCAAGGTTTCTTCTACCCATTGAGGCCAGTAGACAGCAGTGGATAAGAGCTCTGGCTCACACACTCCTGCATTTGAGCCCCAGTTCCTCCTCACATGGTCATGTGACTTCCCTCTAGGCCTCAACTCCCCAGGCATGGGGGAGGCCTCAAGCTCCACACCCAAGGGTGGCGATGGGATCAAAGGAGCCTGAAACCCAGCAGATGCCCAATGCACATTGCTCTTGTCATCAACACTATTAACTATTACAGCAGTTATGTTCTATGCCCTGCCCTTCATGTGCGCTTCCACTGAGCACACCAAGGTTTAAATCCTGTGTCCTCAGCACAGGACCTAGCACCGAGGAGTGGCTAATACATGCTTGAACGAGTAAACGCAACTACATGAGAGTGTATCAGCGTGTGCACATCCTGTGCCACACCTGGAATGACCTCCTCACACAAACAGTACTGCTGCCACCCCCAGGGTCATGCACCAGCTGAGGGAGGAGACACCTATGCCTTGGGGACCCTGTCCCAGCCCCCACAGTGCCCACAGTGGACCTAGCAGGAACCGTATCTCCCTGGGGTTTGAGCCCAGAGAGCTAGAGCTGGACTTGCCCTGAAGCTCTTTTGCTGCCCAGAGTGAGGTGGGATCCTTGGGTAGCCTGAAGGCCTGGAGAAAACACAGACACTTCTGATAGAAAGGCCACACCTCCAAACCAGGGAAAGGCAAATGATGAATGCTCACTCATTATGTTTTTCTCTTGCTCTCTGGATATGAAAGCCTAAAAGCAGACCACTTTATGAACTAAAGTGCACAGTGTGTTTTTCACTCACCTTAACTTCTTGCATTGCTGTAAAGACCCAATGTTTTACAAACATGAGATACTGTTATTGTTGTATTTAAACGATAGGTTCTAGAACATAAGCCCCTTGGCCCAAAACAATACCAAAATAGACATGACACATCCAGCTTGTTATTCCAACCTTTAACACCTATAAAATCCTGCCCCTCCACCCCCCAGGCCCTCCTTCCACCCACCTCCCCATACCTTGCAGAGAGAGTCAGGCAGGACTGGGGAGTCTCGATCTTTAGAGCATAGGGCACTTTCTCCATCACAGGGCGACTGACCTGCAAAACCAACAGCAGACTGTCAGGGTAGGGCTGGGGAGGGGCAACCACAGACCCCACTCTTCTCTTGGTCTTGCCACCATCCTTCTATGAGCTTGAGTTTCCTCACCTGCAAAGGGTGGTAGACGCTGCGTGCATGTGTGTGCATGGAGGGGGGAGTGCTGGTCCCAACTCCGTGGTCTGTGGGCACCTGCCCACCCCAGGGTGGTGGGTATGTACCCTAAAGGGCGGAAAGCAGGCTCTATTTTTTTTTTAAGATTTACTCATTTATTTATGATAGACATAGAGAGAGAGAGAGGCAGAGACACAGGAGGAGGGAGAAGCAGGCTCCATGCTGGGAGCCCGATGCGGGACTCGATGCGGGACTCGATCCCGGGACTCCAGGATCACGCCCTGGGCCAAAGGCAGGTGCTAAACTGCTGAGCCACCCAGGGAACCCCGGAAAGCAGGCTCTTAAGGACATACCTATACACCATGTGCATAGCAGCATTATTTATAATAGCCAAAAGGTGAAAGTAACTCAACTGTCCATCCGTGGAAGAATGGAAAAACAAAATATGGTCTATATGTGCAATGGAATATCATTAAGCCATAAACAGGAAGGACATTCTGACACAGGCTGCAACATGGACGCACCTTGAGGACATCCTGCTAGCTGAAATAGGCCAGTCACAAAAAGACAAACACTGCATGATCCTACTTATATGAATTATCTAGAGCAAATTCCTGGAGACAAAAAGTAGGATGGTAGATGCCAGGGGATGGGGCTGGAGGAATGGGAAATTAGGAAAGAGGTTGGAGTTTTATCTGGGGAGGATTTAAAAAGTTCTAGAAATCACTGGTGGTGATGGTTGCACAACAGGGTAGATAGATACACAACACTGCTGAACTGTATGCTTAAAAATGATGAAAATGGTAAATTGTATGTTACCTGTATTTTACAATTTAAAAAAACTTTATGAAACACCCATTTATTTCCTCCCTCCAAATGTTTCCTTATGCATCTTCCTCTTTTTAGAAATGTCCTTCCCTTTCCCCTTCCCCATCTGTCCAAATATTATTATCTAGCCTAAGGGATTCAGCTCCCCTCCTCCGGAAAGTCCTCCTTCCCTCTCCCCTCTCCCTGACTACCTATAGCACAAGGCTGCTATAACCCACAATGAAATACTGTTTCCCTGGAGCTGCCTCTTCCTGCTGATCTATGAGCTCCCATAAGTGGGGATGCGGTGGTGTCTCCTCCCCTGAGGTCTCCCTCTGCCCATCCACCCCAGGATGGCCTAGTACCAGGCATTTACCTTCATGCTGGCCACTGACAACGTGTTCTTCAGCCGGTATTTCCCATCCTTCTGGGGATATGTGTACAGGAGCACATCGCTCATCTGGGGAGAAGGAAACCCCATCAGATGTTTCTTGGCCCCAGAAGGCTGTGTAGGGTATTTGTCTTGGAGGATCACTGGATTCTGGAGAGCAGAGGCATCTTGCCTTTTTCCTCACAGGAAAGCAAAACCACTCTGAGCGAACATGTGAGCCCCCTCCCTGAAATCCCACTCTTAGGTCTATAGTTAAAAGGAATAAATGCAGATGTCCACAAAAAGCCAAGTACAGGAATGTTCATACAGGCTTTATTCATAACAGCCAATAGTGGAAACAACCCAAATGTTACACAACAACAGGTCAATGCATAAATGAACCATGGTACATCCATACCGTGGAGTACTACACAGCAACCAAAAGGAACTGATGGAACACACACAGCATGGATGAATCTCAAAAACATGCTAAGTGAAAGAAGTCAGACACAGAGGAGTACACACTGCTTCATAGCATTTATATGAAGTTCCAAAACAGGTAAAACTAACCTGTAGTGATGGAAATTAGGCCAATGGTCGCTTAGGCAGAGGATGGGGGAAGTGAGTGCTAAGGGGCACAGGGGACCTTTCAGGGGTGGGGGACGGCTAGAAATATTCTATACCTTGACCGAAGTGGTGGTAATACAATGATATATATTAGTCAATGCGTAGGCATGTATACTTAAATTGATGCATTTTACTCTACAAATGGAGCTGCCATAAAGTATAGTTAAGGAAGGGTGATGGGGAGGGACATAGCTCCTTAAGGATAGGGAGCTGCTGAGTCCTGATCACTGGTGTACCTCCAGTGACCACAGTAGGTACTCAATATTTGTTAAATGAGCAATTGAAGCTCCTTGCCCCTATCCAGGGCAGACCAGAAGAACCATAGTGAAAGGCACCTCACTTCCATGGGGGGAGTGTTTCTGTTTGGCTAAAAGGGTTACAGTTTGGAAAAAGGATATCAATCCTCACCCTGCTCTGTAGCATCTATGCGACTGTGGATAAGCTTCCTGACCCCCCCTCCCTGAGCTTCAGCTTCCTCCCAGCAGAGCAGGGAGGGCACTGCTGCCCCTACCTCATCATGGATGCTGAGAAAGAATGGACCGCAGTGAGCCCACCATGTGTGGGAGCCAGTATAAAGTAGGGGTGCTGTGAGGACTGAACAGGACGAGGCATCTAAGGAGCCGAAACAGAGCAAGAACTCAGGATTAGCACTTCCTCTCCCCACGGGGAGTCTGCTGTGGGAACAGAATCCTGCCACTAGCTCTTAGGATCCCAACATTGCAGCCACAGTAGCGCAGGACACTTGGTCTGGACACAGAGTTGCTGCATGAGCAAACCTTTCCTCTCTCTGGACCTCACTGTCTCTAAGCAGAGTTGGGGTAAACCAGGGGCCAGCAAACATTTTAATAAAGACCTAGAGAGTAAGTATTTAAGTCTTTGCAGGTCACAGAGTCTCTGTCACAACTATTCAACTCAGCCACTATAATCCAAAAGCATTCACAAACCATCCATGAACGAATGCATGAGACTGTGTTTCAATAGACCTCTAGGACCCCCAGGTCAGAGGAGACTTCAAAGCCTCCTCCAGCTCTTCCCTTCTAATAATGACAAAGAGCTACTGTCCACTGAACATTCACTCTGTACTAGGTGCTGAGGTAAGCACCCTGATCTCAATTCATGCCCCCAACAATCCCATCAGGCAGGCACTATCATTATCATCCTCATTTCACAGAGGGAGAAATTGAGGCACAGAGAGCCTTGACAACCTGCCCAAGGTTACAAAACTTTTAAGTGGCAGAGGCAGTGTCATATGTAAATGAATGCACTTCCAGTATGTTCAGGTGGGGTATGTTGGGGGTGGCCACATGGTAAGTCCTGGCCCCATCTGGGGACAGTGACCAAACCTGGGCACAGAGCCTTGCTCATAAGCCTGCCCATCCTGGGGAATTGGCTTATGTCACTGATCAGAGCAGTCCCAGACCTTGTATGGCTGCCCCTCAAGCACCTGCTGCCATGGCAACTACCATTAGCACCCTGGGGTTTTATGAGTGGTTAGGACCAGGCTGCCTTCCAATTGCCCATAGTTTTCCTTTCCTCTTCAAAGCGGGCAGGAGTTTTCAGACTGATCTGGAGGAAGATAGAGGAATTCTTCATTGAAGAGTGAAGGGGAATCTCTCACAATAATAAGCCACCAGTGGGTGCCCCACCTACCACCTGGGGCCATGGTGGGAACCTCTCTGTAGCATTACCAAAACCCCCGTGCAGTGGTGGGCAGATATCCTTTGTTCTAAAATTAACAATTATTTTATGAAACTGGCACCTTAGGAGGAAGAAAAATTCTTAAGTGTATTCATCATGGCTCTTCCTGGCTCAAGAACCTGTCTCTCTCTACCGGAGGTATTTATGAAGATCCTATACTAATTTAGAGAAAGAATGGGACCCTGGTTCAGCCTGCAGGGAGCTATGGCCTAACAAAAACAAGAGACTAAAAGAGACCCAGGCCTAGCATGGAGATGAGTGAGTGAGAGGCTATGATGAAGGGCCAATTAGATGCTGGAGAGCACATGAGGGAGGGAAAGAGAGAAAGGAGAGGGCAAAGGGGAGGAGAAGAGGGAGGGGGAGGACACTCAGGAAGATCAGGACACTGTGTCTTCCCTGGCACTCAAGGTCCCTGTGAGAGGCAGAGGCACAAGCAGAGCCTGGCCAGAGGAGGTGGCCAGATGGGAAATGGCTAGGGGTTCAAAAGGGAGCTCCCTCTATTCCAGCTGCTGCTTCATTCCCTTCCTTCATAGGCAGGAAGGACAATTATCCGACTCTAAAGACAAGGGCACTGAGACTCAGAGAAGTGATGGATGTGCCATGGGCCTCATAGCCAGTAAGTGTCAGAACTCGGATGTGATCCAGTCTGACTCCAAAGCTCATGCTCCTTTATCACCATCTTGGACCTTATTTTTTCATCCTGAGAAGACATGGTTGTGGGCTCCAACTCTCCCCAGGGCTGTGCTGGAACAGAGGGAGAACCTGTGTCCCATGGGGCCATTGTGAGAGGGAAGGGAAGACACTGTTTCCAGATAAGCTGCTTCTATGTACCTCATTTAATTCCCTAAACCACCTAGTATTTCCACTTTCCTCTTGGAAAAGCCGAGGCTCAGACATGTCTGTGACTTGTCTAAGGGTTTCAGAGGGGCTAAGCGTTGGGTTAGGATCTAACCTGCTCACTCTGGCTCATGACCACATATATCCTAAATTCAAGGCTATCATTTCTTCTCATAGAAGGAGTTTTCAAATATTTAGACTAACACGGAACAAAAGATGGCTTCCTCCTATCTCTCTTTGCTCTTCCTCTTTGTTCCCATGGCCCTGGGATTCCGTCCATGCCATTCTCATAATTCCATCTTTATGTCAGACTTTGAAGGTTCAGGGGGCAGCATGAGACTTTTCTCTTTGTTTCCAGTGCCCAGCACACCAGAGGTGCTCACTTAATATCTGAAACACAGTTCTTAAGACACTTGGAGCCTGTTCATTGTTACTCTGCACACAATTCTAACAAAGTGTAAGGAGGCTGTTGGGGCAGCCACAACTGACAGTAATAAAAAAAAAAAAAAGAAAGAAAGCCAATAGTGAATAACAGAGAGAAAATTATACCCAGCAGGCGGGAGAACTTAAAAGGCAAAACAACTTGGAAGTTGTAGGGTTGGGGCAAATTGCTGCTTGTAGCTCAACAGCCACAGAGGTTGATATTACCATGTAACAGGCCTAGGCATTCCCTGGTACTCCAGACTGTGGCTGTAAATCATCAGAACTATTACACTGTACTCTGTCTTGTGCACAGTGGAGAAAGTGCTAGACTGAGGTCACAACCCTGGTTCCCTTCTGGGCCTCTGCCACCAATCTGCTGGGAGATGCAGCCAAGGAAACTCCCCTTCTGGATCTCAGTTTTCTCATGCTTAGATAAGGCAGTCGAACAGTTATATCCAGGGTAAGAACTTCCCAGTGTTAGGATGTTTCAGATGGGGATAGAGGTAATTCAATTTTGGCAAAATTCCATTCAAAATCACTCAAATAATAAATGCAGGAAGGGTTGTGGTTGGCAAGGGTTAAGCTCTCAGCTCTCTGGAAAGCTCAGTTCTGCAGAATGATCCTCATCCTAAATATTTGTCTCTGTTCTAGCAGCCACCCTCTTCCAGCTGTCTTTGAATAATGAGCTAGAAAAACATCATAGAATTGGACAGTCCTGGGGCTTGGCTGGGGGCCAGGTACTTACCAGAAACAGGTGTCGGGGGCGTCTGCTTTTCCCTGTTACTTTCATCAGTGTCCCCTCCTTCAGAAACTCCTGTGGGAAGAGAAGGAAACCTGGAGGGTCAGACTGATGCCCACTGCCATCTTAAAGAAGGATTGGGGAAAGGCCCTGAGTAGGAACCGTTAGTTACGATGCCTCCCAAAGTACCAGAGAATAGCTCATGGGTGAATTCCCAGCTTTAGAGAGATGCCCATGTTTGCCAGCACAGCTCTGGAGACAGACAACTCTGCTTTTTAGGAACACTCCACCCTGAATTATATACCAAGTCCCAGACACTGTTCTGGCCTTCAAGTGATCCAGACAGTGACTCCTTCCCTGGTTTGCTGTCTTGAGGAGACCTTCAGACTGGACACTCTGAAGGTTTGCTAAAACAGTGGAAGACCTGTGAATAGCTGTTACAGGCTCCTTAATTCTGGAGGATGTTTAAAACAGATGTTTATTCTTTTTAAAAGATTTTTTTTATTCATGAGAGACACACACAGAGAGAGGCAGAGACACAGGCAGAGAGAGAAGCAGGCTCCATGCAGGGAGCCCAATGCGGGACTTGATCTCAGGACTCCAGGATCATGCCCTGGGCTGAAGGCAGGAGCTAAACCGCCGAGCCACTCAGGCGTCCCTAAAATAATTGTTTAATGTTACCTAAAGTTAAATAAAATAGATGTTTAATAAATATCTACTGAATTGATAATCCTGGGCCAAAACAGTAGGTGTGATTTTATAGAATCTCAGACCAGTGAGATCCCTGCTAATTTTGAATAAAATATCCTGAGCACAATCTCTCATTTGTCTCTTGTCCTTCATGGACCATAGCAGGTAACAAACACATTTTTGACTATTTTTGAGCTGAGTTTTATGTTTTCCATTTGGAAGCTTAAAAGTGGGTAAATTTGTCTCTTGAAGAATATTATTTTTAAGATACTTTGTTGGGGCTCTTGAGAGATGGTTTTCCTGATTTCCCAGCAATGCTGGGCTAAACTAAAAATACTTGGCCATCTCTTCTTCTCAGAGGTGAAAAGAACTACCGGGGACTCTGAACCCAAATGGCGCTGTTCCTTTAAAGATCCTGAAAGTGGAAAACCCCACTGGGAGGCAGCCCATGGGTCTTGTAGCCCAGCAGACCGCCCACCCTCCCTCCTCTGGTAAACAGCACCTGCAGCCAGGCCTGTCTGGGACCAGCCCAGCTGAACAATGGGTCTTATCAGAGCCTCACCCGCCTGCCTAGCAGGCCGCCCTCTGTCCCTGCCCATGGCGGCGGTGGCACTCACCCTTCCTGGCTGGAGGAGATCCCCTTGGCCCCGAACACTGTGCTCAATGTGGACCAGCTTCTGCAGATTTTCCTGTGGGTGGGAGCAGAGTGATGGGGAGATGGTCAGGATCCATGCAGGGGGTCTCATCCCCTCTGCTGGGAGTGTCATTGCTTCTACTTCAGAGGAGGAAAAGGGAGCCCAGAAGGGCCTTGTCCAAAATCTGACCTCTCATCCATGGCAGGGTTGGGACCTGAGCCTGGGTCTGCAGGATGTCAGACCTGTGGGCTGCTCATATTCAAGCTAGTCCCTCTGGGCCTGGGATCTGACACGACCATCTTCTGCGTGCCATGGTGCAAGCCCCCTGCCCTTGCTATGCTATCCGAGAGCCATATTTATCATCAGGCCATGGCCCCTACTCTAAATCTGTGTACCCCATAAAGCCTGGAGCATCCAGACTTCATTAACCCAGAGTAGACAGATGCCCACGACCAGACTGTCTCTCTGGGCTTGCAGCCCAGAATGGGGCCTCTAGATAGTAATCAAGAAAATGTTCTACCTGGGGAAGAAACAGATCTAGGTTCCTTGAAGGAAAAGTAAGTGTGCCTGGGAACTCCTGTTGGTCCCTCACTGGGTTACGGAAATACACAGTGACACACCTCCCTTCCCTCTGCACAGCACCCCCATTATGCTGGAAGTAACCTACCCATGGGGTGGGTGCCCCGTGAAGCCCATGCAGGATCAGGTTCTAAAGTCAACAAATAAGGTGAAAATTGTATATAGGGACATTGCCTTGAAAAGGCTTTTACCCCATCCATAGTTTTAGGCACAAAATCCTGCACGCTAGAAATGTGTGATAATTGTTCCATTTCCACTCGTGATGTAGAATGCTGCACGAGAACAGTGGCCCTAGCCTAACAGTGAGAAAAGGATAATCTACACAATCCTGACTCTTCTTACATCTACTGGAGAGCCGAAGTCACAAGGCAACCAATTGACCCAAGTCCTAAAGATTGACAAGTCCCTTCACAGCGACATAAGGCACGTGTACTGTTGCAACACACAGGAGGAAGAGGCAGCTGCATAAAGGAGGATAAGAAGAAAGCAGATAAAATGTTAATGGATTCTGCAAGGTCAGGTGTGGCCTGATGGGATAGTTTAGAATAAAAGAGAGCCCCAGACTCAAGGCACATCTGCAATCACTGGCAAGCTCTTTTCCAGCAGTTCCCACTAGGTGCTCATAAGGAGGACTAGAGGCAGAGCAGAGGACCAGAAAGGACCCCCCCCCTTGGTGGTGAAGGCATGCTGGCCTGCCACTGGGGGGGCTGCCATAAAACCCTGCCAACTTCCCCAGTTCCTTCTCTTGTACAAAACCCTCAGCCCCTAAAAGAAGCCAAGAAATCCACTCCCGGAGAACAGGCAAAATGCCACTCAGTGCTTCTGGGGAAAGGGCAGAGGCAAAAGCTGTCTCCCCTAAGAAGAGAGGAGGTGCCCCCTTGGGCCCAGGATTATGCACCAATACAAAGCAGAAACCTGTCCAAGACCTGCCACGGCCACAAGACAGTGTTTGGCTACCATGCAGAGGAGGAGCAGGAACACAGAGAAAGCTTGGCTTGTAGGCCCTGCTGAAGACCGAGGCTTGTCTAGGACAGCAGAGACTTATGAACATAGCACTGAGTGACAGGAAACAGCAGTCTACATTTGAGAAGGGGCAAGAGCATAGAGAGAGGCCCCTTCTGTGCTGCAGGGATTGTTAAGAGCTGAAGGTGGGAAGGAAAATGAGAAAAATTCTCTAGCATCTCAGGCCCCACAAACAGCACCAGGTAATAGCAGCCCTCTTCTGAAGGAATGTGAAGTCTAGGCAGCTCTGAAGGTGACACAGCAACAACAAAACCCAAACCCAACTCAACTACTGACTGGACTGACCCAACTCCTACCCCCTACATTAATGACATGATTAAAAAGGAGGTATTCGCACTTCTGGGGTAGATACCATTTCCCTCAGTCTCCACAATTCTTCCAACACATAATATCTGGCATTCAGTCAAAAATTATGAGAGAAACACAAAATAGCAAGAAAGAACTCTAATTAATTTTCAAGAAATAAAGCATTCAACAAAACCAGGAGAGGTGGCACAAATGTTAGTAAAACCATCAGACAGGGACTTTATTTTACTTTATTTTTTTAAAAGATTTTATTTATTTATGAGAGGCAGAGACACAGGCAGAGGGAGGAGGTGGCTCTCTGTGGGGAGCCTGATGTGGGACTTGATCCCAGGACCCCAGGATCATGACCTGTGCCAAAGGGAGATGCTCAACCACTGAGCCACCCAGGTGCCCCAGACAAGGACTTTAGAATAACTATAATTAGTATGTTAAAGGAGCTAGTGAAAAAAGTAGGATGCATGCATGAACAGATGGAGAATTTCCACAGGGATAGAAACTATAAAAGAGAGTCAAATGGAAATGTGAAAAACAAAAAATGTAATATTAGAAATGTAGAATTCCCTTGACAGGCTTAGCAGCAAACTAATCACAGCTGAGGAAAGAATAAATGAACTTGGAGGTAGATAGGTTGCAATTAACAAACTAAAACACAAGGAGAAAAAAGAGTGGGTGTGGGGAGCAGAGCATCTAAAACAATTTTCCAAAATTAATGAATGACAATAGACCCAGGAAGCTTGATAATCACAGCCCCCTAAAAACATACATACTTAGATACCATAGTCAAACTTCTAAAAGTCAAATGTAAAGAGATCTTGAAGGCAGCCAGAACAAAGGGACACACTATGTAAGAGGGATAAATATTAATATTACAGTGGATTTCTTATCGGAAACTATACAGGTCATAAGATAGTGGAATGGCATCTTTAGAAAAAAAAATTGGTCAATCCAGATATTTTCCCCAGGAAAATGTCTTTCAAGAATGAAGGTAAATTGACCAATCAAATAAATGGGCTATGGATGGTGGGACCCAGGTTTCTTAATGCTGGAGTGGAAATTATATAGATAAGCAAGGGGATGAGGCTAGAATGATCCACATGGTAATGATCAGAATTGGGGCTTACTGATAAAGAACTCATACATACTTTAATATGGATACAGATGGTTATGTATAGAAATATTTACAGACATGAGTATACACACAGGTTACTATATAAACACTTAATTTTTTGCTCTGAAAGTAAGAGGAGAGCAGCCCGGGTGGCTCAGCGGTTTAGCGCTGCCTTTGGCCCAGGGCATGACCCTGGGGTCCCGGGATCGAGTCCCACGTCGGGCTCCCTGCATGGAGCCTGCTTCTCCCTCTGCTTGTGTCTCTGTCTCTCTGTGTGTCATGAATAAATAAATAAATAAAATCTTAAAAAAAGAAAGAAAGAAAGAAAGAAAGAAAGAAAGAAAGAAAGAAAGAAAGATAGGATAGCCTATCCTGAAAGATAGGATAGCCTACTTTGTGCCCAGATCTTGGCTTCTAATACCATTATCAGGAACCAGGACTCCTTGGAGAAATGGCTGATTCTAAGTCTGGGGAAGGAAATAAACAAGATAAGCTTGGGACATCTTTGTAGTGCCAGAAAGTAGGAAAGTGCTCAAAAAATAAACAAACAAAACAAAAAATCCCACCCAAATCCATACTGATGGAGGGTACATGGAAAGTACAGAGGAACCAATTGACAGGGTTCCCAATGGCCAAAGCTGCAACAACTTGAGAAATAAATAAAGTGGTAGGAGATCATAATCTAAACATAAAACAAATATCCATGAGCACTTATTTATTTATTTATAAAGATTTTACTTATTCAATTGAGATAGAGAGCATGAGCAGGGGGAAAGAGAGAGGGAGAAGCAGACTCCCTGCCGAGCAGGGAGCCCGACTTGGGGCTCGATCCCAGGATCCTGAGATCACGACCTGAGCTGAAGGCAGATGCTTAACTGATTGAGACACCCAGGCACCCCAGCACTTACTGATTTAAATGATTTACTTATGATGAGTAAATATATTAAAAAAAATAAGGAAGAAGAGACAAAGATCCCATGCAGAAGAATTCCAAATAATTTAGGCATCTGCTTGGTCTTCAAGGAGAGGGAATATAACTCCTCACTCCTTAAATGTGGGCTGTGCATAATGACTTTCTTCCAACAAGTATGGACTATGTGGGGAGAAGGGATAACCTTATGAAGTTTAAATAAAATTGGAGAAATCTGACAGACAAAACCTCAGCCAGGTGGTCAAAGTCAACATCAGCACTCCCAAACCATGTTGCCAGTGTGTACCCTTAGTACAATGTCATGAAAGTGGTACTTTACTTCCATGATATTTCTCCCAAAACCTATGAATCCAGTCTGTTCATGAGAAAACTATCAGACAAATTCTTTTTTTTTTTCATATACACATATCAGACAAATTCCAATAGGGGGGCATCCTTTAATATACCTGGACCAGTATTCTTCAAATTTATCAAAGTCATCAAAACCAAGGACAGTCTGAGCAACCATTACAGTCAAGAGAGGCCAAAGGAAATATGATGATTAAGTGTGATATACTGGATGGGAACTTGGAACAAACATTAGGCAAAGATTAAGGACATTTCAGTGAACTTTAATAATACCGTATCAATACTGGTTCTTTAATGTACCATACTAATACAAAGATGCTAGCTAGTACTAGGGGAAACTGCATGGGATACATGGGAACTTTCTATATTCTCTTTCTCCATTTTTTCTGTAAGTTTAAAATTTTCCTAAAAACTAAACACTGTTCACAAAGTAGGACGGTGATTACCAGGGGTTGCAGGGAGGGGCTTATAGCATTTAATGGGGATAGTTTCAGTTGGAGATGGTGAAAAAGTTCTGAAGGTGGATGGTGGTGATGGTCACACAACAATGTCAATGTACTTAATGATGATGAACTGTGCACTTAAAAGTGGTTAAGTTGTCAATTTTATGTTACATGTATTGTAACTCAATAAAAATTTAAGTCTACTTAAAAAACAAACA
This sequence comes from Vulpes lagopus, assembly GCF_018345385.1. Lineage (NCBI taxonomy): Eukaryota > Metazoa > Chordata > Mammalia > Carnivora > Canidae > Vulpes > Vulpes lagopus. The sequence goes on from NC_054830.1 coordinate 53,246,459, forward strand.
TTAAAAATCGGAGAACCCAGACTTACACCTGTCCTCTCTGTTCTAGAGGGAGACAGTTTACTCTCATGCTATGGGGAAGAGGACAGTCAATGGCCAATTTGATCAAAAGCCTTGAAAGCCTGACCTTACAACTAGATGTGGGATTTTTCTTCTAGGGAATCCTCTGAGGTTTGGTCTGAGTGACTGCAATTAAAAGCAAGGTACATCCACCCTCTGATCTAACCTGTGACCAGTCCTTGAAGGAGCACCCAGGGCTCACAAACCTGGGAGCCAACTCCGAACCTCCATGCCTACATTCATGACATTCCTCATGGCTGGGTCAAGAAAAAAGAAAAAGAAAAACCCAAATGCGAGAGAAAAAAACAAAGGGCCCTTTGTACATTTATGTGTGTCATGTGAGAAAGGAGCAGGTGCCACGCACATGGGCATATGCACATGTTTTCACACAAGAACGTGTGTGAGGTTGCAGGTCTGAACTTGTGAGTGATGGATGCAGCCATGTCTGGCCTAGAGGCTAAGAAAGGTTCAAGTTCAAGCCTCGGTCCCATGCTGAGAGCTGTGTGATCCTGGGTGAAGCAACTTGTCTCTCCAGACCTTAGTTTCCTTGCTTGTGACACTGGGCTGATAATAGTGCCTCTGCTGTTCAGAGGGGAATATTGGCACAATCCCATGCTCAACAGAGGCAGCTATGGTCACCATGAGAAGGATGCTACATGGGAATCTGCTACAGCCTTTCCTAAAATGCTGGAGAAGATGACTTTCCCACTTCTAAGACGTTCCCATACCATCTTCACATTGTTCCTATTTATTCCTTGTCTTCCCTCAAAATGTGAGGATCATGGCATAGGAGGGGCTACCCAGGCCCCAGTTCTTAGAGTCACACTTCCCAAAGCTTCTCTCATCACTAACAGTCTTCTGCTAATGGGCTACTCAATGGATTGATAGTTTGGCTTGGCTGCCAGTGCTTTATTCTAGTGAGCTTATCAGGGGCATTTCAGACCAGGTGTCAGGTAGGTATGTGGGCCCCATTTCAGGGTGGTGGGATTTGGCTCTTTCTAGAAACCATATCTCCAGCTTTGCTACCTTTGTGGGGAGTTGTAGCAATGGTCTGATGTGAGCATAAAGGTCACGTGAATGTTGACACCTCCAGGAAGCCTTCTGTGGTTCTTACAACCAGGAAGTACCTCCCTAAAGTACTTCCACTGAATGTAATGTGGAGACACAGAAGGCTTTGTAAAAAAGGGGAATGGCACCATCAGATCTATTTTAACAGGATCACTCTGAATGGAATGGCAAGGTTGGGAGGTGATGAGGCCTGAGGTGGGCAGTGACCATGGGGAGGGAGATGCAGAGCCCCAGCCTGCCCTTTAGCCACTCAAGCCATTGAGCTCTGCCCTGACATTGGGTTTATCTGGACCTGCCTGCCCATGCCCCAGGCAGAGCCCTAGCCTGGTCCCAGCAAGTGTGCAACAGGGGCTGCCAATCCAGGGCAGGCCCCACGTGGTGTCCCCAGGCAGCTGGAGATCAGGGCCAGCCTGTGCCAGGCACAGCGTCTAACCCCAGTCTTCGACAAAGCCAGGGGAGTTGGGGTGGAGAGGGGGTCGGCCTGCGGCTACTCCAGCTCCTCCTGCAAGAGGCTGCCGCACATGAGCTCACCCACAGGAGAGAAGACATGGCCCTTCTGACCTAGTTTTCCTTCTTGGAAACAGAGGCATCCCTGGCTGAAGCAGGGTGCAGAGAAGCCAGCCCCTCTGCTGCTATGTCATGATGGGGCATGGGATGCCAAAGCACTTCTGTCTCTGGCCACATTGGAGGAAATTTCACTGTATATATGTATACACTGTATATACGGGATGCTAAAACAACAAAGAACAAGGAGCTCATGAACCCCAGAGCGGGAGGGCAGATGACCTGATGATGACAACGTATCTGATGTACTGATTTTCACACTCACTTGGCTTTAGCCTCCACCCTCAGCACACCCTCTCTTCAGACTCTTGTCCTGCTTCACCTACCCTGCTCCCGTCTTCGGCCAAGCTGGGTGGCTCTCTGAACTCTAATGTGACCTATCCTTCGCCATCTCCATACCTCTGCCCAGGCCAGCCCCTCTTCCTGGCACACCTTTCCTCTCTCTGCTCCCCGTGGGGGCACCTCGCACATCATCACCTCTCATAGCCCTGACTGGGAGAGATGGCTCCATTCTCTGAACCATGTGACATTTTCTCTCTCCCTCACGGTGCTTATCATGTTCACACATTTATCCCTTCACAAGCTGTGATTTCCTCCATGTTGGGATTCATGTCTTAACTCTACCTCCAGTCCCCAACACAAGGCTGACATAGAGTAGGTGTCCAATAGATGTGACTCGCCTCCCCCTTCTGCCTGTGGATGATTCACTATAAGGATGCACAGCAGAGCTGAGCAACCACTCGGCACGTATGCCACCATCACTCCCACCCCCACTGGTGGAATACATCCCTAATCCATCACCGAACTCTTTCCCACTGGGTGAGGACTCAGCCTCAGAATCCTTCTCAACACAAAGCTCTAGCCTATTTACATCTTAGTGGAGCAGAAAATATGTGGACACAAGTAATCAAGGTAGCCACTTGAACAGAGCTGGTATATGGGATAAAGTTGGCCATGCTTGGCAGAAAGCTAGTAAATACCAGATCAGTGTCCAACAAACAGAGTCACACTCTGGCAGACTGTGTGTGCACTTAGAGCTCATGTATTCTTTTGGATTTTCAAACTTTTGTGAGCAAAACATTTACCTGGCAAACTTGTTAAAAATGCATATCCCTGGACCTTACCCCCAGATATTCTGGCTGAGAAGACCTAAGGTGTGCCGAGGGATTTGTAGCTTACAAGGCACACCAGGTGCTAATGCAGATGGTCCCAGACCACAGTTGGGACATTACTTACCAGATTTGTCAAAGTCTGTAGCCTCCCTCACTATTCTAATGGTGAACCAGAAACCTGGACAGGAACACACAGTACCTGAGGTCACAGCAAGTGTCAGGGCCAGAACCCAATGGCCAAGAACTCTTTGCAAAGTCCTGTGACACAGATGGTTGTCTGTAGCACTCCTAGAAGTGGAGTATCACAAGGCAGACCTGGGCAGGCTGGAGGGGTCCTAGACCTGAACTCCAGAGAAGGAGCCCAGGAAACAGACTTACCCCTTGCTCCATGCTGTCATTGGCGCGGTCTGTGACTTTGGAGATGAGGGTCAGTGCACCTGTGGAGGGAGGCAGAGACTATAGTGGGCCTTCTGGGAAGGAGGGCCAGCCCAGCAGCCACCATCCTCGCCTCCTTCGTATCCTCCCCTCTCCCCAACCCACTCCCCAAGATCACTTCAGTTGCAGGGGCCTATGCGTGGGTGGCACCAATTTTTCCCATGGCTGGGTCAGGTCACAGGCCCAACCCTAGCTTTGCTACTACTATCTTAAGTGACCTTGACAGTGATTTGACCACTCTGTGCCTTCGTTTCCTCGGCTGTAAACAGAATATGTTAAAATAGAGACTGCCTTGGCAGGTCATATGAAGGGACAGTCACACAGAATTGGGAGGAAACAGACACTGTGGTGACTTTTTTAGCCCTGGCCCATTTCCGATCACCAAATTCTGATCACTACCCTCTCCTTTGACTAGATGGCAGCCCAACCCAGGGAGTCCCAGGCTTGAGGGGGGCGGGGAAATCATCTCAGAAGCCCCAGAGGTTTCCTGCCCCACAGCACATCCAGCTGCCAGGGAGGGGGCTGCGTCCTGCACCAGAGCTGGGAAACAGGGACCGAAAGAGGAATGTGTCGCCGTCCTCTGGGTTCAGGCTGCACTTACCCTGTGTGTTATCATACTCAGCGGAGTCCGGACAAAGGTTGTTTAAATAGTCTGCAGGGAGAATGAGAGCCAGGGTCAGCTTGCCCCAGGGAAGACTGCCCCTCCTGTCCACAGCAGGAGCCCCCCTCTCCAGACTTGGAAGAAACATGCCAGAAGAATGGGGCATCTACCCTCTTGCCCCTGTTAGTTAGCCTGCGATACCACCACACTAGAACAAAACAGGCCCCCGAGCCATCACCAGCATCACTGCCACCATGGCTAGCTATTCACTCATTCAACGTGTATCTATCCAGCGCTTGCTGTGTGCCTGGCGCTGTGCTATGCCTTCAGGATATGGACACAGACAAGGTGAATCCCTGCCGCTGAGAAGCACACTGTCTTCTAGGGGAACAGATGTGACTATCAACACAGCAGAGTGTGATGTATTAAACCTTTAACACATTTATACCCCAAAGCTCTACATGGGCTGGCCTCTCTCCAGCTACCTCTCCACGTCACTCATTCACTCTGGCAATGCTGGCACTCTTACGATTGCTTGAACATGGCAAGTCTGTAATACCCCCGGGCCTTTGCACTCACTATTCCCTCTATCCAGTATTCTCTTCTTCCAGATTTTTGTAGGGTTTATGTTCTCATTTTGCTGAGATCTCTGTGCAATATTACCTCCTCAGAGAGGTCCTTCCTGAGTGCTGTATCTAATTCAGAGGCCTATTTACCTCCATCCCCTCAGCCTGCTTTATTTTCTTCAGAGCTCTTATTTCTGACATATATTTTTATTTCCTTCTTAGTTTGTTAGCGTAAAAACTCCACAACATCACAGAGTTTCAGCTGTTTAATTCAGTGCTATATCTCTAGCATCTAGCACAGGGCCTGGTACAGAGTAGATGCTCAGTAAACACTTGTTGAATTAGATGAACAAATTCCCTGTCTCCCTGGCTTTAATAGACTTTCCTTATGGCCTGGTCACCACCTGGAATTACATACATATCTCTTTGTGTGGTTGCCTGTCTCCCTCACTGGAACAGCAGTTCTCCAGGCCTGGCATCTTTGTCCATTTGGGAGGCAGTTGGGTAAATGAGTCTGGAGCTCAGGACAGAGGTGTGGTGTTTCTGGGAGGTGGAAGTAGGGGAGGGAATGACTTTCCCTGGGGCAGAGTTTGTAAAGTGGGGAGGAAGGAAAGAGGACCTAGGACTGAGCCCCAAGAAATACTGACATTTACAGAACAGTGGAGGAAGGGAGTTGTCAATACAGATGGGAGAGGGGTAGTAGAGAGGTCGAGGGAGGCAGGGGGAGAGAGTACAGAAGCCTCAGGATGAGATGATTTGAGAAGCAGGAAGTTGTCAGTGGCTAAGCCACGAGATGGTCAGAGCAGGTTTAAGGCGGCCTTTTTTGGCCACAAGAAGGGACTGGAGATAAGAACAGCTTTAGGGAAATGAAGCACTAACTGAGGAAATGCAGAACAGGGGAAGGTATGAGCTTCTGTGTTTTAGGATGGGAGAGGCTGAAGGAAGACAAAGATGGCCACTGAAGTGAGGTTTCCAAGGTGGCAGCAGGGGATCCAAAGCTCAGCTAGAGGGAAAGTGGTGGCACAGTCCAGCCTGTCTGGAGGCGCAGTAGCCAGGAACTGAGAGCAATCCTCCTACTACCCATTCCCACCACAATGGGAGGGGAGGGGGTCATCACACAGCTTGCCAATGTCACCAGCACCCCTTCTTAGGTGCCTTCTTTCCCTGCATCACCTCAGTGTACCTTGACCTCCTGTGGGGCCCACCTGTGAGGAGCACTTGGTACTGGAAGAGGCGCTGAACCACCCGCAGCAGCCGGTGCTTCACGTTCTGGCCACCTCCTTGCTGACTCTGCTGCTCCTAAGAGACAAGGGAGGACAAAACTCCATTAGAGACCCCTGTCTTGAGGTACCAGGCTCATGGAATCTCTCATACACTGTCCCATCCACACTACTTCCTGGCCACACCGAGCTTCTCCCCTCTTTAAAACCAGGTCCCCCTCCTCCAGGAAGGCCTCCCAGATTAGCACCACCCTGCCATAACAGTTCATTCCTTAGCCTCACAGTTAGTGCTACATTCAGTAACATGTATCTACTAGTCCCTGCTTTGCATCTAGTGTCAGTAAAAGAAAAAAGCCCCCATTTTCTGTCTAGTAACTGGGTCCCCAGTTGATGGTCCATTTGTTGGTTACTCTAACAGCTGGGGCCCCAGCTTGCTTTGTGCTTTTCTACTGGGACAGGAGAACAGTCACTAAAACCCTTGCCATGGTGGGGGGTCATAGAGTTGTCATCAATCACCCATAAGGGAATGTTCTCAGTTCTAGGTCTTCCCTCCAGCTAGGCCACCCTTTCCTCCCCCAGCCAGGCCCTCCCTTCTGACCTTCAGCCTCAGACCTACCAAGAAGCCCCCCTGGTTTGCAGTAAGCCCTTCCATGCCCACCCCACCCCTGTATATTAGAGCAAGTTCTCAGAGGACCAAGGGACCCACCTCAAACTCACGGACAGCAGCTGCCAGCCGTGGAGAATGCAAGCAGGTCTCACTGAGCAGACTCAGATACCTGTCGAACTGCAGGATGTGAGCAGCATGGTGGTCAAACTCCTGCTCCCGGGCCAGGAAGACATCGGCCACCTTCTGCTGGGCCTCCCTGCAGCCGGGGAGGGGGATGGGACAGGGAGAACTCAGCCTTGGGACCAGCACGGTGGTAAGTGGTGAGAGCTAGAGTCACGTTACTGGGTGGAACCACAGCTTGACCCTCTCACACTCCCACTCGTTTTACTTTGGGCAAATGACCTAACACCTGTGTCTTGGCTTCCGCATCAGTCAAATGAAGACACCATTCCACATGGTGGGGTTTTAACTGCCCCCACCCCCCACTGCAGTGGAAGTAGGGAAAGGAGTCCATGGACAGCTCACCAGTGCAACAGCCTCTCCCCCAGCTCCTCCAGGATTCCCTGATGAAGGTCTCGGATGGCTGGGAGTTCGCTTAGGCCACGCCTCAGCTCTTCCCTGGACAACGTGTCCTTGCCCTCTTGGTCTATTTCATCCAAGGCCCTTGTGACAGCTCCATGGAAATCCTGAAACCCCAAAGGCTTGTTACCCAGTTGACAGGACTGAGCACAAGTTCTCCCTGGCAGCTCCCGAGGGGCTCTGAAGCCCTGGCCTACACACAGATAGCATAGGACCTTAGGCCAACGTTTCAGACCCCAGTGTTCTCACCTGTAAAATAGGGGTTATAACACATACCTGGTGATCACAGGTAACTGATGCCCCAAAAGCACCCAACACAACTGCTGTTACAGCGGAGGGCTTTAAAGCATGGTCATTCCTGAACTTGGGGCATGCTGTTCTTCTGAAAAGTTGGGTAATTCCCTCTCTGAAGAAATACAAAGTGCTCTACCATTATCTATCTTTGAAAAGGTTCATGTACTGTGTTGCTTTAGAATAAAGTCTAAAGAAATCATAGGCAAACCCTCCATGGCTTATTAAGCAATCACTGAAATTGATGCAGATGGTAACTATGTACAGATATTCATGTCTTAGAGGTAAATCAAGAAAGGATACAAAAGTTGTCTTTCTACCCTAACACAGTCCTATAAAACAGGAACAAAGGAAAAAGTAAAAGGAAATGGAGGGAAATGTAAACAGTGGTTGTGCTCAGAGATCAGGAATGACTTTTTTTTCTTTGTTTTAATCACTTTAAAAAAAATCCAACTAAATTTAATGATTTAAACATTAGGAATGATTTTTTTCTTCTTTGTTTTAATCACTTAAAAAATCCAACTAAATTTAGTGAACATTAAAATTATGACAAATACAAGGCCCCCTCCTCATGAAAAAAATTTTTTATCTTCAACTACACTTTACCCACTCTTGCAAGAGCCATAGGTCTGTAGTTTTAAATACATGGGATACACTGAGACCACCTCGAATTGTGGAGTGCTGCACATTAGGCAGGACATCCCATGAGAGGTCTTGTGGTCCAGCCCAAATTAAGAAGGTCCGATCACCTTTATAGCATTCAGGACAGATGACCACAATGCCTTGTTTGATTGCCTCCCTGATGGAGAACTCATGACTGAGCAAGACAGTTAATTCCACTGCTGAACAGTTTTCATTGCTAGAATGGTCTCTTTACATTGAGATCTGAAAGGACAAAATGCCTGAAAGGATGAGCAGCCCCTCCTCCAGGAAGTCTTTCTGGTCTTCCCCCCCCAAGTAAAGGAATGCAGGAGAAGGAGAGGGATAGGCAAAAAAGGCAGGGAGGTAGGACAGGGCCAGATGGGGGGACAAGGGAAGAGAGAAAGAAAAATGAGAAAGCACAGAAAAAGAGAGAGGGAGAAAGACAGAGGAGAGAGAGGGAGGGCTGGAGGGAAGGAGGGACTGAGGAGAGGGCAGGACCCAGAATGTGAGAGGCAGACACTTTGCTGTGCCCTGCCCCTCCAATATCTGTAAAGATGCTGCCTGTGCAGTAAGGCGGAGGACACAGATGTGCGGGTTACAAAGGTCTCTGCTTCCTGAACACCTCATCCTGTCCGGAGCTGACCTCCTGCTGCTGCAACCTGCTCTGCCGGGAATTGGCAGGGAGGACAAGGAGAGGGCGGCCTACCCTGGCCTGTGGTTCCAAGGAGGGTGGATGAGCTGGTTCCTCCTGAGGCCAGCCCTCATTAGCCCCAGTCTGGTGCAATTTGAAGGTCTCAGGACACCTCTAGCCCCATCACTGAGGTCAGAAACTTGGGGCTGAGTCTTGAACTCATGAACAGATTCTCTGGCTGAAGGCATGTGTGTCCTTAAGTGGAGGCCACATGCTAGAGCTATAATTAGAAACCAAATCCCATTGTATCTAAGCTATCAGAGCCTTTCCTGAAAGCATGTTTCAGAGGGTGGAGAAAGTGTGAACTACAAGTGAGAAGGAACTAGGGGGAGGTGGTGTTTAATCCTTCTTTCTGCCCATAGCTTGCTCTGAGATCCTGGGGTCGCTCTGAACTGGGAGTAGGGGTTTCTCTACCCAGGGCAGGAGGACCCTCCCACTCTTCCTTATGAGTCTCCATGTTTAGGAGCCAGCCTCCAGTCCTGCAGAGTCTTCTCAGCCCTGGCACCCCAAAGAAAGGAAGAAAACATCCCAATGAGGAATAATCCCTCTTGCTTGGGCAGTTGATTGACAGAGGATTTTTCACACATTGTCATCGGATCTGCACCAGGTTCAAGCTCAGATACACCAGTAGAGTAGCTGATGACTGTGGGCAAGCTGTCACTTGTCTGAGCCTCAGTTTCCTCATCTGTAAAGTAGGGATAACAGTATCACTAAGTACAGCATGAGGCTGCTGAGAAGCTCATCCTGATGTTTAAACTGCTTTGTAAACTGTAAAGTGCTATCCTCATGGCAGCTGTGATTATATTTTGGGTATGACATCTTTAGAGCAGGGTCACATCTGTTTTTGTTTCCTGCTGTGTTTTTTAACTCCAACAGAGCATGTGACACAGAGGAGTTTGATAGTACTTGCTGACTACTGACTGACTGAAAGACCTTTATTTAACAGAAAAGGACAATAGGCCATAGGGAGCTAAGACTGCAATTTGGTCACCCTGCCGCCCAGCTTACCACAAAAAAGGGAAGAGGGCAAAGGCAAGGGAGAGAAGGAAGGACAAGCAAAGACAAGAGTGATGGCTGCATGTGCACTGCACCCCAGGGAGCTAAAATATTAACTGCTCTGCAAGCTAGTTTCTCATCTGTAATTAATTCTCACTAAATTGACTTAGTCCCAACGGGCAGGATGGCCATCATCAACATGACTCATTTTAAAAACTGGAGCATAATTGGACTCGCCACAAACATCCGTTCTTAAAACTCTTGCATTGCCTGGCAGCGCTGAGTGCCAGCCACACTATCTATCACTCCCTGAAAGATTTCTGCTGTCCTAATAATTCTGGCCATCACTGCACTTGGGGTCTGTCAGACGGAGGAAGAGAGTAGGAGATATCCGGCTCTCATCCCCTTATTCATTCAACAAATATTCTGAGTGTCTGCTCTGCACCAAGCCCTGAGGAGAGAGTGGGAGCAGGAAATGTTGTTATGCCCTCAAAGAGTTTGTAATCTAGGAAAAAGAGAGGAGTAAAAACACAAATTCGATGCAAAGGTATAAGTGTTGTGATGGGGAAAAGCATAGGAGCCACAGTTGGTCATAAGAGGGAGACCTGGCTTACCTCTGGGAAAGCATGCCAGGAAGGCAACACCTCCACTGAAAAAAGAGGGGAGTGTTTCAGGCAGTGGGGACAGCACGTGCAAAGGCCTTGAGGCGGAGGAGGAACTAAATTGAGTGTGTCTTGGGTGTAGTGTGTGTGTGCATGTGAGTGTGTGCACCTTGCAAAAAATGTACAGGATTAGAGTATGATGGCCCTGGAGGATCGGAACAGAGAACCCAACCCACAGGGCCCTGTGGGCTTTTAGAGGCACTTGGTTTTCATCCTGGGATCTCTCTTAGAAAATTTACTTTGTTGGGAGAACAAACTGGAGGTGGCCAGAATGAGAGCAAGACCGTTCCAGTCATCCAGGAGAGAGGCCTAGATGGTGGCCTCCAATGGTGGCCATGGGGATGGAGAGAGGGGACAGACTAGAGATAATAAGGAAAAAGAACTGAGTGGTCTCAATGCCTGCTGGGTCCAGTCCGAACCCCTCTGGGCACCAGAGGCCTTTCTGATCTGGTCTGCCTTCTCACCATACTCATTTCCCAGCTCTCTGTGGAGCTCCCGTTCCAGCCTCAGAGCCTCTAGGTCCCAAGTCAAGGCCTAGAGAACAAAAATGAGTCCCTGTCTACCTGGAGAGTTGTGTGTGACCTTGGGAAAGTCACTTCATCCCTGTGGACCTCAATTTCCCCCTCTGCTAAATGGGGATACAAATTCATGCTTCACAGAGTTTGTGTACATTGCCTTCTGTTATGTTTTAGGATGATTTGTTCCTGTGCCTTCCTTCTCCCCTAGAGTGAGTTTTACTTATCTCTGTATCCCCAGCACCCAGAGTGGGAGCGCTCCAGGGTGCTCCCAGGGAAAGTGAGCAACACATGACAACACCCAATATGTACCAAAAACTTGCACCATGTTAGCCATGTGTGTTCAACACTGTACATTCACTTTCCCATCTAATCTTCAGAACAACCCTCTCACTTTCACACTAATATTATTTCTATTAGCTGATAAAATAACCAGGCCCAGAGGGGTTAAGTAATTTGCCCAATGTCACCAAGATGGCAAGATTTGAGCCCAAGTCAGATTGACTCCAAAGTCCTAGATCTTTCCATTGCTCCACACTAACCTCACATTTACAGATGGGCCCAGACAGGGGACCTGACTTGCTCAGGTCCAGGAGGTAGACTAGAACCTAGTTCTTCAGAGTGCTGGCCGGGCTTGTGCCCACCCTCAGAAACCCTGAGGCAGTCTGGTGGAGAGGCCCGAGTGTAGGGACTGCCTCTCTGCCTCTGGAGCCCAGACATTTCCCGGAGCTCACATGGTTCTTAGAACCCTATCTTGGGCTTGTGTGCAGTAGAAGCAGAGACCTCACGTACAGAGGCCTGGTCCCTTGGCCCCTTTCTCTCTTCTCTAAACCCACTACTGAGTTTTCTGGGCAACACAGCATCTCTGTTCTCTGGGATCAACAGTTGGTGGGTAACCAGGATTTCCTCCTCCCTGCAAATAGTCAAACCACTGATGTTGCTGCCAAAAGTCAAATAGACTCACTAGGATCCCATCTGGCCAAATACGAATCAACCTCAACCATACCCGCCCAATGTCACAAACATGCACTGGCAGGCCCCGACCCGTTCAGTAGACATGGCTTCACCTGGCCTGGTCAGTCACGGGAGGATATTCTGGAACCCTGAAAATAATTCTATGTAGAGGCACACAAAGACTTTTTTTTTAAGAAGAGAGGAAGTTGGGAGGGGCAAAGGGAGAGAGAATCTTAAGCAGGCTCCATGCCCAGCACAGAGCCCAACACAGGGCTTAATCCCTACAACCCTGAGATCATGACCTAGGGCAAAATCAGGAGTCAGACACTTAAATGACTGAGCCACATGGGTGCCCCTATCCCTTTTTTTTTTAGGCTTTTAAAAAAATTTATTTATTCATGAGAGACACACAGAGAGAGGCAGAGACATAGGCAGAGAGAAAGGCCGGCTCTTTGCAATGTGGAACTCGATCCCAGGACCCTGGGATCATGACCTGAGCCAAAGGCAGACAGACACTCAACCACTGAACCACCTAGGCACCTGGCACCCCTAGACTTCTTAAACTGTATTAAAAAAAATGTATGAGCCATTCAGAAAAATAAGTAAATTAATTTCATGTTAACAGATAAATATGGATAAAAGGAATTTGGTTGTTCTATGTAACTTTTCCTATTCTTATCACTTTTCTGTAAAGTTGAATTAGGGGTGACTGGGTGGTGCAGTCAGTTGAGGCACTGACTCTTGGTTTTGACTCATGATCTCAGGGTTTTGAGATCAAGCCCCACACTGGCCTCCATGCTTGGCACTCAGTGTGGAGTCTACTTAAGATTCTCTCTCCTAAAAAAAAAAAAAAAAAAAAAGATTCTCTCTCCTTCTCCCTCTGCTCCTCCCACTGTGCTCTTGCTCTGTCTCTCTCTCTCTAAAATAAATAAATAAATCTTTAAAATAAATAGAATTTTAAAATCACTGAAAAAGAAAGATGAAAAATAATAAAATCCTTAGGAATAAATTTAACAAAAGAAGCATACAACCTGTACTCTGAAAACAATAAAACATCACTGAAAGAAATTAAAGAAGAGGCATCTGGGTGGCTCAGTCAGTTAAGCATCCAACTTTTGATTTTGGTTCAGGTCATGATGTCAGGGTTGTGAAGCCAAGCCCTGTATCAGGCTCCACACTGGGTGTGGAGCAGGTTTAAGAGTCTCTCTCCTTCTGCCCTTCCCTGCTCTCTAAAAGAAAAGAAATTAAAGGAGACCTATGTAAGTGGAAAGATGTCTCGTAATCACAACTTAATACTGTTAGAGGTTAATATTCCCTACAGATTCACCTCAACCCCCATAAAAATCTCAGTTACCTTTTTTTAGAGAAACTGACAAGCTGATTCTAAAATTCACATGGCAGTACAAGGGACCTAGAATAGCCAAAATTATCTTGAAAAAGAAGAACTCACACTTCCTGATTTCAAAACTTATCATAGGGCTATAGGAATCAAGACTGAATGGTATCAGGGTGTCTGGGTGGCTCAGTCAATTAACTGTCCAGCTCTTGATTTCAGCTCAGGCCATGATCTCATGGATTATGAGACTGAGCCCTATGTCAGGTTCCTTACTCAGTGGGGAGTCTACTTGAAGAGTCTCTCTCTCTGTCCCCCGCCCCCCGCTTGCTCTCTCTCATTCTCAATAAATAAATCTTAAAAAAAAAAAAGACTGTGTAGTATCAGCATTGGACAGAGATAAAGATCAGTGGAATAGAAATAAGAACCCAGGAATAAACGTTTATGGTCAAGTGATTTTTAACAAGGGTGCCAAGAAAATTCAGTGGGGAAAAAAGCCTTTTCAACAAATGGTGCTGAGATATTTGGATATCCATATTCAAAAGGATGAATCTGGACTCCTTCTTTATACCATACACAAAAATCAACCCAGAAGCAAGTACTTATGTGTAAGAGCTAAAACTATGGAACTCTTTAAAGAAAATATGGGAGTAAATCTTTGTGATCTGGGGCTAGGCAGAGCTTTCCTAGATATGATGCCAAAAGCACAAGCAACAAAAGAAAACAGATAAATTAGATTACAACAAAATTAAAAACTTTTATGCTTCAAAGGACACTATTGAGTGAGTGAACAACGACAACCCACAGAATGAGAGGAAATATTTGCAAATCACAGATCTGATAAGGGACTTGTATATAGAATTACAATGAAAAGATAACCCATTAAAAAATGGGCAATGGATTTGAAGACATTTGTCCAAAGAAAATATACAAATAACCAAGAAGCACATGGAAAGATGTCTGACATCATTAGTCATTAGGGAAATGCAAAATCAAAACCATAGTGAGATCCCACTTTGCACCCATCAGGATGGCTATAATAAAAAAGATAATTACAAGTCCTGCAAGGAGGTGGGAGAAACTGGAACTCTCACACACTACTGGTGGGCATCTAAAATGGTGCAGCCACTTTGGAAAACAACTGGTAATTCCTCAAAAGGTTAAAAAACTACCATATGATCCAGCAACTGCTCTCCTAGGTATATCTCCAAGAGAATGGAAAACATATATTCACACAAGAATTTGTCCGTGAGGGATCCCTGGGTGGCGCAGCGGTTTGGCGCCTGCCTTTGGCCCAGGGCGCGATCCTGGAGACCCAAGATCGAATCCCACATCAGGCTCCCAGTGCATGGAGCCTGCTTCTCCCTCTGCCTATGTCTCTGCCTCTCTCTCTCTCTCTCTCTGTGACTATCATAATTAAATAAAAATAAAAAAAAAATCTTTAAAAAAAAAAAAAAAGAATTTGTCCGTGAATGATCATAGCAGCATTTTCAGAATAGTCAAAGAGTGAAAAGCACTCAAATGTCCATCAACTAATAAATGGATAAACAGAATGTGGTCTATCTACACAATGGAATGCTGGCCATGAAAAAGGATGAAGTACGGACACATACTGCAATGCAGATGAACCTTGAATACGTTATACTAGGTGAAAGACACCAATGACAAAAGACTACAATTTATATGAAATTTCAAGGACAGGAAAATCTACAGAGATAGAATTCAATAGCTGAGTGCCTAGGGCTGAGGCAGGGTGATGGGGAGTGACAACTCTGGGGTTTGCAGTTTCTTTTTGGGGTGATGAGAATGTGCCAAAATTGACTGTTGTGATGACTACACAACTCTAAACATACAGAAAACCACTGCAGTTTATACTTTAAATGGTTGAATTGTATGGTATGAGATTTATATCTCAACTAAGCTGTTAAAAAATTGAAGAGGGAAGTCACAGATTGGGAGAATATTCACAATATGCATATCTGAAAATAGACTTATGTTCAGAATACTTAAGGAATTCCTACAGACCAGTAAGAAAAAGACAGGCAACCCAATTAAAAGGTAAGCAAAAGCCTTTAAATGAGGATTTCCAAATGGAAATAAATAATAAACAGAGAGATACTCAATTTCATAAACCATCAAGGAAATGCAAGCTAAACCCACGATGAGAAACCACCACGTGATCACCAGAATGGCCACAAGTAAGAAGACTGACAATTCCTGTGTGCTGGCAGCATGAGGAACGTTATTCCCAGATGTTGGGGGTGGAAGTAAATATTGCTTCAACCGCCTTGAAAACCCATTTGGCAGTTCCTAATAAAGCTGAATCTGTGCTTACTCTGTGACCAACAATTCCATTCTAGGCAGATACTGAGGAGAAATGAGTACTCACGTTCCCTAAAGATACATATGAGAGCATTCATAGCAGCTTTAGAATAGCCTGAGCTGGAAACAAGCTAAATATGATCATTAACAGGAGGACAGATATACCAACGGTGGTATATACACACAAAAGAATACTGATAAGTATGAAAACTTGGATGAATCTCACATATTATGTTGGACTAAAGAAGCCAGACACAGAAGAATACATAATTCATGATTCCATTCATATGAGGTCCCATGACAGGCTAAACCAATCGAATATGATGGAAAGCGAAATAGTGGTAACCTCTGGAGGGTGACATGGACTGAGGAGGGGCACAGAGGCATCTGCTGGGATGATGAAAATGTTCTGAGTGGTGGTTACAGTGCACATACACACACATATTAAGGATTTAAGCCCTACCCTTGAGATTCGTGCATTTAACTGTATGTAAGTTACAAAACAGTTTTTAAAAAGGAAAACAGCTCTCCGAGGTCCCTGGAAGAAGGAAGACAAGCATTGCTTGTCCCCACTGTGTTTGTGTCTCCTCCAAGCTCTTCATTTCAACTCCCTGGGCCTGGAGTTCATGGTGCTTTAAGAGCCTGTCCAGCCTGCCTCTGCACCTCACTGCTCACTCTGCATACCAGTGCTTCTCCAGGATAAGCATGCTTCACAATCATCTGTGGGACTTACTCGAACCCAGATCACTAGGCCTGCCTCCAGAGCTTCCATTCAGGAGGCTGGGGGTGGGGCTGGATAATTTTCATTTCTCCCATGTTCCAGGTAATGCTGCTGCTGCTGGTCCTGGGTCCACGCTTTGAGCACCACTGCTTTATAGGAATCCTCTTTCCCAGCCTCTGTGTCTTTGTTCTGTGCTTCTGGCATCTGATCCATATCTTGCTCATCTTTTAAAGCTGCTTCAAATGCCACCTCCATCATGAAGCCCTCCTAGGTTATTTCATCAATCAGTCTAGGGGTCTTTCAAGTATCCTACAGTCTCCAGAACTCTGGGGTCACAGCCTGAATGAAACTACCCTGATTTCAGAATGTCTCTGAAGTCTCATATTTTAGCTTAAGAATTAAGGCATATTTTACATTATTCTCTAAAATATATCCATGTGTGATTTAGTTTACTTCAAAATATGTATCTAAAGCAAAGCAGATGCTCTTAGAAAATGTGTTCTGTTTATCCCGTGGCCTTGAGTACTCCTGGACACCTACTACATACCTTGAGGCAGCGCTATGTGTATCCCAGTCTTAAAAAGTAATGGCTTTACAATATTTTGCATTATTAGGCTATATATTTACTCTATATGTTTCTGTTATATTTTCTCCAATTATGCAGAAGCAGATTGTGTCTCATTCACTTTCATTTCACCCTTAAATTGACCCAGCTTTGTTCATAACTGTGAAGTTGTTTTTTTTTAAGATTTTATTTATTTATTCATGAGAGACAGAGAGAGAGACAGAGAGAGGCAGAGACACAGGCAGAGGGAGAAGCAGGCTCCATGCAGGGAGCCTGACATGGGACTCAATCTCAGGTCTCCAGGATCATGTGCTGGGCTGAAGGCAGTGCTAAACCGCTGAGCCACTCAGGCTGTCCATAAGTTATGTTTTTTTAACTCATTTTTTAAACCATATTTTTAAAGCCTTCTTAAATATGTGCTATCTGTGCACAGCTCAAGTTAGGGACTAGAGTTGCAGGGGATGCCTGTCTTGAAGGGGCAAGGAATCATAAAGAACTCATGCTGAAGGGACTTTACAGGATCATCTATCTGTGGGTCTCAAACATTACTGTCCATTAGCATCACCTGGAGGGTTCATTAAAACAGATGGCCAGCCCCTTCCCCCAGGGTTTCTGATTTAGCAGTTGTGGGATGAGGCCCAAGAATACGCATTTCTTACAAGTTCCCAGGTGATGCTGGTGCCATTGGTTCGGGGACCACACTGGGAGAACCACTCATTTATTTGACTATTTCTCACACTGTGCTCCATGAAGACCTGGAGGTAAGGGAGGTGGAGGCAGAGCCCAAACTTTGGCCTCCACTCACCTTTGAACCAAAGCATCTCTGTTTTCAGCTACTATTCATATTGGGGGTCTGAGTAAAATTCCATTTGAAGATGAGCTTCCATGGCTAAAAACGTCTGAGTCCCACTGGCCATCTCAGGGTGAGGGATTAAAAGAGACTTTCCAGGGCCACATAGCAATTTTTTCCTGAACTGAATGAAAACATACAGGGAAGAGCCACACACCTGGGGTAGGAACCCCTCTACTAAGAACTCCCCAAAAGTTACTACATTCGTACCTCCCTATAAGGAGAGCTCACCCCCTCCCTGGCAGTTCAGGTGGGGAGAAAGCATATTTTCTCACACTGAACCAAAATCTGTCTCTGAGTCCATAAAGACCAATGAGCTCATTGTCCTGGAAGAGCCCAGCAAAGACTTAAAGACAGAACCCTCCCCACTCAATTAAAAGTTACTTCTTAATGTTGTCCGCAGACAGGGGCTCAAAGATAAAAGTAAGAGACAGACACATAATCTTCCTAGCTCCACACAACTTCCCCAGCATGAGGCCACCTGGGAGTCTGGTCTGGGTTAACCTGCTGGTACCCCGGCATCACCCCCTCCCACCCAACCCACCAGACCAACCTTCCCCCAAACTCCTTCATTGCATCTGCCCTGCTTAAGTCCTCAGGGCTCCCAAATTCCTACACCTCCCTTACGAAAGGCCTTGGGCCATGCTATTCAGGCTCTCCCCAAGACCAGCTCTCTAGCAACTTCCTGTATGCCCCATGCCCCCAAGCCCTCCATTCTGTCCACTTGTTCCTGCTGCTCCCATCCACTGGAAGGTCTGTTCATACTCTCTGTCCATCTCAACATCCTTTCTTCCAGGAAGCCTTCCCTGACTGCATTCCTCCTGTTCACAGTGATGCTCCCCTCCTAAGGCCCCTTACACCTACACGGACTGTTCTACTTCCACTTGTTTCCTCCTTTTCTCAGGGCTCTGGAGTCAGATGGCCCTGGCCCTACTTCTTACTAGCTGTGTGACCTTGGGCAAGTCGCTCATCTTCTCTGAGACTCAGTTTTGGACTCATTCAACCATCTGAGAAGTATTTATTGAGCAGAGAGTATGTGTAATTAAATGACAGAACATATGTAAATTGTCAAGCACACAACAGATGGTCAACAGATGCTCACCACCACCCCTCCAATGAGAAGGCAGGGCTGTCTGGGTGAGGAAGGACAGGACTGGGTGGGGGGAAAACTGACAGCACCCAAATTTAGATAAACTCATACATTTGATTCTGTGTCCCTCTAGATTCTACACTTGCCCCAGTCATGTCAGCACCAAGGCCACAGTTGAAGTAAACATGTTTGCAGAGTAAGGGAGGGCTTTTGAGTAAGTGTCCTCTTCCCCCAAGCAGTCTGAGAAATCTGGCTCTGTTCTGGGCACTCCTGACACTCTTTCAGGTGGCTACTTCCACTGAGCAAGGTGGGTAGTGGAGGTGCTATCAGCGGGACAGATTTAGGGAGGATCTGAGAAGCCTCTCCTCTGCCATTCTGTACTGTGTCCTCCTAATACTCCTCCTTTAGTCCCTCTGACCTTTTCACAAAAACCTGCCAGGTGGGGGTCCCTGGGTGGCTCATTGGTTAAGTTCTAACTTTGGCTCAAATCTTGGTCTTAGGGGCCTGAGATCGAGCCCTGGGGCCTGGGATTGAGACCTGTTTCATAGTCCTCATCATCATCACTGTCGTGGACTCCCTACTCAGTGAGGAGCCTGCTTCTCCCTCTCCCTCTCCCTCTGCCCCTCCTCCCACTTGTGCACACTCTCTTTCTCTCTCTCAATTTTTTTTTTTCTCAAACAAATTTTTAAAAACCCAAAAACCTGCCGGCCTCAGGCACCTGAGAGCCCTTTCCCCACTGCCCCCAACTCCCTTAGGGATTTCCCGGCCACTCCCGGGGCTTCAGTTGATATCTCCACACTCCATCACTTCTGGTGCACATCCAGTGCCCAGCTGATCACTGAGATGTCCCTCTCCCACCCCTCACACTTCATAAGACCCACACTAAACTCCTCATCACCCCTGCACCTACTCTGATCCCTCCCAGCACTTGATGCTATGATGAGTCAGCAAGCTGGAAATCTAAGGTCAGTGTGGAACCCTCCCTGCCTCTCCTGCACCCCTCAGCCAGCCAATCACCACCTGCAGCACTCCAGTGACCCCTCCTGTTGGAATCACCCAATGGCCTCCCCAAAGACTTTCTGGGGATCAAACCCACCCCTCGAACATGACTCTCACTCACACACACCCTCCAGCCATGCGGCATTTCTTTCAGTTCCCAAACAGCCAATCTCTGGCCTCCAGACCTTAGCACATGAAGATCCCCTTGCCAGGTACAAGCCTTCCTCACCTGGTCAATTGCTTCTCATCCTTCAGGTCTCAGCTTAGACACGTTTCCTCTGGGAATCCTTCTCCAATCCCCAAAAGCCTGGGACAGGTGCCTCCTCTGAACCTCAGGTTCAGTATGCCCCTACCATCGTACTAACATTGTCCCTTTTTGTGCCTGTCTCCTCCCTAGACTGTCAGTTCTGGAAGGTCAAGGACTCAGTACATAGCACATAAGGAGTGCACAGGAAGTATTTCTAACTGAAGAAGTGGTTCAGACTGCTGGAAGGATTGACCCCACCATCACTCACTCATCAGATATTTACTGAGCCCTAATGGTGTACCTGGCCTCACAAGACACAGGGAATGGGACCAGTCAAGCTCTTTGTCGTCAAGGAGCTCTGAGTTTAGTGAGGGAGATAAAGCAATAAACAAGTCCCTAAAAATACCCCCAAAATAAATGAAGAAAAGTGGACAGAATGGAAGGGAGAAATAGATACTCAATAATCAATACTCCACTCCCAGTAAGGGACAGAAGGAGGAGACAAAAAGCCAGCAAGGATGTAGAAGACAGCATTGTCAATCAGCCTGATCCAAGTGATCTCTACAGGACAGCCACCAGCTAGAGCAGAAAACACATTCTTTTCAAGCACACACAGAACATTCTCCAGGATATACTATATGCCAGTCATAAAACAAATCTCAAAAAATTTAAAACCACACAAAGTATATTCTCCAACCACTATGGAATTAAAAGTCAGCAACAGGAGGATATTTGGGAAATTCACAAATAGTTAGAAATGGAACAACATAATTTTAAATAACTCATGGGTCAAAGAAGAAATCACAAGGGGAATTAGAAAGTACTTAGAACTGAACAAAAATGAAAATACATCACAAGTAAACAAATACATAAATTAGATGATTTTAGATATGAACAGTTCTGTGAAGAAAATAACATGAAGTGTGAGATGGTGCAGAAGAGGAGGCACAGCTGTGGTTCCTCCCCAGCATTCACATCCTTGCCATGGCCTATCATGGGGAGAACAGATCCCTGTCCTGTGTCTTTGGGCCAGACCATGGCACTTGCTCTGGCCATTGGGATGTAGGCAGAAAGAAGTGACGATGTGCTTCTGTGAGAAGTGAGACTGAATCTCAGAAGTCCTCCAGTGCTTTCTGTTTGGTCTCTGCCTTCGCAATGGGGAGAGCCTTCCCTGGGTGCCTGATGTCCCAGTTGTCCCTGATGTCCCTTGCAAGTAGTAGTGCCCAGTGAGACAGAAGCAGGAGTGGTTGAGCAAAGCTTTCAGAGGGCTGGGAGCATGCTTGCTTTGGCAGCACATATACTAAAATCAGAGGGCTGGAAGCATGACCTTTCAATTTCCCCCCTTTCTTGTTCTTCTTGCCTGGGACCTGAATGTGATGGTTAGAACTGCAACATCCTGTTAGTGAACCATCCTGTGTTCATGAGGAACATCGGAAATGGATGTAACAGAAAGATGAAACTTCGGTCCCTGATACTTTGTGGAGCTGCTAAACTTGACATAGATCTCTTATTTCTGGTCTTATTTCACATGAGAGAATCGCCTTTAAGTTATTTAAGCTATCATAACTGGGTTTTTATTGTTAGCAGTTGAAGACAGTTTTTAACTGACATAGAATGATTAGAAAAGGCTTCTGTAGTAGATTGTATTTTCCCCAAATGGCTCATAACAATATCTCCTATCTCACATGGTCATTATGCAATGTAAGCTTGATATTTCCCCCATTGATGCTGGAAACTATATCTCCTCCCTGTGAACTTGGGTAGACCTTTGTGACTGTCTCCACTAACAAAGTATGGTGGAAGTGGTGCTACGTGACTTGAGGCTAGGTCATAAAAATGCCACGCACTTCCTCCTGGCTCTCTCTTGGGACACTTAGTCTTGGAATCCAGCCACCATGCTGTGAGGAAGCCCAAACTTACCCATGCAGAGGGACCACATGGAGAGGCCACAAGTAAGTGTTCTGGCCAACAGCTCAAACAAGGTCTCAGACAATAGCCAGTATTAACCACCAGCCTGAATGATGAAACTTAGAGTGATTCTAACCCTTGGCCATCAAGTTGCTCTTAGTGTTGAAGTCCTCCCCAGACACTGGGGAGCAGAGACACATTCTCCCCACTTTGCCCTGTCCAAACTCCTGGGCCAAAGAATTTGCAAGTATAATAACATGCTTGTTCTATGCCACTAAGTTTTGGGCACCACTTCTTTGAGCTGACATCAGAATGAGAAGGAGGAACTGGATATTAGATCACAGATAGGACATGCCAGCAGCAGGAAAAGCAAGTGCAAAAGCCATGCAATGGAAATGTATTGTAGTATGTAAAGAAGAGTGAGAAGGTCAGAGTGGCTGGAGCAAACAACAAAAGTGGTAGGAGTCAGTACCAGAAAGGCAGATAGCAATCAAATCAGATGGTATAGGACGTCTTAGAGAAGAGAGCTTCTCTCAGGGAATCAGACAGTGATAACCTCCAGGGTCACCTCTCTTAGTTGGCACACTGGCTTCTGAAAAGGCCTTCAATGCCTTAGCCCAAAAGAGGAACTCATGGTAGGGATTTTCAGCTTTTGCTAGGCAGGGATTGTTTTGTAGATGAATTAGCAGAGCACTGAAGGTGTCCACAGGCCATAGCTGTTCAAGGTCTATAACAAATCACATATAAGAAAAAGCATAAAGCCCATGGCCTGGATTTATGCTTGGTTTTTGGACTAATCATTTGTCCCCCCAATTCCACCTGCAACCTGCCTTTTCAAACTTATCCATGTTCTAACCATGTATGATGATGCATCATTCTCCAGACATACCATGTACCTTCAGGC
This sequence comes from Vulpes lagopus, assembly GCF_018345385.1. Taxonomy (NCBI): domain Eukaryota; kingdom Metazoa; phylum Chordata; class Mammalia; order Carnivora; family Canidae; genus Vulpes; species Vulpes lagopus. The sequence goes on from NC_054830.1 coordinate 53,268,958, forward strand.
CTGTGAGCATTTCCATGCTGACCACCTGCCTTATGTACCCTCCTCCACTGGGCTCCTTCAAAGTCCATCTTAGGACACCCCTTCTGCCAATCTTCTTAGATACCCCAAAGGGGAATAAGTCTCTATTTTCCCCATGCTCCTGCAGATTTTGCACAAAACTATAATTGTGCAAATTATACTTACCCCAGAGTAGCATAACTGACTGTTTACTTATTTCTCCTCCCTACTTCAACCTTTTCCCCCACAAAAAAGAGACCCATATTCAAAGGCAGATTCTGGGCCTTATTTATCTTTGGGGCTTGAAGGCCCATCTCAGTGCCACAGGCACTGTAAAAATCCTGTGATGTCCCATCCAACAGGAGTAAGCCAGAGGGATACAAGGATGGATGGATGGGTAGATGGGATGGTAGATGGATGGATGGATGCATGCATGCATGCATGCCCGGAAGGGAGGATGGGTGGGCCTCTGAATAGTGGGTGAATTGAGGGTGGTTATGAATGGGAGCACAGATGTACACCAAAGGGGGCACAGACAGATTAAAGGACAGAAGAGTGGTTGAAAAGCTGGCTACATGAGTGGGTGAGAATATGATTATACAGATGGATGGGCAGGGGGATGAATGCATTTATGACTGAGTTCCTGGAAGGATAGAAGGGAGTCCTTAACCCAGAAGTCAGTAAACTTTTTCTGTAAAGGACCACATAATAAATATTTTAGACTTTGTGGACCACATACAGTCTCAGTCATATCTTCTTCACTTTTTTTTTCAAATTATGTATTTGACAAGGGTCTAATATCCAGAATATATTGAAAATTCTTACATCGTTTTATTTGAAGTATAGTTGATGCATCTTCTTTGCCATTTTTTTTTCTTTGCCATTTTTTAACAAACATTTAAACCATATAGGTGTGCCTGGGTAGCTCAATTGGTTAAGTGGCTAACTTTGGCTCAGGTCATGATCTCAGGGTCCTGGGATGGAGCCCAGTTGAGTCAGGCTCCCTGTTCAGTGGGGAATCTGCTTCTCCCTCTCCCTCTGCTTCTCCTACTCATGCTCCTGCCCTCAAATAAATAAATACAATCTAAATAAATAAATAAATAAATAAATAAATAAATAAATAAATAAATAAAATGTATCAAATCCATTCTTAGTTAATAGGGTACACAAAAACAGGCTCTTGACCACTAGGATTCAATTTTGGATGATCAGAACTTTTAGTAATCCCTGAGTTAGGTCTATCTACCATTTCACAAGCACAGGGTTGAATTCCCAAACAGAGAAGACCAGGCGCTACCCTACCACCCCTCAAAACAACATAATGGAGCCAGAGACCTTTCTAGCCGGGGAGGTTCAGAATGCATGGTCAGCTCTTCCCATCACTGAGCAGTCTTGGAATTTCAATAGCACCAAATTTATAAGGAGGAATTCTGAGAGAGAACCTGCCACTTTTTGCAATCAGGAATAGATCCAGATTGGGAGTGGTGGAGAATGTCTCAAACTTTACAGGTCTCCTTAAGACTCATGTCCCTGGCTAGGACTTGGGAGTCAAATTGGGGGTCTCCTGCCACTTCTGTCCCCATACACACTGACGTCATAAATGTAGCTCTGGACCACAATTTCCCAAAACTAGCTTATGAGTTGTGACTTTTATGGGCTCTTTTTTTTTTTTTTCTCCTCAGGATATTATTATGGATTACCAGCGGTTTCAGCATCTTTCCAACTGGCAGGAAGCAGTGCAAACACAGATGGAAGTTTCCCAGTTAAAACCCTCTTAACAAAGTCATAAAACAAAAAGCCCAGCCTCTCTGTCATGCTGCCAGCTCAGAGGCAAGGGAGAGAGAACTAAAAATGGAAGTGACTCTTCCTGCCCTTCCTAAAGAGATCTTTTAGGTGTAAGAGGGTGGTATATTTCATACCAGAGGGCTTTTGGGTTTCATAATGCACATAAAGCTTTCATTCTAAAGTGCAAAAATGAGGGGCTGGGTGCAGAGACCAGAGTAGTGCTCTGTCTTGCTTCTGGGGACCTGAGAGCCCTTGCTCACACAGCAATGTGACACTAGGGTGATGTCACTGACAAGAACCTCAGCTGGACTCAGCAAGAGGCCGGGCTTGGTGCTGGGTGCTCTGTTGCATCCAGAGAGGTTTTTCCCACAAAGAATTCCAAAGGCAGTTGGGAGATGTAGGGTTAATACATGACAGTGCACTGGGAATATAAGGCACCTGGCTTAGTCACCCTCCTGGGGCTTCCATATCACCACAGACAAAATGTCCAGGGTGGACATTCCCAACTCTGATGTTCTTGGATAGACATGGTGAGCAATGCCCAACAGTGTGCAACCAGATGCTAAACTACTAGGGGACTGGAAATAGCTTAGAGATCTCAAGGAACAGGTGCTCTCAATGTTCCCTCACTTCTGACATCTCTGCTGTACCCTCTTCCCTCACCCCTCTTTATGACTCATCCCAAAAGTCACCACCTCAGGGAAGCCTGTCTAGATTTCCCCAGGTTGTCAGTCCCTTCCCCTGTATTCCAGATGATTACTCATTTTCTAATCTGTGTCCTTCGCTGGCCAGGGAGCTCCTGGGAAAGAGCCTGTCTGATTTGACTTTCTATTTTCCAGCTCTTGTCATAGTAAGTGCTCAAAAATGTTTGTTGAACTGAACTGATCTAACTGCAGAGGAAGACCTTCCAGGCAGTTTTGTGGGTTGTAAAGGGTGGCAGTGCCTGATACCCAGGAAGTCCTCAGGTCTGGCCTCCTTTCCTCTGAAAGTCCAGAGGATCTCCTCTCCACTGGCTCAGGTGTCATTGCCCCAGTGCTAGGATGACTAAGAAAGCCTCTCTATACTCAAGCTGTTCTGTCATTGTGCTAACATATCTCCTCCATACAGACCTAAACATACATCACATGTACACACATACACACACACACACACACTCATGCACCCACACACATACATACACACACACACCTAAACTCACACACAGAGCAATGACCCAGAACAAAAACTATCCTCCCTGCTTTCCTCAGCAAGAGAGCTAAGGAAACTGCAAACACCCTTTCAGAAACCTCAGCACATCCCCCCCATACACATGGGCAGGGAGACATATCCATGGAGAGCGTGGTGTTATTCATCCCCTGAAGCACAAGAATCAAGAGACAGATGTCCACGAAAAGCCTTGCTGGACATCTGTCTGCTGCCAAGCCTCTGTTCATCGAAATCACCTGTCTCCTCACTGCTTTTCTGTCTCTTATATCACAGCCTTGTAAAAGGGCAATTAGTTTTGGACAATGGAAATGATTAACTCACCAGATATAAGTGCTGGAGCATCTCCACATATCTGCAGAGGGAAAGAGGGTTGAGTTTGCATTAACTGCCATCCTGTTTAAGCCAGGGAGGGGCGATGTTCTGTGAACAAGCTCAAGGCCACAGGCAGCTGCTTGGGAACTCACGCTTTCTCCGAAGATAGCAGTTCCTGTGCGATGATGTGGGCTCTGGACTGTCCTTCCATCTGCAAGAGGGAAGAGTGATCAGGAGGGACAACACCAATTCAGAGAGGGGAAGGGAGACCCCACCTCCAACAGTGTCAGGTTTACAGAAGGAACTCCAAGTTGTGAAATCTTCAACCTCATGGCTTCCTTTTCTGCCAGTGTGGATATTGAAAGCATCTAACTCAGAAGGTTGTTGAGCTAATGCTCAGCACACTGCCCAAAACATAGTAAGTGCTCAATATGTGGCCACAATCACGACTGTGTGATCTTGGCCTCCATCAACAGGCCTAGCAACCGTGAATAACCTGTGGTTCTTGGTGCACAGGGAGCTCTTTTTGCATGTTCTGTCCCCTTGGTGTCCTTTTCTCCTTCTCTGCCTGGCTATTTCTCAGTTATCCTTCAAGACTTACCATGGTATCTATCACCTCCTCCAAGGAGCCCTTTTGGATCCCCTCCCTGAACCAGCTGGTTCAAGTATCCTTTCTGGGGCATCCTACTCTCGGGATGCCAATTATGTCTCTCCTGGAGGGCAGGAACCATAAACTTCACCCCTGCATGGCCAGTGCCTCACATATAATAGGCTTGCTTTTTTGACTGAAAGAACTAAATGAGTGAATGAAAGAGAGAATGAGTGTTTGTTCCACTTGGGAAGCACTAACTATCCTGGCTGACCTCAGAAGGTGAGCCATTTAAATCATCTAAGGCCCAACTTCTGTACCTGTAAGATTTGGGAATAACTGAGATGATGTCTATAAACAGGAAGGATGGGTGGGGGCTGAGGCAGACACCTGGCTGGTCCTTTTGCCATAACCAGGCCCCTCCTCTGTGGCCCCGAACCTGCCAGATATCAGACACAGCTGCTGGCTGGGACCCAGAAGAGCAAAGACACTGTGAGGTAGCCTGAAAGAATGGATAGTTGATGACAGGAAAGCGCAGGTAAGGCTAGGGGTGGGGTGGCTATCGGTGGAGCAGAGGGCACTCAGATGGGACACCTGGTTTCTGGTTCCAGCTCCACCACTGCCTTTTGGTATTATGTGCACAAGTCACTTTCTGAGGTTGGGCCTCAGTTTCCCCATGTGTGAATAAAGTAACCTCTAAATTCCCTTCTATCCTGAACCTGTGTGTTATTAAACTCTAGGAGCCAGTGGTCAAGTGAATGATCTACTCTAATGACCAGAAACTCACTATTGCGAGAGCAACTATACAGTGTTATGGTCAAGACCCCAACCCATGGGGTTTCAAAAAAAAAAAAAAAGACCCCACCCTAGGTTGTGAAAACAAAAATGTCTCTAGATATTCCCGAACGTCCTCTGCAGTGCAGGTGGGGGCACAATCTTACCCTTGGGTGAGAGCCACTTGGTATAACCTTTCATCTTGCTGTGCTCTTCTTTACAGCAGCCACACTACCTGATGCTATCCTTGCACACAGATGTTCAATCAACATCTGAATAATTGAAATGAGATACTGTGCCCGGCACACAGTAGGCATTCAATAAATGAGTTCCCTTCTCTGGCTGCTTCAACCCTCATAGTTTCTTGGCTAAGAAACACAGTGTTTTTGGAGATTTTGTTCTTGCCAGGGCCACCCAAATAGGGCAGAACTTGGGCCCTCAATCATTCTCCCTCCTGTATCTCACTGCTGCTTCTTGGCGGGCTGTCACAGCATCCATGGAGCAGCAGGGGAAATAGTGAGGCCTGCGGAGGCCTCCAGCCTCACCTGGCCTCCCGCCCTCCCACAGGCGCCGAATCATGACTCACTGTCTGCCTTCTGCCTCTGCAGGGCTAGTGTGGGGCTCTGTGGACAAGAGTAGCTCACTCCTTCCAAGCAGGGGCTCCTGCAGAGTCCCACATGCAAAAAGGCTTTGTAAACAAAACCCTTGCAATGGAAAATATATGCTGCCAGGACAGGCCTTAACAGCTAAGAAACCCTTTGGTTATGCTTCCATCAATAGAATGACTTTGTAAAGGATAGGGGTCAGGAGATCCCCAGCTCAGGTTCTTCTCCAATAAAATGAAGACAAGATGATCTCCTATCTTCCAGGGGCCTGTGATTCAATTCTCACTTGTTATCCACCATGATGCTGAGAGCCTGTGCTCTGGGGTCACAAGTCTTGGGTTCAAATCCCATGTTGCACTCCTTCCTACTCCTATGCCCTTGAACAAGTGATTTCTCTTCTTTGAGCCCCATCTGTAACACAGTGGTAATGATGATGATGATGATGATGCTGATGATACCTACTTAATAATAGAACAGCTAGCATTCATTGAACACTTAGTATGTGCTAAGAACAGCTTTTCACATGTAATCTCATTGAATCCTCCCAACAACCTATAATCAAGGTACTATTTTTATATCTCCATTTTACAGATGAGTAAACTGAGGCACAGATAAGTCCTATCCTTTGCCCCAAGTAAGTCCTTTGCCACTGCTAGTAAGTGGCAGAGCTCAAATTCAAAACCAGGTAGTCTGGCTTCAACAACTAAGCACTTCACCCAGCAGTGTATCTGGCACAAAGTAAGCACTTGGTAGATGGCATCTCTGCTCATTATGGATGGCAGAGTTTTTCAAATTGGGAAACACCTATTCTTCACCTGTACTGGAAAGGTGGTAGCAGGAGTCTGGCACTCCAGAAGGACCCAGGATAATCCTGATTCAGTTCTCTCTGGTCTCCGACCCTCAGAGCAGTGCCTACCATGGTACACAGGAAAGAGCTATGCTGGAATTCAGGATGCCCAGACTCACATCCTAGCCAGGCCATAAGTGGCTATCTGGCTGAGGGTAAGCCCCTCTCAGATGCCTCTGCGTCCTCATCCAGAAGACGGGGTCAGCACTCCCACCCTGCAAGGACCAGATGATGAGATGATGGATGGGCATGGGCAGGCTCACCCAACTTTCAGAGTTGTCACCATTATCATTACAATCTCAAAGCTGTGAGGGGCAGACTTCTGGTAGGGCTGGGGCACGGGCCACTCTGCACGTCCTTCCCAACCCCTCCTGCCAGACAGGCAGACTCTGGGTGGAACACACGGGGCTGTCCTGCTTTAGTGACTCTGCTGATGATGGATGTGTCTTCACCAGCCGGACAAGAAGGGGGCCTGGCAGGCCATGTGCCTGAGTCTCTCCTCAGAAGCTGCTACTGGGCGTTGCCCAACCGGGCCATTTAATATAGATGTTTGTTTAACCAGGAAATGAACTCTGAGGTTGACGGCAGTGTCCAGGGACAGACTTCTGGGAACAGGGTTCCTCCCAGGAGTGTGGGGGCTGGGGGCGCCAGGGCCTGCACTATCACATTTCTCAGGCTGACGCTGTGGGTGTTATATCAGGCTGCTGCTGGCCCCTCTGCCCAAGGCCAAAGCAGCTTATCTTCCCTGTTCCCCAGGGCCGCCTAGTCCTGCACTTCCTCCACAGGCCTCAGGCAAACCAGCCGGTCAACCCTGGCTATTCTGGGACCAGGTTGGGAGGGCTAGTCCTTCAGGCTGCCCTCCTGGTAGCAGTCAAAGGAAGAGCTAGGAGTCCTAGTCCTCTGTCTCCATGCCTGTTTCTCCAGCTATTATTATTATTATTTTTAAAGATTTTATTTATTTATTCATGAGAGACACGGGGGAGGGGGCAGAGACACAGGCAGAAGGAGAAGCAGGCTCCATGCAGGGAGCCCGATGTGGGACTTGATCCTGGGTCTCCAGGATCAGACCCTGGGCTGAAGGCAGCGCTAAACCGCTGGGCCACCAGGGCTGCCCTCCTCCAGCTATTAAATGTGAGTGCTTAGCTTCCTTCTAGAAGAGTTCTCCAAGTATGGCCTGAGAACCTCTGGGGTTCTAGCTCCCTTTTCTGACTTATCTGTGAAGCTGGCTCAAACAATTCCAACAGACTGAGCACAGAGGCAGCTGGGAGAAGTCAGCTGTCTTCTAGGAAGCTAGACATATGAAAATTTGCAAAAATGGAAACCAATGTCACACTCCTCACTAAGTATTTTTGAAAAGTTATTCTTCATAAAAAAAGGCCATTTATGTTAACATCAATTGGACCTATAATTGTTAATTTTAATTGAATTAAAAGATGTTTAAAATTTTTCTCAGTGTTACTTTTTCATGTAAATACTTACTGATAAAACTCATAGAAACAAAAACTCTTTGGGGTCCTCAATCAGTCTTAGGAGGAGAGAGAGGTGTGAGACCAAAAGGTTTTGAGAACGGCTGTTTTAGAGGCTGTTGCAAGGCTCATACAAGACTGTAGGTGGAAAAGCTCTTCTCGGTGAAGAGCCACAGAGGAGGGAGGCATCAGTATCACTGTTTAATAGTCACAGTAATTATTACTACTGTGAGAAGCCCTCAAAATGGCCCCAAGGAGGCCCAGGAGCCACATGGTCCTTCTCCACAACGTCCTACTTTGCAAAAGAGGAAGAAACTATCCCCAAACTATCTCCTAGTTGCTCACCACCTTCTCTGCTTACAGGCCTCCTGGGTTCATACTTGCCTTTAAACAGCCACCTCTTTCTTTCCACACTTGTCTTTGTCAGTCCCTGGCTAAGCCCCATGTCCTGGCTCAGTTCTCCCTATCCATGGTTACTGGGGCACTCCACTCTCCACACCAGGACCCTTGGCCTCTTAGCTCCTTGACACCTCCTCCTCAGATGACTTTGGCCCACAGGTATAAACACTCCGCCTCGCCTGGGCCCTCTCCACACTCAGTCCTCGGAAGCGATGAGCTGTCTGGTCCTTATCTTGGAGCTCCTAGCATCCCTCCACCCTCAACTGAACTTGTCTCTTAGCTCTCAGGAGCTCCAGTCTCTCACCTACTCCAATCCATCCTCAGTCATGGAAGCTGCCTTCTGCTGTCACTTGTGGCCCTGAGTGGCTCCTGTGGCTCCCTGGCACTTGCAGAAAGACTTATGATCCAGCATGATGCTGAGAGTCTGTGGTCACAAGACTTGAGTTCAAATCCTGGCCTCCACCCCTTCCTACACTTATGCCCTTGAGCAAGTGATTTCTCTTCTCTGAGCCCCATCTGTAACACAGTGGTGGTAATAATAATACCTACTTAATAATAGAACAGCTAGCATTCATTGAACACTTAGTATATGCTAAAAATGGCTCTAAGCTTTTTCCATGTATTCTCACTGAATCCTCTCAAAAACCCATGAGCAAGGTACTATTCTTATTACCTCCATTTTACAGATGAGGAAACTGAGGCACAGATAAGTCCTACCCTTTGCCTGTGACTCAGGATAGAGACCATTTCCAGACACCACTCCTGCATTCCTCCATGCCCCATGGAACTCAATTTTACACCTGGTTTTTCCCCATCTCTGGCTCCCACCAGTCCCTATGCCAAAACTTCCCTGCAATCTCCAAAAGTGTCTCTAAGTCACATACTAAACCTGGGTGAGGGCAGGGCACCAAGGTAGGCATCCTGGTGCTCCATCTTTGCCAACCTCCTCAGCCACACATGCCACTGAAAGAAAAATTCATCTGGACACAAGAGGGGCTGCCTTCTTTGGCTGTTTCAAGCCCTGGGGAAATCCTGTGAGGGTCCCAGGGAGGGGGCTCTCTAGAGAGTTCTCAGGTCACATCTGGAGAAGGGAGAGTGCTCAGGACTCGCAGGTGGCACCAGACTCCTGGAAAGCACAGTCTCTGAAGTTCCTCCAGGGACCACTGTCACAGACAACGTCCTTCCCCTTGGAACTCAGGTCGGGATTTCCAGCGCAGCTTTCAGTGACCACTGGGAAATTCAGAGACAGGAGCTCAGGAAGACATGGTACATTTCTATTCCAGCCATCACCTGTGCTCCCGCAGGAGGCAAAGAAGGGATAAGGATGGTGAAAGAGATGCAACACCTGCCAGGAGGAGGGCAGGGAGAAGGTGGGACCAAACAGAAGTCCCCCGACTCCCCCAGGACCAAGTGGCTGCCTCCAGTTCATGTTGACACCTGTCCAGTTCTAGTTCCTGAAGTCAGGCTAGTGTGAGTCTGGGTTTAGCCTAGATGCTTTAAAAAACTTTTAGTTTTGGAAGGAATCTTTGGTTCTGGATGCAGTTTGTAATACATTCATATAAATAACATGTTATCTGGGAAGGCCTTGAGTGAGAGACCAGGAAACCTGATTTTTACTCCAGACTTTGCCTCAAACCTGCTGAATAACCTCCAGCAAGCAATGGCTTCTCTATGAGCTTTAGTTTTCCTTCCTGTAAGACACAGCAATCCCTTGCATACTGGGACACTATACGCACTGAATAGCAACTCTCAATTTCCCTTTCCCTCAGCCCCTGGCAACCATCATTCCACTCTCTGCTTCAACTGTTCTAGATTCCTCATGGAAATGAAATCATGCAGCATTTGTCCCTCTGCAACTGGCTTACTTCACTTAGCACAATGTCCCTCAGGTTCATCCATGCTGTATCATGTGGTGGGATTTCCTTCCTTTTCAAGGCTGAATAATATTCCATTGTAAGAACAGACCCCACTTTGTTTACCCATTCAACTGTCAATGGACATTAAGAGGGTAGATTTCATGTGAAGTGTTCTTACCACAATGAAAAACAAAACAAAACAAAGTGACATCAAAATGCTCCTGTCAGCTCTCTCAGCTTCTAGAATCCTAAGAGAGTGGCCATAACTGCGATTGGCAAGTTCTCAGTTTGAAAGACCAGTACATTGCTAGTACATGGCTCATATATTTAGTCTTCCTGTCCTCACCTTCTCATTTGTCAAGAAAGGACCAGCCATGACCTCAAGAAGCCAGTCAATGGCTGGATTCCATGCTGTTTGTGCCTCCTATGTACTCTCCTTCTCCTTTCCACTTAACCACATCCTATTCCCCTTTGTGAAGAACTAAGGCCTCACTTCCTCCTGGAAGCCTCCCTGATTGCCCTGACTCTTAAGACTTGGGCCACTTACACTGTTTGGAGCTTAACTCACACAGTTGAGGACAAAGGGGCTGCCCCACAATTGTTCTATCTCACAGACAGCCATTGTTTATAAATGAGATAAAACATTCAGAAAAGAACATAAAACACAAAGTTAAGGTTTAGAGACTATCATGTCAGCAGCTTTTTCATTTCCCACCTTGGCTGTGAGTGCCCCATGATTGGGCACCCCACTGGTTTTTTTCCTGGCACCTCCAAGGGCTGAGGGTCCTGTGAGGGCTTCATATAGACTGGCTGGCTGACGTACACAGGCCAGAGCTCAAACTTCAGTGAACAGACATATACCGCAGGGGATCTAGAGAATCGGCAGATCCTGATGCGGTGAGTCTGGGGAGTGCCTGGGGTGCTGCAGGCCTACATGTCCAACTCTGGACGGCAGGGCTGCACACTAGGTATACAGAGTAGCTGCCATGGAGCCAGGAAGGAGAAAGGGAGGATGAGTGTGATGGTGGCCCCAATCCCATGCTGGGGCCAGGGGCACATGTAGACATAGCAGAGAGGAAAATCAGCCACAGAAGAAGTTCTCTTAGGGTACGGGCATCCTAACTGTCCACACCCAACCTGTTGGCTCCACCAGGACTCTGAATAAGGGGTGTGGGACATGCAGGTGCCCTGACTGCTTCAGGACCTCTGAGTGACTGTATCTCTCATCCTCCCTCTACTCACACAGCTTTGAAACATCTCCTGTGTTACTCTGCTGAACTGTCACACCTTCTACATGATTACTGGGGAGCTGGTAAGAAGATGGGTTGGCTCCCAGCTCAGCCTCTTCACTGTGCAAAGTGAATTATATAGGACCAAACAAGTGTTTTCATTTTACTAAACTGTCACGCATCTAAGTTTGTTTTCCTTACTTGACTGCAGGAACTGAGTCTAATGTATTCATTTATTTATTAGTTTCTTTTTTCAGGGATATTTACTGAGCACTATTTTATGTGCCAGGCAATAAGGACACAAATGTGAACAGAAGTGTGGTCCTGGGGGCACCTGGGTGGCTCAGTCAGTTAAGCTCTGCCTTTGGCTCAGGTCATGACCTTGCGGTCCTGGGATTGAGCCCTGCATTGGGCTCCCTGCTCAGCAGGAAGCCTGCTTCTCCCTCTGTCTCTGCCCCTCCCTGCCCCTGCCCTGACACTCATGAGCTTTCTTTCTCTCAAATACACAAATAAATAAAATCTTTATAGGGATGCCTGGGTGGCTCAGTGGTTGAGCATCTGCCTTTGGCTCAGGCATGATCCCGCAGTCCCAGGATGGAGTCTGGCTTCAGGCTCCCTGCGTGGAGCCTGTTTCTCCCTCTGCCTGTGTCTCTGCCTCTCTCTCTCTCTGTGTCTCTCATGAATAAATAAATAAAATCTTTTTTTAAAAAGACAAAAAAAAAGTATTTACAAATAAAGAAGTGTGGTCCTGCCCTCTTGGAGCTATTCTTACAGGGAAAGGCAAAGGGCATGTAAGTAAAGCAGAAAAAGAAAGACATAATCACAGCTTGAGATAAGTATGAGGAAGGAAGTAGACAGGAATGCTGTAACCGAGCACTGCAGAATGGGCAGGGGAGACCTCTCTAAGGATGTAGAAGAACCCTTGGCCGGCTCTACAGAGGATGGGAGGAGAGCTTCAGGTGGAGGCAATTGCAAATGCAAAGACCCTGAGCTCAGGTCTGAAGAACAGATGAAACCTGTTTTTGAATCCTTCAGGATGCCTGGCCAAAGGCCTTGGAGTTTGTTGAATTCTTTTTGATCTACGATTAACACATGATAATAGAAGATGAAATGCCAGAGATTTCAAATCTTTATTTTCTTATTATTTTTTAAAAAGATTTTATTTATTTATTCATGAGAGACACAGAGAGAGAGAGAGAGGCAGAGACACAAGCAGAGGGAGAAGCAGGATCCATGCAGGGAGCCCGACATGGGACTCGATCCCGGGTCTCCAGGATCAGGCCCTGGGCTGAAGGCAGCACTAAAGCGTTGAGCCAGCTGGGCTGCCCTGATTTCAAATCTTTAGAATCTAGTGCCAACACCCAAAATGGCAGATACAAGAAGAGAAGCAGGCCGACATGATGGGGAAGATGCAGAGTTCAGCTTTGGATATGCTGAGTTGGAGGCACAGTAAACCCTCCTAGTATTGGGGGATATATCTCAAGACTCCCAGGGGATGCCTAAAACCACAGATAGTTCGCCAAGCCTCACATGTGCATACCTTGGAGATACTGTGGGTCTTTCCAGACCATTATAATAAAGCAAATACCACAGTAAAGCGAGTCAAATACAGTTTTTGGTTTCCCAGTGCATAGAAGTTATGTTATATTATACCGTATTCTATTAAGTGTGAGTACCATTACTCTAAAAGACATGTACATACCATAATTAAAAATACTTTGCTACAAAATGTTGAGTTGTAATCACTGATCACAGATCATCATAATCAGTACAATAATGATGAAAAGTTCAAAACACTGTGAGAATTATCAAAATGTGACAGAGACACAAAGTGAATAAACGCTGCTGGAAAAAATGGTGCCAAAAGACTTGCTCGATGCAGGGTTGTCACAAACCTTCAATTTGTGAAGAATGCAGTATCTGTGAAGTATAATGAAGTGGAGTGTAACAAACAGGGTATGCCTGTTTAAAGTATGCTTTATTTCTAGACATACATACCTATGATAAAGTTTAATTTAAAACGTGGGCACAGTAAGAGATCACTAATAACTAGTAATAAAACAGAACAATTACAATAATATATTGCAATATAAGTTATGTGAATGTGGTCTCCCTAAAAATACCTTATAGTACTGTACACACACTGGTTGTACTTGTTAGGACAATGAGATGATAAAACGCCTACTACATGATGACATGAAGTGACATAAACAATGTGGGCGCTGTGACATGGTGTTCAGCAACTACTGGCCTTCTGAATATATGTCAGAAGGAGGATCACTTGCTTTAGATCAAGTTGATCACAGGTAACTGAAGCTATAGAAAGCAAAATGCAAATAAGGGCGGGGTGGCGGGGCAAGAGTATCTGTGGGGCTTCCAAGAAGGGACCAAAAGGTTATCTGGAGGCTGTAGTGTGGGGCTGCAGAGAGGGGTCAGACCAGGAGGTCAGCTCTGGAGGTCACCTGAGTAGGGCTGGCCACTGGCCTGGAATGGCCTGCCTGAGCAGAACACAGGATGAGAGATGAGGATGAAGGAGCTCAGGCCTTGGGAAATAGACACCTCATGTAGAAGCATAGAGTTGGACAGTCACAGAAGTAGGGAGAGAACCAGGACAGAAGGTAGCCAGTAAAAACCAAGGGAAGAGGGAGCTCCTCAGGCAAAATAACACTAGAGCCCAGGGTGTGAGGTGGACAGCATGGAGACCCTGGCTTATGGAGGTCAGGGCAATGATGGCAGTCAGGGAGGTGGGGGAGTGGGGAAGACATGACTATGTCTGTGGGCTGAGGGAGGTCCTAATGAACCTCTGCGGCCCATCTCCCTCTCCTGTACTCCAGTCTACAGACCTGGTCTAGCTCTTGAGGCTCATTCTCCACCTTCCCACCTTGGTGCTGCTGTCCTCTGTCCAGACTTCTCTGTCCCTAGACCCTCCCAGTTCTTGTTGGCTCACACCATTCAACTCCCTGCTGAGAGGTTTCCTCCCTGTCACATAAAGGCCTTCTCTAAGAAACTGGAGCCCTCCCACACTGCTGGTGGGAATGTAAGATGAGGCAGATGCTGTGGAAAAAGTATGGCGGTTCCTCAAAAAATTAAAAATAGAATTATCCTATGATTTAGTGACTCTGCTTCGGGGGACATACATAAAAGAACCAGAAGTAATGTCTCAGAGAGACATCTGTATACCATGTTCATAGCAGTATTATTCACAATAGCCAGAAAGTAGAAGCAACCCAAGTATCCATCAATGGATAAACTGACAAAATGTGATATGTACGTACAGTCTTGAGGAGGGAAACTCTGATACAAGCTGCAACATGGATGTACCTCGAGGACATTATGCTCAGTGAAAAAAACTAGTCACAGAAGGACAGATTCCATACAATCCCTGGCCTGTCTTATGGGCTGCTGTATGTTAAGCCCTTGGAAGGATGCCTGGTACATAGTAGGTGCTCAGTAAGTACTTAGTAAATAAATTTCTGCTGAAGAGGAGGGATGGGGAGAAACTGAGTGGGGATACAGAGAGAAGATGCAGACAGGAGGGAGTTCATGTTTGCCAGGGGATCAGATTGTTTTCTGGGAAGAACAGGCTGCAGCCTGAGGAAGCTTCTACAGATTTAGGAGGGCCTTCTAGAGACTGGGAGGAGTGAGCACATGCCATGGAGCCAATGGTCAGGGCTACATAATGAGTTGAGAAGACTGGCATGGAGAAAGCATGTGTTGGCATTTAAACCAGGTGGGGGCCTGGCCTAGTGGAAATAACCAGAGTTCAGGGAGATGATTGAGGGGAGGTGGCAGGTGCAAGGCCTGGGGGCATGAGGCCAGCAAGAAGTCCCAGACTAGGCCAGCTGGACTGTGGGTGCAGCCAGGGAGGGCATCAGGACAGGCCTGTTCCAGAGGACAGGGCAAACTTTTGCCTGGGCTCAAGGGTGGGCCCATCAGGGCAGTGTGGTGACAATGGGACTCAGGCAAGGGAGGAGGAGATGAAGGGAGGAGGTGGCTCAGAGAGGCCACCAACTCCTGGGCTGGTCTCCAGGGAGCTGGTATTTAGCTTGAAAAGTCTCAGTCTGAAAACTGGGCTCACTGTCAGGGAGGAGTGACATGCCAAGGCAGCCTTTGTCTCCTGTCACAGCTGGATCTATTTTTATGTCCTTGCTCTTCCTTTTTTTTTCCTTCTTTCCTTCAACCCACACCCCCTGAATATCTCTGAGTGGAAGAGAGGGAGAAATCTGACAGAGGAGTGGACAGCTGGGCTCAGCTTCCTGGCCTGCTCCAAGTCTCTCTCCTGATGTGGCCACCTCAAAACATCTGGAAGAGTGGAGCTCACCACCTTTCATTTATTTTTACATCAAACTCTAGGAAGGGTGGGGCTCACCCCAAAAATGTTTCCTGGGGCCCCTGGGAAGCAATTCCACTATCACTCACATTTTCCCTAGGTCTGCTCCTTTGAGGGGGCTGGACATGGGAAATCTGGCTCCTTTTCCCCCCTTGATGATATAGAAGCACAGAGGGGAGAGGTCTTTAACTTTTGGGGAAGGAGAATTTTCTGAGAGGGTGGAAGATGAAAGAATGAGGTGAAGCAAATGTTCTTCTCCCCACTTCCCTGCACCACCAAAACTCCTACAGCAAGAGGAAACCAGGAAAGATTGCTCCCTCTAGGAATCCCCCTTCACATCTCCACCAAGGTCCAACAATTTGGGAACTCTCCTACATTGAGGGCTGCCAGGAGGGAGTGCACCATAATGGCCTCTTGGGGGTCACTGTGGTGGCATGTACAAGATTGAAAATGCACACCTCTCTGACCCACCCATCCCTTTCTGAGATCTACCCTAGAGAAAAGTGTTGTGCATAAGGAGATGTGTGAACAAGTGCACTGCAATACTGTTGGTAGAGCATAAAAATTAGAAACACTATAAATGTTCCTCAGCAGGGGGATGGCAAAATACACAAAGGACAATAAATCCATAAATTGGAATACCATACAGCAGTAAAAAAAAAATTAGAATGCTATGTAGCAATGTGTGAAAACCTCTCTAAGATACTAGTGAACACAACCAAGTTATGCCAAGTTTCTTATGGTTTGATATGACTCACACATGAAGAACAACTCCACAAACAATACCATCCATGTCCCACTCGTAACGAATGATACACATAGATCAATACAGGGAAAAGTTTCTGAAGAGATACACACCAAACTGTGTACCACAGCTGCCTCATGGGGACACAGCGACTGGGAATGAGTACCTCAGGTCATCTAAACTTCACCTGTAATAACTTCATACTTTACAAGGACAATCTAGTAGATCATGCCTCGTGCAATGAAAACTTGATTTTTAAAGGTGATTGCCACTATGGTTCATTATGAAAGCCTCAAGGGCAGAAGGGAACGAATGCTCAGTACATTTGGTAGGTGAGAGGGCTGGGCTCCCGAGGGTCAACTGAACTGCTGTGAGGAGTCTAGACCACACTTCTCCCTCTGTGCTCTCAGAATGACAGGATACTAGTGTCTCCAACCACTGCTCCCTCTGTGAGCCCTGCCTTTGGATGGCCTTTGGTTCTACGTGGCTCTGGCCCCAGGGACACATAAGAAATCCCTGTCCCAGGCAGGAGCTGCCTCAGTTCTGCAACCTTGTCATCATCACTGAACTCTACTGGACCTTGAGCAGGTTGCTTCCCTGCCCACTCTGACGGTCCCGCCCACTCTGACCTTCGTGTGTTCTTTTACTGTGTGCCATGTATTCATCTCCTCAGATTTATTTACTCTCAAAACTAAAGTAGGTACCACTACTGTTTTCCCAATTTTACAGAAGGCGTAACAGAGGAACAGAGTGGTTAAGAAATTGCCCATTTGCTGGTCATTCAGCTAGCAAGTATCAAAGCTGGGTCTGATCCTCTTGTTGCCTATGCTACCCCCACCTCTTACAAGCTCCTGGGGGTGTCCATGCAGCGGCCTGGAGACCTCAAGGCTGGGAAGCTGACCCGGATGACGAAATGTCCAGGGCCCTAGGACTTCATGTCTTTACAATGGTCCTGAGCAAACAGGACCCTACATTCTCCCACTCCCCCCCTGCCTCCCAGACAGGAACAACAGATGGCCATTATGCCCCTACTATGCGGCTGGCACTTTTACATCTGTGCCCTCATTCAACCCTCCCACAGCCTAGTGATTATAAATGCTCTCATTTGAGAGATGGGGAAGTTGAGGTCCTATAATGGGAAGTGACTGGCCAGTGGTAACACAGCTGGAGGAGGAGATGCCGGTGGCCCCAGAGAAAGGTTTAACAGAGAACTCAGAGGCTCTGGTGGGGAGCCATCACTAGGTGTGGGACTCTGAGGTACAGAGAGTTGCACAGGGAGCACCCCACTGCTCTGTCAGCCCTTCAGCTCTTCCCAGCCTGCTACCCAGACCCAACTCCCAGCTTCAAGTGGGAACCAAACCCCAAACAACAACTATCTTTATGCCCCCGGGCTCCGTGACCTTGGGGATGCCCAGAACAGGGCAGAAAAGCTGCAATCATCTCTAACTGGCACCACTAACTCAAAGCTCCTCTCCTTTGCCCTCAAGGAGGCAACAGTTCCTTTTGGAGAGAGAAGAAGAAAGAGGGCTGTGAGAGGAAAACAAACAAACAACCCTGGGCTTGGAGCCAACCAGACCTGATTTTGAGTCCAACCCCTTCAATTACTGGCAGAGTGGCCTTGGGCAAGTTACTTAATTTCTGTGTCCAGGCTACACCACAGGGGTGTGGTATTGACCTGGAACGTGTTGCCAGAAATGAAAGAGGCGTGGATTGCAGTGGGGAGGAGCCAAGTGGGAAAACCCCCTTCCACATTCCCACAGCCCTGGGGAGGCAACTATGAAGACCCTGTGCAGAGAGATAAATGAACTGAAATCAAGGGTGTGAAAACAAAATGAAAGACATGACCATTTATACAAAGCTTGGTAAGTGCTAGGCCCTTCTGCTGAGTGCTTCCACAGAAGCAGTCTTTAATCAATGTGACACATCAACCCCAGCCTTGGAAGGAGAGAATGACAAAGAGTGGGAGACAGACACGGATGTGATGCCTGAAGGAGGCCAGTCAGGGAGGAGGTGCTGCTCCTTGGCCTCCCCAACTACTCCTCTGCAGACAAGGGAGGGATCCAGCAGATGGGCCAGAAATGCCAAGCTGGTCTCAACCTTCCTAGCCTGTCTCCCTGCAGTGGGGGTGTCCCTCTTGGTCTAAATTCCTGGCCCCTGGCACCTCATGGTGTTTCCTGGATGACACAGAGTAACAGCTGTGTGGTCCTGGGCAAGTTCTTCACTTCTCTATATCTGCAAAGGTAAAACACGAGACAAACCCGAGCTCCAAGAAGCATGAATGAAAGGACTAGTAAAATCAGCCAGCAAATGGAAGTGAAGCACAGGCTCTCATGCACCCTGTAGCGAACATATATAATTACCACCATGCCCCGATGCCCATTGAGAGGTCTGGGCCGCCACTGTGACTTGGTCTCTACCCGCAGCAGGCACCCCACTCACTGTCTGCCTCCAGAGAAACAATAGCTCTTCCCTCAGCCCCATCCCCTCAAAGCACTGCGGTATAGGTATGGGAAACCACCTTTCATTCCAAAACTATCTTCACTTAAGGAAACTCATGTGCTTCTCTTAACTCAGCCTCATGAGTCCTACTTCACAGATGAGGACACTGAGGCCCAGAAGCCTGAGGTCATTAGAAACCAGGTCTGTCTTGATTCAAATAATGCTGTTCTATTTCACTTCATCCACAAGAGCTCTGGGAAGCCCCAAACTGCCTCAGACCCAAGAAGTCAGCAGGAGCAGTCATCCTGGCATCACCAACGCAGGTCCCTGTGTCTGCCATATGTCTTAAAGTTGTGCCATGACAGTCGCTGTATCCAACTTGGGGCCAGCTTTTTGCAAACAACTCCTTCCTCACCAAGAGAGAATGCAGTGGATCCTTCACCATCCTTTCTCAGCCTTTACATCTCTGACTCCCCACAACCCACTGGCCCCTTGCCCAGGGAGGGCCATCCTACCTTGTGGGTGAGGCTGGGGTCTCTCAGAACACTGTCTTCCTCCTCCGAGCTTCCCTGCTCTTCATCCGATGACAAGTCTTCTTTGGGGGCTGCCGCCGAGATGGGACAGACCTTATAGGGTTCTGTGTAGGCGCTAAAGTCAGAGCAGAGCAAAGAGAAGATTAGAGCTCCCTGTCCAGCAAAGGCAAAGTAAATACACCAGGGGCCCTATTAATGCCCCAAACCACTAACGAGTGCTCCGTGTGCAGAGCACTATGCCTGCCCTCCATGGGGACCCAGAACTGAACAAGACACAAGCCAAAACCTCCCTGTATGCTCCCATCCTGGCCTCCTTGTAGTTTCCTGAACATGCCATGCTCTTTGCTGCTTATATGCCTTTACAGATGCTAAGACAGGCTTGTCTCTAGGTTGGATATGAGGCAGGCTGTGATGCTAGAGGGTTCACATAAGGACTATGAGGGCAAGAGATGTTCAATTTGATTGGTCCAACAATCTGGACTGGCATGGTAAGGCAGCAGGGTCTGTTCCCAAGGTGGCCATGTCCTCTGGGCCTGAATAAGGGATACAGTGTGGTCTGGGGTTTGCATTCTAGACCCTGGTCCCTGCCTTGTCATCAGCTAGATCATGGACAAGACACAACTCAGGGTATCAGTTTCCACCTAGGGGAATAATGATTCCTATTTCATTTTCTTGGCTGATGCTGTAAGAATCAATGCTTAGAAAACTTGCAATGGTGAGATAACAATCTCATATGTATGTGACTATGACTATGATATAGGCATTGCCATTCATTAGTAAAATATATTTATTCAATACCTGTTTATTGATTGCCTGCTTTATGCCAGGCACAGAGCTAGGCAGAGGGTAACACGGTGGCAAGAAAGTAGATATGGTCCCCGTTTCAAAAAAGGAACCACGAATATATGATCATAAATTATGGTCAGTTAAGGAGAAGAAGGAAGTGCTTTCATGGGGAATAACAAGGGGGAAGTGTTTGGACAGGTCAGGGAGGGCTGCTCTGAGGCTGCGAGCAGAAGGAGGAGCTCTATGACGGCATGGGGAAGTCTCTAGGGGAAGCAGCATGTTAAAGGCATGGAGGCAGCCAAGAGCTTGGCCTGTGACAAACCAACCTGGAGCAGAACCCTCCTTTCTCTGACTTCAAAACTATTCCCACAGAGGAGGTCCTAATCCCATTACAACTTCCTCCTTGCTCTGCTTCCTGCCTTCTTCTCCACCCAGCAGAGTGACTGCTCTACAAGAGGGATCAAGTCATGTCCCTCTCCTACTTGGAAACCTTCAATAGCTCCCTCCTACCATTGGCAATGTGGTCCTAGACAACAACTCACAAAATTTCTCCTCACACTCAAAATCTAGGCATTTGGTCTTATTAAATTCTTTTTCTTTTTTTAAGATGTATTTGTTTGAGAGAGAGAGAGAGAGAGAGAGAGAGAGAGAGAGAGAGAACAAGTACAAGCAGGCGGGGCAGAGGGAGAAGGAAAGAGAATCTCAAATAAACTCCGTGCTGAGCATAGAGCCTGATGTGGAACTCAACCTCATGGCCCTGAGATCATGACCTGAGCCAAAACCAAGGGCCAGATATTCAACGAACTGCACCACCCAGGCACCCTGGTCTTATTAAATTCTAATCAAATATTTATTTCTGCCCTCTGGGAATGCCACAATGAGGTACTAGAATAATGGATGGATGGATGGATGGATGGATGGATGGATGGATGGATGGATAAACTAGAGGAGAGGAGGGATCACCTATTTGCTAGAGGGGCTGCAATGCTAAGCCCAGACCTCATGTGAGCAGGGACACTGCTCTTATCTCAGGCCCTGAGCCAGGAAGAGAGAAGCACGGTCAGGGAGGGAGCATTAGGATCAGAGAAACTGAGCTGTAGGCTACAGTGAAGCTAGGGGCCATCTTGAAGCTTTTTCTCAACCACCGCAGGAGCCAGATATCTGGGCCAGATACCAGGGATACCTATCTCCAGAACACCTGGAGCCCAGGAAACAAGGGGCTGAGTCAAGAGCAGGACAGGTATCCGGTGGTCCACATTAGGACCATGAGGTCAGACAGATCAGGGACATGGTAGTCTGTTCCAGCCTGGCCTTCTGAGGACAAAATGTGTATATGGCAGAGACTATAGCTCTGTTCTTACATGCAGATGCACAAAGTCCTGACCAGGGCTGAGCCATAATTCACTCTACTATCCAACTGGCTACCCTTATGATCAGACCTCTTTCTTCTTTTTCAGAATTAATTTTGTTGTCCTTTCCTTTCAAACTATGAGAGCAAACAGTGGATTTTGCAGCCAACCCTCTACCAATGATGAGTAAAAAAGGCATGTGAGTACCTCCCCTTCTAGGACTACCCTATACCTCCTTCAATGTCCCTTTCCACACCGCCAGGGGCCACTGGGGAACACCACATTTGCTTTAGTGAGCTCAGAACCTCCTTCAGGAAAGTGACTGCATGGACCAGTCTCCTAGAGCCCTAGCTTCCTTCCCTCCAGGGCTTCTTGCATCAATTTACCCCATGGGTGTCCTCAGGGAGTGGAGCCTTTGTCCCCCATCAAGAGGAACGGCTACTTAGGCCCCAGCAGGAGCCATCTGTGCTCTGTGGAAGATAACCAGTAGTGGTGAGGGATAGAGCAGTTGAGTGTGCCCTTGGATGGTTCTTATCAAGGAAAAGAAGGTAGGTGCCAGGCCTTTCCTAAAATGCACTGTGAAGGAGGAAAGGATTCCCAGCCAAACCTCCCACGGGTAAAGGGTGTCACCATTGTCCAGGCAGCAAGCTGGAAATCTCAGAATTTCCTTGGATAGCCAGCTACTACCTGAACACAAAACCTCTCCTGAATTTACCTTTAAGTCTTCCCCAATTCCATTGGCATCTGTGTGATAGCTCTGTGGTCCAAGCCATCTCTTGCCTGGACCTTTGTGACCATTGCTTTCCAGTCCCCCCCCTCCACCCTGGCTGGCCTCCAATCTGTTCCCCACCCAGCAGCCAGAGGGAACCTCCTCAAAACCCAATCTGATTGCATCACCCTCTTGCTGGAATTGTTCAGGGATAGTCTGGTGCCAATGGGATTCAGCCCCAACAGCTTAGGCTGTCGAGTAAGGCTCTGTTCAACCTGGCATGTACAAAAGTGGGTGCCCTTGGGCCTTGATGCTGCAGAGAAGTTTGAGGTAGCACTGGACACTACCTCAGTCCAAGCAGATGGTTGAATTCCACAAAAGAGCCATGGTGACACTGGGAAGACACATGGAAGCCAAACCCCTAGGGGAGGAGAGGGCTGGCTCAAGGCCATATGGCAAATCTGGGCCAACACACATTGCCTCAAAGGATGCCTCTCCCTATGTCTGATCCCATTTTAGAGATGTGAAAACAGAGGCCCAGTCAGGTTCTCACAGTGCACTGATGTGTGGAGCTGGGTCTCAGTTTGCCAGGGAAAAGGGGGTCTTTGTTTTTGTTGTTTGTGCTATTATTTTATTTTCCATTTGAGAGGCAGTAGTGTGCAGAGATTGGAGCTCATGTTCTCAAGTCAGACTGCCTGCGTTCAAATTCCATCTCAGCCCAGTACTGGCTGTGTTTAACTTCATTAGGCCTCAGGGGTGCCTAATTCACTGAGCTGCCGGGAGGATTCAATGAGTTACATAATGTAAAACACTTAGAACCCGTGCCCAACACATAATAACTCACTAAATGGGAGCTCTCTTCATTACCAGCTGAGCTTTAGCTGCATACAGCTGTTCTACTATTTACCTACTGTGGTCTTTAAGTCAACTCATTTTTAACATTTGCTAACACTATGACCTCATCCCAAGTGATAACGTGCATGAAGTTAGAGTGCGTGACTTCATATAATTATTAATCTATAACAGTTTGACTAACATTATGCTGCTCACCATCAAAGACCCATAGACCTCACAGAGATAATAAATATGGTTAACTCTGACCCACCAACCATCCATACACAACCATCCTCAGCTTTGGCCAGAAATGTGGCTCATGATCTTTTATTCCACTTCTTCTTCTGACTTTTGCTTTCAAGAAAGATCTAGAATGGAAGTCAAAAGATACAAAGGTCTGCGTATTCTGATGATATTTCTAATTTGTTTATTTCACTGTCCTGTTTCGGGATTGTGAGCACAACAAATGGAGATAAACTGTTGTTAAAAATATGCTTTCACATATACAAGAGCAAGTATAATTCAATGCGTTTGCAGATTCAGTGGAAGTTGTAACAACAGCCCTGATCTTGGACAGAAGTCATTCATTTAATAAGCAAAGAAAATATTCTAAAACTACAAGGATCAACAGAGCTGCCCCTACGGAACCTTCATACTTGCTACCAGATCTTCAAATACAGGGAAGAAAACAGTTCTGAGAAATGTTTTGACAACTTCTACCCAAATGCTCCAACAGGCTCTAGTATAACTTGTGTCCTGTGCAACCACTTCTTCCCTTGGGGAAATAGACTTGGAACCATGACATACCCCATCCATCTCACCAGTCTGTCAACATAAATCTCTGAGACGGGTCCTTTGCAAAGGCTGCGAGGCTCTGTATTTTAAGTTGCATGGTTCCTGTCTATTTGTTTTTTAAGTCATTCAAAAAAAAAAAAAAAGCCCACTAAGACTCTTCTGTGTTTTAGACTCTGAACTATAAGTACTGGTGGTACAGCAGTGAGCAAATAGACATTATCTTTGTTCTGTGGAAAATGCCCATTATAATCGTAACTGAGAAGCTATCTTCAGGTAGCTTGAGTATAACAATATATTACATATGAGAAAGCCTTTTAAGCCACCCACCTATCCATCTACATACTCTTTCATCCACTCACCCATTTATGCATCCATCCCTCTACCCACCCATTCATCTATCCAACCACCCCATCCACTTAGCCATCCATCCATGCATCCATTTGTCCACCAACCCATCCAGCCATCCTTCTATAACCCATCCAATCATCCCTCACTCACTTACTCAACAAATAGGGATTAGCAGGTACTTGAAGGAGCTAACACACAGGCAGGTTAAAGATGGCTAAAGTACTATCTCTGGCCTCGAAGAAAGTACAGTGCAAAGTACTGGTTAAGAGGGTGGGTTCAGAAGTCAGGCTGATTGGTCTGAATCCCAGCTCTATCATTTCAAGCAAGTTACTTAACCTTTCCGTGCCTTAGTTTTTTGTGTGTGTGCTTGGTTTTAAATCTGTAAATCAAAGGAGATGACACATGCTGGGAAAAATCAGCAAAAAGGCCAGGCAGTCAGGACTGTAAGTTTAGAGACCAAGTGGCCTGGAACATTGGCATCACATCAGAGGAGAGTCCCTGTGTGACTTTAGGCAAGTCACCCAATCTCTCTGTTTGCCATCTGCAAAGTGGGGATGACTACATAGGTTCATTGTGGGATTAAATGAGAACACGATGGGGAAAGCGGCCACTGCCTGGCACTCAGTAGGTCCTTTCTGGCCAGCCCACACAAGGGCCAAGTTCTAAACCCCCAGACTAGTCTCCACAGAGCTGTATCCTCCCTCTGAGTTGACTTGTGTTTTAAAAGGAACACAAATTAAAGCTGCCCAGAGCTCATTACCTTAAATGACCCTCCAAAAGAGCACAGTCCTTTCCAGCAGCCTAAAGTCGTAAAAGGACATGTGCATCCACGTGGGGGGACGAACAGTTTGTAACCCAGCCCAGGGCTGTCTAACTCTGCCCATTAAATCCCGTCCTAGTGACACTTGCTGGGAGTCATAAACCCTAAGCACAGCCAAAATGGCTTAATAACTCATAAAAAAGGAACCCTTGCCTCATTGAGAATCTGTCGGCGGGCACTCTGGCCCCAAACTCCATTCTTGCTGGTACAATGATATGTGTGAAGGAGGCCAGATTGCAGATGTAACATCCTTTGGCTCATCTGACACAGGCTGGGACCTCTCTCAAGTTAGCCAGCTCAGCGAGGAGGGGCAGGGGGCTTCAGGGCTGCTCTTTGGGAGATGGAAAACTGGAGATGGAGGAGACAGGATGACTACCCTAATTAGCAGAGCAGCTGGAAGAGCTTAGAAGTGGATGGAGGGAAGGGCTGGCTGCACAATCAGGGATTTCCAAACCCTCAGACATTCAATCCTGCCCCCTGCCTACTCTCCACACCCCCTCACGCCCAGGCACCTTCACAATTCATTTGATCCCTTCAGACCTTCCTCAGCTGGCACCTTCTGCTCTGAGACTTCCTTGTCTCTCAGAATTGACCCCTCCCGTGTCCCCCTTCCTCAAAGGGACATTGAGACTCTCACAGATACAGTAACTGTATCTCAGACTGTACTGTAACTGGGAACCTTCAATCTGATAGAGTGAAAATTGCTTAAGATGGGGGTCAGAGACCCAGGAGTCCTGGATTCACCACGAACCCAATGCATGATCTGGGTTACGTGACTGTCAGCGTGGGCCTCAGTTTCCACACCTGCAAAATGGAGGTAGAGAATAAAACCCAGGCATGTGAAACCATGTACTAAGACCAGACTGCATGCACCCCACAGCTTGAAAGCAGCTGCCTGTCTGTCTCCTCACCACTGGAGTGAATCTCTGCTTTGTTCCCTCTTGGAGGGAATGCATCCTGCACCCAGGGTCAGCCAAGGGATAGAGCTTGTAATGGTTCCCAGAAACATGATTGAAGGAGAGGCTTTTTTAAAAATTCAATTTCCATTTTTTTTTTTGCTAAGTAAAAACAGAAGTACATCCTTGCTCTCTATCCTATGTCATCCTTAGCCTTCTTGAAATATAGCATCGATGGTTTTGTAGGAATTTTTCTTGTTATAAGAGCTCATTAAGAGATATAATTCACATATCATAAAATTTTGCCCTTTTAAAGTATACAATTTAGTGCTTTTTAGCATATCCACAGAGTTGTACAACCATCATCACTACTCAATTTTAGAACATTTTCATCAACCCCAAAAGAAACCCCATACTATTCAGTAGTCAGTCACTAGGACTGGGCCCCAATTCCAGGCAATCACTAATTTACTGTCTGTCTCTATGAATTTGTCTTATTCTGGACATTTCATATAAATGGAATCCTACAATATTTGTCCTTTTGTGTTGGCGCTTTCATAATGTTTTCAAAGTTCAAACAAGCATGTTTTCAAAGTTCATCCATGTTATAACAGGTGTCAGTACTTTATTCCATTTTATAGCCAAATATTGCACTGTAAGTCTCTACCACATTTTGTTTATGCATTCACCTGTGGATAGACATTTAGATTGCTTCCATTTTTTTACTATTATGAATAGTGCTTCTATGAACATTCACGTGAAAGTTTTTTATGTAGACATATGTTTTCATTTCTCTTGAGTATATATATAGGAGTAGAACTGCTAGGTCATATGGTAACTCAATGTTTAAGATTTTGAGGAACAGCCAGACTGTTTTTTGGCTGTACCAAAATGTAAAAACATTCCCACTGGCGATGCTGAGGGTTTCAATTTCTTGATATCTTCATCAATACCTGTTATTGTCTGTTTTTTAATTGGAGCCTTCCCAGTGGGTTTGAAGTGGTTTCATAGGGATTTTCAAGGAATTTTGTTCTCCTTGATTCCATTTCAGCCTCCTCCTGCTCCAAACATTTTTTTTTCTAGCCAAAGGGGAACATAACTGTAACTATGAAGGCTTTCTTTTCAGATAATCCATGAAGGTTCCGAGGTCCAGGTGGGGGAAAATTAATACTTTGGGAAGATCTGCAGAAGCCTCATAAAATAATAGACTGATATAAAGAGGTAACATACTAGAGAAAAATCATAAGCCAGAACCCCAAACTCAGCAGAGGGATCATCTCTCAGGTTCCAGCTTTGGGAAACAGTCACTACCATCCTGTAACTTTGGGTACCGAGAAAGACAACAGAAGAGTCCTACATTTCCGATCCTTAGCAGCAGCCGCACTGCTAGCACATGGGCCTGGCCTTGCTCTGCCACTGACGTCCTAGCATTTCAGCCATCTCTGGGGCCCCAGCAAAGGATAATGTTAAAGGACACATTTCACCTCCTGAGGGCAGGACCCAGTTCTGCCACTTGTCAGCTCAATGACCCTAGGCCAGTCCCTTAACCTGCCCAGCTTCCTCCTTTGTAGAAAGAAGATGGTAACAGTATTTACCTTCCAGGGTCTAAGAGATGATGTCCGTGAACTGCTCAGCACAGTGCCTGGCAGTTTTATTGGCTACAATCACCTGAGCTAAGGGCCAGGGCTGAATTAATCAAGCAGAGTTCTTCAAGTTCATACAGACCTGGGTTCTAGTCCTACCTCTGCCATCAGCTTGCTGTGTGACACTGAGTGGGCCCCTTCCTCTCTCTGGACCTCAGCTTCCTCATCTGTAAAATAAGGGAGTTAGAGGACCTCTGAAGGCCCTTCCCACTGTGATGCTCTGTGACTTTATGTCCAAAGGGCTCATCCACAAAGCTGAGGAACTTCATCCCAGTTATTCTTGCACATGTCTGCCTCCACTAGCCATTACATGCAGCCAAACCACCAACTCACTGGCCCATGCACACCTCTGTACCTTCCCATCACTGTAACTCTTCCAAGGCTGTTCCAGAATTCCTGCCCACCTCTCCTGTACTTGCCACCAGGTCTACATACATACCAGCTCTGCCAGGAAGCCTCTGCATCTCTCTTACTGGACGAGGCTCCCATCATATTTACATTGTGTGACCACAATTATTTATGTTCCCATATTAGCCCCACCATCAGCCAAAGCTCTTTGTGGGAGGGGAATCATCTGCTTGCTATGCATTCTGTGTCTTCCATGAATGGCACACAGTTGGTACACAACAAACGTGTTAAACGACTGCCTACTCCAACTAATTTATCTGACTTCCCCTTAGCCTGTCAGTGAAGGCTTCCTTAATCTTCCCTATTCAGCAGGCGCTCTACACCTCTGGTAGAAATAGCACCAGCAGGTGCTGCCACCACTGAGAATGCTGTGGCTAGCCAAGTCTTAATGAATAAACAGGCTTTTTTTTTTCTTTTATGGGTTAGGCCATCATTTCATATTACTTAGAAAATGGCTATGGATAGGTGTTGAACGAGGCATCCCGTGGGGTGGATCTGGTTCAGCCATAGGTGCAATGGATGCCAAGAGACTGGTGGCTAGGATTGCCTCAGTTTCCTCATCTGTAAGATGGGCTCCACGGCAGTCGGTCCTAAGGACACAGCCCAGAACAGAAGGAGACTTGGACACATGGTTCTCCTATCACCTCTTTTCTGGGATTCAGAATAAGTGAGGCCACAGGGGAGGTGGAAAGGAGGGGAGCTGCTGCTGCCACCTCAAACAGCTGGAGAGGATGTAGTGGTTGGAAATTCATGAAGAACACTATAATTTTATAACCGCACACCACATCTGAAGCTGCCAAGAGCTAGGAGAGGGGCCATTTGTGGTTTTTTTGTGTGGTGGTCTGAAAAACAATCCTCTTTTCCCACCCCTCCCTTCCACAAGGGCACAGCTAACCAATAATAACAGGAGTAGCCACAATAGTAGTAGAAGTAGAGCCAGTGATTTGGGGTGCATACTATGTGCCAGGTACTTTACAAATTCTTCCCAACCACTGTCTCCTGTAGGTTATTACCATGCCCATTTTATAGATGGAGAAACATGCACAGACAGGGTAAGTGCAAAGCTGGGATCTGAACACAGGGAATCAGTTCAGAGCCTGCCTTTAGAACTACTAATCTATGCTGCTTCTACACTGCAGTATCACCAGCTAAGGGTTACTGAGTGGTGTGCTAAACACACCTCATTCATTACCCTATGGATCCTCTCAGCCACTTAGCGAGGCAAGCACTGTTATTTATCTTCCTTCCTTTTCATCTCGAGAAACTGAGGCTCTGTAAGGTTAAATGACTTTCCCAGGGTCCACTCTGCTATTCCCCTTCCACCAACTTCTCCTAGACAGAACCACTGGGGACCTTCAGCTGGACCTACTCATTAGACACATTTGTTCTTCTGGTTCACTGCTGCCTTCTCTGTGCTGGGGAGAAGGCATAAGAATGTACAAGAGGTGCCAGGACACACAGGAGTGTCCACAGCGCAACAACGCAAGGAGGGCAGAGGGCAAGGGCCTTTCTGACATGTATAAGCACGTGTGACAAGTCACGTGTGGCCAGTGTGGGACATCTGGATGGGGGACACAGCAGGAATCAATCATACAGAGCCAGACAGAAACAAACACACTAAGGCTCAGACCCAGCAGGGAAGGTGACATAGGCAAGGGAAACAACCCTGGACCCAGACACACACACACACACACACACACACACACACACATCACATGACTCATCTTGTGGCCTTGCTGAACTACATCTGTCTCTTTTGTCCCAAACAGGACAGAAGCATTTTCAGAGAAATGCCACCTTTTGCCAAAGGCCTTTAAGATTCTATAAATCTACCTTGCTTCTCTAGGGCAGGGACTGCCTTCCAAGAACAGATGCCCGGGAAATGTCTGCTGACCTGACTCCCTCATACTGGTCAGGACCTAGGGTCAGCGGCAGTCTCTGAACTCAGGTCCAACCTAACCTCCCACTCCAGGAAGCCTTCCCTGATCACTGAGATAGCTCTACTGCAAAACTAATGAAGCTTAAACTTCAACCCCCTCACCGGCAGGGGTCTCTTTCAAGGCTCTATAGATTTAACATTCTTCATTGTATATTCTTTTTCTTATAAAGACTCCACAGATTGCATAAGCTTAACAATCTGCCCCTGCCTGGCCACACCTGCTTATAATAGAGACCCTGCTCCCCTCTATATGCCCCTGTACCAACGGACACCTCAATCTAGCTATGGCATTAGCTTTTCACATGAATCCCAAACTGTGAGCTCCTTCTTGCCAGCAAGAGTGGTGAATTCTGCATGTAACAGGTGCTCAATTAATACATGCTGGCTTTCATTGGCTCATGGGGATGAGGGAGAGAACCTCCAGCCACGTTTCTCCAGGCATCCCTGAGCAGGTGTGGATTTGAAACAGTCCAAAATCAGAGCTGCCCTACCCAGCACAAGCACAGCAGCGCACAGTGGATGGAACACCCGCTACTTCCACTGCCTCACCTGACACAATCCACATTTGTTGAAGGTTACCCCAAGCCTGGCACCGGGAACACAGAAGTGAAAGAGATCCTTCATCTGCCCCCAAGGCACTCACATAGCCTAGTAGGAAAGCAGACAGATCAACAGGAGACAAGGTGGTGAGTGCCAGGAGGAAGCAGCACAGAAAGGACCCCTAAACTTGTGTGTGTGTGTGTGTGTGTGTGTGTGTGTGTGTGTGTGTGGTGAGGAGGGAATCACAGGGGGGTTCCAGCCCAGGGTGAGACCAGAGAGAGTCTAAAGGTTGAGCAGGAGACAAAGAAAAGAGAGTGGTAGGGAAAATTCCAGGAAGGTTTATGCAAA
This sequence comes from Vulpes lagopus, assembly GCF_018345385.1. NCBI lineage: Eukaryota > Metazoa > Chordata > Mammalia > Carnivora > Canidae > Vulpes > Vulpes lagopus. Next base: position 53,299,485 of record NC_054830.1, read on the forward strand.
GGCACAGGGGGTAGAAATGTTGGGTCCTGTGTGCAATTATCCATTACTTGGTAAGGAGAGCTGGGAGAAGAGGCTGGCAAGGCCACAGAGCTCTCAAATACAGGGCTAAGGCACCTGAACTCTGTGTTCCAGAGGTAATGGGGAGCCAGAGAGAGGTTTTAGCCAGGGGAAGGACCTGCCTAGTTTTACTCCCTGGAGAGTTCACCCTGGCCACTTGTGAACAACAGTGGGAGACAAGCTGGAAGATGAGAGATGAGAAAAGGCTGGGGGGTGGAGAAGACGGAGGCTCCAAGGTCCTGGGAGATCGGCTCAGGGAGACACAGCTAGCAAGTGGCAGTTCCAAGATTAAATTCAGGTCTCCCATCTTTAAATATGATCCTTGTTTCTTAAAGTATGAAATCAGATATGTGAAAGCAACACAGTACCCGACACCTGCATGGACTCAATGAATGTTAGTTCCCTTTCCAATCCTTCTTCGGGCTTTAAGAACATAGCCTGTACTCCCAGTATAATCAATAACAGAGCATTTTAACAAAATTTCAATTTACACACACTTCTTAAGGAGCACCTCTGTGATATAAGTGAAGCCAATCTGAACTCCCTGGGGAGTTGCAGGGTTGAACGGGGCTGGCCTGTTCTTTCCTCACTGTGCTTCACACAACTGGGCTAGGGCTACACGAAGGCAGTGAGCTTGCTGTATGTATGTTAGAGCTGCCTCAAGTGCCCATTTAACAGGTGGGGAAACTGAGGTCCAGGGCAGGAAAGGCTGAAGGCAGATATCCTGTTACTCAGCTTGATGCTCTTTCCACTGCTCCCAGGAGCCTCCCCCAAGAGGAGGGGGTCAGCTGGCCTGGTGTTTTGGAGGCAGGCAGGGTGCGGCAGTCTTGGAGCAAAGAGGCGAGAGGAGGGGCAGGGTTGCCTGGGAAGTGGGACCTTTCCCTTCAACAACAACAAAAAGTCTCGTCCTTGGGGTAGGAAGAGGGACACCCGCCCTCAGCCCTCCCACTAGCGCCCAGACACATCTTCTGGGCTCCCAGAGGTTGGCTACCCCTCCTCCACCCACCTCCCAGGCCTTGTCCTGCATTTCCTGTAAATACCGACACTTCCTCCCTTGGGAGGGCCTGGCAGTGCTGAGGCCACACCCGGCTGGCCTGCCACACAATGGCTGGTCACTCCACACCCCAGGCTGTCCCTGGGACCCAGAGAAATGCCACCCTTTGCTAGAGCTAGCTAATCCCATGCTCCCAAGGCAAAGGTGGGCAAAGTAAGGTTTGGGCAGGGGGAGAAGTTTGCCCCGCGTTACACAGAGAATCTGCTGCTGAATGCAGGGTCACCCCTCACTCATCTCTTCACTCCAACACCGTCTACACTGTCTGCCATAGGTTAAGTTCTGGAAGTGCAAATGCTGGTTAGGAGCAGACTCTGGAGCCAAGCCCACCTAGGTTTCCAAACCTGGTTCTCTGCCACTCACCAGCTATGTGACCTTGGGCAAGTTTTCTGTCCTCATGTATAAAACTGGGAAAAATAACAATACCAATCTCACTGGGTTATGGTGAGGATTTAGTGAGTTGACATACATAAAAAGCACGTGGGGCAGTGCCTGGAACATAGCTCTATGTTATTGTTGCAGTTTTTAAATGTCCACAGAAAACTCCAACCAGGACAGACCCAGGTCTCCAGGCCACAGCCCAGCGGGGATGCATGTAGGGGTCGGATTTCCAACCTCAAAATAGTCTGGGGTTAGAAGGGGAGTTTGGAGAGTCAGGAGACTTTTGTTTTACCAGTGGCTCACCCTGTGACCTTGAGCAAAACCACTTCCTTCCTCGTGCCTCAGTGTCCTCAGCTATGAAACAGTGATCAAAATCCCTGCTCTGCCTAGCTCATGGGTTGTAGGGAGATCAAGGAGAAAACAGGGTAGGAAAGCAAATCGGCATGTTAGGTGTTTAAGGTCAGAGCTGGCATTCCCAAACAAATCAACAATATGCTCAACAATAGTCTTCAACAATATGCTCTGAAAGTCTTTCTTGGTATAGTGTTGATATTATGGCTGCACTGAGAGCCTCCTGTGTCCTGGCCCCTGGGCAAGCAACTACCTGCAATCTCTCATTTACTCCTCAAGACAGGTCCATGAGTGGCATGTTCTCAGCCCATGTCATGGATGATGAAACAGGTTGTAGGGTGCTGGAGTCAGGACTGGAACAGATTTCTCTGACTCCAATGCATGCTGCCTCTAGGAGAGCAGTTCTTCAATATAATACCATAGGCTCCAAGACTGGGCTGTGCAGGATTTCCTTACCCCTGGGCTAAGATCTGCAACTGACTCTACATCTACAACCACCCCTGCATCTTCCATCTTGGGTGATTCTCCCCACAAACCTGTAAAGCCCTGTAAAGCTAGGGCTAGGCACTAGCCCCTGGTACGAAGAGGACAAAATGAGGCCTGGAGAGGTAGAGTGGCTTGCCCAGGGCCCCACATTATGAGGGCAGAAATGGAGAGCCAGAAGCTGGATGTCCGGCCCCATGCCTAGAACTCTCCCCTTTGCAGGACAACACCTGTTTGTTCCCTGTGTGGGCCTCAGAGGATGCCAAACAGTGGTTCCTGACTCCAGATCCAATGTGGAGGCATGTCAGGACCTGGGATGCCATGCGAGCACTTTTTGGGGCCTGTGGCTGGGTATCTGGAAGTATTTAGGAGCTGTGCAGCAAAGCCTGCTTTCTTCTTCTTCTCTCTCTCTCTCTTTTTTTTTTTTTTTTGCTAGTAATTGCTTTGAAATATGGGTTCTGAGAGTTGGGCTGCAATGCCAGCTGGCACAGCCTTCTTTCCACACGCCCAGGACAGAGACTACAACAATGGAACGCTGGAAAACTGCACATCGTGTGAGCCATTCTGCAAACATTTCTAAATCCATTTCTGAAGGAAAGTGCTGGAAAAGAGGCAAGGAACTAGAAAACGGAACCCTTGATGACAGCGTGGCACCCTCCTCCTCAACCCCATCCTCAGAAATCCTTCAGCAACTCTACCCCCACCCCCAGGGAGGAGCCCCTGAGCCCCTAAACCGGTCAGAACATTTTCCTCCACATGAACATCAGAATGTGCACCCAGGTTCAATTTAAATGAGTTTGTTCACAGCTAGTGATTCAGGAGAAAAGTTTTATGGGAAGTAAGCTGAAAGGAAAGATCATCAACTAGGTAAGAGTTTCATAAAACCAAGTCAGCTTTACAGAAATAAGCCATGAGCCTGGCTGGGTTAAGCTCTCACCTCTGTATCTACACCCAGCCCCAAATCTGGCCTCCTAGTAGCCCAGCTCCTCCTCCCTTCAGCCTTGCCCTCTACCACAGGCTACCTGGCCCCTAACTACAGTCTTGGCTGCTCTCCATATTCTATCTAGGATTCATTCAGCCACTAGTGAGGGGAGATGGGGGAACTTTGCTCAGTTCCGCAGGATCCGAACATAAAATGTATTAAGGCAGTTCGCAAATTGTAAAGTCTACAAGACAAAGCATGCTGGGGTGCTCACAGCCCACCCGGACTACGCTGTTTCGGATACAAAGCCACCTTGTAACCCTGCTCCAGGTCTAGTCCCTATCTTGATAAACTCTCTCACATCCAGTTACATTAAGCCTACCTGTATCACCTGCTCCCAGATGGTTCAGAAAAACTTCCCAAATCTCCCAGAGCAGGAAAAAAAAACTAACAGATAAAACAACAACAGTGTCAAAGCTTTGCATGGGGAGATGAGAACCCCTTCCCTAGAGGTCCTCAAGCTCTGGCTTGTTGAGAACTAAAGGGTCCAGAGAGGGGCAGGGTGTCCTCATCTCCAAAGTCCCTTCCAAATCCAAATGGACTACCCTCATTAGTTTTAATTCAAACTTCCTAGAGTAAAATAAGTTATGAGTTGATAAGACCAGCAAGTGAGGACGACTTCAGACTGCAGCCAGCTGAAACCTTTCCCACAGGTTCACCTCAATCCCTATGAGAGAGCAAGAGAGCCCCCGCCTGCCTTCAGAACCCCTACACAGGAAATCACCTGGGGTGCAGTGGCACCCAACTTTATTGACATAGAGTTACAGAAAAGGGAAAAACCAAGACCAACCAACCAACCAACCAACCAAAAAACAGAATCTAGAAGCTCTAGGTATTTTCTGAGTGAACTGAGGAAGAATTTCTGAAAACTCTCAAATTCCAGGAGGTGCAGAAGTTAGCACCTGAGATGAAGTAGACACTTGTCAGAAACCCAGGGCAGGGACTTCCCTGAGGACCTTGGGAGGTCATGAGGCACCAGTCATGAACTATTGCCACTGACCAGACCCAGGTATTTAGTTATGAGGAGAGGTAAGGCTTTCCAGGTAGGGAAAACAGCATAAACAAAGCCACGAAGACAGGCCAGTGTGGCCTATTTAGAAGAAACCGGGGTTTCTTTTTTATTCAAACATGACACTATGCCAGACCTTTATATGCACTGCCCGATTCAGTTCTCCCAAGAAGTCTATGAGATAGAAATTATTAACCCCATTTCACAGATGAGAAAACTGAGGCATAGAGTTAGGACATAACTAAGCCCAAACACCAGGGCTGTTAAACTATGTAGCCAGGGTTTCAAGCCAAGTTTCTGTAACTGAAAAGCAAGATGCTTTTATATTTATCTGTCCAGTCTGGCTGTCCTACAAGGGACACTTTCCATATCTCTTCCTCTACACAAATACAGGAATGTCTGCAAGGTCTGAAAGCTGCTACCCCACTGGAATGGACTGATCCCCAGGGCGAGGTGATTTCCCCACACAGCTGGTTAAGAAGCCACACCTGCCTTCCTAATTGTTAGGGGAGTGTTCCTCTCAGGATGAACTGGGGGCAGCTGGGGGTTTTGTTACAAATACAAATTTCTGGGCCACATCCCAAACCCTGTGGATCAGAATCTCTGGGTGTAGAGCCTGGTAACCTGTATTTTTGATAGTTGGGATTTTTTTTTTAAGGCATATTAAGATTTGAGAAATACTGTAGCTAAAAGAGTCAAAGAGACTCAGGTTCAAATCCCAGCTGCCCTAACTATACAACTCTAGGGAAGCTACTCTTTTTTTCTGAGCCTCAGTTTCTCCATCTATTAGGCAAGAATTCCTTTCCTCCAACCCTCAGAGTTGCTGTGAGGATCAAAGGAAGTTAGAAAACACCTTTTCTTACTAGTGTTTTCATTTTCCTTGGGTAAGTATCTAGTAGTGGAATTACTGAACCACATGGTACTTCTATTTTTATTTTTTTGAGGAATCTCCATGCTGTTTTCCCCAGTGGTCATGGCAATCTAGCAACCTAAGTGTCCATCAACAGATGAATAGATAAAGCAGATGTGATGAATATATACATAGTGAAGTATTACACAGCCATAAAAAAGGATGAAACCTTGCCATTTGTGGCAACATGGATGGAATTAGAGGGTATCATGGTAAGTAAAATAAGTCAGACTGAGAAATATAAATACCATGATTTCACTCACATATGGAGTCTAAAAAATAAAACAAATGAGTAAACAAACAAAAAGTAGAATGAGACCTATTAATATAGAGAACAACTGATGGTCACCAGAGGTAAGGAGGGTGGGAGGCATGGGCTTCCAGTTATGAAATGACTAAGTCACAGCGATAAAAGGCATAGCACAGAGAATATAGTCGATAGTATTGGTGACAGATGATTAACTACATTTGTGGTGAGCACAGCATAATATGTAGAAACACTGAATCATTATGTAGTCCACCTGAAACTAACGTAACATTGTGTGTCAACTATACTTAAAAACAAAAATCTTTTTTAAAAAAAAGGAAGTTAGAAAAGCAGAGTTCTAAGTTCCTTCCAGACATGAGACTGGTGTTTTGTCCCTGGAAACTGCTCCTTGATGGGGAGTGGCTGACTGTGACTTCTTCAACAGTAGAGGCGGGATGGGGAGGAGGGCAGGGTGGACTCCCCACATCCCACATCAAGGCGGGGTGAGCTGCATGGCATCCAGAGGGCGCTCTGCACACGACTTACTACAACTTACGACACAGCCCTGGGGCGGAGGATTGCCTGCAACCAGGTTTGACTTTGCAGGTGGCCCCCAAGAGTGCATCTACAGAGGGAAGCAGGAGCCCAGTCACAGATTTCAAGGCTAGAAGGAAAAGACTACAGCAGGCAGGACATCTGGCACAGCACATCAGCCCCATTCTCCACTCAAGCTAAAAACTCACTTTTAGCACATGTAGAGAACAATCTCCACGCTGCAGAGACCCCAAGGGTTCCTAGGCTGTTGAGCATAGTGCAATTCAGTTCAGTATTTACAGAGACCCTGCTCTGTGCCAGGTACTGTGCTAAATGCAGGATCAGGACCCTTTCACGGAGAGCCAGAGTCTAAAAAGGGAAAAAATAAATCAAGCAAAATGTCAAACATGAGGAAAAGGAACTCAATTTAGATTCTCTTTTTCTGGAAGAAATATCAAGTATTCAACTCTCAGGATTTTTAAATTAAGAACAAGAAACCTAAGACTTCATTTGAGAAATATAGCAAACTCTTAAAAATATAATTCTGTCTTCTATTTTAATAGCGGAGAGGAAGATAGTAGGGAAGAAGCACAGCACAGACATGTCACTGAGGCAGTCTGTCTTGGGCAGGATGACACCACGGACAACCGGACCAGCGTTTGACACCACCCTCCTGTCCCACTACCTACCCACTTGTGTGCCCACCCACCACCCACCTCTTCACATCCATACACAGTGCTGAATGTGTAAGACTCCTCTCAGACACTGAAGGATTGGGGCTGAGTGGTGCCTGCTTCCTCGGGAGTCTGTGGTCTGGTGAGGAACAACCACACACTACCACGCACACCGCTACAAAACAGGGGAGGCAGACTTCGCAGGGCCACAGAGATGAACTGTGTGCAAATTTCAGAGGACATCAGAGATATCATTAATTGACAAAAGAAGTAACAGAGGCTTTAAGGAGAAGGTATACTTAAAAGAGGCCAACGTGTGCCCCTGGGAAGGATCTGAACCTGCAGAGAGAGAGAGAGAGAGCAGCTGGGCAGAAAGCACCACTGGGGCAAAGGCACAGGAGTTGGACCACTCCGGGTGCATAAGAGTACAAGATAGATTTCCACTTAAGGTACACAGAAAGGAGTAGAGAGGTGCTGGGGTCCCGACAAGTATGCAGGGCTAGAGATGGGCTCTGGGACCCTGCCAGAAAGAGCCGATGGGGGAAGGAAGGGAGCACGGACTTCATGAGCCTCACAGCCAGGTGGGCTTGCTGTGGGCTGGCCTCTGTGACCTGCATACCTGCTCTGGTGATCAGGGAGGAGTCCACTCCTAGAGGAGCTCTTTCCAGCCCCCCAGCAGCAGCTGGTCGCAAGCACTGACTGATGGGGCAAGGGGTGGTTGTGGTCCTGTGGTCTGAGGTTGATGGAGAAGCTCCCCTCACACTCCTTGTAGGGAAATGGTGGAGGGGTCTGGCTGGGAATACCGCTAGTTGGTTTGAGGACAACTTGGCATTTTCAACATGGGGACGTGTAGTTCTATTTCTCTGGGTCCCAGAGAACTGCAGTTGCCCAAGCTGGAATGCCTTTCCAGGAAAAAAGCACACCCAACTTTACTGTCAGGCTGAGCACTGTGCCAAGCAGAAATGGAAGCCAAAACGCCCTGATTTTAGCAACTGCCTGTGTCCTCTTTGGGGGAAAAGGACTGCAGAAAGCCAAGGTCTGGAACCCTGACATACTGTGGGGGTAGGTGTGTGTGTGTGTGTGGGGTACATCTAAAACCCCAGAACAAGCACTGTCAAGTGACTGGGAGCTATGGGAAGCAGGCAGGTTTGGGGGGCAGGTCCCCATCAACCATACCAGTAAGGTCAGCACTGCCTGGCAATGGTGCTTCCTTTCCACAGGAGATGACTTGGGACCTGGCCCCCCCCAACCTGTGTCCTCTTTAGATAAGGGAGAAAGGACAATAGTTGGGTTATACCCATGCCTCCTGGCATCTGACTTTTTCTGTATCTTTTCTGAAATCTTATCCTTAAAAAAAAAGTCCTCTCTTTAACTAAGCCTATTCATCTCCTTCCTCCCTCCAGTAATCCTTTTTGTGTCTAAGAATGTTGAATTATTCACACCATCCCATCTCCACTAGTCAGCCCTCCATAATTTGATACCAACCAGGGCAGAGTAGTGTTTAACCCAGCGGGCTCCAGGCTCTGCAAATGCATGCACACCCTTGCCCGAACAGAGGCAACTGCTCACCCTGCATACGTTGCCACTGTGATTCCCACTGCCTCTGCTTTTATCAGCAATCTCCATAATTATTCCTCACTGTCCATTCACTATACCACAGTTCCCATTTTAGCGAGATCCACTAAGCAGGCCCAGGTGATGGCTGGCAACTCCTCTGGAGAGCCGTTTGGCAACACAAAACTCCCCTTCCCCTGCTGCCTCTCCTATGGAAATAAACCCAAATGCCAAAAAAGCTTTAATTATACATATGTTCACCTGAGCACTCTTTACAATGCAGGAAGATATTACAAATACCCTGAACACACAATGCAAGGGAATGAATATATTAATTTGGGCACAACCACTCAAATGGAATACACACAATCACTTGGTATGGCTCTATCTGCAGAGTCTGGCAAACTGTCTCATAGTAATTTTTATTAATTTAGTAAGTTATTTAATAATACAGACAAATACAGCATGCAGTTAAATAAGATAAACAAAGTAAGAGATTTTATGCACAATATGATTACATCCACATTAAACACACCCTAGATACATTCACACAAGAACAAAATATAACTCAATGCTGGCAGTGATTATGTTAGCATGGGGGGACTGTCTTTTTTTAAATCTTCAGATATATTCATAAATATGTGCAAATGTGTATATAAGTTATTACCTGCAGCATTTTCAGAGGAGCATAAGACTGGAAACAACCTAGATATCCATCAACAGGTGACTAGATATTGGAAATTCTTGCAGTCATTAAAAAGAGAGGTGCAGATCCATATGCTTTGTTAGGAAACAATGTCTAAAGTGACAGGAGCAAGGTCCAGAAAAGCATGTTCAATATGCTCCCATTTCTGTTTAGGAAAAGTCAAGGTTCAGGGGAGGTGTGTGTGTGTGTGTGTGTGTGTGTATCCCTACATGTTTGCACATATGTAAAACATCTGGGAAGGGGCTAAAGAACAGAAATTCAGTGGTCCAAGATTTGATTTTTCCCTGCAGGCACCATTTTTGGAATGCATGTTACCTTTTACAAAACATTTTCAAAAGGGTTTTTGAACCAAAATGGACTGGTCAGATTTCTCTCCCACTGGACTATCCCAACAGCATGATTTCCTCCTCTGTGGCCAGAATTCTGGCCCTTGTAGTGACCTCTGTAATCCTGCATCTCTTGTCCTCTAAACACTCATCAATTAATCAGTTAGCAGAATGGGGGTGGGGTATTCCAAAGGAGAAGGTGTCATGGCAGTCAAATCTCCTGGGACAGGAGGGCACAGCAGGTGGGCACAGTAGGGCTCAGACCACAAACACAGTCAGTCACTCTCTGCAGAGGTGAGGAGGGCCCTGAGGGGGCTGTTCTGTTGTGTTTTTCCCCCCACAGTTTGGGGAGAGGAGTATGAGGATCCCCAGAAAATCATCTGACTTCATTTTCCATCTTCTCCCTGTTTGAACTTGAATGCCTACAACTGGTTCCATCATTGTATCTTGGGAGCAGATAACTTGTTTCTTTAGTTTCCCAGGTTCACAAATGGAGAGGAATTATGCCCTAGGATGGATGATAGAGCCTCATCCATACCCACTTAGATAGTTTAGATGATAAGATTTGGGACTTCTGAGCTGATGAGATTCAGATGAAACTTGTTGAGGTGACACTCTAATGGGATAAGATCTTTGGCGACCTTGGAATGCAATAGATTTTGCATTTGGGTGAACATGAATCTTTGGGTGTCAGAGGGGGAACTGTCATAGGCAGAATGATGGCCCTTCAACACGTCCATATCCTAATCCTGAGACCTATGGATATTCTGCATTACATGGCAAAAGAGACCTTGCAGATGTATTTAAGATTAGCAGATGTTATGAGACAGAGATCATCCTGGGTTACCTGGGTGAGCCAATCTAGTCACACTGGTCCTTAAAGAAAACCTTCCTTGCCCAGAGGCAGAAATGCAAAGTGTCAGAAAGACTTTCTTTTTCTTCATTGCTGCAGGGGGCTCCATGAAAAGCATGAGAAAGGATGCAGGCAGCCTCTAGGTGCAAAGATCAGTCCCTCAGCAGGGAAACAGAGTTTTATCCCATATCCTATTATATCAGTCCTACGTGGAACTGAGGTCAGACAATAACCTGAATGCACCTGGAAGTGGATCCTCCCCCAGAGCCTCCAGATAAAAGCCCAGGCCAGAGGATAGCCTAGCTTTTGGCCTTGTGTGACCCTAAGCGGAGTACCCAGCCCAGCCCACTGGACTTCTGACCTACAGAACTGTCAGATTAAAAAATGGATGCTGTTTTAAGCCAGTAAGTGTGTAGTATACTGCTACAGCAGCAATAGAAAAATAATATGTCATCTCAGAAATCACTTCCCTGAACCTTTCATTTTGCAAATGGGGAAAGTGAGGCCCAGAAACTAGAACACATCAAAAAGATTATACAGCAAGAGACACAGAGCCAAAGAGCCCAGATATTCTGGGCCAATTCTTGCTCTCAGAGGGAAACTCAGAGCTCTAAACCCAAACCCAAACTGTGGAACACAATGAAAACCTTTGTGAATGACCATAACGAATCACTTTAGACATGGTGATTTATAGAGAGCCCTTAAGTAATTCTCAGCCTGCTTCCATCTCTGTGGGAGGACAGTCTACCCAAGGCTGGACTTTATTTATATAAAACCCAGCTGTTCCTCAGGCCAGAGAAATAGGGATGGGATGGGGCAGATGCCAACTCAGATACCACGATTTTGAAAAGCCAAGTCTAGAGAGAAGCCTAGTCCCCCGGCTGAAGTCACCTAAATACATTTTTGCCCAGCAATTACATCTAATTGGCCTATTCAAAGGGAATTAATTTATGCCTGTCACCAGGGCATCATCGATTAGAAGCAACTTGAGAATGAAGCCCCCATGAGCTGAGTAGTTGCCTCTCCAGGGATAATTGGGAGGCAGACAGACCCCAGCCTCAAAGACACTGTTAGATTCACACCTTCCCCTTCTCCTGCTGGGGGAGGGGAGTCTCATATAATCCCAATTTTGATGGAGGCTGAAAAAGGCAGGGAGGGGCTCCACCGAAGGCAGCAGGGACAAGCAGAGACCCAGGTTGGCAGTCTCCACCCCACTGCAGACCTGCACCCTCAGCCATGCTGTCTATCCACTGCATTCCTGAACCTCAAACTGGTGGCTTTACACCCTCAGTGTGATCACTCCCTGCCACATACAGTCTGGCTACTGTGCACCTGCCCACAGTCTTTGTACACTGTGTGCCTTTGTGCATGCCATCGCTTCTGTTTGGAATGCCCTACCCACACTTCTTCACCTTGCAAACTTTTACTCACCCTTCAAGCCCAGCTCAAATGCCCAATCTGAATCCTGCCAACTTCTCAGGGAAGCCTTTTCTTCAATGGATTCGGCTGCTTCTTTTGTGCTTGCTACCAGAATACTGTTTATTTTCCTCTTATACTTATAATTGCACCCAGTCAGCTGCTTATGGATCTGCCTGAGGCTGACCTGAAGGCTGAGCTGCAGCTATAGTTCTCAGCTTCTGATCCTATAGGGGCTGGCACTAGCAGATACCCACTGAATGCTCCTTAAACTGATTTGCACATTTCCTTCTAGATGTGAGGCTCAGAAGTGTTTCCCAAGGTCAGAACTGTATGTAGAAAAATCCCAGACTGTCAGGAGCCTGAGAAACTCTGTTGCCTGATCCCTTCATTGCAGAGCTGAGAAAAGGGAGGTCTGGGTCACATGTGATGCCGAAACAGATAAAATGCTGAGTGAGTCTGAAAAGGAAGGAGCTCCCAGGTACGGGGAGGGAGTAAAGCAGTGAATGTGTGGAGTCCAACCTTCCCAGTGGGAAGTGAGGGCTTTGGCCCAATACACTGTGATGTCACGATGGCCAGCTTGGGCTTCCTGCCTCATCCAGGGCAGGGCCAGCAGGAGAAGAGGCACGGGCTCTGGAGGCCTGAATGCAAACCCAGCTTCTCTTCATACCTGTGTGGCCTCAGGCAAATCACATCCCTGCTCTGAGCCTTGGTTTCCTCATCTGGAAAGATGACTGTACCTTTTCCACAGGGTCCTTCCTGACCTTCTTCCTCTATACGGTTGACTCCTCATTGTACTTCAGGACCAAGCTGGAGTCTCATTTTCTCAGAAGTCTACTCCAGCCACAAATAGAGCACCTGTTAGAAGCTCTTAGAACTGCACTTCTTTGGAACACTCAGCACAGCTGAATTTAAATAATTAACAGTGCAATTAGGCATTTTATAGAAGCCTACCTTGTTTTTCCTATAGTTCCAGTACCCAGAACACTGATGAGGCTTGGGGAGAATCTGTACAAAGTCCTGTTCGGTTGGGGTGTGTCCCTGAGATAACACAGTGCCCTAAAGCCTCCAGAATACAACCACTTATTTAACAATTTTTTTTCAGTTTTTTTTTTTATTGGAGTTCAATTTGCCAACATATAGCATAACACCCAGTGGTCATCCTGTCAAGTGCCCCCCTCAGTGTCCGTCACCCCAACTCCCGCCCACCTCCCTTTCCACTACCCCTTGTTCGTTTCCCAGATTAACAAACTTTTATTGAGCTCATCTGGGTACCAGGCCCCGTGCCTATTGCCAGGGACAAACAAAGGGGTTGTAGGTGCAGAGCCTCAGAGGGGGTCTTAGTGAGGTAAGGGAGACGGTTACATAAACAACATAGGTGAGCAGATTCTACACAGAGGTATGAAGGAGAAAGTAATTGATCTTAGAGTGAGGTCAGCAAGGTGATGTTTACCTGCTGGGGTCTGAAGAACACAAAGAAGACTTTCTATTCCAGAATATTTTCCCAAGCATTTAACACAGTCCCATGTCCATCCTCTTTTGCCCTTACTGTCCTCTCCACCATTTCACTACGTATATATGAAGGTGGCAGCTTATTCAGTGGAAGGAGGAACTGAGGAACCAAGTCCCCTCTCTAGGCCCACTTTTCTCCTCTGTAAAGGTGAGGTGGTTCAGACAGGTTCAGTGGTATCTTAAAGATTTTATTTATCTATTTGAGAGAGAGAGAGAGAGAGAGAGTGTGTGTGTGTGTGTGTGTGTGTGTGTGCACATACCTGTGAGTGGGGAGAGGGCAGAGGGAGAGGGAGAAAGAATCTTAAGACTCTATGTGCAGAACATGAAGCCTGACATGGGGCTCAATCTCACAACCCTAAGACCATGATCTGAGCCAAAACCAAGAGTCAAACACTTAACCAACTGCACCACCCAGATGCCCCTAGGCTCAATGGTATCTGGAACCTTCCTCCTCAACATTGTGTATAGGGAAGTCAAAGAAAGATGAGTAGTCTGCAGGGGTCATAACACACAAATATCTCTGGCTGGCCTTGGATGGAGACCTCAGGGCCTCCTGGAGGGAGGTAGGGAGTATAAGGTGAAAACGGAAGGGCCTCCTCATTCCAGAGGCTGAGCAGCACCTCAAACTCTGAAGTCCATTAAGCCACTGACTCACCCTATGGCTCTAAAGCCAGCCTTGATCTCTGGCCTCAGGCCAGTAAGGCAACTTGGGTTTGGACCAGGGACCTCCCTGGAAACTAGATGCAGCATCTATAAGGAGTGTCCCGGGAGGGGAACAAGGGCCCAGAACAATCCCTAGCTGTATGACATCACCCTCCTTTTTTCTGTTATCACGAAGAGCAGCTCCAGGTGTGGCCTGGGTCTTGGCCACACCCTAATTCCAGGTCAGTCCTGAGACCCAGTTTTGCTCACCTCCATTCCTCATGGAACACAAGGCTCTGTGGCAGACACTCTTGAGTTCCAGGTCCAACTCTGCCGTTGGCTGGCTATGTGAGCTTGGATGAAATTCTTCCCTTCCTTGGTATTCTCCAAACCCTCAGTCTTAGAGAGCTTCTCCTCCTGCCCATTTTCAGATCCCTTCTTCATAATAGGTAACAATAATAATAATATCCATAATTACATTCACTAAGAACCTGCTTCATGCCAGGCCCTGCACCAAGCACCTGGCATGGGTTACTTTAACTTGTCACTATCTATGATCCCCATTTTAGAGCTGAGGAAACTGAGGCATACCCCAGGAAAACAGCTTACCCAAGGCACCAGAGAGTAAGTACTGTGCCTATCTCCTGGTCTTGTTCAGGTGTTTGTTTGCCTACTCCAAATGGTGGCTGTTGTGAGAATCAATGGAGCTAAGAGGCACAGAAAAGCTTTGTATAATGTCAAGTGCAGTGCACAGTTATGCAGCTGCCACATCAAGGTTTCATAACTTTCTGGGTTTTCCATCCCAGCTTTCTGGCCCACAAAAGGAATCTCCAAGACAGCCTCTCTGGCAGGGGTTCATCCAGCCCCTTTACACATACCCACTGCAATGGTGAGTCACTGCCTCCTAAGGTGGAGCAACTCTTGCCAGAAGCAAGAGACCTGCAGAGCTGGGACCTGCCTCCTTGAGCCCCATCACAGGTCCTGACTCTGTGCTCCAGGTTCTCAGACCCTGTCTGTTGCCTCCTCTGCCACAGATGTCTCGGAGCCTCTGTTTTCTCACCTATAATATCAGGCTGATAATCAAGGAGGTAACATATATAAAGTAGTGGAGTGTGCACATATGTATATAAAATACTCTTCATACCATGCAATCTGCTGGGTGTTGCTTTCTTACCCCATTCATATCCTTAATTTCACTTCATTCTTGTACACAGAGGGTGAGGAGGTTACTATAATCCAAGAGTTTAAGATTCAATAGCTATATATCTCTAAACTACATCTTAACCTGCTATACCTTCTCCCCCTCAACTGAACAAAAGGCCTATTTTTTTTTTAAGATTTTATTTATTCATGAGAAACACACAGAGAGAGAGAAAGGCAGAGACACAGGCAGAGGGAGAAGCAGGCTCCATGCAGGGAGCGCGATGTGGGACTTGATCCCGGGTCTCCAGGATCACACTGGAGATCCTGGGCTGAAGGCAGCGCTAAACCGCTGAGCCACCCGGGCTGCCCAAAAGGCCTATTTTTGAAAGACAGGCAGAAACCATCTATCCACTTCCCCTAATGTGTCTGGCACAGGATTCTGTAAACTATTGATGAAATCATTGATGAAAACAACTTATAAATATGTATAACCAACAGATCACACTTATTAAAAGAAGACTGCCCAGAACATATGAGATCAAGTGGGGTTTCAGAGTGTTCCTTAGAAACCCCACACTCCTGTGGGTGAGGATTCACAAATGTTTGCTTCCCATTTTGTGGACACAGACATTGCTATGGTGTTAAAAATAACAGCTAAAGTGTACTAGGCATCTAAAAGGCACCCAGGCCCAAGCAACATTCCTTGCAAGTATTAACTAATTCGAACTTCACAACAATCTCTTGAAGTAGGCAATGTCATCTTCCCTGTTTTTATAGATGAGGCAGTTAAAGCACAGAATGGTTAAGAAATCTGCCCAAGGAAACACAGCTAGAAACTGGCAGAGCTGAGATTTGAACCCAGCCATCTGCTCTAGAACACAGGCTCTCAACCCCCCTAATACATCCCTTTGTATAATCATCACCCCTCATTAGGCTGTAAGAGCAGCATTGCAATCCATAACTCCCAGTTTCTAAGATGTCTATTCATCATGATCATCTCATTAACTGATTTCCAATGAAGTATTTAAAAATTTGTACTTTTGAAAGAGAATTACAATAACAAGCCCTTGCCTTCTTTGTTGGAGCTCCAAGTCAGATTTCACTAAAAGGATCCTGCTACAACATAAAGTTTGAAACCCACTGAGATGAAGTCCGTGAGGGAACTCCCAAGAAGCATCAAATAACCAGTCTTCCCATCTGCTTCAGTGCAGTTGGGCCTCTGCCTGCAGGAAGAGGACTTCTGTCCTCTCCCAAGGCAGGCCAGAGCACAGGAGCTACACCTCCCCAAGCGCAGCCTTTTCAGCACTTCAGAAGATTCAGATGCAGTGGCAAGGGGCATGAAAAACATGTTTCATTGTACCAGGGGATGTCTTCTGAAACTGGGTCCGGAGCTGATACTGAGTCTTCCCATGGTCTTCTGGGGCCTTTCCGACCTTGGGGCCTGGGCAGTTCAGGGACTGCTGAAGCAGTACCTACAGCAGCCCACCTGCTTCCTTAAGACTCTAATCTATCCAGCCAAAAACAATCCCATGAGTTCAGATTGCCTGGCCTCAGCAAGTTACAACAGCCTCGTGACAGATTCTGGTATCCTTCCCAATTGTGTTTAATTACTGATCATGAATGAGAGCTCACTACCTCTCGAATCACTGCTGGACATATCTCTCAGTGTAAAAGTCTGATCATAACAGAGTACAGATTTTAAGATCTCTGTGAGGCAGGGTGTGTGTGTGTGTGTGTGTGTGTGTGTGTGTGTGTGTTGTCTTATTTTCTTAATTAAAATCATGCAAACAAGTCTGAAATTTCAAGTGCTTGGGTCATGCCTTGACCTGGAGAAACTTCTCTTGGGCTCTAGACCAAACTCATGCACGAAGAGAATGGATCTGTTTACATAGAGACCAGCCACACCATCCCAAAAAACAATCCCAACCCTGAGACATTCATCTTGCAGGAAAATGGCCAAAGACTCAGGCTTCTCCAAGACAGGGAAACACTACAATTCTCAGGGGCAAGCTCAGAATTCCCCAGCACATGGCTCAGCGGCTGCCTTCATCTCTTGGAGCCTGGACAGTCTTGGGGCATTCTCAAAGAGCCAGATGAAACACATTAATTCATCACTCAGAAATTATTATGAGCTTTTTGTCCTGTTGACCTGGAGTACTGTGAGCACGGATGATAAATTCCCCAAGGACCCTTCCTGAGCCTAGCCAGGCGATCTAAGGAAGCGTTAACCTCCAGCATAATATTATGCCTTTGATTATTATTGCACTAATGTGTGCTGTTCTGTCTATATATAGTTTTTACATCATCCCCTGGTCATGTGGATCTAAGCAAGTGGACAGCCATTATAAGTTGTCCATTCTGAACGCCTATAATAAGGACATTTCCGTTCTGAAGATTCATACTCCATTGTGTGACCTCACCTTTGACAGCTGGAGGGCCGATTCCAGTTGGGAAGTTCTCAAAGGGGGTGAACCAGCAAGAGGGAAGAAGCTATACCTAGATAGAGATACCTTCCTTCCTGTCCTAGCTCCGTCACTTAACTAGCTTACAAATCATGTCACCACCCTGAACCTCAGTTTCCTCTTCTATTAAAAAAGTAAAACTGGTTAACTACTGCCAAAGGGACATTAAGCAAATTAAATGAAGCGATGCATATCAAATGACAAAGAACTTCACAGGTAAGATGACAGCACAGGCGTTGGAAACTGCCTGGGTTAAAATTCTGGTTCTGCTGTGACCTTGGAGCCTTAAGTATTGCACCTTAGCTGCCTCATCTGCTAAATATAGATTTTCTTAAAAAGCATCTATGTAGCAGGGTGGTTTTTTGGATTAACTGAGTTAAAACATTCAAGGATCTAAGACAGTGCCTGGCACATAGTGAGCATGCAGTAAAGTCTCACATGCTGTGGGCACAGTAGTGTATATTTGCTTCAGCTCCCAGCAGCAAAGTATAAGACTGACAGTATGATTTTTAAAGACCTGACAAAGCCCATGTATGTACACCATCTCTGACTCCTCAGGATAGCTCAGAGATGAAGGGACCATCATACTATGTGAACAGGTGAGAAAACAGGTGTACATCAGATGACAAGGTAAGGTACAGGGCAGACCTGCACTTATCCTCTCTTCCTGCCATGCCATGCTGCCTCCATGCTTTCGTCATCTGTGCTGCCTGCCTAACTGCCATCAACCACCCTAAGAAACCCTATGCTAGGGGAGCCCGGGTGGCTTAGCGATTTAGCGCTGCCTTCAGCCCAGGGCCTGATCTTTGAGATCCAGGATCAAGTCCCACGTCGGGCTCCCTGCATGGAGCCTGCTTCTCCCTCTGCCTATGTCTCTGCCTCTCTCTCTTTCTCTCTCTTTCTCTGTGTGTGTGTGTCTGAATAAATGAATAAATAAAATATTTTTTAAAAAAAGAAAAAAGAAACCCTATGCCAGGGAGTTCCAGAGTGGTGCGAGCTCTGGTTTATTCTGCTTTCCATGACTGCAGTAGCTGTGGCTTAGAGACCGTCACCCTTAAGAGGACGAAGAAGCTAGGTCCTTTTGCCATGCCTGAATCTCTTGGCCTTGACACACCTTATTGTGGTGGCTTCTTTCCTCCACTCTACCACACATCTGACAATCACTGTGGTAGAGCACCAGCTAATCATGTCACTCTCTTGCTCTACAACCTTCAATAGTTCCCTATGGTTCACAGATTAAATCAAGTCACATAGGAAGGACAAGTGCAGGTGGCCTGGGTGGCTCAGTGGTTTAGCACCGCCTTCAGCCCAGGGTGTGGTCCTGGAGACCTGGGATCGAGTCTCACGTCAGGCTTCCTGCATGGAGCCTGCTTCTCCCTCTGCCTGTGTCTCTGCCTCTCTCTCTTTCTCTGTCTCTCATGAATAAATAAAATCTTAAAAAAAAAAAAAAAAGGAAAGAAGGACAAGTACAAATGCAACATGTATTCATTCATTTTCAAGAACCTCCCAGCCTTATCACCACACACCCTTCTTCTACCATGGCTGGGCCAGTCCCCTCTCAGTTCCCTGGGCCACTATAGTCTTTGGTAAGGAGCACTCAGAACTGCTAGTCCTGAGCAGTTTCAGAGCAGTCACAGGTGGGAGAGACACCTGAGACCCAGATGCTCAAAATTCACATAGTCAGGAACAGAGCCAGGATCTAAATTCCAACTTGTCTATACTCCCAGAACCATTCTGAAAAGCAAATTATTTGCTGATCTGACCCTAAATGACCAAGTCCTAGGAAATGGTCTGAAGAGTTCAAATAATTTAAACATTTTTGGATCTTAACATTTCTTTCCAATAGTGTCTCATTGAAGTAAAATCTAAATCTTTTACAAAGGCTCCTGCTCACCCCACTCCCATCATTCCCTCTGTTTTGTTCTGCACTCCAGCCATGCTCGCCTCCTGGCCTCTCCAAAAACCTTACCAGGGTCCTCTAGCCTCAGGGTCATTGTCTCTGTTGTTCCCTCTGCCTGGAATGCCCTTCCCTCAATGCCAGTCTGATCACCATTCAGGTTTCACCCAAATATAACCTCCTCAGAGAAGCCTTCCTTGTTATCCTGTCTAAAAAGTCCCTTGGGCAGCCCCGGTGGTGCAGCAGTTTAGCGCCACCTGCAGCCCGGGGTGTGATCCTGGAGACCCGGGATCGAGTCCCACGTCAGGCTCCCTGCAAGGAGCCTGCTTCTCCCTCTGCCTGTCTCTGCCTCTCTCTCTCTCTCTCTCTGTGAATAAATAAATAAATCTTTAAAAAAATAAAAAAAAGTCCCTTCCACCAGTCACTTTCTATCATGGTACTCTCCCCCGCCCCACAAAATAATCTCATCACAAAAGAATGCTCTTGTTATCTATGATTATCTTATTTACTTCTTAGTCTGTTTACTCTCTTCCTCTCCCTAGTAGAACACCACATGCGCCTGAGCAGGGACCTCATCTGTCTTCTCCCTACTGTATCTGACGCTCAGAGAGCACAGCCCAGCACACAGTAGGCTCTTGATGAAATGGAGAGATGACTGTTCTCTTTGGCTGCATCCTATGCATGATGTGGTCATCCCCCATCCACCGGCAGGGGAGAGTAGGGTCTAATATCTCAAGCACCACCCAAACTCAGGCTGGAACAAAGACTTCACTCCTCCTCTGGGGCTCAGCTGGTCAAGAAGACCTGCTGCTGACATTTTACCAAAAAGCTTGTGCCACAAGACCATCTTCTATTAGTGAGAATTATTTTCACACCTCCCACAGGGGGAAACCTTGATTTTATGAAGGCAAAACCACATTGTGATTAACAGTTAATCAAGATTTCGTCTATCTTATAGCTCTGCAAGGAAAAAAAATAGTTGGCGGCCTTAATATCGTGCTAGTAAATGTTACAGTAAGTGTGTTTCTGACACGATTTTCTTATTAGGGTCCTTCCCTGTAAATTTTATTGCATTTAATTAAAAATTATTGCTAAAAGAAACAGCTGCAGATGGTCTTATTTTAAGTCAGAAAATTAAAAACTGAATATTCTCATCAGTCAATTTCAACAAGAAGCACAGCCGCATGCATTAGGAATGTGATGGTTTTGAGATTATAATAATTTTTATGGCATTTCCAGGTCCTTTCAATGAAACTTAATGAAAGCTCTGCATGAGTTCATTTGTCAAAAACATAATAATAATAGGAAGGCTCCCAGCTTACAGGCAGATATAAAGATACCCATGAATACTATGGCTGGGATGTGCCAAAAATCCAGGCAGGCAGCTCTCAGCACCAATGGAATTAGTCAGCGGGAGGTTTAGTTGCAGCTCTGCCGTGCACCCACCCAAGGATTTATAGCTGAGGCTGTAAATTACCTTTGTATTACAATGATGCATGTATTTCTTGTGGTAGCAAAATAAAAATCAGGCTTCACTCTTTCAGGGAGTCCCCTCAGCAAAATATTTCCTGCATTCTAAGGATGGTGAAGGCACACTAGGGTCTGGGGAGGAAGAAGGGAGATTTTGTGTTGGCTTTAGGAATTCTAGCCGCAGTCGCTGTCCTTGGTCTGGACTGCCTGCACAATTATCTCTCCCAGCTTTATTACTTGGCTTGTGTCCTTTAACTTTTAAGGACTGAATTCTTATTACTTCTTGCTTGTCTTTTACTGGAAACCAACTCAAATCAGGCTGTAACAAATAAATAAAAGGATGAGGAAAGTATAGGGAACCCCAAGCTAGCTCTGGAGTCAGCACCGGAGGAGTGAGTGGCTGTGTTCATGGTAGCACCCTACTCCTCCCCTTCCTGCTGCTACAGCTCAGTCTGGTCTTCATGCTCTCCAGAGGGAACCACTGCAATGGCCTCTTGACTAGTCTCTCTGCTTCCCCTTTCTTCATCCCTCCACTTCACCCTGCCAACAGAGTGTCCATGCCAATACACCATCTCCATTGTGGGTCTGTCCTGCTGAAATCCCACCACGGTCCCCCTTCTACCCAGGGGCAATGTACTCAATCATCAAGCTGATATTCGAGGGACTTTTCGGCTGGGTCCCAAATGCCTTCCCAACTTTATCATCCAGACATGTATACTGAGGTCCATTTGAGCACTTCGTGGTCCTTTCTTACCCCCCCAGACTCATGCACAGGCTTGTTATTCCTCCCGGACTGTTTGTCTCCATCATGAACTCCTATTCCTCCCCAAAACCCACCTCAAGTGTCTCCCAGATAGTCCAGGCTTCCCACCGTCCCTTCTCCAGACATGAGGAGCTTCTAGTGAAATCTTTATCACATGGGTTCTTTTTTTTTTTTTTTTTAATTTTTTATTTATTTATGATAGTCACACAGAGAGAGAGAGAGGCAGAGACACAGGCAGAGGGAGAAGCAGGCTCCATGCACCGGGAGCCTGACGTGGGATTCGATCCCGGGTCTCCAGGATCGCGCCCTGGGCCAAAGGCAGGCGCCAAACCGCTGCGCCACCCAGGGATCCCTATCACATGGGTTCTAATGACCTCTCCCCATAGCTGGGCTGGAATGCCTTGGGGTGGGAACCTCTAGTACCTAAAACAGTAGCTGATGTTTGGTAGATGCTGAACACGTTAGCTAAGTGAGTGATGAACTAGCTGAGCTGGTGCAACATACTACTCTAAGAACTGAAAATCAGAAAAATGTGGTGAGTTTAGTCCTTAGTCTTTCAACCCAATCTCTTCCATATATTCTCCATGCCTGCCAATGATGTGAGCTGTTTCCCAGAATAAAGATATCAAAGCTCTTCCTGACCAAGATTAAATCATGTTTACTGCAGCTTCACCTGCTTAAACAACAGGCCTGTGTTTCTCCACATGTCCTCGCATGTCTCTCCTACCTCCATGTGCCAAGAGCCCACTTTTCCTGCAGTGTCCATGAAGCCATCCTACCCTCCTCTAGACTCCTCCCTTTGGATCCTGAGCATTTTCTACCTTGCATTCCAGGGACTTGGGTAGAAGTCCTCTTGCTATCTTCCAACTATAAGCCCACTGAGGCCAGTGATGGTACCTACCTCCTCCACCTCCCATCCATATTTTACTGGGCATGGTTCCTCAAGAATCAATCATTTCTCAAATGGCCATCATCAGCCAAAATACTGAATTGCCAAGATGTTCCCACTCCTTATCCTCATATGAATGCTGGATAATATGGCCAGTCCACAAACTCTTGAACATGTAATTCAAGCCGCATTCCAACAATGAACAGCTCTGTAAGAACCCTGGGCTAGGAGAAGAGAGTCCCGAAATGCTGGACCTCAGACCTTTCACAGCTTTCCCTGGAAGGCATGAGCACTCATGAGCTGCTGCTCCTGGGTGGGCTGAATCATCTGAAGCTCCCCTAACAAGCAGTACAACCCAAAGAGATGGCCTGGTCCGAACACAGAGTTCCTGGTGGCTCTGAGGGAACAGCTGGCCACAGGAGGGTAAGGGTCCCCCACTGTGGCCCTGAGGGAGGGCAAGATGTCTGAGTAGCTCATTAGCAAGTTCCAGGAAAGCTTATCAGCCTTTTTTTATGAGCTGCCAACAGCGCAGCAAACCTACCACCCATCAGAAAGGAAAGTGTCCCTCCACTTTTCCTTGAGCCCTCTGGACCAATAAACAAAGCCAACACTTTCATGGTGACTGTGCTACCCCATTTTCTGCAAAGGAGACACTACAGCTATTGAAGACCACCAAAAAACATGGCATTTTTTTCAACTACAGGAAACAGGTGGTAGTGGAAAAAGTACTGGATTCAGCGTCAGAGAGGCCTGGATTTGAATTTTGGTTTGGCCACTTACTACTTGTGCAACAGAGGACAGTTTATAGCACTTGAAACTAACGTGCCTAACTAATCGTGAATTACAAGTGAAATAACAGCTATAGTCAGAGTCATAGAGATTATGGAAGGATAAAAACTTTGGTCCTGCTGTCCTTGGTGTAAGAGGCTGCTAACAACTCCAAATCACTATTGCTCAGGCTGTTGTCTGCAGCCCTGACCCCAAACCAGGAGGAAGTTAGAGGGAATTCTGACACCACACCCCATAGCTGAAGCTTGCAAATTCATTGCCCCAGTTTTATTGATGTGGAGTCCTGAACACTGAGTCAAATTCATGCAGAACTATCATATGGAGAGAAAGGGAGAGACAGAGAGAGACATCCCCACAAAGGGACCTTTCTCAATCTATACCTCTGGAATCCAATTCAAATCCTGCATCCACCACTATGTGACCTTGACCATATCACTGAATAATAGCTAATACTGATCATTTCACTATGTGTGATATTAACTCCTTCAGTCTTAACAATGTTATAAGGCAAGAACTATTATGATTGCCTATTATGGATAAATCAAGGCATGGGCCCTGTTCCAGGTCACACAGATAGATAGTAAGGGGTGGAGCACAAGACTCAAACCCCAGGCAGCCTGGCTAAAGCCCACATGCTGGGCCCCTGTACTCTCATAGGCTCTCCCTGGGCTCCATTGTCTTCATCAGTATACATAAAAAGTCACCATAAATGCATCAAGAACAATATGAGGACTGATCATAACAGCTGGAGAGAACAGAGAAAGAAAGAGATGAGAAAAAGCCAGTGTGGCAATATGTAAATGGTAAATCTAGGTGGTGGGCAAATGAACATTCATCACTGTAAACGCTCTTTTAACTTTTCGGTAAGTTTGAATATTTTCATAATGAAAGGGGAAAAGCAGCTTCAGGGATCCGTGTTGATGTATAATGCTGAATGATTAAAGTAGGCTCATCATCACGCAAAACATAAATACACAATTACAGGATTTAAATGAGACACTTACGACAAACTAGTAGTCTATGTAGTGTTCTGCATCAAAGGGATATTTATTGAGTGTTTACAAAGCACCCAGCACTGTGTTGCTGAAGACAAGTGCTTAATAAATGATAATTATTTGACCCTTGTGAAGTTCAAAATCACCAACTTGCATGGAATCATAAAACTCCTGATCATCAGCATACATGTATTAAGCTCCTAGCACATGACCAACATCCTGAGGGGCTATGGGATACTCAAAAGTAAAGACTTGGTTCCCCCCAACCAAGAGTCCCGACTAAGGACATTAAACAGCCTATTTGAAAAGTAAATATTAGACTCAATCTCTGGTCCATTTTTTTCTTTTTCGCAAGGGTCAATTCAGGGGAGAAAATTAGAATGTTCTGGGGATATGCCTTAAACTAAAAGATGATGAAACTTTTTGTATACCATGGGGAAGATGTACATAAATAACAATTCATACAATTTTATTTTACAAGACAGAGAATTGTTAATAAGATTATTGCGGCTCCTAAAATGTTATTATCTGGGTATATAAATCTCAAAGGAAGTAGTCATATAGAAGAAACTTTACAATCATCCATTAGATCCCAAGCTGCTACTCTGATTTAGGAGTCTCTAAGGGCTCTCTGAATTTTCTATTCTATACATGTTTTTTGAAGGGAGGTGCTTTTAGTGGAAAAAGGGCTTGGATTTAAATAACAGTGAATCACACCAGAGAGAGAGAGTTATTCCCTTTTCAGTCCTCTTGAATCCTTCTGATTATGCCAAGGAGAAAGTCTCTGTGTGGTGCCAGGACGTCTTTAACACCTCTCCCTGTTTAACAAAGGGACCAGGCTTCCAGCTCCAGCCTTGGCAAGTAATAACCTCAAGCTAGAATTTATCCGTTATTTTCCTTTCCTTTGTATCTTATTTGTACAACTGCCTTCTATTTATGGCAACCAATAGTGTTTTTCCATTTCCCAAACATGACATAAAATTTCCTTTCTAAATATTTTTGAAGTAAAAAAGAGAGGCTGATTGGAAGAAAAACAATAAGTAAGTGATAGTATAGATGGCATAACAGAAATGGCAAAAGTGCTACAGGTAAGGCAAATGGTTGAGGAATACAGATCTGCTCCAATCTTACCATTTTACAGATGAGCAAACTGTAGCTTAGCCTTTTCCAAGATCCCACAGCAAGTCAGTGGCTGAGCGGGCTTTGAACCCACATCGTTCAGGGGTGTTAATATTTATTTTGGCTTCTGTCCCTGATCCTCACACTGAAGCAAGGTGTGGGGCAGGACAAGGAGCGGAAGGAGGAGGCACTGGCTCCCTAGCCTCTTGCCTCATCCTGTCCTGCCCAACCTAAAGCACCCCAGGCACCTCTCGGCACATGTCTCAGATCAGCAGCACCCTGGCCACTAGATTCTCCAAGTCCCTGCTCAGGCGAAGAAGCACTAGGACCTCCCCCTCCCACCACGGCAGTCCCTTGTGCCTCTAAATTTGATGTGTCTGAAGCCTCCCTTGCCCAGACCTGTTCCAGCCCAAAGTGAGGATTTTTCTCCCCCTTTGCTTCCATCTGTTTCATGCAGGAAAACGGAAGAGAGCTTTGCTCACTGATTGATGTCCAAGAGGATGTGGTTCCTGCATGGGAGATTTATCGTGGTCACTCTGAAATAGCATCAGAGTAGGGTAACAGCCCTCTGAGTCTGACAGTCCAGGATACTCAACCATGGCCCCAGGCTGTAGCATCAAATGTGAGAAAATGCAGGGAAAGCACCCAGCACAATGCCTGGCACACAGGAAGCAGTCAATATATGGTAGCATTGACATTTTCTTGGGAAATTTTCCCTTATACTCATGTTAATTTGGATGAAGGGACCTTTATTGGGTTTTGGGCACAGTACAGATCAAGGCAACACAGACTCTGCAAATGGCCAAGCCACCTATGCACTAGACAACTTGGGAGAAGGGGACGCGTTGAATGTGAATGTGGCCCTGGAGCAGTGCAGTGTAGAGTCTGCACAATCAGCTCTGGCATCCCTTAGTGTAAATTCACTAAGAACGCCCGAACCAGGTACCAGGAAATCTTGAGTCCTAGCACTGATTTCTCCACTAAATTGCTTCCCTCTCTGTGCCTCAGTTTCCTCCTCTGTAAGAGGACCAAAGGTTGTCTGGAGTTCCCTCCCAGCTATAATATTCAGCAATTGTACAGAAGCAGATTTCAATTGCTGAAGGGCTGTCATACAAAAGAGGAAATGAGCTCACTTGCCTGGCCTGAGACGGGAAGAGCCAGCATGAGTGAGGTAGGGATATTAAGAGACAGCTTTTGCCTCAGTCAGAAAGGAAATTTTAATCAGAATACCTAGCAACAGATGAGGCAGCTCTGGGAGGTGGTGAGTTCCCTGTGGCTTGAGGAATTCAAGTACAGACTGGGTTAGAGAAAGGCCTATCAGAGTGGGAGCCTTGACCATATGCCCTTTGAGATCCTTTCTAGCAGGGTGATTCTGGTTTCAGAGCTTGGATCTATTTTCATCAATGCTAGGAAGCACTCAGCTAGGCCTGGATCTCGTCAAATCCTGCTGATAACTATTAATGCAATGAACTGGTCGGCTGTGCAGCTCTCACCCTCTTAGAGTTTGCACACGTCCACACTCTCCAAATTAAACTCAGTCCCTCCAACAGTGTTAGTGTTTACCCTGGCCCCAGCAAACAAACCGTTTCATTCTGGAAAGAACTAATTAATGGCCTCACCCAGACTTGGGGGAGGGAGAAGATGGAGAACCATGTAAAAAACTCAGGAGAATAAACCACATAAACACTTTTAGCATCTACACTCCAGCGACAGCTCATGCTAATTGCAAATCATCTTATCTATTCATTACTGCAGGCGCCCCGGGAACTCCTAGCAGCAGCAGCTGTGTGTGACTGGGTGAAGTCATTGCACACGAGGGGTCAGAATCAGGATATCCTTTAACCACCATTTTCACTTGTATTAATTCCTATCAGGCACTCCCAAAGAGAGTCAATGGTTGAGGTTGAACTGCATTGCCTTTAAGTTGCATTCACGAGGTACAAAAACTGCAGGATTTGGCAATTATCCATTTGGAATGATCAATAAGGGCATTCAGTCTTGGGAAGGTGGGGTCAGAAAATCCCTACTGTTGTCAATAATTTCAGTGTTTCACTCTTATTTCCAAGGTGAATGACTCAAAAAAAAAAAAAATCAGTTGGATGTACCTCTTAAAGGCTTCTATTCAGAAATTTAGCTTAAGGCACCCTTAGCTCTTTAAACAATTTAAACAGATTGTCTTTTCTAGTTCCCTTGAATAGAGTGCATATTTACACAGTAAAAGAGTATCAATCTCAATTTAGGGTATTTTCCTGATGGTGAAAGATATTTAGTTTGGCAAGATACCAGGGCCTTCTCTCTTGGTGACTTTCCTGGAGGGAACTAGCAAACCCATCTACCTAGATGAGAAATGTCTCTCAAATAATGGAAATACAAATGCTCACATTTACACTGTATTTGGCATTTTAGACTGATATTCTCACACAGGTGATCATCTCTGATCTCTTCACTTTGCTGTGAGGCAGCAGGAATCCCATTTCACAGATGGGCTCAGAGAGATAAAGCCACTCACCTCCAGTCACACAGCTAGAAATAAACAGAGCCTGGGGCTAGAAAGCAAGTCCATTCTGTCCCCTACATCTAAGCTTGCCTCTCTGATAGTTACATTGGCCCAACAACAAAGAAAATATAATTTCACAGTACCTTTCTGCTTCTTGGTCTGTGCTCTGCTGTTTGCTCTCAAAGGCATTGAAGCTGCTCATGTCCACATAGCCATCATTCTCATTTGCTGTGGACAGGGCTCTGCTCTGATCTTCAAACAGTTTCGTAAATGTCCCAGCCCTCGCAGGCCTCCGCGGCGGAATCTGAATATTTTCATAGTCTGAGTTCATGGCTGGAATGTTCTCATAGTCTGAAGTATCAGCATTGGGGAATGAGATGGACCGTGGCTTGGTCAGGGGCAAGGGCAGAAAGGGGGGCCGAGAGCGGTCTTCGAAGGACTCCACTCTAGACACCGTCCTGCTGAAGGGGACACCTTTCCTCTTTCCATCCCTATAGAAGATGAGGGAGGAAGGGGATTCGGAAGCCCGGAGCTTGCCAGTCCGAGCCTTGAGCTGTGGGGAGTTGCTGAGGCTCCTGCGGTCAATTTCCAGAAGCCTGGCAGGCCCGTGGTAGCTGGATTCTGAAGATGACCTGGAAGACGACACGTTCACATCCACGTGGACTTTGTTCTCTGACTTCTTTTTAAATGTCAGTGCCAGGAACTTCTTGAAGGATGACTTCTTCTTCTTGGTGTACTTGTCTGGGGGCTCAGTCTCAATCAGCAGTGAGGGAGAACTCTTTGTGATGGGCTTTTTGGTGATGCAGGCCAGGTCGAAAGGGGGCGGGATGTCGACCACAGAAGAGGGTGTTGAGGTGCCACTGGAAGGAAGGTGGTTCCTCTGGGAGAAACTCCCAGAGGAGCCAATCACACAGGGCAGAGAAAGGTTGTCATCTTTTCTTTTGATCCTATGATCGTCCAAGCTAGATGCCTCTGACTCCCGGTACAAGGAGACTGGAATCTCTCGGCCTTCCACAGAGAACGATCGAGGGTATAAAGTGAAGGCTCTGGGCTTTGCTGGCAAGGCCCTGCTGGCTTCCAGCGGTTTCCCCTCCAATGACAGAACCGTCTTTCTTGCCTCCTTGGTGGCACCTTTTATGCCAATAGCCGAAGAGCCAGCTTCTGGTCCGATTTCTTCTGGGACAGTTTCTGGGACATAGCCAGCCACCTTCCCAGAGTGGGGCCTGGCCCTTGCAATGATGTTCTTCCTATCAGTGGGGACCAGGCCACCCTCAGCATCAGAGTTCATTTCTTCTTTCGTGCCATAAGCACTCAGAGTGTCAGATGCAGCCTGTGTCTCAGGCTCCTCTCCTTCCCCAGGGACAGTCCCTTGGTCCAGGTCAACTCCCATCTCATAGGGGTTGGTGAGTGCATCGTCTCCAGCATCCTCATCCCCTGCCATTACCACCACATCAGGGACAGAGGGGCCCTCCCCAGCGCCATATGAAGCTCTGACAATGGGGTCCTGCTCTGCACATTCTGCAGACTGTGGTTCCTCCTGTGACTCTAAGCCTCCTGCTGACTTAGAAAGAGAAGAGTAGCTCTCGCTACAGAAGGAGGTGCTCTCAGTCGGAAAGAACTCGTAGGGACTTCCTGAGAGTGAAGTCACAAAGTCATCCACACCATCATTCTCAAAAGGAATGATTTGGCAGCTCTCCTCGGCAGGTTCATCCTGCACCGGGTCTCTACCTTCTCGAGGGTCTTCTCCCACCTCCTGGGTGACTGCTGCCATTTCTTCTTGGTCAGTTTTCTCATTTTGGTCAGGTGGCTCATCCTGGTCACCGCTGGCCATGGTATCTTCACACTCCTCCTTGGAGACTTCAGGGTTGACTATAGCCCTCTCTGCCTCCTGGATACTTGAGGCCAAGCCCTCATTCTCTGTGGGTTCCTTGCTGGCATCTTCGGCATCCCCCTCGGGGGGTCTGTCAAAACCCACACATTCATCTGGAGCCCCTAGTTCTGTGTTGGGGGAGCCTTCCTCACCACCCTCCCCTTCCTCCCTGGGTGTCCCAGGGGGCCCAGGCTCCTCGCTGGGAATTGCTGGACCCTCTAAATCAACTTGAGTTAGAATGACATCACTTGGAAGGATTGCCTCTCCATCCCAAGGGCCTCCGTCCTCCAGGTTATACATGTTGTGCTCTTCCACTAGCTTCTCTTCCTCCTCCCTTGTGAACGTCTGCTCCTCTGCCCCCAGGTCACAGGCACTGTTCTCTACCCCCACATCCTCAGGAGTGGGGGCTGTGCCTCCATCAGCCTCGTCACTTAGCACCCCTTCAGCTGGGGCTGCCAAGTCCTCAGCAGCTCCCATCCCCTCTGGGTCACTCTCCTCGCCTCCCTCCTGGCACTCCTCTTCCCCAGCAGCTGGAGATATCATTACTGCATTCTCTGCAGAGGTGCTATCCCTGGGTTCATCCTCTTTTGGTGGAGCCTTGGGGACCACGATGTAATCCTCATCAGCCTCAGACTCGGAGCACTCCAAGTTGGACCGGTGCTCTTCGTACAGTCCCCTGTCGACGCAGAGCAGTTTCCCGTTGCTGCATTTATTCAAACTGTTGATCACGTACACACTGGCTCTCCATTCACTGGGGGTCGACAGCCTGGGTTTAGGGGCAATGGGGGGTTTTGGCCCCCTAGACATGGAGTTGGGACTGTGAAGACTATCAGGCCGGGGTGATGAAGTAAATTTGGGTGTTGTCATTGGCGTGAGGGGACTGGTAGTCTTTGGCTTGGGAGCAACTGGTGGTTTTGGTGAATCTAAAGGATGAAAATAGAGAAAACAAGGACACAAAAAGTATAGTTACCTTTATTTCCATTCAGGGTCTCCCACTTAGCATTTTCAAGAAAACACTGAAGACAGTTTCCCAACCTCTGTGAGCCCAATATACTATGTTCTATCTTCGGGTTATATCCTCCACCCCATCTTTAAAATCCCTGGACCTCTACTGATGATGCATCCTGTAAACAAAGTGATGTAAACAAAGATCTTTCTTCTGTACATAGTCCAGCTAACAAAACTCAACTCAATGACATATTCCTCAAATAAAGGTGTCCAGATCATTTTAATCATTCATCCAACAACTATATATTAAATGCTTTGTAGGTGCCAGGTACCCATGAGACAATGCTGAACTTGATAGTCACCATCCCTGCCACCCTCATGGAGCTTATATTCATTCTATAGTTAATTCATTGGATACCTACTATCTATATGCACCAGGAAGAGAAGAATACCTCTGCTGAGTACTTGCAGTTAGGTCGGGGAGACAAGACTAACCGAACAATTGGAGGACAGAGCTGCAGACCCTTGCAATATTATGACTGAATAGCCATTATCTCATTCCCTCAAGAGCAATACACCAAAGGTCTGTGACAGTGATGCATGACTCTTCTAAGGGTCACCTTTGAATTCTACGTGCCTTAAGACTGGTGTCTAGCTAACTGCCCTGCATCCAAATTTCATGAGCACCCAAATTTCATAGGAAAAACTACATGGTATTTTCCAACATGGGTATTTCCAAAAAGTCCCCTCTCTTGTGGATGTGGAGGATCTATCTGACCATGTCAGAATAAAGGATGTGGTACAAACTATACACTGTACAACAGGAGTCAGAGAAGCAAGAGTTACCATGACTAATGAAGACCTCCTGAAGAAGGTGAAATTTCAACTGTATTCTTCAGAATGGGAGGGATCTGGATAAGTGCAAGGGTCAAGAGAATAGCTGCCCACTGCCAAGTTCATCTGTCTTCACAGCATGACTCCATGCCTCCAAGTCCCTGGCCACACTGGGCAGAGTGAGGAATGAAGATTTCCAGGAAAGTAACTCCATCCTGACATCTCGGCTTCAAATGCACTGCTTGGCTCCCCACTGCCCATAGATGATGACATACAAATCTCCCCTTGAGCCCCACCCCATCTCCCAATCCCATCCCCCCTAAGGCCTAGGCCTAGGTTTGACACAGAACAGCTTCAGAATGCCAGCCTGGCTCATGACATAAGGGAGATGGAGCAAAGGTCCTAGAGGTCTGTCAGCAAACTCTTCTCCTCCCCATGCATTTGACTCCCAGGTAAACCCCTGTAGCACCTAATCCCAGTCATCTGTAGTCCAGGGCTATCTGGCAGAGATACAGTGTGAGCCATGTTATCACATATGTAATTTTTCATTTTCTCATAGCCACATTAAAAAGTAAAAAAGAAGCAGGTGAAATTAATTTTAACAATACTTCCTTTTCAATTCAATATATCCAAGGTATCATCATTTTGGCTATCATCATGTAATCAATGAATCATATCTGGGTCAACATTGTCATCAATTTACAAAATTTATTAAGGAAATATTTGACATTCTTTTTTGTACTAAGTCCTTGAAATCTAAAGTGTATTTTATACTTTTCGGCACATCACAATTCAGATTAGCCACATTTCGACTACTCAGTGGCCCCATGTGGATGGTGGCTATATTGCTGGCCAGCACAGTGCTAGCTGGTTTTAATCCATCTCAGTGGGGCTGTTCCACTGGCACCTCAATTTCAATACATCTGAAGCCAAAGTAAGTATCTCCCCTAAACTGGCAGAACTATGTAAAATTTAGCTGAGGAGGCCCCAAAGGAAATTAAAAAGGCCTGGAGTGCAAGAATGTAGGTGCCCATGCACCCTGTTCCTGAAAGGGCTTCATTTCGGAGCCTCATTGTTGCACTTTGCACATAAACCTAATGAACTTAGTGGTCTGGTTTTCTAGTGCACAGCTAACTAGGAGGGGGAAGGACTGGCAGTTAGAACAGGAACACTGCCAGGTGTAAAATGTGGTAGCTGCCAGAAAGAAAAGGAGAAAAGAGACACAGCTGTCAAGACTCTAAAGGTGAAAGCACACACTGCACCAACCCCTTAACCCACACCTATATCCACCCACATCAACACCCAGGCCAGCTACTGGCATTCAGATAATAACAGAAAGTCTTCAAGATATAAGAGGCCTTCCAACTCCTTGTTTCCATAAGCAAATATACCCTACTTTAGAAAAATACCTGTCCAAATGAGTAAAACACAAAACAAAAAACCAACCACACACAACAATAAAAACCCATCCAACTATGTGGAGTTTAAACAGCTAAGCTTTAGCTTATCTGTCATCGTAGAGCAACAGAGTCTTTGGAGCCTGGCTGATTTGGGTTCAAATCCTGACTCTGCCACTGATAAGCTATGAAACTGAGCCTCAGTTTCTTCATCTGTAAAATAGGTACAATAGTAACACCTGTTCTCAAGAGGTTATAAAGATTAAAGATATATATTAAAAGTGCCCAGCAATAGGCCTTCACGTAGGAGTACTCAATAAAGAGAAGCCATTATTATCTAATAATGTCAGTCTTTGCCTACCCCATATCTTCCTTCTCCTGCTACAAGTCTTCCTTCACACTGATACATAATATTAGCTTCAAGCTCCCAACATCAGGTGTCAGGCACTGGCATGAAATTATTCTTTGGGGGTGAGGACTCTCATTTCTCATCCTTAACAGGTGGTATTTCATGTGAGTGCCATGAGACCTGACAAAGGGACAGATGGGCCATGAAAAACAACCACACCTTGGCTGCATCACCCCCACCCCCACTCCATCCTTCATCCAATCAAGCTATTGATCTGTGGGCGCCAGCTCCTCAAGAAAGGTTATAGTGGGCGTCTGAGGCGTGATCCTGCAAGAAAATGCCTTCCCCACAGGATCCCCTAGGAATGACAAGTATCTGGTGTCCACGTCCTACTTCCAGCTCTGAGGTTCAGGATGTTTCACCTGTATCCCCTCTGTGACCAAAGGATGCCAGAATCAGAAAGGCTCTGTCTGACTCCACAGGGAAAGATGAGGAAACTGAGGCACACGGTTCTCAGCAAGTCTGGAGCAGGACCCAGGTAGAATGTGGCCTTCCTGCTTCCCGGTCTAGTCACTTGAACCCTGCCTTCACCCTTTTGCCCTTGAGCTTTCTTCTACAGCGGAAACTCAGGGCTCCCAGCTTCTAGTGAGGCAACTAAGGGTAAAATTCAAGGAAATGGAAGCCAGAGAGACCAGAGACAGCTAGCCAGGTGTCAAATTTACATAAGGCTGAATCCAGAGTTCAGAAGTACTAACTGACCATAAGGTGAATGACTGGCTTCATTTGCTCCCATCCAATTTCTATTAATCAGATTCCATTAAACAGATATTTACTGAGTTCCTACTATGTGATAGGCATCCACTTAGAATCTGTGGACAAATCAATAAACAAAACAAAGACCTTGTCCTTGGTGAACCTTATATTCTAGTAGAGGAAGATAAGCAATAAAAAGGAGAAGCATATTACATTATTGTATGTTAGATGATCATAAAGTCTATGGAAAAAGATCTCTCTTCTTTTTTCTTTTCTTTTCTTTTTTTCTTTCTTTTTTTTTTTTGTAATGCAAAACCAATTTATTTCCATGTACAACAATGAAGATTGGGATACTATTAAAAGTAAAGCAGTCTTCTGTCAAATAGAGATCCAGATTTTTAAGTAGCTGCTTTTGGGAACTACTACGATGGAAGACTTGCTGTGTTGCCTTCAGATGTTAAGCCTGTCTGTCTGATGCTTCACCAAACTGTTCCGAGATGCCTTCCTTCGAAGTCAGCCTTTCTAATTCCTTCTGATTCCTTCCTCTTTCTTTCTTTCTTTCTTTATTTCTTTCTTTCCTCCCTTCTTTCTTTCCTCCCTCCCCCCCCCTCTTCTTTCTTTCTCTCTTTCTCTTTCTTTCAATTTTAAACCAGGATAGGCCTCACTGAGAGGACATTAGAGCAAAGACTAGCAAGATGTGAGGGAATCCAGGACTCAGATGATGTGTTCAAGGAGGGCCAGAGTAGTTTGAAGGGAGGGATGAGTGAGCAAGCAACAGGAAGAAGCAGGAGATGAGGTCAGAGAGG
The DNA here is from genome assembly GCF_018345385.1 of Vulpes lagopus. NCBI lineage: Eukaryota > Metazoa > Chordata > Mammalia > Carnivora > Canidae > Vulpes > Vulpes lagopus. The sequence continues at coordinate 53,334,154 of NC_054830.1, forward strand.
TCACAGGGAAGGTGTAGATTATGCAGGGACCCAAGCAGAAGGAAGACATGCATACTCTGGCTCATGTGCTGAAATAAGTTGAAATGGTGTGGATGGATTCAGCGAAACCCATGAGGAGGCACTCGCAATCATCCAGGCAAAAGATGAGATGGTGGAGACTTGGACCAGGTTGGCAGCAGTAGAAGTGGTAAAGAGTCAGATTCCCAATATGAAGACAGAGCTGGCAGGATTTGCTGACAGTATGAATATGGGGTGTAAAAGAAGGAGAGAAGTCAAGGACAACACCAAGGTTTTGAGTCAGAGGAACTGGGAAAGTGAAGTTGCCACCAACTGAATTGGGGAAGGCTGTCGATGCTGGGGAGGAAAATCCAGAATCTCAATTTGCACATGTTAAATCTGAGTTCCCACCACACACTTAGGGGGAGACAGATATCAGGTGCGCTCCTAGATATACCAGCCTGGGTTCTCAGGAGAGGCCTGGCTAGAGGTATCCAGCACAGAGATAGAATTTAAGGCCTGGGCCTGGTGAGATAATCAAGTAAAGGAGTGTGAACAAAGAAAAGAGAAAGGCCCAGGAGGGAGCCCCAGTGGCTCTGAGGTTATGAGAAGGAGCCAGGGAAAGACACCAGGGAGGAAGAAAAAAATAAAGATTGTGTGAGAACTTTGGCTCTGCTCCCTCCCGGCCTTCCTCACAAAAAGGAATCCCACAGAGCCCCTATCCTAAGTACAAGGTTATCTAGGTCCCAGACCAATTCTGCCTAGAGAAGATGGATGGAAGAGGTAGCTTTGGGGTGCATGTGGAAGGACAAGGAGGATTTTCATAATCAAAAAAGAGGCTGGGCATGCCAGATAGAGGGAACAGAATGTGCAAAGGCCCAAAGGCACTTAGATGCAAGCCCTTTGGAAATCTGGTAGAGTCCAGTACAGCAGGGATGGGGGGGGATTACAGGATAAATAAGAGCTGGGGCTTCCTCCTCTGGGTTAAGCTTAACTTTCTGACTAACCGGAACCCAGCATGCTTGGGACTGGTGGAAGTTCTGCTGTCTCCTGAGTTCCCCGGGCTGTGGTGTGAACCTTCCTTCTCCTAGTATCACAGAGTCCAGGGTTCATACTCTCTTTGCCCAAGACCTCTTGGCAATTTGCTGTAGCATAAGGTTAACTCCAATGCAGAACACGCTTTGAGCCAAGATGCCAAGACTTAACTGACAATGGGGAGAACCACAGTGACAAGAGAAAGATGGGATCCCTGGGTGGCGCAGCGGTTTGGCGCCTGCCTTTGACCCAGGGCGCGATCCTGGAGACCTGGGATCAAATCCCACGTCAGGCTCCCGGTGCATGGAGCCTGTTTCTCTCTCTGCCTGTGTCTCTGCCTCTCTCTCTCTCTCTCTCTGTGACTATCATAAATAAAAATTAAAAAAAAAAAAAAAAAAAGAAAGTGACAGGAGAGATTTTTAACAGCCTCTGGTGATAGAAATCATCCCCAGCCAGCCCCCATAACTAGTTTATATTTTCTCCCTCTATTTTAATTAAATAGCTGTCACTCACACATTCATGCTGCGGCTTCCTTGTCAGTTACATAGAGGTTAAATGAGAAGGGATATTGGGAGGAGCACTGGGCTGGGAGTCAGGAACTCTGACCTCCACTCCTGGCTCCGACATTGAACTGGAGGTGTGTGGCCTTGGGCAAGTCCCTTTCCCTCACTGAGCTTTGGTTTCCCTATCTGTAGAGTAAGGGCACTGCAACAAACAGTGAGTAAGAGTGCCTTCTGCTCCAGCCAGCTACAGCGTATTTAAACTCATGGCTCTTCTGGTGTCCCTATATCCCCTTGTTCAGACCCTGAGTCTGTTTCAATTGCAGTTCACTATATTCCCCCTGGAACTCTCGTAGCCATATGTTCCAAGAGTAATTATCTTCCAATTTCACCTTCCAATTGCATCTTAATTTAACTTTCATTCCTGGGTGCCTGCTGGAATGTCCAAGCCAAGCCTGATGATTTCTAATTAGGCTACTGTTAAGCTAGTCCAGTGATCCACAGCAGGGCACATACTGGGAAGACTGCAGGGACAAAGTGAGAAAAGCATGGGCCCCAGGCTCAGATAGACCCGGGCTCCAATCCCTGCTCCAATCCAGATGATGGCACATCATCTGTGTCATCCTGGGCACATCACTTTGGCCTGAGCCTGTTTCTTTCATGGTAAAATGAAATAAATACTTTCTTTTTCCATAAGGCTGTTGAGAAGTTCAAAGGAAGTAAAAGACATACAACAACTAACAAACTCAATTGGCTAAAATCTCTTGTGTACCTACTATGTGTTCAGAAGGTTCTGAAGATGGACAATGTGTGTTTGAAGCCTATCTTGGCTGAGTGACCATAAAGTCGGTGACAATAAAATCCTTGCCACTCAGTTTTCCCATCTATAAAATGGGGATAGTAAGAGCACTTACCTCATAAGGTTACTGTGAAAACTGAATTGAAGTAAAACACTTAAAAGCAGCACCTCATTCGTAATAAGTGACCAATAAATACTAGCTAGCCAGTATTCACTGGTAGCTTATAACATGACAGACACTGTTCCAGACACCTTAGGAGCTTTATTTAATCATTAGAACTCAATGACAAAGATCGTACTATCCCCATTTTTCAGATTAAGAAACTGAGGCACAGAGGTGAAGTAACTAACCTCCTCAAGGTCACATAACGAAGTATATGGTGGTCCCGAAATTCAATCGCATGGAGTCTGTGAACAGCTATGTTACATGATCAGGAAATTCAGAGCATGGCACACAGAAATCATCAAGTGAGCTTTCCATCATTGCCATCACACTGAAAAAGTAACCAGGTTTATGCTTGAGGCAAGTTACAGGACGGCTAACCCCAAGAGTAGCAACTGCTAAGGTTTCCTGGGACCAAACCTCCCTCTCAGTTTATTCCGGCTCATTCCATCCCCCAGATTCTTAGAAAAGGGAGGGCTTGCCCAAGCCTCAAGCAGGGAAACGTGGGAAAACTGGAACAGCTCTCACCATTGTTTTAAAGTGAGTTTTATTAGGAGTGTAGGAAAAAGCTAGCCTGGCTCTGTTCAGACTGTGCCAGAAGCAGGCAGGAGGCGAACTTCTTCCTCCGAGGCGTGGCTGGCTGGGCACTGGGACCCTGCTCCAGCCCCTCCCTAAGTGGCACCCCTGCTTCCACCGCCCCCCATGCTGAGACCCAAGCTCCATCACTGTCCAGGCGTCCACATGCCCAGCAGACAACAGGGCCTGGACACAGGAGGGCAGCTGCCCCACTCCCAAGTCCCCGCTTGTCTCCTTTGTCAAATCAGTCCAGCCGAATGTCTCCTGTCTGCACCTCACTCCTAAGACAATGACTTTTTTCATTAAAAAGACTTAAAAAAGAGAAAACCCCACAACACACACAAGGCAGCAGGATACGCTTCTAAGACAGCCAAAATGGTGGCTTCCTGTTTCTTTAGGGATGTGTGTTTTGGAGTATGGCTTCGGACAAGGGTGTGGGTCCGGGAGAGGGCTGCCTTCTGCTCAATTTTCAGACGAAAAGAAAAAAAGAGTGACTATCCCTCCTTGGCAGGGAAATGAAGTTCGCTGAGACTGCAAACTCTTAGAGGGAACTTTCTGCCCTTGGAGTGGATGGAGTCGGGCATCGCCCATCGGGGTCTCAGTCGCTGAATCTGCTAAATGGCACTCCTCAGCAGGGGCTGCTGGTGTCCACCGCTGAACGCGTTCTGGATTTCCCGCAATCCCTGAACCCGCAGAGTCGGATCCGCCAGGCGGAGACTCGAGGGACGCGGGACGGAGGGACGCCTGGAGCGCGCTCAGCCTCGGGGGGCGCGTCCCCGGGGCGTCGGGGCTCCTGGGGGAGCCACAAAGAGCGCCCCAGGCCAGGGCGCTGCCGGGGGGGGGGCTGCGCTGCGGGCGCCAATAACGCAGGGCTCTCTCGTCTCCTGGGGGCTGAGCTCCAAGTCGCGGGGTCCGGGAGGGGGGGCAGGAATCCTCTCGGGCGTGCGCCGCCGGGTCCCGAGGGGCCGGGGATGGACCCCGGGGTGGGGAAGAGCTCCGGAGGGACGCCGGGGCGCAGGAGGGCCTGGCGGGGACCCCGAGGAGCCGGGCTGGGAACTCGGGGCCGCCACCAAGTCGCCTCCGCGGAAGGGGCCCTCCCGGCCGCCGCGCGGTGCCCCGGGGTCGCGGCCAGGGTGCGGCCTCGCCCGCTCCAGCAGGCGTCCCTCGGGCCGGGCGTCCCGGACAGGGCCCCCGACGATCCTCAGCCTCCCGGGCGAGGGGACGCCGGCCCCGCCCAGGCCCCGGCCGCAGCCCCGCAGAGGGGAAGCCCGGGGGGTGGGGGGGTCCGCGGCTCGCCCCGGCGCCCCGTGGGCCGCACCTTGGGGCGCCCGGCGTGGTCCCCTCGCGCGCGCCTCGGCGCGGAGCCCAGCGGAGCCTCCTACCTGCTCTGTGCATCTTCCAGCCCGCGCAGCCCGGGGCCGCCGTCGGTCAGGCAGTCGGTCGGTCCCGGCACGAGTCCGCGCGCCGCCTCACTCCATGGCCGCCCCGCGGGGCCCGCACTCCCGGCGCCCGCCCCGCCCCCGGCGCGCGCTGGACTCGGCGCGGCGCGCAGGGCCAGTGGGGGCGCGGGGCGCGAGCCTGCGGGCGGGGCGGGGCGCGGGCGCGGGGCGGGCGGGGGCGCGGGGGCCGGGGCCGGGGCCGGGGCCGGGGCCGGGGCAGCGCGGGGCGCGTCCGCTCGAGCGTCCACGCGGAATGCCGGGCAAGTGGGGGGCGCGGGGCGCGAGCCTCCGGGGGCGGGGCCGCGGCGGCCGGGGCGGGAGGGGAGGGGCGGGGCGGGGCGGGGAGGGGGCGCGTGGGGCGGCGGCCGGGGCAGCGCGGGGCGCGTCGGCTCCGGCTCCCGCTCCGGCTCCCGCTCCGGCTCCCGCTCCCGCTCCCGCTCCGCACCCGGCTCCGCACCCGGCTCCGCACCCGGCTCCGCACCCGGCTCCGCACCCCGCGCGCTGCGCTCCGGACGCCGCGCCTCTGCCGCCGCTGCGCCTCCGCCCCCTCCTAGACGTTTCCTCCCGCTCTGAGGAAGGCTTTTTTTTCCCCTTTTTGCTCAGTCAGGGATCGCTGGAGACGAGGGGCGAGGCGTCCCCGCGCACATTTAAAGGGGCCGTGGTGACTCGGGCAGCCGCGCGAGGTTCAAGGGACTAGGATCCGTGGAGGGGAAGGAGGGAGCCGGCGAGTGGCCTCCCAGGGACCTCCTAGTGCCCTCGTCCGTGGGACCGAGCATCTCTTCCTTTTCAGCCTTGGGTATGCATTCGGCCCTGTATCGAGATCAAGCACAGCTCCCAGCTCCTAGATCAAGAACTAGCTCCCAGTTCTTACCCTCATGGAGCTTCGATGGGAAGTCAGTGAAGACACCAGACAGATGCGCAGGATCATTTCAGAGAGAGTGATAAGTGCCTTGAGAGCGATAAACCAGGGTAATGGGGCAGAGCACGGACTCTCAAAGTGTGCAGATCAGCATCGGAATTGTTAAAAACGCAAACTCCCAGGACACTCCCCCCACCCCCACCCCTCAACTTCCTGAATCAGAAATCCTGTGTCTAACAAACAGACCTTCAGGTCCCTCTGATGCGAGCTGAAGCTGAGAACCACTGTGTAGAGAAAGGATGGTCAAGGAAGATGGTGACGTTGAAAGGGAGACCTGGTTGGTGAGGGGGTCTCTGTTCACTCAGCGCACCCTGGCCAGCACCTCCCAGGGGGACCAGGCCTGCGGCTAGATGGTATGGATGACTCTGGCCAAGGCAGATAGCTCTGCTTCCCCGCACAAGCTGCTGAGATGGGGACAGCAGTGCATAGAAGCTTGTGGGAACTCAGAGGTGCCCCCTCTCCCTGCAGTGGAAAGGGTTCAAGCAAAGGAAAGGCCTTTCGGGGAAAGGAAATAGCTTAAGCAAAGACTTAAAGGTGTGAAAAGCCATCACCTGTTGGAGGAGCTCTAAGGATTGGCTTGGCAAGGAACTAGACAGCTGATGGAAGCGTCCCAATAGGAAGAACAAAGAGGCTGGGATGAGAGGTGGGGTTTTTTTGTTTTGTTTTCTTTTTTTTTTTTTTTAAGTAATCTCTATGCACAACATGGGACTCAAACTCATGACCCTGAGATCAAGAGTCACATGCTCCACGGATTGAGCCAGCTAGGTGCCCCAAGGGTTCTTTGAATACCATACTAAGGTCTTCCTTCCATCAGCCATTGAACGCTGAGGGCAAGGACTATGTCTTCCATATATAACTGGCTGCTAACATTCATGGAGCACCTAATGTGTGCCTGGCACGATGCTAAGCTCTGTATATGCATTTAAGCTTCATTTCAGCTTCATTACAACCTTATAAAGCTGGTGTCAAAATTCTTTCCATTTTAAGGGTGCCCGGGTGGCTCAGTCGGTTAAGCATCTGACTCCTGACTTCAGCTCAGGTCATGAGCTCATGGTTCACGAGATTGAGCCTGGTGTCAGGCTCCACCCTGAGTGGGGAGTCTGCTTGAGATTCTCTCCCTCTGCCCCTGCCCCCACTCACAGGTACTTGCATACTATCTCTCTAAAATAAATAAATCTTTTTTAAAAAAATTCTTCCCATTTTACATTTGAGGAAACTGAGTAAATTGCTAAAATGAAATTTCCTGATTCTGTTCTTATCCTTGCTGCTCCATAGCTGCATCTCCAGAACCACACCAAGGTGTGGCTTGGTCATTTAGTAGTTTGGTTGTGAGTCTGCTATACCAGGGTGCCGGCATTAAGCAATTCCAGCCCTCTGTGGGAAGGGTGGCAGGAGGTGTATGTGTATGCACGGTGGGATGTCTCAATTTATATGGAAATTGGGGGAGGAACATGGAACATACCCCTTCCCACTAGCATCAGCGTTTCTTCTTGTCCATCAAATGGGGAAGAAAAGCCCAGAAATGACCCCTTGCCAAGGTGATGGCTCCAGGGCAGGGGCTGTGTCTGCCCTGCTCAGCACTTTAACCCGGGCATCTTACATAGAACCCACCACTTAGTAGGTCTTCAAAAAATATGTATTGTCCTCAAGGATAGGGTCCAGAACAAAGGTTCATACTACTGTTCAGGATCAGTTTGGTCTTCTGGGATTGAAGGTGGTGGAGGCTAGAGTTTTTGTGATTTTGACCAGCTGTGTTGGGAGCTTGCCAGAAGGCAGAATTCCAAGTGGACATGCGGCATTTTACAGCCTTGACTTTGTCTCCCTGAACCTAGATACCTGTGGTCCAGCCTTTGGTCCACGTGGTCCCAGATAACCAGATGTTTTCATTACATAGACGAGACACCTTATTGTTATAAGCATGGCCCATGGAGCAGCAGCAGCAATAGCCCTAGGGTGCTTCTTAGAAAGGCAGGACCTCGGGCTCTACCCCAGATCTACTGAGCCAGAAAGAATCTGCATTTTAACATGATCTCCAGATGATCTGTATGCACAGTACGGTTGGAGAAACACTGCCCCAGATAACCTACCCCATTTCTTTTGGGTTGTACTGCCAGAGCATACGAGAGTGAGCAAAGACATCACAGTTTCCCCAGGTTCTCACTGGGGTGAGAACTTAATCCCCTGACCTCTTTCTCCTTATTAATGCATTATTGGAAAGCTGGTATATTTCTGGGTATCTGGGGGCTTGTACCCAGCAGAACTCCTGGCACATATTAGGTGTTCACTTAAAATATATGAAAAATGCAGGCACGGAGGTGTGATTTGAATTGTTACATGAGCTCTTTGGTGCCTGGCACACAAAAGGTGTTCGATGCACACATACTGAAGACAGGAATGAATAAATTTCAGTTAGGTAATGTGCAAAGGCTCTGAAGAGGTTACACTCTTTTTTCCTCAGTATTATGAAAAATCTTATATAGTGTCTTTGCACTCAGCAAGCACTTTCATACACCTAACCAGGTTTTTAGGTTTTTGTTTCCATTTATTTTTATTGTTTAATGACCCCAGTATAGAATTAGATAATGTACACTTTCAGGCAAGGGCATAAGGTGTACCACAATTTCTCTAAATTAGAAATGGAATTTGATCCTTTCAAAGGACCTTTGCATCTCTGAACTTCCACAGAGTCCTTAAGCTTCCAGCCTTTTGTAGAGAAACACGTGTGCCTCTGGAATAGAAAATCTACAGCAGAATTTGTGTTATGTGGACAGGCTCTTAATAAACTTTATAGATCCCTGCATAGAAGTGCTGGAGAAGGGGATGGAGATGGTGATGGTGGAGGTGAGAGAGGCGATGTTTGAGGCAAAGGAGTTGGAGGTGGTAAGGTGCCAGAAGTAGCTGTGGAAGTCATGGTGAAGATGGAACATGTAATGTAGTTGGTGATGGTAGAGGAAATAGAGGTAGTAGAACTGATTGATGTAGAAATGATAGACTTGGGGAAGGTGATGAAGGTGGTGGTGGAGTTGATCAAGGTACTAGAGGTGATGGAGTTGAGGGGAGTGATGAAGGTGGTGGTGGAATGGAAAGAGGTGATGGACGTGGTGGTGGAGTTGGGTGAGAGGATAGAGGTGGTGGTGGAGTTGAGTGAAGTGATGGACAAGGTGATGGAGTTCAGTGAGAAGATGGGCATGGTGGTAGAATTGGTCAAGGTGATCGAGTCAGCGGGGTAGACATGGTATAGCAGATAGTAGAGAAGGTGGGAGATAAAAATGAGTGAGTGGATAAATCACTTCAATAGTTGATGCAGAAAGAAATGTGGTTAAAAGTTGAGCTTGTTTCTGGGAGTTAGCAAGAAAATGCAAATAACCTAGGACCCCAGGGTAGGAGCAGGAGAGGGAGGCTCAGATAATTCAATCAACAGCCTACGTCACCTCACCCATCGCTGTAGGGCCTGTGCAAAGAAGGGAGGGCAGGAAGAGACTTCATGCTTTGCTAAGCCCTTTCCACAACTGTTGAATTTGGGATTTGAGGCTAAGCCAAGTCTACTTAAAAAGATCATAGCACCAATGACAGTTGGGAAAAAACACAGGTTGAAACTTGTTTAGCTGAAGCCACATATTGGTGTGGAGTGATGGACTATAAAGTGGAAGCACTTATTCCTGTGCTTGCCTTTCCTAATAAGAGAAAATGGATGTGAAAAACCATAAGGCTTTACAAACATCTGGTGCAAATAGTGGTGGTTGGACTTGCTTAGTCCTTATGGAGCTGAGCCATAACCACTCACTGAGCTAGAGGGATGGCTACGAATACCCACAAAGGGCATGGCCATGTGGGGTAAGGAGCCCTTCACTCAGGGATTCTTCCCAAGAATTCTGTAAAGGGATGATTATATCTCCATTTCACACAAGGGAAGATTGAGGCCCAGCTGGGGGAATTGATCTGGCCTACACTCCAACCAGGACTCAACCATTCACTTCAAGAATATTGTCTGAGTTCTTAACCACCAAACTACACTATCCTCTCTGTGATGGGCGAGAAGTCTGCCAAGATTTCCATATTTTCCAAATCACTCCTACCATCTCAGTCCTCTCAGTAGACCATGAGCCACCTAGAGTAGGTGTCATACCCACCCAACACAATGGGAAACTGAGGCCCAGAGGGGAAAATTTGTGGCCTAGAATCACACAGCAAGTTAGAGGAACAAAAAAAAAAAAAGTTAGAGGAACAGCCAGTGCTGGAGTCCGCACCTCCTGTTATCCAGGCCCAAGCCAGAACTGCAGGGAGCCTGAAACCACACACCTTCTCCTACAAAGCTAGTCTCTGGCTTTGTCTTTTGAGGGCAGTCTGTCTTCGCTTTTCTGCAGAAGCCTAACAGGACAGGGGCATGACACCCATGACCCATGGCAGGAGTCAGGCTTCCCTGACCAGCCCTTCCTTCTCTTTCCCTCTTTCTTTTCCTCTCTCCTGTCTTTCTATGTGCCCTGGATGGTCAGAGTGGCCAGCAACAACTTGCTCCAAAGTGATGGCCCAGCCCACGTCTGCAGGAGCATGGGAAGGGGCGTTCAAGGGAACCAATAGTGTGGTTCTGATACGTCCAAGGAACAGCTGGGTGGGTGCCTCAGAGCCCAAGTAACCGGGGGTGCCAGGGACATGGCCAACCAGCAGGTTGTGTTGCCAGATGAGTCTGTGGCAATGCGAGCAAACAATACTAACAAGTGCTGAGAGCTAACATCTACAGAGCACTCTATGCTTCTCCGGGCTGTGTGGAGATTTCATCATTACCTCCCTTTCACAGTTAAGAAAACTGAGACTCAGGAAGGTATGAGACTTACTCAAGGCTCAGAGCTAGTGATGGAGTTAAGACTCGACCTAGGATTTCTGTCCCCAAGGCCTGTGCTCTTCACATTGCCTCATATTTGTCCAAGAGCACGGTGGCGGAATCAGGAACAGAATACTTGGTGGTCGGCCTACCTTCCTTCCTTCCTTATTTCCTTTCTTCCTTCCTTCCTTCCTTCCTTCCTTCCTTCCTTCTTTCCTTCCTTCCTTCCTTGCTTTCTTCCACAAAAATGCACAGAGTGCCTACTCTATGCCAGGTACTGGGCTGGGTGCTGGATAAACAGGCCCGACTCACTTCATGCCTTCTGGAGCCCCCAGGCCAGCTGAGGAAGCAGGACACCCAGTGGCAAATTATCCACCAGTTTGATGGCAGCACTAATGGGGGAGACACCAACCTCCTGACTCCCATCAGATGCTTTTAGACCCTCAGTAGACGGCTGACCAGTTCCTTGGGGCCTCTGAAATTAAAGTCACCCCTCATTGGATCCTTTAAGGCTCCCAGACCCCTTCCTCACTGAAGCCTCCTCCCTCACACTTCACACACACACACACACACACACACACACACACACACCACAAACGTGTGCAATACGGCCTGAAAGATCAGGATCCTCCGAGTAAGCAAATGTCTTCCACCTTTTTTATCCTTGGACCTTCTGGGGCAAATTACCTGCTGCCTGCACACAGCTTAGGTAGCGTCAGGTCAAAACAGCTGAAGAGCAGCTCCCATTTCCCGCCTGCCCAAAGCCCCTGCAAAGTGCACAGCTAGCACTGAAGCTGGATGTGGCCATGTTCTAAGAAACAAAGAGCACCCAGGCCCTGTGACCTCATAGACAAGCCTCCCAGATAGGCAATAACAACACTGACTTACAGGCACAGACCAAGCCTCAGTTTCCCCATTGGTAAATCATAATAGCTAGTATTTGCTGAGTGCTTATTTTGTGCACTCCATAAATGTTCCGCATATATTATTAACTCATTTAATCCTCTCAATAAACCTATAGGCAATGCTATTACCTTTGTTACAGATGGGCCTACCACGGCACAGAGGGGCTGAAGCATCTGCCCGGGGATACTCAGCTAGTAAGTGGTCCTATGCTGGCTCTGGAGCTGGCTTTCTTACCTACTTCAGCACACAGCCCCCTATCAAGTGGACATGATAACAGTGTCTGCTTATTAAATGAGACAATTCATCTAAAGCATTCAGGAGCGGGGAGAGAGACATAGGAAATGCTCAATAAATGATCGTTATTACTTAAATATCTAGTACACAGTTGATGCTTAATAAATGTTTACAAAGTATACCAGGAAGTGGACGTGAAAACCCCACAATCGGAGCAGGAGAGAGACACTAGAGGGCATTTACAGAGCAGCCACTGTATACTGGGATTGGTGAGAGGGGGCAATGTGGGAGCCCCTCAGGAAGCATGAGGAGGCAGGCCTAGGTTCTGCTTTCTGTGCCAGTCCAGAGAAGGTGACAGTCAGGGTTTTGTTTCCATAAAGCTGGGACCCAATTCCAGCACCTTCTCCTCCCTCTTTGACAGCAGAGTGCCCCCTGGGTTTCAGTTTCTCTACTAGCAGCAGGTATGCCTTTTGTCTACAGGGACAAAATGCATGCTATTAAAATGGAAATGCCCTGCAGCCTCCCCTGCCTGCCCTGCAGCCTCCCCTGCCGCTGGCCCTCAGGTCCCCACAGCCTTGGACTGCTTACCCCGCAATGCCACAGCTGCAGCATCATCAGCTTCCAAGGCTTATCTTCCCCTGGAAAGTCATTGAATTGCCTTCCTGGCTCCAGGGGCAGCAAATCTGAGTGGGACACCTGCTGGGGTGAACGGAGTTTTAGCAAGGCCGCACTGCCCTGCCCTGCCCTTCCCCTGCCCCGAAGGTTGGTAGGGGGAACGTCAGATAAGTTTCTACCCCTACCCCCACTGCACACACTCAGGCCAGGCATGTGAACAGAGAGGAGCCTGGGGCCTAAAGAGCCTAGTTCTACTAGTCACTGGCTCTGTGGCCATAGGCAAAATACTTCACCTCGCTATGCCTCAATATTCTCCTCTGTAAAATGGGACTGAGACCTTTCTCTTGAATCAGGATGAGGACTAAAGGAAAGGTAGTTCCCCTCTCTCTTCACTTTCTTATCCTTGACAAGCTCAAAATCTAGTCCTAGAGAAGGGGTGGGGGTCAGCTAACTGTGACATAGTGGAACTGGGGGTGACAGCAGGGGACTGAGTCCAGCTGAGGGGCAGGGGGGCAGGGGGAAGAAGAGGTGACATTGGGCTGAGCTTTCCAGGCCAAGTGCTATTTTCCAGGTGGAAAATAGGGTTGCCATTCCAGGTAGGGGAACAGCCTGTGGGGATGGAAGAAGAAGGCAAGGTTGGGGCAAGGTAGGGCATAGTCATAGCAACAGGATGGTGCAGGGGAGTGAGAGGTGGTGGTGGGGGAAAGCTCTCCAATGGAGGGCCAAAGAGTTTGGGCTTTCCCCTCTGTAGGTGATGGGGAGCCACAGAGTGTTCCCGGTGGAGGGAATGACACGGTCAGAACTGTATGGTAGCAAAGCTGGTAGCCAGAGTAGTAAAGTAGTAAGAGGGGCAAGCCTAGAGGTGAGATGACCTAAGAAAACTGGAATAGGGGCCCCAAGAGAGATTAGGCCTGAATTCATGAATGTTCCCGACCCCCGGGTGTGAGGGCTCAATGCGTGCAGGAAGACGAAGACGTCCAAGAGGAGGACAGCTTTGCTCTGCACCCTGAAGGAGTCATACAAGCAAAAGGGAGGGCAGGGCAGGACAGGCAGTGGCTGAAGGTAGAAACCGAGGGCCAATAGCCCAGTTAGGCCGAAGCGTCTTGTGTGCCAGGTAGGGAGTACATTCAGGTGCATTCAGGTGACAGGCAGGGGACAGGTAGGGCCTCAGAGGCCATTGTCCAGCAGACCTGTGGCTCTCCAAGGAAGGGCTGAGCTCTGGGGGAGGGGAGTGTGGGGCTGGGCAGGGCCAGCTCGGAGTTTTTATCACCACTGGGTGGGATCCAAGGTCTGTGGAGGAAGTGACCACCCTCTTCCGGCCAGCCATTTTTTTTCCTTCTGCTGGCCTGTTTGGCTTTTTCCCCGAGGCCGCATTTCCACAACGCCCCTCCTGGCTGGCTGGGCGTGGGTATGGCTCCACCACACACCCATCAGCAGGGGCAGCCCGGCCCTGGGCTTCCTGCCCCTCTCTGGGCGGGCTGATTGGCGGAAAACAACCCTCGAGCCTTCTTCAAAACAGGAAACTGCTCTCCCTGCTTCCTGAAGGACAGGAACTGTCCCCATGGCAACCATGGGACAAAGAGGCCAGGTTAACCCTTCCAAGGGCGAGGGCAGACCGGCCTGAAGGCCCTTCTTAACCAATCCCATGTGGGTGTGGCAGCGTACAGGTGACAGGGAGGGTCTGCTTCAGTGACACCCTCAGTCTCGGTGCTATCCTGAGGCAACCGCAGGTACTCGAGGAATTTTATACCCATTAGATGGATGACCGTGTGGAGGCTAACTCCACAGGTGAAGGCCTGGCCACTCAGTAAGTCAGATGTGAGGTCTGACGCTGGGCCGTCTCCATCCAAGTCTTTGGTTCCTCACTTACTGGGTCCCTCGGGTGAGCATCTTGACCTTCTCCAGCCTCATTTTCTCTACCTGTGAAATGGGACAATTAGAGCGCCTGCCTCATGGGGCTGTGGTGAACATCTCGTGAGGTCATTCACTCATCCAATACATAGTTGTGTTGTGCCAACTGTTGCAGGACCCTTGGATACGGCAGTGACAACGCTGACAAAAACCTCCTGCCACGTGGGGTGAGGGTTGGAGTTGGGGAACACAGGCAGGCAGTAAAGAAATCCACAAACCAGTGCAAATGAGAGGCTTTGCGAGTGATCTGTGCTCTGAGCCATGAGAGGGGAGCGGAGTGTGGAGAGGTCGGTCTCTTGCTGGTCCAGGAAAAGCGAGGACCCTGGGGAAGAGAGGGGCCTATTGTGCCAAGTGCCTGGGGGACAGCATGGAGGCAGAGGGGCCCACAGGAGGAAGGCTTGTGCCACCTGAGGAATGGTGGCACGGTGGAGGGGAGGGAGAAGGTGGGAGAGGCTGGCCATCGTGGCCCTTGGGCTGTATCCCAGAGCAAGGCAGCGCAGCCAGGAGAGCGTCTGACTTGCGTTTGTAGAGTTCATTTCCCTCTGACTGTCGGTGCCCATGGGATCCAGCTCAGAGACAGGGACTCAGACCCCGAAAGGCATGTTTTCTGTGCTGTGACCCTTGAGAAACCTGACTCCTGGGGAGGGGCCGTTGTCTGTTGTTATTGGTGGGGGGCGGGGCAGGGCGGGGACCCTGTGGCCCAGATCCAGTGCTGCCATCATTCAGGAGAACCCAGCCTTTTCCTTGACTGCCCACCAGGACACACCCCTCCCAGCCTCCCTCCTAGTCTCTGGATGCCCAAGGGCTGCTGTGAGGAGGCCATGAAAGTAGCTCCCAGAATGGTGGCATATGCAGCAGCTGCTCTGGTTATAATACTCTCTGTACAGGCCTCCAGTACCTGGCACCTCCCCACCTCATCATGCCCCCCTCGTCTCCTGCCCCCCTCCCCTATTCTCTCAGCTCCAGCCATGCTGGCCTTCCTCTCCATCCCTGACCCTGCCAGCCCCCTGCAGCCCCAGGGACTTTGCACCTGTCATTTCTGCTCTCTGAAAAACTCCTTCCCAAAATTCCACATGGCGGGGCTGGCTTCCCTCAGCAGTGAGGTCTCAACTATCACCTCTTCTCAGAGATGTCCCTGACCACCGCCCACCCCAGTCCCTCACCATCCCAGCACTCAGTGTGTCTTCTTCTCTTGCACTTACCCATATCTGAGATCCTCTTGTTTGTCTGCTTCCCTGTGTGGTGTCTGTCTCCCCACCTAGAAGGCCAGCTCCCAGAGGGCAGGGCTGAGTCTCTCCTGTTGGCCGCTCTCTCCCAGCATCCGGAACAGAGCCTGGCATGCAGTGAGTGCTCACTGTATTTCCTATTCCCCACCAAGGGAACACACATAGACAGAGACCCCCATCCTGGGCTTAGTACCAGGCTTCCACTCACCTGCACAGTCTGAAGAGACTGGTGGTCTCTCTGCCAGGAAGGTGGCTCTCAAGAGGAGTTAGATGGAGATGAGGGAAGCAAGGCTGAAATGTTTGCCCTATGGAAGAACTTACATATGATTACTGACATAGATTCACTATGTCACAATTGCCAAGAGCTGTGTTGGACGCTAGTGCACTGGAAGGCATGTATTATTATTCCCATTTTTCAGATGAGGAAACTGAGTTCAGAGAAGTAAAGTTTTGTGCCCGGGACCACACACCCAGAAGTGGTGGAGTTCAGGGGAAACAAGACTGACTACTCAGAGCCTGTGCTTTCTTCTTACCCTCCCGCCAAGCTAAATGGGGAAATGAGGCCTTGTGCACAACAGACAATGAGAAAAGGCAATTGACTTTCTGAAAAATCTCTAAGGGTTTGTCAAGGCCAGTGCCACCAGCCACATCTTTGGGGTGACACAACATCCTGATCTGAAGAATCTTCTGGGCTGTTTAAAATATGAACTCCAAAGCCCCGACGAGTTAAGATTCCCTAGAGTTGGATGCGGGATCTTCATTTTGGCTAACACAGGCTTAAGGCTTTGGAGGTCCCATTGGATGATGTGTGGACTCATTTCTAGACAAAGCACCTGAGGTCCCAAGTGGGTCATCAAACAAGAACCTGACCACTAATAATTCACCAAGTTTGTAGTAATTCCCAAAGGGGCAGGAGCACGTTCACCCTGTCCTGCTGAGCTGGGGAGTAGGGCAGCCCCAGGCAGGCCCTGCCAAGCAATTGATAACAACTTCCTACCTTCAACAGGCACAAGTGCTTGAGATACCCCACGGATAGGGAGCTCATACCTTCAGAGGGCCATTTTCCCCTCGTGGGATAGCATTGCAGAATGGAGGTGGCCATTTCACCTTCCCCAATGTACCGGGAATGGTAGCAGTTTACAAAGAGGCATTTTGATAAGCTGCAAGGCCCGACTCCTGATTTATTTTCCCCATGGAGCTCTAGAGTGGAGACTGCATCTCTCTGCCAGCTCTGACAGAGGGTGAGGGAGATAGTGGCTCTGGAAAGACCGCATTAATTAGCTTAATAAGCGCATGTGCACCCGTGTGATTGTGCTCAGAGAGGGACCTGGGAGGCAATGTGACCCTCTGTCACGGACACCATCAATTGCTGGGGTGAACCTCCTCCCACCTGAAACCCAGACACTTAAGAGAAATTAATCAAGCCCACTCCCAGAACACCATTAAAATGCAGGGCTCCTGCCAGAGATGTTTCTAGGCTGCCTCCCAGCAGGGGGGACTGTGAACTGGTGCCTGCCCCTCTCCAGCTGGGGGGGGGGGGGAGGGAGAGTTCCTAGTGAGGGGACAAGGGGGCATGAGAAGGGAGGGGAGAGCACCTTCTAAGTCCTGCCTGCAGGAGCCATGCGTGAATCCTTCTGATGATCTCAGGGTGCACTGGGAACAGAACTTTAACAGCTCAAGGTTTGGGATGAGGGTGTGGACAACACGATGGGGTTTGAGCCCCAGCGCCACCACTTCCCAGCTCTGAGCCCTCAGCAAGTCCCTTTCCCTTCTGGGTGTAGCTTTCCTCATCTACCAAATGGGGTATTTTGACTACACATGCCCATTAGGAAGACAAAAGTGCTTCTCGGGAGCCTGACCCATAGTAACTGCTCAGTAAATAGTAGATATCATTACTAAGAATTAATGAAGTAGCTGGCGCATAGGAGGCAATCAAATAGATTCAATGTCTTTTAGCAGGTAGACATTCGCTACTGTTTTGTGAAAACCTAATCTACAGGCCATTTCTCACTGACTTGCAGTTTGGCTAACTGCTTTTTAAGTGTTCACGAATACAATTTGTTTGCATTTCACTTGTGAACAGGGTACAGCACCTGCCGCTTGCTTTCCAGGGACTTGTCCCCTGGTTGAGCCAAACTCTTAATTTTACAGCCTGAGAACGATTTGCCTCTAGATGTAAACACCTGCCTCGGGATCCAGATTCTTGCCATCTCTGTAGATGCGGGCTTGGCACCTCCTCCGACAAGTAGCACTACGGTGCTTTAAACATTATCTGTTTAAGCTCCGCAAGCACTCTATATGGCAGGTATGATTATACCCATTTTACAGGTGATGAAAACAAGGCTCAGAGACTTGCTCAGAGCTAGCAAGCAGGGGAAGGCTATGATCCCAGGCCTGCTGGAACCACACAGCTGGTGCTTTTCCCACTGCAGTCAACTCATGACCTTCCCAACTGAAATGGAGCTGATTTTCCCCAAAACAGTGGCAGTTGTAGCACCTATAAGGGCTTGAGGGGTTCCTTGTGTCCACCCGGGGCAGGCAGTAGCACAGTATCCGTAACTACTAGCTTTTGTTGTCACATCCATTTCAACCCCACTGATTGGCCCCCTTTGTGCCAAGTCTTAGAGGGATCCCAGAGGGGCCCAGCAGACTCAGTGAACAATCTAAAAGCATCACTGGTTCTTGCATCACACGAGGACCAGCTATATAATTTGTGGGGCCTAATGCAAAATAAAGATGCAGCACCTGTTGTTCAAATATTGAGGATTTCATGATGGTAACAACGGAGCATGGGAGTTTACATCAAGCAAGGGGCCCTCCTCAGTGTGGGTCCCTGTGTGAGCATACTGGTCTCACACTCAAGAAGTTGGCCCTGTGCACACCAGTGCTAGGAAAGCAGCAAGTGTCTCGGGGTGTCTAGCCCCCAGCTCATAGCCTGGCACAGAATAGGAGCTAAATACACATTTATTGAGTAAGCAAAATGGCACATTCCCCTCGAAGTCTGTGAGACAGACACAGGATTGTGAATTCACAGATGGGTAAACTGAGACTCGAAAGGCTTTGCCTTACTCAGTCTCACCGAAAGCCCAGACCCTGCCTTTGACCTGGCATGCTTGCCCTCTGTTCCCACTGACCCCAATCCTGGCCTTTGTTTTCCTGATTCCAGAAAGAAGGGGTAATGTTTACCACAAGCTGAAGTTTATTTTATTTTTGTGTTTTCCAATCATTGATTCCAATGGTTCCTACAGACGTCCTGCCAAAGGAAAACATGTTTTGCTCACTCAACCTTCCACTTCCTCATGGCACTGCAGTGGTGGGGGCCCACGGCTGCGAGGAAAGCGTGGGGTGACTTTTCCCTTGGTTTTCTATTTTTCCATCTCACTGTCGGGGGACAACAAAACATGTTTTCCTTTTTCTCCGAAGGAAATCGGAACTTTCTTATTGACTACTTGTTGCCTAAAATTCATCTTCCTTCTCCTGTGATTATCTTGGATTGCATGAGTTGTGTGACTGAACTTCAAAATAAAGAAATGTCCTTCATTTTACTGAAAGGACAACTACCAAACTGAAATTTTCGCTCACACAAAGCCACTGATACCGTTGAAATTCACCACGGCTTCCTAGTCAGAGCCTGTGCCCACATTTGAAGTGGACTTAGAGCAAGTTCACTGTTTTCAAAGTGCAGGACTAGGTAAATGAACACATAGCCAATACTCTGGTCAAGGTGAATGGCTGCTTCAAGTTCACTGAAACAGATCTGGATGTATGGTATGAGCTGGGGGTCATGATTTCCCTCCTCCATGTGCATATCCACTAATCCAGCACCATTTATTGAAAGCGTCATCCTTGGGGTGCCTGGGTGGCTCAGTATGTTGAGCGTCTGACTCTTGATTTCAGCTCAGGTTGTGATCTCAGTGTTGTGAGATCAAGCCCCATGTCAAACCCCACATTGGGCCCTGTGCTCAGTGGGGAGTCTGCTGGAGATTTTCTCTCTCCTTCTTCCTCTGACCTGCCCCTCCTTCACTCCTGTGCTCTCTCTCTAATAACTAAACCTTAAAAGAAAAAGAAAAGAAAGAAAGAAAGCATCATCCTTTTCTACTGGGCTGTGGCATCTCAGTTGTCATAAATCTGGTGATTCTGCACATGTTAGTCTAGTTCTGGACTTTCTTTTTTTTTTTTTAATTTTTTTTAACTTTATTTATTTATGATAGTCAGAGAGAGAGAGAGAGGCAGAGACACAGGCAGAGGGAGAAGCAGGCTCCATGCACCGGGAGCCCGACGTGGGATTCGATCCCGGGTCTCCAGGATCGCGCCCTGGGCCAAAGGCAGGTGCCAAACCACTGCGCCACCCAGGGATCCCTAGTTCTGGACTTTCTATCCTGTTCCCTTCATCTATTTGTCCTTCTTTGCGCCAAGACCACGTCTTAATTACTGTTGTGTCCACTGAAATCGATAAATCATGGCCATTTAATAACACCCCTACTGCTGAACATTCAGGCTGTTTCCAATGTTTTATTATTATGACTTGCATTGTACTGAGCCATAGTAATAAAACAAGCCGTAACAGCTGAGATGATGTGCTAGGATCTGTTCTAAGTACTTTCCATATATTCGCCCGTTTAATCCTCACAACCACCCTTGGAGGAGGTGCTATTGTGTTCCCCTCTTTGAGAGATGAGGAACTCAGGACATGGAAAGGGTAAGTCATTTGTCTTTGGTCCCATAGCTTCTGTGTGGTGGAACTGGGACCTGAACCCAGGCAGGGTGACTCTGGAACCTGCACTTTCATTCACTCTCCTCTGTAAGGGAGCGTGGATAAAAGTGGAGTACATAAAGCAAACAGAGTGATGATAAGCCTTCTTTATCTCTTTGAATTACTGACTGGCTCTGGCTGTGGAGCCTGAGAACCCTGGGATCCACCACCCACTGGCCATGGAACTCTGGGGAAGCCAGTATACCTCTTTAAAGCTCAGTTTCCCTGTCTGTGAAATGGAGATAATAGGCCTATTTGCCTGGGTCATTGTGGGGCTTCCGAGGCCAGCAACAGTGCCTGCTGGCTCAGGAGAGATTCCCTGTCCTGTCTTAACCATCTGGACTGATGGGTCAGGGACCTTAGTGGCCTCAGATGGCCCTTCCCAAAGGGGTCTTTACTTTGCAAACATTCTCGGCTTCCTGCAGAAGCTGGAGGGACTTTCTCATATGGGGAAACTGAGGCCTAGAACAGTTGAGGGCATGGATGATGGGATCCCAGAACCTATTTCTCATGGCCTCTCTCTGCATTTGTAGGTCTGAAGGTCAAGGCTTTCCTGATCAGCTCACCAGGGTGGATGCCCTGCCTAACACCTGCCCCTCCCTTTCCCCATTCACTGGACAGCAACTTCTCCTTCAGGGGCAGCCCCCACCTCACCACCCAGGATGGCTCTCCTGCTCTTGCAGGCCCAAGCAAGCTTCTGATGATATTGCCCGCGTCCTGTGAGCTCTGTGAGGATGGGAACCTGTTGTAGCTCTAATGACAAAGACTGGCACAGAGAGACACCAGGAGGTATTTGATGAATGAATGAATGAATGAATGAATGAATGAAGCCTACCAGCAGTTACCTCCGCTGACCAACTGTCCTGGTTTGCCCAGGAGAGGTTGGTCTCCCTAGGTCACCACTGTATGGCAGGCACTGCGTTCAGCCTTTATAGTCACCATTTGATCTAATCCTCATCTCAGGTTAGGCCCTTAGTAGCAGAGCCTAAGTCAGGGGGCATGGGAATTATGTCAAAGACATGCTCTCAGCAGGGAGTGAGGGATGCAAGGAGAACAGGAGCGAAGCACCAGGCAGGGCTGGAGACAATGGTCCTGGCTGGAGACTGGCCCTAGCCTGGCCTTGCCACGACACCAGGGAGCTCTGGCATGCAAAGCACACCACAGATTTGGCTCCAACTCGAGGCCAGGGGGCCCACGTGGGAGAAGAGTGACAGCCAAGGACAATGCTCAGGAGAAGGGGACAGCTGTCAGCAGTCAGCAACCGGTATCACTGCAGCTGGGAGACAGGAGTACTGTCCAGTGATGCAGAGCGGAGCAGGGACCCCAATGTCCACTACATTTCATAATAGCTATGGAGGGAGGTGACCTTTTGCACCAGAAACTACAGCAGCTCCCCACTGCAGCAAAGTCTTTTTTTTTTTTGAGAAAGAGAGAGCACGTGTGCATGGGTGGGGGAGAGGAGCAGAGGGAAAAGAAGCAGGCCCCCCCACTGAGCAAGGAGCCCTATGTGGGGCTCAATCCCTGGACCCCAGGATCATGACCTGAGGGCAGACACTTAACCAACTGAGCCACCCAGGCGCCCACAAAGTTGTTGTCTTTACAACAATTGCTAGCCTCCCATTTCTCTCTTCTTCATCTCACTTAACTCAGCTGCCCTGGTTCCTCTCTGGTGGCACCCTGCAGCCAAGCTCCGCCTGGCCCATGGTCCCCCTTCGTCCTTGCTGTTTGTCCCTCTGCCTAGACTCCCCTTGGCCCAGATCTCCTCCTGGTGGCTCCTTCCCATCTTTCAGGTCTCAGCTCAAATGCCACATCCTTGGAGAGGCCACCCCCGGGCACTCCCAATATCACCTCCTCATGCCCCTAGTCACTCTTCCATGTGACTCGGGATTCTGTTCTTCATCACACTCACCACTACCTGAAATTACTAAATTACTCTCTGTATTTTCTTCAGCTGCCTTATGTCTGTCTCCATCTCCAGAACTCCATGAGGGCAGGGGGCTTTTCTATTCTTTACTGTAGGTGCTCAATGTCTATTTGTCAAATGAATGGGTGCATCCCCAATTTATAGACGACAAAATGGAGTCTCTGAAAGTCATGGGGCTTAGTTGCAGCAAGGGCACCTGCTGCTGAGTGGCCAAGCCTGAAATCAAACCAGAGAAACCCCAAGGTGGTGCTCCTCCCCACCAGACTGCCTCCTTCATCTCATGGCCACCCTCCCCCCCACACACACACCCCAGGGTGAGGGGGTTGGAGGTGGTGTCTGTGCACTCAGGGCTCCCCAGCTCTTGGCTCAGGGCTTGGCCCAGAACAGGGGCTGGCAGATGGAGGGGAGAGGATGTCAGGGCCATGGATGAGAGAAGGGGCAGCTGGGGCCGCTGCGCCTTGCCCGCATTCCCTGAGGACGCTGGATTCGCAGGCCCCTTCAGCCGCCTCCCGTCCTGCGATCAGAATGCGCTGGCTGGCTCTGGAGGGTGCGGTGGCGGGTGCTGTCTGCGAGGTGATCAATGTGAATAATAAACGTTTAGAGTTAATAAGCTGGAGTTAACTTCTCTCGCTTGGGTGACTAATGGGCTTCCAGGAGCCCATAACTCACGCTGTCGGAGAGCCTCCCTTTTCTCTGCTGCCGCCCAGACCCAGCCTGCTGTGAGATGTGGCCCAGGGAGGAGGAGGGGCCTGGCTGGCCCAGGCCTTATTTATGGCAGTGAACATGGGCTTTCAGGGAGGCGCAGGGTCTTTCGGGATGCTTTCTGGCTCCAGAGAAGAGATGGTTGGGGGTGTGGGAGGTGGGCGACGGATCTGTCATCCAGGTGGCTCTCTGCCACTGGTAGCTGGGGGCCGTAGGCCAGTCCTTTCCCCCTCGGACCTCCAGGTCCTCACCTGTCAGGGAAGAGAATGGGAACTTGGGCTGTGAGAACCATAGGATGTGAGGGGTATAGGAAGTGCTGCGCCGTGTCAGGGGTGGGTGGGGGATGATTGGTTCTGTCTGCAAGTATGTGACACGTTAAGGGAGAACAGACGTAGAGGGGAATGGAGATCCCAAATATCCTTGCCCCATGCTCCTGCAAGGGTGGTCCTCCGACCGCAGCATAGGCACCCCCCTGCCCCCTCCCCCTCCCCCATGGCTTGCTAGGAATACAGAGTCTTCAGCCCCACCCCAGATTTGTGGGTCCTGAATCTGTTAATAAGATCCTCAGCGATTTTTCTGTGTATTTCAGACTGAGAATCACTGACCCAGAGCAAGCATGGCTGTGCGGTAACTGTGGTGTTCGCGGTCACCAGTGCTGAGAGCAGACACCCATAAGCAATGCAGCACTCCCACCCACGGAGCCTAGAAGTGGCCTCTGCCACTGTTCAGGGCTGGTGTGCGAGATGGGAACTGTGTCCCGCCTAGACTCGGTACCCCTCAAATCTTTGACCAAGATTAGGAAACTCTGCCCAGTCCCTCCTGCAGTTTCTGGAACCAGTGCCACTCACAGGACAAGGACGGTGGGATGAGCTATGAGAGAAGCAGATCTGGGAAACTGAGGCAGGGGAAACCCATGGGGCTTAGTAATCAATGGGATTGCTGCTGCTGTGAGGGTGAATATCCCTCAGAAGGCCCCAAAAGGGGGTCCACGGTAAGATGGGCCCCCACCCCCATCCCCAGCTCAGCAGGCAGAGGGTCACCTTCCACCCTGCTGCCCTTCATGATGATGACATGACAGGCAGATCTCCAGTAAGGATCACTTAGCAATGACTTTTAAGCAAAAGTATTTGCTACTTAAATTATTAGAGCTATGAAAGCTTATTGTTAAAATTGAACAATACAGAAGTGACATAAAAAATATAATAGTCCTGCCCCTAGCAATCCCCTTGCCTTGTGGTAACCAATA
This sequence comes from Vulpes lagopus, assembly GCF_018345385.1. Classification (NCBI taxonomy): domain Eukaryota; kingdom Metazoa; phylum Chordata; class Mammalia; order Carnivora; family Canidae; genus Vulpes; species Vulpes lagopus. Next base: position 53,357,918 of record NC_054830.1, read on the forward strand.
TTAGCAGCTTGGTAAATATTTCTTTCTGGCTTACTTTTTCAGACATATTTACAAAAATAAGACCATGCCATATATGTGACTTTGCAACTTTTTTTTGGGGGGGGTTATTTATTTATTCATGAGAAACACAGAGAGAGGGGCAGAGACCCAGGCAGAGGGAGAAGCAGGCTCCATGCAGGGAGCCCGAAGTGGGACTTGATCCCGGGTCACCAGGATCACACCCTGGGCCGAAGGCAGTGCTAAACCACTGAGCCACCCGGGCTGCCCGCAACTTGGTTTTTGTCTAATAGTATATCCTAAATACAGTTCCAGATTCATCCACATCTATGGACGTACATACAGACCTGATGGTTTTTATCAGCTGCCTAATATTTTATACAAATGTCTCAAAATTCATTCAATCATTGTCCTAGGGATCAACATTTAGTACTTTCTTTTTTTTTTTCTTTTTTTCTTTTTGCAACAAACGCCCTTGTAGGTATCACCTTATGTGTCTATATGGTTTTGCAGGATAAAGTCTCCACAGTAGATTTGCTGGATCAAAGGGCAGACACATTTTAAACTTTAATAGAAACTGCAGATTACTGTCCCAAAAGATTGTGGCAGTTCACCCTCCCACCAGCAGTGTCAAAACTGCATGACTGCCCCCCTCCTCGCTGGCACTGGATGTCATCAATATTTAATACTTTTTTCCAATCTGATGGGAGAAAGATAGCATCTCATTGTTCTTTTAATTTGTGTTTCTACAACTGCCTGAGATGCTGAGCGTCTTTTCAGGTGTTTATTGGCCGTTTGCATTTCTGCATTTCTGATCATATTCTTTGCCCGCATTTCTCTATTCTTATTGTGCATTTTCTTAGAGATTCTTAGGCACTCCTTGTACATTGATATTAACTCTTTGTCTCATATATAGTCCATTTCCATGCCAAGAAGATCTCTGCAAGCTGCCTGGACAGAATTCCACAAGATGCAATAGTAGGAATACATGCAAATTCTTGTCTTGGGTCTGCAAGTCCATTCTACCCTTAGAAGGGGGTGCAGTGCTGGAGGGCCATGGGGAGCATGGGGGTCAGTGAACCCAGCAGGAGGCGACAATGGGCTACAGCTGTTAAAATAGCTACATTGGGACCTTATGTGCATTCATAGAGACAGAGGGTTCAAAATGTTCTGTCTACTTTTCGGAAAGGCATTCAGCTCTGAGCTGCTAGAGATGCATGAACAGGGGGCTGGAGTCTCTCCCCCATGCGTAGCTGGCCCCGCTCAGCCTGGAACAGCAGGGCTGTTCCAGGACAGCGGGTAGCAGGTGGGCTATGGGCCCTGGAGGCAGAGCAAGGCCCTACAAGAGATCCCAGGGAGCTGGGTCCTAGCTGAGAGTGAAGAGAAGTTTTTTCCTTCGCTCCTTATTTTTAAAGTTGTTTCCCATCCACTTCCTACACCTTTCCTCCCTTTATCTTCTCATAGTGCTTGCAATTTCTAACATACTATAAATGTCATTACTTTTGTGCATGGCCTGGATCTCCACACTAGAATGTCAGCTCCATGAGCACAGGAGATTTTGATTTCTTCACTAATTTGTCCCCTTCCAAGGCATAGTTATTGTTTTTCCCAGTCCAGGCTGTGCAGAAATGGGTTGGGCTGCCCAATAAGTAATGAGCTCTCCACTGGGAGAGATGAACAAGCACAATGTGCCCAGCCACCCAGCAGGCTTTCTGTGCAGGGGATACCAATGTTCATCTGTGGTGCTCTCATCCAGGTGAGGTCTTTAAGGGCCTTTGGATCAACAGGAGACTCCCACCCCCACCCCCACCCCTACCCCCAGCCTTCCAGGGCTTCGAGGGGCCTGTAAGTCAGCCAGCTGGGACACTAGAGCTCTCCAACTGGGTCAGCTTCTGTTTATGTCCTCGTCCTGGCCCATCCTGAGCCCCAGCCCCACCTCCAGTCAGCCCTGTCCAACCTCAGCTCTCCCCCCAGCATGAGGCCCTTATGTTTTGGAAAATCAACCGGCATCACACCAGACTGAAAATATCTCAAAATATCACTTGTGACTTCCTCCGGCTCCCTGAGGCCCCCTGCCTGGGCGGGCAGCAACCTTTCCCTTGCTATTGATTTTTAAGAAGGGCTCTTCCATTGCTGGGACACAGGGAATTTCCAGTATTTTTCTTCCTCTGCTTTTTTTTTTTTGCCTTCAGACGCCCACATTGTGTTGTCCTGACGCAGCTCCAGGCAATGTTTGGCCCCAAAGGCCTGGGCTGGGTCAGTGAGGCTTGGACCAGCAGCAGCCCCGGCTCCTTGGGTGCAGGAACAATGCCTCCATAATTCATTGAAAACTCCCCTTGGATGACTTTTTCCTGTTGCTGATTGTCTCTGCGTTCCAGGCCTGCACAAACTGCTTTTTCCTGCAGCTAAATTTAAAAGGGCCAGACCCTGGAAACGGTGCACTGGGCTGGCCTCACTATGAGGGCAAAAGTAGGGAGGCTGGGTGGAAGCAGAGCCCTGAAGCCACCACTTCCTACCAGCCCTGACACACACACAGACACACACACACACACACACACAGATTCACACAGAGGTGGCTGTGGCCTTGCCTGCATTTTAATTTCCTAGACCACCCTTAGAGCCCCTTGGGTCCACCATCACAGATGCTGGAATTCAGAAAGACCTATGGGGTCTGTAGAGGTCAGAGGGGGCTTGGTGCTGTCCCAAAGCAGGAGGAAGAGGCAGGGCTGGTGATCCACAGGGCAGTACCAGACCCCACTAGGTGTTGGATTCATAGGGTGAGGAAGAGGAGGTTTCTCTTGTTCAGAACAGAGCAGGGAGGGCACAGGTGGCCAAGGAGTGAGCTCCCCATTACTGGGGGGGTGCAAGCAGAGATGGCATGCTCATATACCAGGGAAGCTGTCAAGGGGTGACCTCTCAGGGGAGAGGTAGATGCCAATGGCCCTTCCAGGATCCTGTGGCTCTGGCCTCCACCCCGGCCAGAGAGTGGGGGCTGGGTCTGCCGCATCGGGGGGCCTGGAGGCTCCAGCAGTAACAGGCACCACATCTTTGCCCCCTCTGCTCACTTTTGACAAGTGTGGCATCAGATTCTCTGGTCTGCCTCTGACCTGCTGTGTGACCTTATGCACAGGTCTCTTCACCTCTCTATCCCTCAGTGTCCCCATCTGCAAAATGGGAATAATAAAAGTACCTACATCATAGGGCTTTTTGGGGAGGGAAGAAAGTTAATACCTGTGAAGTATTCTGATAGAATATGATAAAAGTTATTGTAATTATTATTATTGAGGGATTCTGAGGAGATTTCACCTTTCACATGTCAGAAATGACAGCTTTGGGCAGCCTGGGTGGCTCAGTGGTTTAGCGCTGCCTTCGGCCCAGGGTGTGATCTTGGGGACCCGGGATCAAGTCCCACGTCGGGCTCCCTGCATGGAGCCTGCTTCTCCCTCTGCCTGGGTCTCTGCCTCTCTTTCTGTGTTTCTCATGAATAAATAAATAAAATCTTTAAAAAAGAAAGAAAAAGAAAGAGAAAGAAGAAAGAAAGAAAGAAAGAAAGAAAGAAAGAAAGAAAGAAAGAAAGAAAGAAGGAAGGAAGGAAGGAAGGAAGGAAGGAAGGAAGGAAGGAAGAAAGAAAGAAAGAAAGAAAGAAAGAAAGAAAGAAAGAAAGGAGAAAGAAAGAAAGGGCAGCCTTTGGTGATAAGCATGGTCCTCTCAAGGGTCCGAGTTCAGCCTCTCTGAGGGAGTCATAAATTCCCAGTGTCTGGAGGACCTGGCTTTGTGGCTCGCAGGCTGGACCTGTGGTGGGGCAGCCGTGGGTCTGGCTGAGCTCCCATGTGAGGAAGAGGCCCCCTCTGCTCACTGCCAGGCAGGGTGTGGGGGCCCACCCCAGCATCCACCACATGCATCCTCCTAGATCAGCTGCTCCTCGTCCAGGTGGCTTCACCAGCTTCTCTACCTCCCAGAGCTGGTCCTCATGTCACAGGGCTGCAGGGAGGCCAGGGAGGAGGTAAGAATGTGCACGGAGAGTGGAGTGTGATGTAGAAAACCATGGTGGACAGAAAGTGAAACTTGCTGCTGCTCCTAGGCCCTGAGGACGCAGGGGGGAAGGTGTGAGGTCAGCTCCCGAGTGGGCAGATCCGGCCAGTGGTCAGTATGGGCACGCCCCCCAGTGGACTGGAGACCCAGGGATGCTGACCTGGCTCCGGCTCTGCAGAAAGAGGTTCTCAGACATTCCAGAGCTGGGAAGGGTGGGTGGGGCAAAGGTTAGATCCCATCCGGTCTTACTTCCTCAAGGAAAAGGTCAGGCCACAAGAAAGAGGAGGGAAGCAAATATCACAGAGAGGGGACAGACCCAGTGAGCCCCACAAACAAAGGGACTGACACAGGCCAACCTCACTGCAATCCTACAAACACAGTTCTCAGGAGACTGCCTCCTAAACATCGGTATTTATGTGTTTATGCATCATCCCTGTGATGTTTGCCACACTTATTTAGGGAATATCTTTCATTAAATCCATTCACATTTTCAATTTAGAAGTATTTGAGAGAAATTTCTACCGCTGTCATGATTTGCCATAAATGGAAGTTCACTGTGAAATAGAAAGATGGGACATAACTCTCCATCATTCAGTTCAAGCCAAACATGGTTGCCTGCAGGGCTCTGAGCTTAAGAACTGCTTGCTCCTCCATCGGTTACCGGAGATTAGTAGGGGCCGGAGAGGTGTTAGGTGTGGAGTAGCACCCACCTGAGACTCTCTTTGAGGGAGAGGGAGGATGAGAAAAGAACAGGAAGGAGTACTTTAATTAGTCTGGGTGCTGTCTGCTTCCACATTAAAGAAATCGCTTACAGCTAGTGAGGCAGATGAAGAGAGTCCCTGGAAAGTGAGAATTCCAGCCATCCCTGGGGAGCCCCCCCCCAGCCCACCCCACCATGGGACCCCCAGGCCAGCTGGGGGAAGGGTCCAGAACCTTAGGTTGGGGTAGCCCAGGATCGAGGCCACATCCTACTCTGGGGAGGCATGGGCCTTTCTGGCACCTCCTTTACAGCTTGTGACCCTTCCAGTGTTCTTTGTTTCCCCTAGAAAGCCCCTACCTGAGCTGAGAGGTCCACTCCTTTCCTCTTTCACCTGCAGAGGAGACACCTGGGGAAGGTGGCATTAGCCTTCTCTTTCTGGGAGGCAAGTAGGCACCCCTAACACCAACAAAACACAGGTCCTAATGCCCCTTCCCAAGCCACTCCTCTTGCAGCCTCTCAACTCAGGAACGGCAGCTCCATCCTTCCAGAACATCAGAGTCACTCCTGCTGCCTCTCTTCTCTCCCACCCCAAATCTGATCTGTTAGGCAATCCTTAGGCTTGATCTTCAAACCATATCCACATTCCTCCTGCTTCCACCTTGCCCCCAAACATACTGTTATTCCCCGGCAGCTAGAGGGATCCTGCTAAAAACAAGCCTTATCTACTCCATACCGCCCATGGCACCCATCTCACTCAGGGTAAGCCCTTCCAGTGATCCACAAAGTCCCCACTCCACCCCCCACCATTGGCTGACCTCGACTATTCCTGTCTTCACATTCTTCCCCGCTGTCCCCCCAGCTCATCCACTCTGGCCCCCCTGGCCATAACTATTCTTTCAACACCCAAATCATGCTTTGTGTTGTGCCCAAGATTGCGAATCTGAGAAACCACCAAGGAGCCGACACCGATGCAAACACATGAGGGTTTATTTACAAGCTCGAGCTTGGGTCCAAGTATACTCCATACAGCAGAGCAGGGACTTGGACCCCGAGACTAAGAAGCATAGTAGTGTTATAGGGGCCAGTGGCCAATGAGATTGTAACATACACAGAAAGTTGCACAGTCATGTTGGTCCACATGCAGGTGGCCAATTGAATCACGATTCACCCTATAGTGACCATTTGAACTAGCCTATTATTCTGGTTAGAATTGGCACGCAGGTCTGGCGGGCAAAAGAGGGGTTTTCATTCGTTGGCGGTTAAAGGTCAGAGGTCCCGCATTCCTATGTGTGCTAGTTTCTGATAAGGGTGTGCTTAATAGCTAAACTAGGGTGAAGGAGTGCCTTAAACAACAGGCAGGTGTCGTGTGGGGGGTTTTACATGAGATGGCGGGTGTAGTACAAAATGCAGTTAGTCCTGCTCTGCTTGTCCAGGGTAGGGGATTTTTGTTAGATTTCCTGAGTCCCACATTTTGCTTCAGGGCCTTTGCATTGGAAGATCTTTCCTTCAGACATCCACATAACTCATAGCTCATCCTTCACCTCCTTTAGGGCTTTAAAAATCACCTTCTCCATGAGGCTCTCCCTGCTTTACTTTCCTAAAGCACTCATCACCATGGGACACACTGAGCATTATACCTGTCAGATTTGTGTCTGTCTCTCCTCTCCCTGGAGAGAGAGAAATTTTGCCTATTTTCTTCACCACTGTGGCCCTGTGGGGGTCAGGCACCAGGAGTCAACACATACTTGTTGATGTGTTGAATAGATGAGTGACAGGTGGGGAGAGAGACCCTTGCTGCCCTGGTGACGTTAGTTGGCACTACTATGGCCAGCCCAGCATGCTCCCCACTCAGCTCTAGCAACAGACTAATGGGGACAGAGCAGAGTCTACATTGTGTCTTGGGGCTAGTTGTTACCAAGGGCTCCTGGAGCAGTGGGAAGCTGGGTAGCCTCTGGGCTGGACACAATACCCTGCAGAACAGCCTTTGCCTACCAGTTCAGTAGGCATCAGGAGTAGTCCATGGTGGCACCAGTGGAAGGAGGGGGCTGCTGACCCCACTTGTGTCCTTAAGCAAATTTGTCACTGATGCAATACTGGGCCATGTCCGCTGACTGCCAGGCTTCTTGCACTGGGTAAAGGAGTTAGTTCCTCATTCTGGATGGCACAGACACTCCTCTTTGCAAAATGGCCTCATAGGAGCACCTACTCCTGAGGCCTTCAGGAGGTTTCAGGGAGATGGCCCATGTGGGGCTATCTGTACACTGTCTGTCCCTGAGTCAGTTGGAAAAACTATGCCAGCTGAGGGGAGCCTCTTGTCAGGAGGGCTCTCATGAGGGGTTTCATGCACAGTGCAGTCCAGGAGGAAGAACTATTGGAGAATGGGAGCCTTGGGCTGCCTCTAAATGGAGGTGAGAGATGAGCCAGGCAATGAATGCACTGGTGCTCTTGTTACTGGGGTTACTGGGGGAAGAAGGGAACCTTGTTGGGTATATTGGGGTCCTCTCTGGGGCATGGAGGTGTGCTGCCAGGTCAGGGGTGATCAAAACCAAAGCCCTGTGGTTGTCACCCTCTCCCACCCTCCCTCCCAGCATGCCCCTTTCATCCTAGTACTCAGTTGGTCACGCAGTCATTCAGCAAACACTCCTTGGCAAGAGCAGGGGCATCAGTGAGAGTTGAGATTTGGGTGCTGTCCAGAGGAGTGCAGAGTCAACAGGAGAGGCTGATGCAGACTGGCATTCATGACATTGGCATGTGGGAGGAGGGATTTGCAGAAGCCCAAAAGAGACATGGAGTCCCCCCAGGCTTGGAGAGGGCTTCCTAAAAGAGGCAAGGTCTGAGACCTGAACTATGAGGAGAAGTAAAATAGTTGAAAGCACAGGGAGAAATAAGATATGGGAAGGAGCATTTGCAAAGGCGAAGGGAAGCCGGGAGTTTTGAACAGGGAGTGCCAGGACCAAATTGTGCCATTACTAGAGAGCGGGTGACTGTGGTCGTCCAGAGGAGATCTGATGGGGGTCTGGGCCACCACGGAGGCAGCAGGGAAGGTAGGAAGGGCTGATCTGGAGGCCTAGGGAGGAGACCTAATGATTTCCTCTTCTCAGGGCCATGCTGGGCTCCCAAATCCACGCTGTGGCCAAGTGTCCATGGCCCCGGGGACCTTGCTGGCTAAAGTACTCACAGTAGAGGCACACAGGCGAGGAGCACCCATAAACCAAGGACACTGTGATGCCAGCTGGAAGCTCTGGGCACGGGACGGAAGTGATTATGGGTGCCCCTCCTGATCCCCCCTCCCCCACCGTCTCTTCCCCAGGCACCTTGGCACATGTTCACTCTGGAAAGTTGGGAACTGGGTCCTGGGAGTCAGAGGTCCTACTCTGCTACCATTTGAGGCCCTTTCACTCCAACCCACTTTCCATCATGCCTTCTACTGCTCCCCCCTTCCAGAGACCTTACCTTCCAGCAAAAACTCCAGTTTGCCAAGGCTGCGCACATCTGCAGTGCCCTCCCTCTGCTCCACCTCTGCCAGAGAACATCCTCCCTGATTCCCTATCTTGGCCCCACCTCCTCCAAGCTTTTGAGCTTTCAGGAGAGACCCACATTTGCATTCCTGGGAGGAAATTGTTGCTTTTTCTTTTTCTGACATTCTCTTCTCCTCCCCCCACCTTTTCTTCTTCTTCCTCCTTCCTTCTCTCTTATTTCCTTTGTTTTAATCTCTGTCTTAAGAACAAGCTTTGTCATCAAGAGACTTGAGTTCAAATCCTGCCCTGCCATTTACTGTGTGACTTTGGGCAAGTTACTTAACTTCTTGATGCCTCAATTTACACTTTTTGTTTTTAAAAGGTATTATTTATGTATTTGAGAGAGAGAGATAGCAAGAGGGAGCACAAATAGTAGGAGAGGCAGGTTTCCTGCTTCAGCCTGATGTGTGCCTCTATCCCAAGAGCCTGGGATCATGACCTGAGCCGAAGGCAGGCACTTAACCCACTTAACGGACTGAACCATCCAGGCACCCCTCAATTTACACTACTTTTTTTTTTTTTTAAGATTTTATTTATTTATTCATGAGAGAGACAGAGAGAGAGAGAGGCAGAGACACAGGCAGAGGGAAAAGCAGGCTCCATGCAGGGAGCCTGACGCAGGACTCGATTCCGGGTCTCCAGGATCACACCCTGGACCCAAGGCAGACGCTCAACCCCTGAGCTGCCCAGGGGTCCCTCAATTTACACTTCTAAAAAATTAAGAGACTGGAAGAACAAAGTCGGAGGACTGACACTACCCACTTCAAGTCTTGCTATAAAGCTACAGTAATCAACATGTGGTACAAGTCAAAGAATAGGCAAAAAGGCCCTGGGAGGGACACCTGAGTGGCTCAGTGGTTGAGCATGATGCCTTTGGCTCAGGGCATAATCCCAGAGTTCTGGGCTTCCTGCATGGAGCCTGCTTCTCCCTCTGCCTGTTTCTCTGCCTCTCTCTCTCTCTCATTCTGTGTCTCTAGTGAATAAATAAATAAAATCTTATAAAAAAAAAAAAGACCTTTGGAACAGAAGAGAGAGCCTAGAAATAGACCACAAAAATATTTACTGGTCTTTGACAAAAGAGCAAAAGCAATATAATGGAGAAAAAAACCAATCTTTTCTACAGTCAGTTCTGGGATGACTAGACACCCACATGCAAAAAAAATGAATCTAGACCCAGACCTTCCACCCTACATAAGAATTAACTCAAAATGGATCACTGTCAGGCAGCCCTGGTGGTGCAGCGGTTTGGCGCCGCCTGCAGCCTGGGTTGTGATCCTGGAGACCCGGGATTGAGTCCCATATCGGGCTCCCTGCATGGAGCCTGCTTCTCCCTCTCCCTGTGTCTCTGCCTCTCTCCCTCTGTGTCTATGAATAAATAAATAAAATCTTTAAAAAAAAATGGATCACTGTCCTAAGAGTAACTCTTAGAAGATAACATAGGAGATACAGATGCCCTTGAGTCTGGTGATGCCTTTTTAGATGCCACACCAATGAAATAAATGAAAGATATCATTGATTATCTAGACTTCCTTAAAATTAAAAACTTCTCTGTGAAAGACAATGTCAAGAGAATGAGAAGACAAGCCACAGATTGGGAAGCAATATTTACAAAAAACACATCTGATAAAGGACTGTTATCCAAAAAATATAAATAACTTAAAATTCAGCAACAAAATGAACAAGCCAACTGAAAAATGGACAAAAGACCTGAAGAGATACCTGACCAAAGAAGATATACAGATGGCAAATAGGAATATGAAAAGATGCTGAAAATCATATACCACTATAAAAGTATACATTAAAACAACAGTGAGATAACATTATACACATATTAGAATGGCCAAAATCCAAAACACTGACAACACCAAATGCTGACAAGACTATGGAGCAACACAAGCTTTCATTCATTTCTGGTGGGAACACAAAATGATACAGTCACTTTGTAAGACAGTTTGATGATTTCTTACAAAAATAAATGTACTTTTACCATATGATTCAGCAATCAAGCTCCTTGGTATTTACACAAAGGAGTTGAAAACTTAAGTGTACACTAAAGCCTGCACATGGATATTTATAGCAGCTTTATTCATAACTGCCAAAACTTGGAAGCAACCAAGATGTTCTTCAGTAGGTGAATGGATAAATAAACTGTGATACACCCAGACAATGAAATATTATTCAGTGCTAGAAAAAAAAAAAAAAAAAAAAAAAGAGCTACCAAGCTGTGAAAAGACAGGGAGGAACATTAACATATTACTAAGTAAAAGAAGTCAAAGGGGTATTGGGGAGGGAAGGATAAGTAGGAATGCAGAGGATTTTTTAGGGCAGAGATACTACTTCATATAATATTATAATGGTGGATACAGAGCATTATACATTTGTCCAAACCCACAGAATGTGCACCACCAAGAGTGAACCCTAATGTAAACTATGGAATCAGGGGCTCTTGGGTGGCTCAGTGGTTGAGGGTCTGCCTTTGACTCAGGTCATGATCCCGGGGTCCTGGGATCAAGTCCTACATTAGGCTTCCTGCATGGAGCCTGTTTCTCCCTCTGTCTATGTCTCTGCATCTCTCTGTGTGTCTCTCATGAATAAATAAGTAAAATCTTTAAAAAACAACAACAACTATGGATTCAGGTGATAATGATGTGTCAGTGGAGGCTCGTCAATCACAACAAATATATCACTCTGGTGGAAGATGTTGATAGTGAGGGAAGCTATGCTTGCCTGGGTGTATGGAATTGCGGGACAGGTAGTATGGGAACACTTTGTGCTCAATTTTGTTGTAAACCTAAAACTGCTCTAAAAAATAAAGTCTATTTTAAAAATTGGAGAGAATGAGAGTCCCTTCCTCCGAGAGGGTTAACATCAGGCCCAAGCGAGAGCATATAAGGACAGCTCTTAGTGCAGAGTCTGAAAGAAGAATTCATTAGTTTGGAAACCAAAGGAAACACAGGGTAGGGCCTTCTGATGGGTCTACGTCATCCTCAAAATATGACACATTTGCAGATTCTGCAGGTTGAAGGAGGAGGAGTCATTAGAGACTCTTCCCTTCCCTCTGGCCCTAATCTCATTTTTTATAGGTATGGAAACTCCCTCAGTTTATCTTCTGCAATGAAAGGAGTGATTGCTCCCAGCATCCCTAAATCAGTCTCAGGGAAGGACTCTGATTGGCTCTTCCTTGGCCCCATCACTGTTGCTACAGAAAGAGAGAACTCTGATTGGCCAGGCAGGGCCACATGCCTGGCACCATGTTGGGGGAGTCTGAGTTTGACACCAGGCAAAAGGGGACTAGGAAAACTTGATGGAAGGAGAAAAATAGTTGCCGTGCTCTCTTTCCTGTACTGACTGTGTGGCTTGCAAACATCACCCAGCTCACTGTTGGTCCCTGGGGATGAGGGGGAGATGTGTGGGGCTTCCCAAGCCCCCTGCCCAGCTGACTGCTATCCCTAGCCATGGAGACCTTCCTGCTGCTTTCCGGAGTAGAAGGGGCAGGATGGGGGTAACTTGTGCAGAAGGAATTTCTGTCCTAGAGGAGACTGCAGGAGGGAGGGAGGTAAAAAGGGAGCGAAAATGCAGAGAAAGAGATGGAGGTAGAGAGATGGAGGTAGAGAAGACTGAGAGGTGGCAGTGTCCTTCACCCTTCCCTCCTTTCCAGCCCAGCCCCCCAGCTGCAGGTGAGTTAGCCTCTCCCCATGGCAGTGCCTGCCCCCCCCCAAGGAGCTCCATCTGCCCCTATTTTGGCCCAGCCCCCATCACCCCTCCACTGCCATGCCTGGGACATGGTTCCCACCAACTTGGGTACTACCTTTTCTCTGTCTTTTGTCTTTAAGGCTTCAGGGCCTCAGTTTCCTCATCTGTGAAAGGGAGAGCTGATAGCACACATTATAAGGATTAAAGAAGGCAGTGGCTATAAATTTGCCTGCGCTGGGTTGTAAAACGTAGTAAGTGCCCATGATGGGCTGGCCCAGGGATGCTGAGAATGCTTCTTCTTCCTTCCTCCTCCCCACCTGGAGAGAAGCCATTTGGCCCATCTGGTCTGAGAAGAATTCCATTGCCCCCTGCTTTATTATTGTAACTGGCCATTCCCATGACACCCACAGCCTGGAAACCAAGGCACGGTTTTATCCCCCCGCCCCCCCGCGCCTTTTTTAACAAGTCTTGTTTTGTGGTGGTGGTGGTAGTGGTGGAACACAGCATTTAGAATGAATCAAAATCCAACCCCAGGTCAGAACCACTAAATCTTAGATGAAGAAGCAACTGGGGACCTGCCCTCACCTCCTCTCACCTCCATTCTTAGAGGGAAGCTGAAACCCAAGGGCAGTGAGGCTGTGGCAGGCACTTGCCAGCTCTGAGCCTCACTTTCCCCACCTGTCAGGAAGTGCCAGTTTCCAGGGCCCCTTCACGAGCTTGCCAGGAGGTGGAGGGAGCAAAGCTTTGTTTGTCACATAGAAGAATTCACATCCAAGCCTAGTTGTCAGCTGGCTGCTGGGAAGTTGCTGAAGCCTCCCTGACCCTGTTCCTGCCTCCCACCCACCCCCACCCCAATGACAAATGAAGGTGATAAAAATGGCTAATCTCAGAGGAGGAACTTTGCCCAGCACCTGATGATCCAGGTATCTAAGAAATAGTGGTTCTTCATCTTGGGTTGTTAGAGATTACAAGGGCATATACTCTAGGCATTCTAATATTTGTCTAGGTGTCAGATAGAAAAGTAGCTAAGAATATGGCACTGTCACCTGACACTAATGTAACATCGTGTGTCAACTATATTCAAGTAAAACAGCAACAACCACAGCAAAGATCCTGGCCCGGGGGCTGACTGCCTGGGTTCCACTCTCTCAGCCTCCCGTGACTAACTGTATGATCTTGGGCAACTTAACTCATCTCTCTGTCCCCGAATGTCTGTAAAATGCCACTAACAAGAGAGTGTTACCCCATGAGGCTATTTTTTTTTTTTTAACATCACATCCAATTCACCCACGTAAAGTGTACAGTTTGGTGGTTATCAGTATATCCACAGAGTTGGGCAACCGTTGCCACAATCAACTTTGGAACATTTTCATCACCCTCAAAAGAAACCCTGTACTTACTAGCAGTCATGCTCCACATGTCTCCACCCTCTAGCCCTGAGCAACCTCTCATCTATTTCCATCCCTATAGATTTACCTATTCTGGCCATTTCATGTAGATGGAATCATATAGTGCAGCCTTTGGTATTTGGCTTCTTTCACTTAACATAATGTTTTCAATTCCATCTGTATGTAATGTGTGTCAGCACTTTGTTCCTTTTTTATGGCTGAATAGTATTCCATTGTATGAACATATCACATTTTGTTTATCCATTCATCAGTTGGTGTATGTCTGAGTTGTTTATGCTTTTGGGGTTTTGGTGGGGTGTTTTGTTTTAAAGATTTTATTTGACAGAGAGATAGAACCAGAGAGCACAAGCAGGGGAGGGGGAATGGCAGAGGGAGAGGGAGAAGCTAGACAATGTGGGGGCTCTATCCCAAGATGCTGGGATCATGACCTGAGCTGAAGGCAGATGCTTAACCAACTGAGCCACCCAGGCACCCCTGTTTTTTTTGGCTGTTATCCATTATTACAAATATTGCCACTATGAATATTTGTGCACAGTTTTTTGTGTGGACATATGCTTTCCTTTATCTGGGTCTATACCTAGGAGTGAGTTGCTGGGTCACATGGCAACTCTCATTTAACTGTTTGGGGAACTGCCAGCCCATATTCCAGAGTGGTGGCACTGTTTCTCATCCCCCCAAGCAGTGTATGAGGGCTCAGGTTTCTCCACACCCCCACCAACACTCATTATTGTCTGTGTTTTTTGTTAAAGCCGTTCTAGTGGGTATAGAATGGTATCTCATTGTGGTTTTGATTTGTGTTTCTCTCTGGCTAGTGATATGGAGCACCTGTTCATGTGTTTCATGGCCTCTCATGTATCTTCTTTAGAGATATGTCTATTCAGCTCATTTGCCCCTTTCTTAATTAGGCTATTTGTTGTGTGCGCTTCTATCACACCACCAACTGTGTGACACCCACCTACTATGCACCAGACATCACACCATCATCCCACTGCACCCTCACCAACATGCTGAGAGGTAGGTGTTGGTACTCTCATTTTATGGATGAGGAAGCTGAGGTTGATAGAAAAGAAGTGATTGACCCAACGCCACTCTGCATTGTAGAGATAGAACTAGAACCTGAACCCTGCTCAGTGAACCTGCATCGCCATTAGGGAGACAGACAATACACAGCTGAACAAAAACCAGGTAGTAACAGGCATCAAGAGGGAAATAAAATAGGTGATGTGCTGGCAAGGCCCAGGGTGGTGGAGGTGGAGGATGACATAAATGGGGAGGGCAGGGGCCTCTCTGAGGAGCTGAGACTAACCTTCATAGGCTGCTGACCACATGAAGATCCAGGGAATGAGCCTTCCAGGCAGAGGGAATGGTCGTGCAAAGACCCTGAGGTAAGGCAGATAGTGGCATGTTTGAAGGACAGAGAGGAGGGCACCAGAATGGCAAGAGAAGAGTGAGGGTGGAGAGTGGAGGAGAGAGGAAGCAAGGTGGGTTCTTGTACACTTGGCTGGCCAGAGAGCAGCCAGGGCTTCTCCAGCTCAGGGAGGATTTCCGAGGGCAGCGGGGCAGTTGCCAGAGCATGGAGTCCTGGATCCCATCCTGCTCCCCCACAGACTGGCTGTGGGGTCACAGGCCAGGTCTTCTCCCCCTCCCAGCTTTTAGCTTCCCATGTGGAAGCAGGGAGATGAGTGTGGGAGGCACTGAGGTGGGCCTCAAACAAGCTAAGGCAGGTAAGGGCAGTGCCTGGCACAAGGCAGGAGGACAAATCTGATTATTTCCTCATTTGTAATTTCAGTAAGCGTCACTCTCTGCCTGTCCTTTAGCAATTAAACCGCCAAGGCCTGGAATATAGTAGCTGCTCATTAAAAATCAGTTGAATGGCTGACCAGGAGGCGGTTCTCATCAGTTGGTGTATGTCTGATTTCCTGTGAGGTTTCCTGTGAGGATCAGCTGGGCACATGATGCCATGGTGCCCAGTTCTTGCACCCACAGGCTCTGAAGCCTGCGTTCTGGTGCTGCCTCAGCCTCTGAGCCTCAGCTTACCCATCTGTAAAGCAGGCATCATGGAGTCTTGTGCAGGATTAGATGCACAGATGCAGATCAAGCACAAAGCCGGGCCCATTGCAGCCACTCAAGAGATTCAAGTGTCATCACTGGGATCGTGGACAAGCTCAGCCCCAGGGAGTGCTGGGGGTCCTGCTCCTCCCCGCTGCTCTGTCATCCAGGCCTGGTCAGTGGAATCTCTGAGCTAGCAGTGCTCCCAGTGAAGGCCAGTGCTAGCTGAAATATAGGACCCCCGGTGGGCTCCCGGGGGTCGCTGGCAGACTCGGCTACCCTGTGGGAACCAGCTTCGTCTGATGCTTTATTCTCCTACAAACCTGGTGCCAGAGGATGGCCAACCATGTGGGAGGCCAAGTTTATCTCCTCCCTTCGGGTACCAAGTTGTTGGGAAATTAGGGAAATTTCTATCATTTCCATATCCCCCAGCCCCCAAAAAGGAGAGCCCTGTTGCGGTGGGCTTGAGTAGCCGGTGCAGGGCAGCGTCCACAGTCAGGCCTGCAGTCACCAGTGACCACGTGAAGAACGCCCTCCACCCAGAGTCTCTACTTTCATTTGCAAAATGGGCACAATGGTACCAGCGGCCATAGCAACTTGTCCACCCTGGGGCAAAGGAGGCTGGCAGGTGGTATAAACTGGAGAGCTGTGCACACGCAGACCTGCCCCTGGGAACTCTGGCTTTTCCTTTTTCCCCTCTGGATTCTCTTTTCTAATTTGCTAAGAGCAGCAACCTCCTCCCGAGGGCTGCACCTCAAGTTCTCAGTGTGAGTGGGTCTTGTACCTAACCCTCGAATCCTTTCAAAGAAGCTTTTGTGACTACACTCCCAGGGAAGAAATGCCTGTTACCCAGTGAGGACAAGAAAGGAGCCAACACTCATGACAGTTCCATGTTCACTGAGCTCCTCTGTATCCCTCTCTCGTCCTCACAATGATCCATGATGTGGGTGTTGATCTTGTCCCCATGGACAGATAAGGAGACTGAGGCCCTGAAGGTCAATGTGTCCGAGGTCACACGCTGGGCAGGTAGGCTCTGGAATCTGTTTTTAGCCTCTACACTCATGGTGAGGGAAATAAAGCTTGTCAATTTATAATACGCAATGCACCCTGCTTTCTATTCCAGTTCTCTTTTTTAAAATGCAGATCACAACCCACTCAAAGGATTTCACAGCTCACTAATGGGTCGTAATCTGCAGACCGATGGTAGGATGGATTAGTTCTCTGAGACCCAGGGTGCCTGATCACACCAACTGGGTACTCCCGAAACTGTCAGCGCTCCCGGGCTCCAGGACCCCAACCTAGTGCTCCCCCACCCCATTTCTCTTTCCTCCACCCACAGAGCCAGGAGCCAGAAGGACTCAGTCTCTCTCCCACTTGCTAGCTGATAGCTCCAGGGCAACTCTGGGGTCCTTGTAGCCCCAAGACCCTGGGAAGCAAGAGAAAGCTGCGGGGCGGGGGAGGAGGATGGAGGGCCCACCTCCTCCCTGGGGAAAGTCATTATGATGCAACCAGCGGAGGAGCCTCAGCCTAGAGAGGCTTTCATTTCCTAAGGCCTGAGCTGGGAGGCGGGAGGAGATTGCTCTCAGATAGAGAGAAGCTGCTGGGGTTGATGCTTCATTCCTGCTCCTCGGCAAGCAGCCAAACTCCTTAACCCTTGATGGAACTGGAGGCTGGGAGGCAGCCAGCAGCCTGGTGTGGGGGTGGATAGGTGGGGGCTCTTTAATTGCCTTATTAAAAAAAAATAATAATTGCCTTATTAATAAATACTTATTCTCAAACATGTTTACAAGTCCTTCCTCTGCATTATCCTATTTAATCCACTCACATCCCTGGAGGCTTTATTATCATCATTCCCACTTTACAGATGAGGAACTGGAGATCCAGAGGCCAAAGTCCCTTGCCCATAGTCTCAAGGCCTGAGCCTGAGGGGGAATGCAGGAGAAGCAAGCTTTGATTTTTGAAGGGGGATACTCGAGGGTTCTGAGTGAAGGGTGTCTGGGGCTCAGCAACTGTTGGCTTTGAATTTATTCTGTATCTTCCTGGGCCTAGGAAGAGCTCTTGGCCCTTCTTGGCTGAGAGGCCCCATCTTCTCTGGGGCAAGCATTCTTGCTTTCTCCTGCCTCAGCTCAATCCTGGCCCTCGTGCCACTGTTACAGATTTCATTCAGTTTCTCATCCACCTGTGCTGTGTTTAAGGACAGCGGGCTGCTGTTCCTGTAACCCAGCCCACTGCTTCTCACGGTGAGAAACTGACTAGATGGTTACTCTCGTGTCCAGCACCTCAGTGAATCCATACTGGCTTACCCAGCTTCTCTATTGATTCTTGGAAGGCTTTTCTATGTAAATGATTAATCCACCTGCCAAGAGTGACAACATTATAATCATAGCTCCTTGCTATAGACTAAACATTTGTATGTTTGTGTCCCCACCCCACCCCATATTCATATGTTGAAACCCTAACCCCCAGTGGGATGGCATTTGGAGGTGGGGCCTTTGGGAGGTGACTGGGTTTAGGTGGGGTCCTGAGGGTGGGGCCCCATGCTGGGATTAGTGTCCTTATAAGAAGAGGAAGAGACCAGGGATCACTCTCCAGGAACATACTCCAAGAAAGGCCATGCCCAAGAAGAGGGCCCTCACCAGGAACCCCACCATGCTGGCACCCTGGCTCTCCACTTCCAGACTCCAGACAGTGAGACATGAATGTTTGTTGCTTAAGCCACCCAGTCTCTGGTGTTTTGTAATAGCAACCTGAACTATTTCCATTTCTTTTCATAGAATGTTCAGGATTTCCAGTATTTTTTCTATAGTGGTGTTGATGGTAGTACTCTTGTTTCTAACTTTACAGAGAATGCATTTAAAGTGTCTTCATTAAGAAAAATGTTTGCTGCAGGGCTTTAGGAACATTTTTTTAAGATAAAATACTCATCAGATTTGCTATCTTAAGCATTTTTATTTTTATTTTTTTTAATTTTTTTTATTATTATTTATTTATGATAGTCATACAGAGAGAGAGAGAGAGAGGCAGAGACACAGGCAGAGGGAGAAGCAGGCTCCATGCACCGGGAGCCTGACGTGGGATTCGATCCCGGGTCTCCAGGATGGCGCCCTGGGCCAAAGGCAGGCGCCAAACCGCTGCGCCACCCAGGGATCCCTCTTAAGCATTTTTAAATGTCCAGTTCAGTGGTATTAAATACGTTCACATTGTTGTGCAACCATCAACATCATCTGTCCCTGTAAGTCTTTTCATCTTGTAAAATTAAAATTCACCCCAGCCTCTGGCAGCCACCATTCTTACTTTCTGTCTCTATGATTTTAACTTCTTTAGGGATTTCATACAAGTGGAATCATACGTATTTGTCTTTTTATGACTGGCTCATTTCACTCAGCTTCATGTCCTTAGGCTTCACCAATTCTGCAGCATATTGCAGAATCTTCCTTTTAAAGGCTGAATAATATTCCACTGTACGTATAGATCACACTTTGATTGTTCATTCATCTGTCAATGGATACTTGGGACTTCCTTTCACATTTTAGCTACTGTGAATAATATTGCTATGAACATGGGTATACAAGTATTTTTAGAGACCCTGCTGTCTATCCTTTTGGGTGTACACTTAGAAGTGAAATTGCTGGGTCATCTAGTAATCCTAGTTTTAATTTTTTGAGGAACCACCATACTGTTTTCCATAGTAGCAGGACCATTTTATATTTCTGCTGAGTGCACAAAGGTCCCAATTTCTCCACATCCTCAACAACATGTGCTGTTTTCTAGGTTGTTTTGGGTTAGTTGATAGCAGCCATCCTAAAGGGTGTGAGGTGGTAACTCACATCACATTCGATTTGCATTTCCTCGATGATTAGTGATGCTGATCATGCACATGTATGCACTGGCCATTTGTATATCTTCTTTTGAAAAAGAACTTTTCAGATCCTTTGTCCAATTCTGATTCGAGTTTAGATATTTTTCTATATACTCTGGATATTAATCCCTTATCAGATATGATCTTCAAATATTCTCTCCCATTCTCTGGGTTGCCACTTTACTCTGCGGGTAGCATCTTTTGATGCACAAATTTTAAAAATTTTCACAAAGTCCAATTTGTCTACTTTTTCTTTTGTTGCTGTGCCTTTAGTGTCATATCCAAGAAATCATTGCTGAATCTAATGTTCTGATTTTGTCTGATGTTTTCTTCTAAGAGTTTTATTATTGTAGGTCTTACATTTAGGTCCTCAATCCATCTTGAGCTAATTTTTATAGAAGGTGTTAGGTAAATATCCAAGTTCATTCTTTGCATGTGGAAATCCAGTTTTCTATTTGTTGAAGGAGACTGTCCCTCTCCATTGAATGGTCTTGGAACCCTTGTCAAAATTCACTTGATTATATATGCAAGGGTTTATTTCCAGGGTCTCTATTCTATTCCATTGATCTGTTATGTCTGTCTTTATGCCAATGTCACATTATTTTGATTATGGTAGATTTAGAGTAAGTTTTGAAATCAAGACATGTGAGTCCTTCAATGTTGTTCTTTATTCAAGATTGTTTTGGCTATTCCAGGGTCCCATGAGATTCCATATGAATTTTAGGATGGATTTTTCTAGTTTTGAAAAATAATGCCATTGGGATTTTGATAGGGATTGCATTGAATCTTAGATTGCTTTGGGTAGTATTGACAACTTGGCAATATTAAATATTCCAATCCATGAATATGAAATGTGTTTTTATGTACTTATGCCTTTCATTTCTTTCAGCAATGTTCTGTAGTTTTTATTGTACAGGTCTTTCACCCTCTTGGTTAATTCCTAAGTATTTTTGCTCTTTTTGTTCTTATCGTAAATGCAATTGTTTTTGTAATTTCCTTTTCAGGTTGCTTACTGTTTGTGCATGGAAATGCGATGGATTTTTGTGTATTCATTGTATCCTGATACTGTGATGAATTCATTATTAATTCTAAAAGCTTTTTGTGGAATCTTTAGGGTTTTCTACATATAAAATCATATAATCTGCCAACAGAGATAATTTTACTTCTTCCTTTCCAATTTAGATGATTTTTATTTATTTTTCTTGCCTAATTGCTCTAGAACTTCTATTACTCTAGAACTTCCAGGACTATGTTGGATAGAACTGGTGAGAGCAGATATCTTTGCTTCATTCCTGATCTTAGAGGAAAAGCTTTCAATCTTTCACTATGGAATAAGATGTTTGCCATGGATTTTTCATATGTGACTTTTATTACGTCCAAGTAGTTTCCTTCTATTCCAAGTTTGGTGAATGTTTTTATCATGAAAGGGCATTGAATTTTATCAAATGCTTTTTCTGCCTTGAGATAATCATAGTTTTTTTTTTTTTCCTCTTCATTGTGTGGTGTATTACATTGATTCAATTTTGTGTTTTGAACCATCCTTGCTTTCCAGGAACAAAACCCACTTCGTGTCATGAATAAAACCCACTTCGTGTCATGGTGTATAATCCTTTCACTATGCTGCTGAATTCTGTTTGCTAGTATTTTGTTGAGGGAGGGTAAGTATTAATGTTCATACGGAATATTAGTCTGTGGTTTTCTTGTAGTATCTTTGTCTGGCTTTCGTATTAGGATCATGCTGGCCTTATAGAATGAGTTAGGAAGTTTTTAAGATTGGCATTAGCTCTTTAAATGTTTGATAGAATTCACCAAGGAAGTCATCAGGTTTGGGTGGCAAGATAGATTTGTGTGCTTCCTACTCCGCCTTCTTCCACCTGTTGTCTCCTAATAATTCTTTACCATATCAATATCTACTTTACCTTCTAAAAAGCTAAATATTTAAAAAAAAAATAAAAAATAAAAAAAAATAAAAAGCTAGATATTTTATGACATCATGTCTTTAGTTTCTCCACCCTCCCCCTTATAGTATTTTACCTTCAATTCTTAAAAAAAAGATTACTTCATTCTTTCTGCATCTGATGTTGCTATGAAAAATCTTATGTTAGTCTGATCCTTACTTCTTTTAGGTGGTCTGCTCTATCTGGTCTTTTGTAGAATCTTCCATTTGATTTTCTCAGATTTCACTCTAATATGTCTGTGTGGGTATTTTTCCCCATCTCTTCTGTTTAGCACTCTGATTTCTTTTATTTTAAAGTCTTTCATTTTCTTAAAAAATTGTGACTTATTAATTTTTATTATTTCTTCAGACAGTTCCCCTTCTCCATTCTTGTCTTCTGTCCTTTCTGGGATTCTTATAATCTGGATTTTGCCACATTTCTCTTTCCTCCACATCTTTTAGTGTTTCTTTTATATTTCATATACTGTCAGCTTTTCCTGATATTTTTTTCAGAGAGCTCCACAGTCTGATCTCCCAACCATTAATTGATTCTTCAGCTTTTATTTCATAGGTTTGATGTTCTTAATTTTAACTATTTCCTTGTCTTCTTAGGTGTATTGACTGTACTTTTTAATTTTTTTCTGATCTTACTAAAAGTTCTGCTTCAGGTGTATTTCTTGGTCAGTGTCTCTCTTTCTTTTGCAGTAAATGATTACTTATTTTGGCCTTTGAGCTCATATTTTCTTGATCATGTCATCTACTGTTTCTCCAGGGTTGATTTGCAGGGAAGGAGCCAGTAGTCCATGCTAGTTGCCATGTTGGTGAAAACCAGAAATACTCTCAGTGGATGTTTCTATCTTATGGAGCAGACATATTGATGTTTCTATCTTATGGAGAGACATTGCTGGCTCTAGCTCTGGTCCATTGGTCTTTAGACAAAATGGTCTTTGTGGAGATTTCTTACTATGGTTTTGGGTTTCAGCCTAAGAAACTCTATCTTATTTCAATGAAAACATGCTGAAACCTGTCTATAAGTTTTTTTTTTTTTACCGTCTCAAGTGCTAGATAGCTCTGTTGAGATGAAGACAGTGATTGAGACTCCTTGAGGCTTTGTGTTGAGGCTGAGCCATCCCAGTATCTCTAGGCAATCCTCACAGAATGGGGTCTGCAGATGCTCCTCAAAATGGCTCCTTCCTCTGGTCATATAATAAGTGTGACTTTAGGGGCACTTGGGTGGCTCAGTTGGTGGGGCATCTGCCTTTGGCTGAGGTTGTGATCCCAGGGTCCTGGGATTGAGCTCCACATCAGGGCCTACTTCCCCTTCTCCCTCTGTTGCTCTCCATACTTGTGCACTTTCTCTCTCACACACACATAAATAAATCTTTAAAAAAAATAAGTGTGACTTTATGAGAAACCACTAAAGTGTCTTCCAAAGTACTTGTACCATTTTAGAATCCCACCAGCAATGTATGAGAGTTCTCATTACTCCATGTATTTGCCAGTAACTGGTATTTTCAGTTAAATCTTTTTAGCCATTCTCATAGGCTGTCTAGTAGTATCTCATCTATGGTTTTATTTTGCATTTCTTTAAAAGACTGATGATAGACATCTTGTCATGTGTTGTTGGTTTTTTTTTTTTTTTTGTCATCTGTTTTCTTTTACCAAATGTCTATTCCGATATTTTGCTTAGTTAGAAAAAAATAGGGTTGTTTGTCTTCTAATTCAGTTGTAAGAGTTCTTTAGCCATTGTAGAAATTTGTATTTTTCTCCCGGTTTGTGGTGCATCCTTTTTTTGGTTAAGCGTTGTTTTTGTTTTTAGGAACAAAAGTATTTAACTTAGGTGAAGTCCAATTCATTTTTTTTTTCATTACTTTTTACTATTGTTGTAGGAAATCTTTGTCTGCCTTAAAATCACAAGTATTTTCTCCAGAAGATTTATTTTAGCTCTTAAGATCTGTGACCCACTTTGAATTCATTATTGTGAATGGTGAAAGGTAAACATAAGTTTTAATTCTTCCCCATATGGATATTCAGTTGTTCCAGCACCATTTGTTGAAAAGATTTTCCCTGATGAACCATCTTGCCCTTTGTTCAACATCAGTTGGACCATTTGTACAGTATTCTAATCTTGGACTCTATTCTATTCCATTTATCCATATGTCTATTCTTCTGCCATTGCCATGCTGTCTTAATTTCTGCAACTTTATAGTAAATCTTGAAATCTAGTTTTCCAATATTGTTTTCCTTTTTCAAAAAATTTTTGGCTATTCTAGGTCTTAGCATTTAAATTTTTTTTCAATGATGGTTATGGATTTTTTAATGGTTATAGATTTTTTAAAAGGAGATAAAATTTAACCATTAAAAAAAACTCTTTTAAAGATTTATTTATTTAGAGGGAGAGTGAGGGGCAGGCAGAGGGAGAAAATCTTCAAGCAGACTCCCTGCTGAGTGTGGAGTCCGACATGGAGCTCCACCCCGTGACCCATGAGATTATGACCTAAACCAAAACCAAGCATCAGATGCTCAACCAACTGAGCCACCCAGATGCCCTACAAATTTAACCATTTTAAAGTATACAATTTAGTATATTTCAGCATATTCATAATATTATGTAACAACATCTGTTGCCTTTTAATTTTGTTTCCTTTGCTGTGCAGAAGCTTTTTAATTTTGTGTAGTCCTAATAGTTTATTTTTGCTTTTGATTCCCTTGCCTCAAGAGACATATCTAGAAAGAATTTGCTATGGCTGATGTCAAGGGAGTTACTGACACGTGTCTACTTCTGACTGGTTGGAACATGAATGTCTCCCAACCATCTGTGTACTGTCAGTTCACAGCTCCCCTGTAGTTCTTTACCTGGCCTCATGAAGCCACACCCTAAACATGTACAGTTTAGCACTCAGCTGAAGACTCAAGGAGATCCCTGTGCAGATTGCTGGAGTTCTCTCTGCATAATTCTCTCTTCTCTGATACCCTGAGCCACAAATTCCAGTCACCACTGTCTCCAAATTCTGATCTCTCTCCTCAGGTCAGCAAGACTGTCATACTCTGCTTGAATTCTTCCCTGCATCATGATCCAGAAAGTATCTCTGGCAGAAAGCTGGGGATTTGTAGAACTCACTTTGTTTCTCTTGCCTTATTTTCAAAAGACCCACTCCAGTACCAGTTACTCCAATGTGTTTGGAAGCAAAATTCAGGCCATCTCTTGTTTGGTTATATCTTGTTCTTTGCTTATGTTTGTTGTTGTTGTTGCTTATTTAAACTTTAAAAACATTCATTTTATATTGTCTGACAAGTCCAATATCCAAAATATCCAATATCTTGGATGTCCAATTTAATGTTTGATATTTATTTTCATTCACTTTGGCTTATACTTTTAAGTTTTGGATTGTGAGCTCATGCTCCACTGGATTATCTCTGTGGGAATCCTATGGAGTCTAGGTTGAGAGTGAACATCTTCAGAGAGGATTTGTTTGCTTCCACCAAGCGTTCTAAGAGTTTCCTAGACCTCATAGCATATATATACATGTGAACCCAAAATCTTTCTGAGGACAGACCTGGGTTATACATTCACAGAAGGTTCCTTAACCAAAACATTTTTTTCTCTAAGGCAGAGATATGCAAATTTCCTTGTCATCTTGTATCAAGGGTCCCGGATTTATATTTGGGAGTCTTATTTAAAGTTTGGTATTTTGTTCAGGCCCAAGGTTTTGTTTCATATCTCTACAACCATTAAAACCCAGGTTCTGGGTCATTGGATTAACGAAACAGCCTCAGGACAGCTGTGGTTTTAGTGCTAGCTTACTGCTTGGTTTCCCGAGTCCTCTTTTCAGCACCTGTAGATTTTCCTTACTCTCATGAGCTCCAAAAGGCAATTAAAAGGGTATTTGATTTATGTTATTTAATATTTCTATGTGATTTTTTTTCCAGGCCATTTAATCCATACTAATGTTGGAAATGGAAGTCTGATCTAGGTCTTACTGCTCATCTGGTTCCCTCTTCCTTTGGCCCTGGGTGGAGAAGACAGAATGGATTCAGCACCAAGGACTTTGCCTAATGCAACCATATGCTGATTGTATGACCTCTGGCAATCCCTTCCTTTCTCAGGGCCTCAGTCTCCTTCTTTATAAAGTGAGAGATTAGGTACCCTAATCCCTGGTTTTCCTTCCAGTTTTAATTTTCTTTGAGTCTACTCATGATAGTCTTCCCCCTTTCCTGGGCCTTCTACTGGGTCAACTTGAAAAAGATTTGGGGAAAGAGTGCTCAGTGATAAAGGAATCCTGCTCCCATTTCCTACAGGTGCTGGGGCTCCTGACCATTAAATGTCCCCCTGATAGATGAGTATATAGGAGGTGAGTAATGGGGTCACTCTTTACTTCCCTGCTGGCACAGATAGCACACAGCAAGGCCTCCTAACAAACCTAACTTCTAGGCTCTGGCTCTAATTCCACCCTCACTTCCCCCAAGAAGTCTTTCTAAAACCTGAGGATCAGGTAGAGAAGAGTACTACTCCATGGATGGCCAAGATTGGTAATTAATTGGTAGTAGCTGTCTGGACCTTTGTGATAAGATGTTCCTGAAGCATCACTTCAGTTCAGAGTGTTGTGATTGATTAATGATGCCTGCAAGGAACTGGGGTTAACAGCAGTGCCATGTGTGTCATGTGTTTGTCATGTGTGGAGTGTCCACTTGAGTTATGCTATACCTTTTTACTTTAGAAAGTCTCGGGATCCCTGGGTGGCGCAGCGGTTTGGCGCCTGCCTTTGGCCCAGGGCGCGATCCTGGAGACCCGGGATCGAATCCCACGTCGGGATCCCAGGGCATGGAGCCTGCTTCTCCCTCTGCCTGTGTCTCTGCCTCTCTCTTTCTCTGTGATGACTATCATAAATAAATAAAAATTAATTTAAAAAAAAAAAAAGAAAGAAAGTCTTGGACCTAGTTTAAGGAAGAAGATGAGAGGAGGTATACTGAAGGACAAGTCTAGCTGATCAAGTCAGATGAGAGTTTATGATTTCCAGATAATTTTATACCTTCACATCATACCTGGTTTATTGGGGGCATTGTTGGGGGGTGAAGCCTTATCCCTCTCTCCTGGTGTTTCTATGAAGATAGGGGCTCTCCCTTTTCTCCCTCCTCCTCAAGGGACAATTTGATTATGTAGCACTGGACATTCACTGGACCCTGTTTCACCAGTGAAAGACATGCCTGCTCAAGTTTGCTCATCATGGGCCCATTTTCAGTGCAGTGAGCACCCGGAGTTGGGCTGGGGGCCCTTTAGAGACAGTTCTGTGCTCCCGGTACACGCAGCTGTTGAAGTGCACAGCCTAGCAAGCAGGCCCAGGTGTCCAATTCAGGGAAGAAGGTAGGAGGGCCAGAGTCTCCAGTCCAGTCTTTACCAGGGTCCTGCCTGAGGGGCTGGAGGGCACCTGCACTCCAGGACAGAGGTAGGGCTTGCTTCCCCTTGCCTTCTAATCCTTGTATGCCCTTGTGCTTAGAGAGAGGGGCAATGGAGGGGAGAGTAGTTAGACACACCCCTAGCAAATATCAAGCCCTTAGGTATCAAAAGGTGGAGGCTTAAGAACATAGCACGTCATTTCAAATCCATTTCTAGGGGAATACATGTATAATTCAAAACATACCTTTGAATGATACAAAGGATAGAAAGTAAACCTCAAAAAATTCAGATTAAAAAGTATCGATTATAATGGGGCACAAGGAGTTAAATATAGAGCACATCACCAAATACTGCCCATAGATCAGGGTCTGCAGTCTTTTCCAAGTTTGCAGAATTAGGGAGACCCTCTGGGGTCTAGGCCCTATTCCAGGAAGTGGCTCTTGGGCGCCTCCGACAAATAGGCCCAGAGCTGGTGACTACCAGCAGGGGATAGTCAGTACATGAGCAGGGAGAGGGGGCTGCTATCTCCAGGCCTGAGAGGCTGGTAAGGACTCTTCAGGCCTGTCAGCCTGGGAAGGGGTCTCTAATCCACCCAAGAGCACTGAGGCTGGGCTAAATGAGGGCATTAACACACACAAGGCGGCAGCGGGGGCGGGTGGTGGTGGTGGTGCACAGGGCTCTGGCTTTCTGGGTGCCACCAGAGGGCCCCCAGGAGTGGCCTGTCACCATCTTCTCCAGCCTGTTCCATGCTCCCTTCCCTCTCATTCCACCTGCCCCTAATTCTCCCTCTTCCCTAGTTTCCTCCTCCCTCAGTCCTCTCCCTGCCCTCTCCTGAGTGGCTCTCCATCTCTCCCCCCATCTATTCTCTCTGCTCTTCCTCCTCTCCTTCTGTCTCTCTCCTCCCTTTTCTCTCCCACCCCCTCTTTTCCACCTGGGCCAGAAGCAAAGCCCTTTACACCCAGTTAAGGGTAGGAGGGCACAATTTAGTTCCATCCAAGACCTCCCCAGGGTTAATAGACCCTTTGGCTTGGCCCCCTTGGAGTGAGACATCCATTTCCTTGGGAATGGGGGGTTCTCTGGCTGATTTAACTGGCCACAGAGGAAGCTCTGGGTCCGAGGAACCAAGTTTCCAAGGACTCAGCCTAGAACAGGGCTTGGCGGGGGAGGGTCCTTGTAGGAGCCAGCTTACCCCATGGCCTCACCCAGATGCTGGAGACACACTTATTTATTATGCAGAGGCTCAGAGAAAGCGGGTGGGAGACTTTGGAGGCAGGGCTGCAGTGGCTGTGAGAGGAGCTGTGTCCAGGCTTGGAGCCCTGGATAGCCATAGGGGCAGCATCATTTCTTGGAGGACTGTTTTTTCCAGGAGGCCACCTTCTTACTGCCCCTCCTGGTTTTGCTGAGAGTAGGCAGGTCCACTTCAGGTGGTTTCATTCTAAAAATCAAAATAGAGAGAAGCAAATGCTGGGAAATGGGTGGAGAGAACTGGTGTGGACAGAGCTGAGAGCCCTGCCCTGGCCTGGCCCGAGCCAAAGTGGGCCTGGCCCTCTGCCTTGCACAGCTGAAGCTCTCTGGGTATTGCTCCAACCTGGGGTCCCAGCGGCACCTGTGACCTTTCTAGGTGCTCATAATTTTGCTTTTCTATCTTCATAAGAATTGTGTGATTTTCACGCTCTTGCAGAATACATAATTCGCTTCAGTTAACATGGCCACATTAGTGGACTTTTGACAGGTCTAGAAAGTTCCTTGCAGGGAGACAGCAGGCAGCCTCCACCCTTCTCAGACTGATGGTCTGGGTTGTAGGGTTTCACTACAAAGTCTACAAGAGGCCTCAATCTCCACCACCCAGACCACTGCCAGTAGCTCCAGGGAACAGGCTTGATGCCCAGTTGGACCTGGGCAGTTGTTTAAGTGAGTCAGATGTCAGGGATGGCCCAGGGGGTGGGGTACTGTAGGAGGGTGGGGGGGAAGTGACTTGCCCAAGACCACTTAGCCCCACATGAACTCTGTGGCCTATGGCAGAGCCAGGGGCCCTGCTGTGAGCCACGCCCATTCTGTTGATCACAGGAGGGCCCCACAGCCCCCAGGCCAGGGTGGCCACCTACTTCTTCTCAGCCTCAGGAGGGGACTCCTCCATCTTGTCCCCCAGGGCCAACGAGGAGAAGCTTCCTTGGGTATCTTCTGATATTGCCTTCTTGGCTGAGTCAGGGTCTTCCAGGCCCGGGTTATAGGTTGAAAGGCTGTAGGGGAGGCAGGGAAGGGAGGGCAAGGTTCAGCAGAGGCACAGCCACAGGGAGCCCGGAGTCAGCAGCTCTCGCTCGGCACCGCCAGCTAACATTCCAGTTCTGAGAGAGAGGAGAGTACAGGGCTTCTCCTCCCCAGGGTGGGTAAAGGGAGAGCCTGACCACTGGAGATCCAGAGACTCCCCAGAGGTCGGCTTCTCTGGCTTCTGTTTGAGGAGGGGATTATCCTAACTCTGTGTCAGTGACCCTTGTGCACCCAGCACTGACCACCAAAAAGGCCTGTGGGGGTGCCGGGGGCGCCACAAGGTGGGCACAGGAGAGAGTAGGAGGCCAAGGAAAGAAGCCATCATGTATAGTCTTATGGGCAGATCGTGACCCCCTCCACAAATCCACTCCCCAAATCCCCTCTACCCCAGAATGTGACCTTATTTGGAAATAAAGTAGGGTCATTGCAGATGTCATGAGTTAAGAGGATGTCATACCAGAGTAGGGTGGACCTCTAACTCAACATACCTGGTGTCCTTATGAAAAAGGGGACAAGGTGGACACAGACACACAGATGGGGGAACACCACGTGAAGCCTGGAGGAATAACGCTGCCACAAGCCAGGCAGTACCAGAAGCCAGGAGACCAGCCTGGGGCAAGTCCTTCCTTCGAGCCCTCAGAAGAAGTGAGGCCTGCCCACACCTCTGTCTCTGGCCGCCAGAACCAGGAGACAGTACATTCCAGTGTCGGCCATTCAGTCTGAGGAACTGTTGCAGGAGTCTTGGGAAACTAATGAATACAGAGACAGGACAGGCCCTTTTATTCATTATTTCTTCATATTTATTGAGTCCCTGTTATGCCACTTGCTTGAGGGCAGGGCATTTCAGGGACAAGAGACAAGCAGCGGAGGCGAGAGGAGGGCCTCTGTCATAGAAAAATGAAAAATGGAGGTGTGGACTGGGCTCTCCTGTTGGACAGAGGTGGCAGGAAAGTAGATTGTGGGAGTGCGTCTCGTGAGACCTTCTGAGCACCACGGGGGTGCAAAGAGCTCCCTGTGCCCCGACCCAAGCTGCTCCTGCCTGCCTGCACACCCCCTCCCCCGGGACAGGTCACAGCTCAGCATTTCCTAGGAACTCAAAGCACAGGTAAATGAAGAAATGGGAGTCCAGCCAAGTGGGGCACCGGAAAAGGAGCCCCAGGTGGGAGCTGCCACTAGCAGGTTACATGATGTGGGAGTCATGGTGACCAGGACGGGGAGTATCGGCCGTGCTGTGCAGGGAGGCCCTCCATCGGGCCTGGGCTGTGTTGGCAAATGAAACGTTCTGGCAGCTGCGGAGACGCTCTCCTCTGCCTGGGCCGGGGCTGATGGAGATTGGGACCTGGTGTTACCAGAGCATGGAGGGTGGGCTTTGGGGACCCAGTCAGGCCTGGAGCTCACTAACGGGAAAACAGCGCCTCCCCTTCCCCCTCCCTCAGCTGTTAGCACCTACAGAGCATCTGCCCCCCACCCCCCACCCCCACTTTTAAGTTGTGGTTAAAAGTATAAAACATAAAATGTACCCGTTCTTCAGCGCACACTTTGTGGCGTTAAGTACATTCACATTCACACTGCTGCGGATCACCTCCATCTACCTCCAGACTTCTTCACCTTCCCGAGCTGAAACTCTGTCCCCATGAAGCACTAACCCCCACTGTCCCTCCCCAGCCCCTGGTAACACCACCCTACTTGCTGTCTCTGTGTTTGACTCCTCTAGGGTCCTCATGTAAGTAGGACCGTGCAGTGTTTGTCCCCTTGTGACTGGCTCATCTCACTGAGCATAGCGTCCTTGAGGTGCATCCATGTTGTCGCGTGTCAGAATTTCCTTCCTTTTTAAGGCTGAGCAATATTCCACCATATGCACAGACCACAGTTTATCAGTTCATCCCTGGATGGGCACTTGGGTTGCTTCCACTTCTTGGATCTTATGAATAATACTGCATGAACACAGGTGTACTAAATGCCTCGTCGAAACTCTGCTTTCAACTCTTTCAGGTATCTACCCTCAAGTGAAATTGTTGGATCATAATTCTATTTTTAACTGTTTGAGGAACTCCCAGACTGTTTTCCATAGCAGCTTGCACTATGTCACATTCCATTCCCACCAGTAGTTCACGCGGGTTCCAATATCTACACAGCCTCGCCAAAACTTGCCATTTTTGTTTTTTGGAGAGTGGCCATCCTAATGGGTATAAGGTGGTATTTCACTGTGGTTTTGGCTTGCATTCCTCTAATGATCAGTGCTCTTCACTCATTTTTTTAAAAATCAATTTCTGCATCTTTGGATCATTGAAGGTAAAGCTTGTGGAGATCGTGTTCACTTCTGAATCCCCAGGGCTGAGCATGAGGCCGGTCACGCAGTAGTTGCTCAGAAACGAATGAGTGGCATGACTTTTAGGTTAAAAGCAGGGGCTGCGGGGATCCCTGGGTGGCTCAGCGGTTTGGCGCCTGCCTTTGGCCCAGGGAGTGATCCTGGAGTCCCAGGATCGAGTCCCACATCAGGCTTCCTGCATGGAGCCTGCTTCTCTCTCTGCCTGTGTCTCTGCCTCTCTTTGTGTGTCTCTCATGAATAAATAAATAAAATCTTAAAAAAAAAAAAAAAAGCAGGGGCTGCTTCTGAGGAGAGGAGCCTCCCATTCCTGAAGGTAGAGGAGGGGTGGCCGGATGACCATGGCGGCTGCTCATCAGTGGACACTCTGGCAACCAGCCCTTCCTCAGTCTAACCTGACCTCTACCTCCCAGGGATAAGATCAGCTCTAGATCATCATTCAGTGAAAATGTCCCAAGGGGTTCTATGTGCTGGGCCCTGGGGCTGAGCAAAGGACACACAAGAGGAGAGAGGTGGGGCATGAGATGCAGGACACCCGGCCCTCTGGGCTGGCACAGCTTAACAGGTGCACAGAGACCCGCAGCTCCTTCCGAACCCATGTCTGCTCCTCAGGGCAGAGCTGGCTCTTCAGGCCTGCATGAATCTCCGGGCAGTTGTCCTGGGCCGGGCCTGCCCCCACCCTTCTGCTCTGTCACAACCAGGCTACTCACCAGTGGGCACCCACTCCATCCTCTGCTGGGGCTTGGGAGGCCTCCGTGGGGAGCCCTCCGTCCCTGGGCAGCCAAGCTCCTTCACTGGCCACAGTCAGACCCAGCTCCTCTTCCTGCTCAGAACCCTGCTTCTCCACGGGAGCCTCACAGACTCGAGCCCAGACGGAGGCCTGTCTCTGTGGTGGGGTCTGCCCTCCGCTCTGCCCACCTGCCTGCATTTACTCTGCAGACCTGTCTCCCCTTCCTCTCACCTTCCGGCCTCAAATCCTCCCACTGGAGCTGTACAAAACCGGGCGGATTCAAAGTCTATCTCTGGCAAGGAAGAAATGACTCCAGCTCCGGTTATCTTCTGACTCGACCACACGAGCGACCCCAAGCAGGCCCTACCTCGCTGGGCCCAGCCAGGCCTCAGACCTTCAAGACAATAATACAAATGGCTGTGTGGTTTTGTATCATCAAGCTTGAGGTGGTGGTTCCTTCACAGATGTAGATAAGAGAACTGTTGTTATGGCAACATTTGCTTGTAGAATTCCATTCCCTTTTTTCTCTAAGTGCCTTCAAACTGCCAAACTAATAGGCCATTCTAGAATTAAGAGGAGTCCTACTGATTTATAGTCTCAGGAATCCTCCCCTTTCCACTTCCAAACACCCTGACCGTGCACGCGCATGTGAGTCTGTGTTTTTGTCTGTGTGTGTCTCTGTGTGTCTGTGTGTCAGTGTGTGTGTCTGTGTGTTGGTGTCTGTGTCGCTTGTTGATTCTTTCCCCACCATTTCTCAAAAACTTACTGAAATCTGTTGTAAGCATGAGGTCCTTTCAGGACCCTTGCGTACAACAAATTAGGAGCCTAGAATTCACTTCAATAATAGTAGCAGGACTAACAATTGTAATTTGTAACCTCGCAATTGATGTTAGTGATGCCAGAATTTCACACATACCTGACTCACTTAATCCTCACAACCCAGCACAGTGCAAACCATGCTCATTCTTGCCTAATAGACAAAGTAGCTGAGGCAGAGGGTAAGTGGTCCTTTTAATGACAGTGGAAGCCTGATAAAGAGCTACATGTTCTGGTAACTAGCTTTTGGCATCTTCCGCTCCCCATCTATGACCTGCCCCTACCCCCCAGCACCTTGTCTGTTAAATGTCTCTGAAAAAGCCTCTGCTTGCTGTCTTTGGCACCTTCCAGTGGCCTTGGTTCATCTTCAGTATGGGCCTCCTGGATGTCATCCTCCCCATCACCTGTTTTTGGTATAGTTCTTTCTTGAACCTGAGCAGACCCAGAGCCTCCATTTCGCTTTTTCCCTGGGACTGTCAATGAGCTAGTTGGTCTTGAAGGACCCCCAAGCCCTCCTTGAGTCTCAGGCCATGGGGTCTCGGTGACTTGCTTCTCTGCACCTGGCTGCATCTGCCCTGCCCGATGTCCACAGGGTCCTTGGGATCCCTTCTCTATTAAACGGTCCAGATGCAGGGCTCAGGGCGTGACCTCTATGGTTCATCCCAGAGGAACATCTTTAGGGTCAGGCCGACATTCTGGCATGGCTCAAACTCGGCACACTGGGGAGTGCGGGCCCAGGCAGCCCATGTGTGCAGGCGGGTGATGCTTTTTATGTGTATTTGCTCCTCACTTCATGGTATATGGCACCTCAGCAAACACACTTTCCTAAGAGGTGGGACTTAACATTCTCATTTTAAAGGTGAGGACAATGAGGATTAGGGAGGCAAATGGTCCCCCGGCTTACAAAGAGCAGAGTTGGGGCTCCCACCTTGTCATGGGACCTGGCCCACAGTACAGCGCAGGCATTCCAGAATCCACTCTTAACACAGCCTCCAGCAACGTCGTAAACTGTGGGTTCTTTCCCTGGACAAGGCTCCACGCTTCTTGAGCCAAGAGACCTACCTCTGTTTGCCTCACCCAAGCCGGGCCTGGGAGGCGCTCAATAGATGAGCATCACCTGGTTGAAAAGCCGGCACTCAGTGGCCAAGAAGCAGTGGTAAGGCAGCACCATCCCACTTCCCTTCACAAGAGCCTGGCCTCACTTCATGAGGGACCCTTGTCTATGTGGCCCTGCTGGTAAACAGAAGCAGCACTGGGATTACACACAGGATGGGGTGGGGTGTAATGGAACAGAAGGTGGAGGTGTCCCTAGGACCCCTACACAAACCTGTCTTCATTATTTCCCCACAGAAACCAGCATTGTGCAAACCATACCATGTCCCCCACTCTCTAAGAGGGACCTTCCCCCAACTTGTATCCCAAAGAAACCAACAGCACGGCCTCAATCCCCCTTGTCACCTGCAAAGTCTTCTGCTTGCTGCCAGCTTCTGTTCCCACCAGTGTCCCTCCTATAGCAATGTCTCCTCCCACCCCGTGCCTGCCCTGCATCCCGAGTTTTTCCTGTTTTACCTAAATTTGTAGTTGTCTGGCAGGAAGTAGCCCATCTTGCAGTCTTGTCGAGCCTGGAAGATCTGTTTCAGCAGATTCTGCTTGCTGAAGCCATATCCATTCAAAACACAGCCACCAAAAAGAAGCTTCCCCCCAGCAAACATCTGTCAATGGACAGGAGGGATGCAGTGGAAGAGGCCCGCAGCATACCAGCACTGAATCTCAGGACAGTGCCCTGGGCTCTCAGAGCTTGTGCCAGGAGCCAAGCCTCTCTCTGTTGGTGCCGGGCCCTCCCTAACCCACCCAGCCTGTTCCCAAGGAGGGCATCCCCACCATCCTAACCTTTGCCCCCTGCTTGCCCACCTCCTCAGATGCCACTTCACACACAAGTGTTCCAGGGCCCTGCGGCCAGAAGGGTTTCTTCCTGCTTAGAGGGCCCTACCACACCCGCCTACAGCCAGCTGGCTCCACAGGATGAGAGCCTCTGGAGGGTAGGGCTCTTGTCCTACTACTCTCTGAATCTATATTCAGTCTCCAGCAAGTAGACAACCGTCCAAGGGTTTCTGTGCAATGTTATTTGTTATGTACCTCCCCCCAAACAAAATGGAAATAACATAAATGTCCAACAAAAGACTCATTTGAGAAATCAAATGACAGATTCTTATGCAGTGGTTAAAATCACAATTTAAAAACCTGGACCCCAAAGTCAGAAAAAAGACTGAAAAAGCCAGAGGCCAGAATGTTAGCATGGTCATGCCCTGGCACTTCCAATAGTGCTGGATCTAGCAGGTGCCTGGTATGTACTTGTTGCATGAACAAATGAGACAATCTGGGTAATATGGGGAAGTAATTATTTTCTAAATTGTATATTCTAAATTTTCTACTATATGTGTGTGTGTGTGTGTGTGTGTGTATATTATTTTTTACAATGTCCTGTTTTTAGTAAAAAGTTATTTAAAAACAGATGAAGAGGAGGGCACCCTGGGTGGCTCAGTCAGTTAAATGTCTGATGCTTGATTTTTACTTAGGTCATGATCTCAGGGTCCTGAGATTGAGTCCTGCATGGGGCTCCATGCTCAACAGGGAGTCTGCTTGAGGATTTTCTCTCCTCTCCCACCACCCTTCCCCCTGCTCACACTCTTTCTCTCCAATAAATAAATAAATCCTTAAAACAAAACAAAACAATAAAAACAGATAAAGACAATTTGGTTCTCTAGGTTAGCTGTCCCCCAATCCCTTGAGCCTTCCAGGCTGAGGGATGCATGGGGTCAGGCTGGGAATAGGAGACTGGACTCCAGCCCTGGCTCTATGTGCTGAGTAAGTCTCAGCCAGGCTTTCTGTCCCCGTTCCTCAGATCCCACAGACTCTCTCTCTTCTCTGCTCCCATAACAGTGAGTCCACAAGTAAGGCTGTAGGAGACAATATTGGCAGGCAGTTGGCAGTTGGTGCCCCTGGGCCTTGCTCACCAGAATCATCCCCTGCACCACAGCATACTTCTTCACCAGTAGGGGTGGTTCCCTCTGCAGGGGGCTGTCCAGATCATACCGCAGCAGGCGGTAGGGGTCATGCCGGCACTGCCAAGACAGAAGTAAATGCCCATCAATCCTATGCCAAGAGGATGCACTCAGATTCCTGCATTGTCAGGCTAGTCAGATTCCCATGGAGTCCTGGAGCTCCATTCAACACTGCCCCCTAACTCTTATTCAATGGACTCTTCAGCCCTGGCACACACACCTCCCATGACCATTGCCATGACCATTTGGGCATCTGGGTCCATCTAGGGCCTTCTTCTGGTGAGGGCTGTCATGGAGATGACTGCCTCCCACCACATGACAGCCACTAGCCCCACCCTTGAGGGTCTACAGGACTTGACAGTCCCTTCTGCCTGGGAGAAGCCCTGCTGGAGATTTGAAGTATACCATATTCATGGATGTGTCCATTTTCAGGGTTCCTCCACCCTCTACCCATTGCTGGCTGCTCCTATGGACACCACCCTAAATCCATTAAATCCAGGGCCAGGACCTGAATCAAACCTACATCTCAAGGCGAGACCTTCTCAATCCAGAGTAAAGCTTGTCTCTTTCCCCTCTCTTCTTCTGGATGCTACAAATCCATTAAAATGGCTAATGAATAATCTTTTCTGGTTTTATCTATTTTTTATCCGAGGTGCCTCCAGCTGTTCTGCCTGATATTTCAACTTAAAATGAGAAATCCAGAACTGTATCTGGTGTTCTAGCTTTCACAGCAAGACCATGTTAGGGAACATTTCTGCCTTAATCACACACTGATGTTGATGTCAGAGTCACTGTGAAACCTGACACCTTCCTCCAGATCTGTCCTCCGCACCCCTCAAATCCCACCACCCATTCCTACAACAGATTCAACCACTTCAGATCAGGCCCTGTCCCCATTCATGCTGCTCACAGCTGGGCTGGACTGCCATGCATCCTATGCTTACAGAGAATTATTAATGAACAATTAGGAGGGACTTTGGTTACCTCAAGTTCCCATGTGGGCAGGGATCCTATCTGTCTATACATGAATAAGCACAGAGCAGGACTCAGTAAGTGTTCACTAAATTTATGTAAATTGGGGTTAACTCCAGAAAACATACACAGCTTTGATGTACAAGACTAGTGAAAAGGCTTTGGTGTCTGGTCAGAAGGGTTCTGACACTAAGCTCCTGGCACTGGGCAGAGTGCAGGCACAAAGGTGGACACACGGGGTCAGGGAGGCCACACTCCTGGGAGGAGAATGGAGAAGGTGTCCCAGGGAAAACACAAAAACTTGGAATTGGGACTGCAGTAAAGGGGGAAGGGGCAGATAGAGGATAAGAGAGGGCACAGGATGAGAGGATTTGATGGAAGTCACCAGATGGACACAAAGCTGACATGCTTATGTGGCATCCTCTGTTCCGGTTGGGGTGGGGACGGGGCCACCCTTGCACTGTGTCAACCCTGCTAGGGATGGCTACTGGCTAAGGATGATGTTGAGACTCAGGAATGACCCTGTGGCCAGGACAGGACCAGGGGGTTTTCAACGTGCCCCTGATGGACAGATCCTTGAGACTTCAACCACAGTGAACAAGGACCTCAAGCACCTCTTTTTCCGACCACCTTTGCGCAGGCTGCTGCCTCTGATGGGAACATTCACCCATCTGCCCAAACCCTCTTAACCTGGGAGATTCTCATGGACTCCCTGGAGGTGGCAGGCCCTGTTCCCCACTCCAGAGCTGGCCCTTCATGGCCCTGTTCAGGGCTGCTATAACTGCTGCCCCACCATGCTGGGAGCCCCTCTGGGGCCTGGCATGGGGCCAGCACACAGTAGGTCCTCGGTCACAGTCTATGAATATTTGTGAGCCCATCTCTGCTCTAAGTACTCACACAAATACATAACCACAAGCTATGGTGAGTGCTGTACATGAAAATGGCAGAAAAGTTCTCAAGGTCAGAAAAAGCACTTGCTTTGATGAGGTGACATCCATCTCAGGACAGGAGGATGAATCAGAGGGAGAAAAGACAGGCAAAATAAGACAGACAGTGTGTGGAAGAGCGTGTGCAAAGGCCCCGAGGAGAAAAGGAAGTGAAAGAGGGCCCACGTGCTGAGGTCAAAGGGCAATCTCTCAGCCAGATGCTCAGCCAGTCCTAGAGCCTCTGTGGGGGGTCTTCCCCACAGGGCTCTTGATGCCAAGACCCTGGGGCCTCCTCAGCTGGGCCCAGGACCAACCTGGATACAGGGTGAGGCTCGGCCCTGTTGCCGGTGACTGTAGAGTGTGTCGAGCAGCCACTGGAGCTGTGCAGTACTGGTGGGGCTCTGGCTTGAGACTATGCCGAACACCAGGACCTGGCTGGGATCACGGGGTGCAAACAGGAAGCGCTCTAGCTCCACATCAGTTACCAGGGGTGCCTTCACCATGCATTTACAGCCAGCCCGAATGTCTTCCTTGCGAATGAGCTTCCGCAGCACCAGTGGGCAGTCAGAAGGTGAGGCCGCCCACCTGGTGGGGCTGCGCCCCTCTCGAGCCTTCCTTCTGCAATGAGGAACAAGTGGGCCAGTGCTCAGTGGGCCGGGCTCAGGTCCTAACCTCTATGTGCCTCAGTGTTCTCAGGTGCAGAACTGGTGACTCCTTCATCCATCCAATAAAAAGTGTGGAGTCAACTTGAAACCCTTTTCTTTCTCTGACACCCCACATCCCATTCAATCTATCAGTAAGCTGGTCTGCTCTATATCCAAGAATGATCTAGAATCCGACCACTTTCCTGACACAACCCCCTCCCACCCCACTCCTACTGACATGGCCCAAGCCACCATCATTTCTTGCCTGGATGCCTGCAATGGATTCCTAATGGCACTCTGTTTCCTTCCCTGGCCCCTCTTCGATCTATTCTGCATACACCAGACAGGGATCCTGGCTGGCAGGGTTCATGTCATGTCACTATTCTCTTTGAAACCCTCCAGTGGTGTTCCATATTTCACAGAATAAAAGCCTAAGTCCCTATGGTGCCTTCCAGGCTCTACATGATCTGACCTCCTTCCTCAGTCCCTTGCCCTCTTTTACTCTCCAATATTGTCACCTTTGCTTATTGTGCTCAGCTGCTCTAGCCTGTTTATCTCCAGCCTCAGGGCCTTTGTTTTTGCTGTTCCTTCTGCCTGCCTGGCTCTTCCCCTGGGCAGCCACACAACTCACTTTCCTTCCCATCTCCTTTATGTTTTTGTGCAAATCTCACCTTCTCAGGGTGGCCTTCTCTAACTGTTCTATTTGGAATTGCATCCCTTAGCCCTCAAGGAATGAATAAAAACTATCCCTGAGGAAATCCAGCTATTGGACTTACTAGATAAAGATCTTTAAATCAGCTGTCCTAATTATGCCCAAAGTACTAAGGAAACTAGGAATGAATAACTAAAAGAAACAAGGAAAACAATGTCCTACCAAATAGAGAATATCAAGAAGAAATAAAAAGCATAAAATAAACCAACTAGAAATTTTAAAGTTGAAAGTACAATAAATGAAATGAAAAATTCAACAGCAGATCTAAACAGTCAGGAAAAAGAATCAGTAAACTTGAAGACAGACCAATTAGGATTACCCAGTCTGAGGAACAGAAAAAGAAGACAACAACAAATTAATAGAGGCTAGTTTCACGTGGGACACCAGCAAGAATGCCAAGATACACACAATAGGAATTCCAGAAAGACAAGAAAGAAAGGAGCAGAAAGAATATTTGAAGGAATAATTGCCAAAACTCTTCAAATTTATATATCTCTAAGAAGCCCAACAAATTCAAAGATATCCACAGTGAGACATATTATAATACGATTGTTGAAAGTGAAAGACAAGAGAATCTTGAAAGCAGCAAAAGTGGTTAATCACATAAAAGTGATCCTCAATAAGATTAACAGCCAATTTCTCATCAAAAATCATGGAGGCTCGGGATCCCTGGGTGGCGCAGCGGTTTGGCACCTGCCTTTAGCCTAGGGTGCGATCCTGGAGACCCAGGATCAAGTCCCACGTCGGGTTCCCGGTGCATGGAGCCTGCTTCTCCCTCTGCCTGTGTCTCTGCCATTCTCTCTCTCTCTCTCTCTCTCTCTCTGTGTGTGTGTGTGTGTGACTATCATAAAAAAAAAAAATTTAAAAAAAGATCATGGAGGCTGGAAGGCAGCAGAATGACATATTTAAAGTAGTAAAAGAAAAAAAAAACTTTCCAACAAAGAATTCTATATTGAGCAAATTTATCCTTCAAAAATAAGAGAGAAATCAAGATAAAAGCTGAAGGAGTTTGTCATTAGTAGACCTGCTGCAAAAGAAATACTAAAGTGCCTTTAAATTGAAATGGAAAAATACTAGACAGTAGCTTGAAACTATATGAAGAAATAAAAAACAAAATCAAGATGCATAAAATGTAGTTTTTGACAACAACATGGCAGAAAGATGAGTTTCTATAGGAGCTGAGATTTTGTACACTTTGAAGCTAAGTTTGTATTAATTCAAGCTAGATTGTTATTGTAATCCCTAGACTAACTACCAAGAAAATAACTAAAAACTATACATAAAAGGAAATAAGGGAATCAAAATTGTATGTTTTGGGTCGCTCAGTTGGTTAAGTAACTGACTCTTGATTTTGGCTCAGGTCATGATCTCATGGTCACTCTCTCTCTGCTCCTCCCCCCACCATTCACACTCTTTCTTTCTCTCTCTCACCTAAAATAAAACAAGTAAAATCTTTAAAAAAAAAAACTGTATGTATTAGTTAGGGCTCTCTAGAAACAGAACCGATAGGATATATAGGATATATAGATAGGATAGGATATATAGAAAGATATATCAGAGAAAATGTATTACAGGAGTTGGTTCATGTGATTATAGAGGCCAAGAAGCCTCACAATCTGCTGTCTATAAGCTGGAAAGCCAGGAAATCCAGTAGTTTAATTTAATCTGAGTCCAAAGACCTGAGAACCAAAGGAGCCAATGGTGTAATTCCTAGGCCTAGGCCAAAGGCCCAAGAACCAGGAGGCTGCTGTATAAGTCCTAGAGTCCAAAGACTCAAGAACCAGGAGCTCTGATAGCCAAGGGCAGGAAGAAATGGACTTTCTAGCTCAAGAAAAGAGAGAAGGAATTCACATTTCCTTAGGTTTTTTTTGTTGTTGTTGTTTTATTCAGGCCCTCAGTGGATTGGATGGATAATGCCCACCCCCATTGGTAAAGATGGATCTCTTTACTTAGTCTACTGAATCAAATGCTAATCTCTTCCAGAAACACATTCATAGACACAGCCCCAAATACTCTCTTCCCCTTAGCCTAGTCAAGTTGGAACAAAATTAAGCATCACACCACACACTAGCATATATAAAAATAGGAAACAAAAGAAAAAGTCAACAATGAATGAATTGAGGAACAAAATATAAGATTTATGGAAAACCAATAATAAAATGGGAGAAGTAAGTCCTTTAATAGTAATTACTTTTATATGTAAATGGATTAAAATCTTCACCAAAAACCAAAGATTGGCAGGATGGAAAAGAAAAAACAACTCATGATCTAAGTAAATGCTCTCTATAGGAGACTCAAAGATACAATTAGGTTGCAAATAAAAAATAGAAACAAACTCCAAGCAAATAGTAACCAAAAATGAACAAGGGTGGCTAAACTAATACCAGACAAAGATATACTTTAAGTAAAAAAGTTATTTCAGGAGATAAATAAGGCATTATATATTAAGAACAGGGTCACTTTCACTAGAAATACAATTATGAATATATATCATATATATGCAATATGACAATATAACCTCTAAATAAATGATGTAAAAATGGAGAGATTGAAGGGAGAAACAGAAAATTCTACTCTAAGTCTAGTTGAGGATGTCAACACCCTATTTTCAATAATGAATCAAACAACTAGAGAGGAGATAAACAAGAAAATAGACAATTTAAAGAACACTGTAAACCAACTTAACCTAAAAGACATGTATAGATAATTTAACTCAACTATAGCAAAATACACATTCTTCTCAAGTACACATGGACATTCTCCAGTATAAATTATATATTCACCCATCAAAAAGTCCCAATAAATTAAAAAATAATGAAATCATACAAAATATTTTCTCCAACAACAGTGGAATAAAATTAGAAATCAGTAACAGAAGGAAATTTGTAAAACTCATAAATATGTGGAAATTAAGCAATACATTCTTAAACAATGGATCAAAGAAGGAATCACAAGAAAAATTAGAAAATACTTTGACATTAAAGAAAACAAAACAACTGGGGATCCCTGGGTGGCTCAGCAGTTTAGCGCCTGCGTTTGGCCCAGGGCGTGATCCTGGAGTCCCGGGATCGAGTCCCACGACAGGCTCCCGGCATGGAGCCTGCTTCTCCCTCCTCCTGTGTCTCTGCCTCTCTCTCTCTCTCTCTCTCTATCTCTCTCTCTCTATGTCTATCATAAAATAAAATAAATCTTTAAAAAAAAAGAAAGAAAACAAAACAACACCAAATACCAAAGCCTATGTTCTATACACTAGTGAAGAATATACATTGAGAAGAGTACTCAAAGGGAGATGTATAGTATTAAGAGAGAAGAAGGAGAAGCTCCAATCAATAACCTAATCAAACTTTACACTAGGAAAACAAGAATAATCTAAACCCAAAGCAAGGAGAGGGAAGGAAGTCATTCTCAGTAGAGTCAAGATAAAGAAAACAGAAAATAGGGACGCCTGGGTGGCTTGGTAGTTGAGCATCTGCCTCTGGCTCAGGGCATGGTCCCGGGGTCTTGGGATTGAGTCCCACATTGGGCTTCCCTCAAGGAGCCTGCTTCTCCCTCTGCCTATGTCTCTGCTTCTGTCTCTGTGTCTCTCATGCATAAATAAATAAAATATTTTTAAAAATAAAATAGAAAATAGAAGGCAATATAGAAAAACAAACAAAATGTTGACTCTCTGAAAAGATCAACAAAGTTGACTAATCTTTAGTTAGATTAAGAAAGAAGAGGGAAGACTCAAATTACTAAAAAAAAATATGAAAGTGAGACATTACTACTGATCTTACAAAACTAAAAAGGATTATAAGAAGTTATTGTGAACTCTACATGAACCAATTAGACCTAAAAGAAATGGATCAATTCCTAGAAATGCACAAACTATGAAAACTGACTGAAGGCCTCTAACAAGTAAAAAGATTGAATCAGTAATCAAAAAAACTTTCCAACGAAGAAAAGCCCAGGACCATATGGTTTCACTTTTGAATTCTACCAAACACTTGGATAACTAACACCAGTTGTCCTCAAATTCTAAAAAATAGAACAGGAAAGAACACTTCCTAACTCATTCTATGAGGCCAGCATTACTCTTATACCAAAGCCAAAGACAAGAAAAGAAAAGACTACAAGTGGATATCCATTATGAATATAGATGTAAAAATTCTCAATGAAATAAATAATAGCCAGCCAAACCAACAGCATATTAAAAGGACTATACACCATGACTAAGCAGGATTTGCCCAAGAAACATAAGGGTGGTTCAACTTATGAAAATCAATGAGAAAAAAAAAAAAAAAGAAAATCAATGAGAGTAATACATCTCCTTAATAAAATAAAGGTTAAAAAACCCACAAGATCCTCTCAATTGATGGAAAAAAAACATTTGACAATTCTAACACCCTAGTTCAACAAACTAGGATTAGAAGGGAACTTCCTCAACATGGTGAAAGGCGTTTATGAAACACTCAACAAGAATATCATACCCAATGGTAAAAGATTGAAAGCTTTACCTCTTAGAGATCAAGAATAAGACAAGGATGCTCACCTTCACCATTTCTATTCAATATTGTACTAGAAGTTCTGGCTAGAGCAATTAGACAAGAAAACGAAATAAAAGCCATCTAAATTGAAAAGAAGTAAAACTATTTCCATTCACAGATACTATGATTTATCTATGAAAAATCCTAAGGAATAAACACACACACACACACACAC
Organism: Vulpes lagopus; assembly: GCF_018345385.1. NCBI lineage: Eukaryota > Metazoa > Chordata > Mammalia > Carnivora > Canidae > Vulpes > Vulpes lagopus. Next base: position 53,401,663 of record NC_054830.1, read on the forward strand.
ACACACACACACACACTAAGAACTAATAAACAAATTCAGTAAAATGTCAAGATAAAAGCTTAACAGGCATGAGTCAGTTATATTTCTATACACTAGTGAAGAACAATCTGAAAAGGAAATTAAGAAAATGATTTCACTTATAATAGCATCAAAAAGGATAAAATACTCAGGAATAAATGTAACCAAGAAAGTGAAAGACTCACACAATGAATACTACAAAACATCGAAAGAAATAGTTTTATTTTGTTTTGTTTTTCTTTTTAACTTTTATTTAAATTCTAGTTAGTTTACATACAGTGCAATATGGTTTTCAGGAGTTGAATTCAGTGATTCATCACTTACATACGATACCCAGTGTTCAACATAACAAGTGCCCTCGTTAATACTCGTCACCGATCTAGCCCATCTGCCACACATCTCCTTCCATCAACCCTCAGTTTGTTCTCTATTATTAAGAGTTTCTTATGGTTTGTTTCCTTCTCTCTCTCTCTCTCTCTCTCTCTCTTTTGAAAGAAATTTTAAGACATAAATAAATGGAAGGCATCCCATGTTCTTACATTGAAAGACTTACTATTGTTAGCTGGCAGTACTATCCCAAATCAGCTGCCGATTTAATGTGCTTCTTATCAAAATATCAACAGCCTTTGTTTCAGAAATGCAACAGCCAACCCTCAAATTCATATGGAACAGTAGGGGGCCATGAATAGCTTAAACTATCTTGAAAAAGAAGAACAAAGTTGGAATTCTCACACATCCTGATTTCAGAACTTCCTATAAAGCTACAGTTATCAAACTGGTGTGATATTTGTATAATGGCAGACATATAGACCAATAGAATATAAAAGAGAGCATAGAAATAAACCCTTACATTATATGGTCAAATGATTTTTGACAAGGTTGCCAAGACCATTCATTCAATAGGGAAAGTGCAATTTTTTTCAATAGGTAGTGCTGGCAAAGTTGGATTTCCATATGCAAAAGAATGAAGTTGGACACCTTAAGCAAGATTAACTCCAAATGGATCAATAACCTAAAATAATATAATTATTAGAAGAAAACATTGGATATAAGCTTTACATTGGGTTTGGCAATGATTTTAAGGATATGACAGCAAAGGCACAGGTAACATGAGAAAAAAAAGACAAAAAATTGCACTTTATGAAAACAAAAATCTTGTGCATCAAAAGATACTATCAATAGAGTAAAAAGACAACCCATAGAACAGGAAAATATATTTACAAATTATATATGTGATAAGAGCTTAATATCCAGAATATTTCTTTAAACTCCTAAAATCAACAAAATAACAAGAACTTGATTAAAAATGGGAAAGAACAGTCTCTAACTGCAGCAATGTGGATGGGAGTACCAGGTACCAGGCTTGGAACGGAATTTCATGGATCACTTTAAGAAAATGGCAGACTAACTTGATATGAAGGAAATGGCCAGCTTTAATAAGGTCAAGCTAGAAAAAAAATAGAGACACAGGAGAACACCTGCTGACCAAAGACACCATTGAGCAGGAGAAGCAGTCAGCATCACTCACAACAGCTAACATGTGGAAGTAACCCATGTGTCTATCAACAGATAAATGAATAAACAAAAGTGGTCTATGTGTACAATGGACTACTATGCAGCCCTTAAAAGGGAAGGAAATTCTGACACACGCTACAACATAGATGAACCTGGAAGACATTATGCTAAGTAAAATGAGCCAGTCACACACAAAAATACTGTATGATTCCACTTACATAAAGGACTTAGAATAATCAAAGTCACAAAAACCAAGTAGATTGGTCATTGCCGGGGGGGGGGGGGGCAGAAAATTGAGGGCTAGTGTTTAGTGGGGACAGAGTTTCAGTTTTGTTTTTTTTTTAATTTTTTTTTATTTATTCATGATAGTCATAGAGAGAAGAGAGAGAGGCAGAGACACAGGCAGAAGAGAGAAGAGAGAGAGGCAGAGACACAGGCAGAAGCGGGCTCCATGCCGGGAGCCCGACGCGGGACTTGATCCCGGGACTCCGGGATCGCGCCCTGGGCCAAAGGCAGGCGCTAAACCACGTAGCTACCCAGGGATCCCCCAGAGTTTCAGTTTTATAAGTGGAAAATAGTTCTGGAGATGATGGTCACATAACATTATGAATGTATTTAATACCATGAAATAAATATACTTAAATATGAAAGAGTGATAAATTTTATTTTATATGTATTTTACACTACAATTTAAAAAATTGAAAAAAGAAATTATGAAAAGATGCTTGACTTCACTTACAATAAAAGAAATGCAGAAGAGAAGAGAGTAGGAGGACCCTGAGCTCATCTGTCCCACAGATACAACTAGATAACACCCACATCAGTGTAAATAGATGTAACAGACTCAGAAAACAACCTGAAGAGTGACAGGATAGATTCTCCACAGCTAAATGTGAAGAAGAGGCCATCAAAGAGGATAGGAAGAGTGGAAACATGGTCAGGAACTAAAACCATCTGCAAAATTGCTCTGGGAAGGAGAGACACTGTAGAAGCAGAGAGGAGGAAAGAAATAGACCCTCACATCAGGCACCCCAGTCACAGGGAACCCACACAGGGAAGATGACTCCCCATAATATTTGGCTTTGAAAACCAGATGGGCCAAATTTTGTGAGTTCTTACAACCAGTGGGGCTTAACACCTGGAACTTTAAAAATCAGTGGGCTCACCTCTGGGAGAACTGGGAGGGCAATAGGAAACTGAGTCCCTGTCCCTAAAGAGACAACACAACGAATAGCCCCATGGAAATACAGCAGAGAAGCAGACATTTGAAAACTGTGTAGGATATATGGGAGGGAGATCTGTCTACGAATCTCAGAGTGTGTGCTAAAGGAGCAGGCATTAATGGGAGACTTCTCTAGGAACACAGGAGCTGGTCAGTGCCATCTTCCTCCCCTACCCCCAGCCTAGACACACAGATACCTACAACCAGCACAGTGCCAACATGCTGACATTTGTTACTTGCTAACAGTGCACCCTACCCCACACACTTCTGTGGATACACCTCCTCCAACCTGGCAGGCCATGGTTTCTAGGGGCTTCAGGTCTCCTCCCACCGCAAACCTTCTCAGACCTTGTTAACACATGTTCCACTCCTGTGTTATCCTTCAAACAGGCCTCCTCCAATACACCCTTGGCTGGAGCCCATCCAAAGTGATGCCACAAGTCTGGCAACTTGTAAGTAGCCCCAACAAGGCCCAGTACCACTCCAAAGTGACTATTGCCCCAGGTTGAGGGGAAGATAGCCACACACACCAGTCCAAATGTGGTCTAGCAGTAGGCTGGGAGCAGACATCTGGTCTGACTACAGGCCCGCCCACCAACAAAAGCTTCTCAGGGGACAACACAAGGAAAGCATCCTGTACATTAGTGCCATGGCATCTCTGGAAAACACCTGGTCTGACTTACCTCAAGCCCAAGGAGGCCCCACTAATCCATTAACAGCACAGGAATCAAACCCTGCTTACAACAGGTAAAGAGGGCCATGTAGATGACTGGACTGAGGGCAAAAGTGGCTTGGCCACAACAGCAGCGTCCACAGAACACATATACAAAACAGGCCTAAAGTGCCAGTTCTGGTGAATAGGGACTACTGCTCAGCAGGGCACTATAGGTAGGACCTCTCCTTCATAAGGCTACTACTTTCAAGAGCAAGAGATGTAGCTGACTTTCCTAACACATTGTAACAAAGAGTTAGAATAAAGAGACAGAGGAATAAGTCCCAAATGAAAGAATAGGACAAAATCACAGCAAGAGACATAAACAAAATGGAGGTAAGAAATACACCTGATCAAAAATTTAAAGTAATGGTCTACAAGAGTCTCATTTCAGACCTAAAGACACATGTAGGTTAAAAGTGAAGGAATGGAGAAGCATTTATCATGCAAATGGAAGTGAAAAGAAACCCTGGGTAGCAATACTTATACCAGACAAAGCAGACTTTATTTTTTTTTAAGATTTTATTTATTTATTCATGGGTGGGGGGGAGGAGAGAGACATAGGCAGAGGGAGAAGCAGGCTTCATGCAAAAAGCCTGATGTGGGACTCGATCCCAGAGTCCTGGGATTATGCCCTGAGCCAAAGGCAGATGCTCAACCACTGAGCCACCCAAGCAGACTTTAAAGCAGACTTTAAAACAAAGACTGTAACAAGAGACCAAGAAGAACACTATATAATCAAAAAGGGAAAAATACAACAAGAAAACTTAACTATTTATTCACCCAACATGGGAACACCCAAATACATAAAGCAGTTAATAACAAACATAAAGGAAGTAATTCTTAGTAGTGCAATAAGAGTAGGGGACTTTGGGACACCTGCGTGGCTCAGTGGTTGAGCAGTCTGCCTTCAGCTCAGGTCATGATTCTGGGGTCGTGGAATCAAGTTCCATATTAGGCTCCCTACAGGGAGCCTGCTTCTCCCTCTGCCTGTGTCTCTGCCTCTCTCTGTGTGTCTGTCATGAATAAATAAATAAAATCTTTTTTTAAAAAACAGTAGGAGACTTTAACACACCATTTGCATCAATGGATAGATTGTCCAAATGGAAAATCAACAGGAATCAGTGGCTTTGAATGACATATTGGACCATGGATCTAACAGATAAATTCAAAACATTCCATCCTAAAACAGCAGAATATACATTCTTTTCAACTGCACATGGAATATTTTCCAGAATAGATCACATATTAGGCTACAATAAACTCTCAATAAATTAAAAAAGATTGAAGTCATACTATGTACCTTTTCTGACCACAATGCTATGAAACTAGAAATCAACCACTATGAAAAATCTGGAAAGACCACAAATACATGGAGGTTAAACAACATGCTCCTAAACAATGAATGGGTGAACTAAGAAAGAGGAAATAAAAAAATACATGGGAACAAATGAAAATGAAAAACATAATGGTCCAAAATCTTTGGGATACAGCAAAAGCAGTTTTAAGAGGGAAGATTATAAAAAAAAAAAAAAAAAAAAAAAAGAGGGAAGAGTATAGTAATATAAATTTAAGAAACAAGAAAAATCTCAAACAACCTAAACTTACACCTAAAGGAACTAGAAAAAGAACAACAACAACAACAAAAAAAAAAACAGAACTAGTAGAAAAAGTAAGGATTAGAGCAGAAATAAACAAAATAGAAACTAAAAAAATAATAAACAGATCAATGAAACCAGGACCTGTTTCTTTGAAAAGATCAACAAAATTGATAAACCTTCAACAAACAAACAAAAACAGAGAGAGAAAAAGGACTGAATTAGACAATATCAGAAATGAAAGGAGGGGTATCCCTGGGTGGCTCAGCAGTTTGGCACGCCTTCAGCCCAGGGCGTGATCCTGGGGTCCTGGGATGGAGTCCTGCATGGGGCTCTCCGCCGGGAGCCTGCTTCTCCCTCTGCCTATGTCTCTGCCTCTCTCTCTGTGTCTCTCATGAATAAATAAATAAAATCTTTAAAAAGAAAAAAAAGAGAGAGAAGACCCAAATTACCATTAAAAATAAAAAAAAGGATATCACATAAAGACCTTACACACGTTAAAAAGATAAGGGAATACAATAAACAATTCTATGCATATAAATTCAATATGTTAGATGAAATAGGTCAATTCCTTTAAAGATACAAGCCATCAAAATTCACTCAAGAAAAACAGATGTCCAGAATAGTCCTGTATTCATTAAAATTAAGTTTGTTTTAAGGAGCTTTCTAATAAAGAAAATGTTAGGCAAGATGGTTTCACTGGTAAATTTAAGAAAAAAATACTAATTCAACACAAAATAGAAGAGAAAGGACTACTTCCCAACTCATTTTATTAGGCCAACATTACCCTGATAAAGCAGACAAAAACATTACCAAAAAACTACAGATGAATAACCCTCATCACTATATATATATATAAATTCTCCCCCAAAATATTAGTAAATTGAATCTAGCAACAGAGAAAAATAATAATACTTTATGACTAAGCAGAGTTTATCCCAAGAATGCAAGGCTAGTTCAGCATTTGAAACCAACATAGTTCACCATATTACCAAAATAGAAAGAAACCCACATATATATGGCAAATTGATTTTTTATTTTTATTTATTTTTATTTTTTTATTTTTTTAAAGCTTTTATTTATTTATTCATGAGACACAGAGAGAGAGAGAGGCAGAGACACAGGCAGAGGGAGAAGCAGGCTCCATTCAGGGAGCCGGACACGGAACTCCATCCCAGGTCTCTAGGATCACACCCTGGGCCCAAGGCGGTGCTAAACTGCTGAGCCACCCGGGCTGCCCACAAATTGATTTTTTAAACAAGTACAAAGACAACAGAGAAAAGAACATCTTTTCAAAAAATGGTCTGGAACAACAGGATATCCATATGCAAAATAAATAAGCTTCAACTCAAACTTTGTACCTTAAATAAAAAGTAACTCAAAATGGATCATAGGTCTACATGTAACATAAAACTATAAAACTTCGAAGAAAAACTTTGTGACACTGGGTTAGACCAATTTCTCAGTCAGCATTACTGACATTTTGGACTGTATAATTCTTCTGTGTGGTGGTGCAGATCATTTTGTGCATTGTAGGATGTTTAGTGGCATCTTTGACCTCTACCTACCTGATAGAGTAGCAACCCCTCCCAAGTTGTAACAATTAAAAAATGTCTCCCAATATGGCTTAAGGTCCTCTGAAGATCAGAATAATCTGTGATTGATAACCACAGGGTTAGGCAGAGTTTTTAGATATGACACCAAAAGCACAATCCAGAAAAGAAAATAAAATTATAAATCAGACTATATCAAAATACACTTTGCTCAAACAACAACAAGAAAACCATGTTAAGAAAATGAAAAACAAACCACAGAACCTGGGAGAAATATTTCAAGTCATGTTTCTGATAAAGGACTTATATCCAGAATAAGGAACTCTCAAAACTCAACAATACGAATACAAATAACCTACTTTAAAAATGCACATAAGATCTGAACAGACATTTCGCTGAATAATGGAAGGATATTCCATTATTCCAAGCCCATGGAAGGATATTCAACATCATTTGTTATCAGAGAAATGTAAATTAAAATGATAATGAGATATCACTACACAATCTATTAGAATGGGTAAAATATTTTTGAAAAGCTGACAATACCAATGACTGACAAAGATTTGGAGCAACTGGAACCCTCATACACTGTGGATGGCAATGCGTAACAGTGCAGCTACTTGGGAAAACAGTTGGCAGTTTCTTACAAAGTAAGTATATATTTATATACAACCCCGCAATCTAGCTCTTAAGTATTTACCCAAGTGAAATGAAAGCCTATGCTCACATAAAGTTGTTGAGTATTTACAGGAGTTTTATTCATAATCACCAAAACCTGAAAATAATCCAAATGTATTTTAATAGATGAATGGATAAATAAATTTCTGCCCATCCATGCCATGTAACATATGCAGAAAAGAGTTAGCATAGAAGGCCTGAGGCTGCTATCTTTAGAAAGACAAGCTTACAAGGTTGGCATTTCACTGATGTCTAGAAACTTGGCCACTTGAACCATTTCCTACACTAAGCCCAGACTCTTTGTTATAAACAATGTGATTTATGTTGAACACCTGCTTTCCCTCTAGCAGTCTGGAATTGTCTGGAATATTGATATCTGCTAGGCAGAGAGTGCCTGTGTAATAATCACACAATAAAAACCTTGGACTTGGGGATCCCTGGGTGGCCCAGTGGTTTGGCGCCTGCCTTTGGCCCAGGGCGCGATCCTGGGGACCCGGGATCAAATCCCATGTTGGGCTCCCAGTGCATGGAGCCTGCTTCTCTCTCTGCCTGTGTCTCTGCCTCTCTCTCTTTGTGTGACTATCATAAATAAATAAAAATTAAAAAAAAATAAAAACCTTGGACTCTGAGTCTTTAATGAGCACCCTTGGGCAGAAATATTGCATATATTACTGTCTTTTTCACTGCTAGGGAAAGGAGCGTGCTTGGTACATCCCTTCACAAGAGGGAGAGAACATAAGGAAGTCTGTGTATGGATTTATCCAGATTCTACCTGCATCTCTTACCCTTGCTGATCCTGTTATGTATCCTTTCACTATAATAAACCTAATATATTAATGAAACTATATACTAAGTCCCTTGAATTCCAGTAAATCTCTGAATGTGGGGATAGTGTTGGGGCCCCCTAAAATAGTATACTACTCAGCAATAAGAATAAATGAACTATTGATATATGCAACAACATGGATGAATCTTGCGTGCATTATGCTAAGTGAAAGAAGCTAGACTCAAAAGGTTCTACATAGTATAATTCCATTTATATGACATTTTAGAAAATGCTTTAGAAATAGCTACAAAGAATAGGTCAGGGGTTGCTAGAGATTAAAGGTGAATGAAGAGTTTGACTACATAGGGGCTACACAACGGACTCTGCGGGGGGAGGGGGGTTGGTGGGAGGTGATAAAACCATTCTGCAGTTTGGCGATGGTGGTGGTTATACAACTCTATGCAGTTACCAAAACTCGGACTTTTACACCAAGTAAAGTTCACTGTAAGTAAATTTAAAATAAATTTAAATTGAGATATAATCAATTGCCTTTCTATAGCCAGCAACAAATAGGATAACTAAATTAAAAGCATAAGTTATAGGGGCACCTGGGAGGCTCAGTCAGTTGAGTGTCCAGCTCTTGACTTCAGCTCAGGTCATGATCTTGGGATCCTGGGATCAAGCCCCACACTGGGCCACACTCAGCAGGGAGTCCGCTTGAGGATTTCTCTCCCTGTCCCTCTGCCCCTCCCCTAGCTCGTGCTCTCTCTCTCTCTCAAAATAAATAAATAAATCATTAAAAATTTAAAAAACCCCATAATTTATAATAGGTACAAAAACTATTAAATACTCTAAAATAAGACTAATGAAAGACACATAAGACCTCTCTGTTCAAAACTACAAACTATAGGGAGATTACAGAAGACATACATACATAAATAAATAAAGTAAGTAAATAAATAAATAAATAAATAAAAAGATATACCATGTTCTTGGACTGAAATACTCCAATATTACAAAGACATTAACAATTCCATTGAAATCCCAAGATATATTTTTTAAGTTGACAAGGTGATTCTAAAATTATATGGAAATATAAAATATAACAGCCAAAAGCTTTAGAACAATAAAGTTTGAGTACTTAGTGTGCTGTATATCAATACTTATCATAGAGTTATGATTAATCGGACAGTCTGGTATTGGTAAAAGGTTGGACAAATAGGAAACAAAATAGGGAGTCTGGAAAATATGCCCTGATTTATATACATAGAACCCCTTAATTTGTGACAGAGTTTGCGCCAAAGAGCCTTGGGGAAGTTACAATCCTTTATATATGTATGGAAAAAATTAAAACTTGATTCCTATTTCACATCACCACAGAAATTTCCAGGTGGAGGACAAACATAATGTAAAAGTTAAAAAAATTACTAGAAAAGTTACTTTATTGAATACTGTCATGCATAATGTTATGTCAAGTTCTTGAATAGGGTATAAAAAGCTCATTATAAAGAAAAATATTGAAAATTTGACATTAAATTCACCAGCTTCTGTTCCTCAGTAGACATCATTACCAGAGTAAGTGTAAGATCATTCGCAACATGAAGAAAGTCTTGTATCCACAGCATACAAAGAACTCCAAAACATAAATCAAGAAAAGGTAAATAACCAGTAGAAAAATGGATGAGAAAAAAAGAAAGAAAGAAAAATGGATGAGAGAGCTAAACAGGCCCTTTACAAAGAGAATATCCAAAATGGTCCATGAATGAGATATACTCATACTCAAAGGTACTCAACCTCTACAGCCACCAGGGAAATACAAATGAAAACCCGTATCATCATAGAATGACTATAATTAAAATGATTGGCAATTACAAGCATTAGTGAGGATGTGGAGTAACAGGAGCTCTCACTGTTGCTGGTGGGACTAGAACTTGCCACCACTCCAGACAATGGCCAGTCCCTACTACAAGTGAGACATGTACCATCTCACACCCAGGCATATACCAACCATAAATAAGGATATATACTTTCACTAGCACAGTTGATCATTACCAAAACTGTAGACAACCCAAATATCCATGAACATTAGAATGCATAATTTTTAGTGTATTCAAATAATAGCTTATACAATGAAAATGAGCAAACTATTGCTACACACAACAACTCACAATTATAATGTTGAGCAAAAGAGGCTAGAGGCCAAGAATGCATGAAGAATAGTTCATTTCAATAAAGTTAAAAAAAACCCCACTAAACTATGAAGTTAGAACTCTTCCTTTGAGGAGCAAGCCCTTGAAAGGGGACAAGAGGGCACTTCTAAGGAGCTGGTAATGTTCTGTTTCTTGGTTTAGTTATAAGGTATGTTCACTTTGTGATATGCATTGAGCTATATGCTTAGGATTTATTCATTTTTCTGTGTTTTTATACAGAAACATTAATATTATATTAAAATGCTTTAATGGGCCCCCAAATGCTTTTCTTCCAAGCATTTTAAGATTATATTAAAGTTTATATAATTAAATATTATATAAAATTAAAATAAAAAATATAAAAGATATTCTTTAAGTTAAAAAACCCATGAATCAGATGATATCAGTTCCTGTCTTAAAGTTATGGAATGGCTTCCTACAACACTAACAAGGACCCTTGATCTGGCTCTTGCCTACCTCTCTGTCCTCAATTCACAGGGTCTCCCCTCTTTATCACCACGTTCCACCCTGGTCGTCTTTCTTTCCCTCACATATACCAAACTTGTTCCTGTCACAGGTCTCTGCTTGCTCTACCCTCTGCCTACTGTTCCTTCCCCGCCCTTCTCTATAGCTGCCTATTTCTTATCCTGGGTCCCCACTTAAATATCAGCTCCTCAGAAATGCCTTCCCTGACCGTCTATCTCATTTAGCACTCCCACCTCACTTCCCAGTCCCTCTCCACCCCTGGCGTTAGTCAACATTTTCTATAAAGGGCCAGATAGTAAATATTCTAGTTTTTGCAGGCCAGATGGTCTTGGTCATAATTACTCAACATTTCTGTGGTAGTGGGGAAAGTAGCTCTGGGCAATATGTAAATGAGTGGGAGTGGCTGTTCTAATAAAACCTTACTTATGGATCCTGACATTTAAATTTTATAACATTGCACATGCCATAAATTATTCTCCTTTTGATCTTTTTCCCTGAAGCATTTCAAAAGGTAAAAACTCTTCCTACTTAGTTCAATCATAAAAAGGCAGGCAATGGGGCCAGATTAGGTGAATGGCCCTAGTTTGCCAGCTTCTGCTTTAACCTGTGACCCTGATTTACTTTCTCCCTAGACCTGATTTACTTTCTTTGCTACCTAAAATGACTTCATTCCTTCATGTGTTTGTTGTCTATCTTCTCCCGCCCCTAAAATTTCAGCTCCAAGAGGGAGGGGCCTCATCTGTTTTGTTCTCCACTGTGTGCCTACTGTCCATCACCATGTCTGACACATGGAGGCCAGAAGAATTGAAGGCCCAAGCCCACCTGGGTGTGACCACAGCTTTGGGTTGGATCTTGATACTCTTCTTCCGAGTGGGGCTTACAGAAACAGACCCATGTTCTTCCTTCGAAGACTCTCCAACTGAGGATTCCAATCGGGCTGACTGAGATCGTAGTAAAAGGGCTTCTCCTGAGTATCCAATTGGCTTGGTGCTCCGCTCAAGATAGAGACTTGATTTTACCCTGGTTCGATTGATTTCTGCCTCTTCCTTAACCGGGTATTCTATGGTGAACAGGCCTGTTAACAGAAGACACAGCTGTCACTCTCCCTCGTGGCCTTCCCTGCCCTGCTGTGGGGCTCTGCCTATCAGCAGCCCTGCAGCTCATCTTCCATGCCACTCCTCCACTCTTGCATGTTCTCTGGCCAAGCTGCCCCCCCTCTGGTGTCCAGCACACAGCTCCAACCCTAGTACAGTTAGTGGATCAGTAAATGTTGGCTGAATGTCAGAACAAATCAATCGCATTTCTATTCGTTCGTCAAGACTCAGCTGGGATCCCTCTTTCGCTATGAAGCCCATGTTTCATTCAGCTCTGTGTCCTCCATTGCACTCTTAGTGCCCTGGGTACACAATGTCTCCATACTGTTCTCTTTCCTGAGAATGCTGTTGCCTGTATCTCCAGAGATAAGTAATTTCCACTACTTTCTTTGTTGTATTTATTCGAATTCTTGTTTTAGTTTCTCTACTAGACTTGACAACTTCTGAGGCCTGGGATTTTCATTTCTTATTCACTTACCAAACATTTATTGGATGCTGGGAATATATAGATGACCCAAACAGGGTTCCCTACCTCTGAGAACTCCTAACCAGGGTGTGAGGGGGATGGGCAAAGAAATATTCACAATGCTAGGTAGTAAGACTTATAATTAGAGCATATTTTTTATGTGGGAACCCAGAAGAGTATGAAACTCATTCTGTTGGGGGAATCAAGGAAGGCTTTCTGGAGGAGGGATACAGTTGAATTGAGTCTTTAGGAATGAGGAGAAACTCCTTGGAGCACAGCAACCCCCCCTGCCCCCCGGTAACCAGCCAGGGGGTGGCATGGAATGGAAGTCACTGTTCCTTTGTCCCCAGGCTCCTCAGCGAGACAGCCTAGATGTGAGAGGGGTCCTGAGGTCACCATGCTGGCCCTGGGGGGAGCCCTTGTGGCCTAACAGGGACAGCCTGGTGAGCTAGCTGCTTTTTTCCCTTCTATCAAGGTTGTCCACAGAGAGGAACAGGGTCTGCAAATGGATGACGGACTATATGGGAGACAGAACTGAAAGGTGAACCAGCTGTAGGAGTGGGTCAGAGAGTCGCAGAACGACGACGGGAGGCCCAGGAGAAATAAAACAACCACAGGAGACGCTGAGGACACACGGGGCGGTGCTCAGAAACTGAAGGCTGTGAAGGCCACCACTACTCCTGACATGGCCCTGAGTGAGTATCTTTACTTCAGCGGCCTGGGCCTCATCACTCCATCTACCAATGAGGAAATTGCCCTGCCTGCCCACCTCCCTGGGTGGCAAAGAGCTGTCCTCAGAGGTGCCTTGTAGGTGACCCAGGATTTAGGAAGTTATCAGATAGGCATCACCCATTTTTTGCCCCTTACCTGCTGTTAGCAAGACAGAATTCATAAACTGTGACACTGTCTTTTGAAATCGCTTCCTCATCTCTGCCAGAGCTCGGTTCATCTTAGCTATCTTGTCGTCCATGCGGGCCAGCAGCTGGGGAGAGGCCAAGGAGGAGAGCATTGTTGCCTCCCTGCCAGGAGCCACGGGCCCAGCCCACCAACAGCTAAGCCTTGCTCTAGCTGGCGGCCGTGCTGTCCCCTCTGCCGTGACACGCCTCTCTCTGCTCAGTGAATTCCTGCACATCAGCCCAACTTGACTCAAAGTTGACTCAAAACCTCGTTGGAGGGTTTCCCTGACTCTACTGGGCAGAACTGTTCCTTGCTCTCCATGTAGCCTGAAGTCAAAGTTAACCCTTTATGAAGTAACTGGATGCATCTGAGACTATCTTGCCTGCAGGACCGTAAGCTCTTAGAGGGCAGGGGCCAAGTCTTGGTCTCTTTGGTGTCCAAGCACCTGTCATGCAGAAGGCGCTCAATTAATGCTTGCTGCATTATGAATAGCTAGATAGACAAAGGCCTCTTTGGGGTCTTTGCTGTTAGGCCCCCTCTATATGCATCCCCTGTTGCCCCCGTGCTCCCTACAGCTGCCAGAATATCTCAGATGAGAAACTGTTCATAGCCAAGGTTACATAGATTGACTGGTCCCTGTTGGGATCAAAGGCCCAGGCCTCCTGCCTCAATTCAGAGCCATGCTGAAAGGCCATTCTGGCTCTGAGGCCCTCACAGGATGGCAAGGTTTCTGTGGGATTCAACCTCTACCTCTGCTGGAGCAGTTCAATGGCATACAGACCTAGGCTCAGATTTTAAAGTCCAAGGCAGTCAGAGCCTGACCTTTCCTCCAGGAGGCCTTTGCTGATTTCCTCAGCTGGGAGCAATGCTCCCCATGCTAAATCCGAGCTTTGGCCCGTGCCTGTCCTTTCCACCCTGGACCTGACCATGTTTTACCTCCTTTGCCCATAAACTTGGTTGGCCCCAAGAAGGCAGGATCTTTGCTTTCTACATCTCCCACTTAACACAGAGAAGTTGTGGAAACAATTTTCTGTGGAATTGAAGCCTCAGGTAGAGAGAATGGGATGGACAGTGGGCAGATTTTCGGAAGAATGATGGTCAGTCTATGTGTCCTACTTTACCCCGTAGGCAGGACTTCCATAAAGGATGCCTCAGTTAATAGCAAAGCCTCAACTATCCTTCTGGGTTTAGGCCACAGCTGCTGCTTCTAGGCTAATTTTATTTATTTATTTGTAATTTATACTCAGCCTGCTTCCAAAAAGGATTTGAAGTGGCACTGTGGGTTAATAAAGCTTTTAAATTGAGGTGTTGCCTCACTTTCAAAGTGCTGCCTTGATAGAAATATTTAGTGAGGAGCCTGGCCTCAGGGCTGTAAAAGCTAGGACTGCCGTTCTGCATGTCGCTCTGATAGGTGGCTCCTTCCAAGGTGATGGGAGTCTGGGGAAGCCATTTAACAAGCTTGTCACTGACAGGAACTTAGCAGGAGGAGGCCACCCTACTTCCCACCCTCAGCTTTTCTAGACTGCCATGGATTTTGCTGATGAATGATAACCAGCCCCAAACACACAGACATAGGAAAAAGTTGAACAGATTGTGTGGAAGCTGGGCAGGCCCTTACATATCCCTCTACAGATGGGGACACTGAGGACTAGAAGGGAAGGGGCTGGCCCAAGGCTCTATGTCTTCTTCCTAGTCTTGGCCGGCCTGCACAATTAGCAAGTCTTCTCAGGGGCCCCTTGCAGCTCTGACAGTCCAATAATCAGAGAGGAGACAATTTTCTGAGTCTCAAGATCTCATGTACAAATATTTCAAGATGCTTAACCTGGCAGCTAAAACCAACATTTGGAAATTGTGTTTCCTACAATAAAACCCATATTTCCTCATTTGCTATTGTTTATCTAGTCTGAAATCTGTGTTCTCAAACAGAAGGGTTGATGACCTTGACGCTTCTGTGGCAAGTCAGTCTTCTGGGTCAACATCAATAACTACTGACTAGAACCCAGCACTGTTTCCAGAAGCTGTTTTAATATACTGATCTGCTTAGCCCTTTGCTAAGTGTCCCCGAGACAGCTATGCTTTTTGAGTTATGATGTCCTTTCAAATAACTTTCCAGCTTTCTACCACACTGGCAAACTGCCTCTGTGAGCTTCCCTGATAAATACACCATCTTCAAGATCCACATGGCCCAGTATAAAGAAAATGCAAGCTACACATGTGGTTGTAAACATTTCTATAGCCACATTTTAAAAAAGCTCTTAAAGGTGAAATTAATTCTGGTAACAGATTTATCTAACCCAACATATATATATATATATATATTTTTTTTAATTTATTTATGATAGGCACACAGTGAGAGAGAGAGAGGCAGAGACACAGGCAGAGGGAGAAGCAGGCTCCATGCACCGGGAGCCCGACGTGGGATTCGATCCCGGGTCTCCAGGATCGCGCCCTGGGCCAAAGGCAAGCGTTAAACTGCTGTGCCACCCAGGGATCCCCCAACATATATTTTTAAATGATTATTTTAACATGCAATCAAACCATTCATGAGAAATTTTACATTTTCTCTTCATGCTAAGTTTTTGAAACACAATGCATATTTTCTCTTGTGGCCGATCTCCATTTGGACTTGTCACATTGCAAGTTCTCAGTAGCTGTTTGTGATGTGTGACTACCATATTGGGCAGCACAGCTCTGGACTTCTCCTTATTCCAAGATTGCATTCAGGTAAGATAAAATAAGACTTGAATTACTGAGGGGCTTTCCTCAGCCCAAAGGGCATGTTTGGTGCATGGACATAGAGTGACCTCTTTTGGCTGTTCATGGGGGTCCTTAATTGCTTACATCCTGGTTCTTAGCTGTGAACCAGACTCCAGTGTTTACCAGATAAGAGGCTGTCAGGAAAACTAAGCATTACTACAATTTTATGGGAAAGAACAATTCTCTAATATCTCTTGCCTTTGGTAGGAAAAATAAGCTCACATTTTTTTTACACAGTCTAAAAAGGTTTTTAAGAAATATAGGTATATGACTTCATACATCCTGTGTACTTAGTCACATAACAGCAATTTTCAGAGTAATAGCATGGAACCAAATGGGCAGGGTGGACTCATCAGTAAGCATGATCATCATCTTAGCCCACATGGAGTCAAACCCAGGGTTCTTTTGCTCTTTGAAATAATCAGTGCAGCTTGAAGTCACAAGTATCTGAGTTTCCTGGATGCTCCAATGCTCCTTTAACAAACATTCTCTCCTGGTCCCCCAGGGGCTCCCATGGTGCCTCTCTCCCCTACACACTGCACCAGTCCAGCTGGATTACAATTGATGTTGATGCTGTTTCCCCTTCCATTAGATGGAAGGTATTTTAGAACTAGAGGGAATGAGATTTCTTCCATTTCTACATCCCCAGAAGCCAACTTGGCACACTGTGTTAACAAATGTTTATTGAATTACTTAATGAATTAATGAAGTTGAAATGCTGCTGAAATAAAAAGGTGGTAGGAAAACAGATGGAATGCTCTCTTCCAAGAGAAACACAGGTGTTCTCTATCTTGTTCATAGAGCATGGGTCCCTAACAAATGCCTGCCTCCGTGTCCCGATGTAAAGTGAGAATGTTGGGCTGGCTGCTCCGAATGGGTTCTATCAGCTCTGTGAGTCTATGAGCCTGTGGCATGTTGGTGGCAAGTACCCCTGCAGTACCAGAGCCTTGCTCAGCCCCAGATAGGAACACAGGGAGGGGGAACTGCCCTCTGGATGATCATATAATTAGCATCCAAACCAGGACACTTTTGAGAGTGAAAGAGGATGCTATTAATAATTCTTCTAGGCTGATAGGTATAAGCTGGGACTGGGCCCATGGAAACTAGGAGGTAGAGTCCTAGGAAGTTCCAAGGAGTCTTCCCCAATGAACCAATCCCAGCAAAGCACCCGACCTGCAAAGCAAGTAGCCTGTTCCATCAATGAACCCTTGGTTACCTCACTCTCATGGTGTATGTCAAGTGTTCTCCACTAGGCTATAAATATAAATATAAATATAAATATAAATATAAATATAAATATATAAATATAAATATAATCCCTCAGGGATTGGGGATGTGTGCCCCTCATCCTCCCCATCTCTCTCCATGATGTTGACTCGGGACCAGGGACACAGGAGGACCCATAAAGACCCAGAAAATAGAAGAACTTGGCTTCTAGTCTCCACTGTTTTCTTACCCACCCAACAAATATTTAGTAAGCACTTAATTTTAAGCAGTCCCATGCTATAGCCTTGGGGAAATGTCAATAGGCCTCACAGGGAATTCTCAGTCTGGTAGAGAAGATAGGTTTATAAGTAAAGGACTGCTACAATAGAGATGAGTCGTAGCTGGGAAAGCCAAACAAAGGGAGAGGCAGACTCTCCTTGGGATGGGAAAGGGGGTAGTGGAGAGGGTCATCAACACACCTTGGTAGTTATTCTTTCCAGTAACACCTCTCACTCTTTTGGTAACAGCACCATGATGTTCCTGTCTCATCCTTCAACAGGGCAGTGTACCTGGGGCTGATCATGCCCTTTGGCTCTCAGGATGAACATGATACTCAAGCCTGGGCTGTGAGAGCAACATGTGCTCCTGGCCATGGGGTCCAATTCAGGGAGAGGTGGCAATGTTGGGGTTGGCACTTTTCCTTGATCGCTAAGGAAAGAGAAGCCCTCTTTCTCCTAGGAAGAGCAAAGCTGGTAGAATAATGAGCCCAGAGATGCTTATGACCATCTTGTCACCATAAAGAGAGAAACTCTCTGAGAATGAAGGCAACAAAGAGGAAAGAAGAGCCAAGAGATGGGAATATCTGATGGAATCATTTGAGGGCCTGGATCCAGCCATGCCTAAAGCTGCCTACTGATAGACTTCTCAGTTTACTGAGCCAATACAGTTTCTCTTCATGCTTAAGCTAATCTGTTTTGGATACTATCACAACTGAAAGATTCCTAACAGACAGATGTTTCACAGAGAAGGTGATTAGGAGTTCATTAGTCAGAGAAAGAGGGAGGGCCCTGCATGGGACAGGGGGTGGAGAGGTAGGAGGAGCACACACACACTGAAATATAGAATGGCAACCACACTGAGACGCCTGGGGTCAGGCCTGGGGACCTGGTCTGCTTTGGCTTACCCGTTTATCATGTGCTACCCCATGGGGACAGTTGTTGGCTGATACAGAGAGTGTTATTGTTTCATTTAGGGAAGTAAAGGTGACTGTGATGGAGTCCTGGGCCAGCACCATCAGCTTCATTTGCTCATTCACCTGCAGATGAAGAAACAGTGCTTAGGGGATCTCTGCTTCTATTATCCAACCTCCCCCTATTACCATCACCACAAAGCACAAAACTTGGCTTGCAGCTAAGAAAGCTGTAAGGTCCTTATGTTGGAATTTAGCTTTCATAGAAAAGAAAGGATTCCAGTCTCTCTTTGGGGGACTGGCAGAAAAAGTAACAGATGCCTTCCTATTCCTGCCCCTTCCCTTTCCAGCGGAAGCTTAGAACCAATATGAAAGAGACACAGGAGTCTGGAGGCAAATCAGCTTTGGTTCCAGTAGAGCTGGATGGAGATGTAGCTTGGCTCATAAGTATACACTATGAATCAGATATGTCCACCCAGGCAACAGGCCTGACCATGAGCCTTGCTCTAGAGCATGCAGAGATGCCTTGGGGAGCTGACAACATGGCAGGAGATACCAGAATGCACCCTTCTGTGCATGGGTGGGCAGATGACAAAAGGAACCCAGCAGGGGCTGAGCCACATATGCTCAGTACCCTCCCCACAATCACGAAATATGTCACTACTCTTCTCCTAAGGAGGAGCCAAAGGAGCTTTAAAAAAAAAATCACTTCCAAAGGGGGTGGGATTGCAGATAGGAACAGGGAGCTGCCTTTACAGCAACTCAGCAACTCAGTCCTGAGAATTCTGTGTTCTAGAAGTAAGTTCCAGTTCAGCCTCTATTAAGCAAGCCAGCTTCTCTGAAGCTCAAATTCCTCAATAGTAAATAGTTCAAAGTCTAGTATCAGGTTCAAATGAGATAAAGATTATGGAAGTGGCTTCACAAGCCACAAAGGTCCATAACACACATGAGCAGATATAGTCAGGGTGTGGAAGCACAATCCTCTGAGGTCCCTGAATGGTTCACATGTGCAGAGAGTTATGTATGCATAGTAGCCCTACACAAGGGCCTAGGAGTCTGCAGCCCTACTTGCTGTGTGGTGATGCTTTCTTCCACCCTTCATGTCTCTGACCTATGTGTATCTCAGGACTCCTCTGAACTAAGGAAATACTCTTCATTTCATTCCTTCCATTGCTTCTGCTATTCCACTTATTGGCCCCGAGGTCTAAATTCAATTCTTTCTCATACTCTTCAGTCTGGATGCTAGTGGTTTCCAACACCCAGAAAATATTTGATCCATGGCTGTCTTTTTACCAAGTCTTTTGACATCTTCATACTTGTTGATCACTCCCACTTAAGAAAAAACCCTACCCTCCCTCTCCTGTTCTTCTCCTGGTGGGTGTAGTATAGAGCTATGGTTGAGAGCTCAAGTGCTACAGTTGGGCAAGGTTCAAATCCCAGTGTTGCTACTTACCAGTGGAGCAATTTTAGGGAAGTTGGTTAGCTTCTCTGAGCCTGGGGACAGTAACAGAAGTTTTTTTCCTATGGCACTGAGCAGATCTCACGGGGTAAAATATGCACAGGCTTAGCACAGTATAACTGTTTTTTATTATTCCTGTTCCCTGGGTGGTTTCTCTTCCTCTCCCCAGTGCTCCAAATGTGGGTGCTCTACAAGCTCATTCACTACTCATCTTCTTGAGAATTCATGAGCCAGCCCATCACATATATGCATCATCCCTAATCTCTCATCCTAAGAGAGGATTATGTCACAAAAGCCACCAAGCCCAATCAATACATCTAAAACATACTGATCTCTGACCCTCTCAGAAACTTGTTTTCCACCCAGATATATACTCCATTATGGAGTCATCTATACTTCCCTCTCTTCTCATTTATTCCCTACAGCTGATGCTTGAATGCCACTGAATTCTTCTCCTGAAATGGCTCCTTTAAAAAATATTGCTGAACCCCTTCATCATGTCAGATCTGGCTAGTTACCCCCATAACTAGTTTTTGTACTAGCCCATCCACTGATCTTTCCCTTTCTAGTCAACTTTCTATACACATGCTGGACCAAGCATGCCAGCCCTCAACTTAGAAACTAACCAGCTGGTTGTACTTCCAGCATAGCTGAGTCAGTTCCTACTAGGTTGACCCTCCTACAGACCTTGGCACAAATACAATAAAACGACAAACCAAAGGCTCTGAAGAATAAACAAAAGCAGGCAAATTTTGAAGAGTCAAAACTTAAAAGAAAGGGCCAGCATGGGATGAATTTCTACTTTATAGTTTTGGCATGAAGGCAAGCCACAATCATGGCCAAAACACCACCATCTTCCTGACCCAGAAAACCAAAGGACTGAACTACAAAGGAAACTACAATCACAGAAAAGTAAGGATAAAATTCCAGAAGAGACAGCACCAAAGAAATAGAGACCCAAATTTTGTGAATAGGCCATCCATATCCCTGGCTAATCCCTGAGCCATGGATGAGCAGGGGAGACTCAGGACAGCTTACTGCTAGGGAAACAGAAAAACTGAGATGTGAGTTCCTGCCCATTGCAGGTAAGACAAAGTTTGTGGTGTGAGTCTAATCAAGTTCTCTGCCTGCTAAAACAAAAAATGTTAACACTCTTCAGAGAAATACATCAAAATTCAGATTCTACAGTCCACAGATCCACAGATAACACACATAATGTCAATAATCTCAAGTTATCCATCATGTAAAGAACCAATGAAGTGTGAGCCGTTCTTAAGGTAACAGATAGCCAATCCTGTGTGGTATGTCCCAGATGTTGAAATTATCAGACAATAACTCTAAAGCAGCTAATTTAACTGTACTCAATGAAGTCAAGGAAAACATAGTAATAAATGAAAAAACAGACAATCTCAGCACAGAAATAGGAAATGTAAAAAAAGAACTAAATGGAAATTCTAGACTTGAAAATATATATGGGAAACTTAAAAAATTCACAGGATTAGCATAATAGCAGAATGAAGATATCATAATAGTCAGTGAACCTGAGAGTTAGATCCATAGAAATCATCCAATCTGAGAAGAAAATGAACAACAAAAAAGAACAGAGTTGGGGTGCCTGAGTAGGTTAGTCAGTTAAACATCCAACTCTTGATTTTGGCTCAGGTCATGATCCCAGGATTGTGAGATCGAGACCTATGTGGGGTGCCAAGCTGAGCATTGAGTCTGCTTAAGATTCTCTCTAGGGGCACCTGAGTGGCTCTGTCAGTTAAGCACCAACTCTTGATTTCCACTCAGATCATGATCTCAAGGTCATGAGGTCAAACCCCATGAAGAGCTTTACCCTCAGTGGGGAGTCTGCTTGAGATTCTCACTTTCTCCCTCTCACTTTGCCCCTCCCCCCATTCACACTTTCTTTCTCTCCTTCTCTTTAATAAATAAATCTTGTAAAAAAAAAAAAAAGGCATTGTCAATTTGAATGTCCACACAAAGTATCATTAAAAAAAAAAAAAGATTCTCTCTCTCTCTCCCTCTGCCCCTCAGGCTGCTCATGTTCTCTCTCCCTCTAAAATTTAAAAAAAGAAACAATAGAGTCTCAGAGACCTTTGGGACAATATTAAAAGTTCTAAAATACATGTAATTGGAGTCTCAAGAGAAAAAGAGAAAGGTTGAGCACATTTTTTCCCCTAAAATAATAACAGAAGACTTCCCAAATTTGGTGAAGGACATGAGTGTACAAATTCAAGAAGTTCAGTAAACCCCCAACAGAACAAAGACAACCACATCCAGACACATCATAGTCAAACTAATCAGATTAAAGATGAAATCTTGAAAACAGCTAGAAAAATAAACAATGACTTGATAACTACATACTTCTCATCATTAACTTTGGAGGACATACACAGTGGAAGAGTATCTTTAAATTGCTAGAAGGAAAAAAACCAGTAAACCCAGAATTCCATACCCAGCAAAGATATCCTTTCATAAAAACATTTTTAACTGGGTAATGGGCACTGAGGGAGGCACTTGGTGGGATGAGCACTGGGTGTTATGCTATATGTTGGCAAATTGAATGCCAATAAAAAAATAAAAATAAATTTAAAAAAATTTTAACAATAAAGCAAACAGAATTTGTTGTCAGCAGATCTGCACTTCAAGAAATGCTAAAGGAATTTCTTTACTGAAAAGAAATGATACTGGAGGAAAACTTGGATATTCAGAGAGGAATGAAAAACACTGGAAATGTAAATATCTGGGCGAAAATAAACTGGCCACTGCAGCCTACAAAACGATAAGCAAGTTCCTCCGCCTGACATACAATACCTCTTACCTCCACCCCACAGCATATATACCTCCTGCCTCCTTTCTTTCACAAGTTGCACCTATGAACTTTTAAAGATACCGCACTGAGTCCCAACTCCAAGCATTTATAGGTGCTATTCCTTCTTCCTGGAATCCTCTCCCTTCCCTCTTCTAGTTACATGAATCATATGCACACATGCTCCTGTTGTCTTCCAGGCCACTCTTGACTGCACTGGCAGCTGTTGTGAAATTCTGTATGCAGCTCCAGGGGATAGAACAATGAACCGAACTATATTGTCAAAACAATTTAGTGTTGTCAAAGCAACTCCCTCCCCCCAATTATTTTATTTAGTTCCTGCAAAAGCAGTGTGAGGCAGGGCTGATCTGGTGAGCCACTTTGTATTGACCAGACAACCAAGACTCAGAGAAGCTGAGTGATTTTCCCAAAACTTAATAGTCAGAGTCTGGCTAGCTGGCATTAAACAAGGCTTCTCAGGTTTTCATTCCAGTTCTCTGTCCACTTGGTCACACTGTTACATAACATACGGTGCCTGTCTGCAACAAATTTATAATCTTCATGGACTATAAACTTTTCAAACATCTACAAAAAGCTTAATATTAAGACAATAACTCAATACACTCCTAAACTGATGATCTCTGACCTGGCCAAGAATCAGGAGTACATGTGAAAACTACAGATATCTAGTACTCATAACAGACCACCTGAATCAGAATCTCTCCGGGGCTGTGCTTGGGTATCTGTATTTTTAAGGTTCCATAAGATTATGATATGCAATAAGAATATGACTGATTACTAACCCAGACTGTGGGTACTGTGAGAAAAGAGAAATGGATGTGGATTGCAATGCCATGATAGAGAAGAAGTATGAGCAGGGCTGCAAAAGAGAGGAAATTTGGATTGACAGAGAGAGGAAGGGGCACATTTCAGGCCAAAGGGATGGGAAGGGTAAAATATGTTCAAGGGATTGAATGTTTCTGAGCAGAGGTGTGACCTATAGGAATTAGGATATAAGGATGAGAATCCAGCAGCCAATGCAGAGGAAGAACAGGAATAGCAAGAGACAGACAATTAGGGGTAAGGTACCTGCCACACACTCCAAGAGCATCCATAACCCTTACCCTTAGGCTCTTAATAGCAGGCCACCTTGAGTAGATTCTGTGTTCTGTGATCTTTCTCTGAATCCCAACCATATGGGCTTGTCCCTCTCTCATTGCTCTTATTCTTCTGTATCTTGTGTCCTTATTACTCTCCTAGACTTTGGGATTCCTTGAGGGGCTTTATTTATTTTTCTACCCCCTAGATCATTGATTCTCAGTCAAGAGCAACTATTTCCCCCAGGGACATCTGACAATGTTTGGGGATATTTTTGGTTGTCACACTTGGGGAGAGGATACCACTGGCATCTGATGCGATGTTGCCAAGTATCCTACAATGCATAGTTATTATCCAAAGAATTATCTATCCCAAA
This sequence comes from Vulpes lagopus, assembly GCF_018345385.1. Lineage (NCBI taxonomy): Eukaryota > Metazoa > Chordata > Mammalia > Carnivora > Canidae > Vulpes > Vulpes lagopus. Next base: position 53,425,757 of record NC_054830.1, read on the forward strand.
ATTTCATTTCTGCCAAGAATGAGAAACTCTGCCTTAAATTAAATAACGAACACATTTAGCTACTTTATTAATAAATTAAATTTATCACCATTATTTAATTTTAGTAATTCCACACTAATTTATTACTTAATAAATCTTTAATGAGTGACTGAACAATCAAATGAATAATAAAAAAGAGTTTGTCAGCTACCTGTGATGTGCAGGTTTTTTATTTCATGACATAGTAAAGTTATAAAAACAAACTGGGAAGACCAATATAGAATTGCTAACTTTTCTTATTGCCATGTATAGACATTAAAAATAAAGCTATCAACTACTATAATAGTTCCTTCATAAAATGAAAGGCATTTTAACCATTAAAATGTAGTAATATTAACAATAAAAATAAAATGGGACATACATTACTAGGAAAGGTCAGTACCACACCCAACAGTTGCTGTAGGCTGGTGAAAAGTTTACTTCAGTAAGCTCCCAACCACCACTCACTCTAAATGAGACTATACAGCTCCCAAGGGCAAGGCAGTTGTCTTACAGGTAGCCCTCTTGACTCTTACTGCTGGGAAGCCCAAGGAAAGCTGCTGAGGCCACCCCACCTATGCTGTCCATGCCCACCTTATACTCCAGGGAGAGCAAAGTCTCCGTCTTGGAAGTCCAGCTCCATTTGTGGACTACGTAGCCCTTGGAGTCATTGGCAGTCCCACCTTCCTCATCCAAGACCAAGACGTAGGGGCAACTAGGAGAGATACAAAGGTCAGAAGTTGATGCCAGGCCCCTGAAGGAAGTCCAACTCACTACAGACAACAGGCAGGCAGGGTTCTGAGACTCTGTCATAGGTTAGAGGTACCATGAAGTCCAGAGGGCAGCCTCACTTCCTCTGCCTATATGGTCTGAGGCCTCTTCATCTGTTGATGCTACAAGAATGTCAGTCAGAAAGGGCATGTTTGACAGAGATAATGGAGGCTCAGGTCAAACCCAAGAGGGAAGAAATGGAGTGTATGCCCAAAAGTCTGCACATACAAGATCTCAGGTGCCAAAATGGGAATGGGAACATCTATAACACAAGAGTAAGTTATTCCCTCTGAAAACTGATAAGTTTCATAAGTTCCTTATGAAACTGACTTTTGGCTGACAAGAATATGTGCCTCTCTTAAAAGCCCCCACAAAGTGGTACTCATAGCCTCTCCTTCACTTACTGCTGGTATAAAACACTCTTATCCACTAAGTAATTTTTCCATGAATCCAGCCAACAATCCAGATCTTAGTGCTCTGGGGGTACAAGTGGAGTGGGATGGGGGGATTTGCCCTTCTCTTTTACTGTGACATACATCTAGCAAGCGAAGGTCAGCCCTCAAAATACCTACATCCCGGCAGGCCCTACTTTAGCCCTGCCTCACTGTCTTCCTAGACCTCTGGACACTGGTGGACTCTCCTTTTCCCATGGACTACTACCTCAGTGCCTCCCTTTGTCACCATCAGAAACACTTCCATGGGGCTAGGATTCCCCCAAGCCACTCACCGGGCCTTCAGGTTGTAGTAAACATAGCCCTGTCCTTCAGCATTGAACAGAGCCAGAAAGAAGTTGGGTGTGTCATTAAAGAGGTAGGTGATGGTTCTCCCTCTGCAGCACGTGGGGATCTGACACATGGCGATGTTTCCAGAGGGATAGCTGGCAAAAATGGTCAAGGAGAACTAATAGAAAACTCTCCAGGTTCTGCTTTCAGGTGCTCCATTGAAAGTAAGTCTACATGTCAAAATGATAGCTATTTGGTGCATCATTCCTAGTCTTCAAAGACCCTTCTTGCACTTTGGAACATAACCATGTCTCGGGTGCCTTCCTGTATCTTCTTTCTATTTCTCACAACCACCCTGTGGTAGGTAGTATTATCTCCACCTCACAAATGAGTAGGGTTTTCTGGGCTGTGGGACTTTTAGTGCTAAATCCAGGAAAGTCTCAGGCAAACCAGGACAAGTTGCCCATCCTACAGATGAGGAATCCAAGGTGCAGAGAAATTATCTTCCTCACATGACACCACAAGGAAGTGGCAGAACCAGGACCTGAACTCTGAAGCATATTTCTAATGTTGTCAGGCTGCCTCCCATTATGATCAATCTATGAGTAGAGGCAACATCTCTCTGCTCATTTCCTACTAAGGTGACCCCAAGAAACACTGGTCCCAGCTTGAAGGAACACAGTTTGGGTAGCTACTGCAGGAATTTAAGTAGTACCCCAGACAGAAGAATTTCTAGAAAAGAATCTTTCCTTGCCTCTCCCTAGTTTCTGGTGGTTGTCAAGAATCTTCAGCATTGCTTGGTTTATAGATGTACCATTCTAACCTCTGCCTCAGTCATCACAAGGCCTTCTTCCCACTTTGTATGTGTCTGTTTTCTCTTCATTGGATTGGGCCCAACCCTAAGCTAATGTGACCTTATTTTAATTTAATTATATCTGCAATGACCCCACTTCCAAATATGATCATATTCTGAAGTTCTACATGAACATAAATTTTGAAAAGACATTATTCAATCTATTATATCAGGATAACCACTAAAAAAATGACTAAAAATAGGGATAAAGAAAATGAGAAGGGAATAAAAATGGCATGCTACAAAAAAAGTCAATCCAACACAAAAGAAGGTAATAATAGAGGAACTGAAGAACAAAAAAAGATATGATGTATAGAAAATGGATAGTAGGGCAGCCCCAGTGGCGCAGTGGTTTAGTGCTGCCTGCAGCCCAGGGTGTGATCCTGGAGACCCAGGATCGAGTTCCACATCAGGCTCCTTGCATGGAGCCTGATTCTCCCTCTGCCTGTGTCTCTGCCTCTCTCTCTCTCTCTCTCTCTCTCTCTCTCTCTCTCTCTCTGTGTGTGTGTCTCATGAATAAATAAATAAAATCTTTAAAAAAATGGATAGAAAAAAAATTGATAGTAAAATGACAGAATCAAGTCCTTCCGTATCAGGAATTACACTAAATGAAAATGGACTAAATTCAACAAAAGGGTAGAGATTGACAGAAGGGATTTTAAAAAACAAAAAGAAAAGATCCAAAAAAAAAAAGAAGAAGAAAAGATCCAACTATATGTTGTCTACAAGAGGCTTCCTTTGGATCTTTAGATCCAAATACACAACTAGGTTGAAAGTCAAATGATGGAAAAAGATATTCCATGTAAATAGTAACCAAAAGACAGCAGAGGTGGTTATATTGATATCAGAGACAACAGACTTTTAAAATTTTTACAAGATACAAAAAAGAGCATTATATATTGGGAGAAAGGCTGATACCTCAAGAAGATATGACAATTATAGACATATACACACCTAACAACAGAGACCCAAAACATATAAAGCAAAAACTTACAGGAATAAAAAAAGAAACAGTTCTACAATAAAAGTTGGGAGACTTCATTACCTTACATTTAATCAGGGCGAGAATAACTACACAGAATATCAATAAAGAAAGGAGAGAATTTGAACAACACTATAAACCAACTAGACCTAACAGAACACTCCACTCAACAATAGCAGAATACACATTCTTTCTGAGTGCACAAGACCATTCTCTGGTAAAGATATGATAGGCCACAAAACAAGTCTCAATAAATATTAAAAGACTGGAATCTTAGAGAATATCTTCTCTGACAACAGGATAAAACTAGAAATGAATGGCAGAAGGAAATTTGGAAAATTCTCAGATAGGTGCAAATTAAACAATACACCTTTAAACAACCAATGGATAGAGAAGAAATCACAAGGGATATTAGAAAAAGTTGAAGGTGTGAAAACAAAAACACAATATATCAGAACTTATGGGATAAGGCATGGGAATGAGGTCAGAGGGCAGAGTCCAAGGGAGCAGCCACAGAAGCCAGGATGGCTGCTGACATCTGACCTGGGTCAGTGAGGAGCCCTGGGGATCTGGTCCAGGCTGGTGCTCCCATTTTCATCCATGCTTTCGTGCTTCTCACAGGGGATGACCCCCAACTAGGTGATTGCACCTACATTCAAGGTGGACCCAGCAGGTTTTCTATCAGGTGTTCCACCATAATAATGCTGGAGTTAGAAAGTCTCCATTTCTTTACTCCAAACTGGAAAACTTTGTTCCCTGTATATAGAGTAGGAATACTGTTGGTTACAAACTAGCTGGTGTTTAAAACTGAAGATTGTCATGACTGTTTAAGATAAGCTCTCTTCTGAAGTATAACTAATTGACTTGGAAATACTAAGTCAGTTTAATTCCGAGTGCTCAAAGAATCATCCCCACAGGAACACAATATACTTGGTAACTCAAGTTTGCTTTTGGAACCATGAAAATTTTGCTTATTTTTGACTTTGAAAATACAATCATTCATGACAACAGTGACACCTGGATTGTACAGTGCACTCCAGAGAAAAAGCTTCTACAAAATTCTTATAAAAAAGGATTTGGGGCAGAATTTATGGGCAGAATCTTTAAGAATATGGGAAAGGAAGATGTAAGAGAAGATGAAACTAATAGAGCAATGACATCAATATATTTCACTCTAGGGTTGGTGGAACTTTTGAACTTCATAAGAAAGAACCAAGGATAGGGCAGCCCGGGTGGCTCAGCGGTTTGGCACTGCCTTCAGCCCAGGGCATGATCCTGCATGGAGCCTGCTTCTCCCTCTGCCTGTGTCTCTGAGCCTCTCTCCCTCTCTGTCTCTCATGAATAAATAAAATCTTAAAAAAAAAAAGAAAGAAAGAAAGAACAAAGATAAATTTGACTGCATAATTATTTCAGATTCAAATTCAGTCTTCATATATTGGGTTTTAGAAGCTACCAGTTTTCATGATGTGTTTGATAAAGTGTTTACAAATCCAGCAGCTTTTGATAGCAATAGTCATCTCACTGAAAAATTATCACGCTCACTCTTGCAATAGATATCCAGAGAATCTGCAAAACTGTAGTTTTGGTAGAATTTGTAGATTCAGTTACAACAGTTAAAATTTATGAATTATACACAAATTGTTTATATAGGTGATGGTGGAAATGATGTCTGTCCAATAACTTTTTATTTTTTTATTTTTATTTTTTATTTTATTTTTTTGTCCAGTAACTTTTTAAAGGAGAATGATGTTGCCATGTCATGGAAAGGATATACTTTAGAGAAAACTCTTCCCAGAATGTCTCAAAATCTAGAACCTATGGAATCTTCTGTTGTAGTTTTATCTTCAGGTGTTAAAATAATTTCTCACTTACAATTTCTAGCCAAGGAGTAATATGCCAACAACAATAACAACAACAACAACAACAACAACAACAACAACCACCTATGGGATAAAGTGAAACCATCACAGGAAGAAATTTATAGTTCTAAATATCCACATTAAAAGAGAAGAAAGATCTCAAATCTGTAACCATAATTTCCACCTTAGGAACTAGAAAAAGAAGAGCAAATTAAAGTTACAGCTAGCAGAAGGGAGGAAATAATAAAGATCAGAAGATAGAAAAATGGAATGGAGAACAGAAAAACAATAGAAAGCACCAAATCCAAAAGTTAGTTCTTTGAAAAGATCGACAAAATTGAGAAAACATTAAGACTGACTCAGAAATAAAGGAAAATTCAAATTCCTAAAATCAAAAAATGGAGACATTACTACTGATTTTACAGAAATTTTTAAAAATATCATAAGAGAAGTATATGAACAATTGTATACCTACAAGTGAGATAGTTTAGTTGAAAAAACAAATTCCTAGAAACATGCAGAGGGAAATTGCAGGATACAAGATTGACACCCAGAAATCAGTTGTACCTCATGAACATGGGATGTCTTTCCACTTATCTCAGTATTCTTTAATTTATCTCAACAATATTTTGTAGGTTTTAGTGTACAAGTCTGACACCTCCTTGGTAAAATTTATCCCAAAGTATTTTATTCTTTTTTTTTTTAATTTTTTATTTATTTATGATAGTCACAGAGAGACAGAGAGAGAGAGGCAGAGACAAAGGCGGAGGGAGAAGCAGGCTCCATGCACCGGGAGCCTGATGTGGGATTCGATCCCGGGTCTCCAGGATCGCGCCCTGGGCCAAAGGCAGGCGCCAAACCGCTGCGCCACCCAGGGATCCCCAAAGTATTTTATTCTTTTTGATGCTATTGTAGATGACATCATTTCCTTTTGTTTATTGCTTTTTAAAAAATTGTTGTTGCTGTTCATACAGCATTTCAGGTCATTTGTTGCTGGTATTCATGGATTGGAAGACTTAATCTTGTTTACGGCAAAATGCCCCACAGTGATCTATATATTCAGTGCAGTCCATATCAAAATTTCATCAGTCTTTTTTTTGCAAAAACAGAATATTTGATTTTAAAAATCATACAGATTTGCATGGGACCCCAAATTACCAAGTAATCTTGAGAAAAGAACAAAGTTGAAAGAGTCAAACTTTCCAATTTCAACACTTTACTACAAAAATCAAAACACTGTGGCACTGGCATAACAAAAGACATACAATTCAATAGAATAGAATTACAAGTCCAAAAATAAACTCATATATCAATGGTTAACTTTAACAAGGGTGCCAAGACCATTCAATGGTGAAAGAATAGTCTCAAGAAATAGAGGTGGAACAACTGGGTATCACATGAGAAATAATGCAGTTGGATCCTGATCTTACACCATATACAAAAACCAACTGAAAATGGATCAAAGACCTAAATATAAGAGCTATAACTATAAAACTCTTAGAAGGCAATATAGGTACAAGATAGTTTCTTAGGCATGAAACCCAAATTACAAGGAAAAAAAAGAAAAATTAGACTTCATAAAAATTTAAAACTTCCATATATCAAAGGATACTCTCAAGAGAATGAAAAAACACCCCACCTGCAGGATAGGAAAAAAATTTGCAAATCATATATTTGATAAGGATCTAGTATCTATAATATACAAACAATTCTGGCAACTCAGTAAGTAACGGACAATCAAAAAATGGGCAAAGACACATTTCTATAAAGAAGATATACTAAGAAGGCACATGAAGATGCTTGAAATCATTAGTTATTAGGAAAATGCCATTCAAAGCCACAGTGAGATATTACTTTATAGTCCTAGAATGGCTAGAATTTAAAAACTGGAAAATATCAAATGTAGTTCAAGAACGTGGAGAACTTAGAAGTCTCACATATTATATAGGTGGGACTATAAAATGGTATAGCCATTGCAGAAAACATTTTGAAAGTCCTTCTATAAGTTAAACATAGAATTACCATATGACCAGGTAATTCACTTTTGGAATAGATCCAAAAGAATTGAAAACAGGTATGCAGACAAAAACTTCTATAAGAATGGTCATAGCAGTATTGTGCACAATTGCCAAATAGTGGAGAAAACCTAATGTCCATAAGCAAATGAATGGATTAGAAAAAAACTGGACTATCCATATAATAAATTATTATTCAGCCACACAAAGGAAATTCTGAGATGTGCTAAACATGTTGTGACCCTTGAAAACATCCAATGTGAAAAAAGCCAAACACAAAAGGCCACATATTACATGGTTCCATTTATATGAGATGTCCAGAATAGGCAAATAAAAAAAGATGAAAAACAGATTGGTGGTTGCCAAGGCTGGGCTAGGGGAAAAGAGAAAGTGACTGCTGAATGGGCATAGGGTTTTCTTTTGGGGTGATGAAAAGTTTGTGGAACTTGATAGAAGTGATGGTAGCACGACACTAAATAGCACTAACTGCCACTAAATTATATATATTAAAAAGATTTATTTTATATTATGTGAGTTTCACTCCAGTAAAAACAGGAGGTACTGATGTATATTACAACATGGTTGAGGTTTGAAAGCATTATGGTGAGTCAAAGAAGTAAGATACAAAAGGCCACATACTGCATGATCCCATTTATATGAACTATCTGGGGCAGGCAAATGCAGAGGCAAACAGCATGTTAGTGGTTGCCAGGGACTGTAGGGGAGAGGAAATGGGGAGCATCTGCTTACAGACATGGGATTTCCTTTCAGAGTGATGAAAAAGCCCTGGAACTAGATTGTGGAGATGGCTGCACAGCACTGTGAATGTACTTACTGCCATTGAAATACACTCTAAAATAGTTAAAATGAGAAATTTTATGTGATGTACATTTTTCCGTATTAAAAAAAATGTGTACCTCACAGAGTATTTCTGAGTGCTCCACCAATTCCTAAGGGAACAGTGCTAAGGTTTATTTTTAATGTGAGTTTATTTGTGCACAGGGAAAAAGGCCTCGAGGGAAATTTGATGGGAGAATCAGCAGTTGAGGGAAGACATCCAGGAGATGCTGACAACGAAAGAAATGAAACCCAAATGAAATGAATACTGGGGATGGTTCTGGGGTCTACTGCGGACAAAGGAAACCAATCAGGGCTGGGAGCTATCTGGCACCTCAGGGGCAGATGGACCATTTCTACCTGAGAGCTTTGCCCAGCAATCTCCATGAGACTAGAATTAACTGCTGAGCCCAGAAAATGTCTTGATGAGTCAAGCATGCCAGGAGCAGTGCCTGTGGGTTTGGGTGGTCCCACCCTGGAGGACCTCAGGATTCTGGGACAGAGGAAAGAATGAAGGCTGTGCTCTAGCCCACCCCCTCTGGTCGTGCTGGTAACAGAATTCACAGACACAGCTTCCCAAGCTCAGGGAGATGATCTTACTCAAGGAAATGAAGAATCATTTCTTCATTTCAGGAAAGGGGGAAGGGAGGGCCCATGACCCACAGCAAGCAGCAGCTCTCCTGGAAGGGAGCAGGGCTGAGTGGAGTGTGATGAATGGATTCATTTACAGTCAGAGAAACAATAGGACTCCTTTGACAGGATGCTTAAATTCTGAATTCCCAGTTCAGTTAGAGAGGAGGCCAAATGAAGTGAGGGGGGCTATAGCTGGGCAGGCCTGGCTGGGCAGCCTGTGGGATAGTTCAGAGAGCTCCCTCTCCTCCTAAAGCACGGGACACTGTGACCCACTGGTTTTATTATTAAACAAGGCCCCTTTCCATCCCCATCTCCTGCTCTCTGCTGCAGGAAACAATTCTGGAAGGCATGACAATTGTGCCAGAAGGAGGGCTCTAAATAGAGGTGAAATGGCCCTGAACCCAGGCCTGGCTCTGCCACCAAATTCCTTTTGTGACACTGAAGTGAGTGACACCATCCATTCCTAATGAAGGGATGTCTGGCTTAGTGGCTCCTCTCTTTGATGTCTCATCTGGCTCAGACTGCAGAATCTGGAATAAGTGCTTTGCCTTCTCTGGTCTCAGAGCCTTGCCACCAAATGGACTGGGCATCTTGTCCAGCCCCACTGCCTATTGGGGAGTAGGTGACAGGACCCCTGCAAGGAACACAGGGGTCCAAGGCAACTTCCTGATGCATTGCTTCCCACCCAGACATTCCCTAAAGGGAGCCTTCTCTGACCTGAAAAATGCTTAATATCCTGGAGAACCTGTCACCAGGCTTCTCTGGTCAGTTGAAAAGCCAAACTAAATACCCAGGTGTATTCAAGCCTGGGACTTTTCTGGGCTGAGTTGCTGGGGAGAAGGGGCAGCATCAAATAAAAGGATACTACACAAAGGAGGACCCATCATAGAAGGTGTAATGCAACTTGATGACCTTCTTGGATACCTTCCAGTCCTGAGAATGCCAGCTGAAGTGAGGATGGTGGTAGACAAGAGGCTGGTGAGGGGTGGGAGTGGATGTCTGAGCACCCGGAAGGTGAGAGTGGTGGGAGCTCAGGGTCTGAGCGTCCCCTTTCGGGGTTGACATTAGATGAGAGGGCACCTTTGCCCTGTAGTTGCGAAAGATCATGGGGTAGGAGAAATTCCTCCCTTTCCACGAGGCCCTTTCAGCTTCTCTGCAGGGAAGGAGACCAACATATCTTCTAGCCACTTGGCTCCTCTCACCAGGGACACTTTCTCTACAGCCCCTGTCCAGTTCCCAAGACTCTCATCCCCATTTCCTGTCTTCAAAGTACCGGTGCCCATCCCCATTTTCCCTTGTCCTTAAAGGCAAGAATTTTAGGAAGAACTGGGAAGGTCCTGTTGCCCCTCTGAAACCAGTCCTTGCCTGACTTCCACCTTTAGCAATGGGGTGAGGACCCATGCAGTGGGACTGAATACAGAAGGGGGACCCAGTAGAGGGAGGTGGAGGCTCTGCTCAATCCCCACTCCTGAGGTTACAAGGAAAGAACTTCCTTCCAGAATATTACAGTAAGGGGCAAGCTGGGTGGCTTCCTTCCTCCCATGTTCTATAGCTGCAGTAATGGCCCATGGGAGAACAAGACATATCCCTTAGATGGGGCTAGGTTTTAAATCCTTAATGGCCCATGGTCTGAGCCTTTGGAGAAATATAGACTATCCTACTAGAACTTGTGAGACCCAGAATCATTAGATATCATCACCCATGTCAGTGTTTTTTGTTTGCCCCGAAAGGACTTTTGCTGCTGTTACAGGAAATCATCTGACAAATTATGTTAAGAAATAAACTTTCAGGGCACAAAGCCTAAAAAGTGTAAGGAGCCCTGTACAGGGTGAGGAGGCAAAGATCAATGCCCTTGGGTCAGGTCCACAAAACTATGGGACCTCTGGTAATGGCTTACCCGTCTGTTCGGGCTGCCTCAGTTTCCTCATCCGCAAAATGGGCATACCCCGTCTTCCTCATCAGGTTGTAGTGAGGACTGAAAAGGACTGAGTGGGGAGAGATTGGGGATGGGAGTGTGTGTGAGGGACGGCCATCACCCCTGTCACTGTCGTTGGGGGCACTGTGTAGCTGGCACTTCCTGGCACCGCTCAGACACTTCTGTGAATTCCCCCCTTCATGCACACAGGTGGCTGGTGACCATACCCAACTCTCACATCCACCCCCAGCCACTGAGGCGCTCACATATGGCGACACATCTCCTGCAGTTTCTCCCGGGCCTCAGGGCAGGGGTCGTTGAACTCCATACTGTCAGAGGCAGAGATTCCAGCTCCTCGTTGTAAGGGTGCTATGGTTATGTCTTCTAAGATTTTTGATTTACCTGTGGTTGGAGAGGAAGAGCTTAGGGGGGAGGGGGAGGTTAGAGAATGATTTCTTAAAGATGTCATGTTCACATGGGGGTGAGGCAGCAGGGAGAGCAGGAGAGCAGCATCTCCTGAGGGTCAAAATAATTGGGGGCATCATTCATGCTTCCTAGGGACAGGAATCCCTGGCTCTCGCTCTGCAAGTCAACTAAACATGCATTAGGAACAGACATGTGCAGAGTGACGAACTCAGGAACCTGTGCACGTGACTGCCATGGATGCTGAAGTGGTTCCCTTCTGGCACTTCTGATTAAAGAACAGAAAGTCTCTGGGGCACCTGAGTGGCTCAGTTGGTTAAGCATTCAACTCTTGATTTCAGCTCTGGTCGTGATCTCAGGGTAGTGAGATCGAGCCCCACATCAAGCTCCATGCTATGTGTAGAGTCTGCTTAATGCTCTCTCCCAGGGCGCTTAGGTGGTGCAATCAGTTGAGCATCCAACTCTTGATTTTGGCTGAGGTCATGATCTCAGCGTTGTGAGATCAAGCCTCACATGGAGCCCCGTGTTGGGCTTTGGGTCAGTGGGGAGCCTGCTTCTTTCCCTCTGTCCACTCATCCCCCACCAAAAAAAAAAAAAAAAGTCTCAGTTCCAACTCAATCAGCCATAACACTTCTCTGATGTATTTCGACTGAGATTTGGACTGAAATGTTTTCTTATACATTGTGGTAAACTACACATCACAAAAATTTATCATCCTAACCATTTTTACTACAGACGGTTCTGTGGTATTAAATACATTCATACTTTTGTGCAACTGTCACCACCATCTATCTCTATAAACCCTTTTTCATCTTGTAAAATTAAAACTCTTATCCATTAAACAATAACTCCCATTCTCCACTCCCCCAGCCTCTGGCAACTACCACTCTACTTTCTGTCTTTATGAGTCCAACTACTCTAAGTACCTCATATAAGTAGAGTCATGTAGTATCTGTCTTTTTGTGCCTGGCTTATTTCACTTAGCATAATGTCTTCAGTGTTCCTCTGCATTATATCATGTGTCAAAACTTCCTTCCTTTTTAAGGCTGAGCAATATTCCACTGTGTGGATAGGCCACATTTTCTTTACCCATTTATCCACTGACAGACACTTGGGTTGCTTCCATGTTTCAGCTATTGTGAGTAATGCTGCTACGAACATGGGTGTGCACATATCTCACTGAGATCCTGCTTTCAGTTCTTCTGAGTATATACCCAGAAGTGGAATTACTGGATTATATGGTAATTCCATTTTTACTTTTTTGAGGAAAAGCCACAGTTTTCCATTCCAGCCACACCATTTTGCATTCCCACCAGCAGTGTATAAGCATTCCAGTATCTCTATATTCTCTCCAACTCTTGTTTTCTGGTGTTTTGTTTGTTGTTGTTGTTTTTATATAGCAGACATCCTACTGGGGATGAGGGAGTATTTCATTGTAGTTTTTGATTTGCATTTCCCTAATGAGTGATGGTGAACATTTTTTCACGTGCTTGTTGACCATCTGTATATCTCCCTTAGAAAAAAGTACATTCAAATCCTGTGTCCATTTTTGAGTCAGGTTGTTTCTCTTTGCTGTTGTTTTTAGAAGTTCTCTATTTGGTTTGAATTATAATTATAGATATATGATTTGCAAATACTTCCTCAAATTCTGCCTTTTTACTCTATGGATAGTATCTGTTGATGTACAAAATTTAAAAATTTTCACAAAGTCCAATTTGTTCATTTTTTTTTTGTTGCTGTACCATATCCAAGAAATCATTGCCAAATCCAGTGTCATGAAGCCTATGCCCATGTTTTCTTCTAAGAATTTTATTGTTGTAGGTCTTGTATTTAGTTCCTTGACCCATTTGAGTTAATTTTTGTACGTATTATTAGATAAGGATCCAATTTCATTCATTTGCATGTGGAAATCCAGTTTTCCTATGCTAGTCATTGAAAAGACTGAATGCCCCATTGAATGGTGTTAGCATTCTTGTCAAAAATCATTTGACCATATATATAAAGATTTATTCTTGGGGTCTCTATTCTAATCTGTTGGTCTATATGTCTATCTTTATATGCCAGTATCACACTGTTTTGGTTGCTGTATCTTTGTAGTAAGTTATGAAAAAAGGAAATGTGAGTCCTGCAATTTTGTTCTTTTTCAAGATTGTTTTAGTTCTTTGGGGGCACTGAGACTCCACATGAATTTTAAGAGGAGTTTTCCTATTTCTGCAAAAAAATATCATTAGGATTTTGATAGGGACTGCTTTGAATCTGTAAATCCTTCTGGATAGCATTAACATTTTAACAATTTTAACTCTTCCAACTCATAAATATAAGATATACTTCCATTTGTTTGTTTTTTTCTTTAACTACTTTCAGTAATGATTTGTAGCTTTCATTGTACAAGTCTTTCATTTCCTTGGTTAATTCCTAGAGTATTTTGCTCTTTTTTTCTGCTATTGTAAATGGAATGTTTTTGTAATTTCCTTTCCAGAGTGTTGTTTGTATATGAAAATGAACTGATCCGTGTATTGTTGTATCCTGCTACTTTGATAAATTCATTTATTCTATTGGGTGCAATATTTATGGTTTTTTTAATATAAGATCATATTATCTGCAAACAGACAATTTTAATTCTTCCTTTCTAATTTGAATGTCTTTTATTCCTTTTCTTGTCAATCTTGCTATGGCTAGAACTTCCGGTTCTATGTTGAATAGAAGGGGTGAAAGTGGGCATCTTTGCCTTATTCCTGATCTTAGAAGAAAAGCTTTCAGTCTTTCACTATTATGATGTTCGCTTTATGTTTTTCATATATGACCATGTGAAGGTAGTTTACTCCTATTCCTAGTCACAGAGTGTTTTTTTTTTTTATCATGAAAGAGTGTTGATTGCCAAATACTTTTTCTGCGTCACTTGAGATGATTGTATGTTTTTTTTTCCCCTTCATTCTGTGATTGAGTTTTGTGTGTTGAACCACCCTTGCATTTCAAGAACCTGCTCGGTGTCATGGTGTTAAATCCCTAATGCGCTGTTGAGTTGTGTTGCTAATATTTTGTTGAAGATTTTTGCATCAATGTTCATAAAGAATATTGTCTTTAGTTTTCTTTTATTGTAATGTCTTTGTCTGGTTCTGATATCAGAGTAAAGCTGGCCTCACAGAATGAGATGGGAAGTGTTCTCTCTTCTTTTTGGGGGAAAGCTTGAGAATGATTGTAATTAGTTCTTTAAATGTTTGGTAGAATTCACCACTGAAGCCATTAAATCTAGGGCTTTTTATAGTTGAGAAATTTTTTTTTAAGATTTACTTATTTATTTGAGAGAGAGTGTGCATGTGTGTGTGAGTGCCAGGAGGGACAGAGAGGGAGACAAGCAGACTCCTGCCAAGTGGGGAATCGAGGCAGGGCTCAACCACAGGACCCTGAGATCATGACCCATGCTGAAACCAAGAGTCAGATGCTCAGCTGACTGAGTCACCCAGGCACCTCTTTGTTGGAAGAGTTTTTATTACTGATTTAATCTCCTTAGTATTCATAGGTCTACCAAAATTTTCCACTTCTTCCTGATTTAATCTTGGTTGATTTTGTGTTTCTAGGAATCTGTCCATTTCATGCAAGTTATCCAATTTGTTGGTGTATAATTGTTCATTGTACTCTCTTCTCTCATAATCTTTTTTATTTTTATAGAATCAGTGATAGAGTACCCACTTTCAATTCATTTTAGTTATGAGTCTTCTTTTTTTCTTAGTTTATCTAGCTAAAGGTTTGTCCATTGTGTTGATCTTTTCAAAGAATCAACTTTTGATTTCATTGATTTTCTCTATTTTTTAAATTCTCTTATTTCTCTCTATTCTAATCTTTATTTTTTCCTTTTCTAGCTTTGGTTTTAGATTCTTTTCCTAGTTCTTTAAATTGTAAATTTAGGTTTTTAAGTTTGATGTCTTTCTTTTTTTTTAAGATTTTATTTATTTATTAATGAGAGACACACGGGGGGGTGGGGGGGAGAATGGCAGAGACACAGGCAGAATGAGAAGCATGCTCCATGCAGGGAGCCTGACATGGGACTCAATTCCAGGTCTCCAGGATCATGCCCTGGGCTGAAGGCGGCGCTAGACCAGAGCCACCCAGGCTGCCCATCTTTCTTATGTTTTAATTAAGTATTTGTGACTGTAAATTCCTCCTAGTACTACTTCTGTTGCATCCTGTAGGTTTGTAGCATCATATATGATGCTCTCATTTTCATTCATCTCTAAGTATTTTCTAATTTCTCTTGTGATTTCTTTGTTAATCTATTGGTTGCTTAAGAATGTGTTATTTACAGGGCACCTGGGTGGCTCAGTTAATTAAACACCTGGCTCTTGATTTTGGCTCAGGTCATGATCTCGGGGTTGTGAGACTATGCTCTGTGTCAGGCTCTGTATTCAGCGTAGAGTCTGCTTGAAATTCTCTCTCCCTCTCCCTCTGTCCTTCCTCCTGCACTCTCTCTAAAAATAGATAAAATCTTTAAAGAATATGTTATTTACTTTCCACAACTTTGTGTTTTTTTCTAGTTTTCCTTCTGTTATTGCCTTCTAGCTTCAACTCATTGTGGTCAGAAAAGATACTTGTATGATATCTATCTTTTTAAACTAATTGAGATAATCTATGGCCTAACATATAACCCACCCTGAAAAATGTCCAATGGCACTTGAGAAGAATGTGCATTGTTCTTGTTGTTTGTGTTCTAATTGGTTAATTGTGTTATTTAATTCCTCTATTTCCCTACTTATCTTCTGCCTGGTTGTTTTTCCATTATTATAAGGGTACTGAAAATTCCGACCATTACTGTAGAACTCTCTTGTCTTTGTTCTGTCAGTTTTTGCTTCAGAGAACTATATATTTTATGCTTCAGATATTTTTATGGTCTGTCATTAGGTGCATTAAATATTTACACTATCTTCTCGCATTGAAACTTTTATTAATACACAGTGTCCTTTGTCTCCTGTAGCTTTTTTAAAATTTAAAGTCTATTTTGTCTGATACTTGTATTGTAACCCCTGCTCTCTTTGCATAGAATTTCTTTTTCCATCCTTTCACCTTCAATGGGTGCCTCTGGATCTCAAGTGAATCTCTTACAGATCATGTGTTCTTATCCATTCTGCTGATCTCTATCTTTTGATTGGAGAATTTAGTCTATTTACATTTAAAATAATTACCAATGAGGGACTTCTACATTGTACTTTTTGCTTACTATATGTCATATGACTTTTGCCCCTCATATCCTGCAATACTGTTTTCTTTATATTGATTGTCATGAAAGGTTTAAATTTCTTTCTCATTTGCTTTTTTGTATATTCTATAGGTATTTTCTTTGTGGTTACAATGGGAATTACATTTAACATCCTAAGGTTCTAACACTCTAATTTGAATTTTTACCAGCTCAAGTTCAGTAACACACAAAAACTCTCCTCCTTTACAGCTTCATCCCAAACCCTTTCAGTCATCATAAGATTATATCTTTATATGTTATGGGCACCAAAACATAAAATAACAATCTTTTAAATGTATTAGTCTTTTAAATTACATAGAAAACAAGATTTGTAGTTACCAACCAAAGTTACAGTAATACTAGATTTTACACTAATTATTTTTATTTAAATGTATTAGTCTTTTAAATCTTGTGAGAAACAAAAAGTGCAGTTACAAACCAGTTACAATAATCTTAGCTTTTATAATTACTCATGTCTTTACTTTTATTGAGATCTTTATTTCTCCATACAGCTTCAAGGTACTGTCTAGTGTCCTTTCATTTCACCTTGCAGAACTCCCTTGAGCATTTCTTGAAGGGTATGTCTAGTGGTCATGAACTCCCTTGGGTTTTGTCAATCTGGGGAATTTTTAATATCTCCCTCACTTCTGAAGGACAGTTTTGCTGAAAAAAGGATTCTTAGGGGATCCCTGGGTGGCACAGCGGTTTGGCGCCTGCCTTTGGCCCAGGGCGCGATCCTGGAGACCCGGGATCAAATCCCACATCGGGCTCCCGGTGCATGGAGCCTGCTTCTCCCTCTGCCTGTGTCTCTGCCTCTCTCTCTCTCTCTCTCTCTCTCTCTCTCTCTCTCTGTGACTATCATAAATAAATAAAAATTTTAAAAAAAGGATTCTTAGCTGACAGGGTTTTTTTTTAAAGATTTTATTTGTTTATTCATGAGAGATACAGAGATAGAGATAGAGATAGAGAGAGAGAGAGAGAGGCAGAGACACAGGTAAGAGGAAGAAGCAGGCTCCATGCAGGGAGCCTGATGTGGGACTCAATCCTGGGTCTCCAGGACCAGGCCCTGGACTGAAGGTGGCGCTAAACCGCTGAGCCACCCTGGCTGCCCTGACAGGGTTTTTATTTCCCCTTTAAACACTCAGAAGATACAGGCCCAGTGCCTTGTGGCCTCCAAAGTTTCTGATGGGAAATCTGCTGACAATCTTATTGAAAATTCCTTGGATGTGATGATTTCCAGGCTCTCTGTCATTGTCTTTAGAAAGTGGTTATAATGTGTCTTGGTGTGGATCTCTTTGAGTTTTTTCTTGCTGTTTTCCAGGTTCTCTGTCATTGTCTTTAGAAAGTGGTTATAATGTGTCTTGGTGTGGATCTCTTTGAGTTTGTGTTACTTGGTGTCTGTCAAACTTCTCCGATGTTTATACTCACATCTTTCACCAAGTTTGGGAAGTTCAGCCAACATTTCTTCAAATATTCTCACTGTCCCTTTCTTTCTCCTTCTGAGCCTCCCACAATGTGCATGTTGTTCTCTTTGATGGTGTCCCACAGGTCCCTTAGACTCCATTCATTTAAAATATATATATATATATTCTTTCTGTTCTTCAGATTCAATATTTCAATTGTTGTATCTTCAACTTTGCTTATTCTTTCTTCTACCTGGTAAAATCTGTGGGTGGTAATGTTTTGTGCTAATTGCACTTATTTTCAGTTATCCCCCTGTGGCAGGTGTTAGTTGGAATAAGAAATGGTGACATGAAATTGTGGAGGTGGCCCTCCATGACTGAAATTCCAGAGGCATCTATTCAGGATCACATGTTTCTAAGCCTCTGCCACCCACCCAACTGAAGCCATATGCTCTCACTTAATATATGCAGGCTCAACTTCATGCATGAAAATTGGTTCTAAGCCAAACCCACTAGTTAGGCCCCAACTGAGCCCTGAACACTTCAGAATGAAGTCTTCCTCACTGTCAGCAAGTCTTGGGGTTTCTGGCTGGTGCTTGGATACCATCTCTGGTATCTACCACTATGAGTGGTTCCTGGTCCCTTACCCCACTTCTCCTGCCACCAAAGACCAGAGACTTGGCTCTGAGTCCCAGCTAGCAGCTGGCTGACCTCCTGGAAAATCTTCTAGTCTGACCATTCATGTCTGGCTTGGCCCTAGGTGCCTTGGGTCCTTGAGGGTGACAGCCTCTTGCACTAACCAGGAACCATTGTTGACAGATTTCTCTCAGTTCTCCTTCTATAATGTTGGCCTACTTTCCACAAATAGCTGTTGTTCCCTCAGGGAGTAGGCTCAACTCCTGAAGCCTGTCTGCTCCAAGTCGGCCTGGCCCTAGAACTGCAAAGGGGGCAGTTGGTAAGGTATGATAGCACATGTGTATGAACAGATAACAGAGCCTAATATCCAAAGTGGACTATAACCATAATAACTCTACAATATGTCCAAACTGGAAAAGTTTTTAGAGTGAAAGGGAGCATCATTAATTGTTATGTCAGGAAAATAAACATAAATTGGGACATTCCTGTGCAAGATGGGTCACATAGTTACATATAAACTATTAGGGAAAGTTAATCATCCATTCTAGCATGCATGTGTGAGACTAATTTCCAAATATCTCAAGAACCTATAAAAAATGCAGCACCATGAACACACATCTAGTGAGAACAATGCAACATCATGACAAATCACATCTCAGTGGGGTAGCAGAGTGAAAAAACAGCCAGACAGACAAAGAGACCAACAGAAGGCATCATCCTCAGGGTCATTAGGAGGGAAAATCATGAAATCACTGTGTATCTTGAAGATACTTTGTTTTCTCTCAAAGGGATTGTGTTTAATTATGGCCAGTTTGGGAATGGATATAATAAAACCAGGAGCACATAAAGTGGGATGCTAGAAACAATGCTGTGGGTTACTGAGAGAAAGCATATCAACAGAGGTAAAGGAACTGTGGAAATGACACGGGGCAGCTGAGTCTACTTCAAGCAAGGTTGCTGAAGACATCAGCTCCATTAGGGAAGGTATTCTTTGTCTTAGAGTCCACATGTGTACCCCCAGGATTTAGGACAGTGAATGACAACCAGCAAATGCTCACTGAACATTTGTTCACTGACTGAAAGGATATAGGGTCAGCTTGATATGGAGAATGAGGCCTGGAGGAAAGCAAATCACACGACCAGCCAGGGGCAGGGTCAGAAATAAAATCCAACGTCTCAACTTCCAGCCTTACCTCCAGTGTCTGTGGAAGTCAATTAGACAGTCTTTGAGCATTCCTCCTTTATGTTGATCCTCCCACCACCTCTTTGCAAATATAGCCCTTCCTCATCTACCCCATTCCACCATCTGCCATCACAGGGTGCAGGAAACCAGAAGTTCCATAAGATCTTGCCCTGCTCTCTCCAGCAGCAACTTCTTTCTCCTCTGAGCTTTTGGCTGCAAAATTGCTGCTATACTGTTTGGCCTCGTCTACCACCTCTTTCTTTCTGTTGTGTGTCTTCCTCAGTGGAAATAGCAGGGCCCTCTATTCTCTCCTTCCTGCATGAACTGGCCCAACTGGGACATTCTGTTAGGTCTGGTATCCAAATACCCCTCTGCAGATACTAGTTGCCCCACTTGGTGTGAGTAGGAGCAACACAGATCTCTCTCTGAGTAATGCAGATGAATTTGGGTTTCTGAGGGGTGGAAGATATGGGTTTGATAGGGATGTTGTTCCAGGTGAACCAGGGACATGTTTACATGATATAATGCGAATCACATCCTCACGAAGGGAGGGCACATAAACAAATGATGAGACTGCATTGTGGAGTGACTGGGTTGAGAGGTGTCAAATTGTGTGGTACATATATGTCAGTAGCTTCTACCAATAGCCGGGAGAGCCATAAATCCTTCCAATCAGAAAACTAAGTCAAACCATCTCATCAACCTACCTTGGGAATCCTCTATCCCCCTCTCGAACTCCACCCCCAAAGATGGGTTAAGAGGTCTTGATGGGATCCTCTATTACCTGTTTTCTTCTTAACATCTCTTCCAGTTGAGAGGGAAAAGCTTAGACAGCCAGTAGAGGACTCATAGACAAGCTGGTAAGGTGAGTTCACTCCTATGGCTGGAGTGTTCATAGAGGAATCTGGAATGGAACACAGATTTTTTTTTAACCAAAAATGTAATATGGACTTTTGTTCTAGTAGTATGGTAGAGTAGATATTTATTTAGATATTCTAAAGTGCCCTGGTTGTTACAAAACAACCAGATCTTGGAAGAAAAGGACTTTTTAATGCATGAGCAGGCTCAAAGTAATTAAGGGAAATCTTTAAGATTTCTTTCTACAGTACCCCGTCCCCCATGCCACTACAATATCCCTTAAAAGAGAAATGACTCCCTGCTCCCCAGTGCAGGGAACAGGAAGCAACAAGCACAAAAGGCCATGGTATTACTGTGAGGGCAAATGCAGATATATGTGCAAAACTAGGTGGAAAGAATAAACATTGGGCCAACTATTCTCTTATCCAAGGCACAGAAATCAGATGCTTCTTCAACAGATCAGTCCCTTGCAGAATCACACTGTCACATGTAGAATCATTTGATATTTGACCACTTAAGAATTAAAACTTAGTACCCGTGGGGCTCCTGGGTAGCTCAGCCACTTAAGCATCTGACTCTTGACTTCAGCTCAGGTCTTGACCTCAGGGTCATGAGTTCAAGCCCTGCATTAGGCTCCATGCTAGTTGTGGAGGCTACTTTAAAAAATTAGCACCCCCATCACGAGTGGAAAATCTTGATCCTACTTACATAAACCACATCAAATCATTTGCTCATTCTTCCCCCCAAACATGGTCATTTCACTGGTTAAGCATGAAATTGTTAGGAAATGTCAGGCACTGTGAATGTTTATCACAGGTCAACCAAATTCATAAAGAAAATGGCAAACTTCACCTCTTAAATAGACAAAGACTATAACCAAAAACTGGATACTGGATAATGCACACACACAAACAATACCCTTTACTAGTGACCCAAAAGTTGAGATCAGAACAACTTTCATTACTTTCTAACTTAGCAGAAATGAACTAACAACAACCAATACTGGTAAAGATGGGATGAAACTGGTCAACTATCCTGGTGTAGACAAAATCCATCTATCTCCCTCACTTCTGAAGGACAGTTTTGCTGAAAAAGGATTCTTTGGGGATCCCTGGGTGGCCACAGCGGTTTGGCGCCTGCCTTTGGCCCAGGGCGCGATCCTGGAGACCTGGGATCAAATCCCACATCGGGCTCCCGGTGCATGGAGCCTGCTTCTCCCTCTGCCTGTGTCTCTGCCTCTCTCTCTCTCTCTCTCTCTCTCTCTCTCTCTCTCTGTGACTATCATAAATAAATAAAAATTTTAAAAAAAGGATTCTTAGCTGACAGGGTTTTTTTTTAAAGATTTTATTTGTTTATTCATGAGAGATACAGAGATAGAGATAGAGATAGAGAGAGAGAGAGAGAGGCAGAGACACAGGTAAGAGGAAGAAGCAGGCTCCATGCAGGGAGCCTGATGTGGGACTCAATCCTGGGTCTCCAGGACCAGGCCCTGGACTGAAGGTGGCGCTAAACCGCTGAGCCACCCTGGCTGCCCTGACAGGGTTTTTATTTCCCCTTTAAACACTCAGAAGATACAGGCCCAGTGCCTTGTGGCCTCCAAAGTTTCTGATGGGAAATCTGCTGACAATCTTATTGAAAATTCCTTGGATGTGATGATTTCCAGGCTCTCTGTCATTGTCTTTAGAAAGTGGTTATAATGTGTCTTGGTGTGGATCTCTTTGAGTTTTTTCTTGCTGTTTTCCAGGTTCTCTGTCATTGTCTTTAGAAAGTGGTTATAATGTGTCTTGGTGTGGATCTCTTTGAGTTTGTGTTACTTGGTGTCTGTCAAACTTCTCCGATGTTTATACTCACATCTTTCACCAAGTTTGGGAAGTTCAGCCAACATTTCTTCAAATATTCTCACTGTCCCTTTCTTTCTCCTTCTGAGCCTCCCACAATGTGCATGTTGTTCTCTTTGATGGTGTCCCACAGGTCCCTTAGACTCCATTCATTTAAAATATATATATATATATTCTTTCTGTTCTTCAGATTCAATATTTCAATTGTTGTATCTTCAACTTTGCTTATTCTTTCTTCTACCTGGTAAAATCTGTGGGTGGTAATGTTTTGTGCTAATTGCACTTATTTTCAGTTATCCCCCTGTGGCAGGTGTTAGTTGGAATAAGAAATGGTGACATGAAATTGTGGAGGTGGCCCTCCATGACTGAAATTCCAGAGGCATCTATTCAGGATCACATGTTTCTAAGCCTCTGCCACCCACCCAACTGAAGCCATATGCTCTCACTTAATATATGCAGGCTCAACTTCATGCATGAAAATTGGTTCTAAGCCAAACCCACTAGTTAGGCCCCAACTGAGCCCTGAACACTTCAGAATGAAGTCTTCCTCACTGTCAGCAAGTCTTGGGGTTTCTGGCTGGTGCTTGGATACCATCTCTGGTATCTACCACTATGAGTGGTTCCTGGTCCCTTACCCCACTTCTCCTGCCACCAAAGACCAGAGACTTGGCTCTGAGTCCCAGCTAGCAGCTGGCTGACCTCCTGGAAAATCTTCTAGTCTGACCATTCATGTCTGGCTTGGCCCTAGGTGCCTTGGGTCCTTGAGGGTGACAGCCTCTTGCACTAACCAGGAACCATTGTTGACAGATTTCTCTCAGTTCTCCTTCTATAATGTTGGCCTACTTTCCACAAATAGCTGTTGTTCCCTCAGGGAGTAGGCTCAACTCCTGAAGCCTGTCTGCTCCAAGTCGGCCTGGCCCTAGAACTGCAAAGGGGGCAGTTGGTAAGGTATGATAGCACATGTGTATGAACAGATAACAGAGCCTAATATCCAAAGTGGACTATAACCATAATAACTCTACAATATGTCCAAACTGGAAAAGTTTTTAGAGTGAAAGGGAGCATCATTAATTGTTATGTCAGGAAAATAAACATAAATTGGGACATTCCTGTGCAAGATGGGTCACATAGTTACATATAAACTATTAGGGAAAGTTAATCATCCATTCTAGCATGCATGTGTGAGACTAATTTCCAAATATCTCAAGAACCTATAAAAAATGCAGCACCATGAACACACATCTAGTGAGAACAATGCAACATCATGACAAATCACATCTCAGTGGGGTAGCAGAGTGAAAAAACAGCCAGACAGACAAAGAGACCAACAGAAGGCATCATCCTCAGGGTCATTAGGAGGGAAAATCATGAAATCACTGTGTATCTTGAAGATACTTTGTTTTCTCTCAAAGGGATTGTGTTTAATTATGGCCAGTTTGGGAATGGATATAATAAAACCAGGAGCACATAAAGTGGGATGCTAGAAACAATGCTGTGGGTTACTGAGAGAAAGCATATCAACAGAGGTAAAGGAACTGTGGAAATGACACGGGGCAGCTGAGTCTACTTCAAGCAAGGTTGCTGAAGACATCAGCTCCATTAGGGAAGGTATTCTTTGTCTTAGAGTCCACATGTGTACCCCCAGGATTTAGGACAGTGAATGACAACCAGCAAATGCTCACTGAACATTTGTTCACTGACTGAAAGGATATAGGGTCAGCTTGATATGGAGAATGAGGCCTGGAGGAAAGCAAATCACACGACCAGCCAGGGGCAGGGTCAGAAATAAAATCCAACGTCTCAACTTCCAGCCTTACCTCCAGTGTCTGTGGAAGTCAATTAGACAGTCTTTGAGCATTCCTCCTTTATGTTGATCCTCCCACCACCTCTTTGCAAATATAGCCCTTCCTCATCTACCCCATTCCACCATCTGCCATCACAGGGTGCAGGAAACCAGAAGTTCCATAAGATCTTGCCCTGCTCTCTCCAGCAGCAACTTCTTTCTCCTCTGAGCTTTTGGCTGCAAAATTGCTGCTATACTGTTTGGCCTCGTCTACCACCTCTTTCTTTCTGTTGTGTGTCTTCCTCAGTGGAAATAGCAGGGCCCTCTATTCTCTCCTTCCTGCATGAACTGGCCCAACTGGGACATTCTGTTAGGTCTGGTATCCAAATACCCCTCTGCAGATACTAGTTGCCCCACTTGGTGTGAGTAGGAGCAACACAGATCTCTCTCTGAGTAATGCAGATGAATTTGGGTTTCTGAGGGGTGGAAGATATGGGTTTGATAGGGATGTTGTTCCAGGTGAACCAGGGACATGTTTACATGATATAATGCGAATCACATCCTCACGAAGGGAGGGCACATAAACAAATGATGAGACTGCATTGTGGAGTGACTGGGTTGAGAGGTGTCAAATTGTGTGGTACATATATGTCAGTAGCTTCTACCAATAGCCGGGAGAGCCATAAATCCTTCCAATCAGAAAACTAAGTCAAACCATCTCATCAACCTACCTTGGGAATCCTCTATCCCCCTCTCGAACTCCACCCCCAAAGATGGGTTAAGAGGTCTTGATGGGATCCTCTATTACCTGTTTTCTTCTTAACATCTCTTCCAGTTGAGAGGGAAAAGCTTAGACAGCCAGTAGAGGACTCATAGACAAGCTGGTAAGGTGAGTTCACTCCTATGGCTGGAGTGTTCATAGAGGAATCTGGAATGGAACACAGATTTTTTTTTAACCAAAAATGTAATATGGACTTTTGTTCTAGTAGTATGGTAGAGTAGATATTTATTTAGATATTCTAAAGTGCCCTGGTTGTTACAAAACAACCAGATCTTGGAAGAAAAGGACTTTTTAATGCATGAGCAGGCTCAAAGTAATTAAGGGAAATCTTTAAGATTTCTTTCTACAGTACCCCGTCCCCCATGCCACTACAATATCCCTTAAAAGAGAAATGACTCCCTGCTCCCCAGTGCAGGGAACAGGAAGCAACAAGCACAAAAGGCCATGGTATTACTGTGAGGGCAAATGCAGATATATGTGCAAAACTAGGTGGAAAGAATAAACATTGGGCCAACTATTCTCTTATCCAAGGCACAGAAATCAGATGCTTCTTCAACAGATCAGTCCCTTGCAGAATCACACTGTCACATGTAGAATCATTTGATATTTGACCACTTAAGAATTAAAACTTAGTACCCGTGGGGCTCCTGGGTAGCTCAGCCACTTAAGCATCTGACTCTTGACTTCAGCTCAGGTCTTGACCTCAGGGTCATGAGTTCAAGCCCTGCATTAGGCTCCATGCTAGTTGTGGAGGCTACTTTAAAAAATTAGCACCCCCATCACGAGTGGAAAATCTTGATCCTACTTACATAAACCACATCAAATCATTTGCTCATTCTTCCCCCCAAACATGGTCATTTCACTGGTTAAGCATGAAATTGTTAGGAAATGTCAGGCACTGTGAATGTTTATCACAGGTCAACCAAATTCATAAAGAAAATGGCAAACTTCACCTCTTAAATAGACAAAGACTATAACCAAAAACTGGATACTGGATAATGCACACACACAAACAATACCCTTTACTAGTGACCCAAAAGTTGAGATCAGAACAACTTTCATTACTTTCTAACTTAGCAGAAATGAACTAACAACAACCAATACTGGTAAAGATGGGATGAAACTGGTCAACTATCCTGGTGTAGACAAAATCCATCTAGGAAACAGTATTTAGCAAGAGCTGTACACATACTGAGACTTTCTGCCCCCAAAAATCCCTCTCCTGGGAAATCAATCTTGATAAGCAATAGAAAATAAAGTTGCATAATACGATGCATATTATACTAAGAAACTTGAAAACCTAAGCATTTGGTTAATTATAGAACATGAACATTATAGTCTACATCCAGGGGTGCCTGGGTGGCTCAACTAGTTAAGCCGTCTGCCTTCCGTTCAGGTCATGATCTCAGGATCCTGGGATGGAGCCCCATTGAGGCCTCCCTTCTCAGGGGAGAGTCTGCTATGCCCTCTCCCTCCGCCCCTCCCCCTGTTCATGCATGCACATGCTCTCTCTCTCTCTCTCAAATAAATAATTTTTGTGTGTGTGTGTGAGTAAAGGGACAGAAGTTTATTAAGTAAAGATATGGAAAAAGCTTTCAGAAGTGAAAGGGGTCCCAACAGGGTTGCCCACAAATAAAATCTTTTTAAAAAGTCTACTTCCACTTAAAATGACAATTATTAAAAATATATAACCATGTTGGCAAACATTTGTGTTTCAGTAAAGGAAACTGAGAAACAGGAAAATGGCAGTATTGTTAAAATATATATGGAGAGGGACGTCTGGGTGGCTCAGTCATTGAATGTCTGCCTTTGGCTCAGGTCCTGGGATCAAGTTCCACATCAGGCTCCCTGCATGGAGTCTGCTTTTCCCTCTGCCTGTGTCTTTGCCTCTCTCTCTCTGTGTCTCTCATGAATAAGAGTTTTGCACAGGCAGAGGGAAAAGCAGACTCCATGCAGGGAGCCTGATATATATATAAAGAGAGAGAGAGAAAGACAAAACAACAAGGGAGATCTATGACAAAAGTGAAAAACAGCTCTTACGTAAAGATGGCAAGACTTTGTTTTCTTTCTTTTGTATATGTTTTACTTAATAATAATGCCATCAACTAAAAATCAAGGAGCAGTCTAGTTTTCTTTCATAATAAAGCAAGACTAGTATGTACTAGAAAGGAGAAAAGGCAGTAAACAGGCTTAGTGGTAAAGCTATCTTAGTAAGGAGTATATTCTGGCTATAGCTTTAAGGGAAGACTACTCCAGATTCAGGCACAGCTTTGGTCTATCTCATGCAATAAAATGGTCCAGAAAAGCAAAAGTCATGCAAAATAAGTCAACAGGGTTTGAATCTTCTTTTTAATGCCCTGTGAGAGCTAATTCAAGTCCTTCTAGGATCAAATACCTTTCCAAAAGAAATGGATCACTCCTTCATTTGCATTTTGTTGGTTAGGTACCCACCACCACCCTGCACTAGGCTGGTTTATTTTACTTTTTTTTTTAAGATTTTATTTATTCATTCATGAGAGACACACACACACAGAGGCAGAGACATAGGCAGAGGGAGAAGCTGGCTCCCTGCAGGGAGCCCGATGTGGGACTACATCCCAGGACCCCGGGATCACACCCTGGGCTGAAGGCAGATGCTCAGCCGCTGAGCCACCCCAGCGTCCCTCTAGGCTGGTTTAAAGAGAGCGACTGGAACAGACATGCCAACAAGTGAGAGCTTCCCTAGGGAGTGTGGTGGCATACTCTGCTGATGCAGCAAGATGCAGAAATCATCAAAGCCTCTCCAGAGTTCAGCTTAGCTGTCTGCAAATTCTCCTCCACTAGATTGACCACAACCCACAAGGCACGCAGCAAGTTACTGTATCACAGGTAAAAGCCTGTGATCCTGCAAGAATGCTCAAACACCATATGAAGTGAAATGCTAATGGTGACAACCATTTCCTCTTATAGGTGAGGGGACACTATATTCAGGTAGGAGAGCACCATGGGCAGGTGTGAGGGTGAGCAGTTGGGCCAGGTGGGACGTTCCTATCCCTGCAACAGACCATCAGGCAGTGCGCCCCTCCAAATGAAATGGATCTCTAAGCTCTACGCAGAACACAAAGTGCAGGAATCCAAGTATGCTGGTAACCATCTGTGTAAATAGTTACAGCAGAGTTAGAGAACCTGTGTTACTAGGGCATAGCTGACCCTGAACAGAATGGGCACAGAGGAAATTCCCATAAAACAAAGACCTCCAGTAGTTCATGGTAAATAGTGGGGGTGAGGGTGGGGGTGAGGGGAAACTCACTGGAACTTGATATGAGAGAAGAAAAACAAATTCAATGCTCAAAAAACAAACCAATTAAAAAACGAGCAGAAGACATGAACAGACATTTCTCCAAAGACACCTAGATGGCCAACAGATACATGAAAAGATGCTCAACATCACTTATCATCAGGGAAATGCAAATCAAAACCATGATGAGATACCACCTAACACCTGTCAGAATGGCTAAAATCAACAACACAGGAAACAACAGGTGTTGGCGAGGATGTAGAGAAAAAGGAACACTTGTGCACAATTGGTAGGCATGCAAACTGGGTGCAGCCGCTGTGGAAAACCGTATGGAGGCTCCCCAAAAACTTAAAAATAGAATTACTGTATGATCCAGTAATACCACTACTGAATATTTACCCAAAGAATATGAAAGTACTAATTCAAAAGGATACATGCACCCCAATGTTTATAGCTGCATTATTTACAATAGCCAAATTATAGAAGCAGCCATCAATAGATGAATGGATAAAGAAGACATGAGATATAGATATAGATAGATATATAGATATAGATATATAGATACACACATATATGTGTGTGTGTGTGTGTGTAAAATATATGCCACCCAGGTGCCCCAAGAAAAACTTTTTTTTAATATTTTATTTATTTATGAGAGACACAGAGACAGAGAGAGAGGCAGAGACACAGGCAGATGGAGAAGCGGGCTCCACGTGGGGAGCCCAACGTAGGACTCGATCCCGGGACTCCAGAATCACGCCCTGGGCCAAAGGCAGTGCCAAACCGCTGAGCCACCCGGGCCGCCCAAGAAACAGACTTTTAAATACAGAGAACACATTAATGGTTACCAGAGGGGAGATGAGGGGTGGGGAGGAGTGAAACAGATAAAGGAGATTCACAGTACACTTATCATGATGAGCACTGAGTAATGTACAGAATTGCTGAATCACCATATTGTACACTTGAAACTAATAGAGCACTCAATCACAGCAGAATTAAGGTTAAAAATAGCAGAAAAAATTTAAAAACTAATAAAGTGTAATAAAAGGAAAAAGAAAAAAGCATACTAAGATTGAGGCTCAAAAAAAGGAATGAGAAAACAAAAGTTATCCAAATAGGGGCACCGCGGTGGCTCAGTTGGTTAAGTGACTCTTGATTTGGACTCAGGTCATGATCTCAGGATCATGACATAAAGGCCACGTTGGGCTCTGCTCTGAGCATGGATCAATTTGGGATTTTCTCTCCCCCACTCCCTGTGCCCCACCTCCCCACTCACATACACTCTCAAAAAAAGTTATCAAAACAACTTTCTTTTATTTTGTATTCAACAAAAATTTGTTGGTATTGTAAACATGCATTAATTCTCTCTTTTTTTTTAAAGATTTTATTTATTTATTCATGAGAGACACAGAGAGAGAGGTGCAGAGACACAGGCAGAGGGAGAAGCAGGCTCCATGCAGGGAGCCGGATGCGAGACTTGATCCTGTCCCACAAGATCATGCTCTGAGATAAAGGCAGATGCTCAACCGCTGAGCCACCCAGGGATCCCATCACACATACTAATTCTTAAAAGCAATAAAAATGGTCATTTTTGTGAGGTGGGGTGATTTTCTTTTTTCCTGAATGGTTGTACAAGAGCGATAATACTCATATTGCCTTTGCAAAAGCATCCAAGGGCTTTAGCTGCTTTCCTTTTAACCCTTTGATACCCAAACCATCCTTTCTCCATAAAGTCACTGCTCCAGACAATTTTCCTGTCTCCAGTCGCTGACTAGTTTTGCTCCACTGAGCCATCATCAGAGGCTCTGCGTGGGAACTGAGTAGCCTTCCAACATTATTTCTACTGGCTTCATGAAATTCCACATTTTTCCCCCAAGGATGGCAATTTTATTGTGTAATTTATTTGTACTGAACATGTATATTATCAGATGTTTAACCTCTGACCATCAAGGGAAGCCTGACAAACATCCAGTGGACATGGAGAGATGCTAGGTGGGAATGGATTTTACAAATGAGGGTGAGTGGTTAGGAGATAAAATTTTTTACACTTCCCCACAAAACCGCCTACCAGTGAGGATGAGTTTTAGCCATTCAAAACGAACACAGGTGACCTTTGAACAACATGGATTTGAACTGTGTGGGTCCACTTCTACATGAACTTTTTCTGATAAATACAGTAAGTACTGTAAATGTATTTTCTCTTGGGATTTTCTTAATAACATCCTCTTTTCTCTAGCTTATGTTAATGTAAGAACACAGTATATAGCACATATACGTACAAGGTATGTGTTAACCAACTGTTGATGTTATCCGTAAGGCTTCTGGTCAACAGGAGGCTATTAGTAGTTAAGTTTTGGCAGAGTCAGAAGTTACGTGTGGATCTTCAACTGCTTGGGCGGTCAGCACATGTTGTGCAAGGGTCAACTGTACTTATATCTATCACACTCAAGAGATACATTAGATACAACTGAATCACCATTGTCTTCCAGACCCCACTCCCCCCACCCCTCTCCAGAGCTCACTTCTCCAACTTTGCATCTGGCATTTCCCTTCATGCTTTTTTACTTGCACTCTGCATAATGTACTCATAAGCAATATATTACTTGTGTTTTTTAGAATTTTATTTAGTAGTATTATACCAAATGTATCCTTCTAGAATTTGCTTTTATTTGCTTAACACTATTTTTTGAGATTTATCTATATTGATATGTGTGTTTTAGTGCTTGTTTCATTTTGTATTTTTTTCCTTTTTAATTGAAGTACAGTTGAGATTCAATATTAGTTTCAGAAGTGCAATATAGTGAGCCCACGTTTGTGTACATTACAAAATGCTCATCACAGGGGTGTTTCACCTGCTTACTTGGTGGAGTGCGTGACTCTTGAGCTTGGGGTCATGAGTTCGAGCCCCACGTTCGGTGTGAATATTACTTAAAAAAATATGTTGGGGCACCCCCAGGTTGAGCCTCTGCCTTTGGCTCAGGTGGTGATCCTGGGGTCCTAGGACCTAGTCTCATATCAGGCTTCCCGCAGGGAGCTTGCTTCTCCTCTGCCTATGTCTCTGCCTCTCTTTGTGGCTCTAATGAATAAATAATAAATAAATAAATAAAATCTTTAAAAAATATATTTTAAAAGATGCTCATCACAATAAGTGTAGTCACCATATAAAGTTGTTACAATGGTGTAATCTATAGTCCCTATACTGTACAAGTGCTTGATTTTTACTTCTCACTATGTTCCATTGTCTAAACAGACTATAAATCATATTTCTCCTGTTGAAGGACATTTAAGTTGCTTCCAATTTTATTTTCCTTTGCCCTTCTAAACAGTGCTACAATAAACATTCTGGGGCAACTTGTACCTGTGTGCCACGTGTGCCTCTCAAGTGTGGCCAGGGGCCTGCTGTGAACCCACACCAGGCCATGATCAGATGAGCATGGAAATTAAGAGTAAACATTTAGAAAACTCTGTGGAAATTTGACATTCCTGTGACATCATATTTTTGAAAAGATTGGCAATTTTATACACTGGTCCTTCACCACAGATAGTTTGAAAGGCACAGCTGTAGGGAATAACCTAGAAGAGAAATTGCTGGGTTGTAAGATGCTAGAACATCTCCCGTCTTGCAGATACCATCAAACTGCTCTGCAGGGTAACTGCACCACCTTATATACTTACCTGCAGCATTTGAGGATCTCTGTTGCTCCAGGATCTTTCTGTTTGAGAACCCACCTCAACTCTTAGGGATGTCAAATGCTTAAAATGGGGATTTGACTCTCTATCTTGCATTCTTATTGGCACTATTTGAACTTCTACCTAAGGGCTGAAGCTTGGATACCCACCTTTCCCAAACTGTCCAACACTTTGACCACTTCTCCCAATTGTGCCAATCAGGTAGTCAAAAGCCATCTCCTTGGCATTGAGGTGGAGGAGCTGGCTGGCCTCCACAAAACGCCTTGTGATATCCAGGGGATTGGCACCTAAAAAGAATCATTGAAGTAACTCATTTTTTTCCTGGTGCAGGGCTAATGCTTCCAGAAAAGGATCTCTGTAAATGCCCCAGGAAATTAGGGTAGAGGGAAGACCCACTCCTAGGGTAAGCAAGTATGAGGGTCTTCCTCATGGAAGGGTCTCAAACTCTGAAGACTTGTCAGGTGGCATTTTGCTCTCTGCCCCCCCCCCTTCTCTCTTCCAATCCATAGGCCAGGGTACTGTTGATGCCATTAGTATCTAAAATAACATCTAGAAGGCTCTAGAAGCATCTAGAAGCCTCAAGTACTGGTAAGGGTCTATCTCTCCTCCTTGATCTTGGGGTTACACCCTTACCATGGATGGTCTTCCTAACCACCAATCGGCCCTCTCAATTTACCTCCTTCTTCATAGATGCTGCCTCTCTCCACCTCTGCATCATTTCCACAAACTCCACCCTTCAGTACCTCTGGCCTCACACTGTTCTCCACAGCCTACCTCTTCCAGTTTGGACTCAGCAACATTGGGGAAATGGGAGGAAAACATGGATAACAGAAGGGGTGAGAGGATGACTCTTGAGAGGGCTATAGGAAGGGGTTTGATTCCTATAGCAGACCCGTGGCTGCCACCTATCCCCAGCATATCCTTATATACTTGTCTGGGGTGGCTGTGGTGGACACACACATCAGTCTGGGCAGATCCTTCCAGGCTCAGAAAAAATGGAGAAGAATCTGGCGAGCCAGCCTTACCAGACACGGACTCCACCATGGCCTTCATCTTCAGGGCGAGCAGCTCTGTCAGCAAGTGAATGGACTGCCGCTGGAATTTGTGCAGGGTCTCCTGGCCAGAGTGCACCAGATAGCCATGGGTGGTGAACTTGGCTGGCCCGGTGGGCAGCAACTGTGGCGGTGGTATTGCTGGTGGTGCTGGCTTCTTCTGGACAGGGACCTGCATGGGGGCTGATTCCATAAGCACTACTGGGGGAGCTCCAATGCTGATCTCTAGGCCCATGATGTCAGATGGGGTAGGCACCATGGGGTCGGCAATAAGCTCCTCCCAAGTGAACTCAAAGATGTTCCTGATGCCCTTAGGTACAGAAATGCCTGCGTTCCGGCAACTGATGAGCAGTTTGGAGATGCGGGCCAGGAGCCTGGGAGCCGAGGCTGTGTATTGCTGGTACAGTTCTCGGTTGCTCTTGATGTCATTCATGTTGCTACAGTATGCATACTGCTAGGTAATACTGTCCATCTCGGACCAGATGGACCTGCAGCTATAGAAAGTCAAAGCCCCTGAGAGGTGAATGAGAGTGACAGTTCTTACCTAAGGTGAAGCCTTGGAGACAGACAATATGGAAGTGCTGAAATGGCCTTTACAGGTCATTGAGCCAGCGGGTCCTATCCAAGAAGGATAAGGAAATAACTGATGGCTCCTCATACAGTAGGGCAAAGAGATGTCCCTCCTCTTCCCCTTTATTCCCCGAGACAGGATCAGAGAAGCCCACATTAGTGGGTGAGTTTGGGAAGGGCCTTTGGAATGACTGGATTCCAGAAATGGTTTCAGGGACAGTTATACAAATTGAGACCTCTTGGAGGAACCCTAGGTGCTGGAGGAGTGGAAAGGATAGGAAAGGAGAAAGGTTCCACTGTACCTTTTATAGTTAGAGACCTGAGGGTGGAAGATCTGCCTGTGGTCTATTAATAAAAACCTGCAAAAACAAAAACAAAAACAAAAAACATTTTATTGGCTCTCTGGAGGAAGGTGATGTGGAAGTTCCAGGTGGCAATGCAAGGATGGGCATGCAATTATTCAACATGAACATCCAAGGGCAGACAGAAAAGAATGAGGAGAATAAATTTTCTCAATTCAATGATTAATATTTGCCACATTTCATCAAATCAAGTTTTGATGTAATTGGTTACAAGATATACCATCTTACAAGAAAGAAAAAAATCAATGTAAGATGCCATTGACCGTAAGACATATCACAATTTAAGAGATGTTAAAATGGAAAAAAATGCATACCTTAAAATCAATGAACTGTAATAAATATTTTTCCCCATTTTTTTAAAAAAAATTTCCCACTTTAATAGAACTTCTTGAGGGCTCTGAGTCCTCATCAAGTAGACATATAAGGGTTAGCAGATCAGCATACTCGTGTCTGGGTCAGCTGAACACCATTAGGTACTGTAGTGGTTTTTACCCTGACATACTTCTAAACTGTGTTTTATTCTTGTCTTCTTAATACATATCAAAAATAGACCACTGGTTGAAGTGAGGGAGTGTGAAGAACAATTTGATAAACACAAAAATGGCCGGGAAAATCTGCAAATAGACTTGTAGAGTTTTGTAATCAGATCTGAAAGTTTCATTTATCAGATCAAAATGAACCCCAGAAGGACATTCTTCAGTAATATATCAATCTAAAATACATTGGCAATAATGTAAAGTCACTTCTTGATCTTGAATTACACAAAAATGATGATTTATTTCTTTTCATTTCTGAGGGGCTGTGTGAGAACATGAGCCTCTGCAAAAGATGCTCAAGAATCCAGAACACAGGGGTGCCTGGGTGGCTCAGTCAGTTAAGCATCCAACTCTTGGTCTCAACTCAGGTCATGATATCTTGATTCTGGGATTGAGCCCTGTGTCAGGCTCCACTCTCTGTACAGAGTCTGCTTGTCTGCTCCTCCCTTGCTTATGCATGTGTGCATGTTCTCTTTCTATCTCAAATAAATAAATAAAATCTTAAAAAAAAAAAAAAAAAGAATCCAGAACATGTAGGAAAGGCTGACCTACGGGAAGCGTAGGGTAGAAGAGGGTGGGGTCCACCCCCATCACCTTTGCTGGCATTTCCATGCAGTGTAGTCCAGTTGCCCTGTTGTGTGCCTTTAATGGCCCCAAAAGCACACTAGTAATATGCTAGAGGGCCTAGTAATGTCGGCCCTTAGACCAGAGGAAAGACTGTTGGCCTAGCCTGACAATTCTTGTTACCACAGCCTTCCAACCATCAATTTTACCTTCCATCCTGACAATCACTCCCCACAATGTCCATGGTGGTCTTCTCCTGCCAGACAATCCTCATTCTTTTACCTCTCAAAACCGTATCCTTTGGAGCCACCCCAAGTTCACCCCTGGGGTGCACCACCAGTGTTTACAGAGGAAGTTAACAGGCACGATCTGCTGTGATCACCCTGGGGCGAAATGATTATCTCTCCCGTGTCACTGATGAGGAATCCGAGGCTTAGGGAGACAGAGCTCCAGGTCAGGCGGGAGTTGCCTATGTGTTGACTCCTGGCACAGAAGCTTTCCAAACACAGTATGATTTCCTCACAGCCCTTAAGCTGCTCCTGCCCATCTATCAGCAATAAAACCTCTAAGGAACAAGAGTTGCACAGAGCAAACCCTTTTGACATCCTGGTTTGCAGATAAGTGGCTTCCCAAATCTATTTGCCTGCCCCCTCGCATCCCTATTACTCAGCTTTGGAGACTCAGAAAAATACTTCATATTTAAGATGATAAGTCTGCAAGACAAAGAAACCACTCAGAATCTCAGTCATCTGGGCAACCAGCCAGAAGGATCTGACCCTAACCAAGAAGGGCAGGATTTTTTTTTTTTTAGCCAAGGACTCAAATGAAGAGAAGACAAATACAGTCCTTGAAATCTTAACTGGTCTGAGGAAATTCCCCTCATCCCACCCCTACCAGTTCATTTCTTTTGAGGTTAATTTTGAAGAGATGTCTTACAAACAGATAAAGGCCTTTTAAAGCAGTTTTATTGAGATGTAATTCACATATTATACAGTTTGCGCCTTTTAAAGTGTACAATGGTTTTTAGTATATTCAAAGCTGTGCAACTGACACCACTATCTAATTTTAGACCATTTTCATCACCTCCAAAAGAAATCCATTAGCAGTCACTCCCCAGCCCCCCTTACTCCTAGGCAACCACTAATCTAGTTTCTCTATAGATTTGCCTGTTCTGGGCATTCCACATAAATGAAATCACACACCACGTTGTCTTTTGTGACTGGCTTCTTTCACTCAGCATGTCTCCAAGGTTCATCCATGTTGAGCATGTATCAGTTAGGTCATTCATTTTTATGGCAGAATAATAACCCATTATGTGGATATACCACAACTTATTGATCCATTCATTATTTGGTTGACATTTTGGTTGCTTCCACTTTGGGGGCATTATGAATAGTAGTACTATGAACAGTCATGTACAAGTTTTTGTGTGTACAGATGACCTCACCAAGATCCTCCTGAGCGTACATCTAGTAGAATTGCTGGGTCATATGATGACTCAGTGTTTAACATTTCAAGGGACTGTCAGACTGGTTTCCAAAGTGGCTGTACCATTTTATAGTCCCACCAGCAATATAGGAGAGTTCTAATTCTCCCATGTCCTTGTGAGCACTTGTATGTCTTTTTGATTCTAGAGCCATTCTAGAGGGTGTGAAATGATATCTCACTGTGATTTTGATTTGCATTTCTCTAATGACTAATGATGGTGAGCATCCTTTTGTGTGTTTATTGACAAATTTATGACTTCTTTGGAGAAAAGTCTGTTTGGATCTAAAAGCTGTTTTTTTTTTTTTAAAGAAATGTCATTTAAAATTAAACACTGTCATATATTTATATTTACATTTACATTTAATTATATATAAATATTACAATAATCAACATAAATATTTGTTATATTTATAATTTATATTTACCTGTATTTTAAAAATACTTTTAATTAATTAATCTATTTACTTGGGAGGGAATGGGACAGAGGGAGAGGGAGAGAGAAAACTCAAGCTGACTCCATGCTGGGCACAGAGCAGGACACAGGGCCTGATCCCATGATCCCATCACAACCTGAGCCAAAATCAAGAGTCAAACACTTGACTGACTGCACTACCCAGGTGCCCCAAACTGTATTTATTGCCATATATTTATCTCTTCAAAATTCAGCTAGAGGTGCCCCTGTGCCTAAATCCTACCTATGAGATGAAAGTAGAGTTGCTTGGTAGGGACCTGAGACATGATTTTTAAAGGAGGCTACCTTCATGGACAGAACGCTCATTCTTTCCTCTCAAGCTACCCTCTTTCCTTTCATTTGGAATAGATGATTTGGCTGCAGCTCCAGTAGCCATTTAGAGCCATGAAATGACTTTGGAGAAGGAAGCTATGCACTAAAAGTGGCTGAGCAGAGTGACAGAGCCTGGGCTCCTGATGATACAGTAGTACCCCGACACTAGCACTTGGCCACCTACTTCCAAACTTATTTTACAGAAGAGAATGAACTCCTTTATTTAGATCTCTGTCCTTAGCAGTCAAGTGTGATTCTTGACTGACCACCAGCCATGTTGAAACACCATCCCACCCTTCGTTCTATGTATCCATTTTTATTCTGTCATTGGTTTTCCATCACTGAGACATGGGCCTTGCCCTCAAGCAGCTCAAAGCTTAACAGGCAGGGCAGCCCCGGTGGTGCAGTGGTTTAGTGCCACCTGCAGCCTGGGGTGTGATCCTGGGGATCCGGGATCGAGTCCCACGTCAGGCTCCCTGAATGGAGCCTGCCTGTGGAGCCTCTGCCTGGCTCTGCCTCTCTCTCTGTGTGTCTCTCATGAATAAATAAATATTTTAATAATTTTTAAAAAAGCTTAACAGGCAGATCAGACTTACAAAATTAACTTATAGACAATATGATAAGGGTCATATTAGAGGAAAATGTACAAGGGCTGTGAAAACCCAAAGAAAAAGGTCTAATGGAAGTAGAACTGAAGATGGTTATAAAAGATGAGCAGAACTGGGCCACCTGGGTGGCTCAGTGGTTGAGCGTCTGCCTTCAGCTTAGGGCGTGATCCTAGAGTCCTGGGATCGGGTCCCGCATAGGACTCCCTGCATGGAGCCTGCTTCTCTCTCTGTCTATATCTCTGCCTTTCTCTGTGTGTCTCTCATGAATAAATAAATCTTTTTTTTTTTTTTTTTAAGATGAGCAGAAGTTGCCATTCTAGGCAAAAGGAAAAGGATGTGCAAGGGAGAAGCGGCATTTAAAGCATTGTGGGCTTAGAGAACTGCAAAACACATCAGTATGGCTGGGGTCTGTGGGAAAGTAGCGGATGAAGTTGGAAAAGTGGCCTTAAATCAGATCGCAAAGGGCCTTGTATATCATGCCAAAGAATTCACAAGTGTTGTATGATCAAATATTCAAATGTATGGTCTCTAATCACTAGTTGTGTCCCATGTGGTAAATCTCTGCAACTGGACAGCAGGGGCCAGGTTTTCTCTCCCTTTTATAGTGTCAATATTACTAAATACAGTGCTGGGAAATACCAGAAGCTGAAAAATACTAGTGGCATCAAAGTCCCATGAATAGCCTCACAGACCCATGCAGATGGCCATAAGCAAAGTTTCAAGAAACACCTCCCATAAAGAATGGAAAGATTGTATGAGAAGTTTATAAAGCATATAGAAGATGACAACAGGCCCGGTGCCGCCTTCATTCGATTTGCTGCCTGGTTGTTCTGTCCCAGAGGACAGATACAAGGGGAGAAACACTCAAAGCTACAATGACATGTCAGAGTGCTTTCTGCAAGGGAGAACAGAAGCCCAGAGAAGGCAGCGTGGCTGGGCAGCTAAGAGCTCAGGCAACCTGACTCCGAGCCTGGCATTTGATCTGTGTGAGAATCTCAGGGGCCCTAGTCTCCATCTCCCAGGACGGTGAGGATTAAGTGAGGTGATGCATGTACAGGGCTGGCGCAATGCCTAGCACAGTCAAGTGCTCGGTGGATGCTAAATAGAAAAAGGAAATTATCTGGAGTGGTCAAAGAAGGTTGTGAAATGGAAATGACAGAAACTGCCCAGAAACAAATTGACTAGCAAACAAGGAGAGGAAGAGCCTTCCAGGTGGTGGGCAGAACACCTGCTCAGGGTGGAGGCTCTAAACTGCCTGGCAAGTTTGGAGAATGAGAAGCAGAGCATGCTGTGAGTTAGTGTGGGTTGCGGAGGGGCCAACCACGGGAGGGGCAATAGGGGCCAGTTGTGAAGCAATGAGCCTGGACCTCATCCTGCAGGTGATGGGAAAGCATGGAAGGAGTGCAAGCAGAGGCGACATCTGTATTCTAGAGTGCTCCTCCCAGGGGCTGCCAGTGCGGTGGGCAGCGGGCGGTGTGAGCAGCCAGGTGCCCTAGGGATTCACCAAGGGGAGGAGCCGCACCTACAGCACTCTGAGTTCTGCCTACAGTGAGGAGGGACTTCCAGCCTTGATGCACCCAGAAGAGTACTTAAAAAGCACAAACACAACAAACTGCCAGGGGTGCAGTGGAGCACAAGTGGAACAGGAGTGAAAAGTGGGAAAATTCTGAACAGGATATAGGAAAAGCAAGTGCACATAATCAGAAGGAAGCTGGGTGGTAAAATTTGTCATGGGTTTATTTTTTTTATTTTTATTTTTAATGATTTTATTTATTCATGAGAGACACAGAGAGAAAGGCAAAGACACAGGCAGAGGGAGAAGCAGGGAGCCCGATGTGGGACTCGATCCCAGGACCCCAGGATCACGCCCTGAGCCAAAGGCAGACACTCAACTGCTGAGCCACCCAGGGGCCCCTGGGCATAGGTTTAGAAGAAAAGAAAATGGCATCCTTCCTTCCCATTACTGGCACTGACCCAAGAATGTATTTTTTAGAAGTACATACAGCTGGTGGCATCTGGGTGCTTTAGTCAGGTAACGGGCTGCCTTTTGGATCTGCTCAGGATCGCAGGATCCCAAGACAGAGCCCCCTCAGCAGGGAGTCTGCGTCTTCCTCTCCCCCATCCCTGCCCCTCCCCGCCCTGCTTATGCACTTCTCTCAAAAAAAAAAAAAAAAAAAAAAAAAAAAAACATTTTTTTTTAAGTACATAACAGGGCAGTCCAAGTGGTTCAGTGGTTTAGCACCGCCTTCAGCCCGGGGCCTAATCCTGGAGACTGGGTATCAAATCCCGCGTTGGGCTCCCTGCACAGATTTTGCTTCTCCCTCTGTCTGTGCCTCTGCCTCTCTGTCTCATGAATAAATAAAATCTTAAAAAAAAAAAAAAAAGTACATAACAGCACACTCAAAAACAAAATTAAACTTAGCTCTTTCAGGTCATCTGGTCCTGGCTTTCTTTGCTATTATCTCTAGTTTCTGGCTCTCTACGGTTTTAATCAGAAATGCTTTGATAAAGACAGCAGAGCAGATGTCACTGTGTGCCTGCAGTCTGTGAGCAAGCCCAGCTGTAGGCTAGGACAAGCATGAAGGTGAGCCCTCACTCAGTGCACCAAAGAAGTGGAGATGAGACTAGGAAATTTAGCAGACCCTGTCCTTTCTGTTGCTCAGTATATAAAGCATGTTCTGGACAGATGCTTGAATTCTCTACGCAGATGAGAGGAAGAAAGAAGGTGAGCTAGATAGAGCAATCATCTGAGAGGAAGGGGGGGCATTGCTTAAAATTAAACTTAACTGCCTACCACCAAGGAAGGTTTACACAGGAGACTGAAGCCTCAGGGTCACTCACTCCTCATCCTGGAGCAGAATTCACTTGCAAATCACCTGCATCCTCTACATGGGAGATTTATCAAGGCATCAAGGGCCCTTATTAAGATGGTCTCCCAGCAAGGCCCACCAAGAAACATAAAAAAACGATCATCCCTTTGACCCAGTGATCTCACTTCTGAAAGTAATGCCCAGAGGGACGGTTTAAAAGGGGGAGAGAGGTACTTGGATATAGATCTATGCTGGTTGAGCCCAAAAAAAGATGCTTATAGCCTCTTCTTTCCTAATAGTGAAATACTGCAGCCAAACAACAACTGAGGGTTAAATGATGTAGATTTGATGAACTATTAGGCAATTAAAAATTTCTGAGCAACTCAGTTTTAAAGATGTTATTTTAAAAAATGGTATGTTTACACTGATCACACATCCCTTAAATCTTGTGCAAATCCTAACTGGAAGTAGAGATATAGAGCCTTTTCTAAGGTAAAGATGGATCTTGCAAATTAGGAAAAAATGCTCAACATCCCTAATTATCAGGGAAATTGAAACCACAATGGGACATCATCTCACACCTGTTAGAATGACCACCAAAAAGATAAGAAATAACAAGTGTTGGAGAGAATGTGGAGAAATTGGAACCATCACACACTGTTGGTGGTATTGTAAATAGGTGCAGCCACTATGGAAACTAATTTGGAGGTGCCTCAAAAAATTAAAAACAGAATTACTATATAATCCAGGAACTCCACTTCTGGGTATTTATGCAAAGAAAATAAAGCCACTATCTGGAAAAGATATATACACCATGTTCATTGCAGCATTATTTACAATAGCCAAGATATGGAAGCAACCTAAATGTTTATCAATGGATGAATGGATTGAAAAATGTGATTTTTATATATAATGGAATATTACAGAGCCACAAAAAGGAAATCTTGCCATTTTCAACAGGAATGGACCCTGGGGGCATTATGCTAAGTGAAATAAGTCAAAGACAAATACCATATGATCTCTTATAAGTGGAATCTCAAAAACCCAAAAAACTAAAAAGCCAAGCCCACAGAAACAGAGAACAGATTGGTGTTGCCAGAGGGAGAGGATGGGGGTGAACAAAATAGGAAAGTGAGGCAAAACTGCAAGATTCCAGTGATAAAATAAACAAGCCATGGGGGTGTCATGTACAGCATGGTGACTAGTTAATACTGTGTATTGTATATCTGAAAGCTGCTAAGAGAGTAGATCGTAAAAGCTCTCATCACAAGAAAAAGAATTCTCTATGTATGGTGATAGTAACTAGACTTACTGTGGTGATCATTTTGTAATATATACAAACATCAAATTGTTAGATTTTACAAATGAAACTAATCTATGTAAATTAAACCTCAATAAAAAAAATCAATTGTTTTTGGAAGAAAGACAGCAGTACTGTCTTGGACAAGTACTTTTCTTGGACATTCTTGGGACCTGGGAGAACTGGGCTGTGACCAGGACCTATTTTTGTGTTTCTATTTTTCATAAACAACCTTGAACAACATGTGTGGAGAGGTGTGCAGCAGGGAAAGGGTCACTGAGGGATCAAGTCTCTAAAACTAATGTTCAAGTTCATGGTAATTGCTGATAACCATGAGAAACAGAAATAGAAAGCAACGTACCCCAGTGAAAATATTTGTTTCCACCAGGCAAAACTGCCACCAGTTGAGCTTTCAGAGATAGGAAGAATGTGGCAGTTAGAAATGTGAACTGGGTGATGGACATTAAGGAGGGCACATGATGAGATGAGCACTGGGTGTTATATGTTGGCAAAATGAATTTAAATAAAAAAGAAAAAAAGAAACATGGTGGAGAAAGAAGCTATTTAAATTGAGAGTGAAAAAGAATATTTCTGACTGAACAAACACGCATTTACCATGTTATGTGTATATAAATGCAGCCCAGGATTTAAGAAACATGGTAACAGATCAATACTGGGCCAGAGTGACAGGTTTTCACTAAAACACCTTGCTTCATTAATTTTCCAGTTTTTCCAGACAATAATCTACACCTATCACATCATTCTCCCCCCACTCCCAAACATTAAGCTTGATGTCTAGATCCTACGCTAACAAAATGCCTCACCAAGGCAGCTCACAAGGGCTGGGTGAGAGGCCCAGGGGGTTGATTCATTTTGTTTTCAGCAGGTCAACAAATTCTTTCTGATTATCATCACTTACCTTAGCCATATAGTTTTTTACAGGAACTGCTTGACATATAACTTAGTTCAATTCACTGGCTGAAAAAGAGACTAAACACATATGGCGTGGCTACTCTGTGTTGTACTAACTGTAAAGACCAGTACCCACCCCTGTTCCAAATTCCAAATTCTACTGCCTCATCTCTATGTCACAACAAGGTTAGCTGAAAACCATCTTGCAGGCTGCACTGAGGCTTTAGGAGGAAATAAATGATCCCACAAGTCTTTGGTAAATGTATGGCTAAACATAGCAGGAATCTCATGTATATGGATTTAAAGTTTCTCCTTCGGGAATTTTGCAAGCAAACAAAATGATTTATTTAGCCAATTCAAAGGAACTGTATCAAAACAAAGGCCTAGAGGAAAGATTACAATGAAAGCAAACAATTCAAAGCCATTTCTGATCCAAAACATTTCCCTTAGCTCTACAAAGATATGAGTAAGGTGTGGTCATGTTCTCTGACAGGAGAGTTCACCACTCCTTGCCTCCAAGGTTAAACACTGGTGTAAGAACATCCTGAATGCTTAATGCATGCCTGGAAGAATGTTTATCAATCCTTTAGTTACTAATGTGGGGACTATATGTAGTTAGGCCACAGAGCATATTTAAAAAAAAAATTTCATTCAGAGTTGTGCTATCCAAGACAGTAGCACTAGCCTCAAGTCTTCTGAGCATCTGAGATGTGGTTAGCATGACTAAGGCAACTAAAATTGTATTAAAAATTGCTATTTGAGGGGGATCCCTGGGTGGCGCAGCGGTTTGGCGCCTGCCTTTGGCCCAGGGCGCGATCCTGGAGACCCAGGATCAAATCCCACATCGGGCTCCCAGTGCATGGAGCCTGCTTCTCCCTCTGCCTGTGTCTCTGCCTCTCTCTCTCTCTCTGTGACTATCATAAAAAAAAAAAAAAAAAAAAAAAAAAAATTGCTATTTGATTTGGTTACTGGAAAACTTAGAAATGTTTGTGTCTGGAAAAACCCAGGTGTGTGAATATTTTTCACTGTATATTCTAGGAAATATAAACACAGATCAAGTATTCCTGATGAAAATTTAGCAACTGAATTTAAATGTATCATCAGTGGATATACAGATTTCTTAACACTTGGTGTGAAAAGAAATACAAAAATATCTTGATATTTTTAATGCAATTAAATGTTGAAATATTTTGGATACACTGGATGAAATAAAGTATACAATAACGTTAATTTCACTCTTTTAATATGGTTCCCAGAAAACCGAAAATGAGGGCTTATGTCATATTTCAATGGGATAGTGCTGTTTCAAAAGTCTTGAGAATGTTCACGCCATCTGCTGGTTACACACATACGAAACAGGCCCGTGAGAAATGGTGAAACCGGAATTAACACTTGAACTCTAGGTCTGAAAGGCAAGAGGATGTAACTGGGCTCACAAAACACTGGACTACCTGTATGCTAAGAGAGGACGAGAAATGTTTATACAGTCTTGAAATCCCAGAGAAAATCTGACTTACTAAGACTTGACAGTGACCATGAGCAGATATGCAGACTGTTTCGTCATCCTAAATTGGGCCACCCTGGCCCACAACAAAAGGTTATTTGGGGGTCCCTCTCATAACCAGTGACCACTGGGTCCTACAGGCCTGGGCTTACTGCTGCCTTAGACTAGCCTTCCCATCCCTTCTCCACAGACTCTCAAGTCCTTCTGCCCTACCTCATAAACATACCTTCTTTCCATCTTTCTCATTTGTCAGTTTTCTTCCTTCTCTTCCATCTTTTTCTTATGATTCTGGTATAACTAATAATCCTATTTTTTCTTTCTAGTATTCCAATTTTTTTTTCTGTCTCCTTTACCTTTATTCTACAACTGTTTCAGTTGGTTTTGTAGCTTTAGTTCCTATGTTTAGGTCTTCGATCCATTTTGACATTGAGTTGGCTTTGTTTATGGCCCGAGTTATGGGTCCAAATTCAT
Organism: Vulpes lagopus; assembly: GCF_018345385.1. Classification (NCBI taxonomy): domain Eukaryota; kingdom Metazoa; phylum Chordata; class Mammalia; order Carnivora; family Canidae; genus Vulpes; species Vulpes lagopus. Next base: position 53,470,425 of record NC_054830.1, read on the forward strand.
TCTTTTGCATGTGGATAGTCAGCTGTCCCCAAATGATCTGTTGAAGAAATTATTCTTTCCCTATTGGATGGCCTTGGCACCAATGTCAAATATCCACTGACCACAGAAATATGGATTTCTTTTTGGACTCTCAAGGTTAGTCCATGGATCTAGGTGCTTATCCTATGTCTGTACAACACTGCTTTGATGCCTATAGCTTTGTAGTAAGTCTTGAAATCAGGAAGGAGTCCTCCAACTCTGTTCCTTTTCAAGACTGTTTTGAATATCCTGGGTATCTTCAGTTCCATACAAATTTTATTATCAACTTATCCTAAATTTCTGCAAAAAAGGTGGCTGAGTCAGTTGATTATATTTTTAAAGAGAGGTATTTGCCTGATCAGGCTGACAGAATGACCCTTAAGACGGGCAACTTTGCCTTTGACATGGAGTTAAGAGATTAAGTATGCAAGAATTTGGGATTTTCATCCAGTACTACTTGATACTGGAATGACAAGACTGAGAGCAGAGGACACTGGAAAAATCAAATTTGGAGCAAACATGAGCCTAAAGAAACTACATTTAATTCCCAGACTGCTGCTTGGATGCCACATGATCTTGGACAAGTCACTGACCCTCTCTAGGCTCCAGTTTGCAATCTGTAATGGGCACCCCCATCAGTACCACTGAGACCGTGTGGATCAGAGCCCACAGGAGGGCAGGCTCCTTCTGGAACTTGGAAGATCTGCTCTAGCATGTTTCTACAGGATTCACTGGCCTGGGAGGCATCCATAGGAACCCTATGGGCCAATTCCCCCTGTTTATCTGGACCTGTGAAATCATAGGTGCAGCAAGCAGATGATGGGATGTTTTCAGGCACAGGAAATGCTTCTGGAGCTCTGCTCACTAACTCATTTGTTAGTAAAGATGAAGGGATCTCCCTGCCTTACTCCAGCCCAGGTCTATTTCAATTAGACTTCTGAGGAGACATGGCTCCTGAGAGTAATGAGGGCCTACAGTGGGTGCAGCAGAGAGGCAGGCCCAGCCGAAAAACTAACCCTTCAACTAAGGCATGTCTCCCTCTCTGACTAGGCCCGACAGCCTCCACATGGGCCCTGAGCAGTCCACACACTTAGTGAATGCCCACTAAGCATGCGTGGTGGCAATCACCATTTAAGATGGGATGACAAGAGAAGTCACTTCATCTTCTACCTTTCTGGATTATGAAGTTCTCCTCCCTTATCTTTCTCATCATTTTAAGTATTATTGCTTAATAGTCTACCAGCTTCAGGGTCCTCTTAGAGACTAGATCACCCTGGTCCACATAGTGTCCCCTCATTTGCCATTCTGACAGGCATACATGCTTCCTGACAGATACTCCATCAACTTATATGGAAACTGAATCCTTAGAACAAAGAGAGCTGCATGTTAGTATTTGCAAAAGGAAAGGAAAGGAACCTTTAAGGAACCCAAGGGAGTGGGTGCAAAACACAGTTACAAGCTCCTCAGGGTCATATATGACAGCTCACACATAAATCCAGACAGGTCTTCCTATCAATTAGAAAGAAATGAACAGCCAAGTGGCTACAGAATTCCCACGGTACCATTCACTTTCTTCCTTGATGACAAATCCAACCTGAAGTCTGTATCTTCTAGGGAAAGAACAGGAGGAGAAAGGTATAATTCAGTCTCTAAAGTTGTATTTTCCTCAATGTGGAAGGGGAAGGCACCATCAACAGTGTAGACCCAAGTCAGAATGCTTTTGAAGTTCATGTCACTTGTTTATAATATGATATCATATCATCCAGAGTTTCAAAAGTAACCGTAGGGGCTTGTGGTGAGCTGCTGGGGGCAGGAGTTGAAGGTGTCTGCGAAGAGCTGGGGCCATGGTTCTGGCCAGAGCACTGTCCTGGCTCACTCTGTGCTGGTGCAGGTCTGCTCCATGGCTGGCTACCAAGGGAACCAGTTCTCTTTTGACCCACAAAGTAATCTGATGGTGGGGCAAACTCAGGATCTCTCTCGGCCCGGAGATCTGACTGCCTCTTTGACCAGAACCCAAAGGAAAAATCTAATAAAAATAAGAAAGAATATTATCAGAACTGATTACTGAACCAGCTGAATTTTTACTGTTATTGTTTTTCAATTATTATATACATTTCTTTTTTTTTCCTTTTTTTTTAAATTTTTTTATTTTTATTTATTTATGATAGTCACAGAGAGATAGAGAGAGGCAGAGACACAGGCGGAGGGAGAAGCAGGCTCCATGCACCGGGAGCCTGATGTGGGATTCGATCCCGGGTCTCCAGGATCGCGCCCTGGGCCAAAGGCAGGCGCCAAACCGCCGCACCACCCAGGGATCCCTTATATACATTTCTTAAAAGCCAACTCCCGTTCTCTGGAGAATAAGGATAGCAATACCATAATACAAGCTCTACATAATGCCTACAAAAATATAAGGAAGCAGGGTAAGAAAAGGGAGTGTCTACTTCCAGATGGGGAAAAATTCAAGGAAGGCTCTGTGGAGAAGGCTGGTAGGTTCTGGAAGTATTGCCAAAAAGGCACTAAAATTGTTTTTGAAAGATAGAGAGGGCAGCCCCAGCGGCGCAGCGGTTTAGTGCCGCCTGCAGCCCAGGGTGTGATCCTGAAGACTGAGGACTGAGTCCCACATTGGGCTCCTTGCATGGAGCCTGCTTCTCCCTCTGCCTGTGTCTCTGCCTCTCTCTCTCTCTGTGTTTCTCATGAATAAATAAATATTAAAAAAAAAAAAAAGAAATATCAATCCCTCAAATCATTTGCTTGACATGATGCAGGTACTTCACAAGACACAGATTTTGGCCTTTATTGAGTTTTAGAAGACACAAAAAAGTACCTGTCGAAATCTCATTTGGTATTTCTTTTTTCTTTCCATTTGGTGTTTCATCTCTCCTTCTAACAGCAGCACTAACCTAAGGCACTCGCCTTTCTGCCTATCTTTACCTGTGTTGGATCTTATCAGCTCTAACAGCAATAGCATGAGCTAATGTACTATTCTAATGATCTCACTTGAAGAGATATAAATCACAACCTACTCTAACAAGAAGCTGCTGTGGGCACAACAGTGTATTTACAGAAAATTTTGCGTGACCCAACACAACCACATGCAAATCCACGTTAATAAGGCGGCACACAGACTATCCTCAACTGAATGCAAAAGAGACTGCTAAAGACTTTAAAACACCAAACCTTCTAAGATTTTTAGAAGTGGCTCCTGATAAAGGGCATTCCAAAGCTGTAAAGCCACATGAGGGCAGCACGAATTTTAAATAACTTCCCTTGGTGCTTCTAAAAAAAATTGTTCTTTTGAAATGATGTATTTTGATCTTGGTCTTTCATAATCACACTTTCTAGTGCTCCTGTTTACAAACAGCTAGTGTCTGGGGACTACGAAGAACCCAGCTGGAAGATCTGGAGCAGTCCTTAAACCTCAAGGGGCCACTAAGACTCATGAAAATGATATTCTGAGATGAACTAGAAAAATCTCCTGTGTAAGGCCCATCACTGGAAAGCGTTTATACCTTGGAGCTCACCCCCCTTACCTTTTCCTCTGTCCCACTCTCGGACATGGGGCACTCCGGGCCTGGTATCCTTCCTCTCCTGAACAATGACTTCTACTTTGCTACTCTGGGCAGCAGTACGTGGAGCTGGCACAGCCTCTGGTTCTGGTGGCAAAGATCCAATAACATCTATTTTTTGCAAGTGAATAAGACATCATTATAATAAAGCTTAAAGCTAGTTTAAAAATAAAAATTAAATAGAACACGTTAATCTTGAGAGTACAAGTAATAACCAGTATTAAATGAGCACCTACCATGGCCAGGCAGTGGACTAAGTATACAACAGTGTATAATTCTTGTCATAACCCTAACAAAGTCAGTACTAGAATTCCCATTTTATAAATGAGGAAAATTAAGCTCAGAAATGTTACACAGGTAGAAACTGACAAGAGCCAGGATCAAACCCAGGTTGGATGGATTTCAAAGTCTGTTTCCCACTATGCCACCTCACTTCCCCAGACCACTGGCTGAAGGACCAGAAATCCCTACTCAATTAAAGTAAGAGTCTCAGATAAAGCAAGGGGACCTAGGGTGATAAAGAGCTGAAGCATGGCAACAGGCTGTAAGCTATTCACCTTTGGCCAGATTTTTAAAGAAAATGGGTTTTTTAAAAACAGCTGTGGTGGCACTTCACATGTTGTGAAAATGACAAATGTTCAGGAGTAGAGCAGAAACAAACGGTATGCAACGCTTAACATGTTTCAGGGACCTAGCATTATACAAAACAGCAGAGGTGATTTCTCAGCTCTTCAATGTTTCTGGTCTCCTTTCAGAGCTAAACGAAGCTGTGTTCAGAATCAGAAGGGGCTTGGCACAGGTTTCTGTGAGGGCTGGAGATGCTGGCATACGCCCCCGACACCCATACCCCCTTCTCCTTTTGGAAACAGAATGCCCCCAGTTTCAGCTGGGGGTGTGGCCACCTCACACAGGACAAGCCATTCTGCAGCCCCCTGCAGCTGCATTCAGGCCAGTGGGATGTAAATGTGGGTTGTGTGTGCCTTCCACTTCAGATTGCTATGTAGCTGGTTCCTCTCCCCTCTTTCCCCTTCCCTGGGACAGGACCACAAACAGGTGCTGGGGAGTAATTGTCTGCCCTGCAGGGAGAACAACACTCTGGGAATGGCAGAAGCAGGAAGAAAGGAGGAAGCTGGGACTGGGTGACCATCTGGGGCAGAGCTACCATGTGCCTGGAAAAACACTAGCTCTAAAACATTAAAACAGACTTCCATCTTGTTTGAGCCAGTCCATGCAGGGGTCTCGGTCGGGACAGCTAAGCCCAGACTAGGGTAACTCATACGGCATGCAGGAAGCCTGTAGGGGGACAATATCTAACAGTGTTTCCACATGTTGTGACCTCTCATAAGCCGTCTAGACTCATAAATTCTTTCTTTTGACTTTGTGAATATATTTATTCTTTAAAATAAGTTAATATATAATAACCAAAAAACATACATCCATAGCAAAAGAAAATTGGTCCAAAACATGTATGCACAACTAAACTTTATCTTAAAACATCTCTTCTCTAAGTCTCAGTTACTAAACCACACCATTCTATGAAGTAACACAACATCCTGTTAATATTTTTGTCTATATAAAAAAAATTCCTTGGAGTGTCACTCTTTATCACTTTTATTATAAAAAACTGTTCCTGGCAGTACCTTTGAGGGTACCCTGCTTGCTTAGAGAATAAAACTAAATGGCTCATTTCCATATTGCCAGTCCTATTCGTTGGGACATCAATGGAACTAAAATTTTTCCTTTTGAAGGTCAGACACATGAGCCACAATATACCTTTATTTTCTTCCTCTGCTCCATCTTCTTTTGACTTTTTCATCTTTTTTTGTCGGAGTTTAGCAAGTCTTGCTTCTAACATAGCCTTTCGCTTTTCCTTTATGTTCTCTCGTTTTGTTCTCTGATCTGTTGTCTGTATGTAACAGAAAATTAGAACATTATTTACTGTAAGCCAAATTCACAATAGTTCTGTTTAAAGGGATGAAATAATTTATTTTAAAAACAGACTAATTGACTTTCAAGCCACCTCTAGCCAGCTAGCATTGAGGTCTCCAAAACACAGACTTATGAGGTCTTCTTATACAAGCCCTCTGGAGTGTTTTCTAAGTTTAGCGACTGTTCACAGAGCATCCTGGAATGTTTCACATTCAAGGAAACCAACCAATTCTGTTCTCCTCCTTAATCTCTTAAATAAATCCCTTAAATAACTCTCTATTTTCTTTCCCAGGCCACTCCAAAAGTACCATATTTAAAACATCAAAGTTACATAAGTTACTTCTGAGCAGCTATAATTTTAAAGTCTGAAACACCAAAATAGAATAGCAATTACCTTCATGAAAGTATAATGGCATTGATACTGATAAATAATAGTGATAAAACTGTCACTATTTGCAGAAGACATGATATTACATATAGAAAACCCTAAGGCAAAAAAAAAAAAAAGAAAACCCTAAGGCCGCCACCCAAAAACTACTAGAATAAATGACTTCAGGGAAATTGCAGGGTACAAAATCAACATCACAAATCTGTTGCGGTTCTATAGGCTAATAACAAACTATCAGAAAGGGAAATTAAGAAAACATTCTGATTACATCAAAAATAAAATGCTTAGGGATAAATTTAACCAAGGGAAACTATAAGGCAATGATGAAAGACACTGAAGACACAAAGAAATGGAAAAATATAGCATGCTTATAGAGTGGGAGAATTACTATTGATAAGGTGTCCATATTACCCAAAGTAATCTAAAGATTCAATGTAATCTCTAACAAAATTGAAACAAATGTTTTACAATAGTAGGAACAAGCAACCCTAAAATTTATGTGGAACCACAAAAGACCATGAAGAGCTAAAGCCTCCTTGAGAAAGACGAACAAAATTGGAAGCATCAGGCTCCCTGATTTTGAACTATATTATAAAGCTATAATAATTAAACAGTATGATATTGGCATATAAACAAACACAGAGATCAGTGGAACAAAAAAAGCCCAGAAATAATTTATGACAGAAAAAGCCAATAATATATAGTGGGAAAAGGACAATTTCTTTAATAAGTAGTGTTGGGAAAACAAAACAGCCACATGCAAAAGAATGAAACTTGACCGCTAGCTTATACCATACACAAAAATTAACTCAAAATGGACTAAAGACTTGAACATAAGACTTGAAACTATAAAACTTTTTTGAAGAAAATATAGGCAGTTAAGCTCCTTAATATCAGTCTTGGCTATGATATTTTGGATTTAACACCAAAAGCAAAGGCAACAAAAGTAAAAATTAACATGTGGGATTACACTGAACTCAAAAGCTTCTGCACAGCAAAGGAAACCATTAACAAAATGAAAAGACAACATACTGAATGGGAGAAAATATCTGCAAATCATATATCTGATAAGGGTCAATACCCAAATATACAGAGAATTCACACAATGCAATTAAAAAAAAAAAAAAGACAAAACCTACAAAAACAATCAATCCAATGAAAAAACAGGCAGATGAAAAAAACAAAAACAAAAACAAAAACCCCGCAGAGGACCTAAACAGACATTTTCCTAAGGAATACATACATACAGATGGCCAACAGACACATAGATGCTGAACATCATTAATCATCAAGGGAATGCAAATCAAAACCACAGTGAGATATCACCTCACACCTGTTAGAATGACAATTATCAGACAGAAAACAACAAATACTGACAAGGATGTAGAAAAAAGGGAACCCTTGTGCACTATCGGTGGGAATGCAAACTGGTGCAGCCACAATGGAAACCAGTAACGGAAAGTCCTCAAAAAAGTGAAAAACAGAACTACCATATGATCTAGTAATTCCACTTCTGTGTATTTATCTGAAGAAAATGAAAACGCTAACTCAAAAAGATATCTGCTCCATGTTCACTGTAGAATTATGTACAATAGCCAAGATATGGAACAACCTAAATGTCCATCAGTGGATAAATAAAGGAGTGTAGGTATGTGTGTTTATGTATATGTAGGATAGGGCATTAATTACTCAGCTATAAAAAAGAAGGAAATTTTGCCATTTGAACCACATGATGGATCTTACGAGCATTTTGCTAAGTCAGACAGAACTTATCATCATACTGTATAATCTTACTTATATGTGGAATCTAAACTCTACCCTCAAAATAAATCCCAAAATACCAGCTTATAGATAAAGAGAACAGATTGGTGGTTGACAGAAGTGAGGGTGGGGGGTGGGCAAAATGAGCGTAGGGAATCAAAAGGTATTTAAACTTGCAGCTACAAAATAAACAAGTCATGGAGATGTAATGTAGAGCATGGCAAACGCAGTTAATACTATAATGCATATTTGAAATCTGCCAAAAGTGGACCTTAAGTGTTCTCATCATAAGAAAAAAAAAATCTGTAACTATGTGATGATGGATATTAACTAAACTTAATGTGATCATTTCCCAATATACACAAATATTGAATAATTTGTTGTACACCTGAAACTAATATAATGTTATGTGTCAATTACACTTCAATTAAAAAGAAATAATAAAATATCTGGTTTATGGCGCTATCAGTATTTATTAAATATCAGAAATATCAATCTTTAATAAAATTTAAAGTTTATTTGACACACTTTTGTCCATCACTGCTCTGAATATTAACTATTAATAAATATAACATTACTTTTTAAAAAAGCCATTCTGAGTATTAATTTAAAAACCAGATTATAGGATGTCTGGTGGCTCAGTCAGTTAAGCATCTGCCTTTGGTTCAGATCATGATCTCCGGGTCCTGGGATTGAGCCCTGCATCAGGCTCCCTGCTTAGCAGGGAGTCTGCTTCTTCCTCTCTCTCTGCCCCTTCCCCACTTGTTTTCTCTCTCTCTCTCTCGTTCAAATAAGATCTTTAAAAATTAATTAATTAAAAAATAGATTGTTTTTGTAGTATGGTCCAACAAAAAAATAACTGCTCAAATATTTTTTTTTCTCAAATACTTAACATCAATTCTGAATTTAATTTGTACCTGTTCACGCAGCATCTCCAACGTTTTCATCTGCTTGTTTCTCAACTCCTTATCTCGGGCAAAGGCAAAATATCCAACACCAAGTTGCCGGGCCTCTGAAAGAAGTCAAAATTATTCAAAAGATTAGAGTTCCCTGATTAATAAATTAGACTCAGGCTAACTTCCTGCCAAAACAAAAGGAAATAGAGTGATATTTGGCACAAGTTTAAAAACAAACAAAAAAAAGGCAGCTAAACCAAAAAAAAAAAAAATCCCTTCTTTGTGATTAATACATCCTTTGTTAGACAGATATCCCCAATATGAGTAATTTTTAGGCTATGAAGTGAACAACGGGGATATTTTCAATTTCAAAATCAGCATCTTTTATTTCTTTTTTTTTTTTTTTAGCATCTTTTATTTCTACATAAGAGCTGCTGTTTTATGAATTTTTCCCTTTATGCTTGCCATTAGTTCAAGATATATAAAAAAAATTTTAAAGCCTGCAGGATGATCATACCATTTTCACGAATGTCTTCATAATGTATGGGCCCCATTGGCCTTTTCAAGGCCTCTCTTTCTTCTTCCTCCCACTGCTGGCGCTGAAGTTCTTTTCTCATATCTTCAGATAATAAGGTTTTCTCATTAGCAGGACTAACAAAACTAGTAGGGGAACAGAGCACAACTCTCTTTAGATAAGAACCATAAGATAGCAATGCTTCAGTTCAGTAACTGGATCATGGACAAGCAATTCTAGTTGATAAAGAAGACAGTTCCTTACAGAGGTTTCTAACAATACCACTGGGAAACTATATAAATGGTTTCCACCTTTCTTTAATCAAGCAGCCAACTTGTTACATTAGCACAACAAAATCTTGCCTAGGCACTTGAGACAAATCACTTTCCTTCCAACCCTGGTTCTGAGCTAAACGGGAGGAGGAACCAGAGCCTCCTTTGCATGGTCACCTGTATAGGGCCAAGGAAGCTGCATAATGCTGCAGTCTGGGCAGTGCCATCTGTCCTCTGTCAAATGGCTCAGGGCTTCTACACTTCCTTCTTTGGGTTGAGCCCAGGCCTATCTGAACCTGAAGGACCTGGACAAGGTGGATCTTCTCCCAACATTTTCCTCATAAAAACTGCCCTCAGTAAAGGGAATTTTATTCCCTGGAGCATGTGAGCAAGTTATCTTTTAGAAGTGTCTTAGGCCCTGTAGAAACAAATCTAGCTATAAGGCCCTTACTTCAAAATACAAAAATGTATAAAGAAAAAGTTAATAAACTAACCACCTCTCTGCTCCCACCTGCTGTGGGATAATCAAGTATATATTCCTAAATATCTTCTCCACAGACGTTTGTTTGCTGGATGGGCTCCTTCTATATTTTTTACTGTGATATCAGACACTCTTCCAAGTATTCAGATGTAGCTTCAATTCATCCTTTTTAGTAGCTACACAGTATGGATGATCAACTCTTTAGGCTGTTCCCTGAGTGTGGATTATGTGTGTATGTTAGCCATAAAAGAGTAGTACTTCAGCAAATATTTTTATATGTTAAGAAAAAACCTCCTTACCATATCATCGAAGATAATGAACTAAAAGCAGCCTCAATCGCAAAACAATCCCCATGTCTGCATTTCAGACCTGGTCAAACCTTTACATATCACACACTTACAGCCTCCCTTGAAGATTTTTGTCCATCTCCAGCAAATCTGGCAAATCCTTTTTCATACAGCGCCGAGATCGCCCTAAGGAATCCACATAATCCACCCTGAAATAAAAATGGAAACATGTGAAGAAGTCTTTGTACATGACATATGGTTCTCTAAGTTAGGGAATTGGCGCACAGTAAAAAAATTAATATAAGACTCACTACCAAGAAAAACTCTCAACCTGAGAGACCATTACCACCAATAAGAACATGCTTTTTAGGGATCCCTGGGTGGCTCAGTGGTTTGGTGCCTGCCTTTGGCCCAGGGTATGGTCCTGGGGTCCCGGGATCGAGTCCCACATAGGGCTCCTGCGTGGAGCCTGCTTCTCTTCTCCCTCTGCGTCTCTCATGAATAAATAAAATCTTAAAACAAAACATGCTTTTTAAAGTTTAAAGCTGACAATCAGCTCATTGTGCCCTTTTTCCAATCTTAGGTTCAGACACTGCAAAAAATGACTGATCATGTTTGTCTCTGCTTTCAAAAACAATACCCCATCCAGACCCTTGCTGCAACATCTCAGAACTTAAACTCCAACCTAGTTTAGACAATTCCACATATTTTGTCAGCATCAGAATAACTTTGCTCTGTACCATTCTCAACTTGTTCATCTTCTCAGTCTTCCCAAATCTAACTTCTTATTCTTTCCTTTATTTCTTCTAATTGGTAGTCCTTTCCAACTAGAACATATTTTGAGGACACATTAATTAAGAGGAAGCCATGCAACACACATTTTGTACTGCAAAAGCATCTTGGGAGTGGACAAGTCTATTACCTTTTACTTAGTTCCTCTCTCTTCAACTTTACCCAAACTAGACAGCCAGGGGAACCAGGCAGACAGCAAGGCAAAATGAAAGAATCCAACTTCCACAACAGGAAATATGCACAGATTCTCGCAGAAAACATTTCAATTGCACTATGATGCAACAGATTATTTTATTGCTTAATTATGGGTAAGGAATGTCCCAGCCTTTATCAGGGTGCTAAAAACACAGAAAGGGGTCAGTACTGCTAGTGCAACTCAAGGTCAGAGTCTCACGTGTGTGTGTGTGTGTGTGTGTGTGTGTGTGCGCGTGCTTTGCTTTTGTTAGCAGTTTCTTTCCTCTTACACATGCTGATTCCAATTGTTAGCCCACGATTTGAAAGCTAAATATTTGAGAATCTATTACTATAGTCCTAATGCTGCTTACCATAAGAAATAAAACCTCCAAATGCAGAAAGCAGTTTCTTTCTTCCTCCCCTCCCCCCACCCTTTTTCTAATGAATAGAAAAAGAAAATCAACTAGCCAGATGGTCTGAGTAATTATTTACAGTATTTTTGTGGAAAGACTTTCCACCACCTGGAACTTAACTACTAAAAGGATTTTACAAGTAGTTACGGTTCTGGAGCTTAATTTAAAAACAAAAAAAGTGTTAGAACTGCTTGCAGTGCGTCTTCCTTCACCATATGGTGGCATGTGACACCTTCAATTGCCCTCCAAACTCTTCAAATCACTGACAAATTGCTTGTAATCATACAGGCATTAGTAAGAAAAAAAAAAAAAGACATTAAAGCTTTCAAGATGAGATTTCTGCTATGAAAAGCAATCATAGGCTATTCTGTTTCTGAAGAAGGTCTCTAAAATGTACAGATCCCATCAAAACAGAAGCGGCAAGACAGTAGTCAGCAAGTGCTCTATGTAATCAGCAATCACTGAGCAAGCTCCAAGGAAACAATTACTTGAGGTGTAAGTAATAAAGGGGGGCTCAGAGTCATGCCATCTTCAAAGAGCTCCAAGCTAAACCACGTGTCCATGAAACATTTCCTGACAACAGCAGGGAGGATATAGAAAGTACCTAAAGTTTTTCTCAAATCTTTTTTCTGGTAACGAGGCCAGTTGTGTGTCAACAATAAGGAAAAGGTAAGACCTAAAGGAGCTGGAAGTGTATCTAAGTGCTACTAGAGTCCAGATGAGGGAGAAATCACTCACACTAGAAATGATGAGGAAAAGCATCAATGGAAGAGACTGCATTGTATGTGCTTCTCTTTGGGTTGCTTGTAGCAAGTATGCAGCCAGAAAATCTTGCCAAAATATTTATTTTTAGAAAGCAGATAAGAAAACAGCTGTTCTATCCCAATGTGAATGTTATTTCTGGACCACTGTGGGCACCCTAAGTAGTATGAAGATGTGCGGTCCCTGTGATGCTCGTAGCTGGCACTGCTCCTCTTACATTCATAAGTGACTCCTGCCAACAGGGCCAATAGCTGACAAAAGTGCTACAAACCACCCTCAGCAGTTCCTAACAAAGACCCCAATAATGAGGATATCTGAGCCTGGAAGGGAAGATGGGTGGGCTCTGCATAAGCAGAGGGTGGGCAGGTAGGGTTATTCCCAGTCTGAAGACAAGTGTTAAGTACAGAAAATCATTAGAAAGGAATTTCCATTCTGTTCTCTTTATACTTATTGATGTATTTATTGGTCTCATAAGGAAAAGACAAGTTTGGCTTCCCCATCATTCACCTCTACGTAGATAAAATTTGGGACAATTTCAATAAAAGTTTACCAAATATCTGCTTATACTCCACAGACAGCAGTTTCTTGGGTAACTTAGAATACTCTTATTTGCTAAAGGGAGTTTAAGGCAAACAGGGAAACCAGACTTCATTATCTGTTTTACAGGTGAGGAAACTGACCCTTAGCAAGGATGGAACTTGATCAAGGTCATACTGCCAGTGAAAGATGGATCCAGGGCTATGCAGGTCCAAGATCCACAATGCCTGTATCACGCTGCCAGAAAATGTCCCAGCCAAAGTAAGGTTTCCTGGACCAGCTCTGTCTGCCTCTTCTCTGGGAAATGAACATTACCACCAGCTAGACAGTGACTCTCCACAATGCCTGAATAATGACATAGGCAGCAGCCTGGGTAACAAAGGAACATGCTTCTGTCTAAACAACTCTTCCACACCAACAAAGCAAGTGTATTAATGCCTTCTGCATTTGGCTCAGTCTTATAACTATTTCTTCTTTGGAGTTACTGTTTCTGTATCTGTAAATCCAATATTAAAAGAAAGAAAACTGAGGAAGAATAAGGAGAAATGGTTTGATATACTTTTGGAAAGTAAACACAAGTCAGGGCTCCTGGCTGGCTCAGTCAATAGAGCAAGGGACTCTTGATCTTGGGGTCATGAGTTCAAGCCCGTGTTGGGCGTAGAGATTACTTAAAAAAAAAAAAAAAGTAAATGCAAATCTTAGAATGTTCACATGACCAAATTGTATCATTACTACCAACCATTCTTCACTGGGGTCCTGGGGAGGAGGTATATCTTTTTCAGAAAGATTTTCTTCATCATCGTCTCTTTCTCCTGCCTTTCCAGAATCTCTATTGGCACCAAACACCTCCATTTCTTTATGTTTGTCTATGATCTTCTGTGTGAAATCCACAAGGTACATATCTTCCACTTCTTCATCTAAGACAGAAAAATCAATTTTCAGATTTTTCACATTATTTTCAAAGAGGTAAACGACATATGGAATTGATATGAAGCAGTCACATTCACTGCTGGGCAGCTACACTGTCCCTGGATGGTTCACTAGTCGATGCATCCACCACCCCCAGCATCCCCTGAACAATTCAAAAACAGAGCCACCACGGGACCTGACACGGAAGCTGCAAATAGACCATCAGAAACACATGACCACACAAAAAAGTCTTAAAAGAGCTTAAAGTTTTCTATTGCCTCGTCAATATAATGAGTGAGCAATATAGTGTCAGAATGCAATTTTAAGATAAAACCATTTGATTTCAAGAGACTCACACAACCAATGACATAATGCAGAAGGAGAATTGCATTGCTCATGTTGCCAGACTAGAGCAATAAACCTTTATTGCTATATATACCTCCTTAATCAAGGGACTACTGTTGTAGTATGATGTTTAAGGATCATAATATAGGGTAAAAGAAGTCATCCTAATTCTTTTCAAACCAATGAACACCACTTTCAGGCAAGGCATGGTGCCAGGGATCTGCGGGGCATACAGAGACATGTGGCTTGTGATCTGCTTGGGCTAAAACATACACTGAGGAGAGGGATGCCTGGGTAGCTCAGCTGGTCAAGTATCTGCCTTTGGCTTGATTCATGATCCCAGGCTTCTGGGAACAAGCCCTGCATTGGGCTCCCTGCTCAGTGGGAAGCCTGCTTCTCCCTCTCCCTCTGCCCTTCCCCATGCTTGCGCACTCACTCTAATAAATAAAATCTTTAAACAAATAAATAATACACTGAAGGTTAAGTAACCATCCACAATTTTAATTTAACCCAGGATAGTTGACCTACTTACAATTACATTTACATGAAGTTTCACTACGCTGGGTTTTATAGTCACTTCAGTTTTTCTCTGAGAACAGCAGTAATCTGTATGGAGTAGATACTAGGCTCCACATCACCGGGTACTGGTGGTAAACCCCAGCACAGAGTGGAGAATAACTGAGGCTTCAAAACTCAAATTGCCCAAACCCGCAGGTCTATCCTATCAGGAGGTAGGCCTGCCATTCTGGATAGAACCAAATCCCCAAAGCCACAGGCCTTTGGACCTGATTTCTAGGTGAACAATAGAGTCAAGTTTGAATAAAGTAGAAGGCTTTAATTTTTTTAAAGCCACAAAATAACTCACATGGAAAAGAGATGTATTTCCCAGAGCAAAGTTATGAAACCACATAATAGTGAGGCCTTCTGGTTAACAGACACCCTGCTGCTTCTTCAGGAAGAAGACATGACCACTCCCCATGTCCCCCAGCTTTCAGAGTGACTGACTCTCCTACACTGGGCTCCCTGCCATGCAGGAAACATGCTTCTGCTACCCAGGAAGAGGGAGTTGGGACTGTCTGGGGAGCTAATGACCAGGGTTCCAGCCCTGCCTCTCTTCTACTGTCCCACTGTCCCCTCCCCTAGCCACGTAGTCTGTCCTGCCAACACTGGCCCTCTACTTCCTCTGCCGATCTGCTCCCACCACACTCTCCCTGCAGAATCCCTTTCTCCAGCTATCCAAAGCCTTTAAGACCCTATCAGAGCCTACCTTCTCCCTAAAGACTTCCCCACATGCCTTTTGGCGATGAATTATGCACTGCCTTGTAAAATCTCTTCTAATGTCATCTAATTGTAGGCTGGATTTTTTCTGGAGAGTGTGAGGAAAGGGGGATCTTTTTATTATTCTAGAAGCATTATAGGCACATCACACACAAAAAAATATAAAATAGGGAAAAGGAAACATAACTTGATATACCCCTTGATATACCCATAACTCCCCCGTCTTCTTTTCCACATAGCCATAATGGTTTATAATGGTAGTCTATTTAAGATCTCATTTCCTACCTTTGCGTTGTTCTATGCCATTGTTCTCCATTGATGACAATTCCTTTGAGGGCAGAGGCAGAGACTCTGGCTTATACTGTTCTTGTTTGTTCCCTCATAGCACCTAACATGTGGCCTGGCACACACTGAGCAATCAACAATTATTGTGGATTTTCTTGTCTCTGTGCCAGCACAGAAAGTAACCCATATTAATCCTTAAATTTCCTCCCCCATTCTTAGTTATTCTAACAAATAACAAAATACTACAGGGCTGTAGGAATTTGAGAAAATAGAAAAGTATAAATAAATTATTATATTTACCTATAAAGTCTCCTTTAGTCATTTTTTCATATAATTTGGCTTTTTCTTCCAATTTCTCCCTAGGAGAAAAACAGACAGCATTAGAAATGGTCTAACATTAGCTACTAAGGCTGCCTGACTGCTGCAACCTGCACAATAGGCCTAGTCTGATGAGGAGGTGGCTGTAACTGGAGCTGACCACCCCACTCTGAGGGGATCCTCAGACCTAGTGATGCCCACTTTGCTGACTAAATATAAGTTCCATAGGAACAGGCTCATGTCACACGATAAGATGAACACTGGGTGTTATACTATATTCTGGAAAATCGAATTTAAATAAAATTTTTAAAATTTAGAAAAAAAAAAAACAGGCCCATGTTTCTCTTATTGATGACTGTATCCCAGTGCCTAAAATGATACCTGGCACAAGTTCTCACTCAATCAGTATCTGAAAATAATGAAGTAAGATTTTGAATGCAAATGCCAAGTGCAACCTAAGTTTAAAAAGAGAGAGAGAAAGAGAGGTGCCTAAACAAAAACATTTTCTGTATACAACCTTCCAAATGGATCACCAAATTCAATGTAACTCTGCATTACTGTTTTCAGACAAGGGTCCCTGGTCATCCATGACTTATTAGGCTTCTCTAAGGAGGCTAAAGACCAACTTCTTAGAAGTCTGTTAAAAATATGTCTGTTTTGGGATCCCTGGGTGGCGCAGCAGTTTGGCTCCTGCCTTTGGCCCAGGGCGCGATCCTGGAGACCCGGGATCGAATCCCACATCGGGCTCCCGGTGCATGGAGCCTGCTTCTCCCTCTGCCTATGTCTCTGCCTCTCTCTCTCTCTCTCTCTCTCTCTCTCTGTGACTATCATAAATAAATAAAAATTAAAAAATATATATGTCTGTTTTATACAGAACATGAATAATTTATTCATGACACAAACTAACAAAAAACAAACATCAACCCTGGTATTTCCATAAAGTAGCCTCTCTGCTCACATTAATTCTGGTGACATTTATTTTTTAGTGGGCACAGACCAAGTAAGACAGCTGGTAATTCTTTATTCTAGAAATACTTAATGATGGTAAAGAAAAGTCCCAAAGGGGTCATCTGAGCTTTTGCTTGTGAAGAATCACACTTAATCATAATGGAAAATTTCATATCTAATGGTGTCCTTGGACAATAAAGTCCCTTGGTCATATGGCTGTGTGTTCTGGAACAGATTACTTCACCTCTCTTGTATCTCCCAATTTCAAAATTTGTAATAGATGAAAAAAACAGCACTGCTTCCTAGGGTGGTCACAGAAAGTAACTAGATCACAAACGAAAGCATGCCATCGGTTATGTCATCTGCTTATTGTCTAGGTCAGAAAGATTCCTCTCCCGTTTTACACATTCATTCAACAAGTACTGCTTCCACACCTCCTCTGCACCAAGCATGTTTCAGGTGCTGAGGGCTCAGCAGTCAATAAGACAAAGTCCCCAGGTTCACAGAGTTTTTGTTATAGAAAGGGAGAAGGATGGATAATAAATCAGTGAGAATGAGGATTTTAGACAAGTGCTGTGAAGGAAAGGAAATAAAAGCAGCTGTCGGGATCCCTGGGTGGCGCAGCGGTTTGGCGCCTGCCTTTGGCCCAGGGCGCGATCCTGGAGACCCGGGATCGAATCCCACGTCGGGCTCCCGGTGCATGGAGCCTGCTTCTCCCTCTGCCTGTGTCTCTACCTCTCTCTCTCTCTCTCTCTCTCTCTCTCTCTCTGTGACTATCATAAATAAATAAAAATTAAAAAAAAAAAAAAAAAAAAAAAAAGCAGCTGTCATCCCTGGAGGCCCTTCCACTTCCAAAAGGTTAATTTGCTCTATTTCAGAGGGGGCTTAATGTAATAACCTGTGTCATTATAGAATCTTGCTGTGTTAATGAAAATACAACTTTAAAAAAATTAAAAAAAAAAACACACAAAAAGCAGGCATCAGGACAGAGTAACCAAGAGGACACTAAGCTAGAAAAAGTAGCCTGCAGAAACCTCTTCGAAGGTGACATTTGAGCTAAGGCTTATAGAGCAAAAAGCCAACTATGAGAGGATCGTGGGAAGAAAGCAAGTGAGGCAGAAAAAAGAGGAGGCAGGAATTAACTTGGTATGTTCAAGTAGAGACCAGAGCAGCAGAGGATGCTGAGCAAAGGGGAGAGGGGCACAAAGTAAGGACAGAGAAAGACAGGTATAAGAACAGGTGAGAAAAGGGTACAGAGTCTGGATGCAGGAACAGAAAGAAGAGAGCAGAAGAGTCTGCAAACCGGTAATGGAGATCAGGAAGATGTCAGAGAAATGGCCACTGGATTTAGCAGATGAGGAAGTCGTTAGAGACTTCCGAGAAGAATTACTTCAATCGAATAAGAAAGAATGCTGAGGGCAAGAGTATGGGACACTTATCTGGAACCACTAGGTGCCAGACACTATGTATCTCCTTTAATCTTCTGAAAAGCTCCATGAGCTGAGTATGAACCACCTCACTTCATAGATAAGCAAAGTCTCAATGGAGAAGTAACTTGCCCAAGGCCATACATCCTCATGGGACTGCCCCTGCTTGTTTTGAGCTCTGGGGAGACACAGACCAAGGAAAGACTAGACTCCTCACAAGCACAGTGAAGCCCAAGTATTATGTAACAAATTACTGGATAGAAAAAAACCACAGCAAAGTACCCAGGAAAACTGTTATGCCGAATTTATACATTTATAAAAAATAAAAAATTACAGTACCCTTCAACAAATTGGAATTCTGATAATATGTCCAGGAGGTGAGAGAGATGTCTCAAAAATTAACATATTTTGTATGCTAAATATGTTTATTATATATTATACTGATATATATTTATTACATTATTGTAAATAACATAATGTGTGTCTGCTGGGAACAGGTCAAATGCCAAGAAAAACAATCCCCCAAATGCACTAATATTCTGCCTTTTTTTTTTCAGACCCAGAAAGAGCTGAGAAACCTTAATGACCACTGTCTGCAACTGCAGAGTTTTTATTACACAAAGATCCAAAAGCAATGAGTCATGACAGATACTAAAACTTGGGATTCTCTCTCAGTCGAGGGTGATACTGCAAATAGGGAGAGTTCCTCTTTATGGAAGAATGCCACTTAATAAATAGAATGAAAAAATTAAGATGGATAGTTTAGAAAATAATTAGAAAAATAGTCACTTTGAAACCACCAACGTAGTAAGTATGTGGAAAGATATTAGTGAACAAGATATGCATAGTCTCAGAGTTTCCCTCCTTAGATTATCATTAATTACAAATGAGGAAGAGCATCTTTACAGTGGAAAAACCTAGCAGGCCTATCTTAATCGAGTGATCACGCTTCATCACAAATAACAATTCAAACCGACACTGTGAACCTCTTGCTGTCATCTAACAGGAACAACACATCACCTACATCATATTCTTAACCAAAAGCAGCTAATATGACTCTAATCAGATTGTGGGACACTGCAGATCAACAGGCCTAAGCTCTTCAAGAACAGATATGGTATAACAGACAACAAAAAGGCATGAGAATTATTCTAGATTAAAGGAGGCTAAAGAAATATGCCATCTGGCGTGCCTGGCTGGCTCAGTCAGAGGAGTATACAACTCTAGATGTCGAGGTTGTGAGTTCGAGGCCCACAGCGGGTATAGAGAGAACTACAAAAATAAATAAATAAATAAGCTTAAAAAAAAAAAAGTCATGCTATAAACAAAATTTCTCCCTGTTAAAAAAGGAAAGAAAAATATGAAAACTAAATGCAACATGCAATCTTTTAATTCTAGATTGAATTAAAAAAAAAAACTATAAAGGACTCAAATGTACCAGAATAATTGGTGAACTCTGCCTATAGACCATATAATAAACTATTTAACACTATTTTATTAGTGTTAAATTTCTTGGGTATGGCAGAATACGGTTATGTAGGAGAATGTCCTTGTTCTTAGGAGATACATAGTGAAACATTTTGAGGCATGATGTTTAACAAAATTTCTCTACATACATACAAAGAGAAGAGAGAAAGAAAAAAAGAAAAAGTAAATGTGGAAAATCATTAATTCATGAGCTTAGGTAAAGAGTATTAGAAGATTCATTGTACTCTTCTTTCAATTATTCTGTAGTTTTCAAGTTTTTCAAAATAAAACGCTAGGGAGAAATTTAGTTTCTAAATGCTACTGTCATACTACCTAGTAGCCCAGAGCCACACCACCACGGGACACTTCTGAAACACTTGTTGATAATTTTAGTGCCTAACAAAGGCTCAAAGTGGGACT
The DNA here is from genome assembly GCF_018345385.1 of Vulpes lagopus. Lineage (NCBI taxonomy): Eukaryota > Metazoa > Chordata > Mammalia > Carnivora > Canidae > Vulpes > Vulpes lagopus. The sequence goes on from NC_054830.1 coordinate 53,490,615, forward strand.
GTTCCATCTTTCAGACTGAGATTATGTCTTCCCTTCTTATAAGACTATAAATACATCTACAAATTATATTATTTTTAGAGTCTATTTTATGTTTGTAGAGTATTTGAAAAGATGACAAAAATTTTTTTTTTTTTAATTTATTTATGATAGTCACACAGAGAGAGAGAGAGAGGCAGAGACACAGGCAGAGGGAGAAGCAGGCTCCATGCACCGGGAGCCCGACGTGGGATTCGATCCCGGGTCTCAGGATCGCGCCCTGGGCCAAAGGCAGGCACCAAACCGCTGCGCCACCCAGGGATCCCAAAGATGACAAAATTAAAACTGTAAATCCAGAAGCATAAAAAGAGAACTATCTTTGCCTGGATAGCCTCAGAAGCAACTACAGTGAGTAGAGCTTAACATTACCTTGCTTTGTCTAAAGTCTTTTGTTCCTCAATCTTCTGTTCTGCATCCTTCTCAGCTCGATTTGAAACTCCTGCATTCTGTTTGCTCCAGATGCTTGGTTTCTGCAGCGTATTTATTTCAAAAGACAAAACAGAAATACCAAGTGATTGCAATAAAATCCTTTCAGAAGAAAAAAAGCAGATTAGATCTTATGAATCAATGGAGAAAACTAGATCCAACAGCCAACCTACGTCATGCAAATAGACTGTATAAGAAGCTGGAGCTAAAGGGAAAAAAAATCCCTAAATTATATAAAGAATTAACAGGGAATTAACAGGGTGGTTCAGTGGCTGAGTGCCTGCCTTCAGCCCAGGGCGTAATCCTGTAGTCCCAGGATCAAGTACCACATCAGGCTTCCTGCATGGAGCCTGCTTCTCCCTCTGCCTATGTCTCTGCCTGTTTCTCTGTCTCTCATGAATAAATAAAATCTTAAAAAAAAAAAAAAAAAAAAAAGAATTCCTTTACATAACTGTACAGTTACATATCTTTTATCCCCTGAATGATTACAACTAATTCAAGAAATGTTATAATAGAAGTGATAAACACCATTACCTATAAAATTAGCACACCATTCACAGCTCTTAAAGATCCTGATATTTTCTACTATACTACTGTATCATCTAATTGCTTATCTGTTTGGATTAATAATATACAGCTGATCTTCCACAAGAATGTACACAAACCATCAACTAAAACATGCACTTTCCAAAAAGAAGTGCTGAGTAATTGTATTAAAATGTGCTTTTAGGGGTACCTGGGCAGCTCAGTGGTTCAGCATCTGCTCAGGTCGTGATCCTGGGGTCCTAGGACCAAGTCCCACATCGGGTTCCCTTCTCCCTCTGTCTCTGCCTCTCTCTGTGTGTCTCTCATGAATGAATAAATAATAAAATCTTAAAAAAAAAATTAAAATATGCTTTTAAATGCTCTAATTTCTATTCTAATATAAAACACTTTATGCAGATGTTCACCTACAAGACAGGGATTTTCCCCTAAATTTTATATGTAGCAGAGGCCAGGACACTTTCAAAAAAGCTAAGTAGGGTACAATTCCCCCATATTTGGAATTGATGGAGAAAACTGTATCTTATTTTTACCTTAATAGTTGTTTTTGGTTTTCCCAAAACTCCAGAGTCTTTCAGAAGCTTTTCTTGTTTGAATTCTTCTTGTTTTCGGAAGAGTTCAGCTTTAAGGTCTACCAACTAGAACAAAACAAATAAGCAAAGACATGTAATTAATTCTAACAAGTGACTAGATTTCCAAGTTATTGTAATTCTCAAAGCAAGATTTAAAGTTCCCATTAATGGACAAAAATAGGTAGAAAATTAAATGTCTGTAGAATCCAGTACAAAGTAAAACCAAGTCCTACTGCATTCCAGCTCTGCTGGTAATGTATTTCTAATCTTCAACACTGGACTAAGGGGAAAGTGATTGGCAAAGTAAATGAAGTCTGCATCTGTTGGATTCAGATTGAAATTACAACACTGAACAAACCCCTTCTCTCTGCCTGACACCGTACTTGGCTTTTTCATACTGTAACCTCTCTTAATCTTCAAAATTTATTATTTCTGCAGAAAAATATCTTTGCCCAGTAACTGAGCGCTGAAGAACAGGATACAAACATGAAATAGATACACTCTTGCCTCAGTTACAATCTAATAAAAAAAAGGTAACTTATAATACCAGTAAAATGTAATAAAGACTTTAAGAGCAGAAGAAAATTGGGGCACCTGACTGGCTCAGTCAGTGCAGCATGAGACTTGATTTGGGGTTGTGAGTTCCAGCCCCACATTGTGTGTAGAAATTACTTAAAAATAAAACCTTTAAAACAGGGGTGAGGGTGGAAGAAAGCATCATAAAAGTTCAGCTACAGGAGCATTTCCTTCTGTCCAGAATGATCAGAGACAACTTTGAGCTGAGCCTTAAAAGGTGCAAAAGAGGCTCCTGGGTGGCTCAGAAGACTCTTGATGATTTGAGGGTCGTGAGTTTGAACCCCATGTTGGGTGTAGAGACTACTTAGTAAAAAAAAAGACAAGATTTCAACAGCTAGAAATAACATGGTCTGAGTGAATGAGAAGAACTCCAAGTTTATACATGTTCTAGAAATTGGAAGTTTAGCTAAATCATACAGTTCAAGAACAGCAAAGGCCAGGGCAAAGCGAACAGGGAAGTTGGGGTGAACTACCTCTCACTTGTACCAATCAGCACTGTCTACTCTGCAGAGAAAGATAAAATAAAAAGTCCAGATCCAGCTCCCTATAAATTAGATACTTACAAAGCACAGCATCACAGACTGAGTTTTAAGGGAAATCAAAATGACTGAGTTCAATGATTTCTATTTTGGAAGACATCAATCTAAAAGCAGCTGTTGTAGGGATTTAATAAGGACAGTTTCATCCCAGGACCTAATATTTAATATTTTAAATTTCTAAACACAAAAACTTTAGTCCCCCTTCTAAGCCTTCTAAACCACAACAATTTTCTAGCCACACATTTTCCTCTTCTACGACTATTTTTGAATTTTAAAATGAAAATGCTGGGATCCCTGGATGGCTCAGCAGTTGAGTGCCTGCCTCTGGCCCAGGGTGTGATCCGGGGTCCCGGGATCGAGTCCCACATCCGGCTCCCTGCATGGAGCCTGCTTCTCCCTCTCTGCCTGTGCCTCTGCCTCTCTCTCTGTCTCTCATGAATAAATAAATAAAATCTTTAAAAAAAATAAAAGGAAGATGCTCTGAAAACTGCCCATTTCCACATGGCATTTCCACTATGGTCATTACTAATTTTAACCTGTGAGGACAGAATAACTTTTATATTTATAGCTTTTTGGTTTCTTATACTCAACCATAAAAAGCAGTACTGATTTTCAATATTAGACGAGGAATATCGGGACTCAAATATTGGAACACGTAGTTTTCCTTTGCACTCTCTTTGCATCCTGATACTTTACAGCAAATTGAAGATCAAATCAAAGATTAGGCAATTTGCTCCAATGTAACAGAAAAGGCAATGGTTTGGAGACAAAGAGCCTCGAGTGCAACAGTTCTAACACTAAGAATTCTGTATGTCAAGCTGGGGAAAGCCACGCTCCCTTACTGGGCCTCGGATTTATCAGCTATAAAACAGGGATCTGGGGCGCCTGGGTGGCTCAGTGGTTGAGGGTCGGCCTTGGGCTCAGGTCGTGATTCCAGGGTCGAGTCCCACATCGGGCTCCCTGCACGGAGCCTGGGTCTCCCTCTGCATGTGTGTGTCTCATGAATTATAAAACCTTAAAAAAAAAAAGAACCTCAGACCAGGGCTATTAATAGCACCTGCTCTTTAACGAGCTGAGACGACTCGCTGAGTAGCGCCCAGGATCTTCCTACGAGCAGCTAGTCTCATGACACGGCTCACCCCCGGCTAGACCTGCCAACCGCAGGCGCCGTAACCCGCGGGTGCGGTACCAACTGTTAACTCCCGGCCGGGACGCCGGGCGCCCTCGGATCCCGGGGAGGGCCCTGCTGGTCCCCAGCCCGGAAAGGAAGCGAGGACGCGCGCCGGGTCTGCGCAGCAAGCGGGGGAGACCGGGCTGGCCCGGACGCCGGGCACGGCTGTCGCACAGGGGAGGCCGCGACATTCTTAAGGGGGGAAACACCCGTTCAGGGCTGGATCTAAAGAGGGCCTCGTGGTCCAAGTGCACGTCCGAGCGAGAGGCCAGACACAGGGCCTGTAGGTAAGGAAGCGGGCCCGGGGCCCCAGCCGGGAACAGCCGGGTCCGAGCTGTCTGAGGGAAGGCCGGGTTGGGTCTCCGCACGGAAGAAACAAGGTCGAGATGCTGGTCTAGTGCAGGGGAGGAGAACTCGGAGCCCCGCGGCACTAGTGTACCCGCACTCACCGAGGAGGCCGTAACATCCAAGGGCTTTTTCCTCCGGTCCATCCTGGCGCCCGAGCGTCGGAGCGAAAGCGCGACCCGGAACGGCCTCCCGCGGGCCTCAAATGCCCGAGATCGGCACCACCGGAAGTGCCTGTTAGAACAGCGACGAGAGTTTACGACTCTGGCGCCATCTTGGAAAGGTCCGGATGTCGTGCGTCGTGCGCCTGCCACCATTTTGAGAGAGTCAAAGAAAGCCCAGTGTTAAGACCGTCCTGAATAGAGAGGAAGGTTAACAAGGACTTGGTGTTGGCGCCATCTTGAGAAGGGCGGAAGTGGCTTTCAGCGCAATGGGCGCCATCTTGAGTGGTATGGATTGGGGGCGGGGAGGGCGCCATCTTGGGGAGGGCGTAATGAGCCCAAACCCTCTTCGTGATAACGAGAAAGGTGGATTGGCAGGACTGGAAAGACCTAAATGACGTTTGGAGACCCGCAGTACGACCGGCGTTGTGTGGCGCTTCTCACGTGTTAACTTATTTGATTCTCACAAGAGCCATGTGTGATCAAGATTTTTATATTAATCTTGGTAGAAATAACAGTAATAGGTAACATTAATGTAGTGCTCACCACGTGCCACCTTACAGAGCTCAGCGGGTAAGAGCATGAGCTCCAGGGGCCACTTTTCTGGCTACGCGACTTTGGGAAAGTCTGTGCCTCATGTTCCAACGGGGAATAAAATGGTATCTACTTCGTGAGATTTAATGAGAGTGAAATGAGTTAAGCGAGCTAGTCTTGGTAAAAATATTAATGATATTTAAGTAACCCTCCCTGCCAAAGATGTCCACCCCTTAATAATCCCCAGAACCTCTGGATATGTTACGTCCTCTGGCAAAGGGGAGTTTGCAGACATGATTAAATTAAGGATCTTCAGATGGGAGATTATCCGGTGGCCCAATGTCCTCAAGAGTCCTGGTAAGGGAGGCGGAAGGACCAAGACCTTGTGCTAGGGAATGCAGGCAGCCTCTGGAAGGAGGAGGCACATCCTGCTCCAGAACCTCTGGAAGGGTGCAGCACCATGATACCTGGACTTGGCCTTGTAGTGTTCTGCACCTCAGCTCAACGTGTGTGGGTTTTCCCACACCACGAAGCAATTCTCCAGTGGCAGCTGTGTCCTACAACTCAGATCAATCTGACATTATCTAACCGGAGCTAGCCTCGGATCCCACAGGTTAAGGGCTGGTCCACACGACTGCCCCCACTCGGAGTCCAGGCTTCTAAATTAGAGGTTCCAATGCGCCCCTCCTTGGGTTTGATTAATTTATTAGAGCAGCTCACAGAACCCAGAGAAACATTCTACTTACTAGACCACCAGTTTATGTTATAAAGGGATGTAACTCAAGAATAGTCAGATGGAAGTCATGCATTAAGGCAAGGTATGCAGGAAAGGGGATGGAGATCCCATACCTTCTTTGAGGGAGCCACAAATCTCCCCAAATCTCTACATGCTCACCAACCTGGAAATTCTCCGACCTCTGTCTTTCTAGAGCATTTTTCTAGAGCGTTTTATGGAGGCTTCATTACATAGGCACAACTGATTAAATCATCAGCCGTTAGTGATTGAACTCAATCTCCAGTTTCTCTTCCCTCAGTGGAGGTCAGAAGGTGGGAATGAAAATTCCAACCCTCTAATTATACCTTGGGTTCTGGTTCTTCTAGCAACCAGCCCCAATCCTTAGGTGCTATCCAAAAGTTACTCATCAACATAACAGAAGACACCTTTATTGCTGTCTTCCCTTAGAAACTCCAAGGGTTTTAGGAGCTCTGTGCCAGGAACTGGGCTGAAGACTAAATATATATTAATTATAAATCAATACATCACACCTTGTTAAAGCTCATTTCAGACTTCCGACCTCCAGAACCAAAGGAGAATTTTGTTGTTTTAAGCCACTAAATCTGCAGTAATTCATTATGAGATGGCTTTAAAGCACAAAGTTGAACAAAAATTATAAAATACCACCCCCAAAGACATGACAAATGAGGCTGACAGCACATACACAATTCCTGTCAAAACCAGCTAGATCCTGATTTCCCTGTAAAATATCCAAGGGAGCCTGGGTGACTCAACTGGTTAAGCGGCTGCCTTCTGCTCAGGTCTGACCTCAGGACCCAGGATTGAACCCCGAACTCCTTTGGGCTCTCTGGTCCCTCCACAGGGAGCCTGCCGCTCCCCTTGCTTGTGTTCTCTGTCAAATAAATGAAATCTTAAAACACTCCAGCCCTGACCTTTGGGAGGGCTTGCAATCTTGAAGGCTTTGGGTTGCTGCAGCCTCCTTTGCCTGGCAAAGCAATAAAGCTGTTGTTCCTCTTTACCCTAAACTCTGTCTTCGTGTATTATATTTTAGCTCTGAGGCAGAGGTCAGTTTTCAACAACCGTTACCATAGGAGACTGACAGAAATGGTGACTTTAGCAGGAGTTCTACTGGATGCCAGGCATGTGTGTAATTCTTTTCATGGGTTATCTATCTGGTTTAATCCTCGGAATAATCCTAGAGGTAGGGGCAAGTATCCCCATTTTATGGAAGAGAAAAACAAGGCCCCAGGGGTCAAGTGACTCACCAAAGGGCCTTTGCCAGCTAGCAAGTACTGGAGTCAAAGACTAGCTCAAAGATACTGAGTTAATTTTTTGCACGCTACTTAATTATAAAGAGGGGAACCATCTGAAAATGGGTAAAAAAGGAATGACATAAAAGAGGGAAGAGAGGAGAAGGAGAAGCCAAAAACAAACTGGAAATCATAAAGTTTAGTTTCCTTGCCCAGCTGGCCGCTGGCAATGATGCCATTCAGAGGGTTCTGATCTCACGTAGCTAGAAAGAAACTAACTTTAGTGGTTTATGGATGCCCAGAAGACCTTGAGAGTTGAATTTTCTTTGTGTAATGCCTGTTACGTCCTTTGGTATCATCTTCGTGTTCATGATGTAGGTTATACCATCACCTTTACCAGAAGTTCTCACTAGACTGGCAACCAGCTGATTTTAATTACCTTCCAAGCCATTCAAATTACTAAGAAAAGCCAAGGAAGCTCCTTTTATTCCCCCCAGCCTCATACACTTCAAGGTCTGGAGAAGCAGGGAAAACTTAATCACGGATTGACCGAAATGCCCTCCAAGTGCACCAGAGATTTTTCACATATCCTGCTTCTTCAGATTCTTCCTTTGATGTTTTCCAGACATCTGGGTCCATCTGGAATTGCCTTCTGCTACCAAATACAAAAATTGAGGCCACAGCCCTTATGTTCTTCAGCAGGCCATTCTCTTCCTAGGGGGTCATCTCCTCCACCAGATCTCAGACCTCGGACCTGGACCTGGGTTCATTCTGGAAGAAGGAGGCAGACACGGGTTTTCCTCCAAGGATCCTAGGACTCAGTCCCAGCTTCACCCCTTCAGCTACCTCGAGAACACTGTCTCACCCCTCTTTGCCTCCGCTGTGTTCCCTGGTTGGGCCCACAAGATGTCTGAGATCCAGAGCACAGAAATGGTTTGAGAGCTGACAGGTGCTGTGCATGCATCACTTGCAGGATGAGAAGTTTTGCTCAGCGCCAGTTTTCTCACAGCAGAAGGCACACGGTTGAAGACAGTCTGTGTTATGACGCTGCATATTTTGCAGTGTTCTGAGGTTCATTTAGCTCCCCCCCCCCGCCCTGCTGGGTCCCCAGGGGTTGGGACTGGGTGGGAGACCAATTAATTATCTTCTACCTTCTCATCTTTTGCTGGATTTTGTCAAATCTCCTAGGTGCTTTAAATAAGGGAGAGGGAGGAGAACTTCTGAAACAGCAGCTATTTCCCTGTGGACATGGCCACCAAGCCATGCTCTTATTTTTAAAGGGGGCCCTGGAGTCATTTTTCCAACACAAAGTCTCAGCAGCTTGGCTGCAGACTGTAGCCTGTGCTGCTGCTGTAATGCTTTAATCGGCAGTTAAGTCAAGAGGCTTAATTTCATCCAGGCCCCCTTTTGGCATGTGTACAGTTTTTCTACATATCCTGTTTCCTCAAACTAAAAATGTGTCTCTCCCTCATGCATCCAGCCCATAGCATCTTAACCTTTGTTCTGTCTCCGGAGCACTGTCTGTGATAATAAATTACTCAGCCCTGGATGAATTAGCCAAACCCAGTGGGTGGAAAAAGATTAGGTTGGACCTAAGGAAATTAGGTTCTAAGCACAGACACAGGATGAGGCAGAAAGATACTGAGACTTGTACTCGGATAACAAAGAAGCTAACTTTGGTTGGCGTCATGCGCAAAATCTGTTGTTGGCAATATCTCCCTGAATCCCCACAAGGTCCTCAAGAGTATGTGTTGTTAGTGTCCTTATGTTGATGAGGAAACTAAGACAGAGAAGTAACTTGACCAAGGTCACACAGCTAATCTTGGTCACAGGATTTGAACCCACACAGTCTAGTTCCAAAACCTCCTCCTCTAGTAGATTTCCATTCATTCATTTATTCATCCAGCCATTTAACTCTACTGGGGAAGGGAAAACATTTTCTAAGAGCTGACCCCAGAATATTTCTGCAGGAGGCACCTGTCATTAGGTCATTGTAGGTAGCAGGGCCCAAGCAGGTGAATGCCAGGAGACCCGAGGTACAGGCTGGGGTGTGACAAGGATCATTTGGGGGCCTGGAGCTTGCAATCTGGAGTAAGGGGATGGTGAGCGGGGCTTGTCCTGCCACCTGGGAAATTGGTGCTTGAGGCTCCAGTTGAATACAAGAGGTACTAAGAGTTCTACAGCCTGGAGAAAACGGCTCATCACAGGGGCCTGAGTGTCCCTCCCAACCTCAAACCAGTGAATTTGAAGAGAAGAGCGGGGGAAGAAGCCTTACCATGTTCAACCCCACACCAGCCTCACTGCAGGGAGGGAGCAGGGGAGCCTGAGGCCAGGTGAGGGGTTCCAGGGAGGGGGCACAGAGGGCAAGGCAGAGACCTGGCAATGATGGAATGGGGGCATCCCTCAGAAGATGTTGAAAGCCATGAAGAGGTGAAAAGCAGACCCTTCCTTCTGCCCTGTGTTAGTTTCTCAGGCCCAAGCATGGTGGCTTAAGACAATAGGACGCTGTCTCATAGTTCTGGGGGCTGAAAGTCTGAGATCAAGGTGCCAGCAGACCACACTCCTTCTGCAGTCTGTTGGGGAGTCATTCCTCACCTCTTCTTACCTCTTCTTAGCTTCTAGTGATTTGCTGGCAGTCTGTGGTGTCCCTTGGCTTGTGGATGCATCACTCCAATTGTCCATCTTTGCTTGGCCGTCTCCCTACGTCTCTGTCTTCATGTGGCTGTCTTATAAGGCTGCTGGGCATATTGGATTGGGGCCCAGCCTCCTCAATATGACTTCTTCTTAACTAATCACACCTGTTAATGACCATATTTCCAAATAAGGTCACATTCTGAGACACTGGGGTTGAGACTTCAACCCATCATTTGATGGCAGGGACACAATTCTTTCCCTTTTTTTTTTTTTTTAAGATTTTATTTATTTATTCATGAGAGACAAAGAGAGAGAAGCAGAGACATAGACAGAGGGAGAAGCAGGTTCCCTGCAGGGAGCCCAATGCGGGATTTCATCCCTGGACCCTGAGATCATGTCCAGAGCCCAAAGCATCCGTTCAACCACTGAGCCACCCAGGCATCCTTCAGGGACACATTACAACCTAAAACAGGCTCCACCACCAGGCTTGAAGAGGACAGCTTGTGCATCCACAGCACTGGCTGGGAGGAGGGGATCTAAAATCTCCACCCCAGAGAGCCCTGGGGTTGTAAACTGCCTGAGGTGTCATTAGTAAGTGCCAAAGAAGGGTGGCCAGAGAGCCTGGCTGCAGAGATGGTTCATCTTAATGCACCCCTATCCAGGTCAGGCTGTTTGGAGTCCAGCTTGTGAAGCTGAAGCTTTAGTGACTCTACTGAAGTCACTGATCACTGACATTAACTTTGATCACCAGACCTGAGGCCAGGTTTGTAGATTTCTCTACTATTAAGGTATCTTTAACCCTTTGCATACCTACTCTTTGGAAGCAAGTTACCTGGGTCAGCCAAGGTCAAGTGGTGCTGTACAAGTTTTACCCCATTTGCTTTTCATGATAACCTAACCTGGCAGGGCCTGTTGCCATCTCCTTTTACAGCTGAGGGAAATGAGACTTAGGGAGGTTCAGTGTGGACACTGAAACCAGGCGGGAGCTCCCAACCTCACATTCCTGTCTCTCCTATAAGATGGGGCTTCTGCACCCATCTCTCCCCCAGTTCACCACCTTCTCTGCGTCCTGCCTGCCATCCCCACTCTTCACACACCCAGAGGTAGAAACAATCCAAGTTCCTTTAGGGCCTCATTTTTGCTACGAGACTCCTTTTGAAAGAAAGAGGCCCTGAATCATATTCATTTTTGCAGACATCACAGGGAATCACAGAGCTCTTTATTGCAAATGATCTGCTGCCTACTTTCATTTCCTGCATGGTCTAGATGGACACAGATAGAGGCAGGGGGTGGGAGACACCCTTAGGGAGGGGCTATGAATCTCACTAGAGAGACCCTAATGATGGCTGCATCACTCCTGGATCCTGCAAGGCAAAGGCAGACTGCAGGAAAATCCACAGCCTGGGTCCTTTGACTTTGGGAGAAGGGACCTAAGGTCATGGTCTTGAAGGAGGGGGTGGGATCACTGATAGAGAGAGAGAAGCAGAAGGTGCTGGATAAACTGGGTTCTGGCATCCCAACTTCATCTGCCAACCTTCCTTCCCAGCTTTCGCCTTCAAAATGACAGCACACGGGATCCCTGGGTGGCGCAGCGGTTTGGCGCCTGCCTTTGGCCCCGGGCGCGATCCTGGAGACCCGGGATCGAATCCCACGTCGGGCTCCCGGTGCATGGAGCCTGCTTCTCCCTCTGCCTGTGTCTCTGCCTCTCTCTCTTTCTCTCTGTATGACTATCATAAATAAATAAATAAATAATTAAAAAAAATAAATGACAGCACACAGGGAAATGTGTTTATCTGTGCATTTGATATTCAGCGCACAGCTTACAAGTGCTTATTCTATGCTGGGAATCATGCCGGTACTCTGCATTTGCTGTTTTCTTTCATCCTCATAGTAGCCTGGGAGATGAGATTCTTACGTCCATTTTACAGATGAGCAGATGGAGGCTTGGAGAGTGACGATGACTCACAGCTGGTGGTGGAGCCAGAATTCAGTCCAGGGGTGTGTCCAACTGCAAAGACTCTGCTCTTTCTACCCATTACTCATCTACTCATTCATTCAACACATTTATTTTTTACTTTTGCATATGCACCAGCTATTGTGCCAGGTGCCGAAGAGACAGAAATAAATGACATAGGCATGGTGCTCTCCTCATGTCCTCACACTCCATGGGGAAAACAGATCTCTCCCCTCCTGGGTAACCAGCATGTTACCTCATTATAAATCAGGCTTGTTGTGATCGCTGATAATGGTAATGTGGTGTGATAACAGAGAATCACTGGGTGGTAGGGGATCTAATACATACTGTGTGGTTAAGGAAGGTGTCTCTGAGCTAGGGACATATAAATTGTACCTGGATAATTGGAAGAGCAGGAGGAAGTGCATTTAAGATAGAGGGAACAGCAGGTACAAAGGCTCTGAGGTCTAAAAGAGGTCAGATGAAGGCAAAGGTACTTGGCATCAAGTGAGGGAGGGGAAGAGGCTAGGATGTAAAGGTAAGAGAGGTGGGCAGGATCCCCATCCTGCAGAGCCTTGTAGATCAAGGGGAGAGGTCCAGAATTTATCCTGGGTGTGATGGAAGCCATTGGAGGATTCTAAACAGGGCCATAACAAATCTTTTCTCTCACAGTGCTCACATTTAGAGCAGAGTTTCTTAACCTTAGTGCTGTTGACATTTTGGGCCAAGTAATTCTCTGAGGGGGGCTGTCCTGGGCATTGTAGGGCACTTAACAGAATCCCTGCCTTCTACCCACTAGATGCCTCACCCCATCCGACCTCTCACTGTGACAACCCAAATGTCTCCAGATATTATCAAATGCCCTCTTTGAGAACCACTGACTTAACATATCAAAGGTTTGGTTTTTTGTTTTTTTTTTTTTTAAGATTTTATTTGTTTATTCATGAGACACACACAGAGAGGCAGAGACATAGGCAGAGAGAGAAGCAGGCTCCCTACGGGGAGCCTGATGCAGGGACTCAATCTCAGGACCCCAGGATCATGACCTGAGCCAAAGGCAGGCACTCAACCACTGAGCCACCCAGGCGTCCCTCAAAGGTTTAGTTGTTGGTGTCACAAAGTCCAATGTACCTGGATCCAGTTGACCTCCTGGGTGGCTTGCCTCCACACAGTGACTGAGGTATTAGGGCTTATTCACAAGATGGCTCCAGTTTCTCAGAGCACTTTGCTTCCACTCTCCAAGACTAGAAGGTGGCCAGGCCTGGATGTCAATATGTATGCCATTCCCATCCAGAGTCCATTGGCCAGAACTCAGTCCCATGGCTCCAATCTTCCTTACAGGGAGGTAGGAACATTGGAAATGACTTTGGTGGCATAAAGCACTGCCTCCACACAATGAGCTAGGCATTTACTTATAGTGACCTGTTGATTGCTCACAACACCCAAGCAGGTAGTGTTAAGTCCATTTTCCCAACACCTATCTGAGTCATGGGCCTGTGGCCAGAGCAGGGACACTGGGTCCCAGGGGAATACATCAATGAGAAGGCTCAATGCTGGGCTCCTTGGACCACAGCTTTAGGCTGACACAGGTAGTAGATTTCTGCAGTTTGTCTTGCCAGCATCTCATGCTGCTAGCAAGAACCCTCAATTTTGGGGGGAGGTAGCTTTGCACACTCTTTGTCCAAAGTAATGTCTCTGAGCCTCTTCACCTGATGTCTAAGAGGTATTTACTTCTCAGGATTGTGGTCAAGGCCTGCTAGGTTAGTGATTCATATGCTGGAAGCATTGTTGGATATTATTTTCTTTATTTGAACTTCTAAGGGTGGCATGTTAGGGCAACTTTGTCCTGATATTAGAGATATTATGAACCTTTTCTAGTAAAAAGGTGTGGCCTGGTGTCAGCCAGTAAGTGTGGTTGCATTCCTTGGGCCATGGTGCCGGGTTCATGATCTCCTTACCCTGCTTAGTCAAAGTAAATCTCAGGATTTGCTAAGAATGCTGGGACAGAGGCTCACCTTTTTCACATTGAATGTGAACCAATATTGCTGGCAACTATCTTGTGGCCATTAGGAAAATCCTGACAGTGGAGCCAACCTGGAGAAAGTGGAAAAGACAGAGACCAAGTAAAATCAATTTCAGGTGGTCCATTTGTGCATTGTGTCCAACCTCAGGAAGTCAGATAGAGGGACGCCTGGGTGGCTCAGTGGTTGAGTGTCTGCCTTCAGCTCAGGTCATGATCCTGGGATCGAGTCCCACATCAGGCTCCCCACAGGGAGCTGCTTCTCCCTCTGCCTATGTCTCTGCCTCTCTCTGTGTGTGTCTCATGAATAAATAAATAAAATCTTTTAAAAAAAGGAAGTCAGACCCTTGAACTTTCTCATTAAACAAATATGTTCCCATTTTCCATCACTTGCAACCAAAAAAGTAGTGAGCAATATAATACATTTTCCCCTCAAACAAGGGGACGGAGCTGGATCTGCAGGAGAGAGTATCTGTAGAGCTACCCCCACAATGCACAGGAATGCGAGAGTTAGGGACAGGAAGCTGAAAACCGGAGCCAACAAGAAAAGGTTCATAATATCTCTAATATCAGGACAAAGTTGCCTTAACATGCCACCCTTAACTTAGAAGCTCAAATAAAGAAAATAATATCCGACATTGCTTCCAGCTTATGAATTACTAACCTAGCAGGCCTTGACCACAATCCTGAGAAATACCTCTAAGACATCAGGTGAGGACACTCAGAGAGGCTAAGCAACTGGCCTAAGCTCACCTAGCAAGTTAAATGGTAGAGTTAGGACTCAAAACCAGGTTTCTCTCACTCCACAGCCCATATGTTGTTTGGGTTTTTTTTTCTTCTATATAATAAACTCTAACATCTTCCCGAGCTTGGTTTTTGAAAAAATAAAGCCAGGATAGCCTTTTGTTTTTATCCGTGGCTGGGATTTAACAGGCTACCCACCCAGGTCGTGCAGACATAGATTTGGGGAAGCCAGAGCAATGCCCCCCACCCACTCCTCCTCCCTTGGGTCCTGTGTTTGAGTAACAAACGCCTTCGTTAGAGTACATATTTAAGCATTCCTAGGGCACACAACATCTGCTACAAGCACACTCGTGTTCCCTTCTGCAGGTGCATGGTTCGGCGTGGGCGAGACGGAGTGCAGAGAAGATGCGTGAGAAATGTCAGACGATATTCACACCCTGCCATCTAAGAATTAACAAGCCTTTGCAGAATGGTTTCCGTCTGCAGCCCCAGGCGTGGGGGGACACACCCCCTTCAAGCATGGTGCATTGTGCCCCTGGCAGGTGTGTGTGTGCATACTCATGCACCCACATCCCCTAACCAGAACTGAGTGGCAGTGCCTCCTGGAGCCTAGCAAGTGAGTCAGCCACCCAGGAAAGGGAGGCATGCTGATGATGATTTTTTCAGATGGAATGATGCTTCCTCCCACTTAAAGGGAAAAGAAAAAAAAAAAAAGCCTTCCTGGTAATTTAGAGGAAACAAAAAATCAAATCAAATTCCAACTCTTACAGGCTCTAGGGAGATTCATTAGTGTGAGAGGTACTTTGTCATAAATAAATTGGGTTTCTCTTCATATAAGTCAGTCAACATACAAGCCTGTTTATTTTTCACAACCAATTCTGGCCAATGAGCCAAAGAGTGTATGAAATCTTCTGTTTGTTCTTCCCCTGGACCAATAGGGGAGCCAACGATTCACCTGCACTACCTGGCCTCACCTGAGGCACCCTGCCAGTGATACGTGACCTTAGCTGGCTGATCCTGACTAGTACAATTTCATGACTGATTAGTAAATGTCTGCCTTGGATGTTGAGTGGTGAGGAGAGATTCATATGTCAGATACTTCCCATTCCTGCTTAAAGGTTTGTCTGAGACACCGAACAAGTCTCATGATTAATATTCTTAAAGCAATGAGAATATTACTTATCAATCCATTAATAAATATTTATTGAGCCCATACACATGCCCAGTGCTATGCTAGGGGCTGGGGGCGGGGGTGCATAACATGAGAAGGGTGAACAGAATTAGCATAGAGCATCTTCTATGTGCTGGTTGTTTTCTGTCCATGTTCTCAAATTTCATTTCACCATCAAAATACCAGGTCTGAAAGGTTTTTATCATCCTTGCTTTCTAGAAATCGAATTGAGCATCAGAGCTAGTCAGGGACACAACCTGGACTCAAATCTAAGCCTTAGGTCTCTGATCTGAGCCTTTTCCCACCACACCATTCACTCATTCTGTACATCAATTCTGGTTAATTACAACATAGCAACGTGACAACACGAACAGCATGAACAACCGCGGCTGACACTTCCATATTCTTTACTACGTGTCAGGCAGGGCTCTAAGAACCTTGCAGAGTTAATTCCCTTTCCAGTTCCTATGTTAAATAGTAGGGCAGAAAAATGGATGAATAAAATGTTTCCTGACCACAAGGAGCTCATAGTTCAATCAATGAGACAAAGGCTTAGGTGGGTAGTTAATAATTTCATGTTCATGTCCACACTCTCAACCTAATGAAGGTCAAGACTCAGCTCAAATATCTGCTCCAGGACGCCTCCCCTGAGAGCCCCAGCCCTAGGTGCTGGGGACCCCATTTGATCCATCTCTAACATCTAGTTCCCAGCACAAGACCTTTTCTAGGGTATGTGCTGGGGAGTATTTGCTTCGCACTTGTGCACATGGAATCTCTGGGGATGGATGGATGGGGGAAGGAGAAGCTGCCTCTTCTGGGTCAACAGGGAAGTATATCTCTGGGACTTCTCAGAGCTGAGCGACTCTGGGCCATTTCCATGTTTGGGGGCTCCTGATAGACCAAATAATGAAGAAATGGTGTAACAAAGTGATATATTTTGAATGGCACAAATCAACGAACAAATGATTTGAACAACACAAGGTATATGTGAGGGAAGTGTTCCCGAAGACCTTGTGTAATTTAAAATTCTCATAATTCGTGGGATCCCTGGGTGGCGCAGCGGTTTGGCGCCTGCCTTTGGCCCAGGGCGCGATCCTGGAGACCCGGGATCGAATCCCATATCAGGCTCCCGGTGCATGGAGCCTGCTTCTCCCTCCGCCTGTGTCTCTGCCTCTCTCTCTCTCTCTCTGTGACTATCATAAATAAAAAATAAAATTTAAAAAAAAAAAAAATAAAAAAATAAAATAAAATTCTCATAATTCGAAGACCAACAAGGACAGGACAGCGGCAACTTCCGTTTATGGCTGGCGTGGCGCCACCGTGTGGCAGTGGTGCAGTACAACTTAGAATTTTCTTGGCCTGCCCTCTCTGAAAATGTGTCTCTTGAATTTCCTTCCACTTACTGGGGTGTGGGTGTGTGTGTGTGTGTGTGTGTAGGGGGAGATATTTGTATTACTTCCGATTTTGCATTTAAAATTAGATTTCATTAACATTTTTACAAAACACTGCCTGAAATTCACACAGAATGTGACCTCCCTGGAATGTCTCAAATCTGAATGTGTGAGGCCCCGTGTAAATGTGAGGATGGGACCCATTACCACTCTCCAACCTGTGACAGGTCCCATGAGTCACCATGTTCACTCGTTCACACCCTTCTCTCACTGGGCCCAGTCCCTGAGACATGGAGGCATGAAGCCAAGGTGGTTGTGTTTGTCCGTTCAAGCAGTGTGTCAGCCCCAGGGGGTGCCGTCCACACCATAGCAATGACTATGGTCCTTCAGAGGTAAGCCCTTTCCTTCCAGGCTCTGGAGTGGCCCCACACCCATCTTTAGTTTGGGATCCAAGACATCACAGACCACCTAATCGTTCACCCAGCCAGTAAATATTTATTGAGCATTTATGACACGTCGGCTGCTGTGCTGGTGCATGCTATCCCTGCTGGTGCTGGTCCCTGCTGTCACTACCCGGGAGGGTTACTTTCCCACCAGATCCCTTGACTGGCATGCTGCATCTCACATAGGGTATTCATACACCCCATTTGGGCGGTGTTAAGGCAATTCTAGGTTTTGCACTTTCTTGGGGGTGAAGAGGAAGTATTCAATGTCGAACAGTACTGCAACAGCACCTTCCATGGTGCCCGTCCTGTGTGCCAAAGACCCAGCACTCAACAAAACAGTCAGCGATCCTGTCCTCATAGAGCTGCCACTCCCGTGGGGAGAACAGAAAAGAAACCACACAAATAAGTAAAATACATCATATTTCATCCAGTCTATGATGTGGGTTTTTTCCTCACATTTCACATGTCTGAAATCAGGGTGTATCCTACATTCAATGATGTCCCAGCATTGTTCTACAGTTTAATTGGTGGTATTTTTTTTTCCTTCTTTGTGCTACAAAGCTAATGGCTCTTCTTGCTTTTGATGATGTGTGAATTTGATGAACTGTGTACTAAATTATACAGTGCTAAGTAATGAGAAGAATCAAGAAGGGAGCAGGATGGGGAGAGCAGCAGAGGGGGGGCTACATTCTCTAGACAGACCTGGCAGATACGGAGAAGGTGAGTTTCAGCAAAGACATGAAGGACGTGAGGGAGAGAGCCATGTTACCCAGAGTTACCAAGATCCCAATCATCTTCCTTCTTCTTTCTCTTCCTCCCTTCCTCCCTGGAGCAAGGCTGAATCTGCCAATTTGAAGACCCACACGACTCAGCTGTGGATAGTGGCAGAGGAGATAGACTGACCATTCCAGAATACTTCCCTTTCATAGTAGATTCATTGTATTAATGGCCTCCCTGTCCTCACTCCCTTTGCAATGTGACTTTGCAGCCCCTCTCATTGAGAGGTGAGTCTATTTCTCCACCACTTTGAATCTGAGCTGAACTCATGACTTGCTCTGGCTCGTAGAATGTGGCAGAAGTGTTGGTGTGCCAGTTGTATTTGCACACTTTCTTTCATGCTTGTGAACAAAGGAGGTCAGTCTGCTGGATGATGTAAAACCACTCAGAGGAGAGTCCAGGTGTCCCAGCTTACACCCTGGACCAGCTGACAGCCATCTGAGCCCTACCAGTATAAGAGGGCCCAGAGCCAATCAGAAAGCTCCCTACATGACTCTCACCTGACCTCAGACATGTGAGTGAGCCCAGCTGAGACCAGGAGTATCACCCAGCTGACCTGCAGTCTCACGAACAATAATGTTCATTGAGATGGTAGTGTTTGTTACACAGCAGTATCTGACATCCCTCTGTTCTAAAGCTGTTCCTGGGGCAGCCTGGGTGGCTCAGCAGTTTAGCGCCACCTTCAGCCCAGGGCCTGATTGTGGGGCCCCGGGATTGAGTCCCATGTCAGGCTTTCTGCATGGAGCCTGCTTCTTCCTCTGCCTGTGTCACTCATGAATAAATAAAGTCTTTAAAATAATAATAATAATAATAAAGCTGTTCCTGATGGGGCTGGGCACTGTGACTTAGGATATAAGGTCTTTTTGCCTTTTTTTCCTTGGCAGGAAGGAGAAAACAGAAATCGAGAGTTTCTGGAGGAATGTCACGATATTTGGATATTACTGTAACAGGATAAAAATGACCAAAGATTACCATGACAGGAAAAAAATCTAACTAGATAAAAGTGTGTCAGGGGACAGTGTTCACTGACATGAAGTTCATGCACGTGTTTTACCCCCCACCCAACACACAATGAGGACACCTATGTAAGCAAATAAATGAATATTTCCATTGGAACAGACACATACTCATGAGCTAACCTACACAACGACCCCTCCTAGAATATTGGGAAGTGGGTATCCTTGTATTTGCTTGCTGACAAGTCTTGAGAAATGGCCAGCATTCCCTTTGCTCATTTTTCACTAAGAACTCTATTGTGCTAGAAACATTGTGAGTGAAGATTTCAGTCACTGAAAGAGGAAAAAAGATGGAGGCTTTTCAGGCTCATCAAGAAATGCAATGAAACATTTTGAAAAAAAAAAAAAAAAGGCAATGACCACCTACGTTCACCCATCAGCTCACTTTCTCCCTAAGGTCGGTACTGCCATGATCCCCATTTCATAGATAAGGGAACTGAGGCTCAGTGAAGTGACTGTGCAAGACCACAGCTGAGAAGGGCAAAGTGGATCCTGGAAGCTCAGGCTCCTGCCTCCACATCTCTAGCAGGATGGTGTTTCTTGAAAAAATGGGATCAGCTGGATATGGTCTACTTCTAAAGCTTGTGGGTGGGTACATGGGTGTTTGCTACCTAGCTGTTCCTCCACCTTGTGTGCCTGACTTATGCTATCATAGTTTTCTTAGGAGAGATGAAAAAGAATTAACCTGTGTTGTTTACCAAACCCCAGGCACTGCATTTCAAATCCTCAGGATGTTCTCTTCAGGAGCATCTTTGTGTGACATCCGTTAAAACTTGAGGGAAGGGGATCCCTGGGTGGCTCAGCGGTTTAGCCCTGCCTTTGGCCCAGGGCGTGATCCTGGAGTCCCAGGATCGAGTCCGATGTCAGGCTCCCAGCATGGAGCCTGTTTCTCCCTCTGCCTGTGTCTCTGCTCTCTCTTTCTCTCTCTCTCTCTCTCTCCCCGTGTGTGTGTGTCTATCATGAATGAATAAATAAAATCTTTAAAAAATAAATAAATAAAACTTGAGGGAAACAGGGCTCAGTTGTTGAGCATCTGCCTTTGGCTCAGGTCGTAACCCCCGGATCCTGGGATCGAGTCCCACATCAGGCTCCCCACAGGGATCCTGCTTCTCCCTTTGCCTGTGTCTCTGCCTCTCTCTGTGCCTCTCATGAATAAATAGGTGAAATCTTCAAAACAAAACAAACAACAACAATAACAGAGATCCCTGGGTGGCGCAGCGGTTTGGCGCCTGCCTTTGGCCCAGGGTGCCATCCTGGAGACCCAGGATCGAATCCCACGTCGGGCTCCCTGCATGGAGCCTGCTTCTCCTTCTGCCTGTGTCTCTGCCTCTCTCTCTCTCTCTCTCTCTCTCTCTATCATAAAATAAAAAATAAATAAATAAATAAAATAAAAAATAAAAAAGCCTTGAGCGAAACAGCAAGGAAAGAAAAGTGAAGGGAGAGCAGGAAGAAGAAACAGCCTGAGGAAACACGGGCTCGGCCCCCGGGTCCGCCTCAGGCCTCCCCCGGCTCTGGGGAGAAGGCAGGCGCCCAACGTGCTCCACCGTTAAGGATCTGGAATGCCTCCAATTTAAGATATTTTGGCCTGTTTTTCGGTTGAAGAGCAGTTTCCAGCGCGGGAGGCCAGGAGTTGCAGCCGACTCCGTCGGCGCCCCACGTGAGGCCCCTGGCCTGTCCATCTGGCGGGGCCCGAGGCCTTTTTCTCACAGTTGGACAGGCTGGCGAAGGCTCGGCCCCCGGAGCAGCCCCGACCAATAGCTGAAGAGAGTCTGGGCGAAAGCAGGCCGGAGCCGTCGCCCCTCGCCCCTCGGGTGGGCCAACTCTGAGCTCCATTCCTCGTGACCCTGGCTGGCCGCCCGGCGCCTCACATTCCACGCCAGTTGCCACAGCGGGGTCCGCGGCCGCCTTCCGCTTGCGCCTCCTCACTCGGACGCCGTCGGGGCAGTGCACCCCGATCCCGGTCCAGGTGAAACGCCGCCGCACAGGAGTCCTCCCCTCAGGGCTCGCCGCTGAGGGAAGCCAAGCGAAGGGAAGTATTCTCACAGAGCCCCCGAGGTGCTTCCAAGGTCCTTCGCGCGCTGTCCCCGCCCCCCGAACCCCTGCAGCAAACCATCAAGTCCTGGGAACGTGGCCCGCACCGTGCGCTCGGGCAGCTCCAGCTCGCCGGCCCCTGTGCCGCCTCCCATAACCCGGTTGGGGCACTGGGGCCTCTCCAGGTTCTCGCCGTCAAGGAGGGAGCCCTCCCTTCAACAGCCGGTGAGGATTCCACGAGACCCCCACGCACTCGCCCTGTGTGGACACCGACACGAGCAAAAACTCGACGGATGACTTTGAAAGTGTCAGGAAGCATTACCTTAATACACGTGTGTGTGTTGTTGTTGGTAGATTTTACTTATTTATTCGAAAGAGAGGCAGAGACGCCGGACGCGGGACTCGATCCCAGGACCAGGGATCACGCCCCGAGCCCAAGGCAGAGACGCTCAACCACTGAGCCACTAATGGCCAGAATGATGTTCTAGAATTATAAATTAGACAGGCCCTCGCTCCCTACCAGCTGGAGGAGAGAGACACACAAGTAACACAGTGTGAGAAGCGCCCTACCAGCCGCCCAGGGGGCACACTTCGGGCGCCAGCGCCTCAGCCGCTCAGCCTCTGCCTCCAGAGCTCCAGCTTCCCTCCGGGGTCACCCCTCCGCGCCCCAGCACCGCTTGCTCCGGAGTGGACCACGTGACTCAGGCTGGGCCAATCAGGGCTGCTGATTCCCGCGGCCATAGTGATTGGCTCAAGAATTGGCAGGTGACCAAGCCGGACCAATGAGACTCGATTCTGGGGCTTTTGTGGGGCTGCTGAGAGCGTGAAGTCGTGCGTTGAGCCTGAAGTAAGAAGGGCCGGGTGTGGGGCTCTGAGGGTCTTCTGGAAACTGCTGAGAGAGAGGCTACCCAAAGGAAGGCAGAGTCTATCCAGAGCCGGAGGCAGGGTCCCAGAGGCACGGTTTAACCCTTTGTCCCAGCTATGTCTGAAGCCAGCTCTACCACCCGGACTTTCCCACCACAAAAAATGATTAAGTCCTGCCCTCCGTTTTTTCCTAAGCCACCTGCTACCAAGTCATGCCCTGTGTCGGGTCCGTGCAAGACAAAAGGAGGTGCAGGGCAAGAGGTCAGCCACTGCAGGAGAGGGTCTGGAAGGCTCCTGAAGAAGGAGACCTATGATTTAGGTTCTGAGGGATAAGTTGACGTTTGTTCTTTGACGATCAAGGTGGGACAGGGCATTTGAGACAGAGGAAGTGACTTGGCAGTGGCAGGACAGTGGGACCTGGGAGCCCTTTGGAGTGGCTGGAGTGTGGGTCAGAAGAAAATGAGGCTGGGAAATAACGAGGGATCAGATCATCGAGTGTCGAGCACCAGGCTATGACCGGGTGCTTTTCCACTGTGGGTGCTGGGGAGAGGAGCAGATGCTGTGTGTGGTAGGCAGAAGAGAGATAGAGCAGGCCTCCCTAGAGCTGTGGGGATTTAATGCACGTCTCTTACTGAAAGTGCCCCCCTCCCAAGCAGATATCTTAAGGGTTTAATATGCTAAGATTTTAGCTGGGAACACGCTCTGAGGACAGGGGCACAGCTGAGACCCGAAATCATATAGCCCAGCTTGGCAGCCGGGATTAATGAAATCCGTGTTTAGCATTCACGTGGAGGAGAGGCAGGCATGATGGGAAGAAGGGAATGGGAGATGTGGGTGGCAGCTTCGGTGTGCGCTCCCTGCCCTGAGCAGTTCCACTCTGGTCCTGGTAAGATAGAGTCCTGAAGTTACTGGGCCACCCTCCTTAGAAGGTACCAGGGCCCACCCTCCTTAGCCTCCAATGGGGCAAGCTTCTCAGGAACCTCACCCCTATCTCAATGGCTTCTCAAACCCACAGAGTCCTCCCGGTGACATTTTAACAGTGTTTAGACATGTGTGCCTTAGACACCTCTTATTGTCAACAGGGGACCCCATAAGAAGCAGGACTCATGAACTGGATCAAAAGGTGTGAGTGGATTGCCTAAGGCCACACAGCCTGGAGTTGACCTCATCTCCGTGTGGTTGATCGCATGGTCCAAGACCAGCAGCAGCAGCATCTGTGAGCTTATTAGAAATCCCTGGCTCTGCCTCTGACCCACTGAGTCAGAATTTGCATTTTAACAAATCCCTTGCTGATCTGTAGGTATGTCAGAGTTTGAAAAGTATGGGCTGTACACTGGATGGAATTAGCCAAACAAAAAGACAGAAGAAAAATACCCAAAAAACTAACTTTGGTTGGGTTGAAATGAGGGAATTATAAAGAGTTTTTTTTTTCTTTACTGCATATCCTGAAATGTGGTTATATTACTTTCATAATGAAAAAAACCAAACACTTAACAATTAAGAAAATCTGAAACACAAAATTACACAATGTTATAAAACTGGTAAATTAAGAAACAGTTATTTGCATTTAAAACAGGCCCCATTTCCAGTCTCTTATTACTTTTTTGTTTTAATTGCCCCTTCCCTTAAAAAAAACAAAAACAAAAAACAAAAAACAAAAAACAAAAAACTTCTGCCTCCAAAGCCAGAAGCAGAGGTGCTTCAAAGGCAGGCGTGGACCTTGTCCTCTTGGGAATGGCCAGTGCAGGGACAGGCATCTTCCTGTCTGCAAAAGGAGACAGTGGTATAATGTAGGTAGGTCTTATCAAAAGTGGATAGAAATGGGCATGTCCATCTCTATTGAAATGAAAGACAATAAGTTATTGAAGCATTACATATGATTTGTGATTTGCCTTTGCCCCATGATAATCGCCCTTTGTGAATGCCTTTTCTGTGCACAAGATGAGGGCCCTCCCCTTTCCTAAATTGTTCAAGGTTTTCAAGCCCCAAAACTGCTGATTTCAGACTTGGCCTCTTTGCCTAGTTTACGCTTACTCGTCCTTCAGCACTCAGCGTGAATGTCACTTCTCAGGGAAGCCTTCCAAGACCCTTTGGTCCTGTACTAGGCAGAGCTTTCAATTGCAAGTGGTGGAAAAACAAACTTAAATTGACTTAAGCCAAAAATGGTGACTGTTGGTTCAGATAACAGAAAAGCTGAGGGGTAATGGCTTCAGATAGAGCTGGACCTAGGGTCTCAAATGACACCTCCAGGAAGCTGCCTAATGACAAATCTCTCAGCTTTCTTCTGTGGGGCTCCAGGCTTAGATAGGCTATCCCTGGGGGGCCCCCATGGCAGAACCAGATTTTCTACGTCTCTAGTTTAGAAACCCCAGTGCAGAGAGAACTTGCTTTCCTTAATTAACCCATTATAAAAATCCCAGAGTTAAATCTCATCAGCCAGACTTAGGTCACATGCAAATCTTTGACCAATCAATGAAGTGGGCAGGAAGTGGAATGTTCTGATTGGCCGGGGTCATGTGCCTACCTTCAACTCATCCCCACCTGAATCGCATGGACTGATGAGAGAGAAACATGGTCCCCAAATGAAAATTAAGAAAATGAGGGAATGAGGCTGGGTGGGCAACAGCAACAGCAGTTTACAACAGATGTCCTGTTACAAATTTTCATCATACGCTGTAAATTGCCTTCATAACATTTGCTAGATTAAAAAAAAAACCTATATATTAATTTGAGTGGTTACTTGATTAATGTCTGTCTCTCTAACTAGACTGAAACTCTTTTTTTAAGATTTTATTTATTTATTCATGAGAGACAGAGAGAGAGAGAGAGAGAGGCAGAGACACAGGCAGGCTCCATGCAGGGAGCCTGGCATGGGACTCGATCCCAGGACTCCAGGATCGTGCCCCAGGATAAAGGCAGGCGCCAAACCGCTGAGCCACCCAGGGATCCCTAGACTGAAACTCTAAGGGGAAGGATTATGCATAGTCACAGAAAATGGGATTCACAATGCCTGACATATGGTAGGTGTTCATCAAATATTTATTGAACGAATGGACTCTTTCTAACTGCTTTAACGACAACTATGTTTATTCCGGAGGTGATTCTGGAATGCTGGCAATCAGAGTCCCCATTTTATTTTATTTTTTTTTTATTTTTTTTTTAAATTTTTTATTTATTTATGATAGTCACAGAGAGAGAGAGAGAGAGAGAAGCAGAGACACAGGCGGAGGGAGAAGCAGGCTCCATGCACCAGGAGCCTGACGTGGGATTCGATCCCGGGTCTCCAGGATCGCGCCCTGGGCCAAAGGCAGGCGCCAAACCGCTGCGCCACCCAGGGATCCCTCAGAGTCCCCATTTTAAATCAAATTTGGCTATTGACACAGCCAGAACCTCTGTTCTAGCTGTGCCTTGAGATAATCTGTGCCATGGAAATGCTGCTCTGCAGGATTAGGGACATCTGCCATGCAGCCAATGGCAACTAGAGATATTGCTAGATAGTACAGCCCTGGGGTGGGTTGGCAGTAAACAGGATCAGGATAAAGGGTGGAGATTTTAAATTTCTGCTGCACTTAGCACCTGACATCTGAAAGTGGACTATCTCAAGCCTCACACCCTCCTTGTATGGTAATATAATCACATCCACTTATTTCAAGGGAGAGATTGAGGTTCAGAATAGCCCACAAGACCTGCCAGCTCATACCCAAAGACCAGTACTTAAATGCGAGTCTTCCAGACGTTAGCTCTGCCATTGGTTTTCTGCAAGTCTCTACCTCTGGGAGTCTCAGTTTCCTCATCTGTGAAGTAGGCACAGTTATTCTCACCTGAAGGGAGCTATGCGAGATGATATGAACTCTTGTACAGTACGTGGAAGTCCTAGGCAAGTAGTGGGCATTACCTTCTCCTCCCTTTAGATGTTGCTCTAGCAGAGCTGAATATTCCAAGTGCTTCTCTAGCTGTAATTGAAGCAGAGACACAAGCTAATGGTGGAAGGCCTAGGGTAGAGGGACCTTCTTTGGTTTCATTCAGACAATGAAATTCACACCTGACCATGGGACACACTTGTCACTAAGGACACAGTCTGAGAATTAGCCTGCCTAATGGGAGCACCAGGACTTTCCTATCCCCAGAAGTCCCACAGCATTCCAAGAGCTAATCGTGTTTGGTCCCTAGGTGACAACTTACGTCTAGGAAATGAGATGTACATTGGGCAGGTGTGGGCCTCAAGACTCATGCCATACTCACCAATATGTCTTATAACAACAGCTCCATGTACAAAGCTTCCAGGGTGCCTGCAAAGGACACACCCAGTTATAGGAGTCTTTGTACATAAGAAAGCTCAACATTATGGCATCCCCATCAGGCACTTATAATTCATTCATGATCCTTCTAGTCTAGATGCAATTCACTGGTCAAGAGCCATTTTTAACATAAGCAATGTTGCCTGGCAACACAGCCAAAATTCTTCCTTTTTTTCTGGTTTCTAGGGTTAACAGAGCTAGTAAGTTAACCCAAGGTCAAATCTGTTCTTAAGAGAAGGAAAGAGTTTTGTTAACCTTTTATCCACTGATGTTTCCACCATACATGTGAACACACACACACACACACACACACACCCTTACCCTATCCCTGAATCTTATGTCCTCTCCCCATCTCCTGGTGCCATTCATTCAGTTTTAAAAGTCTAGACTTTGGGGTTTCAAATGCCAAGAATTTCAGAAGCTAAGACTTTTTAGTTTGAAAAGTTGAGACTTTTGAGTTTCAAATGCCAGGAACTTTAAATTCCAAGGCCAAGATTGAGAGGTTTCAAATGCCATTTTGATTTTTCTGAGTCTGGCCTTTTAGGTTTCAAAAATTGAAACCCTGAGTCAGAGCATAGGTTCATATTCTAATCAATGGATTTGAGAAGAATAGCTGAAGAACCAGGTGACCTGGGCCTCAGAATATTGAAGTCTTCTGAATCAAGGAAGAGGGAAGGTGAGGCCATGATGAGGGATGAGATCAGCAGGATCCACAGAAGGGACCCAAGACTGAAGGGATCTGGCTGTCCTGACTGGTACTCTATGAGGACCATTGCTTGAGAGTGTAGCAGGAGGTACACCATCTATTCTCTGAGGCATCTCTTGGCTCTATCCGACTTACCTATGGGCACAGCCTCCTACTTGCCCACTCCATCTGTGGTGGTGAAAGTTCCTGCAGCCTGGCAAGCTGCTTGTGGCCTGGAGGGAAGCCAGTGACCTGTGACCTTGTACTTGGGTGAATCTGAGCAGAGCCCACCTGTTGTTTCCTTACCAGATGGAGCAGTGGGGAAACCTAGCCCCACCCTCCTGGAAGTTCATACCCCACGAAGATGAGAGCAGATGAAGCCTGCAGCTGTTGTATGTCTGAGGAAGGGGAATGGGCCATTCTAGTGAGGAGCACAGTTCTTCTGTGTGATAGGAGCAAGGTTATCGATTCATTCAACAGATTGTCCTACCACTCTGAGCACAGGTTCTAGGGCCAGACTGCCTGGGATTGCCAGTTCTGCTACTTCCTGGGCAGGATATTTCGTCTCTTTGTGCTCAGTTTCTTCATTTATAAAACAGGGACAAAACAATACCCACTTCCTGGGGTCATGTTGAAGTCTAAAAGAATTTACCAAAGTGTCATGCAGCTAGTAACCACCCCACAAGTGTTAAGTACTGTCATTACTACACATCAGACATTTCTCTATGCACCAGTGGTATAGGAGTGAACAAAGGATTAGCTTCATGGAGCTTATGTTCTAGTGAGGAGACAGATGCAACCCAATATCTTTCTTTGAAAGAAAGATAAAGCTAAAGTGCCTCTTATCTCTGAGCACTGGCCCCTCTCAGATAAATCATGACACCCACACAACTGCAAGTGCCTTAGTACAGGCCTGACATCCAGTCGGTGCTCACTTTTTTCCCCCCTCCTTGCCAGCTCTCCTCACTGCTGCCCGGGTGACTGGATGTGACCACCCCTTCCTCCTTGGAGAATCCTGGAGCACCGGGAGAATCAATAGAATCACAGATACAAAGGAAATTCCCAAAAGCACTGTTCCCACCAAACATGTTCCTACGCCTTTCTCAAACAGATTAGTGTCCTAGCAACTGGAAAGGAGGGATACAGTCTGTTTCTCTCTGGGAACGGAATGGACAAAAGACATTTGTGTAAATTCAACCTTCTGGGAAAGTCCCACAGCGGGGAAGGCATTTAGTGAAGAGAGCATTCAGTTCAGGACGTCCCCTTCATCACCGTCACTAGGTCACTGGTCTGCTTGGAGAGCCCTTGATGACTCCCTGTTGTCATCAGAGCACTTAGAATGGGACTTTTGATCTTCTCCACCAGACCTGTTCTCTTGCTCGCCTCCCAGGCTTTCTCTTCCTTATCTGGATTTAGGGGACCCTGTGCACCCAGAAACCTGGGCATCCTCCTTGACCTCTCCCTAGCCCTCACTCTCACATGCATACCATCAGCACCTTCTGTTGACTTTGCCTCCAGTGCACTCCAATCTCTTTCCTTCTGTATCAGCTGCCTAGTATGATGATACCGCTGTGTAACAAACAGCTGGTAACAATAAACACTGTGTCTAGGATAAGCTGGGGGTGGGCTAGGCAGTTCTGCTAACCTTAGCTTGTCTCACTCATATGTCTGGAGGTTGCTGGCTGGCCAGGGTGTCTAAGTTGGCCCTGGCCTGGGGCAACTCTGCACGTCTCTCACCTGCCACCAGGCTGGCCCAGTGGATGGCGATGGCAGAAACACAGGACACAGGGCTAGCACACCCCAAGAACATGGGCCTGTCTTGGCCTCTGCTGATGCCATGTCTGTGGACATTCCATCCATCAGAGCAAGTAACATGGCCAAGCCAGGAATACAGGTGCAGTCTGCCACAAAGGGTGAGACTATAGGAGGGGTGAAGAATTAGGACCGAGTGGTTCTGGCTCCCACCTTCTCTGCATCCCTACTGCCACTGCTTTGCCCTAGGCCACTAGTTTAGTTCTAGGCTCCTACCCAGCCCCAAACTGCCACCCCACTTTCATCTCTCTGGAAGTCTACTCCCTTGCAGAATGGACCCCAAGGATAATCCCAAAAGAACTTCTAGAAATAGAAATCTGACTATGTCTCTTCCCTGTCTAAAACCCTTATGTGGCTTCCTGATACCCTTAGAGTGAAATCCAATTTCCTCATGGGGGCCTCCAGAGTCTATGGGATAAGGCTTCACTATTTTTTTTCAGCCTCATTGCTGACCACCATTTCTTGCCCCCTGGTCATCCAGCTGCTGGGGCCAACACTCAGTGCTATGTGTCTCATGATGGCTTTCACGTCAGTCAAATCTCAGCTTAAATCCCAGCTCTGCAGAGAGGCCTGCCCTCATTGTCCCCTCAAATTTGTTTTCTCCTCACTACTCATTGTATCTCATATATTTTATATTTTAACTTTTCCCCCATTTTCTTCCCTCCTTCTGACTAGAATGTAAACTTCACAAGGGCAGGGACTATTGTCCCTCTTATTGGCTATTTATGCCCTGAACCAACACATAGTAGATGGTGGCTGTGGACTGAGTTGTGCCGCCCCAACAAAATTCTTAAGTTAAGTGACCCCAATGTGATGGTATTTGGGGAGGACTTGGAGGGGTATTTGGGGTTGGATGAGGTCACGAGGGTGGGTCCCCATGATGAGAAGAGATAGACACCAGAGCACTCTCTCTCCATGGGAGCCATTAAGGATGGCTATTAAGGATGCAGTGAGAAGGTAGCCATCTGCACCCCAGGGAGAAAGCCCTCAGCAGACACTGACCCTGGTAGCACCTTCATCTTGGGCTTCCAGTCTCCAGAACTGTGAGAAAATAAATTTTGGTGGCTTAAGCCACCTAGTCTGTGGCATTTTGTTGTGGCAGCCCTAGCTGACAATGATAATGATTGCAGTGGATGAAGGACCAAAGTAACATGTTTTATTCCAGAGCTCAAGGCTCTTAATATCCTGTTCCTGCACGAGACATGAGGAAGAGAGTGGGAGCAGGGTAGAGAGCAGCTGAGGTCTGGCATTAGGCCTGTCCACTGGGGTCAGGGCCACAGACAGGATGGCAGCTCTGAGGTCTGAACAGACACATTCAGCTAACTCAACATCCAGCTTAGCTAGGATGGATGAGTGACCAGAAAGCATAGTAATTTCTGAGCTCAAATGCCTCCCCAGGGACATCTGTCCCACAAATTTCTCTTGAGCAGCCTACTCTGTGCCAGGGACTGAGCTAGGCCTTGGGGACCTCTTCTTCATTCAGTAAACACCTAGCACCTATTCTGTACAATCATGAGGCCAAGTGCAGGGAACCCTCTTGGGGAGATTCCTGCAGCAGTCCTATCTTGGGCTGACCCATTTATGTAGCTGTCTGTGTCCGTCCCTGTCTCCCAGCACCTCCCCCTGGGGGCAGGGACTGTGTCTGAGAGATTCCGGCACCTGTGGGCCCAGCATACAGTATGGAGTTGGAGAAAGGGGAACTGACTGGAAGTGAAATGGACCCAAGCTTGCCCTCAAGAGGCCACAGTCGAGGCAGTGGGAGTCTGATCATTAACGTACAGTATGACAAGGCTGTCCTGAGGACAAAATGAGCTCAGATGTGAGGAGTGTGCTTATTATTTCATAGTAGGTGTCAATATTTAGAAGTCCCCACTCTTGGAAAACTCTGGCTTATCTTTCATGCCCCTGGTCCAATGCTCTCTGCCATGGAAGCTTTTTCTTTCTCTCTCTGGTTGCAGGAGACACTGCTGGTGCTCCACCCAGATCCCCATCACCAAAGTGGCGCACCGCCTCCTGGCTTCTGGAAGTGTTGGCTGCTGACAGCTCCCAGCTGCACCTTTCCACTGAGCGTGGCTTTCAGCCAACAGGAGCCTCCCTGGGGAATTTCTGGGATGTTACACTCTTCCCGTGGGATGGAGAAACAACCCCTCCAGTGTTGCTCATGCCCCAGAGCAACTTGTAGACTTTTCCTGAAACCACATCCTTGGGTCAATTTCTTTCCTGCCTCATCTCGCTACCCTCCCCCCACCCTCTAGTTACAATTGAGCTCTCCCGCAAGAGTGAGGCTAAGGCTTTGCCTTGAGGAAACCTAACCTAAGGCAATGCATGTATGCGCTTCATGAGATGGAAGCCTCTTCCAGGCCTGGACTCCAAAGCCCTCTCAAACATTCCTGCCTTCTGTTTACCTTTTCACCAGCTTGACACAAACGACCAAGTGGAGATAATGGGGTCACAGCATGGAAGAAGCTCTATCTCCGAATCACTGCCTGGAGGAGATGGTTTTGAATTTCACATGAGTGAGAAATAAACCTAGATCATGTTTGAGCCATGACACCTTTGGGGGTCTGTTTGATACAGCAAAAAATGTTACTGTAACTAGTGCATGTGGGTTTCCCATCATTTGGTTATTTGTATGCCCTGGCTGATGCTGTAGGAGGAATGCGAGCTTTGGAGTTAGACAAACTTCGAGTTCCAACTCTGCTATACTTTACCTCTCTGAGACTCTGTTCCCTCATCTCTGACAGAAAAAAAAAAAAAAAAAAAAAAAAGCAGACCCTCATCTGAGGATATTTTATGAGCACCAAATAAGACCATGCTTTAGCCCTGATGCTTTGCCTGGCACGAACTTGCCAGGGATTGATAACTGCTAGCTCCTTTCCCCAAAAGGTTCACAATGTCATCACCCCAAGTTCTAGGGGATGCTTTGACACTGTGTGGTTTGGGCCTAGGCCCGGGCCCCTCCCTGAGCATGCTAGCTAGAAGAGCCCATGGCTAACATGGCATGATGGTCAACATGGCCGGCCATGGGTTGTCCACATATTTAATCAACCATTATTTTAGGAGTGGTCTGGGGGTGTTTCTGAATGAGATGAACTTTTCAATCAGTAGGCTGAGTAAAGCAGGTTGTCCTTCCCAAGATGGGTGGGCCTCATCTAACCTATTGAAGATCTTTTTTTTTTTTAAAAAAGATTTTATTTATTTATTCATGAGAGATACACAGAGAGAGAAGCAGAGACACAGGCAGAGGGAGAAGCAGGCTCCATGCAGGGCGCTCGACGTGAGACTCGATCCCTGGTCTCCAGGATCACACCCTGGGCTGCAGGTGGCGCTAAACCGCTGTGCCACCAGGGCTGCCCCCTATTGAAGATCTAGATAGAATAGGCTGAGGAAGAAAGAATTCTTTTTCTCTGCTTGACAGTCTTTGAGCTGGGACATTGGTCTTCTCCTGTCTTTGGACTCAGATTGGAATTCACATCTTTGGCCTGCTTTGGTCTGGACTTCTCAGCCTCCATAATCACATGAGCCAATTTCTTGTTCATATACATTCATATATATATATGTATATATATATATATTTAAATAGACATGTATACATATATGTTTATATATGTATATATAAAATAAATTTTTTTTTAAATTTTTTATTTATTTATGATAGTCACAGAGAGAGAGAGAGGCAGAGACACAGGCGGAGGGAGAAGCAGGCTCCATGCACCGGGAGCCTGATGTGGGATTCGATCCCGGGTCTCCAGGATCGCGCCCTGGGCCAAAGGCAGGCGCCAAACCGCTGCGCCACCCAGGGATCCCTATATGTATATATAAAATAAACACATATACTTATATATAAAATATACATATACATATATATGTTTTTATACATATATATGTACATAAAATATACATATATAAAATATGTATGTATATTATATATATAAAATATATATGCACACACACACACCCTATTGGTTTTATTTCTTTGGGAAATCCTGACTCATACACATGGGTTTTTTCAGCCAGCCTTCATTGCTAGAACATAGCCACATCACACAATGTCACCCATATACACCTCTTTCTCTATAGCTATCTCTGTGGTCACCGCCCCAAGACACCCCTTATGCTCACTTGGACCATCATACAAATCCCTCGTTGGTCTCCCTCTTTCCCATCTGCCTATTCAGTCTATCCTTCCCAAAGGCCACAAGAATGAGCTTTCTAAAACCCATATCAGTCCATGTTACGCTTCTACTAAAAAAGTTTCTCTTTGTATCCAAGTGCCAGTTTTCTCATCTGTGAAACAGGAGGGTTGAGAAGATGAACTCTATGACTCCTTGGTATTTGTTTTCATGATATGGAACGTGGTCCTCACTACTTGGGTTAACAGCAAAGGTATGCTCCTCATCTGGCCCAACAGGTCTGCGTTATTTTTCTCCCAGGACATGTGTGTGCAAATATTCTACTCCACTCAAACTCTTGTGCTCTCCTGACTTCCACAGGCCATTTGGCCATGTTAACCATGTCCTCCTAGCAGGCTGCTCCACCTCCTATGAAAACGTTTCCCTTTTTTTTTTTTTTTTTTAAGATTTTATTTATTCATTCATAGAGACACAGAGAGATGAGAGACAGAGAGAGAGAGAGAGAGGGAGGCAGAGACACAGGCAGAGGGAGAAGCAGGCATCATGCAGACAGCCTGACGTGGGACTCGATCCAGGGTCCCCAGGATCACGCCCTGGGCTGCAGGCGCCACTAAACCGCTGCGCCACTGGGGCCGCCCCAACGTTTCCCATTTTTAAGGGCCCAGCCCAAATACTATCTCCCTCATGAAGCCTCGCCTGAATTTCAACAGGATACGACAAGATTTCTCCCTCTTTTTCAAATCCCTACTAAATTATGTGGTGCAAGGGACTGTGACACCCTTATCTCTGTATTGTGCTTTAGGCACAGTCCTTACACTTAGTAAGTACTTTAAAAATATTTATTGAATTGATTTCACTTTATATTAACAAACTTCCCGTGTTTCCCATCCGTACACCCACTATACATTCTGTTTCCTGTTTTCTTTTTGTTTGTTTGTTTCCTGTTTTCTTCCTTTATCTTAGACTCATCAGAAAGCAATTTTTATTATTTCATTTCCCCCTCTCCTAGTTGATTAGTTTTACTCTTTGATAATTTGTGGTTACTCTCAATATTACAATATGCCTTTTAGACTTATGACAGTCTACTGTAAATTGGTTCTTTTATCATATTATAGGCAATGCTAGGATCTTATACTACTTTAACTTTGTATTTATACTTTCCTTGTTGTCACGTATTTTAATGATATATATATTTTTTAATCCTCAGAAGACATCACTATAGTTTTTTGTACAGTCAAGTTTCATTTCAATTTACTCCAAGTGTACACTTCTTTCCTTTCTGCATGTTCCTATTTCCACCTGGTGTTTTTGACCTTCTGCTGGGGAACTCTCTACAGAATGTCTTTTAGTGTGGTCTACTGGCAATGTTTCTCTAAGTCGTCAGTAAGCATCTTTATTTTACCTTCACTGTTGGAGGATGTTTTTCTCTGAGTACAGAATTCGGGGTTGGTAGTTGTTTTCTTTTAGCACTTTAAAGATGATGTCTGTTATCTTCCACCTTACAATGTTTCTATTAAGAAGTTCACTGCCAGGGCACCTGGGTAGCTCAGTCAATAAGGTGGCTGACTTTGGCTAGAGTCATGGTCTCCGGGTCCTGAGATTGAGCCCCATGTGAGGCGCCCTGCTCAGGGGAGAGTCTGCTTGTTCCTCTCCCTCTAACCCACCCTCCCCCTGCTCATGCTCTTTCAAATTAATACATAAAATAATTAATACAAATTCAAATTAATACATAAAATATAAAAAAAATTTCATTGCCAATGTGACTGTTGTTCCTTTGAAGGCCAAGTGTCTTTTCCTCTGACTGCTTTTAAGTTATTTATTTATTTATTTATTTATTTGCCTTCGGATTTTAGCAATTTTACTCTTCTGGGCATCTGGGTGTGGTTTTCCTTAGATTTCTCCTGCTTCAGGTTTATAGCATTTATTGGAATTATAGTTTGATTTTTTTTTTTTTTTTTACTGATTTTGGGAAATTCCTGGTCATTGTTAGAACTATTGCTTCTGCTATGCTACCACCCTTCCTTTCTGCAACTCCAATTCCATGTGTTAGACCTCTTCACTACATTCCATGCACCTCTTTTCTGTATTTTCCATTATTTTTCCTCTTTATTTTGGAGATACTTTTCTGCATATATTTAACTGACCTATCTTCCAGTTCACAGACCCTCTCTTCAGATGTGCAGAATCATCTGTGAGCCCATTGACTGAGCTCTCAATTTCAGTGATGTTATTTTTCAGCTCTTGAATTTCCAATTGGTTATTTCTTACAGATCTCAGGTCTGTGATAAAATTTTTCATTTGTTACATCTTCTTGAACATATCAATCATAGTTGTTTTAAAGTTCATATCTGATAAACACTCATATTTGGGTCAACTTTGGGTCTATTTCTATCAGGTGTTTTTCATTTTGGTTCTGTTTATTTATGTGCCTGATTAAAGATATTTTTCTGGTTCTAAGTTGAATGCCAGGTATCACGCATGAGAAATAGAAAAGGATCTTGGTGTTGTTACCTTCCTCCAGATAAGACTTTGCCCTTTCCTGTGACATAGCTAGAGTTGGGGCGTATTGTCTTAATCCAATCAGAGGCTGAACTGATTCAAGTCTCAGTTGCAATTTTTGTTAAGTCCTGGTCTACCTGTGGTTCCCCCCTTACTCCTGGGCTACATAACCCACCGTCATTCCAACTAAAAGCTTGGGATATATATGAAGACTCTTCGAAGTAGAGACCTCTGTGGATTCAATGAAATTGTCCTTTGGTGAGCCCCTGTAGCTGGAGGAAGGGTGAGACTTCTCCCAGCATGCCAACTAACTGGTCTTTTAACAAAACAGTGCGGTAGGGTTCAGGCTTTTGTTTTGTTGAGTAAGATGTGCAGGCTTATGGCAGGAGATGAACTTCAGAGGATGAGAAGAGGAAGACTGGTTCTGGCCTCTGCATGCTTCTCTTCACCCTTCCCCATGCTGTACTGGGCCTTTCTATTCATATCTGTGAGTGAACTTGGTAGGTATTTAAAGAATAGTCATTTGGGGGTACCTGTGTGGTTCAGTCAGTTAAGCATCTGCCTTCTGCTCAGGTCATGATCCCAGGGTCCTGGGACAGAGTCCCAGATCAGGCTCCCTGCTCATCGGGGAGTGTATCTCTCCCTCTCCCTCTGCTGCTCCCCTTGCTTGTCTCTTTCTCTTTCTCTGTCAAATAAA
The DNA here is from genome assembly GCF_018345385.1 of Vulpes lagopus. Lineage (NCBI taxonomy): Eukaryota > Metazoa > Chordata > Mammalia > Carnivora > Canidae > Vulpes > Vulpes lagopus. The sequence continues at coordinate 53,526,676 of NC_054830.1, forward strand.
TATGTAAAATCTTTAAAAAAGAAAGTTTATTTATTTATATATATATTTTAAAAGATTTTTACTTATTTATTCATGAGAGACACACAGAGAGAGACAGAGACACAGGCAGAAAGAGAAGCAGGCTCCATGCAGGGAGCCTGATGCGGGACTTGATCCTGGGACTCCAGGATCATGCTCTGAGACAAAGGTAGATACTCACCCACTGAGCCACCCAGGTGCCCCTAAAAAGGAAAGTTTAAAGAATAGTCATTTCTATGGGACTCAGACCCTAGTCTGCCTGGGGCTCCCAAGGCATTGTTCTGATCCAGACACTAAATCCTGCTGTTTCTCAAAGGGAGCTGGGGGATATTCCCCACCCACCCTCCCCAGGCAATGACCACTTGGTGAAGTTAGTCAGGAGAAACCTGACTTCTGGTTTTGGGGACTGGCACAAGATAGAGGTAGGCTCTGGAGTCAGAGTGCTTTCTTTCTACACCAGAACATGCTGTACCCCTCAACCCTGGCTGGACCATGCAGAGAGCTTCAGACTTGAGGAAAGAGGAATAAGAGAAGATCTCAGGACTCCAGTTCTTACTCTGCCCCACTTTGGATGAGTGGCCTTGGACAAGTCATTGCTCCTCTTTTGACTGCATTTGTCAAAAGCTGCAGAATAAGGGGGTTGGCTGAGGTTCCTTCCAGGTCTAGGCACCTGGGATGCCTTCCATTGAATGCCTCAGGCCCCAGGACTTCTCTTATCACAGCTTGCCCTGCAAGATTGGGGGGTATGAGCTCCACTTCAAAGATAGGTAAATGACACTCAGAGAGGTACAGTGACCTGCCTGAGGTCATGCATCAAATAAGCTGTCCCCATAGGGTGTAAGCTGTGTAAGAGCAAGGATTTTGTGTCATGCTTCACACATAGTAGGTGCTCAGCAAATAACTGTTGAGTCAATGAATGAAACAGTGGAGTTCAGGTTTGAAGCTAGACCTGAGTGACTCTGAAGCCGTTGCTCTTTCCAGTGCTCGATGCTGCTTCTAGGCTGTTTGGAATTATTTGGAGAATGTTCTTGGAGGGGCAAGGACCTATAAAAATGTAGATTACTGATTGTTTGATAGCAATAATCAGGGGAGGAGTGAAACAAAAGCTCAGGATGATGTGGAGACCAATCCCACACTCGGAGCTTGAAAAGCAAAGCAAAGCGTGAGGTCCTGTTCAGGAGCTCAGACCAGAACACAGAGACCTTTCTGGCGCCCTGCTGGGGTCCCCCAATAATTGCAGAGCAATTGTTAGTGGATGATTGCTTGTCAGTAACCCTCCCCTGAAGGGCTGGCTTGTGTGGCGTGATTACCTTTGCACAGGGTTCTCTGAACTTTTGTGGTCTCACAGGCTGTTGGTAAAACAATTGGGGAGCACATACTCCCAAAATGTGTACATATGTAAAAGTTTAATGTATGTATCACACTCAATCTGCATATTAAATACCAGTAAAGCTTTTTTTCTTTATTAATAAGAAGAAAAAGAAGTAGTATTAGTTCCTTCCCACACCCCAGTGGTTTACTCAGCAGTCATATGTCATTAGACCGGGTTGTGTTTGCTGCCCTCCCAACCAAAGGCTGTTAGGTTTCCATGAAATGCAGTCAGAGTTGGGAGTCAAGAAGGTTCCAGTATACCAGCCTGAAACACCTCTTCTCCCCTGAGAGCTCTGGGAAGAGGGGAGCCCAGAAGCCTAGGTGCAGCCCAGATCCAGGCACTCTGTGGTGAGTAATCTTGGCTGAGTTCTATCCCTGCTTTGGTTCTTGGTTCCTGCCTGTGGCAGGGCTTATAGTCCACACCCTATGTCCTGCACAGGGATCTGCTCAGAGGCCATGGGGGTTGGGTGCACCATGAACCAAGTGTGCTGGGTGATGGGCTGGGTCTTTGAGGGGGGGTCACATTCTAGTCACCAGCAGGCAGCAACAGGCCAGGCAGGCCTTTGAGTCAACTGGACCTGGTAGTCACCTGCTGCTGCTTCTATTGCCCAGGGGAACGCTCCCACTTCTAGGGTATCAATAGAACTGGTAATGGTATTTAATGCCTACATCGGCCCTACCATGAGCCAGGCACTAAATGCTTTAATGTATTAACTCATTGATCCTCATGATAACCCTATCAGAGAGATATGATTGGTTTCCACATTTTACAGAGATGAAGGCTGAGGCACAGTTCAGAAACTCACCAGAGGTGCCGTATGGAGGTGGATTTGAAAGCAGGTACCTGGTTCTGGAGTGTTCTAGGCCCTAAACCACTCTCCACACTCCCTCCTATTAGTCCTGCTCCCACCATCATTCATTCATTCATTCATTCATTCATTCATTCATTCACATCTCCCCCATTCTTGCTCCCTTTCTTTTTCCTATTCCTCTGATAACATCCCCCTGCTGCTTTTCCCATTTTACTGCTACAACTCCCCTGCCCTATGTCATTGCCAGGTTGCTCACGTGCAACCTTCTTACTATTCTTCTTACTATTTCTTTCCTGTTACTCCCCAAACTACTCTTCTGTTCGCGCGCTCTCTCCTCCCTGCTGTAGGAGGGCCTCTCCTGTTCCCACTGCCGTTCTTTCTGGCTGGGCTGCTATTACGTTTCTTACTCTTCTTCATGCTACCTCTGCACACAAGGCTTCTCTTCTCTTCCTGCTACTACGACTCCTTTCATCTCTCCTCCTAGTCAGGGATTTTTTTTCTCGGACTCTTCTACACTACTGTTTTTCTCTTACTTCTTCTCTTCTCCAGTAAATAGGACTTGCTCTGTTACCCTCCCTCATCTCCTTTCCTCTCTCTCTACTTCCTCCCTTCCGTGGGTTTCAAAAATACTTAGATTCTTTGACATTCCTCCCATAAGAGGTGGTCTGTGCGGCCTCCCTGGAATTTGGGAGGCTTGTGACTGTTTCGAGGAGAGCCAACAATGATGCTCTGGGCTGGCTCAGCAAAGGGGATGAGGCTTCCACTTCGTGCTGTGGTGCACCTACCCTGGCATGCCCGCTGCCGCTCACTCCCAGTGAGCCCCGTGTAAGAGGCTCAACTGCCCTGAGGTTGTCATGCTGTGAGGAAGCCCAGGCTACACGGAGAGGCCATTGGCAGGCACTTGGGGTGACAGTGTCAGCTGAGCCCAGCCTTTGAGTCATGCCAGCTCAGGTACCAGTGGGTGATTCCAGCCCCAGCCTTCGAGTCTTCCCAGCTGAGGCCCTGATATCACAGAGCTGAGACAGCCCCTCTGCCCTGCCCAAATTCTTGACCCATAGAATTCATGACCATGATACAATGTTTGTCTTATGTCACTTAAGTTTAGAGTGGCATGATTGACAACAACGGATAACCAGAACACTCTCTCAATGATGCTGTCCCTCCTCCCCACGTCCCTTCTCTTACTCTCCTGCCACCGCCACTCCTCTCCTGTGCCCTGCCCTCCTCACTGCCCTCCTCTGCCAGGGCCTCTTGACCTTGGTGCTGGTGTGTTTGCCTCGCCTTTCAGCCATCCCAGCCCTGTCATCCTCGGAGCAGCGGGCAGCCTGGCTGTGGAGCTCATCAATCTCAGGGCAGACAACAGTGATTCACAATTCTACTGCTGAGGAGACTCACTCCCTTGTCAGAAGCTCACAGCCATTAAGACAAGTTCTGGAGTCAGCACTCTGCAGACTGGGGCCTGGGTGCAGATCTGCCCCTTCCTTGCCCTCACCCCCCCTGGGCCTACTTACTGAGGTGATTGACAATTCAGAATTAACACAGGGCTGGGATATGACCCATTTGAGGGTCTTAGGAGCACGAACAGGGGATAAATATATCCCATGGTCTGTGTGGGCAGCACTGTCTGGGGGTGCTTGGAGCTGGGCAAATCTGGGTTTAAAAGTCAGTTCTGAGAATTCCTGTCTGTGCGAACTTGGGTAAGACAGTTAACTCCTCCGAACCCCACTGCCCTCCTTTGTCAAATGGGGCTAATTATACCAACCTTGCTGAAGTATTAGGGATCTAAGATCACATTAAAAGCTTACCTCGGGATGCCTGGTGGCTCAGCATTTGAGCATCTGCCTCTGGCCCGGGGCATGATCCCAGGATCCGGGATCGAGTCCCACATTGGTCTCCCTGCATGGAGCCTGCTTCTCTCTCAGCCTCTGTCTGTGTCTCTCATGAATAAATAAATAAAATCTTTTAAAAATCTTTAAAAAGGGGGGGGTGGGCAGTTAGCGGTTTAGCACCACCTTCAGCCCAGGACGTGATCCTGGAGACCCGGGATCGAGTCCCATGTTGGGCTCCCTGCATGGAGCCTGCCTCTGCCTCTCTCTCTCTCTCTCTCTCTAATAAATGGATTAAATCTTAAAAAAAAAAAAAAAAAAAAAGCTTACCCTCACCTTACAAAAGGGTTACCTCTGAAGGTCAAAGTTTTGGTAGCTTTGTTGATGGGATCAAGATGCCAGGGGTTGTCACTCATTGAGCTACCTTTTGGAATACAAGTATCTGGCTCCAGCCTTACTGGACTCTGTCAGGACAATATGATGATCTCTGGTTTGCAGGTGAGGAATCTGAGGCTTAAAATTGAGGTGATTTGCCCAAAGACAGAGCTAAAAATTAACAAACCCAGGATCCAAGCAGAGGATGCTTGTTTTCCTCCCAACACTCTTAAAGGGTAGAAGTTTGGTGATCTGCACTAACCACCACATTCATATTTTGCTCTGCGGATAACCATGAAGCCCCTCTCCCTCCCTGAGCTAGATGCAGGAGAGGTGTCCAGGCAAATAGGCTGACTCGTTTGGTCAGGGAGGAAACAGCTTTTACTGAGGTATAGATTTTTTTTAATATTGTAAAAATTCATTTAAAATCTTTAGCTTATTTTTTGTTTATTTCCAGGGTTCAAAATTTCAAGAGGCACTGAAGGGGATTCAATGAAAAGTGAATCTCTCCCACCTGCCCCTGGCCATATGATTCCCATTCTGGAAGGGGCCAGTGTTTCCAGTAGAGACCATGTTCCATATACTTGAGCAAATATGAATGTCCAGCCTTCCCTCCTGTTTTCTGCCCATATTATAAACACTGTTCTTCATTTTGTCCTCTTCCAAAGAATGTCCTCCTCCTTTTTTATGGCAGTGTAGTACTGCTTTGCCTGGATTCCACACATCCCCACGTCCTCCTCATCCCCATGGTGGGGGCGAATCTGACTTCTGAGGATAGGACCCTCCAGTGCTCCTTCCCCTGGCTGTTCTTCCCAGAATCTGAGACCTGGGGAGCTGAACCGCTGCCAGGCAGAAGGAGGAAAGCTCTGATTGGGTGCAGTAGACAAGGCCTGCACACAGACAGACCTCTTGCTGCTGGCCTCCAGCCTTTGCTGTGTGTCCATGGACAGGCCCCACCCTCTCTGGGCCTCTCCGGCCTCCTCTGCAAGATGCCATCCAAAGGCCTCCCTTCCAGGACAGGGGTAATGGCTTTTTTTTTAAAAAAAGATTTTATTTATTTATTCATGAGCCACACAGAGAGGGGTAGAGACATAGGCAGGGCGAGAAGCAGGCTTCTGCAAGGGAGCCCGATGTGGGATGGAAGACCTTAGAACCTCACACCCTGAGCCAAAGGCAGACGCTCAACCACTGAGCCACCCAGGTGCAGGGGGGGAGGGCTTTTGTGGAGTGACCCACGCTTCTCACAGGCTTGAGGCCAGGGTGCCCTCATTCATTGATTCACCGGCTCATTCATTTTTTCGCTCATTTTTTTACATGTTTCTTCACTCGTTAATTTTCTCATTCATCAATTCACTAACTCATTCATTCATTCATTCAGCCACTCATCTTCTCACTCATCTCTACACCTCATTATTCACTCATCATCCACTCCCTTCTTCTCCCATTTATTTACGCATTCATTGTTTCCCTCATTCATTCATTCATTGACTAATTGGCGGTGACCGGGAGTACCAGGCTGTGACTCGGAGAGCGCGCGGGCCCGCGGGGTCGCCCCGCAGCCTGACTCCCGCCCCGGCCCCGCCCCCGCCCCGCCCCCGCCCCGCCCCGCCCCGCCCCGCCCCCCGCGCCGGGGAAAGCGCGCGCTCTCGGGGAGCGTCGCTGCTCAGCCGCGGGCTCGCGAGCCGAGCGGAGCGCCTGGCGGCCGCCCCGGCACCCCGACCCTCGGCGGCCGCCCATGCCCGCCGCGCCCCGGGCCCGCGGCCCTCCCCAGCGCTGCGCTGCGCCGCCCGGCCCGGCGGGGGCGGGGTCGGGGCCGGGGCCGGGGCCGGGGCCGGGGCCGCGCTGGCGAGGCCGGGCCGGGCCGCAGGGCGGCCGCCGGGATGCGGGGCTGGCGGAGGAACCTCGCGCTCTGCCTGCAGCGGCTGCCGGACGAAGGTAGGACGCGGCCGCTGCCCAGGCCGGGGAGAGCCGCCGCGGCGCGGGGCGCGGGGCGCGGGGCGCGGGGCGCGGGGCGCGGGGCGCGGGGCTGCGGGAGGCGGAGGCTCGCGGGGTCACCGCAGGACACGCGGTGCGGAGCGGAGCGGGGCGGAGAGGAGCGGAGCGGGGCCTGGCCGGGAGGACCGCGGGGAGGACCGCGGGGAGGACCGCGGGGGCGCTCGCAGCGCGGAGCGGGGACCGGCGCGGCGCGGCCGCAGGAGGCTGACCCGCCCGCGAGTCCGCCCCGCGAGTCCGCCCCGCGAGTCCGCCCCGCGAGTCCGCCCCGCGAGCCAGCCCGGCCGGCGCGGGCACCACGTGCCTCCCGGCTCCCGGCGAGTTCGCGGGGGCCGCGATGTGCGGGCGCTCGCGGCGCGGGGCTCCGGGGCCGACGCCGCGGCCGCTGGGACCCAACTTGGCCCCGCAGCGCCCCGCAGCGCCCCGCACGCCCGCAGCGCCCGCGCCCTCCCCGCGCCCGCAGTTGCTCAAAGTTGCGGGGACGCGGGAGGCGGGAGGGGCGCGGGCGGAGGCTCGGCCGCACGGCCCCCGCCCGGCCCTGCCGCAGCGCTGCGGCCCGCCCCCTCCGCCGGGGCCCCCTCCGCCGGGGCCCCCCACCTCGCCGGGGCCCCCCACCTCCGTACCTGTTGTCCGAGCCGCGGGGGCGCGGGGAGGAGGAGAAGGGCCCCGCCCGGGCCCGCCACCGCCGAGGAAAGTTCGGGTTCGGTGCTAGTTAGGACTCGCTGGGCCTGAGAGTCCGGGGCAGACCGAGCTCCTCTGCCCACCTGGGGGGGAGGTGGCGGGCTTAGGGCACCGAGAGCCTCCCGTCTGCTCCTTCTTTAACCTTCACAGCCACCCTCTCGACAGGGCGCTGTCATTCTTTCCACTTTACAGGTGAGGACACTGAGCCTCAGAGAGAGAAAGCCTCCTGCCCAAGGTCACTCGGCCGGTAGATGGTAAAGCTGCGGCATGAACCTGAGTCTGTGTGACCGGCAAGATTTTGGTAGTGTCCAGCCCCCCCCCTTCCTATCTGCCCCCCAAGGTGGGCCCGGCTCAGTGCATAGCAAAGGATCCATTTTCAACCCAAGCCAGAAGCTCCTGTGTGGGGCATGGGGGAGGGGGAGAGGAGGAGAGGAGGGTGACAGCCAGGGCCCATCCCTGCGCCTCCTGCCCTGGCCCCGGGGTTAAGTCAGATCTGTAACCTCTACCCCACTGTGGACCCAGGTTCCCAGGACCCGGAAGCAGAGCCTGTGGAGAGTCTTGTTTAGACCCTCAGGGGGCCTTAGCTGATGTCCCAAGACCCTGGCAGGCTGACAGCTCTGCCCAGTGGAGGGGGCGGACCTCCCACTCCTCCTTCAAGCTGAGTGGATACTGGTGGCACAGCCATAGGGCACAGAGAGCGCCTGGGTTTCCTTCCCTGGGGTTGAGGGAGGAGGAAGATGGATAAGGCTACCAACAGGGAGGAGATCTTGGAGGAGTGCCCCTAAGAAAAAAAAATCTTGCAGAGCCAGGTGCCCACGACCAATGTTCAGCCTGAGCTTGGCCCTTCAGAAAACAGGGCAGCTCTGTGATCTTGGACAAGTAAGTCATTCCCTGCCTCTGAGGCTCACCTCTGTATCTGTAAGGGGAGAGCCTAGCCCTGTGTCCTGCGGGGTTCCTAGGGCGGTGAAATGAGGTCTTGGCCCTGGCATAGCACATAGCAGAGCAGGCTCAGAAGTGGGCGCTGTGATGTCCTGGGAGAGAGGGTGTTGCTCTCTTGCTCCTGAATCACACTCCCCAGCCTGTGTGTGTATATGGGGGGTGGGGGGGCATGGGTGAGACACGTAGGTGGTATATGTGTACGTGAGGTGTGCATAGAGAGAGGCACGTGGGCATCATCTTTAAGATGCATGTGAGTGCCAGTGAGTTGCACATGTGACATGTATGAGGCATGTGGGTCTTGTGATTTCTACAGTCTTTTTGGCTGCCCCTGGCCACATCTTTTGCGGGAGGCCACTTCTCCCTTCATCAATGCCAGGAGGTGCCCAGCATTTAAGTTTTCCTTGGAAAATCTGACTTGAGATTGATCCTTGAGCTCAGCATTAAATCAGAGGGTGGCTGGCTGGTGCATCCACCCTCGCTGGCAGGAAATTACTGTTTTAAAAAGACAAAAATCCCTTTCTCTGGGCCACAGGAACATTAGTTTCTGTGGGCTGGATCTCAAATGAGAGGCTTTGATATATGTGTCCAGCTTGATAAGAGGCTCATGGTAGGAGGTCAGTTAAGCCCAGGAGTGACAGAGATGCAGAGACAGGACTATAGACCTGACATCCTCGGTGAAGAGTTAGTGAGAAGGACATTTTGAATAAAACCAGCTTACCTACTTATTCTGTGGTAGTATTTCAGGCCCTGAGGAAAGAAGACCAGACTCATGTCCCAGACTTAAGCCTCTCCACTTGCCAGCTCTGTGACCTTAGGCATACTACTTAATTCTTCTGGGCTTCAGCATTTTTGTTTTTTGTTTTTTCAATCCATAAAGTGGGAAGCGTAGCCTTGCAGGGTGGTCTTGAGCAATCAGTGTTAAGATATTTTACTACAAAGCCTAGCATATAGTAGATACTCAAGAAATGCTAATCCTGCTCTTCTTTTCTTGGTCTTTACCTCTGCTTTAACTTCATATTTGGAGAAATGAATTGGTGCGTTGGTCAGTGGAGTAACTCAGGACTCGGTGGATTTCTGGCTGATGAGCAGCCGCCTTTTGAGGCTCTCCACTCCTAGGGTTTGGGGGACCCAGTTGGGTTGTATCTACCGTGCGCCTGCTTGACTCCACCATCTGGCCTTACCCAAGGAGGTTGGTCAAAAGTGGAGTTACGCTTCCCGCTATGCCACCCCACACATACACACACACTTGCACATTATATCTGTCCAGATCTCTCTGCAGGTTTTGGAACTGGAAGTAGTAGTCATGTCTGTTGAAGAGAGACACGGGCAGCCACTGAGATTGGAGAACTCTGATTCTAACTTCATGATGCTTCTGAGTTTATGTGTATGTGTGTGCGTATGTGCATGTGTGGCTTGTGTAATGTAATTCCACCTTAATGCTTATGGTCCTGTAGACAGTGACACATTTGCTTGTATTCGTTGCAGTAAAATGCTTCCAGAGGACTCCCCTCTGCCCCTCACCACCTCCAGGTTCTTGCTGGTCTCTGTGTGGGATCCAAAAAATGAAAGCCAGGCTTCAGCTTTGCCTTGCCCCCAGACCATCAGATAACAAAAGTTCAAGGTGCCCAGTGCTTGGGGAATGTGAAGTTGAAAGCAGCAGCAATTCCGAGTGGGCAGGCTGCTTGCAGGAGGGGGGCGCTGCAGCCCGGGGCAGGTCAGCTTTCCACTGGCAGATCCTTCCCATGGTGTGGCCTGTTTAATTTTCTTCCTTATGCCAGTCCTTTCTGCTCTCTAATGGGCTCTTGGAATGTGAGCCAGGAGGGTTAATAGAAGTCATCTCGTCTTATTAGAGAGATGGGAAATTCAGAAGCAGTGAGGAGGAAATGACTTTTTATTCATTCAACAAATATTTATTGGGCCCTGTTCTGGGGGCCGAGGATATGGCCATGAATGAGACAAAGACCGTGCTGTAACAGACTTCAAGTCCTAGGGAGGAGGGACGGGCAAGGAAATAAAAATAGGAATGGGACAGTACTAGAGTCATGAGTGAGATGAGGGTTAACACAAGAGCAGAGGGGAATGTTGTGGGGAGTTCCAGGGGAAGGGACTTCTCCAGATAGGCTAACCAAGGGTGGTCAGGGAAAGCCTCTCTGAAAGGTGACTTTTGAGCTGAGACTAAAGAGCAGGAAGGCTCAGACATGCCAAGAGCAGAAGGCAGAGCTAGTAGGCGGGGTAACAGCAAGTACCAAGAAAAGCCCTGGTCTGCAGGGTGTAGTGTGGAGAGGACCAATTTGACCTGTTGGAGGAAGAGCAAGGAGTGAGAGAGAGGGAGAGTGACGAGCAGTGAGGCTGGAGGAGCCAGATCATGAAAGGCCAGATCACTGTAGGCGCAGGAGCGTGGATATTATTCTGTGTTGGGAGCTGTTGAAGTCTTGACCAAGGACTTGGGCTGGCTCCGAAGATGAGCAAGGTTTGGAGTGATGGAGATGGCAGTGGGGAGAGGCACGCCAGGCAGAGGAATGGCATGAGTAAAGGAGCGGAGGTGGGAAAGCTGTAGGGGCTGAGGCTGCCAGACAGGCAGGGACCAAAGGCATTGAATGCCGCTCCGGGGAGCTGTCTAGAGTTCTGACAGGCACATCCGGTGTCCCTGCAATTATGGGCTCGTGTGTGTGTGTGTGTGTGTGTGTGTGTGTGTGTGTGTCCGTGGTACCCAGCTAGCTGATGTGTCCCTGTGCCGGTTACCTAGGAGACAACGGGAAGACGATGGGGCAGGATCTGATTGGCTACTCACTCCCGCTGCTCATCTCTGTGTCAGAACTGCAGGCAGAGGTTACAAATGGTCCATGCGGGCATGCCAAGTGCTAAAAGGGGAGCTTGGGAATGTTCATTGCCCCGAGTCCTGTGTGTATGTGTGTGTGTGTGTGTATGTGTGTGTGTACGCGCGAGTACGTGCATGTGTGTGTGTGGTTGCCGGTGCATGTGTGTGCCCGTCTTGAACAAAGCGGCAGCATCTGGAGCTAATGCACTTCCTGCTGTGAAACATCTGCTCATTGCCTTAAATCAGGTAGTGGGGGCCCAGATAAATTTAAGAAGAACCAGCCAGTCTTGGGAAAGGCTCTTTTGTTTGGTTTTAATAACTGCGATGTCAGCCCTGGAGCTGATTTTCAACGTTTCCCTCTATCTCTAAAAATGCAAATAAAGCTTTGAGTGGCAGAGGTTATGTCCTGTGACATGGACTGTGATGTCAGTTTGCAGAATTGCCTCCTCCACCCTGCCAAGAAGGTTGGTTTGAGATTGTAGTTCTGTTTTTTCCCCTCCCCTCTCCTTTAGAACAGTAATGCTCTCTCTTTCTTCTACTTTGTGGGTAAAAGGACAAGGAATCCACACTTTAATTTTGCTGAGGAAGGGATTGGGGAAACAATAAACAAAACCCACCAAAGTGTTTCCTTTGCAGTTGACTTTCTAAAGCAGCAGCCCAGGTGGGCTTGGGAAGAGACAAAACATGGCAACAACAGCAACCAGCTCCAGGGCTGCAGAAGCTTTCTTAGTCTCTCTTTCCCTACTCCTGCCTACCACTGTGTGGGGCTTGGCAGATGAGGCAGCTGGTGAGGAAGGAAATGAGGATTTCCTTGCTCCCACCCTTGGTTTCTCTGTCCTGTGCTTAAGTTTTAATGTTCCGTGTATGATGAGCCTCCTCTGCCTCTTTGTCTTTGGAAAAAGAAATCATCCTGTTTCCTGTTGGAAACAAATCATACCATGTCTTCCATTCGTGTCTCTATTTCTCCCTGTCTCTCTCACCACTGGTCAGAGGTATTTTACCTGAAACATACCTTTGGCAGTGGTTTCCATCCATTTATACATTCCTCATGTGCTCCATTACTTAAGGAGGGGCAAGGCAAGTGACCCAGTAGATGAGTGAAGAAGGCTTCAGGGCCTTTGCACTTGCTGTTCCTTCTGCTGGGTTGATCTTACATGTACACAATTCACTCACTTCGTTTAGATCTATGCAACTGTCTCGTCTTTAGAGAGGACTTCCCTGACCCTCCCAGCTTTTTAGTCCATAGCTTTCTTTTTCTTACCAGAGTTTGCACTTCCTGACCTTATGTTATATCCTTGTTCATTGCCCTTCTCTCTCACTTTATGCAAGTGCCATGAGGGCTGTGGTTGTGTGTCCATCTTATTCTCCACGTTATCCCTGGTAACCAGTACATTGCCTGGCACTTGGTAGTTGTTCAGTAAACATTAGTGGATGAAGGGAGTGAAATGGGTCTGGGGGACAGAGACTGTATGTAGACTTTATAGGAGCTTTGGCTCAGCATCCCAGATCTGATTTTTCTAGAGAAGCAAAAAACCCAGAGTTTTACATGCCACCTCCCAACTGCAAAATGTTAAACACCGATTCAAACAAAGACCTTGGGAGTCCAGCGGTGCTCCTTTGGAGTTGGAGGGCTCTAATACCCCAGGCCCTTCACCATCTGGCTGCAGTGACCTTTCTTTCCTCCTTAGTCATATGCCTACCATGTTCAGCCCCACCTCTGAGCCTTTGCTCAGGCTGCCGCTCTGCCTGGAGTGCTTCCTCCACCCGCTCCTCCACCCAGAAAAGTATTGTTTCCTCTGGTTCCAACCCCAGGCCAATGTGCAGTTTCCATGTCCTCCTCCTCCTCCCAACATGGCAGTGTTAGCCTCTCCCTCCACGTATCTGTCCTGGCCCCTTTCCTTTTTGGAGCACAATCATGTCTACTCATCTGTCTCCTCTACTATACACAGAGCTCCAGGAGCAGCAGCCCTGTCTATCCCTCTGTAGGTCTGCAGCACTGGCATACAGTTGATGTCCACTAAGTGAGTGGTGCATGAAATAGAAAGGAAGGGGAGGAACACACCTTTCTGAGCATCTACTGTGAACTGGGCCCTGTACTGATCATGTTCACATCCTTCACTCACAGTGGCCTAGTAATGGGGACGTTGAGGCTCAGAGGGGCTGTGGACTTGGCCTGAGCTCCTGGTGTGTGCGGGGCTCCCCACTGAGGTGAACTGCCTCTCCCTGCCTGGTATGCAGTCCCCACCTCATTCCATTCCTTTTCGAAAGATTTTATTTAATTATTTGAGAGAGAAAGGCTGAGTGGGGAGCTTGATGCAGGGCTCAATCCCAAGATCCCAAGACCATGACCTGAGCCAAAGGTGGACGCTTAACCCACTGAGTCCCCCAGGCGCCCCTCATTCCAATATCTAAACAAACCTCTATGACCAGGAGAGCTGTCGTGAGGATCCAGAGATGACAGATAGGGGAGGGCTTTGCCAGCTATATGGAGTAGGGTGTACTAGTGGGATGGTGACTGGCACAGTGAGGGGGCAGTGCCCAGTTACTCACTGAGCAGGACCACACCTTGCCTGTGTGTTCGAGCGTTCTGAGGAAATATTTATTCTCCTTCTCATTTATTCTTTAAGTCTGCAATTTCATTATCAAGCCCCTACTATGTGCCAGCTACTTCTCTTTCACTTTATATTCTGGGAAACCTGACCATGTGTAGGTCTTACTGTCTCCATCTCACAGCTGTTAACCCAAGGCACAGCGGTTAAGTCACTTGCCCAAGGATGTGCTGCTAGGAAGTGGCAAAGCAGATTTCTATCCCAGGAATCTCTTTCTCCCAAACCAGGGTGCTTTCCTTGACCTCAGGCTGCTTCCTTTGGAATTCTGTTTCCAAAAGTCACAAGCAATGAGGTACCCAGGAATTCTCCCTGGGGTTGGGAGTTGGCACTGACCTCTGACCTGAAAGAGCACGAGTGAGTGGCCAGGAAGGGAAGGGCACTTACGGCCAAGAGATCAGTGTGTGCAAAAGCACAGAGTTGAGAAAAACCTGGTGTGACCACAGTTGTGCAGTTTGGCTGGCACGTCAGCTGTATGCACTGTGTGTGGGGGAGGAGTGGGCACGATTCTGGCTGGGGAGAGATTGTGAGGGTAGAGATGGCCACACCCTGGTTACAAATGGGTCTTTCTTGACCCTGACAATGGTGCAAAGAAATTGGTTGTCATTAAACTTGAGTGTGTGTGTGTGTGTGTGTGTTGGGGGGGCAGGGTGGGATTGACATTAAGAAAATAGAGGGCAGCCTGAGTGGCTCAGTGGTTTAGCACCACCTTCAGCCCAGGGTGTGATCCTGGAGACCCGGGATCGAGTCCCGCATCGGGCTCCCTGCGTGGAGCCTGCTTCTCCCTCTGCCTGTGTCTCTGCCTCTCTCTCTTTCTCTGTCTCTCATGAGTAAATAAATAAAATCTTAAAAAAAATAAATAGATCTGCAGCTTTCTTCAGAGGACCTGGTAACCCTGGGCTTACATTTCTGCTGTCCCGTGTGGGCCAGGAGTGTATTCCCATGCTCCCTGTCCGGCCCCCGATGCGTTCACTCACTTACTTAGCCTTAGTGGTATTTCTTTTTGAGATCTACCTACTCACTAATAGAGTTTGAACTTCGTCATCATCAAGTAGCTGAAGGGATTTTAAGCAAGAGGTGGCACGTTTAGGAAGCTTCTGCTGGCTGCTGGGGCATGGAAGGCAAGGTGAGGCAGGGAGACTCCCAAAATGACCATGTTAGGAGCATCTGCTCAGCCTTGCAGGGTGCCTTATTCACATTGTCTCTGTTCCCCCTAACAACCCCGCAAGGTCGGGTTATCAGCATTCTCAGAGGAAATGGAAGCTACAAAAGTAGATGCTGTGAAAGAAAGGATTGAAAAATTGGACTACTTAAAAATATAGAAGTTATGTATGACTAAAGGCATTTTTCACAAGGTTCCAAGACAAGCCACGGATCGGGAGGAAAAGTATTTACAACATACATCACAGGTAAAGACTGATATCCAGTGTATATCAAGATCTCCTGCCAATAAGAAAATATACACAGTTAATAAGAAAGGTCAAGAAGTCAATAAGAAAAGATAGTCTAGGAGGAACATCATGGATTCAAGCAGGATGTTACTGGAAGACAAACGGCCAGAAAGTGAATGAAAGACGGCCAACCTCAACATTTTATGGGATTATTCTATTAGCGTGAGGAAAATTCTCAGAGAAACAATAGCACAGTATCAATTTTAAGGAGAAGTTAAAAAATTCATAGCATCTAGTGTTGGTGCGGTCACAGGGGACGCTGAAGCTGACGTGCAGGAAGGAGAGGCAGATAGGAGGGCAGTTTGATAAGTTATCTGGCAGTTTGGAAAGCTCGTAAACCCTTTGACCCAACTATTCCTTTTCTAAGTGTAAGTACTATAAATATTTTCTAGTCTAGAGAAAAAAAAAATCTAGCACAGATGCATAAGGCACCATGGACAGAGACATTGGCTGCGGTGTTAGCAGAGGGGGAAAAGGAAATACACCAACTGTCCATCAGTGGCAGACTGGCATGGGAACACAGGGCTACGTGGTTCTGATGAAAACCTCCAACCACATCAGTGGTCTTTCTGGAACCTCTGCTCCCATTTGCCAAGTCCCCACCCCTTCTACCGACGGGAACTGCGGTCACCTGTTCCTGGCACTATGCCCAATTTTCCTTCTTTTTACACAAACAGCAGCATACTGTCGTGTACTTCTGCACCTTGCTCTTTTATCATGAGACATATTGTCCCTGAAGAGGAGTGATTAAGACATTTGTGCTTTTTGAAGAGCAATATAAGACCGGGGGGGTAAGAAATAGATCATTCTCAGCTCCCGGTGCGACATGGCTCTCCAGAATGGCTGTTCAGATTTCTAGTCCCCTTTGGGATTCATGTAATTTTACAAAAGAGGAGAAAAAAAAACCTTGAGGTGGGTGTGCTTGTTCAAGTTCCCAGGGCTGATGGTGACTTTGGTTTGGCCTCTGGCCTGTCTGCTCCACAGGGCAGAGACTGCAAGCCCAGAGTAGGGGGACATAGGCAGCAGAATGGGCCAGATGTGGCAATGGACAACTGTGGAGGGCCGGGCCTGGATGACACTCAGTTTCCTGCCTGGGATTTCTCCTGGCCTGGGGGTAGTATGCTAGTGCCTTTCACTGAGCTGGGGGGCAGGTAGGGGTGGATTTTAGGGGGCTGAGTGTGAGAGACCTGCCAAGAGGCATCTGCCCTGGAGGCCTCTGGATGGATAGCTCTGGCATCTGGCAGCCCAGCTGGGGAACCCCATGGAGGGGTGCCCTTTGAACAACCATTTTTCAACTGTATGATCAAATGCTTTTCCTCTCTAGTCCAGCAAGGATAATTTATCCTAGGGTGAAAGATGAATTCTCCCAGGAAGCTCCACTGCCAGAGACCAGGGAGCCTCAAATTTACCGCTTGCCTTCTGTGCTGATGGAGCTGGGCCTCAAGATTTATATCTGGGGGCTCATGGGCAGCTGGCGGTGGTTGGCAGGAGTCCTGGTGGACAGGCAGGGTGGGGAGAGCTGTATTTTATAGTGAGGCTGGGCCCCAGGAGGCTGTAAATCTCTATGGTCTCTCACGGCCTCCCAAGAGAGGCTGCCTTCCTCAAGGGAGTGGGAAAGGGGCTCAAGGTGATGATGCCTGGAGGATGGTGGAGAGTCCCCTCCCTCAGAAGCCACATGGTCCAGCTCCCTCAGCTTCTGGGTGGGGAGACTGTGTCCAGAGAGAGGAAGAGTGCAGGTCCCAGGGAAGGCCAGGGTTCTTCAGACTTGAAGGGTCAGACTCTGGTTTGTGTAATTTTCTTTCTTTCTTTTTTTTTTTTTAAATTTTTATTTATTTATGATAGTCACACAGAGAGAGAGAGAGGCAGAGACACAGGCAGAGAGAGAAGCAGGCTCCATGCACCGGGAGCCCGACGTGGGATTCGATCCCGGGTCTCCAGGATCACGCCCTGGGCCAAAGGCAGGCGCCAAACCGCTGCACCACCCAGGGATCCCTTGTGTAGTTTTCTTTTCGCTGTTTTTGTTTCTTTCGAAGATAAGCCAGCCTAAACCACAGATGTCCCTCTGAACTACTCTTGATTGAGTGCTGGCCATTTGCTGGTACCATATGCTGACAGAGACCTCAGGGGTCTCTGCTATCCAGGACCCCACAGAGTGAGGTAGGGGTGCCTCACCCAGGACCATCTTTTGAAGAAAGAGATGGAAAAAAAATACTAGGAGTTTTAGTTTACGTTTGTTTTCTTTCTTTCTTTCTTTCTTTTTTTTTTTTAATTTTTCATTTATTTATGATAGTCACACAGAGAGAGAGAGGCAGAGACATAGGCAGAGGGAGAAACAGGCTCCATGCACCGGGAGCCCGACTTGGGATTCGATCCCGGGTCTCCAGGATCGCGCCCTGGGCCAAAGGCAGGCGCCAAACCGCTGCGCCACCCAGGGATCCCTACGTTTGTTTTCTATCACATTTTAGTTTTTTTCTAGTTTGGTGTACGCTTATAATTGAGTGACACGTGGATATGGAAACACATGGGTAAGTCATAAATAATCTGCAGGGCAATGCGCAGACATTTTTATACAGATGAGGTGCAAGAGCAAAAGGATTTGAGAACCAGTCCCTGCCTACTTGTTGGACTATAGTAGTTGGAGGGACCCTGGGATCCTGGGCTGAGATTTCCCTTGATTGGAGGGCAGAGGGCAACATTTACTGAGTATCTACTAAGTGCTGGGCACGGGAAACCTTCGCGATGCCCAGCACACAAGAAAGATCTTGAAATCTTTCAAGAATTGGATTCTACAACAACAGTGGGGGATACGGGTGGTTAACACCATTTTACAGACGGGGATATGGGGGCCCAGAGAGGAGAAGAGATTCGCCCCACTTTGTGGCTGAGCTAGGACTTGTTTCTCAGCCCTCCTGTGGGCCAGTTTCATGGTTTGTCCTTTTTCTATCTCCAATTAAAAAAAAATAAAACATAAAATGGTCATTGGGCGTTTGAAATATTTTAAATAATTAAACACAGAGTTATCAGTAAAAACAACAACAACAAAAAAAAACATTGTAATGTCCCTTCTTCTCCATACAGCACTGATAGTACACATTTTCCTGGCCTCTTGCAGTCATTAAAAAGAATATCCTTTTCTTTAAAAAAGATTTTATTTGAGTGAGGCACCTGGGTGGTTCAGTGGTGGAGGGTCTGCCTTCAGCTCAGGGCGTGATCCCTGGGTCCTGGGATCGAGTTCTGCATCGGGCTCCCCATAGGGAGCCTGCTTCTCCCTCTGCTTATGTCTCTGCCTCTTTCTGTCTCTCATGAATAAATGAAATCTTTTTTTTAAAAGAGAGAGAGAGAGCATGTGGAAGTGGGGGAGGGGGGGTGCAGAAAGAGAGGGAGCAAGTAGATTTCACGTCCAGCGTAGAGCCTGATACTGGACTCTATCTCACAACCCTGAGATCAAGACCTGAGCCAAAAATCAAGAGTCAAATGCTTAATCGATTGAGCCACCCAGGTGCCACAAGAGTATCCTTATATATTAAGTTACTTTCTCTCTGATTGAGTATGCAGTTATTGTTAAATGTAGACCATTCTGGAAAGAAAGATAAAAAAACAAGAAGAAAGTTAAATCATCCTCCATCAACCCACCATCCAGAGACAACTTTGGTGCATCTCCTTCCAGTCTTCTTTCCCTCGCTGTCTATTTTTGTTGAGATCGTATGAATATACCATTTTGTGGGGTTTTTTTCTTTGTTAAGTTTTATAGGATCAGTTACAGAATGCCCCCTGGGGTGTCTGTAGCAGATGGAGTATATCCACCTGCTCCCCCACGTTTGGGGATCAGGGTTGTTTCCAGCATTGTGCTGTTATAAACAAGGCTGTGGCGAGACTCAGCTTTCCTGTGGTCGCCATCAGCCTTGATGTCATTCTGCATGGCCTTTTTCCCCCTGCAGATGTTATTTCTTACACTTGTCATTTTTAATGGCCATGTAACCTCCTGGAGTGTTGCTGTTCCTAATGTTCCAGGCCATTTCCCCTTCTCTGGATCCCACCAGGCTTCCCCACTCCCTCTGGGAAGCCACCCCCTGCCCTAATCCCTCCCTTCCAGCACTTTCGATGCAGGGAACCAACCTCCAGTGGGGAAGGGAGGGGAGGGCTGTCATCATCTTGCCCAAGCCCCAGGCATTTGCTGCCTCCCTCTTGCCCTTGTCCTGGTCCTGGCACTCAGACCCTTTGTGGCTTGATTCCTTCCTTTCTCCTGTCCTTCTGTGGTTGTTTAACTATGACCTACCATATACCAGCCACTGTTCTAAGTGCTGGGATACAGTAGTAAACAAGACAGTGCTTGTCCTCATGGTACAGGGGAGAGAAACCATAAACTGGTGGAGAAATGAATACAAGTTCACAGGGAGAAGTGCCACTCAGAAGACAAGAAAAGGGGATGAGATGAAAGAGGGTGATGGGTGGTCAGGGAGGGCCTCCTGGAGGAGGTGATGTGTGCTGGGACCAACCAAGGGAGGATCTGGGAGAGGAGGATTCCAGGCAGAGGAAAAGCAGGGACAGAGGCCCTGGGTACTCTCTGTATGTTTGAGGAGCGGAAGCCGGTGTGGCCACAGTGTGGTGGTGGAGCAGGAGAGTGGAATGGGGTGAGACTGGTAGGCCAGCAGGTGGGTGTCTTCTTCTTTTTTTTTAAGATTTTATTTATTCATGAGAGACAGAGAGTGGGGGAGGAGGCAGAGAAAGGAAGAAGTGGGTTCCCTGCTTGTGGGACTCGATCCCAGGACCTTGGGATCATGACCCCAGCCGAAGGCAGATGCTTAACCAACTGGGCCACCCTGGCGCCCCTGGGTCTCTTCTGAGGGTCATGGGAAACCTTCGCGATGCCCAGCACACAGTAGGTGCCTCATTGAGCTAGCCACTCTTATTGCTGCTCCCTTCTTCATGAAGAAGGTCAAGAAGTGAGACTGGCTTGCTCCAGAGTACACTGGGGCTGCTGCCTGGCCTCCTTGGGGTCTGACCTGTCTCCTTGCTGTGGCTCATGCCTGTTCCCTTGGACAGCTGCCCTAGCACAAGCAGGCTCTGTGCATCAGTGGTCCCCCCACCACCTCACTGGGCTCCAGAATTGGGGGTCTGATAGGCCCGTGTTTGCTCTGAACTGTCCTTCTATGTGAAATAGGCTCCTTCTGCCTCCTGGGGCTACTAGGAGGTTTTGCTGGCATGTAGTGGGGGCTTACTCACGTCAGCATGGAAGACACTAAATCAGACATCCTATAAAATATTTCATCTAGAGAGCTCTATAATGTTTGTTTGAGGGGTTGGGTGAGCAGCCTGCAGCAGCTCTGGTGCTGCAAGCTCCCTGAAGGGAGGTGGCTGGTGGCCCCTCAGGGAAAATCCAAAGCAATTGCATTGATTCTGCCCTTAATTTAATGAAAAGGCCCTGCAGGGAGGCAGAGGCAGTGAGGCAGGGCTTGTGGGCTTGGGCAGGAGCGATTCTGGGGAGATTTATGATGCTTCATGAAAGATTCAGATCCACGCTGAACTTAGGAGATGCTGGGCTCAGTGCTCTGGGCTCTGTCTCTGTGGCCTGAGAGGCAGATGGTCTGAGGCTCCTAATGGCCATGATTGCTGTGTGACCCTGGGCAAGTCATGGCCCCTCTCTGGGCATTTTAGGTTCCTTCCTCCCCCAAGTTCCCTGACCCTAGCCTGCCCCCTGCTTCCCACCAGACCTGCATTTTACAAACCTTTCCACACTGTGAGATCCTCCTCCTCACAGCCTGCGCCCTTCCCCCACCCTCACCAAGTTGTTTTTCCATTTTACAGCAGAGAAAACAGAGGCTCTGAGCAGTTCCCTGGTGTTCCCAGAGTCACACAGCAGGGCAGGGGTGGGGTCTGGCCCTTTCAGCGGGGGAGTCCAGAGCCTCCATGATGGGCTTGAAGGCCACTCGGGATAGGTGGCAATTGGGTTTTCCACACAGCCCTGTGTGGAGTCTGTCCTGTTGTATTTTACTTTCCCATCCCCCAGAGGGGGGTCAGGAGAGTTAAGGGACCAGCGTGGACCCCCAGGCAACTGACGTCAGAGCCGAGAATGTAATCAGGTCTTGGTCTGGCCTTTCTCCCCTGCACACTGTGGAAGTCTTGGGGCCCTCCTGGCTTGAGCTCAGCCTCTCCACTCACTTGCTGTGTGACCCTAGATGAGTGACCTAATGTCTCTGAGCTTCTGTGTCTTCATCTATAAAAGGAGGATGACAATATGCCCACCTCCCAGGTTCCTGGGAGTGGGGGGGAGGGGGATCGGCTATGGGGTAAATGGCCTACAGTAGTACTCAATGTCCATTTTCTCAGAAAAATTGTAACTCTAGGGCTGCTCTAGCCCTGGAGAAAATCATACTAAAAGAAGGGCCCCTTACTTTCCAAGCCCAGGGCTTTGCTGGCATGGCCCCTCCCAAGGCAGGAAAGGAGGGAAGAAACGTATCGTAGGCTGGTGGTTGCAGATGGCAGGCAGCTAATTTATTTACCTCTTCCTAATAAATATGCACGACACATAAATAAAATATTTCACTTGTACTGCTCCACCCGGATCCAGGCAGGCAGTGACAGCCAGCAGTGTAGCTCTGAAGCAGGCTGTGTGTGTGTGTATGTATGTGTGTGTGTGTATGTGGAGTCTGGTGAGAGGGTTAATGAGCTGATTATTCCTTCTTTAACCTAATTTCTTGTCACATTTCAGCAGCACTCAGAGTTTCTCCTCATTCTGGAGGTGCTGGGCTTCCCTTCCAGACCTCCCAGCTAGGCCTTAGCACCCATTTGCTTCCCTTGGAGCTGGGCAAGACTGGACTGGACTGTCCCAGGAGGTAGTGAGCTCCCCATTGAGGCTGCTGTCAAAAGGGTTCCTGTTCTGCAGAGGGGTTCGGACTAGTTGACTCTTGGGACATCTCTGGAGATGGTTTGCTCACTGTGGTGAGCCTGGTTTTTCCAGTTCATGCACTGGTGCCCTGGCAAGGGTCCCAGCCTCTGCAACTGTCCCTGCCGCAGTCTGTTCTCTCCTGTACCTTCTCTGACCCAGCTCATCCGGGGGCCCAGAAATCCAGTCATAAGACAAAGTGATAATACCTGGACGGCCACCCCCAGAGAGCTAGAGTGGGGCAGGAGACCAGGGCCAGCCTGTGGAGTCACAAGGACCAGGTACCATTGCTGCTCTGCCACGTTTTCAGAGACCTTGGACGAGTCACCTCACTTCTCTAGGTCTCCTCTGTGAAATGGGCCCAGTGTTGGTGTTTATCTGACGGGGTTGCTGTGAGGCTTGTTCATTCATTCACAGATGAATCATTGTGACACAAATCATTGCGTCAACATCATTGACAGATGTTCACCGAGCAGCTGCTATGTGCCAGGCATTGCCTTAGGCCCAGGGGGTATCGTGGTGCCTAAGAAAGATGAGCGCCTTGTCCTGATGGATCTTACATTCTGTGTGCAAGCCAGCCAGGCACCATGTCAGCAGAGAGGTGTGCTGTCTAACAACGGCCACGAAATGAGCATCAGTGAAGCAGAGTCGGGTCACAGAGATGGTAGAGATGCTTCCTCAGTTGCGACACCCAGGGAAGGCTTCCCTGGGGAGCTGACAATTGAACATGCACTTGAACGATGAGAAGGTGCCAGCTCTGCAAAGAACTGCACAGGCAGAGGGAATAGTGCGTGCAATGGTCCTGAGGTGCAGACAAGTCTGGTGTTGTTTGGGGAAGGCCAGGGCAGCAGGAGGAGTGAGATGAAGCAGCTGACACATCTGGCACAGGTCTTGGCCTAGGGCAGATACTTATTGTCTGTCTTCCTCCTTCCCACTGCCCTCCTGCTTTCTTGCTCTCCCTGAACTGTGCTTGAATACTCCATGTAACCTTAATGTGAGGGTCAGAGATTCCTATAACATCCAAGATGGAAATGCTTCATGATTTGTTCAAAGACACCTTTTAGACACATCCCAAGTACACGTACACCTAAGTCTCACGAGTAGCCTATGGTTTCTGTGCCCAACTTGTAACCATATTCAGCATATATAGTCAACAAAGGGTCATATCCTGAATATATAAAGAGCTCCTATGAATCAACAAGAACTCCCCTCCCCCAGACAGCAAACTGGACAAGAGACTTGAGTAGGTGCTTCACAAAGGAGATCCCAATGACCAGTAAACATATAAAAAGGTACTCGACAGCATCTTACAAAGGGAAATGGAAATTAAAACCACAGGGAGATACCCACCAGAAGGGCTGACATTAAAAAGACTGACAATACTGAGTGTTTGCGTGGAGGTGGAACAGCAGGACTTTCATGCACTGAGAGTGGGAGTGTAAATGTCACTTTACTAAAGATTCCCTGGAGGGACAAGGAGCAGCTTACATCACACCCCACAGAGCAACATGGAGTCACATTCACCCGGCCATCCTCTCTTCTCTCTTCCAGCCTGTCCCCTGGCAGCCCTGGTGCTGGGTATCTTCTCCCACTCCCTCTCCCTCCCCTTCACAGCCTTTCCTTTGTTGCCCTGCCCATCAGCTTTGCTTCCAAGCTTGCACACCAGTGTCCAAAACAGAAGCCAGGTTCTTTCTCAAGCCTGCTGAAGGAGGTGGTACCAGGTTATAAAGTACAGAAACCCAACCCCAACTGGCCCAAGCCAGGAAGAGAGCTTACATGTTTACATCAGCTTCAGGAATGGCTGAATCCAGGGGCTCAAAGGAGGACATCACAGCTTGATCTTTTCATTCCTTGCCTCTCTTTCTCTGTTTTGCTGGCTTTGCTCCAGACTCCTATCATTCTACATTCTGATGGAGAAAGAAGGCACAGATGGCTCCAGCAAAAGTCCTGGGGCTGTGTCCCATTGGACAGTATTGGGTCACATATCCATTCCTTAGCCAATTCCTGTAGCCTAGAGAATGGACTATTCTGACTGGCTAAACCTGGGTATTGGCCCACCTTGGAAGCAAGATAAGCCCCATGAAATACACGGACAGAGCGTCTCCCCACCTAGAGCAAAATCAGGGTGTTATTACCAAAATAAGGAGAGCTGGATGTTGCATGGCTAGAAACAACTGATGTCTACTCTGGGGGCCTCCATTCACTTGGATGAGGAGAGTGGGCTTAGAGTCCATCAGTCAGGGTTCTCTAGAAAAATAGAATCAGTATGAGATCTATGTATCTATCTATTGAAAGATTTTAAAGAATTGGCTCGTGTGATTGTGGGGCTGGCATACGGAAACCTGTAGTGCAGCTTGGGCAGGCTGGAAACTCAAGCAGGGGGCTTCTCTTCTGCAGCCTTGAGGCAGAATTCTCTTTCTTCCTGGGGGAACCTCTGTCTTTGCTATCAAGACCTTCAACTGATTAGATGAGGCCCACCCACAACATGGAGAGTAATCTGCTTCACTCAAAGCCCGCTGATTGTCAGTGTTAATCACATCTGGCTCCAGCAAAAGTCCACAAACATAACTTCACAGTGACTTCTAGACTGGTGTTTGACAAAACAACTGGGTACCATGGCCTAACCAACCTGACACATAAAACAAATAATCACAGAGTGACAAAGATGTTTATTTATTTATTTATTTATTTATTTATTTATTTATTCATTCATTCATTCATTCATTCATGAGAGACAGAGAGAGAGAGAGAGGCACAGACACAGGCAGAGAGAGAAGCAGTCTCCATGCAGGAAGCCTGACGCGGAACCTGAACCCAGGTCTCCAGGATCACACCCCAGGCCAAAAGCAGCACTAAATGGCTGAGCCACCAGGGCTGCCCCAAAGACGTTTATTTAAATAAGTATTATATGATAATGTAAAAATGTGTTTGTCCCCTTCTCACCTAAGGCTGGGAGAACCACTTGGGGAAGGACAGGAGAGGCCACATGGCCTCAGCACAGGGAGAGGAGAGGAGAACTTTCGGGGGCCACCAGAACCTGGGTGTGGTTCTCGCTCACTATCATGGAGTGTTGGCTCAGTATCTGCTCTAGGAGGTGAAGCACAGGGGTGGCCAGACCAAGCCTCTGTCCTGCAGGGTCCCCAGGCTGGTGGGGAGGCAGCCCCGGCATCCAGCATGATGTTTCACGGTGGGATCAGCAGCTCTCCCAGTGCCCTGGCATGAGGTGGTTTAGCCGTCAGCTGCTGTGCTGAACGGAGTGGGGTGCTGGTCTCACTGATGGAAGAATCACAGTAATTAGTGCCAGAGGCTGTTACACATGCATCGGACAGGCCTGGCCCACTTCCCAGTCTGGCGCTGACCACAGCCCAGAGGAATGGTGAGGAAGAGTGTGAGGTTCCGGCCACCTCTGCCACTGTGGAGTTGTGAGTCCTGGGAGCTGCTCCCTTCTTGGTGCTGCTCTCTCCATTGGTGGGACCCTAGAGAAGTCCACGTTTGATGAAGGCTGATTGCATGCCTTGTGTGCAGCCCAGAGCCAAGGGTTTTGCTGACTTTGAGTCAGAGGGATATTCCAGAAGCTGAGATTCTGGAAGGGAAACTACCTCTTTGTCCCTGGTTGCACTGCGGGTTGGTGAGGGTGGGAGGCTGAATTGCAGCCCCGGTCAGCCTGGCTCCAGAGCCATGGCATACTTACCTTCGTGGCAGAAGGAATCTCAACAGAATCCCAAACAGCTGCTGAGCCATTTCAGTACCACCCATAAAATAACCACAATCCCTTTCACTTGTGGGACACCTGGGTGACACAGTGGTTGAGCATCTGCCTTTGGGTCAGGTCATGATCCCAGGGTCCTGGGATGGAGTCCCACATCAGGCTCTCGCGAAGAGTCTGCTTCTCCCTTTGACTGTGTCTCTGCCTCTCCCTCTCTCTGTGTGTCGCTCATGAATAAATAAATAAAATCTTTGAAAAAAAAATCCCTTTCACTTGTAAAGTACTCTTCAGTTTGACAGAATTGTCATGTCTGTTGGTATGTGAGATCTCACCACCGACCAGCCTTGGGAAGTGTGTGAGAAGGTTGTCTTGGGAGCGTGAAAACAAAACAAACAAAACAAAACAAAACAGAAACAACCCTATCAAAGTATAACTTATGCACAATAAAATGCATGCATTTTCAGTGTATAGTTTGGTCCATTTTGACAGAGATCTGCACCTGTGTGACTACCACCACAGTTTATGTATAATTAGAACATTACCATCGCCCCCCAAAGTTGTCTTGTGTCCTTCTCGAATAGTTCCTGCCACCCTTTGTTCCTGCCAGATCCTGGCCACTACTGATCTGCCTTTTGTCCATGTATCTCAGATTTGTCTTTTTTGGAGTTTCGTGTAACTGGAATCATGCAGCATGTAGTTTTTTTTCTGCCATGTTCAACTCATGCAACATGTTTTAAGATCCATCCAGTCTGTTGTGTGTGTCAGGACCTTGTTCTTTTTCTTGCTGAGTGTCCCCAGGGAGTGGGTACACCTCAGTGTCTTTATCCAGTCTCTTCTTGTTCATGGGCGTTTGGGTGGATTCTAGTTTGGGGTCGCTGTGACTAAAGCTGCTGCACACACCCATGTCCAAGTGTTGATGTGAGCACGTTTCCATTTCTCCAGGCTAATTCCTCAGGAGTGGGACATGGGGCTGCACGCTAAATGTTATGGTCAACATTCTGTAAGAAACAAGCCCATTTTATGGATAAGGAAATCGAGAGTCAGAGAAGGCAGCTGGCCTCGGTCACCCAGTACAAAAACAGTCCAGCCCAGAGCTCTTTTACCTCACTATCGACTCACCTCATAAATAAGGAAAGAAAAAACCTCATCCATTCATGAAATTTTATCAATACCGACAAATACACCATTTCACTTAATCCTCACAAGGGTCCTGTGAGATAAATCACAGTATTCTCCCCATGTCTCGGGTGAGAGACTGAAGCTCAGGGAGGTAACGGGACTTGTCTGAGTCACTGGCATGCAGGGGTGTCGCTGAATCTCGAACCCAGTCATCTGGGCTCTGGGTCTTTGCTCTGTATCAGCTAAAGATGCAGAAAACAAAAGCCAGGCTCTCCAGCCCAAGGCCATGGCAGATATTGCTAATTGATTGTCACCGACTTTGCTGCTGACTCAGCCTCAGAAGCTTTTTTAACACCTGACCTCACGTAGCCACTCATGATGGATCGGAGGCAGCAGGCAAGGGTCCAGCTGTGCGCTGCAGAAGTTCTGCTCACCAGCCTGCAGGCTGAGCCAGGAGGGACCCCGGCTCAGGCCCTCTTCACCGCCGAGGCCCCAGAGTGTGGGTGAGGCCATGTGCACCGTTGCGAGTCACCAGCGCTGAGAGCGACTGCCCCGTCCTCAGCCAGCCCGGCAGCGAGGTGGCCAGAGATGCTGTCGGGGCGGAGGGGCCTGTTATGCGCGTCCCACGTGGAGCCCAGCTGCACACACGCACCCTTGCAAGCTGGGTGTTTATCCCCGGGTCACGGATGAGGCAGCGGAGATGGAGGTGGAGAAACTACTGAGAGTCAGAACCGGAGCCCGGCCGGCCCCCCGCCCCCCCAAGCGCCCTGCTCCCTCTGCCACGCAGCTGCTCTGGTTTTGCTGGGAGTCCCCTGCTCCAGGCTGAGGGCTGGGCCTGCTTTCACTTGGGCCTGGGGCTGTTAGCTAGTCAGTATCTGTCCGGGGGGCCTGTCCATCTGCTGGGACACAATCTGAGGGACTTTTTTCTTCTTATTATTTTGATAAAGCTTCCCTGAGTGATGGAATGAGGAAACCCCAAGCTGAATGCCAAGAAGCGAAGGGCCTTCTGGGCCGGGACAACGGTCAGGAGGTAGGGATGTCCAGGCTTTGATTGGACAGGAGGCAGCGCCCACCAGTTTGGACATTGCCCTTTGCTGAGTGGTTGGGGGTTCACGGGTCTCTCTCCCCATCCGTATCTCTGTGTCTTTGACTTTCTGTCTCTCCTTGTTAGCCTGTCTGTCTCTGGATCTCGCTATCTATCTTTAGTCTTTTCTTTTTCTGCTCACAAACACGTTTCCATTTTTCACGGATTGCCTCAGAAACACAAACTGTTGGTCTCTGATCTAATCCGTCATGAACATCACTGGTGGAAAGAATCAACACAAAATAAAACTGACATCGACTAAAACTGTGCACGGTCCGAGTAGTTATTGACCTAAAAATTGACGGAAGAATCCAATCCCCATGCCGACACTAACATCTGCAAAAATCTGACCCAAGAGGATTGGGGTTGACAAGAGTCAGGGCCAGAACATGACACCGCAGGTGGCCGTGGTCCACAATCGGTAGCACGTGTGATGTGCAAAGAAAGTGGCTGATGAGGGATCCCTGGGTGGCGCAGCGGTTTGGCGCCTGCCTTTGGCTCAGGGCGCGGTCCTGGAGACCCGGGATCGAATCCCACGTCGGGCTCCCGGTGCATGGAGCCTGCTTCTCCCTCTGCCTGTGTCTCTGCCTCTCTCTCTCTCTGTGACTATCATAGATGAAATAAAAATTAAAAAAAAATCTGCTAAGAACCTACAGGGAGATCTTCCAAATCCCCAAGCCAATCTTAAAACTGGGCTGATCTGCCTGTATTACTCTTAAAAAAAAAAAAAAAAAAAAAAAAAGAAAGTGGCTGATGAGTGAAATCGTCATTACAAACTTTAATTAAGAAAGACTTGATCTCCGTCAAAGCGACCTCAATAAAGCAAAAATGGCAACGGAACCATGTGGAAGTGGTTTCACTGCGCTTAGCAGGGAATTAATCAGACGTTTAAGTGGGGTCTTTGGGGCTCATGCCTGAACGCACTTTCTCCTGTTTGTCGAAGTAGAGTGTATTTGAGATGTCTTTGCCGTCTCCCGGAGAGTCCAAACGAACCAACCTTCTGGAGAGAATATCGTGATGTTTGAGGTGCTCAGTAAATGGGAGCTGCGGGGGGCGCTTCCTGGTACTCCTGTGTTGCTCCATTCTTCGGCTGTATCCTGGCCCGGCAGCATCTGTAAAACACATATCTGATGACATCACTTCTACCTACCATCACTGGCTCCCCCTGCTGCCAGGACCAAGTCGTTATCCTCCCCGGGGGGCCCGGTACTGCTGGCCCCCCGCCCCCACCCCTCACTCTCTGGGCTCCAGGCACACTGGCCTCCTTTCCTTCCTTGGGGGGAAACAAGCTGAATGGGAGGTAGGGTAGTGCCTTGGGTTCACATCCAGTCTCTGCTGCTTATGAGCTGTGTGACCTTGTGTAGGTTAATTATCCTCTCTGAGGCTCGGTTTCTTCATCTGTAAAATGGGAATAATAGCACCTATGTCAGGGTGTCATCATGAGGATGAACTGAGTGGGAGCCCTCAGGGCTGTTCACTCTAATTCCCACCTCAGGACCCTTGCCCATGCAGCTCCTTCGGCCTGGGGGGAGAGGGGGCCTTGTACGGTTAACTCCCGCGAATCCTGCAGACCTCACCCCATGCATCTTTCCTCCAGGGAAGCCTCTTGGAGCTCCCTGTTATATAAATCTGGGCTGCTGGGGGATAGCTGCCCTCCCTCCTGCGATGGCCCGTGGGTTCGAGACATGAACGCCAGCCTGTCCTGGCCAATAAGGAGACATGACGTCTGCACAGCTCCGTGTTTTCTATGGCTCGTCACACACAGGGTGGGCCTGATGGTTCCCCGGTCCCGTCCCCCTGCCTGGGCTCTGGGGAGACAGAACAGTCTTGGCAGATGCCTGAGCAGATGCCAGCTGCCTCCCTGATGACAGACCCTTAATTGCTTCCTCTCATCCTTTTTGTTTTCCTTAAGGGGCTGTTGGCCTGGCCTGGCATCCAGGCTGTTACACCGGGCTGCCAGTCCCTCTGCAGTGGGATTTCAGTGACCAATGAACTCCGGCCCACCCTCCCTTTGAGTTACCCCTGCATCAAAGTGGCATCTCTAGAAATTCCCTCCTGGAACCCATGACAACTCCTGATACAGCAGGCAGCCCACAGGGCCATTCTTTAGGGCATCAGCTTTGACTGAGGACCTGACCAGGTGGCCCCTGTGCTGGTGGCCCACTTGGCTCTTCACTCAGGGCTACTCACCACTCAACAGCAGCGCTGGCCCAGCTTGCTTTGAGACGCCAGACCTGCCAGTTGGGGGCTGGCTGTCTGGGCTTCTCACCCCCGCACATGCTCAGCACATGTGGCCCTAGAACCTTGGCAATGAGAATCTCCTGGGAGTGGAAGTGGGGGTGTGTTTAAATGCTCATTCCAAGGCCCCAACCCAGTGAGGAAACAGCTTTGTTGGGAGTGACAGAGACACTTTCTTCCCTATTTATTTAAAATTTTTTAAAAAGATTTTATTTATTTATTTATTTATTTATTTATTTATTTATTTATTTGAGACACAGAGAGAAAGGCAGAGACACAGG
This sequence comes from Vulpes lagopus, assembly GCF_018345385.1. Classification (NCBI taxonomy): domain Eukaryota; kingdom Metazoa; phylum Chordata; class Mammalia; order Carnivora; family Canidae; genus Vulpes; species Vulpes lagopus. The sequence continues at coordinate 53,556,876 of NC_054830.1, forward strand.
CAGAGGGAGAAGCAGGAATGCCTCATTGAGCCCAATGTGGGACTTGATCCAGGCATTCTGGGATCACGCCCTGAGCTGAAGGCAGACACTCAACTGCTGAGCCATCCAGGTGTCCCCTCCTTTTTATTTAAAATCATTAAATATACATGCATGACAGAGATCCTTTATCCTCCTTTATTTAAAATCATTAAATAGAAATATATAACATGGAGGTATAGTATAACGAACAACGAAAAGCAAACAACTTAACCACCCTGGTTGACATAGGACATAGTCAGCCTCCTGAATGTTCCCCTTGGGTTCATTTCAAATTGTGTCCTCCTTCCTCCTCCACCCAAGGGTACCGCCATCTTGACTTTTTTTTTTTTTTTTAAGATTTTATTTATTTGTTCATGAGAGACACAGAGAGAGGCAGAGACACAGGCAGAGAGAGAAGCAGGCTCCCTGCAAGGAGCCCAATGTGGGACTCGATCCCGGGTCTCCAGGATCACGCCCTGGGCCGAAGGCAGGCGCTAAACTGCCTAACCACCCAGGCATCCCCTCATCTTGACTTTTTGATCGTTCTCTTGGTTTTCTTTCTGGTGTTACCACCTCATATATAACACTGCACAATACTTTGTTTTCACCTGTTCTTGAACTTGATATAAATGAAATTTTATAGTGTGTACCCTTCTCTGTCCAGCTCTTGTCACTCGATGTCAGGTTTTTGAGGCCCATGCTTTGTGCTGTGTGTAGCAACCTTGCATCCTTTTTCACTGGTACGTGGGATTCCATTTCATGAAGACGCCACCATCTTTATTCATCTTTTCTACAGTTGGTGGACTTCTAGGTTGTTTCCAGTTTTTGGCTCTTATAGAAAATGCTGTTGTGAATATTGTTGAACATGTCTTTTGGCAGCCAGGTGCATGCATTCCTGTTGGGTGCAGTTGCTGGGCTGTAGTGTATGCATGTTTTCTTTTAAGAAAAGATTTTAGGGATCCCTGGGTGGCGCAGCGGTTTGGCGCCTGCCTTTGGCCCAGGGCGCGATCCTGGAGACCCAGGATCGAATCCCACGTCAGGCTCCCAGTGCATGGAGCCTGCTTCTCCCTCTGCCTATGTCTCTGCCTCTCTCTCTCTCTCTCTCTCTGTGACTATCATAAATAAATAAAAATTAAAAAAAATTTAAAAAAAAAGAAAAGAAAAATTTTATTTATTTGTTTGTTTGTTTATTTATTTATTTATTGAGCATGAGTGGAGGCAGGGGCAGAAGGAGAGGAGAAGAGGAGAATCTGGAGCAGACTCTATACTGAGCAGGGAGGCTGACGCGGGCCTTGATCCCACGATCCTGAGATCATGACCTGAGCCAAATTTAAGAGTCAGACGCTTAACTGACTGAGCCACCCAGGTGCCCCAGCATGTGCCTATTTTTTATGTTATATTGAAGTACATTTTAGGGTATATTTAAAAATTTCAAAAGATCTTGCCAGACTCCTTTCCAAAGTAATTGTACCATATTACATTTTCTTAAGCAGTGCATGAGAGTTCTAGTTGCTCTGTGTCCTCATCAATACTTGGTGTTGTCAGACCTTTAAAAAAAGTATTTTTTGGCCATGAATCTGTATTTTTATCCAGTTTCCCAGGGGATTTTGATCCACTCGGGGAGGTCTCAACTCTTGCTGCACATCAAAATCATCTGATGGGCTTTCCAAACCCAGACCCTGAGGCCCCACCAGGTCATTCGGAGTCAGTATCCTCCCAGGTTGGGATGTGGACCCTGTGGTTTGAACAAGCTGTGTGCTCGCTGATGTCTCCTGTTAGGAGCTTCTGCTCCACCTGCCTCCTTGCCAACGGTGTTGACTTGAGGTTCTTGAAGACCACTTCTCTCAATCTCAGCCTGATGTGCTTCAGGCAACAAGCCCCTTCCTTCTGGCTGGAGGCTGTGGTTTCTGTCCACCTGCTGAGCTTGTCTACTGACCCTGGTGCTCTGGGACTTTGAGGTGGGGATAGGAGGCATTGAAGGTGGCTTCAGCCTTGCATGGACTGCAGCTCTGAGAGCCCTCATTCCCATAGCAACTTTAGACCATCCTCAGTGATAGCTTTGCGTCTTCTGTGGGCCAACTTTAGGAAGGGGGGATCCAGCAGGCATCCCTTAAGAGTAATGAGTAATATCGAGAGGTTGCAAACTACGGATTCCTGGCTGTGTGAGTGAGGACGGTGGGCCAGCGATAACACACACACACACACACACACACACACACACACATACACACACACACACTTCTGTACATACAGACACATTCACTTGGACACACGCACACCTTCCTACAGAGTCAGAATACCTAAGCCAGCAGTTCTCCACAGAGGGTAGGGGGTTGATTTTGCCCTAGAGACCAATGGGGACACTTTTGGTTGCCACAGCTGGGGTGGGAATGTACTGGCATCTAGTGGTAGAGGCCACGGATGCTGCTAAATATCCCCCACAGCAAGGTATTATACAGTCCAAACTGTCAGTAGTGCTAGAGGCTGAGAAACTGTGATCTAAAAAAAGTTACTTCCGCTTCAGCACACATAAACATTTTGTGTCATCTCCAAAGCTACACTTTTATTTCACAGCTTTATTTTATGTTGAATTGCATATTGGGCCAGGTACCAGCTTCTTGTCACTGGTTAGTTCCTCTAAAGCAAGGCTTCTCAGACTTTCTGGTGAAAGGCCAGTATTTTCTTTTCAAGTTTCAGACTCTTGGAGGCTGATACATGTGAAAAATATACCAGCAATGAACTATTGAAAAATGAAATAAGACAACAAAGGCGTGAAAAACAGAAGCCACTGGTCAGATGCTTGGATGTTGTAGCGCTATCAGATTGCTCTGCCTCTAACCATTGATTCTATGTCTGAACTTCCCTGCTGCTGTCCACTGAGAAATAGTTCGAGAAGGGCCCACATCCACGGATTGCATTCTGTGCAGCTCTGCTCTTAATACAGCTGAGGCTGTAATTGTCTCTGACTCCCTAATCCAGGCCCCAAGCAGCTCAAACACCTTCCAGGATTTCTTTGTACCCAAGGCAGCCCCCCACTCCCTCTGACTTTCTCCAGCAGCCACCTCCCCTGCTGCCTTGGCCCCTGGTCCCACTGATCATCACATGCTCTCTGTCTGGGGTATCCCCAGATAGTCTCTTCCTTGAAGGGAAACCTGGAACCAGCTGTTAGGCAGGGCTGATTTTGCTCTCAAAATGTGTGGAGGCAGAGCCTGGACAACAGGGCCTGGGAGGGGTGGGGGGACCTGGAGGCAGATACCCTTGGGAGGCAGTGCTCCAGAGAGGGAGGCCCTATGGTAAAGACTAGAGTGGCAAGAGGTCAGGCTTTGCTGTCAGGCAGTCCTGGGCTCAGCCCCCACCTCTGCTGCTCACCAGCTGTGGACCTTGGACAAGTCACTTCTCCCTGCAAGTGATGGTCATTAACACCGCCCTCCACCCTCATGGGCTGGTCACGAGGACCTGGAGGGATTATGCATATAAAGGTTGCATCTTGGAACCAGATCCTAGGAAGGAACTCCACACGTCTAGGAGGAGGAGGGGGGCAGAGGAAGCCCTTGGGCCCCGTCAGAGTGTGGCCGGGTATGAAAATGATGAAGTACTTCCCTGTTGGTTGGGGAACAGCTGCTTCCCCAAGGCCCCCTCCCCTTGAGTGTCTCTCCCCCCAAGACCCCTGGATCTGCCATGGCTCAGGGCTGGTGCGGCAGGATGCTTGTCTATCCTACTGGCCAACACCATCACCCGGCCTGGATCTGGGAGTCTGATGGCTCAGCAAACATCCCCTCCCTCCTGGGCGTCAGTCTCCAATGAATAAAATGGGGGAGGTACAGTGTGGACATGGGATGATTCCAAGAATCCAAACTTAAGACTCTGTCAATCTCCTGGTTTCAGAAGGGCCGTTAATCTTTTTTTTTCTCCTGAAGTCATAATCCCAGGCAAGCAGGCACGATGTAGTCATGGCTGTCACTCCCGAATTAGTGGCAGGGAGAAGGCCCTGAGTCCACTGTAAAGATGGGAACAGGTGTGAGGCAAAGCTCCAAAGGTGGGGTAGTGGGCATTGCCAGCAGTGGAGTGAGGAGGCTCTCACTGGGTCCCCTGCTGAGGATCCCGATGGCCTCGTTGCTGCTGGTTGGGCACTTTCCATGTGTTTGCCTCCACAGCCACTCCATTTGGTAGGGGAGGAGCTGAGGCACAGAGAGGCTAGATGCTAGGCCACAGGTCACACAGCTACTGAAGGCAGAGTTCAGATGGGAACATGGGTCATCTGATTGTACCCTGCTCCCCACTGCTTCCCCTCTGTGTCCTGTGCTGTGCTCACTTTGCACTTCACAAACAGACCTAGGGAGCTGGAGATACCTCCCTGGCCACCTCCTCTCTCACCTGTCCAATCTCCCCCTCCCCTGCTCCCACCCGAGCATCCCTCTGATCCTCTTCCCAGCTTTGCTTTGCAGCAGACCCAGGAGCTAGTGATGGGAGAGGGATGTTTCTCTTCTGACCTCAGACCTTGGACCTCCTGCCATGAGAGTCAAGGCATAAGCCCCGAGGAAACTCCTGACAGCCATGTTGAGAAAGCACAGGTTTTGGAGCCAGGTGGCTGAGTTATAATCCCAGCTCTGACACTTCCTCATTGTGTGACATTAGGCAAGTGACTTAACCTCTCTGGGCCTCAGTTTACTTCCCTGCAAAGAAGATGTACATCTCCTGGCCTCACAGGACTATGTGTGCCTGCAATGAGTCATCAGTTTTCTCTAAAACATACCCTGGGTCCCCCACATCTCACCCCCTAGTTGCAGTGGCCTCCTTACTGGTTTCCCTGCCTCCATCCTCACCATCTGTTCTTCCTCAGCAGCCAGAGAAATCCTGTTAAAACCTGAGTCGGATCACACCCCTCTGCTCCACATCCTCCCGTGGTTCCCACCTCCCTCAGAGGGAAAGCCCAGGTTCTCACTGTGCCCAACCTGGTCATCTGTCACCTGCCCCTATGACCCCGTTGACATCCACAGAGACATCGACTCACTCAGCTCCAGCCACACTGGCTTTCTTGACAGTCTTCAACATGCCATGCCAGGCACAGTTCTACCTCAGGGCCTTTGCACTGGCTATATGTCCTCTGCCTGGCTTGGAGATATGCAGGGCTGGGTCCCCCAGTTTCTCCATTTGTGTAAAGACTTGCTCAGAGAAGTCTCTCCCACACACAATTCTCTCAGCCCACTGTATTTTTCTTCAATGTACTTATTTCAACCTATATTCTGTTGCATATTCTGTATGTTGTCTGTCTCCCCTAGCAGAATGTAAGTGTTACATATTTTATTCTCTGCTGGAGCATAAGAGCTGCTCAGTGACAGTGGGGGAGTAAATGAATGATGGAGTATAACTGAATGCATGGAGTCTGGGAATAAATGGTACCAGATTGTCACTGCTGTCATCATTATTACCTTTCTCTCAATGCCTCTATTGCCCAAGACCCTGGTGTGGGGACAAGAAGATCCCCCTCCCCTTGACAAGGGTAGTGACCCCACTCAGGTATCAGCCTGAAACTCTTGCTGTCTCTCTCTCTTTAAGATTTTATTTATTTATTCACGAGAGACACACAGAAAGAGGCAGAGACACAGGCAGAGGGAGAAGTAGGCTCCCTGTGGGGAGCCTGATGTGGGACTTGATCCCGGGACTCCAAGATCATGCCCTGAGCCAAAGACAGGTGCTTGACCACTGGTCCACCCAGGCACTTTTCTTTCTGTCTCTTGATTCCCTGGATGCCACATGACATAGCAACCCAGAGGCATGCAGTGTCCCCAGGGAAGGCCATGGCACTTAATAAACTCATTTAATCTAGCCATGATGGATGGTTGGCTTCACTCAACTGGAACCCACATGATAGCAAGGACTTTGAATAATTTGTAGCCAGGATTCTTTGTGAGGGCCTGCCCTCTTCTTCCCTGTAAATATTTTGTCAGTGTCCTGGAACAAAGATAAAACAGTTCTTGGAGCCAAAGGTCCCGGGTTCTAACCCCAGCCCTATCTCATTGCTGGGTGACCTAGAGCAAGCATTTGTCCCATGTTGAGGGGGAATCGAGAGGAATGGAATGTGTCTCCTGAACTAAAGAGTGTAGCTGACCTCAGGCAGGACCAGCAGCCAGCAAAGAGCAGGAAAATGCCTCACTGAACAAATAGATGTTGAGCCTCTACTCTGTGCTGGAACTGGGCACAAGATGCATGTGGTCTCTGTCCTGATGGCGCTGACACTCCAGTGGCGGAGGGAGTCAGCTAATAAATAAATACAAGTGGAAAGTGGTTTGTCAAATGATAAATGCTAAGGAAAAAAATAAAGCAGGGAAGAGGGTAGGGGGTGCTGAAGAGTGGGGTCTGTGCCTTTCCATAGTCACGGAGGAGATGAGACAGAAGGAGCGAAGGAACTCCCTGAGGCCTCCTTTTTTAGGACACTGATCCCATTCATGGGGGACTCCACCCTCATGACCTAATCATGCATGGCCCAAAGGCCCCACCTCCCAATACTGTCATCTTGGGCCTTGGGTTTTCAACATATGACTTTTGGGAGGACACAGACATTCCATCTGTAGTTGCCACTAACAGCCGTGTAACCTTGAGTCGCCTCCTTTCTCTCTCTGTACTTGAGGTTGGGGTTTTTTGTTTGTTTTTAAAGATTTTATGTATTTGTTCATGAGAGACAGAGAGAGAGGCAGAGACTAGGCAGAGGGAGAAGCAGGCTCCTCACAGGGAGTCTGATGTGGGATTCGATCCCAGGACCCTGGGGTCATGCCCTGAGCCAAAGGCAGACGCTCAACCCCTGAGCCACCCAGGTTACCCTATGGTTGGGGTCTTGAGGGTGAAATGCTTGGCATGCTAAAGGTTGTTCTGGTGATGAGGTGGATGGGGACAAACCCTGGTCCCCCACCGTGTATGCTCCTAGTGTGCCGTACACCGGGATGGGGGCACACACACCTGCTGAGCACCGCAGGAGGGGGCAGGGTGCTGCTCTGACATTGCTCTGTCCCTGGGCCTCATAGGCACCTGCTCCCCCAGGGCAGTGCTGTGATGGTGTCCACTTACAGCCTAGGATGTGGGGCCCAGAGCAGTGAAGTGTCACACAGCCCCTCTGTGTGGGGGCTGCTCTCCTGCCTCTCCTGGTCTGTGGGCCTTGGGGCACAAGGTCCACCCCTTTAGGAGGGGAAGGAGCAGGCAGGCCCTCCAGCCAGTCCCTCTGTCGAAGGATGGACCCAGCCTTTGCCCCCTTCTTTCAATTCTTGCCTCAGCTCCCAGATGTGGGTCTCACTGGCTAGTGCCAGGGGGAGAGAGTGGATGTTATACTAGCTCCTACACCTGACCCGGATGAACCTTTGCAACCCCGACGTGCCAGGCAGATGTCCCCACAGTGTGGACGGGGAGAGGAGCCCTGGGTCGGGGAGGGGTCCTGTCCCATCTGCCTCTATGTCCAGGCACCTGGGCTGTGCTGCCTGCAGGGACAGCTACATGGTGGAAAACAAGGTGGAAGGGCCCCCAGGCCAGCCCTTCGGGAAGCTTGCCTGAGCCTGGCTGTGGGCTGTGCTGTGCCCCCCAGGGCTTATTCTGCTACATTCACTGTATTTCATCACACCCACCCACACACTCACGCAGAGACCGTAACAGAGGCGTCTGTGTTTAGAAAGAACAGCAGAGTGGGTATGGAGGTGGGCTTGGGGCCAGCTGCCTGGGTTTAGGCTCAGTGTCGTGTGACCTTGGCCCCTGGCCCTGCTCCATGACCCTTGGTCTTCCTGTTTCTAACATGAGGCTAGTCATCGTCCCCACCTCATGGGGTGACAGAGAGGGTTAATGTGTGCAGGAGCTGGAACAGTGTCTTCTGCGGAGCAATACTTAATAAATGCTAGTTTTTTAAATCCCCGTTTTGCAGACAGGAAACTGCAATCTGAAAGCCAACACCGGGTGCATGATTAGAAGATAGGTCTTGTTCACAGAGCCCTCGCAGGCCTCAGACTTGTGTTATTTCATGAGGCTGTCACAAGCACCTGGTGCCTGGGTCATGTGTCCCCCGTTAAGGACACAAGAGCACCTAGGCCAAGCAGCGCAGGATTGGAACCCAGCTCTGGCAGACTCTAAACCTCCCCACCAGGCCGTCCTCCCCCTAGGACTGGGTGGACAGCTGTGAGGAGTGAGGCCCAGGAATCAGGAATCAGGGTTGGAAGGGGCAGCTGGTGCTGGCCTGGCCATAACGGAGCATTTCTGTAACCTCTGCCCAAGTGCCCCACCACTTAATCTGCATACTCGTTAATGTGCCTGCCCAAGCATTTGCTCCTAATTATTGCGCCGTGAAGGCAGAGCCAGGAATATTCACAGGCATGCCACCTGTTTCCTGGCAGGTGGCCCCATTGGTACACCTGTCAGACAGCCGCCCTGGCCCATGCTGAAAATGCTTGGTGGCATTTTATTTCTTGGCTCAGAAATGTCTCAGAACTCTCAGACAGATGAGCTGCTTCCCCTGGCAGGGGTTGCATTCTGGCTTTTGGCCTGGGAGGGAGGGTCTGATGAAAGTGAGGGTCTTTGGAGAAGGGAGGGTCTTTGGGGCTGGGCTCTGTTGGAAATCTCTCCTCTGCCGCTCAGAAGCTGTGTGATGCTGGAGCAGTCACTTTCCCTCTCTGCACATCAGTGCCCCATCTGTGTTCCAAGGGCAGCAAGGAAGCTGTGATTCTCTACCCTTGTACCCAAAAAGTTTCTGATTCAGCCACAGTTGTTTTAAGCTCCCCAGGAGATATCACCTGGGATAGGGTGGGGCTGGATGCCTGTAGAGGCCTGAGCTCTGCGCCTGGCTTGTAGTATGCACCTAATAAAGGCTGATTCCCTCTTGTGACACAAGCCCAGCCCTTACCAGTTTATCGGACGTTCTTACCTCTCTTGTCTCCATAGAGCAGCCTGATGATTGTCTGAGTTCTTTTTTTTTAAAATTTTTTAAATTTTTATTTATTTATGATAGTCACAGAGAGAGAGAGAGGCAGACACACAGGCAGAGGGAGAAGCAGGCTCCATGCACCAGGAGCCCGACGTGGGACTCGATCCCGGGTCTCCAGGATCCCACCCTGGGCCAAAGGCAGGCCCAAACCGCTGCGCCACCCAGGGATCCCCCGATTGTCTGAGTTCTTAATCATGATCCTCATTTCCCAATGGGAAACTGAGGCCCCGAGTGGAGAGGGGACCACATGGAGAGCAGGGGCTGGCATCTTAGCTAGCCTACTCTTTCTTGACCCCAGAGCTCTTGCTCCGGACCTGAAGAAAAAACTGTCTGCCATTGTGCCAACGTGTAACCCTGACCGAGGAAGGCCAGAGGAAGGGGGATGGACCTTCAGAAGAAACCAGATTCTGCCCATGGCATCACTGCTTCTGCCCCCCACCCCGGTCCAGTGGCCTCTGGTGCTCCCCGCCCTCCAGCAGGGGCTTCGTCCCTGCATCCAGCCTCCCCCACCAGCAGCCAGAGGATGGTGCTAAATCACAGTCAGATCATGTCTCTCCTTTGCTCCAAATGCTACGGTGGCTCCCACCTCCCTCAGAGGAAAACCAGAGTCCTTAGGAGGCCCTAAGGCCCTGCATATGCCCTATCTCCCATCTCTGGTGTACCCCCTCCTTCCTACCCCAGGCCAGGTCTGCTTCCTCCCTCCTGGAGCAGCGCATATCCTCCCCCCCCCCCCCCCCCCCCCGCCTTTTCAGACTTTTTTCAAATGTTGACTTCTCAGTGAGGGCTTTTATGACCCTTCCCCATTTATTTTTATTGTATTTGAAAATTTTATTTACTTCTAAATGACACATATAACACAGGAATACCCCTGGGAGCATTTTAAAGGCAAATCTCAGGCTTCTTCTTTTTTCTTTTTGTTATTGTTCCATCTATATCTTCAACAGTTAGACTTTTCCCTAAATAAAATTGCAAGAGCAGCATCAACCCAGCAGAATGAAGCAGGAGTCCTCCAAGTCAGCGGATACTCTGGCCTTGTACGGTTTCCCCTGTTGGCTCCCAAATGTCTTGGCACACTGGGTTTATTCATATCAGGGTCCAGCTAAGGTCCCCAGGTTGCATTTGGTTGCTGGGCCTCTTAATTCTCCTTTAATCTGTAATAACCTCCTCCCCTCCCCCCTGCCCATTTTTTCCCCCACTCTAATTATTTGTTGGGGAAACCGGGTTGTTTGTCCTGTGGAAATGCCTCGTGGTGTCATTTCATACATTCTTCTGTCCCCTGTACTCTCTGTCAACTGGTATTTGAGTCTAAAGCTGGATTTGATTCAGGTCTAATTTTGTAGGCAGGAATATGTCACGGATGGTGCTGTGGGCTTCCTTCCACATCCTATCAGGAGGCACATAATGCCAGAATGTTCCACTTTTGGTGATGCTAAGATTGGTCCAGGGGTTCAAGGGCTGTCTGCTTGTCTCTCCATCATAGGATCTCTTTCAGCTTCCCACTGATGGTCAATAGCTTACCCTGTATCTCATTAGGACCGCAAAAAGGTGGTTTTCCAATTCTGTGATTTCCTCTGCACTTACTTGCAGTGGTTTTTCTGCAAAGAATGACTTTCCCTTATTAGGGTTCCCCCCCAAAATACCATTCATATGGGAGGACAGGATAAATGCTTTATTTTTTGCCTTCATTTTCTGTTTATAGAATAAGGAACTGGTGCCATAATGACCTCCAAAGGGGCCAGTGAGGTTTTTTTTTCTTCCGAGAATCACAAGCACATGGATTTTTACAGCTTTGCAGTCCATTATTCTTTCTGATGCTCAAAGTGACCCAGAGTCGGCCAGTGGGAGCCCCCGCGAAGCTGGCTGGTTTCTGTGTCCTGTCAGCCTTTCCCCTATCAGACTTTGAGCATTTCCTTACTTTCTGGCGCCACGAGATTTTCCAGGATCATCTTGTACTTTCCCCTTCACAGTCTTGGAATCAGCCACTTCTCCGAGGAGCCCTGGGGGGCTGTCTTAGTGGGACAAGGTGTATAGAGACCACAGTCTGGATTCCGGGGAGACCACCCCTTTATAATCAGCAGCGTTTTTCTCTCTGTACCCCGACACCCTTCACCCTTCTCTGTTTATTCCTAGCATGTTTCAGCTCTAACATATTGCAACATTTACCTAATTATTACATTTGTCATTTCTTCTCTGCCTCTCCTGCTAGAATATCTGTGAAGGCTTGATTTTGTTCATGGCCGTACCTCTGGGCTTGACACACAGAAGGTGCTTAATAAATGTTTGTTGAATGAGTGAATGGATGGTTGGTGGCCCTCATCCTCTCCCTCCTCCAGCCTGGAGAAGTGGTGAAGAGGGGTCTGCCCCCCTAGGCCCCCTCCTCTGCGTGCAGAGCCTGGAGGCCTCCGTATTATTCAGATCCGCAGAGCTGGGTGGCAGAAATGTCACCACTTGGCCCACAGGGAAGAAAGGGCTGGCTGAGAAGATTAAAGGCATGTCTGATGAGATGCTAATTTGTTTCTGGAAGCAGGTGGGGTGGCAGGAACCCTAGAGTCTGGGGCTTTGTGAGGCTGAGGCAGGAATGGAAAAAGCAGTATCTGAGGAATAGAGGCTGGTCCGCATCCCTTTGTGATTGGTGTCCTTCTCTTAGCCCATCCTTGAGTCCTGTCAGCTCATTGTTGAGAGTGGTCAATGCCCCTGTCTTTGAATCCCGACCTGGCTGCCTCACAGTGGCTGTGTGACCTCAAGCGATAGGAGGAACCTCTCTGGGCCTTGGGACAGAGGAAGCAGGTGAGCACAGTGGGGATCCTGGAGTGTAACTCAGGGAGGGCTAGAGGATGGCAGAGACTTGCCCAGGGCCACACAGTAGTCCAGGACCGGCCTGGACCCAACCCAGGCCCCCTGGCTCTCCCTCTGGGCTGATCTGCTGTTCACCCTGGTTGCATCTCCTCTAAGAGGCTCTGTGCTCTCCCACACTCTCCCTGCGGCTGCCGTTTCTGTGAAGGGAGCCCTGTGAAAATCCAGGGACCATGGAAGAGGGGCCCGTGGTAGGATGCAGCTGAGATAACAGACAAGCGTCAGGTGCCTGGAAACCAGAGCCCCACTACTGACTGTGCTGTGTGCCAGGCCTGCCAGGCAGCTGCTCGCTGGAGGCTAGGAATCTGTCACTCCCTTTGTGCTGAGGCGCAGGGGCCAGGGGCTGCCGCTGAAGGCCGCTGGGGAGCGTGTTAATCCTTGCGCTGTTCTTCATTCATTCGCTCATTGTGCATTTGCTGAACCCCTGATCTGTGCGAGAATCTGGGACTCTGAGATGAGTTAGGCCCTGGATTAGCCAGGACTCCTTTGGGTCCAAGTTACCAAGAACCGAACCCAAACTGGCTTAAGCCAAGAAAGGAATTTATTGTTAAAGCAACTAGAAAGGGGTATTACCAACTTAAGGCGTGGTGGGTCCCACCCAAGTGCCTGATGTCGAGAGCCTTGCTCTTCCCTCCCCTCTCTCTCTGCCACCAGTAGCTCCAGACTGACACCCCTTCTCTGCATCCCTGTGCCACCACCACCACCCCCGCCCTGCCACCAGAGGAAGGAATTTTCCTGAGTCCCAGAATAGTCTTTCATTGGGTTGACTTGGGTCGTGTGCTCATCCTGAGCCCAGTGCCATGGGTGGGGTGGGAGGGTGCTGTCAGCAAGGTCTGGGTCAAGGGCTCTTCCTGGAGCTGAGTTCTACCCAGACCAAGTGCAGGGGGGCAGCAACTTCCCAAGGAGAATGAGTGATGCTGCCAGAAGAAGAACAGGAGGTAGAACCACAGAGGTCCACGCAGGTGCCAGCTGTCAGAGGCCTCGCTGCTTGGAGGAGTTGGGCTGCATGTGGGCAAAGGAGGTGCATATGGAGCACCTACTGTATACAGAAGGTATGCAGATGCTCTGATATGTGGAATCATCATAGATTCCCATCTCCTGCGTTCAAATGGGGTCAGAGACTCAGGGAGAAGCAGTATCTTCAGTTAGGAGCTCCTAGAGTACAGAGACCATGTGCTCCTCAGCTCTGCTCTTGGGATGGCACTCAGCACAGCACCAGGGAGCTTCTCAGTAGGACCTGGGTCTTCAGGGCCCCATGGGCCTGAGTGACTTCTGGGTATATCCTGTGCCTCTAGACGAGGGGCAACCCATGACCCCTTAAACCTGGGAAGAGATGGGGAAGTAAACCTACTCCTTCCCACAGTCCTCCCTTTTGGGCCCCCACAGTGTGAAGGGGCCCACTTGTAGGGACCCTTGGGTTGGGCTCATCCCCCTTGGCTCCTTTCCTGTAGGATTAGTTCTTTCCCAGGCCGCCACTGCAGCTCACCTGCCCTGCTCATTTGCCTCAGGCACCGAGGTCTCTCTGAATTCCACTCAGACTGAAGTTGGAGCTCTGCTACACCTCACAACAGCCATCTTAGTAATGATCCCGGGTCTCCAGGATCGCGCCCTGGGCCAAAGGCAGGCGCCAAACGCTATGCCACCCAGGGTATGTGTATCACCTACTGAGCACTTACTCAATGCCTGGTACCATTCCAGGGGCTTTATGTTCACTTTAGCTCATTTCATCCTTACAACATGTGAAGTATGTTCACATGCAATTATCTCCATTTTGTGGGTGAGGAAACTGAGGCTCAGAGAGGTTAAGTGACCTGCCCTGCCATGCAGCCTGAAAGCAGTCGAGCTGGGATTTGAACCCAGGCAGGCTGGTTCCACAGTCTGTGCCCTCTAGCACTCTCGTGACTGCACTCCATGGCCTTTCACATCCTCAGGCCCTCTGTGCCGGGTGTCGTGGATGGCCTCATCCTGCCCTCGGAGCCTCCTTTCTTCATTTGACCCAGGGCAGTCCTGGGGGCAGGTGAAGCAAGTTACTGCGTCCATTTTACAGCTGAGGAAACCAAGGGTCCCCTCCCTAAGGCCACACAGGTGGGGGGTTTCTGAGCTCGTTCCATCCCCAGGAGTGTGTAACCCCAGTCTCAAGGCTCCAGCTGTAGGCCTTGGAGCCTGTGGGGGGTGGTGGTGGTTCTGAGGTGGGCAGAATGGAACCTCCAGCTGGGCCCACCCACATCGCCATCCATATGTGGGTCTGACCCTGGGGACGTCCTCACCCCTCGGGTTGGAACACTTGCAGGGCGTCCTCCAGGAGATACTGGTGACGGGAATCCCTCCTAGGCCAGGCCGCTGGTTCTCTCCCCGCTTTGATGGCCCAATGCTGCCTTACTGTGCAGCCTTATTTATTTCTGTACCTTCCACGTGTCCATTTCAGCTGGTCCCAGAGATTGCTGGGGCCATTTGTCTTCTCACCAAAGGCATTGACGGAGGTGGGGAACAGCCTCATCCTTGGCCAGAGTTCTTGCTCTGGACTCGGATTGTCTGGGCTCCCGCCCCAGCTCTGCTGCTCAATAGTGTATATGATGCTGGGCTGGCAGCCTCACTTCCCTGGACTAAGTCGGCAGGGTGCTCAGCATGGAGCCTGGCACACTGTAGGGGTATAACAAGAGCCTCGTTATGGCCTGAAAGTGGCAGTGGCGTAGTCTGGTGGTCATAACAGCCCCTGTTTGGCTACTTGAGTGCTGGATGAGCCCGCGGCTATCTTGTACCTCTCTCAGCCTCAGTTTCCTCATTTGGAAAATGAAGATGACCCTAGGACCACCCTGGTGGACTATGATATTTGTGGAAGGCACTGGATTCCTGACTTTCTTGTCTGACTTCAGCCAGACCATCTCCTCAATGGCTTTCCCATCTCCATTCACACACAAGGGTTGGGCTCCCCGCAGAATAATCGTAGTATTAATAGTTGTTACTGGATGCCTGGGTGGCTCAGTCGGTTGAGCATCTGCCTTCGGCTCAGGTCATGATCCCAGGGTCCTGAGATGGAGTCCCACACGGCTCGCTGCTCAGTGGCGAGCCTGCTCCTCCCTCTACCTGCTGCTCCCCCTGCTTGTGCTCTCTCTGACAAATAAATAAATAAAATAAAATCTTTAAATAAATAGTTGCTATTTATTATTTATTAAGCACCTACTGTGTGCCAGACTCAACTAAGCACTCCTTGCACAGGATTTCATACAGACCCCACCGTATCAGAGACAGGAGCTAACTGTTAGCCCCATTAGTCAGATGAGAAAACAGGCTGAGAGGGGCGCACGGAGTCAGGATACAAACTCAGGTCCGTCCATCTCCAAAGACTTGTGTCTTGGGATTCTTCCCCTCACTCTCTGTTTGCTAGGTCAGAGCTTTTTCTGTTCGGCAAGAGGAAGGGACACCAGATGCATTTATTGAGTCCTTTCTGAATGCCCAGAGTTCTCATTGGTACTTCCATCCACTCCACTCCATCAGCCAGCTGGGTGGATTCTCTCGTTATCCCATGTTTCAAACAAGCGTCATCGTAGAGATAAGAAGTGGAGAGTCAGGGCCTAGGTCTCATTGTCGTACACGATGACTCCATCAGATGTCTGTGCTGACTGTAGGGGGCACGGGACAAGCGGACCCTATCCTTTTTCTGGGAGCTCCCGGTTTTGGGGGTGGATAGACCATCTTCACCTGGTATGAAAAGCATTATTGAGATCCAGCAGGCAAGGACTTCCAGCATGCAGGGATCTGTGAAGGCTGAGCAAACATTCTAGGCAGAGAAGTTCAGTGGAGCCAAGCCAGACAGAGCAGGTGTTCCAGGTGGAGGGCCCTGTGAGTGTGAAGGCCCGGGGGCATCGCACAGCACAGCCTAGGGAGGGCGGGAGGGGGCGATTGGCAGATTTTGGCAGAGGAAGGGGTGGACTCGGTGAGCACCTTGGGAGGAAGAGGACTGCGGGTGGGGGCGGGTACCCTGTGAAGGCTGGCCGCTGTGTTCAGAACGCCCTGGTGCTTCTCTCCCTGGGCTGGGGCTGCAGTGGAGGAAGGGACTTGCTGCCACAGATGCCACTGCCGATGCCACCGCTGCTGGCTCTGGGGAGGATTATCTATTTTAGCAACTCGGGAGGGTGGAGGCTGGGAGCGCCCAGACTGCCAGTTAGCACAGGCGGCTCCGGAGCGCGGAGGAGCACTGGGCTCCAGGAGCGCAGGAGGCTTGGGCAGGTGGTGTCCGGCCCTGCGCCCCAAGGGCCCGAGGGGGGCGATGCTGGCTGTGTCTCTCAAGTGGCGGCTGGGCGTGGTGAGGCGGCGTCCCAAAGGTACCGAGGGGGCCGGGCATGGGGCCACCCTGCTGCCTGCCCAGGGCTGGGCGGCTGGACCTGGATGTGGTTATAGGCAGAGGCTGGGGGCCCCTGGGTGGGAGGGACCTGGGGCCTCCCTCCCTGCCCCATCTCTGCCTCCTCCCTGTCTTCTGGTGCTGTTTGGGCTTCGTTTCGGTGCTGGGTCTCTGCATCTGTACGTGTGTCTGGCTGCTCCCCGCCCGGCCAGGTCTGCCACCTTCCGTATCTCTCCATCTCTGCATCTCTCTGTCTCTGCGTTGTCCTCCCACTGCCCCTACCCCCTCTCTTTGTCTCACTCAGTGTTTCTAACTCTCTGTCTGTCCACCTTTTTTTCCCCCTAATTGTTAATCTAATTTATGGGCTATATTGTCTCCTAATTGCTGTCCTGTCTCCCCATCTTTATCTCTGCCTCTCTTTCTTTCTCTGTCTCTCGCTGTCCCTCTTTGTCTGCTTCTCTCTCTCTCATCTTTGGTTCTCTCTGCCCCAGCCTGTTTTTCCTTGTCTTTCTCTTCCCCTCCGTCTTGCTCTCACCTGTCTCTCTCCCTCTGTGTCTCTGTCACGGTCTATCTCTGCATCTGACTGTCCCTCTCCCTCTCTGCTTCCCTGGGCCACTGTCCCCTTCTTTGCCCCTCTCATGTGGCATGTCCCTGACAGTCTTCTCTTTCCCCTCTGTTTGAGGCATGAGGCTGTCCTGGTGGAGCTGGGCTGGCAGGGGTGCTATGCGTGCGTGTGTGTGTGTGTGTGTGTGTGTGCGCGCGCGTGTGTGCACACGTGTGCATTGAGGGCCAGCCTCTGTATGTGGGCATTTGGGGCAGGGGATTGATGGGTAAAGGCAGAACTTGACCCTGGGTGAGATGGAGTGTATGCTGAGCCCCATTGTGTGCAAGGTCCCATCCTGCCCCGACAGCCCTGGGAGGAGGCTCAGGATGGGGGAAAGGCTGGGGTGGGAGTTGGGGTAGAAGGAGCCTTGAGCTGGGCGTCAAGCTGCCCGGACTGTGTGACCCTAGGTTTCACCTGCAGCCCCCTTGTGCTGCCATCGCTCCATCTCCAACATGGAGGGGAGGTGGGAGATTGTGAATTCACAGGTCCTATGCTGCAGGCCTCAGAACTAAGAATAATCACGCTGCTAATATAAACAACAGTCACTGACATTAATTCAGTGCCACTGTGTGTCAGGCAATACATTAACTTATTAATTCCTCACAACAACCCTGCAAAGTTGGTCCTGTCCTTATCCTGATGGTGCAGATGGGGAAACAGGCACAGAGAGGTTAAGGAATGTACTCAAGGCTACACAGGTGACATACGGAGGCTCTCTCGAGCCAACTCTCATATGTGCCATGAACATCTTCTAGACACGGAGGAGCCTACATAGGGAGGGCCTGCCCCAGGAGTGGTCAAGGGGTAGCAGGGTCCTTGGGGCCTCAGGGACTCTAGGCTCTGCACCGGCCCATATGCTGGTGGTCTGACATCCCAGAGGTCTTTGGAAGCCTCTTTCACACAACAAAGCAGTCGAAGCTTGGAGAGTATCAGGAACAGAGTCTCCCTTGGGCTTCCCAGGGACTCCTATGTTGGGAGCATCTCCAGGGGAGAAGTCCCTCCCCCTTCAAGGCTGTTGTCCTCTTCAGGTCCACACACCCTGAGAACCTAGTGGGATTCTCCCAGGCTGGAGGGATAGACAGATACATCGATGAGGACTGCTCCAGATTTGAGCTTCCCCAGGATTTGGAGAGTAGCCAACTAAATACTGTGGCTCAGGTTCTGACCCTTTGGAGACTCAGGAAGTTCTTGTATTGTCTCCAACAGACTGGATTCACATTCTACCCTGGCTCTTCACTTCCCGTGTGGCCCATTAAGAACCTATGTTTCCCATCTGTAAGATGGACCCAAGAAAAGCCACCCTCCTGACATTGCAGTGATGATTGGGAAAGACCAGGGCAAGGCCTGGCACACGAGACACCTGGCAATTTTGAATTCCTTCTTCTCATCAGAGGCCTCGCTGCTTCCTCCCCCCGCCCCCCACCAGGGTGGTGGTGTCTGGGACCAGCAAACCCCTAACAAAACAGAGGAAGGCACATCCTGATTGGGGGCACGCCATGCACTGGTGTGTACCAGGCTCCTGTCTGACATCGCTCCGCTTCTTTGCGGGCTGGGGTGGAGGGGCGAGGGTGGGAGTGGGGCTCTGATGGTGGCACAGGGAACTTGTTTGCCCTTATAGTGAGCCTCTGCATCCATTTATAAAATGTAGAAGCTCAAAGGAGAAGGATTTAAGAGATTGGGGGAAGGAAAGGTGTTTCTCCAGTCTTCATTTTCAAAATATTGTTGCTGTTGTTTTTTTAAAGATTTATTTATGGGGCACAGGGACACCTGGGTGGCTCAGCAGTTGAGCATCTGCCTTCGGCTCAGATTGTCATCCCAGGGTCCTGGGACTAAGTCCCTCATCGAGCTCCTCCCAGGGAGCCTGGTTCTCCCTCTGCCTATGTCTCTACCTCTCTCTCTCTCTATGTCTCTCATGAATAAATAAAATGTTTAAAATAAATAAATAAAAGATTTGTTTATTTCAGAGAGAGAGAGAGAGCGCACAAGTGCACAGTGAGAAGGGGCAGAAGGAGAGGGGGAGTCTTAAGCAGATTCCCTGCTGAGCACAGAGCCAGATGTGGGGCTAGATCCCATGACCCTAAGATCACGACCTAAGCAGAGAGTAAGAGTCAGAAGCTCAGCCAACTGTACCCCCCAGGCTCACAAAATATTGTTTTAAATGCCTGAGAACACATCTTCCCATTTCTAGCCCATTATTTTCTAATAGGCCTTTCTGCTTCCCATCTTTTCTGGGTAAGACTCTTAAATTCCTCACCCTGTGATTGCTTGAGAGGGGGTCCCCGGGCCACCTGGCCAGATGAGACCCGTCCTGGGTCTCTCCGACTGGGATTTGAGGCTTTGCTCAAGTCTGGGGGCTGGACTCCCCCTGCAGGGTGAGACTGGGGGAAGGAGATGTTCAGTCCTGATTCTACTCTCCCGATTTGAGTCTGGGGTCCAAGAGGAGGGGGCACACCTCCTGCGCATGCACAGATGAGAGCGCACCTCTGCATGGTCAGGGACAGCCCTGACATGTCATTGCTGCCCATACCTGTGCAGTGAGGAAATGCTGGTCTGGGGAGGAGAGGGGCCTGTGGCACTGGCCTGGTGGCAACACACCCATGCTAGACCCCAGACATTCCCAGGACTTTCCCAGGGGTGGGGAAACCAGCCCCTCCCCGCCTGGGCCTTCCTCCCTAACCTGGGCAAAATGACACCCCCACCCCCCAGAAGATTCCGGGAGGTCAGATCAGTGAGGTTTCCTTCAGGGCTGCCTTGGGCCTCTGGGGGCATAAGATGGTCATGTTGGATTCAAAGAGTGGGGGATTTAATTTGATGTGTGTTGATGTGAGGGAGGCAGGATACACAGAGCACAGGCTGTGGAGCCAGCTGCTGGCTATAAATCCAGCTGTGCAGCTGGGCAAGTGCCTTCATCTATCTGGACCTCAGTTTTCCCATCTGTAAAATAGGTTAATATCAGAACCTTCCTTGCAAGGCTGCAAGGACAACTGAGGTGAAACTTTCAAAAGGACTTGGGGGTGAGGGAAATGACATGTTGATGATGTTGGCACTTCAGTGGGGTGAGGTATGGATGGGGATGGATGGGTCCACTTGTACCTGGAGAAGAAAGCAATCTTCTTGCTTGAGGGAGGTCAAGGAAATCTCCCAGAGTGGGGTTTTTAAGGATGAGTAGGAGTTTGTGAGGCAAAGGGACTAGCTTGTACAAATACCTGGAAGCTTCAAAGACCTGCCTCAGGGAACTGAGAACTTTAGTCAGTGTGAAAAGTGTAAGGAGAGAAGGGAGCCAAGGTGGAGGAGGCAGGAGACTGGGGGGCTTGGACTCTGTCCTGAGGTCAGTGGGAGCCATGGAAGGTCCTTGAGCAGGAGAGAAGGGAGGGCAGCTTTGAGTGTTAGCACAGGCTCTGGCTACAGACTACAGGTGAGGATGTGGGGAGGAAGCTGGGTTGGGGTCCAGGTGAGAGGTGAGAGGTCTAGGGCGACGGTGGGCAGAATCGATGGATGTGGAAGCAGAATAGCCTTTGCCATTCGCTCACTCAGCAGATGTCTGTTAGCACCTGTTTGTTATGTGCTACGTACTGTTCTGGGCTGTGGGGGCACAGTAGGGAACAAGACCAACCTAAATCCCTGACCCTGTAGAGCTAACATTCTGGGAGTGACAGCAGCTGAGCAAGGAAAATGCGTGGCAGTGATGCATGCCGTGGAGAAAAATGAAGCAGGAAGAGGGAATGGGGTGTGCGGGTAGTAGTGTGCAGTTTTAAGTGGGGTGTCCAGGCAAGGCCACGCTGAGAAGGTGACCTTAGAGCAAAGCTCTTATGGAGGTGAGGGAGATTGTGTGGCTGTCCAGGGGAAGAATGTGGACAGCAGAGGCCACAGCCAGTGCAAAGGTCCTGAGGTATGGACATGTTGGGTGTTCCCAGGCTGGCAAGGCTAGAGCAGGGGGGCTGAAGGGGGAGGATGGAGGAAATGGGCTCAGTGAGGTTCTGGGCCAAGGTGGGAGAGTTGATGTGTTGGAGGAGCAATGGGCAATTTTAGGGATAATGAGGTTATGCCAAGGTTAAGGATAGAAATTCTCCTGCTGGCTCCAGGGCGCCTCCTGGGCATAGGGAGGGGCTGTGCCATGCCCTCCCGAGCTCTGTGTGCCTGTGCCCCCTCCATGGGACGCATCCGTGATGAATTATTTACTCCTTTCTTCCTTCTGTAATGAGGCTCTCTCGCCTCCACATCCGGCTCCCGGCATTTCTCAGTGCAGCAGCTGCACTGGGGTCGCACATCTGACTCCCAGTGTGGAAACCAGCCCCTCCCCCCCGTGCGCGAACAGCACCCAGCTCTGCCCTCCTCAATTCCGGGGCGGGGCGGAGGAGGGCAGCAGAGGTTCAGATCAACCACTGAGTCTCAGAGACCTCGGCATTTCTTCTTCTTCTTTTTAATCAAGAAGGCAGAGATAGGTGCCAACCTCTGGGCCTGTGCTTTGTTCCCCAAGTATTTATTGAGCACTTACTGTCTGCCCGGTGCCATGTCAGTACTTCACATGTACTCCCTCATCCTCACAATAGCCCTGTGAGCTGTGAACTAATTGCCCCACTTTGCAGGTGAGGAGACTGAGGCCCAAAGGAGATGTGACCTTCCAAGGTCACGCAGCTAGGAAGGAAAGGGAATCCGTGCGCTCCCCCAGCCCTGCGGCCTGCCCGCCTGCCCCCTGTCTCACCACAGGGGCATTCTTCAGGGGCCTGTCATGGGCTGCCCGAGTGGGGCTGCTGCTCTGTGTCCCCAGGCTCCTCCAGGTGCCCCGCCCTCCCGCTGCTCCCCGTGCGTCAGGACAGCCCCGCAGCGGCGCCCCGTTTCTCAGGGTCTCTCCCGCCCCCCACCCGGCCACCACCGCCTGGGTCAGCGCCCTGGCCCGTGAGGGTCGCTCCCGCAGCGCACGCCCCCAGCTGAGCCCAGGCCTGGGGAAGTCAGAGCGGCCCTCGGATAGCCGGGCCCTCCCGCCCTGCGCGTGTCACCCCTGGAGCCAGGGCTGGTTTTGTCACCTAACATCCCAGCACCGTCTCCACTTGTCAGCTCGAATGCTCGGTCCAGAGGGAGGACCTGCCTGTCTTAATTACCCGGATAATTGTGAGAGCCGTGGGCCTGTCTCCCTCCCCGAGCAAACAGCCCGATGGAGCGGAAACAACATCCCTTAGATGGGAGATCGCAGCTGACCGCCCCTCCGTGGTCCTTGAGCCTGCTCATTCCTGCCCTCAGTTTCCCTTCTGTGGCCCTGCTGGGCTCCCTGGGGGCCGGAAGCCCCCTCGCTGCCTCCCCTCCACACACCCATTGAATCTCCTTGCACTGACTTTCTCTCTCCAGCCCCCGCATTTCGCTGCCTTGGCCGAGGTGACGGTGACTCATAAGCAGATGTGTGGGCAGGTGGGCGGGCCTGGAGGGGGGGCTCTCATAGCCACACAACTGGAGCAGCTGGGGTCCCCGTGGGTGACCTTGGGCAAGGTCCCTGCCGCTGAGTCTTGGTGCCTGTGTGCGGAACGGGTCTGTGGAGGAAGGTTGGTTTGAGGTTTGGAAGAGGCTAGGGGTCATTTAGAGCCTCCACCGGGGACTAGGTGAGGGGCCCCAGACTACCCGGGGTCGGAGCTGACACAGCCCCCCACACACACCAGAGATCACAGGTCCAGCTCTGGCTCCAGCCCACATGCATACCCCTATTTTACACTTGAGAAGGTTGAGGCCACTTTTGCTCAAGGTCACCCAACCAGTCAGAGGTAGAGTCAAGACCTGACCCCAGGACCCCGCTAAGGCTCCCATGGCACTACTGCCGGAAGAGGGAGTGCTAACAGGCTGGGAGGGGACAGTCTAGAATGTTCCTCACCACTTGGGTGGCAGGCTCATCTGGGGGTAGATGGGCAAAGGAGAGGGTGTGGCATCTGGTGAGTTGATAGAAGTGGGATTGAGAGGTGCCTGAGGCTGTTGGGAACCCAGATGAGGCATCCAATCAGCCGGCTGGAGGATCAGGGAGGGCTTCCTGGGGAAAGAGACAGTGGGCCGCACTGGGGGGACTTGCAGCGCTTGGTCAGGCAGGTGAGGGATGAGGGAGGGGGCATCCCTGGGGGACCATGAGTGTGAAGCCAGGAGGTGGGAGGTGGAAATGGCTTGGGGTGCGTGGTGCTGGGGATGGGGGTGGGTATGAAGCCGGAGAGGTGGGTAGCCGGTTCTGGACTCGGGTTGGCAGCCTCCCAGTGGTTCTTCCTAAATAGCGCTGAGGGGCCGTGCGGCGTGAGAGGCCTCAGCTGGCCGGCAGCAGGCACTGGCCTAGAAATCTCAGGGTCAGGCCTTGTCCTCAAACAAGTGGCCTCTGCTGGGTTCCACCCCCAGCCCTGCAGGGCCCCTCACCCTCCAGCTCCACCAGTGGGAGCCCTGTGGCCCGGCTCTCGTGGTATACTCATGAGCGGTGCGGGGACCCTTGCGTGGACCTTCCTAGTTACCACCCTGCCTGAGGTTCCACATCAGCCCCTGACTCTAGGGCTCCCTGTCAATACTCAGGTCTACCAGGAGGGCACGAAATAAAATGAGGTTCTCGCACCAAGCCCTTCTGAGAATGTGTGTCTACTGGACTGTGATTATTATTATTATTTTTTTGGACTGTGATTAAGGCTTTGGAGCTAGACACCCGAGCTTCCTCTTGTAAAGTTCCGACTGTAAAAAGAGGTGATCATCCCAGCCTCCTGGGCCATGGCCTGGGTCCAGACGTGGCATCTGACTCTATGCAGGGCCGTCCTGGGGCCCTGGGAGGATAATCATCCTCGGGATAATGGAGTGACTTGACTCATCTGTTAACTATTCAGGAATAAGATAGGGTGCTTATGAGGTGGGGAGCTCCCCATTTGTGGAGGTATACTAGCCGTTTCAAGCAGCAGAAGGGACTTCTATGTTGGGTTGAGGTGTTAGAAGGGATGAATTGTTGGTTTCTTTTCCAACATAGCAATCTAGGGATTATGTATAATCATCATTTATTTCTCATTCATTCATTCTAGCACTTACTGCATGCCAGGCCCGCCCCTGGATATAGGGTTGAAATCAATGAGCAAGATAGTCAAGGGTCCCCTATGAAAAAGAACAGGTCAAGGTGGGCTTCTTGGTGGAGGCAGCATTTAGGTTGGGTTCTAAGGATTTTTATCCTTAGATGGGGGCCGGTGGGAAAGTTCCACAAGGAGGGAAAGGCCCATCTGGAGGACTCAAGGAAGGAGCACCTGCCTGAGGTTCCGTACTAGCTAGAGCACCTGACCCTCAGCCCGTACTAGCTAGAGGCCTTGGCCAAGTGTCTTCTCTTCTCTGGACCTCAGTTTCTCCTCATCAAATGGGAGAGCAGGGCTTCTGAAAGATTCCATAATACACTAAACATCAAGTGCTGGGTACCCAGTAGGCACTTTATCCATGTTTTTATCCATGTTAGCCCCTTCTCTTGGGGGCCTATGCATTTGGACAAGGGTTAATTCTTGACCTAGAGGATGGAGGGTGGGCTTCCAGGCATCGTGTTTGCCACAAGGGCTGAATCTGGGCCCAGGGCCAGTCTCCCATTCCACTTGGTCACTTGAGGGCACAGGTCGAGGGCTGTGCCCACCCCTCCCAAAGTGTCAGCCATTGCCAGCTACAAGGGGGTGTCATTGTAATCAGACTCCACTATGCGGAGGCCCCAGCCGCTGCTCCTGGCAGCTTGGTCCCAGGCTGCTGCCCTCTGTGCCCATCCCCCTGCCCAGCATCTCATGGAGGGCGGGGGGCTCAGGAGAGCCCACTCTTCCTTCAGTGTCATGCGCGTGATGGCCACAGTGCCAGGAATGCCCTGTACAGTGCATTCCCTCCTCGGGACCCAGCCCCACTTGCTGGGCCAGCCCACCTGCTCTTTGGGGCCTTCTGACCCCAGCCATGCTGGTTGGTGCCTTTCCCCACACACACTGTGCACCTTTCCACCTCCCACCCTTTGCTTAGGCAGTTCCTTCTGCCTGGAATGCCCTTCCCACCTCATCCTTGAGTGGTTGGTTCCTTTGTCCGCCTGGGCTTAGCTCAGACACCACCTTTACCAGGCAGCTTTCCCTGACACCTCCTTGCAGCAACCCTGACTCTTGGGCCCCCTTTGTGGTATTTGGGCTTGCAGCAGATCCTCTTTGGGTATAGTTCCTTCTGCCAGAGATGCTCATGTTCTGACATCGTAAGTGATGATCTTGGCATGGAGGAAGTCCTGTGTGAGCAGCTGCTGGTCCTGAACCCAGGGCTCTCTCCAGGGCAGGGCAGGGCAGGGCAGGGAGGGCCGCTGCCAAGGTGGCATTGACATCCTGAGATGGGAATGCACAGCGCTGCTCTTTCCCAGGGCTGCACCCTGACCACTTGCCCATTCCTTTTCGTGTTTTGCTCTTTTTGTTTAAAAGGCAGTGAGAGGGCAGGTGGGCAGAGTCGGAGCAGCCCCTGTCGGGGGAACACGGCTGAGGGTTGACTGGGGTCAGCTGAGGCCCTCACCCCCACGCAGGGACTCTCTTGGCATCCACTCAGGTTAGTTTCCTAAAGCACCTATCCTTTTCTTCCTCTAACTCTTCCGTGGCTCCCCAGTGTCCTCAGGAGAGAGTTCTAACTTCTTTTTTTTTTTGAAATTTATTATTATTTTTTTAAAATAAATTAATTTTTATTGGTGTTCAATTTACCAACATACAGAAAAACACCCAGTGCTCATCCTGTCAAGTGTCCCCCTCAGTGCCCGTCACCCATTCCCCCCCCACCCTCCGCCCTCCTCCCCTTCCACCACCCCTACTTTGTTTCCCAGAGTTAGGAGTCTTCATGTTCTGTCTCCCTTCCTGATATTTCCCACACATTTCTTCTCCCTTCCCTTATATTCTAACTTCTTAACATGCCATTTGAGGCACCTGTTAATTTTTTACTTTTAACCGCAGGCTCCAGGGGTTGGGCTGAACTCCTCAGTTCACTCTGGCTGTTTTATCTAATTTTCTTCTCTTTGGTGCCTTATCCCCAAGCTCGGTTACCTCCCTCAAAACTGTCACTCTGTGTAACAGGTCTTTACACACGTGTGCAGCCTTGCAGTGCTTTCTGTGTGTTTTTCAGTTACAGAAATGAAATTACAGGGTAGGTCTCATTCCCCTTCCTTCCTCTCCCTCCCCTTCTTCCCTTCTCTCTTTCCTTCCTTCTCCTTTTCTGCCTTCCTTTCTTTCTTTAACTTGACTGTTTTCTAAGTCCATTCACTGTGTTGCCTTTTTTTTTTTTTTTTAAGATTTTATGTATTTATTCATGAGAGACACAGAGAGAGAGTCAGAGACACAGGCAGAGGGAGGAGCAGGCTCCCTGGGGGGAGCCCGATGTGGGATTCTATCCCAGGACCCTGGGATCATGACCTGAGCCGAAGGTAGCTGCTCAAGTCCTGAGCCACCCAGGTGCTCCCATCCATTGTGCTTCTAACTGCTGTCATACTCCATGGGGAGTGGCCACCCATCCCCTGCCCTGGAGAAGGAGACCCAGGTCAGCTTCACCAACAATATTCCCATTCCTGCCCCCTTTGGGAGCTGTGAGGGGGGTTGGTCTTTGATAACTACCAGGAGTGAGGGTGCTGGGTCACAGCAGGCACCGACACCTCATCTCTCTAGCTGCCTCAGTTTACCCCCCAGTAGGAGTGCCCATGACTCTCCATCTACCCCCTCCATGCTCACCAACACTTGTTTTGTCTGCATTTCTAATGTTCGCTGTTCTGATGAGGGTCAAGTGAGAGTTCATTGTTCCGTTTTCACTTCTGTGGTTGCAGTGAGTTGGGACACTCTGCATGAACCCGCAGCTGTTTGCCTTCCTGCCTGGTGCCTTGTCTAATCAGTCAGTGCCCCTTTATCTTTTCTTTTTTCTTTTTCTTTCACTTTTAATGTCTTTTTTTTTTTTTTTTGGCTTTTATTATGTTTTTCATCGAAGTATTGTTTTTTGTTTTTAAATTTTTATTTATTTATGATAGTCACACACAGAGAGAGAGAGAGAGAGAGGCAGAGACACAGGCAGAGGGAGAAGCAGGCTCCATGCACCAGGAGCCCGATGTGGGATTCGATCTCAGGTCTCCAGGATCGCGCCCTGGGCCAAAGGTAGGCGCTAAACCACTGCGCCACCCAGGGATCCCTCATCGAAGTATTGTTGACACACAATGTCCCATTTTTCTCTTCTTGTTTTGCATCGAGATGCATCCTGACTGCTTCCTGACATCTCCCACTTGGCGGTTCCCCAGACTCGCACAGCGAGCTGTCCTTGTCAGAAGGCTTTAAATGTGCGGTGGAAGGGAGACTGAGGCTCAGAGCGGGAGGGACCTAACCTGGGGCACAGAGAAAATTGGGTTCCGGGTTTCCTGCCTCTACGGCGCCTTTTCCTCTTTCCTTCCCCCTTGTCCACACCCACCCCCCCATGCCATCCTTCCCCTTGCCCTGAATGCCATCTCCCCTGAGAGGCTCCGTGACCCCCTGCCTTGGGCTGTCCGGCCTCCCCTCAGCCCTCAGCACCATCTCATTACTTATCTATATTTGCATTTTCTTCTCCCTGAACTGACAGCCAGAGAGGCATTCTCGATGGTTCTTGTCTTCATTGCAGAAAACTCAGGCCAAGCTTAGTTTCTAGCAGGTAGTGAGTGCTTAATAAATATTCTTCAAATGAATGAGTGTCCAGAGAGATGGGTCAGGGCTGTGATCAAGCTTGCTACTTCTGTGTGCCCTGTACTCGACAGTGTCCTAGGTGTTTGGGGTGTTAGTATGGATGGTATCAGGAGGACCTGGGTTCAAATCCCAGTTCACCGCTCACCCCCTATGTGACTGAGAACAAGGGGCTTCACCTCTCTGGGCTCCTGTTTTTTCATCTCTGAAGTGGGGATGTTGTGCGATGAAATGAGGAAACGCATGTAACACATTGAACGTCAGACCCCGCACACAGGGGTTCTTCTCTGCCTGGTTCTGAAAAGCCGTCAGCTGTGGTTCCTCTCACCTCCCAGAGCCTTCCCATGCCCTAGGCCCAGCACACAGCCTGTCACCTGCATCCTCTTGGCCGGCATGCCCCTGTGCCCTGGGAACTGGCAGGTGTCTGGGGGTGCAGTGGGAGCAGCCCGCTGGTGTGGCACTACCCCTGAAACTCTACCCAGCCCACCCTAAAGCCGGGTGAGGACAGTGGGGAGGGGTGTGTGTGGCACAGCTGGCTGGCATGGGGACTGCAGCCAAATGGAGGCAGCGAGTGCCTCCTCTGTGGCTGCTGGAATCACAGACTGGCCCTTGGTGTCCCTATCTGTAAAATGGGGACCCACCCTGTGGAAGTGTTTACCAACCAGGCAGGGGGCAGCGATTGTCCTGGCCTGGCCTCTGGGGTAGCATGAGGAGAAAGGCAGGAAGAAGCAACGGAACGGCAGTAAAAGGTTTATCTGTCTTGTCTTCAGATCACCATCTCTGCCTCCTTCCCACCCAGACTTCATTTCCGGCTGTCAGTCAGAGGTGCAGGGGGGTGGTGGGGCAGGCTTGCACAGCTCCCCTGTGGTTATGGTGGACTCAGCCCCAGGGTCTGACATAGAGGCAGAGGCTGAGGTCCAGGCCCCCACTGTGCACTGGCGGGGGTCCCCAGACATGGCCCCACCTGGATCTCCATCTTCCCAGCTGTGTGGCATGGGGTTCATTTGATTCCCAATTGCAGCCGTCGCTGCCCCTGGGTGGGCAGAGGGACCAGGAATGCCAGGAGTCCTGCAGTGTGTCCTGCAGGGGCAGGACTGGCATACCGGAGAACATGATGCCAGTGGTGCCCTGTTAAGAGACGCCAGGAAGGGCCCCACAGGCCTGGTTCCGTGTAAGGAAGAGGCCAAAGGTATGTGCTGGACAGTCGCGATCCTCAAAGCCCTTCCCAGTCTCTGCCCCTCATTCCTCAGGGGTGAGAAGCGGAGGCTTCACACGGTTCAAGGGGGGCAGAGCTGGAATTTGAACCTGGGTGCACCTGACCTGTATGCTCCGCCAGCTTGAAGTTCTATCTCCCTGGTCTGTTTCCCAGTGTTGGTATGAGAGTGTTGACAGGAAAGTGGATGGATGAGTGCTTTCTGGCTCATTAGTATGTAGTCTCCCCAACCCTAGGGGGTGGGTGCTTTTAATGATCCCATTGTACAGCAAGGAAGCTGAGGTCCAGAGGGTTTTGGACGCATGCCCCTGATCACACAGCAATCCATCCTCCAATGGTCTCACAAAACCAGAGGACATGCGGATGTCAGGGCCTCTGCTGATCATGTAGGGTGTGCCCTCTAGCTCAGTGGCCCTGCCACCTCCCCAAAGTGGTCCAGTCTCCCTCTTGGCCCATTCACAGTGTTGGAAATGTGAAACAATCAAATGTTCTGACTGGGAGCTGCTGGCGGTCCGGATCCCTAGCAGGCCTGGCTTCTAGCCACCTACACACCCAGCAATCTGTCCCCCTCTTCCTTTGCTTCCCTGAAGTTTGGCAGCGTGCATTGGATGAGAGGGGTCGTTTTTGGAGCACGACCAACAGCAGCTTCGTCTGCTCTCAGCTCCCAGAAGGGACCCCCACTGCTCATTGCCAGGCCCTCCTCCCTTCTCCCTGAGGTGGTGCTGCGTGTCTGAGGTCCTTGCAGAGCCTTCTTACTCCTTAGCTCTACAGCCATCCTTGGCTCCCCTTGCCTGTGGGATGAAAGCCAAATTCCAAACAAAGCACTTCTCAAACTTCATATGCATCCCCTGGGGAGCTTGTTCAAATGCAGATTCTGATTCTGTGGGTCAGGGTGGGGCCTGGGAGTCTACATTGCTGAGGAGCTCCCAGTGAGGTTGAGGGGCTCCCAGTGAGGCTGCTGCTTATTGGCTACCCTTGGAGGAGGGAGGCCTTACTAGACCCTTCGTGGCCTGGCTTCATGTGCATGTCCTGCTTGGGCTCCTCACTGCTCACACGGGATTGCATGTCTGGATGCACACCTGCAATGCGTTTTCCCTTCTTTGGCTCAGTTCCTCCCATCCTTCAAAGTCAGGCTCAAAACACCTCCTCGGTGGACCCCTGACAGAGCTAACTGCATCTAATCTGCACTTTCCAGACCCCTCTACTAACTCCTGGAATCTGGAGAGGAACATAGCAGTGCCTTTTTTATTAAAAAGATTTTATTTATTTATTCATGAGAGACACAGAGAGAGAGGTGCAGAGACACAGGCTGAGGGAGAAGCAGGCTCCCTGCAGAGAGCCTGATGTGGGACTCCAGGATCATGCCCTGAGCCAAAGGCAGACACTTAACCGCTGAGCCACCCTGGCATCCCCAGCAGTGGCTTTTAAAAGAGACCTCTTAGGTGTGAACCTGGCTGCACCCCTATAGCTGGGTGATCTTGGGCAAGTCACTTCACCTTTGTGCCAGATACTTATTTAAACACCACTTGTTCTAAAATGGACTAACAGTTGCTTCTAAACCCACTCTTGGATAAAATCAAGTGAAAATGTGCTCAGTGGAATGACAGAGGGCAGGGGGAAGATGCTGTTGCCCACGTGTCTTCTGGTATCTTGGTCCCCAGGGCCTGGCACAGCAGGCATTCAGAGAAACGCTGCATGGAAGCTCTCCCATAACCCACGGCGTGACCTTTCCAGGAGCTTCTCATCCACAAAGGTAAATTCCAAAGGAGCAGGAAGAGAGACAGATCACCAATCTTAATCGCTCATTTAAATGCATCTGTATGGTGAGCAAATATTTTCTTATAAGAGAGGACAGATGTAGCTCTGAAGTCTTGTGCACCACATAGCCCTCCACGGTGAGGGAGCTGTAAATATGGGGTGGAGGGCTGCGTGGTGCACAAGCCTTTAAGGGAAGAGGGTGAGGATCTATTAAGAGCAGTTCACATGCTGAGAAGGGCCAGGTCCCTTCCTGCCACATGTGGAGCTGGGACTACCCCGAAGTGGTCCTTAGTGTCCTGCCGATGGTCAGGATCCTCACTGAGAGCCTCATCCTGACTGTCGCTGGGCACCAAGGACCACACTGAGAGCCTGCACCTCCTTCCCTGTCCGGCTCCATTCTTCCAGCAAATTCTTCCCAATTCAGGCCCACTTTCTCTGACCAAGTGCTCACCACCCCTTTCATGGCTGAGACCTTGACCTCACTGCTGGCCCAACAGCTTTGCCTGGAACCTGGACCCTGCCCTCTGGGACATATGTGAAGTCACCCAAAGGAGAAGGCACCCTTGGGAAGTGGGCTCCTTCCGTCCTAGAAAGAGCACCTGGTCCCTAACCACAGTGCTGCACAATTTCATTCACTGCAGGACACAGAACAGATTGCAGCCCCATTTGTTCCCATGTGCCCAAAAACTCCATGGGAGCCAGGACCTCACCTGTCTTACCCTCTGCTGCATTCAGCAGGATGCAACATGTAGTTAGGTGTACAGGCTGTTGACACCGTGTCACTCTCACCCACCCTTCTCCCCAGCGCTTATGCAGCGTCTGGATCTTGGTGCCCACACACATTGGTGGGATGGAGAGTACAAGCAGCTGGAGAGCTGGAGGAGGGGTCTTGTGTGTCCATCAGGGTTGTCAGGGTCAGTCCCGAGCTGGCATGGAGGAATGTAGGCTTGGGCAGGGCTGAGGCCCAGCTGGGGCTGGAGTTGTGACCAGCTGCCCCTGCCCATCAAGCCCAAGGCAGGCAGATCCTCTGCCCATCTTGCTCGGTCTTCCCCAAGGCTGGGGGGATGCTCCAGGTGGCAGGCTCCTGGGCTCACCATCCCCATACCCCTCCTTACAGAAAAGTGGAAGAGCCCCAGGGGACTCTGAGCTCAAGGGTTTCTAACGTGAGACCTGTAGACGCTCTCTGGTGCATGGCTGCACTTTATCTGGCTCATGTCCTGGCATTCTGTGTAAGATTCTCTCGGTATCTGTTACTTAAAAAAAAAGTTTGGAAGGCACTGTTCCTTTTTCTAGATGGAAAAACTGAGGCCCAGGGAGAGCAGTCACTTACCAAAGTCCCAAGGCAAGGTGGGAGGCAGGACTGGCCCTCCTGGGGTCTCTGTGCCGGGGCCCCAGCGGGAGCCCCAGGTGCACCCTCTCCAGAGCTCCCCACCCAGGCTCAGACTGTGGGCATGGGGGTGGGGACGCTGTGGAACTTCCCAGAGCCGGCCGTACAGCGGCTGTGTCCCCTTTAAGCAGAGAGCCGCCCGCTGCAGTGGGTGGACTCAGTGCCCAGCCAGTGGGAGCCCCGAGCTCCCCTCCCACAGCCCCTCCCCGGGGAGGGAGAGCTGAGCAGCGTGGCTCCCGAGGGAGTTGGTGGGCAGCCCGGGAGACAATAGCAGACATGCTGTGTGGGCTCAGCCGGGAGACCCCTGGAGAGGCGGGTAAGTCGTGGGGACCCGGAGGCAGGAACCCTCTGGAACCGCTGCTCCCGAGGGGGAGACCGGGACGGCCACTCCCCAGAGACCCAGAGCCTGGAGACAGTGCAGGGCTGGGACACCTGGCCCCAGGGGGCTGGGGGGGGCACGAGAGGACTGTCCTTGTGACCTTGGCCTCCGTCCTGCAGCTGGGGACCCAAGCCACCAGGCTGTGCGCTGTCCCGACGGCAGGGGCAGCAGGTGGACCCAGGGTTCTGGAGGGCGGCGCTCAGCCCCTCAGAGTGTCCCAGGGAGGAGCGTCCTGCCTGGCCTAGGCATGAGCTGCTGGTAGGGAGCTCCCTGCCCCGAGATGGGAGAGCCAAGGCCAAGCTCAGGGCGGTGTGGAGGGGGTTCCTGGAGCAGGGGACAGAAGCCCTGGCCAGGGCCGGGCGGTGGCCCTGGGAATGCAGTGGGGCAGGTGTCATCCCCTGTGAGAGGGGCTCTGGAGCAAACAGGGCTGCTCCATCCGTCTGTCTGGCTGTCTGTCTCTCCAGCCGCATCCTGCGGGGGCTGCCTTCCTCCCCTGCTCCCCCACCTCCCGCTTGTCAAGAGCCAGGAGCAGGGCATCTTTTACTGGGAGCCCTGGGCTGGCCCTGTCAGTCCCTTCCCACACTCGACTTACTTCTGTTGGTAGCTCCTTGAAACAGTTCCAAGGGCAGGGGTGTGGTCCCGACGGACAGATGAGGAAACAGGCTCAGAGAGGGGTGGTGGCCCACCCAAGGCCCCACAGCTCCAGTGAAGTGACCAAGGCAGGACTGGCACCCGGATGACTTTTATAATCCAGGAAACTTAGACTCTGACTCCTTACCCATGGCCAGGGGCACAGACCGGGTCACCCCCAGGCCTCTAGATAATAACATGAATAATAACAGTAGCTGACAGCTGCTGAGACTAACCTCGTGCCAGGCTCTGTTCTAAGCTCTTTCTGTGTATTTTCTCATTTAATTTTTACAATACTGTGAGTTTGGTACTATTCTTCTCTCCATTTCACAGCTGGGAAAATTGAGGCATGGAGGTGTTAAGCGACTTGCCCAAAGCCACACAGCCAGAAGTAGCAAAGCTGGGATTTGACCCCATGTGGTCTGCCTCTGTTCCCTCCTCGGGACTACTCTATAACTGAGGCACTGCCTTCCTGGCCTGGGTATATCTGTCCTCTCTGACTTGAGGCCCAGGTGAGGGGGTGACCTTGTCCAGCAGTGGTCAGAGCCACAAGGGCAGTAGCACCCTGGGGACTTCCCCCTGGAGCACTGTCAGGGAGGTGTTTTCTCTCACCCCATGGGCCTGTGGCCGTGTTCACCTGGGCTCAGGCCTCAGCATTGCCTGCCTGGACCTTTGCTCCAGTCTCTTCCTCAGCCTTCTAGCCTCCACCCCACCTCCCCATACTGCCCTGGAAGGGAGCTTGCTAATACTCAAATCTGATCACAGCTCCTTATCTTGGCATTCAAGGCCCTTCTTGATCTCCTTGGTTTTTTTCTCTCTGTTGATTTACTTGACTTACTTGACCCCTACCCTCACCTCACCACTGCAGTCCTCACCTTAGTCTCCTCCTCAGGCCACAGAACCTCACAATTACACCCGCTACAGTTGATGTCAGCACAGCACGGAAGCTTTTTTTTTTTTTGGAGAAGTCCAAAGGTGGAGCTTAGGCTCAGTGGGATCCAGGTACTCAGTTAACATCATTAGGATTCTGGGTTTCTGCTTTTCTTTAGGCAAGCTTCATTGTCAGGCAGACTCTTTCCTTTCCTTGAGGTGCCCAGAGAGCCCTATAACCTTTGAACTTAAGGTCAACCAGGTCAGTCACGCCTAAGGAAAGAGAATCTGTTTCTTAGTTCACAGCAAACATCCCAGGGCCACCTCTTGGTGGTCCAGCTTGGACCACACACTCACCCCCGACCAATCACTTGGCCTCTGATTGACCAGCCAGGCCCGGTCATGTGGCCTCCCAGGAGCAGGGGACAAGGATAGCCAACAGGTGACTACTCCATACACCCTCCGCATTTTGCAGGGAAGGTTGAGGCCCTGGGAAGTCAGGCTACTGGCAGAGCTCCTCAGTGAGAGCCAGGCTTTGGATAGGGGGTGTGTGGAACCCACTGCTTGGTCCCCTTTCTCTGGCCCCGGTGGACTCCTGCCTACATAGTCCAGTCTTGTTCACCACCCACTAACCCTAAGCCACTGCGGAAAAGGATGTGACCAGGGTTGGGGGCACAGTGGACCTGAATACAGATTTTGGCCAGAAGCCCCACCTCCCCAGCCCCTCAGTGTTTACCCTGACTCCCTGCTACAAAGTTGTCTTTGTTCCCAGGGCCTACTGGGCCTCAGTGAGCACTGGCCACCCAGCCAGGGCCTGGGAGTGCCCAGGCAGGGTGTGTATGTCTGTCGTGGGAGTGGAGGAGGGGGGGAGTCCTTCTGCTGTGGCCTGGGCCACCCACTCCTCTGAGGGGCTCTCACCATGCCTGCCTGGGTTGTCAAGCAGGCCTGACTTCCTACTCCGCGGCAGGGGCTTTGGCCAAGGGGAAACCCCAGGCTCTCGGCCACAGAGGCCACAGTGTGGAACCAAGGAGGCCCAGCTGTGCATCCTGGCTTTCTGCTCTTCCTGACTCTGTGACCTTCAAAAACTCATTCCAACTCTTTGGTTCCCATTCTCCTACTCTGTAAGTGGGAACCAAATTCCAGATGATTTACTGAACACTTACTGTATGCCATGCTTTCCATGCTGGGCACAGCAGTGAACAGACAGACAAAACCCAGCTCTCTGGAGCTGAAATCCTAGTAGGCAGAGGTGGATAGTAAATGAGATTACTATGTTTTTTAAAAAGTGAGTTCTGTTAAATGGTGTTGAGTGCAGGAAAAAAAGTAAAGCACAGAAGGAGGGAATGAGAGGTGCTGGAGTTGGGTGGTAGGGAGCAGGCAACAGGCTGATTGGGGAAGACCTTCCTGAGAAGGTGACATTTCCACAAATTCCTGAAGGAGGTAAGGGAGGGTGTTTTGTGAATGACTGGGGAAGAGCATTCTGGGCAGAGGGAATAGCCAGTGCAAAGGCCCTGGGGTGGGCACAAGTCTGGTGTGTGGAACAGTGGGAAGACCAGGGAATTGGAGTGGAGCTGGTGAAGGGAAGAATATTAGGAGGTGAAGTCAGAGAGGCCAAGGGCCTGTCAATTGTGGTGAGAACTTTTGCTTTTATTCTTCACAGAGTGAATTGAATCTTTTCATTGCCCTAGAGAGCCCAGGCCCAGAAGAGGCAGAAGGCCAAAGCCTGACTTGAGCCTGCACCCTCATCTCCTATGGTGTCGGGGCCACTACAGCCCTATGGCTGTGGTAAGGATGTCAGCTTGAGTGTGGCTTCAGGGTCCAGGGCTGGGGGTCCTACACACCTCATGGAAAGGGGATTGTGGGGTGGGCAGCCTCTCCAGGTCATGCTTACGACCCCTGGTACTCTGCTGTGCCCAGTCTCTGGGTGTTTGAGTCTTAACCTGGGGCCTCCTGGAGGCTGGCGCCCAGGTGCCACTCCACTGGGGTCTGTTAGCCTTGTGTTTACAGGGAGAGCATGCAGCCAAGGGGTAAGGTTGTGGCCTGCTGGGAGGCCAGAAAGACCTGGACCCTAGCCCTTCCTCAGCAGCTCACCAGCTGAGTGACCTCTCTGGGCCTCAGTCTCCTCATCTGTCAAATGAGGAAGTCAGTGAGCCTCCATCCTGATGCTCTCAGGAGAGTTAAATGAGTAAGTGCATATAAAGTGTGGGCCTGGCGCTCCTTTTTTTATGCTCTTTTTTCTCAATCTTTGGCAGCAAGTGAATTGGGCATCTACTTTTTTAATCTCTTGGTATATTTCTTGGTATAAATCTCTTGGTATATTTCCCTTAAAAACGTGCATTGAACAGAAGGAGGGGTCATCCTGTTTGCCAAGTTGATCTTTCCCTGCTTCTCTTTCCGTGGGAGGCTGGCCTCTGGGGAGACTTGTCAGCTGCGGGGGATCTGGGCTATCACTCCGAGGTCAGCTTGTACCCGATGTATCTCCATCCAGTTATTTGTCCCGGGCCAGCCTGCGATGGCTGCTGGGGCATCCTTCTGTGGGTAGTGCCCAAAGGAGCTGGGCTGCTGCCTGGATCAGAGTGGCTGAGTCTCCCCAGGACTGTCATGGGGTGGGTGGAGGAGGCTGGGAGGGGGCCCCATGGCTCTGCCACTTAGGAAGGAGCCGTGTGATGCTGGGCAGTTCCCTTGACCTCTCTGTGCTTGTTTCCTCATCTATCACATGAAGATGATCATGGCACCCACCACATAGGAGTATTGTGAGGATAAAGTGGTAATCATCTTAAAGTTCATAGAACAGGGCTTGGGTTCAAATGTCGACCCTGCCCCTTACACTGGAAGTCAGTTAACCTCTGTATGCCTCAGTTTCCCCCCTCTGTAAAATGGGAATAATGATCATAGCATCGCAGGAGGTAGTGAGGATTCAACGAGACAATGCTTACGAAGCACCTAGCACAATACCCAGCACTCAATAAGGAGTTGTTACCATTATTAATTTGTGAAAACCTTTGTAACAAGGTCAGTGACAGGAGCAGGGGGAGAACTCCTGTGTTTCAGGGTTTCTCTGTACACCCTATCATCTCACTGATTCCTCACACCAACCCAGGAGGTGGGCCCCAGCACCCACACCGGCGCAGAGGAGAAGCCTGAGGCTCAGAGAGGAGGTGACTTGTCCCAGATCCCTTGCTGGTGGCAGCAAGGTTTAGAATCAGAATCTGAAGTTGGCCGAACTCCAAGGTCCATCCTTCCTTTAGCGCTGTACCAGCAATGCCGGCCGAGGTGGGAACAAGGGAGCTGGGACTAGCAGATCCCTTGGTGGGGTGCTGGGACTGCAGGATCCCTTGGTGGGGTGCTGGGACTGCGAGCAGCTGCTGCTCCTGAGAGTTGGCAGTGGGGCCCTGGGTGCAGTGGTGAGGCCTGGACCCAGGAGCCCCCATCTCCTCCTCCACGGGCCGGGCTGGCCCTGCTGGTGGCTGGCTGTGGTGCAGCCTCCTGTTCGCCTCCAGTGGAGCTTCAGGACATTCGTTTTCTCAGGAGCCCCCCTCGGATGCTGAACGCCTCGGATGCTTGGACCAGGCTCAGTCACGGCGGAGTCTGCGGCCCCACCCCCGCCCCCAGCCCCGCCCCAGGCCCCGCCCTCCCGCGCCCCTTTCTAGCTGAGGTGGGGTCCTGGCAAAGGCAGCCTGGCCGGGGGCAGACTTCCTTTTCCCTTTGTCAGAGCTCAATAGCTCCCTGGGGCCCCAGAGAGACGGGATAATGAAGGCAAATTAGCAAAGCTTTCAAGAGGAAGAAAATAAAAAAGAACAAGACCCCCCCCCCCCCCCCCCCCGCGGCCGGGGCCAGGTGTACACTCCGTTCCCTGCACTGCCGCGCTCCTCCTGCTCCCCCGACTCGGCCGGCCTGCAACTGTGCAACTGCCGGGCCAGGCTGGCATCGCTGTGGAAATGCATTTCCCTCTGAAGCGAGTCCTTACAGGACGGATTGACTGAAAGCAAAAGCTCATAATTGCCCATTGCTGGAAGGAGGAGACGGAAAAAAAGAAACACGCGGATAAAAATATCCCTGTTTTTATGCACGTTTCCAGCTGAAAATTGGTGGGAAAGATGTTTTTGAAAAGCCTTCATCTCTAAGCATGTAATTACCAAGTCCCAGAACAAAAAGGAGACAGAGCAGGAGAGAGGGAGCAGGTTCTGCGAGGGAGGAGGACCGGGATCTGAACCCCCGTGAGGTTTTCTATAAATAAAATAATTCCCTCAAATTCTCAAGCCTGGGCTGGCTGGAGCGGGCAGTGGAGGGATACATCCCCATTCTATGGATGGAGAGATAGAGACTCAAGTCGCACAGCCAATTGGAAATTCTGGCCCCGCCTTGATTCTGGGTTTGAATGCTGCCTCAGTTTCCTGCCTCCCTGGGATGCTCATGAGAGTGGGCCACTGTTGCTGAACAAGCATCAGCAAACATTGTAGCTATCATATAAATATTCCTCATGGGTGCCTTCCTGAATATGGGAGGGGGGTCTTGGATATCCAGAAGCCTCTTATCTAGCAATTAGCTGTCCTGAGTGGCTTCAGTCTCCAGGAGAGATCATCAGAGTCACACACTAAAATGCACATGCCTTCTCTCGAGAAGAGTCTCTCAAGTCCCCATTTATTGCCCACTCACTCTTTGTCTGCACATGGTTGTGTGAATTTTGATTTGCAGCATAAAGTCAGGCCTGCCTGACAGCCAGGAAAAGAAATGCTTATAGCCTGAAGCCCAAAGCCTTTCAACAAAAAATTGTAGAAAGGAGGGTGTTGGGGTCACTCAGTGTTGAGATGAGCAGACCTGACACCTCTGACCCAAAGGAGGTAATTGCGGCCCAATTTGGCACTGTTTACTTTAGTGGAGCAAAATCTGAATGTTGGGGTGTAGAAAGGGAGGAGAAGCAGTGTAGAAGACAAACGTGGAGGATACCCCAGAGACACCCCTGGACATGGGTCCTCTCAGAGCCGACATCCTGCAGTCTTTGCTTCAGAATCCAGCATTTGGGGATCTCACCATTCCTCAATCTAGGTTTCCAGATCTTTTGTTTTTAATTATCTGTGCTCCAAACCCTATAACCCACTGTTGTTTAATGCTCCATTCTTTGGGATCCTAGTGCTCTGAGTTTGGTGAACTTGACCGCTGCTTTCTTGTCCTCTCCTTACAGGACAATCTCCCTCCTTCCCCCATCCCCAGGCTCAAACCTGGAGCCAGCAAGCTCACCTCTGGTTTTCCCAGGACAGCCCAGGAGAGAGGGATTTTCCAGTGGTAGAACCTTGTTTGCAGGGGATAGGGCAGGTTTTAATTCCAGAATGGCCCACATGAAATACCAGAGATGTTCACTGTCACGTAGTTGATAGAACCCAGTCTTTTTAATTTTATTAGCTCAGAAACATCTTGTTGAATCTAAATGAAGTGCAAATTAGGGAACCGTAATGGGAGGCATTATACTTAATGGTGTGTTGCCTGAATTGGTGGTGGCTGGTGTGAACAAGGGACCTGGGGGACGAGGTGGGGGCCCAACTTCAGGGGCTCTGGAAATGATTCTGGGCTTAACTGCTGTCTGATTTGTTATTTACTACCTTCTGGCAAGCAAAGGCAGCCTAGCCTTGGTCTGGAGAAGCAGAGTGGTGGGGAAGCTGGGTAGTTTCTCAGTGGTTAGAGCTGCAGGTGGGGAAGGGTCTCACCTTCCTGAGATCTTGGCTGAGTCATGGCCCTGACCTTATGCTGAACCCAACCCAGTCCCAGCCTGAGCCCCACCCTGAGCCTAGAGCAGTGATTTTCAATGGGGGGCAGTACTGCACCCCTGGGGGACACTTGACCATGTCTGGAGTCAATTTTGGTTGTCATGATGGGGTGGGCTGTTACTGTCATCTAGTGGTTAGAGGGCAGGGACGCTGCTAACCCTTTACAGTGCTGAAGAGAGCCCGCCCACCATGTGGAATTACCTTGGAAAAGAAAAAAACATGTCAATAGTGCAGAGGTTGAGAAACCTGCTGTAGTTTGAACCCTATCCCTGATTCTGACTGAGCCCTGACCCTGACCTCAAGCTGAGCCCTAACCTTGACTCAGCCTGATGCCCCCCCACCACTACCACCCCGCCCCCCAAACCCTAATCTGATCCTCTCCCACATGAAAAGGACCTGGTTGGGATGGGATACTCAGTTTCTATCCCTTGCCAAGACTGATTCCTCTCCAACCCTGCTTCCTCATGCCTCCACAGAGGAGGGAAGACGGGTCCTATGAGTTAGGTCTTGCCATAGCCAAAGGCTTAGGGAGAGGAGTGGCGTTCCTCTCCCTAGTGGTGAATAGCTGAGCCAGGGTCTGCACTTATGTGGGGCTGCACCCTGAGCCCATCCTTTTAACATGGGGCCAGGCTGGAGCTGCAGGGATGAGGGCAGCAGGAGGGCTCTTCTTCAAGAGCAGGCAGGGGCTTGTGCAGGCTCAAGTGAGGCCTGCGGAAGCTGTGGAAGCCCATGGGGCATACCTGGTGCTGGGAGGGGTGGCCCCCTGGGGGCAGCACAGGAAAGCCTGCCAGCCTGATGGTTTGTCGCTTGTCTTTCCCAGCTCAATCTGGTGCTGAGAAAGGACTTGGAGGAGTGTGAAAAAAAAAAATAACCTGGTCCAGGAAAACTGGAAATGGAGTGGTGTGGGCAAGGGTCCTGTGGTCGGGTCCTGGCTTTTTGCAGAAGTTGCCTTTGCCAAGGACCTTGGTCCTCTGAATCACAAGTTTTCTCCTCTGCCAAGTGGAAGTGATGGTAGCACCTACCTCCTCCCAGGGCCACTGTGAGAAGCGAATGAGATATAAAGGGAGAGTGTGGTTGGTTGGTGCATGATGCATGAGCCCCCTTCCCCTCACCTGTCAGGGCATAGAGGAAAATCCAGAATATGCACAGTGCCTAAAACAAGGGGTTGCTGAGGGGAGACAGGGCTCTGGCATTATCACAGAGCAAGTAACCTGAAACCTTCCAGCTTCAAAGTCCTTTGAGATGTACACATGAACTCACAGGAAATTAAGAGGGTGAGCTGGAGAGGAGATAAGCGTGGTTTCAATAACCACTTCTATCAGTTTTGTACTGGTGTCTGGCCAGTGCAAAAAGGCAAATAAAGAAAAGGTTTGAGGTTTTGAAAGTAAGAAACAAAATTGTCATTTTTCACAGATGACAGAAAATCCCAAAGAAACTACAGATTAACTATTAATTAGAATTAATACCAGGGTTTTAAAGGTCAGAATACAAAATCAACTGTATTATTATATACCAGCAACAAATGATTAGAAAATTAAATTTGAAAAATGATCCAATTTACAATAGCATTAAAACACTTCAAATATCTAGGAATATATTTAATGAAAGATGGACAAGATCTTTGCCCATGAAAGGACTTCTATCCAGAATATATAAAAATTTGACATCAAGAAAACAACCCAACTTAAAAATGGACAAAAGCTTTGGATAGACACTTCAGCAAGAAGATATATATGGATAGCAAAAAGAAGTTTACGACCTTAGTCATTAGCCAAGTGCACATTTGAAACTGCAGTAAGAGGGACGCCTGGCTAGCTCAGTCAGTGGAGTGTGTGACTCTTGATCTTGGGGTTGTGAGTTCTAGCCCCATGCTGGGTATAGAGTCTACTTAAAAATAAAAAATAAAAAAAAACACCTGGGTGGCTCCCTTAATATTGAACATCTGCCTTCCACTCAGGGTGTGATGCTGGGGTCCTGGGATCAAGTCCTGTATAGGGCTCCCTGCAGGGGAGGGGCCAAAGCCCACATACTTCCCCTGCCTGGTCTCTGTCTCTCTCTGTGTGTCTCTCATGAATAAATAAAATTTTTTTAAACAAATCTTTAAAAAAAACATAATGAGAAACTTCTACATATCTATTAGAATGACTAAAATTTAAAAAAAGAAAAGAAAAACCCTAACGTTGCCAAATGCTGGGGAGAACATGAAGCAGCTGAATCCCTCTTACATTACTGGTGGACATACAAAATAGTGACGACTTTGAGAGCCAGTTTGGCAGTCTCTTAAAAAGTTAACCTCATCCTTACCATATGATCCAGCATCCTGTTCCTGGATATTTACCCAGGTGGAATGAAATGTTCTGTTCAAACAAAAACCTGTGTGCAGATACTTATTATGGCTTCCTGTGACATCACCCCAAACTGGAGAGAGTGGAAATGTCTTTCAACAGGTGAATGGCTAAGCAAACAGTACATCCCTGCAGTGGAACACCAGTCAGCAATAAAGAGAAACAGACTACTAATCCATGAAAAAACATGAGTGAATCTCAAATGGTGATGCTAAGTAAAAGATACTAGACGCCAAAGCCCACATACTGTATGATTCTATTTATATGGCATTCTAGGGAAACCAAAATGACATAGAAAACAGATCAGTGGTAGTTGGGGGCTGGGGGTGAGGCAGGGACTGGCTACAGAGAGGCAGCAAGAGACAATTTGGGAGGCGATGGAAATGTCCTAAATCTTGATTGTGGTGGTGGTCAGGACATATTTCCCAAAACCCAGAGAGAAGCACACCACAAATAATGTCTGTAAGATTTTTAAAAAATAGATGAAAATACAAGTTAGGACAAGATACTAAAACACCACACATGCAGAGTACTGGGCCCCACCCTTAAAGTTTCTAATTTACCCCGTCCTAGGGGGGGCCCAAGAATTTGCCTTTCTGACAAGTGCCCAGGTGATGCTGGTACTGCTGGTCTAGGGACCATACTTTGAGAACCTCTGCGTTGCACTATTCTCTTTTCCTTATGTTTGAAACCTATGAAAATGGAAAGTCCCAAGGAATATCTATTAGGCATTTCATAAGAGAGAGGGGAAGGAAACAACAGTTGAAGAACTAATAGGAGAGTGTCTTCTAGAATTAAAGCTAAAGGAGACAGATGTATTTCTCGCTGCCTAGAATATCTGAGAATATGAATTGTAAAAGATAAAGCACAGTCCTCATGAAGAAGCATGGATTGGAGCCATTCAAGATTGAGTTTGCTCATGGTTGGCCCGGTCTCACATGTGCAGTGGTGCCTGTATGTGAGAGAGCTGCCCATCCCAGCAGATGTGCAAGCACAGGCCTGGGTGGTGGAGTCCACAGACCCTCATTGTAATCCAAATTGCACAACTTCCAGCTGTGTGGCCGTTGTGCTACTGGGATCCTTGGCTCCTTTATCTGTACAGTGGAATAATATACATTGTGGAGATGGTTAACCACAGAATGTCTGAGAAGGTCCCTGTATGTAATCGGTGTTAGAAGAAGGTTTTTCAGCCCAAGAGCAGAGATGGAGCCTCCCTTGAGAGAAGAAGCCACGAGGATGCTCCAGCGGAGACCTAGGTGGAGCTGGGACCCAGGCTCCCAGGAAGGAGCCTCTTTTTCAGGCCACATCCTCAAAGGAGATGGTTCCCAAGGCAGAAAGTGTTCTCCTGCCTGGAAACGAAAGTGGATCTCAGGGCTTTTTCTCTTTCTTGCCTGCAGACGATGGGCCTTACTCCAAAGGAGGCAAGGATGCAGGAGGGACCGATATGGCCCTGGCATGCCGCAGACAGAGCATTCCAGGTAATGAGCCTCCTCTCCTTCCTTTTTGTCCATCCTGGAGGCACAGAGAGCTTGGAGTCGGGGTCAGATGGCATTGGCTGCCGCTAGTTCCCTCTGTGACCTTAGACCAGCCACCTAACTTGTGTATAAAGGAGATGATCTTACCCTGTTTACCAAGTGTTGGTCTACTTCTGTTGGGGGGCCCAGAATTGCCCCCTGCTGCCTGCTCACCGCCCCCCCATCTGTTGACAGAAGAGTTCCGCGGGGTCACCATGGTGGAGCTGAACAAGAAGGAAGGCAGCACACTGGGCCTGACCATCTCAGGCGGCACGGACAAGGATGGGAAGCCCAGGGTCTCCAACCTGAGACCAGGGGGGCTTGCTGCCAGGTGAGGAGCAGGCTTGGTGGGGCAGTAGGAGGGGGGCAGGGGCCAGTGGAGAATGTGCCGAGGCTGTAGGCAAAGCAATCAGGCAGGTGTTTTTAGGAGCACCCAAGTGCTTCTCAGAGGGAAGCCTCTGTGGGGGCTGTGATTCTTCTCTTCCCCTTAACACAATGGGCTGAGTTGGCCACAGCATCCCACTCTTGCCAGCCCCTCCAGGCCTTTGCACGTGCAGTTACGGTCTTGAAAGGCATGTTCCTCACTGGCAGACTCCTATGCATCCCTCCACACTGCCTCTGGGAGGTCTCCATCCCAGGGCGAGGCAGCTGCCCTGCTCTGCTCACATGGTCCTACATGCCGCTTCTGGACGCATCATTCTAG
The DNA here is from genome assembly GCF_018345385.1 of Vulpes lagopus. Lineage (NCBI taxonomy): Eukaryota > Metazoa > Chordata > Mammalia > Carnivora > Canidae > Vulpes > Vulpes lagopus. The sequence goes on from NC_054830.1 coordinate 53,600,865, forward strand.
ATTTTCCTGTCATCTTACCTCTGTGGCTCCCTTGGACCATGAGTTCCATAAGACCTAGGGGTTAGCCTCTCTGGGCCTCTGGGCAGGTGCTGGTAAGTGTCCAGTTGAACAGAATGGAAGGCTGGTGGTGAGAAGCCAGGGTGAGTGCAGTAGGAAATAGCAAAGGGAGAGATGATCTGGCCATGCTGCAGGCTCCTTGGGGGTGGTTAGAGCCTTCATCAGAAGGGCAACACCCAGCAGGGGAAAATGCCGGGCCTGAGTGTCAGACAGGCCTAGGTTAGAATCTGTGCTCTCTTATTTACTCGCTTTGTGACCCTGGACAATGTCTGACCTCTCTGAGCCACAGCTTCCCATCTGTAAAATGGGGACTCAGAGATCATAAGGATTCAACAGAAGAGTGGTGTGAATGCTGGCACCCATCGCCATGCATGTGCTCTGGCCTCCTTGCTCCCAGGAGTGACCTGCTGAACGTGGGCGACTATATTCGGTCAGTGAACGGGATCCATCTGACCAGGCTCCGCCATGATGAGATCATCACCCTGCTCAAGAATGTGGGCGAGCGCGTGGTGCTGGAGGTGGAGTATGAGCTGCCCCCGCCCGGTGGGTGCCCTTGGACAGGGATCTTTATCCACTGCCTTAGTTGTGGGTAGACACAGCTGTCTCCCCACCTGTACATGCCAGCTGGGGACCTTGGTGGGTGGGACCTGAAGATTGGCCACAAACATCTACGGTGTACCTAGAGACTTTGCCTGCAACTGCAGTATGCTGTTACCAGGAGGTGGCGGGGCCCTGCTTGTCACCCAGTGTCATATTGTATATTTAGTGTCCAGATGCTCTTCCTTGAGGGGAGCAAGTTTTGGGAATGTTGGCTAAAGAAATTGTTCTCTGCCCCACTGCTCTCTCCCCCCTACCAGCCTGCACTGAGTGCAGTGGCCTAGGGTTTAGCCTAGCTCTGAATTTTCAAAGTTGGTCTAAAGTCTTAAGATTTGAATAACTAGAATTCAACCTTGGCCTGAGCCCATAGCCATGGACAGTCTGAGCTCTGTCATGGTCTCTGTGTGAGCGTGGGCAGGCCTCTAAGTGGGGGATTAAGTACTGGGGAGGCGGGTCCTTTGAAGTCTTACTTCTCCTACCTATAAATGGGCAGGGGTGGGGGAGTTTACCCTCCCTGTAATCTCTGTGACTGGTCACCCAGCTCTACGAGAATGAGCTTTGGTGATGTCTGTGGCTTGGTGATGTGACTGAGGGACTCAAAGGAGCCCTCCATTTCTCCCCAGCCCCTGAGAACAACCCAGGGATCATCACAAAGACAGTGGACGTCTCCCTGTACAAGGAGGGCAATAGCTTTGGCTTTGTCCTCAGAGGTCAGTGTAAGAGTCGCACTTGGGGCCAAGGGGTTTGGGAAGGAGGCTAATGCTAATTACATGTGTGTTCTGATTTGCTTTAGTGAGATTATATGGATTTATGGATAGATAGATAGATAGATAGATAGATAGATAGATAGATAGATAGATTTTTGCTTCTGACTTTAAAGAACCCAGGACCAGAATGGGTTGGGTGGCTCAGTGGTTGAGCACCTGCCTTTGGCTCAGGTTGTGATCCCGGGTCCTGGGATCAAGTCCTGCATCGGGCTCCTTGCAGAGAGCCAGCTTCTCCCTCTGCCTGTGTCTCTGCCTCTCTCTCTATGTCTCTCATAAATAAATAAATAAAATCTTAAAAAAAAAAAAAAAAGAGCCCAGGACCATTAAGTCAAATGTTAAATGGAAAAATTTCACAAGCAATGAAGGGCACATGATTGCTGGGAGTGAGATTGAGAACAAAGTTTGGAGCTTCCTAGGAACCAGGGCAAAAAAGGGAAATAGGATTAGGTCATAGGATGGGAAGCAAACCATTTAAGAGAGAGGGGATTTCGATTATGTCCCTACTTTTTGTCCCATTCTGTAGGGATTTACAGTTGGTTATCTTATAAGAGGGCCTGTGAATAGCAAGGACAGGTCCTCCACAGATTTAATTAAGAGAGCCTCTTAGGGGCTGAGTCAGGGCCTCTAGGTATCAGGGAAAGAGTGGGTAGATGACTGCCATCTCTTGTTGAATTCTGTTCAGGGGGTGCCCATGAGGATATACACAAGACCCGCCCACTCGTCCTGACCTACGTCCGGCCTGGCGGCCCTGCTGATAGGTGAGCCTGAGCCAGAAGAAACCGAGCAGTCTTTCCCTGCCCTGACTACCCCCAGCTTCCTCTGTGAAGAAGGCAGACCAGAAGCCATTGTGCCCATTCGCCAGATGAGCAAACTGAGGCCCAGAGAGAGGACCCCCCCCTCACCCCAGAGTCATTCTTGGTAGAGCCAGGCCTCAATCCCAAACAAGAGAGACCCTGAGCTCTTTCCTCCATGACGTCCTACTGTCTCAGGGGTGGGGAGGGAAGCAAGCCTTGGCATTGTTCTTTCCTTCCCTCGCTTTGGTGCCCCCATTTGTGGAAGGGCTCTGATACTGCAGCTCCTGGGAGTTGCTGTGAGTGGTTTTGGGGCACGACAAGCAGCGCCACCGTGGCCTCTGTAACGCAGCCTCTGGAGTCTTGGCTGTGCCCCCCTGCCCAGTGCTGCCTGGGCACAGCCCAGAAGGGTCAGGCGGGCAGGCCCAGGAGGAGAGAACGTGGGAGAGAAACATGTCCCGTTCCCAGCACCCGACCCCCTCACCTCCCCCATGGGAGATTCTTGGCCATTTTAAGAGAAGCCTGGAACAGCCTTGTCAGAAGTCTGAACCCGTTCTTGGGACAGGGCCCTGTGACGAGCTATTCATAGAACCTCCCAGAATAGCTTTGGCCACCTGTTGGAGCAAACATTCCAGGGTGGGGATTTGACCCAAACTGAGGTGAACCCCCTGCTTGCTCAGGCCCTTCTCCCGGGGCCCCTGCCGAATTCCTTCCCCAGGTGCATTTGTCACCAGGCCAGAATCCCTGCTGAGAAAGCAGAGAGAGGGCAGTGAAAAGGGCCCTCAGGAGGCCTCCAGACCGCCCCACCCCCGACGCTGTGTGGCCCTGGCAGGGCTGGTGTCCTTTCTGGGCCTCGGCTGTCTCCTGTCTCCGCAGGGCACCCCCGCTCAGACATCCTACGATTGAGCCGGTCCTATGACTTTATTAAGCACCAAGCAGGGTGGGCGATGTCCGAGCTGGCCCCGGCTGTCTTTACATGCCCACTTCATTTATTTAGCTGCTTACCCATAGACACCCTCATGCATTCATTCCCTCACTCACTGTTCTGTCCCTTTCTCTGTCACTCACTGCTTGCCCCCATCTGTCCCCTGGGACGTCACTGTTCTCAGCAGCTTCTCGGCAGGGCTGTGCCCAGTGCTTGCACGGGGCCAGCCTGGCTGACCGGGCCCTTCCCTGCAGGGAGGGCTCATTGAAGGTGGGCGACAGGCTGCTCAGTGTTGATGGGATCCCGCTGCACGGGGCCAGCCATGCCACTGCCCTGGCCACGCTGCGGCAGTGCAGCCATGAGGCACTCTTCCAGGTGGAGTACGATGTGGCCATCCCAGGTGAGCTGGGGGCCTGAGAACTAGGGTCGGGTCAGGAAGAGGGCCTGGGGTTGAGGGAGTGGGTAGTGGACACAGATCCTTACCACAGCAAAGGCCAGTCACACAGCCCCTCTGAGCCTCTCTGAGCAATAAACACTGTTTTATCTTGTTGGAGGCCCTGGGTATCCAGGTAAGAACAATACAGACGAGGTGTCTGTTCTCATGGAGCTTACCTTCTGGTGGGCAGAGACGGACAGTAAGCAGAATAAAACCAATACAGAGGGTATGGGACGGCAGTAAGTGGTGCTAGAAAAAAAAAATCAGGGAGAGATGGGAAAGGCTGGAGGAGAGGAACGTGATCACGGCTCAACCAGGCTGGTTGCCGAGGAAGCATAGAAGGATCACATTCAGGAAATACGACGAAAATATATTTGGTCTGATTTGCTGACACTTGGACACAGTGGCAGGGGTTGGGGTGGGGGTGAGAGCAGAAGGAGCTAGGTTTTGTTTTCAAGCCACTGGGTGGGTTCCTGGGGATGCCGTTTTCTGAGTGCAGAAAGGTGGTAATGAACTTGCAGCTCGGTGCCGGCAAACTGCAGGCTCCCCACAAATGTGAGCATGTTAGTGTCATCCAGCAGAGCCCTGGGGTCAGAGCCCCTCAGAACTGAACCCCTCGGGTGCAGTAATCCCTCCCTAAGAGTGAAGATTACATGGAGATAGCAGACTGAGGCTGGAGGCAAGTTCAGTATTTGCATTTCAAACTCTTCCTGCCTTCCGCTTGCCAGATACGGTGGCCAATGCTTCAGGGCCTTTGATAGTGGAGATAACCAAGACTCCTGGGTCAGCTCTGGGGATCTCACTGAGCACTGGCTCCCACCGGAACAAGCCAGTCATCACCATTGACCGCATCAAGCCGGCCAGTGTGGTGGACAGGTGAGGCACAACTGGGTGCTGCCACCGTGGTGGGCAGGGATACAGGGGGGGAAGGTGGCCCAGAGTTCCCTCTGGCTGGACCAGCCTCCCCCTTCCCTCTCCTGCCTGGCTAGGAGTGGGGCCCTGCATGCTGGAGACCACATCTTGTCCATCGACGGCACCAGCACGGAACACTGCTCGCTGCTTGAAGCCACCAAGCTCCTGGCCAACGTGTCGGAGACAGTGCGGCTGGAGATCCTGCCCGCCCCCCACAGTCGGCGGCCCCTGAAACCCTCAGAGGCAGGTGGGTCTCCTTGGAGGGTCTCAGGACCCAGACCTGAGGGCTGATGGGGAGAGGTGCACAAAGTCCCAGAGGCCCAGCACCAGAGCCCCGGGCAAGCTAAAATTTACTGGAACAAATGTCCATTGCTATTGAGAACCTCAGATTGCCAAGTGCAGGAGCTGAGGGCGGGCAGAGAAACAACCTGAATGAGTTGACAGTCTGCTGGCATGGATGCCCCAAAGCTGGTTCCATCGCTCTTTGCATTCATAGAAGCATAAGGGCTATCCCAAGGGAGAGGACAGTCCTTCTGTGATCTGTGCCACTCAGAACTTAGATCTGGGGGTCAGCTCTGGGGTTCTCAGCAGGTCCAGAGGAGGCAGCCAGTCAGTCGGGAGGGCCTAGAGACCCCCCACCTTTTAAGGAGTTGGGGTGTCCCACAGTGGGGTGCTAGGCAGCCCGAGAGCAGAGGAAGCAGGAGGTCTAAGAGTCCAGAGGGCAGAGCCCAACCCGGGGAGGTGGCCACAAGGATGCAGCTTTCATCTCAGAGCCTGGAAGTGCCTCCAGCATTCCAAACCTTGGACTTTGGGTACAAATGCCAGCACTGCCCTGGCTGCACAGGTGCTTTCCATCTATCTCTGAGCCTCGGATGCCTCATCTCTAAATGGGAGGAGCACAACTTGGGAGAGGTCAAAAGAGATAGAGGACAAGCACAGCCCAGGGCTGTGGGCTGGGTGGTCAGGCTGTGAATTCTAGCCCTCAGGACATAGTGTGTTGGTGTGGGCAAGAATGGAGTCGGCCCACCCCATCCTTTGCAAGCCTAATTGATCATCTTGGAGAGAAAGAAATCCCTCAAATAAAATGTGAGGAAAAAGGCCTTGGGGAGGGTCCTTCTCTGCAGCTCTGTGCGGACCCATCTCTTGCTGACACTTGGACACAGTGGCAGGGGTTGGGGTGGGGGTGAGAGCAGAAGGAGCTAGGTTTTGTTTTCAAGCCACTAGGGTCTGCACAGGCCCCATCAAGCCACAGCCAGGGCCTGCTACAGGAGGCTTTGGGGTGGGAACTGGAGTGACTCATTCTTGAAAACCATTCATGGAGCACCTGCCGTGGGCCGGGCTCGGTGAGGGGGCTTCCTGTGGGTCCCCTTTATCATCCTTGTGACAAGTCTGTGAGGTCGGTATTGCTGTTCGCCCACTTTACACAGGGGCCTGAGGCGCTGAGGCTCAGAAAAGCACAGTGCCTTACGAGGGCTGCTCACGGTCCTCCTGGCCTTCATTATACTGGGCCTCAGCTAGGTGCCAGGCACAGCTCTAAGCACACCCTACATGTTAAACACTTTCAGATCCTTCCCATTATCCTAGAAGGCAGCCGCTCTCTTAGTCCCATTATACAGATAATGACAATGAGGCACAGAGGGGCCACATGGCTTATCTCAAGGACCTGGCCGCTGGCTCCTGAGTTGGAGGTGCTGCACAGCGGGTGGAGTCAGTGTGCTGAGATAGCTGGGTTCTCGCTCATCCATCCATGGATACCTTGCACCAGGCTGGTCCCCGAAAACCCCGCAGAAGGAAGAGCCACAACAGGACCTGGGGCAGTCTGGGAAGAGGTGTTATATGGCAGGCGGTTTGGAGGATCAGATGGGGCAGGTCAGGGAGGCAGAAACTCTGGGGACCTGTGGGAAGCAGACAGAGAAGGAGTGCAAAGAATTCATCTGGGGGTAAACCCTATGAAAGTTTGGAGGGAAGGAGGCCAGAGCAGCCTGTCTGCAGTGAGGCTCTGAGCAAACCCCAGCCAGCCCACCAGGGGCCCTGGAGCATAGGTTGCTCCTGAGAGCCCAGCATGAGGCAGAAATGGCCAAACCGTAGTGCCCCCCACCCATATCCTGTGTGGCAGCTCGGCCCGTGGCCAAGGCTGCCCAGGCCACAGCACCACAGCAGCTCCTGGAGGTTCAGGGGCCCGATGCCATCTGCCAACTGCACTGCTCAAAGCTGATGGGCCGGTTCTCATGGGGCTGCTTTCCCTCCCATCCCTGCTGCTGCTTGGCTGAGCACTGAGCATCGTGCCAGGCACTTAGTGGGCTTCCTGGACACACGAGCAGAATCTGAATGCCTGGCTTGGCTTGGCCTGGGGGAAACTCAAGCTGTGTGGTCCTGCTTTGCACACTTCATCTTGCAGATGGGAACTTGGCCTCCAGGGGAGGGAGGGCACAGTGAGTCCAGACATGCTGAATCTCTAACGCCTGCACCTCTCTCTCCTCTCCCTTGGGTCGCAGTGAAGGTGCAGAGGAGTGAGCAGCCACACCGCTGGGACCCCTGTGTGCTCTCCTGTCACAGCCCCCGGCCCGGCCACTGCAGGACGCCCACGTGGGCCACACCTGCCGGCCAGGACCAGAGCCGATGTAATGTGTCCACCTCACCGTGGCTTGTGCATGTTTCATAGGGGAGGAAACCAAGACTCCGAGCAATTAGGAGGTCTGCCCGGCGTTACCTAGCACATTAGTGATGAGATGGGCACCCCCTCCCTAGCAGCTGGGTTTCACCATGTCTGTGAAACCCTGTGATCTTTGAGGGCCAGAGCGGGAGAGACCTACCTGAGGTTCACACGCCAGTGCTTGAGGTGAAAGGGGGAAGGCGTCCAGTGTCTCTCTGCGGTGGGGTTCCCTGGCATCCACTTGTGCAGCAGAGTGGAGGGCCCTTCCAGGGTTCACGGGGCTGTGCTCTCATCTCCCCAGCCTTGTCCTCGACTCCCTTTTCTTCGCCGACCATGAATCATGCGTTTCCCTGCACCAACCCCAGCACCCTTCCCCGTGGGTCCCACCCCATGAGCCCTCGGACCACAATGGGGCGGAGGCGGCAGCGAAGAAGGGAACACAAGAGCTCATGTAAGTAAGCCGTGATCTCTTCCCTCCTCTTTGGGCTGCCTGTATGGCTGAGAGATTTGCCAGAGGATGGGGTGTTGGGCACAGGGTCTTTGGTCTATGTGTAGGGTCACTAAATAGCATGAGTGGTACCCCAGGCTGCCATGGATGGCTGGGCGGGTTGCACAAGGTCCCACCTGATGGGTGCCAGTCACTTGGTACATTTTAGTCTTGTATTTGATTATGGAAAATTCTCAGCAGATGATGGCAAAGTGTCTCGAGGAAAGCATACCTTTTCAGATGTGCACAAAATTCTCACAGTACCTCCACTTCATTTTCTTTCATTCTTTAATTCATTTTGATCCATTCAGGGAGAAAGTCTCAGTGTGGTATAGCTGTGTCTTTACTGCTTCTCTGACATTTTTTAATTTCCCCTAAGACAAGGATACGTAGGCCTGAGTCTAGCCATCCAAGATGTAATAATTTTCACTATATATATGCACACATATGTTGGCAAATTGAACTCCAATAAAAAAAGATCTATCTGTCTATCTACACACATATATATACCCATACAGATACTTCTTCTTCCCTTTGATTTATAGGCATTTCTCTTTATTTATGATCACTATTAGTTCCTTGTTGAAATGAAGGTATTTAAGTATTTGAAAAAGTAAAAAGACAAATAGTAGTGAATGATAATGCAGGAGACATGTAGCAAAAGTCACAAGGATGCCAAGAATTTTGAAGTCTTTCCTAGGAAAAGCCCTTCCTTTGCTGATGTAGAAAGTTTCTCCAGCCTCCTGCCCTGTGAGTTGCAGAGGCCTCCAGGAAGGATGAAAGGTCAAACTAGGCCATTTGGAATTGAGCCAGCTGAGGGAAAAGAGGAGTACAAATCACCTGGCACCTGAAATAAGGTTTTGAGCTTCCTGGAAGCCAAGGTGAAAAGGGATGAGAGGTAAAATATGCCTTTACCAACCACTTTTGTCAAACACCAAAGCCGGGAGTCTGTAGGTGAAAAGATTCAGAAATGCTATTCACTGGTGGGGGCATGTGGAGGCTGGGGGCTCTTGGGACCACTTATCTGTCCCTTTACTAGGTTGGATGACTAATAAAATGTTATCATTATTATTATTGATGATAACAATTAATTAACTAAAAATTGAACACCTTCTATGTATCAGGCACCATTCTTATCATTAGGGATGTAACTGTGAAAATATAATAAATATAAATATAGTAACAACATATGCAACAGTGTATTATGTATCATAATGCATAATATAAAATATAACAAAATAGTAATAAAGACAGAATAGTATAACAGAATTAGTAATAGGATTACATACAATAATAAATTATATTTAATAAATATCTAATATCCATATTAACACAAATATATTTTATATATGGAATATAAAACAGGATATATTAAGTAACACAATATCAAATAGATATGAGGTTTTCATACAACCCAGCAATTCCATATCTAGGTATATGACCAGGAGAAATGAAAACATATGTCATGTTCACCCAAAAAGTTATGCATAAATATTCCTAGCAGCATTATTCATTTTCGCCAAAAGGTGGAAACAACCCAGAAGTCCATCAGATGAACGCATAAACAAAATGTGGTGTATTCATATAATGGGATATTATTTAGCCATAAAGAGGAGCAAATTCCAGATACGTGCTACAGTATAAACCTTGAAAACATCAAGCTTAGTGAAAGAAGCCAGACACAAAAGATCACATATCATAGGATTGCATTTATATGGATTGTCCAGAAGAGGCAAATCTATACAGAAGAAAATAAGTTAGTGGTTGCTTAGGGCCGGGAGACATGGGAGGATTTGGGGCAACAGCTAAAGGGAACAGGGTTTCTTTTTGAGATGATGAGACTGTTCTACAATGGATTGTACTGACGGTTGTATAACATTATTAATACACTGCAAAACCACTAAATTGTACACCTTAAATTGGTGAACATTATGATAGATGAATTGTTATCTCAATAAAACTGTCACCAAAAATAACATAATCTATAGTGTGGTATTATAATAGCATTGTAACAAAGCTAAGATCATGTAACAGCACAACCCTCACAACATCTGTTTTACAGTGTGGCGGTCCCAGGAGCTGGCTTCTAATCCTTGTCACAGCCCTGCTGGGTGGGAATCACCCACAGTACGGATGGGGAGAGCTCTGCTCAATATGCTGTGACTGTGCCCACCTCAGGGCAAGGCAGGGCTCCCCCTCGCTTGCCCCTCTGACTCCAGGTCCTTGAGCCTAGGGATGGGTTGATTCTGGCAGGAAGGGCCCTCGGGGACTGCCTCCCTGAGAGCTGTACCGGCCTGTCCTGCAGTGTCACTGGCCTCCAGCACGGTGGGGCCAGGGGGACAGATCGTGCACACAGAGACCACGGAGGTCGTGCTCTGCGGAGACCCCCTCAGCGGCTTTGGCCTCCAGCTCCAGGGCGGCATCTTTGCCACCGAGACCCTGTCTTCACCTCCCCTCGTACGCTTCATTGAACCTGACAGCCCAGCAGAGAGGTGAGCCAGCTACCCCCGCCCCATGGGGCCTGCCACTCTCACAGCCAGCCAGAGAAACTAAGTCACAACCAGGCCTGGCTTCACAAGGGTATCTCACTTAAGCATCTCATCCACTCTATCATCAGCCCCATTTTACAGATGAGGAAACTGGGGTGCAGAGAAAGCTGATTCATTTGCCCAGGGTCACACAGCTCATGAATGACCCAGGACTTGAACCCCTGTCTGTCTGAAGGCAGAGTCCTCTATAGACAAATCTCATAAGGCAAATCTCATAACGGCGTCATCCCCTTTGGACAGATAGGGAAACTGAGGCCCAGCGAGGTCACTCCCTTAGCCAGAGTCATATGGTAATTTGCCTGAGGCTCTGTAGCCCACACAGGGCAGAGCTGTGGAGTCACCCCCCCCCCCAAGCCTGCCCACACATGACATTCCTGTGCCCAGGAGTCGCCGTGGTGGTAACGGAGCTTATTCTCTCTGTGGGGCTGCCCGGGGTTCAGGTGTGGGTTGCTGCAGGTGGGGGATCGGGTCCTGTCCATCAACGGTATTGCCACCGAGGATGGGACGATGGAGGAAGCCAACCAGCTGCTTCGGGACGCGGCGCTGGCCCACAAGGTCGTGTTGGAGGTCGAGTTTGATGTGGCAGGTGAGTGAGTGCCCCTACCTTCCTCCTCACGCTGTGGGACCCTATGCTCCTCCCTGGGGCACGTGCTCTTCCACCACCACCCACCCTCCCTCCCCAGCTCCCCACCTGGTGTCCTCCTCCCAGAGCATTTGTAGCATGTGCCAGAGCCCCAGCGGTGGCAAGGAAGGCCCTGGCCTGGGAGGCAGGAACCCCACACTCCAGCATGAAGGTTGATGAGGGATTTTTGTGCTGAAACAGGACCTCAGGGAAGGCAGAGGGGGGCTGAAAATATTCCATGCCCCTCTGCAGGGCTTAGGCAAAGAACCCCAGACACAAACTCAGGTTGGAATTCTGGTCCTGTGCTTTGGACATTCTGTGACTTTGGACAGGACATTCCCTTCCACCACCCATCTTCAGTTTCCCCAACTGTGAAATAATGACTAGAGTTCCTCTACTACAGTGGTTATCAGTTGGGTTAGATGAGGTCAGTCATGTGGAAACACCCAGCTGAAGCCTGGCACATAGTAGGTGCTCAGTAAGCTGTTGCTGGATCTGAACTGCATTCGGTTTGGCTATGGGGAAGCCCTGGGCTGGCAGTCATGAGGTCTGGCACCAGCCCCCAGTCTGCTCTGATCAGATTGGTTGTCTTGGACAAATGTCAGCTCACCATGCCTCAGTTTCCTTCTGTCAGGTGGAAGAAGCAGGATGGGGTTGTGACAGTGACTTCTTGCAATCTCTCCCAGCTGGCCTAGATTGGGTGGGAGGCTGGGACTCCCTATGTCTCCTCCCTTGGGTCTTACGTGGATGCATGTGTGTTTGCATGCAGAGTCTGTCATCCCGAGCAGCGGCACCTTCCATGTGAAGCTGCCCAAGAGACGTGGCGTGGAGCTGGGCATCACCATCGGCTGTGAGTCTCCCCCACCCCCCGGCCCCCTGCTGTCCAGTCCCCGCCCTGAGTGAGCCGCCTGCTGGGGGGAAGTACATACCTCCAGCCTGGCGGAGGGGGATGCTCCTGGTGGGAGGGCTGGCTTGGGTTCCCTCTGCCTGCAACACCCAGCTGTGTTGTCTTCCGCGCAATACCCCCAGTCACTGGAAGCCTCAGTTTCCCATTGCACACAATGGGAGTCTCCTGGACATCTGGCTCTCCTGGTGGCATTAAGTAGCTTGTAAGGCACCAAACACGTACATGGGCCAGGTTTGGTTTTTTCCCTACCTCCATATTCCTAGGGCCCTGAAGGGGCCTGAAACGTAGCAGGAGCTTAATTTGTGTTTGCCAAAGGAATGAAAGTGAGAGAATGAAAACAGAAGAGTAGAATGCATGAGCATAGGGACCTTCAGAACCTTCCTCCCGTGACTCCATCTCACCCTGAGTAAAAGTTGGGGTCCTCAGGGAATGATGAGTTCTTTTGTGATCTGGTCCCCGTGATCTCTGACTTCTTCTTGTGCCATCCCTCCATCACACCCCTCCAGCCACTGCTGGTCCCCTGCTGATCCTTGATCTCGCTGTGCTCCTTCCAGCCTCAGGGCCTTTGCACTGGCTGTTCCCTCTACCCTCCTTCCTCACGTCCTTCAGGTCTTTGCCCAAATGTCACCTTGGGAAGGCCTCCTCTACCACCCTAATTTAAACTTGCCTGCCTTCCACACAGCCCCTTCCTTTCTTTATTTTTCTCTACAGCATGCCTCTTTTTATTATTTGACAAACTATATACAGTTGGCCCTTGAATACCATGGGTTTGAACTGTGTGGGTCCACTTAAATGTGGATTTTTTCCCAATAAATTCAGTAAGCACTGTAAATATATTTTATCTTCTTTATGATTATCTTAACATTTTCGTTTCTCTAGCTTACATTATTGTAAGAATACAGAATATAGTACATACAACATACAAAGTATGTGTTAATGAACTGTATGTTAACTGTATGTTATCAGTAAGGCTTCCAGCCAGCCATAAGCTATTAGGAGTTAAATTTTGGGGGAGTCACAAGCTATATGTAGATTTTCGACTGGGTGGGTGTCAGCACCCCTAACTCCACATAGTTCAAAGGACAACTGTACTTAGAAAACTTTTTTAAAGATTTATTTATTTTAGGGATCCCTGGGCGGCTCAGTGGTTTAGCACTGCCTTCGGCCCAGGGCGTGATCCTGGAGTCCCGGGATCGAGTCTCGCGTCAGGCTCCCTGCATGGAGCCTGCTTCTCCCTCTGCCTGTGTCTCTGCCTCTCTCTTTCCCTCTGGGTCTTTCGTGAATAAATAAATAAAATATTTTTTAAAAAAGATTTATTTATTTTATTAAGAGAGAGAGAGAGAGGGCAGGGGAAGGGCGAGGGAGAGGGAGAGAATCTCAAGCAGACTGGGGAGGCTGGGGTAGGAGGGAGCTTCAGCAGCAGCCCTTCTAGGCACCCCTTCTAGACAGTTGCTCTCTGTGAAGCCCAGGGTGGGGATTGAGGATCATTTCACACAGTGGGGACTGTAGTCCTGGTCTTGTGTTTTCTGGGGCTCTCACAGCTTTCGTGAGGGTCTGGGGGCCTGGTTCAGCACTGTGCTCAGCTCAGCTGTGCCCTGGGGAGTCTGAAGGGGAAGAAGTGGGGGTGAGGGGTGGAGACACCACCCGCCTGGCTGTAGCACTGCCATCCCCACTCTCCTGCCGAGGTGACCTCCTGGCAAGTGTCCACTCTGGCCAGGGCAGCACACACATAGGTGGACTGACCCCAGATGGGGCAAGGGATGCAGAGATATCATTCCCTAGGGAGATTCAGGGAGCCTCGGAAAAACAAGACCAGGACTACAGTCCCCACTGTGTGAAATGATCCTCAATTCCCACCCTGGGCTTCACAGAGAGCAACTGTCTAGAAGGGCTGCCTAGAAGGGCTGCTGCTGAAACTCTTTCCTACCCCAGCCTCCACAGTCAATGGAGGTGGGAGTTTAAGCAATCTGGGAGGAGAGAAGCTGCTCCTAGCTCAGGAATTTCTGGGTAGGGCTGCCAGATATGGTTGCACAAGTTGTGCATGACATAAAGGTGCCCATTTAAGGTAGACTTACAATCTTATTACATCATTTCCTCAACAGACTAATTGGAAGGGTTGCCCTTGTCTCATCAGCAAAGATGCCACATGGGCCGAGAGGGGACTCCTACAATCTGCTCACTAATGGGAAAACCCATTAGCACCGATGGATTTTTTTTTGCAAGAAAACTTAGCTACCCATTGTCTTAGGTCACATTCCCCCAGAAAGAGCTTCATAGACACAGTTACTTTCGGGAAGTTTTTACTGAGAAGGGCTCTTGGCATCAGCATCTTTGCGAGGTGAGAGATGCGGGACTGGGCAGACAGAGAAGCTGGTTATGTGCAGCCAATCCCACGGAGAGCTCTAAGGCTGGGAAGGCTTTAGAAGTTGTCCTGAATGAGGTGGGGAGCTGGGCCTTTGCATCACTGTGTGGACCAGGCTGCACCCAGGAGCTGCACAACCTTGGCTGAGGCTTATGTCTTGGCCAAAGGCAATTCCCAGAGAGGGAGCCCCCTGTGAGCCATTCAGCCAGCACTCCCTGCATCTGGGAAAAGGGAAAACTCAACTGTGGAAAGGTCATGGAGTTCTGGGTCCCACCTGGTGCTAGGTAGGTGTGCCAGCCAGACACTGCCCCTGAAGGAGCTCACAGCTTGCTTGGGGATGGGCTGAGCAGAAGGGTAAAGTGCTAATGTGGATTAAGCACCTGCTATGTGCCAGGATCCACTTTGGTTTTGCCTTGTCTAGTTTAATCTTATGACATCTCCATGAGTTCTGTGGCGTTGTCCCCATTTTGCAGAGGGGAAACTGAGGCAGAAGGGGAGCTGATTTGCTCATGGTCACCAGGCAGGAAGCAGGGGGAGCAGGGTACAGAGGTCTGTGTTCATGTCCCAACTCCTGGGCCCTCCCAGTCCCCCTCCCCGAGGCTGAGGCCGTCAAAGGTTGGATTCATGGCTTCTTCTCCCCCAGCGACCAGCAGGAAGCGAGGAGAGCCCCTGATTATCTCTGACATCAAGAAGGGCAGTGTGGCACACAGGTAGGGGTGGGTAACCCTGGGCGCGAGTAAGGGGAGTAGTCCAGGGGGAGTAGCATGTGCCAGGCTCCTGTTCCCCCACCCGTGCCTGTCCTCCACCCCTGTTCCCCCAGGACGGGCACCCTTGAGCCAGGCGACAAGCTGCTGGCCATTGACAATATCCGCTTGGACAACTGCCCCATGGAGGACGCTGTGCAAATCCTGCGGCAATGCGAGGACCTGGTGAAGCTGAAGATCCGGAAGGATGAGGACAACTCTGGTATGGCCCCTGCCCCTCCCTGCCAACTCTCTGGGTCCAGCCACCAGACCAGCGGGTTCCAGCTTGCAATTTGGGGCTCCCTGTGGCCGGGGAGGGAGGTGCGGGCAGCTGGTGGAGACTCCTTGAATGAACAAATGCAAGGACGGAGCTCAGCACGGATGGCTCACTGTCCCTGGGGCTGCCTGGATCCCCCGTGTCCAGCACAGAGCTTAGCAGAGGAGTGGGCAGAGCGGTGATGCTGCGAGGGCGGAGGGGTGGGGGTCCGTCCTGCTGGGGTCGTGTGTGAGTGAGGAAGGAAAGCCTGCCAAGTCTGACACCTCTGAGACCAGACAGGTGACAGGTGAGTGAACTGGAGAGAGGTAAGAAAGATGGTACGGGTTGGGGTGCAAAAGGAAGGCGTGAGGCTTGTGACCCCTGGAGAGCCAATCTCTTATTCAGAGGGGCAGCCGCCATCTCCTGCCCTGGGAAGGACCAGACCGTCTCTTGTGGGCAGATTCTTCTTCTTCATCATCATCATCTTTTTAAAAGAAAAGTTGGAAATCTGGTTTCTCCTTATCCTCATAATTGTTATTTTGTGTCCTATGTGAAATCTGTATTTTAGGATGTTGGGTTTCAGTGATTGATTCTTTTCTTTCTTCTCTTTTTTTAAATGGGGTTTGGGTGCAAGAAAACATTTGTGGGGGCAACGGGGGGCCTCAGGGTGCCCGGGCTGTGCCATCTGAAGCCATGGCACAAGTGGATGGGTGGATTAACAAATGAGTGAATGGATGAGTGTGAGGGCACCCAGCGCTGGGGGTATCCGGCTCCTGGGTCCTGCCACACTGTACCCCCGCCCCGATGGGTGCCACCTTTGCAGATGAGCAGGAGACCACAGGTGCCATCAGCTACACAGTGGAACTGAAGCGTTACGGGGGTCCCCTGGGCATCACCATCTCTGGCACAGAGGAGCCCTTTGACCCCATTGTCATCTCAGGCCTCACCAAGCGCGGTCTGGCTGAGAGGTGAGCTGAGGTTCTGTGGAGGCACACAGGGAGGGCCGAGGACCATCATGGGGCAGGGGTTGGGCTTTGGGAACAGCTGAAGTGGATTCTGGTCTCAGTTCCACTGTTGATGTGCTGGGTGACATCGGGCCTGTCCCTTCCCTCTCTGAGCCTCGATTCCCCAGAGGCAGACCGATTCCCCCACTGGCCCAGTCTGGAGACTCTCCATTTCTGGAAAGTTAGTGTTGTGAGCCCTTTTGGAGCATCTGCTGTGCGACTCCAATCCTGACACAGCCTGGGGTTTTTCTGGAAGGATGAGGGGTCCCCCTTGCTGTCCTCTCCTCTGGGGAAACTGTGAGAAAGAGAGTGTAACAGTCTGTCCAGACTAGTGTGGGAGCAGGTGCATCTGGGGCCCTGAGGTGGAACAGGGCCCCGTGGGGGTCACAGGTCGGTGATCGCAGTCTGGGTGAGATGCAGCTTTCTCCAGACACTGAGAGTTGCTGGCTGTAGAGGAACAGCCTGGCCAGGCCTGAGGGTGACAGGCACGGCCCCTGGAGGAGGACACAAAGTAGGAGGGGCCACATGGTAGTGTGCTGCGGCAATAGGATGCAGGGGGATGGAGGATCAGGGAAGGCTCCCTGTTCCTGGAGCGCCCCCTGCTGGCCCGCGGCAGTGGCCATTCCCATCTCAAGGGTGTTCATGGACTCCCACCTTGACTGGGTACCCACTGTGTGCCAGTCCATTCTGGGTGCTGGGGATGCAACATGCAGCCCTCCTTCCCCCCCGCACCGGGCTGATCCAGCTCAGTGTTGTACGACTGTGATGTAAGGCGAGCCACACGTTTCATCATAAACTTTCTGGTAGCCATGTTAGCAAAGTAAAAAGAAACAAGTAAAAGGAATCTTAAATACATATTTGTTTCAACACATAGTCAACTTGGAAATTATTATTTTTTAAAGATTTATTTATTTATTCATGAGAGACGCAGAGAGAGAGAGAGAGAGAGAGAGAGGGAGAGAGAGAGAGAGAGAGAGGCAGAGACACAAGCAGAGGGAGAAGCAGCTCCATGCAGGGAGCCGGACGTGGGACTCCATCCCAGGACCCCGGATCATGCTCTGAGCCAAAGGCAGATGTTTAACCGCTTAGCCACCCAGGGCCCCCCCAATTTAGAAATCATTAACGAGATGTTTTATCTTCTTTTAGTCATACCACGTTTTCAGAATCCGATGTGTATTTTACACAGTTGACAGCTCTGACCTCCCTCCCTCAGCCCACCCTCCCCCTGACTTACTCCGCTGGGCCCCCCGGGGATCTGGGTGGGCAAGGCCTGGCATGAGGGAGCACTGCCTTGCCCTCCCACGCGCAGGTCAGGTGCTCCCCCCCCCCCCCTATCCACAGCAGCTTCCCCTCCACTGTTCCTCAGGATCACCTTCGCCAGCCGGGTTCCCAGGGATGCCATTTAACTGGCCAGGGCTGGGGGCCAGGCAGCACGCATTTTTTAAAAAGCTCTTCAGGTGATTCTGATGGTGTCCAGGTAGAGACCCACTGGGCCAGAGCAGTGCTACTGTGTGGCCCTGTCAGCGCTCACACCCCCTTAGAGGTCAGCTGGGCACCCTGTGCTCGTTCTCTGGGTGAGGAAACAGGGCCAGGGAAAGGGATTTCTGCTGCCCTGGATTTCTGCTGGAGGGAAGCAGGAATCCCGTCTACCTAGCCATCTTTCAATTTTAACTAGAGTAAGTGTATCGCTCCCTGTTTACACACAAAGGCCCTGAGACTCAGGGAAGTTAAGATACAGGGCCCCAGATCATGTAGCTAGTGCGTGGCAGCTACTGTGTGGGGTTCAAACCATGCTCAAAATTCATGCTTGACATGAATTTGCAGAATAATCTTCTCCCTCCCAAATTGCCCTCCATCCCTCCCAAATTCTAGACTTTATTTTTTTAAATTATTATTTTTTTTTTAGAGAGGGAGAGGGTGGGTGGAAGAACAGAGGGAGAAGGAGAGAGAGGATCTCAAGCAGACTCCACGCCCAGCACAGAGCCCCATGCAGGACTCGATCTCACACCCTGAGATCATGACCTGAACTGAAATCAAGAGTCAGATGCTAAAAAAAAAAAAAAAAAAAGAGAGAGAGAGAGTCAGATGCTTAACTGACTGAGCCACCCAGATGTCCCCCAAATTCTAGACTTTATGCCTCTATGAATGCCGCCCCAGATTTCTGTTACTGCTGGGTTTAACTGAGGTCAGTCAGGCTTGTGCCTTGGGGTCCTGAGTTCCCTGAGGACAGAGCCCCCCACCCTGAAGCCTTGAATGTCTCTCATTCTTTGTCCTGTGCTCCCTCCCCAGGACGGGCGCTATCCATGTTGGGGATCGCATCCTGGCCATCAACAGCGTGAGCCTCAAGGGCCGGCCTCTGAGTGAGGCCATCCACCTCCTGCAGGTGGCTGGCGAGACCGTCACACTGAAGATCAAGAAGCAGCTAGACCGTGAGCCTCACCCCACCACCTGGGGGCCATCAGTCCATTTAGGAAGTGAAATCCCTCTGCACCCCTGTGTCAGGCTTCATGTACCCAACCTCACAGCCTCCTCAGTGAACAGGTGGAACAGGGCCCCGTGGGTCTACCTGGGACAGCTGAGGAGACAAGACTCAGAAAGGGGAGTGGTGGTCCCAAGGCCACAGCCTGTGTGGGGCAGAGCCTGGGTCTGAACCACCCTCTTCATCGCTTCCCACCTCTCAAGGCTGCTTGTTCTGCCTTAGGGCCATAGCTTCTACATTCCTCAGTTTCCCCTGAATCTGTGCCCTGAACCTTGGCAGGGGTGCCGCCCCTTGCAGTGGAAGGAGAATGCGCTTTAGGGTCTTCCTTCTAATCTGGGCTCCACTGGTGTTCACGATGTGACGTTGGGCATGTTGTACCCACCCAGAGCTACAGGGACTCCCCAAGGCACAGCTCAGAGAGCTCAGCCTGTTTTCCTGTCTATGGAATGGGTTTGCCCATTACCGTGCCACCTCTCCTCCTATCAGATTGCCCAGCAGCAGGCTCAGGGAGCTCGGTGCCTGTGAGTCCCCAGACTGGACTGCAGTGGGGAAACTGAGGTTCACTGAGTGTGTCTGGGTCTCTGTGTCAGAGGCCACTGGCAGTGACACCCCTTTTCATTGCAGGCCCCCTCCCACGCCGCAAGTCAGGCAGCCTCAGTGAGGCCAGCGATGCAGATGAGGACCCGCCAGAGGCTCTCAAAGGAGGCCTCCTGCCAGCCCGGTTCTCACCCGCCGTGCCCAGTGTGGACAGCGCTGTGGAGTCCTGGGACAGCTCGGCCACAGAGGGTGGATTTGGGGGCCCAGGTAACACCCGGGGGCCCTGGGACAAGTACGTGCCCTCTCTTGGCTGTGCCCTCTCTTGGCTGCCGTAGCTGCCAGACCTCTGCAGGGGCTCTTCCCTCTGCCTCCTCCTCCCTCCTCCAACCTTCAGAGACAGTTGCTGGTGGCAGACCTGCCTGGGCTGCATCAGCCATGCTCAGGGCCCCTCACTGCTCAGAGCTTGGGCCTAAGGCCTTCACACATCTTCTGATTAGCATCCTTAGCACCCCACTGGCTATGCAGAGTTCCCCCTTGAGCTTAGGACAAGCTGGCCTTACTTCTGCCTTTCTCATTCCTAGCCCAGTGCCCTGCACACAGCAGGTGCCCAAACTGTGTTTATTGCATCCAGTCGAAGATGGGAAAGCAGTAGGCCTCTTCCCACCACATCCACAAGACCCAGCCTTAAGGTGGACACCTCCAGGCTGCCCTCTTAGGACACATACTCCCTGCCCATGCACAT
This sequence comes from Vulpes lagopus, assembly GCF_018345385.1. NCBI lineage: Eukaryota > Metazoa > Chordata > Mammalia > Carnivora > Canidae > Vulpes > Vulpes lagopus. Next base: position 53,620,691 of record NC_054830.1, read on the forward strand.
TGCAAACCATGGGTGGCCTTGAGTCTTGGGGGCCAATTGAATTCCAGGAGCTGGCCTTCTGGCCTCTGTGATGCAGAGCCATGGGGACTCCCCAAGGCCCAGCTCAGAGAACTAATGTCCTCAGGTGGCTCCCAGCCCTGGTCCCCACTGGCTGTATATCTGCCTTCCCTGGGTCTCCGCTTCCACATCTCAAGTACTCAATCAGTATCTCTTAGCTTATCCCCAAAGGCAGACAGAGAACAATGGTCAAAATAGGGAACCTCCTTCCCTGGCTGGAGGCAGCCAGGCTAAGCCCAATGGAACTGGACAGGATCCTGGAGCCCTGGGCATTAGCTCTTCTGTGGGTGGTCAAGAGATCCAAGAAGTTCTGGAGGTAGGGACTAGGTGGCAGGGCCCTCAGGGAACTGTGGGTGGTCATGCAAGGCCAGAGGGGGCAAAGACCTTTCCAGGGTCATCCAGCACGGCTGATAAAGGGGCAGGAAGGAAGGCAAGCTAAAGGCACAGAGTGGATCCAGACACCCTCCTCTCCACCTGCCAGGCTCCTACACTGCACAGGCAGCGGCTCGGGGCATGACCCCCCAGGAGTGGCGGCCCAGCCGGCTGAGAAGCAGCCCCCCACCCACCGAGCCCCGGAGGATGAGCTATACCCCGGCCCCCACGGACGAGAGCTTCCCTGAGGAGGAGGAAGAGGAGGATTGGGAGCCACCAACTAGGTCTGTGGTGGGAATGCCACGAGGGAGGCAGTCATGGTCTCCTGGGTGAGGGTCCCTGTGCCACGGTGGTGGGGGTAGAGGGGGGTACCTCCCAGGAGAGGGGAGGAAGCGTTGGGCAGAGCTGACTCGGCCAGGCGGAGATGGGGATGAGGCTGCGCCAGGCCGAGGGCACAGCAGTGGCAAAGGCGCAGAAGGCGTTTGCCTTTCCAGAGTCTGGTAGTCTCCTGTTCTTAGAAGAACAGCTCAGAGCTTGAACCCAATCCTCCTGACTTAGCTCAGGTTGCTTGATGGCCTCCTGCCTCCTGCAAGGGTCCTCGGGTCCTAGGCACCAGCCCTGGCCGTGGACGTGGTGGGCTTCGTAGTGTTGGCTTTGAAGGACACCGCATCGCTGCTGGGGGAGGGAGGCCCTGTGGAGAAATGCTGTTCCTCACTCAGCCCTACCCAACCCCCGTGTCTGTGCTTTGGCTCAGGCGCTTCCTTCTGCCTACAACACCTTTCCCTCTCTCTCCTGACCAAGGCCTTTGCGGCCTTGAAAACCCAGCTCAAATTCCCCTGCCTCTGGAGGCTCCCCTGACTCCCTCCAGCAGCAGGCATTCCTCCCTCCCTCTGCTGGTCCCCACGAGCCTCCTCGTGGCACTGGCCACCTTGTGCCCCCATGGTTAATTACCTGGCTGTCATCCCTTCTGCGCAGCACCCCTAAGCGGGTGCCTGGCACCCCATGGTACTCCTGCACACTTTGTGAATGAATCACCCACTCCTTAAGAACAGAGACTACACCAGATTCACCTCCCTAGGCCTGGGCCCTGAAGAGCCCTGACTCGGGGAATATTTGTAGACTTGATTTGAATGGAGAGAGTGCCCTTCAGGCTCAGTCTTCTCATCTTTAAAATGGGAAGGGCGGGAGGCAACTATTTATTGTACATCATCCTCCCCGAGTCTCCCTCGGAGAGAGAAGCTCCCAGGCCTTTGTAAGAAAGTGCTTTGCAAACCTTACTTCATAAGCAGCCAGGACTTTGTAGGTGGCAAGTAGCTTTGGGAACTCGGAAGTGTGCAAGTGTGACTTGTGACCATTCTAACAAGCCTCGATTTTAGAGCTGATGACGGGCTCATACAGCCTGTGATGGAAGCCGTGGGGTGGCCTGGACCCTTCTCCCAGCACAGAGACCCCATCCTCTCCATCCATCTGTGTCCTCGCTGGCTCCAGCTCTGTCCCTGTCACTGTGCTACGATGCCATGTGTCTGGGTGGGGCCAGGGGCCGTCCTCTGGGGCTACACCATGGATCTCCTCTCTGTCTGTCTGTCCGTCCGTCTGTCTGTCTCTCTTCCCAGGCGTCCTGTGTCACCGCTCTCCACCCCGTCTCATCTGCCCCTGTTCTAACTGGCCACCGACAGTCCTGGTCGCCCCTAACTGCGTCTTCCCCCCATTCCGTGTCACCAACCACTGCCCCGGGGCCCCAGCACTGCCACCGAGGACGCCTGCCTGCCTGCCCGCCCACCCTAAGGCCCCTCGAGCGCAACACTGGGCCCTGGGGCCCCGAAGACTTGTCAGGCCCCAGCCCGCCTGCCCGCCCACCCGCCCACCAGGAGTTGACGCTTTCTGGTTCCTACGTTACAGCCCAGCCCCTGGCCCTGCCCGTGAGGAGGGCTTCTGGCGCATGTTCGGAGAAGCCCTTGAGGACCTGGAGTCATGTGGTCAGTCAGAGCTGCTGAGGGAACTGGAGGTAGGGCCACCTGCCCCACAGACCTTCCTGGGGGCCCCTGTGCATGGACACACTGATGTGAGTGCCCGTAGGAGGCGAGCATGTGGATGGAATCCTGTTCCAGCGTCGTGTATATCATGCACTCGCTCATCCCCCTCTATGTAAAGGTCTTCACACACGTGCAGACTGCATGGACACATACACAAGTGTGATCGAGAGCACTGTGGTATGGCACATCGACGTGTGTACACCTGTGAACATGTCTGGCGTCATCATGTGTGCATGTGTGTGTGCCTGCGTGGGAGCATGCTCACGTACACACAAATGCTGAGGTTATGTTCAGAGCATGCGTGTCTGTACATTTGGAGGCTGAGGGGCAGATCTGGTGTCTGTGTGTGCAGGTGCAGTATGTGGACATGGTTGTGGGCATGCCCTGTGGAGGCATGTGGGTGTCAACCCCAGGGACAGCACAGGGCATGAGGGGTCAGGGTTGCTGAGAAGTGAATACAGCTTTGTGTGAGGTCAGTGTTGCCCACAGTGGAACAGGCTGGGAAGGATCCAACTGGGTCATTTCAGAAGCTCCTTCTTACTCTGTGAGCAATAATTTAAACTTCCACCTTATCTGTGCTTTTGCCCCTAATACTATTATTATTATTATTTTTAAAGATTTTCTATTTATTCATTCATAAGAGACACAGAGAGAGTGGCAGAGACAGAGGCAGAGGGATATGCAGGTTCCTTGTGGGGAGCCTGATGCAGGACTCGATCCCAGGACCCCAGGATCACACCCTGAGCCGAAGGCTGATGCTAAACTGCTGACCCCCCCAGGCATCTCTGCCCCTAATATTACTGATTGGTGCCAATTTTTTTCCTCCATCAGTCTTGCCAATTCAAAGAACTGATTTTTGGCTTTGTTAATACTCTCTTATGTTTCATTGTTTTCTATCTTACTCATTTCTGTGTTTAGCTTCTACTTTATTTGTGTTTGCTTATTTATTTATTTATTTATTTATTTAAATATTTTATTTATTTATTCATGAGAAACACAGAGGGAGAGGCAGAGACACAGGCAGAGGGAGAAGCAGGCTCCCTGCAGGGAGCCTGACGTGGGACTCGATCCCGGAGTCCGGGATCATGCCCTGAGCCAAAGGCAGACGCTCAACCGCTAAGCCACCTAGACTCTTTATTTGTGTTTAAATAATGATACTTTTCCTGATTTCTTAGCTTCTTAGTTTTCAGTCTTCCTTGTTTTCTGCCATAGTGAATCTTAAGCAATGATTTTACCCATCAGCACTGCTTTGGCTGCATTTGGGTACTTTTGTTGATCAGTTAATTCCAAATATTTTTAAAATATCTATTACGATTTTAGTTAATCCCTTGAATTACACAGAAGTGGAAAGGTTTTTTTAAACCCCAATTTTTAAAAAAGATTTTATTTATTTATTCATGAGAGACACAGAGAAAGAGAGAGAGAGAGGCAGAGACAGAGGCAGAGGGAGAAGCAGGCTCCACGCAGGGAGCCCAGATGTGGGACTTGATCCCAGGACTCCAGGATCACATGCTGGGCTGAAGGCAGTGCTAAACCGCTGAGCCACCTGGGCTGCCCTTAAACCCAAATTTTATAACAAATTCATATTTGCTTTTAATTCATATGTACTATGGCCAGAAAATATGTTCAATTTGCTATTAATTTTTTGGAGTTTGCTAAGACTTCTTTCTTTGTGGCCTAGGATCTGATCAGTTTTAGTATAATATTTCATGTATGCCTGCAAAACAATGCAGATTCCCTTTTGTTGGGTGTAGGTTTCTCTGCAGATCAAGATTGTCATAAACTTGTTCAAATCTGCATCCTTATGAAATGCTGTATGCTTTATCTTTATGGGTTTTTTTGTTAGCAGTATGATAAAATTCCCATCATGAGTGGTGATTTGGCAAATTCTTGACATTGTCAATTTTTGTTTTCCATCCTTTGAGGTTATATTGTTAGTGTCATATAAATTCATGATTGATATAACTTCTTGGTGAATTTCGTGTCTGACTTTTTTCATTTAGCGTAATGTTGTAGAATGTATCAGTACTTCATGCTTTTTATAGCTGAATAATATTCCATTCTATGGATAGACTGTGTCACTGACTTTTTGAAAAGACCAGGCCCAATTGACTTTGCCTTGAATTTCCACTATCTTTGCTTTTCTTTTTCTTTCTTTCTTTCTTTCTTTCTTTCTTTCTTTCTTTCTTTCTTTCTTTTTTTTTTTTTTAAGATTTTGATTATTCATGAGACACAGAGACAGAGAGAGGCAGAGACACAGGCAGAAAGAGAAGCAGGCTCCATGCAGGGAGCCCGACGCAGAACTTGATCCAGGGTCTCCAGGATCACACCCTGGGCTGAAGGCAGACGCTCAACCGCTGAGCCACCCAGGTGTCCCTGCTTTGATTTTTCTAACAAAGTCTAATCCATGCCTTTGGCCCTCCTCCTAAATGGGACAGGGCCTGTAGAATGTTTACACTTCCCTCTAAACTCCTCTTACTTCCCTGCTTGTTTTCTTTTTTTTAAACTTTTTATTTATTTATTCTTGAGAGACACACAGAGAGAGGCAGAGACACAGGCAGAGGGAGAAGCAGGCACCCTGCGGGGAACCCGATGCGGGACTTGATCTGGGGTCTCCAGGATCACGCCCTGGGCTGAAGGCAGACGCTCGACCGCTGAGCCACCTGGCTGTCCCTCCCTGCTTGTTTAAATTGCTCAAAGTTAATTAATGTGGGGCTTTCATCAGTACTCATTAGGGTGGTAGGCAATTATTTTCTTTGCTCACTGTTGCTTCTTGCATTCTATTTTTTCCTTCTGAGTTCATCCTTTAAGATCTTTTAGTGAGAATCTTGAGGTCGTAAACTCTTTTAGGTTTTGTGTGTGATTTTATCTTATTTTTATGATTAGCAAGATAGCAGAGTGGCTAAGACCTTTGATTTTGAAACCAGACTCTGAGTTCAAATCATCATTTCTCTTAGCCTCGATTTCCTCACCTGTAAAATGGACCCCAAAAATGGCATTTCCCTGTCTCAGTATCATAGAGAACAAGAGGAATTCTCTGTGTATAATATGTAGAACTGAGCTTGGCACAGAGTAAGTGTTAATCATTCAGTGCCAACAATTAGAATTCTGATTGCTGGTGTGATCGAGGACCCCCCATCCCTGCCCACCAGCAGATGGAGAGCCCCAGGAGGGCAGGGATCCTGTCTATGCTGTTCACTGTTGTGACCTTGAAGGCTGGTACAAAGGAGGTGTCCACAGATGCCGGCTCCAAATAGGGAGCAGACAGGCGTCTGAGTGAAGGGCTGTGTGTCCACAGGCATCCATCATGACGGGCACAGTACAGAGTGTGGCCCTCGAGGGCAGGCCCAGCCAGCGGCCCTGGCGGAGGGGCCAGGAGGTACGAGGAGCATCCCCTGAAGAGATACAGGAGCTGCTGCTGCCAACACCCTTGGAGATGCACAAGGTGGGCACTGGGGCTGGGCACAGGAAGCCAGGATGCGTGTCCTGGTGTCATGAGGACCCACTAGGGGCTCTACATGGGCCTCCGCTCCCTGGGCTTCATTTTCCTCCACCAAACACGATTCTGTATTAGGTTGGACTTTCCAAAATTCTCATCATTTGGGTGATCCACACACATGCATACCCCTGTGATATACACTGGGCTGCTATGAATATAGCAGTTTTTTTTTAAGTAGACTCACTTTTTCTCTACTTAAATTAGTGCATATAATATATAAATGTGTTTAGATAGAATACACGTATATGTATATGTGTGTGTGTATATATATCACATCCTTAAAGGAGAAGCCAGCCTTCCTTGCCATCTGTAGGTTACCATAAAGAAAAACAAACAGAAGAGAAGAGACCTCTCAGCCCGTAGCCCTCAGAAGGTTCCAAGTCTCTTGGTAAATTGGGCGATGAGCAAGTGTTGGGGACCCGTGGATACCCCATGGAGACTTGCTCCTGGGGGGAAGGGAGAGGATTGAAGAACTGAGAAGGCACCCCTTCCCCAGCTTCCCCAGTGTGACTAGTGCCGTGAACTGGAGGATGTGCTGCAGTGGAGATGGCGAGGGGGTGCCATGCGGCAAAGGCAGTGAAGTGGCAGGGAGCACAGCTAGGCAGCACGCTGGGCATGGGTCCCACGCTGAGGAATTTGGGTCACTGTTGGGAGCTGGGGCAAAGGTCAGAGCTCCAGGGACCTCCTCCTCCTTCTGCTCCCAGGTGACCCTGCACAAGGACCCCTTGCGGAATGACTTTGGTTTTAGCGTCTCTGACGGCCTCCTGGAGAAGGGTGTCTATGTCCACACTGTCCGCCCGGATGGGCCAGCCCAACGTGGGGGCCTCCGGCCATTCGACAGGGTCCTTCAGGTAATGCTGAGCTGGGGGCACTGTGAATGGTGTGGCTTTCCTTTGCCTCGTGGGGAAAGAGCCCCACTTTTTTTTAAAGATTTTATTTATTTATTCATGAGAGACACACAGAGAGAGGCAGACACACAGGCAGAGGGAGAAGCAGGCTCCCTGCGGGGAGCCCGATACAGGACTCCATCTCAGGACCCCGGATCATGCCCTGGGCTGAAGGCAGATGCTCAACCGCTGAGCCACCCAGGCGCCCTGAAAGAGCCTCACTTCTACACTGGCTGAGTGGCCTTAGGCAAGTCACCTCCTGCCTCTGAGCCCCAGCTTCCTATGGAAGGGAATGGTAACAGCAGCCCTATAGTCAGGTTAGGCTCGGTTGTGTTGCTGTACCAACCCCGAATCTCACTGGCTTCACACACACCGACCTGTATTTGCCCACTATAGGCTGGCATAGGCTTCCTCTCCCAGGCTAATGGGGCTCTACCCTCATGCCAGTGCCTTAGACCACGTGACACAGGGAACCGGCTGGGAAAATCACATGTGGGTTTTTTCTGCCTTCACCTAGAAGTGACAGGTGCCATCCCCCATCACAGCCTATTGGCCAGAATCAGTCACATGACCTTGCTAAGTGCAAGGGAGCCTGGGAAATGCAGGTGCATGGATGGAAAGTTCTGGGAGAGTCCCGGCGCGGCTGCCCTGCACCGCCTTCCCCACGCTGCAGCTACTTTTGTTTCTTTGGTGTGGTTTCTGCTGTACTTGCACTACCTTTACGGACCGTGTTTCCATTAAATGGGTGGTGGAGTGTTTTCAACCTTATTTTGAAAGGAAGCCTTTCATGTCACTTAGGAATGAGAATCCAGCACCCCTCGCTTGACATATAGAAGGTCAATGTCAAATAAAAATAAAACAGAAACAAAGCAATGTCGTGGAATTCTAGGCAGGAAGCCGAGTGTGTGGTCTGCTCTTTTATGTTAAAAAAAGGGAGAGGGACGTAGGTGTTGGGGGAGTGGGAAGGGTGTACTGACATCCCCTTAGGGGTTTCTCTTTGATAAACCCCAAGCAGAAGGGCTGAAGGAGAACTACACGGAGGAGGACTTCCTCTCTGTGAATGTTCTAGATTTACCGGGTGTCTGGGCTGGGGCGGGGCCCCCACTTGAGGAGATCTCACGATTCCTGCCTGCTTCAGCCCGGGGCTCAGCTGATGCCGTCTGTCCCCTTGGCTGTGTCCCGTGCAGGTCAACCACGTTCGCACGCGGGACTTCGACTGCTGCCTGGCCGTGCCGCTCCTGGCGGAGGCAGGTGATGTCCTGGCCCTGGTCATCAGCCGCAACCCGCTGGCACAGAGCAGCCGAGCCCCACGAGCACCAGGCCCCAGCAGCCCCCGGATGCTCTGAAGTCAGCGTGTGGTCTGGACACCCAAGGAGCCACGGGAGTAGATCCTGGCCTCCAGGCCTGTAACTGGGCTGGAGACGTGGCCACTCACTCATCCGTCTGTCTGTCTGGGAGGCTCTGAGTCATGGGCCGGAACCTGTCTCTATTCTCTGGTTCAGTGGTGCCTGGAGTACCAGGCAGTGAGGTCCCTGCCCTAGTTGGAGTAACATCTAGGTCTTTCTTCATATCGGGTCTCCAGGATGTCCAGAGGAGCGCTACTCAATAGGAGTTGAGACAGGCCGCTCAGCTGGGAGAAGAGGGGTCTGGGGCCAGGGAGCACGGCTCAGCGTAGGCAGTGCTTTCTCCCAGGAGAGCTGTGGAGTTGCCGGGGAGGAGTGAGCTCCCTGTCACAGGAGGTGAGAGAGTGGGAACTGGATACCCCCAGTGCAGTGCAGTCACGGACTGAGGTGTGAGGCATCGGGGCAATGTATCCACACAGGCTCAGGTAGTTAGTTTCCCCCCAGTGGGAGCCTTTAGGGTGCAGCAGTGGGGGTGGGGCACTTGTTCTGGACAGCCTCTCACCAAGAGGGATGCCCCTCAGGGTGGGAGTCTAGCCCCTTTCCTTCTCCAGAATTCTGGTGTTTGGGGCTTGCTGGCATCCTCATTCTTAAGGGACTCTTGAGCTGGGGTGGCTGAACCCAGGAAACATCGGCCTGTCGAATCTGGAAGTGGGAGATTCTTGCATTTTGGCATCTCTGGTCTGAAGCCTCTGGGATTTGAGGCCACAGTTCTGGACCCTTGGGGCAAGCTCAGTGCCAGGTTCTGGGCTCTCAGCCCCTCCCGCTTCTTTTGTAGGAGGCACAGGTGCAAATCCATATGGACACACCCCTCTTGGGCCCAGCCCCTCATGTTGGGAGGGAGTCGTTTGGGGGAGAAGACCCCAGAGTTTTCATTCACCTGCCATTTCTGTGGAGATGGGAAAACCATAGAGATAGGATATGTAAGATGATACAGCTCCTCTTCAGTATCCAAACCAGTGAGGGAGGAGAGACCAGGAGAGGGAGGCACAGAGACAGAGGCAGGCACACAGGCCAGAGACGGGCCATCCCCCTCACACCCAGAGGTGAGTGTCCAGAGGGGTCCTTTAAGGAAGTTTATTCCCACTTGAAATCTGGAAGCACCAGCATCCCTTAAAGTCATTGTCCTCATCTTCTGCAGACCAGGAACCCTTTTGATTTGGGGAAGAGCACAGGCCTTCACCTGGTGGTCTGGCTGTGGCCCCAGGGATGGAGGTGGGCCGGCAGGATTCAGTCAGGTCTGGGGATTTGCTTTGCTCTTAAAGGGGTCTCAGGAAAATGGAACACCCACTCCTGCCTGTGTCCTCCGTGCTTCTGTCCCATGGAGGCCCCTGAAATGCTCTCCCACTTAAGGGATGAGATGGGGAGTCAAGAGGTGTCTTCTTTTTGCTCTGGATTGCTGCTTGGTTGCTCTGTGACGCCCTCTGGGTCTGACCCTCTCTGGACAATCAAGGGGTGGAGAGTCTCTGAGTAGGGACGGGCCTCCCTGTCATGGCCAGAACCATGCCCATTGGCGCCCTGCCCACACTCTCCCTGAAGGCCTGCATTCCCTCTTCTCCTCCCTCCACCTCCCCACACCCTGCCACTCCCTGCCTTCCCCAGAGAGCCCTTCATGCCGGCCGACTGCCCAATGCCTCTGCTACCTTGGATTCCTGTGTAAACACTCACCCCTGGGGTGAAAGGGCACTGCCCACCCATCGCAGGGGCACTGAGCAAAAGCCAAGAGAGCCCTCAGCTTGGGGGGCCAGGGGGTGACATAGCAGAGACACGGCCACTGGCAGCCACAACTGTGTGAACTTAGGCAAGTTGCCAGCCTCTCTGGGCCTCTGTCAAGTGACAGGGCTGGACAGGCCACACTCCGAGGGCATCTCTGCTCAGGAGAGCTGCGTTCGACTGCAGATGAGGGAAGTGGCATCCCGACTCCGACCCTGACCAGTTTGCCCTCCCCCGCCCCCCCCACCTCCTTGGGCTGAGGCCTCTGCCATCCCCCAGATGTATGCAACCAGGCCCGGCAGGTGGCCCCTGGCCGTGGCTGGCCTTCTCATATGCAATATTTCTTCTGGCTTCTCAATGGGGATCATAGATCCCAGACTTGACATTTCCTGATGCCCGTCCCTGGTGAGCATCCTGCCTGCCTATGCATTTTGGGTATAGCTCCTGTGACATGCCCCTTCCACCCCAAAAGCTGTATTTTTCTCTGGCTGAGATTAGAGCATATTCCTTGTAAAGTATTTTTCTACATGGGGTTTTCTTAGGGCTCTCGGGAAGCACATGCCAAGGGGCTGCATTGCAAAGGCCATTTGGGGTCTGTTTGGGGCCTATGTGTAAATCTGTTGTCAGGGGTTGCAGTTACGTAGGAGCTGGGGATGGGGTGCTGTTGGAATGATTTTTTAAATAAAATTATTTAAATGCAGCCAGACTGTGGTATCTGTTTTTTTGTTTGCTTGTTTGTTTCTCATCATAGGCTGGCAATAGTCAGCTTCCATTTGGATCTTAGGACATCTCCCCTGCTTTTAATTAATTCATGCATCCAAAAAGTCTGCTTGGGCTACACATCATTCTAGCCCCTGGGAAAACAGCATGAACATGACAGATGAGGTCCTGTCTGCGTGGGGCTTATATTCTAGTGGAAGACAGACAGTGACCCGGGGAGCAAACCGTGAGGAGGTTTTTCAGCAGGTATAGAGTGCAGTGGAAAAAACCCAACCATGGGGATAGAATGGGGTCAGGAAGGACTTCTCTGAAGGAATAATTTGTGCTGAGACCTTTAAAGGCAGGAGTCAACCCTGTGAGACCGGGAGGAACAGTGTCCTAGGCAGAGGGCACAGCAAGTGCACATGCTCGGAGGTGGGCGTGAGCGTGGTGGGTTCAAGAAAGAGAAAGGAGGCCCAGAAGCAGAGTGGGGAGACCAGGCTGGAGGTTTGCAGGGCCCAATGGTAAGGCTCTGGTTAGGGACTATGGATTTCATTCTGTCTGCAGGGGAAAGCCACTGTGGCAGGCGAGTGGCGGGTCTGCTGCATGGAGCCCCTAAAGGGTGCTGGGTGGGGCCCCATCGATGAATCTTCCCAGGGCATCCCAGGCAGGATGAGCCCAGAGGACATGTCCTCGCTGCAGCTCTGTGTGGGCGGAGGAAGAGCTTCTTTCCATCAGCTATGCAGGATGGAGTGAGCACCCCATCACTGGAGGGGTGCTAGCATGGCCAGCCCGCATTGGGTGCAATTATGTGGTTGGGCCAGGGAGCCCAAAGTGAGCTGTGCACAGGGCATCACCGCTCTTCTTAGTTCTGGGTGACAGGTTCAGAGCCCTTCTGCAATGGGAGGGAGGCAGGGGCAGGTCATGACCCGGAGAAGCAGCCCCGTCCCACAGACTGGCTGCGTGTAGGCCCTGTTCTCTGTGCTTTTCAAGAATCTCCTGGATCCTCCTACAGCCTTCAGAGGAGGCTGTTATCATTCCAGTGTTAGAGGTGAGGAAATGGGGCACAGAGATGTTAAGTAATTTGCCCTAAGTCACACAGGTAGTAAAGGATGGAGGTACAGTTTGAACACAAGTTTTATGGCCAAGACACACAGGGAGGAGGGAGGCCATCCAAAAAGCCAATAGCCAGAGGAAGAGCTTAAGGAGTGGTATTTTATTCTAACATCGTCTATAATGAGTTACTGAGAGGTGTTTTTTTGGTCTGGGAAGTTGGGGAAAGGACCCAGCAGGCTGCCCTGAACTTGCCTACTCATCAATCTGCCCAAAACATTGACCTGCCCTGTGACCCCAGTGAGGCCAAGCCCCTCTTCCGGCCCATTTCCCCATCTGTAACAGTGGGTTGGGTACATGATTCCCAAGGCAGAGGACATCCATGCCAACCACTTATTTTCTGGGGTCCTGAAGTGTCCCCCCCCTTCTGAGGCCCCAGTGTCTATGGCATGATTTCTATTTGCATCCCTCTAGGACTTGCCTCCTCCCTGCAGCCTGCCCCACTCAGACTTGGTCATCAGAAAGCCCCTGCTTGGGCGTCAGGAAGCAACTACCTCTGGTGCATCACCTCTTGTCAGCCCGAAGCCTTGAAGGGGGTGATGGTTTATTCCAGGTGGGGAGACAGACTGATGTGAGGTCTCCCAGCTGGGTGTGCGGCAGGTGGGCGTCAGTCCCCAGGGTTGGTGGAACCAGCCAGAGTAGACCCAGGAGTTGGAGGACAACTCTTTCACAGACTTGCTGTGTGCCTTTGAGGCATCCCCTCCAGGAGACGATCTTCCGCCTCTGTCTCTGACCCCAGATGGCAATACCACGAGGAAAAACAGCCTCCTCAAAAACAGAACCCACACGTGTTGGATTTTAAAAAGGAAATGTTTATTTTCATGTTATAAGGTGATTACAAACTCCTCTAAAAAAAAGCAAAGATGAATTTAAAATATCGATATACATATTTATCTAAAAAGCAAAAGAGGAAAAGAAGAGCCCTGCGAAATACAGGGATTATATCATAAAACATTTATACACAAAAGCTTGTATACTGCAAGACTGAATTATACACCGAGGATCTTATTCAGATACAAATGTTCCTCCTCAGAAGAGTCTCGTTGGTTGTTGTTTTTTTTTTTTTTTTACAAAAGTTTAAAATATCTTAAAAATATTTTGAAGTCTTAAAAAAAAGTCCTGATGAGCCAGACATATTTCTGGAAGGAGGCAAGACCCACGATCTCAGCTTTCTCTTGTGCTAAATACAGTCACAGTTGCTAGGGATTCGAAAATTAATTGGGGGGGGGGGGGAAGAAACGGAGCCAACATCTCAATTTGAAGCCAAATATATAACAAGATGCTCCATCCCTCAGGGAACTGTCAGAACACGTCTGTAGTGACACCACAAGAGAACAATGAAACATAGCTTCCTATTAAAAACAAGAGCATTCTGAGGGCCAGGCGTTAACAGGGCAGGGGGGGCGAGGGAAATGCTGTTCTCTGGCTTCCGGGCTACTCACACCCCTCTCTGAGTTTTGCTCTCTGGGATTTTGTTTGGTTGGTGCTTGTTGGATTTTTGCATGGTGCGATTTATGTGGGGCTGCCTGGCACCGGGTCTCGGGGCTGGATGGGACCTCTAGCCGCCTCGAGCTTTCTCTTGCATCCTTCCTGGCCTGTGTCTAGGCTCGAGGGGAAGGCTGGCACCTCTGCCTTGAGCACTGGCTGCCCAGAGCTTTTCCCCTTCCGGAAGGGCAGTGTTGGGGAGAAGCCGGCTGGACCATGGACTGCCGTGCTGTGGCGGCCTGTGGGGGATGCAAGATCACTGTGTGCTAGGCAGAGGGCAGCTCACTCCCCTCGTGCTTCACCACCTTCTTTAGGGGTGCACTGGGGATCTGGGGTGAGAACGAGAGATACAGAGAGGGGGCTGTGTGCCACCCAGAAATCACCCAAGGCTGCTTCTAGCTGCCTGGGAATGTCCCGCACGGCCTCAGGCTAAATCCCGCCCAAGGACTTCTGCTTCTTTCCACAGCTGGCTTCACTGGGCCTCAGTTTCCTCATGTGCAACAGGGATCTCAGTTCCTAGCTCAGGGGGCTACTGGGTACAGAGCCGCACCTTTGAGGATGGGGAGGGGGTGAGGGGTGCTTCTCCTCGTCCCTGAATGCTGGGGCACAGAGTGCTTCCTTGTTCATAAAGGCTCGTCTCTGGTCTTCAGGGAGAACACTGGGGAGACGCACTTGCCACTTGCCACACACCCCTCAGAGAACCTGCAACTGGAACTGACTCGGGATAGCCTGGTTCCAGTCCCTGCCCGCTGTGCCCGGTCTGTTCTGTGCTCCGGGCCTCGCAAAAGCCCCCCATTTTCCAAGGGTGTGGACCAGGGAGGCACTGACTGTGCAGGACTGTCCCCTGGAGGGGCCGACACAGCCCATGGCAGGCTCAGGGAAGCATCTCCCTGGGTGAGATTTAGCCTAAGGCCCTTACCCATTTCTGCATCCTCAGAAAGTTCTTTAACCATCTCCCTTACATCCCTTCCAGAGCTGGCCAACCTGGCTAGGTGCAGGCACCAGAATTTCTGACCCATTCCCAAGGCAGAGAGTGGGTGGACTGCCTGTTCTCCAGAGACAGGAGGACCAGAGTCATGAGCTCCAATGACAAGTTTCCTTTATGTGGAGACATATCAAAGTCACACATCATTACATCTTGTACTCACAGAGCCAAGTTCTGCAGACACACAAGGGCCAGGGGAGTAGACAAGAGGGCCCGATTGGAGACAGGTAAACTGGGAGATTGTCAAGAGAGGGGCTCGGGGAAAGTGGCTGACCTTCTTTCCAGGCAGGGCCTGGGGACTTGGTCTGCTTGTGTCTTTGGTCTAGAATTTGGTCTGCAAATCTTATGAGAAGAAGCCTTTCTCAGGCCATTTCCAGAATGTTGCAATTTACCTACCAACCCCAAATACTGTAGCCTTTTTACCGGAGGGGAGATATTGTAGCCTGAGATGACCACAAATGCCCAGGCAGCCACAGCTTACCAAGCACCCCTTGACTCCACACATCACCTGTCACCAATCGTGGACAGTGGTTAGTTTACTAAGTTCCATGAGACGAAGGAAAACAGATCACATTGCTACTCAGTAAAATTAGGAAAAGACACAACAACAAAATCAACTCAGACACAGCGGCAACCATAAATACATAGAAAAACAGGAACACAGAATTGTTAACGGTTTGGAATAGGACTGGGTATTGTTTGGCAGAGTGTATCCTTTGGAAACAGTGAAATGTGAAATGAGAATGCTTGCCAGAGAGAAGAGGTTCAGGGTTGCCTCCGCCTCTGGGGAGGGGGCACACACCAGAGGCTCCTCCCCTCCCAAATTTGGGGAGAGGGTTCCAGGATTCAGAGAGCCCCCCGCTCTCAACACCTGAGCTGGGCTTCACTCTCCGCACCCCACGAGGCAGTCACTGGCGTTTGTGCATGACAATGTTTTGGTTGAGTTGAGACTCTGAACTTGGAAGTGACAGTTTAAATGGCACAGTTTAGGTCCAAATGGGGGCTTGGGTGGAGACGTGTCCGTCTCAGGATTTTAAAGGTGGAGTACCTTCTGTACTTCTTCAGAGAGGAATGCCGCTCTAAATCAGGCTCTTGGCCAAGCCAGTTCTGGGATGCCAGCCCCCTGAACAATCCTACCTTTCTAGAAAATGCTCCCTCGCCTCCTCTCCTCGGTCCCCACGTGGTGTGTGCATCTAACACCGGCTACTGCAGGAGTTGTGAAGTTGTGAAGAGCTTCACTATCTCCCAAGCCACCACCAAGGGCTGCTCTTGCGCCCGAATGGGGAGGAGGGCTTGGGAGCGCTTAGCCCGACTCCAAGATTCAGGGAGCCTCCAAAAGCACTCTTGGCACTCCCAGCTAGGAGCTGGGGCAGCCCTGGGCGGGGAGCTTGTCAGGAGTTTCCCAGCCTCTGGGAGATGAGGACAGAGCTGAGGATGGAGAGATGAGGAAAGAAAAGCACCCCTCCCTGACACCAGGCCTCTCTGAACGCCTGGGCCCACACCCTTTGGTCCACTGGCTCACCCCTCGTCCCTCACCAGATACATCATGCTTCTCTCCTACACGGAGCTGCAAGACATGTCAGCTGGGAAACGGCCAGAACCTGATACAATAGAATCCCATAAAACACAACAGCCCCATCTGTGTGAGGTTTGGGGCCCTGAGATCCCCGGCTCCTGCTGGGCTGGCCCTGGGCGGCAGCCAAGCAGTCCGCCTCCTGAATGTCGGGGCGCCATCCTCACTGGCCCTCCCGGGAGCCCTTGCCGCTCCCTCTCGGATGAATGGTGCTGACAACCTGCCTGACAGTCCTTCTGACTATCCACCCTCGATCTCAATGTACCAAGTGGGGTTTTGCTGCTGGTACAACGGTTTCTAGAGAATCGGACTTGCGCTGTACGGCCTCCTCTGTCTGCCTTAAGTCAATCCCTTGATCTGAGGGGTTGATCCATTATTTTGGCATTTCTCTTATTGGCTAAGACAAGTGTCATTGAAGCTTGTGGCCCTCCTTTCTCCAGCCTCTCTGGGTCTGGCCAGCTAGTGGGGCCTCCCCCCACCCCCCCCCAGCCCCACTGTATGCTTCTACTCGAACCAGGCTGAGAAGGTACTACACCCTTAAAATGGGTCTACTGTCCAGGTCGATTCCACCCTGTGTTTTTGGGGGGCAGAACTTTCTGCCAGCTACACAAGCACCGAAGAATTGCTTTTAAAAACGAGATCTATTGCTGGCAAGAAGATCGATTCAAGTGGTAAAACTGTATGACAATCTCTAAATGTATATATAATTATATGTAAAAAAAATACAAAGAAAAATTTACCAAGTTCCCATAAAATACATCTAATTCAATATGAAAGCTCTGCCTCGTCCCGGACATCTGCCGGTGGGTTTTCTTTTTGTACAAAATATCCCCAAATCAAAACAAAATACACATACGCACAATACCACACACACACACACACACACACACACACACACACACACAGAGTAACATTTTCTGTGACAATTAAAAAAAAAAAACAATCCTAGTGCAAATAGAAAGCTCTGTAAACCTGGTCCTATGAGAATCTAATGTTAGTAAACAGCAGGGAAGCGGCCCGTCTGCCCAGGAGCTCACATCATGGTCTCTACTATGATGTGCGTCGGTTTCATGAGAGCGCCGTTCACGGCCAGGCGGGAGCTGTAGGGCGTAGCCCCCTCGCGCTCCACGGCCCAGCGGTTGGGTTCCCTCGGGGTCAGCAGGTACTTGAGTCTCTGGAGAAGGAAGAGGATGGCAGTAGAGAGAAGTCAGGCGGCCTGCCTCCCCACTCCACCACGACTGTCTACACCCTGAGTCCTGCCAGTGTGCCCTCTGGCCTTTGGCAAACTACCACCCTCTCTGGACCACCCCCCCACCCCCCCGTTTCATCCACTGGCAGACAAAGGAATTGAACTAAGGTGCTTGGAAGGTCCCTCTGGGCCTTGAATCAGGGTGGAATTTCTGAGGAGTTTCCTTGGGCAACCCTTGCTTGCAGGGACAGGGGACTCACACCTCCCAGTTCCGACTTCTTTCCTCCCATGGAGCTAAATATGCCTCCTAGTAATTCCCATCCCTCAATTTCTCTGACTTACAAAGCAGCCCCAGCCGAGTTCATGCAATTTGCATGCCAGAGGCCAGATAACTGTTGTGAGCCTCCCATGGCTCCCACCTTCCCCAAGAAGAAACTCCACCAAACTCCTCAGCCACCTGTAAACTGCATTTCCTGCTTTCTCGCACCCTCCCCACCCATTCCCTCTGCAGGGCTTTTTCCTGCTCAGGGCTCGGAGACCACTGCTCTGTCTGAGCTGCACCTTCCGACAGAGACAAGCCAGAGGCTGGGTTGCATGAGAATCACCCCATCACTTTTGGGCAGGGTGAGTTTTGCCCTCTGGGCTGGTTACTGGATCATGAACTTGGTGAGGAAAAGAGTCCTTCCCAGGCATTGGGACTGGGACTCCTCAGGGCTCCCGACTCCCCAGCTCCCCTCCTGCCAAGCATCCATTCTGAGACTTAAGCAGCAAACAGTTGTCAAGAAGAAACCTTCCTACTTAGGCATTTACATTCAACTTAAGTATATTACAATCTTTTTAAAGCTGCTTATTAAAAGCTATACTATTTCACTCAGAAAACCCAGATTCCATCTGCTCTTAAAAACTTGCAAGGCCTGGTAACCCCAGGGCCATATCCCCTCTTGGTAACAATAGGCCAGAGCTGAGCGCATGGCTGTCTGCTACAGCTCTAGATCACCTTCTCCAGGGGCCTCTCAGCCCTGCCCGAGGGCTTCCCTAGCCTGGGTTCCCTGCCTGGTCCTGGGGGACAGTTCCTGGTGGCTGCAGCTCAAGGGCAAAAGATGGAAGGCCAGCAGGAGAGCAGGTTTGGCTCCCTTCCATCACCCTGCCTCTCTGCGCAGATGTGTCCCCAGAAGATTGGGACAAGAGGCAGACAATGCCAGGTGGCCACCCGGGGCTCTAGGCTTGCAAACCTGGCTGGGAGCACAGCCGGGAGACAGGTCGAGGGGTAGGGTCGGGGACACAGCAAATGGATTGATGGTGGCTCCTATGCCTTCAGAGGAGGGGGCTTTGGTTACCCAACTGGTTTGTAGGTGCAAGTTTGGGTGGAGGCCTCACCCATACCTTCCTCCTTCCCCCCCACAAAACCCCATTCTCATCAAACCTCTGAACTTGGGATGAAACTACTTTAAAATTAAGCTTTGAAGGGACTCGGGTTAGTATTAGGTGTCCCCTCTCTGTGGCTTAAATTGCGGAACAGACATCCAAGACTCTCTGCTGTGCCCCAATTAACCTTTTAGTTTACGGGTGGTAGGTGCATTCTGGAAATTCCCAGGGAGGGTCTGGGTTGCCATGGAGTGTTTGGTGGAGGTGGGGGCTGAATGTGGAGGACTCAGGGCCGTAGCAACCACCCGTCTGTCCCCAGACCCAGTATTTCAGGATTTTAACAAATGATAGGGCCTAGCAGTACTATGGCTGAGCACTGGGGTCCTTCCCTGTGTCCTCTGAGGAATTACAATGGGTCTGATGCTGAGGGAACACCCCAAGGGCCCAAGGACTGTCCTGGCTGAGATGGACCCCAGCTTCATGGCTTCGTGTTTTGCTCCCGGGCACACCCCGGCCGACTTCCTCTGTCTCGGGAAGGCTGCTCCCTCTCTGCCAGGCCACCCGTCTCCCCCCACCAATACCACCCCCAGGCCTTTCCCCTGCCCACAAGGAAACTGGCCCAGCCCAAGGGGGAGCCAGGGCCCCAGGACATCCTGGCTCCAGATTTTTAAGAGAATAACAATAAAAACAGCCCAGAACAAAACAGTGTAGTCTTGGAGCTGGCCCAAGCCCAAAGGTTAAGGGAGATTCTAAGAAAAGGATTTCTTGGAAAGAGCCCCAGCTCTTGCCACAGCCTGGAATCTGCAGTATTGTTGGGAGAAATTTCTGAGGGGTTGGTGGTGAGGAGGGGGTTTTGGATGGGAAACTGGCAGGCACAAGACCAGGGCCGCAGATCTGGGGAAGGGGCCACCAGCACGGGTTGGGCTTATCCAAAACTTGGCTTCAGAGTAAGAGAAGGCCTCTGGGTGGAGCTCAGGCTTCCTTCCCGGCTCCTTGTCTCCTGCGTATGGCTACAGCCACATGGCTCCCACTGCTCCCAGGATAAGCCCCTAGCTCTGAGCTTGGCATGCAAAACTGCTGTCGCCTGCCCAGCGCCATCGCCCACTCCCCAGAATATGTCATTGCTGCCTAAGGGCTATCGCATGTCCTTGCCTGCGAATGCACTGGGCATCACACCCTTCCATTTCTTCTTCCCTGCCTGGTAAATTCCTCCTGCCCACAGCCCTGCTCTCAACATCACCGCAGAGCCTTCATCCACATGAGTTGTTCTTCGTTCCCATTTCCCCACACGCCTGCCCACCATCTCAACCCCTCCGCGTGGTGGGCAAGGGATCCGGGACCCAGAGAGGGCAGCAGTGTGCCCAAGGTCACCCAGCAAACCTAGGACGGCCAACAGCCAGCAGCTAGCTTTCATCCTCCCGCCTCTCACCCTCCTGCACCCCTCACATCCAGCCTCGGTCTATGTGCTCACCACGAGGAACGGCCCTTCCGTCTGGCAGAGGCGGATGACCATGACCAAGGGGACACACATCATGGAGGACAAGGCCAGACTCCAGCCCAGCCCGATGGCCCAGGTGGGGTACACGTAGACTTTGTTGTAGGTCAGGGGTACGTACTTGACGAGAGAGAAGATAAAACATCCCTGTGGAAAGATAGGGCAGTCAGGGGGGCCCCGCACATCAGGGGCAGGAAGCTTCAGGAACCAGGAGAGGCGCCACCCCAGGGGCCTCTCTCCCTTCTCCACTCTGCTGCCTGAGGAGCTCCCCTGGGCCAACCTGACTGAGTCGCTTCTGGGCTCAGGACCCCTCTGTGGCTTCCCGGTGCCTTCAGGATGCCATCCGAATGCCTCAACCCAGCCAGCAATGTCAGCCAAGAGCTATGCCCCTTCCGCCCTTACTTACCCTTCACCCCTGCCCCTACATCTACCCTCCAGCTGCTCAGCTCCCCAGCTACCTGCCCTGGGACCTTTGAACAGGCTGTGTTCTGAATAGACCCCCTTACCCTGCATCTCCTTGTCCTAATTTAGTTCTCTTGGTCCTGCCTTACTTGTCTAGGCTCCACCCAGACTCAGGTGCCCATACTTCTCCTTTCCAGGAAGCATGTGGTTATAATTACTCCTTCAGCACGCACTCCTCCACCCAACTGACAACTGAGTCAGTGAGGACAGGTGGGGCATCAGTCTCATTCCCTCATTTCTCTAACACCTGGTGCAGCTCCAGGTGCACCCAGCAGGTGCATAGTAAATGCTAGCTGCACGGATAAAAGTCTTTCCTCCCCTCCCCCACTGCCACCCACCCTTCTCCATCCCCGGGCCTAGCCTCCCAGAATAAGGTGTGGGCTTGGACCTTCTTGCCCACTTGAGTGTCCAGTCCCAAGCCCATGCCAATGGCCAGTGGCCATCAGCGTCCATGAATGGTGGTGTGTGGTGAGCTCTGAGCGCAAAGGCCTGTGCAAAGTCCACATTTCCTCCAAGAAGAGCACATGAGGCTGGCTGGGAGGGCCCAGGACTTCTGCTTCTTGTCAGAATTACATCTTAGTATATAACCAAGGGTTGTCTAAATTGATACACAGTGTAAATATGACTTAAATCTTCAATACCTAATATCTGGGTTTTGACAGGAAGACAAATCTACATAAATCAGAATTAGTGATGGAGGAAGGGAGAGCACGAGGCTGCAGTCGCCTTCCACTATGCATCTAGTGTACGCCTGGCTCTGTTGTGGTTTCCGTCCCTAAGGGTGGAGTGTAGTTCAGACAGGGAGAGGCCCAGAGGACAGCTGCTCGAGGCTCTCCCAGCACAAGGAAGCTTGTTACCTGCCCATTCATATTCCTCTTTCCACCAGGGTGACCTCATCCTGCCACCTGGGGATGCAGACTACTTCTGATCTATCCAACTCCTCAGGGAGGAAAGGAGGAAGAAACTGACGGTCAGAGTGGTGAGAGGAATTTCTCACAAACCAATGTCAAGTGAGGATGAGGAACAAGAACACAGGCTTTGAACCCAACTAAATTTATCTCCAACAATAACCTGTCAATTGTGGTTACTGGTTGCTAGAGTTCACCAAATTTTGTGGGGAAAATATGCACTTCAGATGAGAAGACCATAGCCATATTCAATGACAGCAGTGACAGCCCAAGGCTGTTGGCACTACTCACCTCACACTGCAGAGTCCTTACTTTATGACAGGGTAAACCAGAGTCTGGGCTGCTTAAGATCAGGGACCTGCTTAAGGTCCCACACAGTGACTTAATGGCAGTGCGGGTTTATTCTGGCCTGGGAGCAGGGTCACTGAGGAGAGGATCTGTCCATCTCTCAGCACCTGGTTCCTACATGCAAAGAACATTTCTGCCATTTGCATTCTCCATGCCATGAGCCGAGGACGGCACAACAGATATCTTCCCCTGTAGTTAGCTCCAAAACTCACAACTGGTTTCAAACAACAACTGGGGAAGCAGAGGACTTCCCTTTTGCCAGAGCCTCTGAGTGCAAGTTTGAAGTGGGGTGCCTGGGCATGCTCTAAGCTATATTCCAAGATGGCAGGCAAGGGAACCCTGATGGGAAGGGGAACATGGCCCATGACTACCCTTGGGTCCTGGGTGGGTACGAAGCTTCCTTGTTCTTGGCAGAGTCCAGAGCATCTCTTTACTGGGACTTTCCCTTTCTGGACACAACCTGCACCCTGTATGAAAACACCACATTTCCCACATCTATGATCTGTCTCCATTTGACATCCCAAAGGCCCCTCAACTTAATCAGTGACCCAAACTGAGCTCACTGAGCTCCAGAAGGGCTTGGGCAAAGAGCATGTGCTCTGTTGTGGACTCTCTCAATTTCTCGACATGCCCTGATACATCTTCGTCTTTCAGAATGCCTTGCCTTTGCACAGGCTGGTTCCTCTGCCAGGGATCCCCTTTCAGTCTTCTCCTCCTGACCAGCTCTTACCTATCCTTCAAAACTCATCTCAAGGTAACTTTTGGGAGCAGCCTGCTGCCCCACCTCCCCCAGACAGAGGCGACACTGGGCTTGTTAGTTACAGGCCAGCGCTTGGCAGGTGCTGAGTGAAAGATGGTTTGGCAGGTAAGAATGTCAAGCCCCAAGGAGAAAAGGCACCCATAGCCAGGCAGGGCAGGACTCACAACACAGAGAACTGGAGTGACCACGGCCCAGCTGTACTTCATCCAGGGCCCAGGCCGATAGCCAATCATGTCCTCAATACCGTCATAAAGGTTATCGCTGCCTAGAAGAGACAGAGGTAGACAGATGGTGACACGGTGTCCAACACCTGCATCTGAATTGCACTACAGGGGCCTTGAGGGCCTTGAGGGGTCTCTGGGGTCTGCTCCAGGTCCCTGATACTCAACACTATGTAGACCCAAGAGTGGTGAGCATTTATCTGAAATTATTTGAAATTCAAATGTAGCTGGGTATATCCTATATTTTTCAGGCAAACTTAGGCAGACTATAAACCCTGGTGTGGCCAATCCAATGTCTAGAGGGGGTTGAAATGGAGCATGGCTGGATCCCAGAGCAGTAAATCATAGGTGAACCCTGCATAGCCAAATTCTCTATTTGTCAAAACATATAATCACATCCTGCATCTTTGTATTCAACTCAGAATGAATTCCTCTTAGAATTCTCTGTTTTGGGGATGCCTGGGTGGCTCAGTGGTTGAGCGTCTGCCTTTGGCTTAGGGTGTGATCCTGGAGACCCAGGATCAAGTCCCACATCGGGCTCCTTGAGGGAGCCTGCTTCTCCCTCTGCCTGTGTCTCTGCCTTCCTCTCTCTCTCTCTCTGTGTCTCTCTCATGAATAAATAAGATAAAATCTTAAAAAAAAAAAAAAAAGAATTCTGTTTCGGAAGCTTCTAAATACACAGACCCAACGCAGAGAGTTGAGAAAGGATATGCAACAATCCGTACTCACCATATATCCAGGCAATAACAAAACATTCAAAGAATGCAACCCACAAAAGGCATACACCGCTAGCTGCATAGTAGTCAAAGAGTTGAAACACATACATGCCACCCTGTGAAGAGGAAAAACCAAAGAAGGTTGATTTGCTATATGGTACTCAATGCCCTAAATATATAAAGAGCTTTGACATATCCTTAAGAGATATAAAACCCAAGAGAAAAATGGGCACAGACTATGATGACCTGTGTAAAAAGATGCTCAACTTCATGTTCGACAAATATAATTAAAAACATACACACTCAGGGGTGCCTGCCTGGCTCAGTCAGCAGAGCTTGTGACTCCTGATCTCAGGGTTATAAGTTCAAGCCCCACACTGGGTGTAGAGATTGCTTAAGAAAATAAAATCTTTAAAACACATACACATACAGAAAAATGAAAGCACAACATTTTTTCCTTAGCAAAATGATGGGTTTCCTGAAGCCAGTTTCCAAAGGAGGTGCTGAAAACTAACTGTGGCCAGCAGAGACTACTCCAGTGATATCCAGCTGCTCAGGGTGGACCTGTGATCTGCCTTTGGTGGGTGCGTGCACATGTTTCTTAAAGACACTTCTAGAGAAACATTTATTTGTATTTCCAGTAGGAAAAAGTGGTGAAACCCAAATTCCGTTTGGGGGCAAATGCAGCAATTTGCTGGAGAATGTGGGGAGGTAGATGGGAAGGGGTGCATGAGACGGCAGGCCCTAGGCCTATGCCAGGCTTACAGACTTGTTATTTAGCACAAGATTCTCTTTCTTCTCTGGCCTGCCTCTTCGTAGACAGTGGATCCACTGTTGCCTTAGACACCCTGTGCTTCCTTCCTTTCTGCATCTTTTTTCCCATTTAGATGGGTCCTCCCCAAGCCCCCTGCCCACACAGCGCACACTCCCTGTCAACCAGACAGGCCCAGTACTGCCTGCAGTATTCACCAGGAGGCCCACATTTACTCTCTGGAACGTGTCCGCCTCCCCTCCAGGCCCCGGAAGGGCCGATGCACATGTTTTCATGGGTGAAAAGAGCTGCTATTAAAACGGATTTCAGCTGAAGCACCTCTCCCCCAGGCTTCCTGGGACAAGGGAGGGACAGAGAATGGGGGGGGGGAGGGGAGGAGAGACTGGTGTTGCCATGGTAACAGGAGAAAGGGTTGGGGAGTTTGGGTCAGCTGGGTCCCAACCTGCCTCCTGCTGCCCAGGATGTAGGCCACTTTCCCTGGGCAGGGCGGGACCCTGAACTGGATGGGGCCCTATGGCTGGGCCTGGGGCCGGTCTGGTGGCAGGAGAGGGTGGCATAGCCCTGAACTAACTGGTCTTTGAAGCCTGTGTAGGTCACCAAGGGCCCTGCAAGAGGAAGTCCCCCCTGCCCGGCGAGAAAGCCACCTACCTCCGTCACCATCGACAGACCCAGCAAGTAGCTGATGCTACACATGAAGGCGATGAAGATTTCCCGACGGAAACCCTTCCTTAGGAAGGATGGGTAAAGATCGACCAAGGACGTGACCTGTCCTTCGACTTCAACAAACTGCGGAGGAGAAGACAGTGGTTGAGCCCTGGATGCCCAGCACCTCCTCTCCACTCAGATGGGAGAGCCCCAGTATGCCCAGGGTAGCCTGGGGGAGGGGGTCAAGTTTGTCCAAACGTATGAACCTGGTCTCATGGGCTCTGCCCAGGAAGTCCCACCTGCTGCTTAAGCCACAATGGGTCAGGCACAGACATCCT
Organism: Vulpes lagopus; assembly: GCF_018345385.1. Lineage (NCBI taxonomy): Eukaryota > Metazoa > Chordata > Mammalia > Carnivora > Canidae > Vulpes > Vulpes lagopus. Next base: position 53,645,726 of record NC_054830.1, read on the forward strand.
ACACATCCGTGCTTGGCTTAGCTCATCAGGATGCCTTTCCCTCATCATTCAAGACTCAGTTCAAGAATGACCACTTCTCTGAAGCCAGTGCTGACCTCCCGCCTTAGCCCGCTGGCTGGCACATGTGTGTTGGCACCAACACCTCCCCCATTTCGATCTTGGTCCTTTCTGACACTGAGGGAGGGGCCCTCCCTGCCCCATTTCTAGTCTCGGGTTCCCAGCTGGGCCAGGCACAAGTGGCTGCCCAACAGACACATGAAGAATGTGGGGTGGGTGGGTAACTCAGGGTAAGCCTGAGCCCCACTTTCTCCAATAGATTCACACAATGGTTTTGGTTCTGTGGGAATCACGGATCTTGAAAGAATCCCACACACCCAAGTGCCCACATGCCTGCACCCATTCTGGGCTCCAAAAGGTAAAGAAGACCACCTGAAGAGGCCCCTCCTTGGGTAACATGCTAGGATGATTCTCAGTCTTTCTAAATCTTCCCATCTTTGCAACCAACAATGTGACTTGGAGCCTGAGCCAAATCATTACACAGTGGGCTGCCTCTGTTTTAAATGGCAGCACGAAACTCTGTCCTGTAGACAGGTATCATCATGGGTCTGACCAGTGCCCGATGGATGGGCTCCACCCTTCCGTGGCTACTGACCTGGGCAAGGGCTCTTCCTCTCCTCTCTTTGCTGCCTATGCATCCAGAGCACAACCCAGAAATGAAGCTTCAGGGTTGAAGGGTACGTAGAAGCATTTTACATTTGGTGGCTACAGCCCAAATCCTCTGCCAACCAACACCCCCTCTAAGGCCTGTCTGTCTGATTGCTTTAAAAGTTGAAGAGCTGGGATCCCTGGAAGTGGCTCAGTGGTGTGGTGCCTGCCCAGGGTGTGATCCTGGGGTCCCGGGATCAAGTCCCACATCAGGCTCCCTGCAGAGTCTGCTTCTCCCTCTCCCTGTGTCTATCGTGAATAAATAAATAAAATCTTAAAAAAAAAAAAAAAAAAGTTAAGGAGCTAAAACCTTGACCCTTCTGTTCTTTGATCTGCGAGAGGCATTTGGGAAGGATGTTTCCCCAGCCTTCCTACAAGAAAAGTCTAACCAGTTACTCCTTTGGGATGCATCACAGGAGGATCAAGGAATACAAACAAGGAGCAAAATCCTTTCATGGCTAGAAGGGTCTGGAAAAATGATTCTTTGTTGCCAGGAATTCAGAGAAAAGATGAGCAAGAGTCTCTTGAAAGGGGCCCAAAGAGAAGTGGCTGATGTTTTGACCTCTGGTTGATGTGTTAGCCAATGGGGTTTTGACCCTAAATTGCCACTGAATTACAGCAAACCAGCTCAAACATCAATCTTCAAAAGGAATGGAGGAACAAAAGTTCTTTCCTTTTTGAGATGGGGAAATTAAAGACAGGAAGGTGCAGCTTCATTGAGAGTCAGGGTGAACACTGATACAAGCTCCTCATTTCCAAGCATCCTGCATTTCTGGAGAACCGCATCCCCACCCCTCAGCCCTGCCCCCCCTGCCTCTTCGGGTCCCCCTCACTTCACAGCTGTGTAACCCTGATTTCTTCAAGCATCAGTTTTCTCCCTGGTGCAATGGGGGCATCTTGCCTACTCTCAGCAGGGCTGTTGAGCAAGATCTGAAATCACGACAATAAACCTGGCAATTGCATGAGTCCTGTGGACCCATGGTGGGGGGCTGAGTTAGCCCCAGGGAGATGGGGACCAGTTTTCTCCTCCTCTCGTGCTGTACTGGTTCTCTCGTGCTAGCGTCTGGCTCCACGTGGATGACATCCCTACTCCATCTCACCAAGAAATACAGAGTGGTACAATGGATCCAAGCCAGGCTTCTCCCACCAGACGCTAGGGATACTGGGAGGGTGTTTCCTTATGTGCAAGGGTCATACTCCATTAGCGAGAGGCCTCTGCCTGAGGGTGGCCGTGCATCTCTGCACTTCCATGGGAGGAGGGTGTTCAGGGGGATCTCCAAGGTTAAGGTGGAGACTCAGTGGAGCCCTTATCTCCCTCAGCCTCGGTTTTCTGGGCTCTACATAGGGCAACAGTTGGGAGTAGGCCCAGCTATAGGGAGGCTACAGATTAAGGAGCTGATATATGGAAACAAACAAACAAACAAAAAACCCAAGATGGGGAAAGGGGGCAATGGGGAGTTGTGTTTAAAAGGGACCGATCTTCCGTTTGGGAAGTTCTGAGGATGGAAGGTGGTGATCGTTGCACAACAGTGTGAGTATACTTAATACCACTGAATTGCATGCTTAAAAATGGTTAAGATTGTCCGTTTTAGGTTATGTACCTTCTTCCACACACGGGTACATCAAAAGCCCGGCATGAAGCCTTGCCCCCTGGAACAGCTTGCGTGACACTACTGACGGTATCATGGCATGGGCAGTGCGTGAGGCAGTCACAGGCATCTGCAAAACCTTCCCCTATGTCCCCGCGTTCCCATAGCAAATGGATGCAAAGGAGGGATTCCAATCTATGCCATCAGACTCCTAAGACATCATGCCCTAGCTCCTCGGGTTCAAATCTCCGTCATGCCTGTCCTTGGTATATCAATTAGGCAGGTCTTTTAAGGGCTCTGAACCTTGCATTTCATGTTCTGAGCTCTCTCGGAGGCTGGCTTTGAGAGCTCCCCACGATTCCCTGAGCCTGTTGGCCGCCGTGAGGCCTAGCTCAGAGGTGCCTATCCCTGGCCAGGTCCCACCTGCCTCCCAGGGAGAAAACCTAATGAATAAACCACCTCGGCTCACTCAGGAAGCAGCTTCCACAGCCCAGGAGGCCCACTTTGGGTCCATGGGGATGTCATGCTTTGTCATTTATTAACCTCTCTCTGTTTTTGTTTTTTGCTTTCACTTAGAGCTTGGAAGAAGTTATAAAAGCCATTTGCTTGGGGCCTCCGAAGGCCAAACTCATTAACGAGGGATGATTAATGGAGTCCTCTTGCTGTTTATACAGCTCAAGCCCACCAACAACTGCACAAGTATTTTGTTTTCAGGCTCCCAAATGTTTCCACTCTGTCTTCTCTGCTAATCCTGGTCCTCTTCCTGCCAAATCCTTTGCTCTGTTCTTGACCTTGCTGGCAGACTGCCTCCTCTCCTCTGCCTGACCTTCTAAGACGTTCCTCCTACCTGGTTCTGAGTCCACAGGGACCCACCCTGGGCACTGGTTTGGAGGCTGCTGCCCACGGGTGGGTGGTGAAGCCCTCTCCTGACTGGCAGCAGGCCTCACATTTCACAGGGCCCCTGCTTACCAAAGATTTCCCATGAGGCAGCCAGAGACCCAGACCACACAGGAGACTGCAAAATGCCTGCCTTTCAGATGCGGGCCCCTGGGTGGTACTGCCTGTAGGGTTCTGGTCCATGGATACCACCAGCCCGCCCTGCACACCCTAACTCCCCAGTCCTGGAGTCATGCCTGTGCTCTAAACTGTCATCCTGAGACAAGCACCACTTGCTGCTCTGTATCAGGCACTGTGCCTCGTACTTCATCCAAGGCAACAGAGGTACAGTCACACCTATTGACCAGATGAGAAAACAGTCTCAGAGAGGACAGGAAATGTGCCCAATGTGCCCAATGTCCCAGAGCAGCAGGGGGCTTGGAACCGTTACTCCAAAGCCAGACTCGGGCTCTGGTTGGCTCTCACTGACCTACCCATGGAGGGATGGGACATAGGATGAAGCAGTGCAGGGAAACAGCGTTGGTATAGATGGAGTCCTGCCTCGCAGGGGCAGAAGCCAGGATGGCCAGAGGACAGAGTGGGTCTGAGCGAGGCTCCCCAGAGCTTAGCTGTGCACCAAGCACAGAAGAATCAAAGTTTTTCACTTTGTAGGAAACAACCCCAGTGCTCCAGGAATCACAGAACACCAGCTGTGGTTTAGGACAACCAGTGACGGCTTGGGCCGTGACTGCTGATCTCCTCCCCACACTGCCTGTCTGCGTGACCCCCCATGGGAACACATCATCACCACTTGGTCTTGTCCTACTTCCCGGCTGGGGCTTTGTTTTAACCACACCCGCCAGCGGTCTGTTTCCCCTTGCTGGGGTGGAAGACTCAGTGTCCTCCCCCTGCTGCCCTCAGGCCTCTTCCCGTCTCCCACCCTCACCCCGGGGTCCTAGAGGACACCTTGATGGCTGAAGACGGTGCCAGTCTGATGTGAGGGTGGGAAGGGGGCTCCCTCAGAACCACGTCCCCCAGGGGCAAGCCCTCCACAGGGCGCCCCCTCTCCATCTGTACGTACCTGGCTATCCAGTCCAAGCAAGAGAAGCATAATAAAAAAGAGAATGGACCAAAACGTGGGCAGCGGCATCATGGTCACAGCTTTTGGGTAGGCAATGAAGGCCAGGCCAGGCCCTAAAGGGAAGAGAAAATGGGGAGGGGCAGAGGGGGAGGCACATCAGCAACCCAGCCCCCCCAGAGCCCCGGAGCTCACACAAAGACACTCGGGACTGAGATGGTGTCCCAAACCCCAAATGCAGGGAGGAACCAGGTGTGAATCCCTGCCTGGGGGAAGAGCCCAGGCCTGCCTCCCTTTCGGATGGGGCGCACTGGGGCTCGGGTGGGGCCCCGTTTTAGCATCTGTCTCCTATGCAGCAGCACAAGTGGCCTCATGGAACCCGGCGGACACCCGTCATTCAGGGCAGGAAGCGGGACTGCCTGCTTGGAAAAGGAGGGTTCCCCCCTCACCCCAAACCAGAGCAACCACGCCAACGTTTGCTGGAAGGAAGCGAAGGGGGAGAGATCTGGTTATCTGACTACCGAAGCCCCCGTTTGCAAAGAAAAGGTCTTGGCTTTTGAATTAAAGGACTGAAACAGTGTGAAAGAGTACGGAACCATGCCCTACAGGGCTAACGTCTCTTCGGGGTGCATCTGCGCACCCCACCTGAGCGATGCCAGAGCCAAGGCCCAAAGCTGAAGGGAAGTGTGCTCGGGGCAAGGGCCCGGGCTCGGGAGACCATCCACCATCTCGTCCGCACGTGCCCATGTAGGACCTCAGTGTCCCCCCCCGGGAAGCGAGGGGCAGGATCCCGGAAACGCCTCCCAAGGTGCCTTCACGTGCTCAGATTCTCAGATGCTGAGACCACGACCCTCAGAGAGGGGACCCTGACGGAATCTGGAGGCAGGGTGCGGGAGGCAGGAGCCCCGCCAGCTCAGGGCGCACCTTTCTGACTGGAAACATTCCAGGGACCAAAGGAAAAGGCCTCTCATCTCCAGCAGGACTGAGGGGAGAAGCCAAGGGGAGGAATGGTACTGAGGCCTCTGGGAATCCTCAAAAAGCAGGAAACAGCAAAAGAGAGGAGGCCTGAAAGGGCCCTGGGCTGAAAAAATAAAGTAAAAAATCCACAACTTAGAGACGCCTGGGTGGCTCAGCAGTTGAGCGTCTGCCTTCAGCTCAGGGCGTGATCCCGGGGTCCTGGGATCGAGTCCCACATCGGGCTCTCCACAGGGAGCCTGCTTCTCCCTCTGCCTGTGTCTCTCATGAATAAGTAAATAAGATCTTTAAAAAAAAATCCACAACTTAAATAATTCAAAAATTTTTTAAAAAGGTCAAGACACATGAAGACAAAAAATGGCTAGAGGGCAGGATATTTGGAACAGATTATCAGAAACCAAAGGACTGGCTTGAGAGCGGAAAAACAAAACAAACAAAAACAACTTTAAAATAAATTGGAGCCAGAAACCACACCGTGGGGTGTTAACCACAAGTGTGGCAGGCAGGGGCGGGTCCCTCTCCCCCGCAGAGTCTACCCCACTGAGGAAAACTGGACCACCACCTGGAGGCCCCAGGCACACTGTAGAAACCCCACAACAGGTGGAGGAAGGGGCGCTCGCAGCGACCCCAAAGTCCAAGTTGGAACAGAAGCCGTGGGGGCCCCTGGGCGGGGCCCCCGGGGGGCCCCTAGGCGGCAGCTCTGGCCCGACTGGTGGGCATCACTACGTGGGGATTCCAGTCCAGCCGACTGGGAGACAGATGTAAAATGGGGCCCCCTCGCCCCCCCACCTGCCGCCCCCGCCCTCGCCCCCCGGGGCCTGGTGGAGGTTCTCAACGCGCTCGTTTCTGTATTTCAGTTTTGCCTTTGTCAAGCCAGCCTCTGGGAGAGGGTCTGAGCATCTTTCTCTAAAAGCGCACGGTGAACTGGAGAGAGAGAAGTCCATGTGAAGGAACGCAGCCGCTCCGCGCACCAAGGCAGGCCTCCCCGAGCGCAGAACGCGCCCCTGCCACGCCGGTGCACTCCGTTCGCCAAATAATGATGGGATTCAAATGCACTTCGCTCAATATGGTGCTTGTTAAAAGCTTATTAGAGAAATAATCATCCTTGAAGTGTCAGCTGTTCAGACATCACCGTGGGGAATAAACGACAAGGTCTTTGAAGGGGACGGGAGGAAGAAAACAACTTAGGGTGATGATATATACATATATAAAAACACCTAGTTGTCCACGGAGAAAGATTTTATATATCAAGATATATATGCGTGTGTGTATATATATATATATATGCATATATATATATACATATATATATATATATATATCCCACCACCAAATTCACTCCATGCTCCTGGCAATCACAACTGGTTTGTAAGCCCTCGACTGGAAAAAACAAAAACAAAGGCAAACACTCCAGAAGAGCTGCAAATTGTCTGTCTCTCCTCTTCATTGGAATTGTCATGCTCCCAAGTGGGTGTGGATCTTTCTGGAATTACTTTGTGCCCTCACTCTCTGGCCTGCCTCTGGGGTAGGAAAGCTATGTTTGATGGTCTGGTCCGGGACGACTGGGGACAGGGGAGAGATGCGTGGGGTGGACCTGTGGGCTTGCCACACTTGTCCTACGACACAGTGGGTGTGAGGGTAGCAGAGGACATCTTTGCCAAGTGAGGAGGAAAGCAAGGCCCACGGGCTCTGAGGTCAGAGAAGGTCAGAGGAGCTCAGATACGTTCTCACGCGGGGAGGACCAGAGTTGCCACGTGTGTCCAGGGTGGGTGGGGAGGCAGGAGGCGGGGAATGGCCACCTGTCAGAGGGGCCTGTCCAGGAGGGGGAGAGCGCCCTGTCCAGGAGACCCCAGCTTGGATCCTGACCATCCTGAGCAAGGCCCTTGCTCTAAAGCCACTGGTCTCCTCATCTGCAGAACAGATGTCCAAATGCACAATGCTGAGGTTCCCCTGACCTCCAACGCTATGGTTCTGTGGCTGAGGAACCAGGACACCACCCAGTATCCCCCAAGGACAAGGGCGATGCCATGCAGGGCTCCAGCTATGCCTGACTCTGGTCCGTGGTGGTCCCTGGGGCTAGGACATTGGGCTCTCCTCTGGGCCTGAGAGAAGCCTCAGCCCAGGACCCTTGCCTGCCTCCATGTGGCCCCGGGGAGATCGAAAGAAATCAGAAGGTCGGATGCAGCAGAGGTTGTGTACAAAATAACCAAACCTTTCAGGCAGCTGATGACCACCCAACCAAGTGAATGGGTAGGATAGGAGTGAGGCGGAGAAGGTACAAAGGTGGAATTTGGGGATGCTGGGAGTCTATGGTTCTTGTTCCCATCTCCAAGCCACTGATAACTACAATTTCAGGGACTTAGAACATCCAGGGGCAAGTCCTAGAAAACTGTGGTTCCGAGGCTCTAGGATTCTAGCAACTGCAGACCTCATCGTTTTCAGGTTCCAGAGCCACCTCGCTGGAGATCCAGGATCCCAGCCTAGGATCCCAGGCTTTGCAGAGTCCGTGATGCTAAGACTCTTTGCTCTACTTGCAGAAGGAGCACCCCACCAACAGGGCCCACACCCTGTCCCTCCACCTACCCCTACCTGGATCTGTGGCGTGTCCACTGTCTCTCCCCTACCCGCTGCCTACGGTGGTGCCTGACACAGGGCAGACTCCATTAATCAATAACATCGGTGGAATGAATGAAATGAGTTTGCTAGAGGGAGCGCGCTGGGAGCAAAGTGCAAAATACAGAAACCAAAGCTGAGAAGGTGGTGATGGAATGCCGACTGGTGGCTGGCTTGGGCCTGAGTTAGGAAAGCGGTTTCTGTTGCTGAAACCAGGAGTTTGCTGGGGAAGGAGAGGGAGGGAAGACCGCACAAGTTGCTAAAATATAGTCCCCAACCTAACCAACCCCCGTATTTCTGCTGCCCCTTGGGCCAAATTGCAATGAAAGTGCTTAAATTTTAGCTTTCGAACTCTTTGATCTTGGGGGACATCTTGGTGGGGGGGGTCCGTTTCGGAAACCAGGCTCGTCCCCCCCCAAAGGCCCCTGGGGTCTGGCTTCATGCCTGCGGTACTCGGCTTACACACTAGGTGGCAGTGCCCACCACCACTGCCACCAATACCACCATACCTGACTCAGCCACATCAGCAATGTCCACCCCTTGCTCTTGTGCCATGAAGCCCAGGATGGAAAAAATTGCGAAGCCAGACACAAAACTGGTACCACTGTTCAGGCATCCCAGCAGCATACAGTCCCTAAGTTACACATATGTCAGGGAGCAAGTTAATTCACAACACAAGGAAGCCACGCTCCCTACTTCTTCTCTTTTTTCTTTAAACATCATCATTTCTAAGGTCCACCAGGCCCGCTGGCGCAACACTTGCCTGTACGAGTTGTACTTGTATTTGTTGTAGCTCCCCAGAGAGGTCATGGCCCCCAGGCAGATGGCATAGGAGAAGAATATTTGGGTCCCAGCATCAATCCAGACCTAGTGGGGTTTGGGTGGGGGTGGCAGGGAGAGAAAGAAGAGGCCGTTAGAGCCAGCTTCCTGGAGGAGACAGGGGTGGGGGGTTCCTGGCCACCTGAAGGACTGCACCTCCAAATGTGCAAATTCTTGACTGCAATGAGAGCCTTTGTGCTGGAAATCAAGGTGTCTTTCAAGGTAATACTGAGCTGCAAGGAAAGTCGAAGAAACCCCCAGTCACTCCGCATCAGGATTAAGAGGAAGGACTTATGAAGCAGACGGAACTAGATTCCAACCATTTAATGATTGTGAGCGATAGGACTCCCGCCCAGAGCCTCCGTTGTCACGTCTGTAGAATGGGCTCCACCGCCCTGCCCCACAGCGCTATTACGCAGGTTCTAAAGACTTGGGCCGGTGCAGACACACACGTGGTAAGACTGTTAAGCCAGGGCTGCTATCATTACTGTAATTGCTATTGTCTGGGGGCCCTCGAGTTGGAACGGGGAGGAATTCCCCAACGGATTATGCAGGCAAAGCTGCTCTCCGGAACCTTCACCCAGCAGCTCCTGATGGCCACAGAGCTGCCCTCCCAGCTGTCCTCTGATGTTGGCTAAGCCCTTCCCCCCACCCCCACCACATCCTGCCTGGGGCAAAAGGGCAGTGGGAAAGAGAACTAGAGCAGAAGGCAACCTGAAGGCTGAGGATCCTCTGGACAAAAGGTCCTCAAATGGGGCCAATTAAACACCAAGGGGTGGGGAGGGGGGTCTCCAACCTCCTGTGGTCACGTGGCTGAGAGCCAGGAGGTGGGCATTCAGTGTCTGCCCCTCGACCTTGCAACAGCTCATCCCCAGCTCTGAATCCCACCGTGGCCGAGGAAGCCAGCAGCGCTCGGGGGCCAGCTCTCCCGCCCCCACGATGCGGCCCTCTTGGGCCCTGTGGGCAGAGGCTGGACCATGGAGGAGCCTAGCTCATGAGACTTCTCCCCACTTACCTGGCACAGTGCCTGAAGAAGACTATAACTGGCTGGCCTCAGCAGTCTGCGACACGAAAAGATACACACACAGCTGGAAAGGCCCACGAGCACGGAGGATAACCTGCCACAGCCCCGTGGAGAAGCACTGGGGGCCGGTGGCCCACCTGGATTTGTGTACCAAGGAACCGAAGAAACTGTGCGGTCGGCTTCCCTTCCCCTGCACCCTGCCCTGCCTGCCCTGGGTGGGAGGGGGGACGGGCCGCCCTGCAGTACCTGCGGGTCCTCGAGGCGGCTGATGTCGGGGTACAGATAAAACTTGATGCCTGCACCTGCACCGGGCAGTGTCAGTCCACGGACCAGCAGCACCAGGAGCATAGCGAACGGGAAAGTGGCCGTGAAGTAGACAACCTGTGAGGGGTGACAGTGATTCAGGGGGCGCCCATGGCATCAACTGCTGCTGTCAAATTCAAGTGTTCTCCCTGAGGCCAGGGATCTGGAGCCGAGCTTGCTGTTTCACTTGCTGTGTGACCTTGCATATGTTGCTTGACCTCTCTGGGCCTCGCTTGCTCCCCCTGTGACGTGGGTATAATACCGGTACCTACCTCACAGATTCACTGCGATTCAACGCAAACAATCCTAGAGATGTGTACTGAGTATCTAGACCCTGGAAATACAGTGGTGGACAAGACAGAAAACAAACCCCTGCCCTCGTGGAACAGATATTCCTGTGAGTGAAGGAAAATGCAAAATAAGAGTATAAACTTTCAAGTGTATGTGTAAAAGGCTTAGCCCAGTGCTTGGTATGTGCCAGTACATATTAGCTAACATTACGACTCTTAGTATGACTCTTAGGGTGAAGAATCAGTTAGGTGTGGGTTCAAATCCCAGCTCTGTCCCCTCACTTGCTGTGTGACCCTGGGCACGATGCTTAACCTCTCTGGGCCTGTTTCCTTCTGTGCAGATGGAAACAACAGTAATAGAAGACCTCCATCAAGAGGTGAGGCGAGGATTCAATGAGACCATCAAAACAGTGCCCGCCACGTAGGTGCTCAAGAAGTGGGGCCCGTTGTAGACACGGCTTTTGCAGGAAGCACAGAGGAACTCCTGGGAGGGAATGAAGCCTCTGAAAGTCCCTTGGCCAGGAGACAAGGAAGGCCCCCCACTTCCTTGGGGCTGTGGGAGGCCCGCAGCCTTCCCTGGATCACACGGCACATCCCAGGCAGCCCAAGGTCAATTGGAGGTGGAGACCAGAGATGAGCCAGGCTGGCTGTTCCATCACCAAAGGTCTGCCCTAATTTCCTCTCCTGTCCCCAAAGCGCTGGTCCCCAAACATCCTGTGCCCTCAGTTCTCTTGGATGGATTTTCCCCTATCTTTGCCTTCAACGTGAGGCGTTTCCAGGCAGGGTTCTTGCCTGGGAGGAGCTCAAAGGTGCACAGTTCTGGATGGACGGTGAGATCCTGGTATTTCCGACAGGGCACTGGATGATCGAGGACTCCCCAGGCACAAGCCCACTCGATGCTCACCACATCCCGCAGATGGGCATGCTGGCCACGGTGTTGAGACAGGAGGAACGGAAGCTCAGCAGAGCTCGAAGACTTGCTGAGGTCATCTACACCCAGGGCCCTGGAAGCTTAAGACCACCTTGCTCTGAGCAAAGGCATGAGGTATTTTACTTGGCCATGGCAGCATATACAGAAAGTTCCTGTTAACCACCTAGAATGCTAAGCCTGGGTCGCAGAGCTGTTGATTCCCTCATCAGGGCCTTGGAGCCCAGGGGACCAGAAAGGAACGACTACACGGCCAATGTACCCATTTTACAGGTCAGGAAACGGACATCCAGAGAACAGGATGAATGTGTCCGTGGTGCTGGGAGGTGGGGGCAGTGCCAGCTTACTGCAGGGCACTTCTGGGGCCTGGGCAGGCATCAGACATCGATGGAGGGTCTGAACCCCACCTCTCTGGCACAGGAACCTAGCTGGAGCACAATTCCTGGACAGAAACAACTAGGAAGGGCCTTTGGAAAAGGGCAAGATGTAAGCTCTCAGGGCCTGCCTGGCTCAGCTGCCCTCAGCCAGTACCACCAACCAGCATTTATTGAGTGCTTACTGTATGCTGGGCACTATTCCCAGTGCAGTAACTTCTATGCTTAGTCCTGCCCTGACCCTTTGAGGCAGGCTGCGTTACGATCCTCATCTTAAAGGTGAGGAACCCGAAGCCCGGAGAGTCTGCTGCCTGCCCACAGGTCACACAGCCCGTAGGTGCCTCAGAGCCTGCCTCCAGAGGACAACGGCAGAGCAATAAAAAGCCCCTCTGCGTCTAGCAGTTTCTTCAACAGTTTCTAGCAGTTTCTTCCAACGACCACAGTATGGCTGGACCGGAATTCAAGCTCTATGACTGGCTTGCTGGGAGACCTTGAGCAAGTTATGGGCCCTCTCTGGGCTTCATTTCCCCACCTGGGAAGTGAGAGGCTCAGGCCAGATGAGCTTGGAAGCTCCACCCAGCTCCATCGCTCCAGTGGGAGGGATGGGGTGGCAGGGAGGGCCAGCTAGGGGTCACCCAGGCTGGAGTTTGGAACCTACCCTCTGCTACCTCCCAGCTGGGGGGCTTGGCCTCAGCTTCCATCCATAGGAGGAGGAAAATAAGGGTGCTTACCTCACTCGCCACCCTCAAGAAACAGCAATGAGTACTCTCCTGGCGATCCTATTACGCCAAAGGGCTGGCCCTCCTCCTGCCTGCTGCTGCCTCCCCCACACCCCACCGCCTTTTCTCCATCTGGGCCTCAGTTTCTCTAGCCGCCCCCATTTTCTTCTCCTGAGGCAGAGAACTCTCCCAATCTCCCAAGGACAAGAAGAGGCCTATGTGGAGGGTGGGGGCAGGTCAGGAAGCCCCAGAAGGGGTGAAGGAAAGAAAAAGCAGCATGCCCCCACAGCCGCTCCTCCCTTCCTGCAGACAGGCTCCCCCCACCCCCCAACTGGTTCTCACCTCTGGGCCCTGCCTGGACCACACCCGGAGGCGGGTGAACAATGTCCCTGACAGCAGGCTGTCCCCAGAGGGCGGCCACTTCAAAGCCAGTTGGGCCCCACTGGGCTGGGCAACCCAGCTCTGGCCAGAGGGCTTTGTGTCAGGGACACAGGAAACCACCCCGGGATGGGGGTGGCTTCCCTTGTTTTTAAACAGTATTAAATCTGTTTAACAAGCACTTAGGTAGCACTTACTGTGTGCCAGGCACTATGCTAAGAGCTTTCTGTGTATTCATGCATTTTTAATCCTCAAGACACCCTAAAGAGGTATCACCTGCACTTTCTAGATGAAAAAACAGGCCCAGAGAGGTGACGTCAGATGCCCGGGGTCACAGCGCTGATAGGTGGCAGAGTGGGATTTGATGCGGTCCGCCAGCTGGCTTCGGAGTCTCATCTTTTGTGTGTGTGTGTGCATGTTATTGTTGATCCTCCCCCGATCCAGAATAGGACAGCCCCACCTGGTCACGCCACCTCATCTGCCTCTTTGGAAAGCCACCCTTGTTTTGCAGAATGTGCTGCTCTGAGGGCAGGCCCCTGAGAGCCATTCTCTCAACTTTTCCGTGACTCCCCCGGGATCGTCACAGGAGAGGCTGGTGCCAGCCGCCGCCAGTGGGCCTCTGGTGGTGGCCCAGCAGGCCTTGCCACGGGACATGGTATTTTTCCACTCTTGCTGGCAAGCCTCTGTGGTTCCTCTGAGCCCTTGACCCAAAAGCCCTGTGGCCCAACTGCCCTGGAAACTTGCAAGGACAACTCTTCCTCATTCCCCTAGGGAGAGCGGGCAGAGAGTGGCCCACAAGGCAGAAGGGAGATGGGCTCATCTCCTGCCACCACCACCCCTGCCGCTGCCACCCTGGACTTCCTTTTGGGGTAAAGGCCTGGGCAGCAGGGGTCACTGGGCCCAGAGATGGAAGCTCCTCGAGGTGGGGTCGTGGATCTGTGCCCAGCATCATCTTCACACCACCCCTGTGTGTGGGGGGCGGGGGGGTTGCATAACCAACTCATTTCACATAGGGGAGACCAAGGCTCAGAGAGGGAAGGGGATGTTCCCAAAGTCATGCTGCCTATGAGCAAAAGTGAGACCCCAAACCGGGTCTGACTCTGTCCCCTCCACCCCTGCTTGGCTTTCCAGTGCAGGACAGAAGAGGTCGCGATGGAAGGGTACAGCCAGCCTCAGGATGCGTCCCGGCTCCTGTCCATGACCCTGCTGCCCTCTGGGTCCACAGCACCCTGAGGGTCTGGACTTCTGTCACCTTCCTAGACCTCATGCGCTGTGAGCAAGGACATGCCAGCCTCATGGCCTACTGTCAGGTTGGCCTAGGGGGAGGGCGGGCAGCAGGTGAGTATGAGGAGGTGGAAGGATGCAGGGCCCCGAGGCTGGGAGCGGGACTGCCCAGGTTCAAATCCCAGCTTGGCCACCGACACCTCAGAACACAAGGATGACTGAACGAGCTATAGCCCACAACACAGAATGGTGCCCACTGTGCCTGTGCTACACGGCATTTGCCACCATGGTCACTATCTATCAAATGAACGAAGTCCCTGCATATCCAGGGCCAAGGGTCAGACCCTTGGAATGCTGACAATTACAAAAAAGGGAACTGAGGTCCAGAGAGGCAAAGTGATTTGAACTTGGGTCCTGAGCCGCCCATGCCCTCCATCCATCCACCCCCTGCTGGACTAGTGTCAGCCACTGAAGCAGGGCCAGGGCCAGGATGAGGTCCATCCTGCTGCCCGGGGGCCCAGCCTCCATGGCAGCTGTGAACCTGGTCTGTGGCCAGGGCTGGAAGCCACGGCTGGCGGCGGGCGGGCAGGCAGGCAGGCCATGGAGCTCAAGGAAGTCCACAGAGCCTCACTGTGTTTGTCTTGGCTTCTTTGGGCTGGCCCAGGCTCTGCTATTGTTCTGGGAGCCATGCCTGCCCCTCTGGAGCGTGAGGAGGAGATTGTCTCCAGGGGCGGGGTAGGGTAGGGGGACCTCCGTCAAGTCACGTCTTCAACTGGCCACAGTTGTAGCCTGGTACTCTCTACTTTTCGCTTTGATTCTATCCTCCTGCCCCTTCCATTGTATCTCAAATGTTGCCGACTGTTTCTGGGAAACATCAGCTTTCTCTCTCAGACTGGGGGCTCCCCCATGGGTCTGTGTCAAACATACCTCAGGACCTTTGCATTGGCTGTTCTCCCTGGAAATTTTCCTCCTCCAGATATCCACATGGCTTACCCATCACTTCCTTCAGCTCTGTGCCCCAAAGCCACCCTTCTTGGTGAGCCCGCCTGGCCACCCCAATTTAAAGGTGTGTCCCCCAAAATATGTGTGTCCCAACACCTGTTCCCCTCCACCACAGTATTCTTCAGTCACCAGACTCAAGTCACCATCTAAATCCAATATATTTTACACATCCACCTTGTCACAGACAACAAATCTGTGAGCCCCTGGGCCACAGAGATTTCTGTCTGTTTTGTTGCCTCCTGCGCATCCCCCCAGCCCTATTTCTACAACAGTACCTGGCGGATAGCAGAGGCTCGAAATGTATAAGAGCGTCAGGAAATGATCCTGCCTCCAGCACTGCTGGGTACGAGTGCTCCTTAGAAACTTCCTGCTAAACTCACTGCCATAAGGGGAAATGGAGGCATGGTGTAGACAGGACTGCTGTTTACTGCACTGTCTGTGCCAAGCATTGTGCGGGGTACATAACACACTCGTTTGAACCCTCACCTCCGGCCGTTCTGTAGAAGAGGACACCAGGGGCTTGAAGGTGAGGGACAGCCCTTGAACAAATCACTTAACCTTTCCCAGCGCGGCTCTCTCATCCTTGGCAGAAAGGCAGTGAGGAAACCGTCTGTCTGCACACGACACAGAGGAGGGCACTGGGGCAACATCAGTGAATGAGCACCAAGGCTCCAGGGCTGCTCCCTGCCTGTCCTGGTGGGACAATGTGGCCAGGCGGTGCCCAGCTCTCTGAAGCTTCCTTCCCAGACTGGGTTTTAGGATCGCTGGGTGGCTCTGACTGCAGAAATGGGCAGAGGGCAGAGGCGGTGCAGGCTCCCCCAGAGACATCCCCATTCTGCCTCTGCCATTCTGGGGACCCAGATCTTGCCCTGAAGTAAATGCTGGGATCTGTTCAGATCCAGGATCTCACTTAAGGGGCTCTTCATCCCGGTAGAAGGCGGTCCTTACTGTAAATTCCAAGGCAGCAGAGGCCTTTCTCTGAGCGACTTCACTCACTGCCTATCGCCGCACCTCAGATGCCACCTCAACGTGCTCTTTTGACCTTTGGAGGCTGTTAGACCTTAGAGATGTCCCCCCTATCACGATGTAAGGGAAATGACAGATGGGAGGAGGAGGCACGTAAAGGCGGATCCAACACCTCCCCAAGATACAGTCTAGAACCTTGGATGCAGGCTCACACCTCTGATCACCACGGACCCCTCCCCACAGACTTGTCATCATGATGACCGTGACACCAGTCAGTGTCTTGGTTGCCGGGTAACTGTCCAGCTCTAACTTAATAAGTAATGCGTTAGGGATCCCTGGGTGGCGCAGTGGTTTGGCGCCTGCCTTTGGCCCAGGGCGCGATCCTGGAGACCGAGGATCGAATCCCACATCGGGCTCCCGGTGCATGGAGCCTGCTTCTCCCTCTGCCTGTGTCTCTGCCTCTCTCTCTCCCTCTCTGTGTGACTATCATAAATAAATAAAAAAAAAAAAAAATAAGCAATGCATTAGTTACCGGCTCTCATTTTCATTATTAGAAATATACCAGTTATTCCTAAAACCTCAATTATAAGCTGACATTTTACCAATCAGCCACCATCTTTGTTAATAGCTAACATCCTAGTTACCGTGTAACATATTAAATCAGCCACAAATATTTCAGTGATGCCTAACATTTTGGTTAACAACTAACATCCTGGTTATGAGCAAATGACTTAATATTCAGCGAAAGCTTTCCTTAATAACTAACGTCTTAGCCTCCAGCGGAAGCGTTAGCTGTCAGATAATTCAGCTCATCTGACTTAGCAAAGCTCCCAAGTCTGTGTTTCTCAAACCTCAATGTGGGGATACCGTTCAAATGCGGGTTCTGGCTGTGCAGGTGTGGGGCAAGCCCATGGATCCCTATTTCTAACAAGTTTACAGGGGATGCTGATGCTGCCAATCGGGGCACGCTTTGCAAAGCAAGGGTCTGTGTAGTTGGCGAATAGCTGGTAACTAACAATAAGTTGCCAGCTCACCTTGCTACCAGCTCACCTTGCTACCAGCTAACTTAGCAAAGCCATTGTTTGTTATCGACTAACATCTGCACCACCACCAAACACCTTCAAATGGGAACCAGTGGTGTATGGGAGCCTGTGCAGGCTCCAGAGAACCCACCATTTGATTTTCAGGAATTTTGTTGGCTAGTTGTTAAACCATCGGTAACTTGAAATCAGACATGGTAGGAGTTATTTGCCCCATGAAGTGGGCAAATGCCACAAAGCACGGCCTTATTTTCTTTCAGCATATACCGGTCTTCGGTCTGAGCCGGTTTCAAGCAGGAGGGCCTGGGGGGCTAAGAGGAGATTTCTCCCATGAGGCAGGGGAGGGTCAGAAGCACAACTCACCTTCCCCGTGGACTTGACACCCTTCCAGATGCAGAAGAAGCAGACCAGCCAGACAAGGAGGAGGCAGAGAGCAAGGTCCCACTTCAAGGAGCCAGGGTCGTCAATTCCAGAAGACAAGCTCAGCACGTTGCGCCTTCAAGCAAACAGAGCCACATGGTCAGTTGGGCCAGCCCCGGGGCAGAGAGCTGAGGCCAGGGCTCCAACGGGCTGGGGTTGAAACCCTGGCTCAAGTGCTGTGTTTCCACAAGCCCCCTCGCTTCTCCAAGGCCTGGAATCCCCATGGATCACCAAAGCAGTGCCCGCCTAGGTCACAGGGTTGTGGAGAAGTCAACAAGGGGATAGATTCAGATCCCTGCATCAGGTGAATCTGGGTTTAACCCAGCCTGGCCTCGCGCAAGTTTAGTATACCCCCAAGCCTCAGTTTCCTCATCTGTGAAATGGGCACTAATTCCCATGTGATTGATTCTCAGTGGACCCTTCTTCAGCACCCACTGTGGGCCAAACACCAGATTCAAACTTGGCTCCACTATGTTACCTAACCTCCAGGACCTGAGTCTCTTCATTTGTGAAATGGGAATAACTCCCCAACACTCTCTGTCCCATCCTTCTTTGATTCTCTTCACCTCCATTTCTTATCTGGATTTCCACTAAAATGTAAGCCTCAAGAGGGCAAAGTGTTTGTTCTTCTGTATGTGGCTGCACAGTTCCTACCCACCTATTTACAGGATCGCTGTCAAGAGAAAACCCGCACAAAGTACCAACCACAGGATCTGGGGTGCAGCCAATAGGGAGTAAACCTTAGCGGTTGTTTCCATTCTGGCCTTGAGATGCCCAGAGCAGCTCCAAGCAAACTCTCTGCAGGGTTGTGAAGGTCTCACAGGAGGAGGCAGGTAGACAGTTTGAAGGCTAATCTAATCAGCACAGGGCACCCACCACCCCTGCCTAGAGGCTGGGTCTTTGGAGTCCAAGAACCTCGCTGACGTGCAGAATCGCATATGAGCACCTACTCAGACACATCCCTGAGGGGCATGTGAAGTCATCTGAAGTCAGGGTGGGGCAGCACAGGGTGCTGGCAGCCAGAAGCCACAAAACTCCATGCCAAGAAACGGTCCCCATTGTCCCAGAGCTCTGATAACGCAGCAGTGACCAAGGGCGGCACACCAGGCACAGCACTCGAGCAGGGTCCCCTGTCCCCAGAATCCCCCGGCTGCTGACCATGGGAGCAAGGGCGCTTGTGCTGCCCTGGGAAAAGCTGGGAATCCTTCTAACCAAAGTCAGCTCCTGGTTTCAAGGCCATACACAAGCCCAAGAGGCAGCAGAGAGGGAGTGTGACTTTGTGCCCTGGTTTCCTCTTCTATAAAACACAAACAACAGCTCCTGTCCTCAGGCTGCCGCCCAGGAATGCCTTCCAGATAATTCCCTAGCTCCCAGCCAGTTGGTGGGAGGTTTCCCATGGTCAGGGCTCTGGGTCTCGGAATGAAGCACCAGGACACTGCATTGCTTTTCCTTTTTTTTCCAGAGAAGCTTCAACATGAGGACCTTGAATAAAACCCAAGATGCCTATCTCAACTGGCATCCAAGTGAGGCCTTTCTTTGGGCCAGGGCTGTGCTCCCAGCACCAGAACAGCACATGGCACATAAGCGGGGCTTCAAGAAATACCCATGGAGTGAATGAACCAAGGACTCACTCAGTTGAGGTGACCGGCAAGTCCACACGGCACTCTGAACCAATTCATGAAATAGTTCCAGTAACCTTAGAAAGGGCAGCATTCCTGTCCTCTCGTGGGAGAGCCCTGACATCAGTGGGCTCCCCTCTGGCACCTCTGACCACCAGGTGCTCAGAACACCCCCAAGTCCTCTCCGGTTTATCTCATCTGATCCACGGAGTAGAGGTCATTGGCCCCATCTATAGATGGGGAAAACCGAGGCCTGGAAGAGTCAACCGTCCCCAGACACGTGGCCAACGGGTGGCAGAGTTCCCACCTGCACCTTAGCCTGTCAGACTCTAAAAGCCAGTGCTCTGTGGACCCCACCACCACCACTCCCCCGCTGTCTGCTCCTCTGATAAACAGAGAGAATAGAGAATAGAGCCCAAATTTTAAAAAGACTGCCCAGTCCCCCTATGGATCAGGGTCCCCTGGAGCCTCAAGCAGGGGGCATCCCCAGGAGGCAGGCTGTCCGCCAGCCGCATCCCGGCTGGGGCCCTGCCAAGCACGTGGGTCTGGCGGCTGCAGCTGCTTTAGAACAAAAAGCCCTTCCCCGTGCAGCCTGCAGAGCTCGGCACCTTCAGTGAAGGCCCAGGGCACCCGGGCAGCGGCCCAAGGCTTCCCGGTGAATGGGCAGCGTCGGGGGGAGAGAGCGCCCTTCCACCGCCACACCTTGGCGGCCTGCGCCCCGTCCTCGTGCTTCCAGAGAGCCTCTCCGGCCGCTCCCCGCACAGCCCACTGCTCCCTGCGGGTCCTCCGGGCCATCGGCTGGCACCGCACGTCACCTTCGGGTGGAAAGCCTGTCCAGCCGGCCCGCAGACCGCGGGGACCAGGAGCTCGGGGGCAGGCCCACCGCAGGCGCTGCCCATGCTGAGCAGGTGCCCAGCCTTTCTCTCCTCCTCAGGGCGAGTGGGCCGAGAAGCCTGAAACTCCAGGGCTCCGAATCTGGCCACACCAAGCCCGGCCGTGTCACCGACGCCCCTTCGGCCTCCTCCTACTCCTGTGCTGGGCAAACTGGCGGCGCCCGCGACAGACGGCAGGGAAACCGAGCCTCCCGTGCCAGCCACGGTCTCCGTGTCAGAGCTCACGGCACCTCCGGTGACGCGGGGAGGCATGTTCCCTGTGGCCCAGCCACGTCCACTCCCGGGCCTACTGTCACGTGGGCAGCTGACCAGGGTGGGGGGGTACCCCCGGCTGCTGACCACGGCGCTGTCGGTAGGAGCGAAAGACTGGAAACCGCCCAAACGGCCACCAACGGGGCCCAGCAGGCCCGGAGAGGACACGCAATGGAACGCTCCGTGGCCCCCCGAGGCGCGGGAAAGCTCCCTGCGTGCAGATAAGGGATGATATCCTGGAGATAAAATAAGTGAACAAAGCAAGGTGAACAGCGGCTTGTGGCATGCTCCTCATTGTGTTAAAAAGGGAAGGGGGTGGATGTACATTTGTGCTTGAGTGCGCACAGACTATTTTTGGCAGGACATACAAGACGCCGGTTGCAGCGGCTGCCCGTGGGGAGGGGGACCTGGTGGTGGGGACGCGGGGGAGGGGAGCTCCCTTGGCATTAGGTATAATTTTCCCTACTTGAGTGTTTTTCTCTTTGAATGTTTGATGTTTTTAGATGAATGACTCAACGTTTTTAATAGCACCTTTATAAAAATTATTTAAAATTCTTGAAAATGTTTGTAATGGGCCATGCAGACGTTCTAGGAATGGAATGAATGTGTCTCATCCATCGGGGGTTGTCAAAACAGAGCCTGACGACGTGGGCCCAGGGCCAAAGTGACCGGCATCCTTTCCAAAGATATCTTTGGGTAGCCGTGGAGGCCGGAGAGCGTGTGCGGCCAGCTGAATCTTTTTTTTTTTTTTTCTGAAGGGACCCAGTGCAAAGGACCCTCCACAAGTCCCTCCCATGTGGGGCTCCCATGGCCTCAGCCACAGAGCAGCAGGCAGGGATCCGATGGGTGTTCCCGCTGTGGTGCATGAGAGGGCTCAGCAAACTACAGAGTGCTGTGCCCCAGAGGGACAACCATGGTGCACTGCCCCTCAGCGGTCTCCCAACCACCCCAGGAGGCTGCACGTGACTCCAAATCCAGCCACATGTCCCCAGCACTGCCACTACTCGTATCTGGACACCCCCCCCCCATGGCTTCCCAGAGCTTTTTTAGTGGCTTCCCCACTTGTCTTCCTGCCTCCATGGTCACCCTCCCCTAAATCTGTTCTCATCAAGAGAGAATCTGCCCAGACCCGAGGCGGGTCACACCCCTCCTCTGTTGCACATCCTCCCATGGCTCCCACCTACCTACCTCACAAGGCCCTCCTAACCTGCCCCATCCCTGTGGCCTCCCTGAATAAGGTGACCAAATACTCTCATCATTCAGACCGATTAATAAGGACACTGAGACATAGGTATATAAACGGGGCATGTCCAGGACAAGTTTATGTACCCTGAACCTCATCCCCATACGGTCCCTTTAGACAGTGGTCTTCTGAGATTTTCTCTGAATAAACAGCACATTCCTGCCTCAGGACCTTGAAACTGGTTGTTTCCTCAGTCACTTGTTATATGACATGCCAACCCCCTCCCTGCAGCATTTCAGGTCTCAGCTCAAAGGCTACTTCACTGGGGCAGCCTCTTCTGACTATCCTATGAAAAAAGCATCCCCGGTCACTCTCCCTCCCCGGCCCTGCTTTTATTTTTCATCATTTATCATAGCTTTTATGTGACAATTATATTTGTGTTACCTGTTTAACATCTGTCTGTCTTACTAGAACAGCATCTCCATGAGGGCAGGGCCTATGTCTAATCGCTGCTAGATCCAGAACAGTGCCCAGCACATAGTAGGTGTTCAACAGACAGTAACTGAGTAAATTGATGAGACCCATTTGGTGGATGGGGAAACTGAGACTCAGAATTCACCTGAAACCACCCAGATGAAAATCAACCCTGGGCCTGGATCCCTTTTCCTGGTGCTGCCCTGGGGACCAGCCATCTGTGTGCTAGGTCCTACGCTGCCCTTCACGAGGACCCTCAGAATCCCAGGCTCCCCTGCATCGCTCATACAGAGGGAGGAGACCCAGAGGTGAGCTGCATTCTTGTCCAAGAATAGTAATGATTCATTCCAGGGTGGGATCCAAAAAAGAATCGCCTGGACGTCTGTTGTGAGTCGGCCGCCCTGCTGCCGTCCAGCCGGCACTCAGAGATGTAAATACGTCCTCCGAGTGGGCCAAATCGTTTCCTTTTGACTGCCGGCCAGCCATTTATTGGCCATGGCTTTTCCCTGGAGACTGGCGGAGGCAACAATTATAAAAGAGCCCGTCCGCCCTGAGCATGGGGCCACACAAGGCTTTCTCCACCGCCTCCTCCTTCCGACAGCTGCAGGGGAAGATTGGCTGAGCACCGCTTGTTTGCAAATATGACTCATTTCTTTGATTCTAATAAAGTCTAATGATACGTGCTGGGCTCCCGGGGGGCTTGGGAGGAACCAGGGAGGAAGGCATGGCTCCGGCCTGATGGAGGGCATTTGGCCAGATCTGGCCCCGCCTGTCTTCCAGGGCTGAGGTGAAGCAGGACCCTGGGGACGGAGCGAGGACCCCAGAGCAGGGACGAGCAGGATGAGGTTAAGCGGGGGCAGAAGCTCTGTTTTCCATCACAGAGCCACTCAGAGTCAAATTATCAAGCCGGTGTGAAATCACTGTCTCAGAGGCCCCGGTGGCTTCCAAGGGGGTCTGGATGAGGACATCTCACCAGCTCCTGCTGACAGTGGTGTTTTAGCATTGCAGATGGGGTGGGCATGGGGGGCCAGGGAGGCTGGAAGACCTCGCGCGACCTGAGAGTGGGGTGTCTCTGTCTCTGTCTCTCTCACACACTCACACACACACACACACACACACACACACACACACACACGGCATGATGTTACCAGTGACCGTGGACACAGACGTCGGAGGTGGCATCTGGTGTCGGGAGGTGAGGGCTGGGAGCTCTGTTGTATCTAGCTGCTTGTGTAACCTCGGGCAAGTCACTTAACCTCTCTGGTCCTCAGTGTCATACCCAAGGAGCCATGATTGGAGGCCCTGTCCCTAGCACATCACTTGTCTTCGCCCTTTAAATCGAGCCAGACTATGAGGTGTTGGGACCGTGCTATCCTCAAGGTTTAGAGAGGTGAGATGACCATCCTAAGGTCACGCAGCTGGGAAATGCAGAGTCCAGAGGCAGTCAGTCTCCCTGCTCTAAGGGACCTGGAGCATCACCCATGCTCCCAACTCTCTCCTCTAGTAAAACGAGAGAGGGAGAGGGCGAGCAGGGGTGATCAGTAAATTCCTTCCCCGCCTGGGGCCAGAGGCAGTCTTGCTATCAAGATGCCTTATTATCTTGATTCCCAGGGAGCTCCCAAACACCCAACAGGCATTGTTCTACCTCAAGGATCCACAGGTCTGCTGCAGGTAAGAGAAGCAGAGAGAAACTACGGCTGGGGCTGGGCCTGGGCTTTGGTTCGAGGGGCATGGAGACCAGCCTTCTGAGAGTATCCGCACGGCTCTGCAGCCCAACCTGCTACTGGTCAGTGACACCTCAGTAATGTCCCAGTGAGCCTCTCCGAAAGGAAACCCCAGAGCTAGTCAATTATAGGGCTGCTAGCTACTTTCAGGGGAAACCATATAAGCCGTTTCACCCCAAAGGGAACTCAGACCCACTGATGGCTAAACTCTCTGAGGCCCTCCATACAGTTGGTACTTAATGTATGTCCTAGTCTCTCTCCCACTAGTGTGTTCCTTGAGCGGTATCCAAAAAAGACATTTACCCATGTCACTCTCCTTCTTGTATACCTTCCATGGTTCCTCCTCCTTTGACCTTTGTGAACAAAGCTCCAACTTACCAGGCTAACATTCAAGGCTTCAAACCTTCCCCTGGCCTACGTTCCTACGTTCCATGTGTCCTACGTTCTGGGCCAGACTCATGACTTACTATTCCCAAACACTTGTGTGTTCAGAATGCCATGCCTCTGCACGGGCTGTTCCTTCTATCCAGAATGTCTTTTCTCTCTCCGGTTCAGCCTAGTGAGCTCCTATCCATGCCTCAAAACCCAACTCATACGGCCCTTCCATTTGCAGATGAGGAAACTCAGGCCAGAGAGGGGTCGTTCACTTGCTGCTCCAGGCTACACTGTCAAGTGGATGCAGGCATGGAATCAGTAAGAAGAATCAGCATTCGGTGAGCACTCATTGTGTTGAAACACTCTCACCTAATCCTCTCTGGCTGAGTGAGATCATAGTACAGGAAAAGCCACGAGAGGATTCTGAGCTGAAAAATGTCATGCGTGGATTCACAGTTGACTGCAAAGCTGCAAAGTAAGGTGGAGGGAGGAAAGTTCAGGGCTGTGGTCCAGGAGAGTGATGATGGGGGTCCCACGGAGGGTGGGAGGTGGGGGAGTGCCAAGTGGGGACAGTGGTCATACTCTGGGAGAGTCTAGAGCACCTGTGACCTGGATGGGAGATTCGAGGCAGGCAGGAGTTTGGGTGGATTCCTATGTATTTCCCTACTTGAAGGGATTCCATGAAGATGAAATACAAATAAGAGAGGCAAGTCCCTGGCATGACATTCACGGGAGCCAGCTACTCCACAGTAGCTCTCTTTCCTTTCCCCTCTTGCATATGCAGGAGAATGGAAGGCTCTTGAAGGCCAGGGACTGGGAACTGGGCCCTTCTTCCCCGTAGGCTGGCCCAGAGCTGCACTGCATTGGAGGCCCCGGCCTGACTCGCAGGCCTCTGCCTCTGCTCGTGCAGGGGGCAGGCCTGGTCTTCTCAACTAAGTCTGCATTCCAGGCACCTGCTCTGTAGACCCCAGTCCTCCCAGGGTTCCAGAAAGAGGGCGCGTTATTTGTGGATGTCCAGGTGGGCTCACCAAGCTCTGCTAGGACCCAAAGGCTGGACTGGGAGGTGAGCCCCAGGCAGGCGGCCAGCGCCCTGTGGGCTAATAAGCAAGTCCATCTGGATCCTGTGGGCCTAGGCTGCCTGATTTCCAAAGATAAATCTGTGTTCAAGGCTCCCAGGCCAGGGAGGGCAGCTTGGGCACTCAGAATGGGGATTCTGCAAGGCAAGGAGCCCCGAGACCCCTTAGGAGGGCTGAGTGCAGGGGACAGGCAGGAGAAAAGGCATGGGAGAAAACGGGACCCCCTGAGGACCTCATGGTTCACAGGGGCTCCTTCCCAAGAGCCCTCAGGCCTATGAGAGCAGGGAGGAGCAAGAAGGACAGCCCCTCTGCGATGGTGGGGGCCAGGGTGGGCCCTCCTTCTGACGGTCAGATCACTTGAGTTCCAAATGCCCCCAGAGGGCAGCTTTACCCACTTTGAGAGCACTAAATAAATAATAAGGCCACACATTTCTCAAGCAGCTTCTCAGGGCTGGCCATACATAGTCTCATTCAGTTAGGGCAGCTCCACAACCCTAGGAGGGCAGTGCCATGATCCCCTCAAGTACAGGTGAGGATATTTGGGGCCCAGAGGGGCAAAGCCTGCCCAAGCTACAAAGGACAGACTCGAAGGGTCAAGCCCAGGCAACCAATCCATATGCCTGAGGCAGCAAGGTCCCAACAGGAGCCCAAGTGGCTGGTTGAGTGCCAGTGCCCTGGGAAGGGTGGGTGGTCAGGCTGTGCCAGGAACAGCCTAGAACAGACAGGGCTGTGGCTTCAGGCCCCATTCAAGTGAGAAGAATGAAGTGCCCACATTTCTTTGTCTGAAAACTCAGCTCTCCAGAGGGTGTGGCATAGAGGGGGTGATGAATGTGCTTGTAATGCACTCTTTGTCTGCAAGTGGAAAATATGTACACACAAAGAGCCCCTGTCCAAGGAGGCCTCAGGACTCATGAGCATAGACCAAAGGCTCGCATGTCAAGATAGAGACAGGGACCCCCCCCTTGAGTGACCCTTGCCTGCCTAGGATTTCCTGGTCCCGACCCTCAAGCATGGCTGGGACCAGCCAGCAGTCCACCCTCTGTCCTGTGGGTTTGTTCCTGGTTCTAAGACGTGGGAAGACCTTCAGAAACGGCAAAGCTAATACAAAGAGGAGTACTGTCTCATGATGATGAGGGACCTTAAAACAGTCTCCTGCCCCTGGCTCTCTGCCTCCAGTTATCTCCAGGATCATGGGGTCACACAGGTTCCCAAGTTTAGTAGCTCATGAAGAGCAGAGAAAGTAATGCATAAGCGCTTTTGTGATTGGCCTCCAAGCACCGTGTTCAAAGGACTCCCCTGTATATCAGCTAAGAGTCACCCACACTTCAGGTTTCCACATGCCACCTTCCTGATGTCTGTTCTATGTCTATATTCCTGTAGCCACTGACTACGTGGTGGTAAACCGTGGAAATGGCCACAGTTTTCCACCTCTCTCCTAAAGATAGAGAGCCTTTCTCCTCACCTCTTGAGTCTGTGGCTTCCTTTGGCTGATGGGACATTAATGGAAATGATGCAAACAGAGAACTGAAAAGAACTCCCGCAAGGGGGCTCTCCCCTTCATAGTTTGTGGAATGCTGGGTCGCCCGCGAACAAGCCTGGGATGGCCTGCTGGGTAATGGGCCCATGTGGACCAGTTGCCCCTGGCACCCCAGCCAATAGCCAGCTAATCCCCAGAAGAGCTATCCTGATGTCTTACAGCCGACCTACCCGTGAGGGAGCCTGGCAAACACCGGAAGAACTGCCCAGCTAAGTTCAGCCCAAACTGCCCATCAGCAGAACCACAAGCCAGAGAAATGGAGGTTGTCAAAAAAGACACCAAGTCTAGGGGTGATTGTTACACAGCAAAAGCTAACTAACGCATATTTTTCACTCTATTGACTCACCTGGTCACTTGAGTAACTACTTCAGCTTCGTATACGCATTTTTCTCTGTACAATAACAGGTTTGATGTGCTAACTATATTTTGTCTAAAATACATTAAGAAAACTATATCATTTTCAGACAACAGAAGTACATATACCTGCGTATGGGTGTAGTAACGATTCATTCCCCTCATCTGACAGTTAAAGAAACTGAGGCTCAGAAAGGGGCAGTGACTTGCTGAAGGTCAAACAGCCAGTAAAATGGCAGAACTGGGATTCGGTTCCAGGCCTGTCTGAGACCAAAGGCATGGATTTATCTCCAAATCTGCACCCTCCTGCCACCCACCACCCACCCCGAGATTGTGACTCCCACATCCCTGGGGAGATGAGGGAGTAGGCTGTCCTCTCTGCCCCCACCCAGGCCCTCCCTCCTTCCTTCCTTCAGTGAGGCCAGCCTTACTCCCAGAACTCGGTGACAGGAGAAGTGAAGTTCTTGGTGCTGAGGGTGATCCACAGGCTTTTGTTCTTGCGCATCGTATCTTCCATACACTGAGGCGTATTCCAGCTGTGGTTGCAGTGTGCCCAGGGCAGCTCCGATTGGAAGGACTGGAACAGGTAGTAGGTGGCCCAGGCCAGGATGATGACATAGTATATATTCAGGAGGGACACGATCACGATGGAGGCATAGCCGATGCCTGTGGGTGTGGGCAAGCAAGATGAGCATCAGAAGGGAGGCCGGGTCCACCATGGCCACATCGTCAACCCCACTATCCCTAGGCCTGGGGCCAGAAGGTGTCCTTCAACAAGGACCAGCAAATATTTGTAGGATGAATGGACAAGTGAAAATAATGGATGGTGTGATAAGCTGGATGAATGGAAGAATATATAGAGAAGGGATAGCTCAATGAATGGATGGCTAGATGGATAGATGAGTAGATGGATGGATGGATGGATGGATGGATGGATGGATGGTTGGTTTGGAAGACAGTTGGATGGATGGATGTTGAACTGATGGATGGATATCCAATTTGTTGATAGATGTACAGATGGTGGTTGGTTGGAAGGTTAGGTAGATGGCTGGATGGAGGAATGAGTAGATGGGTTGCTGGAAAGATGGATGGCTGGTCTAACTTTTGACAAATGGAACAAAGTTTATGGGATGGATGCACAGATTTATATAGATGAATGAATGAAGAGACCCACACATCCTCCCGTCTCTGCCAACTATAGTCATAACAGGGATGATTTTATGGGTGCCAACTAGGTATCAGGCACAGGACTAAATGTTACAATAATAATAAAGCTACCATTAATTTGAGCTTACTATGTATACAAAGCACTTTTACAGTGGGCAGCCCTGGTGGCGCAGCGGTTTGGTGCCGCCTGCAGCCCAGGGCATGATCCTGGAGACCCTGGATTGAGTCCCACGTCAGGCTCTCTGCATGGTGCCTGCTTCTCCTTCTGCCTGTGTCTCTGCCTCTCCCCCGCCCCTCGTCTCTGTCTCTACGAATAAATAAATATTTTTTAAAAAAAGCACTTTTACAAAGCTATGTCATTTTGTTCTCCTAGCGACCCTATGAAGCAAGCACACTATTTCCATTTTATAGATAAGGAGACTGAGGCACAAAGAGATTAAGTGACTATCCCAAGTCACATGAGTTTGAACAAGAGGAGGAAGTGGGACTTGAAACAATACAGACTCCTGAATTTGAGTGTTCATCTTCTGCACTACATTGCTGGGCAGCTGCTAGCTCATCAATCCTTCAATGACCCAGAGAGGTGAGAACAGCCAGGACGTACTGAGCAGCTAGTGTGGGCAGCAGCAACACAGAATAATGTACCAACCGCTACCTTGTGTCAGGCCCAGTGCCAAGCGGACTGGTGTGAGGATCCGATGTACCTGGCAAATAGCAGGTGCTCAATAAAAATTTGCTGAGCTGATGAACACTGGGCCCCAGGTGACCTTTGTCTCATACTCACCGGAGAACAAGGGGCAGATCTTTTCCCAGCAGGTGATGCCTCCTTCAGAGGTGTACTGGCCTATGATTACCTCTAGGAAAAACACAGGCAGGCCGCCGCCAAACAGGAAAATAAAATATGGTATGAGAAATGCACCTGCAGAGAGAGCAGAGTGGGGTGAGGGTCAGGCTGTGGCTGTCATGGGGGCCGCTCCCAAGCCCTCCTGACCAATGAGATCAAAGAGAATGAGTGAGGGACAGGACAGATAAAGGCCAAACTCCTGGGCCTGGGTGAAAATTCTCCAGGCCTTGCCCAGCTGTCCAGCTGACATCCTTTCCAGTGGGCCTTCTCACCTCCTCCAAATCCACCTTTTATCAGCTCTGAGCCTTTGCTAAAGCTGTGCCAACTACCTGCCTGCCTTCCCCACATCCATCCATCTCAAATACGACCTCATTGAAGCCCTCACCCCGAACTTCCCAAGGCCTGCTCAGGGCAGGCAGCTAAGAACTAGCAAGGAAGGGTATGGTGATAAGAAGCAAGAGGTGGGCATTGGCTGGGGGTGGGAGCCAGGGGAGAAGTGAGGGCAAAGAGCCGGGGTGAGGGTTCCTACCTGTGTCCACTAATGGCTTCAGTGGGTCCATAAACCCTTTGAAACTGTGGGCAACTTGGGTCTATGGGTATGCTTTGTTCTGGGGAGCGTCTAGGGCACTCATCAGAGTCCCAAAGGCGCCTGAGACCTACAAAAGGTTAAGAAACCAGGCTCTAAGGCAGAATTTCCCAAAAGGTGGTTCTCTGAACTTGGGCGGCAGCGGCATGCCATCTGCTGCCATACAAGCCTCTGACTGCGGCTGTCCCGAGTGCTGAGCCCCTGCCTGAGGCTCTTCAAGCCCTCTCCTGAACCAGAGAGAATGTCTCTGTCATGTGCTACCCGACTTTAATACCTCCAACAGGAGAGGATTCTAGCTCAGAGCCTTCAGCAGGTAAAAATAAAAAACACCCACAAAAGCCAAAAGCAAAACAAAACAAAAAAGCCCCACCGAAACCAAAAAACCCAAACCAGCCAACTAATCAGTCAGACAGGGACTTTACATTTTAAAAAATGGTCTTTGAAAGTGGTCGGTCAAAAGATACAAACTTCAAGGTGTAAATTCTGGGGACATGGTGTACAGCACGGTGACTATAGTCAAAGTGTTGTTCTACATACTTGAAAACTGCTGGGAGGGTAAATCTGAAATCCTCATCACAAGAAAAACAGTTATAACTATGGGAGGTGATGGAAGGTAATAGCATAGTGATCATTTAGCCATGTACACATGTATCAACTCCTCACATTGTACACCTTAATCTGGCACATGTTATATGGCAATTACATACAACGGGAGCAAAGTTTTAAATTAAGATGGGAGAACTAAAAATAGCTTCACTGTATTTTTTTTTTCTCCTGGATACCTTTCTAATCATGGCCAGTGATAATGGTTTTCCATTTATGAGGGGACACAAAGCCTGTTTTTGAAGGACCTTTGGATTAAGTTAGAAAAAGCCAGAGCAAAGGCACATGGACGGGGCGGGGTTTGTGAAGGGGACGTGTGAATGCCTGAGGCCTGGGACCCAGGGCCTGGCCTCACTGCCTCTCTTCCGAGGGGACAGACCAGAGAGTCAGAGGGAGTCAGGAACCTGCCCGAGGTTGCACAGTAAGACCCTGGCAGGGTATCACTGGACTCTCGGTCACGTTCAGTTCTTGCCTCTGAAGTGAGCTGGGCTGGGGTGGGCAGGCGGAGGTCCGGGGGGCGGGGGGGCTGGGAAAGCGGGGTACAAAGAGGCCCCCACGGGCTGGCCCCTCCCTCTCCTCCATGACCACTCGCTCCCCTGCCCACACTTACCTCCACCATTTTTGTAGCAGAGGTACGGGAACCGCCAGACGTTGCCCAAGCCGACAAAGCCACCAGCCACAGAGAGCACAAAGTCGATCTTGCTGGACCACTTCTCCCTCTGAGGGGGCTTCCCCTCGGCCTCATCTTCAGGCCGGGTGCCTGGGCTCTTCCCTGGGGATGGCTTCAGGATGTCTTTGTGAAAGTCTTTCAGACACTGCAACTTCTCCTTGGTGGCCATGTCCTCCTCACTTTCTGCGGGGGACAAAACAGAAGCCCACGTGCACTCAGTAAGGGATGGCCTGCTGTGCATCCTTGGCACATCTCTCTTCTCACCCATGGGCTAGCTCCGACCAGCCCAGGCCTGTGGTGAGGGGTCTGCATCCCGTCTGTCCGCTGCTCTGACAATATCCTGAGTGATTCGGGCCCCTCTAGGGGATCAGCGACCTCAAGATTCGGGAACTGATGGGCTCCATTTCCCAGCCACATGCTGAACAGAGGCACGGGAGCCCACGTCTGTCAGCTCCAAATGTCACACCTCATTCTGCCCCTGCAGAGAAGCATGAGGCTACCCCAACCCTGGCATCATCTCTACGATATGTGACACACTCCGGGCAATTCTAAGAAAACAATGGCTCTCATTTCTTTCAAGGCTCAGCACAGTGCCTGGCCACAGGAGGTGTTCATTCTGAGCTTTGAAAGAATGGGTCAATATCAACGAATAAGGAATGGGGTTTCAGGCTGGAACAGAAACAATATTTGAAAAGGTTTCCATCAGAGTATGGAAAACGGAGGCTTATGAAATATATTTGCAAGTCATTTACCAGTCACATCTCTGCAGCATAAAGCATAGGGATTTGCACTGTGAGGATTATGGAGGAATGTCAGTGAATCTCCATTTGTCCATCCCCCCTGTCCACCCTCTGGCTTGCTCTAACCCCTGTACCATCCAGGCTCCCTTGCCCTCTCCCTGTGACTCCCTGTTGGGTTCAGTAATGGAAGGCCCCAGAGGAGGTCACACCTCCAAGTTGCCAGGAGCTGTTCAGGATCACCCTTAGCCCACCCCTGCTTGGTCCCCACCTTAGAGGAAGGCTGCCCCCAGCCAGGCCAGAACATCTTCCTCTACTTCTCAGATCCCTGAGTCCTAACCACCCGCATTCCCACCTCGGTCCTGAGGGCAAGGGCACCCTGAATCCCAGCCCAGGGGGAGAAGGGAGACTTTGAGGGTTGACCCCCACATGGCGCGGGGCCGTGGAAGACAGCTGAGCTGGGGGTGTCAGAGCTAGTGGGCCTACTCTACCCATCTCTGAGCCTCAGTTTTATCTGCAGAACAAAAAGCTGGAAAGCAAAAGTGACCAACTCATAGCCAAACAGCCTGGGGCACCGCTTGTCTTTATGATCCAAACTGGTGGCCAGCAGTGAAGTAACAGAGAAAAGTGGAGTTTTCTAGGTTTCCTCAAGACACATGAAGGGCGTTGAGACACCCTGGGTTCACACTCCTTGAGGGAACCGTCAGCTGGACCCAGTGTGTCCCCATCTCCCGGGCACATCTGGGCCTGCCTGCCACCTGGCTCACGGGACATATCCAGTGGGGGGTTTGAGTTGGCTTCATCTGAGTGCTTAGCACTACCTGACAATGTCTTGTTCAAGTCCTTGCTTCCTTGTGAACAGTCTCCCCCTCGACAAAAACAGAGGCTCCATGGGGGACAGGGATCTGTCTCATCCACCGCCATGCCCAGAACCTGGACTGCAGGAGGAGAACTGATGCATAGATGGTCCCCAGGGTGGGGTCTACAAGCCACTGCTGCTCAATATAAACCCCAGCTCCGTCCCCAACTCTGTGACACCAGCGATGTCTCAGCCTCTGCGCCCTGCATGGTGGAAGGTGGTGGTCTGGGCAGGCCGAGGTGGGGGCTGCCGGCGGCCCTGGGGTGTGCACACAGAGGATGCGCTGGCCTGGCCCCAGCAGCTGGGCCCACCGGGGCCTTGCTCTGAGGAGCAGAGGCAGAAAAGCACAACAGAATCCCCATTTCCCCCACGCCTCCTTCCTCTCCCTGGCTCGGGGTGGGGGACCCCGATTGTTTTGCTATCTAGCCATGAGCAGACCAAGAAAAGGCTTCCTGGAGCCGCCAGGCGCTCGCTGAGCCCTTCCTCTGTCTCCTGGAGCGCAGACTGCCGGCGGCATCCGCACAGCCTTTCTTTGCCCTGCTCCCTCGAGGCGACGTGGGGGTTCGGCCAGGCGTATGGCTACTGTAAAAATAGCCCCAGCGGCCAGCATTGTTCCAGCATTAATTTGTGCAGCCCCCGATGGTTATCTGAGCGGCCCATTGTGGGCCGGCTGGATGGGAGCATAATTGGAGGATGTGCGGCTTAAGTCCCTCCTAGTGAAGATGTTTTTCAGGGAATGACCCCTGAACCTCCTCACCAAGAGGGTCGGTTCCGCCCTTTCAGGCTCTTGCTTGGATCTTGGGCTGCAAGGCCCTTCACAAGGTCAGCCAGGAGGAGGGGGGAGGTGGCCTGCCTCTGCTCACACAGGCAGCTGAGAATAGCAAAAGTTGTCCCCAGTAGCGCACTGCTTCCCTGAGGCTACCCTGAGAGTCCTGGCTCTGCCCTCTGGGCCCCGAAACCCACTGGCCAGGCTGGCTCTCAAAGGACCCCGCAGCAGCTCGTGGATGGGGGTGGCAGTAAGTTCCCGGAGACCCTCTGCTCTGGGAGCTGGTCTCCCACGAGGCGAGACCTCCAGCCTGCTCCCCACTCAGGACCCGGTCTCCCCAACACCCGAGGCTGAGCCAGGATGTAGGGTGGGACCTGAACGGGGCAGAACTGGAGCTGGTCATGCATCTGGCATTGCAGGAGTCTCCCCGTTCCCCATCCCGTGTATCCAGGGATGTGTTCCTCGGTCACGTCACCTGTCCGTCCATGGCTGCCACAAATACAAGCCCACGTACCCTTCAGGAGCACACGGCTGGCAGCCATCCTCTGGCCCCCTCCTGCCAGATCATGGTGCATGGCCTCACCCAGATTCACTCACAGCTCTGGAGACCAGATCCAGGTGCGGGCATCCCCCCCCTTATTCCAAGCCCCTCTGGGGTGTCTGACCAGCCCCGCGCCTGTATAAGCCCACTGCAGAAAGCCCCTTGGCTCCTGCCTCCTGTACATTCCTGGCATCCACCCACATCTCTCCGTCGCCGTGGCAACCACCACAGCAGCCTCCTTCCAGGTCTCCCTGCTGCTACCCCATACGCCCCCGCAAAACATTCTTGACAGCGGCTGAGGGCAACGTCTAGAGCGTCTAGAGCGTAATCAGACCAGTATGTGCCCCCCACCCCAGCCTTCCATCATCACTCCCAGAAGAAAACACAAACCTCTCACCACAAGCTAGGCCCTGTCACCCCATTTTCCCTTCTCCTTGGGACACTGGCTCCACAGAACTGCTTTCGTTCATCCCACTCAGGCTCAGGCTGCCTGCACAGCTGCTCCAAGCCCTCTGGTGGCAGCATGTCACCTGTAGGAACTAGACAGTGAGCCCTGGTCTAGCAGCTGACAGCCACTTCCTGGCTGGGTGTCTGCAGGCAAGTTACTCAACCTCTCTGGTCTTTAGTGTCTCATCTGTAAGATGAGGATAATCATGCCCACCTCATAGGGATGATGTGAGGACTGAATGGGGAGGGGGCGAGGATGCATGGAAAGTATTCAGAACAGTATTTGACAAGTAGCAAATACTCCTTAAATAAGAGCTGCTGTATTACTGCTACTCCTGCCATAATCATCAGGTGCAACTTGACCTTGGGGTGTCTTACTCAGGGTGAGATCTGCAAGGCCTAGGGAGGCCAAGCAACACTCCTGAGGTCATACAGCTGGCAGTGACAGTAACCGTAATGTGCCTGAACCCTACCCCTCTGCCAGCCCAGCCCAATCTCAGACACCACCTTCCCTGGAGTACTTCCACGCCTCTCCACAGGCTCAAGATGAAGCCCACTAATTCCCACCTGCCACCCCACCGTGCAGTAAGCACTTAGGAGCAAGCCCCACCCCACCCCCGCCCCACCCCGGCCCCCCAGGCGTTCCAGCAGCCTGCTGCCTGAAGGCAGCCGCTAAGAGCTGTTTTCCTTGGCGCCAGGCCCAGGGCTATTTTGTAGCGACCGTGATACATAATTCCCCATTTTAAGAGCTTCCTCTTTGGTTATTACAGTGACAAGCGATTAGGCTCCCTCCTAGCCCAGTTGAAATTCTCCTTGTCTCTCTGTTCCAGAGGTCATGGCCAGAACTTGCTGTGCCTGAGGACCAACTTGCAGATCACCTGGTCGGCTTCGGCACGTCCCTGGGACAGATTCAACCTGGTGCAAGCAATGCTGCGATTTATCAGATGTGCCTTGGCTTCTGCCCAATGTATAACTACCAGATTTTTGGTGCTTCCTTTGTGTGGAGCTGTCACTAAATTCTACTTACTCCTCTAACAGCCTTCTTGTCGAAGGGGTTTTTTAGTCCTGTTTTACAGATGAAGGAAACTGAAGCTCAGACGGGGAAGCGAGTGGCCTGCCTGAGGCCAGGCACAGAAGTCAGAATTCCCAACTTGATCTGCCCAATGCCTTGGGGACCAGAGCAGAGTTTAGGAAAGAGGAGGCATCTGCACTGTTTGCAGATGGAGATGCTGAGGCCCGAGGGAAGAGGACTGCAGAGGTAGAGCACTGTAGGGCTGGGGACTGAGTCCTGCCCTCCCAACCCCTCTGGCCCCAGGTGCCCATACACTAGCCAGCTGGATCTTGAATCAAGTTGCAGACGCTGCTGTGGCTGCCTCCCCCAGCACCTGCCACCTCGGTCCAAGGCTGTGGCGAAACCAAGCTCTTGCCTCTTTTTCCTGGCTGAGCTGCCCAGAAGCTGGGAAATTCTCACCCATCCCTGCAGAACTTGAACCTTCTCAAGTAAAAACAATCAGCTTCCCACAAGGATTGCTCTGGAAAAGAACAATGATTTAAATCTCGTACTGTCAGGACTTAACCACTCATGAGCTTTTATCAGGTTTTCAAAATAAGAAGGCAGGTACTTTGCTGTTTCCTCTCTAGAATACCTCCATCTCCAAAGTACCTAGCCCTCAGTCAGCCTTTAAGATCCATCTCTGGGCCTCACTGAACAGTCAGTGTTTCTCAGTGAACCTCTGAGGGTTAGGTAAGTGGCTCCCAGAATCCCAAGAGAGATCTAAAAGACCCACCCATATCACGGGTGGGGAGACCAGAGACCTGGACAGCCCTGCCCTGAGAACAGGGCTATATCCTCCCCTTTCCTCGTTTCCCGGTCCACTGCAGAGCCAGGGTTCTGGGCTCACTGAGGCCACAACCCAGCTGTGTGACCTGGAACAAATAACAACCTCTCTGTGTGCCTCATTAGTTAAAAGAACCACCTCATAGGGATTAAACAGGATGATGCCTGTAAAATGTCCAGCACAGGGCCTGGTACATACTCAGTGATTAATAAATATTAGTGACCGCTGAAGAAAATAAGCTGCCCACATTGGAATTTTATTAACACTGTGTGGTAGGCATCATATCCTGAGTGTTTTAAAAAGAAGAGAAAAGCAAGCTGCCTTTATTAAGCATTAACTACAGGCACGTTTATTTAGCATTGTGCAAAGTGCTTTGCAAGCATTTTCTCAGTTAACCCCCTATACGGGAGCCATTACCATCCCCGTTTTGCTGACTCGGCCTGAGAGGTGAAGTCACTTGTCCAGAATCACACAGCAGGTAAAAGGCCGCTGGAGCTTCAAATGGCTCCCCGATCTGTTTCAGCCTCAATCCCATGTTCTCCAGCACTCAGTTGTTTTGGATCACCTGCTTTAAGCAAGTCGGCAAAGTGAAATCAGGCCTGGTGCCTTTAAGTCAGCTTCAAGCCACTGGACTGGACACATCAGGGAAGTAGGGGAAGGCGAACAGGGAAGTGAGGAGCTACAGGACACAGCCAGCGCCAGCCCGGGGCCCTAGGGACCAGCTAGGTGGGCTGACGAAATGGCATAGGTAGCCAGGACACGTGGCCCTCTGGACCATGAGGCTTCCTCCAGCGGGCAGGAGAGCCTCCCAGAGACTTCTCTGAGAGAGCTCATGGTGCTCCTTCAAGCACTGTCCACAGGTTCCAGGCAAGGGACAGGCTCAGGGAGTAGAAGTGCTGCGATCAGTTAGTAATGCCTGCCAAGGGCATGCTCCTTACGCACGATGCTGGCCCCAGGAAGCATTTGAAAATTAAGCACAAAAATAGATAAACAAATAAATAGACACCAAAAGTCATCTGAACAAATAAACAAAAGCATGAAGTGTGTTGGGAGCACTATTTCACCCTGCACCTTAAAGGTAGCTGTTTTTGAAAAGAAAAGTAGGAAGTAATCAAAGAAAGGCTTTTCGACTTTTCCATAAAAAGGTACACTTTTAAAAGATTTGATCATTTGGGACCCCTGGGTGGCTCAGTGTTGAGTGTCGGCCTTTGGCTCAGGTCGTGATCCCAGGGTCCTGGGATCGAGTCCCACATTGGGCTTCCCATGGGGAGCCTGCTTCTCCCTCTGCCTATGTCTCTGCCTTCTCTCTGTGCCTCTCATGAATAAATAAATAAAATCTTAAAAAAAAAAAAGATTTAATCCTTTGATTGAATCACGTGGTCTATATCCTTCTATCTTGTTTACCTGTTTGTATCTTGGGATAAGTCGTGCCTGAAAAATCTCAAGGGCCTGGCAGGTGAAAGACAAGAGTACAGCGGGGAGGCAGGGAGGCCTCGGGGAGCAGTAGGGCCTGTGGCGAACAAATGGGAGCCCAGGTTCCAGCCATGGGCGGCTCTCCTTGGCTCCAATGGCCTTACCCAGTTTTCTAATTTCTGAAACATTGCGTGGCCCCAATACTAACTGTTTGACTTCTTTGGTCACACCATTACCCCGGGTCACCCAAAGTGGCCACAGCCAAGGGCAGGGCAGGCTTGCCTGGAGATGCTGACCAGCCCGGCCTCGCAGGCCCAATGGCTCGCCCCAGTGAGGTCATCCAGGAAGTCTGGCATTGTTTTGCCCGGAATAAAGTCGAACAATGAGCAACCACATTCTGATCCTAGTGAAAGTGAATTCTGTTTGGGGAATTGTTTTTAGCCTGACATCTCTGGGGGATAGGGCTTGTTATCTACCTGGGGTTCCGCGCCTGTGGGCCAGGTCTTCCCTTCCCCTGATCTGACTGCAAACCCTCCACCCCACAAAAATGCAGGTCTCCCCTCAGAGCCCCTCATTTCTGCTGAGAGCACCTTGCGTGGCACATGATCAGACCTCAACCCACGGACAAGTGTCAACTTCTCCCCAAGCCTCACGGAGCCTTCCCTTTCACAGATCAGGATGTAAAGCTTAGAGAAGCGGAAGATGTGGCCCGAGGCACATAGCCACAAGGCAGTGGGTTGGGATTTGCATCCAGATCCTGATTCCATGCCCCTAGAGGCAAGGTGACCTCTGGACAGGGACCTACCAGATCAAGTCCTACTTCTTGGTCTGCGGTTTACAGAGGAAAAAGTGGGTGAAAGTGAGCAGGTTTTGCATACAACTGGCCTCTGGGACGACACTGGCGGGCAGGATGTGGGCCCAGTTACAGCTACCTTATCCTCGTCTCACAAAAACATTTACAGGTAAAAGGTCTGAGGACTAGGTCCAAATATTTTTCTTATCTCCTCGGATGTGGCAGGCACTGACCCAAAGCCCAGAGAACCACAGGCAGCCAACAGAGATGAAACAAAAAGAGGACATGCAAATGGTGGGGGTGGGGAGAAGGCACAGGGCTGGGCCCAGGGAGGGGCTGAGGGGTGGGGGCGGGCCAGCTGGGCGGGCTCCCAGGGGTGAAGGCAAGCAGGGGCACTCACCTCGCGCAACACAGAGGCACCCCTGCATGGGCCAAGCAGGCCACTGAGTCAGGGGAAAGGGCATTGACCTAGGAGTCCAAGGCTGGGTCTAGTTCCGGTTCCACTGGGTCTCACAGCCCAAGTACTGCCCCTCTGCACCTCGGATGTCCAGGGGCAAAGCAGAGCAAGGGTAGCTCTGGCAAGCAGGGCCTACTGAATAAACACTTATCGATCTACCCTACCAGGTGCCAGGAACTGCTCTAGGAACTAGGGGCATGGACGTGAGCCCCGAGTCGCTGATGTTCCAGAAGGAGAGAGAAACATTTACAGGACCAGCATGTAGAAGACAATCAAGCGGGATGCGATGGAGGTGACAAGGACCCAGGAGCCAGGAAGGCCCCTCTGAGGGGGTAAAAGGTTTCATAATGGCAGAAGCTCACCTAGG
This sequence comes from Vulpes lagopus, assembly GCF_018345385.1. Classification (NCBI taxonomy): domain Eukaryota; kingdom Metazoa; phylum Chordata; class Mammalia; order Carnivora; family Canidae; genus Vulpes; species Vulpes lagopus. The sequence goes on from NC_054830.1 coordinate 53,684,624, forward strand.
ACTGGACCTGGGCCAGTTAAGCCTTTTCAGGCATCAATGAGACGTGAAGTCACTGGCCCAAAGTCACACAGCGGGGATCTGAACACAGGCAATGGGCTGCAGGGGTCCATGCTTTCAACCACACTGAAACTGAGGTCTGTGGGGTAAACATCTGGGCAATGTTGTTCTCAGAGCAGGGAACAGCGTGTACCAGGAAGGTCACAGGCCATGGTAAAGGAACAGAGAGAAGTCCAGTGCGGGTCAGAGAGCAAAGGGAGGTAGGGCACAAGGTGACCTAGCCAGGAGGCCAGGTCTGGAGGCCGGGACTAAAAGCCGGATTTAGCCAGAGGCTGGTGGGAACCCCTGGAGTTTTGTGCTGGGCCAGGACTCAACCATTTGGTGACAACCCCTGCTTTCTCCTGACCGCCTGCCCGACCCCTCCCTTCCACTCTGGAAGGGATTTGAGGGCCCATGCTGGGCTTTTCCTTGTAAGCTGTTGCTAGTGAGGACTTCCTAGTGGGCGCCTGTAACTAACTGGAGTCCTTACCCCCAACACCCGGGAGCCACCCAGCATCCCCATCACGTACCAAGTACCTGCAGGACTGGCTGAAGGGGGCCACTGTTCTTTATGGAAAGGGATCAGCCAAGGATGGGGGGCTGGAACTCCTTCCCCTTGGCCAAGGACTACACCACCAGTGCCACAGAAGACAATGCCCTGGTGCACGGAGTCTGTACCCTTACCGCTAGGGGTGAAGCCCGTGGGTTTGGGAAAAACAGGGTCAGCCTCTGATGCTATATGACCTCAAGCACTTACTCACCTGGGGGAAAGGGCAGGAAAAGCCCCACGGGTCCCATGGTAACCAAGCATGACCACCCTGCTGGCCCAGGGCCACCACAGGGGGATACAAGGTCACCTTTCTGCCCTCCAGGTGCCAATCTCCAGAGACAGGGGAGGGGCTCGTTTTGCCAAAGTAACACAAAAATTATTCTACAAGTTCAGGAGGACGGGAGTTATGCATCTGGTCCAGGGCAAATGGAAGGAGCTCCAAGGAGCAGGCCCCCGGCACGCTCCGGACGGGGCCCTGCAGCCTGGCTGGACCTGTACTCCCAGAGAAGGCTCGGGAACAGTCCGGCCTCATGGATTCTGTGTGGGCAGGCTGAGACCCAGATGCCACCTGCGTATAGACTTCCAGCATACGCCACCACAGCCAAAGCTCAGCCGAGCGAGAGGAAGCGGGGAGAGAGGGGAGGGCCGCCATGATGTGTAAGGGGGTGCTCAGGGGCCTGTTTTGGTGCGCAGGGCAGTGAGTCAGCAGGCAACGGCCTCCTGGCACTGACTCACCAGCCACAGCCTGTCACTCTTGTCAGCTTCCCCACCACCCCAGCCTTCAGCCTAGTTTGGCCGGAAGTGGGGGTGGGGTAGGGTCTACCATGGTCCTGAGGCCGGCTCTGCAGAACCCAGGAGTATTTCTGGAGCTCACAAAAAAAGATACAAAAAAAAAAAAAAAAAAAGAAAGAAAGAAAGAAAGAAAAGCTCAGTTTCCATTTCCTCAGACTTCCCCTTTTAAGCTGTAAGAACCCCAAAGCCGCCCTCCTCTCACTGGTAGTGAAAAGCTAAAGGGTGGCCCCTCCTTAGCTCTACAGAAACTGGAAAGAGATAGGCCCTCAGTGACAAGGCCAGCTAAGGGCACACCAGTGGCCCAACACCCACTCGGAGCCAGTCACCTCCAAGTCTGTCACCAGGGCTCTGTCAGAAGTCATGTCTCCATGTCTTCATGGAAATAGCCAAAGTACTCTTTGCTGGGCAGCTTGGGACAGCATCTCAGCCTCAGCGTTACCATCTGTAGGATGGGCATAACATCCCATCTACAGGGCATGAAGGCTCCTAGCTCATTAAATATATGTAAACAAGGCCCCTGCTATTAGTTCTTCTTTTAAACATGTCTCCACTCAGTGAGGAAGGAACTTCTTCCTTCCTAGCTGCACCCATACTTCACCTTCCCTTAGAAATTAAGCTCCAGGGACGCCAGGGTGGCTCAGTGATTGAGCGTCTGCCCTCGATCAGGGCGTGATCCCCGAGTCCTGGGATTGAGTCCCACATCGGGCCTGCTTCTCCCTCTGCCTGTGTCTCTGCCTCTCTCTCTGTGTCTCTCATGAATGAATACATACAATCTATAAAAAAAAAAAAAAAAAAAACACTAAAAAAAAATTTAGCTCCAGGGGAATTTGGTGCCTGTGGAACAAAGAGGCATGAGACTTAGCAAGACAACAGTGATGATCAACAAGCCATGTCTGCTGCCCGCTGCTGGTGCTCCATTTCAGAGCAAAGGGGCTGTGGCCTGGAATGTTCTCCATGTATCTGAAAGTCAAGTGTCAGGTCTCCTCCACCATCCGAAGCCCACCTGAGATCCCCAGGGGCAACCGAACCACATACCTACCTCTAGGCTTTCTCATACTTCCATGCCTTGGCTCATTCTGTTCCCCTAGTCTGGCACTGTCCCCTGAGTAACACAGGCTATCCTCAAGTGATCCCCCAAGACAATGGTCCTGAGTCCTCCCCAGTGTCTTCCTTGGGATCTGTGGGTCACACCACCTCTGGCCCCAAGCTCACCAGCCCAGATTGTAATTGTGTGCTTATGGTCACCCAGGGCCTGCTTCCTGACACCCAGTAGGAGGCCCAGCACTACAGACGATTGTCAGAACACTTAAGGCTCACAACCCTGGGGACACTCAACACAGGAGTAACTAGGTGCTACCTTGGAGCCGTGAGGATTCTTCAGCCAGGTGGAGAACACTGGATGGCAGCAGATGTTTAGGACCAGGCAGGGCTGCCGACAGAGTAAGGATGAGTCAGACATCCTCTCTGCTAGACAAAGAGGGGATGTGTCCCCAGTATCTGAGCGGGGTTCTCTTCAAATGTGCAAAACTCTACAAAGCTTCTCCCTCTTTTGATAGATGAGCCCTAAACCTTTAGGAAATCAATTTTCATGAAACCAAGGTGTTCCTGAGCATCTTCCAAAACAGATCTTCAAGTGTGTTCTCCTTGGTCTCCTAAAGCTCTGTCAAGTACTACTAGAGGGTCCTTGTGGATCCCGCACAAAAATTGGAAGGCTGGGCACACCTGGGTGGCTCAGTCAGTTGAATGTCTGCCTTTGGCTCGGGCCATGGTCCCAGGGTTCTGGGATCAAGCCCGCATGGGGCTTCCTGCTCAGCAGGAAGTCTGCTTTTCCCTTATCCCCCCTCTCTCCACTGCTCCTTCTCTCTCTCTCATTACCTCTCCCTCTCAAGTAAATAAAATCTTATAAAAAAAAAAAAAAAAAAAAAAAAAACCCTGGAAGGCTCAAAATGGGGATTAGGGTATTGGCACATGCAAATGCAAGCCCACTTTCTAGATGAGCAAACTGAGGCCCCAGACCCACAGCAGACCAACAAAAGCCACCAGCCTCTTTCATAGATGGGCCATCAGAGCTGAAGGAATCTTGCTTCAGAGGGGGGAAGTGAGGTCAGGAGGAGGTGATGGAGGGCAGGGAGGCTCCCAGCACCCCAACCCAGTAAAATACAGTGGGTGCCAGAGGCTGAAAGTAAAGCTCTATTCCCAACCTGGCTGGACCCAACTGATGCCTAATTCTGTCAGGCTGGAGGATGGTGGTGCGGCAGGAGGGGCAACTCCCAGGGCTATGAGATGGTGCCTAACAGCAGCTACTGTTGAGCTAGAAGGATTCAGCATTAAAATCCATACCAGGGGTGGGTGGACTCCAGGGAAGAGTGACATTTCTGCACTGTGCAGACCATCTCCCAGGCAACCTCCAGACAGCCTCCACTTCCCTTAACCTTCCACTGTAATTCCACGTGTGGCCTAATCATGTCCACCAAGAGCACGGTGTGGCGGATGTGCCACTGCCTCCTCATAGCCAGTCACCCATGCAGCAACACAAGATGAGGCCACCTCAACCACTGGAAACTCCTCAGCCAAGCTTGTTTCTAGACAGGAAAGTTCTTGTCACCTTCAGCTAAAGAACTATTGGTGGCTCCCAGCTGCTTGGAGAGTAATCTATTTCCCCACTTGGATTCCAAACCTCATTATACTTCACACCACCCGGGCCCCAGTCTCTGCCACCTTACCTCTCCTCGGTCCTGCCTGAGTCTTGGGAATTCCTTGATTTCTCCATCATCATCCCATTCAATCCTGTGCTTTGTGGGTTATCTTATGTTGAAGATAGATCCCACCCACCTTCAAGACCCGGCCCAAGTGTCACTCCTGCAGGAAGCCCTTCCTACTCACCCTATTCCCCCGTGCCCCCACCCCCTCGGCCTCCTCTGGCCTGTGTTGCCATACCATTCACCTGGCGCTAGGCTCTTGCTCAGACTTCAACCCTGGACAAAGTTCAAAGTTCTCCTTGGGAAGGCTCAGTTTCTTCATCTGTAGAGTGGTCCTCATAATCTGTAAAACCATTCCTTGCTAAAGTCTCTGGGCCAAGCTGGTGGATGACCACAGGTGCCTGAACATCAGCATTGCCTCCGACTCTGGCTGAAAATGCAGGTGCCTGGACCCGCCCCAGACCTCCTGACTCTCCATCTTCAAGGTTATTAAACCAACCCCTGCCAAGTGAATCTTAGAATGAGGCGAGGTTGGGAAGGGCGATGCTAATGAACTGGGAGATGCTTGGTAACATGTAAAACAAAATCAACCAATGAAAGAATCTACTCCTGGCCAATGATAATACATGTGAGCACGCACAGCCGTGTGCACGTGTTTATGCCCATGGACGACAGTGTCCCCTGTCAGAGCAGCTGGGGGCTGCGCCAGGCTGGGTTTTACTTCTGTCAGCTGCACTGAGTCCAAGGACGACCCCAGAACCACGTGCCCAGACTTAACAGTTTGCCAGAGGCTCTCTTATTCCCTTTTGCCACTGCCCCTTATAGTACCTCTGGGGGATGGGCCCTTTTGCTCCCAGTTTATAGGTAAGAAAACTGGCTCAGAGAGGAAACAGGACCCAGCCAATGTTACCCAGTGAGCAGGTGACAGACTGGATTTGGGACAAGGCAATACTCCCTCTATCCGCTTGTTAAAGTTAAAAGGAGTTTGAGAAATCAAGGTTGGGGCTGGCAGGTGGATTACCTGGGGCTTCCTCAAATATAGTACGATGATAGCAATAGTCCCTGCTTCTTAGGGTTGTTGAGAGATGAAATGAGCTAATATGGATCGACCACCGAGACTAGCACTTGAACAAGCGTGAGCTATCAGGATGATGACCCTGAGACCAGTGACAGCCTAGACTCAGAGCCAAGGCCTGCTGGGCATGTCTGGGCACCTGACATCACCTCAGAGCCGGGACCAGTGTTTGAATGCAGGTCAGCCAGGTAGGGCATCACCCTAACACCCCCACCTTCTATCCAGCTTTCACTCCTCTTCCACAGTGGGTGGAACCAGGGGACTCTGGGCCCCCCTCCCAGTATTCTTGCTGACTATGGAACAATATAGGTCCTATAGGTTGGTGGCTCCCTGGGGATCTGAGCACGGATGTGGAAACCTCCTGTCACCTCTTCCACCTCCCCTTGGGGTAGGGTCAGGAGAACATCTCAGGCAGCTGTCCAGGGCCTGCAACTCCCCGCACAACATGTCAATACCCCATGGGCAGTGGTGCCTGCCCAGCTGGGGAGGCGGAAGTTTTCAGGGCCTGGGGCCTGGCCTTGGGAGCAAAGTTAGCGCCACAGACACTGCTGGGAAACGGGCTGCAGAGCGGGTCTGACAAGCAGTGAGGGAAGTGTCCTTGGAGCAAATGGCCAAGTAGCCCCCTCCTTCCTTGGGCAGCTGTGAAAAAAACCTCTGGGAGAAGAAGCTGCTTGGTGGTCTCCCCCAGATTGGCTGCAGCTATAGAAATCAGATTCTGTGACCCCCTCAACTCCCAGAAGCCTCAAAACCCCGAAGGTCCTAGCTGGAGGTCTCTGGGTCCCTGAGTCCCCTCAACTGGCCATCAGACCCGGACCCCGATGCCCAGGGTTTACAGATAAGCAGACTGAGGCTTGAAAAGAGAAAGGGGCTTTCCAGGAAGCCCCGAGTCAGGCTCTGCTGTGGGACCCAGGGCAGCCTACCGCGCCTCTGTTTCCTCATCTGTAAAATCTGGCTGATAACGGCCCCACTGTCTCAGGGCAAAGGGGTGATCACATGAAGTGATGCAGCCGATGCAGGTAAACCCGTCAGCACAGGGTCAGGCGCACAGACAGGTGCCTGCTAAGATGTCATGCATGAAGGCAAGCGTTATTCGTGTTGGAGCTGCTCTCAGGGAACAAGTGGCCTGCTAGTAGGAAGGTAAGACAACAGCAATTACGGTAAGAAGTTTGCCAGCCCAAGGGTGGGCTACTCCCTTCTTCAACCCCCATTTGTTTTGTGGACATGTACTAGTTCATGAAATTCAACCCCACCATCTGGTCTCATGTGTCCATTTTACAGGAAGGGAGATTGAGGCTTAGGTGCAAAAGCTTCGGTCTCCAGTGTTTCAACTTGTGTTCTAGGCCTCCAGGTGCCCTGCCTGCTACTATTTGGATGCCCAGGACCAGCTCAACTTACTTATTTGAGGAGTTCCTTCCCAGGTCCAGGACATACAGAGCACCACATCCCACAGAAGTCTTTGACCCCAAGGGAATGCCCTGCCTGTTTACCCAGCAACCTACCTCCCGTCAGCTCAGGGGCAGCGAGGATTTGGACCGAGGTGGTGGGTAAACAGAGGGTCCCACTGGTGGTGTGGGGTGGGCAGCTTGGGTGAACAGTTCTCAGCAAAGGGAGCCATGGCCCACTCCAAGCTGGATGCCCCTGGGAAAGACCTTGTTCCCACCAGACCTCCAGCAGGACCACTCAGGTCAGAGTAGAGAAGGGCTCCCACGTTTGTTCTCTGCTCCCTCTCCTGGGTGGACTCCCTAGACACTGTTTCCTAGGTAACCGCAGCTGTTGGGGACCTCCCAAGCTTGCATCACAGAAGGCAGCCCAGTAGGGTTCTGTAAGGGGACAGATAGAGGCTCTGTGAGCAGATAGGGACACAGGTGGACATGCAAACATGACTTACCCGAGGCACTGGGAAACTGGTACATCAGAAGCCCTAGAGAGTTAAAAGATGGCCAGCACCTTGGCTATGGGCCTCAGAATATCTGCTCATGAGGTCACAATGCCCCTTCCAACACACATCCCAGGTGCCCAGAGACTGCATACTCCAGAAAAATGCCACCAGTTAGGAACATCCCCTAGAATTAAAGCCATTGCAGATTCTTTTACCATAGGACTCGCTGATTCACTGCCTGCTGGTTCACTGCCTCTATGTCATTGCCTGGGGGGCCCTGGGCTTTCACAGCTTGGTGTATTTTTATAGCCATTTCAGGACCTGGAATGTACATCTCTGCTCTTCTCTGTTCTCAAATGACACTTCCCCCAGGAAGCCTTCCCTGACCATCCTGTCCATCTCCCAGCAGAACAAATTGCTCATTTGGTCAGCTGTAATCCCAGTTTCTTTCTCCCGTGGTTGGGGGATGCTCTAGGGCAGCGGGTGGGCCTCCTCCCTGGAGGCAGTGAATGAGGACCCTGGTGTATCATCGTCATAGCAACCTTTTGTTCCAATTCCAACTGTTCTTACTGCCTGGAAACAAAAATAGTTGCAGGTAACATTATGTGTTTGGCACTCTGTTGGGCATTTTGATATAATTCTAACGTAGCAATTTTTTAATCATGCTAAATATTTTTCTTCTTGCATTTTAAATCACTTTTCACTGATTATGGTTGCTTGCGTTTCTCCTATAATCAGTTCAAAGGTAATGAGACTTTATAACATTTTCAGAGACTCTCATAGAACTACAACAACAACAACAACAACAACAACAACAACAACAAAAACCACACTCTAAATGCCTTAAAAGTATGGGAAGTCCTCCAACTGCACAGCCAGACCCAGAGAAGAACATCAGCTCCCTGGGTTGAGCGATGGTGCGTGACCAGCTCAGCGCCTGGGACTCGGTGCCACATTTTCACCCAGTCCTTACCAACCATCCTCTGAGATGAGGAATCATACCCCATCTGAGGCTCAGGCTCAGAGGGGTTGAGTGACTTAAACAAAGTTGCACAACCAGAAAGAGGCAGGGAGGATTCCAGAATCCTAGGTCCTCAACCACCTGACTCTGGGCATTGATGCCAGGAAGTCCCCCTCTTGACACAGGAGAGAACTGAGGCCAGCAGCAGATAGGGGGTGTCGTTTTGCAAATTAACTAGTTAGACTTAGAATCCAGGTCTCCGGGCAGCCCCAGATCACAGGTCCTGGGTCAGCCTCACTACAAAAAAAATAGCAAGGATAAACACATCCACCTCCAGGAGGCTTTGTGCTAAATGCTTTACAAGGGTCTTCCCATTTAATTATGTATACCTGCTGGGATTACTAAACGCTGGCCCCTCAGGCCAGGAAGAACTGTTAAGCATTTCAATTCGGGCTACTTAGAGCAATTAGGTGGCTAATAAGGTATTGATGAAGGGAAGGGACTAACCTCGCCTCCCCCACTGCCTCTGAGTTCACTCTCATCCTGACCCTCCAGCACCGTCCCATCCTCCGCAGCAGCCCGGGACTTAATCAGCTTATTCACCCTTTAGATAGCCTGGCCGATCAGAAAAAAGTCTCCTTTTACTCCTTGGGGACAAGGATACCTGAGATTTAGGCCACGACTATAAATAGTCAAGAAATCCATCCTTTTAAATTGACTCATCTATTTATTTGGGCAGTTGGTCCCTGCTGACCCCCAGATGGCTTGAGTTCTACATAATTCCTCCCCACCCCTGCCCTTGGCCCGCGCTGTCACCCTCCCGGCCTCTCCAGCTTTGTTCTCTGAATTCCCCAGGACACCACCCACTGTGAGACCCTGTTCCCCAAACCCCCTTTGCCTAGTTCCCCTTCTGCCTCTGCTGTGTCACCTTAAAGATTTTGGTTGGAACCTGACTCTGTCCCTGGTCAGCTGTAAACTGTGACCTCAGGAATGTCACTTCCCCTTGGGGCCTCAGTTGCACCATCTGTAAAATGGGCCATCTCGGATTACACAAGGGGAGTTAGGAGGAAGCGCATCCATACGCGACTGGATTTGCTCTTACAAGAGAAACAGGACGCCCCTGGACCACCATCTTTCATTTCATACAGTTCACCAACAACACTGACCAGAGGCAGAAACAAGCACCCAGGGCTCTGCTTTCACACAGGGAGAACAGCAAAGGCACAGCTTCCCCATTGGGTGTGCTGTGTCAGACAAGCAGCCCAGTCTGCTGGCACCGCCATCCCCTCTCAAGGCATTTCGCATGCTCCCAAAACCATGTGAGTCATCAAAACTAGGTTAGACATCTCATCAGAGTGGGTTTCCTCTTGGGACCTCTGGCAGAGCCTGTGATGCTCCTGCAAGCCTGTTTAGGTGAGAGCTGGGCTGGGCTGTTCTTCAGGAAGAACAACTAAGTCACTACCTTTAACGGGGCTTCTGGTTCCAGACGGGCTCCCCAAAGTGAATCAAGACCCCAGGACTCAAGGGGCACCTGGGTGGCTTGGTGGCTGAGCGTCTGCCCTTTTGGCTCAGGTCATGATCCCGGGGTCATGGGATTGAGTCCTACATGGGGCTCCCCACAGGAAGCCTGCTTCTCCCTCTGCTTCTCTCTCTCCCTGTCTCTCATGAATGAATAAATAAAATCTTAAAAAAAAAAAAAAGGCCCAAGCACTCAGCAGGGCCTTTGGGGTACCAACCAAGACCTCCCACCTAGCCCCTTGTCTCTCTTCTCTGGCCCAGAGAAACCCTGCAGCTAAGCCATGCTACTGAGGGCATCTGCGGCTCTCTGCTTCCCTCTTCAGCGGTACCTCCCTCTATCAGCAAATGCCCTTCCAGGCTTGTGTCTGCCTGGCATGCTTTTGCCATTCAAGGCCTCTGGGATACTTTTTTGATTTCGTGTGGGGCCCAAAGCATCTTCCAGACACCCCCACTGACAGACGGCTGATTTGTCTCCTCGCTGGCCTGGCTGTTTCCTGGCTGAACAAACAGAGCGAGGCTCGACTCTGGGTCCCCGGGGTGTGGCTGGGGCCTGTGCACAGGAAAATACTTAAGTCTCTGATCACTGAATGAACAGACTTTCAATTCTCGGTTTTCAGATGCTTACAGGTTTTCCCCAAACTTCCCCAGACATCGAAGGTTCTCATCTGGGCCTTCCCCCCACTCAGCGGGGCTGGAAGGGGTTTGAAAATACATACATTTCTCAAAGGAACCATAAAAGCCAAAGGGAAAACAAAAGGTCTGCCCCCCATGACCTTAAGAAGTTGGGAGCTACTGTACCTACGAGAAGATGGATGTGGACAGAATCTCTTGTGGTCATTAGTCCACAGTGTTTTACAACAAACCGTCATGCTGCACCCCTTAAACTCATACAGTGATGCATGCCAATTGTTTCTCAAGAAGACAGGGGAAAAAAGCTGATACTCAATTTTAATGTAATTCAGGACGCCTGGGTGGCTCAGTGGTTGAGCGTCTGCATTTGGCTCAGGTGTGATCCCAGAGTTCTGGGATCGAGTCCCACATCGGGCTCCCTGCATGGAGCCTGCTTCTCCCTCTATCTGTGTCTCTGCTTCTCTCTCTCTCTCTCTCTCTCTCTCTCTGTGTCTCTCAGAAATAAATAAAAATATTTAAAAAATTTTTTTTTGATGTAATTCATATGTTCACCTACGTCTCACTGCATAGATTGTAAGATTCTAAAAAAACTGACAGTGTCTTACTTATGTTTGTAACACTAGCACCTGTTACAATGTTTATGCATATGAAATAAGATTAATTTCTTGAAGAAGTTGGGGGTGGCCCTTCTCCCCAGAGGCACCCAGCAGGCCCAGTCCTCAACCACAAGGAAGCTTTGAGGGCAGGCCACATGGGGATCAGCTGACACAGGCAAGGCCAGAGATTTGGGAGGGGGAGGGGATCAGTACCTAGAAGCAGCTCCTGCCCCCAGGGATCTTCCAGAGCTGTGGCTTTTCTAGTTTTTTGGGGATGAAGAGTTTCCTCGATGTCTGGACTTTTTAATGTGACTAAATCACTCTTGAAAGCACTTTAATATAGCCATTATTAATAAAACACATTAATAAGAAATAGCTGCATCAAGCTTTTCACTATACCAAACCACTTTCTCCTATTTGCTGCCAGTTAGCCTGGTGGGCATCATGGTCCACCCTCCTGTGGACCCCTTTTACAAATGGGGCAATGGAAGCCCAGGTAGGAGGTGGGGCTGGCTGGGGTTCATCCAGCCAGGAAACAGCAGAAGGGCTGGCTATGGGAGGAGTGGAGGTCATATGTCTTAAGGGGATGTGTGACTTTGGCCACGTCAATGCACTTCTCTAAGCCTCACAATGCTCATCAAGAGGAAGGATGGATAGGAGGGTGGAAGGCAGACAGGCTCATGAGAAGTGGCTTGTGTTCCAAGGTTACTTCCCTCCTCCACCCTAAGAGATCTGGCCTCCTGGTTATATACATTGACGACTGCACTGGTTGGGCGGGGGAGAGGAACACGACACGGGACACAATGTCTTGTGCCATTTTGCAACCAAACCATGATCATTTATGTCATCTCTCCCTTCCTGCCTCGTTCCTCACTCTATCCCCACTGCCCCACACTGTGCCTAGTATACAGCAGGTGCTCCAAAAACACTCAGTGCATTAGTGAATGGACACAGGAATGCTGAGTAAACACCTCAATTCATTCAACTATGAGGGATCCTCACAGGACAGGAGAGCGGGGGCGGGGGGTGAACAATCCAGAAAGAACAGTAGGGCCCCACAGGGCAGCCCCCCACACACACACACGTGGAAGGAGGGCAAGGTGGGGAATTGGGGCCCAGAAGCATGGAAGACAGGACTCCTAGTCTTGTGTGGCCGGGACGGGATCACGGGGCACCTCCCTGAGCCTGGCTTCTTCATCCACAAAGCAAAGAACATGAGAACTTTGCCACAGGACCATTTCATGCCTCAAATGAGGAAAGGACCGTAAAGTTCTGGGGTGTCACAGGTGCTCAGCATCTCCAGGTTGAAAACAGATCTCATAAGTCACCTTGGCTGGCCCTTCCGTTGCGTGGGGGAGGACACAGATGCCCAGGGCGCGACATCTCAGGGACCCACAGCAAGGGGGGCTAGGGCTGGGCAAAGGGCTCCTGCCACTGGTTCATGGGGACCAGCCTGCAAGCATGACCTCCCTGGCCACTGGGTAAATGACTTTGCCAGGTAAGCTTGTCAGGTTTACTCAGACTGCAAAGTGCATACTTAAAAACATGACTTGCTGTTTCTCTGAAATTCTCCTTAACTGGATGCCCTGTATTTTATCTAGCAACTTTATTCAGAATATCTGGAGGGATCTCACACACACACTACCGCATCCAGCACAAAATATGACACCTGTTACAATGTTTATGCATATGAAATAAGATCACGCCCTGAGGTCATAAGAGGGATCAAATACTCTGGCCTCCTGGTCTGAAAACTTCAACGGAGTACAAATTAAAGGGCCTGGGACTTTGGGGTCCCACCCTCCCACAAGCATGCTCTTTTGTTTCTTCCCACTCAGAGGAAGCCACTTCCCCGGTAGCTGCCCAGACCTTTCGAGGTCTTCTAACCTCCTCCCTGTTTCCACAGGTTTTGCAGAGCGGGTGCCCACTCCCAAGGATGTTCTATAGTCAGTCCTCACCTCATTGATGAGTCCAAATGCCACCTCCTCCTATCCTGCTCCCCTCTCAGACATTGCTAACTGATCGTGGCACCTTTCCCACTGATCAGTGGGAAGTCCTTAGAGTCCTTATCAACCCCTGGCCTCTCTCTGGGCCTCAGGAATTAATGGACAAGAGAAAGCTCTCATGTCAGGCGCATGGTCGGGGAGGTAGGATGCCTAGAAAAGACTAGGAATCAAACAGAAGGCCAGAGCACCACTCAGCTCTTAAACATAAATAAGGGGCACCTGGGTGGCTCACTGGTTGAGCATCTGCCTTCGGCCCAGGGTGTGATCCTGGGGTCCTGGGATCGAGTCCTGCATCGGGCTCCCTGCAGGGAGACTGCTCCTCCCTCTGCCTGTGTCTCTGCCTCTCTCTCTGTGTGTCTCTCATGAATGAATAAATAAAATCTTAAAAAAAAAAAAAAAAGAAAACATAAATAAGAGCCATGTCCCCTCACTGTGGCAGGAGGGAAGGAGGGAGGCATGGGCCCTTTACAACAGGGCAGCCCTGATGGGGCCCACAGAGCAAGAGCTCAGGGGTGATGAAAAGAACAAGGTTGAGGGAATCTGGAGGTGAGAGAACACCTGTGCCAGGTAACGTGGGAGCTGAGTCAGCGGAGTCAGGCTGGGCATGTGCGGCAGGGGAGCTGGGGATTCAGAACTGCCTCTGGCTACTCCTAGGGATGAAGGCATAGGGGTGAGAATTCATTATGGGAAGCCAAGGTATCCAAGTGTACAGCCCCACGGCGGGGGGGCGGGGGGGCACCTGGCTGCCAGGCTGCGGTAGGGGCCAGCCCTCAAGCACGCGATAGACCCTCTGGGGCATGTGCGCTTCTGTCTGCTTTATAGAGAACACCCAGCCTGGAGAGGGAGGCCATCACGGCAGGCACTGGCTCTTAAGTGGCTGAGCTCAGATTCTTGCCCAAAGCTGGGCACTGCCAGCCCAGGAGCTCCCCCAGGGAAGATTCCAGATCCTTGTTTTATACCTGAGGAGAATGAGGGCCCAGAGAAGGGAAATGACTCATCCAAGGTCCCCCAGCATGTTGGTGGGGAAGCCGGTAGATAAAGGTGGGGTCCTGGGGGACCCTCTGGACGGTCGTGCCTGAATACTGACCCCGGGCACCCTCCCCCAGGGAGCCAGCCTGCCAAACCCAGAGGCGTCTGCAGCTTTAGGATCCGGGAGGCTCCTGCTTCGGGGAGCCTCGGTTTCTGGACTTGGGATCCGCTGCTGGCTGAGAACAGACTAACAGATGGGAATACCTCCCGCAGGCCCTCTTAGGTTTCACCTCGGCAGGCAGCTCTGGTCTTTGACATGCCCTGCTAGTTTCTGGAAAAAACAACAAAAAAACCCCTGTGATATTGTGATTTCGAATATATATAAATATATTTGGTCTTTGTCCCGGTTGCTGGCAGAGCTCCTATAACTGGTAATTTCCTAAGTGATGAGAGTGAGAAGGTGTCTTTTGTTATGTTAACGAGTGACTTTTAGCTTGTACCTAAGGCTATAGGGGCCGGTTGCTAGGAGAAGCAGCCCAGCCGCGATTCCAGGGTTAGAACTCGCAGTCCCACCCTCCGTGCGGGGAGGCCCCCTTCCCACTCACCTTGCCCTGTGCATCCCTTCCCTGTGGCTGTCCCTGCGTTCTGGCCCTTATGGACAGACCACTAATCTGGTCCATAAGATGTTTCTCTGGGTTCTGTGAGCTGCCCTAGCAATTTCATCAAACCCATGGCGGAGGTCATGGGACGCTCCGATTTACAGCTCCGATTTATAACCAGGTGTCCGAAAGCACAGGTGACGATCCTGACACTTGGGCGACAGGCAGCAGAAGTGAGGTGGGAGCAGGAGGTCGGCCTTGGAAGGGCTGAATCATTAACCTGCGGTGTCTGACGCCAGCCCAAAGTAAACAGTGTCAGAAGTGAGTTAATAGGTAGGACCTCCAGCGAGTGCTGGAATTGCTTGGTGGTATGGGGGTGGGGTGGGAGGAGGGACCCCACACACAGAATTGTAACCTCTCTCCTTAAAAAAAAAAAAAAAAAAAAAAAAAAAATCTGTCTGCTGTTGGGGCTAAGAGCCAGAAAAGACAGGAAAAGAAAGCAAGGAGTCTTCTCTCCACTGGAGGCCCAAGCCTCCCCCAACAGGTGAGGCCAGAAGAAGAGGCTCTTGCTTGCCCTGGTCGCCCAGAGGCCTGAGCTTCCAGCAGCTGCTGTGTGGAACAGAGTGTAAGCCAAAGGTGTGGACTAAAGCCCAGGCTCCCTGTCCTGACACATGGCTGACCTCGAGTTGGCCGCTGCCCTCCCAAGCCTCAAATTTCTCACCTGTTACACATGGACAGTAATAATAACTACGCTATAAAATAATGCAAGTATTACGGATGGAAAACCTTTCTGAGAACTGCGAACGGCCGTACATGCTGTAACTGTCTGTATATTCAGACCACTGTGATAGAGGTGTTAAAAGTAATCCTGACAGCAGCAGTAAGAATAGCCATGTGTAAGTAAGAATCCCAACTGCCATGTGCTGGGGCTGGGGGGCGGGGGGGGGGGGGGGCAGCAAGTGCCAGCCACCATGTGAAGAACTTTCAGAGTTCCCTGATCTTCCAACCAGAGAGGACAGATGCTACATCATTCTACACCATGTCTATTTTGACAGAGGACCTGAGGGCCCAGAGAGGTTAAGTGACCTGCCCTGGGTCACACAGCTAAGTAGAGGCCAAATGACATTTATGCCCAGGCTCATGGGACACCTGAGCTAAGGTCTTAACCACACCTCTCCTCTCTCTAAAGGGCATTAATTAAACTCAGAGTCTGGTCCAGTGTTCCTGACACATCTTGTTTATTGATTTTTTATTTTCTTTCCAAAAAAAGGAAGGCTGGCAGACTGGGGGCTGCTTCTCTGGGATGGGTTGTTTTCAATCCATGGCTCCCTGAATCCCTGAAGGCAGGGGCTCCCCAGGGAAGTGGTACTACTCCCTCTTGAGGCCTGCGAGGCTGTCACTGAAGATAGGCAGAGGCTTCCCTTAGGGCAATTTCTTTCTTTTCTTTCTTTCTTTCTTTCTTTCTTTCTTCTTTCTTTCTTTCTTTCTTTCTTTCTTTCTTTCTTTCTTTCTTTCTTTCTTTCTTCAGACTTTTTATTTTATTCATGAGAGACAGAGAGAGGCAGAGACAGGCAGAGGGAGAAGCAGGCTCCCTGCGGAAAGCCCGATGTGGAACTAAATCCCGGGATCACGACCTGAGCCAAAGGCAGAGGCCTCAGAGACCCTAAAACCTCTGAGCCACCCAGGCGTCCCAATTAGGGTAATTTCTGAGGGCCAATATTTGGCAACATGTGCCCAGCACCTTAAAAAAGCACACTCCCTTTAGGCTAGCCATTCCAATCTTTTCAACCAGACCAGTGTATAAAGATGCCTTCTCAGAGATGTTCAGTGCACACAGTTTTGCAAGATCTGGAGATCCATTGCATGACAATGTGAATATATTTAACACTACTATACTGTAGACTTAAAAATGGTCGAGATGGTTCATTTTATGTTATGTATATTTTACCACAATTAAAAATAGAAAGAAAAAAGAAAGATGTTCACAGCAGAGTGGTTTACATGAAAAAGAAACTACAATGGGCCAATCTCTCGTCACTAGGGGATTAATTCAATAAATGATGGTTTGCCCAAACTAAAGTAATTAAGAAGTGCGGATAGGGGGTGGGCAAGTGATCAGCAAACTTGCCCCCCCTCCCCCTGCCCCAGGGCCAGATCTAGTAGGTTATTTTTTTTTTTAAGATTTTATTTATTTATTCATGAGAGACACACAAAGAGAGAGGCAGAGACACAGGCAGAGGGAGAAGCAGGCTCCATGCAGGGAGCCTGACGTGGTACTTGATCCCGGGTCTCCAGGATCATGCCCTGGGCTGAGGGTGGCACTAAACCGCTGAGCCACCCAGGTTGCCCTAGCAGGTTATTTTTGTAAATAAAGTTTTACTGGTATAAAATGACACCCGCTCATTTGCATTTTGTCTGTGACTGCATTCTGGGTATAAGTGCAGATGTGAGACCATCTGAGATCAGTGGAGGTAAAACCACAAGACCCTAAAACCGAAATATATCCTATCTAGCCTTTAAAAAAATATCTGCTGACCCTGACTTAGAAGATCAAAGACCCAGAAAAACGCTAAGAAATATGATGGGGAATGGGGGTGGGAAGCTGGCTCCCAAACACGGCCACACGGTGAGTTCAATTTTAAAAGGCAAAATGTAAATAATGCATCTTCACCCACACATTTACAAATGCACTGTTAGGTGGTTATGTCTCCATGGCAGGAAAGGAGATGAATTTTATTTTCTTCTTTTGACTTTTCTGTGCTCTCCAACTTTTCCCTATTAAAAATACATTACTTCCGGGACACCTGGGTGGCTGGCTCAGTGGTTGAGTGACTGCCTTCAGCTCAGGGCGTGATCCTGGGGTCTTGGGATCGAGTCCTGAATCAGGATCCCCACAGGGAGCCTGCTTCTCCCTCTGCCTATGTCTCTGCCTCTCTCTCTGTGTCTATTATGAATAAATAAATAAAATCTTTTAAAAAATACATCACTTCCCAACACTAGAAGAAATGGTAATTATGTGGTCCAACAGGAGTGTTAGCTAATACTACAGTGACAATCACACTTTGCAGTAGAAATGTATCAAATCAAAATGTTTTCACACCTTAAACCTAGAGACTGTTGCATGTCAAATTATCTCAATTTTTTTTAAATGTATCATTTTTATGATCAGGGCAGACAGACAGTAAATATCATTTTCTCACTGTCTTGGCTCCTCCAGGGAGCCAGTGAAGAGGGTGTCGCTGTCACTGGAGGGGTCACAGGTCTGCTGTATGAACACTCCCTCCCCTGCCGGAGTTCACAACCTGGAGGGATCTGGGAGGGGATGGGGGAGCAGGCCCCCTGGGAATCCTTAGAACAGGCCCAGAGAGGGCGCCTGGGTGGCTCAGTGGTTGAGCATCTGCCTTCGGCTCAGGGCATGATCCCCGGGTCCTGGGATCGAGTACCGCATCAGGCTCCCGTCAAGGAGCCTACTTCTCCCTCTGCCTATGTCTCTGCCTCTCTCTCTGTGTCTGTCATGAATAATAAATAAACCTTAAAAAAAAAAAAAAAAAAAAAAAACAAGCCCAGAGAGTTTCCCCTGCAACTAAAATGACCACAGACACCCAAAAGGGTAGATCTGATTTCAGCAGAGGCGAATGAGGGGACTGAGCTAAGGGATCCTGCCAAGGATCATGAAATTAGAACATGTACGGGGGTGCTCCATACTGATTTTGTTAGGCCTGTTGAGTGCTTCAGGGACAAAGGGACCCTTACCCCTGATACTATACATGCTTTCTAATCCTCCTGGGTGCTCCTATTGGTCCATCTTACAGGTGGGAAAGCCAAGGTTTCGAGTCCAGTGATTCTCCTCTCAAGGCCACAATGCTGGCATAGGACGGAGCCAGGGGTTCGAATCCAGAACTGTGTGATATTCCAGCTCCACAGACTTCCCACTGCCAGCAATCACAGTTTTGGCCGGTTCCTTAACAGCTCCAAGTCTGCTGAACAACCGTCAAACGCCCACCTCTCAATCACCTCCCTGCTTGCTGCGCGCCTTGAGGGGCTGTGTCTGTCATCTGGTTCCTCAGGTTCCTCAGATGGGAGCCTGGAGGCCTCTGTAAGAGGGCCACACACCTAGACGCCTGGGAGTGCTCCCTAGAGACCACCGCCTTGCCTCCAAATCCTGCTGCCTGCCGTGTCACATGGCCCGGGAGCCCTTCCAGAAAGAATAAACCCAAAGGGCCATGTGGAGGAGGCGACATACAGGCCTGAGAGAAAACCCACTTCTCAGCCTCTGCTGTGTCTCCTGTGAAATGGGCTCCCACCAACTGCGGCTGGATCAGCACACCTAGTAGGAGAGGCTTCTATCTGTTTATTGCCCGGAAAATCACCAGCCCAGCTGGGGGCTGGGAGCCTTGCACAAGACTCTTTATCTGGAAGCAGAACTCACTCAGTGCACTCCAGCTTTGCAGCAGCAGGCATCTCATTCCTGGTCTGCCCCAGGCTACTCATTAACGAGCACAAGGCCTTGGGAATGGGCTGGCCTAGGAGTCTGGTCCCAGCCTGGGGGGAGGAGAGAGCAGGGCTGGATGGTGCAGGCACCAGGGTCAGAAGAGGTGGGGTTCAGATCCTTCCTACCTGGGTGACCTTGGGAGGAGGGAATTCACCTCCCCGTGCCTCAGTTTCCCCATCTGTACAATGGAGATACTATCAGTGTCTAACTTATAGGGCTATTTTGAGGACTGAGTCTCTAAAGTGCCTGGCGGTACCTGACACACAGTAAGCACTCAATAAATGTACCTGCCATTTTTACAAAAAGAACAGCAGCACCCACATCCTAAGACTCTTGTGGGCTAAAACGTGCTGCTGCTCTAGGTGCCATAACTAGCATGCTGTTAAAGAGTTTAATAAATGCTCATGATCATTCTTACTGACATTGGTGAGCAGTACGGTAATGACTCTGGAGGCTGACATGGACTTGGACATCTCCATGCCCACTCAGCAGCTAGCCAGGGAGGTGTCCTGAGCCACCAGGGATATGCCTGCCTGATGGCACAGAATAAAGAACAGGTCTCCATGGGGTCATGTGGCCTAGTGGGGGGGTTGTTGATGATTGGGTCAGGCCCACTGTAGGTAACAGAGGGCCAGGGTCTCAGGGCCTTTCTCCCAGTCCTGGTTTCTTAGGTGTCCCCACATCAGCCAAACTCCAAATCTGGACCAGTAAGAGCTAGGTCAGGGCACTACCTTCCCTCCTGGGAGAAATTTCTACCCAAGAAGCCAGGGTGGTTTGCACATTCTAGAGTAGAGTCTACTAGTGAGTCATGAAATCAACTTAAAGGGTCAGGACAATCCTTTTTTTTTTTGTTTTTGGACAATCATTTTTACAAAAGAGAACAGACTAGAACAGAGCCCTAAAGATGTTGAAGTTGCGGGTTTGTGAGACTGGTTTCACTTTCAAGTGTGTATACGGGCGAACACACAGGGTATCCTGTCGTAAAATCTATTCCTTACTGAATGTCAGAACAAAAAAGACTTCAAAGTAAAGATGTTTTAAACCAAGGTGAAGAAGTAATCTGCAGAAAACTCAGGTTCCTTCCCCATTTAAAAACACTGTGATCCTGAACCAACGGGGGGGGGGGGGGGGGGGGGGGGGGGGAAGCTTCTGTAAATATGAGACAGTCAGCAAAACGTCATTAACATTTGTAGATTAGATAACAAAATTGTGTCAATGTTAAATGTCCTGGGGTTGATAACTGCATGTGCTTATTTAAGAGAATGAATGGCCTTGCTCTTACGAAATACAGTCAAAGGATTAGGACTAAAGGGGCATCATGCCTGTAATTTACTCCCTAATGAGTCAGCAAAAAAAAAGTATTAATGTGACTATTTTGATAGCATACATATATATAGAGAGATGAAGCAAACGTAGCAAATGTTAACAATGGGAAAATCTAAGTGAAAGGTATACAAGAGTTCACTGTATTCTCCATTCCACTTTTCTGAAGGTTTTCAATTTTTTAAAAAGAAAAAGTTTAGGGGCACCAGGGTGGCTTAGTCAGTTGAGCGTCCAACTCTTGGTTTCTGCTGGGGTCAGGATCTCATGGGTGGTGGGGAGGGGCTCTGCACTCAGCAAGGAGTCTGCTTGTGGGTTCTCTCCCTCTGCCCCCTCCCCCCTCACGCATGCTCACTCTCTCTCAAATGAACAGATCTTTAAAAAAGAAATAAGTAAAAAGTTTAATAATGAGACAATTGGGACAGTAGCCCCAAGTTCTGATAGGAGCATCCTATCAGTACTGGGAGCCAAGCATCTCACCCTTTTATGTGTGTCTGACCCCAATCCTCAGAATTAACTCAAGAAGCCCCCTATCAGTGCTCGGTGGCAAAGCCAGGATGGGGTCCAGGCCAGACTCCAAAATCAGTGCTCAGCATTTGTAGGGTTGCCTCCCTGGCACAGTCAGGCATAGGTGGCCAACCGGGGCCATAAACCCAACACCCAGAGATGACACATGGACGAGGTCCCGAAGCTCTGGGCATTCTGCTTCCTCCTCCTCAAGCCTGAAGGAGACACTGAGATCCTGAGCACCCCACATTGGTGAGACGGCAACACCATGGGGAGGTCAAATGCCACTTACGTTTTGGAGGCTCCTCAGCAAAAGTTGTTGTTCTGGACCTAATACAACGAGAGGAAGCAAAGAAGAAAAGATCTGGTCAGGTTGTGACTGTATGCAGGGCTTGGGATCTTCTACGTGTGACTGTCCAACTCACACACACTGGGAGCAGACAAGTCAACACCCAGTGGGGCCAGGGCTGGGAAAACCAGGGTGCACAGGCGCCCATGCACACATGCATGCTCACACATACACATGCAGACACACAGACCCACGAGTTCACATACAGGTGCACCTGCGCACACACATCCACACTTGCTCACATACCCAGCTCCTCAAACTGTCAGCAGCGAGGACTGCTGGCAGCCTATGCCGGGGACGGCAAACATAAGCCACTGCCATTGCCCTAGCCTGCCCCAGAAGCCTGAACTCCCAGGGGCACCATACCAGCCTGGTCACAGGCCCAAGTCTGTGAATGACTGTGTCCCTGTAAGCAAAGGGACACATCAAGACAAGACAGAGGGGCTGAGGGAGGCCTGGGGGCCCCAGACTCTTGGAGAATATGATAATTCATCGACTGGTTAAAGGCTCCAGGAATCACAGTGCCAAGGAAATCTGTTGAACTTCGCTGAGTCAAGCAGTTGCCAAATGTCATTGACCCCAGAAGGCTTTTTTTAAATTTTTTTTAAAGTAGAACACCTCCTGTTCTTTGGCACTCGGTTTGGGAAAAAATGCAAGTCGAGGAAGATCACCTCTGCCCCTCTCATTCCACCAGCAGAGCTTTGCTGGAAGGCTCCCCTGGTTTCCTAGAATATAAAAATGCAGAAAACCAGGAAATGGTTTCTTATCAAATAAGATCACACATTTCAATGAACAGGTAAATGGATTAGCATTGCAGGGAACGGAGTAGCTGTGGGAGGGCAGAAAGAGGCCTGTAGGGTAGACAAGTGTTTCCTCAATGTACCTGAGGCCCTTCCTTGGACTCAGACACATGGCCCCAGCAAGTCTACAGAGCTCCCTCCCCCCAAATTAGACAAGCTCATTACTACATTAGGGCCCCCACATTCAACGGGCTCCTATAGGTGCCCAGTGTTCAAGGCACTGTGGGGTAGCAATATTCAGTCAGTAATTTCTTAAGGGGCACCTGGCTGGCTCAGTCAGTAGAACATGTGACTCTTGGTCTCAGGGTGGTAAGTTTGAGCCCCATGCTGGGTGGAGAGATTACTTAAATATATATATATATATATATATATTTTTTTTTTTTTATAAGATTTTATTTATTCATGAGAGACACAGAGAGAGAGGCACAGACACAGGCAGAGGGAAAAGCAGGCTCCATTCCATGCAGGGAGCCCAACGTGGGACTCGACCCCGGGTCCCCAGGACCCTCCAAGACTATACCCTGGGCCGAAGGTAGCACCAAACCACTGAGCCACCTGGGCTGCCCCAAAATAAAATATATATATATATATATATATATATATATTTAAAATTTATTGAGCACCTACGATGTGCCAGGCACTGCTTCAGATACTAGAACACAGCTGAGGTCCCTGCTCTTCTGGAGCCCACAACCCCACGGTAATGGCCAACATGTGACACAGATACCACAGAGGCTTCATTTTCTGGGTGGACGCATGGCATTGTAAAGGCTGGGGTGGGTTAGTAATGCCTGCAATAGGTGTAGGTGCTGTGGCAACGTGTAACTTGCTATCCTGAACTATACCATGGGAAGAGGGACAAAGAAAAAGATGAAGGTGGCATGTTTAATGCACAATTATAAGCATAATGTTAAGGGAACCAGGAAAAGGAGTATAACTCTATCTGGCCTGAGATCTAAGCAGTTATGTGAGGGCAATCCAGCTCAAAGAGGAGGACAAGAATGGCACTAAGTCCCTGCGGATATAGCCTGCTGGCACCCATGCCACTTCTTCTGGGGGCAGCCTCACATCTCTTCCACCTGGAGACACATGCCTACCCACTCTCAGCCCATGGGGTCCTGGGTGGGTATGTGAGACAGGCCTAGCCAACCAGAGGGGCTGTGACTATTGGCTCAAGGGTAAGCACCTGACCAACGCTGGACAATGAGAGGGATGACAGGGGCTTATGCAAAAAATATTGAAGAAAAAAAAAAAGGCTCTTTCTAGACTGAGATGATTCTGCTGGGAGGGGAAGCATCCTATGCGGCTGAGAGTACCCCAAGGAAGATAAAACCAACACAGGAGCCCAGAAATGGAGAGAAAGAAACGGAGTCCCAATGACATAGCTCAGCACCTGGATCCAGCCATGCCTGAAGTATGACTTGGGGATTTTCAGTTAAGAATCTGTAAATATTTTTTTCCTTCTTTCTTCCCCTCCCTCTCTCCTTCTTTCCCTCCTTTCTTTTTTTAAAAAATAGTTTGAACAGGTGGATCCCTGGGTGGCTTGGCGGTATGGCGCCTGCCTTCGGCCCAGGGTGTGATCCTGGAGACCGAGGATCGGGTCCCACATTGGGCTCCCTTCAGGGAGCCTGCTTCTCCCTCTCTCTGTGTCTCTCATGAATAGATAAATAAAATCTTTATTAATAAATAAATAAATAAATAAATAAATAAATAAATAGTTTGAACTGATTTCTGCCACTTGCAACTCTAAGAATCCAGACCTATGCCTTGCCTCAGGTATATTGTATAACTTTATGCATGCCCCTTTACCTGATGTTTAGGCCATCAGAAAATTGGGGAATAGAATGACCCCCTGCAGCCCTGGTACTCTCAGCCCTTAGCAAAGATTGGGACTGACCCTCCCCGACCTCTGGGCATTTGGCCGGAGATGGAGAAATCAGCCCTTCTCAAAGTTAAGCCTGGAGGGCTTCTTAAAACTTGCTAGGCCCCACTCCGGGGGCCTGAGTCAGCAGGTCTGGGGTGGGGCCCTGATTCTACATTCTAACAAGCTCCCAGGTGATGACCAGACCGCACATCCTGCAACCACAAGTCGAGAACCTAGATTCTAAATCTGTTCTACTCTTCCTGGGTGCTTGGGGCAGACGCCTGGTGCAAAAATAAAGCCCCAGCCAAGCACATCTCAGCAACCCTTGTCTTCAAGCAGATCCCCAGGTGCAAGGATGAACCTGTACTTGAACAACTAATGCACCAGCTCCCAGCTTCCACATATCCCACTGCCAATGTTTCCAGCCGGCCCTCCACCCTGGGATTCATCTAAAAAATGAGGCCGTAGGAGTGACAAGGCCTCACGCTGGTCCTCTAGGAGCTGTGAGCATCCCCCAACGGCTCCCCACACCAGGCGGCTGCCAGCAGCAAGTCCCACTTCAGACCTGATCCTGACACACTGCCTCAGGCTGCCCTGCTGTCAGCACCGCCTGGCTGGCCCTGGGCTCTCCCTGATTTACATCCGACTTGGCTGCCTTGAAATGCCTCCTGTGGCTTTTGGACCATGGACACTGTTCAGTAGAAAACGGCTTCCCCACCAGCATCCTTTCCAAAGTGGCGCTGGCCCAGAGGGCCTGGCCTGGCCTGGCTCAGCCGCCTCCCAGCTGTGTGGCCTCAGGCAAGTTACGTGAGGTCTCTGGGGCTTCAGCTTTCGACATGCAAAATAGGAATAATGATATCTCCTGTGATGGCCAGGGAGATGATGCTTTCCAGGCACCCAAAGGCTGTGATTTACCTCTTTTACTCAGAGTGTGGTTCCCAGACCAGCAGCATTGACAGAGCTTGGGGGGTGGTTAGAAATGCAGGATCTCAGAGCCCCGTTCAGTCCTCCCGCCTAGAAAGAGGCATCTGAACAAGCTCTCAGGTGTCTTGGGCTTAAGTCTGAGGAGCACTGGTATGTGTCATCATCATTGCTGTTGTTGCCATATCCCAGGACCGAGCCAAGATGTGGCAACGACCCCTGAGCCTGGGAGAACTGCAAGCAGGGGTCAGAGGTAACTGAAATGTTGGAGAGGGAAGAAAACCTCTCCAGTGCCTCTCAGCCTCCCAACTACCGAGGAGCCTCTCCACGGCTCAGGGAAGGCCGGCTGCACCTGCAAAGAGACTTAGCAAATGGGTACTGATCACTGGACTTCACTCACGGGCTCAGCCAAGGTAACAAGATATACTGAAAACATTCCAGGTCTCAGATTTAGGGCTTTGCTTTAGGCAGGCAATGTGGCTGCCTCTGATCCTCCCGCAGAAGGCTGAATCTTTAGCATTTCAAGGAGGTAAATTATCCTCTCTGCCTGGAGCCCCCCCACCCCCAACTCACAGCAGCTTGACCACAGAGGGGCTGTGGGGGAAGGTGGGAAAGGTGGGGAAGGTGAGCATCTCAGCCTGCTGTGGGGGTGCGCTGCGAGCCCTACCTGGAGCCCTACCTGGAGCCCTACCTGGAGCCCAACCTGGAGTTCCCCACTCCACCCTGGAACTGCCCTGGTGAAAGCACTAAGGATTCCCACTGGAGGGTTATAAACATAAAGCCCTCCTCCGTGAATCTGTCTCCTGTGCTGCACGGCCAGCTCTGGTGAATGAACAGAGCAGAATGCTTCCACCTGCTAGAGATCCACTGTCAAGACGTTTCCATGCCTCCAGAGCCAGACCAGACCTAACTGAGGAAGCAGCCAGTTGGAGGCGGGAGGCACTGGGCATCATGCTGGAGAGCCCAAGGGGGACTGCCAGGTGGAATGGAAGGAAGTTCAGGGACATCGGACAATGACCAGATGCAGATTAAAAAAAAAAAATCCAGGGATGCCTGGGTGGCTAGGTGGTTGAGCATCTGCCTTCAGCTCAGGGTGTGATCCCAGAGTCTCCACATCGGGCTCCCTATAGGGAGCCTGCTTCTCCCTCTGCCTGTGTCTCTGCCTCTCTCTGTGCCTCTCATGAATAAATAAACAAAATCTTAAAAAAAAAAAAATCCACATTGAAAAATACTGGCTTGAAGTATAAAACTCCATGTGGACAACACAAAGCATGCCTGTCGTCCAGAGCTGTCCCTGGGAGACCATTTTGCAGCAACTGGTAGTGTTTTTTCGGGCCTGGGACTTGATCTTGCATCCAAACCCTCGTGTCCCATGCTGCTGCAATAATTCATTAAACTATTTCATGGTCAGCTCCATGAGGGTATTATTGGTCTGTCTGATTTTCCTGTCACATCCCTGGGGCCTAGAACCAAGACATATGGATGATGATGGATGAATAAAATCTCCAAGCCCAGACCCACTCAGATGTTTAAACTATAGGCTCTCATTTTAGAGCAGAGGGAATCAGACAGCCTTTTGGGTGTGTGCTGAGCACCTACTGTGTGCCAGGCCCTATGCCGGACACTGGAGCCTCTATCCCTCTCCTGATGTGATCTCAACCAGGTGAAGAGATAAAAGGCAAGATCACAAAGATCTGAACTCTGCCCTACAGAGGCTCTGAGCAAGGTGAGATAATGTACACTTTGTCTCATCTGATCCTTTTTGAGTGCTTACTATGTGCCAGGCACAGTCACAGGGCTGAAGGAAAGCTTCATGAGTGGGCAACTTCAAGATGGCCCTGGAAGAGGGGAAAGAAGAAGAGAAGGGAGAGGAGCACCTGGCTGGCTCAGTCCGTAGAGCATGCAACTCTTGATCTCAAAGTTGTGAGTTCGAGCCCCACGTTGCCATGGAGCCTGCTTTAAAAAAAGAAGATGACAAAGGGAGGAAGGGCCTTGTGGACTGAGCGTGGGCAGAGACAAGAGAGCCCGAAGCTTGTTTAAGAGCAGAAACCAGCCAAATCGTGAGGAGGTGGGGAGAAGTGGTAGCAGATGAGGGTAAACACTGGCCAGGAGCCAGATCCCCAGGCTCCAATGTCAGGCTAAGAAGTGTGAACTTGATTTCACAAAGCACTAGGGAGCCACCGGAAGCCTCGGAGCAGGACAGTGGCATGCCCACAGACCACACAGACAGGTGCCCAGGAGGCACAGAGGCTGGCAGGGGGCCAGTTGTTTCAAGCTGTAGGGATACCCACCCAGAGAGGAGATACCAAGCACCATCTTGGTGAGAGTGTGACTGTCCCTGAAATCATGGCCCCCGTCTTCAGTGAAGCCTAGGCAGCCATCACCCCAGGGGCCGCTCGGCAATGGGGCAAGAGGGCAGAGCCCTCGGGGCTGCCCCCTTCTGGTGCCCTGCACTCATGGAGCAGGACTCCGCTGAAATCCACTACACCCGTCCACCGCTCACCCCACCCCCCAGGGAACAGGCAACCCGGTGGACCATGGCAGGGAGTGGCTTAGCACTTAGGAGCTGTGGGGAAGGGCAGGTCTCTCGGAACGCCCACCCTAGGGACCCCTCAGAGATGTGGTCCAAGCTTCTGCTTAATGGGGAGGCTAGGGAGGACCCAAGCCAGCAAAACCAGAACTCAGCTCTCCTGCCCTCCAGCCCTCTTGCAATTGCCTCGATTCTATTCCGCACCATCGCCAGGAGCCAGAGGGGCCCGCAGGAGCCAGCGGTCCTGCCTTCCAGGAACCCCCACCCCGGTTTCTGCAGGGGTCTCCCGAGCAGCCGAACCCCAAGGGATCTTTTGGATGGGTGCATCTTTGTCCTCTCACTCCCCCTTCCCATCAGCTGGGATAAAATTTGGATCTGAATTGTGAACGTGATCATCAGGAGTTTGAGACAGAGGCCAAAACAGTGCCTTGGCATTTACCTGTTCAACAGAATCACCGAGCGGAGGGTGAGTGGGGAAGAACCGCAAGCCTGTGAACAATGGCCCCTTGATAGCTTATCGGCCTCGCTGGGACCTCAGTCTCTGATCCAGAAAGTGGACGGGCGGGAAGGCTTAACTCAAAGCTCCCGAAGTCTCCTCGCTCCCTGGCCAATGGACCACTCTCCCTCAGATCTTCCCCACGTTTTGCTGCCTGCACCACTGCCTGCCCTTGGCATAAGCCTCCTGGAATTGTTCATTAACCTCTTCCTGATAGAGATCTTCTCCCCTTCCGTGAGACTGAGCCACTTGAGCTCCAGGGCCGTGTTTTTTTACCATCCCTCCCCTCCCAGCCTTGGCGCCCTGCCTGACACCCAGTAGGTGCTCAGGAAGCCTCTGCAGCGCCACCAGTGGGATCAGGACGGGCTCCGGTTCTACTTCGACCTCCCGTTTCCCACCAGTGTGAGCCTCAGCAGGGCACTTTGCTGAGGCTGCGTGAACTCATCCAGAAGATGGGGGTACAAACCCCAAGTCAGGCACACGGCTTATAAGCAGGAAGGGAGATAAGGCATCTTAGGTGCTCGATAAATATCAGCTCCTTCCCATCTCAGAATGCCGAATGGCCCCGGCCTGCTTCGTGGCCCACCTTCAGGGGAAGCTCAAAGTCGCCGGCTGGGAGCTTTGCATCCCTGAGCTGGCGGCGCTGGCGGTGATTAAGGCAGAGGCCACACCAGGTCAGTGAGTCCCAAATGCAGACTCAGAATGGCCTGGGAGAGCCGTGTGTTCTGAGGAGGGGGAGCTCCACAATGGTCCGTTGTTTGAAGGCTGAGTGGCGGGACCAAGAACAGGATGATGCCATTTTCAATGACACCAAAACGAAACTCCAGCTAGCTTGCTGGACACATCCTCCTAAGTAGCCCCAGGTCAAAGAGGAAATCAAAACTGAAATGAATACTGATCTAGAAAGTAATAAAAGGGAAAATATATGTCCACATAGACAGCCGAGGGATACGGGTAAAGCTGTATGCAGAGGAAAATGTATAATCTTACGGGTCTTTATTGTCATTAAAGAAAGAGACAGACAAATTGACATACAGAGGAGGAGAGTGCACTTTTTTTTAATGATCTTTATGGATCACTTTTAGTTTATACAGTTTTGTATTGCTTGAGGTGTATTATTTTTGTAACTAAAACAATTCTTTGATAATTTCTCATAAAGTTAACGTCTACCGGGTGCCTGGGGGCTCAGTTGGTTAAGCATCTGCCTTTGGCTCAGGTCATGATCCCAGGCTCCCTGCTCAGCGGAGAGCCTGCTTCTCCCTCAATCCCCCCTTCCCCCAAATAAAATCTTTTTTTAAACAATTTTATGTTTGGTTTTTTAAAAGATTTTATTTATTTATTTATTCATGAGAGACACAGAGACACAGATAGAGGGAGAAGCAGGCTCCCTGTGAGGAGCCCGATGCAGGACTCGATCCCAGGACCCCGAGATCATGTCTTTAGCCAAAGGCAGATGCTCAACCACTGAGCCACCCAGGTGCCCTAAATAAATAAAATCTTAAAAAAAAAAATTGACATCTATCTACCCTAGGACCCAGCAGTCCCAGTCTGAGAGAAATGGACAATAATAAGCCCACTAAAAGACTTGCACAGGAATGTTCATACCAGCTTTATTCATCATCACTCCAAACTGGAAACACCCCAACGTCCATCAACAGGCGAATGGATAAAGATGGGTAAATCCATACAATGGAATACTATTCAGCAATAAAAGGAATCACCTCCTGATACACTCCATAGCATGGATGGATCTCAAAAACATCAAGTGGAAAAAAAAAAAAAAAAAAAAAAAAAACATCAAGTGGAAAGAAGCCAGACACAAAAGGGCATAGACTAGACAAGTCCATTTATATGAAGTTCTAGGCTTGGCAAAACTAATTTATGGTGACAAAAATCAGAAACTTGTCACTTATGGGAGGGGAAGGGCATGAGACAACTAACTTTCTAGGGGAGCTGGAAATATCCTCTATCTTAATCCGAGTGGTAGTTACACAGGTATACAAATCTGTCAAAATTCATCAAACTGTAACAGAATCTTTGCATTTCACTGCATGTAAATTATATCTCCATTTAAAAATATTCTTTTTAGGGGCACCTGGGTGGCTCAGTGGTTGAGCGTCTGCCTTCGGCTCAGGGCATCATCCCAGGGTCCTGGGATCGAGTTCCGAATCAGGCTCCCTGCAGGTAGCCTGCTTCTCCCTCTGCCTGTGTCTCTGCCTCTCTTTCTCTGTCTCTCAGGAATAAATAAATAAAATCTGGGCAGCCCGGGTGGCTCAGCGGTTTAGCGCCGGTTTAGCGCCGTGTGATCCTGGAGACCCAAGATCAACTCCCACATCAGGTTCCCTGCATGGAGCCTGCTTCTCTCTCTGCCTGTGTCTCTGTTTCTGTCTCTGTCTCTCTCTCCGTGTCTCTCATAAATAAATAAAATCTTTTAAAAAAATAAATAAATAAAATCTTTTTTTTAAATCACATGATGAAATTTAAAATACAGATTCCCAGGCTCCACCCCATGGGGATTGATTCAATGTGTCCATGCTGGACCTGGGGATCTGAATTTGTAAAAAGTAACTCAGGTCATTCTATGCCTGATTAGAGTTACTGCTGCCCAACTCCTGTCCCCTATACTCCCCTTCCCTTTGATTGTTTTGGGTGATTTGTTGTTTGTACGTTGGTTTTTATAAGGGAGTTGGTTGACTCAGAGCTTTAGAAACCATTCTATTGCAATTCCCAGCAACTTCCATTCCCTCTGGCTTCTCTTGGCCACCCATAACTCCTGCCCCTCAACTCAGGTTTCCAAATGAAGCCTCTGACCAGGTGAGGTAAGAGGGGAAACCCCAAAGCCCCTGTCCAGGGCAGACATAATTCACCCTAAAGACTCCTGGGCTTCATGCTCCCAGGGAGCTCAGAGCCAGTAAGTTAATGGCCTGTGTACCTATTAAACAGCATGTCGGGGCCTTTACCCTGTGTTTACAAAAAGAGCTCCAGGCAAGATTCAGTGGCATGGAAAATGCTTTGTGTCCTGACCAGCAGTGGCCTGGCCACCTTCGGTTTCCTGGACCCTAGCCTAGTACCTTGCCCACCATCGGGGGTCTTCTGGGCTCCTAGGTTTAACTGGCGTCTCCCACTGCTGCCTCCAAACCCAGTCTGATGCTGTTTCTATCGCTGCTGCCCTCCGAATAAAGCTCAAGCCGGTTTACCCAATGCCTACCTAGGTCCTCCTACCACCCGGCTCCTGTTTTCTCCAGCAGGAACCCTGCAAGACTTTATCTACAAACAACCTTGGCTATTTCATGTCACTGTGCCTTTGCATCTGCTATACCCCCTGCCCAGAATGCCAGCCCATACTGTTCCTCCAGTCACAGAAGATGCCAGCTCTGACATCGCCTCCTCTAAGAAGCTGAAGTGCCTACAACCCTGCCATCGGTGCACACTCAGTCACCCGAGTTCTCACGGCACGCCTTGGAGGGCATGGTCACTGTCCTATCTCCCTCTGCGCTTTGAGCACCTCGAAAGCCAATATTCTATCCCCAATTCAGTGCCAGGCCAGAACTGACTTTAAGCAAGGTTTATTAAACAACTAGATGAGGCACATTTAAAAAGACCTCACTTTCACATTTGAAGGCCACCCTGGGCATTTCCACAGTTCCTCCCCAGAACCCATAAATTCAAACCAACACCTGTGCCAAGTTGGCCAACACAGAGACGTGAGATGGAGCCCCAAAGAATCTGACGCTTGCTTATGACCTTCTGCAGAAGTGAGTGATCATCCTGCACCTGCCAGGGTGACCCTGGGCTTCCAAAGCCAGCCCTCCTCCTGCCCAGACCCCCTCCAGCTGAGGCTAAGCTAGATTCTGGGCCCTCCTTGTAATTTATTTGTCAGCTCTTTCCTATATACAGGAAGGTGTTCAATGTCTCACAAGCGTCTAATCATTTTGGGACCTTTGGAAGGACTTTCAGTGAAGTATGGCTCCCAAGTCCTCTGACAGGTTGACAGTCAAACCCCCACAGTGAGGTGTTAAAAAATACCACCCCCAGAGCCCAAACTGCCTCCTGGGGACTGACACTTGTGTAGGAAGAGTGGCAGGGTTCCCCCAGAAGGCACATGGAAGGGAGAATGAATAATGAGGGGCAGAACCGAGGTGTCAGTGGGTCCCAGGCACTCATCCTCCAACCCTGAGGATGGGGGGGGGGTCTCTGTCCCTCATTTTCTTCAGGTTTCGACCGAGGTCCAAGTTCAAATCCTCAGCACATCATTGACTAAAGGTCCATGGGGCCCAAACACACAGCTGGCCAAAAGAAGACCTTTGAGGCCCGCTCCTGCCACTGCCCAATCAAGGCAAAGTCCACTGGGCAGCTCTCAGTTTGCCCATCTCTAAAATGGGCACTTCCCACTCAGGCTTCCCGACTCTGCAAAGCTGCTGTGACCCCATCGCTGCAGGCGGAGAGGGGAGGAACCAGGCAGAGGAGACCCACTGCGGCTGCATCCTGGGCCAGCATGACGGTATCCCCGAAGGACAAAAGCTCAGGAGTGCACCTTGGCCCTGCCACATACCAGTGACCTGGAACCTCGTGACACTCTCTAATCGGCAGCTACGAAGCCGAGCCCGGCTTTACAGCTTACCACAGGCTTATTCATCCTCATCTCCCTCAATCCCCTCAAGGACACAGTGAGGCCAGCACTGGCGTCCTTGCTGCCCAGACAGCCAAGCTGAGGTCCCAAGAGGCCAAGAGAATCACCCAAGGTCACCTACTGAGTAACTGAGGCACGGTAACTGATCTGAGCTCTCTGGGGGACACGCTCCTACCTTTTGGTCCCTGCTGACCCCATAACCAGTCTACTTCACCCATTCTACAGATGAGGAAACTGAGCCCAACCCCCTCCAAAAGCTGCACAGGGTCAACGAGGGGCTGAGCCAGGCCTAGGACCTCTGGTCATTCTGCCAATCCCACCCCGTGGCGGGTTCTGAGCCAGGGCGCTCGGGCACGGGCATCCCTCTAATCCCCCTACACCATCCTGATTAAATTCCTTCCCCTACTCCACCCCCACACCTTCTCATGCCCACCCCACACTCTCAGGATGACTCCCTGGTCGAGAGTGAGGCAGGCGGTTGCTAAGCAGTCACCCGCTCTTTCTCACAAAAATAAACTCCTTCTGGCTGGGAGACTCTGGATGAGCTCCCCTCCCTTCTAGCCAAGAAAAAAAAATTAAAAAGAAATTTTAAAAAGATCTCCTCCATGACATTTATTTGAATGCCAGCAGTGCCAAAGCGTGGGCCAATTTACCAAAGTCCAAATGGAGCCAGCCACGCGCCGCTAAACCTCAGCCCAAAGACCCTCCGTTCAAGTGTCGGGGCAGTTACTGAGGTGATTTATTTCTGCAGGCAGGAAATGGGGGCCCGGCTACCTCCCAAGGCTTTGAGGCTGGTCCTAGGGGACGCCAGGATCTGGCAGGGGCCAGGCAGTGACCAAAATAGCCAGGCTGGTGGCCCTGCCCAGCACACACCTCCCTCTGAATGTGGGGGGCTGGGGGTGGCCCACAGGTCCCCCCTCCAGTTCAGGCTGAAGCTCTGGGGCTGCTGGAGAAGGTCCCTGAGATTCTGTCTGGCTTCCCTGGTGGGAGGGGGACGAGAACCTCTTGCTCAAAAGAGGAACCCTGAAAAGGAAGGAGAAAAGGCAAGAGGAGGATGTGTCCCTGCCTGCTGCCCACTTGGCCCCCAGCTATCCCTCGGGGCCTGTGTCCTGCCACTCAAGGCGGCTGGACGTTGGCACTGCCACCTGCACGCCACACACGGGCAGCACCCTTGGAGCCTTGCCCCCCCCCCCCCCCCCCCCCGTCACCCCTCTCGACTCAGTGCCTGCCCTGGAGAATCAGCTCTGGCTGTCTGGCCCTCTAGGCACCAGGGACACTCCCTCAGGTGCCGCCGAGGACACACAACGCCTGCAACCAGGAGCCCAGAGACACGGCCACAGTCTGGGACACACACGTGCACTGCCAGGTACCCGGAGACACGGCCACATACAGACACACGCCGGGGCCCGCGAGCGCACACGCCCATAGCACACGGCCACGGCCACGGCCACACTCAGGTACCGCAGACACACCAGGACACGCAGACACGCACGCCCCAGGGCAGGCGTGGCACAGGCATACCCTGGGGCACACGGGGCAGGCGCTGGGGGGCTGCAGAGACCGCCCCCTCGGCCGGGCCGCGGAGACCGTGCAGGCCCCCGCGGGACAGCGGCCCCGGCCCCGGCCCCGGCCCCGGCCCCGGCCCGCGCACGCACATGCACACGCACACGCACACCTGCCGCCTGCACGGCGAGCCCCAGCCCCTGCGCTGGGCGAACAATAAGAGCCCCGCCGGCGGGCTGCGGGGGGCCCGCCCCTCCCCGGAGAGGGCGCCTGGACCGGGGCGCGGGGGGAGGCCGGGGCTGCCCGGGGCGCGGGGCGCGGGGGGGGCCCCGTCCCTCGGGTACCTGGGGCGGCCGCGGCGCCGCGCTCGGCTGCGCTCGGTTCCGCCGGCCGGGGGCTGCCCTCCCGCTCGCTCTCGGGCCGGCGGGCTCCGCGCTCGTGTCTCCTCCGCGTGGCCGGGGCTCGGGGCTCGGGGCTCGCGGCTCGCGGCGCTCGGGGCTCGGGGCTCGGGGCTCGCGGCGCTCGGGGCCCGGGGTCGGCGCTGGCGGCGGCGCGGAGGAAGCGGCAGCGCAGCGGCGGCTCCTTCCTGACCTCGCGTGTCTGTTGTCTGAGCAGGCGGCTCTCAGCATCACCCATCCTGCTGGGTGGAAAAATACCAGCTCGGCCGGGCCGGGGGCGGGGCGGGGCGGGGCGGGGCGGGGCGGGGGCGGGGCCGGGCCGGGCGGGGCGGGGCCGGGCGGGCCGGGGCGGGGCGGGGGCGGGGCCGGGCGCCCAGCCCCGCCCCGCGCGGACACACACGCGCACACACACGCACACGCGCGCGCACGGGCTCGGACAAAGAGCGGGGCTCGCCGGGGCGCGCACACCCTCGAGCGGCGGGCGGACCGCTCCCGCCCCCTCCGCGTCCTCCCGCGTCCTCCCGCGTCCTCCCGCGTCCTCCCGCGTCCTCCCGCCTCCGGGCGCAGAGCCCCGGCCCCGACCGCCCGCCGCCCCGACCTGGCCCCTGCGGCCGGGCGACTGCCGAGTCCAGACCACCCCCCGCCTCCCCGGGGGCGGGCGACCCGGTTCTCAGAACCTCGGCTTGCTCCTCCGAAGAATGGGCACAGCAGCCCCGCCCCCGCGGCCTCACCGGACTGTGATGTGAACCGGTCACCCAACAGCTCCCGGATCCTTGGCTTTGTCCCCGCTGGGTCACCTCGGGGGAGTGACCGAGGCTCTCTGTGCCTCAGTGTCCTCATCCGTAAAATGGAAACAAATGTAATAGAACCTGTGTCCTCTGGCCCCTGTGAAGATCCGAGGTTAACGGTGCAAAAAGCTCACAACAGCTCCGGGCGCTTAGGAAGTGCCAAGCTGTCCCTACCGTGACTATTTTTAAATGAAAATGGGGAATGTGCCATTATTCTTGTCCTTATTTGCATGAGCGGCTCCTCTGAGACCATTTTCCACACGCGCGCCCTATCTGGGCATGAGGAGCAGTGCTGTGTGACCTCCAGCAACGCCTGTCCCCTAAGAACTCTCCAGTTCCTCCTCTCACCCCCTCCCTCTCTGCACCTGGAAGGCTGTGTGGAGAAGGCTGCACCTGGCTCCTTCCAGCTTTTAGGCTGAGAATAAAAGAAGACACGCAGGCTCCACAGAGAGCCATCCCCTGCACCACACCTGGCCCGGCCTGGACCCGCTGCCTGGGGGAGCTTCGTAGCACCCAGGGAGGACTAAGGACGCTGAGCAGCAGGGCTAGAGAGACGACATTTATTCTCTGCCTGGTTTCCTCATTGAGGCCCCCTGCTGTCTGCTACCCTCACCCAGCTGCCCCTTCCTCCAGGAGGCACCCGACTACCTGGGGGTGGGGGCCATCCACTTCCAGGCTCCTCAGCGTGGCCCTCCCACTTCATGGCAACAGCACTCCTTGTATAGGTGAGGAAAGCAAAGCTGGGGGGTGGGCGGACGGCAGCCGAGTCCTTACATCTCTCCCTTCCTTCCCCATGTGTGTGAGCCTCTTCCATGAGCTGAAGGAGCAGATGGCAAGCAAAACCCCCCCAGCCTCCCTGCGTGTGTCACTGCACACAGCACAAAGTGTCAGGTCATAACGCCGCTAAGTGACTCCAGAGAGGAGGCTTTGACTAAAGCCAAGGGGTTGAGGGGCAGGGAGGGGGAAGCAGAGGAAGCTGCCGTGCAAAAGCTTGTTGGCAAGCATGGTTGGGCCGTAAGCGAAGGTGACGTGGGCCAGCTGGGGGTCAGAGAGTGAGCAAAGGCAGCAGAGGCCATGGGAGGAGTGAGGGGGAGGGTGGCCCATCCAGGACTGTGGTCCGGAAAGGCCCATTGGATCCTGCAAACTGCAGGCGAGTCAGTATAATGCAGAACACAGACGAGGCTCACACAACCCTGGATCTTCCTCCTTTAGATAGTAAGTTCTGAGGGGTGGGGGCTTGTTCTCTGTGCCCCCACGGAGTCCTGGGGTTCATCCGAGGGCCTGGCACACAGCAGACACCCCAGAAATGTTAGTCGCGCTTATTTCGCAGATCCTTATACAGATAGCACTTAGCTGAGTGCCCGGCACCCCAGATGCACTTGTGTGTTTCAACTCACCGAATCCTCCCAGCCACTTTATGAGGTTCATACTATTAATCTGCCCCATTTACAGAAAGGAAAACTGAGCCACAGAGAAATTAAATGACTTGTCCAAAGTCGTCCCGCTGGTACGGAGTAGAGCTGGAATTTATTATTTTTTTATAAATTTATTTTTTATTGGTGTTCAATTTGCCAACATATAGAATAACAAACACCCAGTGCTCATCCCATCAAGTGCCCCCCTCAGTGCCCGTCACCCAGTCAACCCCATCCCCCACCCCCCTCCCCTTCCACCACCCCTAGTTGGTTTCCCAGAGTTAGGTGTCTCTCATGTTCTGTCTCCCTCTCTGGTATTTCCCACTCATTTTTTCTCCTTTCCCCTTTATTCCCTTTCACAATTTTTTATATTCCCCAAATGAATGAGACCATATAATGTTTGTCCTTCTCCGATTGACTTACTTCACTCAGCATAATACCCTCCAGTTCCATCCACGTTGAAGCAAATGGTGGGTATTTGTCGTTTCTAATGGCTGAGGAA
Source organism: Vulpes lagopus (assembly GCF_018345385.1). Classification (NCBI taxonomy): domain Eukaryota; kingdom Metazoa; phylum Chordata; class Mammalia; order Carnivora; family Canidae; genus Vulpes; species Vulpes lagopus. Next base: position 53,721,449 of record NC_054830.1, read on the forward strand.
TATTCCATCGTATAGATAGACCACATCTTCTTTATCCATTCATCTTTCGATGGACACCGAGGCTCCTTCCACAGTTTGGCTATTGTGGACATTGCTGCTAGAAACATCGGGGTGCAGGTGTCCCGGCGTCAGAAAGCCAATTCAGAAGCACTATTATAAAGCTACTGGTGGCTCTAGAAAAAAGCATAAAGGACTCAAAAGACTTCATGACTGCGGAATTTAGATCTAATCAGGCAGAAATTAAAAATCAATTAAATGAGATGCAATCCAAACTAGAGGTCCTAACGACGAGGGGTTAACGAGGTAGAAGAACGAGTGGGTGACATAGAAGACAAGTTGATGGTATAGGTATAGAGCTGGAATTTAAACCCAAGCCAAGAAGCAGCAGCAGCAACAGGGAAAGGAGGCAGGAAGGAGAAGAGAAGCCAGGAAATGCTCCAACCTCAACCCCAAGGAAAGCTGGCAATGAGGGTGGAGAGGTGACAGGGGATGTGCCGCAGTATAGGGTGGGAAGTATAGGCTCCTCGTGAAGGCCAGAGACCCATCCCCAGGATGCATTTCCTCCTCTGCTGCTGCCCAGTTGTGCCACCTGGGTCTGCATGCCCACTCCCCGGGGCGGGGGGTAAGGGGTGGTCGGTGTCCTCATCCCTAATATGCTATAGTGAGTCCTGTGTCACTGAGCCACTGTGAGGAAAGGTCTCAAACTTGGGGAGGGGGGCGGGGAACGGGTGTCTGCACTGAATCTAGTTCCCAGATGTGCTTTTTTGGCTTTAAAAGGTGTTTTTGTTTTTGTTTTTGTTTTTAAAAACATTTTAATTGCCATGAAGAAAAACTTGGAAGATTTCACATCTTAGAAATCTGAAGGTCTGGCTGGAAGATTTCACATTTAGAAAATGGCACGATGGAGCCCCCTGGGGCCCACTCTCTACCTGCCCAGCATCCCTGGGAGCTGAGTGACATCAGCCAGCCCCTTACCTGGTGATGCAAGATCCCCAGAGTGCCACAGTCCCCACCTGTCTGGTTCCCTCATTTATGCCACCCACCTGGCCCTGCAGGGAGCACACTGTGAAGCCCAGAGTATACATTGTGCACTGGCCTTGCCCCTTGCCAGGGGGATGGCACCTGGAAACCCCAGGAAGACACTGTGAGCACCAAGGAGCCCAAAGTGCTGGCAGCAAGGAGGGAACTTCAAGGAAACCCAGGCAGAGGTTTCCTTCAGAAGCCACATACTAGTCTGAAATCCCATTGGGACTAACTCCTGCCATTTCAAGAATGAAAATTGATTGCCAGAAGAGCTCACGGAGGGCCTGTGAGGAAAGGTGGCTGCGTTTCAGGCTTTAGTCTCCAGTCCTTAACTTAAAGGCTGTGGATTTGATTTTGAAAAGTTTCCTGGTAATGCTTTTTTCAGCAACTGGCAATAATAAAATAAAACCGATCCAGGACTTTAAACAAAATCTTTAGTCCCTTGCCAGAGAATCGTTTGTCTCATCTATCAGGCGACCAACAAGAGTTGTCCAAATGGTTGCTGGAGGTCTAACTGTGCCGGGCCATCTGGCCAGGGCCGACCAGCCCCTCCGCACTAGCCCTGCCGAGGGGCATCCAGCCAGGCTCTCAGGACATCATTCCCTGAAGAGACAGAGATGGTGAAGGGACTGTCAAGTGGTCCTCATCCTGGGCACCTTTTCCTGGGCAAACTCCATGTGTCCATACTGCTGGATGTGTGTAAATGGACCCCTGTACCATAGAGGCTTTAGCAGAGCATCTGGACCTTCGGGAATCTGCTTCCCACCTGCCCATCCTCCTCTTGCTTGCTTGCACATCTCAGTTTCATCTGTCATGAGCTGTGTGACCTAGATTGAATTATTGGAAAAAACAAACAAACAAACAAACAAACAAATATCTCTGTGCCTCAGTTTCCCAATTTGTTAAGCTAGGCTAACCATAATCTCTATGCCCCAGGTTGTTGTGGGAATTAAGTGGAGAAGATTCATACAGAGCCTGGTGCTGGGCACACAGTCTAACGTTGGGGTAACCAGAATGCCTGCTAACTTTGCCCACATGGGCTCTGAGCTTTCCCACCTTCCAGCCTTCCTCCATGCTGTTCCCTTCCCCAATGTCCTTTGCTCATTGTCCTCCTTCAACCGGGCCTCAGCCAATCTTGGAGCCCCAGACTGGGAGTACCCATAAGCCAGGTAGCCCTAGCAGCACCTGGGACGGGGGCCTGGAACATAGAAGATCCCAGGAAATGCTTGCCTATACGTGGCAAGCCTCCGAGGACTCTCTTTATCATCTCCCTTGACAGGACCAAATCTGTCCCCACGGACCAGAGAGGTGTCAGGGCAGGGGACAGACATTCAGGGTGTGTGTGTTTATTCATTCGCTAATGCAATGCTGCAGATCCATTCCAGACCAAGCTACCGTGGTCTCCCTTCCGGTGACTGCAAGGGCCTCCTTCCTGGCTTTCTGGCTTCCTCTCCTGCCCACCGGCTCACCTCCAATGAGCAGCCTGAGGGGTCCTGGGTCTCTCTTCCACGGCTGGCGGGGGAATGGAATGGCACAGCCACCGTGGAAAACAGTTCAGCAATTTCTTATAAGGTTAAACATCCACTTAGCCACAGCCAGCAATTCTATGCCTAGGCTTTGACCGAAGAGAAATGAAAACATACATCCACACAAAGACTTGTGTAAGAATGTGAATGGCAGCACTATTCATAATAGCCAAAAAAAAAAAAAAAAAAAACCAAACAAAAAAAAAAAAAACGGAAACAGTCCTGGTTGCGTAACACCCACAGGAGAACGGAAAAACAGACAAACAGATGAAGGACTCCAGAGATGTGCAAAACCATAGGGGGATCTCCAGAACACCAGGCCCGCCGAGAGAAGCACACCACAGCGCGTGCGTCTCCACCAGGCCAAATGCTGGAGCCTGGACTGTCGCTGCCTTGGTGGGGGGTGGGGGGGGCTGGCCAGAAGGCCCCCCCCCCAGGTCCTCCTGAGGGCAGAAACCGGCCTGTGTCTTGAGCGTTGGCATACACATGCCAACGCCCGCCCGGGAGCTGTGTCCTTTTAGCTAGGTGCATTCCACGCAAATGCAAAGCATGCTCAGTAAAAATCAAGACAGACCCTCAGACTCACCCCTTCCTCCTTCCTGCCTGGAGCCGCTGGACACCCCGCACCACACTGACACTAAGCCCGCGCCCCTCCCCTCCCGCACTGCTCTCCTGCCCCCTTCCAAGCCTGCTCCTCAGTGGCTGGCCTTTGCTTTGGCTGCCCACTCCCCGGCCCCGCCAAGACGGTCCCCTCAGCCCTTTCCAGCGTGGGCTCCTTCCCATTCTTTAGGCCTCGGCACCAGTGTCTCCTCCCTAAAGACCTTACCAGACCACCAGGTCTCTTATAGCCACCTGCCGCGCCCCCCTCCAGCACTGTGCCCTGGTCCAGTTTTATTTTCATCCCAACTAGGGTAACAGGGCGAAGGTACCTTGATCACTTATATGTTGGCCTGTTTATGTCTGTTCCCACCTCGAGGCTGCCCGCTTTACTAGGGCAGGCCTGAGGCCGCCAGGTCCAATGCCGTATTCCCAGGGCCGAGAGCAAGGCGAGACCCATGGTCCAGCCCCAGGAATGTCTGCTGAATGAATGATGAAGGGGACTGTAGCTCATCTACAGTGGCTATACATATCCTCATAAGGGATCATCCCTCCTACACACACACACACACACACACAGCAAAATTAACTTTCTGTGTAGCTGGGGGTAAAGGTGCCAATCTGCAAAACTGTGAATGCAACTCCACCCACAGGAGCTCCCTCTCCTCCCCTTCCATCCTAGAGAGACCTGGATCCAAGCCCTGAGGGGCTTCTGGGTGCCTCAGTCTCCCCATCTGTACCAGGAAAGTTTGGCCAAGATGACCTAGCCTGCTCCTCCACTAACTGCGAAGCGCATGGAGCCACCAGGGGATGTTCACGTGCAGATTCCACTGCATGGCCTGGAATAGGGCCCAAGAATCTGAATTTCTGACTAGCTCCAGGCAGATGCCCCGGGTCCTCAGACAACATCCTGAGTCCTGAGAATGCAGAGGAGAGGGTGTCAAAGTGAAGGCCCCAGGCCAGCAGCATCAGCAGCAGCAGCAGCAGCGCCTGAGAACCTGTGAGACATGCACAGTCCCAAGCCTGGCCCAGGCCTCCTGATTCAGGAACTCTGGGCTGGAGGCCCAGCAATCACGTTTGACAAGCCCTCCGGGGGCTTCTGATGCACCACTTGGGCAGCTCTCGCTCTCAACTTGGGCTACCCGTTACAGTCACCCAGAAAGCTTACAAAACCCTGCGTCTGAGTCCCACTCTTAGAAATCCTAACGTAGGGACGCCTGGGTGGCTCAGTGGTTGAGCATCTGCCTTTGGCTCAGGTCATGATCCCGGGGTCCTGGGATCGAGTCCCCACATCGGGCTCCTTGTGTGGAGCCTGCTTCTCCCTCTGCCTGTGTCTCTGCCATTCTCTCTCTCTCTCTCTCTGTGTGTGTGTCTTTCATGATAAATAAATTAATAAATCTTAAAAGAAAAAAAAAAAAGAAATCCTAATGTAATTGGGCATGAGGTTTTTTAAAAAAATTAAGTTCTCCAGGCAATTTGAATGGTTCATCAGAGATGAGAATACTTGACCTAGGGGGTGCGGGGGTACTCTGGGAGCATCAGCATCTCCCAGACATACCCAGGCAGGCCTAATTCCTCTGCATTCCTGCCCGGGCCTCTCACTGGCTGCCTTCTTATATTTGGTTATTTTTCCCCTCCCTCCCCAAACACAACAATTCAAAATATTCCCAGCTTCCAGACAATAAACAAAGCCAGAGAGGCGAGCTCCTTGGCTGTTTTGTTCCCACTTATGGCCTGATCCAAGGCTGGCCTGATTGGGCCCTCGGGACTGGTCATCTGAGCCAGGAAGAGTGGGCCCCAGCTCAAAGGCCACCCCAGCTCTACTCCTGGAATCTCAGAATCCCTCAGCTCTGAGTGGCCCTAGGTGCCCTCCGAGGCCACTTGCCCTAGGGGCGGTGGAGGCTCAGAAAGGGTATGTGACTGGTCCTAGGACGCACAGCAGTGGTGAAAATGCCTCTCTCATCTCTTGCAGTCTGGCAGGCAGAAGGAATGAATGTCTTCTGAGCTCCTAGGTTCACTCACAGCGTGCTCTTGTTGAATCTGGAAAGAGGGAACCCATTTCGCAGATGAGAAAACTGAAGCTCAGTGATGATGAGCCACTGACTTGAGGCCACACAGTGGAGTTGGGATTTGAATCCAAACATATCAGACTCTAAGCTATGAGCCTTGCTCCTTCTCAGAGGCCAGAGCAGGCAATGGAAGCTAGGAGAGAGGAGTGGAGGGAGGAGGAGGAAGATGACCTCAGGGTCAGAACAAGGGTGAAGGAGATACCTGGTGTGGGAGATGTGCCCCATTACCTCAGTGGCTTAGCATGTGACCATATGTGACAGGATGTGGGACAGCTGCCTGCATGGACCCTGATTTTCAGTATAGATGATGATCCAATGGAGGAAGAAGAGAAAAATCTTATAATCATCATGTGGGTTATAACCCTGGTGTGAGCCAATTTTTTCGCACATCCAGTTGCTCGAAGCATAGTAATATCCCGTAGAGCCTCCGCTGAGCTATAACTTCAATGGGATTAGAACACACAGGCTGTGTCTGTATGCTCGGCCTTCAGAGTTTACTGACCCTGCTCTGCAACCATGTGCTCAGGACCTGGCCACCCCAGCATGACCCGGGGTTGTTGAATGGGCCCAAGAAGTTTTTTCCTGGAAAGCACGCAGGAGTGCAGCTCACATCCAGACTTGGCCACTGATGCTGTGTGACCTTGGGCAAATCACTGAGCTTCTCTGGGTTCAGTTTCCTCAAACATACAGGGAAGATGGCAGGGAGGGGGAATGACCACCCCTGAAATCCTAATCCTTAGAGACATCTCAGAATATGACATTTCCAGGTAATAATCAGGTTTTCCCTTTTCAGTTCTCCTTTTATCTCTCTGCTAAATCAAGAAGTCTCAGCTAGGGGCTTGTGTGTCTTCCTTCATCGCTAGCGTGTGTCCTTTTTCAACAAAGGCATCCCCAGATCAGAGCCACTGTTGCCTGGTTTTCATTGTCTTTATTTTTAAGGCGCCTTCTATTTATGGAAAGGATCGTGGTCTTCCATTTATAGCAGTGATGGGAGATTTACTTTTTAGCAAAATGTATGCATGTTGTTTAAAAATGAGTCCATTCGAAGGAAAAAAAATTAAACGAGCAATGATTTAGGAGGCATATCAGTTTCCTAGGGCCGCCTGAACAAAGCACCACAGACTGCCGGCCTAAAGCAGTGGGAACAGTGTCACAATTCTGGAGGCCAGAAGTCCTAGATTAAGGTGTCAGCAGGATCCTACTCCCTCTGAGTCTCTGGGTGGATAGTATATCCTTCCTTGCCCCTTGCTAGCTTCCACTGATCTCCGGTTTGTATCTGCATCACTCCAATCTCTCTGTTGTCACATAGCCTTCTTCTTATGCGTCCCAGATTTCCCATGGCCATCACTCTGTGTCCTACATTCCCTCTTCTTTTCGTCTTTTTTTTTTTTTTTTTTTTTCTGCTTGAAAAAATGTTATTATAGTTGGAGCGCCTGGGTGGCTCAGTCAGTTAAGCATCAGACTCTTGATTTCGGCTCAGGTCATGATCTCAGGGTCGTGAGATTGAGCCCCGTGTCAGGCTCTGCACTGAGTGTGGAGTATGCTTTGGGATTCTCTCTCCCTCTGCCCCTACCCCCCCGCTCCCCCGCTACTATTCACATGCCTCAGCGGCACAGCCACGGATCTTCCTGATTCTTTCACAACAGATTGGTCTTGCGAGTCATTTCCACATTGTAGATCTGCTGGCAGCTTTCCCTCTGTTGGCGTCAAGGCTTTTCATAGAGTACCATAATGTACATCCATGGCGAGGATTCTGTTTAGGGTCCTGGTTGCACCTTCCTCATTCCCCTCTTGTATCATCCCAGTCCTGGCAGTGAACTTCAGATGTTTTGCCATGACCTTGGGATTTATATCTTCACTCTGCAGAACCCCATGTCCTTGGGAACTAGCCGCCGAGAACCTAAATTCCCTCTTCTTATAAGAACATTAGTCATATTGGGTTAGGGCCACCCTGATGACCCCATCTTGACCGGATTACATCTGCACAGACCCTGTTTCCAAAGAAAGTCACATTCACAGGTGCTGGGAGTTAGGACCTCAACATCTCCCTTTGTGGACATACAGGTCCAACCCATACCTAACAGGTGAGTTGTGGCAAAAGAAACACTTATGCAGAGAGACCTAAGGGACACTCCACCCAGGCCAGAAGGGCATGGGAAAGGGAGTTAGGGGGCCAGGATCTTGCCCCAACCTCCCCGCATGACAGAAACTCCTCGGGCAATCCCGGTGTCCCCCTCTTTAAGCCCTGATTCCCTGGAGTTTTTGAGCTGGTCCCCATCCCCCAGAGTCCCAAAGGAACCTGGGGAGAATTGGGAGAGGTCAAAGACGACAAGACTCCAGACCCCCCAGTATCACTGCCACTTTGCTCCATCCATTGTTGGGACAGTAGGAAAATATTTTGACAAAAAGGCACCACAATAACTTACAAAATGGAAACACTTGGAAAACCACTGTGTTGGTAAGTCTGAGCAACTCCTGGCACCCACCCTGATTTTATTTTATTTTATTTTATTTTTTAAAAAAATTATTTATTTATTCATGACAGACACAGAGAGAAGCAGAGACACAGGCAGAGGGAGAAGCAGGCTCCATGCAGGGAGCCTGATGCAGAACTCGATCCCGGGACTCCAGGACCATGCCCTGGGCTGAAGGCAGGCACTAAACTGCTGAGCCACTCAGGCATCCCACCCACCCTGATTTTAACTTTTTCCCCTCCCTGGTCTAGGAAGAGAGGAACAGTTGCTGCTTGCTTTTCTCTGAGAGTAGAGTGTCCATCTGCACAGATTTCACCCTCAGGAAGGACCCCAGTCTCCGAGCTCCCCTCTGAATCCCACCAGAGAGGTAGTGGAAGAGGCAGCTTCTCTCACAGGCTCTGGCCACATTAGAGACCTTTCAGTTCCCATGGTTTGTAGTTTGCTGCCAAGGGTCTGCCTGCCTTGGGGGGTTTGTACACGCTGTTCCCTCTGCTGGGGACATTCATCCACCCCTTCTCCTGGCTGCTCTGCGCAAGCCTGGCCCCACCCTCAGGCAAGTCTTCCCTGGTCCTCCTAAGCTAGTGAGGCACCCAACCCCATGCTGTTTTATGATCTCTAGGGTATGGTTCATCACGGGTTCTGCATCAGACTCACCTTGGCCTCTTGTAAAACATACCCATTCTGGGGGTGCCTGGGTGGTGCAGTCGGCTGAGCGGCCAGCTCTGATTTTGGCTCAGGTCATGATCTCAGGGCTGTGAGATCGAGCCCCACTTTGGGCTCCCCACTCAGTGCAGAGTGTGCTTGAAATTCTCTCTCCCTCTCCCCCTGCCCTTCCCCTACAAGGTAAATAAATAAATCTTAAAAAAAAATACCCATTCTGGGGCACCTGGTTGGCTCAGTCGGTGGAGCATGCAACTCTTGATCTCAAGGTTGTGAGTTTGAACCCCACACTGGGTGCAGAGATTCCTTTTTAAAAAAATGCCCATTCCCTGGGGCCTGCCTCCTGAGCTTCTGATTCCTTTGGTCTGGCGTGAAGCCAAGAACCTGCATTTTAACCAGCTCCCCAGCTCATTCTAATATGCAGCCACGGTTGAGAATCACAACTAATAATTACAATGATCCAAAGAATCTGTAATTCCCATTGCCAGCAATCTTTTGAAAACCAAAAGCCTAAAAATGAATTTGGTGGCAAAACTCGAGATTCTGTGAAACTATCTAGAAATTTTATTTAGCCCATATACCACTAGTAGTCATAGGCTTTGCTGTAGAAATATCAGGTGGGTTGGCTAGAGCGGCTGCTCCACACACCCTGGGGTGCTATGTAATATATGGTCCAGGCACTGCATGGTTTTTGTTTTTTTGTTTTGTTTTGTTTTTGTTTTATTTATTTATTTTTTTTTACTGCATGGTTTTTGTAATCCCAGTCACATCTGGACTCAAGGGTTTGCAGACAGGACTGTGGACCCGAGAGTATAACTGATGATGGCTGTCCTCTCTAGACAATGTCACATCTATCTGGCTCAAAGAGAAGTCTTTTATTTATTTTTATTTTTTTAAGGATTTTATTTATTTATTAATGAGAGACCCACACAGAGAGAGAGGCAGAGACACAGGCAGAGGAAGAAGCAGGCTCCATGCAGGGAGCCCGATGTGGGGCTCCATCCCAGGACCCTGGGATCACGCCCTGAGCTGAAGGCAGATGCTTAACCACTGAGCCACCCAGGCATCCCTGGCCCAGAGAGAAGTCTTTTACACGCTTGTCTTCTCTGATCCCCGTCACCTCCCTGTGAGGAAAGCGTCGTCTTCAATCCTATTTTACAGGGGAGGAAACCGAGCCTCAGGGAGAGCATGCAGTGACTTGCCCAAGGTCTCACACCTACCCAGCACGTGGGAAAGATGGAGTTCTCCCCAGGAAGGCTTGGGAGCCCCAGCTCTAAGGACAACCACAGGGAAAATATCGAGGCTTGAGTTGGTGGTACTTGATGACAGTGTGGGCAGTGACTGTGCTCAGCCATCAGATCCCTGGGCCCAGCCCAGGGCCTGGTGCATGCCAGGTACCCGGAGTCCCAAGAGGAGAGACTGGGAAAGCTTGAGCCAGGCAGCCTGGTGGGGAGACACCCGTGCTTGTCTCCCTTGGAGGCCTGTACTTGGAGCGATGCCCTACTGCTTTGGCCAGGCTTCAAGTCCAAGGGATGGATTTAGTGTCCTTAATCCTCCTCTTGAGTCAAGCCCCTGCTTGTCACTGGCCTGCCTGGGACCCCTCAGAGCAGCCTCTTTGGTGAGGACTGCCTTTCTGAGCTCAGAGACACACGGGTCTGCATTTGTGGGAGAGGCACAGGACCTGCAGTCCAGCCAGCCCCTTTGTTCCCACCAGCCCCCTTTGTAAAATGAAGATGGCCCATGTGGCAGACTGGGTAGTGGCCACGACACTTCACGACCCTCCCCACAAGAGGTGGGGTCTGTTCCCACTGTCCTTGAATGGCGGCTGGGCCAGTGATGGGCTTGAGCTAATTGAATATGGTGGAAGGGACGCGGTGCCGATTTTAAGTCTGGGGCTCAAGAGGCCTTGTAGCTTTTGCTTTTGTTGTCACATGGCAGCCATGCCATGTGCAAAAGTCAAGGTGGCCCCCTGGAGGATGAGACACCATGAGGACTCATGAGGGAGGCCAGCCAAGCCAGCAGAAGAACCACTCGCTGAGTTAAGTCCACATCTCCAACCCATAGAACTGTGAGCCAAAGACGTCATGATGTTTCAAGTCCCTTCACTTTGGGGTGCTTGTTATACAGCTGAAGCTAGCTGCCACCTGCCACTCCAAGCCTCTCTGGGCTGGTGAGGAGTAAATCAAGTTATGCTCTGGACAGGGCCTGCCACAGTGAGAAGGCACCATAGATGTTAATGGTCTCTCACTCCTCTGACAAAATAGTTTTTTAGCAGTTAGAGGTAAAAGAAAGCACATGAAATCTCTCGTAGGTTTGGGGATTTTTCCCACTAATTTCATTTCACCTGAGATTAGTTCTCTTCCCCATGTCCCTGTTAGAGAGGGGCCCCTGTTGGTGGTTTGGGGGTAAGGTGCTCTTCAGGAAAGCCATCCTTACAAGGGTTTTAGATCCCCAGGAATTCAGAATACCCAGAGGAAGAGTACGTTAAGAGAGGAGAGAACCCCAACCTTGTAGGAGTGGGCCTCGGAAGAGGAGCTCATAACGGGGCCTGAAAAAGAAGGGCAGGAAGTGGATGGAAACCAAAGAGGGCATGTCATGGAAGCCAAGAGAAGAGCAAGGGAATCGTAAGGAGGAGGGCTTACTGGGGTCCAAGGAAGCTCAGTGGAAGAGGACTGACAAGTGGCAACTGGATGTGCCCACCTGAAGACAAGCTGTCAGTGGCACTGGCCCAGGTGGGATTCCATGGAGTACACAGGGAGGAAGTCTGAACACCATGGCTCAAGGGGGAATCTAGATGAAGAGAAGGCGTGGAGCGTAGGTGTATTATGTTTGCAAATATTCTCTCATGGAAGTATGGTTTCCACCTCTGTCTAGGGGCACTTGCTGCGCTCCTAGGAACTGGGGGATACAGAAGTAAACCCAACAGTCTGCATCTTCAGAAATGGGAGACCCCTCGGGGAGACACAGAGATGGTGGATGAATGAATAAAAGAACAAATGAGTGAGTGTAATCTCCTCGGGTAGATTGTCCCCAAGGACTAGCCCCGTCCCCCAGCACAGCACTGGGGCCCAGCACCAAGGCTCTGGAGCAGGACACCCCACATTTGTGAGCTGTGTGACCTAGGGCAAGTGAGCTCCCCTCTCTGGGCTTTGGCATCTTCACCTGAACCATGGAGTTGTGGTGGCTGCCTACACTCCTGGCTCTTCAGTGACAAAGAGCAGCCAAGAACCCAGGGAGGGGGGCGCTCAGTGGACAGCAATGCTGACAGCAGTGCGGGGGTGAGGCTCCCCTTGGCAGGTGGAACTCCCAAGGAGCTCAACTTGGATCATCTTTGTTTTCATACAACACACCTGACCAGGTGGATGCCTGTTTTTTATGGAAGGGAGAAACAAAACGGGGGTGGGGGTGGAGGGTTGTTTGGGGGAGGGAGGTGGGGAAAGGAAAAGGAAAGGAAAGAAGGGGGGAAGGAGGGGGGATGGTGGCAGGAATGCCCCGAGCACTTGCTGTGTGCCAGCCCCTGCTCTTTGCTCTCGCACCCTGTCAGTCCGTTAGTCCTCATGGTAGCCCAACGAAGCGGGGCTGGTATCTTCATCGTTGCCAACAGAGAACGAAGACATCTCCCCACGTGTGACAGGACCTAGGAGCAGAAGGACTGGAATCTAATCCTGGCAGCCTGACCCCAGAGCAGGCAGGAAGGGGGTGCCTGTCCAAGGGTCAGGAGCTTGCACCTTGCGTTTGTGCTCAGAACTGCCGCAGACTTCTGCGGGAGCCCAGTTCTCTTGGGACCCCAGTTGCCCTATCTGTACCATGAAGGGCTGAGTCCTGCTCTCTTGGGTTACCCAGAAGCTCCTCTCTCTTGGCCTCTCCCAGTTCCTGCCCCACCGGGGCAGCCCCGAGTCAGTCCCCACCCGCAGGCCTACGGCGCCCTACAAGACTCTCACCTAATAGGGGGAGCCCAAGGCCCTGTCTCTGACTTAGGCTCTGACCCTCTGCCCCACTCCTGACAGATCCCTCCTCACTGGCTTTGCCACCGCTTGAGTCCTGCGGTGGGGGTGGGAGCGAGCCAACTCACAAGTCCCTCTCGGTAAAGAATCTCGGTGGTGCCTCTCTATTGTCTTCCAAATGCTCCAACTCCTCAGCCCAGCCTTCCCTGGGCTCCTAATGCTTTCTTCCCTGCTGGGCTCTCAGCTACCTCCCCCAAATTCTTCCGACTGGCCACCCGCAAGTCTTCTCTTCCCTTTGGATTTTCCCACTGTGTGTGTGTGTGTGTGTGTGTGCGTGTGCGTGCGTGTGTGTGTGTGTGTGCGTGTGTGTGTGTGTGTGTGTGTGTGTGTGTTTGTGAACAGTCCTATGGGTCCACCCTCCTGTCCCCCAGGCCGAGCTAATGGCTCCTCCCAAAGTAGGTAACAGAGCTCGTTGAACTGTCTTGCCATAGTGGGTTCTGTGTGATTACTTCCTCCAGAGCCCCTTGAGTCTGGGAGCCAGCCCCCTCTCTACCCCTGCACCCCCACCACCTCCCCAGACTCAAGGGGAGGATCACCAGATGGCGGGAGCCCTCAGTCCAAGAAGCGAAAGGAGATGAGGCTGCTGGAAGCCCGGGGTCCTAACGGGGGGCTGTCAGGCAGCAGAGTCTCAGGATCCAGGCCCCTTAGGCCTCCGCATCTGAACAAACCCGAGAAGCTAGCGCGTCTTCCATACCCAGGACATCCCAGAGGACACCAGCTGGGAGGCTTTGGAAAACCAGCGTGCCGAGGCTGTTGTCAGCTGTCTGTCCTGCTGCGGAGAGCTGCCACCCTGTGCCCATCTCAGTGACACATAGCCTCACATCAGTCCGCCGTGAAAGGTGAGCCTCTGCTCACCCCAGACGTCCCCGGGGCCCCTCAGGAGGATTCTCTGTGCTTCTTCCAAGTATGAGGTTTCCTTGAGACCAAAACTGTGCCCACATCTGAGCTGTGCCCCGGGCTCCGAGGGAGGTACCCCGTGTCGGGCCTGTTCTCTTGGCCTCCGGGAGGCTCAGCAACCTCTGCCCAGCCCGCAGCAGGTGGCACGGTCAGAGGGAGCTGGAGGTCTGGGAGATGAACCCGCCCCGGGGCAGAGGCAGGGGTGGGAGGTGGGAGGTGGCCTGGGAACGGGGGGGGGTCATTTGAGGCAGGCCAGAGTAGGTCCCGGGAACACTTGAGCTGGGCTGGCCTGACTTGTGAGGCTCTGGGTCAGAAGGCCACGGGGCAGCTGGTGCACAGGCCCCCCAGTTCCAGGACACTGGCCACTCCCCTAGCTGTTTGCTGTGGACAAGGTCCTTCAAAAATGCTGTTTTTGCCGGGAGCTGGAGGAGTTTCGGTGTGACGTGCAGTAATTGCAGGTCTCAGCACAAGGCCTCTGCGTAGGCAGTGAGTGGCAGTACCCCAAAAGGTTGGTGAGGGGAGGGCCCCTAGGGCCAGGCGCTGTGCTAAGAGACGTAGTCCTCACAGAGTCTTGTGAGGTGGCATTGCTGGGATGCCGTCTCACTAGTAAGGCCCAGTCACCCAGGAAGGAGAGACTTTTCTCCCCAGAGAAGTGGTTCTGCAAGCCCCCTGCCCCCTGAGCTGACCCCAAGTCTTCTCTCCGGGCCCACAGCTCTGCACCAGTCTCCACGGCCTCCTGGCCTCCTTCTCGCCCCTCCAGGCCTCTCTAGGCTCATTCTGCGATGCTCCTGCCCCCTAGAACCTTCAGTGGCTCCCGCTCGCCTGCAGAACAAAGAGCAGGCCCTCCTTTGACACTCCAAGCGGCCTTGGGATCCAGGCCCATCCTCCTCTTCCTTCGCTCTCCTCCATTCTCGGCCCAAGTGTTCCGTGTACTCCACCCCTCCTGGCCCTCACTCACTTGCTCCCCCGTCCCCACACTTGGTCCAGCCTCTGTTGCAATCCCCTGCACTCTCTGGGCACCGGTCTCCTCGGAGCCTTGCTGTATTTCCTGGTGTGATGGACCGCCTCCCCTCCTGGACTCTATGACATCCTGCCCATGGTGTCCTTGTAGCCTCTCCACTTACAGAGAATTGGGGGTAGGATCAGCCAGGGTTAGGTAAGTCCTGCCTCTCTGATCCAGCATTTGCCCATCGTGAAGTGGGATTGGAGGCCACCAGCTGTTCCCCAAGGCAGTGGGAAGGCTTAAAAGAAGATACAGACAGATGATGAGCTTTATCATCTCCAAGTTCCAGAAACATACAAGAGCCTCCCCTGGCATTGTCTCCCCATTAGGCAGCCACCTTCCTCCTGGTCAGGTGAACTCTGATTTTGGGGGAGAGAGTAACGTGCTCCCCACCGGGGGAACAATTCTGAATGGAATAGGCAGGCCCAGCCATCCCATTCCCCATAGCCAGAGACGGGTCCGGGGTGGCCGTGTGACCAAGTTCTGGCCAATGATGCATAAGAGAAAGTCTGCTAGGGGCTTTGAGAGAAAGTTTTCCTTCTGGAGAAAAGAAAGGGACACTTCTTTGTTCAGGGAAGCAGCTGCTGCCCAGTCCTCCCAGCTCGGGGTGCTGGATATCCTGTCCACCACCCGTTCCCCTGAAATGCCGAGGACAGCATTGGGGAAAGTCAGAAATGCTGTGGCTTCCTGGGGCAGCACTGAACAACTAGGTCCCCCCGGGATCAGAGCTGAGACCTGAGTGACTAGAGCCAGCCTTGTGGCAGTCTAGGGAATGGGTGTTCCAGGCAGAGGGAACAGCCAGGGCAATGACCCCAGGCAAGGAGCTTAGTGTGCTCTGATGCCAGGGAGAAAGTTGTGTGTGTGTGCGTGTGTGCACGCGCGTGTGTGCTTGTAAGAGAGGGGGAGCATGCAGGAGAGGAGATCAGGGGTGGCAGGGTCTGGATGACATAGAACTTTATAGAACTTTATTTTATTTTTGGTTTTTCATTTTTGTCTTGCATCTGTTTGATTTTTAAATTTTTTATTTAAATTCTAATTATTAACATATAGTGTATTATTAGTTTCAGGGGTAGAATTTAGAGATTCATCAGTTGCACATGATACCCAGTGTTCATTATATCACGTGTCTTCCTTAACGCCCATCACCAAGGTACCCATCCCCCCACCCCCCTCCCCTCCAGCAACCCGGTTTGTTCTCTATAGTGAAAAAGTCCCTTATGGTTTGCTTCCCTCTGTTTTTCTTATTTTATTTTTCCTTCTCTTCCCCTATGTTCATCTGTTTCTTAAATTCCACATGAGTGAATCATATGATATTTGTCTTTCTCTGACTGACTTATTTCGTTTAGCGTAATACTCTCTAGTTCCATCCACGTCATTGCAAATGGCAAGATTTCATCTCACAGAACTTTAGATTTTATTCATTGTACCCCTAAATTTTTCTCATAAAAATGCCTTAAAATGTAGAACAATTCAAAGAATACAGAATAAACACCCATACAGATTCTACCTCAGTTCAATCACTGTGAATATTTTGGCATATTTGCCTTTTCTTTTCTTTTTTTTTTTAAAGATTTTATTTATTTGAGAACGAGTGAGCATGGGGTGGGGGACGGGAGGGGCAGAGGGAGAGGGAGAAGCTGACTCTCTGCTGAGCACAGAGCCTGATGCTGTGATTGAGATGCGGAGCTTTGGATTCTAGGATCCTGGGATCATGACCTGAGCCTAAGGCAGACGCTTAACTGCCTGAGCCACCCAGGCGCCCCTCCCCCCACCGCCAACACTGACTTTTTAAAAAGTCTGTTCATTTGATTACTTTATTAAATTGAGATATATCACCCCTATAGTGAACAAGTCTTAATCTGTAGCTTGGTCAATTTGCACATATATAATAGATAGAGAATATTTCCATCCTCCCTGAAGTTTCCCTCAAGCTCTTTCCAGGGGATCCCTGCCCCCTACCCCCTCCCTTCCCGAGACCAGAACAGTTCTAATTACTGTCACTACAGACTGGTTTAGGCGGTCTTAGAACTTCCTGTAGATGGAACCATACAGCACATTCTCTCAGGTAAGGTTTCTCTTACTTAGCACGACATCTGAGAGTGTCACCGTATTTCTGCGAATGAACCACACTTTTCTCCTGTCCCACTGAAGGGGATTTGGAATGTGTTGACTATTGTGAATACGACATTGACTCAAGGGATCCTTGGGTGGCCCAGTGGTTTAGTGCCTGCCTTTGGCCCAGGGTGTGACCCTGGAGACCTGTGACCGAGTCCCAGGTCGGGCTCCCTGCATGGAGCCTGCTTCTCCCTCTGCCTGTGTCTCTGCCTCTTTCTCTCTGTGTGTGTCTCTCATGAATAAATAAATAAAATCTTAAAAAAAAAAAAGACTCGAGTGACAAGCCTGGGACAGGTGTGGTGTCTGCCAGTTTCCTGGTGGTGTGGCTTAGCCTGTTCCTCTCTCCCCTTATTTTATATGGACTCCAACGCCTTGGAGAAGCCACGTCAAGATCCCATAGGTGGGGCTGTGCTCATCCTAACACATCCTACAAGGAGGCCCAAAATGTCGGGTAGTCTCACCGTTAGTGATTTCAAAGTGGTCAGGCGCTGACCCCAGATCTTTCCACTGTTAAAGTCAGGTTCAGTTTTTATGGCAGGGTCAGTGGAGGGTTCTGAGCAGAGGAATGACAAGATGTGATTTACCATTTGGAGAACAGACTGCAGAGGGCCAAGGGCAGAATCAGGGTGGTGGGTGAGGGGGCTACAGAAGCAGACCACGTGCGGGGCGGAGGTGGCGAGAAGTAGATTCTGGGTAGAGTCGTGCTGGCCTCAGTGCCTACAGATAGAGGTGCTCTATCAAGGCTAGTTGCCTGAGCTGAGCTTTGAGAAGGCAGACACCGTGGCTGGTTCACCTCTGTGTGCCCAGCCTGAAGCCAGGCAGAAAGAAGGTTCTCGTCATACCTGGGTGTGCCTGAATTCGGAGAGGCTGTGACTTTTGGGGTTTGATGCTGCAATAAAAACAAAACAAAACAAAACAAAACAAAACAAAAAAACAGAACAAGAGTCTGATCCAGTTTCCCAGCAGCCCCTGCAGAAGCTTTTGATTAATCACACGCTTAACCCTCCTCCCCGAGAACCATGAATCACCAGGGAGGTCCTTTTGCCTTCGGGGAGCACTGTTCACATTGCTCCAGAGAATAGTCAGGTCTGCCTCCTGAGGACAGAAAGTTCCCAGCCTAGAGCCTAAGTCAGAAACGTCTTTCTTCATTCCCCAGGCGTGGCCCTGGTGGGGGAGGGTCAGGCCCCGGGACCTGGCAAGTTGTCCCCCAGCAACTATGGGCAGCTCCTGCCTGAAATTCTGTTGCCCCAAGGAATGTGGTGGGGCCCTTGGCTGTTTGTATCAGTTACCCATCACCGTGTAACAGACCGTCCCAAAGAATAATACACATTGGTTACATCTCATGTGTTCTGAGGCTCGGGAATTCTGGAGTGGCTTAGCTGGGTGCTGCTGGCTTGCAGAGGCAGTCTGGTCTCTCATGAGGTCACTGTCAAGGGGTCAGCTGGGACTGCTGTCATCAGAAGGCTTGCCTAGGGCCGAGGCTCGGCTTTTGACGTGGCTGGCCAGTTGGTGCTGCTGGGGGAAGGCCTTGGCTCCTCTGCACAGGCTGCTGCCTCCGTGGTGTCTGGCTTCCCCCAGAGGAAGTGGTCCCAGAGGAGGGCGGAAGTTGTAATACCGTATGACTTAACCTCGGAAGTCACACACCATCATTTCTGCAATATCCTATCGGTTGCACAGGGCAGCCCTATTTGGCATGAGGGGGACTGTGCAAGAGTATGCTTCCCAGGGGGAAAGAATCACTGGACCCGATTTGGAGGCACATGGGCGTGAATAGGGAAAAATACCCCCGACCTCTGGGTCTACCTGCCAGCGCACTCGTCGTCCTGGCACACGGGATACCTGACCTCGGGTGCGCTGGGGTGAAGGAAGCAAGCCTGGCCTGACTGGAGCAGAGAAAGAACTCCAGCCATTCAGCTCCAAAGCCCTGTGGGCCACAGAGGGACAGACAAAGTCTCTGAACCCTGATGGCATCTCCTTAGCAAGGGCATCACGCACCACCCAGAGCTCAAATACACGGCTGGATATGCCCGGAACACTGGGATGGAGGACAACACACCCCAGAAAGAGAGAGAAAGCTCCTTGGCCTGGAAGCAATCAGGGAAGGCCCAGGTGGAGGTAGCATTTGAGCTGGTTTGGATGTCCAGGAAAACAAGAAGGTAGGGGATACTGTTACTCAGGGGTCAGGTCAGATGTGGGGCTCAGGCCCATTACAGGGACCTCCTGAGGTACCTCTCCACTTTTCCTTGACACAAAGCAGTTAATCACATATTATATTGTGTGCCATGGCCTGTGCTGGCCACTGGGATTCGGTGGGGGATGAAACAGACCTTGTGGTGTTTAAAACTGTGGTCCTGTGTCAGGAACAGGGTCTGGAGATGACCTTGGGATTGATGCTAATAGTAAAGTTACCTCCGTTCCAGCCAAGCAATGTACACGTGTCATCTGATTGCAGTGGCCACATCATATCCCCCTTTGACAGGTGAGAAGACCAAGGCTCACAGCTGGAAGGACCAGCTGTGGCCACAGAGCCAAGCCTACTCCCAGGCCTTGTAAGTGGGCTCTGGGAGTCCAGACGACACTGGAGCATCAGCTCTCAGCCTGGCTCTCTGGAATGCTCTGGGCTGCAGGGCTGGTTTCTCTTTCCCACTGGGAGGAGACCCCCCTCTGGCTAGGGCTTCAGGATGCTGGGAGGAGGTCAGTACTGAGCTGTGTGGCTCAGCCTCTAAGCCACATGACTGATCAGCCATATGACTGATTAGTGGGGCCCGTGAGGCCCATGGGGAGGGATTTTCAGGGATTGCCGTGAAGTGAAGTGTCTCTGGGACTGACCTCCTGCCATGGAGGGTGGAGTGGGGGGAGCTGCAGAAGCCCCGACCCGCTAATGTGCTAGTGAGGGGCTGCCTTAGCTTAGGGCCTTGAGTCCCAGAGCCCCCGTGCAGCTTCTCCCTTCTTCCACCCCCCACCCTAGTGGTTAAGGCCATTTATCTCTGAAAGAGAACCTGAGCAAGCCAGGCCTTGTGCTGAGCACTTTGTGGGCATTACAGCTCTGAGTCCTCGCAGCCCTTCGTACAGAAGTGTTCCCCATTTTGCAGATGAGGAAGCTGAGTTCAGTGAGGTCAAGTCCATTGCCCAAAGGCAGATGCAGCTCCAGAGCATGACCTGTGAAAGCATGCTTCAAAATACTGGTCAGATGTGCTCCCCCTGTGCCACCGTATTGGTCCCGCCCACCTTGATCACACGCCTGGACAGTGCATGGATGGGACACGCGATATGCATAAACATCACATCTTTTTTTTTTTTTTTAGATTTTATTTATTTATTCATGAGAGACAGAGAGACACAGGCAGAGGGAGAAGCAGGCTCCATGCAGGGAGCCCGACGTGGGACTCGATCCCAGGACCCCGGGATCATGCCCTGAGCCAAAGGCAGATGCTCAACCCCTGAGACACCCAGGAGTCCTTAAACATCACATCTTAACACAACTCTACCTTGGATAAGCTCGACATGGAATGCTTCCTCTTGGAACCTGCCTTTTCCCCCTCCGGAGTGTGCTCATGAGGCTTACCGCGTTGATCTGCGTAACCCCTGCTTGTTCATGTTTCGTTGCACATGACACTCGCTGCAGATTTCTTCCTGAGTTTACACCCACTAGTCCGGGTGGGTGTGATTTTGTCTCCCATGTTGCAGATGGGACAGTAGGCTCCCAGAGGTTAAAGAGCTGGTCTAGGATTAGCCAGCTTCTAAGTGGCAGAAAAAACCCTATGGTGCACCGAGCACCGAGTGAGCCACCCAGGTGCCCTAATTCTGGTTTTGTTCAGATTCATTCATTTGGCAAGCACATGCTGGACACCTGCCGTGGCCAAGTGCTCAATGGGACTCTGAGGATCCAACAGGGATGAAGGATGAGGAATCAGGATGGAGCAGAGGACACGGGGACACGGCTGCAGCTGTGGCAGATGGGATCTAGTCACAGATGGGGGTGACTACGCGACCCTGGGCCACCCTGCCCTCTCTGCACCTCTGCGGAATGGGCTTTGTGAGGTGCCCAGACCGTCCCTTGGCTACAGGGAGGTGAGTGGTGTCTTGTCTCCGTGCTCTGAGCAGAGCGCCTCTCCACGCAGCCCCCGCAGACGGATGCAAGCCTACCAGAGGCACCAGTGAGCATCCTGGAGTCCGGAGCTGCCAGGGGCTGGCACCATCCCCACACTGGGAGGGCTTTGGGATGTGGCTGTGGACACAACTGGTCAGTCAGCTCATGCCCCAGACATGCAGGCATGTCACCCCAAGATCAGGGACCCAAGGAAACACCCCCTCCCGTCTCCTCCACCCTTCCCTTCGCACCTCCTTCCTCCTTCCCCCGGGGGAGAGGCGGCCGCTTCCCTCGGACTTTCCACAGCTGCCCCTGTTTGCCTCCCCCCAGAGACCATCAACCCTCAGCACTGGCACAGGCCCCCACCCATCCGGCCCAGGGCGGCTGCCACCAGGGGAGCCTGGCCACCCCACGGCTTCACTCAGGCACGACGCACTGGCTGGACACAGACGTGAACCCGGAGGGAAGAGCCAATTCAGGTCACCCTCAGAGAGACAGTTCGGGGCTCGGGCGGACCCTACTGGGAAATCTTACCTGGGTATTGCCAAGTACCGGGGGCCTGCTGGGCCCTTCCATCCCTATCCCCATTGATTTATCCGTTTCTGCCTTCCATGTCCCTCAGTGCCTTTGCAAAGACCCCTGTAAGTCGATTCTGGCCCAAAAAGGGCCCCACCCCGATGGAGATACGGCAGGTTGATCCGGGAGCTCGGAGATTGAGTCAGACGAGCAGGGTCTGACCTTGGGGCTGCCACTCTCAAGCTGTGTGACCCCTGAGCATGCCATGTGCCCTCTTTAAGCCCTGATGTAGGCCTCGATGGGATGGCAGAGGGAGCAAGGCCCGCACAGGGGGCCTGGGAAGACGAGGCGAGTGGGTCCTAGCGCTTTGCTGGGGGCTTCACACCCATGACTTCAGGGCAAATGCTGAAAGCCAAAAAAGATAGGCCCAGAGGGGTAGTGTGCTGAGTTTGGCATGGCTGGTAAGTGCCTGAAGGAGCAGTGAAGACAGGGAGCCAGAGGTATGGGAGCAAAGAGAGAGAGAAAGAGACTGGGGAGTGAGAGAGAAGCAACCAGCAAGAGAGTCAGGGAGAGAGGAAGGAGGGAGGGACAAGGAGAAAGGGTGATAGCCACTGGGGTGAGGAGCCTGGAAGACTTCCTGGAAGAAGAGGCATTTGAGCTGAGCCTGGAGGAGGGCCAATGAGAGGTTGATCAACCAAGAATACATTGGTCGGTGTCCCTCAGTACCAGTAGGCAGGTCATTTTGGAAGGCTTCTGGCATCTGGGCCCACTGTGTCACCACCAAGAGCTCAGGCTTCTTCTCCTTTCCCTTCCTGTCTCTGCTGCCAGGGAGGGGGCTGCATTTTGCACTTAAATAGCTGGGCTGAGATTTATGCCAAAATTTCCCAGATTTGAATCATGTCAGAGCTGGAAGGGCTTTGGGGTAGCATCATCTCCCACATAGGGAAACTGAGGCACAGGGAAGCTCGGGGACTTGCCTGTGATCACCCAGCAGTGGTGGGTGAGGGTCCAGACCTCCTGCCCTTTGGATGGCATTGTTAGCAAGATCACAGCATCAGCTGGTCAGAATTTCTTAAGCTTTTTCTCTGGAGTGAATGTAACAGAATTGGCATCTTCTTAGAGAAATAAGAGGCTGAAGCCACTAGTGATGGTAATTATAACAACCCTCGCAAGTGGGAGGGGGTCATGGTGCCTGCCCTGTGCGGGGCGCCGTCCCAGGCACTCCAGAAATACGAACTTCGTTGTGCTGCACAACAACTCTGTGAAGCAGGTGCACTTACCCCATTTTATAGGTGAGAAAAGTGAGGCCCAGGGAGATGAATGCCAGGAACTCAGCACCTGTTGTCACCAGGGCCATGCCCATTTTGACAGAGGGGGCTTGATTTGCCCAAAGCCACCCAAAGAGGAGAGCACCCATGTTTGCAGGTGTTTCCACACCTGCTGGTGTGAGGAGAGAGGCTGAAGAGCAGGAAACGAGGGATGGGGGGCTCCGAGGGCACAGGCCAGGAATGAAACCCCCAAATGGGGTCCCAGCCTCTGAGGAACGGAGATGTCACTGAGGCAGAGAGACAGGTGGAGAAACTGAGGCACACATGTGGCATCTGCCTCCCCAGCCACCTCTTCCTGGACATCCTTCGACATGCAGTTGCCCAAAACTCGTGGGGAGCTTATCCCTCACCAGGGAGCGTCCTGGGGCCCCGGCTGCTTCTATGACTTTCAAGGTGTTCGCAGTTGGAGGAGTTGCAGAGACGGAAGGAGCGGGCTCCCAGGCCTGGGCAGCTGGGCGGTGGCCCACCTGGGAGTCGGTGGGGATGGGGGCACTTCCCAGCCTCTCTACCTGCTGAGCCACCTGGGGCAACCCTTGGAAGCCTCAATCATCCCAGCTGTCAGACAAGGTGGTTTCTGAGGTCTTTCCAGCTGAATGTTCTCTGTATTTGGGATGCTTGGATGTCTGGGTGGCAAAGAGCCATTGATGTGTGCCTCGTTTATCTGGAGACAGAGAGAGAGCCACACAAGAGCAGATACCCCACAGGCAGAGAAGAGAACCAGTGGGAGCAGTGGTGGTGGGGGAGAAGCAGATGGAGCTAGAGATAAATGTGCAGAGAACAGAAAAGGCGAAGGAGACTGGGGTGTGGGGGTGAGAAGAATCAGGGTGGGGGTGGGGGTGGGGCTCCTGCCCCAGCCAGGCCCACCCCTCCATGCTAGCAGGACAAGGTCCCTCACCCGGGGGCAGCTGGAGGCAGCAGCTGAAGCAGCCTTGGCCCGCCAGGCCCTTCCCCTGCCCACCACATCCGGCCTGGGCCTGCCAAAGCCTCCAGAGCGGGGAGGGGAATGGATGGGCAACGTCAGCTGTGAACCGGCACGTTTCTCATGCTCCCTGCTGTGTGTGGACAAAGTCACCTGCTGGCCGCTCTTGCCGCCGCCCTTCCCGTCCGTGTTCCCTGTGCTTAGTGGGCAGCTCACTGTCCCAAGGCCACATCCCACCCCTGGGCCAAGGCAAGGATTATTTCCACTGCCTAGAATGCTCGGAACCCCTGTTCTCACATAAGGTGTCGTGATGGTTAATTTTATGCACCAGCTTGGCTGGGTCCCAGAGCCTGAAAACACGGCCAAACATTATTCTAGATGTTTCCATGAGATGGTTTGGGGATGAGATTAACGTTTATTTATTTTTTATTTTTAAAAGATTTATTCACTTGAGAAAGAGAGAAAGAGCACAAGTGGGGAGAGGGGCAGAGGGGAGGAGAGAGAGAGAGAAAGAGAGGGAACCTTGAGCAGACTCCCCATTTAAGCAGGAAGCCTAATGGGGGGACTTGACTTCACATCCCTGAGTTCTTGACCTGAGTCAAAATCACCAGCTGGTCACTAACTGAGCCACCCAGGAACCTGGAGATTAACATTTAAAAAGGTGGACTTCAAGTAGATCATCCTCCAATCATGGGTGGGTCTCATTTAATCAGTTGAAGGCCTGAATAGAGCAAAAAACCTACCACAAGCAGCCGCTTTTCAGATTCAACTCTTCCTGGGTCTCCAGCCGGCTGGTTCACTCTGCAGATTTTGAACTTGCCAGCTTCCATAATCACAAGAGACAATTCCTTAAAATAAATCTCTTTTACATTGGTTCTGTTTCTTTGGAGAATAAAGATGTCCATCTGTATCTGACCAATACAAGTGTCAGTCAAAGGGCACCTCCTTCTCTAACTCCTGGGTGGAATCCTCCACTTTCTCTGTTCTATGATAGCCCTCCATGCTGCAGTTACATAGCGTTTGTCACACCATGTCCCACCGAATTCTAAGTTGGGCTGCCTTACTGCAGACATCAGGGACTAAGGCAATTGACCCAAGTCCTCAGCACAGCACAGCACAGGGCCTAGCACGGAAGAGATGCTGGCTGACTGGGTAGGTGGAAAGATGGATGGGATGGATGGATGGATGCAGGCAGGATTGAAGGGAGGTGGGAAAGTAAGAAGGAGAGTAGGCGGGAAGGAAGGGAAGAAAAAAGGAAGAAAGGGAGAGTAGATGAGTGCATGGATAGATGGGAAGATGGACAGAAAGTAGTGATGGGTAGGTCGGTGGATGGACGGGTGGTAGATGGGATGGATGAGCGGGTGGGGTGTGAATGGATGGAGGGGTGCAGGGTGTGGATGGGTGGAAGAATGAATGGATGGGTAGGTGGGCAGGTGAATGAGGCAAAGGCATTGTCATCAAGGAGCCCCTGGGTAGGTTAGGACAGTTACCCTTGTTCATCACTCATTTCTTCCTCAGACAGAAAGGCTTAGGGGTCCCAAAGCAGATTCCCAGGGAGACTGACCTTCCCTTAGTGGCAGCCCCATTCAATCTTCCCTGCAAAGGCTCTACTAGGCACCTGGCCTTGTGCAGTGGGCATGAGTTTTGGAATGATCCAGCCTTGGACTCGGTTCTTCTATGCGTTAGCTGTGGGACTTGGACAAGTCACTTTCCCTCTCTGGGTCTCAACTTCCTTATCCAAAATGGGTATATGTAAATATCACATCCCTAAGTGGCCAAGTGCATCTGTTTTGGAGCAGAACTGCCTGGCTCTATCAGTTGCTGGGGCGTAACCTTGGGCTGGTCACTTCACCATCCCATGACTTAGTCTCCTCCTATGTAAAATAGAGACTCTGGCATCGTTTTGCAGATTAAATGAATGAATATAGATAAAATGCTTGGAACGCGGCTTGACAGAGTCATTGCTCTTAAACGATAATCATCACCCACATCACAGTGCAGTTGGAAAGAGAAAATGAAATCATGCTGGTGAAATGCTTGGCTGGGTGCCTGGAGCATCCGAATCATTTGATAAATTGTGTTATCCTTAATCTCCAGCATGATCCTGTTTTCCAGTTAGAGAAACTGAGACTTTAGGAAGAAAGGTGAGTTAGCCAAGATCACGCAGCAGATGGGAGGTGGAAGCTGTGATTCAGGTGCAGGCCTGGCTGACCCGGGGCTCCTAGCTCTGTCCAGGAAGGTGGCAAGCCCGAGGCCTTGAAGTATGAGTAAGATTGCAGCAGGTGACAGGACAGGGCTGGCCCAAGAGGTCTCTGGGCTGGAGGCCCAGCTGGGAAAGCACGAGGCATATCTGGGGAAAGTACGTCACGGAGCCTGGCCAGGGCACCAGTGGTGGCAGCAGGGAGAGTGGCTGGGAGGAGGTGAGGACAATGAAGTGCATAAGAGGCTTCGACCAAGGGAGGAGCTGGTCAGATGGGGGTCTGGAAGCCACGGTGACAGGTGGGGGCTGTGGAGACGGGTGGGTGAGAAGCGCCAGCCACCCTGCCAAGGGAGCTGTGTGCAGAGAGTATGCAATGGGGTGAATTTTTCCATACGTGCTAAGAGCAAAGACAGTGCCAGAAACACCCCACAGAAGGCAGGATTTCCTCCCCGTTTTGGACTCACACAGATGATGATGCCGGTGAACACAGCGGCGGGAGGCCGAGTGTACGGCAGGCATGTGGCTGCAGAAGTCACCACGATAACCTCATGAGGAGGCCACGGTTGCCTTTCCCATTTTGGAGAGGCAGACCCAGGGCCACGGAGAGCCAGGTGCCCTTCCCAAGCCCAGGGGGCCAGCACCTGAGGTCTGACCGGCCTCTGCCCAGCCCGCACTCTGGGCCCCCACACCGAGGGATGTCCGCAGTGGAGGGGAAGGTGAATGGACAAAGCAAGCCAAGGGCATCCTGGGTGAGGGTCCCAGCTCAGGAAGAGGCTGAGAGGTGGGTGTGAGCGGCGGAGGGCACAGGGCACAGTAGAATCATCTGGGGCCCTGCAGGCGGTGTCTGAACCAGCCAGTGCACAGCAATGGTGTGTGTGAGCCAGCGGCCCCCACTCACCCCCGTTTACAAGGTAAAAACAGTGTTGTGCCCACTGATGGGTGCCAGGTAGGTATCCCTGCCCATTCGCACACGGGGAGACTGAGGCATGGGTCAGGGGCAGAGGAAATCTGGGGCTTTTGGAGGCAGGCCGGGGGGGAGGACTGCTGGGAGGAGTGTGCAGGGCCTGAGAACTGCTCCAAGTAACAGGACAAAGCCTGGGAAACCTGATCGCATGTTTACCAGCCCCGAGATTAAAGGCGACGCTGCTGCCAGGGGGCTTACCAGGGAGGCAGGTAACAGCAGGCCCTCCCTGGGAAGGCAGAGCGGGTGGCCTGGGCCAGTGTTTCCCAGGCCGTGATTTCTGCAAGTCACCGGTTTATCCAACGCATTCGCTCTGTGTCAACTCACTTGGTAAAACGTTGTCTCCGGCAGACGGCAGCCCTGACGATGCCCTGGGCTCAGCTCTAAGCACTTGGCACTCATCTACCCTCATCACGGCCCTCGGGCCACACGGGGGTCCCAGTGCTGTCCTTGCAGGCGAGGAGACAGAGGCGACAACTGTCTGTGAGCACACAGCACCGAAGAGAGGCAGAGCTGGGATTTGAACCGGGACCACCTGGCCCCAGAGTCCCTGGACTTACCCCCGCCAGCTACTTGACACTATTGCTTAGGTCAGCAGGTTTAAAAAGAAAAGCTGCTGGGACACCCAGGTGGCTCAGTGGTTGAGTGTCTGCCTTCGGCCCAGGGCATGACCCTGGAGTCCCAGGATCAAGTCCCACATCGGGTTCCCTGCATGGAGCCTGCTTCTCCCTCCCCCTGTTTCTCTGCCTCTCTCTCTCTCTCTCTCTCTCTCTCTCTCTCTCTGTCTGTCTCTCTCTCTCTCTCTGTGTCTCTCATGAATAAATAAATAAAATCTTTAAAAAAGAAAAAGCTGTGTCACATGTGAGAAATGGCTGCTACAAACAGAAGGTACCAGAAAAACGGATATAATTAGAGACAGAATGTGATTTTATCATATTCTCTAGGTGCTGGTACCTGGGAGAACTCAAAGCCAGAGACCTGCCTCTGGTTTGCTAGAAGGACAGACTCCAAGTGGCAGAGAGGCATCCAGACGCCCAGCCCCGCTCTGACATTAGCAAAGGGCAAAGCTCTCTCACCAGTGAGTCTCTTCTCCTTAGAGCCCTGCCAGGCTCTGCATCTCTAACTTTTCATCTTTGAGATGGTGCTGAGTGTTCCCACTTAACAGGTGACAAAAGAGGCTCTAAGGTGTTGCTGGCTTGCTGGAGGTAACCCAGCCAGGGTGGGGATGAGCAGGCTCCCCAGCCTGCTCGGATTTCTGCTCAGACCCTTGCAAGCAGACCGGTCATGAGAACCTGCCCGTCCCACAGCCACCCTCACTCAGCACAGGGGGCCAGGCCAGTGCAACCTGGCCATGCCCTAGGTGTGCAAGGTGGAGCTGGCCCGGTGGCAGGAAGCTGGCAAGACAGGGTGGCTTCTGGGGGTGCCCATGCCTGGGATGGAGGACAAGCGGAAACACTCTGCACAGACCCTGCGGGGCCACACCCACGCTGTCTCCAGTGCCCAGCCCATGTGAGAGGCCGCAAGAATGGGCCACTTTTGGCAGATTAGGAAACAGAGGCTCAGCATGGGACTGTCTGCCCAGACAGTACAGAGCAGAGCTGGGATTTAGATCCAAATCCTTGTGGCTCCATTTCTCGGCACCATCCCATTCCACCAGGCAGACAGTGTCAAAGATTCCTTCTTTCTTTGCAAAAAAATTTTTATCTATTTGACAGACAGAGAGCACAAGCAGGGGAGCGGCAGGCAGAGGGAGAGGGAGAAGCAGACTCCCTGCTGGCAGGGAGCCCAGTATGGGGCTCAATCCAAGGACCCCGGGATCGTGACCTGAGCCACTCAGGTGCCTCAAGATCCCCTCCTCTGGGGGTTTCTCCACTCATTCATCCATCAGTCCTCAGGGAGTCCCCAGGCCTGCTGTGGCCAGTGCTCTATCAGTGCCCGGGACATAGCACCAGGTCAGACATGGCCCCCGACTGCCAGTATAGCAGTCTGTTTGGGAGACGGATCCCAAATCTGACCAGCTCATGGGAGAGGGGAGCACAAACCCCAAGGAGGCCCGGGGAGGCAGCTAACTCAGCCTGAGTCAAGGAAGGCTTCCCGGAGAAAGAGAAGCCCAATCTGAGGTTAAGAGGAGGAGGAGGAGGAGCAGGCCTGGTATTGAGGCTTGAGCCTTGCCAAGCACTGAGAGAGCACATGGCTCAGCCCTGGAGCTTACAGACCAGTGGGAGGTGGGAAGGACGGGCACCAGGGAAGAAACCCCATAACGGGAGCAGTCCTCCTCCTTGGAAAACAAGCCCCCTCCAAGGGGCCGGGGGTCCGGGCATCCTAAGCCCTCTCTAACCCTGATATCAAGGCTCCACCAAGCACCTGGCCCTGGCCTGGGCTCACAGCAGGTTCTAAAAACAGTCTAGTCGCAGAGCTGCCAAGCGAGGAGGGCTGTCATGTGTGAGGGCCGGAGAGGGCATTAGACTTGCCCAAGGTCACCCAGCAAGGTGGTAGTCGACATGGGCTCATCCCTGGCTGCTTCCTTCCCTTCCCATCTTCCAGGACTCGCTTAAAGGAGGCCGGTCGCACTGTTCTCCCCAGACTGACTGCGTGCCTGCTTAGATCCAGGTGGATCCTGAAGACTCAGGGATGAGTAGTAATGGTAATGATAATAATAATAATAATATGCTAAATGCTTCGTGTATATTGCCACTCACAACACTTATAAATCCTTATCAGATAGATACTATTTCTTTTTTATATAGAAAGAGGCCCAGAGAGGTGAAGACAGTGAAGTGGCCCTGGGCCCCACAGCAGGGGAGTGACAGAGCAGGATCCCAGTTCAGCCTCTGCGGCCCCCTGTGAAGGCACAAGCCTCTTTGTCCTAAGTCATAGCAGCCTCCTGGAGACCCCACAGCCCATCAGGACAGACAGGCACATGGACTGTCTGTGTGGAAGGTGCCCCAGCAGGGGAGCAGGGCCCAGACGACAGGGCCAGCCCCAGCCCCAGGCACAGATGATGCCAGAACCTCAGCCACATTCTGTCCTTAATAACTCGGGGCCCTGCTTCTACACATACATCAGGGGAGTGGAGAAACTGAGGACCGTGGCCTCGCTCTGCCCTTAGCCCCCCGGCTGGGAGGGGTGGGGCCCAGTCAGCGCCCGGCCCCTGATGCCCGAGCACGCACCCCTTCACGCCGTCCTGCCTACCGAGGGTTGGCAGGCGTTCTCAGCCTCCGGTGCGCTTTGCCCACACCTGCCTCTACCAGCCTGCTGGCACGTAGAGTCCTGGCGGGGCCAGGAGGCCCGGGTGTGGCGAGTAAGGCCTGAGCAGGGTCTTTGGTGGGGGCCCTGGGGGAGGGGGCCTGGAATACAGGACTGCCGTGTTTGAATTAAATTTCCAAACAGGGGCATTCTGGGCCAGTCTCTGGACCTCCCAGAGCCTCCATTTCCTCATCTGTGAAATGGGGATGCTAATGCCAACCTTATAGTTTATGTTGTGGATGTTGAAACGAGAGAATTTGAGAAGCAACTAGCATATGTCAATTATAACCTCAATAAAGCTGGATATTAATTAATAATAATAATAAATTGATTTTTCAAAAAGCAACTAGCCACGACTAGGCACATGGCAGATGCCCACAGATCACGGCTTCCATCCCTGTGTGAACCCAGACTGCCTTCCGACCTCACTGGGTATTCAACTCTGATTGTTGGGAGTGACGGCCTGAAGGTGTGTGCTGAGGAGAAGCCTGAAGATCGATCTGGGATCAAGGGGACAAGGTCACAATTAATGGCATCTGTCAGGACCTCAGGAGAGAACAGACAGGTATGTGTGCCCATCATACCTGCCTCCCCTCATCTGTGCTCCTGCTGCACTGGCCTCCTGTTCGTTCCTCCCAAGTCCAGGAACACCTCTATCTCAGGACCTTTGCACTTGCTTCCCCCAGCCTGGAATACTCTTCCCCGCAGTATGCATGACTGTCTCACTTCCCTGGCCTCTACTCAAATGTCTTCTTGCTGGTACAGCCTTTCCCCTACTGAAAACAGCAGCGCCTACCCTCACTCCAACACACTCAGTCCCTTTCCTGCTTTAGTTTTCTGTTTCACAACGACCCCTTCTTCACATGCTGTGCATTTTCTTTATTGGTCTTTATTATTATTTATTCCCCCTCTAGCTCTGCCTCTGTGCTCAAGCTCTATACTCCAGAGGTCTCTGTGCTTCCTGATTCCTGGGTCCTCGCACATGCTGTTCCCCCTATTAGGAAGACAATACCCTCCCCTGCCACCGCCCTCTCTGGCTAATTCTTCTTCATCTTTCAGATGTCTGCTTATACGTCCCCTGTGTCTGGAACAGTCCAGATTGTGAGACCTCGGGTGCAGAGGCCACATCCATCGTATGTGTGTTATTCTGTATTCTGTCCACAGTACTGCCTGGGGCCCGGCATACCATGGGTGCTCAATAAATGCTCACTGAAAGGTTTACTCACTCTTGGAAGGAAAAGAGCTCGTGCTTTCTGATCCTAAAACCCTTTCTCTTCCCACACTCCTGCTCTGGTGCTGGGCCCGGGACTGGGGGTTCCATTATTGACGCCGAGTGCTCACTGCACAGCCAATTACAGTTCCCTTACGGAGCACTTCTGTGTTGCTATTCCCTAACTGCCCCGTAAGACTAGTTCAGGGGTTGCTATTAGGAGTGGCTCCGAGAGGCGAGGGGGCATGCACCGGGTTAGCACGGCTTTGCCTTTCCTGGGCAAGGAGACAGAGCAGATGTCGGTGCCACCGGCCCGGGAGACCCAAATGGTGCAACCAACTGCCTGAGTGTAAGTGGGGGTCTCCGTAGAAAACAGCCAAAATTAGTGTCAGGGACTAAATTGTGGGGTCTGAAGGATTCCTCACCTCTGGAAATCTGAATTCTTTGGGCTCAACTGGGAGAAGGAAAGATGAGGCGAGGCCCAGGGTAAGAAGGAAGAGAGTACATCTGGGCTGGTTCTGCCCATGCCAGCCCCCAACCCTGAGCCTGTAATTCCCTTCTGGAAGCTCTGCATGGAATGTGTACACACCCAGTCCCATCGGGACATCAACCCAGAACACAGCCCCGTTCTGTATTCGGAAGGGTAGATGCCAGGAGGTCCCTTTTCTCCGGATAGCCTCTGGAGGACTTGGTCCTTAGCTGACCATGTGTAGTTGGAGAATTTCCCCCTCTTTCCTGCCCCAAACCTCGTTTAAGTCACTTGTGGCCCAACTCACATTGTCAGCACCACAGGGGAATTTTTAAGATCACTAACGTTTAGAGCTTTAAGATTCAAAACCTGTTACACTGCAAATGTTCCCAGTACAGACAGACACGTTCCCCATGTTTCCTGCACCTTGTGGACAGGACTAACAGCTGAGCTTTCCCAAAGGAGTTAGGCCAATCATCTACCAAGACACCAGTTGTAAGAGAGAGGGTCCTGGACATTTATCCCTGCTGAGGTCCCCAGGGGCTGAGCTTATGTAGCTGTGACATTTACCCTCCCCCCTGTGCCATTTTGTGTTTTCTAAGAATGGTCACAACCAGCTCCCACTGCACAGGCTTTTTTTATGATGTGACTTTGACCTTCCTCATTTTGACAGGTGAGGTCCACATAGTCTGTCCCCTTGAGTCTGAGTGGGCCTGTGACAAAGACAAATGATGGTGTGTGACTTCTAGTGCAAGGCCATCAAGGCCATATATCTTCTGTCTGGTTCATTTGGGACACTCACTCTTGGAATTCAGCTGCCATGCTGTGAGGAATCCCAGGCGGTATGTGGAGGCCCATATAGAAAAGATCCAAGGCCCCAGCCGCTTGAGCTGAAGGATGAACAGGAGTTGGTCAGTGGAGGAGAAAGGGAAAGGGTATTCCAGAAGAAATAGGGACCAGCACGTGCAAAGGCTCAGGGGCAAGAGAAAGCTTGGCACATCCGGGCAGCTCCAAGAGGCATGCAGTGGGTGGAACATACAGTGGAAGCCAGGGGCACGGAGAGGTCAGGTCACAAAAAGCCTCCAGAGCCTGGCTTAGATGGAAGGACTGGGGAGCCATGGAAGAGTGTAACCAGGTGATCACAGGGGTTTAAAGTGGTGTATGTGTGGCAGCCCCAGTGGCCCAGTGGTTTGGCACTGCCACAGGCCTGAGGTGTGATCCTGGAGACCTGGGATCGAGTCCCACGTCGGGCTCCCTGCATGGAGCCTGCTTCTCCCTCTGCCTGTCTCTCTCTCTCTCTCTCTCTCTCTGTCTCTCATGAATAAATAAATAAAATCTTTTAAAAAAATGATGTATGTGGCCTCAGCTGGGTAGAGAACCACTTGTGGGGCTGAGCCCAGAGGCAGGGTGGGAGTGAGAACATGAGCACCCATGGGGCCTGACTAGGGTGGTGGCAATGGGGGCGGGACAAAGGAGTTACACAGGTGGTATGAGGGCTGGTGGCACTTGGTGGGTTTCTCAGCGTTCGTTATATTCATTATTATAGCCAGTGCCAGGGGAGATGGGCAGTGTATTGGTGACGGCCCCCGGGGATCCATCTCTGGCAGCAGGACAATGACACAGCCTCAAAGCGAATGAATCCCCCGGGCCTGTAGTGGAGGCTGTGGGACTCTGGGTTTGCTCTCCCTCTCGTACTACGATCAACTAATAACAGCTGTCTTTACTGAGCACTCCTGCATGCCAGATGCTGGCTGAGAATCTGACGTTATCATCTCAGTTAACCTGCTGCCTCTGTAGCAGTATGAGGTAAGAGCCCATTTTACAGATAATGAAACTGAGATTCAGAGAAGTTGAGTGACCAGCCCAAGGTCACTCAGTTCAAAAGTGGCAGAACAGGGATTCAAACCTAAATTCTCTTAGGGGCTGTGGAGTCTGCAAGCCTCAGGGGAGGTGGATGAGCAACCAGGACCAGCGTTTGTGGGGGTCAGAGGAGCTTTTGGAGGGAGGATGCTGGCTTAGAGACAATTCACTGGAATGTCAAAATGAATGGGCCTGAGTTAAAGTCTAGAGGAACCAAATTCCTGAGATTTTGTTTGAAGAAATGATCCCATGCTAATAAGGGAATAAAAGGTCAGAAAGCCATGCCTGAGCTGAACCATGAGAGGGGGCTGGCATCCAGGCCGGACTGGGGGGACATGCTGCACCTCCAGCCCCGGGGACAGTCGGGGGTCAGGAGGGGTTCCTGGGAGAAGTTCTGTCCCAAGACATGCTGCCTGCTTGTTGACTCTGCAGAATTGCAGCGTTCTGGAAGTTCCAGGCCTGTGTCTGGCTGGGGTCTGATCTCCAGTGATTAAATCGCCATTGGGAGCCTGGGTCGAGCTGGCACAGGTGTTCATCCCATCTTTGCCGTGTGGATTGTGTATCTTCCACTGGATGCCTTTCCCCTGGCCATGCTCCTCTGTCCCCTGGACCTCTCCTGCCAACCTGGCTGCCTGGTGGATCTCCTGGGGAGCTTCATAAACCTGATGCCCAGGCGGCACCCCAGAGTCAGCATTTTCTTTTTTTTTTTTCTTTTTTTAAGATTTTATTTATTCATGAGAGACAGAGAGAGAGAGAGAGAGAGAGAGAGGAGAGAGAGAGAGAGGCAGAGACACAGGCAGAGGGAGAAGCAGGCTCCATGCCCGATGTGGGATTCGATCCGAGGACTCCAGGATCACGCCATGGGCCCAAGGCAGGCGCTAAACCGCTGAGCCATCCGGGATTCCCAGAGTCAGCATTTTCAAAGCTCCCCACTCGATACCAACGCATAGCCAGTGGTGAAAACCTTTGCAGTCAGACACATGTAGGTTCAATTCCTGCCTCTGCTTCCATGCTGGGTGAACTTGGACTTGCTGGGCAACCCCTCGGAGCCTTGGTCTCCTTCTCCTTCCATTGGGAATGATACTCTTGTCATGGGCTAAAGGGATTAAATCATAATTTGAGCAAATTATCTAGTACTTAGAGCTAAAAAACAAAAAGAGAGAGAAAGCAAGCAAGCAAGTGCAATGGAAACAATCATGCTCACAGCAATATCAACCTTGCATAGTGGAAGGGAACACTTTGATTTGGGCCTTGAAAGGAGCGTGTTGAACAGATGCTTCTGGAGCAGAGCTCAGAGGCTGAGAGCCATTGAGCTCAAGTCCCTTCTCAGCGTGACTTGCTTTGTATCTCCCTCCATGGAAGGATCCGAAACGCAAACCATTATTGTTGACATGGGCAAGTCATTGAGGCCTGTGTGGGATTTCTGTTTGGAAAACCAGCAAATCCTGCAGGGTTGGACTCACCCATGTTTCTGCAGGCTGTGGCTGTGGCTGTGACAACTGATTAGAACCCCCAGTGCCCCTGGGCCGCAGGATGCAGGTAGGGGAGGTGAGAGCCCGCACGCTCACCCGGTTCAAGCACACACAACGTGTGCCGGGCACTCCACAGACGGGTTTATAAAACAAACACGTGCCAAGCTCTCACCACTTGGCACATTCTGTCATAAGCGTGTTGCACACATTTCCTCTTTTGATCCTCCAGATAACCCTATGTGGTCAGCACTGTTATTCTCCATTTTACAGATGGACCCGAGGCACAGAGCAGTCAAGTCATTTGTCCCAACTCACACAGCTGGCAAGTGGCTGAGGCAAACAGGCCGGCTGGCTTCCTGGAGCTTCCAAGGGCTCCACCGTGCTGGGTTGTTATCGCTGCGTGACCTAACGTATTCTTCCGACTGCACGGTAAGGAGGATTGCCAGCACTCCGCAGGAGAGGAAACTGAGGCCCCGCGAGCCAAAGACAGAGCTGGGATCTAACTTCAAACCTGTCGTTGACCATCTGTTCTTCTGGGATGTGAGCATTGAGTCATTCCTTCATTCACTCACCCGTGCCTTCCTCCCTCCCTCTCTCTCTCTCTCTCATTGACTACAGTACACAGTTATTGAGGACCTACTGTATACCTTGTTCTGGATGCAAAGGAGGCAGAGGTAAGATAGGTGCCTTGTCCCTTCCCTGGTGGTGGGGGTGTTGGGGGGGGCAAGGCAAGCCACCTCCCTAGGGTTTGGAAAAGACAGAAACTGATTCTGTCTGCAGCAGAGGGCAGCTCTGAGGAGGTGGTTTCCAGTTGGGTATCGAGGGATGAAGAGGAGTTCACCAGGAAAAGTGATCCAGGGGAGAGAATGGCAAGTGCCAAGTCAATGGACATGTGGGCGTGTGTGCTCTATTGGGCAACATCACACAGTTTGGTGTCATTAGGATGGTAGAGTACATGGGTGGCCAATGTGATGCATTGCTTGGGGAGAAAGTTGCTCTGTTGTTCAGGTGAGCTACGTTGGAGGCCTAAACTAGGACGGGGGCTCACCCCCAAGGCCCGGGGGTCTGGCTACCAGCTTGGATGAGAACCCTCTCTGTGGTAAAAGGTGCTGGCAGGATCCTACTGCCTCTCCTTTCCCCGTCCTTCCCGATTCCTCTATTCCCCTCCCTCAGATCTCATCTTCATAGACACTAACTTGAGTCATTGGTGTTTCACCAGACACAGTGAGGATAAGCATCTTGGGCAAGGGAACAGCACGTGCTGCAGCTCAGAGGCACAACAAAGGTGCAGCCTCTTTGGAGAAAGCACATGAGCTCTGTGGCTAAGGGGGGGGGGGGGGGTTCCCGGCCAGTGAAGGGGGATGATGAGACAAGGCAGGCATGGGCTGGTTTGCTGAGGGCCCAGAGAACTCAGGCCCTGTGTTTTATCTTACAGCCTCAGAGAGCCATAGAAGGTGAGCAGGGAGTGCCAAGGCTGGAAACCTGCCCTGGAAACACCCTTGGGTGGGGGTCAGTGGGGGGCAGGTTGCGCAGGTGGGAGTATGACATCCTGGAAATCAGGGAGGAAAGTAAAGTGAGGGCCTGGCCCAAGCCGGGTACCGGCCAGGGTGGGCAGTAGGCCACCAGGAGGAGAAGTGACCAGGCACGACCCACAGCCCAGTTTCCCAAGCTGCCAGGAATCTGGAATTTGCAGTCCCGTCTTGTCTGCGGTTGGGGAAATATTCAGCTGAAAGCAAACACTCTCATTCCTGATTAAGGGCAAAGTCAAGGACCCTCTGACCCAAAGGAGAGGGCCTCGCCTGGACAGCCGAGCCTGGTCACATGCCTTCCCCAGGAGGCCCACCTGGGTAAGGCTGTGTGATGCCTCGTCAGTCGCTGTCCTTCTCTGTGCCACCAAGTCTAGTGCCTCCAGCTCAGGGAGGAGACAGATCCCCACAGAGAGCTCTCCATGAGCTAAGGGCTTTTTTGACAGGTTCTATTCAGATGCTGTTTTCAAGGTGTTGGAAACATCTGAACCTCTGAAGAGGGAAACCCTCTGAAAGCAAATAGACCCCTTGGGTAGGCCCTGCCTCTTCTAAGAGCTTCATTTGATGACATCCCACACTTGCCAACCACCAGGGATGGCTTTTTCCAGGGGTCCTGAGAACTTGATGTGCAGATCCCACAGGGCCCAACCCAGAAGTGGCTTCTCCTGCTTCCCCGTCCGTGCCCACCTATGTGTCTTCCTGGATGGGATGCTTATTTCCTGTCCAAGAAGCCCATAGTTGAGCTGGCCCCGACTTCTCGGGAACTCCTCCCTCCCTTGCGCCATGAGTCTCGGGTCCCCGGGAGTCCTCTGCTTCCTCAGACAGCCTTGCAGACACTGGGGGTCAGGAACCAGCTCCCTGCTACTATCCTGCTCCTGGGCTGGTGGTCCCATTGCTCGTCCTCTTTTCCTGGAGATCCTGATGGTATTCCACCCCGGCCAGGGGCACCTTCATGCCTTGGCACCCAGTTTGAGCTGAACTAGGAAGCAGGGAAAGTGCCTTGGGGTGGGGGTGGGGGTGGGGGTGGGGGTGTGGAAGCAGGAAATAAATGTGTTTAGGGAAGCAGTATTGAGCCCAATGGATGTGGGTCGAATCCCAGTTGCACCACTTTCTGGCTGTGTTGCTTTGGACAGATGTCTCAAATCACTTGAGCCTCAGTTTACCCATCTGTCAGATGGGAATGGTGGAAGCATCTAGCTCATGGGGCATGGGGTGAAATTAAATAAGATAATAATTTAATTAATTAAATAAATTAAATAAGTGGTGGGAGACCTTTCTGTGGCTGTGTATGGGGCTCTTTGCCACCCCACGTCAGCGTCCTCCTCCAACCCTGCCTGTGAGCCGGCACTCAGCCTGATGGGATGACCCCTTCCTCCCATCACGCCGTGCTCTTTCTAGCCACTGTGCCTTTGAATGTGCCGTTTCCTCTGCCTGGTATGCTGTTCCTATTCTCAGCCTGGCCAGCCCCAACTCATTCTTAAAGGAGGCCTTCCAGCGCCTTCCCCTCCTCAATCTCTGGTAGAGTGAACCTCTCCCACCCCTAGTTGCCCACAGTTCCACAGTAGAGAGGTTTCTGGGGCAGCATAATTGGGTTCTGGAGCTGGATGGTAGTCCTAGGATGATCACAGAACTCTGAAAATACTCTTTTGCTCCCCCAGCCTCATTTTGCCTCATCTGAGAAATGGGAATAATGTTCTGTGCTCTTTCATGTCCCGTGACCCACGGAGGTGACTCCGGTGTGCAGGTGCAGCTTTGCAGTATGTGCATTTCCTGGAAAAGAAAAACAATTTGGGCCTAACCCTTGGGGCCCAAGCAGTGGGGTTACGTAAGTTCTGAAACTTATTTTTCCCTGTAATTATGACACTCCTGGAGCCTTGGGCGAATGGACCCTGGCCCCAGCTCTTGCTTTTGCGCTTGTTGGGACATATACCAAAATTAATTTAATTACCATCTCGGGCCTCCTTCCAGGTGGGCCCTGCCAGGGCCCCTCCCTCTGGATTTCATTAAGTATCCTGTCAACATCACTGGCTCAGAGCTGCTGGTTTCCCTCGGAGTCAGCTTGTGGAGCCACAGGAGGAATGGGCGCCTGCCCCAGCCCCGCGTGACGGATTTTGTTTACCCTCTTCTTCCCACAGATTCCTCCCTTAATAACCCTGGAGCCGGGAGGCTCCCTGGCAGGGATGGGGGAGACAGGGTCTTGGCGGACACATTGAGGCAGCTCCCCTGGTGGCGTGGGGAGTACGGGACGGTGCCCACTAGCTAGCAGCTAGGTTTTCAGAGAACAAAAGAAAAATTCCGTTGGCTCCAGAGGGGTCCAAGTTTTGGGAGAGAGCTAAGTTGTTCTGGAAGCAGGATTCATTCTTTGATGTCATTAGAAACCCGTGGAGGAGCTTCTAAACACAGATATAGGCTGAGTCGTGATCACTGTCTCAGACTTGTCACCTCAATCATAGCCTGGTTATAAACACAGCCTCAGAGACAGTGATCACGACAACTGATCATAACCTGGGCCTTAACTCTGGTCATAGACAGAACTGGGCTACAAGTCACAGACTGAGCCCTAGTTTTGGCCAAAGAATTAGGCCTGGTCTTGGTCTTACAGAGAGCTCTGATGCTAACTGTAGACTAATCCTTAATCCTGGTTCATGGAAAAAACTAAGCCCTGATCATGACTATATACTCAAACTTATCTTCATCCTTGTCCGATCCCAAATTCATCCAGCTGAATCCTAACCCAAGTTATAGACAGAGTCTTCAGCTCTGATCCTGATCCCTAGATGACCTCTAATCCCAGCTCCTAAACTGACCCCTGACTCTGGTCAAAGACTGAGCCCTGTTCCTGGTCATAGACTGAGCACTAACTTCATCTTTGGATGACCCATTGTCCTGTCTCCAAGCTGAGCCCTTGTCCTGGTGACACACTGAGTTCTGAGTCCAGCCCCAAGCTGAGCCCCAAACCTGGATGCCACCAGACCACACACCGGGTCCTTAGATTCGATTGTCTCAAGACTATCCCCTTTAAAATGTAAACCTGCCCCCTAGAAAGGAACCGAGTTAGCCCATCAGTGCTCATTCCTCGGTCAAGAGATGTCCTTGAAGGGATGAATCATGGAGCTAGATTTGGGAGACAAGAGACAGAGAGAAGTAGAAACAATTACTTCCAAAGGAGAAATGGAGCTGGGCAGGTGGTTCTCCTGGAGGAATAAGAAGGGGAAAAGAGAACACATGGTGTTAGGGGCATGGAAGCAGGCTGTTCCAGGCCTCCTGTCTAAGGGCAGAGGCCAAGAGCCTGCAATGTACCCTCTTGCAAACCATCCATCCACCCATCCATCCACCCATCTATTCACCCATCCATCTGCTCAGTAAACTCTTGCAGAGCACTACCAACAAGCCTTACATTCATATGTTCCACCATGCATTCAACAGGCACATACCAGATGTGCGATAGAGCCCACATTCTGTTTGGTGACGGGGTGGAGGGCTTCTTAGTGGGTGTCTCTAGAGACAAATTACCCCCCTCCCTCTTTCTGTCACCACCACTTCTCTTGTGAGTTCCTATGGCACTAGGAATGAGTCCTAGAGTCAGGCAGGCTCTACCTCCTGGGTGGGTGTGCAGAGCAAAGGAGATGGCAGGTGAGAACTTACCTACATACCAGTCAGAATGGCTGGTATCAAAAGGATAAGAAATAAGCATTGGTGGGATGTAAGAAAAAGGAACCCTTATGCACTGTGGTGGGAAGGTATCTTGGTACAGTTACTGTGGAAAATAGTATGGAGGTTCCTCAAATTTTAAAAATAGAAATATCTACACAATCCAGTAATTTCATTACTGGGTCTTTACCCAAAGAAAATGAAAACTCTAATTCAAAAAGACATACACACTCCAGTGTTCATTGCAGCATCATTTACAATAGCCAAGATATGGAAGCAGCCTACACACACACACACACACACACACACACACACACACACACACACGTTTAAGTGGAATATTACTCAGCCATAAGAAAGAATGAACTTTTGCCATTTGCGACAACATGGGTAGACCTAGATGGTATAATGCTGAGTGAAATAAATCAGAGAAAGACAAATGCCATAAAATTTCATTTATATGTGGAATGTAGAAAACAAAACAAAACAAACAAGAAAACAGAAATAGACTCATAAATACAGAGAACAAACCAGTGGTTGCTGGGGGTGGGGGCGGGTGGGTGAAATAGGTGAAGGGATTAAGAAACACAAACTTCCAGTTTATTTTTTTTTTATTTTTATTTTTTACAAACTTCCAGTTTAAAACAAATAAATCAGCAGTGCCTGGGTGGCTCAGGGTGTGACCCCGGGGTCCTGGGATCGAGTCCCACATCGAGCTCCCTGCATGGAGCCTGCTTCTCTCTCTGCCTGTGTCTCTGCCTTTCTCTGTGTCTCTCATGAATAAATAAAATAAATAAAATCTTTTAAAAAACTCAGAAAAGGATATTTGACAGGCAAACGGACAGACAAGTACTGTTACTTCTCTGGCCATTCCCAATTCCCAATCGGGAAATTGAGGCATGGAGAAGCGACACAACTTTCCCAAGGTCTTGTAGTGACTGAAAAGTGGAGCCTGGATAAATGGCAGGGCTGGCAGCTCCAGAACCCTGGGCTGGCCCCCAGCCCTCTCAAATCCCTGATGGTTGCAGTGGGGGTGAGCAGCCCCTAGATGGTCACGGCTGCCCAAGTGACCCCCACTTCACATGTCACCCAGACGCATCCAGCCTTGAGAGCTTGTTTGTTCTGAGTTTTGTTTTCTTCCTTGCAGGTATTTTGTTCTATTTTGTGGCCAACCCCAACTTGCCTTGGTTAAGTCAAAAGGAGGAAGAAATCTGTGGCTGGCATTTGACCCAGGAAACGGAGGGAGCCTGTGTGAATGAGGAAGGAGGGAGTCCAAGATGGGATGGGGCTCCATGAGGCAGGGGAACTCACATTTACAGTGGGCCAGGCACTCAGCACCATGCTCTTGGGTGGGTACCACCTGTCCCCATTGTATGGATGAGAAGATGGAGGCAGAGGGGCTGGTTAGCTGTAGAATCGGGTCTGGCTTCTGGCTGCATGGGACTCCTGGTCCAGTGCTCTTTGCAGGGCCTGAGAGTCCCTGTGGGCCTGGAGGCTTTCCTGTAGCCCTCCGCAGGTGGTCCTTGGAAGCCCTGACCAGGTGCACAGCCCTCTCAGAGAGACCCTCTCCAGGCAGTGTGTCAAGACTGACTTAGGAGCCTCATCCAGGTCCCCTGCAAACAGCACGGGCTTCCAAGACCCTCTTGCACAGTGGCAGTGGGGGCGCTTCTCAGGAACACTGGGGCTGCAGCCAGGGAGGCCTGAGTTTGAGTCCTGGCCCCACCACATGCTGCCTGTCATGAATGCGAGCACATCCTTCATCCCTTCTGGGTCTCAGATTCATGTTCTTTGAAATGGGGGCACGAGGCCTGCTGGGGAGGAAGGCTGTGTGTCTGTCCCTCTTTCTGACCATCACTCGCGGACTCCAGGCTCAAGGACACTGACAGATCAGCAAGTGACCTACACAGCAGAGCCCCAGGGCCGTGTTCTGTGCTGGGTGAAGTGGGCACCCTGGTCTTAAGGAACCCCCAGTCCCAAAGGGGAGGGGAGCTACTCCTACCCGGTGTAAGGCCGTAGGTGGATATTCCAGAGAATCTAAGGGGGAAGGCAGGTTACACTTATCCATTCCACGAGGGGGGGCACACCCCCCCATTTGTCCCAAGGGGAGACTCATGTGCTGCCTCCCCGGAGGGGGACAGAACAGATGCCCGAGTCAGTCTAAGGAGGGAGGCAAACACTCCACGCATCCTGGGGGTGGGCACACCCGGAATCACAAGGCAGTGGAAGTCTAGTGTTCCCACAGTGGCTCAGAGAACAGGACCCACGCATCCTCTATCATTTGACTATTTCTAAAGCACCTACCATGTGCCTGGACATGTGCCGGGTGCTAGATAAAGAGGTGGGCTGCAGCCTTTGAGGAGAGTGCAGTGCTTTGGAAATAGTGATGTGAGAGGCTAGGCTTCTCTCCAGGGTCCAGAATGCAGAGGAGGGTGCAAATCCCTGATACCTCCTCAGGGGGCTACAGATGTCAGCAAACCAGAGCCCTGGAACTCCCCCTTTAAGCCTTTTCTTCCCACGATGCTCCCCAGGACAGGACACCTTACAGTCCTCTGCTATGTCACATTGTACCACATTGCCTGTCTTTTCCCTTTCAGACACCAGACACTGAGAAGTTTGTCTCAATGATCTATGGATGCATCAAAACCATCCCCAAACTCAGAGGCTGAAAATAGCAACCACTTCATTAGCTCTGCCATCTGATCTGGGTGCAGCTGGGCCCTGCTGCGGTTTTGTTTGGGCTCACTCGGCAGCTGTAGACACCTTGGGGCCGGCTGCTGGAAGATGACATCGCTTAGGTCTGGCAGTGTGGCTGTGGCCTGAGCCACACGCCTCCAGGAGGCTCGCCTGGGCTCCTCTAACTGATCCAGCTGTTCATGTCACCTGCGGTCAGAGAGGCAGGATGGTCCTCGGCGGCCCCATTTGGCAGAAGTGAAAGCTGAGGCTCAGAGAGCTGTGGTGGGTGAGCTGGAAGGTGCCTCTGGCTCCTGTGTTTATGCCCCTCGCTGTGCAGCCTCCCTGTGACGTGGGGAGCGGGGGCTCCACGGGGAGGCAGGTGCCGACTCTGCCCCACGGTGCTCGGCGCTCGCAGTCTGCGGGGAGGAGGAAGGTCCACGTGCAGCTGAGAGGAGGAGAGCTCAGTGGGAGCCAGGGGGCCCCCAGCCTGCCAGGAGCAGAGCCAG
Source organism: Vulpes lagopus (assembly GCF_018345385.1). Lineage (NCBI taxonomy): Eukaryota > Metazoa > Chordata > Mammalia > Carnivora > Canidae > Vulpes > Vulpes lagopus. The sequence continues at coordinate 53,764,444 of NC_054830.1, forward strand.
CTGTCCAGAAGGCGTGAAATGAAATAAGGAAAAGGAGGTCAGAGAGGAACGCCCAAGGTCACAGCCAGCCGGCGGCAGGCACCCTGATCACACCACAACAGCCTTGTCCAGCACGGCCACATCTCCGGGGTCACAGGGATGTGACCCCCGCCCCTGTCAACCAGGGTGCACCTCCTGGGCTTCGGGTCACTAGGCAGCTTGCCGTCCAGTGGGGTGGGACGGCCCAGCCCACCTTCCAGGCCATCTGCCCTGCCTACTTGGTGGCAGCGTCTGTGTGCAGCCTGCTGGCCGGTGCAGGGGCCCCACAGCCCTGAAAGGTAACACCTGTCTTAAGCCTCTCAGAGCCTGACAAGGACAGGTATGGAGGAACTTGACTCCCCTGAAAGGATTTGGGCCCTGGTCCCGGGGCCCAGCGAGCCCATGGAAACATGACCCGCCCCTGTGTGAACAATGCCTTTCATTGGAACGTTGAACTGGCCACCAACTCACTGAGTGACTTTGGGCAAGTCATGTCCTCTCTCTGAACCTGTAAAATAAAGATGAAAATAACAGCTTCGAGGCGGCTGGGTGGCTCAGCTGGTTAAACAGCTGACTCTTGATTTCGGCTCAGGTCATGATCTCAGGGTCCTGGGCTGGAGCCCCGAGTCTGGCTTGGAGCTCTATGTAGAATCTGCTTGAGATTCTCTCTCCCTTCTCCCCTACCCCCCCTCACTCATGCATGCGTGTGCTCTCTCTCTCTCTCTCTCTCTTGAATGAACGAATAAATAAATATCTTTGAAAAAAAGAAAGAAAAAGAAAAACAACTGCCTTACGGGGTTTGCAACCCCTGTGTCACTTGACCATTATTGCACATTTCGTCTGGCACATAGGAAGTATTACTCTGGACTGGAAATGCTTTTTTTTTTCTTCAATATTGAAAATCACGATAAAGTACACCTAACACAAACTGTGCCATCTTAACCATTTTTAAGTGTGCAGTTCAGTGGTATTAAACACATTCATCATGTTGTTTGCAGCCATCACCACCATCCGTCTCCATAATTCTTTTCGTCTTGCCAAACTGAAACTCTGAGCCGGCTAGACACGAACTCCCTGTTCCCCCTCTGCGCCAGCCCCTGGCAACCAGCACCTACTTTCTGTCTCCATTGGAGAGGCTTTTAAAAAGTTCCAGAATCTCTTGGAGAAGGGAAGGGAGTGCCTGGATGATCACTTAATACTTTAGGTAGCAGCCTGGACTTTAAGTTCGCATTTATGTCGGCTGACTAGGAACAGAGCTGAGTGCAAGGATGCACGAGCCCTGGAGGGTGACTGTACAATCCAGTTATGACCCAAAGTTGCTCGCCTTCTTATTTTCCTTTAGTTTTATTTTATAGAGCTATAATTTATATACAGTAAAATGTACCCTGGATTAGCTTACTAGGGCTGCCATAACAATACCATAGACTGGGGGCTGAAACACCTGAAATTTATTATCTCATGGTTCTGGAGGCTGGCAAGTCCAAGATCAAGGTTTGGGCGAGCTGGTTTCTTCTCAGGCCTCTCTCCTAATCCTGTGTCCTCACATGGTCACATGGTCCTCGTCTGTGTCTCAATCTCCTCTTTTTGTAAGGACGACAATCCTATTAGATTAGGGCCGACCCACGCACCCTCATTTTAACCTTCCCCTTTCCCCAGCTTTATTGAGGTACAACTGACAAATAAAACTATATGAGCCTAAGGTATACAACATAATGATTTAAAGTACATATATGTTGTGCAACGATCACCATAATAAAATCCGTCAACACATCGCTCACCTCACCTCTTTTTGTTTTGTGGTGAGAACACTTAAGATCTACCGTCTTAGCAAATTTCAAGTATACAAGACAGGATTGTTAACTACAGACACCGCACTGCACGTTGGAGTCTCAAAACATGCTCATCTTATAACAGAAAGTTTGTGCCATTGACTAACATTTTGCCTTTCCCTGCCCCTTTGGCCCCTGGCAAGCACTCTTCTACTCTCTGGTTCTGAGTCTGACTCCTTAAAACTGCACGTGTTAAGTGAGATCATAAGGTGTTGGCCTCTCTCTGACTTATTTCACTTACAAGATGTCCTCCAGGGCCATCTATAGCATCACAGATGGCAGGGTTTCCTTTTCATGGCTGAATAATATTCCATTGTATTTATACACCACATTTTCTTTGTCTATTCATCCACTGTAGGAAACTTGGTTTTTGTGCCTCCGCTCTTGTGCATAATGCTGCCACAAATGCAGGGATGCAGATGTCTCTTTGAGATGGTGACTTCATTTCTTTGGATCTATACCTGTAAGTAGGGTTATGGGCACATAGGATAATTCTATTTTTAATCTTTTGAGGAACTGCCCTGCTGTTTTCCATAGTGGCTGCACCAATTTGCATTCCCACCACCGGTGCACAATGGTTCCCTTTTCTATACGTCCTTGTCAACACTTGTTTCCTCTTGTCTTTTTGATACGATAGCCATTCTAATGGATGTGAGGTGATAGCTCACTGTGGTTGTGATTTGCATTTCCCCTGGTGATTAGTAATGTTGAGCACCTTGTCATGTCCCTGTTGGCCATCTGTGTGTCTTCTTTGGAAGAATGTCAATACAGACTTCATTTTAACTTAATCACCTCTTTAAAGTCCCTACGGTCATCTGAGTTGTGACAAAGGGATACACCCATGTAACTGAATGGCACAATGAAGATGTGAAAGGTATCCATCATTGCAAAAACATCACTCCCGTGTCCCTTTGTGGACAGTGCCCACCTCTAACCCCTCATGTCACTATCAATTCAATTCGTCCTTTCTAGACTTTCACATAAATGGGATTACTCCGTGTGTTCTCTTTGGAGTCTAGCCTCTTCCCTCAGCAAAAATGATTTCAGGGTTCTCCTGTGTCTTGTACATACGTAGTTTCTTCCCCATTATTGTCAGTAGCAATCCTTTGTATGGATGGACCACCATGTGAGGGCTATTTGGGTGGCTTCCAGGTTGAGGTTTAAGAAGATAAAGGTTCTGGAAACATTTGGGTCCAGGTCTTTGTGTGGCCATATATTTCCATTTCTCTTGGATATTCCCGCCACCCCACAGGGTGGGGTGGGGGGGCTGGATCACTGGATTGAATGGTGGGTAGATGTTTAACGCTTGACTGTTCTCTGGGGTAATTGTGCTGTTTCACACGCCCACCAGCAGTGCGTGAGAGTTCCAGTTGCTCATTAGCACATCAACACTTGAAGTGGCCAGTCTTCCTGACTTTATTTCCAAAGGGTGTGTGCTGGTATGGCATCGTGGCTGAACTCTCATTTCCCCGATGCCTAGCAATGTTGACCATCTTTCCCATGTGCATATTGGCCACCATGTATCTTTCCTTTCGCCCATGTGGGGTTGTCCTTTTTTATTGTGGTAAAAGATTCATAATGTAAAACTTGCTGTTTTAGGTGTGCAGTTCGGTGTTGTTAAGTACATTCATGGTGTTGTGCAACCATCCCCACCATCTGTCTCCAGAACTTTTTCATCGGTGCAAACTGAAATTCTGTCCCCACTGACACAAACTCGCCATTCTCCTCCCCTGCAGCCACCACCCTACTTTGTATGCCTATGAATTTAACTACCACAGGGGCCTCATAGAAGTGAAATTATAGTGTTTGTCCTTTTGTGACTGGCTTATTTCACTGAGCACAATGTCCTCGGGGTTTGTCCATGTTGTAGCCTGTGTCAGAATTTCCTTCCTTTTTATGGCTGAATAATACTCCATTGTATGGACAGACCACATTGTGTTTATCCGTTCAACCATTGGCTGACATGTGTTAGCTATTGTGAATAATGCTGAGATGAATATTGGTGTACAAATATCTCTTAGGGTTCCTGCCTCAATCGGGTAGTCATTTCACTACTGAGTTATGAAAACCTTACTTTTGAAGTAACATCTGAGTTTCAACCTTAGTGATGGTTAACTGCTCAGTGTTTCAGCCAACATCTTAGTTATTGACTAACACTGAAGTTATCCACCAACCCTAACTTTTAGCCAAGGTCTTGAAGATCTTGATCTTTAAGTTAGTCATGAGTTAACTCCTTGTTTTTTAGCTAATGTTTTAATTAGCGAACTAACGTCTTTGCATTCAGCTAAATACCTTACATCTCAGTTAACACCTACCATCTTCTTTTTCAGCTAACGCTTTAGTGGACATTAATTTCTTTGTTATTTCAGTCAGAATAAGACCCTCACGAACTGGGAAAGGAAAGTGGGAGGCTTAAGAAGGAAATGTGAAGATGTGAAAGACTCAACCTCTATGTGAATTGAGGGAGACCTTCTTTACCTCACCTGAACTGTATATTGAGGAGGAGGATGAGCCCCATCTTGTTCTCTTGACGCCATCATTGGGCACTGAGCCCCTCAATGGGCCCAGCCCCTTGTTCTGTACATGTTTAACGACCGAAGTATAGGAATGTGCCCAGCTTAGCTGCCCTTCCCAGCCTTGCTGAGGCCGGATAGGCTAACAGAGCTTTGAGCAACACGAGCCTTGATATCTCCTTCCAGCAAATGGGTGGCCCTAGGCCAAGCATGTGCAAGGTTATATCTCCACAGTGAAAAAATAACTCAGGGATGAGCAGGGTTGATTTATGGGGACTGGCTATGGGAGGAAAAAAGACACATATGAGCCCGGGTTTGGAGCTCATGAGAGGCTGGGAGGAAGACGCAGAAAAGGCCGAGCTGCCAAAGGGAGCCAGGGTGCTGCAGTCCTGGGGTCAGCTTGGACATGGCCTGGAGTCATGGAACCAGTGGTATGCTATCCTTGGTGGCTTCCCAGTGTCCATGGCACCAAGCGGCCTCATCCTGTTCACACCTACTCGCCCCCTCCTACTCTCCCACAAATCCCTGTACCCTGTGGTGCAATCATGCCCGAGTGGCCGTGTCCTCAGCCACTGAAAGCCATGCAAATTCACCGTGCCCTTGTAGTCAGCACCTGGAGCCCAGAAGGACTTTTCCTCTGCCTCAACAGAGCTCCTGCAGCCTTAGTGCAAATGTCCTCACCTCTGGGGATCCTTTCTCAGGGTCAAGTCTCTTTTGGGATTTTTTTTTCTTTCTTTTTTTTTTAAGAGTCTTTTTGAGATCTAAGGCTCTGTGGCTATAAATAAAGATCTGATCTGAGCCTGGCTCTTCATTAAAGTTTTTTGAGTGGATAAATGAGTGAGTGAGTGAATTAAGTCAGTAAAAGAATGAATGAATGGACGAGCGGGTGGGTGGTGGGCTTAGAGTCACATGCAATCTCCAGGGATGGGGGGAACTCTGGAGGCAGGGACCCTTACTCTCATATCTTGCTGACATGTCATGTGTTATCCAGAAACACCTGGAACCCAGGGCCCAGGACCAAAAAGTGCAGCTGGCCCTTCTATGCCTCCTGTCCTAGAGTTTCCAGGGGATCTGGGGTCTTCTCCCTGCTCAAGCCACCATGCTGAGGCTGTATCTGGGTCAGATTAGGTGCCCTGCCCTAGCTGAGTGGGGTGCTGTGGGATAGCACCTTGAATCCTGGCATTGTCTGGCTCGTGAGCACTACAGAAGCAGCATCCTCTGCTGGGCCCAGGCCACTGAGCTCTGAGAGTCCATCTCCAACCTTGCGTGACTCCCACCTCAGCCTTGTACCCCTGGGCCCGATGTGTGCCCCTCGGTGGGTCACCTTATCTCTCTAGACTCACATCTGTTGCACTCCTGCATCTGCATGACCTGACCTACACTGGGCTTCCCAAGCTTATCTCCTACCCTGACCCCATCAGCCTCAGACACATCCAACTAGTTCTTACCTCTGGACCTTTGCACTGGCTGTTTCTTCTACCCAGAATGCTCTTTCTTCCCCCCAGATTTTCATTACTTCCTTTCTTTGGGTCTCTGCCCAAAGGTCACTTTCTCAAAGAGGCCTTTCCTGACCATCCCAGGAGATATGAGGTCAGCCCAGCCCTGCTGTACCTTCACTCGCTGGGTGGTCTCAGTGCCTGGAAGGGGACATCTCTTCTATTTGGGGGCCCAGAGTCTCACGTCCCAAATATGCAGGGAGCACAGAACATTGGACTGCAGGATTCTGGATCCTCTACATGCTGTGGGCTGCTGGTTATACTTTGTTATAATATGATCTGTCATTTCTCAATGCCCCTAGAGGTATGGTATCAAAAGGCTGGTTTTACAGTTGGGGCAACTGGACTCAGAAAGGAAAGTGGCTCATCCAAGGCCACACAGCAGCAAGTGGTGGAGATTGCCAATCCACATCTTGCCTACACCCTTGGCTGCCTCTCTTGGCTCAGCCTTTGCCCCACAGCTTTCCTAACATTTGCTACTTGCTCTGTAAAACAGATCCCCAACTCCAGGAAGCGAGGCATGGGGTAGTAGAGGACGGAGCCTATACCCAGGAGGAGGCTGTGTGACCTGGACCAAGGTCTACTTAGATTGGCTGGACTCTGAATTTTTATTCCATTCTGTGTCTGTGTCCCTGCCTTGCAGTGGGCGAGTCGGTGCCCTGATGTGGTGCGGATAGAGAGAAGCAGGGTGACCAACTCATCCTGTGTGTCTGGGACAATCCCAGCCTGAGCACTGAGCGCGTGCATCCTGGAAACCTTAGTCCTGGGCTAATGGGGCCTGTTGGTCATTCTCAAGCAAAGGGAAGGCAAGGCAGGCAGGAGGCCCAGCGGTGGAGAAGGCTAGGAGGTGGGAGATAAAGTGTGTGAGTGGCAGATATGGCTGCCTTAGCTTGTGGAAGCCCCCCTGGGTCTGGGGAACAGGGAAGAGAGGGAGAAAGGAGGAGCAATTGGGTTCCAGGGGCCTTGAATGCCGAGCACAAGATGTGGGCATCAGGAAATGCTGTGACTTTTTGGAAACTGCTCCCTCAAGGAAGGAGAGCTCGGGAGAAGCAAACTGAGCCCCTTGAGCTCTCTCTGGCCTCAGCAACCCCAGCCCTGGAGGGAGGGGGAATGGGGCTGACCCTCTCACCCAGCCAGCCTCCGGGAGCAGCCAGACACAGTGGGTCCTTTCTTCCAGAAGAAGAATTCGGTAACAAAACACCGAACCACACCCCCGTGACAGCCTCTGCCTGAGGGGCTTTGCAAGGGGTGGGCAGAGAGATAAGCCAACCCCAGACCGCTGCTGCTGCTCCGGGAGGTTCTGTAATTGGAAATACTCACCCTGTCCCAAAGCCAGGAGCCAGGGGGTCCTAGGGGCCAGCTTAACCCTGGCCTGCTCCTGCCCAGTGGGGGCGGCACATGCCTGTGGTTTGGGGCGTTGGGGGCCGAATCCAGCTGGATTCTTGGCTGTGAGCTCCAGGAGCCAACGCAGCTGCCCGAGGACACGGGGAGAAGTCAAAAGGCAGAAGTGCTGACCAGGCTCCCCCAGCTTCGTGCCTTGCTCACTTCCTCAACGACCCATTTTATGGAGGAGGAAACGGAGGGCCGGGGAGAGCACGGGGCCTTCACCCAAGCTCACTTCGTAGGCCACACACCTTGTCTGAACCGGTGGTGGTGTCCCTGGGGACTGTCTCAGGGCCGCTGAGAACAGACAGTGGCCTCAACGTGTCACCTAAGTGGGGAGCGGGGACAGTATGGGTGCCCCCCCCCACATCCTTGCAGCTCTCTTTTAGAGCTCCTTCTAGGAGTAGGGCTTCACAAAGGCAGGCTATGCAGTTAAAGCAACATCTGAAAACCCTCCTCCAGCCTGTTGGTTCTCAAGGTGGGGTCCCTGGATGGCCAGCAGCAGCTCCTGGAACTCGTTAGAGATGCCCCCTCCTGGCCCCTCCTCGGACCTATAGAATCAGATACTCTGGGCGGTGTCACAAGCCCCTGGGATGCCGATGCTCCAGCAGGGCTGAGAACCCCAGCTCCTGTCCAGTGCGAGAGGGGACACTAAGGCCCAGGGCCTCCCCTTGCTCACCGCACAGCTGAGAAGCCACCCTGGGCATCTTCTGGCTTCCAGCTCCCCACCTCTAGCTCCCCAGCAGCGTGTTCCTCTCTCTGAAGTGAATGACCTCTTTTGGCTTGAGAGTAATTCACTGAGGTGGCCCCCTTGTCCCAGTCAACTCCCAGCCAGGACTCAAAGCTCCTCGAGGGCAGAAGCAGCACCTGATTGTCTGGTTCTTCTGGGGCCTCACTGCGCTGCTGGGCAGTTCTGAAGCTGATTGACACGCTTAGTCAATCAACCCATTTAACAAGCTCTCTATACACTCGATATACTAACTACCTCGCACTTCTGCCAGGACCTGGCAAGCTGCTCCCCCATTGCTCTGGGGTGCCAGCTGACCAGCCGTGCCCTGGCATTGACAGCGGGACGGTCTAGCCCACGGTCCCCGGCCTAGCCCAGATTTCTCCCTTTGTCAGCGTCTCTTCCCAAACCAAGAAGTCACAGAACGGAGGAGGGCCAGGTAAACTCCGAGATCTTTGATCCCCCCCACGCACTGTCCTTGCCTGGCATTCACACTCCTCCTGTTGACTCCCTCCCCACCCCCAGCATCTCCGCCTGCCTAGGTGTCACTCTGTTCTAAGGGCAGCCCTTCAAACTGAGACGGGACTCTGTACCTGCAGGGCTCCTAGAATTATCACTTACTCTCCTGGGTTGACATCTGCCTGTCTCTCTCCACGCTCCCTTTTACAGTGGCCAGCCAGAGCTCCAGTGTTTTCTTATTCTAGGAGTGGGGTTTCACCCTCAGAGCTAAATCTGGACCCTAGATCAGATGAGAGAAGCTCCGTGGCAGCAATGAGATTCCGAGGTGGCTGCAGCTTGGTGTGTGGCTCTGCCCTCCTCTGAGCCCGAGTCTTCCATGAGCATACAGTAATCCCAGAGCATGGGGCTCCGCTGCCACATGACATCTAAGCACCTTGCTCTAGCCTGAGCCAGAGTAAGGGATTAGGCTGTGTGGGACCCAGCACAGGGGGCAGCTTGCTAAAAGGCTCTCCCTCCTCTTTCACTTCCCTGGGATCCGGACAATTGTACCAGCCTCTGCCAGGCTCCCTGCCTCCAGTCTTAACCCTGCCCAATCGGCCCTCAGCATAGCTGTGACCACAGTACGCCACTGTGAATCTCCTCGGAGAACTCCACCCTCCCCAGGACACAGCCTGAACCCTTAGCCTGGCATTCAAGGCTTAGCAATCTGACCCCAGAGCCTGCCATTGTGCATCTTTGCCTGCCAGCCTTTCACCTGCCTTCGGACCCAGGACACAGCATTCTCCCCAACACAGCAGGCTCATCACGCTTCCAGGCAGCTGCCTTGCTGTCTCCAGTGCCTGGAACACACCCCCTCCTTCCTCTTCAGTCCTGGCCACTCATTAGTTGAAAGCTCACTCCACACTACTGAGCGCCTTCTGTGTGACAGGCCCCGTGTACTCTGGGCAAGAACCACTACAATCTGTTTCCTGCTCTCATGAGCCTCCTGTCTGGGAAGGAGGGGTGATGCAGGATCCCTCGGTGGGGGGGTGCGGGGGGGGCAGGGGATTACCTGGGCAAGTGCTGAGTGTGCATGAGTGAATTGGGGAAGGAAGGAAGGGAGGAGCATTCCAAGCAGAGAGAGCAGTCTGTGCAAAGGCCATGAAGCAGGAGGGAGCAGGACCAGGTGGCCTTCTGGGGTACAAGCCCGGTGCCGTTGCTCAGAAGAGCCCCACACTTGGGGTTTAAAACCCCTAGTTGTCGCCTTGAAATTCATAATAATTTTATCTTCGAATTTGTGTTGCTTGAGTCCAATGTGGAGCGTGTACCAGGGACGTGGAGGCTCAGCTGGCATTGTGGCACGCGGTCCCACCTCCTGCCACCAGCCTAGGACACGGAAGTTCCCATCAGAACCCCATCTAGCTGATGTGCCTTCCGCTGGGGGCTTGGGTGCTGGCAGAGAGAGGGTCAGAGTCGCACGCCCCCGGCACCTCAGAGGAGGGCAAAGTCTTCTTGCCCCAGCTGACAGGGGCATGTAGGTGCCCAGCACAGAAGGCTACTGCCCTAGCAGGGAGGGTATGCTACCCTGTGGAGTGCCTGTCCCCATGGGTTGAGGTGGCAGGCCCAGGAAGGGGGACGGTCTGGCTTGGACTGTCACCTGTCTAGGCCATGGCCCACCAGTCCCTGTGGGAGGGGCGGCCCAAATCAGCGGGCACGTGAGTGCTGAGTTGTGAGGCACTATCCCAGGTGCAGGCGCCGTCTCCCACAGTGTCCCTGCACTCGAGAGTGTGACATTAAGTAGCCAATACAGAGCACCATGAGAGAGAGACAGAACAGAGAGAAAGAAAGACCATGGAAGAATGGGAAAGGTTTATGTCTTAGTCCTTCAACCATACTTTATTCCTGCCTTTTGAATCAGAGTTAGGGGGCCTCCAAATTACGCAGCCGGCCCAAGGACAGGGCACACGTGAGGACTCAGGATGGGCAGAGGGAAGGGGCCAGGGGCAGACTACTGTGCACACGCGCATGCCAGAGGGGCTCAGGGAACCATCTCCTCTGGCTGGAACGGCCGGGGGAATTAAAGCCGACTTCACAGGCAGAGAACACAGGACCCAGAGAGAAGGGCCTCTTCGCCGTGGAGTGCCCTGAGACGCCACGCAAGCTGCAGACCCGATCACAGGCATGGCCTGTACTGGGAGGCAGGGTGGTCTTCAAATCCAGGGTGCTCTTTGGGTTCCAATCAGAGTGGGGGAGTGGCAAGCAGGAGGGGGTGGCATAAATAACGGGGTCTGGACCCTGCCAAGTCCCTGGGGCTGCCTGCCCCACCTACCCATACCCTGTCTCAAGCACCCAAGCAGCCATTCTGAGCCTGCCCATCAGATAAAGGCTGGTCTTACATCATATCTCTTCAGGCCCCCAGCGCTGAGGGAGCCAGTGCTCAGCCAACAGCAGGGGTGAGTTTCAGAACAACAACAGGAGGAGGGAGGATGTTGGAAGGGGAGATATGTTTTCCCTCTGACTTTCCTACCATCTCCCACAAAGCCTCTGGCTTCTTGGGGCCATGTTTTTCTGGTGTAGAGAGACCAACACCAGTGTCTTTCAGGCAGGCATTCAACCTACACCCGCTAAGGCTGTAAGATCAGATACAGGATGCCCGGTTAAATTTGAATTTCAGAAAAACAATGATATGTTTTTAGGATAAGTATATCCCAAATATGAGATGAGGACTAAACAAGCGTTTGTCATTTATCTGAAATTCAAATTTAAGTGGGTATCCTTTTGTTTTTATTTGCTATATCTGGCAACCGTACACCTGGTCAGCCTGCATGCTTCACCTCCAGACAGTAACCCTGAAGGTCACGTAAGCTCCCTCACAGCTGAAGCCCAAGTGAACATTTTCAGGAATCTCCAGATGAAAGGGACTTAGAAATCATGTTTCCCCATCTGTGACCTGAGGCCCAGAGAGCAAGAAGGCTTTGTTTGTAGTCACCTAGACAGAGTGTGTCTGTCCCGGACACTTGGATGGCCCTCGGCACTTCCAAGTGCTCCTTGGGCCACCTGGTAGGTGAGCGTGCAGTTGCTGCTTCCATTAGGGAGAGGCAGGGGCTGCTTGGGACTCATGGGAAGTCTAACCCCAGTGTAATGCAAGACTTGACTCTGACCCTAACCTAAGGCCCCAGCGTCTGTAGCCACCACCGTCCTCCCTGGTTTGGTGGCTAAGGATGTGGGGTTCAGGGAAATAGAGGAGGGTTTGAACCTCAGCACCTCTGCTCACTGGCTGGGTGATCTTGCCAGGTGCTTCTTTTCTCCACGCCCCAGAGTTCTCATCTGTAAAATGGGGATAATGATATGCCCACTTCATAGAGGTAGTGATGACGGACTGAGGGAATCCATGAAGCCAATTCCTCCTGCCCACCTAGACCCTTGGCAGGTGGCATCCAGCTCTGTCCTCGGCCTCTCGCCACCCACGTACACTGACCCCTTCCCCCTGGGCTGGCTTCAGAAGCCTCCCCTGACTTCAAGGCTGTGAGGTTGCTTGGGGACCTGGAGGGAAAGCCCCCATCGCACCAGAGTAGTTGTGGGGCCATTGCAGAGAGAACCAGAGGTTCCCAGGCTCACAGAACCTATCTCATCTCTCATCCTCACCACCTCTTCTGTGCATTGCACCCCTACAGTCGCTCTGCCCAAGGCCCCTGGGCAAGCCATCCCCTCTGCCTGTTACACCCTCTGTCCACCATCACCTGACAGACTGGAATCCCGACTGCATCCCCCAGGATGTCCACATCTAGCAGAACTACAATGACAATTGTGATGATAGTCAACGTGTACCTGGTCCTTAGTAGGGACTAGGCACTGGTCTAGGCACTTTGCATATACTGAGTTGTTTAATTTTCACTGTAGCCTAGACCATAGATTCTGTTTCCATGCTAACTTTACAGAGAGAGAGAGTGTCGCGTTACTGATCACTGACAGAGCCAGGACCTGAACCTGGGCAATGCAGCTGTAGTCTGGGCACCCAAGTCATGGCCATGCTGCTGCCCTCACACCATGATGATCCCAGCCCCTAACACAGGTCCAGTGGTAGTAGGTACTCAATGAATAATCATCGAGGACAGCCCAGGTGGCTCAGCGGTTTAGCGCCACCTTCAGCCCTGGGTGTGATCTGGAGACCGGGGATTGAGTCCCATGTCAGGCTCCCTGCATGGAGCCTGCTTCTCCCTCTGCCTGTGTCTCTCTCTGCCTCTCTCTTTCTCTCTGTCTCTCATGAATAAATAAATAAAATCTAAAAATAAATAAATAAATAAATAAATAAATAAATAAATAAAAAATAATCATCAAATACATGGCCATGTGTATCATATCAGATCCCAGGTTTCTCTTTCTGGGTCTGTTTCCTTGACAACACATTTACTTCCAGAGGTCTCATGGTCTCAGAACCTAGTACACAGTAGATGCTCAATAAATGCCTGATGAATAAATAAAAGAATGAATGAATCAGAAGAGATGGTGTTGGGGGCCTAGAAAGACAAACAATGAGGGAGAGGGCCAAGAATTTTTCCTGCAAACGAGGCCACAATGAGCAAAGCCTGGACATCGAATTCATTCCGATGACCCTTTGTTATGCACTAAAAACAGTTGGCAGTACAGGGTGGCAAGGGGCACTTGCCCAATTCAAGAGGCAGACTGTGGGGGCAAGGGCAGTAACAGGCTTGCAGAAAGCCCCCCAAGGGTGCTCTGTCCAGCATGCTTCATGGTCAGCCACTGACTTTCAGTTAAAAAAAAAAAAACTGTTGGGCTACCTGGGTGGCTCAGCAGTTTGGTGCCTGCCTTTGGCCCGGGGCGTGATCCTGGAGTCCTGGGATCGAGTTCCATATTGGGCTCCCTGCATGGAGCCTGCGTCTCCCTCTGCCTATGTTTCTGCCTGCCCCCCCCCCACCCCATGTCTCTCATGAATAAATAAATAAAATCTTTTTAAAAACCTGTTTTATTGAGATATAATCATATGCCATAAAATTCATCCATTTGAAATGTGCAATTCAGTGCTTTTTAGCATAGTTACAGAATTGTGCAACTATTACCACCACCTAATACATCACGCCAAAAGAAACCCCGAATCTATTAGCATTCACTCCCCATCCCAACCTCTCCATCCTCAGCTCTAGGCGATCACTACCCTACTCTCTCTGACTAACCTAGTCTGTGTTTTTCATATAAGGGGACTCATACAATCTGTGGCCTTTTGTGACTGGCTTCTTTCACGTGACATCATCTGTTCGAGGTCCCTCCACACTTCCACCTGTGTCAGTACCATATTCCTTTTTGTTACTCAGTAACATTCCATCGTGTAGCTATATTGCATTTTGTTTATTCATTAATCAATTGATGGACATTTGGCTTTGTAACTACTTTTTAGCTATTAATATAATGCTGTTATGAATACTAATATGTGGATGTATATCTTCAATTCTCTTGAGTATTCTGTTCCTAGGAACGGAATTGCTCAAACATATAGTAACTCTGTAGCTAACGTTTTGCTCCCTCTTAATTTGGGATAAAAAATGAATAATATCTTTCTTCAACAATTAAAAAATACATCCTAACACCTAAGGAGTCCTGTAGATTCTACAAAGTCCCACAGGGGATCCCTGAGGGGTCGGGCATGCCAGTGGGTCACGTCAAACTCCCAGCATTGCCACCTGCTGTCTGACTGCCCAAGTAGTCCACCTTCCTGAATCTCAATGTCCTTGGCTATGACAGGGAGATTTCCATACACAGTTTGAAGGGATGGTATGAGAAGCACCTGAGATATCACGTGAAGACCACCTGGCCTGCTGTGGGGTCTGGATGTGAGATGGCAAATGTCATTTAATGCAACAAACACGTGCTTCTTTGTGCCTGGGGCTGGATGCTTTCATTTTAAAGATAGGAAGACAGAGGCCAGGGAAAGACTAGGATTTTCCCAGAATCAGGGCAGTGAGGACAGGCACAGGGGCCCCTGCCTGCCCTGTCAAGGGGAGCTTGACCCCTTCTCCTCCTGCTGAGACAGTCAGCTATGTCTTGGGGTTGGGGGTTCTTTCCCTCTCTGTGCCTCAGTTTCATCATCTGAAAGATGGTACTTCCCCCCTGGGCTGTCTGATTAAGTGAGGTAACAGACTTAGGATTAAGCTCTGAAGCCTGGTGGATATAAAGGGTTCGGCTGTTGCTTCCAGCTCTTAGGAGAGTCTCGGGGGCCACGGGGGTGGTGGGGAGAGGGTAAAAGGAAACACTATCGTTTAGAGAAATTAGGACTCCAGGTGCGCCCATGGTAATGGCTACGATGAGGGCAGGCAGCAGCAGGTTGCAGGGGGTGGAGCTGCTGGCGGGAGACAGGTCCAGGGAGACGTCAGCAGAACTAGCAAAGCTGAGCGTCCGCACGGGTGGGGCCCGGCGACCCCACCCCGAGTGAGTTACCTGGCAGAGGTTCGTGCTATGGTCACCGAAAACCTTGTTCAGAGGTGCGCAGCACCGTTTGGAACAGCTGGCGGCTGGAAACACTGCACGCGTCCAGCGACACAGAAGGCAGATGCTCCGTAGTGGCTTCACGGGAGGGAATAGCGACAGCCGAGGGAACAAACTAGAATGAGCCCTGCACCCACCTGCGCGGCTCTGTTGGGCAAAAGGAGCCAGACACGAGGGGGGGACGTGGTGCGTGATCCCATGGGTCTAAAGTTCAAACACAGCCGAGTCGATTCTATGGTGTTAGAAGTCAGGAAAGCAGCCCTTCTTTGGGGTGAGTGCGGGGGCTCCTGGGAGCTTCTGCGACATTGGATGCTGCTTCCGTGTCTGGGTGACACGAGGGTGTTCAGGTTGTGAAAATTCACAAAGCTCTCCAGGCGTCCTTTCTGCCTTTCTCCGTGTGATTGATTTCCTGCGAACATGGGTCCTGAAAACTAGACGCGTGTGCCCTTTGCAAGAAGGTGCACAAAGGAGCAGGCCTTGCGCACCGGAGGATGGTGGCCTCCACCGGAGAAGACAAGCCGGGGCTGAGAGAAGGAAAGGGAACAAGCACTGCACAGGCCAGCGACAGAGGGGCCCCGCAGCCCAAAGGCACAAATGTTTTTTATCTGCGGCACTGCGCTCGAGACAATTACAACCTCAGAGAGAGAGAGAGAGAGAGAGATCCCGTGTCCAGGCCACAGTTCCTTGCCCGACGCCTCTGCCTCTGGCTCGGGGGCATTTCCGTGCCCTCTGCAGCCCGCCGTGTTTGGACAGTAAACCAAGTCATGATGATAACCACAGCGCTAATACTAATGCCACCATCTCCCCGATGTTTCTTTGCGTCAGGTGCAACACTGACCCCTCTGCACACCTGTTGGTTCATTTGTTTGGGCAAAGGGCAGTGGAAAGAGGGGCAGGTTGCTGAAAAAAGGCCTCTAGTTTATGACTGTAAATTGGGGCAATGACAGCCCTCGACCCCCAGTGCCACCCTGAGGACTGGCCAGGTGAGGGATGGTCATTGTTGTTATTAGTGGGACTGTCACTTTGTTCTCATTCCTGTCGTACAGATGGATAAACTGAGGCTCGGAGAGAGGCACTCATATGCCCAAGGCCACATCGGAGGGGTAGAGCCGGGGCTGAGGCAGGTGTGTCTGCCTCCAGCACCTCATCTGAACCGCTTGGCCCGGCCTCCTCCTTGGGACTGTAGGGAGGACACTACCACCCTTGCCACCCCCACCGGGCAGGGGTGAGAGAAGTAAGACCCATCCTCAGCTTGTTTCCAGGCCCCTTCTGAAGGCCAAAGCAAGTGACCTCCTCCTGCCAGGTCCTATAAACTCTGGGGAGGGGTCCACATGGTTGGGGTTCGGTCCTTGGCAAGGCGCAGGCTGTGCTCTGCTCACGCTCGTTCATCCAACGACCCAGGCCATGCCCTGGCCTTGTCAGAGACTCTATCCAACTCACAGTGTCTCTCTGGGCCTCAGCCTTCTGTAAAATGAGGTTGAGTGGTGAGAGGCACTGGCCTCTCATGGTCCCCTCGCTTCCCTCTTACATCCTCAGAATCTTCTGCGGAGCTGGATTCTGAGCTCAGCCAGTAGCGGGACCCAAACTGGCACCTGGCCGGCTTTCTGGACTGGACTGGACTTTTTTATTTTCACAGAGGAGGGCCCTCACAGGACTGGCTCCTTCATTCCTTCTCACAGGAAGTGTTTACGGGCACCTCCTGCATGCTACTGCGGAGAGGAGTCAGACAGGCTCCACTAGCCAATGCCAGGGAGCAGAGACATGGGTGCGCTGCCTCCCACAGATAGACAAACAGATGTCCTGCGTGCCGGCATCATCTGTGCTCTCTGCTAGTTCTCCTGCAATGAGCAAAAATCCCTCCCCATCTCAGGGTGGGCAGTGGACAAACCGTGTGAATCGAGAGAAGGGGGTGTAACTGGAGGTGTAGACATTGCAGCGGGAGCAGGAGTCTGTGTTTACAGGAACTGGGGCCTAGTAGAAGGAGCATCAATTTCTCTAACAAGCCAGAAGGCGTACAAGTAGGTGGTGGTGGTGGTGGTGGTGGTGGTGGTGGTGTGCATGTGTGCATTTTGGGGAATGCGGGAAGAAAAGTAATCTTCATGCCGGCGATCCTTTCTTTCATTTTAGACCTTTTAGGTTAAAATCAGCAGTACTACTGCCCAGTGGTCCCAGACTCTGGGGCATGGCCTGCAGGGGTGTGGACCTTGCGCTGTCTCCAGCTTCAGGATCTGGGAGAGTCGCCTCGTTTTCTTGCTCGCCTCACCTGGAAGGTAGGTACAATGCCAGCACCCACCCCCTAGGTCACTAGAGGACTGAATGAAAGGATGTACTTGAGGTGCTTCGATAGTGTCTGGCTCCTAGCAATGGTTGCTATTAATTTAGGTCAATGGTCTCCCAGCTTGAATGAACACACAGCCCCTACAGATGGATATGTGTTTATGAAGCATAGGTGCGTTCCTCAACTCGCACGTGATGTATCCCGGAAAGACATACTCGGGGTGCCAGGGTGGCTCAGCGGTTGAGTCTCTGCCTTAGGCCCAGGGCGTGAGTCCCACATGGGGCTCCCTGCAGGGAGCCTGCTTCTCCCTCTGCCTGTGTCTCTGCCTCTCTCTCTGTGTGTCTCTCATGAATAAATAAATAAAATCTTAAAAAATATAGAAAGCACATACTCAAATGGATTTTTTAAAAAGATCATGAGTAGATATGAGTGCTCTAATCTTTGCTCACCCAGGGACTGCAGCCAGGACACCCCCTGCCCAGCCCAGAGCTTACTCTCTGCCCCAGAGACAGCTGAGGGGGCTGGGTCAGGGGCCAGCGTCCCAGATGCCCCATCCGGTGGGTGTGCCACTTCCTCGTGAACCCTCTAGGAAGGAAGGCATTAGACCTCCCTCAGGGACCTGGTCAGGGAGAAGGACACAAGGTGGACATTTGTATTTTATTTCACCCGTAAGCCTTGCCTCCAGGTAACTGTTCTAAGCATTTCACGAATATTAACTCATCCCATTCTCAACGAGGAGAATTTCTATACTAACTTTGTTTTAGCAGATGGGGAACTGAGGCCCAGAGGGGTTCAGTAATTTGCACAAAGTCACACAGCTGAGAAGGAGAAGGAATAAAGCCAGGCTTTGACCCAGGGTGTCTCCAGGGCCCGCCTTCTTTCTCATGCTCACCATGGCTAACCTCACCTCTGGCTTCCCAGGGTGGGGAGTATCTATTCACAGCCAAGACCCGGAGTGGGCGGGGGGAGGGGGGGGCAGTGGATCTCACACCCTTGGCTTCCCCCAAGGGCCTGCTGCAACAAGCACTCTAACCACTATATAATTTTTACCTCCATTTATAGATGCAGAGACTGAGGTCCGGTGAGATGAAATTAGCTGCCCCTCAGTCCCCTAGCTGAGAAGCAGGAAAGTTGGGAATTCAGACTCAGGCTAATCAAACTTCCAAGCCATGCTCTTCACCACCAGCTGCGCTGCCTCCGGAAAGCCCTATTTTAAGAAGAGCACTGGAGAGGGAGTCCTGAGGCCTCAGATCTAGCACTGACTCTGCCATTGGCTCACTGTGATGTCTCAGGTGACTCCCCAGAGAGGGTCTCAGTTCCCCTGGGCAAACATGTGCCCTGACGGTCCCACTGTGTGTTCAGGGCAGGCACTGCCAGAGTCCAGCAGGAAGAAGCTATTTGGGATTTAGGATCCCGAAGTTGGAAGGCTTCCTGAAGGAGGTGAGACTTTAACCTCCCTTGAGGGGGGCCCTGATGGCCACACCCTGCACAGGCTGCGTTGTCAGCCCATTTTGCAGAGTAGGGAGCAACTGACCTGAGGTTACACAGTGAGCAAATGGCAGTCTCTGAATTCGAAACCAGAACTGTCAGAGCCCTTCTCTCCACGTCACTGCATTGGAAGACAGCAGGCCGTGCCCACCCCAGGAACTTTAAGGAATGGAACTAAGATACGAACACCAACATTCAGGACCCAAGGCAGGGTGAACCTGGCAATCAGTAGGTGCTCAGTCCATGTGTAAGGGAAGAAAGAAGGACGGATGGACGCCCCACAGCAGTCTCCAGCCCGGCAGGCCTCAGGCTTCCCACCGAGCAGCCAGGCCCAGCTGGCCCACTGTGGTTCAGGAACCTGCAACATTTTGGGGCCGTCCCAGAAGCACACTTCACATAGCGCACATATTAGACTAATTAGAACAATGTTTTCCGCTTTGCTGGCTGCCAGGCAGCTCCTTGGTGTGCCCAGCCCTGGCTCAGGGGAGGTCGCTGCCTTCCAAAGCCAAGGGCAGGGCAGGACTGGGCCCTGAGAAGCCTCCAGAATTGGGGTAGCTGATGCATTCTGGGCCAAACCATCCCCCCGTACCCCTGCCGGTGCCCACCTACCCACCGGGTGTGCAGGAGCCACCAGCTGGGGGATCCTGTGGGTCATGTAATATGGACACTTGCCCTCGCACAGCATGGAAGGCGAGAGGCACCTCCATGCGGTCCCCATCCCACAGCATCCTTGACCTTCTTGGTTTGTGCACACACACACACATCCGCCCGAGGCGAGAGTCACCTCTCAAGTCACCTCTCAAGGTGAAAGGCCTTGGTGCTGCCTTCCAGGACAGCAGAACGAGTCTGAACTGGTCACTTCAGAACGTGGGGGGCCGTGCCACCAGCAGGCATGTTATGGTCCTGTCTCAGGAGTCAGGCAGACCTAGGCTCAGACTTAACCTCTTTTCCCTTGGTCTCCTGATCTGTACAATGGGCTAGTGGGGAGAACAGCATATATCTGGAAGGGTGGCTCCAGATATACTCCTGGAGTAAATCTGACCTGGCCCCTGCTCACTCCAGAATTAAAAAGGTTAGCTGGGTGGCTCAGCTGGTTAAGCATCTGACTCTGGGTTTCAGCTCTGGTCGTGATCTCAGGGTTGTGGGATGGAGCCCCCCACTCAGCTCTCCGCTTAGCAGGGAGTCTGCTTCTCCCTCTCCCTCTACCCCTTCCCTCCCTTCTCCTCAGCCTGTGCTCTCGTAGTCTACCCTCCCCAATCAATCAATCAATCAATCAATCAAATCTAAAAGAAAAAAAAAGTTAGCTGCATATGCAAAGCACTTAGGCCAGTACTGGGCACAGAGTAATCACCGTGTAAGTGTTGGCTACTACTGCTATCACTACAAACATCATTATCATTCTGATTCAGCCATTGATCACGTTTCTTAACTTCTCTGACATTCAGACTGCTCTTCCGAAAAATTGAGATAGTCCCTCTACTTGCCTCACAGGATTGGATGTGCTAGCATCTACACAATAGATTTCCACACAGTACCAGGCCTACAATTAGCACTTTGTATCATGATCTCGGGACTTGGGATGGGAAGAACTGAGTTCAAGTCTCTGTATTTGTTGCTGGGTGACCCTCGGCAACTCCCTTAACCTCTCTGGTTTCCTCATGGGTTGGGATACAGCTGGTGCTTCATAAATGTGGTCCCTTCACTGCCTTCCTAAGCATGTTCCCCCACACACCCCACTGCCCACAGAGTGGCCCTTAGAGGTCACTGAACCTGCAGAGAGGTCCTTGATACACTGGGATGAGCACCCTCATCTCCCACAGGAAAGCTGACAGGTGTGGCGACATCTCAGGCTCAGAGTGGAGGTCCCCCGAGTGTTGGGAGGAAGGCATTGAAATTAAATCCCAGTGCTGTCAGAGGGCAGATGGGGACATCATGAGGCCTGGGTACCCTGGTGCCTTCCTGCATCTCAGTCCCCCATCCCCCACCTGCTTACCTGGCCCCTGCTGACTCCCTTCTATCTGCCAGGAAGGCATCCATCACCCCCTACCCCACCATGTCCCCAGACTAGACCCCAGCCTCTTGGCCTTGCAGCCCCCGGCAGGACCTGCCACCAATGAGTCATAGCATTGATCGACCTCTTTTACACATAGGATAGTGCTGACTTCTCCCTGACTCTGGGAATGGGGGTTTCCATCCCTTGTCCACACAGAGACTTCCCAAGACTGGGCCTGGGATTCTGACCCTGTGACCCAAAGTTGTCTGCTAGACTTTGCTTTCACCTCTACTTCTTTCTAGGAAGAAAAAGAATATTTCACAACTGTCGGGGCTCATGGCAACCAGTTGAAATAGATGCAAGCTGCAAACAGCCAGCTCGGCCATATCAGGATACCTGGCCTGCACCCTTGCCTTGCACGATGTATGGCATTTTCTGCCTTACACTGTTGCTCTTTATGGATGATTCAACCTCCTCTCAGTCCTGTCTCCCCGAGGTCTGGGCCAGGGTGATGCTATGTCTCACCCTACTATTGCCCCCAGTACACAGGTACTGCACACAGTAGGTGCTTCAGACACATCTGTCCATTCAAAAGCTGCTTGTATGCCAGGCCCCACACCGGGGGCAGGGAACAGAAGCTGATCCCGTGCTAGGGGAGGTAGCTAGCAATACGAACACAAATGTGTCAGATGATTGCAGATGGTGGAGTGCAAAGGACATCCAAAGGGGGTCGTAGGGAGGGCATCAGAGGGAGTGATCTGCTATTTAGGTAAGTGGTCAGAGGAGATCTTTGTGGGAAGGTGACATTATTGCCAGACCTGGAGGCTAAGAATGAACCATCCATGGAAAATCAGAGGCAGGGGAGATAATGAATGGGTTCAGCACGTGCAAAAACCCTGAGTTGAGACTGAGCTTGGGGAGATGGATGGGTTGGGGGTGGGGTGGGAAGCGGAGTATGTGGCAAAGATGCAACGAGGGGCTCTTCTTGGTCAAGAGTTTGGACTGTCTACGAAGATGACAGGTGTGGATTGAAGGACTCAGGCAAGGGAAGCAACATCATCTGATTTATATTCTGAAAGAATCCGTCTGGCTGCTGAGTGGAGCACAGGTTACAGGAGGGTTGTAGCATGAAGAAGGGGATGATTTCTTCCAGTAGTTCAAAATGAATACGGTTCGACTTAACAGAAGATTGGAATAGCACCTCATTACCCTTGTTCCTTTGACACAGTGGACTTCCGGAAATTTGAGCTTTCTGAATAATAAATCAGAAGAATGATGAGCTCCCACCAATAAGGAATGGCAGTCTACAGAGCACACAAGCCCATAAACTGTGGAGAGCTGAGGTCATTTGCCAAAGTTCCAATAAATTCCAATAGTTATAAATTAAGTGGAATTGAATGTTAAGGCAATCTATCTATTAGAATAGTTACAGTTTGGCACACCAATGTACTTGGTACAAGACAGTGTTTTAAGCAAATCTGAAATAGTTGCTGATTTCAAAATCAGATTTCATGTAAAAATCTGGATTTCTGGCTTCTTTGGAATATTCCAGAACTCTGGCAGCCCTGGGTTCTGCATTCTCACCCAAACACAGTCAGGAAGCAGAGCCAAAGCCACCTCTTTCAGATAGGATGCATGTGTTCCAGTTTGCTGTAATCTTCACCTTCCATGCTGTGCCCCCAGGTCAGTCTCTGGTTACTCTAGGCACCTGAGCTTGTGATTCCTATCCTTGTCTCCAAATATTTAAATATTCCTATAATCCAAGGTTTGGTGAGGATGTGGAGCAACTGGAATTTTTATACTTTGTGGTGACAGTGTAACTCACAAAGAGTTGTGTTGTGTTGGGTCACTTTGGAAACTATCCAGTAATTTCTAGTGAAGTTGGAATCATTTTATAAACTGAAGACATGCATTTGCCATAACCCAGCAACTCCTGCCCTGGGTTTATACCCTAAAGGAACCTGTGCTCATGTGTACCAGAAGACACCCACAAGTACTATTTGCCCGAAGCTAGAAGTAACCCAATGTCCATCAACAGAAGAATGATAAACCAATTGTATTGTATCTCTACACTGGAATATTATACAGCAACGGTAATGAATGAGCTAGAACTTCATACAACGGGAATGAATGTCAGAGACACAATGTGAGTGAAAAGAGCAAGTGTCAGAAAAATATAGACAGAACAATTCCAATTCCATTTGTATGGCGTCCCTAAGCAGACACACTAAACAATAAGCAAAGGAACTGGGCAGACATGTTACAATTAAGAGGAAAAAGAAAGGAATAATCTGAACACAGAACACAGAATGTGAATACAGAATTCCAGCTGGTGCTTACCTCTGAGGGAGGGAGGAAAATGTAACGATTCTAAGAGGGTGATGATGCTATATTTCTTAAGCTGGGTAGTGGAAATGCACAGTTTGCTACATTATTATTATTTAAAATTATTATTGATGATATGAGTTATTTCAAACAATTTTTTAATTTTAAAAGACGTATTTTGGAGCACCTGGGTGGCTTAGTCTGCTGAGCGTACAACTCTTGATTTTGGCTCAGGTCATGATCTCAGGGTCGTGAGATTGAACCCGCATTAAGTCCTGCTCTGTGTTAAGCAGGGAGTCTGCTTGAGATTCTCTCTCCCCCTATCTCCCTCTCTCGCCTTTCTCTTTTAAAAAAGAAAGAAATGGCTGGTGGTTTTTTTTTTTTAAAGACATATTTTGCTGAAGGCAAATATAATCAGGAGAGAATAAATAGCACACATCTTAAGTGCTCATCTCAATGCGTTTTCACACTTGTATCCACTGTCATGACTATCACTTGAGCAAGATATGGAAAGTTTCCGGCATCCACGGAAACTTCCTTGTACCCCTTTGCAGTCACCCCTTGCCTGCCTGGAGACAACTGCTGCCCTGATACTGTTCACCGTAGGTTAGCTTTGCTTATCCTAGGGTTTCACATACATAGATTTTTTTTTTTTTTAGATTTTATTTATTCATGAGAGACACACGGAGAGAGGCAGAGACACAGTGGGAGAAGCAGGCTCCGTGCATGGAGCCCGACTTGGGACTCGACCCCAGGTCTCCAGGATCACACCCTGGGCTAAAGGCAGCGCTAAACCACTGAGCTACCAGGGCTGCCCTACATACATGGATTTGTGCAAGATGCACTCTTTTAGGCCTGGCTCTTTCCCCTCAGCACACGATGTTGGAGATTCATCCACATTATCAGTTGTTAGTGTGTTTTTGTTGCTGAGTAGTATTCCATTGTGTGGGTGTTCCACAGTTTATTTATCCACTTCTCTGGTGATAGACTCTGGTTTGCTTCGGTCTTTGTTGACACGAACAAAGCTGCTACGAACATAATCACACAAGTGTCTGTGCAAGTGCATGTTTCCATTTCTCTGGGTAAATAGCTAGGAGGAGAACGACTGAGTCATCAGTCGTGGATGTGTGCTTCCTTAAGGTAACTTGAAAAGCTCCTTACCTGCCCGACTTTATAGGAAACTTCCCAACTGTTTCCCAAAGTACCTGGCCATCCCAGAGCAGAGCAGGAAAGCTCCAATTGCTCCGTGTGCACAGCACAATACTCAGTTGTAAGCTTTATAGACATTTAGCTATTCTGGTGGGCATTGCAATGGTATCTTGTTTTAATTTTTTAAAAACCATTTTATTTATTTATTCATGAGAGACACAAAAAGAGAGAGACAGATACACAGATAGAGGGAGAAGCAGGCTCCCTGCGGGGAGCCCAATGCAAGACTCGATCCTGGGATCACGACCTGAGCTAAAGGCATACGCTCAACCTCTGAACCACCCAGGGATCTGGTTTTAATTTGAACTCTGATATTTTGTAGATTCTTGGTATAGAGCACCATTTTCCTTACTGGCTATTTGTATAGCTCCTTTTGTAGTATATGTGCAAGTCTTCTGCTGTTTTTTTTATAGTTGGATTATGCATTTGATTACTTTTGATTCATAGTTATTTACATGTTCTGGGAATAAGTCCTTTGTCGGGTCACACACACACACACACACACACACACACACACAGGCCTATATGCATTTACACACACTGACAATTTTTCCCAGTCTTTGTCTTGCCTATTAGTTTTGTTAATGGTGTCTTTTAATGAGCAGAAAATTTGAATTTGGATGAGATCCAATTTTTTAAATTTTTTGTTTTAGGTTAGAGCTTTGCTTCCTTAGTGGAGCAAATATATTTGTTATGTGTCCTCTGGAATTCTGGTTCTGCTTTTTATATTTAAGTGTATGATCCATTTCAAATTATTTTTTTAAAGATTTTATTTATTTATTCATGAGGGACACAGAGAGAGAGGCAGAGACACAGGCAGAGAGAGAAGCAGGCTCCTCACAGGGACCCTGATGTGAGACTTGATCCCAGGACTCTGGGATCATGACCTGAGCCAAAGACAGGTGCTCAGCCACTGAGCCACCCAGGGGTCCCAGATTGATTTGTTTTCAACATGTAAAAAGCTGTAAATATTTAATGTAAACAACTCTACAAGTTTGGGAGTAAGAATACACCCATGAAACCATCACTATTATCGAGGCCTTAGATGTATCCCCCGCAAGTTTCCTCCTGCTCCCTGTGAAAATTGACTTTTGTGTATAAAGAGATCTTTTCCTTCTATATCCTATTTTTTCCATTTGTTAAAAGTATTTTTCTTTCCCCATTGGGTTGACTTAATGCCTTTGTTTATTATTTTAAAATTATTATTCTTTAAACTGCTATGATTCTCTTTTGTAGATATGGATGTATATATATTTCACATTTAGAAAAGGACCTGCACATCAGGGCCTCAGAGAGCATTATTGTGCTTGGTGCTTGGGAGAATGCAGTGATCTGACAGTTTCTTCCCGCCTCATTGGGCTGACAGTCTAGCCATAAGACTGGAGCTTCTGAGTTACGGTGATGCAGATGTGGTTTCTTCTATTTGGAAAGACCCAAGTGGAGGAGGAATTGATTGAAACCAGTTGCCCAAATGCAGACAGGGGGACACCTTCCCAGGTAACATGTTCATGTGAGCAAGATCTGATGGTCTTAGTGGGCCACAAGCTCAATCCGGGTCAATAATTTAAGGTAACTTAAGACCCCCTTCACTGCCTTCATGGTTTTCATATAGTTTTTACTGTGTACAGAGGACAGGAGGAAACCGTGGGGACTTGACAAAGGTCCTTCTCACATCTGTCTCATTCCCTCTCCTCTATCCAATCCTGTTTGGGGGTCTTTTGTCCATCTCTGGGAGAGGGGCAGGACAGACAAGAAAAATGTGGAGGGGGCTGCATAGCAGGGAGAGACCAGGAGACAGGTGGGTCTGAGGCCCAAAGAGTAGAGCTGGGATGCTTCTATCTCTTAAGTAGCACAGGGGGGCAGACCCCAGCCCTCTGCAAGAAAGCATGGACTGTGCAAGACTTCAATAGGATTCACAGGGAGAGGAGCTTGCCCTGAATCTCGACAAGCCTCTCTCCATTGCCATATGTCATGGAAAAGCTCCCCAGGCTCCCATCTCTCCACACCAAACTCTTCTGACGTTAAACAACATCTTTGTCCTTGAGCTCTGTGGCCTCTGGTCAAGGCCCTGAGAGGAGGACTCAGCCCTTCCAGGCTGTTCACTGGAAGCACACCCCTTCAGGCCCCAGAGCTGTGCAGAAGGGCCCGAGGAAGCCTGTGGAATGTGCCACCAGCCCCCTGGCTCTGCCTGGAATTTCACGGGGACATTTTGCAGTCACTAAACTTAGCACCGGGGCCTGTGGCTTCTGGGTAGACCCAGGCGTGCCAGGGGCTGAGAATGAATCACAGAGTGAGTCGGCAGGAAAAAATTCAATGGGCTGGGCTCTGGGGACACATCTCACCCTGGGTGGAGGGACAGAGTCCTGAGTGGCAGTCCCTGGGGCCCCCTGGGATTCCCGGGGTCTGTTCTGTTCTGTTCCCCTTTGTCCGGGGATGCAGTCTCTTTCCCTCCCGAGTCCCCCCACACTCCCCCCCAACAAGGGTCTGCACTCTTATTGGTCAAAGTCGTTTTTTTTCACGTATATTCATTGAAGGCCTACTATGTGCCAAGCATCCTGCTACATCCTGAAGATGTTGTGGGGGGATTTGGCAGAAATAGTCTTGCCCTCTGGAGTTTAAATCCTCCTGAGGCAGGCAGATGGGTCTTGGCATGGGGGTCTGTGGGAGCTGAGAAAAGGAGCCACAACTCCTTTCCTAGGGGAAATCAAGGGAGGGCTTCCCAGAGGAGGCAGCATTTAAATGGAGGTCAGGAGGTGGCTGAAAAGCTTAGCTGAGGAGAAGAAGAAAGGTGCACCTGTTCAAGCAGGCAGCTACACCAGGCTGCAGGGATTTGGGGACAACAAGGGATAGTTCTCTGATGCCCAACTTAACTGCTTCCCATGACCCACCCCATGATGCCATTTTGACTCTTTGCCTGCTTCCCAGAGACTGTCACACAGAAGAAAGAGAACACTCTTTAGGGTTGGACAGGCTTAGTCTGGAATCCCGGTTTCCACTCCCTGACAAGTGTGACTCTGGGCAAGCTAGCTCATCTTTATCAGCCTCATTTTCCTTCTCTGCAAAATGGGGATAATGACAGTTCCTCTTTTCTAGGGTCATGGTGAGAAATGACGGCATTTCCCCAATGTGCTGCACGCAGCAGATCCTTGATGAGGAAAGCCGTTCCAATTCAACCCGTGGTGTCTAGTCCCCGTCAGTCAGTGAGTATCCCGAGGGCAGAGCAAACCCTTCTCAGCAGCCCCAGCCTAGCACCCAGTCCAGGGAGGTGGTGGTGGGCGCCTGGCATGGACGGGAAGCTTTGGTCTCCACGTAGCCCCCAGCCTGCTGTTGGCGAGGCACTTCAAAGTATGTGGGGAAGGTTGCCTGAAGGCCTGGATGGGAGACACCGTCCACCCCCCTAGGCCGCCCAGCTCCTGGGGGACAAAGAGAAGGTCAGCCTGTCTTCTGCGGCCAGCAGCTGTCACCAAAGGACCCAAGTCCTGTCCTTGGTTCCTCTCTCCCATGTGGATGTGGCCCTGGCAGCTGCCAGCCCTCAGATGGACAGGAACAGCTTTTGCTGCCCTCACCCCGAGGACTGGCATGCACCACTGACCCACATCTGCCAACCAGTCCCATGAGCTTCAGTGGGCCTGAGGCAGGGTCGGAGCCCTTGTGCTTGTCCTGTCTGACCGCTCTAGCAGCATCCCCTGTCTGGGGGGGGGGGGGGGGGCGAGGGGGGGTTGGCTCCCACCCAGGGCCCAATGTCCTCCTGGGCAACTGGTCGCAGGAAACTCTGCTTATGACTCCTCATACATTCCCGTGGGGCCATTAAATTTTTATTTTTAGGATTTACTGAGCACCTCCTGTGTGACCAGAGTTGTCTCATGAGTCTTCTTACCCTAACAACCCGGGAGGTGAGGATTATGGCCTCAGTCTACAGACAAGGAGATCACATACAGAGAAGCAAGGCGGCTGTCCTGAGGTCACATAGTCAGGACAGGGCAGGCTGGGGAACAGAATCCAGTCTGCTGACTCTGAAGCCCATTGAAGCCAGGAGAGGACTCGGGTTAGCAGGGTGTCCCTACCTGTCACAGATGAGGAAACTGGTTGTCATCGGCCAGTGAGAAGCAGAGCCCATGTCTGAACCCTATAAACTGAATCCAAAGACTGCATAAAAACAGGCAGCCGTTGGGGTCTAGCTGTGGCAGTGGGCCAGACAGTGGACCTGGTTTCCATGCTGCCCTGGCCCAGCACCATGCAGGACACACAGCAATGCATAAGAAACATGGTGGAATAGATGAGAGCTGGAAGGGCAAGTGGGGATGACCCAGTCAGTTCCCTTGGCTGGGTGACCAGAACAGACACTGCTAGGTTAAGCTGCCCAGGGCCTTTCTTAGTGTCATGTTCAAATGGAACCCCTCCCACTTCTGTAGTGGCTGCGGCTGATTGGTCTAGGGGTTGGCACCAACTGGACCAGTCACAGCCTGCCCGCCTTGGCCATGGCCACTGGTGATTGGCCCAGGCAGAAGCAATCTAAACTGGGCCAATGAGTCCTCATCTAGGAATGTTTTTTCAAACTTGGGACTCAGAAGTTTGAGTTCAGACTGTAAAATGTGAAACTCAGGGGCCAGGGGCAATTATGTTTCCATTTATGAAGCCACAGTGGTAGTGACAGCAATTGTCTCAATCAGGACAGCTTTAGCTAGCAAGTCAGTTTTTTTTCAAAATTTTTATTTATTTATGATAGTCACACACACACACACACAGAGAGAGAGAGAGAGAGAAAGAGAGAGAAGCAGGCTCCATGCACTGGGAGCCCGATGTGGGATTCGATCCCGGGTCTCCAGGATCACGCCCTGGGCCAAAGGCAGGCGCTAAACCGCTGCGCCACCAAGGGATCCCTAGCTAGCAAGTCAGAATGAATCTGGCCATCAATGTCTTAATAAATAAAATTATATTTCTCTTATATGATAAGAAATCTAGAAGGAGGTGATCATGAGCATTGGTTCAGTCACTCAGTGATGTCAGAGCAAGAATTTTGTGATTTTATTGCTTTTCCCTCATGGCTAAAAAACAGTTGCTCCTGTGGAACAGGATGGAGCCATCATATCAGCATTCATGGAAGGATGAAGGGGAGAAGGGCTAGGCCAACTGTGTTTGATGCCTTTTCTAAAACAAACAAACCAACAAACAAAAAACCCAAAAACCCAAAACCTTTCCAGAACCCACAGCAGATATCTGTTTACATCTCATTGACCAAAACTATGTCTCATGGCTTCATGGCTACCATAAAGGAAGCTGGGAAAAAATATTTAGCTGAGTACATTGCTGAGCAAAATTAGGGATCTTTTATTTTTTACTTTTGTTTTTCTTAAAGAAGTTTATTTTATTTTATTTTTTTATTTTTATTTATTTTTTTTTAATTTTTATTTATTTATGATAGTCACAGAGAGAGAGAGAGAGAGGCAGAGACACAGGCGGAGGGAGAAGCAGGCTCCATGCACCGGGAGCCTGATGTGGGATTCGATCCCGGGTCTCCAGGATCGCGCCCTGGGCCAAAGGCAGGCGCCAAACCGCTGCGCCACCCAAGGATCCCTATTTTATTTTTTTAGAGAGAGAGTGTATGTGAGCAGGGAGAGGCAGAGGAAAGAGAGAGAGAATCCCAAGCAGGTTCCATGCTCAGCATGGAGCAAGACGTGGAGCTCGGTTTTATGACTCTGAGATCATGACCTGAGCTGAAATCAAGAGTTGGATGCTTAACTGACTGAGCCACCCAGGTGCCCTCAAATCAAGGCTCTTTAAAATGAGAAGGGATGCTAGGTGGGCAACCACCCACTTTTGCCCTGTGACAGTCCTCAAGAAGCAAATGAGAGATGCAGAGAGTGTTGTAGTGGCATCTGGATGCCTGATGTTAGGTTTCGGTTCAACTTGCCCTTGGATTCTGTGTTGCCTTAAGTCCTACTTTTGAGCTAAGCTGGTTCAGATGGGTTTCTAAACTAGCTCAGGAACTGCTCTAGATCCTAGGCCCATGGCCCCCTCCTGAGAACAGTTTCTGACTGGGAATCTGTGTTCATCAGGGGCCATAATTTGGGTGATATGATCTTGTTATGATGCCAACAGTGGCTGGATCAGTAATCTAGGCCCCATGACCTGGCACAATGACAGTCCCCCTGGGGGAGAGAAATGAAATATGGTGTCCTGGGCATAAGCTTCCTGAAGGCAAAGGAAGAGGGATCCAGGACATGTCAATGTGTTGGGTGGCAGAAAGCAGTCACTGCCCAATTGAGAGGAACAAGAACGGTGAGGGACTGAAGGGGCCATTGTTAGGAGAACCTGGGAGATGGGGCCGCACTCAGCTCTGGGAGATTGCATCAATCTCAGTGTCCGGGGCAAGGATGGCCCCATGCTAGCAATCATGGTCTCTGGAATTTGATGATCTGGTTTCAGGGCCTGTGATCTCTCTGAGCCTCAATGTTCCCAACTGTCAAACAAGACCACTAATAATTCTCATCTCTGTTGATTGAAGATTAAACAAAGTCATATAGTAAAGCACTTGGCATAAGATCTGGAACCTACTAAATGCTCAATGAATGATAGTTTTAACATTATTATTATAGTAGGTACTCAGGAAACATTTATTGAAAGGAGAGAAAAAGAATAAATTATGTCCCAACATTAGCTTCGCTGTAGCTAAGGGTCCAGTATGGACATGGTGGGGTGTATGCTGGGGTGGGAAGAGGTTGTTAGTATTTCCACCAACCTCATGGGTAGGCTTTGGCCAAAGGCAGCATGATGGTTTCATAGACAGACAGAGGTTTCCTGTGTCTCCCCACATGAGTGATGACAGGTGGCCCCTGCCACCATGATGTGCTCTCAGAGGAACTACCAGACTGCTTTGGCTTGCCGAGGCCAAAAGAAGAGTCTCTTGATATCTCCACTCTGGTGTCTCAGATGCACCTCATGGTCTCCCCACAGTGTTCTCTTAGTTAAAGACACCTCCATTTAGCAAGAAATGTGGCCTGCAATGCCTTTTCTTCCCTCATTCCATTTCCACCAATCATAAGTCCCACAATTTTACCCCAAGAAGCTGTCAGGTGTGTACATTTGTCTCTGCTTCCATCCCTCCTAGTAGGTCAGGTCAGCTGCCATAACAAGCAGCCTTAAGTGTCATAGTTCAACACAAGGAAGCTTTGTTCCTCTCAGCACAGTCCAATGCAGGGAGATGGTGGGGCTCTGCTCCACACAGCCATTCATCAACCCAGGCTCCTTCCAGCTTGTGACTCTGCTATCCCTAGGCCTTGGAGTCCTCCATTGGATCCTTGGCATAAGGTGTGAGGGCAAGAGAAAAAACCTGGACAATGCTTATGGCCGGGCTTACATCACTTCCTCCAACACATTCTATTGTCTAGAACTGAATCATATGACCCCTTGTAACTTCAGAGGAAGCTGGGAATGTAGTCCAGCCGAGTGTTCTGGATAAAAAGGAAGTAAGGTGAATAGTGGTCTATTCTCTCCAGAAAAATGCTTATCCACACCCATCATCTCTTGCTTTGTGTCCTTGAATCCATGTTGGCCCCCTTCAGGCTCTCCACAGAGGGGCAACAAGGATCTTTTCTAAGACCAGAATCCGATCATATCATTAATTTGCTTCAAACCTTCCAATGATTTCCCACTGCTATCAGGATCAAAGTCAACATCCTTTCCCACAAAATCTTATATGGCCTGGCTGTTGCCACCCTCTCACACTGGGCCTCTCATACCCATTTCTCCCAGTTAAAAATCTGATTCTTCAGCTTGGGAATTAAGTGATTTTCTAATTCACATTTTGCTAATCAGTAGAAATACATTTTTTTTTTAAATTAGCAGCAGAGACTAAGGTTGGACATTTTGCAATTCTCTTCCAGCCACATGAAATTAATTTATAAATTCTGAGAAGATTCAGGTATAGGTTTTTTTGTTTTTTTTTTAATTTTTTTTTATTATTTATTTATGATAGTCATACAGAGAGAGAGGCAGAGACATAGGCAGAGGGAGAAGCGGGCTCCATGCACCGGGAGCCCGACGCGGGATTCGATCCCGCGTCTCCAGGATCGCGCTCTGGGCCAAAGGCAGGCGCCAAACCGCTGCGCCACCCAGGGATCCCTAGAAATACATTTTTTAAAAAAATTAAACTGAGGATTTTTTTTGAGAGTTATGTGAATATAAAATGGTTATATGTTTGGGATTTTTTTAAGGAACTCAAACTTTGGGCTTCTTTGGTTTTGAAAAACACATGTTTCTCGGGTCAAGTAAGGTCAAACTGTTTCTCTGAAGTCCTACAACAAACAAAGTGGACAGAACGTCACCAGGCCCTTGAAATCCAAGGCCCCTTGAAATCTAACCCTAGCCTGTCTTCCCAGCTTACAGGGGGTGGTGTACTGGTAAACTGGCTCAGCAGAGGAGGAAGGAAAGCTCTGACCTACAGTCTTTGCCAATTTCCACAGTGCAAAGTCTTCCACAGTGGTGGATTCCAAGCTACCGGGGTGACATCACTGAATGCAGAATTGGAAAGAGATGTGCACAATTGGCTCTCAGGAGCCAGTAAGACCAGGCTCTGCCACCGATTCTGGCAGGGAGATGTTTTCCCAGACATGCTGTGCTTGGTCTCATCTCCAGACCTTTCTTCATGCCGTCCCTTCTGCCTGGAATTTCTGTTCATTCATTCAACAAATATCTATCGAGTGCCTTCTGTAAACCAGGCACCAGGACTGTACCGAGAAATTTTCTCATTGAAGGCTGAGCCCTGCCCACTAGTAGGTGCGAGAGAAATTCCCATCATACTGATGAAGTAACTGAGGTTGATGATGTGATATAATTTCGCACGGATCACAGAGCTTGAGAGCAGAGAAGCCAGGATTCAAACTCAAATTGTATGAATCCAGCCCTTGTATTTAAGCAGGCAAGTCTTTTGCTCCTTCCTTCCTTCTCCTTGACAGACTCACGTTTACGCCCCAAAGCTCTGCTCAAGGGCTACCATCTCACTGAAGCCCCTCCTGATCCCTGGTAGACTTCTTATGTCAAAATAGATTTAGACATGCCATGATAGAGAAGTAGCCAGGGGTGAGAGGGAGATGAGTGGGGAGTGAGAAGAGAGAGGGTGCAGGGAAAGAATAGGAGATGATAGAGCAAGAAAGCAAGGAAGAAGAATGAAAATCAGCAAATGAGATGTAACGTGGTTGCCAAAGATGTGTTAAGTAGCATAAAAATTGAATAATGGGTCCTCACTTGCCTTGTGAAACATGGTGCCTGGGAGTTGCACACTCAGATTGCTACCTGGGCCTTGCACGGGATAAAAATGATTAAGACCGACCTGATTTATAATTAAGGCATAGTAGAGACCATGCCCTCTCTAAAAGGAACAGCCTTTGCTCAAGTCCAACTGACTTTGGCCAGAAGAGCCCGTTCCAGTCTTCCCCACCCCCAGCTCACCAATCTCAGCCAATTTGTTTATTTATTTCCTGAATCAAGTTGCAGGGTGATTGCAGCCAGCAGCCTGACAGGTCCAGGGGTGAGACAAGCAAAGCACCGAGGGCACAACATTTAAAGAGGCACCCAACACTCACTCCCTGATTTTAGGGGGAGATTCAGAGAAATTTCAGGTGTTTCAGGGTGCAAGTATACTCAGAAAACTGGAAAGTAAAACCTTCCAAACAAACACACGTGCACATTTTGACAGACAAGCAGCGGAGGCCCAGGGAAGGCCTTTGTCCATGCTGTTCTGTCTGAAATGTTCTGTTCCCCTTGTCACCTCACTTGCTGTTTCTCGTCACTCAGCATCACCCCATCAGCATCCTTCCATTTCTGCCTTGCTCACAGTGGTTATCGGTACCTGGCCCCAATCTCAGGCAGCAAGGGAGATCTCAACTGGGGATGCATTGCCTTTCTGGCTATGAAGCACTAGGCAGGCTGTTTGAGCTGCCCTGGGCTCAGTTTCATCATCTACGCAATGGGGATGAGAACTTCTTTAAGAATGTTCATCAAGATGAAACAAGATGATACTCACATAGCACATGGCATGGTGGCTGGCTCAGACTAGATGCTGGACAGACATTGGTTAAAATAAAGCACTGAGAAGCAGTGGGCATTAGGATTAGCCAGGTAATTGGTCTGGACTGTGGTCAGCTCGGAGTGCCAAGCAAGAGAGTGGGTGGGCAACAGGGAGTAATTGAGGGTTCTTGAGCAGGGGAGTGACTGGCTGGCAGGGGAGTGTATGAAGCTTATTCTGGCACCGACTGTGTTGTTTATCAGTGTCTGGGTGAAGACCTTGGCTCCAGTCGAGACCTGAGGGAGCTGCCAACACAAGGGCCCGGTTAAGCCCTGGAACAATGGCTTTCAGGGGCCTTTGTGAAGCCAGATTCCTGCTGCCTAAACCACCCAACTTCCTGCTCCCAACCTGCTGGGAGCTGCAGGAGGCGCCTTTATCTACCGGTAATGAGCCAGGGAAAGAAATGCTAATTCATCTGTAATCCCCAGGCCACTCCCAGATCCCCATCTCCACCCGGAAACTTTTGCCAAAGGTACCTGCACAGGCTAATAATATTGGTTCTGAGTTTATCTAGGCAAATGGGGTCCTGGAAGGGCTGTCTAGATGGCGAAATGTGACATTAACCCTTTGTCTGCACTTCAAGTTTGAGCAAGGTGTAGACGGTAAATCTGACATTCACTCCTTGCTGGAGGTTAGAGTTTCAGACCAGAAGAGAGAACTCCCTGTCTACCAACAGGCACGTAGGCACCATTACGAACAGAGATTAGCTTCATCTAGAAGCTGAAGATCTTGGGCTCTCAATCTTATCTCACCCCTCCCTTTGCTGTTAAGCAAACTGCTACCTAGTGAAGATAACAAACATGCTCAAGGTCACCCGTCTAATTTGGTGTCAGGGCTGGGATAGAGTTGCCCTCACCTGATTCTCAAACTTGTTAAGGCACACTGTACAATAAAATTGATTGGCCAGAAAATCTTTGTCCAGTTGGAAAACGAGTGCAAAGTCAATGAAGTTTGTTTTCAAAGCCTGTTTTTGTGTCAGCAAGATGAAAGAAAAAAAAAAAAAAGACTTTCATACCATCATACCGAGTCCATAATTCAGAAAGGTTGTTTTTGTTAATCTGGCTAGTTTTAAAGTTGACAATTACTATTTGTTAAGAGAATAATTGAGCTTGGTTCTTAACATTTAGGGAAAGGTGCTGGCAAAGGATCTATTTTCTATACCTGGGCTGTAACATCTCCATGAGGTCACTAACAGGCTGGTGAATCAGCAGGTCAGGGGCAGCGCATAGAGCCGCGCCCCCAGCCTTGTGAGGCTCAAAACACACAAATTCAAGAGATGAAATAGAGGAGGGCAAGCTCCACCCATCTCCCCACCAGGCACCTGTCTGTGCTATGCACAGGTCTTTCTGGGGCACTAAGGTGAATAGGATTCAGCCACGATATCAAGAAACTCAGGGCTGTCTCCTTACTCAAACCAGGCAGCTTCACATTCTGTGTCCCAGCAAGTCCACCTCTGGGCCTTCTAGTTCGTCTCTGAGAGATGTTTGCACGGGTACACAAGCATGTTCAGAGCAGTGAATTTGCAGCGACAAAAATTTAGGAGCAGCCTAAATGTCTGTCAAGTAACTTGAAAATGGAAGCACATTCAAACAATTGAGCGAGGCAGTCACTGAAAGAAGGCAGTGTGGCCCTATGCACCGATGCAGAAGGAGCCAGAGATGTTGCTGTGTTAGACGAACAAGGGACACAACACTTGCAAGCTGGTATTCTTGTTGGAGAAAATGGATATTCACTTATCTGAGTGTGTGGGGGCAGATTACATTTCTGGAAGGACAGGAATGAAACGAATAGGTGGTCTCTGGGGAGCAAAACTCTACCTGAGGAGAGAAAGAATCTAGCTTTTAATTGTACATTTGTCTTTTCTTTCTTTCTTTCTTTCTTTCTTTCTTTCTTTCTTTCTTTCTTTCTTTCTTTCTTTTTCTTTCTTTCTTCTCTTTTTCTTTATTTCTTTCTCTTTCCTTTCTTTTCTTTCTTTCTGCGTTAATGTGCAGGCATTACCTTTCCATAAGTCTCCCAACTGGGGCCCCTGGGTGGCACAGTCAGTAGAGCAACCCATTCTTGGTTTTGGCTCAGGGTCATAGGATTGAGCCTGGAGGCAGGCTCTGCGCTCACTGTGGAGTCTGTTAAAGTTTCTCTTGCCCTCTGCCCTTCCCTGTGCTTGCACACACACACACACACACTCTCTCTCTCTCAGGTAAATAAATCTTTTCTAAGTATCTCTATCCAAGAGAATAAAAAATTCATGTCCATGAAAAAACTTATACACGGATGATCACAGCAGCCTTATTCATAAGAGCCGGAATGTGGAAACAACCCAAACGTCCATCAACTGATGAAGTGGTAAATAAAATGTGGTCTAGCCACACAATGGAATACTATTTAGTCATAAAAAGGAGTAAACTACTGTTACATGCTACAACATGGATGTACCCTGAAAACATGCCAAGTGAAAGAAGCCAGTCACAAAATGCCACAAACTGCATGAAATGTCCAGGGTAGGCAGAGCCAAAGGAGCAAGGTGTAGACGGTACTCTCTCTGTGTTTCTCATGAATAAATAAACAAAATCTTAAAAAAAAAAAAAAGGGAGGGGGTGAATCTTATAGTATTTATTTATATATTTATTGTATGCCAATGAAGCAGTCATTTAAAAGAGTAGTTACTGTATTTATCCATTTCCTAAGGCTGCTGTAACAAAGTACCCAAAACAGAGTGGCTTTTAAGAACAGAAACTTACTGTCTCATAGGTCAGGAAGCTAGAGGTCCCAGAGCCGAGTGTCAGAAGGGTCCTGCTTCCTCTGACAGCTCCAGGGGAGGATTCTTCCTTGCCCCTTCCAGCTTCTGGTGTTTGCTGGCAGCTGTTGGCATCCCTGGCTTGCGGACGTGTCACTCTGGTCACACGGTAGAGTTCTCTCTGTGTCTCTGTGTTCAAATTTCTCTTTTTTACAAGGACATAGTCATACTGGATTAGGGCCCACCCAAATGACCTCATCTTAACCTGGGTCATTCTACAAAAACTATTTCCAAATAAGGTCACAGTCACAGGTACCAGGGGTGAGAATGGGCATATATCTTTTTGGGGGATGCAGTCTAACCCACAATACTATGTCTATAAATGTTTTTATTTTTTTTTAATTTTTTTTAAAGATTTTATTTATTTATTCATGATAGTCACGGAGAGAGAGAGAGAGAGAGGCAGAGACACAGGCAGAGAGAGGAGCAGACCCCATGCAGGGAGCCCAACACGGGACTCGATCCCGGGCCTCCAGGATCGTGCCCCGGGCCAAAGGCAGGCGCCAAACCGCTGCGCCACCCAGGGATCCCTATAAATGTTTTTAATGAAGAGACTGTATCTGCCTAGTAGAGGAGAAAGGCCTGCATGCAAAGGAGAGTGCCCATTACAGTGTGTATGATGTATTCAGGAAGAGGACTCGGGGCTGTGCAAGTTCAGGATAAAGAAGACATGGCTCTGGAAATCAGGGGTGGCTTCCTAGAGGAGGCATTTGAGTTGGGCCTCCTGTCAGGTGATTATAGAATCTGTCCTATGAACCAGAATCCCTAGTTTTTGAAAGTGAAAGGGGGCGCTGTTAATAATCACGTGGTATAAACCAGGGTTGTGGCAGGTCTGTTGGATGCTGTGCTCGCCTTGGTGTTAGGAGATGGTGAGAATTTGAACATGCAGAGATTGAGGAGGAGTGGCATTAAGAATGTACCGGATGGAGGGAAACAGCAACTGCTAAAGCTCAGAGGTGGGCAACCAGCAGACCGTGCAGGGAAGGGCCCAGTGTCCTGGAAGAGGGAGCCGGCTGCTGAGGGGGGTGGCACAGATGCCCCAAACTCAAACCAGGAAACCAGCTAGCAGAGCTGCTTTGCACATCAGCTGGAGAGCACAAAGCTCCCCACTGATGCATCTGCTGACATGGGCCGCACCCCGGGGAAAACAGGCTTGTCTTCACTCCATTGTTCAGCTCTGATTACAGCGTGGAAGCCAAGGGCAGGGGGTTGTCAGTTTGGTTGTTAAAACCTTAGACAAATATATATATTTTTAATTTTTCTGGAAACTTTCCTACTCTGGTGTCCAACATGCCCTGTTTGCGTTTTGCTTTGTTATTGTTATTTTTGGAAAGGGATGTGTTGAAGGTATCGACGCCTGCATCAAGTAAAAGCTGGTTTTTAGTTTTTTAATCCCTTGGAAGGATATCAATCATTTGTTGTTCTCGTTAAAAAAAAAAACACACTTTTTTTCCCCCAAAGGACATTTTACATTTATGGGAGAGGTAGGAAAAGCATTTTATAGCAAAATGCTGAGGCTGTGTTCCTAAAGGAGGGATCTGGTATTTGAGCTTCCATAATCCCCAGTGGGCTGTATGTTTTTCTCCAGGTGCTCCAGGCTCCCTGCGAGCAGACCCCCTCCTTGGCGGCCCTTCCCCCTTGGCTTCCTACACCTTCCCACACTCCCCAGCTTGTTGGGGGTGCCCTGGGGCGCACAGTCCACATGCTGGTCACCCCAAATGTGCACCTCCTGTCCAGATCCCCCACCCTCAGGCTCTAAACCCATGTATCCAACGGCCTTCTGGACAATCCCCTCTCTCTTTTTCTAGGCAAGTGATATTCACTTTCTACTTGAGGTAGTAATATGAAATGTCCTTTTGAAAGAAACTCATTCAAGTTTTTTTTTTCTTTTAAATGAGAGTTCTTTATAGAAAATCATTAGGTCGAAAACTGTGCAGGTGGCATGCGGATAAAGTTGTGGGAATTCTTGGTGAAACCAGTGTTGTTTCCTGTGTAAACCAGGCTGCGTCCTGCCCCCCATCTCCTGCCTGAATCATCCTTCCACCTCTAGGTCAATGCCTCCTCATTCTGTGACGTCTTTCTCACCCAGACCTGTCTCCCTGCCCCAAGTATAAGCAGCCTGTCCTCACACCCCAGCCGGAGTCCCACTTCCTCGTGGAGGAATGGTAGAGGAATAATGACATCTCTTTTCCTCTGTCATTTCTTGGTATCAGGGACTCCTAATAGACCAGGGGTTCCTGGGTCAAGGCCTGGTTGGGCTTCCCTGTGCCACCTCCCAGCACAAGTAACAGAGGGAGAGCTGGCCCAGATGCTTGAACTGACCTGGACTGGGCCACAGGGTGGTTTCTGCTCTTGGGCCTGGGCCCCAGAGTTTACTACTTGTGCAGGTGAAATATCTTGAAGGGGGAGCAATTGGAGGGGATGATGGGTGCGGTCTCCTCCCATCTTTTTGTACCCTCTACCTGTTTGGATGGTATTTGCATCCTGGCCCATCCTGCTCCTGCCTCTCTTCCTAGGCAGGCTCCTTCTGGATGCTGCTGTGGCTGGAAATGGGTGGGTAAGCCCACCCTTGATCATGGGCACAAGAGTATGCAAGCCCAAACACCTTGCCTCCAGGAGTGGCAGGCTTGCAGTGTGACTTAGCCTCCAGAGTAACTGGGGAACCAGGATGGAACTGCCATCTGTGGGGTCCTCACTCAGCATCCTCCCCTTCCACATCCTGCTTCCTCTGTGCCCTCATCAGATTCTCCCAGTTGTTCCCATCACATCCCTGGAGCATGAGTCTCTGACACAGAGAACCCAGCCTGAGATGGGTGTTTGGAATTCTGGGGCCCCAAATGAAAGCATCTATCTTGTGGTAGGATTCAGTGGTCTGGAGACTGGGAAAGAGACCTGGGGGTCTTAGGGTCATAGGAACCAGCAGAGGAGGTAAGGTCACTCAAGGAAAATGTAAGGCTGAGAACAGAGCCTACCTGACCTCTAGCATTCAAGGCTTACCAGTCAGGAGTCAGCCACATAGAGGCCCCAGGGATCGAAGAGAGCCAGGCAGGTGTGGCCAAGCACCAAAGGACACAAGGGCCAGGGGTCAGAGAGGACCCAAATTGAGTCCTGGGCTGACAAGAGAGGCCAGGTCTTTGACAGGCAGGGGTCTAGAGGAGGGATAGAGGGCAGTGGACAGAGGCCAAAAAGCCCTGGGGGGTTGGCAATCAGGGGTGGGAGGTCGGTGGCCCCCTGCCCATGAATCCGCACTGAGTCTCATGCCAAGAGCTGGGGTAGCTGAGTGTGGCATAAGTTGAAGCCTAGAAACAGTTACTATAGATAGCAGGAGAAAGGGTTGGCCATACAGATGGCACTGGGGACAGCTCTGCCCACTGGTGTCCCCATAGACTGAGTCTTGGCCTGAGTCTAGGGTGTCCCCAGACTGATGGGGACTGGTGTCCCCCCTAGACTGAGTCAAGGCTGGGGCTGGCTCTGAATTAGAGGTAATTCCAGAAACTCCAGTAGGGTTGGAATTAGTGTGAGGGGAGTGAGGTGCCTCGGGTGCAAAGCTGAAGGAGGTGCTCACTCTTCCAGGGTCAGGTCTTGTGCCCTTCACCCTGGTCTCAGGTCCATTCTAAAGCTTAGCATTCAACGCTCATGCTCTGGCCCCAACCCACCTCCACTGTATGCTCCCCCACCCCAGCACTATCCACAAACAGGGTCCCTCCACCTCCTGCAAAAGTGTTAGCTAATCTATGCCTTTTGCTTGGATCACTTTTCCCTCCTCTGCATGGCAAACACCTGATTATTCTGCAGGACTTTGGTCAAATGTCCAATAGATGCCCTGCAGCCAGATCACCTGGAGCCACCAGTAGTTAAATAGTGTGGCCTTGCTGCTCATGGGGATTCTGAGTTCTCTGTAGAGAGTGCTGAAAAGAACCCATTATAGGATTTGGGCTTCAGCTGGGTGATTTAGGGGAGGAACACAGGTAGGAGGGGCTCACCAGATTGGATGCTGCCAGAAAGCAGAAGTAATTGTGTGACCGAGGATCCTCAATCAGTGTCATCTACAGAGTGGGAGACCAAAACGATGATAATGCTGATAGATGATAATTGGTAGAGACATATTTATTTTAGCTTAATAAGAGGCTCAATGAGAGAGGGAGCTTGGGGTTTTGTGGGTAGCATGGGGACCTTGTTTTGTCCATGCTGAGAAACAATTGTGAAGTGGCTTTGCTGTGTCTCACCCTCTCACTGTCCCAGAGGGACCTCAGGTGAGGTTGGTGTTTTGTGAGCCTGTTTATGTCCCATGGGGGAACAGCACGGCCCAGCTAGAAGTCAGGCCAGCTTCCAGGGGCTGCTTCTCTTTTTATTTCTCCAGCTCTGAAAAGCCTCTTCACAGCTTCCACAGTGAACACCCGCTGCCTGAATGCATCTTTTCCTCCTGGGTGCTCTAAGAACATTTTTTTTTTTTTAAATCAGCATATAGCATACAAACAGTGGCTGTTTGCACACTAATTTAAAAGAATGTTCCTAATGGTACAGCTCATCGATTTTTGTTTTCACTTGCAGACACCTGTGGAGCACCACCCAAGGTGGAGATAAAGAACACTTCCACACCCCAGAAGGATCTCTTGTGCCCCCTCCCAGGTGACACCCCACCCCAAGGCATCCACTATCACCCTGTCACTGCAGAGGCCTCTTTGGAACATCCTATAAATGGAATCGTGCTGCACATTCCTTTGTGTCTGGCTTCTCTCGTTTACCATAAAATCTACAGACTTTACCCATGCTGTCATAGGAGGCAGCAGCTTCTTGTGTTTATTGCTATGCAGTGTTCCATATTTCAAAGCACCACAGCAGTTCAGTGGGGGAAAGGAATGACTTTCAACACATCATGCTGGAATGACTGGACATCATATGGAAAATCGCAAACCTTGACTTTATACTCCATGCATAGACATGATCCAAGGTGGATGATGGACTGCAGTGTAGAGCATTCAAGGCAGTCTTTATGGCCTTCGGGAGGCAAGGATTTCTTCAACAGAAGACAAGGCGCCCTACCTGGGAAAGAAGAAATACAGATGTTGTACTTGATTGAAATTAACAACATCAAAAGATACCCTTAAGAAAGTCAAAGGGCAAGTCCCAGCGAGGAGGAAATACATTTTTTAAAGATTTTATTTATTTATTCATGAGACACACACACAGAGAGAGAAACAGAGAGAGAGAGAGAGAGAGAGAGGCAGAGACACAGGCAGAGGGAGAAGGAGGCTTCATGCAGGGAGCTCAACGCGGGACTCGATCCTGGATCCCAGGATCAAGACCTGAGCCAAAGGCAGGTGCTCAACTGCTGATCCACCCAGGTGTCCCTAGGAGGAAATATTTTGTTTACTCTTTTGATCTTGGCTTATCATTTCCTTGATGGTTTACTACATATTTCAGCATGCGTTCCTTTTTTCCCTTCACTTTTATCCTCCAGGTTAAGATAAAATTGGCACGTGACACACAATTACACATTGTGTAAGTTTAAGGTGCTCAGTGATGAGAATATTTAAGCATGCAATACAGTATCATTAGCTATAACAGCATGCTGTACATTAGATCCCCAGAACTCATTCATCTTAGGACTGGAAGTTTGTACCTTTGACCAAGAGCTCCCCATTTTCCACACTCCTGATGCCTGGCGACCACGACTCTACTCTGTTTCTCTGAGTTTGACTTTTTCAGATTCCGCCTACAGGTGAGACCATATAGTATTTGTTTTTCTCTGAGTTATCTCGCTTAGCATCATGCTTTCAAGTTTCATCCAAGCCACAGCACATGGCAGGCTTGCCTTCTTCCTCATGGCTGAATACTATTCTGTTGTACGTGAACACCACATCTTCTTTATCCATTCATCTATCGATGCTGGACACTTAGGCTGTTTCCCCATCTTGGCTATTATGAGTAGTCAGCATGAGTTTTCTTCTTCTTTCCCATGTGTATTTCATTCAAAAGTCATGTGGATTTTAGTTCCAATTCCATCCAGTCCATGACATGAAATTGATAAAAAAAAAAAATCTCCTAAGTTTTGGAGGAGCCAAATTATTTAATTTTCACAGAGCTGTTTGTGCTTCAGTTCCTGACCAGCACTTTGGCAGCTTGGGATGGACCCTCTCGAGGCTGTGGTGTTTATCCCCCTCATTGTCTACAGGATCATGAGGCCAGTATTATCATTATCTCTTCCT
This sequence comes from Vulpes lagopus, assembly GCF_018345385.1. Taxonomy (NCBI): domain Eukaryota; kingdom Metazoa; phylum Chordata; class Mammalia; order Carnivora; family Canidae; genus Vulpes; species Vulpes lagopus. The sequence goes on from NC_054830.1 coordinate 53,807,702, forward strand.
TCCAGCTGAGGCAACCAAGGCTTCAGGAGGCTAAGGGTGCACCAAGGTCATCCGCAGCACCCCTAGCCAGTGTTGTGGTTAGTGCGTGCCTGGTATACAGTAGGTGTTGACTAAATGCTTCAAAACCTGCAGGATTTCCTCAGCTTTGGGGCTCCGCAGACCTGTGTGTGTGTGTGTGTGTGTGTGTGTGTGTGTTTGTGTGTGTGTTGCCAGGTACTATTGCATGTCTGTGTAGCAGTCCCAGGCAGGAGGCATGATTTTACCATTGGATATGGATGTCAGCTAAATGCTGCAGGATGCCCACATCCTACCTCTTCATGCCAAGAAATAACCAAACGTTAAGACCATCCCTGCTTTTACAGTCCTAACCCAGCCCTAAAGCCTGGGACACCAAAGACAGATGACAAAACACAAACAGGGCAGTATCCCCCCCTCCCCCTCCAGCCACTTTCCATTCGTCAACAGTGCCTGAAGTTACACCCCAGCTCCAAGGTCAACATGTGGCCGCTGGGAGGTGAGGCACTCCACCTCCCCAGGTCTCTAAGCCGCAAAACAATGGAGATGCATTCAGAGGCTTGCTCCCAACTCAAAGGGGCTGACCAATTAATTCACAGCTCCTGCCTCCCACCTCCAGCTAGCCGGTGCCTGGCTGGGCACTGCATGTCCTGTTCTTTCCAGGACAGCTGCTACCCTAAATCCTCAAAAATGGGAAAAAGGCCAAAAGAGAGGGAAAGAAAATATCTCTCCTTATTTATTATCAATCAGCTTACGTATGGAGATGTGTGAGGAACACAGAGATAGTCCCCAGACTTGGGGTCAAGTTCTGCCTCTGTCATTCACAAGCTGTGCTTCAGTTTTCTGGGCTATAAAATGGGCGTGATATCATTGCTCACTTCAGAGTGTCATAGGGAGGACTTAAGAATGTGCAAGGGTTTTGAGCTTAGGATCTGGAATCTAAGGATCAGGATTCAAGGGCTGGCCTTGGGCGGATCCCACAACCTCTCTGGTTGTGGTAGGAGTCTTGCCAAAGCTGATGGCCAAGGCCCTCCTGACTCAGTCTTCCTGGCTCAGGAGCCACAGTGTGCTCATATGAAATGACGGGATGCTGGTAAGAATTGCTGTGAGGACAGAACACAATAATGTTTGTGCAATGGAAACCATAAAGTATGGCATCTTTATATATTTTGTATATATTTGCTGAGAAGCTGTTATATTCTGGACACTGAGGGGGGTTACAGAGATAACTCAAGCACCTCAGGGATTCCAGGGCCAAGGGGGAAGAGACCAGGTAAGCACACACCATCCACTCCCCACCCCTGCCCTATGCTCTGGGTACCACTGCATCCCCAGCCAGTGGGTGAGGAAGCTGAGGGCCAGGCAGACATCATACAACATACCTGTCTAGCTGTTTCTCGTGTGCTTTGTGCTGCTCCAATCAAAACAGGCTCCAGCTGGTTTTGAGGGAGGAGATTTGGGCTAAGGAGACAGGAATGGGAGTGGCTTATTATGGTGGGGGTGGACAGGAAACACCATATCGGCTTAGTGAGCAGCAAATAGGTCTTGGTGGCGGAGACTCAACTGTCCCAGGCTACAGGGACAAGCAGGGGAGATGGTGCAGAAGGGGATCTGGGGAGCCAGATGTCTTAGCCTGAAGCCATAGGAATGTCATCTGCATACCTGGCCAAACCCAGAGCTCAGGCCTGGGGATGCAAAGGGGAATCAGACATTTGCTAGGCCCTGGGAGCTCATGACCTTGCCAGTGAGTCAGATCCACAGGGTGGAAGCTCAGGCAAGTGAGGGAGCCCACAGGGCCTCCAACCCAGCCTGGGGCACCAGAGAAGCCTTCAGGAAATGTGAGGCCTGCCTGGACCTGAAAAGATGCACAGCCAGGCGAATAGGGGTGGGGAGGACTTGGAGGGAGAGGGAATGATGTGTGCTAAGAATCTCAGGCGGGAGGGAGGCAGGAGGCATCTGAGGAGGCATAAAGGGCTAAATGGGATCCAGAGCTTGGGGGGAGGGATCAGCCTTGGACAAGAGGAAAAAGGATGGAGAGGTCAGTTTGCAGATGGTGGGAGGGGGGTGTTGAGGATTGGAAGAGGGAGTGGAGTGACAGGAGACACCTCTATTCTTGTTCCCCACTCCCCACACACCATGCTAACTCTGCTCCAGCCACACCTGCCTCCTGGCTGTTCCTCCAGCATTTCTGCACACTCACTCCTACCTTGAGCTCAGGATCTTAGGAGCAAAGGGACCTCCAGGCCTTTGCACACGCTGTTACACCCTTGGCCTAGAATGTCTGCCAGGCTCACTCCTTGTTATTGTTCCAGTGTCTGCTCACACATCCCTTCCCTGATGGGCATTTCTTGGCTATCCCATCACTGCTGTCTCTTTACCCTGCTTTATTTCTTTCTGAACACTTATTACTTACTGACATATAATCATGGGCTTAAATGCATATTGTCTGTCTCATCCATTTAGCATGTGACTTGCAGAGAATGTCAGTTTTGCTCATGGCTATATCCCTGACACCTAGACCTGGTATGTAGTAGGTGCTCAACAAAAGTGTGTTGAGTGAATGAAAGACCAACTAGAACAGGCAGGAGGTGAGAGGGACAGTCATTGGTGACCATTTTACAATTTTTCTCCCAAAGACACATTGGGAAAGACCTCTGCTCTCTGGCATACAAAATGAGCATGCATATGGCTTCCTCCAAGCCCTGCCCACCCCCCACCTCCCACCTCTGTAGAGATACCTAGGTCGCTATACTCGGCCTCTGGTTGGATGGAGGGCTCTGATTTTGCTGGGGAAGCTGGCATGGGGTAGGGGGGAAGGGTTGGAGTTGGGACGTCAGATTAGATTTCAAGGAGCTGCTCTCTGGAACTTTGGGGCAACTGGGATGAGTCTCCCCTGTTCCATGTATCTCTCATCTTCCAGCAGGCTAGCCTGGGTTTATTCCCATGGGGCAGCAAGGTTCCAAAAGAGTTAGCAGAAGCATGTAAAGCTTCTTGAGGCCTAGGCCTGGAACTGGCACACCATCACTTCCACATTCTAATGGCCAACGCCAGGAATAGGGCCAAGCTCAGATTTAATGTAGGGAGAAACAGACTCTGACTCTCAGTGGGACAAGCTACCAAGTCACAAGGGACAGTGCACCCAAAGAGGTGTGAAGTATTGTGGCTGGTTTTGCAACCAATCATATATATTAAGCCACAGGTGCAAGACATGAAATAATATGAACTATTGGTCACTTCTAGGAAGTAGGGGTGAGCGATACGGATATTCTCTTATATTTTCTGATATGTCCTTTCATGGTGTTTTATGTTTGTTTCAAAAATGAAACATTTTGATTTTAAAGAAATGAAGAATGTATCCTTGAGGTGTGTTTTCAGATTTACGGAATGATACTCTGTGCTCGAGGAGGGGGAGTATCTGGCAATCCTTTGCTTGCACGAGAGATTGGAAATGCCCTATGTGAACACCGGTGGGTCCTGCTTAGGCAGCAGTTAAGGCCTCCACTTGATGGAATTTTGTTCACGGGTAAAACGAAGAATCCCATAGCCTGAAATGTTCTGATACACTGCAGGACATGTAATGTGAAAACAGCAAGGTGTGCAGGCACTGTACACACCCTCTGGTGTGACAGGTGTACAGACTGTCTCTGGAAGGGGGCACAGGACAGCAGCAGGGGCTGTTTGGGGGTCGGGGTGGATGGGGAACAGCTTTCTCTTTATATCCTTTCGTACCCTTACAATTCTGTATCACATGAGTATGGCTCCTCTTCAAAAATAGATAGAAGTTTAAAATGATTTGTTTTTGAAAGTAAATCAAAGTTTTAGAAAGAAAGAGGAATTCTTTGTGAAATGCCTGGGGGAGGGAGACAAAGGATGACATAGAATTTGTTCCAACCACTGACTCATTCTTTGACCCATGGGTAAGTCACTGGCTGTCTCTGAGCTTCAGTTTCTACTAGCTACAAAATGGGCCAAGTCTCCTTGGCTCCCTCCCAGGTTACTGTGAACAGGGCCACAGTGTTAGGCTACTCCAGGGGGTGCTGCTCACATCACAGTCCATGTGACTGGCGGCTCTTACAATTGTGCAGTGCACGGCATGAGCAACCATAGGAGGCAGCCCTGATTGGAGGCCTAAATGGGATAATGGTGAGGAGACAGCTTTGAACATCATGAGGGTTCATGTGCATATGTGTGTGTAGAATGTGAAAGTGCATTCCTCTGACTGGGTGTGTATTTTCTGCTGACATCTGTCCTGTGGACATGAGCTGGGCTCACCCTCCCTTCCTTCCCCAGCTCAGGCTCCTGAGTCTTCTAAAAACCATGCCAAAGAAAAGAAGGGGCCACATATTAGGCTGCTGAGGCCTCACACTTCACATTTAGGGGCTCAGTCGTGAGGCAAACTTGTATCTTCAGGCTCTTTCCACGCTGGCTCAGCATCTCCATCCCCAGGGCCACGATGCAAGAGAGGAATTCTCACAGACCAAGATGCTGTCTGCTTTTCAAAGTGCAGAGATGTCAGCTCAGTCAGAGACACATGGGCTAAAATCCCAGCTTTGACACTTACTGCCTTTGGGACCTGTGAGCCTCAGTGTTCTCATCCGTGAATTGGAGATACCGATCATGAGGGCGGCTGTAAGGATGAAATTGTACAGTGAGGTCAGGCATACACTAGGTGCTGCAGTCAACGCTGGCTTCTGGAACTGGCTCCTGGGACCACTCACGTGCTCAGTCCTCATCATCTCACAGTGGTTATGTTTACACAGACATAAGATGCACAGAAGGAAACACAGCCTGTGTCCTCAGCATTGGTGACCCCAGGAATGGGAGGACATCATAAAGAAGAGAACTCCATGCAGGATTGTAAAGTTGGCAGAAACCAAAGTGAAGTCATTTGCATTCTGTAAATACAGAAATAGTTAGAAAAAGAAAAAGAAAAGAAAAGGCTGGGCACAGAGGATTTTTAGGGCAGTGAAACTACTCTGTATGCTACTACAATGGTACATACACGTCTTGTACATTTGTCCAAATCCACAGAATGTACACCACCTAGAGTGAACCTTCAAATAAACTAGGGACTCTGGTGATAATGATGTGTCGGTGTAGGTCCAAGCTCTACAACAAAGGTACCAATCTGTTGAAGGAGGCTGTGCATGGGTGGGGCCAGGGAGGATGGGAAATCTCTATGTTCCTCTCAATTTAACTGAACCTAAAATTGCTCTAAAAAAAAAAAATCATCTACTTAAAAAAAAAAAAACCAACAACTGTTATAGTCCACAGAGGGCACATGTGTCTATCACACAGAAAACCCCCAAGGCCTGAGAGAGATCTTCATTGTGTGGACCAGACGGTGCAGGAGAGCCCTGCAGCAGGGGCCAGAGGCCTGAGTCTGAGTTCCAGGTCTTTCTGTGCCTGGCCAGCTGGGTGCCCGGCAGTTGGCCACTACTACCAATAATGTTCAGGGCCTTTCTTGCACGTCCTAGCCTCCCTCACCCACCACACTTCCTCTTCCACATTCAAGAGTTTTTGACACACTCCTCTCACCTAGGAAGAAGACCTTACTGTCTTACAGCCCCGGCAAGGAAAGAAGCCTCACAGGTCAAGGCCATGGTGAGAGGAGGAAGATGTCCATGTACAGAGGAGTCAGCCCTAGGGCCAGTCCCCGACCTGGGGGTTGGTCCTTAATTTATGTCCCAGCAGCCAGAAGCTGGGCAATACTGCTAGGCCTCATGGCCAGCTTCAGGAATGGGGAGGCCAGAAACCCCACATCCAGTTCCTTCCAGGTAAGACAATGGTCTCAGCCTCTTGGTTGCCGTGTGACCTTGTGTGGTCCCTACCCTATCTGCCTCATCAGATTCCCATGATCCAGGTTTCTGACTGGCTTCAGGGGCTCTCTAGGCTGGGCCTGGGGCCAGGGGTCTGCATGGCACAGGAGGTGACGTTCCCCAGAGTGGGCTGGGGCCTAGTGGGCACAGTGCCCACCCCTCAGAAGTGCTCCGGACTCCAGAGTTTGTGAGGGGCAGGGCAGGCAGATCGAGGGGAGAGGGCAAGACCACCGGGCACCTGGTGGGAAAGAAAGACAGGTGTCTTCTGGCGGGGGGGGGGGGCAACCTGAAATCTACAAGAGAAGGACATCTACAACAAGTGGCTTTTCTGGGCTCCTTCACCTGAGTTCAGAGATAGGAAACAGGCCCAAAACAGCACGCGGTACCTGGGTGAGTCTGGAGCCCTACTTTCCGTCTGGTTCTTCCTCTGCACAGCTGAATGCCCCTGGGGCAAGCAGCCGCTTTTCTGCTGGAGCCTCAGAAGCATCACCCTGTGGTCACAGACCCTAAGCGCCCTACGCAGTTTAGAGGCAAGGACCAGGCGAGGTGATGTCAAATTACAGGTGAGAGGCCCCTTCGGGAATGGTCAGCAGTGACCAGGGCTGAGTTTGTTCCCGTCTCCGTGGCCAAGTAACTTGGCTTCCCTGAGACCCGGTCTTCCTTTGACAACGGGGGGGGGGGGGGGGGGGTACAGGGATTTAGTGTGATCCCGTGTCACCTGCTTGCCTAGGGCAGGCCCTCCGAAAGCCATCACTCCTGCCGCTAAGCCCTTGCTCTACGGTTACCAGCACTGGTGACAGCAGCCTGCCTTCCCCTCGGCTTCCTCGGCTGTGACCTGGGGCCCAACACAGGTTTGCGCGGGGTCACGAGTGCGCAGCGCGGGAGCAGGGCCTGGCACGGAGCCGGGGGGAGGCTGGCCTTATGGTCAGGGCTGCTTTATCGTGGGCGCTGCCGTGGCCTCAGCGCTGGGGAAGCCCACGAGCCGCCCGGCCGCAGCCTGCAGCCCGCAGGCAGGGCGCCTCCTCGCGCCCCGCCACCTGCCACCTGCCACCTGCGGGCTGGGGCGCCCGGGCGGGGCGGGGGCGCACGCGGGGCCGCACGTGTCCGCCCACGCCGGCCGCCCGCCGGAGGCTCGCGGAGGGTCGGGCAGGCCGCGGCGGGCCGCTGGCGCCGAGCCCCGGGCGCGCTTCCCGGGCGGCTCGGGGCCCCGCGTGGGCGGCGGCCGGGGCGGGCGCTGCGGGCGCTGCGGGCGCGCGGACGTGCGGCTCCAGCCAACCGGCCTCCCCGCGCTTCGCCCCCGCCCCCGCCCCCGCCCCCGGCCCCGCTGGCACCTCCCCGCCCCCGGGCCGCCGCCCCGCGCCGCTGCCCCCGCGCCTCGGGACCTACCCCTTGGGCCACCAGGGGCCGAGAAACGACGCGGACGGGATGACCTCGGGATGCGGGCTGCGCCGGGACCCTAGCCCGGCCTGGGGCAGTGCCACCGTTTAGACGTGGAGTCCGAGGCCTGCAGTCCCGGGAGCCCCTTAATAGAAAATGGGGTACAAAAGGTGAGATTAGGATGAACCAAGGAGTCCTACAAAATACGCATCAGGGGCGCCCGGGTGACTCAGTGCTTGAGCGGCTGCCTTCGGCTCAGGGCGTGACCCCGGGTCCCGGATCGAGTCCCACGTCGGGCTCCCTGCATGGAGCCTGCTTCTCCCTCTGCCTGGGTCTCTGCCTCTCTCTCTGTGCCTCTCATGAGTAAATAAAAAAGTCTTTTAAAAACTATCAGAAAGCTAACAACTGCCATAAACATTACAAACTCCAGAAAAACCACACAATTTTTTTTTTATTAATTAACTTTCTGACATACCTTTATAATTCCCCCCCCCCCCAACATTTCATTGGTCACCTTTATATGATGACAGTTTTCTCGTGTTGCTTTCAGGGACACAAAAGATAATTCACTCTTTCCTCTAACATGGACTGTTGAATGAAGTTTTTATTACTATACACTGTTCAGGAATGTTTCAGTGTCACAACATGTACTTGGAAATGTTTTATATAAACATACTTACATCTTAACACAATTTGTTGAATTTGGAATAACCTCCATCAAACTTTTTCCTATGTGATCCATTATGGATGCATTGGTTATTTTTAGTATAGCTGTAAGTTTGTGCCCTGTAAACAGAAATTCTGATAAATTGCATTTTGCCTGATCTTTGCCAAAGAAGAACCAAAAAAAGGATTGTGGTTTTGATCGTATATGCTGCATTATCTGGTCTATTCCTGCAGGAGAGAACTTTGGTTTGGATCAGGCATCCAGGACACAGCACTGAGAAGCAAACCCTCCATTCACAATTTCACATGTCTGATGGGAGGAAGAAGTTTCTACAGAATAGCTCTGGCTTTTCACATTCCAGGCCAAATTTTTCTTCACTTTCTGTGTACTCTCTGTGCTGGGTGACGTAAAGCATATTCATATGACTGCCATACAGCTGTGGGCATGGGTCTTCTACACCCAATGGCTGGCAATGACTTAGCCATATATGAAATGACTTTATGAAATGACTTTCAGCCACATACACTTATCTCAGTAAACTCAACTGTATCTCCAGCCTAGTTTTTCCTAAGCTGGATCCCCAAAATGCCCACAGCCATTCTAATGTTACTCACTGGGACGCCTGGGTGGCTCTGTGGTTGAGTGTCTGCCTTTGGCTTGGGTTGTCTTCCCCGGGGCCCTGGGATCAAGTCCTGCATCGGGCTCCCCACAGGGAGCCTGCTTCTCCCTCTGCCTGTGTCTCTGCCTCTCTGTGTGTGTCTCTCATGAATGTATGAATAGAATTAAAAAAAAAAAAAAAGAACAAGATGTTTTAAGCTCTCTATAGAACAAGTCAGGGAATTAAGAAAGAGCACAGGAAATCACTAAGTGGAAGAGGAGAGGCACAAGTAGACTAATGAGAAGGGGTCCTGTGGAGAGCCAGGGAGCCGTGGATAAGAGAGGGTGAGGTGGAGATGGGCGTGGTCTGCTTGGGAGGAGCTGACCTCTCTTTATACTCATTGCAAACATTGTCCAGGAATCAACAAACATTTATTGGACACCTGTGGTTTGGAATAGAGTAGGGAACAAGACAGACAGAAATCTCTGCTCTTGTGCAACTTAGATTTTGGTGGTGGAGACAGAAAATAAATAAGTAAGCAATGAAAGAAAGTGAGAGAAATTAATAAATGGCAGTGCAGAAAATTAAGCCATGGTGAAGTGGTAGAAAGCTCCATGGCCTACTTACCTCGGGAGGTGACATTTGTGCAGAGAACTGGCCAGCTAGATGGATCAAGTCATGGGAAAATGAGGGAAGAGCATTCTGGGAAGAGGGACAGCAAGTGCAAAGCCCTGAGGTAAGTATAGGCCTGGCATGTCCAAGGAACACCAAGGAGTAGAGTGAGCTGGGGGAGAGTGGCAGGGGCCAAGATGAGACTGATGGGTGGAGTATCAGACATGCAAGAATTTAAAAATGAGGATATTGAATTTTATTTTACATTGGTAGGATTTCAAAGGAAATACCAAATCCTAGAGCTCAAGTGGCCTTGATGCTTTAAAGTACTGTTGAGCTAGAAATCAAGCCATATAAAGCCTTCACTGTGAGCTAGGCTCTGGGACATAGCTTTTCATAGCCATGTTCCATTTGATTCTTAAATGGTGGTGGAGATGCCTGATTTACATTTTACAGCTGATCCAACTGAAGCCCAGGAAGGTGAAGTGCTTCATCCCACATCCCACATGCCTAGCTGAACCCAAGCATGGCTCATGTTCTACTATAGCATGACTTCATAGCTCTTCCTAAAATGGGTGCGGATTCTTTAAAGTTAATAAAGTGCTTTTATCTGTACCTTATCTCTTGTGCTATTATGGAGTGTTATCACCTCTTTGCAATGGCCTGGGAAATATCTCCGAGACCTTGAGTGAGTAGTCACAGCTCTGCAGCTGCTTCTTTCTGAACAGGATCACTGTGACTCGAACCCAGAGTCAGGTCCAGCCAGTGCCAAGTTGCTGCTAGCCCGAACACTGCCTTTACGCCAATCAGAAAAAGGCTCCCTTTGCTCAAGACACTTGTTAACTTCTGGCTTCCAGAAAAGTATTGTAACAATTCTGTTAGAGCATCCTGTGAGGCCATCTGTAAACAACTATCCTCATCCACATGTGAATCTGTGCTCTCTTTATGTGAGAGGTGCTCACTAGGATGCCCTGCCCTCATGCAGGGTACAGCCTGAATGACACAGTGATTTTCTGTGCCCTGAATAAAATACTTGGGTTGGTGAAGCTATGAGCTCCAGCAAAAAGGAGATCTGTTTGGAAGTGATCACACGTGAACCCCAGCTGTACCCCAGGGGTGACCATGACTGTCTGGCTTTTCCTAGAACTTCCTAGCCCATCAGGACAATGGGTTCCAGTTCACTGCCTCATCACTGTGCTGTTCATCCCTGGCCACCACTCCCTCCTCCCCGACTCCATTGCCTCTACACATGCTCCAGGGTGTGAAATGTCCTGGGCAGCACTGGCTCCCCACACAAGGTCTCTTGGTGCAGTGACACAAGGCTCCTGCCCTGTCCCCCGGCAAAAACCTCCCGCCTCAACCCAGGCACCATGGGGCTGTAGCACTCACTGGACACATTTCCCCTGTGTGTCCAGCACCACCTCTGAATGACGGGGGCTCATCTTTGAAGTTTTCCAGCTCCTAAATTTAGAAGCATGGATTAAATCCAAATAAATGGAGAGTTATGTAACTTCATTTCCCTCTTCACTATCCCTCCCCTTTGAATAATCAGCCTTAATCAGCTAATGATGGGGCCCTGAATGCAGCCCCAATCCTCAGAGAAGCTATTAGGCTTATATAAGGAGTGACATTGACCTGGTGTATTATGAGGCTTTAAAATACATCCTCTTTCTCCCTCTCCCTTTCTCTCTCTCTCTACCAATCTCTCCCTCACCCACACTTTCACACACACACACACACACACACACTCACATACTCCCCCGACATGTCCATCAAACACCGAAGCTGCTTAGCTAGTCCGGGATCAAATACATGCAAGCTGAGAGAAGGTTTTACTCATCAGGTGGTTTAAATTTATCACCTAAAAATAAATCACCTCAATCCCTAATGACAGCTAATCCAGGAAAAAAGGGAGCATTTTTATCATAGAATTACAGTGTTTGAGAGAAAAGGGAGGCTCAGGGAGGGAAATTTGAGGGCTTTCTAATCATCAGAACTGTCCAGCAATAGAATGGCCAGCTGAAAGAAATAGTGAGTTCCCTATCACTGGAGGTAAGCAGAAATCGGAGATAATGGATGAAAATTCTTGCACTGAGCACAGACTGAATGGTAACTGACTTTATACATGGTCAGCCATATGCTAGGAATTGTGCTCTACAGGCATTGTAACAGACCTGGCAAAAAGGCTTCATCTCAAATACCAAATCTGATCTCTTGGGAGTGGCTGCCTGGAGCTCTGGACACACAGAAGGATTCTTTTTTTTTTTTTTTTTTTTTTTTAACACGGAAGGATTCTGAGGCTCAGTGGGAAGCAATACCTTGGTTAATTCACAATGTTTTCTGTGGTGCAAAAGGAAAAGACAGAGGTCTTGATTGATTAGCAGTGTCTGTCATCAGTGCAGAAGAAGAGAGCAGAAGATATGCTATTTGCCAATGATGTATAAGAATCCCTTTATAGACGAGGAGACTGAGATTTGGAGGTTTGCAGTTGGGAAGAACCAAGATTTGAAGAACCAGATTTGGCTCCAAGTCCATGCTCATGGTCACTCTGCTGTTCTGCCCCTCGACAATGGAAGGAATGGTCCTGGGGCTGAATATGCAACCACCAGCCAGTAGTGTGCCCTCTTTTTCAGATGCCACAGCATTTGAATTGCAAACTTTGAGTGGTGGTTCAAGGAGGTCATCTACTGGGTCTGCTGGCTGCCCTGAGGAAAAGCACATGGCTACTCCTTGACTGTGGATGGACACTCCATACCCATCATCCCTCCCTTACTGCCAGCTTTACTGGAGATGAGTAGCCCCACATCATGGTGTGAAAACCGAGGCAGCCAAGCATGCACCATCTGTCCTCCTCGAATCCTGTGCTTGGTGGCATGTTGGAGCCCAAATATCTTAGCCAGAGAGTGTATTCTACAGCAAATATGGTGCAGGAAACCCAAGGGGGCAAAGGGGCCATGGCAAGGACCTAGCCAGGCACAACATGCCTCTTGGTCCACCTTGCCACAGGAGCTGGCTTCTCAGCCTCACCTGCCCTGTGCCAGCTGCCCGAGGCCATGCCATCTGATTGGATTTCATGGTAGCCCCCAGTTATAGGTGGAGATTGCCTCTTCCTGATCATGTGACACCCCCCTACACACCCATCCCTCAAGTCTTCAGACTGCTAGTGCGGGGCTAGACCCCATCCGTACTCTACTCCTCTCCCTGCACACATTTCTCAACAATTCCTCCTTCCCTTCTCATTAATCATCCATCCTTCTTGTCCCAGGAACCTCTCTCTCCAGCCCCTATGTTGAGCTTCTGTCCCTACTACTTCTTCTCAGGGGGGACATTGCTTACCTATATTCTTGTGAAGAAGCAAAACCACCATGAGAACGGGGATTTCAAGTGGAGCCGTGCCAAGACCCTATAGTGTGGGGATGGTCCTGGTCCCAACCATCCACTCTCTCCTTTTGTAAAGATGGGGAACTGAGGCAACAAAGGCAAGGCACATGCATTAAGGCCACTCAGGACCTCGGCCAGGACCTCAGAGTTGCGCAAGCCAGAGGGCGTGGCTGCTTTTGTGTTCCTTGCAGATGGTGTCCTGGGACTGCAGGCAGGGGCAGGGGCCTGGCTGTGGAGGCTGGGAACGGAGACCAGCGTCCCCTCCCCTGCCGACATTCCACCTTGGATCCCTTTCAAAGTGGCAGAGTTTTACTAACGCTACAGAAGTGCCCCCACCTTTAAGATAAAACCCAAGGCTCTCCCTCCCAAAGAGATAAGTTAGGGGGTGAGGTTTCTGGTTACAAAAGCTGGACCCTGAACCCGTTTCTGGAGTGGACTTGAGCCTTTCTTCACGGCTCATTAACTGGGAGCTGTCTGAAAAATCACCGAGACCAGTTGTTTCCAAATTCTTGGCATGAGGTCACTTTTTTGCAAACAAATTCTTTCTTGGAATCATGTCAAGATGGGATTGGCCCATGACCCCCTCCAAAACTGTGTGCAAAATTATGTGTGTGCATGAATGTTCCCTGGACGGGGAGTCCATAATTATCTCGATTCTTCAAGGGCTACTTGCCCCTGGAAGGGTTAAGAGGGCCTGGAAACGTCGGCTGACAGTCTAGGATACTGTGATTGTCACTTCTATTTTTGTCACCTGTTTGCCTTTCTAGCTCCATGTTGCTCCAGCTGACATTTAAATGAGCTTGCCTTTGTAGAACCCACACCAACTGGTGCTGTGGGTGCAGCGGAGGTGTGGGGGTGAGGAGGAGGGCCCCAAACCAACAGATGGAAGGGGAGTGCCTACTGGAGTTGCCAGGAGCATCTTCAGTGCTTTAAAGGGAAAGAGCAAGGTGCCACAGAAAGAACTAGGATGGAGACACTTGGGTGGCTCAGCGGTTGAGCATCTGCCTTCGGCTCGGGGTGTAATCCTGGAGTTCCAAGATCGAGTGCCACATAGGGCTCCCTGCATGGAGCCTGCTTCTCCCTCTGCCTGTGTCTCTGCCTCTCTCTGTGTCTCTCATGAATAAATGAATAAAATCTGAAAGAAAGATAGAAAGAAAGAAAAAGAAAGAAAGGAGAGAAAACTAGGATGTAGGTGGGATTGCCCCCTTCTAGTCTCTTCTTCTGATACACTGTGTGGCCTTGGACAAGACTCTGCCTCTCTGTTTTCACGTGTAGCATGAGGACCAGGGTTTTCTGAAATATGAAGGATGGACACACGACCTGGCCTTAAGTAACATCAGCTCACAAATGGAGAAAGTGATTCTTTTCTGATTCCGTTTGGACTCCTCTTCAGATCATGACCAGGGAGGAAGGCAGGATGGGCAGTGGGAGGATGCAGTGGGAGATGTCCCAGCAGGGCATCTTTAACACCTGGCTATCCCCTGAGGGCCTCCCTGGCAAAGCTCTGGCTGACCTGGCCCTTGGGGCAGCCACCAGTGTGGGTTGAACTGTCATGCACTTTGTTTTCTAGGCCTTGTTGTACTCTGTGTATGCACAGCAATACCACTGTCCTTTCCAGCAGGGATATGAATGAAGTCTTCTATACTTTTTAATGGTCTCATAAAGAATGAATGTGTGTCAATTTAACACAAAATATTAAGAAAACGATAGAAGAAGACGGGACATGGACATGACAAAACTGTGGAGTCAGGGTGAGAATGCCCAGAGCCAGGGAAGACTGGGCAAGTAGATCTCCCAGATTCTGAGAAGTGCTATCAGTCTGGACCTCACCCTCCCTGAAGCCCGGAGGGGTCCTGGGGGCCCAGAATCTGCCAAATGACTCTGGAACAGAGGGGAGGGGTTCTGAGCAAATGCCTGGGGTGCAACAAAGGAGCCAAATGTCCACTCACCAAATGGTGAGTGTCTCAAACTGGGGCGCATATACCTTTTGGGGTACCAGGATCTGTCTTGTGGAGTTTGTGAAACCGGAAGATTAAGGACAGTGAAAATCAACTTTTGTATAGTTTAAGATGTTACCACCCTTTTACAAAAATAGTGCGGTAAAAAAAAACAAAACAAAAACAAAAAAACAAAAGTAGTGCGGTTTTGCTATGGCAGAGAATGGAAATTTCACAGCCACTTTTGGCAGGGTCCCTGGGCCCCAGAATGGTGTGTTCCTCTTTCACCTGAGAGGTCCAACACCAGGCAGTGCCCAAGAATGGTTTGAACCCTTCACGGCCTGTGGTGAACTTCAGGAGCTCCCTCGTATTGGCAAGGACTCTGGCTTCCCAGCAATAGAAAAGAGCTCAGCTGACTTTTGCCAAAGATATGGGGGCCCTTACTGGGAAGATAAGAGGTCACTCTTGGGATCAAAGTCTCCACATCAGCAGGGCTCAGATGAGGGGAGGAGAGGAACAAGAACTGGGAGATACAGTGTTCAAGGCGAAGACATGTCCCAGGATTCAAGAGTCAAGTCCCAGGGGAGAGTACCCCACTGGCTAGACCAGCGTCATGTGCACACACTTAGTCTGAGGAGAGCAGGGCACCCCGATCGACAGTCTTGGCCTGACTGCCAAAACCGAGAGTAGGAAAGTTCCCCAAAGGGAAATTGGGATGCTCCTTCCAGGAAGAGAGACAGAGAATGCTAGGCAGGCAAGGAAAACAAATGGCTACTATGTCACATCACCTGTGCCTCAGTTTTGTCCTCTGTAAACAGGGTTGAAAGTGGTCTGGCCTTTTGAGGGCAACTGAGGGGATGATATGATGTCATCCATGTGAGAGCTTGGCTCTAGTAACTAACACTCCATAAATGTCAGTGAATGGTGTTTTGTTTTGTTTTGTTTTTATTGTTTGTTATAAAAAGACACAAAAACAAGCCACTGTTGGCTGGACGTGAGCCTAACAGATGCCACATGCTCCTTTTGGTTACAGTCACAGAAGCTTTGGACTTGGCAGAGATGGGTTCAAATCCTGGCTATACCCATTGAGGAGCTGTGAGGCCCCAGGCAAGTGACCTCAGCCCCAGTGGTCATATCTGGCTAGCTGGCACAAAGCCCCGTGTTTAGATGGCAGATGGTCAGCATAGCCAGGCCCAGGGGCTCAGGGGCAGATAGGTGCCTTCCCTTGTAGGCTGAGGGTGGAGAGGCTGTATTTCTGCCTCTGGAGTGAGGCCAGGCCCCTATACCTGCAGCAACCATGTAGTGTAGGAACAGTCTCTGCAGAAAGTACGTCCTTGTGCCAAGGACTGGCTCTCTTGGCTAGCTCTGACCATGAGCCCAAATCTCCCAGTCCCCAAGGCCAATGACTCAGCCAGAGTTGCCAGGCCTTCTGCTCCTAATGGGCATGAGGCAGACCAGCACAAGGGAAGGGGCCCTCTGTCTCAGCTGCCCTGCACACAAACAACCACCACCGAGTGCCTACTCTGGTCTCCACAGCTTTATTTTGCCACCATAGACTCTAGAGCCAGACTGCTGTGCCATAGCTTATGATTCATGTGACCTTGGGTGGGTCACATCACCTCTCTGTGCCCTACTTAGTTTTCTCATCTATAACATGGGGAAATGACAGTTTCTTCTTCATGGTATGGTTAGGAGATTTAGATGAGATAAAATTTATAAAGCACTTAGAACAGGGCCTGGCAGTAAAAACACACTATACAGGTGTTAGCTAGCATCACGATCATCGTCATCACCATCGCTTCCAGGACCCCTTGACAGGTGGGTGTGGCCCTTTAGTGTTCTGTTTTTGTTTTTGTTACTGTTTTTTTAGTAATCCCTACACTCAAGGTGGGGCTCGAACTCATGACCCTGGGATCAAGAGTCACATGCTTCAAGGACTGAGCCAGCCAGGTGCCCCTGAGATAACTTTAAAGGACACAAAGACATATGTGGCTTCAAGAATCCTTATTTTACTTTTCCCTTGAGTTCTCTGGAAGCTAGAGTATGTGTGATAATGACAGCTAGCATATAAGTCCCTGCTATGTCCTAAGTTCTCTGCATGGAGTGTTTGGGTTCAGTCCTATGAAGGAGGTACTATTATTATCATTCCTGCATCTCATGTGAGGAAGCCAAGGCATGGAGAGGTTGAGTAACCCATTTCCCGTGTACACCCGTAGGGCTTAGGCATGCATGCAATGAGGCCAAGCCTGGTCATTCTAGGAGGAAAAAGAATTCATCGGCAGGGTGTCAGATGGCTCGTGGAATCTTCAGGAAGGCAGGAGGATGAGGCTCAGAAACACAGGTAAGAGCCAGGAGAGCGAAGGTGGAAGGGACACCTCTGAGGGCATGAGCTGGGAACACTGGTGATAACTGGATCTTTGCCACTGCTGGACCATGGTGGCCACCACCACTTCCATGAATAATTACTCCACTACCCCTAAACTTTCGCACCTGTCACAAATTACTCATAGTCCCATGGGCCTGTGATCTGGCTGCCAGGAAGGAAAGAAAAGGAGTGTCCTGCTTTTTTGGCTTTTAAGGTGGGTGGTGGGCTCTTTCTTCCCCCAAGACTCCACTGGGCAGGAGAAGGGTTCACAATAGGAAGGGGGTTTAGGTAAAGAGGAGCTAGGCAGACAGTTAGTGGGATTGCTAGGATCTCTGAACAGTAATCTATCTAGGGAGGATCTATAAGTCAGTGATGCCAGAATAATGCCATGTAACAAACCATCCGAAAACTCAGTGGCTTGAAACAATAGCCATTTATTCTCATGATCGGTGGGTCTAGTGGTTCAGACTAGGCTGGGTTCTGCAGGGTGACCTGCCACAGTGGCTAGGGTGGCTCTGCTAACACTGTGGTTATATGGGGCAGCTGGGACAGCTCTGCCTCTTGTGCCTCTCATTCTCCCTGGACTAGTGGGCTAGCTGGAATTGTTCTCATGGTGGTAGCAAAGGCACAAGCAGGCAGGTGAAAGAAAGCACACAAGGTCCCCTACGGTCCATACCCAGAACTGGCACATTATTACTTCTGTTCCGTTCTACAGGTGAGAGTAAGTCACATGGTCAAGTCCAAAGTCAGGGGCAGGAAAGTGTACTCCATTGTAGATGAGACCCATGCATAGGTGCTGAAGGAGTGGGAGCAATGATTCATTCTATTCTACTTTCTCAAATGCTCCTGGCACCTCTGCTCTCTGACCATGAGCACAGGAATCTTGCATGGATCACCTGGTGCCCGTGGTACCTGTTGGGTCCTCCCTCAATATATCTGCCAGCTTGCTAATAAGAAGGCAGAGCACAAAGATGGAAGGAAACTGGGTCCTTGAGGACATACATCCTTGAAATGCAGAGGTCACTCTGAAGTGACCGCTGAACTTCTCATTTAAGCAACTCCTAGACGGATGCTCTGTTTCTTATAGCCCATAGCACCTTGGGGATCAGGCTCTCATGCAGCAATGAGATGATACTAATGGCTAGCCCTTTTGGAGCATTTTTGGGGCAACACGACATGCCCAAGGTTACACAGTGAAGACTTGGCCAACTCATATTGGCTCAGTAGGCTGGCCCTAAGAGGTGCTCTAGCCCACAGCACCGTACACAGAGCATGAAAAGTGCTCAGCCTATAGCACACACGAACAAGCAAATCAGTGACTCTCTTCCTTTGAGAATCACAGAGTATTTTAAGAATCTGAAGTTAAAAACTAAAATCTTAGACCCCTGGGGGATCCCTGGGTGGCTCAGCGGTTTAGCGCCTGCCTTTGACCCAGGGCACAATCCTGGAGTCCCGGGATCGAGTCCTGTATAGGGCTCCCAGCATGGAGCCTGCTTCTCCCTCCTCCTGTGTCTCTGCCTCTCTCTCTCTCTCTCTCTCTGTCTCTCTCTCTCATAAATAAATAAATCTTTAAAAACATAAAATAAAATCTTAGAGCCCCCAGCCCTAAACCCTGCACACAAGCCCATCCGATTTTGCATCCAATTCCAAGGGGCTTGGGGAGTAACTATTATCATTACTATCCAAGGGAATGTGAGGGAAAGTGCCTGGCCCTGATTGTCACTACCAAAGCAGACCTCCATTGTCTCCCCTTGCCTTCCTTCCTGCTTCCTGGCCTGTGGTGGCCCCACCTGGTCAGGGCTAACCCACTGCCTCTCGTGCCCTGAGGGTGACCTGGGCTGGAGCAAGATGTGTATCTCTTCCACAAGGATATAGGATACCTAAACTTTTATATAGGTTTGGGGTGAGGGGAAAAAGGTTGAGGTGAAAGTGAACAGTGAAAGATTTCTTAAAATCCAGAATTTCCATGGGCTCCACCCCTGGGAAGACATTTGGAAGCAGTGCTTTCAGTGTCAAGCAGGAGTGGCACATGGTTCCCATCTCTGGAGGCAGCAGTGAACACCCGATGAAGGCTCGCCAGGCACCTGTTATAAAGGTTGAAGACAGTGGGACCAATTAGAAAATCCTGTTCCATGTTGTGCATCTGCTGCCCATTGCAGTCACTGGTTCAGAGTACGAAGGCCCTGGTTCCAGTTCAGGGTTTGCCAGCTGCTGATGTGTGATCTCAGACAGTCTCCTGGCCTCCCTGGTCCCCCTTTCCTCTGCTAAATGAGGGGCAAGATCGATGATCTCTCTAAAGTGCTCTGCTGGCAAGGCCCCTGCAGACTGCCACTCTGGGTAATGCCGTCTCTAAAGCAAGGCCTGCCTGTGATAGCATGCCTCAATGGCTAAGCTGGATGTATTCAGCTCTCCTGACATTTCCCTATGAAGCTATTCATTCGCACAGCTGGATTGTCTCCTAGTTCCAAGGGCGGAGTGGTCTGAGGTCCCTAAGGATAGCTCATAAGCTCTCAGGGTCCAGGTGGGGTCAGAAGGCAAGAATAAGTCCTCTGGACCAAAATATTTCCTACAATGGCTTGTCAGGCTGCCTGAAAGTCCATCCCTAGCCATATTGGGTAAAGGCATGGACAGTCTCAACATGGCAGATGCTTAGTAAATATTTGTTGACCTGCAGTTAATATAAAGGTCTGCATCTAAGAGCGAGAGTCTCAGGCCTCTGTTCCAGCTGAGTCTTAACCAATACAGAAAGTGCCCAGAATGTTACCTGCCAGCCATTTCTGGCATTCCTGCCTGCCTTTCAGCCTTCAGACACAGTCAGCCCCTTATGGACGCTCTGCATCCTGCCCCCTTCCACATCTGTGCCACTTCCAAACCACATCTTGTATCATGCCATTCCCTGTTCAAAACACACCCGCCCTTTCCGCCCCTGTCACATGCACTGGGTGCTACTTCCATCCCCCACCCTGAGTGCCTGCCCACCCCTCCCTGCTCTCAACCATGCAGGTGCTCAGCCTGCAAACTCCATTTCAAGACTTCCCTCCTACCTTGTGCCTCTATCTTCCTTTACATTGCGCACACCTAGAACTTAGAATGTGTGTCCAAAGAAGGAGGCACGAGTGGCCTGATAATCTCTGTGCCCCCACACACACCAACAGGCACCACCCCTCCCCAGTCGCTAACTTTGGATTAAGGGAAACTACCCTCACTCCACCCCAGGCTCAGACAGCCTTCCTTCCCACAGTGTGCCATCCTCATGATTTCCCCGGGGAGCCCCACCTTCAGGGGAAGGACAAATAGCTCTTGGGTAACTTTGGCTAATCCTGACCTCCAGGCACAGATGGTTTCCCAGAACCTCAGAGTTGGGAAAAACTCCCAGATGTTCCTGGGCCAGTGGTTCCCATGGGAATTCCCCAAGCTGCTGGTTAAAATGCAGATCCCCAGGCTCCTCACAGGCGCAATGAGTCAGCATCTCTGGGGACAAGGCCCAGGGACCTGCATTTAAACCAGTGCCCCAGGTGATGCACTGATCAAGCTCAGACTTTTCCAAAATCACACCTGCAGCACACTACTCCCTGACTTCCATACTTCTTGGTGATAGTGGGTGGGGGGTAACTCCCTCCCAGGCAGCAGCCCATCTCTGAACAGCCCTGACAGCCTCTCCCCTGGAGCTGCCCCCATGGCCTTCCCACTCCATGGGCCTACTCATGGTGCCCCTGCCCCAGTACAGCTCTCAGGACCTAGCCCAGGCTCCTCTTCCTAGCTCAGCTACTTGGGTGTGGCAGTGGCCAGGTGGATGGGAGTTGGAGGCATGTGAGAGGTGGTGGCCTGGGAAGCTGCAAGGAGCATCTGCAGGGCCAGGCTTCACTGAACCCAAAGAAACAAAAGCAATTATACGGGAAACCAGGGTCTGTGGTGGGAAGAGCTGGGCTGAGTGAGGATCAAAGTGGGGAACCAGGTTGCTCACATTCAAGGATGAGGGAGACAGCATGGCCAGGTCCCCGGCAGCTCCTGTGAGTCCTGCTCTTGCTGCTTCAGTCAACAAACATTCACTGAGCTGTTCTTGCTCCTTCACCAGGCCCCTTCTTGGGGCTGGCCACAGGATCCTTACTACAACATGCCTCCCAGTGCTCCAGCCTCATCTTCTCAAAGACTGGAGGACCTCAGTTAGTTCTGCCTCCCTAAAACCTTCTTCTGGCTACAGTCTCCTCTGCTCACCCCTATTTTCCTCCCAGGAATCAGATTCTTTCTCAGGCCATGCTTCAAAGCATCTTTCTCACTCCCAGCTTCAAAGGGGCCTTGAGTCCTAGGTCTAGCCGGTCAGAATATCACATCCTCCAAGCCACAGTGATTGGCTCAGGGATGGACATGTGACCCAAGTCCAGCTAATGAGAGCCTTCCAAGACCATTTGCTTGTGCCAGGGCTGCTGTGGAGAGTTGTCCAGGTTGTGCACTGGGCAAGTGCACTTAGCTGAGGTGAATAGAAGGCAAAATTTGTTGTTATGTTCTGCTTGTTAAGCCCTTTGCCTGGTGTCGGACTGTGCCTCTTTATTTTTTCCTGGTTTTCACCTAGCTGTTATGTAGGCTGGAAGAGGATTTAGCTGAGTCTTCAGGAAAAAAGCTGTCACTTTCCCTGAGGACTGCATAAGGGTAGGATATTAGCCTGGAGCTTCTGGGGCTAAATTCGCCATCTTAAGGGGAGAGCTTAAGAACAAAGCCTTTACCTAGGAAAGAAGAGCTGATAAAAGAAGAGAGAGAGACTCCTGGTGACCTTTTTTTTTTTTTTTTTTTTAACTGCCTGGAACCAGCTGGACCTAAAATCCAAACTATCCTTGGATGGTTTTTTGTTCAATTAGAAGGGTCAATAAATTCCTTTTCAACAATTGAAACCAATTTGAGTTCATTTTCTCTCACTTAAACACAAGGAGATACATGTGGGCAGAGACCATTCTGGTCCAGCATTTCATTACACAGAAAAAAAACAAAACAAAAACTAATCCCAAACTGACAGGGGTAGGAATTTGTCCAAGCTCACCTAGCAAGGTTATAGCAGACCAAAATATCTACATTTCCCCCCCACCCCGTTTTAGATATAGTTAACACAGAACACTGTATGTTTAAGGTGTACAGCATAATGGCTTGACTTGCATGTATTATAAAGTGATCACTATAAGTTTAATTAACATCTATCACTTCATATAGTTACAAAAAGAAAAAAAACATTTTTTTCCTTGTGATGAGAAATTTTAGGATTTATTCTCTTAGCAACTTTCAAGTATACCATATGGCAGTGTTAACTATAATCACTACACTGTTTGTTACACCCCTAGTGCTTATTTATCTTATAACTGGAAGTTGGGACCTTTAGACCATCTTCATCCAATTCCTCCTTCCCCAGTCCCTGCCTCTGGTAACCACAACCACAAGTATGAGCTCTTTTTCAATGAATTTGGTTTGGGAGGTTGTTTTGTTGTGGTTGTTTTGTTTTGTTTTAGGTTCTACATATAAGTGGGATCACACACTATTTGTTTTTCTCCTTTTGTCTGACCTATTTGTTTTAGCATAATGCCCTTAAGCGTGCATCCATGTTGTCACAAATGGTAGGATTTCATTATTTTTTTATTATTGAATGGTATTAGTGTGTGTGTGTGTGACATTTTCTTTATCCATCCATCTGTTGATGGACATTTAAGCTGTTTTCCTTGTCTTGCCCATTGTAAATAATGCTGCAATGAAAATGGGGGTGCAGATATCTCTGACATGGTGGTTTGGTTTCCTTGGGATATACCAGTCCACATTCTTCTACCTTGGACTCTCCAGTGTGCCCACAATCTTCAACTTGTCCCCTAGGTCCCTTGGGAGCAGCCACAGCAGAAAGCAGAGTGGGGGTGGAGGTGAGGCAGGCCACATCTCAGTCCCACCCAGAGCAATTCTGCTTTAGTTTAAAGCAAACACACCCCTGCATTAAAAGACACACACACACACACACACAAACACACACACACAGACAAGTCTACCAACAACTGAGATATATCACAGTGCTTCTCTGGGTTGGGCTTTGTGGAAACCAAGCGTGAGACCCTCAGGCCACAGGATGTACTGGGAGAACAGCTGGTGTGGAGGCAGGAGCCTGAGGCTGCATTCCCAGGTGGTCAAGTCATTTCCTACTTGGGCTGCGGTGTTTTCCTCCTCTAGGAATGCTGGTAATAACCTCCTGTGGCTGTGCAAAACGTGTGGGCAGTTCCTGATGCTGTCAAGCATTATGGGGCTGTAGATGGTGGCCATCTTTCTCATGGTCAACTGAGGCAGCACTCAGTAGGGCCCATCCTTTCGGGCCAGGCTCATCAATGATTAATTTATCATAATACCAGCCACTCCTGTGTGTTGGTCTCATTTCCAGTGGTTTGCACCAACTCCAGCTCCTCAGAAGCCTGGTATTCAGAGGTTGGAGTAGGGATCCTAGGTCCCCATAGACAACCTCACATTTTAACACATAGTCCCCTCCCCCCCCACTCCCCTAGGATTGAGTTAAATAGAACTCTTCAAGTCCACATGGCTCCATCTTCCCATGGTCTGTGTGACTTTAGTTGATGGTTCCTCCACTTTCTTCTATTGCTCAGGGCATAAACTTCGGAATCATCCTTGACTTCTCTCTCTCATGATCCATATCCAATCTGTCAGCAAATCCTACTGGCTCCATCTTCAAAATATGTCCAGAGTCCATCCCCATTGATACCACTATGCCTGAAGCCTCATCATTTCTCACATGGACAACTCAATCACTTCACTATGTCTTCATTTCTGTCTTGTTCCTCTATTAGGCAGGACAGGCTATGTTATGCAGTGATAACAAACAATCCCCTTATCTCAGTGGTATAAACACAAAGGTTTATTTCTTGCTCCTGCTGCATGTCCCTCTGATTAGAAGCTCTCTTTCATGTCCTCCTTATCTACCATTTGGAATTCAGGTTGGTGGAGTAGGCAGTCTAGAACCCGACTCTTGAGAATACTGCCAGTCACCACAGAAGGGGAAAAAGAGAGCATGGCTTAAGTGTACTCAACTATTCCACCAGAAGTGATGACACCACTCTGTTCATGCTCCATTGACCACAAAGGCATATGCCATGCCTGACTCTAAAGGGTCAGGGGAGAACAATATTGTGATAAGAAGAACTGAAAACATTGAATAGTGTTAATGACAACCACCACCACCCCCAGCTCCTCCTCCACACAGCAGCCGGAAGGATTCTGTTAAAGCACAAGGCTGGTCACTTCCCTTCCTCTGCTCTGAATCCCCTGTGGCTCCAGCCGCCCTTGGGTAAATTTCAGAGTCCCTAGCATGATCTACGAGGTCTGGGACCTCTTGGGGCTTACCTCCTTCCCCCTTGCCCTCACTCATTTCTCTCTGTTCTGGTCTCCTTTCTCTTTCTCAAACCAACCAGGCATGTTCTTCCTTCATACTTTTTGCTTCTGCTCTTCTGTCTGGAATGTTCATCCAAAAAGAAGGTCTCATTCCCTCAGTCCCATCATCACTCCTTACCCCCAGGCTCAGTGAAGCCCCCCCTGTTATGGGCTGAATTGTGTCTCCCCCAACCACTCAAAAATTCATGTTGGAGTCCTAACCCCCCAGTACCTCACAATGTGACCACAATTGGAGAGAGGGTCTTTATAAAGGTAGTTAGGATAGAATGAGGTCATTGAGGTCATTGCGCCTTAGTCCAATAGGATTGGTGTCTTCATAAGAAGAGGAGACTAGGACACAGACATGTGCAGAGGGAGGACAGATGTGAGGAGACAAAGAGAAGGCCATCTGTCAGCCAAGGAGAGGAGCCTCAGAAGAAACCAACCCTACCAACACCTTGATCTCAGACTTATGGTCTCCAGAACTGTGAGAAAATGAGTTTCTGTTGTTGAAACCACCCAGTCTATGGTCCTTTGTAACAGGAGCCTAGCAAATAAATATATTCTCCTTGCCATATTTCTAAAGATTGCAACTCTTCTTTTTATCTGCCCTTCAATGGTCTCTATTCCTTTTTCCTGTCTATTTTTCTCTGTAGCATCATATGCTCAAAGTTTCACTTATTTAGTTGTTTGTAAAAAAAGAAAAATAATTTACTTGTTTGTTTTGTGTATGAATAATCTCTAGTAGCAGGTAAACTTGATCAAGGCAGAGACTTCATCTGTTTTATTCATTGCTCTCTCCCAGTGCCCAGAGCCATACTCGGCACATAGTAGGGACTCAATAAATATTTATTGGATGAAGAAATGAGTGGATCAATGGAAAGAGGCTATAAGCACTTGGAACCTTCATCTTTTGCATCGTACTTCCACCTGATCCCCTGAACCCCAAAGCATTTTGTGTCCCTTTCCCTTGATGGATTCCATATTGGAGGGTAGCTGAGGGTTTTGAAAGTCTGGCTTTTCAAATTAAGTGGTATCTACCAAACCTTGAAATACAGAGATCCATTGATTTTCAAGTTCACAGTGAGAAATTATCTTCCAGAAGTCTTTATGTAAGTGCTCAAAGAGAATGAATAAGGATTTCAATGCAGAGGCATTTATTCACTGTAAATACAGTAAAGACCTAAATGCCCATAAATAAAGGACTGGGTTTGAGCTGCAACATCCACATAAATGGTGACTATGCAGACCTTAAAAGGAATCAGAGGGACCCATGTGTGCCAAGAGGAGGTTGGCTAAGATGGCATCAAGTGGAAGAGTGGTCTGCAGCCAGGATAGCGTAGAAGTTATGCTTTCACATGTGTGTAACCCAACAACCAAAAAGGTGCCTGAGGGAGTGGAAAGTGAGGTTATTGTATTAGTTAGCTATTGCCACAATGATGCCATGTGACGAATAGCTCCCAAACCAGCTGTGGCACACAGCAATAAGCAACAATTACTCACTAGCGTGGAGGTAGCTACTTTAGGTGCATGTAGGTCAAGGCCACTCTGCTGATCATGGCTGAGCTTCCTCAGATGTTTGGGGTCTGCTGGCTACCGGCTGATGTAGGGTGGCCTTGGCTCAGATGACTGGAGTGGCTCAGTTTGGTGCCACATGCCTCATCCTCCAGCCCACTAGCATGGACATGTCATGGCAATAGCAGATGCACAAGAGTAGGCAAGCTTGACTGTGCAAAAATGCTTTCAAGCCTCTGCTTGCATTTTGATTGCTAATGTTCCTTTGGCCAAAGCAAGTCACATGGCCAAGCCCAGCATCTCAATGGACAAAGGCTGCCAAATGATGAGCCAAGGGTATGGATACAGAGAGAGGGGAAGAATTGGGGCAGTTTTTGCAACTTGATGTAGTTGTCTTCTACAAAAGCCTACTCAGGACCAGGATTTATGTATGAGCAACTCAGTATGGCATTGCTCCTTGGGGGCAATTGGTGGGAGGAGGAGAAACAGGACAGGGAAGAAGAAGCCAGGCCAGGTGCAGCCAGGCAAAGTAGCTGCCTCAGGATGATACTGCAGGAGGGCTTTGGTGTATGTTACTCCTCAGAGTTTTTTGTTTTTTTAGAAATTGGTCAATATTCTTTTTTGTTTTTAAAATTTATTGAGGTGTAATTGACCCACAATATTATACTGTTTTCAACATACACAGCGATTTTATATTTATATACATTACAAATGGTCATCACAAGTCTGGTTATCATCTGTCACTCTACAAAGTTAATATAATATTATTGATTATATTCCCCATGCTGTATATGATATCCCATTACGTATTTACACAACTGGATATCACCTCAGTTTGTTCTGACCTTATGTCAGCTAGTCATTGGCTAAAGGCCTCATGGGGTTGGGTCGGGGTCATGAGCTCCCAGGCACTCCTGCCTCTCTGCACACATGGGCAAAGTGTCTCTAGAAACTCAAGAATGGGTCCTTTGGAGAAATTCATGGGTGTAGGCAAAGTGCCTAGAAGCAAGTCACACAGAAGTCAGGGAGGGGGACCCAGAGCCACTGAGGGAATTTGAGCCGGGCACCAACAATGTCTGCTATGGGGGCCAGAGAGGTAAGAAATTTTTACTTTCCATTTTGGGTTCTTCTGTACTATTTTAATGTTTTACCATGAGCATTTATTGGTTCAATAACAACAACAATAACAACAACAATAACAATGTGATAATGATGATGATGATGATAATAATTAAAGCCAATAGAGCAAACATTTTCCATGAAAGTGTCTCAAGATATTTCCAGAGGTGCAATGGTCTAAAGCTTGCTTAGAGGTGATGGATGGCCCAGAGGAGAGTCAGGAAGTCCTGGGTTCAATCCTACTCTGCCTTGTTCCAGCTGCATACCCTAGGGCAAGTTGCTTTCCCTCTCTGACCCTCAGCTTCCCCTCTAAACAATGTGGATACTTACCTGTCCCTTTATGGGTCTCTGCTGTATTCAGAGTGCTAGGGGACTGAGTGAGGGCACTGAGGCACAGAGTGGATGCTCAATTAGTGGCAGTGGCATTCTCCAAGGGCCACTCACTGGGAAACGCTGAACCTCCCTGTCCGATCCAGATCAGGAAGGTGACCCAGAAGTCCCACACATGCAAGCTCTGGGGTCCCGGGCGTCTCTGTCCCTCAGCTTTCCTATCCTAGCAATGATCTCTGCCCCACTGCTCCTGCCACAGGCCTGTTGGTTGGCAGGTTCTGCTACCATAGGCCACCTCCATGGGGATCTAAATCTCAGGGACTCTCTGACCTGGTACCTCACTCTACTCAGCATCAGCTTCTCCCTTCCACTGTTCATGTTCTACCCCAGAATAGCCAGCAGCTTCTAGTTCCCTACATATTCATACAGTTTCCCATCTCTGGGCCTTTGTCCACACTGTGTCCTCAGCTTAGCACACTCTTCAATTTCCTCACTACAGTCTTTCTAGTGGAAATCCTTCCAGATTGTGCTAAAGCACTGTGCCCTTCTTAAAACTTCACCGGAGTCCCCTACCCACAGAGCCCAGCTTGACCAGGCACACCCCCTCCTCTGCAAATCCTCTCTACATTTTAGCTGCTTCAATTCTTTTCCTGGCCCAAACTGAGTTACAATTTGTAATAAATGTAACAAATGTAACACAATGTATCTATTTATGTCTGGCTCTACTCCTCACTACCAAATCTGTACCCTAGGGCAAACCAGCTCTATAAGCCTCAACTTCCCCATCTGTCAAATGGATACCAGCTCCCTCTCAGGGCTGTTGCAAGGATTCCAAATAATGCTGATTTGGTGCCTGGCACATAGTAGGTGTCTAGTAAATGATGGTTAAAAATGTCTGCTCTGTTCCAGGGGCTGCACTCCACTTGGTGTGGTTATGTATACTTATGTGAGAGGATAGTGCAAGGTTGGTGTGTCTGAGAAGATGAAGAAGACCACCTGCTTCCATCTGCCCCTACCCAACTCAGCCATGGGGCCAGCAGAGTTCTCCTTGCCCTATCCCCAGGCTTCTACTGTCTAGGACAGCTGGCCCAAGGATTCCAGCTTCCAGGGACACCCCCCCCCCCCCCCATGACTTCTAAAGCCAATCTTCCGTGTGTCTAGACCCTTCCCTAGCTCTCTGGGCGGCTCAAGTAAGGGAGCCCTCATTAGAGAGCTTTGCATTAGAGGTGAGCAGATGCCACATGTGTGACCATTCCCAACCCAGATCTTCTGGCCCATTGCTCAGGGATGGCCAGGTGTCCCAAGCATGGTCAGTGACAGCCATCTGTGGCACTTCTCCTGAAACACTTGGGGGAAATAGGCACTCTCTCTCTGCTGGTCAAGCTGCTGGCAATTACTTTCTCATCAACAAGAGTAAGCCTGCCTGAGAATGAAGCAACACACAGGAAACCAGAGGTAAGAGAAGGGACTTCCTTGGGATGCCTGGGTGGCTCAGTGGTTGAACATCTGCCTTTGGCTCAAGGCATGATCCAGGGTCCTAGGACCGAGTCCTGCATTGGGCTCCCTGCATGGAGCCTGCTTCTCCCTCTGCCTGTGTCTCTGCCTCTCTCTGTATCTATCATGAATAAATAAATAAAATCTTAAAAAAAAAAAAAAAGAAGGGACTTCCTTGTAATGCATTCGGACAAACTGTAGGCCTGAACTTCTTCATTTGTCAACTGAAGGCATCATTTGAATTTTTTAAAAAAAATTTTTGGCAGGGGGGCAGGAAATGCACAAGCAGGAGAGGCAGAGAAAGAGGGAGAAGCAGGCTTCCTACCCAGCAGGGAACCCAAAGTGAGACTTGATCTCAGGACCCTGAGATCATGACTTGAGCTGAAGGCAGATGCTCAACCAACTGAGCCACCCAGGCACCCCTGGGGACATCATTTGAGTACCTGGCTCAGGTCATGCCTGAAAGCCCAGAACTCGCCAGTTATAGGAATCAATACATGCCCTCCTCCCATCCTTTGAGCCAGGTCTTCTGTCACAAACAACAAACTACAAGAGAATCAACTCATGTAATAGTGAAGCAGGGACATAAACCTGAACCTCTCACTGTCTGGTAGAAAGCCCCCAAGGCAGGACTTCTCAGACACTTGAGACCTTCCCATGACTCTTGGGAACTAAGACTCACCTTGATAAACATGTGGCCACTGTCATAGCTTCCCATGAAATCCATTACTTGGTGAAGAGGTAGTGAGGAATTTCCCACAAGTGAAATGATGCAGATGCCCCCATAAGTTAATGAAGCTGGGTTGTTCCTGATGACTCCCTTGGGAGAGTATAGCAGAGAGGAGATGCCAGGAAGACTTGTTCTATCTCCAGGTTGTGTGCACATCATGGTCTGCATGCTGACTGTGGGGAGCAAAGGTTGCGGGGCTCTTCTTAGACCCCTTGTTGGGTAATCTGAGGCCTGGGAGAAATGACTTGCGTGAGGCACCCAGGAAGTTGATAGAACAAGAACCCAAGTCATCTGATTCTATCCCAGGCTGGCCCCTGAAGGAGCAGCTGGGAGGGAGGGAAGGTGCTGCTCCCCACCATGTTCCTAGGACCCAGCACATGGTGGGTGCTTGGTTAGGCCGAGGCCTGAAGTATGAATGGGATTAGATGGGTGGAAGGGGTAAGGAGGGTGCTTCAGGTAGAGGGCACGGTAGCTACAAAGGACCTGAGACCCCTGTCATCAATAACAATAGGAACAACTACCAGCACCACCCCTAAGTGAGTGCTTGCTGTGCCAGGCACAGGCTTAGCATTTCACAGCCACCATCCCACCTAACTCATATCCACTCTAGATGCAAACACTTTTGTCAGCCCCATTTTACAGATGGGGAAACAGGTTCAAGAGATTAAGCAATTCTCCCAGCCAAAAGCTAGGATTCAAATCAAGATGCCTAAGCCTAAGCTCTTGGTGGAATGCTGACCTGCTTCCCTAACTGGACATCTCTGGGCCTCCCTTGCCTCACCTCTATGAAGGTGAGGGATCCAGAAAGTCATGAAAGGAAAAAAAAGAAGGTCAGGGGCAGTAGTAAGGTCTGATCTTCTTGCTGAGATGCCACCCAGCCCAATACCCTCATACCTGGGGACTTCCTTGGGTCTTGAGTAACCATATCCAAGAAGTTCCCTCCCTAATTTTGACTAGAAAATTTCCTGTCCTACCCTGTTCTTTGTCAAGCTTTGGAAAGGCTTGTCCCTGACACAGCACCAGGCATGCAGGAGGGAGATGGCAGCATGATCTCCCACGGGGACAAAGAGTCAAGGGCAACAGGTTGCAGCCAGTATTAGGAAGCCGGCTTCACAGGGGCTCCCATGGCAATGTGGAGCCGTCTGGTGGCTGTCTGCAAACCTCTGGGCTGGAGCAAAACTGTCTTGGAGACCGGGATCCCCCAGACACTGGGAGAGTCCAGAGAGGGCTGGATGACCACTTTGATGGGAGCTGTAGGAAGATGCCTGTTTGAAGTCATGTTCCTTACAGATGATAAAAGAGCTAACATGTCTTTTTTTTTTTTTAAATCTGAGATATAATTGACATAGAACATTATATTAGTTCTAGGTGTACAACATGGTTCAGTATGTTGGGAAGCAATCATCATGATAAGGCTTGTTAATATCCATCACCACATATAGCTATAATTTGTTTTTTTGTGATGACAACTGTTAGCAACTTTCAAATACATAATCCAGTATTATTAATTGTAGTTAACTACAGAGCAAATACTTCTATAGCACTCACTATGTGCCAGGCACTGTTCTAAGTGCTTTCGTGCGTATTTACTGAAGAAATCTTGTTAACAGTCCTATGTGTAGATGCTATTCTTATCCCCATCTTCGGGATAGGAGGAAACTCACAGCAGTGGGTAAGGAACAAAGCATGACCCCGGCTCTCAGCCCCACCAGCAAGTGAGGATTGGTTTGGAAGAGAGTTTGTGTCTGATAGCCCACCCCATTCAGAAAGTGAGGGGTGAACTTCTAATCAATCAAGCCAGGAGCCTAGAGGGAAAGTACACATTCACATCCAGAAGAACTGGACATTCACAGGAAGGAAAAACAAGAGCTCATAAAGAGAGAGCTAAACTAGAACCATCCGGAGAAATGATTCTTCACATCTTCAATTGGTAAAGACCAAACAAGCTGATAAAATCCCATGTTCGTAAGAGGTGAAGGGAATAGTTAACCATTCAGACTTTGTAGTGGGAGAGCCAAGGGAAAGATACTATCGATATTACAAATGCCTGAGTCCTCTGACCAGCAACTCCACTTCTGGGAATTTATCCCACAGGCACATGGAAGCCACAGCGTGAGAATAGCATATGCTCAGTGTTATTTAAAATACTGCAGCACTGTTTATAGTAACACAAGTTTGAACAGTTAGGTCCCCTGACAGGGCACTGGTGAAATAAGCTATGCTTTATTTGTATGTTGGCATACCTGTGGCCACAAAAACATAATGGGAAGCTCTTTACATGCTTATGGGGAACTATCTACAAGCCACATTAAAGTGAAAGGCAAGGTGGCTAGACCTGATGCCAAAGGCATGATCAATAGAAAGAAAAATAGATAAATTGGACCTCATCAAAAGTGTTTGCTCTGCAAAGACTCTATGAAGAATATGGAAAGATAAGCTGCAGAGGAGGAGAAAGTATTTGCCAACCTTTTATTCCAAGAAGGACTTATTTGTATCTAGAAAATATAAATACTCTAAGCACAATAGTAAGAAAACAAATAACTCAATTAGAAAGTGGGCAAAAAATTTGAGAAGAGAGTTCAACAAAGAGGATGTATCTTCACCAAGTAGGATCCATGAATGGAAAATAAATACAAGAACACATGTTCACCATCATTAGCCACTGGGGAAATGCCAAATGAAGCTCTGAGGAGATAGCACTACAAATTTCTTCAAATGACTAAAATAAAAAATACGTACAGTATCATGATCTGACAAGGACACAGAGCAACTGGAACTCTTAAACACTGCTGGTGGGAATGTAAAATGGCACAGCCACTCTAGAAATGGTTTGGCATTATCCAGTTAAGCATAAGCTTACCATACAACTCAGCAGTTGTATTTCTGGATACTTATTCTAGAAAAAGGAAGGCAAGTTCATGCAAAAACCCATATGTGAACATTCATAGAAGCTTGATTTGTAATTGCCCCGAACCGGAAACAACCCAATGCCTTTCACAGGTGAATGGATAGCCCAACTATGGGGTATTCATTAAATGGAAATACTACGGAGCACTAGAAAGGAATGAATTATTGATAAATACAACAAACTGATCTTAAGGGCATTATGCTGAGCAAAAAGTGCCAATCCCAAAAGCTTACACATTGTGTGATTCCATTTGTACAACGCTGTCAAGTAACATAGTTATAGTGATGGATAAGAGGGCGGCGGTTGCTAGGGGATAGGTTTGGGGAAGGGCATGATTATAAAGTGTTAGCATGAGGGAGTCTCTTTTGGTGACTAGAACAATTCTATATCCTGATGGTTACAAAATCTATCCATGAGATAACATTTCACAGAACTATGCCCCGGAAAACAAAACAAAACAATTACTGCATGTAAAAATGGGTGAAATCCAAATAAGGTCTGATTTTGAGTTAATAATATTGTACCAAGGTCAATTTCCTGGTTTTGACAATGCACTATGATTATGTAAGATGTTATCATGGGGATGGGGGTAGGGAGCTGGGGGAAGCTGGGTGAAAGGTCCATGGGAACTCTCTGTACTATTTTTGCAACTTCTATGAGTCTTAAACTATTTCAAAATAAAAATTTAAAAAGTAGTAATGGTTTGGGGCGGCTTTGCTTTTTTTTTTTTCTGTTGGCAAATTGAATTTAATTGAATTTTAAAAATTAAGTGGCAAATAAAACAATAATAGCAAGGTGAAGAATGTGTATGGAGAGAATCCCATTTGTGTGAAATGTAAATGTAGGAGTAATTCCTGTCTATGACAGAATCTTTCTGGAAACATACAAAGTAGGGGACTGAGTGGCAGGGGCCCAGGGGTGAAAGAGAGAGAAGAAGCCTGATTTTTTTCAGCTTTCCTCTTGAGACTTTCAAACTTTATATTGAAGACATCTATCACCTTTTAAAACTTTTTATATAATTCTTTGAAAAGCTAAGAGTCAGCCATGAAGCCCTGGAGAAACAGAGGAGCCATCTGTTTGGCTTAGAGATCCTCAAAGTGCCAGTCCATAAGGGAGAGGGGCAGTGTTCTGGGGATGAAGACTTTATCAGCAAGGCGATATTTCACTAAGCTCAAAGGAGACCAGAAACACAAAAGAGTAATTGGGAGGGCAGAGAGGACACCCAGCTTTAGCTGGTAGGACCTGGAGATGGATGCCTCTTTCGTCTCCGTGACAACAATGAACAGAGGTAATAAACAGAGCTGCCACGACAGTGGACACTTACCCAGGCACGTAGCCAACTAATTCTCAGGGACTAACTCATATAACCTCACAACAACATCACTGTGTAAACATCACTCCATCAGAGGCATGGAGGTGAAGTGACTTGCCCAAGGTCCCACATGGGGTTTGCAGCACTGTCACATACCCGGGGCCTCTTGCCTGAATGACACTGATTTCCACCTTGGATCTCCCAACCAGAATCCCACACAACAGGTGCTGGGCCAGGCCCCGTGCTGGCCTAGAGTCAAGGAAGAGGAAGGCCCTCCAGTTTGAAGCTTCCCAGACTCGTGGAGAAAAGGAAGTGGTGTGGAGTCAGGCAGGCAGCACACCTAGGCACTGGACTTCCTCATGGAGCTTGCCAGGCAAGGGCAGGCAGATGACAGACAGTGTGCGGGGTAAAGGAGATAGTGAAGGTGGGTGTGAGCAGCCCTGAGCTGCGGCAGGCTGGTCAGACAGTCTTGGGCAGAACCTTAGCTCTGGCCTTGGCAGGTGATCCCAGTCTTTCCTTGCACCCTCCCTTTTTCCCCTCAAAAGGGGAGCATAATTGTGTCCTCCTCCCAGAGCCTGCTTGGAGGTGCCAACAGGCACAGGTAGGAGATGCCTCATTGGCAGTGGCTCCAGAAAGTTAGCAGGATAGCCCAAAAGTCCATCAATAGGTTAAAGGGTAATTTGGGGCAGACTCATTTGTGGAAGATTCTATAGCAATGAATGAGACCAAATTACAGTTATGTGCAATGATGAGAAACTCCAAGAGTGAGGAGCAAAAGAAGCCAAGGGGAAAAATTACATGCTGTAAGATTCCATTCATTAGAGTTTAAAAATAGGCAAAACTAATCTATGGTATTAGAAGTTGGGATCATGGCCCAGGAAGAAGGAAGGGAAGAACCTGGGAGGAGGAATGAAAGGCAGCTTGCAATTACACAGGTGTGCTGTGCTCATTTTGTGACAACCCATCAAGATGTGTCCTTGTGTTGTGAGCATGTTTCTGTATGCATGTTATACTTTAATTAAAAAGGTTTATTTGGGGGAACGCCTGGGTGGCTCAGTGGTTAAGCATCTGCCTTCAGCTGGGGGCATGATCCTGGGGTCCTGGAATCGAATCCCACATTGGGCTCTCTGCAGGGAGCCTGCTCCTCCCTCTGTCTATGTCTCTGCCTCTCTCTGTGTGTCTCTCATGAATAAATAAATAAAATCTTAAAAAATAAGTTTTATTTAGAAAAAAAAAAAAACTAAAGGAAGGCAACCTACAGAATGAGAGGAAGTATTTGTGAGTCATATGTATGATAGGGGTTTATACCCAGGATACAGAAAGAACACCTTCAACTGAACACCACCAACAACTACCACAAAACCTAGCCAGATTAACAAGTAAGCAAAGGGCTTAGGAATATAAGTCTCCAAAGAACATTCAAATAGCCAGGAAACATTTGAGGTGTTCAACATCATTGATCATCAGGCAAATGCAAATCAACACCACTGTGAGATACCACCTCATGTGCCTGAGCGTGGCTATCATAAAAAACAAAACAAGTGTTGGAAGGCTGTGGAGACATTGG
Organism: Vulpes lagopus; assembly: GCF_018345385.1. Classification (NCBI taxonomy): domain Eukaryota; kingdom Metazoa; phylum Chordata; class Mammalia; order Carnivora; family Canidae; genus Vulpes; species Vulpes lagopus. The sequence goes on from NC_054830.1 coordinate 53,842,846, forward strand.
AACCCACATGAGCTGCTTATGGGAACATAACATGGTGCAGCTGCTTGGAAAACAGTATGGCGGTTTGCAAGAAACTAAGAATAGAATGATCCGAGGATCTAGCTATTCCACTTCTGGGTAGACACCCAAAAGAATTGAAAGCAGTATCTCCCAGAGATATTTGTGTACCCTTGTCCTAGCAGCATTATTCACAGTAGCCAAAAAGTAGAAGCAACCCAAGCATCCATCGATGGATGAATGGATAAACAAAATGTGGCATTACATACAATGGAATATTATTTAGCCTTTAAAAGGGAGGAAATTCTATCACAGGCTGTAACATGGCCAAACCCTGAGGACACAGTACTCAGTGGGATAAGCCAGTCACAAAAGGAGAAATACTGTAGGCTTCCACTTTTGTGAGGTACCTCACATCATCAAACTCACGGAGACACAAAGCAGCATGGTGGCTGCCAGGGCTGAGAGTGAGGAGGGAACGGGGAGTTGGTGTTTCATGGGGACAGAGTTTCAACTTGAGAAGATGAAAAGGTTTTGGAGACTGGTGGTGGGGATGATTTCACCAACCCCATAGTGTGGAATCCTCACAATGGTGTGAATATACCATTGCCATTGAACTGCACACTTAGAAATGGTTAAAATGGTAAATTTTATGTTATGTATATTTTCACACAGTTAAGCAAACAAAAGGAATGTGGACTGGCCTCTTCCTGGATTGAAGTGGTGAACTGAGATGGACCTTGGGGAACCTGGGTCTTCTCACCTGGTGAGTGGATGTAACCAGCGCCAGTATCTGCTGAGGGTGTGGTAAGGTTAGAGGATAGGCAGGCCATCTCATGGTGATGAAGGTGCCAGTGTTCTCATGACTTCCTGGGAGGCCACCGTGGGAATGGGCAGGCCACAGATTTCTCAAGCATAGCTCCTGGCAGGGAGTGGGAGTTCCCCCAGGTCAGGGGAAGCCAGTTGCTCGCAGGGGCCCCATGATGCCAGGCAGTGACTTTACCTGATGGGCCAGGGAGGTAAAGGAGGACTGGCCCTTGGCAGGGGGCAAGATGAAGCAATTCTACTCTGTCCTCAGGGCTTTTAAATGAAGTCTGTTGAGATGTTTCTCCACCCCTCAACGACATCCGGGAAGACCTTGTAGCCTTTCTGGTCACTTCCAGGGGTCATTAGAGGTCTCATTTTAGGTATTTTAAGAAATCCATCTGGTCAAAATCAAATTAATATTTGGATTTTATATCCAAATGAAGACCTGCATCACTGCCCAGCTGGGGCCTGATGGTGAGTCCTGCAGGCCAGTCCTGGCTCCTCGCAGGTGGAGGGTGCCCAGGGGGCTGGAAAGGGACCCTCAGCCAGTAATGCTGTCACCTGGCATCTGGCTCTCTCCGAGGCAGTTGCCTCCACATAGGTGCTCACTCTCAGGGGTGCTTTGTGTATTCTTAGGAACACCCACCATACTGGCATGGTCACTCCTGAGGCCCCTTGGTCACTCCTGAGGCCCGTTGGTACCTGCCTTTATTGGACACCCCACATAATCCACTTCTACTAAGGTCTCCTCATCCCAATTCTTTTTGGATGGGTCCCTGAGGACAAGCCCAGCCTAGCAATGTTCTCAATTGCCTCTTAACCCGCCTGCCTACAAACTACCTCTCTCTACCCTGCTTATGCTGGTAGCCTTTGAATCCCTTTAGATTGGTCCAGGCAGGCGCCAGCCCTCTGCCCCATATGCACCAGGGGGAACTGGTCATGTTCTCCCAGAGGTCTCTACCATGTACTCCCTGGTCATCTGGAAGTCCTGGTATCAGAGGATGTTGCCTGTCTTAGTATGAGATAGGGGATGCTCCAACTGGCAGCCTCCAACCTTACTCTTATAAGCTCTCCTTGATTTGAGACTGTAGGTTGAGGATGAGCTGCTTTGTAGAATGTTCTTACGCCTCTCCTTAGACTGTGGGGGTGCTTCTCCCATATTATTCTCAGCTTTGCAGTCCCAACTGCAATAAGGCAAAGGCCCATCTAGCCAGCTATTTCCCTGGTAATCTCAAAAGGCTTCCTCCAGGGCCCAATGACTCAGAGAGGTCAGTTCTACTTCACGAAGGAGGAAACTAGGGCTCAGAGAGGTCCAGCAACTTGCCGAAGGTCACACAGCTAGGAAATGGCGGGGCCGGGATTTGAGTTCTCTCTCTTCTGGCCCATTCTGCCTTAAAGTGTCTGACAAGGCAAGAGCTGGGATGTTGAAGTAGAGCCCTCGTGAGAGCAGTAGTCTTACAAAGCAGATTTTTCAACCTGGTCCCAGGTTTGCTGTCACAACCTCCAGTCTCCCTCTATTCTGTGTGGAGGGAGTGGAGATGGCAGGTAGGAGGGGCTAGGGAGCACTGTGGTGAGGGAAGCCTCCTGAGAAGGACAGGACCACTCCTTTACCCCAGTACCCCTGCCCTATAGTTTCTCCTTCTCTTCTCTCTTAGCAGCCAGGCTTCCGATCCAGACTCCACTCATGACCAGTGGTGAGACTTGAGCCTTGAGCAGAAACTCTCAGCCTCATCTTCATCTGCATCAAATGGATGGCCAGAGTCCAGCCTCTTGGGCCAGGCTGCTGTGAGGACAGGGCTGTGTCATGTGCTTTAGGGTGTGGACTCCAGGACAGGATTCCTGGGATTAAATTGTACCTCTGCTTTTCCCTGGCTGTGTGGCCTGGGGAAGTTACCTAACCTCTCTGTGCTTGGTAGGACTGACCTGGTATGACTGTTAAGAGGATTAAGTTAATTACTATGCATAAGATTCCTACAGGGATGCTGGCTGCTGGTACCCAACAGAGGTGACCTGCACTTTCATGTTATAGGGGAGGAAATGGGTGAGGTGATTTGTGCAGCATGCAGGCTCTTCCACCCAACACCCCTACCTCTGAGGCCAGACTGTCGGCAGCCCTAGTGCTGAATTTCTCAAGCATGTGTGGGATCTCAGGGCCTCCACTGGTTGCCTCTAGCCTCCCCAGGCCTAGCTCCCAGAACTCTCAACCAGCCAAAGTCCATCTGGTGAGAGTCCTGTCCAGCCAAACTTTTCTGGAGAAGAATTCAGGCATTGGTGGGGATCCAGAGCCTGGGGGCTGAGTGGGAGGAACTGTGGTCAGGGTGGCTGGGTGGGCAGAGGTCAGTGCAAAGGCAGCCCTCTTCTCCCTACTTCTAAAAGCTCTAACTCCACTGCATCTCCACTGCATTTCTAGGGGTAAGCTACAGGGCCTCTCTGACCTTCAGGTTCCTTATCTGTCAGAGCCCATCAGAGGCCTGTTATGGGGATTCAATGAGATAACCACATATCAGGTGCTCAATAAGCGGCTGAAATTGTTATATCAGTGTCTCACTGGTCAGGGTGGCTGTCTAGGGCATGGCAATTAATAGGATGCTAGAGTCCAGAAGAAAACTTGAGAATTATGGACATATTCCCCATACATACCTGCAAATGAGGAATCTAAAAACCCAGGGTCACACAGCAATTAGGCAAGGGAGCCAGGGGAACCACACAAGGATCTATTAAATTCCACAGGGATCCTTAGTCCACTGAACCAGCTTTGTCACATGGGCAGCTTCTTGCATAGCCTTGGGAGGGAATATGCCGAAGGAAGAGAGGCCTCGTGACTGGGAGGTGGATGGAAGGATGGGAAACTCCCTGGGGCATGTGCACACACACACACACACACACACACACACACACTCTAGAAGTAGCCACGGTGGGAATCCTGTAGCTATTCACTTCTAGGGTTGGGAAATGTAATCTGGAGCCATCAAGTGCCGGACAGAGTGGGGGACACAGATGAAACATCCATGACTGCCACAAGCTTCTGGGTGACTCAGACTGGAAGAGCCTTCAATCATCATCGGCCTCTACCCTTTATTATGAATTCTGCTCTTTTAAATTATGGAATATTTCAAACACATAGAAAAACACAAAAATAATATAATAAATGCCCATGGATTCCTTGTTCAGCTCTATTAAATTCCAACATGTTGTTGTTTCCTTTCTCCTGCTCCTCTGTCTTTGAGGATCATGTTAGAGATATAGCAGGAACCCCTGGGGTATCTCTCACTGATTGCTCTTCCTCCTTCCCAAGGGAGGTCACCCCCTGAATCTGGAGTGTAACCTTCCCACATTTGTTTTCACACATACATCTGCATCTCTAAACATTAGTGCTGTTTGCTTGTTATCAAACTATATAAACGGGGCTATACTGTGTGAGTCACTCTGCAACTTGTATGTTTGACTCAGCCTCAAGTTAGCGAGCTTGCTCTGCACTACTCCACAGAGCTCGAATCCATCCGCTGGCAACCTCTAATTAAACTGTGGTTGATGAGCTCTTCTCCCACTGATGGACATCTAGGCCTTCTCCAATCGCTTGCCCTCACAAATCAGCTGTCTTGTGGGCAAATGTTGATCTGGTGGCTCAATGGCTGGGCACAGGATCCGAGCATCTTGGCTCCCCTGGATGATGCTCTCTGCTTTCCGAGGTGGCAATGCTACTCCGCAGTCCCATAGCTGCATGTGAGAGATTGCACATGCTCACTAACACTTGAGGGCAGACCAAAGCCTCACTTCTTAGATGAGGAGACTGAAGTCCATGGAGGAAAAAGATCTGAGATCCTAGAGTCAGTGACTGAGGGAGTAAGGACTTGAATCCAGTTCCCTCCATGTTCCAGTTATCTATTGCTAGGTAACAAAAAACCCCAATACTTAGTAGCTTTTAAAAACACATGGTGATTGAGGGCAGCTTAGCTGGGGATCAGGATGGAGTCCTGGTTCTTCTCCGAAGGGCCTCTTCACGGACTGCTTAGACTTTCTCAGGGCTGCTAGGTTCCAAAAGCCAGTGTCCCAGAAACTGGCACAGTGTCATTTCCTCCATATTCTCTTAGTCAAGCAACTAAAGTGTCTATGATACACCTTGTGCCTTAATGGAATGAGTGTCAAAAATTTGGAAGTCATGCTTCAAAATTGACACACTTGACTTCTGTAACATGCCTTTAATAACGTGGGTTCAAGATGCTCTAACTTTATTATCAACATTTTTATTTGTTAGTTTACTTTCAAAATCCAGATAACCAGAAAAATGATGAAGTTTGATAACGTTTGGGCCCTCATTTCCACATGGCCTCACTAGCTGAGGTGAGGAGAAACGACTCTGGTAAATCCTGTGATTGTCTGCAGTCCCCAGCATTTTGAACTGACCCTTCTGGACTCTTAAGTTGGCAAAGTGTGGATAATAATGCTAAGACATTAGAAGGACATTGGGGAATAATCACTCCATGGGGACTAATGTGAACACAATTTGGAGTATATATATGGCTGAGAGACAAATGTGGGGTACCAATACGAAGCCATTGAAAGATGTTCAGCTCTATGGGGAGAATAATCCTGGAAGGCTTCCCAGAGGAGGTGACACCAGAGCTGAATCTTGAAAGATGGGAAGGATTTATAAACGTTCAGAATTCTAGAAGTGTGATCTCCAGTTGGCCTCTGAACATTGAGCTCAGGAAGGACATAACAGCAAAAAGTCTTCCCTGGGTGTCCAATCTACAATCCCCAATCCAGTCTCCTCATTCTCAGGTAGGAAAGAAGAGCAAAAATTGAGGCTCTAAGTAGGTGATGATTTGAAGGACACTCAAAGACACCAGACCCTCAAGATACTGTTCTCATTGGCCAGCCATACTGCTTTGAATCCCCCCATCAGCACCACCCTGGAGATTGCAACAGTCTGTAGGAAGCACATGTTACTTGCGAGAAAGGACATGTGTTCACATAAATTACTCCCTTGCCAATTAATCCGAGGTGTTATGGATTAATGAACCCAACAGATTAAACTAGCAGAGAGAAGGAGTTCCTGGGAAGGAGGCTGGATGAATAAGAGTTGATAAAGAGAAAAGAGAGAGCGGGTATGAAAATCCCTTGGTGGGGCCTCACAGCTGGGAGCCCTGAGCATCATGAGGTAGAGGAGAATCTGTAGTTCACTATGGAAGGGTGAGACAGAGGCAGGAGTAAGAGGATAAGAGCCTCAATGGCCACCATTCGGCAGGGCTTCCTGCATGCCATGTAGTATCTCTTTTTGGACTGCAATTTTGTCCTCTGCCAAAGAGATCTGAGACAGACCTCTTCACACTGGTATTCTGGGAGTCTAGGATCCCCCAAATCTAATCTTCCAAGAACCCTCAGATCCTAAGGTCACATGGATTCTAAGAATTGTGTGATTATCTTATTAAATATTGTCTTTCTGTGGTATTTTTGAAAATATAATCAAAGATACTGCAGCTCAAAGACCGCTTCCAGGGCTCCAAAGAGTTTAAGATTTGATGTTTTCTAGCGTGTAAGCATTTAAATCCAGTCATTCTAAGATTTTATGAATCCATCATAGTTTCTCACGTAGACTCATGATTTGTAATGAAGTCAGTGACTTATCTGTATGCTGCCTGCACTACGAATTATCTTTAAAACTTACGTTAAATTAGAAACTTTTTCTTTTAATTTAAACTGATTCTAAATAATAATAGCATCTGTGAAATCATGAATTTGAGGGACAAACAACTATTTTCCTAAAAACAAGGAAATAAACTTTGGTAATATAGGGCCCAGCAGCTCCTCAAACCATCTCAGGCACTATCAGCAATTTGGGTACCACATTTCAGAAGCCACTGCCTATGTTGGGAGGTTGGGTGCTCTTCTCCGGAGCTCCCAGCAAGGAGACCTGAGTGGACAGGAAGCACCGGGAGATACTATGCAACATCACCATCTAGTGGCCAAAACGCCAGACATGGAAGGAAGGAGCAGAGAGCCGGTGTAGCCCCTGGGCCTGGGAAAGTTGCAGATGAGATAAAATGACAGAGGACTTGAGAAACAAAGCAAGTTGATGGCTAATCAAGTTCTACATGGGCAGTCTAAAAACAGCTTAGTGTCCCTCCATGGGGACTTCTAAAAAATTAGAGCACATCATATGGAATAGTACACGGGCATTGCCAAGGATGCTATAAAGAAATATTGATGATATGGAAAATATGCTCAGTTGAGACAAGAGCACTGATTAAAGCAATTCCATGCAACTTATGTGAAGTGTGAGTGTAAATCTACTTTGGATGTCCATCTAGAGAGGATGTCTTTTACTTCCCATCTTTCCCATGGCAGTAAATGAACCTCATCCCCACAGCTGCTCAAGCCAGAAAACTAGATATCGCCCAACACTTCCTCCCCGCCCCAATCCACCCACTTCTCTTTCTCCACAGCTGTCACCTTGGGCAGAACCAGCATCATCTCTAGCCTCAGTGACCCAAATTCCAAATTTGTCCCACTGCCTCCTCCACTCCATAGTCAGGTAGGAGAGCTATCCCAAACACCAGCCTCCCTGATTAAAATCCTCCAGTAGCTTCCCATCTCATAGAATAAAAGCCAACCTTCTTCCCGTGGCCCTCACATGCCAACCTTCTCTTCTACCCTCTCTCACTCCACTCCTGCTTGCCGAGCTGCTTTTGCTTCCTCACCTCCCTTGAATCTTTGCATGTGCTGGTTTCCTACCCTGAAATGTTCCTGGCTCTGCTCCATCCACTCCTGTCTCATTACTACTCAAACCTCAAACCCGGGCACAATGTCACTCCCCTGAGAAACTTTTGTGGGTAATGGGATTTCATCTTTATATTTTGACTTGCCTGGGAACAGATATTATTATGATATAATCAAAAGAAAGCAATCAAATTATATTAATTTTAAAATAAAATCAAATATAGAGACCATTGACATGCAGGGAATTCAAAGAAGGGGGAGGTCTGTGTGGGCTGGAAGGCCAGGTAAGGTTTCCTGGGCAGGTGAGGATTGTAGGAAGGGAAACACTAAGCCTGGGAAAGAGAATATTCCAGAAAGAGAAACATATGAACAAGGCATGGACGTGGGCAGGTGCAGCTGGGGGAGGTGGCACCCAGTGATTTTGCCTGCTTGGCACATTTAATTCTAGTTGCACATCCTTTTCTTCTCTCAGAATTCACCCTTCCCACATTCTGAGACTGTGTGAGGAGCTGATTCTTAATATGGGTGCGGGAATTAACCTGGGCCAATGAAAGCCTTTCCTGGTAATTTTGCCTCATTTATGGAAAAGGAGTGTTGTGTTTTCACTGTAGCTACCAAGCTGGGAGGATATATGCCAGATCTTCCTTGCCATTGTAAAGGAAGAGCTTGCATGAGAATGAGCCCAGGAAGAGCTTGCATGAGAATGAGAATGGAGAAACCAGAGCTAAAGATGGAGAGATAACAATGTCTGAGCGCCTGGACTTTCCCTCTAGACTTTTCAGATCTGTGAACTGATAAATGTCCCCTCTTTTGAGGGTTGGGCTAGTTTGCCATCTCTTTCTGTCACTCATAACCCAAAGCTTCCTAATTTCCACACTGGTCTGGCTAGGGCAGAGAATTGCTATGGAAAGTGGGTAAGGGTACCCCAGCAAAGGCAGCAGAAGCAGCAAATATGGCAGCCCGTCTTTGAAGGAAAGGCCTTTATTCCCAGTAGTTTGAGGCGTCTAGCCTGGGAATTAGAGAGCTTGAATCTTTGAGCCATGCCTGAAATCTGAAACGATAGGCCTTCTCTCCTGACTGCCCCAGAAGCCACAATCTTTCTCATCTATCCAGAAATCCTTTGAAAGGAGATGCAGAGACAGAAATGGCCTGAGGCAGCTCCCGTTCTTGGCTTCCTAGGGCTCTGGAAGGAAACTTTCTAAGTCTTCCCAGACCGCACTGGGAAGGCCAAATATCCACAAGACAACTAGGCAGGGGATGAAATGGGTGAGGGTGGGGATCATTTGATGCATTTTCCACTGCTCTTTCCCTGTTTGTACACAGTCCAGCTGCTCCCAAGAGCCTTTGGTCCCTGGCAGGGAGATGTTGTGGGGGTAAAGGAGAGAGACACAGACCCGCTGGTTCTAGCCCAAATCTGGTTCCTCCTAAGAGCTGCATGAAAACATGACACATGGTAGCCCCCTGGGACCCCCAGGGCCCTGGCACCAGTGTCCAGAGTTGCCCCATGATGTCTAACATAATGCCTTGCACAGGGTTGTATAAAACGGTCTAGTTTCCATTCAGAAAACAGATCCCAAATGCTTGCTGGGCAGAGCAGGAATCTGTGAGGGCTGAGATGGGTGATCACATGTGTCACTGACTTGTCTCTTTAAGGTACCTCATACTCCTGCCCTCCTGCAATTATCTTGTCTGGTCCCCATGGGGCCCCAACTCCTTCAGAAACCTCTGGCCTGGTACCAGTCACAAACAATTTCCCACATTTTGAGAGCTATAGCTGTAGATGTGCGCTAAAACCAATAGATACAGAAAAATATTTGTTAAAATTCAATGCCTGTTCTTGATAAAAATCCTCAGGAAAGGGTATCAAACAGAATTTTCTTAATCTGGTATAGGGAATCTGCCAAACATAGAGACACACACACAGAGGCAGACAGACAGACACACACACATACGCACACACACACACACACACACACACACACAGAGCTAACATTATCATTAATGATAAAATATTGAATGCTTTTCTCCTAAGGATAGGACCAAGAAAAGGATGTCCACCATTAACATTTCTACACAACATCATAGGGTGGGACCCAGTCATTTCAATAAGTCAAGAAAAATAAAAATAAAACATATAAGGATTGGACAGGAAACCTACAAACTGTCATTATTTCAGATGATAATACTATATATAGAACAATCCAAATAATCTGCAAACTATTAGAATGAATGAGTAAATTTAGCAAGGCTTCTGAATATAATCAACATACAAAAATTAATTGAATTTCTATATACAAGCAACAACCAGAAGTGAAAAACTTTAAATATCATTTATAATAATCCTAAAAATCATCAAATATTTATGAATAAATCTAATGAAAGAGGTACAAGATCTCTATGCTAAAAACCATAAAGAGAAACTGAAAAAGGCCTAAATGGAGAACTATACCTTAGTCACTGGTTGGCCAACTTAATATTATTAAGATGTCAATTCTCCCCAAATAGATTTGTATATTCAATGTAGATGCAATGTAGATGAATATCCCAGCAGATATTTTTGAGGACAGTGGCAAGTTGATTTTAAAATTTATAAGAAGATTCAAAAGTCCTAGGCAAGGCCAATCTCAGAAAAGAACAAAGTTGGAGGACTTAACACTACCAGATGTCAAGAGTTTTTATAAATCCAAGGGAGTAAGACACCGTGATATAGCATAATCCTGTCAAATGGGCCAGAATAAGAAGCTCAGAAAGAGACCCACACATATTCCAGCAGCAGATTTATAGTAAATATGCACTACAATTCGGTGGGGAAAGATGATCTTTTTAGCAAATAGTATTAGCTCAATTGGATTTCCATATGGCGGAAAAAAACAAACCTACTTCATACCATATACAAATATTAACCCGAGATGGATCATAGGTCAAAAAAATAAATAAATAAAGTAAAATGATAAACCTAGAAAAAGAGAAGAATATCTTCACAACCCTGGGATAGGAAAAAAAATTCCTAAACAATAAAGGTTGAAAGAAGATGTTTGCAGTATATCTATGAAAAATAACTCATATCCAGACTATATAAAGAACTTTTACAAATTAATAAGAAAAAGATAAGGACACCTGGGTGGCGCAGTTAGCTAGGCATTGGACTCTAGGTTTCGGCTTGGGTCATGATCTCAGGGTTGTGAGATGGAGTTGGTTTGGCGCTCAGCATGGAGTCTGCTTAAGATTCTCTTTCCCTTTCCCTCTGCTCCTCCCCTCCACGTTCATGTGAGCTCATTCTCTCTCTCTCAAAATAAATAAATAAATCTTTTTTAAAAATAAGAAAAAGATAAACATCTCAACTTTTTAAATGGGCAAAAACTTGGACAGGCATTGCACAAAAGAAGATATTCAAATGGCTAACAAGAACAAAAGCATCATGAGTTATCATGGAAATGCTAATTAAAATCTTATTGGATACTATCACACCCCCCTCCCCCCCACTCAATGGCTAGTGTGCACGTACTGGATCTGAGAGATCTGTCTTTGAGGGAGGGCCTGGGGATGAACCACAGGGAGTGTCGTCAGCAGGTAGCTGACAGCTCCTTCAACACCTACCCCTGCTCTGGAGAACCACCTTGTCAGGGACCATGGCCCTCCCAGGGTAGTCCACATCCAGGGACTGAGTGAGACACGGTTCTAGGTCTGCTGTTTCCACTGAAGTAGTAGCTGGGGTGCACAGTGCTCACCTGTGATGCCTGCATCACAGATAAGCTTCTCCCTCTGCTGAATTCTGCTCCTCCTCTTTATCTTCACAGGTGCTAACTCCTTACAGATACCTTGCAACCCAGACTCCATCACAGCATCTGCCTCTGGAGAAACCAACTGTGACAGCAAGGATATAGATGGGTATGAAGCAACTGGGACTCTCAATTATTGCTGTTTGGATGGTAATTTAAAACCACTTCAGAAAACTGTTTGGCAACATCTACTAAAACCAAAGATGCATATACCCTATGACCCAGGGAAATTCTCTTCTGGATAGATACCCAACTGAAATCAGTGCTTATGTCCACTAAAGCCTTGTTCAAATAAGCTTTAATCATGATAGCCCAAACTGGCAACTGACCGAATGGCCATCAACAGGAGAATGGATAAGCACATAATGGTAAGTGTGTACAATGCCACACCACATGGGAGGTTAAAAGAAAAAAGCTGCAGCTAAACACAACATGAATTTTCACAGGCAATATGTTGAACTGAAGAAGCCAGACATGGAAGAGTGTATACTGTATAGCTTCATTTATGTGAAGTCTGAAACCATGGACAACCAATCTACAATGATAGAAGTCAGAAGAATGGAGACACCGATGCTTCAGGGAAGCTAGCAGGGAGCTGGAAGTGTCCTATATCTTGATCTGGGTGGTGGTCACATGCATGTATACACATGCAAAAATCTGTCAAGCTCTACAGGTAAGATCTGTGTACTTTATTGAATGTTACACCTTGATAAAGAAAATAAAGTAAAAACAAACAAAACAAAAGTTCCAAGTTTTTATGATGACACATATTTATTGAGAATTTACTATGTTCTAGGCCTGGGACCTTACATGCACTAGCTCACTGACTCCACATACAGACACACATTGATATACACACAACACACAGCCATACCAACACATACATGCCAAACATATATGCTAATACATACAACACACACACACACCCCAACACATACACTGTGTGTGTGTGTGTATACAGTAAACCTCCCAAAAAAGGACACACCATGTGGTACTTGGGAGAGGTCTGGGGCAGACAGCGGTGTAAATATTTGCATATTTACATTTCAGTTTGCAAATCCCTTTCAAGCTCGTGGGGGTAAAGGAGAGAGACACAGTCCTAGCCCAAATCTCATTCCTCCTAAGAGCATTTCTTCTTCTCTACAGCTAGGAGACCACCATGATAATTTTGCCTCCTGAGAAACCATGCTCAGCATGGGGAAAGGGGATAACCAATTGCATATTGGCTCTTGTCCTTTATTTTTTGGAAAGTGAGGAAAATTGTGATTTTTTTTCCAAAGGACTGGCAGATTTGGAACTCAGAGAAGCCTTGAATCACTAAATTGGAAAAAGTACAGCCAGGTGAGGTATTTGAGGCATAGAGATGGCAAGTGGTTGGCCCCAGGTTACCCAATGAATGAGTGATGGACCAGAAACCCGTTCAAAAATAAAATTTTAACTAGCTCTAAAACAGGCAGTGCAATGGCAAACCAAAGTGGGGGTGGGAGGAGAAACAAGAACCAGCTCTGCTTCCTCCCCAGCTCTTCAAAGATCCACTTCCCTGTCAACTAGAATCCTCAATGCAGCTCCTGTTAGAACAGACACCGAGTCCTGGAGTCTTTTCCTGCCAGAGGATTTCCAAAGATGCAAACAAGAACCACACTCAAGAATTCCTCCACCCACAGTCAGAACCACATCCCAGCCAGAGAGAACGGAAGAGAACTCAGAACTCATTAGTGTCACCCCTGGGACCCAGGCAAAACACATTCCTAAAGGTCTAGGGCTTCAGACGGGACCATCTGGGAACAAAAAGATGGAAAATCCCAGATCCCAGGGCTGTGCTGTCAGGCAAGTGTCAGTCCATAGAAGGGGCTGTGGGCACAGCCATCCTGGACACTAAACTGAGGCATGGCCGACATGTGGTTAGAGCTCTCCTCAAAGGAAGCTGTCTTGGCAGTGGATGAGAGAAGTTCTAGCAAAATCCACACTTGGTGCCATCCCTTAAGTTTTGAATTGGGCTGCTTATGTGATGATTTAGTAGTTAATCCACTCAGTTGAGACCCCGGGCTTTCTGGCTGCCTGGAAGGAAGGGGGGGAGGAAGGAGGATCTTGGTCTTGGTTGTTCGGCCCAAGTTCAATGACCATTGGGAAATTGTGTAACAGATGCACACCATGCCCGCCCACGGGTCTTTCCAGTACACCATCCCCAAGAGATCCTCCTACACCTTTGCTTAATTCAGTCTTAACCCTGTACCTCTTGCCCAAGCAAGCTCTGTTTTCCAAATGCTTCTGGGCCCACTGGCACTCCAGTACTTTCTGATCTGGGCTTCCTGATTTCACCACTCCTCTGTCCTGTATGACAGCACAACTCCCCAGTGGAGGCAGACAGTGCCCCCACTGGTTTCTACAACCAAGACCTGATGGGTTGGCCCAGGGCTGGGGCCACTGTCCCAAACACAAATGAAAGGTGTAAGAATCTTGCAACACCCTTGAATGCTTCCTTGTAGGAAAAATGAACTGATGTGTCAGCTTGCCCAGTTGATCCTTGCCTGCTGGGCACAGGTGTGGAAGATTGGAAGATGAGCCTGATGACAGCAGGTCCCTGCTCTCTGGACACTCTGTCCTTGGGGTGAAGATGGCACACAAAGAACAAATAACCACACAGTTTCGGTGGTGGGGGGATGGGACTTTTAGGGCTGCACAAGGAAGTCAGCACAAAGGAAGCAGGTCTTTACTGGAAGCAGGCACAGCTGGAGGTTGGAGAGATTCAAGGACAAGTATGGCATCCAGTGGTAACTACAGAGATGTGACAGTGAGTGGTGAAATCCTTCAAAACAGCAAAATGGCTACTTCGCTAGGGCCACATACAGTAATCTAAGATCCTTCCCTTATCTCTCTCTCTTCCTCTCCCTTCCCCATCCCCCCTCTGGCTCTTTATCTTTCTCCCAGTCTCTTTTGATCTTCCTTTGTCTGTCTCTCATTTCTCTTTTCCTCCCTCTCTCCATTCTTTTTGTGTCTCTGCTTCTTCTTCTTGCCACCAGCTGGCTTCCTCTGCTTTTATTCAGTCTCTACTCCCCTACAACTCTGCCTGGCCAGTGCCCAGACCTCTGGATTCCTATCCTAGTGCCCTTCTAGCTATGACACCACAGGAACTCAGAAAAGGGGAACAATTACCCCAGAATCCTAAACTCAAGAGAATTAGAAGGATTTTAAAGAGAATCTAATCCAGTGCTTTAAAAAAAAAAATTAAGGTGTAATTTGTATGCAGTAAAATGCATACATTTTAAATGTACAGTTTTAACATATGTGTACATGCATGTAACTGCCACCCAGGTCAAATATAAAATATTTCCAGCTCCTCAGAATTCCTTCACTTCCCTTTCCAGTCAATTCCCTCTTCACCAAAGGCAATTGACCACTAATTTGAATCATTTCACCACAGTTCCGTTAAGTCATCCCAGAAATTCCTTTAAATAGAATCACACAGTATGTAGTCCTTTGAATCTTATATGCTATGAGATTCACTTATATTGTTGTACATATCAATAGTTCACTCCTTTTATTGTTGGGATGCTAAGTAGTATTCTCTTATAGGAATTTGTTGTATGGCTACATCTCAATTGGCTGGTCCATTCACCTGCTGATAGACATTTAAGCTGTTTTTCACTATTACGAATACAGATGTTTTGAGTGCTTACAAAAAATCTTTGTGTAGACACATGTTAATCAACAAAGGGCACATAACTGAAAACTCAAGTGATGGTCAAGCCTTCAGGCATGGCATGGCTTGATCCAAAGACTCCTAATCTCATTAGCCTCCATTCCATTTCTCTGCTAGGCTCCTAACTTTACCTTTCCGTATACGTGGCCCTTTCTCAGACTGTTTGCCCTCTCTTCATCCCACTTGTAACTCAACCTTTCACTGTTGCTTATCCAATCAGCAGACATTTATGGAATCAGTGCTTGCCAAGCACTGAGTTATGAGTGAGAAAACAACAGATGAGTGAGATCTATCCTTGCCCTTTGCCCTCATGCACCAATGGTCTAGTGGGAGAAATGGAAAGATAGGGATACACAAACCCACAAAAAATTTATATGTAAGCCAGGACCTCCAATGGCAAAGAGGAATTCTGGAAAAGGAAGGGAAGAGATGTCAGTGACTATCCTATTTGGGAACAATAGACTAAGGCCACACAGGTTTTCCTTGCTTTTAGCTCTGTGTGTTTCTCTGTGAAGTCTCTCTGCTATCCAGATGAAATCTTCCAGACATCAGATGTCCACACAGGGGCTGTTTGTTTGCCTCTGATCACAGAGTTGTTTATGAAGGAAGGCTTGGGGAAGCATTCCTTATTCAAATAGATGATTAAAACCCTGCAGGAGAATTCTGTGTCCTTGACATTGGGGAACTCAATGTTCCACATCAGTGTTAGTCTCTCCTTAAGGACCTTCCCCTCAGCCACCGAGGCTGGTGGGATGGATTATTTATTGTCTGGATTAAATGCGTCCTCTGGCTATAAAACTGGAGCCAGAGTCCTGAGTGACACTTCTAGGGTAAGGCCAATTTGTCCCTAAGGAAGAACTCTAAAGATTGTGGCTTCTTTCTCCTCTCTTTCTCTCTTGTCATTTCAGGACAGAGAGATTCTAAGTGAACATGGATATTCTGCCCCAAAGGGTTTTCGCTCAAGGGCATCCATTCATTTTACATTCATTTTGTTCATGTCTGCTACACATCAGCCAGTGGGCCAGGCTTTGGGCATATATATGAGCAAGACAGACGTAGCGGAGCTCACAGTCTGGTGGAGAAGATAGATACCCATCAAATCATCACTCTTATATTACAAATGCAAAAATATGAACCATAGCAGCTGCCATAGAAGAAAAGCATAGGGTTTTTGGTAGATATTTCAGGGTCTGTGGTTTAGATTAAGGATTCAGAGACATCTGAATTACAGAAATTTGAAGGGTGAGCACAAGTGACACAGGAAAGAAAAGAAGATGATAGAACAGCATGTGCAAAGGCACTGAGGGGAGACAAGTCAAGGCATGTCTAAGAGACTAAGAGAAACCCATGGGTGGAGCAGAGTGAGAATAAGGGAGAAAGATTCAAGAAGATGGAAGGCAGTCGCACCAGGCCCTATAGAGTTACTCTAAGGGTCATGGGTGCTATGAGTCAGAGTTATTCTTAAGGTCATGGGTGCTATGAAAGATGTAAAGAGGAGGTTGACATTGGCCTTTTCCCTCCCTTAGCCATTCTTTTTCCCTGACCCTTCCTGCTTACTGTAGGATCTTTCCAAATCTATTGGTGGTTCTTCACAGTGGACATGAAGTCAAATCTCCTTAGTAGGGGCTTGAGGTCTTCATAATTGGTCAAGACTTTGAAGAATAAAGGAGTGGGAGTTCATTGGAAGTCATTATTTGTTGCCTTTTTTTTTCTTGTGAATAATGTCCTGCTATGAGCTCCTTTCAGGCAGAAGTCATGAAACTACCTTTTCTTCTGTTCCCAACAGTGGCCCAAGCATGGATACTGTTATTATCACCACTATTATCATCATCATCATTTCCATTAATTCAACTGATTACTGTGCTAAGCATTTTACATGGTGTATTGGTTAGCTTTTGCTGTATAACAAAACACTTAAAATTAGTGACTTATACCACAATAATTTATTTGGCTTAGAATTCTGTGGGTTGATAATATAGGCTGGGCTCAGTTAGGCAGTTCCGGTATTGACTGGATCTCTAGCATGTCTGTGGTTAACTGCAGGCCAATAGGCTGACTCTGCTTTTGGGGACTGATTGACTGTCAGCTAGGTCAATAGGGATGGTCAATCCTATACTTCTTATTATTATTCAGGTTAACTTAGAGCTTCTTCATATGATGGTGTCAAGGTCCCAGAGTAAGAAGTTATATTCATTGGCCAGATCAATATTTCTCTATTCATCTCATATTCAAGGAAAAGGAGAAAGAGACTCTACAGCTTGACCGGTGACATGAATATAGGGGAGGGTCAGGATTAGAAATTTCATTAGGACAGAGACCACTGTACTCATTTTGATATTCACCACAATTAGCACAATGGATGGCACACAGTGCATACACTCTCACCAAATATTTGCTGATTGAATGAACAGAGGTCCAAGGGGGAATAATCATTATTAGCCCAAGGTCACACAAAGTAGGACTAGACCTCTAAATTCACCAGCTTCCTTCCCCTGGCACCCTCATTACCTGGCTTCCTGCTGCTTTACTAAATTCCCCAAGCTGGGCAAAAAAAGAACAAACAGAAGATTTGAGATGTGCTTCTTTGACTTCTGGAAGGTGCCCCAAACCAGACTCAGTCTCTACAATGTACATCTGAGAATATCTGGTACCTGTATAGCACATGGTAAGAGCACTAGGTTCAGAGGGAGGCCCAAGTGTGTCACCCAACTGATGTATGGTCCTGTGGAAGCCACTTAAGTAAGACCCAACTTTCTTCATCTGAAATGTAGGACTATAAATCTCTGCCTACATCCCAGGGCAATGTCAAAGATCAGAGGCATGATGGAAACTGTCTCAAAAGATTGTACCAAATTAAACTTATGGTCCTCTCCAGGTTTGCCCCACTCCATTGGCTGTGCTACCAACCCAACCTCATTTGTTTGTTCAGTGGAGCTCTGGCCCACCACCAGTTCATCTCCTAACTGCTGTGGGCTCAGCCTCCCACACAGTCCTATCTGGGCTTTAGCTTGGCCTCTCCTTACCCTCTCCTCGCAAGAAGCACATGGCCTCAATGTCCCAGTCCAACCAAACTAAATGCCCACAGTCTCTTATTTCTAGACTCAGATGAAGCACTGTGTTCTGGGGCGTCCACACTATGGGGTGTCTTGTCTGATTTCCCTAGCAGCTGTCCAAAGGGGCCATATAACACTTTCAGGGGAGTTAAGGCTCCCATGGGGCAAATCTAACCCAAGAAAGACAGGAGATAGAAAACCATCAGTGGATAAAGTCCTCTTCCTTCCTTAACCATATACTCTTCTAAGATGTCTAGTTCCACATGGCTTCTCTAGAGACATCTCATAGCTGAGTAACCTACTGTGTTTTCTTGTGTACCTGTGATTAGCTCAGCAGTGTACCACCTTGTGTTCCCTTTCTCTCCTTCCCTGTTTCCTTTCCAGTTTTCCCTCAATCTGTACTCCCCTCCCCTAACCTGCAATGAAACATCGGTACCTAAGTTACGCCTTCACCTCTCTTATATAGACAACTCAAGCCTAAGATAAAGAGAAGAAATTGAGAAAGTTGTCAAATTGCAACCACTCAGGGACTCATAGGAGGACTGGCTGTACTAAGTATTGGTGATAATAAAGAGTGATGGCAACTCTCGTACACTGCTGGTGAGAATGTAAACTGGAACAGCCACTTGAGAACACTTTGGCAATTTCTAAAAAAGTTAAATATACACCTATCATGTAGCCCAATGTTTCCACTCCTAAGTAACATATATCCACACAAAGACTTGTATATGAATGTTTAGAGCACCTGTATTTATAATAGCCCCCAACCAGAAACAACTCAACCGTCATTCAACTAGTGAATGTATAGACAGATGGTATATTCATACAATGGAATTCTATTCAGCAATAAAAAATGAATGAACTGGTGATACATACACAAAACATGGATGTATTTCAAAATAAGTAGGCTGAGTGAAGGAAGCCAAAGAGTCTATACTGCTTGATTCCGTTTATATAAATTCTAGAACATACAAACTAATTATAATAGAAGAAAGCAGATCAGGGTTGCTGGGGACAAGAGTGGAGGAGGGGTGGATTGCAAAGGGGCACAAGAAAATTTGGGGGGGATGTCACCCACTTAATATACAATCCAGGACTGATCGCTTGGGTAAGACTTAAGGCCATGTTGATTGTGGTGACAGTTTCATGAGAATATCTTAATAAAGATGAAAAAAGAAAGAAAGAAAGAAGAAAGAAAGAAAGAAAGAAAGAAAGAAAGAAAGAAAGAAAGAAAGAAAGAAATCACCAGGTCCATCAGTGAGCTCAACCAAATCCTTAGAGAAACTATAACTTCAATGCTATTTAAAGCATTTCAGTGCACAGGGAAAAAAAGGAAAGCTTCCAAGTTCCTTTTATGAAACCAGCATAACTTTGATACCAAAAATCTGACAAAAATAGCACATTAATGAAGAGTTTGCTGCTCTGTGCACACTTGTGGAGTTATTATTAACTCTGTAAATTAGCTATACTGCATCTGACCTAGTTTCCAGATTTTTGTCTTTGGTTTTCAGAAGTTTAATTACAACGTGTCTTTGAACAGATTTCTTTGGATTTAACCTGCTTGGAGAAATTAGCAACCAGGTAAAAAAGGGAAGAGGAGGCACATTGGCCTCTAAGACACATTGGCCTCTAAGACTTCTCACCAGAGGGGTACAGGGCCAGGCAAGAGAGTTCACACACCCCAGTGTGGCCTCCTTGATGCCTCTCCTAGAACACCTCTCCTCATCTTGACCCACTATGCATGCCCATGGCTCCCACCTTAGATTGTACTCTTCATCATCTCCTGTCTTTTCTCCAAAACCCTCTGGCAGTCTCTGAGCCTCTTCTCCTTGCAATCCATCTTCCATGATGTGTAGAAATCTAATTACATCACATAACTGTGATCCTGTCACTGCCCACTCACTTCTTTCCACAGACTCTGCTCCCTTGTGGCCCACAGGATGAGGCACAAACTTCAGTGCACAGCCTCATTCTCCACAACGCTGTCAACTAATGTTATATATAATATTCTGCCCAGTGTTCTAATCGTGCTAAAGGACACCACATGGTTCATGTCTCTGCATCTTTGCAATGCCATTCCTCCTGCCTGAGCAGTCTTCCCTCCCTCTTATCAGCAGGCAGCAGGTCTGCTCCCTGGGTCTGACTTGAGCCTCCATCACCTAACTCAGTGTAACACCTGCCATCAGGCAAATAACATCAAAGATTTGTGGGGAAGAGACACGCCCAGATCTCACTCTATGTGTCTCTTTGTTTTTCTGGTCCTAATCTATACCCTTCATAATACAACTATAATCACAAGTATAACACTTTCCTAAGTTCTGTGAGTCATCCTAGCAAACGCTCAAACCTGAGGTGGTCATGTGAATCTCCCAAATTTCCAGGTCACTGGTCAAAATAGTGAGTGACTTGGGGACTGCCATAGTGTGGCTGGCATCTGAAGTGAGGATAGTCTTACTGGAGGCTGTACCCTTAACCAGTCTGTGATAACTCTAGGTGGTTAGTACCAGAAGTGCATTGTGATATTGCAATAGGCATTAAAATTTCTTAGTGAAAAAAAATGCATACGGGGAAGCCACATCCTTATAATACAATGCCAACTAATACATGTAGAATAGATTATTGAAATGAAGAAATGGGGCAACATGAAGACACTTCTTGCATCTGGGTAAAGGGGATATGGGAGTTCCTTGTATTATTCTTACAACTTTTTGTTAGTTTGAAATTACTTTATAATATAAAACCAAAAATGAAATCTATATTTTATGTTGTTCTATTTGATTTTAAAAACAGATGTACGTATATTTATGCATGTGTGTGTATATATATATATATATATGCAAAATAAAAGACAGCAAGGACAGGCACCAAAAATTTAATAGTCCTTCTCTCTGGTGGTGGGATTTAGGTTCACTTTTTACTTTTCCTCAACATTATTTTCTCATTTTTCCTATTATGGCTGTGAACTCTTCATAATAACAACAACAAAAGAAATAATAAAAGTTACACACAATGAAGAAAATCACTCTTTAAACACCAAAAACACACCAGAAGAAGGTACAAATGACTTATACCCCCCCCCCCCACAACCAGCCCCTCCATTATCTATGTTGTATTGCTGTCTATAAACCACGGTCATCTCTGTCCATATTCATGAGTCCCCTTGGGGAAGACAGCACCATGTGGTCTTCTCAGGGGCCTCACAGTGCTGCTACAACAGCTCCATGCAATGTGGGCACAGATATCCCATGCTCAGACAGAAACCAAAATGTCCTAGAAAGAGACTTGGAACAGAATAATCTGGCAACTTGGGAACATCAATGGGGACAAGGAAAAAAGCCCCAACAAAAGCCTGGTCTCTCTAGCCCAATGGCCAGGAAAAGGGCAGCATAGCAAGATAGAAAATTTTTAGACAATAACTGTTCTACCCTAATTAGACATCACTGCAACCACACCAGAAAGGTAAAAGGGAGCTAGATTTTGACATGTGTGAGGCTGTAACAAGGCATCCCAACATCCCTGCTGGGGAGTGTTAGAGAAAGCCAAGCAGGGATCTGGGACTTTCATCTCTGCTGGCCATTAATACCTCCCTGCTGCCACTTCAGTAGGGAGCCTGGAATTCTACCTCCGTCTGGGACTAATTAGGTATTTCTCCCAGTCTCCACCGGGGTGGTGTCAGAGGAGATCTAGTGGAGAGTCAAGGCTTTCACCATCTCCCAGCAGTAATGAAGCTATCTTCACAAAGTGCCAGTAGAGACCACATGGGGAGCCAGGCCTCTCATCTCAACCTGGCAGTAATGAGGAGCCTCCCTCCTTCAGTTTCAATGGAGGCTGAGCAGGTAACCTGGACTTCTAGCTCCTAATGTCAGTAATGAGGATGTGCACCCCCACCTTGTCCTGTGGAAATGGTGTCAAAGCTAAACAGAGGTTTAAATAATACAAAAGTATCCAGATTTCAACAGAAAATCACTGATTACACCAAGAACCAGGATGATTTCAAATTGAATAAATAAAAAAAACAATTGGTAGATGCCAACACCAAGATGACAGAGATGTTAGAATTATCGGACAAAGATCCTAAAAGAGCTATAATTAAAAATGCTTCAACAGTTATGAATAAATTCAAAATAATTGAAATAAATAGAAAACCTTGACAAGGCAATAGAGAACATAAAAGAGAACTAAATGGAAATTTTGTAGATTTAATTTCAAATACAATAAAATAACCTAAATAAAAAGCTCAGAAGATGGACTCAGCAGAGAATAGAGGGGACAGAGGAAAGAATCAGTGAATTGGAAGACAGAACAAAAGAAATTAGCCGATTTGAACAACAGAGAGAAAATAAAAAGGAGAGAGCATCAGGGGTCTGTGGGACTATAACAAAAGATCTATCATTTGTGTCATCAGAGTTCCAAAAGAGGAGGAGCAAGGGCATGGAACTGAAAAAGCACTAGAAGAAATGAAGGGCATTATGCACTTAAAAATTTGTTAAGAGGGTAGATCTCGTATTAAGTGTTTTTTTTTAGATTTTATTTATTTATTCATGAGAGACACACAGAGAGAGGCAGAGACATAGGCAGAGGGAGAAGTAGGCTTCTTGCAGGGAGCTGGATGTGGGACTCGATTCCAGGACCTAGGGATCATGACCTGAGCGGAAGGCATATGGTCAACCATTGAGCCACCTAGGTGCCCCTTGTTTTAAGTGTTCTTACCACAAAATAGACAAGTAAACAAATAAATCAACAAAAAAAGAATCACAAGGAAAATTTTAGAAGTGATCACTATGTTTATTACCTTGATTGTGGTAATGATAATCCAAATTCACCAAGTTATATACATTAATTAAGTGTAGTTTTTTGTTTTTTTTTTTTGTAGATCAGTTATACCTAAATAAAGTGGGAAGGAAAGAAAGGCAATAACAGCTGAAAATTTCACAAGTTTGGCAACAGAAGTAAGCATATGGATTTAAGAAGCTTGGTGAATCTCAAGTAAGATAAATCCAAAGAAATCCAAAATAAGACACATCATGATCAAATTTATGAAAACTAAAAACAAAGGAAAACATCTTAAAAGCAGTCAGAGAAAAACTATGCTTTACCTATAAAGAAAAAGGAATTTGAATGACAGCAGATTCTTCATCAGAGATAATGGAAGCCAGACAAGGAGTGTAGTATTTTTCCAGAGCTGAAAGAAAACAACTGTCAATCCAGAATCCTATAACCAGTAAATATATTCTTTAGGAATGAAGAGGATATCAAGTCATTTTCAGATGAAGGGAAACTAAGAGAATTTGTCACCAGTATATATTTACTCTGAAAGAATGTCTAAAGGAAGTTCTCTAAACAGAAAGGTAATCATCATCATCAGCAGCAGCAGCAGCATCATAATAGTTGAAAACTTTGAAACATCAGGAGAAAACAAGAAAGAACACAGTAAGCAAAAATATGGGTAAATAAAACAGACTTTCCTTCTTCTCTTGACTTTCCCAAATTTTGTCTGGTAGGTGAAACAGAAATTACAACACTGGTTGCTATGGTTCTACATGTATGAAGAAGAAACATTATAAATAGGTGAGGGTAAAGAGACATGAAGGGCTCTAAGGTTTCTTTACTTCATATAGAAGTATAGTTTTCTTTTTCAACAAAAAGTTTTCTTTTTCAACAAAAAAACTAGTAAAATGATGACATCAATAGATTGATACATTATGTAGGTACAATTCATTACGTAGAACAACCAATAAAAAGTCTATACAGGGATACACTCAGAAACACTATTGATAAATCAAAATGGAGTTCTTAAAAAATGCTCAAGTAACACACCAGCAGGTAAGAAAAAGCAAACAAATAAATTGAAAACAAAATAAATAAACAAGCAAAATAAAATGGCAGAACTAAGCCCTATAATATCATTTACATTAAATTTAAATAACTATACCAATTTAATAGACAGACTGGCAGAATGGATTAAAAAACAGAAGCCAACTCTATGTGTCTACAAGAAACTCACTTCAAATACAATGATATACGTAAAAGCCATATGTGAAAAACCCACAGCAAATATCATCCTCAAAGGGGAAAACTGAGACCTTTTCTCCTAAGGTCAGGAATACAACAGGGATGACCACTCTCACCACTGTTGTTCACATAGTCCTGGAAGTTCTAGCCTCAGCAGTTAGACAACAAAAAGAAATATAAGGCATCCAAATTGGCAAAAAAGAAGTCAAACTTTCACTCTTTGCAGATGAAAGGATACTCTATGTAGAAGATCCAAAAGACTCCACCCACAAATTGCTAGAGTTGATACAGGAATTCAGCAAAGTCGTAGGATATAAAATCAATGCACAGAAGTCAGCTGCATTTCTATACGCTAACAAATTGAAGAAAGAGAAATCAAGGAATCCATCCCATTTACAATTGCACCCAAAGCCATAAGATACCTATGAATAAACCTGGCCAAAGAGGTAAAGGATCTGTACTATGAAAACTATAGGACATTTATGAAAGAAACCGAGTTGGAGGGACGCCTGGGTGGCTCAGTGGTTGACCATCTGCCTTCAGCTCAGGGCGTGATTCCAAGTTTCTGGGATCAAGTCCCACATCAGGCTGCTTCTCCCTCTGCCTATGTCTCTGACTCGCTCTCTGTGTCTCATGAATAAATAAATAAAATCTTTAAAAAAAAGAAATCAAGGAAGACACAAAGAAATGGAAAAATATTCCATGTTCATGGATTGGAAGAACAAATATTGTTAAAATGTCTGTTACCCAAAGCAATCTACACATTCAATGTGATCCTTATGAAAATACCATCAATATTTTTCACAGAGCTGGAACAAACAATTCTAAAATTTGTAACCAGAAAAGACCCCAAGTAGCCAAAGGAATATTGAAAAAAGAAAATCAAAGCTGAATATTGAAAAAAGAAAATCAAATCATAATTCTGGATTTCAAGCTCTATTACAAAGTGGCAATCATTAAGACAGTATGGTCTGGCACAAAAACAGGCATATAGATCAATGGAACAGAATAGAGAACCCAGAAATGGACCCTCAACTCTATGGTCAACTAGTCTTCCACAAAGCAGGAAAGAATATCCAATGGAAAAAAGACAATCTATTCAACAAATGTGTTGGGAAAATTGGACAGCCAAATGCAGAAGAATGAAACTGGACCACTTTCTTACATCATATACAAAAACAAACTCAAAATGGATGAAAGACCTAAATGTGAGACAGGAATCCTTCAAAATCCTAGAGAAGAACACAGGCAGCAACCTCTCTGACCTTGGCTACAGCAACTTCTTACTAGACACATCTTCAAAGGCAAGGGAAACAAAGGCAAAAATGAGTTATTGGGACTTCATCAAGAAAAAAACTTTTGCACAGCAAAGGAAGCAGTCGACAAAACCAAAAGACAACCTACAGAATGGGAGAAGATACAGGATCACAAAGTCTTATTGAATAAAGGGATAGTATATCCACAATCTATCACTTATGAAACTCAACACCCAAAAAACAAAAACAAAAACAAAAAACCCCAAAAAATTCAGTCAAGAAATGAGTAGAAGACATGAACAGATATTTCTCCAAAGAAGACATACAAATGGCTGACACATGAAAAAATGCTCAACATCACTCAGCATTAGGGAAATACAAATCAAAACCATAATGAGGTACCACCTCACACGAGTCAGAATGGCTAAATTCAGAATGGCTAAATTTAACAAGTTAGGAAATGACACATGTTGGTGAATATGTGGAGAAAGGGGAACCCTCTTACCCTGTTGGTAGGATTGTAAACTGGTGCAGCTACTCTGGAAACCAGTATTGAGGTTCCTCAAAAAGTTAAAAATAGAGCTACCCTACATCCCAGCAATTGCACTACTAGGTATTTATCCAAAGGATACAAACATAGTGATGTGAAGGAGCACCTGCACCCCAATGTTCATAGCAGCAATGTCCACAATAGCCAAAATATGGAAAGAGCCCAGATGTCTATCAACAGATGAATGAATAAAGTAGATGTGGCATTCCATTATATATTCAATTGTATATATACAATGTATACTCTATTGTGTGTGTGTGTGTGTGTGTGTGTGTGTGTGTGTGTGTGTATATACTGGAATATTGGAATGGAATGGAATATTACTCGACTTTCAAAAAGAATGAAATCTTGCTATTTGCAACAATGTGGATGGAACTAGAGGATATTATGCTAAGCAAAATAAGTCAGTCAGAGAAAGATAAATATCATATGATTTCACTCATATGTGGAATTTTTTAAAAAGATTTTATTTATTCATGAGAGACACACACACAGAGAGAGAGAGAGAGAGAGAAAGGCAGCGACACAGGCAGAGGGAGAAGCAGGCTCCATGCAGGGAGCCCGACGTGGGACTCGATCCCAGGTTTCCAGGATCACACCCTGGGCTGCAGGCGGCGCTAAACCACTGCGCCACCAGGGCTGCCTTCATATGTGGAATTTAAGAAACAAAACTGATGAATATAGGGGAAGGGAACAAAAATAAAATAAGATGGGAACAGAGAGGAAGACAAACCATAAGATACCCTTAACTATAGGAAACAAACTACTGGAGGGGTGGTGGGTGGGTGATGGGGTAACTGGGTGATGAGCATTATGGAGGGCACTTGATGGAATGAACACTGGGTGTTGTAGGCAACTGATGAATCTCTAAATTCTACTTCTGAAACTAATAATATGCTACATGTTAATTAAATTGAATTTAAATAAAAATTTTTTAAAAGAAAGCAGAAATGGGTAGAGACTAGGATGTAACTATAACTTAATATGGATTGCTAAAACTGGTAGTTAAAATTTTTTATTAGCCCAGAAAATGTCAATAACAGAGTTTGAGAAAAAAATTAACAACACATTTCTTATACTACTCTCCAAGTAGAGATATGAAATCTCTATGCTGTACACCGGAAATTTCTGTAACATTGTGTGTCAAGTATACTCAAATAAGAATAACTAAAAAACCCAAATATAATAATAGAGACAGGTTGAAAGCAAAAGTTTGGAAAAAGGTAAACATGAAAACATTCCTTAAAACTAATGTCCAGTAAAAGTAGACACCAGGAGAAAGAAAATTACCAGAGACAGAGTGGGACATTATATAGTGATAAGAGAACAATCCACCTAGAAGGCAGAGCAATCCTAAATGTGTGGATACCAAATGAAACCTGCAAAAATTACTGAACCAAAAAGAGAAACAGACAAATCCATAATTATAGTTGGAGACTTCAATACTCCTCTTTCTTTTTTTTTTTTTTAAAAAGATTTTATTTATTTATTCATGAGAGACACAGAGAGAGGCAGAGGGAGAAGCAGGCTCCATGCAGGGAGCCTGATGTGGGACTCTATCCCAGGTCTCCAGGATTTTGCCCTGGGCTGAGGGCGGTGCTAAACTGCTGAGCCACCCAGGTTGCCCCAATATTCCTCTTTCAACAATGGCTAGTACAACTAAGCAGAAAATCAGCAAGGATGTAAAAGAATGCAACACCACCAACCAACACTCTGCCACCACCAGCAGAATACATATTATTTTCAAGTGCCCATGGAACATATATCAAGATAGACTCTATCCTGTGCCATAACAAAATCTCAACAAATTTAAAAGAATTGAAATCATACAGGTATGTTCCCTGACTACAGTGGAATCAGCTGCAAATCATAACAGAAAAATAACATGAAAATTTCCAACAACTTGGGAACTAGAAAACACATTTCCAACCAATCCATGGGTTAAAGAGAAAGTCTCAAAGAAAATAAAAAGTACATTGAACTGAACAAAACCCCACAATATATCAAAAGTTATGGAAAAGAGCTAATGCAGTGCTAAGAAGGAGATTCATAGAATTAAGTGTGTTGTTATAAAAGAGGAAAAGTCTCAAATCAATAATCTAAGTTTCCTTATCAAGAACTTATAAAAAAAGAGCAAAATAAACCCAAAGCAAAATGGAAAGAATTAATAAGTAGCAGACATCAAAGAGATTAAAAATAGAGAAAATCTATGTTACACTTCTTGATTTCGAACTATATTACAGAATTATAGGGTCAACACAGTATGGTATAAGCATAAAAACAGACACATATGTCAATGGAACAGAATAGAGAGCCCAGGTAAGCCCATGTATATCGTCAATTAATTTATGATAAGAGAGCCAAGAATATACAATGGAGAAAAGATACTCTCTTTAACCAAAGGTTGGGAAAACTGGACAACCACATGCAAAAGAATGAAACTGGACCCTTATTTTACATCATACACAAAAGTCAATTCAAAATGAACTAAAGACTCAAATGTAAGACCTAAAACTATAAAACTCATAGAAAAAAAAACCCACAGGGAGTAAGCATTAAGGAGAGCACTTGATGTAATGAGCACTGGGTATTATATGCAACTGATGAATCATTAAACTCTATCTCTGAAACTAATAATACACTCTATGTTAATTAATTGATTTTAAGTAAAATAAGATAAAAAGAGAAGACCTACAATGACCAACAGGTACATAAAAAGGTGCTCGACAGCACCAATGATCAAGGAAATACAAATCAAAGCCACGAGATAGCACCTCACACCAGTCAGAATGGCTAATATCAAAAAGACAAGAAATAACAAATGTTGGCAAGGACATGGAGAAAAAGGAACCCTTGTGCACTATGGGTGGGAATGTAAATTGGTGCAGCCATGGTGGAAAACAGTATGGAGTTTCCTCAAAACATTTAAAATAGAACTGCCATATGATTCAGCAATTCCACTTCTGTGTATATATCTGAAGGAAGCAAAACCACTCTCAGAGATATATGCACTCCCATGTTTATTACAGTATTATTTGCAACAGCCAAGACACAGAAACAACCTAAGTGTCCGTCAATGGACGAATGGATAAAGAACATGTGATTTACACACACACACACACACACACACACACACATATAGGTGTATAAATGTATAAAATGTGATATATACCCACATACAATGAAACATTGTTTAGCTATAGAAAAGAAAGAACAACAACATAGATGGACTTTGAGGGCATTATACCATGTGATGTGAGTCAGAGAAAGAAAAATACATGATTTCACTCATATGTGGAATCCAGAATCTTAAAAAAAAAAAATCTCAGGATGCTTGGGTGACTCAGTGGTTGAACATCTGCTTTGGCTCAGGTTGTGATCTCAGGAGTCATGAGATCGAGTTCTGCATCAGGCTCCCCAAAGGGAGCCTGCTTCTCCCTCTGCCTATGTCTCTGCCTCTCTCTGCATGTCTCTCACGAATGAATAAATAAAATCTTTTTAAAAAATCTCATAGAAACAGAGGACACATTGGTAGTTGTTCCTGTAGGGGGTAGGGAAATGGGGTAAGAAGATCAAAAGGTACAAACTTCCAGTTCCAAGATCAGTAATTCTGGGCATGTAATGTACAACATGGTGACTATGGTTAACAATACTGTATTGTTTATTTGAAAGTTGCTAAGGGAGTAAATCTTAAAATTTTCATCACAAGGGGATCCCTGGGTGGCGCAGCGGTTTGGCGCCTGCCTTTGGCCCAGGGCGCGATCCTGGAGGCCCGGGATCGAATCCCACGTCGGGCTCCGGGTGCATGGAGCCTGCTTCTCCCTCTGCCTGTGTCTCTGCCTCTCTCTCTCTCTCTCTGTATGACTATCATAAATAAATAATAAAAAAAATTTTCATCACAAGAAAAAAATTGTAACTATGTGAGTTGATGGATGTTAACCAGACTTACGCTTCAGCATATATCCATACATCAAATCATGTTGTATACCTTAAACTAATATAATGTTATATGTCAATTATCTCTTTTTTAAAATTTTATTTATTTATTCATGAGAGACACACAGAGAGAGGCAGAGACACAGGCAGAGTGAGAAGCAGGTTTCATACACGGAGCCCCACGTGGGACTCGATCCCAGGTCTCCAGGATCACACCCTGGGCTGAAGACGGTGCTAAACCACTGAGCCACCTGGGCTGCCCATCAGTTATATCTCAATAAAATGGGGAGGATGTATTTTAAAATAGAGAAAAATCAATGAAACAATGATCTGATTCTTTGAACAAGATAAATAAATTGTCAAGCCTCTAACAAGACTGGCAGGGAAAAAAAGACATAAATTATCAACATTCAGAGTGAAATAGAGGATATAATTACATTCCTGCACTTGTCAAAAGAAAAAAGGAATAGTACAAAAAATCTACCTATGTAAATTAGGCAATGGACCAATTTCTTGAAAAACACAAACTATCACAGCTCACTCAATATGAAATAATTTCAACAGCACTATAACTATTAATGAAATACAATATATAATTTAAAAAACTCTCAGAAACCTTCAGGCTCAGATCATTTTACTGGTGAATCTACCAAACATTCAAATAGAAATCAACTCCAATTTTACACAATCTTTTCCTGAAAATACTGGTGTGTATCAGTCAGAATTCAATCAGTGAAAAAGAATCCAACAAATAGATGGATTTATTGCAAGGAATTGGCCTGCACTATTGTGGCCAATTGTATTTTATCCCCCTTGATAACTTAAATACTATGATGTAAAGTTAAATATTATTAGTACATCTTATGTTACATGATAGGTAGACATGGACCCATAACCAAAACAAAATATTTGCCTAATAGATCTACACCAAACATATTCATAACAAAATAGGGAAGAAATACTAATAACTATAACAGTCTTTGTTTCTGTAACTGGTCAGGTGATTGCAGCTGGTGTTTCTAACGACCTACTTCTACTACCCATTCCATATTCCATTTGCCTTCAGCTGGTCATGACTCTTTATCAGGTTGGGTGACCCAAACCTTCACTCCTGAACCATCTGGGCCACAAGCAGTTCTGCCTGAATTGGATTGTTGTCGTTTTCCATTTACTTTCATCACAGGATATGGTAGCCCTAAGAGATGTCCTCATGGATCTCTTGTATTCCGGACATACTTTTCCTTGTATTATGCAATGGTCATACTTTGCACATCGGTATTGCCACATCAAACAATGGTCTACCACTGGAAATAGAATCATTAGTGTTTTTAAATATAATCACATTAGAGAACCATTTTTGGAAAACCCAGAACCAATTCAAAAACTTCGTTGAGATTGTATTCCCCCAGAACCACTTTTGGTTCTGAAGTCTGTATCAGTTAGGGTTTGACCAGAGAAACAGAACCATATGTCTCAGTCTGTCTGTCTGTCTCTGTATTTATTGAAGGAATTGGCTTACACATCTGTGGAAGTTTGGAATCCGAAGGGCAGGCTGTCAGGATTTGGGCACAAACCAAGACTGCAGTCTACAGGCAGAATTTCTTCTCCTTCAAAGAAACCTCGGTTCTGCTTTTAAGGCCTCTCAACTGATTGAGGCAGGATGTAATAGATTAAGATAATCCCCTGTACTAAAGTGATCTGATTATGAATGTTAATCAGATCTACAAAATACTTTCACGGCAACATGTTTGATCGAATAACTAGGGACTTCAGCCTAGCCAAGCTGATACATAAAACTGATCGTCACAAAGAGGGAACTCTTCCCAATTCATCTTTAAAGTGAGTATGACCCTGATACCAAACCAGGCAAAGAGAGTACAAAAACGTCCTGGGAAGAGCAGGAGCGCCATGGGGTTGGACTCCACCCACTAAGCGGCCTCAAGAGCAGGGTCATATTTTTCACCTGAACATTTGGCTGCCCAGCTTCTATTTCATAGGGGAAAATTTAGCACATTGTGTCAGTTTCAAATTACTTGTGACTAGTTTGGGAACTCCATGCTATGAATAAGAGGACTCCTTTTTGTGAGTTTGTATGTGTTCATTCATTCATTCTAGTTAACACTTATGCTAAGCTTGTCATGCACTGGATGAAGGAATTTCATGTCATGAGATTGTTTTATCTTCCCTGTAATTTGACACAGTGGATACTCTTGGCCCTATTTACAAGTGAGGAAACTGAGGCTTAGCAAGGTTATATCAACAGGCCTGAGGATACTCAGCTGGTGGATTTTGACTTGACCCCAAAGTCTGACCTCTTCACCTCTATTATAGGATTTGGTTCCAGGACTGCTGACTATCACCTGAACTTGGGCACCTAGCTGCCAGCTTTAAGTTCCTTGAATCTCTGGGAAAGGTGCCCAAAGCTTTCAGTTGGCCAAGAAACACTGTTGATAAACTGTCTGTTTTCGATCTTGCCTTTGCTCACAATGTTTCCTCCGACTTTCCAAGGGCTGGGCAGTGGTAACAGTGCAGTCAAAATCCTAGTTGTTTGGCTTGAGCCAGGTAGCTTCACCTCACTAAATCAACTACTTATCTGTCAAATGGGCTTAATCGTCTTTACCTCATTGGATGTGGTGTGGATTAAATGCCACAGTGCAGGATGCCTCAATATGAAATGTGCCTACAAGTTATCTGGCCATTTTATTAAAATGCAGATTTGGATTCAGCAGGTCTCAAGAGGAGCTGGAGATACTACATATCTGATATGTCTCCAGGTGATGGCCATTGCTGCTGGTCCAGGGACCACACTTTGAGTAGCAAGGAGATTTGAGAGCAAATAGCATTGGAATGTACTTAGTGCGATGTCTTATTACATAATAAATGTCCCATGATGGTAGGTATCGTTAAGATAATAATAAAATTCACCCGTCTCTGGAAACCCAGTCCAAGTATGTTCCTTGTCCTCAGAGGTTTCTATGATAGAAGGAAATGTACCAGTTCATTAGAAGGGACAAATTTGTTTTTCTTGGCATTGACTTCTAAGAGAAATTTATCACCTAGATCCTTGTATAAGGGACTTGGATCAGGATAAGGTATCATGTCTTCTAGAAACAATCCTGCTGCAGAAGCCAGCAACATGTAAGCAAAGAAAAATTGTCAGACCCATGTCGTATGCCCAGCTCTGTGTCTGTGTGACCCCAGGGAGGGAGTTCTGCCTCTCTGACTTTCAGTTTTCCTACTGGCTGGCACAGCGTGCACACTTCATGAAGGCAGCTGTACTGCCCTTCTACTCTCTTGTCTGTAACACAGGCCTGACAGTACCCTCTTTGTAAGATTATTGTGAGGACCACAGATATGTATATCAATAGTTAACACAAACTTAGGAACTTTAGGTTAAACTATACAAAATTGCTGATGGCAATATGTTCTGACCTGTAAAAATGGCTTGAGCTAATATGTGTGATCCTTACAACAAATCTTTCAGGCAGATATAATTTTTATCACCATCTCCCCTGTTCTACAGATAAGAAAAGTGAGATCCTGCCAAGGGTCACAGGACTTGTGAGTGGCAGAGCCGGGACTCAGTGCAGGGAGCCTGGCTGCAGTCTCATGCTTGCTCTGTCACTCTGCCCCACTTTTCCCTAATGGTGCCACAAGGAAGACCCTGAATATGTCTTTCCTCCCACTCAGTTTTGTTTAATGCAAGATCCCTATAAAAGCCAAGGGCCCATAGCTAGTTGTTCTTTTCTGGCAGCATTTCTGCAAGGAGTTGAGCCAATTCATTCTGGGAATGTTGCTTTCTGGTGATCTGGCTGGAGCTTGAGAAGCTGAAGAGGGAAATAGGCTTGACTGGGCCTTTACAAACAACCCTTGTCAGAATAGCTTCTATTCCAGGAGCCCAATATGGAAACCCAGCATCCGTTGTGCATTCAGATCTGGCCTAATGACTATCAACCTGGCCGAATCACTGGCCACCCATCTACACCTTACCTATCCCCGCATCCTAGTTCTGAATATCAGCCTGGGCCCCCTCGTCTCTTCTCACATAAGTCTCTCCATGGGGGGATGTCAGGTATCATTTCCTGGGCCAGGCACTGTGGTGAGCACCAATTTAATCATGCCTATAGCCAACAAGGAAGGTATGATGAATACCCAGCTTATGGATGAGGCTCAGCGAGAGGACAGTATTTACTCAAAGTCACACAGTGAGTGACCAGCCAAGCCCACTGAACTACCATGCCCTCACATCCAAAGATCCCAAAGAGCCAGTGCCTTCATATCATCAAGAGGAGCTGTGCTGGGGGATCTCAGAAAATGGGGATGAGGACCACTCTCGGTCCATGTGGTTGGGTGAGTTTACTCAGTAAAAGTCCTACTGGGCAGCCCTGGTAGCCCAGCAGTTTAGTGCCACCTTCAGCCCAGGGCCTGATCCTGGAGAACCAGGATTGAGTCCCGCGTCGGGTTCCCTGCATGGAGCCTGCTTTTCCCTCTGCCTGTGTTTCTGCCTCTCTCTCTCTTAGTCTCTCATGAATAAATAAATAAAATCTTAAAAAAAAAAAAGAAAGTAAGTAAGTAAGTAAGTAAGTAAGTCCTACACTCACGGCTGCAGGGATTGACTCACTTGGACCAGAGTTAATCCTGGGACTTTTGCTGGAACTATTGGGAAAAATTGCCTTCCTTCTGTTGAGGCGACCAAGCACATACAACGTTAGCCTGGAGCTGCTGGGGGCACCCTGGCCACTCCATCAGGAAGGGTCTACCTGATATGGAAGCCAAACTGGGGGCAAGGGAGCCAAGACATGGAGAGAGACTAATTTCTGACAATCCTTTATGGCTCTGGATCCAGCCATGCCTCTATATGTTCCTACATACACAATGTACTTCACACACAGCTCTTCACTTTCCAAAGTAGTTCCTTTTGGTCCTAAGCTGAAACCTACCTTGCTGAAACTTAAACTGATTGGTCTAGTTCTACCAATCTGAGGGGCAGCAAAAGACTCTCATGGTTTCAAATCCCAATTCCAGCACTTATTCTTCAAATCTCAATTTAAAATTGGAATGATGATACCCATGTGAGAAGGATGTTGTAGGAATAAAAGAGCTATTACAAGTGCTTTGTTTTTGTTATTACAAGTGCTTTGTTTTTGTTATCTTGTCATATTGCTGCTGTTTTATTACCAGATTGTGAGGCCCCAGAGAGCAGGGACCTCGTTTTATTCAATTCAGATTCCCCAGCATTCAGCCGTGTTTGGCGAAGAGTAGTTGCTCAATAAATGCTTGTCGAAATAAATTTGAAGTACATCCTGCCCTCCCATCTATAGTGAGCTACTTAGGGACAGCTGTTCTGTCACCCAGAATCTCCTCTTGTCCCTGCCCTCATCTTCACCATTTTTTTATATAACACGAATGGTTTTCCTCCTGAAAAATGCACTAACTCAATTATTCTGTGAATATTTATCAGTTACAACCAAAGGAATGAAAATAAGCTCCCATGGTACAAAGAACCCAGATGTTCGGGGTTAGTTTTTTTTTTTTTTTTTTTTAACACAATGCACAACTATTTCACTTATTTGATGTTTTTCTCAAGAAGCAAAACAAAACCAATCTGCCCTAAAATTTGGAAATGAGATCCCTTTCTCACAGTGTCTCTTGCTCTCTGTTGGGAGTGGTGTGGGCATGCTTGGCAGTCACAACAGGCTGCTGAAATGGGACAAGCAGGTAATGGGAAACAGCTGCTTGGCCTGCACTGTCTCTAAGCCCCAAACTAGTGACGAGGTGCCGCAGACAAAAGACAGGCAGTTATGGTTTGGGTGGAGGCCCCATGAGCAGCGATTAACTCCTCTTGCCAAGTTCACCAGGCGAAGCAGAGTCTGCTCAGCTGGCCACAGTACACCAGGCACCGGTCCCTTCACAGATATCATCTCTGTCTTTAGAGCAGTGTGCACTCAAAAGAGTCCACATATCCTCCCTCTCTCTGATGTTGGAGAGAACATCAGCCAATAAGAACTGATGCAAAGAAAAAGCCTCACCTGGGGTGCCTGGGTGGCTCAGTCAGTTAAGTGGCTGACTTCAGCTCAGATCATGACCTCTTCTGGGATGGAGCCCTGCATTGGGCTTTGTACTCCGTGGGGAGTCTGCTTGAGACTTTCTCTCTCTCTCTCCTCTTACTCTGTTTCTCCTCTGCCCTGCTCTCTCTCTCAAATAAATAGAAAAGAATCTTAAAAAAAAAAAAGGTCTCACCTTCCTCTGTGTCCTGTAGTACCTTGTAGCCTTATATATGGCCTATATATAGGCCTATATATGGCTTATATATGGCCAGGCTAACCTTCTGAAAATGTTAGTCAGATGAGGAGTCAGCATACTACTCTGTAAAGGGCCAGAGAATAAGTATCTTAGACTTTGCAGGTCAAGTGGTCTCTGTCCCAAACAAGCTCTATCTCTATAGCATGAAAGCAACCATGGACAATATGGAAATGAATGGGTGAGGCTGGGTTCTAATAAAACTTTATTTATTAAAAAAAAAAAAAAGGCAGCAGACTGGATTTGGCCCATGGGCTGGAGCTTGTCACTCACTGGTGCCTCTGTTTTAAAGCCTGTATAGGCTTCTCATCTCCACTGAATAAAGCCCAAAGTCCTGTTTTTTGTTTGTTTGTTTGTTTTTAACTAGGCTACACGCCCAGTGTGGAGTCCAACATGAGGCTTGAACTTACAACCCTGAAATAAAGATCAAGATTCTGAGATCAAGACCTGATCTGAGACCAAAGTCAGATGCTTAACCTACTGAGCTGCCCAGGCTCCCTATAAAGCCCAACCTCCTAACTGGGGGTGTCAAAGAGCTACCTAGTCCCATACCAACCCTTTCACTCTTATTTGGGACCCAGGCCTCACTCACCAGCCCCCACTCACATGGGGGCCTTTGCACTGGCTGTTTCCTCTGCCTAGAACAGCCCACACCCATCCCCACTCCACACTGTCACATGACTCACTCATTCCCATTATTTAGGTCTCAGCAAGAATGTCACTTCCTCAGAAGGGCCATCCCTTCAACTCTCTAACGTGACCATTGCCTCCTGCCTTAATCACTCTTTATCTTAGCACATGTTTTATTTTCTGCAGAGCATTTATCCCAGTTTGAACTTATCTCTTTTCTTTGACTACTAGATTTTGTTTTCCTTCTCCCCTTCCGCTTTAGGAGGGTAGGGAGCCTTATTCCCAGTGCTTTCTGCCTGTAGAACTGGAGTACAGCACAGACCAGTTTCTTGCATCCACTTGTTCCTACAGTCCCTTAGCCACTCTGCTGACAGAAGCATCTTTTAAAAATGAATTTCCGATCATGGCCTGTCACCGCTCTAAACTCGCTAATAACTTCCCATTGCTCAAAATTAAAACTCCTCACCATTGCCCTGGAGGCCCCACAAAAATGGACTCCTGCCTGCCTCTGCTTGTCTACCTCTTTCCTTGTGAAGAGCAGGCTGCCCAGAGGGTCCATTGATGTGACCCCAAAGGACACCACTTGGCGCTGAAGGTGTTTTTACATTGATATCAGAAAACGGGTTATGTTCCAGGAATTCACTTTGAACAAAAGAATGAGGCCATGAACACCTGACTCATGAGAGGCTGGGAAGGCATCCAGTTTCCTCAAATCACCCCACCCAGGTCAGGCTCTCTCCTGTGACATGCTCTGGGTAGAAAGAGAGAACACGATCTTTTCAGACTGATGCCAAAGCCCAATGGGCCTTGACCTATTGGCTGGGGTGGGGGAAGACTACGAACATAGAGCTTTTAGTGATCCTTCTGGCCTGACTGAAAGCTACATTCGAATCAAAGTGAACAAGGTTAGGGATGGGGCCATCAAGAGAATATGCAAGCTGAGTGGGTAGGATTAGATTTGTGGGCTCCTTACACAACCATACAGTTTACATAGCTTTCTCCACTGCTGCAGTTCAACTAGCTGAAATTCTACAGGAAAGATAAGATCACGTGGATGGCCCACATGGGCCTAATACAGTTTATTGCTTGGGCTATATTGAGATGAAAGATTGGAGAGCTGCCACTTTATGGCTTCTTCTCCAATGGGCCTAGAGAGTAACATTGAAGTGGTTAAAAGTAGTTCGGATTCTCCAGCTGATGTTGTATGGGAGTTAACAGCGGTATTTTTATTTTAGGTATGTGTGTAGAGGGGGCGGTAGGGTGAATGACTCTTAAGCATCTCCGTTTTTCTAAACTGGCCTTCCTGAACAGGTGCTCCCTGGTGCTCTAGAGTATGGTGTTAACGACAAGACACAACAAGCACTCCACTACTGGGCATTTTTAAAGCCAGGTGAACACAACAGACATCACATCCAGTCAGGCTTATAAAAGTGACCAGTTAATATTTCTGTCCTCTAATCTTATTTGATCTTGACTTGTTTTCACTTTATCTCATCTCCCCTGTTGTGAATTCTTCTTTTCCTGCCCTGAATTCTCTTTCTGATGATCTCTGGATTTGGCTCCTTCTTGACACTTGGGTCCTAGCACTCCTTCTAAGGATTATCCTAGTATGCTCTCCTACCTCCCTTTTGTTCCACTGCCTCCCATGTTCCTAACTGATGATGCCTAGTAGATAAGCCTTGGTCCCAAACCTCTGAGCAGGGGGGACAGGTGCTGCACGAGGTTATGATGACATCATGGAGAACAAGACGGACATTGTCTCTCTACTGGGTGCATCTGGAACCTCTTCTACATCCTATCCATGGCCAGGAAGCTCTCAACTTCCTAGGACTGTCCTTTTCATTTTCTGACAACCTTATCAGAAAGCTCAAGCTGTCAACAAGCTTGAGAGCTGCCCTGAAGTCATCTGTTTCCTGCAGAGTGCTGACGGTGTGGTGTGAACTCCAAGGCAGCTGTCAACATACATTCTGCCTATCACTTGCTAAGACCAGCACTGGAGCATGCGACATAAATTAATCACTTCCACTTCTCAACAGCACAGGCTCCTTGTGCTTTTTCTGCCTCTGGTCATTCATGCTCAGCAGATAACCGATAGCCATAGCACTCTGTGGAACATGGGCATGATTCCGGGCGAGCCAGATATAGCCCATTATCATCGCAGTTACAGTGTGTGGGCTCATTGAGAAGTTACGGGACACTTTATCAATGAGGGAGGTTGTCCCAAAACTCTGGCATTGGGTTTCATGTGAGGGAATGGAGGTGAAGATGAAGGTTGCAGAGATAGCAAGGCCTCCTTATCTGACATATTTTCCCAGTGAGGTCAAATATCAGTGCCATGGCCATCTTCCCAGGCGGAAATAAACCATAGAACACCAGAACTTGGAGGCTTTGTAGAGGGAGAAAATGAGACCCAGCAAGGGGACAGGACTTGTCCAAGCTCCTACAGGGAGATGGTGTCAGAGACTCAGGTTTATAAGAAAAACAAGGGCCCCTTTGCCCTCTGCAAACGAGACCAGGCTTTAAAGGAGAGCAAAATCTTTGAGGATGTGAATGTTTTGCTTTTCTGCCTTAACATAAAAAGGAGTGAGCAGGGAGTCAGGGATGAGCTATTTCTGTAGAATCTAGTTGAGACATGACTTTTTTGTTTATATCAAATGTCTGTATTTTAAAAATAATTTCACTCATTTTCAGTTTCAGGGTTTTTTGTGTGTGTATGTACACATGAAAGAGAATATGACAATGATACCTATTAGTTCCATTAGATAAAGAACATTGTGGAAAATCTGGCTGGCCCATTTGGTGGAGCATGCAACTCTTGATCTTGCGGTTGTGAGTTTGAGCCCCATGTTGGGTGTAGAGGTATTTAAAAAAAAATAAAATCTTTAAAAAAAAAACATTGTGAATGTTCATAGATTTTTTTGTTTTTTAATGATCATAGTTTTTTAAAAAGATTGTTTATTTTGGGCAGCCCGGGTGGCTCAGTGGTTTAGCGCCACCTTCAGCCCAGGGTGTGATCCTGGAGACCTGGGATCAAGTCCTACATTGGGCTCCCTGCATGGAGCCTGCTTCTCCCTCTGCCTGTTTCTCTGCCTCTCTCTCTGTGTCTCTCATGAATAAATAAATAAAATCTTTAAAAATTGTTTATTTTTAGAGATAGAGCATGAGCGGTGGGTGGAGTTGGGGGGGAGTGTAGGGGGTGGGGAGGAGTGTAGGGGCAGAGGGAGAGGGAGAGAGGATCTCTCCAGCAGACTCCATGCTCAGTACAGAGTCAATGAGGGTTCAATCTCACAACCCTGAGATCACAATCTGAGCTGAAATAAAGAGTGGGACGCTCAACTTACTGAGCCACCCAGGTGCTCCAAATGATCATAGTTTTATGTCAATGGCATTACATGATTCAGATAGAAAAGTGCTTGGTTCCAATGTTGTTGGCTTTTAAAAATCTAATTCATTGTTTCATTCAGCCAAAGGTACTATGTCTGACATTGTGAGGGCCATTGTAATTTCAGTTTCAAGTTCAAATCTAAAGAAAATGTCATTTATTTTTCAGATGATAATACAAAAGTTCAATTGGAGCATAGCATCATGATAAAACAAGGTTTTTTACTAAATAAAAATAAGCAAAATAAAGAGCCTACAGAAGGGGTGCCTGGGTGGCTCAGTTGGTTAAGCATCTGCCTTTGGCTCAGGTCATGATCCTGGGGTCCTAGGATCGAGCCCTGCATTGGGCTCCCTGCTCAGTGGGCAGTCTGCTTCTCCCTCTGCCCCTCTCCCTGCTTGTGCTCTCCCTCTCTCTCTCAAATAAATAAATAAAATCTTTTTTTTAAAAAAAGCCTAAGGGGAAGTGTACTTAGAATTAATTGTGGTACACACATACTTCATATTTGTCTCCAAAATAAGCTACAATATTAAATACACAAGTTTGTACATCCCCATAGTTAGAATAACAGAACTAAAAAGAATTCTTTCTCTTTCTTTTTTCCTTTCCTTTTCTTTTCTTCTTCTCCTTCTCCTTCTTCCTCCTCCTCCTCCTTTTGTTTTACAAAACCTTTGCGTCACATGCTTTCAATAGATTAATAAGTTGCAGTAAGGGAACTGCTCTGCTACGTATGAAATACAAAATATTTTCATGACAAACACATGATTAAGAAAAAAAGAGGGATCCCTGGGTGGCGCAGCGGTTTGGCGCCTGCCTTTGACCCAGGGCGCGATCCTGGAGACCCGGGATCGAATCCCACATCGGGCTCCCGGTGCATGGAGCCTGCTTCTCCCTCTGCCTATGTCTCTGCCTCTCTCTCTCTCTCTCTCTGTGACTATCATAAATAAATAAAAAAAAAAATTAAGAAAAAAAGAATCCCAGGGTAGCCCTGGTGGCTCAGCGGTTTAGCACTGTCTTTAGCCCAGGGCCTGATTCTGGAGACCCAGGATCAAGTCCCGTGTCAGGCTCCCTGCATGGAGCCCGCTTCTCCCTCTCCCTGTGTCTCTGCCTCTCTCTCTTTCTGTGTCTCTCATGAATAAATAAATAAAATCTTAAAAAAAAAAAAAAAAAAGAATCCCAGGTCACAACTCTGGTTACTAGATGAGCTCCTTAACATATTCCTGAGGTCTACACGAGAACGACAATAAATCCACTTACTCATTGATTTACGCTATATTTATTGAGTGCAGCCTCCTTGATTCCTTTAGCAGGCCCTGCTCCAGAGGGCTATGGAGGTGAACCAGACATTTAGCTTCCATTTTCATGGAACTCACAT
Source organism: Vulpes lagopus (assembly GCF_018345385.1). Classification (NCBI taxonomy): domain Eukaryota; kingdom Metazoa; phylum Chordata; class Mammalia; order Carnivora; family Canidae; genus Vulpes; species Vulpes lagopus. The sequence continues at coordinate 53,884,340 of NC_054830.1, forward strand.
TCTAGTCCTGGCAGAGGAGAATGGATAATAAACAAATCAGAATATAAAAGGCAGGGAATATAGACCTTAATTAATATAGAGAAAATAGAATATTAAATATAAAGAATATTCGATGGTGATAAGTGTTTTTGAAAAAATAAAGCAGATTAAAGGCATAGGAAGTTCTAAGAATATGGGGTTGTCAAGGAAGGTGTTATAGGAAAACTGGTATTTGGGTAGAAATCTGAAGAAATAAAGGAGCAAGTCTTGGAGGTATCTGTGGGGAGTACTGCAGGTAGGAAAGAGTCCAAGAACCCTGAGGCAGAAGTGACCTAGGTATATTTAAGGTCCATCAGGGAAAGCAGTGGGGCTGGAGTCAAGGGAGAGAAGTGAAGAGGGGTAGGAGGCGAGGGGAGAGAGATGAGGGCAGATCAAGCAGGGCCATGTGCACTGTTGGTAGGACTTCAGATTTATTATGAGTAGATAAGAGTAGCTGGAGTTTTGTGAACCAAGAACTGACATGACTGTACTCCCCTTTTTTAAAGGTCATTCAGGCTGCAGGGTTGAAAAGGACTATAGGAAGGCAAGAGCAGAAGAAACTCTCACAGTGCTGATGGACTGGATGTAGGGAGGAGTCAAGGGGGACCCCAAGGTTTTTGGCCTGAGCTAGTAGAAAGATGAGGCTTCCATTTGCTGAAGTGGAGAAAATACAGGAAGAGCAGGCTGGAGTGAGGAGAGAATTGGGAGTTTGGTTTGGGCATATTAAAGTTGACAAAATCTACAATTATCTAAATGTCGATGGTAAGCAGGCAGTTGAACAGGGAGCATGGAGCCCAGAGAGGAGGCTCAGGATAGGGATAGTGATATTTTTATGCTTGAAAGGGAAGGAAAACCATCAGAAGGAAGAGACAAAGCTTTCTTGAGGGAAGGAGGACAGACATGGTGTGTCTTAGCCTGGGTTCCCCAAGAAGCAGATCTTGAGCCAAGGATTTGAGTGCAAGTAGTTTATTTCATGCCAAGAAACACCTGTAGGGGAGTAGGAACTGAAATAAAGAGGAAGGGAGCCAATAAAATAGATGGTATCACACAAGTTACTACTGTGGGCAACTAGAGCTTAATTTCACTGGGAACCCTGGGAGCCAGCATAGAGTACAGTGATATCCTGGTATCTTTAGTGATATCCTACCCAGGAAGGGGGAGCAGCTGAGGGCTACTATTAGGGGTAGGGTATTATTAATACTCTGATACTTTTAGACTGCCATGCTTGTGGTTAGAGCAGGCTCCAGCAGCCAGAGAAAGCTCCCAGGTAGAGATGCAAGTGCTGACAGAAGTCAGGGCAGCTTGCTCTAAAATACTAAGACTTAAAGAGATATGAGTGGGGCACTGATGTCCTACATTATCCTTGTTGATACTGATTCTTCTAGGTGGTTGCCAGTTATACTTTCTACAAAGAACACAAAAGAGTTTGTGGGACAAGATAAAGGCCCCACTTCTCCAATTGTTTCCAAGGTCATGATTGGTGTTCATCATCTCCTTGTCTCATTCCAGACACCCTCACCCTTGAACAGCACTCACTGCATATTGAGGTTGCTTCTCTGGTTGGGTAACTGGACCCACATCCCTGGGAGGTCTGAGCTCCTGGTCACTATGCACTGGTCAAACTATAATTGCTACAATTGCCCATACTGTTAGTCTCTGCGCAAACACCAAGATGAGCCCTAATGAATCCCCTGAGTTCTAGGCATATTTTTCCCTGATCCTATTATCTACCAGCAGCCCTATCTTTTCATGATAATCAAGATCTAATATCCCTTCCAGTATAGGAACTCCTTTCTTGGCCTACTGCTCTGTTGGCATGGGGAGTCTAAACTGACATGGGGTAGCCATAGCTTTAGGTGGTACTTGGGATAAGTACCTCCACCTCATTCACTACCAAGCCATGGCCAGGAACAAGACTACTAGTCTAGCAGAGCCAAAAGTTAGAGATTCCTGAAGTGAGTCATTGGGCATGATGGTGATAAGGACCCTTCTACTTCCACTCCTTGGTTCCTACATACTCTACTTGATGGGGCCCCAGCATCATATAATGACTGCTATTTTGAAGTATACATTGAATCTTTTTTTTTTAAAAAAAGATTTGTTTATTTATTTGAGAAAGAGAGAGAGAGAATTAGTGGGGAGATGGAAGCAGACTTACCACTGAGCAGGAAGACCCCAACACAGGGCTCAGTCTCATGGCCCTGAGATCATGACCTGAGCTGAAACTAAGAGTCAGATGATTAGCTGGCTGAGCTACCCAGGAGCCCCTTAAAGTACAGATTGAATCTTAAAAGACAGCACCCCAGAGTGAAAATGCCAGAGTAAGAAACTATAAAATCTCATTCTTCCATAAAAGGAGCAAATAAACTGGCAAAAGTTTTGAGAATCAACTTTATTGGGACTTGAGAAACTAATGAAAAGTTTACAGCAACCAGGAGAATGCTTAATTGAGGAGGAAAAAAACACATCAGAATCTTGATAGTAGAGCTTTGGGGTATGTTGACTGCCCTGACTCAACAGTGGCCTGGAAGACAACAACCTACATTTCTGGTATAGGTGTTGAGTACATAAGGGAGCAGAATGGATCTAATTCTCAAAGAACCCTGGTTGTATTATCTGTCTTGTTGCTACCTGAGAGACCAAGCCAAAGAACTTGTTTTTATTTCACCTACCATTAAACTCTCAAGACTGAAGTGACCACCCAGGGGGCATTTGTCAAAAATATTTAAAGGCAAAAATATATAACCTGCTGCCAGTTGAGGCAAATCAAGTGAAAGAATGGGAAAAAATATTCTATGTAAATAGTAACCAAAAGAGAGTTGGAATGGCTATACTAATATCAGACAAAATAGACTTTAAGACACAAATTGTAACTAGAGGCAAAGATATATATCATTATATAATGATTAGTCAATATATTAAAGATATAACAATTATAAACATATATGCACCTAACAACAGAACTCCAAAATATATGAAGCAGAAACTGACAGAATTAAGGGGAGAAGTAGACTGTTCTACAATAATTGGAGATTTCAATACTTCACTTTCCATAATGAATAGAACAACTAGAGAAAAGATAAAAAAGAAATAGATTTGAACAACAGAGCCATCTAGAAAAAGAAGGCAAACAGAAAGAAGAAAATAATGAAGAGCAGAGATTAATGAAATCGAGAATAGAAAAAGAGAATTAATGAAATCAAAAGTTGGTTTCTTAAATTTTTTTTTTAAATTGACAAACCTTTAGGAAGACTAAGGAAGGAGAGAGAGAGAGAGAGAGAGAGAGAGACTCAAATTACCAAAAGCAGGTGGAAACAACAAACGTAGGATGGTGGTTAAGATTAAGAGTCTGGACTGTGGAGGCAGTAGGGACATTACAAACAACTTTATAGAAATAAAAAAGGATGATAAGAGAAAACTAGGAACATTTGCATTTGCAAACAAAGTAGATCATCTAAATAAAATGGACATACTCCTAGAAATACACAGATTACCAAAACTGACTCAAGAAAAAACAGAAACTCTCAACAGATCCATAAAAAATTAAAAGATTAAGTCTGTAATTTAAAACTTCTAACAAAGAAAATCTCAGGACCAGATGGCTTCATTGGTGAATTCTACCAATGTTTTTAGAATTAATACCAATCCTTCTCAACTCTTCCAATTAATTGAAGAGGAAAAACTTCTTAACTCATTCTATGAAGCCAGCATTACTCTGATAGCAAAGCCTGACACAGACATCAAAGAAAACTAAAGACCAATATCCCTATGAACATAATTGCAAAAAAATACTCAATAAAATACTAATAAACAGATTTTAGCAGCATATACAGAGGATTATATACCATAACCAAGTTGAATTTATCCCAAGAATGAGAGAGTAGTTCCACATACAAAAATTAATCAATGTAATATACCATATTAATAGAATGAAACAAACAAACATAAAACAGTGATCATCTCAGTTGATTCAGAGAAAGAATTTGATAAAACCCAGCATACTAGAGCACCTGGGTGGCTCAGCTGGTTAAGCTTCTGCCTTCAGCTCAGGTCATGATCCCAGGACCCTAGGATTGAGCCCAGCATCAGGCTCCTTGCTCATCCGAGAGCCTTCTTCTCCCTCTCTTTCTGCCTGCGTCTCCCTCTGCCTGCTGCTCTTCCTGCTTGTGCGTGCTCTCTCTCTCAAATAAATAAAGTCTTAAAAAAAAAAAACCCAGCACACTTTCATGATAAAAAATGCTCAACAAACTTAGGAAGAGAAGGAAAATTCCTCAACATAATAAAGGAAAAATTAAGGGCATTTATAAAAACCCACAACTAGCTTCATACTTTATGGGGAAAAACTGAATGCTTTTTCCCTAAAATCATAAACAACACATGTCTACTCAGTACTTCTATTCAACATTGTATTAGAAGTTCTACCCAGGGAAATCAGTCAAGAAAAAAAGGCACCCAAACATGGCAATACTCAACAGATTCAATGCTATCTCTGCCCAAATTCCAATGGCCTGATTTGTAGAAATTGATGCGATGACCCTAAAACTCATATGTAATTACAAGGGACTCAGAATAGTCAAAACAATCTTGAAAAAGCTACAAAGTTGGAGAATTCACACTTCTCAATTTTAAAACTTACTACAATGCTACAGTAATCAAAACAGTATTCAACCAGCATAAAGATAGACTTAACAATCAGTGCAATAGAATTGAGAATCTAGAAATAAATCTATACATCCATGGTCAACTGATTTTCAACATTCTAAGACCCTATTCCAAGGAAGAATAGTCTTTTCAACAAGTGGTAATGGAACAAATAGATAACCACATGCAAAGAATGAAGTTAGATCCTTACCTCACACAATATTCAAAAATTGACTCAAAATGGATCCAAGACCTAAATATAAGAGCTAAAACTATAAAATTCTTAGAAGGAAACACAGGGGTTAATCTTCATGACTTCAGATTTGGCAATAAATTCTTAGACATGGCATGAAAGCATGAGTAACAAAAGAAAACAGATAAATTGAACTTCATCAAAGCGGAAACTTCTGTGTATCAAAGAGTACAATCAAGAAAGTTGAAAAAGCAACCTATAGAATGGGAGAAAATATTTGCAAACCACATATCTGATAAGAGGTCTAGAATATATAAAGAGGTCCTGAACTGAAGATGGAGACAAGGATCAGGAAACTGAAAGAAATAGAAGGAACTAAAGGCATGTGCCCAGGGTCTCAGCCTCACATCTGCTTTATTTCCAGGAAGAAGCAAGTGACTCAGCCCTGGCCAATTAGGCCCAGTAATTGAAAGGGGCACATGACCTGGTCCAGACTCATCATGAATCCAGGGAGTTGGGTTGGAATTTTGGGCAAGAGGCACAATGGCTAAACTGTGGAATGTCCACCTGGTCCTGCTATGGCCATTTTGCCACCATGAAGGAAGCACCTGGCTGAGAACAGAGTCAACAGCAGGTAAAGCAGAGCCAGGGATGGAGCAGGGTAGATTCCTGGTGGTCTTGCTTGAGCTCCTGTATGCAGCCATATCTACCATCTGCTGCCCCTGCTCATTTTTTCCCCCTAAGCCAGCTGGAGCTGGTTTTTGCCAATGAAAAAAATCATGTTTAATACAATCCATTTGTCTTCTATGACTATCCTTTGCCTCAATTATCGCTAAAAAAATATGCCCTTAATATTCTGTGTAGACTAAGCATCTCTTATCTTTGCCCTAATTTATTTATCCCCTTCCCTACTATGACTACTGCATGCCTACCTATAGGCACTTCCTGGGCTATCTGCTCAAACTCCTCCAGGGTTTATGAGAGATAGTTGCTAGGTGAACCTCTGTGTGTCTTTTGGAAAAACTCTTTATCTAAGACAGGAACTGTTATGTTTGTTACCCCATCCTCCCTGTGAAGAAATCATGGCATCAAATCCTGAGTGCAGTGCCAGGAAAATATAGGTCTATTACTATTTCCTTTTCACAGTGCGAAATAGGGACCCTGAAAGATAAAGTTTCTTGTCCAAGATCACACTGTTAATCCATGATGGATTCAAACCCATGGCATGTGACTGGGTAAGTAGACTGCCCCCGTTCAGTAAGTGGCTAAGATTGCTATTACAAACAGTAATAATCAGTCACTCCAACAAGGCTGATGACGTGATGGCTTTCTTGTCCTGATCACTGGCCCTGCCTCATCTTCCAACTACTCCAAATTTACCTTATAAAAAGTTATCTATAGCTGGATGAGAGGTTACAGTAACCATGTTAGTAGCCCTATACTTCCAAATGGAGAGAGTTGCTTAGGATGAACTCAAAGCTGTCTTGTTTCATCCTTATCTTGTTCAATACAATAAGCTCCAGAACCAGTTTATTTGGTACAGTAGAAGCTGGTCAATGTGGACCTTTTTACCTGGCTCTCTGTTCCAGCCATTTGCCAATCTAACTTGGGCCCTGTGGCTAAGAATTGTGAGCCTAGGAATGAAGAAACATAGGGGCTCCAGGCCTACCTAGCTCTGCCATTAACTATGTACAACTGCAGGTCACTATTTTCTCCTCTTTGAACCTCACCTCTGCATCTACAAAATTGGTCGGTGTGCTATGGGGGGTTTTGACTAGAGTGATATTTCCCAAAGTGTTTTCCAGCAGGCATTTGCCAGAAGTTTGAAAAAAGGAGTTACCATTCCCCATCCTACCCTGGTCCAGTAATTTAGGGGAACACTGGGTAGGATATTGTTAAACAAAAGTATATTTACCACCGGACTTCTTGGAAGCTTCAGTCTGCCCTTGTGCCTTACAACTCTTGCAAACAGAGAGGTAGAGACCAGAGTTCCCAAATTGACTTGACACAGGAACTCCTTCTGGGTGCGCTGTCTTGTGGGTGAGTTGTTTTGTGCAACAGAATTTAGGAAAAGTTAGACTAGGGGATCCATAGGATCCCTGTCAGCTTTGGGAAGTCTTAATTCAAAATTCATTATTTTGACTTAAGGCTCTGTGAGATGCTAAACTACATCCTGAATCATGAAAGCAAAAAAACCAATTACAGTCAGTAAAGTTTAGATGGAGTTCTGTTGTAATTTGTAGAATTCCAGTTGCTGAAAATGAAAGTTTGTGAGTGGAATGGATGATAATGATCCAATAAACAGAATACTCATGAACTTGGACCATCCTGGGCAACAGAGGGAGCTATATTGAAAACTGAACCTGCTATGAGTTTCCTTTATGAAAATTCCAGGATGCACAGATTACCTATTCTGTACCACAAGAATCTGGGTTGAATATAAAGTGACAAATTCATGACTGGAGGACAGTGACTTAGAGATTCTGGGTTGTAAAATCATAATGGCATTGAAAGGAAAAACAAATGCCTGGTGGTGTGCATGTTGTCTGTAGGAAAGCAAACAAGCAAAAAAGAACTAAAAAGCACCTCACTGAATCTGGCTGGGGAAGAAATTAATTCCATAGCGGCCCTTATTATTCATTGTAAAACTGTGCACAATGAAAATGGCATTCTCTTCAGGGAGCTTTCTTTATTTTCATATTTTGGTGAGTATGAAAAGTACCTATAGAAATGGACTTCATAGAGGCGGCCCAGGTGGCTCAGCGGTTTAGCGCCACCTTCAGCCCCAGGGTGTGATCCTGGGACCCGGGATCAAGTCCCACATTGGGCTCCCGACATGAAGCCTGCTTCTCCCTCTGCCCGTGTCTCTGCCTCTCTCTCTCTCTCTCTCTCTCTCTCTCAATCTCTCTGTCTCTCATGAATAAATAAATAAAATCTTAAAAAAAGAGAAATGGACTTCATGTATTCATTGTTGACTGAAGTCCTCCAAGTGCATTTTCACTCAAATCTGAACTTTCCCATCATGGGAGTTTTCAGGAGGGAGTGAGGTATGTGGCATTGGAGTCAGACATTGTATTAATGAATGTGTATTGGGTGACCACTATGTGCCAAGTGCTGGGACAGTAGCAAACAAAGGAGTCTAAAGTCCCTATCCTAATAGAGCTGCCATCCTGTTCTGTTACTTATCAGCTGCGAGAGCTTAGGCAAGTCACTTAACCTCATTACAAAACCATCACAGGACTGCACCCGATTCAAGAATTGCTGGAAAATAAATGTCAGACTTTACAGGTAGAGTGTCAAGCCTAGGGCCTGGCATTTAAGTGGCTTCTAGAAACAGCAGTCAGTATTATGGTTCTTGCAGCCAGAAGAGGAGAAAGGAGTTCAGATAAATTCAAGGAGGCTTCACACTCGCTACAAGCAGAGCCTTTCGTGAAGATGCAGGGGCATCTGAGAATAATGGCTTATCTCCCCAAATAAAGTTCTACTTTTGTTGTCTGCCCCTCATCTGATTCCCTTCAGCTTTCCCAGGTTCACCAGAGTGGGCAGCTGCTGGGCTGGTGACCTTGATCCCAGGGCCCTACCTGCTGGACCACATCCTCACACAGGGAATCTGCTTCCCTGTCAGACATTCAGGCCCTACTACCCTAGCCTCTTGGATATCCTCTGAGATAACAGACATGCCTCCATCCCCAATCTCAGAGCAGGGCATCCCTAACAAGCCCAAAGACATCCAGAGGGGGCTCAGCACAAATCTACCTGAAAGCAATTCACTCAGCACATCCTGGGAATCTAAAGACAGGGGTTCTTTGTCCTGCCTGCCCTTGCTTTGCCTTGTGCCCCTGAGCTGCTCACTTCCTACCTCTGAGTCAGGATGTCCTTCATAGACTGAAGGGATGCCATAAGCCAACCCCAGAGGCAGTCCCCCAGTTTTGGCATTCTACAAAGTACAACTATTCCTCTCACAGGCCATCTGGCAGAGATTTGGAGCCCATCAAGCTTCAGTTTGTCTGATATTACCTCCACCTTCTCAGTTGTTTTTCTATCAGCAAAAATGGAATTAATAATGCCTATCTTTATTTTATTTTTTTAAATTTAAATTCCTACCTTTAAATCAAAGCTGGGGACACAATGGAAAGAACATGAATCTTAAGTTGGACAGGCTCGAGTTTGAATACTGGCACTGCCATTGGCAGGACGAGGCACTTCTTCTAGCTACATGCCTCCGTTTCCCCATCTGTCAGGCAGATAGCACCTAGTTTGCAGAACTGTGCAAGTGGAGGAAACCAAAACATAGCAGATGATCAATAACTTGTAATGCTTATTGTTACTGTGGTTATTATTTGTTCTAAAAATAAGTGCCTGATTAAAAGCTGATACTGCTCCAATGTCTACCACTGTGCTCACCCTCTCTAGATCTTTGACGGTGGGAGTCCTCCTTTAATAAGTGATGGGGCTTCTATGGCTTGAAAGCTACATCCAGCGGGAGCTCAGTGGCCACACCAAATTCCTTTTAGGCTGGAGTCCATGGTCCATGCAGCATTCTCTATTGAAAGGTGTGTCCTCAAATGCACAATACCCTACTTAGACTCTTCTCCTAGAATCCTAATTCTGGTTCATGCTTTGTAGCAGATATAAAGCCATCCTTTCTTTGCATAATACGAATCTCAAATTTACCTATGATCTCACCTGTCACCACCTTCATCTGCATGTGTTGTGGCACACACAGCTCCATCTATTCAGAAGAGTCTGTGACACTGAAAGGGACCAAAATCCCTGAGTCTCAGGGTTGGAGGGGAATGAATGTTACTTAGTTGAAGCTCTCTCCTGAGGCTTGAACTTTCTCTTCCCCACCCTCTGCTGAGAGCACATCCCGCCTATTCTTACCTCCAATGATGGAGAACTTACTAAATGCAAAGGTGGATCATTTCATCATCCACTCAGTGGTCAGTTAGCTGCCCAGCTCACTTGAAAAAAGGTCACCCTACAGCAACAAAAAAGCTTCTCATGGGTAGCCAATTGTGAATCGTAGTTCCAAAAAACAATGCTGTTTTCTTGTCTACCCATCTCCCCAACTCTGAACTTTGTGGCCACAAAAAATGGAGATGTGACATTTTCCTTTGGAATAACAAAACTCTGTTAATGTGTCTCTTCTATTCACCCACTGCTAGACATTCCCATAAGGAATCTACTTTAGATGCCCGCAGAGAATGCATTTTCAATTCTAAACCTCATTAGTTAATTTCCAGAAGGAGAAGAAGAGCATTTATGGGCATAGATAAATCATATCCTGGGCCAAATAACCTCTTCTACTTTCCAACAGGGAACCCAGAGCAATTTCAGGACACGACTCAGGGGGTAACATTGTTTTCCTTGTGTAGCTTCAGAAACCAAGGCAGAGAAGCGAAGGTCACCCAACAAACCAAGGGCAAAAGCATGCACTAAATCCCAGGAATCTGAGACCTCCCAGCATAGTAATTGATCCTCTAAGATAAATGTTTGTCTTGCTAACCAGGGAAATTTACTGTGGTCCTTACAGAGGGATTCTTGAGGCTCAAAATTATAAACAGGGAAATAGGGCCTGGTAATGAGTTGAGTGATTAATTGGCAAAGAAAGCTTTCAAGGAGGGAAAGGATCAATGAGCTGAAGAAAAATTAAACACCCTTCAGGAAGTTTTCCCACTCCCTTACATTGTTTTAATTCTTCATGCTCAGTCTCTTCATTAAACATTTTTTGAAGTGGGTTTTTATTTTGTTTCTTAGTTTTTGCTTTTCTGGTTATTTTTCTGACAAGGTTATTTGATCACATCTCCAACTTAGATGATTTCTCAGGCTGAATTTATCTTGACCTTTGTCCAGTGAAGCAGAACAAGCTCTTGCTTATCTGAAGTAAATGGGACCAAGAGGCCATGGAATAATCAAAAATGTATCAGAAATGGCTGAGATATAGCACGCTCTGTTTCTGCACCGATGAAAGGGGCACAGTGAGAATTAGTGTCGAGGTCATGGGACACAGGTGGTGTGACAGCTCTGAGGGAGCCACCTGAGGAGTTGACTGACTCACAGAAGCTTCCCTCCCTTGAGGTGGCTTGTCAGCAGCAGTGGGAGAGCTTGGGCTTTGGACTGAGACGTTGGTCACCTTTCTAGCTGTCCCTGTGCTGGCCATGTGACTACAGCAACTTGGGCAACCTTTCTGAGCCTGGATTTTCTCTGTCAGCTCTTGCTGATACACCACGACTGTGAGTAGGGCAGGTGATTATTGTGTTAATCAGTGTTTTCTTTGTGCCTATAGACAACTGGCACTCAGACTGTATCTGCCAAATGAATCAGTGGAAAAAGGGTACCATCACCAGTGCAGCAGGATCATTGTGGAGATTAAATGAGAGATTAAATTATAAATAAAAGCCTGGGGCATTTTCACGGCACCTGTTTGGCTCAATCAGTAGAAATGCGACTCATTATCTTGGGGTTGGAGTTTGAGCCCCGCATTGGGTCTGCAGAGATTACTTCTAAAAAAAAGTCTTAAAAAGAAAAAAAATAATAAACAAAATAAAAAAAAATCTTAAAAAGAATAAAAATTAAAAAGTAAAAGCCCAGGACCTTTTTGATGCTCATTAAACAGTAGCTCTTGGGCAGCCCTGGTGGTGCAGTGGTTTAGTGATGCCTGCAGCCTGGGGTGTGATCCTGGAGACCTGGGATCGAGTCCCATGTCAGGCTCCCTGCATGGAGCCTGCTTCTCCCTCTGCCTGTGTCTCTGCCTCTCTCTCTCTCTGTGTCTCTCATGAATAAAGAAATAACATCTTTTAAAAATAATTAATAAAAAATAAACAGTAGCTCTTATGTTGCCAGATTTTGTCAGTGTCCGGGCTAGGCAGGAGTCTGGGTGTTGAATTAGAGAGCCCCCTTGTCCTGCAGGTGAGAAAACTGAGACTCAGATTTATATTCTGTTTGCTTGTCCATTCATTTGACATAAACTACCAAAATGCCTCTTACATGTCAGGCACTGTACAGGGGATGTATCAAGACAGAAAAAAACCCTTTATACTTACAAAGTTTACATTCTAGTGGAAGGAGATAGTAAAGGAGTGGACAAATACATAAACAAGGGTAATTTTACATGCTAACAAAGTGCTACGAGAATAAGAAAGCAGGTATTGTGATAGACAGGGTCTGACAGTGGTGGGGGTGGGGGTGCTCTGTTAGAAGAGGTGACTATCCAGGGCCTCCGTGATGAGTTAATGGACAACAGAGGCCTGAATGACTGCAAGGACAGAGTCATATAAAATTTGGAAGCAAGTGTCCTGGCACACTGCTTTTTCTTGGTTTCTTTTGGTGTTTGTTCCCATAGGTCTTTTTTCAAGGGGGAGAATGTGACTTTTATTTTGATATAATTCCAAACTTACAGAAAAGTTCCAAAACAGTACAAGGAATTCTCATCTAGATTCACCAACTGTTTATGTTTGTCCCACTCTCTCTCCTCTCTTCCTCTGTATAAATCTATAATATATACACATACTTTTACACACACACACATACTTTTTCAAAACTGTTTGAGAGTTCATAATGCAAACATACGGCCCCGTTACCCTATACTTCAGGATGTATTTCGTAAAATAAGAACATTCTCTTACATAACCACCATCTGTTTTTAAATTTTGTTGGTTGCTCCAACAATAACCTTTTGAAATTACATACATTTTTTCAGGTCCAGAATCACATACTGCATATACTTCTCATGTCTCTTTAGTCTCCTTTAATCCGGAACAATTCCTCAGTGGCTGTCTCTCTCGCCCTTGACATTTCTTAAGAGTGCAGGCCAGTTATTCTGTGGAATGTTTCCCTTGGGTTTCCTGATAATTTTTGAGAAGTAGATTCAGTTAATGCCTTTTTGGCAGGAATGCCACAGAAGTAATGTTATGTTCTCTTCAGGGTATTGTAGCAGCAGGTATATTGTGTTGGTCCATCCCAATATGAGTGATGTTAACTTTGACTCTTGGGTGAAGGTGGTCTCTCCCCGGTTTCTCCATATCAAGTTACTGTTTTCCCCTCTGTAACTAAGTCATTTGTGGGGAGGTATTTTAGAACATAAACATTCTGTTCCTCAAACTTTCACCCATTAGTTTTAGCATTCACAAATGATTTTCTTACTCCATCTTTCCTTCTATACCTATTAGTTAACATTCTATTGCAAGGAAGTATTTCCTTCTGCCTCATTTACTTATATGATCATCTATTTTTTAAATAACACTACAAACTCATCACTTTTTATTTTATTCAATAGGTTATAATCCACTACTCTCAGATTCTTCTCAGATTTGGCCAGTGAGAGCCCTTTGCAACTGCCCCTACATCTTTCTGACATGTTCCATCATCCTTCAAGAAGTTCCTTGCTTTCTGGCACAAAATATTTCAGGTTCATATTGCACCTTCCTGGCACTAGGTCTGGGATCACCCTCTTCTCCAATGAGCCCAGTTTCCTCTGATGTTAAAAGGTGTTTAGAATCTGAGATCTAGGTACCAGGTGGGCTCCTGCTATCAGTGTGTCATTGCTTCTAGTCTCTCTCAGGGAATAGAGGTAGACAGCTTCTCAAACTTTAATGTTGCTTAAGAGTCATTGGGGATAATGTTAAAAGGACAGATTCTGATTCAGTTGGTTGGGTTATGAGCTGGGCTGGTATCAGAGCTTTTCTACAAAGCTTCCAGGTGATGCTGACACAGCTGATCCATAAGCCACAACTTGAGCACCAAGAAGGATATTGGGCAATGGTCCTCAAACCGAGGTATGCATTGGAATCACCTGGAGGGTTTGTTAAAATACACATTCCTGGGCTCTACTCTCAAAGTTTCTCATTCCCTATGTGAGAACTGAGAATTTGCATTTCTAACAAGTTCCCAGGTGATGCTGTTATTGCTGATAACTAGTTCTTTGAGAACTACTAATCTCAGACACTGGTTCTCAAACGTGGCTACACATTGGAATTTCTGGGTTGTTTTGTTTTGTTTTTGTTCTTTTGTTTTAAAAACTGATCCTGAAGGCCCCAGAGATATGATTTAATTGGTATAGGATATGGCCTGGGCATCGAGAATGTTATGAGCCCCATGTTATAAGTGGTTCTATTGTTTAGCACAAGTTGAGAAGATTGTTCTAGAAGGGGTAGGAGTAAATACAAAGCCTTTTTTTTTTTTTTTTTACAAAGCCTTTAAGAAGGAATTAGCTTGACATTTTCAAGGGCCATCAAGGATGCCAGTGTGCTGAACATTAGGTGGGGAGGTCAGAGGTAGACAGGGATGGGATCAGAGGGGATGAGATGGGTCAGGGGGATGAGGAGGTCAGAGGTAGACAGGGATGGGATCAGGGGGGATGAGAGTGTCAAGCCACTGGAGGCTTTAAGCAAGGATGACATGAACTGAATGCCTTAATCATGACCTTCATCTAACAGTCTTGAGGCCAGTTCTCCTGCCAGGCCTTTCTACTCAAGTCAGTTTGAACTGTGACAAAGTATGAAATGGCTTCTTCACAGCCTTCTCAAAGCACCGCCCCACCCCCACACACATTTTAAGTATTGCCCATGGATTTTATTTAGAATTATTGTCCAAGGTTTTGAAATCCTTGAAAGGTAAGTTTAGGCACAGTTATAAAGTATTATGTCATGGGAGAAAAACTTGGTGGGTAGAGGATGTCTCTAATTATTGATAAAGACATCTAGGAATGCTTTGCTTTAAGAAAACTAATATATATTGCACAACAATGGGAATATACCTAACACCACTGCTTAAAAATGGTTAAGATGGTAAATTTTGTTGTGTTTTTTACCACGATTTTTAAAAAAAGAGTAGTACTCATCATATATGTGAAAGACAAATGTGCAAAGCACTGAACTCTATAATTTGTTAAATTTTTATTTGTTCTTCAGGAAACTTACCATGGGTATTTCACTACCAGGTGGAAGACTATATCATATCATTAAGAATAATAAGAATTTAAGCCAATTTGAGAATAAGAATTTAAGCCAAGAATGACAAAAAAAAAAAAAAGAGAGAGAGAAAAAAAGAAAATGTATAAAACCATGAATTTGGGAAATGGACAGAGTTGGGGAAAATGACTCACTTTAACACAAAGATTCTTCATGTGAGGGTTTTTGCATTAGGTTGACCTAAGTAATAGTGTCCCTCTAGGGCACTAAAAACATGATTCACTTGACACGTAACATTGCAGAAACATAACTAGCCTGGAGAGAGAGGATGGCAAAAGGCCTTCTGAGATGTCAAGTCCAACAAAGTGATAATAACTTTGAGATTTTGCTTATCTGTTCTATCCCCTCAAGGCATTGCACAATATGAGTGTGCTTGGATTGGACAGGATTCCTGTGACACGATTCACATTCTATTTTGATTCTGGCAGTTGGTAACCTTTCTTCTAGGAAATGGAAAAAAACCTGTTGGTGATATTCTGTTGTCCTGAACATGTGAGGGCAGCAAGGCTGCCCAGGGCAAACTGAGCAGAGGCAGGTGTGGCCCCTGGGTAATTTTTAGCAACACTCCCAGGCCTGATATTTGATGGTGGCCTGCAACTAGCTCTGTCAATCTGCCACAAAGATGACCTGCCCTTTCCCTCCGTCATTTGAGCCCTGGGTTTTTCCTGGGCAGGAGCTGACAGTGATGTCATCATCTCGTGATGTTGTTGGGTGACCTTGTTCACCGAACTGGTTCCACTCATTTCTCTTTCATCCTAAAGTTGAACTGTGAAAAACGCTACGGAGAACCAAGGACAGGGAGGCTTTAGACTCTGCAAAAAGGCCCCCCCCCCCCCCCCCCCCGTTGGTCCTTCTCACCTGATTTCCAAACACTTATTGTGATTAACTTTTATCTGACCCAGTTTCTAGCAATCCTCAGCTTGGAAGAGCCATAAAGGAAAAACAATGTGAGAAGAGATCAATGAGATTAGTTTTTAAATGTAGTGGACTCAGCAAGGCAGGAACTATGGCCTCATAAAAATGACTTTGATCCTTGTTATAAAGACAGAGAAGTATTTATGAGTGATCTTTTTGCACCATGGGCCAACCACAGAGGCCTGAAAGGTAGGAGGAGAAAGGAAGCACATGATGTGGAGCTGCTGGTTTAATAAAAGGAAACAATAATATACTGAACTCCTACTGCATGCCAGGCCCTGAGCTAGGACATCACTTAAGCCACAGCCCCTCTTCATGAGGTGGGCACTGCCACGATCCTCATGTCATGGAGGAGGAAAGAGAATCAGAGAGGCTGAATTGGTATTCAACTAGTAAGTAGTGGTGCTGGAATACGAACAGAAAGTTTCTTGACTCCAAATCTGTGTTCTTTACCTAGCACACACAATTGTTGGCTTTCAGATATCATTGCTGAGACTTTATCAGGAACTCCACACTTGGGCTTCTTTTCATCAGTGACAGAACTCTCCCAGGCCTTCCCCCAACACACAGTGTTTGAACTGAAAGGACACTGGATAGATGAAGACACTGAGGCTTCGAGCAGGTAAAAGAATCTGCTCTACGAAGTGGCGGCATCCGGCCTCAAGCCCTGACAAAAGCGCTTTCCAGCCACCAAACTACATGCAAAGGACAGAGTGCTGACAAAGCCATCTTGTCTGGGATGTGGCCTTGTTGACAACCTCATTTTAGCTGGACAGGATGTGGGCACAATCAGAAGGGCATTCTACCTTACAATGTGATCCCTGCGGCTTAAGCATCATGTTGTTTTCTTTACTTCTTTGCTCCTGGCAGCAGTAGATACTGTTGGGCTGGATTTCCACAAACTATTTAGATTTAGGAAAATAAATCACAGACTTTGCTGGCCAATATTAACACACGCTGCAAACCAAGAAAAGTTGCAAGTTGAAAAGCATAGAGCACAGCGCCACCTAGTGTTGGCAATCAAGACAAGTCCCTTGGCTCAGCTAGAAGCCACTTGACTAGCACAAGCCCCTCAGGAGTAAAACTCTCCCCTGCATTTCCCTTCGTGTGAGGAACTGAGGCCCAAAAGGCTGTGAGGCTTGCCAAAGTTCACAAAACATGAGATGAGAGAGACGAGTCCTGACTGTTTGGTTCCCAGCTCTGTGTCTTTTCCACTGGGCCCAACCTCAGGGAAAAGAGCACAGTCGTTTTGTCCCTGGTAAGCATGGGGTACTAGCTCGCACTGGGTCTGAATGGCAGCTTGTACTCAGAAGGAAGACCCCTTCCTCTGAACAGGAGAGTCACCTTTCTGGTGGTGACAACCTCCCATAAGAACATGACTCTTGCGAGATCTCCTTCATCTCCTCTCCAGAACAGAAGAGAAACACAAGCGCCAGCCCTAGGTCCTACACCCGCTGGATGTGAAGTGGCCAGCATGCTATAAGAGCACCTCCATCCATAGCCAGGCACAAAGAGCAGCTGCTGTGCTCTCCTCGGGCAGCCCACAGGTGTTGCTTCAGACAGAGGCAGCGCTCTGAACCCATGAGTGGGAAACCATCCCAATAAACACATTTTGGCTAAGAAAAAAAGAAAAAGGTAAGTGACATTGCAGGCGAGTAGAAGTTAGGGGACTGTGTTGCTGCACCAATTACACCTTGCAGAACTCCAAGGACTACCATATGAGCAGAGCTTGTGGGAGTGAGTCACACAGCAGCCCCAGCTGAGGTTTTCGAACCAGATTAGCTTGGATTTGCTTGTGGCCATGGGCAGGGCTCTTTCACAGCCTTGGCCTCTTCCTCCCCATGTGTACAATGGAGGTGCCGAATTATACCTGGCCCGGGATCTGGTCCCTCTCTGAACTCATCTCCTCAGCTCACTCTCCTCCACCCTACTGGCCTCCTTGCTGACCCTCGACTAGGTGAAACTGTTCTAGTCTCAGAGCCTCTGCACAGGTTCCAGTTCTCTGGACGAATGCTGTTTTGCCAGGTCCTAGCAGGGCCGGCTTCTTCCAGCTCTGAATATGTCTGCTCAAATGTCACCTTGTCGGACAAACTTTCTCTGAGCCCCTCCAATGGTCTGCCTTCCCTCCTGCTGCTCTTGTGCCCCATCACCTTGCCCTCTATGTCCTTCACAGCACTCAGCACTGTGTACTCATTTTGTTTTGTTTAGTCCTCTATTGGCAGAGCCTGGCACTCTGTAGACTTTGATCACAATTTTGAATTGATTGAATTATTTCACATTCATGATTCTCTTGCAAACTATCTAGGGAGAAAAAGAGTGGGGACAGTTGGAATAAGATGAGGGAGTGACTATAGAAAACACAACTGGCCTCCAATATGGCCTCTACTTCCGTGGTTTCTGCAATTGGTCCCTGTGAAGTGACAGGGGGCATTCCAGGCACTATCCTAGGCTGTTTATATAAATGCTTTCCAGTCATTACAGCTGGCCTTCGGGCATATGTAAATTGTGCAGCTGGCACATGGCATGGCTGGATTTAAAGCCAGGTTTATGACTCTATCACACTTCCAGATTCAATGGTCAGTTTTCCAACCCACCAAGGGCAACTCTGTGGAGGTCCTGTCAATACCCAGAGCCCAGATCCCCACAGCCTTGTAGGTGGGTGGGATGGGAGCCAATAAAACAATTCCTCTAGAGTAATCAATATCAGGAACTGCAATGGGGCATGTTGCTTCCACATCCAGCAAGCTTCTGAAAGCAGCCAAGAAAATAAGAATCTACATGCTCTGGGTATTAAAAGTGAGCAATGGATCTAAAAGGAATTTAAAACACTTGGCCTCAGCTTCCTCATTTCTTAGTGTTAGTTTCCCATGTAAGTTGATAACTAGTTAGGTATCTACAGCTGGCACATACTGCTTAATCTCGGGTAAATGGTAATGGAAACAAGATGGCTAGGGCAAAAAAGTGGGAAGCATTGTCCAGTTATAGGGAGGACTTCACAAGTATCTGGAAAAGTGTGCCAAGGTGAGCTTTGCCATGAATGGATAAAGGAGTGTGGTGTATATGTATATGTGTGTGTATTATTCAGCCTTAAGAAGGAAATCCTGTCATTTGCAACATGGGTGGACCTTGAGGGAAGTTAGGCTAAGTGAAATAAGCCAAAGACAAATACTACATGGCACTACTTGTATGTGGAACCTAAAAGAAAAATAGTCAAACCCTTAGAGAATAGAAAAGTGGTTGTCAGGGGCTGGTTGCCAGGGAAATAGGAAGAGGTTGGTAAAGGGTACAAACTTTCAGCTATAAGGTAAAGCCTGAGAACCTAGAGTAAGACATGGTGAATAGAGATCATAACACTATATTGCATAATTGAAACTTGCTCAGAGAGAACTTAAATGTTCTCACTAAAAAAAAAAACAAAACAAAACCAGAAACATGTGAGGTGATGGATGTGTCACTCAACTAGTCAGTGAGAGTCCTTTCACAATGTCTATCAAATGCCCATTGTGCACACTTTACAAATCTTGTAAAATTTTTTCAGTTATACCTAAACATAAAGCTAGGGGGGAAAAGTACCACTTGCCTCTTCCAATGATAGTGTTGTCACTGGTTTTCTTGTGGTTCAATGACTCATTTAGCATTTACTGAAGACAGACTCATGGCCAGGCCCCAGGCCGGGGTTGTGAGTACACAAATTTCTGCTCTTAAGCACCAACCTGTCTGGTGGAGCTCAGTGTTCTTCATTCACATCCTACAAGTAACTCACTCTCCTCAGAGCTCCAAGGACCCCAGTAACTCCTCTCACCCTGGTACCCTCCTGTGTGGCAGGGCCCGCACCGAACTACCCAAGGAGACTCCAGCTACCATCAGGACCAGTCATGGAACAAGTCTAAGCTCCACCCACACTGACTCCCCCTCAGGATGCTCCAGGGTCTCCTCCTAGATTCCAGAGCAATGGCTTCAAATCAGTATCTCCATTCTAAGGTGTGTTCCACGAAATTTTTCTTTACCAATTATCAAGTAAATCAAAGGAATTTTTGTCTGTAAATCAGAATACTACAAGTCATTTCAATCTAACAGGTATTTTTTGTCTCCAGCTCCTCTCCATGGTTTCCTTTAGAAAACTATCCTCCACATGCAAACCATATGGCTCAAGCCTCACCAATCAGAGCCCTACATTCTCATGACCATAATGATTGGGGGGTGAGCCAGCACATGAACCAACTGAGTGAGACCACTGCCACTGGCAGGTAGGTCGCAAGCCTGACATGCTGCAGGGTAGGGCTTCCCAACATAGTTCACTGGAAATGAGTGACAGAAACACCAAGCCTCTTGAATTTGCCAGGAGGACTTCCAAAATTTTCAGTTCCTTCCCTGGTGCAACACAGGTGAGCATTGCTTCACAGCTGGCAACTGCTCACGTTAGAACATTCCCCTCCTGACTATAGATTAAAAGCACTGCAGGCAATAGGAATTATTTTTAATAAAAGGGTGTATGAAACCAGTTTCTATCATGGTATACAGAAAGATGATCACTTGAGTTTATGCAGATCTTTAAAAAAAAAAAATCACTATTTGAAATGTGTGAAATTGTCCGCTTGTAGCTAACAATTTTTGTCTAACTTGAGATACTCAAGTTACTTGGGTTTCAATTTGGGCACATTTCATCTCAAAGATAAATGCATGGTCCTACATTTTGTTAATCCATCTTCCTCTGTGGGAAGCAATGACAATTCGTAACAATCTCCTTCAGGAAACCCCAGGGATCTGGGGATGGTGTCTGCTTGAGATGTCCAAAGGAGAAAATCAGAAAGTTCCTCTTGAGCTATGTGACACCATGTTGCAGAAACCTTATCACCAGCTCTAATGAACATGGGACATCCAACTGGCTGGAGCTCAGAGTGCTGTGCAACCTGGGAGTCCAAGGCATGGCTCCAGGATGTCCTGTTACTGCATAAGCCCTCAAAGGGCAGCACTGTGCAGCCCTATAAAGGAAGCCTTGATGTGTGGGGCTGTCAGGCTTCAGCCGCCCCTGTTGCAGACTGAGTCCCAGTACCAACCCCCCAGGTAGGTAGCCTGAACCAAAGGGCTCCCTAAACCTATACTGCTTTCTTTTCCTGTCTGGGAACACACAAACGGTTATCTTGCAGTTCGTTTTTTATTGCCCCTTTCCCTGTATCTTAGCAGCCAGGAGGATGTTTATGTGTTGCAGCTGAGTCTTACTGGCACATGATGGTAGCTGTGTCAGATCCAAAGCCCATGGTTTTTAGAAACCTTTGTGTGAACAACAACCCTCACTGCCAAAAGTTCTAGTGTTAACTATCACTTCTAGGAGAAAGATGACCAAGAATGGAGTAGAAGTATCCAGGGTCCAATCATGGATATCAGAAGCCACTAAAAATGAATAAAACCCTGGAAAGAACTGGAGGGTGTGGTAGAGCAAGAGGGCCAGATGGTCAGTTGTGTCACGGCTGTGGCAGGCATTAGGAGCAGTGTACTACCCAGATCCAGGGCCCCACCGCTGCCCTGTCCCAGTAGGAGTCCAGCAGATTCACATCCTACTGCTTCATGCTAGCTGTGGGACCACAGGCAAGCAACCCAAGCAAGCCCTTTAGGCTTCAGTGTCTTATAACATTCTGTAGGAGAGCTGTTGTTGGATGATCCAAAGGATCGGCCACTTGCTACCACCAGAACCACGGGTCCTATTTTTTCAATATTGAACATGCTGATGTAAACAGGTTACCTCCTGGACTAATGAAACCTAGACACAGTGTGGAGGCAAGCAGAAGCAAAGGATGGTTCTCTCCTATTTACTCACAAAAGGTAAAACCTCTGTCACACTTGTCTTCCCCTTCTCCTTTAACCTGCAGGGCCAAGTACAATAAATAATGAAAACGAAACCTTTTCACACAATGCTTACTGAAAGCATCTTTCCTGCACAAGGCTTAAAATATTGTGCATCTGTTCACATATCATGCTGCATAATGGATTAACAAACATATTCAGTGTATTTACAGGCAATCATTCACATATCAGATTTTTTACATTTCAAAATGGTACAACCTACTTAGTAGAGGATGTCAGGTCCTACCTAAGTCTTGTATAAAGTTTTAGAGACTGCAACATACACAAACACTTTCCTCTTTCCCTTTCAAGCATTAAGGGCTGACTGACTGAAGCTAGAAATAAAAGGAGCTTGGCTTTTTAGCCACTTTGTTTTATTGTGCCACTGAGATATGTTGTTGGAGACCTGTCATTAATGGTCTGTGATCCAAGAGTGGGTCATAAAATATGGGCAGCATTGGATATATGACCAAGCTGAACCACACAGGTATATAACCACCAAAGCCTAACCTTAGAGATAAATCAGACCAAGTAGAATAGAAATCATGCTTTGTATTTCCCGGCAATGTTAACACATACATACAATGGCACGATATTGCCACTGCCACCGCCACCCCACCTGCTCAACCTATTATTTGGTCACTCTTCTGTGCTGTTATGAGATCCTATAGATGCGCTATTCTATCCACACTAATCTCCATTTCCTGCAACTGTTGGTTTAAAGAACTGCCTCCCCAGAAGACTTAGAGAGGACAGACATAGGCCAACATGTGGTTTTCAGTACTCCACTTGGTGCCTCCAACCTAGCAGATGCACAGATAAACGTGTACAATCAGTACAAAATGTGTGCTCAAAGAATTCACAAGACAGGAGACTGCATTAAAAAAAAAAATTAAAAAAGGAAACATGAAATTTAATTTAAAGGAAAAAAATATCAGAAATTGTCTGAGAAAACAACAGAGCAAATGAATTCCTGAACAAAGAGTTCTGCATCCTGGTGATCACATTTATTGAAAGAGTTAGAAAAAAATTAAAATGCCCTTTAGCTTAAGAATTTTTGAGTTATCTGCAAATCAACTCAATTCAGGAGTGGAAGAATCCTTGGTCATTTCTTAATATCAAAATGAACGCAGGTTTCTCTTTTGGATGTCTTCTACATTTAAAGAGGCAATCATACAAAATCTCCTATATTCCATACACGATAAATTTTTTGTTTCAGCCGACTCTTAATGGAGGAGCAACTAGTACAACACCATCTCCCCGGACAAAAAGCATCGGAATATTCCGTTTTGTTGACTGGAAGAGGAAAACAAAAACAGAACACATTTATACAAATACACAGTAGTATTATTTATTTTTTTGAGAAATTTGAAAGCAAAAAAAATAACATAGATTCATCATAACACAAATTGACTTAAAAAACCTGACCACTTACTTACCTTTATAGCACAAAGAACCACTTTATTAACTGTTTACTTTTCCTGGATGTCTATAATTGGGGCAAAGATTGGAACTATTCACCTAAATCCATTCTCCTCCTCTTCCTGGCACATAGCTAGACTACCTTACTCATGTTCCCCTGCAACCAGGTACAGCCATGGGATTGGGTTTCAACCAATGGGAAGTAAACAGAAGTAATGAAGTAATGACTCATTAACCTTCCATGACCACCTCTCTGTGGTCTTCCCCATGCAACTGGATGGGACTCAGATATAATGAACTCTGGAGATGTCAGAGCCATAAGACAGAGGAAGCCTGGGTCCTTGACTGAGTACCTGGAGGAAAGCTATTGTGCTGAACTAAAATTCCACTCAGGACTGTTATGTGGGTAAGAGATAAATTCTGCTGTGCTGAGCCATTCAATGCTGCATCTGTGTGTTACAGCACCTGCCTATGTGGAATGAATACCTTGGGGCACTCGCCTACAGGTTGAGCCTTGGGCACAAGGGAAACAATATTCTGAAATCCTTTTATGCCCTGGCAAAACATTAGGTAAAATTGTTGCCTGCAATAACTTGGAAAGTAATCCAAGGGCCTCCCAAACCTATACATTCCAGGGGAAGAGGTTGGAAAAATCCAAATGTTAGTTGCTGATGCTTTCAGCAAGGCAGTATAAGAGATGAGCCCAGGCAAGAATGAGCTGAGCTGGTTTTCAAGCAGAGATTACAAAGAAATAGGATTCACAGGGTTCGAAGTTTTTGGATCCCAAACAATAAACAAGCAGGAACAAAAACTTTAAGGACCAAGCCCAGTAAACCTCCTAAATTAAACAAACTCAGCCCTGAGGCAAGGATCAGGTTAAGGGTGGTGCTTTCTCACCCAAATTTACTTTAGCAAATGGCCTTAGGATCAACATTACTTACATGGAGAGGAACAGGAACAGAGGGAAGAAACTAGAGGCATCCAAAGGTTATGTGTAGGTAAGAACTCTCACCGAGGTTACTGGCCCATCGAATTGATTGGAAATGAACAGGTCAGACACAGGTGAAATCCTAAGCTTTTTAAAAAACTGCATTCAAAGAAAGCATACCTGGCTAAAAAAATCCTTTGACTATTTCAGTCTTCCACAAGCAAGAACTTGGCTGTGAAAACTCTGCAGCTCCCATTTAGGGTTGCCAGATTTAGCAAATAAAAACACAGACTGCTCACTTAAATCTGAATTCTAGATACACAGAAAAGAATTTTCTTGGTGTAAGTACATCCCAAATATCACATGAGACACACTTGACCTAAAAGACTTTACTTCTACTACCAGAACAGGGAACATTTCACACCTCCCCAGGGCATTCTGCTCTGTTTCCATTCTTTGCTCTCCTAAAGGGAGTTTTTTTGGCAACTATCCTGTCCCTGCTTTGCAGCAGAGGATGTGGGAAGGGCAATGGTAACTAATTCATCCTTTTTAGGTTCTAGAAATCTGTACCACAAGTAGATCTGACAGACAGAACTGCCTCTCTACCAGGCAGAAAATATTAGTAACAGCTGTTGTAGAGAGCAAGATGGAGCGACTCATGTCACGTAGGGGCCTGTGTCAAGCAATGACACGAGCAGCTAAGTGGATGGCAGCTACCAGATATGGCCAAGACCAGCACCAGCTGGCGACACCTGGGAACTGACGGCGAGCACGGGCAGAGGAGGTCTGCAGGGGCCCAAGACCACTGAAATCCCTTTAAAACGAGAGGATTTTTGCAGTAAGCCGTCACTCTCCTCAGACACTGACCCCTCCAAAAAGGCAGCTGCTGCTGAAGGCTCTCTGCCCAACTCATCTCCACAAAGAACAGAGATTCTTCACTGAACAGAAGCAGCAGCGAGTGCTGAGAGCTGACCTGGACCGGACCGAGGCCTTATCTCAACTGCGTGTCCACTGACTTGGCGTTTGGTCTGTTCACTTCCTGCCCTCCATGTTATCTTGTTCATTGTGTGACTTGTCTTGTGTTCTGCTTCATGTGCTGTGTCAGAAGCCAAGTTAATCACGTGGTGAAATGTCACTCAGTTTAGAAACCTGAACCGGCTTTATAATTATGTTCACCCTGCTTCATGACTGCATAAAGTTGACACTGTGGGAAGAACCAACTTGTGTCTTCAGTGTGCACCGTCATAGTGTGCTCATGATGGCTGTTTTTATAACTGATTTTAAGATGTAAAAACTATGTTTTATGAGCTTCTTGGGTACTAGAACCTACATAAAAAGGAGAACTCCTTACACTAAATTCAAGTAATACTTGCAAGTTTAGTAGACCAAGCTCAAATACACTTACTGGTCACTGTCACTAACGAAGTGCTCTCACGTTTCCCTAGAACACTCTCTCAGGGCAGTAGCTCTCAAATATTAATGTGCATAAAGAATCACCTCTTTAACAGCTCCTTTTCTAGGTTCCAAGCCCAGTCTCATTTACTAGGTCAGAGTGTGGCCCATGAGTTTACATTTCAAACACAGTCAAGGGTGATGCCAATACTCCTGTTTTAACGAGCATACTGTGAGAATCAGTCTCAAGAAACAAGTGTCATAGGACTCTTGTCTGTTATGAAGCAGTACTTCCTTCTGGTTTCCTTTGAGTTGGAAAAGGTGCATCTAGTTCTAGGACAGCAAGTTCAGTGAAAGTCTGCGCTCAACAAAATAACTGATGTATTTATTTTACTCAAATTCCTTACTCGGTGGTCCTATTTCTGAACTAAAAAGTTCCTTCCCTTCTTATGGAATCCACTTCATCTGTAATGATTTTCCATTAATTCAATTAGTTTCCTGGAGATTCAGTGAACAGAAACGAACAGGGCAGCATTTTCCAAGACAAGTGGCCCTTAATGATCCCTGTGCCTCCTGGTGTTCACACCCTTGTGAAATCCCCTTTTGAGTATGGGTGAAACCTATGCCTTGCTTCTAACCAAGAGGATACTGCAAAGGTAACGGGATGTCACTATCATGATTACATTACATAAGAAAGTGACTTCCATCTTGCTAGCCAACTCTCCTGCCTGCTAGGCTTGATGAAGCAAGCTGCTAAGCAGTGGAGACCCATGTGGCAAGGAACTGAGGCTTTCGGTCCAGCAATGCTCAAGGAAATGAATCCTGCCAACAACCATGTAAGTGAGATTAGAAGCAGATTCTTCTGTGGCTAAGCTTTCAGAGGAGACTCCAACCCTCGTGTAACCTCATTGAAGACCCTGAAACAGAAGACCCAGCTGTGACTGGACACCTGACCTACAGAAATGGTGGGGTAATAAATGTATGTGCTTTTAAGTCTCTAAGTTTTGGGGTAATTTGTTATGTAACAATATATATTCTTAAGAAAGAAAGTACTGTGGTTATATATATATATATTTTTTTTTTTTTTTGAAAATTTATTTCTTCATGAGAGATACAGAGAGAGCTAGATTGGGGGGGAGGGGGTGCGCAGAGACACAGGCAAAGGGAGGAGCAGGCTCCATGCAGGGAGCCCAACGCAGGACTCAATCCCAGGACTCCAGGATCACGCCCTGAGCCGAAAGCAGATACTCAACCGCTGAGCCACCCATGCATCCTGGTTATATACATTTTGAAAGCACTGCATACTATACACTCTTCTGGAGAGAGTAATACCAATTAGCTTCAACCTACACCTATTTTACTGAGCTGTTAGAATGAAATATGATTATGTAGAATGGATAGCACAGTGCTTAACATATAGCAGGCATTCAGCAAAGCTGAGTTCCTCAACCTCCCCATTTCCACTAGAGCACTTTTTCATATCTAGTGTTCCCTCTCTCAAGCTATTCTGCCTATTTGTTCACATTCAAGGCACCCACAATTTTCCCACTTTTTAAATTAGATGTTAAAGCCCAGGATGGCAGGGACCGAGCATGATCTTCCAGATCCTGGAGATTTACAGGACAGGAAGTCTATCCATGTTAGCTCAGCCACTGCTGAGCTCTCCAGAAGAACTAGTGCTGCCTGCTAATTTCAAGATTTCACTGTCCATCAATTCCATCAACTACTTGGAGCACCAGGCCTTAACACAGAGAAATGAACTCTCCAGGCTTTGAAGCCAGTTAGGCTGGTGTTGAAAATCCTTACCCTATCTTTTCCTGGCTGAACCTGGGTTTCCTCAGCTAGAAAGTGGGAATAACACCACTGGCCTCAGTGTTAACCAGATTAAATGTAATAAAACTTGGAAATCTTCAGTACACAGCAGTTGTTCAACATATTAGTTTCAGTTCTCTATTCCAATCCTGGACATTTTCTACTTTTTATTTCTTTTTCTGTTTGAGTTATTTTTTTTACTTTACTGTGGTGTGAAAGCAAAAAGCATTCACAAGTAACTGTAGTTCGATATCTGAATTTTGATCTGTTCCTGAGCTTAGTAATTGCAGTACAACAGCAACAGCGGCAGTAGCCACAGCTCCCGGTCAGCCATGTGACCACAAGGGTCAATAACCAATACACTCATCATCGTTCTATACACATACAACCATCCTGTTTTTCACTTTCAGTACCGTCTTCAATAAACTACATGGATCATGCAACACTTTATTATTATAAAATAGGCTTTGTGGTAGATGATTTTGGGCAACCCTAGGCTATTACAAGCGTTCTGAGACTTTTAAGGTAGATTACGCTAGGCTATGATGTTTGGTAGATGTAATACATGTATTTTCAACTTACAGTGGATTTGTCAGGCTGTAACTACAGTAAGTTGAGGAAGATCTATCCTCTGTTATCTTTACTCCCTTCCCTGCCCCACATTCCTCTAACAACCTGCAAATGTACTCATCACCTGTAGCTAACATGGCAAATATGGGGAAAAGAATGAATAATGTCCTGGGCTCTGCTATAAAACAGCTCACAAGATGAAAAGGAATACAGAAATGAAGAGTCAGGCACCTGGATGGCTCAGTGGTTGAGCATCTGCCTTTGCTCAAGTCATGATACTGGGGTCCTGGGATCGAGTCTTGAATCAGGCTGCCTATGGGGAGACTGCTTCTCTTTCTGCCTATGTCTCTGCCTCTCTCTCTCTGTGTCTTTCACGAATAAATAAAATCTTTAAAAAAAAAGAAAAAAGAAAAAAAAAAAAAAGAAATGAAGAGTCAGCAAGATCAGTGTCAGCTGAGAATGCCAAAGGTTAGAAGGTCCAACCGAAGGAGCAAATTGACCAAAGGAAGAAAGAAGGTCCAGATGGTCAGAGAAGGAGTCACTGAAGAGTTAGGACTGAGGCAGTTCTTGAAACAGGCTTTGCAGGAAAGAGACAAGGATGATGGTTCCAGTTAGGGCACACACTATGGGAAAAGACATAGAAGCAGGACTAGA
The DNA here is from genome assembly GCF_018345385.1 of Vulpes lagopus. Lineage (NCBI taxonomy): Eukaryota > Metazoa > Chordata > Mammalia > Carnivora > Canidae > Vulpes > Vulpes lagopus. Next base: position 53,912,697 of record NC_054830.1, read on the forward strand.
AAGGACACTCTGAAGACAGCAAGTGGGCCAACTTGGCCAGAGTAGTCATGAGAGAAGACACTAGAAAGTGTCAATCCCACAGTGGAGGGTCTTAACCTAGCCTGAACCTGTGCTTTGCTCTCTATAAGCCACAGAAAGCCATAAATGTCTCTAAGCATGACTATAGCAAATGAAAGCATTATTTGAGGACAATTATTTTGGCAGTCACCTGTGCATGGGCTGAAATGGAGGTGGACATAAGGGAAGTACCTCAGCTAGAGTCATGGCAACAGGAAAGAAAATGACACATTTCACTCAACATGAAGGAAGAAATCAACTCAATCAGTTATTGACTAATGTGACTGAAAGAGGGAAGTCCAAGAAAATTCTGAAATTTATGCTCTAAATAACAGAAAATCATGAACAGAAGTAGGGAATTGAGAATGACCTTGTTTTGAAGGTGAAGAACACTAGCAATTTAGCTTTATGTGCCACTGAGTTCAAGATAACATCCAAAGTGAAAATCTTTTTAATTAGAATACTGGATATGAAAGAGTAAAGCTGAGAAAAGGAAAGAAACTGGAGACACAGATTTATCCACAATCATAATGGCCACCAATCACATGCCAGAGCTTTACACATACCGATTTAGCACATCTTGCTACAATCCTGGGAGGTGGGCACATTTGTCATTTTACAGAAGTCCCTGAGGCTTAGGAAGTTTCTATAACTTGCCCAAGGTCATGAAACTAATCACCAGCAGGAAAATTTGAGCCCAGATCTGTGAAGAGCTCAAGCTTTGGTGCTGTACTGATTACTGGTATGGACTCATGCCTTATCACATACGACAGTTACTACATGACATGTCTGAGGGGAAAAAATGTAGATTAAAAACTTAAAAGCCCATGTTCACAGGGAGAAAGAAAGAAAATTTGCAAAGGAGTCAGCAGTGGTTGAAGACAGAGGGAAAGCCAGAATAAAGCAGAACAACAAAACCCAAAAGCCTAACATTTGAACACTTACTATGTGCCTGTGCTAATTTAAAGGTTTTTCTTGTATCCTCTCAATGAATCCTCAATAGCTGTATAAAGTAGGTCCTGTTACTGTCCCCATTTTATAGACAAGGACACTTGTCAGACAGGTTGGATAGTGTGGTACAATTAAATAGCTGGTACGTAAAGGAGTAAAGATTTAAATCCAGTCCTGCCATCCGAGTCTACATTTTAAACCACTATGCTCTAGGAGGGTTCAGAGACTGGCTTCCTAATACTTAAAAGACTTAAGTGTGATTTTCTTTTTTTTATATTGAACAATGAAATTTACCAATATTCAGAAGATCTGCATAACTCCAAGAACTAATATTTTCCAAATGACCAGTGCTTGATGTTACAGAATCCTGCATTGTAAAAGATACACTGAAAGGACAAAATAGACCAACGAGTTTGCATATAACAAGAGTATGAAAAGATTACTGATATGGGGGACACCTGGGTGGCTCAGTGGTGGAGCGTTTGCCTTTGGCTCAGGTTGAGATCCTGGGATTGAGTCCTGCATCAGGCTCCTCACAAGGAGCCTGCTTCTCCCTCTGCCTATGTCTCTGCCTCTCTATCTCTCATGAATAAATAAATAAAATCTTAAAAAAAAAAATCACTGCTATGGTCTCAGATTCCATATTGCAACTAACCTTTAAGAAACTACTGCGTCTTAAGATTTTTAACATAGCATCAAAGGCAAATATCCACAAAAAATACTTTTTAAAAAAAGATTTATTATTCATGAGAGACACAGAGAGAGAGGCAGAGACACAGGCAGAAGGAAGAGAGAGAAGCAGGCTCCGCACAGGGAGCCCAATTTGGGACTCGATCCTGGAACTCCGGGATCATGCCCTAGGCTAAAGGCAGATGCTCAACCACTGAGCCACCTAGGTGTCTCTACTCGTCGCTTTTTCTAACTACATCTCTGTGAGGCTGGATTTTCTTCAACTATAATATATCATAACAGATTAAATGCACAGCAAGACGTGAGACTCTAGATGTCATCAAGGTTACATTGAAAAAATCTGCAAAAGGTAAAATAAAGACGCTTCTTATCATTTTATTTCTGTAGTTACTGTTAATGTTATTTCCGTTAACAGGTAATAAGCTTACTGTTACTTTTAACAAATATTTTTAGAATTTCTCAGTTTTAGTTTTTATTATTGATACTCAAAGCCATATCAAACAAAAGAATACTGTCCAGTATTTATATACTTATATACTAGCACAAATACGCATCTTATATTGTCATTTATCAGTGAATCCTGGCAACCCTATGAGGTAAATGGTAGTATTCCTGCTTAAAAATGAGGAAATTAAATCTGCCAAGTTAATTCCCTGGCCCGACATACCCCAGGTAGGATGTGGTTAGACCAGTACTGGAAACCAGGTCTGTCTGACCTCAAAGTGTTTGCTCTTGGTGGTTATGCTTATTTACTGAATCAAATTAGGTACCAAATCATGACAGGCTTCCCATAAGTGTGAAGCTGCTGGATATTAAGAACAATCGACATTTTAAAAGTGAGAAACAGAACTGCATGACTTACTTTATATATCTCTTCATATGTTTCTTCATCAATTTCTATAGTAGTCACAGTTTCTTCCACATCTCCCAATATCATATTTAAATGCTGATCATATGCCTGAAGTGGAAAGGGAAGGGGCCAAGATATTTAATAATCAAGAAACAATGAACAGGGCTCATGCACAATACTTACACCACAAACATTTATATGTAAGTAAAAAATAATTCTTCTGTACTAATACACTTTTTCTTCACAAATTATCTCCAGCGATAATTTAATTGACCTGATAAAAATGCAAAACTGTTTATATGACCCAAAATGAATTTACTCAAAAGAACTTAAAAGTTTTAGTTTTTTAAAAGCGTCCACCCTACTGGTCATCCAAGGCAGTTATATTATTTATAATATTTAACTATGAAAAAAAGCAAATTTATCACTTTTCAGCAGACTTCTTTTAATTCCCTATAAAATAGCACTTCTTTTAATTCCCTGTATAATACGAAAAATTCAATGAAGGCAATAAAATTCTTTAACTGCTAAGATGAAAGCACTGCAGTCTCCCAAAGGCACAAGACACTGCCATTCAACTCTCCCTGTCCCACAGTAGGCATCATCATGTAAAGTAAGTAGGGCAACACCCTGCCCATTTAAAACCTAGCCAAAATTAGGAGGCCTGGGTGGCTCAGCGGTTGAGCATCTGCCTTTATCTCAGGGCATGATCTTGTAGGACAGGATCAGGACAGGATCGAGTCCCGCATCCGGCTTCCTACGGGGAGAGCCTGCTTCTCCTTCTGCCTGTGTCTCTGCCTCTCTCTCAGTGTCTCTCATGAATAAATAGATAAATAAATCTTAAAAAACCAAACAACCTAGCCAAATAAACTGCGTGGGCTCAATCAATAAATGTTGCAATTCTGATATTCAGGGATGTCCCCAATCCAAACTCCAAAGCTCATGTATTTTACAAAGGTCAAACTCCAGAGGCCTTGTTCAGAACCCACTTAGGCTTACTTCGAACAAAGTTTAGAATGGTTTACCAGCTTACATCTAAACAGAAGTAGCCAGTCAGCCATGTGGGGAACTGCTAGCAAAACACACTAAGAAGAGCAAAAATCTATAGATGAGGGCCAGAAAACACACAAAAGGACATGGGTCATTTAGTATAGAGGCAATCAAGTCTAGCAGGAAACTGAAGAAGACTCCCAGAGTTTAGACAACATATTTGTCTTAGGGTGTTTCTCCATGTGCCACTGGCCCATGTGATTAAGCAAAATTCTATTTTTCTTGGCAAAGTTGCCACTATTCCATTTCCTGGGGTTCTGCTTCTCGTAAAGCTAGCTGTGTATTAAGATCACTGTCTCCCTAGGTCCCTACTTCCTTTCCAAATACAGGAGGTTCTTTACCTTTTGTTTTTGTGGAAGGGACAGAGTACTTAGGAGTGGGGCTGCAGTCATACTGTCTAGGTTCATATTCTGGCTCTCCATTTACTGGGTGTGTTACCTTAAGCAAGTTAACTTCACCTTTCTAAGCCTGAGCTGCTTCAACTGCAAAACAGGACTAATGTTATCTACCCCTCATAGGGTTGTTATAAAGGTTAAATGGGGTATCACATACAAAACACTTGAGCAGAGGGAGAAGAACAAGTGGATTCTGTGCTGCGTGTAGAGCCTGACGTGGGGCTCAACCCCATGACCTGGAGATCACAACCTGAGCTGAACCGACATCAAGAGTTGCATGCTTAACCGACTAAGCCACTCAGGTACCGCCAAAAAAAACACTTCTAATAAAAGCACCTGGCATGTAATTAATGCCCAATAAATAAATATCAGCTATTTTATAGATCACTTTAAGGTAGAATGGCAGTAATAAATATACTCAGGGAAGTGACAAGTTGTCAAGAATAGGCAAAACATTCAGTATACTCTCTTTATGAATAAATAAGACCACTTCAAGGGACCAACCCTATAGAAATATTTGCAGATATACACATAGAAATATGTATAAAAATGCATACTGCAGCATTATTTACAGTAGCAAGAAATAGAAAACAACTTAAAAACCACTATTACCATATACAGAATTCTATAGTCATTAAAAATACTTATACACACTCATGATCAATAATTTTCAAGAAAGTGAAAAAGAAAGGTGCTCAAAAATATGTATACTAAGATTCATTTTTATTAAGGTAGTGTATACAGTGCAAATACATGCATGTAAACATATATAGATATATGTGCAAATATACAGAATAGATCTGAAAGACCACAGACCCAATTTTTCAGTGGTTAGCAAAAAAAATGGGATTTCATCTTTTACTGTATAAACTTCTGTGCTATTTAACTTTTCTCACAAGGAAACAAAAATTTATGTATGTATCAGTAACTGAAAGAACACTGAAATTAGAATGGAGAGTAGATGCTATTTACAAATAAAGAGAAAAAATGAAAGAAATGAAAATGTTCTTTAATAAACACATCTTTTTCTGTTAAGAGAAAACATGTTAAAAATACGAATGCAACGCAGCTATAATTGGCTTGTACCAACACGTGTAACCTTCTGTCCTCTTCTTACCTACATCCAAAATATTATTCTGCATTGGACAGTGTTTATATTTCAAAAGGTAGGGGGTAGGAAGAAATGACAAGGAAATAATCTGATTTCACGGTAATTTAATAAATTTACTTACATGTAATCTGCCTCGAAGCTCTCGGTCATTTCTCATTTTCACATAAATTCGCTCATCCAGGCTGAGCCTGATGAGATCCAGGGGCTCTTCTACGGTGTTGGTAGTTTGTTGCTGATAAAAGAAACAGGCTTAGTAATATAGTACTAGAAGAGTGCAGTGTTCAAATCACTGCTATACTGTGTGACTGTGGGCAAGTTACTTAACCCCTCTATGCCTCAGTCTGACTTCATAAAATGTGGATAACTAGAGTGCCTACTTAATACTGCAGCCGTGAGGCTTAAATGACATATATGAAGACTTTGAACAGAGCCTGGATCGTAGTAAGTGCTATATAAATGAAGGCTGAAACATACATACACAGGAAGGAGTTACACAGAAAAATAACTGTGACGCCACTTTGTTCCCTCAAAATCCACACTGCCTGGCCCAATTTCAGTTATAGGAAGTCACTCTCTGGGACTTTAACCATATTCCATATGTCATTTAGTGACCTGAAAAAATTCCCTTAATGATAACCACACACTAATCAGAATGCTAGGTAAAGATGAAAGCTTGAAGGACGATTATGAATTCAGTTTGGCGCAGGTTGAGTTTAGGGTGCCACCTAGCCAGCAAGGTGGATATATTTAGCAGGCAATATAGAACACTGGTTGAAAGCACTAGCTTTGAAGTCAGGCAGTATGGGTTCCATTCCTGATTCTGATACTTATGAATTCAGGCCTTATTTATTTATGAGACAGTGCGTGTGAAAAGAGCGAGGGGGGAGGGGCAGAGGGAGAGAGAGTCTTAAGCAGGCTTCCCGCCCAGGGCAGAGCCCCATTCGGGAGAGAACATCACCACCCTGAGCCGAACTCACGAATCAGATGCTTAACCAACAGAATCACCCAGGCACCCCGTGATACTTATGAATTCAGATTAAACATAACACCATCTCTCGTTATCAGCTTCTCTGTTTGGAAAATGAGGAAGCCTTATCGTCCCTTCATGATTGTGAGGCTTAGATGAGCTAATGTATTAAACTAACATATTTAATGTATTTAATATAGTACTTGGCAACCTGAGAGTACTTAGAAATGGCCCTTGTTATTATCAATTAAAGAACTGTGAGAGATCAGGGCTAAGATGACTTGGAGTCATCCGAATGCAAGGGATGGTTGAAGCCAGGAGTTGATGAGATTATTCAAGAAGAGCTTCTTCGGTCTGTACGTTCGACTGCTGGAGGTACGTGACTGAATGTTACAGGTTTTATAGCCTTAAAAAGCTAGATTGGGAAAAACAAACAAACCTGCTTCGACCTGGTCCTTATCCCCGATTAAACAGGTGTTTGTTAAGGACCGGCCAACCAAGCACTAGATTACCATAGAGTGGTCAGTCCCCGCCCTCAAAGAGTTCATTCTAGTGGGGAGAGTCATGTAAACAAACGTCCAGCAATACTATGAGAATATATACACCACAGGGCCCTAGGGCTCCTCCAGCCTTAGTCTAGAATGCCCACTATCCATACTTTTCATCCTGTAGTTTTAAATACTGCCTTTTCAAAGAAGCCTCCTAGATTAACCAATGTATTTGCTCAATACATTATTTGCCCAGTGTTTCCAGCACTGCTGTAAACAGAATGGTCAGGATGGTGACCACAACTCCTGCCCTTATGATACTCACATTCTAGTGGGGAGAGAGAGGCACTGAACGACGAAGGGTATGTTTAATACGAATAACGTGAAAAATCAAGCAGGTTGACAAAGGGCGCTATTTTACGCAGGCAGCCAGACGAGTCCTCGCTGATCAGGTGAGATTTCAGGAGAAAGCTGAAATTGTGGCTCGATCCACAAATATAGCTGAGGGAGAGCATTCTGGGGGAAAAGCAGCGCAGAAAAGAAAGCCCGTAGGATCATCAAATCACTCTACAGGCCGGCTCCTTGCTGGTTGTCGTCCTACCACACCACAGTTCCCACGCATAGCACCTGTCTGTACTTACGTATCTGCCCTTCCCCAGAACAGAAGTTCCAAGTGGGGACAGGGACCACGTTTGTCAGTGCCGGCGTCCCTGCTGCTGAGAACGGGGTCTAACCACACAAAGCTGACGTTTGCTACATTTTGTTGAAGGAACGACAACGGCTGCGCTCCGCAATAATAGCCGCTAAACTTTATTACCACGCTTCCTATCAGAATCCGTGAGGCAGGTAGGGAGAACCATTCCCATCCTGCAGAAGACGAGATGTAAGAAAATGAAGTGGCCAGCGCGAAAGGGAACTAGTTTTCGGGCGGGCTTCGAGGAGGAAAACCTCTCAGGGCCCGAGACAAAATTCGGCGGGGGCGCGGTTACCGAGAGGCAGCTTAACTCCATGATAACCCAGAAACAGGCGGCACGAAAGACCACCTTCCGGTGAGTGTGAAGAAAGCAGTCCACCCTGAAGCAGGTACGCAAAGCCGAGCAGGACCAGGGCTGGGAGTGCAGAAAGGCTCTCTGAACCAGCCCCTCAAAACTCACTCACCTGGTCCACGTCGTCCGCCATCTTTCAAACCCTGCGCCTTTCCCGCCTCTCGCGAGACTACGCGAACTCCTCGCTGTCGTCTACGGAAACGCGAAAATGTGATGCGCCGGAAGGAGAAAGAAATCGGCTACGTCAGTTCGGCTTCGTACAGTTCTTATTGGTCCTTTGGGGCTGGGGCGGAGCTCGTGGGCGTAGACGAGGCGCGCAGGGAAGGGGCGTGGCCATGCCTCGCCCCCCACCCCCTCTTGGGGCGGGGTCCTACTCAGCATCCCGCGGTTCGGTGCGTCACGGTCGAGGGGAGTCTTGCCCGGGCAGCATGGTTCGGAAGCGCGCGGCCGGCAGGGAGCCGCAGGGACGCGGGCCGTGCGGCCGGAAGGCTAAGGGCAAGAGCACGGCCGCGCGTGAGGCGGCGGCGGGTGAGAGCGAGCCCTGGGGGAGGGCCGGAGGCCAGGTGCGGGGAGCGGGGAGGCCGAGCTCCTGGAGGTGGGGGGCGGGGGCCGCGGAGCCCAAGCTGCCCAGCCTCCTGCAGGGGCCGAGGGCCGAGTGGGCACAGGCGTTGCCGTGGACGCGGGCCGCGGGCCGCGGGCGACGGAGGGACGCGCGGCGGTGCGCGGGCCCCCAGAGCGACCCCTGCAGTTGTCCCAGCCGGAGTTCCACGTTCGGGTTCACCCTGACTCCTCCGCCCGTACGCCCACCAGGCTTCTTACATTGGCCGAGGGCAAAGCAAAGCTCTTGAGTTTCCCCTCTTAACCTGCTCCTTCCCTCGCCTTTTCCCATCCAGTGAGTGCGCCCTCCTCCCACCTTGTTAAGGTAAAGCCCTCCTTTGCCCGACGCGTACACGCCCAGTCCGTCGGCAGCTTCAAGCAGTTGGACCTCGGCGCTGTCTTTATTTCCATGGTCCCCGTCCCTATTCAGTCGAACCGTTGCAGGTGCCTCTTTACTGGTCTCCCTACTTTATCCCCCTGCAATGGTTTCCCCACCCAGCCCCTCATGTGATTTAAAAAAAAAAAAATCAGATCGTGCCGTGTTCCTAATTCAGACCTGTTGCTTCCCATTGCTCTTGGCCTAAAATCCGAATTCCTCACCGTGGCCTGCAAGACCTTACATGATTTGGCTGCTGCTACTTCTCTTGTTGTCTCTTAGGACTCCTTTCTTTGCCAGATGCCTCCCTTGTTGGCTTCCTTTCTGTTCCCTAAACATGCCATGTTATTTGTTACCTTGAGCTTTTGCCTTTGATCTTCCTTCTTCAATGGCTCTAGGGTAGCAGATTTCGTCTGTTCCTTCAGAATTCCCAGCACCTTGAGTGCCTTATGTAAGGTGTTCTTTGCCAGGTACTCCTTATCACAGGCCCTCACAGCCAGCCTCTGTCATATTATGTAATGATCTTGTTAATTTGCTTTTTTTGATGGCCTATCTTCCCACGATTTAAGTTTATGAAAATGTTTTTTTATTTTTTGTTATGTCCTATATTGTTTTCTCCTTCCTTGCATTTAATTCAGTGCTGAATAAATATTTTAAATAATTGCATTATGCATGCTGTAGAAGGGATTTCTGGGCTCCTAAAATAATCTGGATAGATAAGGTAACCAGCAACGGCTCCTATGACACTAAATTCAATAGTCCTGTGATTATCTATATAAGTTCATCATCCATTAGTAAATAGTTAGATGGAAGTCCTTTTTAAACTGAGAAGGTGATTTGCCCCACAATTGATGCTCCATTTTATTCCTTTTATAAAGTTGCATTTTATTCATTTATTCATTCACATAACATTTTTTGATATGTACCACACAAGTACCTGCACGAGTTAGATGACGGGGGAGATAGAGATTACTTGGAGGAGCATAGAGTGCCATAGTGTTGACATTTACCAAAAATATTCAAGACAGAGTGTAATATCTTGGAAGAAGGTAGCAGGCTTTGTGGCTTCTGAAGGAATAATCAAGTTTGGAGAGATTGGGAAGTGCTCTCTGAAGGAGTTACGTCTGATCTGCGACTTTAACAGTGAGTAACATTTCAGCAACTGGCTGTGAAAGGGGCTTTTATTTCAGTCAGAAGGAATGTATTCTGAATATGTGGCAGTTCAAAAATTAATAGTTGTAATCTGATGGGAAATTCCACCTGCCTGGGTACCATTCCTTGTAGCTGAACACTTTATGTGGATGCCAGGTTGGTGCAGCTTCAATACTTAGCTGTTAATATGCAGTTGCATAAATTATTTTGCACAAATAATTTAGCCTCTCTGAACATCATCTCTGAAACATAATACTGTTTTTCAGGGTGGTTGTGAATTTTCAGTGAGATAACTGCTCCTGCCATGGTCCATGTCAGGTAATCAGATGGGCTAGCCAATAGCAGTTCACCCTAGGTGTAGGTAAGGATGCAAACTTACTCAGGCTTCACTCAAACTCAGCTACAGGAGCTACCAGTAAGTTCCCAAGGAGCTTCCCAGGAAGAGTTACAATCTTTCTTGTGGTTGGAGGGAGGAAAAATCTGGTTGTGGTTTGGGCTACAGTTGACACTGATTCAGTGACTCTCAGTGTTGTTTCTGACAGCACCTCTGTGCATGCTAAAGAAGGTGACACTTGGCTGCATTCAGCATTTTGGGACAAAGAAAACAGTTTTCTACATTATTTCCTTGTTTCTGTTAGGGCATCTCTAATTTCCTCATGTTTCTTCTTTGTGTTAATGCTTTCATTGAAATGAATCATTCATTCCTTCAGCCAGTATTTACTGAGCACCTGCTATTTCCAGGGACTGTTCTAGGTGCTAAAATTCTAGTAGTGAACAGGACAGTCAAGGTCCCTGCTCTCATGATGTCTGTGGGGAGGGGTTGGTAGGATAAGACAATAATACGTTAAGTAAATTCACACAGTGATGAGGGTTTTATGAAAAGAGTAAAAGAGGTAGAAACACTGACGTGGGGGTGGGGAAGAAGTGGCTAAGTCAGAATTGGTGGTCAAGGAAGGCCTTTTTAAGGAGGTGATATTTTGAACGAATAACTGAATGTCCTGAAGGAGCTATTCATTTTTTTTTAAGTATCACAAACTTATACCTTTATTTATTTTTTTTTTATTTATGATAGTCGAGAGAGAGAGAGAGAGGCAGAGACACAGGCAGAGGGAGAAGCAGGCTCCATGCACCGGGAGCCCAACGTGGGATTCGATCCCGGATCTCCAGGATCGCGCCCTGGGCCAAAGGCAGGCGCTAAACCGCTGCGCCACCCAGGGATCCCTGAAGGAGCTATTCAAAGGAGGTTCTGAGGGAAGAGTTCTAAGCAGAGGAATCATTAAGTTTGAAGACTTAGGGAGAAATGAAATGAGCTTGGCAGGTTGGCTGGCGTCAGTGAGTGAGGGGAGAATGGTAGGAATTGAGGTGGGAAAGGTAGGCAGGACTATTAGTTTGGAGACCAAGTTAAGGAGTTTGTATTTTATTCTAATTGCTATGAGATGCCACTGGCCATTTTAAGCAGGTATTTTAAAATCTCAGTAGAAGGCCAAGCAGTCCAAAGTGATAATTCCTACCCTTCTGAAATTATCATATTGAGCATAAGGAGACTGTTTAGGTGGCTCTAGATCTTGGAGAGTCCTAGAAAATAGCCTCTGGATTCTCTGGTAACCAAAAAAGTAAAGAATAATAATAATTTTAAAAAAGTAACCTATATTTCTACTATCCAGAAATAATGTTTTATTTAATTCTAGTTTTTCTAAGTAGAAATCCTACAGTAAAAACAATGTTGCATGCTTAGCGTTTTATCATATGTCACTTTCCTTTGTCTTAAAAGATGACTGAATTATATTCCAGTATGTATACATAATGATTATGTCATGGTTGGGCATTCAAATTTTTAAAATTTGAGGGTATTGCAGTGGCCTCCTCCTTATCCTCAGGGATACATTCCAAGACCTCCCCCACCCTCAGTGGATGTCTGAAATGCAAGTAGTACTGAATCCCACATGTACTATGCCTTTTTTCTATATACATATCTATGATAAAGTTTAATTGATAAATTAGGCACAATGAGAGATTAATGACGACAATAGTAAAATAGAACAGTTAAAGCAATATACTGTAGTAAAATGAATGAATATGTTCACTTTCTCAAAATATGTTTCTGTTCTGTACTCAGCCTTCTAATTCTAATGGTGATGTGAGGTGATAAAATGCCTAGTGTTGAGGTGAATGATTTAGGCTTTGTGACATAGCCTTAGGCTACTGTTGACATTCAGGAGTTTGTCAGAAGGAGGATTACCTGCTTCCACATACCAGTTGACCACAGGTAACTGAAACCACAGATGATGGGGAATTACTGTATGAAAATGATACTATGGAAATTTTTTTGTTTCCATTCTTATCCCCCTTTTAACTCTTCTAACCCTCTCTTCATAGCACAAAAATACACGGTTGTGCTTTTGAACCAACCAAATAAGTTTGGTGAGGAAGACACGGTGCTTTTGAAGTATCCTCCCACCTGTGTTTTTAGATTAGCAAAAATGAAGTGTTACATGTCTTTGTTTCACATCTATTCATAGAAGGCTAAAAAGCGTTAAAAGTAACCCAAAAATCCTGATTTCAAGGCCATCCTACTCAATCTGTCAAGTCATAAACCTGTAGGCAGCATCTGGCCTTGGAATAAGTGTCTCCAGATTCTAAAGAATTTTGAAATTTTTTGTGTTTCCATTAAAATGTTTAAAACATGAGGATGCATACATTTTGTAAAATATTCTAAGGAAACTTAACTAAATCAGTGATTTTAACTAGTGTTAGAACAAATGTCCCTCTATTATGAGAAATTTATTAAAATTTTAATTTTATTTAGATCAAAAGGGAGAGCGTTTCTCCATGCAAAAGTATATTCATGGGGAATATAAGTATTTATCCATAGTTAGTAGGACAAACCATAAATGAAAGGAATCAGGGACGCCTGGGTGGCTCAGTGTTTGAGCGCCTGCCTTCGGCTCATGGCATGGTCCTGGGATTGAGTCCTGCTTCAGGGTCCTTGTGGGGAGCCTGCTTCTCCCTCTGCCTGTGTGTCTGCTTTTTCTGTGTCTCTAATGAGTAAGTGAATAAAATCTTTAAAATGAATGAATGAATGAATGAATGAAAAAAAAAGAAAGGAATCAATCTCATATTAGGTTAATACTGCTGTTCCTTTTGGAACCTTAAAATCTAAAGTATTTTTGTTTTTCCAAAATTAACTGAAGCAGAGTCATGCAAAGGCAAAGGAAGATGCCTTATTTTAGATTCAGGATTATTCTTATGGATATATTTGCAAAATAGAAGATACCTTCCCCTGCTGTTAGTTAATTGATTTATTAACCTTCCAAGGAACAGACCATATCTTCAGATGCCCTAATTTAACTAAAGCCAGCAGCTTGTGCACTTTAAAAATTTCCCTTTAACAAAAACCAAGAATAATTATTCTAAGAAAATAAAGGTATTTTGAAATTACTACTGTCTTATTCCAACCCTAAACTTGCTGAGATAACCCCAAAAGTATACTTTTTTGGGTTAGAATGGAAAGGTTTCGTGAAGTATGTTTTGAGCAAGGTTTGGTTTTGAAAGATGGCAGAAACATGGATTAGTAGTAGTAAGGTTGTGGAAAACTTGGACATGCTTATGAACTCAACATTTCACTTAATAGTGGGTTATTCCTAAAATAACTAGTCTCAGCAGGTAATAAATAAGCAGGGTGTTAATTAGCAGATTGATGTATTTTTCTTTCCCGGCTATTAGCTGAAATTTGAGATTTGGAAGCTAGATTTTATTGGAGTCATGTGGCAGTCTGTGTAATCCCAGGAGGAGTAGAATACGACACTGATAAAAGAAGCTGGTTTTTACTGTGAGCACAGGGTGTAAACTGGGTTAGAGACATGAGGAGGCTGTAAGCTAGTTGTTGAACAAATGGGGACAGTGACCCGGTCATGGGGATGTGATCTGGAGGGAGGTGACAGAAGGGGGCTTTTCATCACCTGCCCGTGAAAGCACACTGCCTCCACCTTTCTTGTGTCACTTAATCTTGTGTTCTGTGTGGTCATCTAGATATCTCAGAAGATGAGAAACCTCTAAAGAGGAGCCTTCTCTCCAAAGTCTCACGAGCAAAGCGGAAGAGAGGCTGCAGTGGTCCTGGGGGCCCTGCCCACAGTCCAGCCAAAATGAAAGTGGCCAAGGTGTCTGTTAAATCTGAAAACCCCAAAATTGTGAAGGATGAAGCCCTCAGCGACGGGGAGGAGTTCAGGTGAGATGGCTGACAAGCTTCCAGCCAGGTCTGGATTGCTGCCCTCAGGGAAGTGAGTCCTAACACCTGCTCTTTCTCCTCACTGTGGTCTGTGCTAAAGATGGGGTCTTTAAACTCTTCCAGCTGGAGCTCAGACCACTAGTAAGATTCTTCTTAGCAATTAAAGTAGCCCCTTGAATAACCAGGTTTGCACTGCATAGGTCCACTTATATGTGGATTTTTTTTTTTTTTGGATAAATACAGTAAGCACTGTAGGTATAGTTTTTCTTGTGATTTTTAAAAATAACACATCCATTTCTCTTGCTTACTTTATTGTAAGGATGCGGTATATAATACATATAGTATATAAAATATGTGTTAATCGCCTGTATGTTACTGGTATGGCTTCCAATCAATAGTAGCCTAGTAGTAGTTAGCAGTTTTGGGGATTCGAAAGTTCTGTGCGGAATTTTGACTGTGCAAGCGGTTGGTGCCCCAACCCCACATTATTCAAAGGTCAGCTGTTTTACAGTTTACCTCCCAAACTTTTCAGATGATCGTGACAGCTTGCAGAAAGTGATTTGTTTGTGGTTACACAGCAAGATGGTGGCAAAAACCAGTTGAGATTTAGGCCTTCTGACTCCTGGTCCAGTGCTCTTTCTACTGCACAAAGGTACCACAAACATAAACTGTTGGCTGGCCGTTCCAGCTTTCTTTTGGACTGCTCTCCTCAGGTTCACTCTGCTCCCCCCAGGCTAGACTTCTGGTCACTCACTTGCCACATGCTAATACGGGCCACATCAAGAATGAGTTGTGCTCATTCTTTCTTCTACTTGGAATGCTTTCTTCCACCTTGAAGATGTGGATCACCGTCCATCCACTTGACAGCCTTCATTGATCTTTCCCCTTTGCCTCCTCTGAGTTCTTGCACTTACTTGTATCTTGCCACGCCCCCTGCTTACTGCCCTGCAAGCTGTCTGAGGCCTGGAACCATGCCTGGTTCATTTTTGTATGCCCTGTGGCATCTAGGGCAGGGCCTTTTATTTGGCAGAAACGAAACAAGGATTTTTGCGGTTGAATGAACATGCATAGTAATACAGGGTGAACAGTGAATATGAGCTGAGTGAACACTTGATCGTCCATCTCCTAGGAAGGTTGTGTTTCGGGGAGTGGTCAAGAAAGGAAGAACAAAGAGGTAGTAGTGCCTTCAGAAACCAATCTGCCATCTTAGTCCGGGCTTTTCTGCAGTCCTCACAGAGGAAAGGAGCCCAGGAGGGGGCAGCAGTACGCAGGAGCATGAGGAAGCGTGGAAATTTTGCACTCAGGTCATCTCTTTTCCTTTATTTTCCTGAGAATGCATACCTCAGAGCTTCCTCCTGCCCAGTTGCTCCTCCCTACCAGTTGAGTTCTTTCTCCAGAGAAATCCACACACATAGACCAGGATTCTGCTACTTAAAGCTCTGCGGCCCTCCCTTCACTCTCCGTTGAGAGTCGACTTGCAGACAAACCTGTAGCCGTGGACATTTCCACTACATTTATCCTAAGGAGAAATTTTTGTTTCTGTGGTGCTGAAAGTGGTCTGCTGAAGGGGAGTGCGTGTATTTTTAGAGCTAAAGACAGGATTTTACTTGTCTGAGCTGAAATTTTAGGTGATGGTCTCACTGAGAATACACATCAGACCTCACAGAAAGCTTAAAGTAACTGCTCTAAACACATTTTGCATATGAAATAGCAAAAATAGATTACATATCAGTAACCACTTCATCTTCAGCCAATATTCAGCTAGCTGTTTATCTGTGTAATGACCTACTTAACTAGCTAGGTATCAGTACTTTTGGTATTATTTGTGATGTACTCGTGTATGGACACATCCCCACATACTGTAAGGTTAAATTTCTACCAGCTTCTGTCTACTTACATCATGGAGGTGGGAGGAAACAGTCATGTGACCATCGGCAAATGTGAATTCCTTCTACTTTTTTTTTTCTTTATAAAGGTTTTATTTTATTTATTTGAGAGAGAGCAAGCACAGAGGGAGAAGGAGAAGCAGACTCCCTGCTGAGCAGGGAGCCTGATGCAGGGCTCCATCCCAGGACCCCGGGATTATGACCTGAGCTGAAGGCAAGCACTTAACCGACTGAGCCAGCCAGGCCCCAGATTCCCTTTTCACTGTGGTGTCTACCTGCTTGTGTATACACATAGATTTCATAGCTTTTACTTTTTTTTTTTTTTTTTTAGATTTTATTTATTCATGAGAGACACAGAGAGGCAGAGACACAGGCAGAGGAAGAAGCAGGCTCCCTGTAGGGAGCCCGACGTGGGACTTGGTCCCAGGACCCTGGGATCATGCCCCGAGCCAAAGGCAGATGCTCAACCACTGGGCATCCAGGCACCCCACAGCTTTTACTTCTGAAACTCATGTTATTATGGTTTCTTCTAAGTTTTCCTGTACCACACTTCCAGACACAGCTGTGTTTTCCCTCACACAGCTCTAGGCTGTGGGTTCATTGCCTTCCTTCTGTTAAAGGCACGTGTAGTGTCAGACTGATGATCAGAGCATGTCTTGAGCCCTTGAGACGCTCCAGTGATGGAGGGAATGAGGCTCCGAGCTCACATATTATCTTTAAATAATTGCCATAGGTTCTCAGTCGAAGAAGGAGTCCTTAGAATTCCACTTAGCTTGAATGCACTAGGACGTGTGAGCCTTCTTCACCTTCCCTGCTATGATCTTTACACAGGGACTTTGCCAGTGTTCGGAAGAAGGCACACCCTTCACAGAGAGAGGCTGCTGTGGACAAAGGCAGCTGTGAAGGAGATGATGAGGAAGAGAGTGAAGACGAATGGGAAGAGGTAGAAGGTACAAGAGCTATGTGATCCTGTTTTTCCATTTGAGTCGGCTGGGAGTCATGTCACTAAGTTGCAATCTTGTTTCCTTTTGAAACTAAGTACCACCAAATAAGGTTGTGGTAGGGACTTGCTTTCCATGCAAGGAAAAATTCATGACCAGGTTACCAAAGAAGGGTGTATATTTTCTTCCCCTTTTGGCTGTCAGTGGTTAGATCATGAGATGGAGGCAGCATCATTTCGTAGGAAGCACACAGGTTTTAAGAGTAGTGAGATTTGGGTTCAGAGCCCCCTCTTAGTATTTGTATAGCTGTGAACAAGAAAATCCACCTGTCAGAGCTGTTATTTCACAATAACAGTAAGCACAACAGTAAGCGCTGAAGGCTCACCGTGAGCTGTTCACAGGGTAGCCTACCAGGATTATAGTGGGGGAGGAAAGGTTTGCCATGTAATCTGCCTAAAGCATCCTGTACTTACAGTAAATGGCAGCTAATGTTATCATCTCTGATTCCTTCTGTCTAGCTTGACTTCATCCCAGCTTTTGATTTTGAAAACCTACAAACCAATTTAAAATGTAGCACAGTGACTCTTCACCTAGATTCAGTAATTTTAACATTTGCCATAGTGAATGTATCTTTCTTCAAATACACATTGTGCACAGTGTGAAAGTAAGATGGCAGACATCCTGGCACTTTTCATGCATTTCCTGAGAATAAGACCTTCTCCTGCATGATATTTTCACACTTAAAAAAAATGAAAAGTCTCTAATTGTTACAAAAATATGCTTCATAGCTGTTTGTTTCTAATCCAGGATCTAATCAAAGTGTGTTACACCTCTTTAGTCTCCTATAGTCTAGAACAGTGCACCCCATCCAGCATCTTTTTTTGCTTTTTGTAGCACTGCTGTTTTTGAAGTTTTGGCCTTTTCCTTTGTAGGATGTCTCATACTCTAGTTTTGTCTGATAAACAGGCATCTGAGGATGTTTTAGTATCCCCTGGTTTCTTACAAACTGTAAGTTCAAATTTGATTGAACTTAGGTTAAACTTTTTTTTTTGTTTAAGATTTTATTTATTTATTTGAGAGAGGGAGCAGGAGAGCACAAGCGTTGGAGAGGGGGAAGCACGTTTCCTGATGAGCAGGGAACCCAAAACAGGGCTTGATCCCAGAACCCTGGGATCACGACCTCATGACCTGAGCCAATAGCCACTTAACCGACTGAATCACCCAGGTGCCCCTAAACTTTTGGGGCAAGAATACTTCACAGCTTTGTACTTTATACTGCATCCATTAAGAGGCACCTCACATCAGGTTGCTCTACTAGTGTTGCTAAGTTTGAGCACGTCATGTGGTACTGCCAGATTGTGACAATATAAAGGCATGTTTTCCCGCTGTAATTAACCTTTTTAGGTGGTACTCTGATTCTGTGTGAACATCTTATTTATTCTAAACAACTTTTTACTTAATGGTTTTTATTATGCATGGATCTTTACTGAATCAGAGATTATTACATTGAGCATTCCAGAATGGAATATTCCAATTCTCTCATCTCATATGCATTTATCAGTTGACTTTGATGTGTAAAGAAGAGCTCTCTCTTTTAAGAATTGTATTTATTTTGAGTATCACTTAAAGATATTTAAAAATTCACATGTTATCAGTTATTATCACTATGCTTTCTGATCTTCAAGTTGTCCCAGTGGGAGCCCCTTTAAGCCAACTACCCTACTATTTGACATGGTCTCATTTGTTTTTGAGAACATTCTGGTTTTCTGGCACAAGGTGTTACAGGTCCACCCTATACTCTTCTTGCTCTAGATGTGTAACAGCTTTTGTTTCTCCAGAAATCCCTGGCTCATTTTAGTAAGGACTGGTATGTAGTAAACCAGATCTTGACATTAGGTGTGTTCATTGCCAATGGGGTGTCATTGCTTCTGGGCCCAGAGACTCTTTAAAAGGGTCTTTGCTTACGAAGTTCACAAATCCAGCTCTGAATTCAGTTTATTTTAACTATGCTTTACAAGTGATATAGAAGGTAAAGAGATTAAAAAAAAGATGTGTTCCTTATTATAAGTTTGTGATTGGGGCTGGAAGGCCCCTGAGTCATGCCTGTATACAAAGCTAATTATGATACGTGTTATTGTAGTAATACAGAGAATAGGAAATTGTTCTTATTTGGCTTTTTTTTTTTTTTCTTGGAGAAAGCCTAAGTCTCTACTAAAACACTCATGAGCATCAGCTCCTTGATACCAGAGGTCTGGATCTAACTCAGTTCAATATCCCTGTGCCTCAGTTTCCTGCTCTAAGGGCTGTTTCTCTGGGTTGCTATTCAAGTTAGATAAGAAAGGTAAAACAGCTTAGTCTGTGACATTTTTGAGGTACTCAAAGCATGGTATGAATATGGGTCTTCTACCTTGGATCTGTTCCTAATTCCATCCCATCAGAACCTCCATTTTGTTTAATTTGAAAGCTAATGTAATAATTATTACTATTTTTTTTTAAAGATTTTATATATTTTGAGAGAGAGTGTGTGCACATGTGTGCGTGTGGACAAGGAGAGGGAGAGAGAATCTCAAGCCGACTCCATGCTGAGCACAGAGCCTGATGTGGGGCTTGATCCCACAACCCTGAGATCATGACCTGAGCCAAAACCAAGAGTTAGACATTTGACCAACTGAGTCACCCAGGTGCCCCTATTATTACTGATTTTAAAATTTCATTTATTTTTTTTAAAGATTTATTTATTTTAGGGGGGAGGGGAAGGGGAGAGGGAGAGAGAGACTCCCAGGCAGACTCCCCACTGAGTGCAGAGCCCAATGTGGGGCTCAATCCTAAGACCTGAGATCATAACCCAAACCAATATCAAAAGACAGATGCTTAACTGACTGAGCCACACAGGCACCCATGATTTTTAAAAATTATTATTATTGGGGCACTTGGGTGGCTCAGTGGTTGAGCATCCATCTTTGACTCAGGTTGTGTTCCTGGGGTCCTGGGATTGAGTTCTGCATTAGGCTCCCTGCAGGGAGCCTGATCCTCCCTCTGCCTATGTCTCTGCCTCTCTCTCTGTGTCTCTCTTGAATAAATAAAATCTTTAAAAAAATAAAAATTATTATTATCACTAGAACTTGGTGAGCCTGTGCCAGGTGATGTGGGAGAGAATGCAGCCTTCTCTAAATCTGTTCTGCCTGTGAAACCAGTGGAGATAGAGATTGAAACACCCCAGCAGGCGAAAGCAAGAGAAAGAAGGTAAGATTAGGCACTTGTCTCTAGATTCCAGTCACAAATAATCAGCAAGGGGTGCTACTTAATGAAAGCTTTTGAGAAACACAGAGGAGACTAGGGCTGAGTATCAAAGTGGTCAGGAGCCTTCAGTGAGAGTCCTGGGTTCACTTTTCGGACTTGAACGAGAATCTTGGTTTGTTCTCTGGCAGGGGAGGACATAGGAAGAGGAAACTCTTACCTATTGGGTATCTGTTAAGTGCTGAGGGCTCTGCAAGTTTTCCATTATCTTACATAAACTTCAGTGTGTGAATGAGGACCTGGAGGCTCAGAGAAATTAAATAACATTTCAGGAGTCACTCAGCCAGGAAGTGGATGAGCCAAGATCTAAATTCTCTCCTGCCAACTCGACACTCCTGCTTTTGCACTATGTCACACTGCACGATTTGAGGCAGTGCCCCACTATGGGAGGGAGCCCGCATTCCATCCCAGGACCACTGCCACTTCTGGTGGCTTGGGAATGTGGAACACAATGTCTGGTGGTTAATTGGCTAAAGAGTACCACTCTTTGATGGGCATGTTATTAGACATGAACGAAGGAGTTGATAGAAGTCATTCAGGAAGCATCAAGTTTTCTTACAGGTGCATGGGACACAGGCATGGAAGAGATTTTACAGCAGAACAGCGCATACCAGTGAATGTGTGCCAGTTTAACCCAAAAGTACTGGTGCTAAGGAGGGAATCAGGAATTGAGAGGTCAGACAGGCAGGCAAGACTCCTTGGCGGATGTGCACTTCAAAGCATGTCCGTGAGGCATGATGGGTAGAGAATGTCCCAAGCCACCGTGTTCAGGTGAGAAGGACCAGAAAAGTCTGCAGAGAATAGCCAGCTTGCAGATTGGCCCTGTGCAGGAGAACAAGGATAGTGATTCCCGAGCTGTTACACATGAAAGAAGGTAATTGGAAGCTGGGGTCAGGTGTCAGTCTCCCACTTCATTCTCTTCATTCTCCTGATTTTTTCAATATGCCTTGCAGCGAAAGGATAAAAGTGGAGTTTGAGACCTATCTCCGGAGGATGATGAAACGTTTCAGTAAAGAAGTCCGTGAGGACACCCACAAGGTAAGGGCAGGGGGACGAGGGGATAGTGTCCTCACTGTCGAGGCAGGGTGGTGTGGTGCACTCCCTCCATCTCTTCTTCCACCTGTTTCATAACCTCAGTTCCCATCTCCACTGAAGAGACCACGGCTTTGACTTCATCCGGTTGTTACCGAACTGTATTATGGACCTTGCAGGGTACTTGGCCTTGTGGGGATAGAGACTCATATAAAACTCATTTCCTGCCATTAGGGAGCGTCTGATCTCCCATATGGAACAAGACAGATTTCAAAACCAGAAATTCAAGACTCAGGACCAGGAAAAGGATCAGTGTGGGTCTAGTGGCTGAGGAAGGTGGCTTTATTTACAACAAAGTCCAACAGGGATTGGTGGTGGGGAGGCTACCCTCGCTTACTTCAGAGGGCATGGCAGGACGAGCTGTGTGTCTGCGTCTTGGAGGGATGTGTGGTAGAGGCCTGTGCTAAGTGAGGGAAGGGCACTTTGATGTCCCTCTGACTGGCAGTGGGCAGCCAGAGTGGGTAGAGCTGGCAGGCAGGGAAAGAGATGGTGTCTGCAGCAGCCGCAGAAACCTGGAGGTGAGATGAGCACAGGACAATGAGGAGATGAGATACCTGCCTCCCTGAGCCCTTGAGGAACACCTGACATAGCTGCTTGTACCTCTCGGTAGAAATGAGAGGAAGGGAAGAATTCATTTGACTCCAAGATGAGGCAAGAAGAGCAGAGCTGTTGACTGAAATGGAGATGCCATAGGTAGGGAGGAAGGCAGACTGTTTTGAAGGGAAAAGGATGTAAAGTTGGAGAAGATGGGGTGGAGGGGGAGTCACGTGACCGTCTCTGGAGGTTGGAGAGTGGTTGGAGCTCATGTGGGGGGATGGCCGTTGGGTCTGGAGAGGAGGAGGCTGGGTTCTGGCACCCTGGGAAGGGTGGAGAGTGGTCTGGTGAACCCGCACCCTCCCCCAGCTTGGACGATCACTGGCGTTTGCACATCTCCCTTCTCTCCTCCTACTTACTTTTCCTCCCAATCTTTTTGGAGCAAATCTCAGACATTGTAGACTGTCATCTATAAGTCTGCAGCATGTATCTAAAAGACAAGTCCTCTTAGAAAAAAAAAGTTTGTGTTCTGCAATTTTGAGATTTGGTTGTATCTTTGAGGGTTATATCTCGGGAGAAGATAGGGTGAAAGACAAAGTCTTAGGAAATGGGTAACATTGGGATTTTTACTTCCTTGTGTGTTGAAATAACAGCAAATAATTCCTGCCCATAAAATGTCTCTCAGTTTGGCAGCAAAAACCCCTCTAGTTCTTGGCCTACCATCTTCCCCTTCTTCCCAGGTTCACCTGTTGTGCCTGCTGGCGAATGGTTTCTATCGAAGTAACATCTGCAACCAGCCAGATCTGCTTGCTATCGGCCTGTCTATTGTCCCAACTCGCTTTACCAGAGTGCCACCTCAAGACGTGGATGCCGGCTACCTGTCAAACCTGGTGAAATGGTATGGTCCTCTGGCCCCTCCTGCAGAGCCCTACTGTAGGACTTACGACTCTCAGAGGCTGGGGGCATGTCAATTACACAGACCTTCCCTGAGGAGATCCTATATGTCGGGCCTTGGGCACAGCATTGTGGATAGAGAAACGTCAGGCACGATCTCTGCCCTGGAAGACCTCCCAGATTGGCCGGGAGACAGCTCCGCCCCAGATTATCAGGATAGCATGAGGAGTGCTTAGGAAAGGGTCTGCTGGGGACTGTAAGTGCACGTAGCAGCTGGGGTCTGGAAGGCTCCTAGGGATGTGAAGTCTGCGGGGATCTTCAGTGGTGAGCCGGGGTCAGCCACACAGACTTGGGAAGATTAGAGCAGAGGTGGTGAGGCTCACTATTCCCTTCTAAGACTCTCCCTTCTGATTTTCTTGGCTGTGAAAGAATAATGGGCATTCCTCTTTGCCCTGAGGGAACACCTGGTTTCTCTCCAGGTTTGTTGGTACATTTACAGTTAATGCAGACCTCTCAACCAACGAGCAAGATGGCCTACAGACTACGTTGGAAAGGAGGTTTGCTATTTACTCTGCTCGAGATGATGAAGAGTTGGTCCATGTAAGTGATTCCCCCTGGCAGCACTATTTTTTAGTAGGTAATGACCATGGCAGTCAAGTGCAAGATACCATTCCAGTGTTCTATGTGTTCTTCTTTATTCAGTCCTCATAAAATAAAAAATAGGTTCTGATGCTCAGAGAGGCCAAAGAACTTTCTTAGGGTCATTCCGCTGGTAAGCACTGGAGTCCGGTCCAGGACCAGTATGTGGGTGGAAAGCCTGCATTGTTTCTACTGGTTGGTGTCCTGGAGTATTAAGCACTTAATTTTTGGTCAGGTGCTCTAGAATTGTTTCCATTAACTATTCAAAAATTATGTTCAGAGGTCCCAGGGAAATGCTTTTTTGAACATTGACTGCTGAAATTCATCAGAAAGCGTATATCCTTACCTTCTAATTTGAGAAGGGACACTGGCCGGCAGCTGGGCAGTGGGGAGAGTACTGTCTACCAGAAATAGAGGTAGAAATATAGCTGTATCCCTGAAAGATTCTTATTAATTATATATACTCCTATCTGAGACCCAGCTTTTCTATTTGTTTAGGGAAAGAGACCAGACTTCTTGGCCCTGAAAAGCCCAGATGATTGGCACCCTTATCTCTTTCTGAAAAGTCTAAGAGACCTGACACGGCCAGTAATTTTGCCATAATACTACCACCCAGAGAAAAGCACTGATAGTTGAGTGTTATCCTCTAAACTTTGTTCCTGTGTGTATTTCCAAAATATTTTACCCACCCTAAAAGGATACCATGTGCCCATTAAATAGTTACTGCCCATTCCACTCCATCCTCCGCTCCCTCAAGCACCCAGCACCCACCAGTCTGCGTTCCGTCCCTGTGGATTCATGTATTCTGGATGTTTCATGAGGACAAAGTATCATATGTGATCTTTTGTGTCTGGCTTCTTTCATTTAGCGTAGTGTTTTCAAGATACAACCATGTTGTAGCATGTGAGCACTTTGTTCCCTTTTATGGTCTGTTGTAGGGATAAACCACAATTTGCATCCATTAGTTGATGGACATTTTGGTTCTTTCCACCTGTTGGCTGTTGTAAAGAGTACTCCCATAAATATGTGTACGTGTATTTGAGTACTTGTTTTCAGTTCTTTTGGGTATATGCCCAGGAGTGGAGTGCTAAGTCATTTTATGTGTAACTTTTTGAAGAGTTGTCAGACTTTTCCACAGCAACTGTACCATTTTACATTCCCACCAGCAATGGACATGGGCTCCAGTTTTTCCAGATCTTCACTAACACTGTGTTTTCCTTTTTTTTTTCTTACAGCCATCCTAATAGATATGAAGTGGTAGTTCATGGTGGCTTTGATTTACATTTCCCTAGTGGCTCATGATGGTTATCGTGCTTGTGTGCATATTGACCATTTCTTCTTCGGAGAAATGCCTATTCAAATCCTATCCCCATTTTTAATTTTTTATTTTATTTTATTTTAAAAGATTTTATTTATTTATTCATGAGAGACACAGAGAGAGAGAGAGAGGCAGAGACACAGGCAGAGGGAAAAGCAGGCTTTACCCAGGGAGCCCAACGTGGGACTCAGTCCCGGGACTCAGGGATCACACCCTGAGCTGAAGGTGGCACTAAACTGTCAAGCCACCTGGGCTGCCCGTATCCCCATTTTTTAATTGGTTTCTTTATCTTTTTGTTATTTAGTTGTGAGAATTCTTTCTATATTTGAGATGCTACACCCCTGTCAGATGTGCACATATTTTCTCCTATTGCAGAGGTTGTCTTTTCCCTTTCTGGAGAAAGTCTGTTGATGCTCACAAGTTTTACTTTTGGTAAAGCCTGCTTTTTCTATTTTTCTTTTATTCCTTATACTTTTGGTGTCTCATCTAAGAATTCATTGCCAAATCTAAGGTCATGAAGCATATCTTCCGTATGTTTCCTTCTAAGAGTTTTACAGTTTTAGTTCTTACTGGTAGGTCTTTCATCCATTTTGAGTGAATGTTTATATATGACATGAGGTCGATATTCAACTCTATCCTTTTTGCATGAGGATAATGCAAAATACTGGCACCCTATGTTGTTGCCCTGGCACCCTATTATGTTGCCATAATACTACCACCCAGAGAAAAGCACTGATAGTTGAGTGTTATCCTCTAAACTTTGTTCCTGTGTGTATTTCCAAAATATTTTACCCACCCTAAAAGGGGGTTGTCCTGGCACCTGTTGTCCTGGCACCCTATGTTGAGGAGACTATTCTTCCAGCTGTTTGTTGTCGTTATCTTCACTACTGGTTGGAGAGACCAGTTTTTCAGTGGGGATTGCATGGCCTTTGCACCATCGTTAAAAATCAGTTGGCTGTTGACATGAGTTACTTCTAATTTTGTTTAGCCATCATGACTCCTTCAACTCTTTCAGTCTGGCAGTTTCTGGGTTTTTCCTCGTCCTTCCTATCTTGACACTTTTCAGTATACTGCTTAGGAATTTTGTAGTGTCCCTCAATTTGGGCTTCTTTGATGTTTTTTCATCCCCTGCTGCTTTCAACTCCAGAAGAAATAGGCAAAATTAATTATTATTATTTTTTTTGATAGAGCATGGTGTTTTGCAGAAAACCTGCCCTCTTGTTTCTTGCGCTCTTGTTTGGGCATTGCAGTAATTCCTGAGACTCTGAGGTCTGCATGGGAAGATCTTGATCATGTGCTTTATCACTGTCCCTGTTTTGGACATTTGTTCCCCTGAGGAGGCTCCACTCCTTACAGGTTAACAGAATTTTTAGAACTGCAGCCTCCAGTAGAAAGCCTTGTGGGGAAAATGGTAAACGGAATAGACTTTGGAGATCTGGTGGTGATGTTTTCTACTTTTTCTTCTCAAAGTGGTCTTTCGTTTATTTTTTATTTTAACCACAAGTACAAACACCTGTTGAATACAAGAGTTAGGTAAGCTGAAAAAAAAAAAATTACCTGTGAACACCTATAACCCCAAAACAGGTCCTTTTCCAAATACACGTATATGTTTATATGCTTTTTTTTTTTTTTTAACAAAAATTAACATTACACACTAAAAACCAAACTTCTCTTTTCCTTTACCATGTAGCAAACATCTTCTCTTTTTTTTTTCTCTAAAGATAAATCTCTTTGGCATCATTTTTAATAGTATGCAGGGTTCTGGGCTCCTATTGTTTGGTCCTTTCTAACTTTTCTCTGTTAGAAAAAACTACCATGACAAACAACGTGGAATTAGTGAAATCCTCAGTTTTTTCCTTAGGATAAATGTGTCATTCTTTTTCACTGCAGATATTTTTATTGATCCTGCGGGCCCTGCAGCTCCCGACCCGACTGGTGCTGTCTTTGCAGCCACTTCCTCTGAAGCTACCTACAGCAAAGGTGGGGTTCTCATGGACAGCGGTTGGCTTGGTGGGGAGGGAGAAATTATCAGACTTCCAACAAAAAAAAATTGGTCATTAAACTATTTTTAAGGGCTGATATTCATGGAGTGTGGGCCCCTGGGAGCCTGTCATGCTCAACCCTGTGTTGGGAAGACAGGACACCTGTGGGCCTCCAGCAGCCTAAACCTGGTCTGGAGAGAGGTCCCGGGTCCCCCATGGTTTAGTGCTGTATGACAGCAGAATGGCTGCATCCTCCTCCTCCTTGGCCATGTGGAGTAGTAGTGGGTGAAGGACTCTGGGTTCTGCCATCATCTAAGCAGGAGGCTTAGCACTCTGAAACTTAGTGGTCCAGAAGTGGATTTCATTCTATTAATGAAGCAAGTTTATTAAGTGTATCGATATTTGTTCACAAGACACATTGTGTGCAAGGTGGGTATTATTGCTGAGGAAGCTAAGACTCAGAGGTTTATATATACATAATAAATATTTAAGAAAATGTAAATTAAATGTATAATTGAAACCACCTAATGAATTTGAAGCAGAACTGGAGTTGAAACCCAGGCTTGTCTGTTTCTGGTGCTCTTTTCTTGGGCCAATCTCTAGAGTGGAAAGAGTTACACTGTGACTTATCTAAGATGCTATAGATTTTCGTGAATACATTTTTATATTTCTAAAGGATTGCCAGCTGACCCTCTCTGACATCTGTGGATGCTGGTTCTGTAGCCAGTGACTTAGCCCTGGCAGATTATAGGCTTTCTATCATACCATGATAAATTTCCTATTGTTTAAGGGAAAGAAAGCTACCACGGAGAGATCTGCAGAGGATCCTGGCAGCTCCTTGGAAACTTCCAGCCCAGTTGCAGAAGGCCAAACCAAACCTAAGACCAGCAAAGGAACCAGACAAGAGGACACATCTTCTAAAAGCCGTGGCAGTACAAGTGCCAAAGGGAAGAAGGGCAAGGCAGCTGCAGTTGGGAAGAGACGGAGAGAGCCCTCCTCTAGTGGGGAAGAAGAGCGCAAGGCAGGAGGACAAGAGGAGGAAACCCAGAGACGTCGGTATGGCCGGGAGCGGCAGGTGGCCTCCAGGGTGTCTTATAAAGAAGAGAGCGCAAGTGACAAAGGCAGCAGTGGCTCTGACTTCGAGCTTTCCAGTGGGGAAGCACATCATTCATCTGATGAGGATTCTGAACCTGTCCTTCCCAGGCAGAGAAGAGCCCCAGGCCCCCAGAGGACAAAGGTAGGGTCCAGGACTGACTCCAGGACCCAAAGTGGAAGACCCTCTAAGCATCCCGGTTTTCCAGCAGCATCCACAAGCTCTTCAAGCAGTAAGAGTAAGCAAGGCAAGAAAATCTCCAGTGATGGTGAGGGGGCAGAAAGAAGGAAAGCAGCTGGTGTAGACCAGTGGCTAGAGGTGTTCTGTGAGCAGGAGGAAAAGTGGGTGTGTGTGGACTGTGTGCATGGTGTGGTGGGCCAGGCTCTGGCCTGTTACAAGTATGCTACCAAGCCCATGACCTACGTGGTGGGCATCGACGGTGATGGCTCGGTCCGGGATGTCACCCAGAGGTACGACCCAGCCTGGATGACTGCGACCCGCAAGTGCCGGGTTGATGCCAAGTGGTGGGCTGAGACCTTGAGACCATACCAGAGCCTGTTGGTGGAGAGGGAGAAGAAGGAAGATTCAGAGGTAAGGCCTCGGCTGCCATGGGCTTGAAGGCCCATCTTGGCACACCTTGTATATGCCTGTCCCTGTGTGAGGGCATCTTTCTGTGTGATCTTATGTAATTATCACAGCACTATAAACCTGGGATGACTGTTGTCTTAATTTGCCAGTTAAAAATGGAGGCCTGAGAGATTAACTGCCCTGGTATTTGAACCCATGTCTATCTGGCTTCGAAGCTATATACAGTATACTTTTAGGTTGTTTCCTAGTTGTAAATTTGGAACTTTAAATACTTTATGCAGTCACATAAATTGCACTGAGTGGAAGAAAGAAAAAGTCATTAATGCAATGGTCATCTGTATCCCTACCCCACCCCCGGGTGCACACTCACAGAAGCACACACACAGACATCCCTTCCTGGATCTAGAAGAGTCATCTGGAAAGAAAGGGATTGGGGAAGGTATCCTGGAAAGCAGGCTGCTACAGCAGTACTTTGTGTCTGGGACACCACCCCCCACCCCCACCCCCACCCCGACCCATGCTCCGTGTGCCTGACAGTCGTGTTCAGTGGAGCTCGGCGTTTGCCCGGATTCACCAACGAATTAGTCCCACTTTGTGAGGACAGGTGAAGCTAGGGTTTTTTCAGCATTCCCTGTGGTGGGGCAGTTCATTCTGCATTGAGAATCTCCTCCAGGAGTGTTCCTGGTCCATTTTACTTAGAAGTGACAGGGTGAGTGGGGATCATGCAGATGGTGTCAAAATTGACTAACGAAAGTATTGGCAGTGGAGGCTGTTCATGCTCTGCCCCCTGCCACCTCACCTGGCCAGTGCTTGCTAATTTTCTGGGGATATTGGAAGAGCTGCCAGGGGAAGGTCAGGAGAACTTGGTGAACAGGATGTGAATTCCACAGTGGAATTGCCCACTGAGAAATCCGAATCCGTAGAGAACTGCTGAGACAAGTATTAGGGACAGTGGACTCAGAAGAGTTACATGGTGCAAATGAAGAGTTACATGGTGCCCGTTTGAGTTTCCTGGGAGACCAGGATCAGCTAGATCCAAGTTGCGGAGCAATGGCCTCACTGAGAGGTGAGGCCTCTTCCAGAAGAAAGCTGCATGTCTTCCCTGAGGACTAGAGTGGGCAGTGACCTGCCAGGGCTGGTCAGGGTGTCTGAGCACTGAGAACGACTAGGTTAGGTAACTCTTCAGAGTTGCCACAAGCCACAGGATTCTATGCTCCTGTAGCTTTCAGTGTGTCTAAAACCTACTTAGTACCATACGGCAGACGCAATGTTATGGTCATTGTTGCTCATGAAACCTCTGCTCCACTGTTTCCTGACATGGTGGTGTAGGGGTCGCCTGCCTCAGACCTCACCTCCTCTTCCAGCCATGCTCAGCATGGTCTCTGGCCTTTGCAGTTCCAGGCAAAACACCTGGGCCAACCTTTGCCTACGGTCATTGGCACATACAAGAACCACCCTCTGTATGCCCTGAAGAGGCATCTCCTGAAATACGAGGCCATCTACCCTGAAACAGCTGCCATCCTTGGGTACTGTCGTGGAGAAGCTGTCTACTCCAGGTGCGTGAGGCTGCCCAGTGGCTTTGTGGGCTTCCCGATGGCCCAGGACTGGCAACCTTCTGGGGCAAGGGGCTGCTTACGTCAGCCCTTTAGTCAAATGTGATGAGCTTTATGGTGTGTGCCCGCCATCCTGTGTGGTGCGTGTGTAGAAGGTATTATAGCTTGAAGATGAAAACAACAAGGATTAAAAGACCAGCAGATGTGGAGCACCTGGGTCTTTGGTTGAGTGTCTGCCTTTGGCTCAAGTCATGATCCTGGGATCCTGGGATTGAGTTCCATATCAGGCTCCCCACAGGGAGCCTGCTTCTCCTGCCTAAGTCTCTGCCCCTCTCTGGGTCTTTCATGAATAGATAAATAAAATCTTTTAAAAAAGACCAGGTACAAAAAAGTTATGGGGGAAGAATTAAAAGTACAACAAAGTTTACATGGGGCAATAAAAAATACACCCCTAATACGTAAGTTACAAATATACAAAAGGAGGGAATACAAGATATGATCAGGAAAATTAAAGTGATTGATGTTTTAATGGCGACGGAGCTTCTGTTTGGGAAGATGGAGAAGTTCTGGAGGTAGATGATGGGGACGGTTACTTAGTGTGAATACACTTAATGCTTCTGAATTGCACACTTAGAAATGGTTAAGATGATATATTTTGTGGATATTTTGTCCACACTAAAAAAAAAAAAAAAAAAATTCCAAAGAACTGGGGAAGGGAATAAGAGTTAGAAAAAGAATGTAAAATATATACAAAATTAAAACAAAATTTTTTAAGGTTTTATTTATTTATTTAGAGAATGTGGGCATGTGAACAGGTGAGCAGAGGGAAAGAGTTGCAAGCAGATTCCCTGTCCGAGCACAAAGCCCAATGCCCAGCTCCATCTCAGGATTCTGAGATCAAGAGATGCTTAACTGATTGTACCACCTACTTGCCCCTAAAACAAAATATTTTAATAATGTCAATTTAGGGTGAGGGGGAAAAATAAAGAAGAAGAACTTTCTTTTTAAGATTTTATTTGAAAGAGAGAGCACGAGCAGGGGGAGGGGCAGAGAGGGAGGATGAAGCAGTCTCCCTGTTCAGGGGGGAACTTGATGTGGGGCTTGATGTAGGGCTTGGTCCCAAGACCTCGGGATCATGACCTGCACTGAAGGCAGATGCTCAACCAACTAAGCCAACCAGTTCTCCTAGAAGCAGAACTTTTAAGATAGAAAACCATAGAAAGAAAGAACTAAAAGAAGTGATTTTTTGAAACATTGGAATGAAAGGCCAAAAAATAGAGTAGATGTTTTTAATAAATTGGAGAAGAAAGAGAAAACAAGGCAATCACTTGGGTAGGTGATATGAGTCCTCTTAGTGGGGACGTCCTGCATGGACTCACCCTACACCCTCTGTTCAGGGGCTGTGGCAGGGCCTTGTGTTCCATGTCAGGAAGCGTCGTGCTGGTCAGGGCCTCAGTTACGGACAGTCTGAGGCCTCAGAGACTCCCCGTGCCCAGCTGCCTGGGTAGAGGCCGCCCAGGTAGCAGTCATAAGGCAGAGGCTTCCTCAGATGGTTGAGGGGCAGCCGGTCTGGTGGAAAGAAGGAGCAGCCCTCCATAGGGACCACCATGTCAGTCCTAGGAGAAAGCATTAGAGGTAGACGGTTTTTGTTGGGTAGTAACATAAAGTCTACCACTTAACCATCTGTAAGCATACCGCTCAGTGGTGTTAGGTATGTTGATCATACTGTACAACCAACCCATCAGCTGTCTCCAAAAGTTTTTCATCTTCCCAAAATGAACCTTTGTCCCCATCAAAAAGTAACTCCCCATCCCTCCCCCAGCCCCTGGCAGTCACCATGCTGCTCTGTGTCTTCTGCATTCGACTCTTTTAGGGACCCCATAAAAGTGAGATTAAACAGTATTTGTCGTGTTGTGACCGGTGTTTGTGGATGGCCACCTGTGTAGCTTCCTCTTTTGACCGCTGTGAATAATGCTTCTGTGAACATGGGTGTACAAATATCTGAGATTCTGCTTTCATTTCTGTTGGGTATATGCCCAGAAGTAGAACTGCTGGATCATATGATAATTCTGCATTTACTTTTTGAAGATCCAACCTACTATATGCCACAATGGCTGCATTGTTTTGCAGTCCTACCAGCAGAGTACAAGGATTCCAATTTTTCCACACCCTCACCAACACATATTTTCTGGTTTTTTGATAATAGCCATCCTAACAGGTGCGAAGTGGATAGAAGCTGAGATTTATTCTGACAGGGCTGTGTCCACTTCCCTGCTGTTCTGCTTGTCGTGTCCAGACAGTGTCCACCTGCCCCTCCTCTCCTGTGTGAAGACCATGACCAGGACATAATTGCTCCTTTGGGCAATCAGAGCTGTGCAGCCTGCTGAGGGAGTACGGGTGGAGGTCCCTGCCTGGACAGGGATGCTGTGGGCAGAGCAGCACTGCTCCGGTGCCTGGAAAGTGGTCCTCCCACAGCCTGGCAAAGCAGAGAGGACCCAGCTCATTATCCCTCAATAGAGGACAATGCTGAGGGTCAGGAAGGGAAAGTGCCTTGTGCATGATCACCCTGCTAGGCTGTGGCACAGAGGAGGCACGCACCCCATGCGCACAGTACTGTGCTGAAAATCAGCCTCAGATGGGGCAGGTGCTGGAGGGCCACACTGGAAGGGAAATTGGTGCCCTTGCTCACTGAACCCTGCTCTCTGGTCAGAGTTCAGGCTGCAAACTGAGGAAGAGATGAGTGCTCCCTGGCTCAGCAGGGAAGGCAGGTCCCACGGTTCCCTCAGGAGCAGGGCTTGAGGAGAGAATCAAGGGCTGAGCCTTCTGGGAGGCCCTTCTGGGAGGTGGTGTAAGGTGTACATCCATGCACTTGGTGCCCCTTCAGCCAGCTGTGAACTTTGCCATGTGTCTCCTCCTGTTGGCCCCCACAGGGATTGTGTGCACACCTTGCATTCCCGGGATACCTGGCTGAAACAAGCCCGTGTGGTGAGGCTGGGAGAAGTGCCCTACAAGGTAACCACTGGGGGGCGCGCTGGGGGCAGAGGCATGGGCACAAAGGGCTGCTGAGTGCACACCCAGGAAAGGCATCCTGGGTAGACCTTTCTGGCTTGAGAAAGACTGGAGGAAGAGAAAAGCATATAAATATGTCTTACTTTAATGAGGAATTTGGAAGTTGGATCTTTCAGATCATGCAAGAAATTTTACGTTTTTTAAAAGTTATAGAATAGAGGCTGTATGTGATCCCTTACGAGAAGCCTGTTAACCCCTACCCTCCAGGCAGCTGGTGTGCCCAGTGCCCATCTTCTGCCCCACCCAGACCACTCCTCTTTGTAGCAGTTACGAAGCCTGCTTGCTAGTCCTCCTCAGTGACAATTGTGGCTGTTAGACATCACCAGGGAATGTCTGAGGGGTTCCAAAGTGTCAGTGCCTTCCAGGGTGCATGACCCGGGTGGTTACTAATTTAAATCCTGGCCTTGTCATTTACCTGGCCATGGGACTTAAGTGACTTCATCTCTGAGTCCCAGTTACCCTATCAGTGATGAAAGTGTAGGACATGGTATGGCCAGTAAAAGCATGGCTTTGGTCCTCAGGACCAAAAGATGGTTTACACCTCCCAGGCTGCTCATCTGTACAGTGGAGACAGTGTTAGAACCTACCTGCTGGGTTTGTTGACAAGTTATCTGAGTTAACACACAGAAGCTCTGGGCACAGTGCCTAGGGCAGGGAGCACTCTGAGGGGTTGGCTAGTGGTAGCAGTACTCGAGTTGCTGGTGGTACTAGGAGTTGTACAGGGGATAAGAAGCACATTGTCTTGGGTTCATTGTGGCAGTTAAATGAGGCCACAGTTGTAAAGCACTCAGTATAGTGCCCAGTACACAGTAAGTGCTTAGGAAGTGGGAGTCTTTTTGAAAACTGGCTGTTCCCTCTGGCCTAGATGGTGAAGGGCTATTCCAACCGGGCCCGGAAAGCCCGCCTCGCCGAGCCCCAGCTGCAGGACCAAAATGACCTGGGCCTGTTTGGCAAGTGGCAGACAGAGGAGTACCAGCCACCCGTGGCTGTGGACGGCAAGGTAAGGGCAGCAGCGCCTGGTGGGGTCAGGACCAGCCTGCTTCATCCTGCAGCCGTCTAGACCCAGTATGCCACTCCCTGCAGGTCCCCCGGAATGAATTTGGGAATGTGTACCTCTTCCTGCCCAGCATGATGCCTGTCGGCTGTGTCCAACTGAACCTGCCCAACCTGCACCGCGTGGCCCGCAAGCTGGACATTGACTGTGTGCAGGCCATCACTGGCTTCGACTTCCATAAAGGCTACTCCCATCCCATGTGCGTGAGGGGCCTTCCTGGGGGCTGGAGGTGGGGTGAGACATCCTGGAGAAGGGGCAAGAAGTCGATGTGGGGGCTGAGGCCATGATCTGGGTTTTACTCTGGATTTGCAAAGTCAACCTTAACACTTTACCTTTTACTTTCACACTTTTACTCTGCCTCCATGCTAGGCCATCAGAACTAATGAAACAGCATGCTAGTGATGCTAGGTGAAAACCATTTCCTGGGGGTGGTGACGGGTGAGCCAGCAGTGTGTCAGCATGCTTCCTGGTCAGGTGGCTTCTGTCCTCCTGTGGGGTTGGGCAGCCCTTATCCCAGCTCCCTTAGGCAGGCCTGGGGAAGAAGACAAGGTGTCGGAGTCCACAGGCCTGCCTTCTGCATGGGTGGCGTCTGTCAGTAGCTGTGGCTGGGATTATGGACGGCTGATGCAGGGAATCCATCAGGGCTCTGGGCGCTTAGGAGCCACCTGCTGGCCTCCGCAACGGAGAGGGGAGAGGCCAGAGCAGGCAGCAGGATCAGGTAAGACCATCCGTGTTGCATCCTTACAGAACTGATGGGTACATTGTCTGCGAGGAATACAAAGACGTGCTCCTGGCCGCCTGGGAAAATGAGCAGGCACTCATTGAAAAGAGGGAGAAGGAGGTGAGCAGTCTGGCCAGGGTGGGTGTGGGTGTGGGCTGAGGTGCGTGCAAAAGCAGATTGGCAGGGGCACACAAGCCCCCAGGTGGGGCAGGTACTGCACTTGCAGAGTGGTTAAAAGGAGAGGCCGTGTGCTCCAGAGCTATTTCCAGCTCTCGGACTTTGTGGAAGGCACCCTGTGGAGCTAGCCCCTGATAAACAGGGTCCTGTCTGCACCTCAGAGCCCACCATCTCTGGCCACTGTGTCCCTGGATCCTGGCTCTGGGGGCTGCTACACCTGTGGCACACACCTGCCTCTGCTGAAAGGAATTGCCCATGGTCCCAAGTCTGTGTGGCCTCCTCCTTGAAGATGGTATAGTCGCTAACAGCTAAAAAGAGGCTTCGGACTTGCTGCCTTTTATGTGCATCACTTTATAAATGACAGTCATTGTAAAATGGCCTTGGCATAGTTGAGAAACTTTCTTAACTAAAAAGTCTTCTTTTGCACCTTTATATGTTCAAAGGTTCCATCTTTACATTTTTCCTGAAAATGGAGGTACCTAACATTTTGTGATCCATTTCATGTTGCCTGCAGAAAAGAGAGAAGCGGGCCCTAGGGAACTGGAAGCTGCTGGCCAGGGGACTGCTCATCAGGGAGAGGCTGAAGCTTCGTTACGGGGACGAGGTCAGTGGGGCTTGCTTGGAAAGAAGCCCAGGCAGGAGAGGGGGTCTCAGAACCGCGGCCCCAGAGTCTGCCCGTAAATGGCTTATGTTTTGACACCACAGTGTACCTGCCATGGGTCTGATCTGGGGCTAAACCCATCCAGGGAGGGATGAGCCTTGTCCCGCGTTTCTCAGTTTGACCCGCCACCCATAGCCTTGCACTGCTCCCTGTGGCCATCCTCCCATCCTGGGGTTGCTCATTCAATTCCCGTCTCATGGCACCTGCTGGCCTGGGCCAGCCTGTGGGCGCAGGTGCAAAGTTGATGGGCAGCCCTCATAGGGCTCCCATAGGGGCAGAGGCCCCTCCGCACAGTTATGTGGTGAAGTCAGCATTGGGCAGACGCAGAGATGTGCGCTGGTTATAGCTATAACCACACCTGCTTTCTCCCTGTCTCCAACCCCACATGCTGCAGGTTGCCTTTAAAAAATATTTTTGTCATGCTTCTCCCTCACATCCCTTTGGTGACCTTTACCAGGCTTTGTGTTGACTCCATCCACTCATGTGCTTTCACCTTCTGCATCCAAACCCTCCATTTCTCACTCTCCAGCCCTGCTGGCCCCACGGTCAGGGAGCACCCCCCCCCCCCCCGCCGAGCATTTGGCACTGAGAGGTGGTCTGTGCAGTTGAAGACATTGGTGCACTTTTGTGCGGAAGTGAGGTAATATGTGCAAAGCCCCGGCCTGGTGATCTCCTAGATTTGGTTGTATGCTCCTTGAGGGCAGTTTCCTGCATAAACATCTTTGCATTTGGCAGCACTGAGCCCAGAGCAAGATATCTAGTACCTGCTTGGAAGAGGCCCCAGTGTGAGGAAAGCTCTCCCCCAGCCCCACACGGTGCCCTGCCTTCCCTGAGTTACTGACTCCAGGAAGGGCTGTTGCTGGGGGCTTTGCTGCCCCGATTGCTCCCTTCCATCTGGTTGAGGCCTGCCCTTCCCCTCCATTGTCCCTCTCTCTCCAGAGTGGTACAGGAGCTCCCCAAGCACATGCAGGTGGTGGACTCTCTTCTGATGAAGAGGAGGGGACTAGCTCTCAAGCAGAAGCATCCAGGATCCTGGCGGCCTCCTGGCCCCAAAACCGAGAGGCTGAAGAAGAGCAGAAGCCAAAGTGCTCTAAGAAGACCAAAAGGGAAAAGAAGGCAGCGGCCTCCCACCTGTTCCCATTTGAGAAGCTGTGATGGGGGTGGCTACCCATCAAACTCTTGCCACGCAGGCCCAGGTGGTGGCAGCGGCATCTCCTCTAAGAAAGCACAGAAGCAGCATGCGCTGCCCATGAGGGCCCGGGGACAGAGGGGTGATGCTTAGGTGGTGCCATGGGTCTGGTCTGGCCCAGGCTTTGTCATATGTACCCAGAGTAGGGCTTTCAGAGCTGTCTCATGCCCCTTTGGTTTGAGCTACGGAGCCCTTCGCAGGAGACTCCCCTGCAGCCTACACAGCACTCAGCCCCTCTTGGGAAACCTGAGTTAGTTCTCTTACAGAAACCACTGGGTGATTTAGAAACTGCAGGTGAATTCTTCATCTGTCAGACTCTCGTGCTTTTGCCTCTTGCAGACTTGGGACCCTTTTCCCACAGCCCGTTCATTTTGTCCTCAGCCGGGTTTACTAATACTGCCTTAGGCTGCCTCCTTGTGGTGTAGGAGAGCGGGCAGGTGCTAAGTATGGACACCTTCCATTACAATGTTGGGGTCTACTTTTCAGGGTAACACTTCAGGGTGGCAGAAGATGGAACAAAGAACTAAAATCAGGAAAGAAAAGGAGAAACACTGAGAGTTAACTGTTGGTCAAAGTGGATCAGTGTTAAACTAGATTTTATTCATTGCTGGATAAGTTTATAAACGCTCTATGCATTGCCGATATTCAGGAGAAATAACTTTTGTAACATTTTGAGAAAAAATAAAACCTTTATCTAGAAAGACATAGCTTTGCATTTTCTTCCAGATTTGCTGCCGGCTAAGAACACCTGCATGATGGGGTGATCTGTCCACATGTTAAGACTAAAGACCAGGTTTTTGTTCTCAGACCGGGAATTCATCATTCCACACAGGGAACTTTTTCTTTCTGTGTTAGCAAGGGAAGATGTTCTTTAACCTTTGACGGAAGCCATTAAAAATTTGAGCTAGTTCTATCCAAGGGAAACAAACAAAACACTTGCGGTGTGACTCATCTGTAGCAAGAGTCTGGCTGGAGGGCTGGTGAGAAACAAACAGAGGTTGCCTTGGAAACCGCAGAGCCTCCTGCTTCCGGCACCACAGCCCCCCCTCTCCTAGAGGTAAGCCACCGGTTATCTGGGGAGATGTCCATTCCTCGGAAGCATTGTGGAACTGAACCTCAGATTTGAGAAATAGGTGGTTTTGGGAAATCACCTACTTCAAATCTTGTCACAAAAAGCACACAGTGCTAGCTCCAGAGTGGACAACCAGCAGCTGCCCATTGCTTCAGAACACAAGGCAAAAAGTGAAGAGCTAATGTGGCACATGTCAGGCACCTCATGGCCTTTAGCTCACTGAGCCCTCACCACAGTGCCATAGGGAGAAAGGCATTGCTGCCGTTTTCTGGGGATGAGAAGCTGAGACCAAGAGATGATAGGCTTGCCACCATCGCACCACCAGGCCATAGCAGGCCTGGGGCTGGAGCTCGGGTCTGTGCCAACAGAAAGCCTTGGGGGAGCCCATTAGACAGTGTCACTCTGGTTCCAGCCACCTCTTCTGATGTGTCCTGAAGCTGGTGGAGGTCTGAGTCCTTTAAATCAATCCAAAACAAAGGACTTTGGTAGGCAAGGCTCCTAAGTGCTAAAAATATCAAGTTGCCCATTTAAGAAAAATTGAAACCTACTTAGAACGGAGTTCTAAAAGTTCACCCAGTTCTTTTTTTTTTTTTTTTTCTTTTTTTAAAATCTCAGCAAGTTGTATTTTTTTTTTTTTTTTTTTTTTTAAATTATGATAGTCACAGAGAGAGAGAGAGAGAGGCAGAGACATAGGCAGAGGGAGAAGCAGGCTCCATGCACCGGGAGCCTGATGTGGGATTCGATCCTGGGTCTCCAGGATCGCGCCCTGGGCCAAAGGCAGGCGCCAAACCGCTGCGCCACCCAGGGATCCCTCACCCAGTTCTTAAATTAGTTCTATGGCTTAATTATTTAAGAGAAAATTTCAAAAAAAGTAACGACAAGGTCTTATAAAAGCTATTTTGAAATTTATTTTGAATTTTTATAAAAAATACAAAGATAATACAAATTTCATGATTTCCCAAAGATTTCAAATATTTCTTAACATGACTTTGCTCTTGAAGAACACTACTGAAATTCGTAGTAACTTAAAATCTGTACTAGAAAAAGTCACACAGACCAAATCCCATAGATTTTGTATTTAGCTACTACCTAGTTGTTCTGTTTTCCAGAAGCATCCTTTAAGAGTGGAGAGATTCAGTGACAACTGCTGTGTAATAAGCAGTAGTGAATACTATTTCAGTTCTTAAATCCAGACAAGTCATCTCTGGGACTGGCTGTTTTCAGTCTCCAGTCACATCACAGACCTCCCAGGCTAACAGATTGTGAGGCTGCTTGTTTGAGGAGTTCCAATCACTTACTCAACCACCAACTAATTTGCTAAAGCCACCACTCCCAGCCAGGCAGAACAAGTCCAAGGAACAAGATAAAGGGTATACGAAGGATCTTTGAAACCATCAAGGTGACAACATACTTGATCTTTCATCGAGTGTGAGACGAACGGAGTGCAGTGTGGGCAGATGGTATGTAGGAGTGAAGCTGTGGACGCAGGACGTGACAGAAGCCACTCAGAGGCAGGCACCAGCCCCACCCCCGCCATGAAAGGAATGAGGCCTGAGAGCTACACAAGCCTCAGGCCTCCGACTCCTGATTTGGGTTGGTGGGGGTCACTACGAGGGAGCCCACTTAGGATCAGAAAGCTTCCAGCCTTTTCCTTTAATGGCTGACTAAAAAATTAATCTTCAAGTAAATCAATAGTTTCTGATGCCAGAGGATGAAAGCAAATGCCTCCTCCACCTCATACAAACTCCCATCTCCTCCCTGAGTGTAATCCCTTGGCTGACACTGGCTTCAAAAGTATCCTCAAGCCTCCCACTCGCCCCAAGCAGACGGCCCCAAGTGAAACCACTGAGTCACACTCCTGTTTAACACCCTCCAAGCCTGAATCGACTTCAACAGATGGATTAAAAGTTTTTCTGTAACAGTCTGAACTGCTCATCATTCAAGCAGTGTTTTGTTTCTTTAAATCTGATTTGCAATGAATCCCTCTTCAGGTAGGAGAATATGTTACATACATGGAAGTATGTAACAGGACCTTTGGAAATCCTACCCTTGAAGTTTCTGGCCAAACCATAAGAACATGTAAAGCCCAACAGACGTCCAATTTTCCTCGCCATGACACAGGTGGTGTTTCTAAGTACCAAGGCAGGTTCTATGCCCAGGCTGGGTGTGTGGCACCCGGGTTAGGGGGCACAGGCCAGTGTGACGGGCACTCCAGCACGGCTTGGAGGTGCCTGATGAGGCTGGCCCTGCGGGACCATGGAGCAGGAGGTGGCTGTGCTGGAGCCCTGGTGCCTGTCTCCAAGGATGAGGGGCAGTGAGTGCTAAGGCAGCAGGTAGGTCTGTGTAGTGTCACCACCTCACTGTCTACAGACATCAGCTAAGCAAACATGTGAGCTGGCCACGCACAGTCCCAAGAAAGGAGGAAGCAAGGAGAACGCCTTCTGCTCACCAGAGTTGCCCACAGGCAAGAAGACGTGAACTGCTGAACACCAAACCTGACGTCCAGGCACACTGCCAAGTCTGACCCCTTGAGGAGCAGAGCAGCACCGTCGTGGACTCATGCTTGGGTGAGGGGCAGGGGAGGGCGAGGCTGGGGGAGCTGGATCCTGAGGACCATGTGGGTATTGGGCGGGGGCCAGGGCCTGTTTCACTCCAGCTTTTTGGCTGGCACCCGTGTCCGAGCAATGATGATGGGCACCAGGGCCAGGCAGCTGATGAAGAGGGCGCAGAGGGGCCGGTAGAAGAGCCAGCCAGCAGCCACAGTCAGCAAGGTCAGTGAGGTGGCCACGCAGAAGGCAAAGGCTTTCAGGCCGATGTCGACCAGGTCTCGGAAGACGGGGAACCAGTCCACTGTGAGGAAGAGAAAAGCCATGAGGTTTCCGAGGCCACCATGCTCTATGTCATAGGAGGTGAGCGGATCCTTCCTGTCTACAGATGGGGAAGGGTCCCTGATGCCCAGTGAGGACAGGACAGGGGTGGTGGTGGGAGGCAGACAACCTCCTGTGAGAGCTGGTGGGTCCAGAGGAGGGGTGCACAACTCGACCCACGCACCGCTCCAGGGGAGCAGGCAGGAGGAAATGCCTGGTAACCTCTCAACTATGAATGTGGCTGTCAGTCTGAGGCCAAGAGAAGACATGTGCCCGTGATGGTGGCAGATTCTGTTTGCTGCACACGCACAAAGGGGACTGCACAGAACCTTCTACGGGTGCCTATTTGGGTGCCTCAGCCATTCCTGGAGGAGTCTGTTAATTCTAATTCAAGTCATTACCAATTATCTCTGTGCCCAGCTCTGTGCAGGGCTGAGGGAAACAAATTAGCCTAAGCTGCCCCCCCCTTCCCGGTCAAGGATCTCCCTGGCCGCTGGCCCAACATGGGAAAGTCTGGGATACAGCTAATCCACCTAGACTTAAGCTGTCCTTGGCCTGTCGACCCCTCCAGGTTGGCATTCTGAAGCTGACGTCTGTCTGTGGGGGGAATCTTCACTTGGTTCCAGGAGGCCCTGGGGGTCTATTGCCACTGGGTTTGCAGAGCAAGGCCTGCTGCCCTGCCGTGACTCCAGGACCCTGCAGGCCACCTCCTGGCTCATCTTGGTCTGTTCAACTCTGTGGATCATCTCCCCAAATCCTCCTGCCTGCCCAGGGACGCAGGTACAGTTCTTACCCTCATTTTACCAACAAGGTCACCGAGGCCCAGGGAGTTCAACTTGTCCAGCGTCCTACAGCTAGAAGGTGCCAGAGCCAGGATCTAAACCCAAGACTGAGCCCAGAGCCTGAGCTCTTAGCTATGGTTCTGAGCCTTGAGAGGACAGGAACCTTGTCTGTCCTGCTCACTGCTCACCCTAGGGCCTCCAGCGGTATGGTGCACACAGCAGGTGCTAAGTCCATAGGGACCAAACAAGAGCAAAGGAATGCTTCTGCTCTGTAGCTTCCCCCAGGCCCTCCACCTGCACTTCTAGCCCCTCCAGGCCCTGACCTCTGCCGTGTCTGGAGCATCAGCATTCCAGATGAGGGGAGAATCACAGGGTCCTTTGACGGTGGGGGAAGGAGGCTCCGAGTGGGGAAATGGCCTGCCTGGGGTCACACAACCGTGAGGGGCTCAGTGCAAAGGGAAGTTGGGGGATTCTGACTGGATTCTGATCTCTCCCAAATGGTGTGCAAGATGCCAGCTGTGGTGGTAGGGGGGACAGTGTCCTTTCCCCTCCTAGCCTGGGAGGGACTGTGGCCAGGCCTCTTGCCAGCTAGAGAGGGTAACTGGGGGAGAGGTTTCTGCTGGGGCCCAGTGTGGGCTGGATGGGATCATCTGGGTAGGAACACACTGGGGTAAGGTTTGCCGCAAGTCCCCTGGGGAGCACCATCTCCCAGCTCAACAGCGTGAGCTCGGACTCGGTCACCTGGGGCCTCAGCCTTCTGCCACATGGGGACCTAGCAACTGAGTCTGGCCCCATGAGCAGCCCAGCACTCTGCCGTGCGCTCCGACGTGCTGGCTGCCCCAAATCTAGCCCAGGTCTTCAGGTGAGGAGGGAAGTGTTATGGTTTTTTTTTTGGGGGGGTGGCGAGGGGGAGTTCCTAGTTGCCAAACATTCACAAAACTCTGCCCATGAGGGTGAGGTAACAAGCTGAGGCAGGAAAGGGAACGGCCCAAGTATCCAGAGCTCTGATGTGCAGACTTCAGGTCTGGCTCGCTGCAAAGCCTGGCTCGTCTCCTCGCCCGCTCACTTGTGGAATGAAGGGCTAAAGGAATGAGCAGGTGGGCTGGGGACAGATCACAGGGGCTACGCCAGCCCCCCAGGAGCTGATCCCCCTCCCTGGAAGCCCCGTCTACCTTCCTCAGCCTGTTCATCTCAGTGTTGCGGGTGGGACACAGCCCCAGCAAAATGCCTGGTTTCCGCCCTGAGGAGCACTGCAGCCGGAAGGCCCACTGGTGGTGAGAGGCACAGAGGTGGCACACGGGCTGCATGAGGGTGAGCAAGGTCCCCCCACCTGTCTCTGCACACCTACCCAGGGTATAGACGATCCGGGTCATGAGGTTGAGGCCCATAAACATGGCCAGCCAGCCAGCCGCCCGCAGGCCCCATGTCTTCAGGGAGTTGCTCTTTTGTTCTCTATGAAACACTTCCTGTGGGATGAGGTGGGGGAGGGGTGTCAGGTCTTGTGTCTCTGAGGGGCCACCGGCCTCCCCCATTGGCAGGGCAGGTGCCGAGGGGTCTATTCCACAACTCAGGAGCCGCTGGCTGTTTCTGAGCAGACCAGGGGAGGGGAGGGCACATCCCCTACCTTGGCCTAAGTGTCTGCCGGTCGCGCACAGCACAGGCCGGGGCAGAAGGGGCCTCTGGGGCAAGCACGGAGTCCTTAGCCCACTGCCTCATCTGGGATGAACTGGGCCCTCCTCCCTCCTGGGGGACGAGGGCATCCCGTGTGCTGCTTCACCCCCCAACACCCTTCCCTCGCTCTCTGCTTCCCCACTACCCCCACCCACCCCACTTCTCAGGGCCCACGGCTGCACCCCCTCTGGCTGCTCTCCGCCCTCCCTGCAAGC
The DNA here is from genome assembly GCF_018345385.1 of Vulpes lagopus. Taxonomy (NCBI): domain Eukaryota; kingdom Metazoa; phylum Chordata; class Mammalia; order Carnivora; family Canidae; genus Vulpes; species Vulpes lagopus. The sequence goes on from NC_054830.1 coordinate 53,955,947, forward strand.
CCCATCCACTTCCTTGGCGCTTCCCTGCCAGGGCCCCTGGTTTCCAGCTGCAGCCCTGGGCATTCTGCTGCCCATGTGCCATCTGACAGGACCCTGCAGCCTCCTTCCCAACCTTTCCCCTCTGTCATGTCCACCTCAGTGAACGCCACAGCCACTTACCACCTGCCCAAGCCAAAACAGGGGTGTCACACTTGGCTTGCTCTTCCCTGCAGGGCCCACCTCCCATCTGGTCCCAGCAAGTCCTGCGAATGCTGTGTCCACGTTTCCTCAGATCTCTCACACTGTCACCCTCTCCCAGCAGGACCACTGCAGGAGCCTCCTCCCTACTGGCCTCCCTGCTTCTACCACCCCCTAGGCCCTGCTGCCTGTCTGGGGACCAGGTCAAGTGTCCTCCTGCCCTGGGGCCTTTGCACATGTGCTTGCTCCACCTGGAACAAGTTTACCCACAGTCAAGTTTGCCCACTGACATTCTTCTGGTGTCAGCCTTAATGCCATTTCTTTAGAGTCCCCTTGTCATTTCCTAGGACAATAACAATACCACCACTTACTGCCTGCCATCTATCAGTTGCTGTCCTCAGTGCTTTACAAGTACTGCCTTTCTTAATCCTCAAACTAACTTCACAAGGTTGACACACTTACCTCCAGTTTACAGGTAAGGACACTGAGACTCTGAATAAATGAACAAATAATCTTGACAACAACCAAATCAGGTAATCATAATTCTTCTCATCCAAAAGGATAAACAGCTGGCTCAAGGCCCTATAGCCCGAGGAAGGCAGCGCGGGGCTTGAGTTGGGGCCACCCCAGTGTCCACACTTGTCCACACTGAACCTTCCTGCCTCTGGGACTGGAATCTGGGCGTCCTGACTTGCAGGGCCCTCGCCACCTCCTTAGCTCAGGGCCTTCTCTCCCTGCTTGGCAGAGATGCCAGACCCTGCACCGGAGGCCCTGGGTGGTCAGCACGGTCTGAGCCTTCCCTCCTGGGAGCACGCCTCTCTGGGGGACAGCTCTGAGACCTGGGCCTCCACCTGCAGGAGGTAAGTGTGGGGAGGGGCCAGAGCTGCAGGAGGGAGAGGAGGCCTGAACGGGGCCTCCTAATTTTAGCAACTCCCAGAGAGTCACCGATGGAAAGGATGACTCAAGCTCGCCCAACTGGGAGGTGGCAACCCCACCCTGAGGCTGGTAACCGGTTTGAGCTGCCTGCCACACCCTGGTCCTGGCTGGATAAGGGGGAAGGTGAGCCCCATCTCCCGCTGGGGCTGGGACTGGGGTGGGAAGGATGGCAGCTGAGCGCCTAACACCAGGGTCAGGAGGCCCTCCCCATCCCAACCCTGCCCACTTTATGGGTTGAAGAGTCCCGCAGCCCTCCAGGCAGAAACAGAACTTCCCACTGTTGACCGCTGTGCTGTGCGGTCAACAATGTGGAACTTAAAGACACGGGTTTTGCCTAGAAACGAGAGGCTAGCTTTTAAGGGCTGCAACTGAACTAGTCACCATCTGCACAAAGAAGGTGTTTACAGATGGGGAACAGTGCCAGCCCTCCTTCCAGTGCCAGGTTCAGCTGCTCTGATCCCTGCACGGTCCCCAATGCTCGGAAAGAGGCCCCCACCTGTCACGGGGGCCTCCCAGGCCCATGTCCTCTCTGGGTGACAGCTGCTGCTCCTGTTCCTGCCTGACCCCAATGCTGCTGGCTCTGACCCCTTTCTTGTCACTTGTAACCCAGCAAAACTGTCACTGGGAGAGGCTTCCCCAGAGTCCATCTCCCACCTCCGTTTCACAACACTCAGTGCAAGGCATCTTCACTCCTTGGTTCTCCTGGCAAGTCCCCTCCCCCCAGGAAACGGGAAGCTGGAGAAATAGGGGTCTGCTGTGTCCCCCCTTCTGTCCTCCGTGCCATGCATGGTCTGCTGCACACATGGGGAGACGTACTCCTGCCACCTTCTCCCCTACTCAGTGTGCTGGCTGTGCCCCCAGTGGGGGCGCTTGCTGAATAACCACGGGAGGGGTGAGGGAAGGGGGAGACGCCTGCCCCTCCATCACACAGATGGGCAGCAGCAGCTCACCTCTGCCGAGAAGTCCCCGTGGTGCAGGAGAAGCAAGGTGTCCCCCGACTTGGTGGAGTAGGGGACCAGCTGGTCACCCCGTTGCCGGGCAATCACAGTGACCTGGTCAGAGACCTCAGGGTTAGAGCTGAGGGGATCAGGCGGCCAGGCCCCGGCAGCCCTCGCACCATGTGCCCGCAAGGAGAGTGAGGAGATCCAGCCCACTCACAACTCCAGGGAGGACCTGGCGTAGAAGCCTGTGTCAGGGCCGGGGCCAGGGGTGAAACTGCATGTGACATGTGACAGGGTCACAGACTGGAGACCAAGTATTTACAGAGCAAAGCCTGGGGGCTGGAGGGAGAAAAGGAGTGTGCGATTGGAGGAACTCTCCCAGGAGGGCCCTCTAAAGCAGCAGGAGAAAGGCCCCTTATCCTGGGGCCCACGGGTGTCCATGGATAGCTGTGGTGCACATAGGGCTGAGGCCGCTCAAAGGCACGCCCGCCGTGTGCCCGCGGGAGTGCACGCACACAGGAAGGGTCCCATGCGCTCAGGGCCCCGTGCACAGCGGGAGGTGAGGGCTCTGCCTGGGTCCGCGAGGGGTAAGCCGGTTACCACATGAGCCGGGCCCAGGTCCGGGTCGTCGCCGCTCAGCCCCGCGTAGGAAAAGGACACGCGCACGTCTCCGACCTGGGAGTGAAGAGCGGGGGGGGCTGAGTGAGGCCCGGGGCAGCCAGCCTGGGCCCATGTCCCCAGCACCGCCGAACCCCAAGGCTCACACTGCTCTCCCGCCTCCACACCGTGGCCCAGGTGCCCCCCTCCAATTTCATTTGGCCAGGTGGATTAAACTGAACCGAATCCGAGTCCCAAACAGGAATGTGCTTCCTCTATGTTGTGGGGCAGGGAGACGGGGGGAGGGGCACTCCAAGGTCCTGATCTCTGCTACGTGAACAGCCCAAAGCCCTGCGTACCTCTGGGTACTTGGGGTTTTCGCTGTGGTAGAAATAGTCTCCCCTGCGAATGATGTCCACGTGCGGATCATCCAGCTTGGCCAGGCTCAGCGGTTTGAAGTTGTCTACTTTGTCGATGAGGCCTGAGGAGTGTGCAGCGGTTACAACACTGGTGTGCAAACAACCTCCCTACCATCTGCACACCCCACAGCCTGACCTCCTTCCCAAGGGGAGTGCGGGGATCTCCAATCCCTCCTTCCCTACTGCTGCCCCCTCTAGGAAGCCTCCCTGGCTGTGGCTTTGAGAAAAGCCTGAGCCCCTGTCTGAGCCTGGCTCCCCTGCTGCTTGCATGACACTTGAGGCCAGGGCTGCCAGGCACAGCAGCCAGCAGCACGGCAGCCACACAGCCACACGAGCCAGGCCCTAGGGCCCGGCCTCTCCTCCCTTGCCCTGACTGCACTGGGCCTCCACCCCTCCTCCCTACCCTGGCTATTTGGGGCCTGTGTTTTCTCTCCCACCCCAGGAGTCACTGTGGCCGGCAGTGCTGCCTTGTCCCTGGAAAGCCTCTGTCTGGAGTCACTCGGAGGGGCCTGCTGTGAACTGCTGCGCGCTGGATGGGGCTCAGAGGTGGAGCCCGTGGGGGGCAGCCTTGTCTCTACAGCTGGCTCTGGGACCGCTTAGGAAGGGCTCTCAGCTCTGTCTGGTCAGACCAGGCACCAGCAGTACTTGGAAGAAACCGCGTTCAGGGGAACCTGGCTGGGATGGGGCTGCTCTACACAAGTCTCCCACCTCCCGGGGATCTACCTGCCTTTCCTCTGGCCCCCAGCCCAACGTATGATGCCGGGAAAGCGCAGGCCGATCCCACACCCGGGGCAGCGGGGACCCCAGCTCCTGCGAGGCGGCCAAGTAGAACCACATGGCCTCTGGGTGCTGCTGGGTCATCTGAAGGGGCCAGAGACTCACCTGCTGAGAGGAAGAACCTGCCAATCTGCACGAAGGGGGCTGTTGCCGTGAAGGACTCCACCGCCATTGCGCTGTGGGGCAGAAGGAGCTATTGGCGGAGCAGGGTACTGGCCAGGAGCCCTCTGGGTCTCTGGGTTGTGCCAGGCAGGGTTCCCACCCAGGCGCTCCTGCCAGTCCAGACCAGCCCAGGCACTGGGGACATCTTGTGTTTACCAGACCTGCCCCTGGAGGCTCCTGTCCCCCTCACCTGGGTGGAGCACCCTCTTCCTGTCTCCCAGAGCTTCATACCTTCTCACCTAGGGCCCCTACCGGCCTTCCCCTCCCCAGCCACCCATTGTCAGATGGACTTTAGACCCTCCCAGGCCCTCCCCAGCCACAGGGAGCTCCTGTGCCAGCCACAGTGCAGAATCAAAGCCCCTCCCATGGCTCCACCACTAAGCCCATCTCACCACCCCCATGTCTCTGAGCTAACTGCCCTCTGCCAACATCCTACAAAGGCCTACATCAAATCCATGGCCTCCTGAAAGTCCCTCTGATTGTCTTCCCACTCCCACAGCCGGTAACAGAATGCTTCCCTGGCACTGGATGTGCAAATCCCTTCAGGCACTCAGTCCAGGCCTCACATTCACGACTTGAGGGGAGCCTGTGTGGTCTCAGGAAGTCAGCTCTCGCCTCCATGTGCCTGGTGCCCAGCGCAGGAGCCGGCCTCAGAACCATGTCCCCGACTTTCATCAACTCATGAGGCAGAAGCAGCTCCACGCTATCACTCAGATGGGGAAGCTGGGGCTGGGGGCCTGCCACTGGCAGGCAAGACTATGCTCAGGCCTGGGCACCCAGCTCTCACCTGGGGTTCTTGTGGCCGATCTCTCGGTCGAAGTTTCTGCTGTTGACGATTTCTGACCTCCATTCAGTGTCTGTGACAGGGAGAGGGAATAACTCAGAAACCATAGTAAGAGTGGCCATATGTCTGAGGGCCACTGGCTCTGTGTCCTTTTATCTAAGCCCGTGGCCACTCCAGGGCGGAAGGGGTGGCTCCTAGAGCCTCACTGGACAGATGGAAGAGCAGGACTCCCAGGATGGGCACCCAGGGCTCCCAATGCCTGGTTCCATGCCTTCCCTACTGCTGTCAGCCTTGGCTAAGGGCAGAGACCACGTGTGTGCAGGGGGTGGGGGTGGTACTCACTGTAGGAATACCTTGTCTCTGTCTTCACCTGCCCGTCTTCCGTGTACTCCCTGCAGGGAAAGCACAGGCAGCCCCAGAGTCAGCCTATCACCCCTGAGGCATTCCTGTCTCTGAGTATCTCCAGCTGGAAGCAACACGGGGCTGCCAGGTCAAAATCCCCAAATGGAGCTGACCTTGTCTACAGCAGCCCAGAGACCAGGTACTCACTCCCAGCCACACAGCCAGCTCCGTCCTTTGGAGGCCCACGCTGGAGAAAAGAACTTTCTCATCCTGAGCTAAAATGTGCCTCCACTTGGCCACCCTCTGGGCTCAGAAACCTGGCTTCACCCTGTGCTCTAGCACAGTTCCCTGGAGCCCCTCTCCAGATGCCCTGGTTCCCTGAGCCACCCCCCTATCCCTTACTCACAGTCCAGGCCGCTCAGCTCTAAGCGACCCTTGCCTAATGACAGCTTGTGTCGGAACAGACAGGATGGAACCCGGGGCCACCTCTGCTCTGGCATGGGAGAGACCATGGAGCCCACACAGAGGAAAGCACCGTTTGCAGCCTGGATCCAGGCATCTCTCGAGCCTGCCCATCCCTGGGTGACTTTCTACCACAAGCAGCATCCTCCCTTCTTTGAGCCACTTGCATTAGATTCCTGCCACCTCCACACAAAAGATCATTGACTAAGAACTTTGGGATAATTTGACATTTCTCTGAGTGGAAGATTTCATACTTTAAACTTTGGAAGTGTCAAAACAAAAAGCCACCTGCAACGTATCCTGCCACCTGCACTTTCTTTATCCCTGATGGACTGTTCACTCCTCGGGGCCTCACCTGGACTCCTCTGTTTCTACCCACTGGTACATCTCTACGTGCCGCCGCAGCTTCACAGCCGGGAGGTGGACCCCATAGTTTGGATCAGACAAGAGCTTCGGAGAGAATCAAACAGAGAAAAAAAAATAAAATACAGGACAAGACTCACGTGAGCCCAAGATGCCAGAGAAAGTGGGACTAGATAGGAAAGAGGTTACAGCGGACAAGGAGAGAATGAAGGCCACCATGGCTGCTTTGGGCAGGAAGATCAGGTAAGGCTGCCTGTCCTAAGTCCTTGACACCCAATGCCCGGGACCATGAGCCTCCCGGTCCTGCTCGGGCTGCACGGCCCAATGGTATGGTGCCAATGACAGTGTATTTAGAACTCAAACAGGAGGTCTGATAACCAGAGTACCTTTCAGCCGTACACCAGCCACACAGGCTTATCATCATCACTGAAGCACCCACTTGTAAGGCCCCTGCCCTGTGCCCAGGACCGTGCAAGGAGATTAGCTATCTAATCCCATGGACTCTTCAAAGCTGTCCCCACCCCCGAGTTGTTACAGTTATCCTTTGCATTTTATGAAGGTGCTGAGATGCGGGAGCAATCGGTCCATGTGGCTGCTGAGTGGTGCAGCCGGGAGTCACACCCATGTGTCCCTCGCCAGAGCCCAGGCGCTCAAAAATCCTCAACCAGACAACATCTAGCAACGTACCCTGAGCATCCGGTGGGGCCAGCAACCTTCACCACACCTACCTTGGACGTCCGCAGGGCCCCGATGATGTGCACTAGCCTCCCCTCATTCTCCGGGGCCACACTATGGATGCTGTCGGGGGACACAACAAGCGAGAGCCCCTCGGCCAGGGAGGTTGCTGTCTTCAGTGCGCGGCCCTAGGAGCAAAAGGGAGTGAGGATTTCAACTCAGGTGTGGTTCAGCACAGTTGTGCTCACTGCAATGTATCTTGGCAGGAGAGGGCCTCAGGAAGCATGAGGACTTATCTCCCCATTTTACAGGTGGAAAACTGAGGCCTAGCAAGTGGCATGGTTGGAACTAGAGCCAAAGCTCCTGCTTTACCAGGCAGCTCTCTTCCTGCTGCACCACCCACCCCACACCCTCTAATTCTCAACACTACCCCATGCTGGAAGCAGCTGGTGCTTTTGTCTGCTGTGTGCTCCCTCCCTGTCTTCCTCCACCCTCTTGCCTGCCTTCTTCTCAGTTCTTGTGGTTTATACTGGGGGGGGGGGGGGGGCTCTGTATCATGTGACTTAGGCCGAGCCAATCAAACAGGGGTCCACTGTCCACAAATATCAGTTCAGAGAGAGGACTGAGACAAGCCAGGACACTGAGACCTCTCTCTGCAACTTTTGCTATACTGATTTTGAAAGAGATGGGGCTGCTAAGCTGGTTACATGTGACCCTGGAGTTGCTGAGCCACCTTTACCACCACAAAGGAAGAACCACCATGTGGGCTATCAAAGAAAAGCCCACAACAGAGAAGCAGAGGCAAAAGATGGAAAAATGGAGATTCCTAGTGACCCAACATGAGCACCTGGATCCAGCCATGCCTGAAGCTAGTCCTACCTTAGGATTTCAGGCCTGTGAACTGATCCATTCATCTTCCTACTTAAGTAGTTATGAGATAAGTCACACGAGATTCTGATTAATTCAGCACCATCACTGTCCTCCTCCATCCCACCTGTTGTAAAATCTAGGCCACATCCAACCTCTGGATTCACACCCTTTGCTAGGAAGACTATCCTCCAGGGACCCTCACTCTGCACAGAGGGATACTAGACATTTTACCTCATTGGTGAAAATTAGGTAGAAGGAGAGCAGGAAGGTCATGAGCCCCACAAACATCCCACCCGAGGTCTCGCTGAGCCGCTCCAAGAAGCCTGGCTGGGGCTTGGTCGTAGTTTTGACATGTTCTCTCCTGTTACTTGTACTGGAATACTGAGAAAAAGAGTATTTAAAAAAAAAATCAAAATGAAAATTAGTTTTTTAAAAAATAAACTGAATTTTGCTATTTGTTTATACTGTTCGAGTTTCGATTACATACAGTAAAAATGCAGATATTAAGCATCTGGTTTGATAGGTTTTGACAAATACTTACTCCATTTGACCAGAATCCAGATCAAGATAGGGATTGTTCCTATCATCTCAGAAAGTTACTTTGTGCCTCTTTCCTGCCAATACTCTCCTCTCCCACTCCCTAGTGTTAACAACGATTTGAATTTGTATCATTATAGATGAGTTGGCCTCTCATGGAACAAATGGGGCCATCACACACCACAAACTCTTTCTGTCCAGATTCTGAGGAGGGTCATCTACCCTGTGGTGTGTATCAGTAGCTCACTCGGGTATGTGGCCGAGTAGCGCTCCACCTCTGAGTATACCACATTTGTCAACTCATTCACCAGTGGGTGGGTATTTTGGTTACTTCCAGTTCTTAGCTATCATGAACAATGCTTCTATGAACGTTTTTAGAGAAGTTTCTGTGAAGACATAGGGCTTTCATTTCCTTGGGTACTAGGTAAGGAATACCCACAGAGGGGGTGAGATTGCTGAATCAGAGGGAAGAGGTGTGTTTTTATGAAACTGTCAAACCATTTTACAAAGCCGTGACTAGGCATGTGTTATTCATTCAATTCAACACACGGTGGCTCAGCTTCCCAAGGGCCGTGCTAGGTCTTCTAGGAGTGAGGGAAGGGAAGATAGGCTGCAGGGCTAGTGAGCTGCAGGCATGCACGGTACTAGGCGATGCTGAGCGTTTGGTGAGGAGCAGATCCAGGGCTGAATGGGTGACCCCTTCCAGCTGGGGATCTCAGCAGGCTCCCCAGAGGAGGGGGCGTTTGATTGGGGTCTCAGAGGCAGACCCTGGCGTAAAGCATCCCTTGGAGGGGGAACTGTTTGAGCAATGGTGAGGAAGCAGGAAGTGGTTCTGGGAGCAGAGCTCTGGCTGGGTTTGGGGATGCACAGGGTGGAAGGAGATGAGGGCAGCCAGACACATCCAGGTGGGTTTGTGGTAGGCCTCAATCTCCAGAGTCAGTGGGTCAGGTTTTATCCAGCTGATAACAGAAGCATGGTTTGAGGTGTGTCCACTGCTGACTGAGTATCATCGTCAAGGGATCCTGGAGCCAGAGTGCTGGGTCTGTATTCAGGCTATGAGACCTTGGGTGAGCAATTATCCCTCTTATGCCCTCCATCTCCTCAGCAGTAAAATGGGATGAAAATCCAGTACAGGGATCCCTGGGTGGCGCAGCGGTTTAGCGCCTGCCTTTGGCCCAGGGCACGATCCTGGAGACCCGGGATCGAATCCCACGTCGGGCTCCCGGTGCATGGAGCCTGCTTCTCCCTCTGCCTGTGTCTCTGCCTCTCTCTCTCTCTCTCTCTGTGACTATCATAAATAAATAAAAAAAAAAAAAAAAAGAAAATCCAGTACACAGGGTTGTGGTGAGAACCAAAGGACTTAATTATCAGGCAGCTCAGTGCCTAGGACACAAGATGGAATGTACAGGTGCTAGCTGGTGGGAATGCTCCCAGCTTTCTCTGTAACGGGCACCCGAGACTGGTGCCACGGCTGGGGGTAAGCTGACAGAAGTCACAAAGGTGGACAGTGGTTCTGAGATGCGCACTTGGAGTGAGCCAAGCACCTGGCACAGGGGACCAGAGGAGAGATTCAGGTCAGCCTCTGCCCAAATAAGGCTGATGCCATAATCTCTGACTGTCTGTCCCCCAGTGCTCCAGCCCAGGCCCACAGGAACCAGATGTTCATTACACTCAGAAATGGTCTAACTTCCAATTCCATTGGGAAACGTTAATAGAGCAGTTCACTGCAGGCAGGTAGGTGGCCATCCACCATCATAATGATGACGAAGGCACCACGCCAGTCTATCACAGGCCAGTCACTGGCAAGCTATCGCTATCCCATTTCCGAGCTGAGAAAACCAAGGCTTATCAGTTAAGTCACCAGCCCAGATCACCCAGCCTCTAAAAGGGAGAATTAGGTTTCATATCTGGACAGACCAGAGGCCACTCTTCTACCACTGTGCTCTAAGCCACATTCCTCACTTCTTGGGCTATAAGGAGAGCTGAATGCTGGGAGCCAGCAGCAGAGAGTGTCAGGAAAGGGAGTCCATCCTGCTTTTAGCAGTGCAGCCCCCAACTGGGAAGCCAGAGGGCATGACTTCCAGAACTCTGGGCCTCCCCTCAGCATACATCTAGGAGCCACATCAAGGACAGCGGCTCATGGAAGACCTTGAAGGGAAGAAAGAGAGGCACAGGAGGGTGCAGCTCAGGCAAGGTGGGCACTGACATGGCACACTCAGCCCACATTCCAAAACAAAATCCAGTAGACATGGATGGTCTTGGGATGAGGATCATAGAGATTTCCTCCACCCACAGCTCACTACCCACTCTATTTCCCTAGCCTGAGGGCCACCCTCCAGTGCCTCTCTTCTCCCCCTTCAAGGCCACCTATGAGCCACTTATCTTGATGTTGGCTCCTTGATATGTGCTGAATACATATGCTTGTCCTCAGTGAGCACTCTAGGCTCCTGAGCAAGAGCAATGAGTGATGGAACAGAGGTTACACACAGGCCCTGAAAATTACCCTGTATTACTTGCTATCTAACCTTCTGATCCTATTTGCTCACTTATAAAATGAAGATGGTTCACAGAACCTCTGTCACAGGGCAGTTTTGTTGTTACATCGATGAAGAAATCATGCCACCTCCTTGCACCACCCCACCACCTTCAGATCTTTCTTCCTCACCAGGCCTGGTGGCTCCTGCAAACGTGCAGCCAGCCCCTGGATGACTCAACAAAGGTTTGGCTGCAGAAGATACCCACATTCATACACATTCCTTGGCAAAGGTCAGGTGCCAGTACACCCAAGAGAGTCTCTGCTCACCAGGGCCATCTGCGGCAGGCTGTGAACCTAGATTTTTTTTTTTTTTTTCATGCATTAAGTAAGCACCCTCTCTGCACCAGGCACTGTGCTAGTCACAGGCTGACTCCCTTAAACTTCACACTAACAGGTCCCACGAAGAAACACCCGCCCAGAGTGATTAAGGCCACACAGCTTCTCAGAGGAAGAAACTGGATTTGCCCCCAGGTCGGCCTGACTCCAAGGCCTGCTCTCTTCAGCATCTTCCCATGCAGTAGCTGGCCACGCAGGCTGTGAGACCCCAGGCAAGTGCCTGCCTAGTGGGCAAATGCTCAATCTGTAAAATATTGTATGAGGGCAGACAGGGGTCTACCTTTGGGGGCAGGCTGGTCTCCTGACTGTCCTCTCCCCTGGCAGCCCCTGGGTCTTGGGCCACCCCCGAGGCTTTCCTAGGCGCAGCATTCATGACTTCTAGGTCTCCCAGACAACTCTGGCTGAGGTGGAGCGTACTAGGGCTGTGGGTGACACTAACCCTGCCTCTCCAGGGGCGTGGAGGGCAGGGAGGACCCTCGGGGACATGAGAGAGGCTGGAAAGAGGGTGTAACAGGCCAGGGGACAGTGGCTAGGACACTCCAGCAAAGCAGGAGGGAGGGAGTGTCCTGGGGCTGGCAGGGCACCAGCGCTGGCTCCAGAAGCACTTTCACAGAGGAGGGGAGTGTGAGTCACCAGCCTTCCCACACCCAGCACCCTGCTGGGAGGCGCTGCTCGGTTTGTTGAATGAATGCTGGGCGGAAATCGCAAAGTCCCCGAGGCAGGCTGGCTGCGGGAGACACGGCCAGCAGGCCTCCGAGGGAACCACCGTCGGCCAGGGCCCCTCTAGCCAAACAGCCGAGGACGCGCGGGCCGGGCCGTGGGTGCGCTGGCTCCCGGTCCTCGCGCGCACTCCCGCCCGCACCCTCCTGCGGCATCCCCGCCGCCCGCACCCTGCAGTCCGTCCGCAGGTGCGGCCCCACCCGCGCCGTACCGGCTTCCCTGGCTCCTCGGAGGCCGCGCCGGCTCTCGCAGCCCCTGCAGGAGGAGCGCAAGGGCCCGGGCGGGCGCCGAGAGCGACAGCAGCGGCCGCGGGAGGGCGCCTCGCGCGCAGACCCCGACGCCGGCACCCGCCGACCTCCTGAGACCCCCGCCCCGCAAACGCGCGGCCCGGACAGCCGCGACAGGGCCGCGCAGGGGGCGCCGGGGCCGGGCGCGCCCACGAGCGTCAGGCCGGCAAGTCGGACCCAGGCGGCCGCTACGAGGAGCGGGGAAGCCTGGGTGGGGTCCGGCGGACCAGGAGACACTCACGTTCGCGGCCATCGTGCGACCCGGCTGGGCGCTCGCCCTCGCTCTGCTCGGCTACGGGAGGGGCTGGCCGCCTGCGGGCAGAGCCCGGCGGCCTCCCGCCTGCTCGAGAGCTGCGAAAATTCGCGTGAACCCCAGAATCAGGGAGGACGCGCAGCAGTCACCGCCCCGCGGGCCACCGCCCTCCTCCTCCAGCGCGCCGCAAGGCCTCCTGGAATATGTAGTTCCGGGGCAGGCGCCGTAGCCACCACGCTGCAACGCGCCGCGGACCTCACTGATGCGCCTGCGCACCGCAAGTCATTAAGGGATATGTAGTTCCTACTGCCTCGGAGAGCCCCGAGCCGCGCGCGGATCCCTGGGGAATGTAGTTCCCAGCTGAGAGGGGCCGGGCTGGGGCTGGGAGGGCGCGGAGGCAGGCGCGCGGCGGGCAGGCCTGGAGGGGGCGGGTCCGCGTGGGCCTCGGAGCCGCCCGCCCTGCCTAAGAAGAGGTCACCGCGTGAGCCCGCTGCCGCCTGTGCCGCCGCCACCGCTACCGCCGCCAGGTCTGAGCCCCGGGGCTGCAGCCATGGCCTACTGCCGGCAGGAAGGTAGGGAGGTCGGGCTGCCATGGAGACCGGCCTACGAGGGCCTGCAGGGGACATGCGGGGCTGCCCCCCCCCCCCCCCCCCGCGGCCGTGCAGGCCCCGGCGTCCTGCGACCCCGTTGCGGGCGCGGGCGGCTCCAGGCGCGGCCCGGGGCCCCCTCTTCGGGACCCTTGGGAGGGCCTGGCGGTGGGGCCGCCACCTCCGCCTTGCAAATGAGAGAACGGAGACCGGGAGGAATGAGGCTGGTCCAAGGTCACTCCGAGCCTCGAACCCGGACCTCAGTAGGATCGGCACGTGGGAGCATTGTAAACTGGGGGGGGGGACACGGGAAGTGCTGAGCCGCTTCCTCTGGCTTGTAATTGGGGATTTATTGTTTTTACTACCGCTTTTAACCACACGTCGCGCGTTTTCCTTCGCACGCGCTGTACAGGAGTGCTAAAAGGGCCACCCACGGGTGCATTGACCGGGCGCCGGCTACGCCTGAGGCACCGGACCCCGTCGGTCCTGGAGCTGGGGTTCGAGCTTCCGCAGTCTGATCACCGCCCAGTCTCGTGCCTCTTGGATTCCAGGAGCTCTCATCTGGAACAGCACCACCACCACCTCCACCTCCACCACCTCCACCTCCACCACCTCCACCACCTCCACCTCCACCTCCACCACCTCCACCTCCACCACCTCCACCACCTCCACCTCCACCACCTCCACCTCCACCACCTTCACTTCCATCACCTCCTCCTCCACCTCCTCCACCACCTCCACCTCCACTTCCACCACCTCCACCACCTCCACTTCCATCACCACCTCCTCCACCTCCACTACCTCCTCCACCTCCACCTCCACCACCACCTCCTCCACCTCCACCTCCACCACCACCTCCACTTCTCCAGCAAAGTGCCCATCTCCTCCCACCTCTCTCCACTTTCCTTCATCTGTTCCTACCTCTGCTGAAGAACCCAGGAGTCCCAGGGCCTCCCGACACACCGCCACTAACTAGCTTTCTGTCCCTGAGCTGCCATCTAACCAGGCCCCAGTTTCCAGTCTTGTAAGATGAGAAGTTGGTCTTCATTCATTTAGATCACTCACGGGCATCTTGTCTGTGCCTGTTGATAGGGATGGTGGACACATGAGAAAGTAAAGCTACCCAGAGAGTTGGAACTCACCCAGAAATTCTTTTTTTTTTTTTTTTAATTTTTATTTATTTATGATAGTCATACAGAGAGAGAGAGAGAGAGAGAGGCAGAGACACAGGCAGAGGGAGAAGCAGGCTCCATGCACCGGGAGCCCGATGTGGGATTTGATCCCGGGTCTCCAGGATCGCGCCCTGGGCCAAAGGCAGGCGCCAAACCGCTGCGCCACCCAGGGATCCCTCACCCAGAAATTCTTTGGTGAATAGTCAGTCTGGTTCCCTTAGTTTGTTTCGGGGATCTGAAGACCAGAGGAGATGACCTACCCAAGGTCTTTCATACATCCTGTTAGAACAGCTCAGTCTAAAATGTCAAGCTTTTTCCCCAGTACCTCATTCTGCTTTTGGACCCACTCCTTTCTGGGGTCATAAAGCCATAATACTATGATTTTCTAATACTCACTGATGTCTCTCCTGAGTACTATTTTTAGTGATAAATAGTGGTGCCATGAACAAAAGTTCTCTGCCCTCACCACTTTGTTAGTAGACCTCTTTTTTTTTTTTTTAATTTTCTTTCTCTGGGTTTCTTTTTTTTTTTTCTTTTTTCTTTTCTTTTTTTCCTCTGGGTTTCTGATTTACTTCATTTAGCAAATAATTTTGAGCTTTTTAGATATAATGTGGCTATGCAGATGAATAAGATCTCTCCTTGCCTGTAAGGATATCTAGGAGTCAGGTTTTTTGGGGAAGGAAAGGTAGTTTCCATCTGCCACCAAAACATGGATCTTTATCTTTTTCTGGGTCAAAGATCTGTCTCTAATTTGGGGATGAGAATTGAAAGCCCCTACCTTATATGGCTCCAGCCTGACTGGTTGGTTGATTGATTTCTTTTAAGATTTTATTTATTTATTTGAGAGGGGGAGAGAGCACAAGCAGGGGGAACGGCAGATGGAGAGGGAGCGGCAGATGGAGAGGGAGGGGCAGATTCCCCACTAAGCAGGAAGCCCAATGCATGGGCTCCATCCCAGGACCCCGGGATCATGACCTGAGCAAAGGCAGAAGCTTAACCGCCTGAACCACCCAGGTGCCTCTCCAGCCTGCTTTCTAACTACCCCATCATTGCTGAGCCACACTTGCATCTTGGTTGTACTTTGCCTGATACCTCTGTCCTTCAGCTCTTCCCACAGCTGGCTCTTCATTCTGAGTTCTGAATCAGTCACTTGCCTGTGTTCAAGGGTCCCCCCCACCCTCCAGCTTTCGGGTCAAAAGTTTTGGCATCCAAGGTGTTCCATAGTGTGGACTCAGCCTTTCTCCCTGGCCTGAGACCACCCACACTTTTCTGTATCAGTGCTACACCAGTCCTTCTTTTTGTTTCCTCTTTTCTGTTGCTGTCTGCTTTCTCCAGTTCCTCAGCAAACATTTATTGAGCCCCGGTGGTGTGCCAGCCTCTGAGCAGGTGCTGGTGAGCACAGATGACATGATCTCCTTCTTAGCATTGGGGAAGAGATGGGCACTCTTTCCGGGTTGGATCTGTTGAAGATTTTGACATATAAAGATTCCGTGTATTCCATTCCCCTTTCTGGGAGCAATGAGACCATCCATCCAAGGTTGTTTTGCTGTAATCTACTGAATGGTAGTAATGATTCTGTCTTCCTGTTCTTTGCTGAGGTCTTCAGTTTGGTTTCTCCGTTCTACATTTATTTGTTCGACACATTTTGATTACCCACCATGTTCTGGGCACTGTTCTAAGCTCTGGGGATACTTCAGTGAATGGAATAGACAAATCCATGCCCAGGAAGAGCTGACACTTCCATAGGGGTGACAGGGGTAAGCAAATACATGGTAAAACATCAGGTGAGGAAAAGCACTGGAGGAAAAAACCAGGCCAAGGGAGATGGAGAGCAGTCAGAGAAGGCGGCATGTGAGCAGGAGGTATGAAGGCAGGGAGAGAGTGGTTGTGAAGATATCTGGAGAGTGCTTCCAGAAGTGAGGACAGCCTAGGCCCAGGCCTAGAGGTGGGTGTGCACCTATGTGTCTAGTAAAAGCAAGCGGGCATGGGGATGGAGAGAGTAATTGGTGGGAGATGGCCTCTTAGAGGTGAGGGATGCAGATTTTTCTGCCTGTATTTGAAAGTAGAGTGCCAACCAGATTGGAAGATGGAGGTTGAGAGAAAGGAGTCAAGGATGGAAAAAACTACTGAATTGGAGGTGTCTTGGTATCTAGCTGTTCAATCAGTCTTCTTATTTTCAGCCTTACCCTTAAGTCCTGCTTTCAGATTGGGCACTTCGGCCCCTGATTCCTGACCCTTACCAGGGTCCAGGGGTGACAATGGATTTTCTTCTAGCTGACTTCCCCTCCATGTGACTTTGGGCTCAGCTTTGTTAGATCAGAGAGCACTCTGTACTCAGCTTGCCCACTTCTCAAACTTTACTGACCTTTCTAGTCTGTGATTATCTCTTTTTGTGGCCATTCTATCCTTGTCATTTAATGCCATTTAAAAAATTACTGTCTTTTGAGTGGAATTTCAGGTGAGGACAGAAACTCACTTCACCTCTTTTGTTTAAGCAAAGTCTTGTGGTTCTTGCCCTGACCATGGGAGGAAGAGGATGAGCTGCTGGGGGACCTGTTTCCTGAGGCCATAAGAAGGTGCTTGAGATCACAGCCTGTTATGTGCTTACGTCCAGATTTGAACCCCAGGCCTAAAGCTCTGTGGTATTGATGCCACTGAGCCAGACCTCCCAAAACTGGGCTTCTGTCTCAGGCTCAGAGCTGTGCTTCTGTTCTTTCTACAGATGGTTTCTAGCCCTTATTATTTGTCCATGTAACAAACAGCACCATCTGGATACCAGGATTAGGGATGCAAAGATAAATCCCTGCCCAGAAACCATAGATCACCTGGGGGACCTTCTTTCCCCCAGTTTTAGGGTATGAATGTGTCCCCCCAATTTCATAGATTGAAATTCAGACCTCCAAGGGTGATAGTAGGTGGGGCCTTTGAGAGGTGCTTAGGGACTGAGGATGGAGCTTTCATATATGGAATGAATACCCTCATAAAAGAGGCTCTGGAGAGACCTCTAGCCCCTTCCACCCTGTGAGGACACAACAAGAAGGCAGCTGCTGTGACCCAGGAAGGGGCCCTTGTCAGAAGGTGACCAGGCTGGGGCCTTGATTTTAGACTTGCAGCCTCCAAAGCTGTGAGCAATAACTTTCTGTTTATAAACTACCTCAGTGGTGGTATTTTGGTATAGCAGCCCGAACAGACCAAGAGATCCATCCAGGGTAGGAAAAGTGCTGCTCAGTGAGGCTCAGAATCCTTACTTTTTCTTCCTTTCTTTTTTTTTTTTTTTAAAGATTTTATTTATTTATTCATGAGAGACACAGAGAAAGAGAGGCAGAGACATAGGCAGAGAGAGAAGCAGGCTCCATGCAGGGAGCCCCATGTGAGACTCGATCCTGGGACTCCAGGACCGCACCCTGGGCCGAAGGCAGGCACTAAACCACTGAGCTATCAAGGGATCCCCAGAATCCTTGCTTTTTCTGCCAGACAGAGCTCAGTGGGCCCATTCTCCCCACACTTCATTTCTGTCCGTGAAGCCTGTAAGACTTAGGTGAAGCCACCATAATCAACTAAAGGTATCCATAAACTGCAACTTTATTTAAAATGTTTAAATAAACATCCACTAAGTAAAAAGACTGGTGGAGGAGGTGAGGAGCAGCAAGACCCAGTACTTTGCTCTTGAGGCTCTTAGAATCTGAAGGATTTCCAGATGAAGCTCATTTTGCTTGTGTGATGACAATGCCGACAGGCCACCAAACGTCAGTCAAAGACCCACGGGGGCCCTATGGTGCTCTCACACGAGCAGCAGGTGGACAGGCCCTTGCTTCCTCTCGTGCACTCCCCAGTTGTGTGGCCTTGGCTGGGTAGAGGAGTTGAGGCACCCATCCTAGGAGTTCACAGTCAGGGACAGGACTGCAGCTGAGCGCATGGAGGGAGAGCTCCCATGTGACACGCAGGCAGGAGCTGCTCATGGGACGGCAGCACCACGGGTGGGCTGGAGGCCCAGTCGCCAAGCGTGCCAAGGGTTGGCCATCCTTAACTGTCTGTTACCCTGTGAGGGAGACCCTGTGGAGGCATAGAAGGGTGCCTTCCCTCTGTCCCCTGAACAGTTGTCTCTGGAAGTGTGGCTCTGGCTTTAGCTCCAGTACTTTCCCCACGCCTGTTCCCTAAATATTCCAGCCCAGTGCGGTGGAGTGGACCCACATCTTTTTCCTTGGTCTCTCTTAACAAACATGTGACTGAACTTTTCTAAATGTGAAGGGAAAACAGCTGCAATACTGAGAGAAAATGCCAGCAGCTCTGAGAGCCATGCTTCTGCAGGCCCAGCATCTGCCCCCATTGTAGCTATCACTCTGGGCCACTGACAAAGGCCTTGTCCAACAGCCAGTTTGGATGAGACCTGGAGAAGTCTTAAATGCCAGGTGTCTCCCATCCCATTCCAGATGAGGTCCCGTTGTCCCACATCTCTTGGATGAGAATGGGTAGTCATAGGGTCACTGAATTTGTCCTTGCCTTTCCCCAGGTGAGCACCCAGTAGCCTAGAAGAAAGCTCCCATTTATTCACTCAGCAAACATTCTCTTGATTCTAAGCTTCTTGGGGCTTTATTGTACAAAACATTTATTCCTGCCCTAAACACACAAAGCTTTCAGGACAGTGTCTGAATCATGTTCAGGACCCTGTGTCACCTGTTGTTTTTATGCTTGTGTGTCTTGAGGTAGGGGACATGGTGGGCCTAGGTAAAGGATCCCCACAGCATGACCTTTGGAGACACACAGAGCTGGGTTCAAATTCCAGACTCGTGCGAGCTCAGGCACATTATTTCCTAGGGCCTTAGGCTCACCCCTATAAAATGGGGCTCCTCTTGGCTCCTCTCAGGCTAGTGATGGGACAGCAGGAGCTAGCTGACATGCTGGCCCCAGTCTGCCCTCCAGGGACTACAGGGAAAACTGATGACATGCAGAGTGTGTAGGGTGCTGAAGACAAAGTGCTCCCAACCACAACAGGAATATCACATTCCTGCTGTGTAGTTAGCTGATGGCCACTGGCTCTAGGAAGGTAAAGTAATGTGGACAGCTGTAAGGTGCAGGGGAGAGAGCCGGAGGGTGCCTGCCTTGCCATTGCCGGCTGGTTGATTTTGAGTAACCACTCCGGGCTGGTTTTCTGATGTATAAAAAGCCATGGATCACACCCATCCCAGTTCAGTCAACACTGATTCCTATTCCTGTGCCCACACAGCCTCCCATGAGGAGACGCTCCTCACACAGCATGCAGTTGGCTCCCACCACTCAGGAGGCTCAGGACCCCCTAGCAGCCAGGCACATAGGGCCCGGGGCTCTGGCCTGATCGGTTCACAGGGTTCACATGAAGCACTGGCTTCGCGATGCTACTCCTTGCAGGGCCTCCTGCTGACCCTGCCGCTCAGCCTGTTATGTTTAGGTTTGGTGATTGTTCTAAAAAATAACAGACTGCAGATTGTCATAGAAGTTGCTAACATCAGCACTTCATGAAATGATCTCTCCTCCCCCAGTCATTCCACGAGTTGGGAAACAGCCCCAGGCCTCATGGGCCGTGGGGAATGGCCACAGCATTCTCCACCATAGTGACCCCTTCTTTTTGGCCATGATTAGGGGCCAAGAGGCCAGAGGGAGTCTTGTGGGTGCTTAATTGTGGGGCTACCTGTGTCCTGGGCCTTTCAGAGACCGGTTATAATCTCCCACCCGGCACCTTCTTGGACACACTTCAGTGACTACATCAGCCAAGTGGGCTGCGAGGGGATGCTGGCCGGGCACCCACATCACTGCCGTCTCCTCTTGTCAAAGCTCTCTCTCTTCAGACTTTGTGTGCATTCTGAATGGTGTGGGTAAGCCCATGGGGGGCTAGAGACAAGTCTTTCCCTGCATGCATTTTTCCCAAACCTTCCACCCTTTCCCCACCCACATTCATTCGAGCCCTAGTGGAGCGGGGTGGGGTGCCCAGTGGCAGGTACTCCGAAGGCCCTCACAAGTCATCTTCATTCCATTAGAGTTGTCTGAAGGCTGGCAAGCTTGCAGCTCCCTGCTGGGCCTGGGGAGGATAGGAGACACGATAGGTTGATGCGGCCTTCATGGGTTGATGGGACATAATGGGGACAGTTGGAATGCCATGGGCATTCTGAGATGGGACTGCCCCTTTCTTGATGGGAAGAGGGAAAAAGTTGTTGCACCAGAGTAATCAAATCTGTGGACTAGAAGCAGCTGCGTTTCATTAGATCAGGCATTTCATCTCCTCCCTGGAGGGTGCATATGGCATCTTCTTCCTCACCATGACCTGGTGGATTTACTGTTTTGGTTGCAGGCACGGAGTAGAAGTGGTTGCTAGACCATCATACAGACTCAGTGATGCAGCTCAGGGAGGGCAGTTTGATGGTCCCCTCGCTTTGGGGTTTCGCATAGGACAGTCTTAAAACTTGGTTTGTGTGGCTTTTTTTTTTTTTTGGGTTTGGGGCAGCTTGGCTGCTCTTGAGTGAGATGTTTCTTTCTCTATTCTCCAAATACTAGGGAAGGATCGAATCATATTTGTGACCAAAGAGGACCATGAAACTCCGAGCAATGCAGAGCTGGTGGCTGATGATCCCAACGATCCGTATGAAGAGCATGGTAAGTGACACAGGCCTCCTGGGGACCCACAGACCCTTCCTGGGGAGAATGCCCAAAATTCCTTTCCCATTTTGTCCTGGCCAATGTTGGGCTCTCAGGTGTCCTTCCCAGCCATGGACTAACTGTGATTGATGATCTATTGCAGTTCTGGGTGCCACAAACCGTGTAAGATGGGGAATTTAATCAATTAATGTTATGATTTAATCAATATATGTTCTGACTTTTCTACCAACTGGCTCTTCCTTGTCTCTCCCTCTCCTCGGGTCTCCCCATTCCCTGACATGGCAGTATTATTAGGCCACTTAATAACCGATAGTGGCCTCTAAGTGTTTGAGAGGTGAGGTTGTGCAGCTTGCCACATCATATCAAAAGTTAGAAGTGATTGAGCTTAGTGAGGAAGGCATGTCAGGAGTCAGGATAGACCGAAAGTTCGGCCTCTTATACCAGTTAGTCAAGTCTTGAATGCAAAGGAAAAGTTTGTGAAAGAAATTAAAAGTGCTACTCCAGTGAACACATGATAAGAAAGTGAAACAGCCTCATTGCTGATAGGAAGAAGGTTTTAGTGGTCTGGAGGGAGGATCACACCAGCCACAGCATTCTGTTAAGCCAGAGCCTAATGGAGGCAAGGCCCTAACTCTTTAATTCCATGAAGACTGAGACAGGTGAGCAAGCTGCAGAAGAGAAATGTGAAGCTAGCAGAGGTGGTTGCTGAGGGTTAAGGAAGAAACCGTCTCTGTAACATGTAAGTGCAAAGTAAAGCAGCAGGTGCTGATACAGAAGCTGCAGCAAGTCATCCAGAAGATCTAGCTGAGATCATTAATGAAGGTGGCTTCACTAAACAGATTTTCAACGTAGATGAAACAGCCTTCTGTTGGAAGAAGATGCCATCTGGGGCTTTCATAGCTACAGAAGAGAAGTCAGTGCCTGGCTTCAAAGCTTCAAAGGAAAAAAAAAAAAAACAAAGCTTCAAAGGATGGGCACTCTTTTTTTTTTTTTTTTTTTTTTTTAATTAACTTTTATTGGTGTTCAATTTACCAACATACAGAAAAACACCCAGTGCTCATCCCGTCAAGTGTCCACCTCAGTGCCCGTCACCCATTCCCCTCCAACACCCGCCCTCCTCCCCTTCCACCACCCCTAGTTCGTTTCCCCGAGTTAGGAGTCTTTATGTTCTGTCTCCCTTCCTGATATTTCCCAACATTTCTTTTCCCTTCCTTTATATTCCCTTTCACTATTATTCATATTCCCCAAATGAATGAGAACATACACTGTTTGTCCTTCTCCGATTGACTTATTTCACTCAGCATAATACCCTCCAGTTCCATCCACGTTGAAGCAAATGGTGGGTATTTGTCGTTTCTAATGGCTGAGTAATATTCCATTGTATACATAAACCACATCTTCTTTATCCATTCATCTTTCGATGGACACCGAGGCTCCTTCCACAGTTTGGCTATTGTGGCCATTGCTGATAGAAACATCGGGGTGCAGGTGTCCCGACGTTTCATTGCATCTGAATCTTTGGGGTAAATCCCCAACAGTGCAATTGCTGGGTCGTAGGGCAGGTCTATTTTTAACTCTTTGAGGAACCTCCACACAGTTTTCCAGAGTGGCTGCACCAGTTCACATTCGATGGGCACTCTTATTAGGGACTAATGCAGACTTGAAGTTGAAGCCAGTGCTCACTATTCCAAAAATCCCAGGGCCCTTAAGAATTATGCTAAAAATCCTCTGCCTGTGCTCTATAAATAGAACAACAAACCCTGGATGACAGGACTTCTATTACAACGTGGCTTGCTGAATATTTTAAGCCCAGTATTAAGACTTACTGCTCAGAAAAAAAAGGAAAAAAAGATTCCTTTTAAAATATTACTTCTCACTGACAATGCACCTGGTCACCTAAGAACATTGGTGGAGATGTACAAGATGAATGTTGTTTTCATGCCTGCTACCACAACATCCATTCTGCAGCCCAGGGGTCAAAGAGTCATGATTTCAAGTCTTACTTACTTTTTTAAGAAATACATTTCATAAGGTTATAGGGGCCATAGATAGTGATTCCTCTGATGGATCTGGGTGAAATCAATCGAAGTCAATCTTTTTGGAAAGGATTCACTATCCTAGATGCCATTAAGAACATTGGTGATTCATGCATGGGAAGAGGTCAAAATATCAACATGAACAGGAACTTGGAAGAAGCAGATTCCAAGCCTCATGGAGGACTTTAAGAGGTTCAGCACTTCAGGGGAAGAAGTAACTGCAGATGTGGAGGAAATAGCAAGAGAACTGGAGATTAGAAGTGGAGTCTGGGAGCTCAGTCCATGCCTTCAGCTCAGGTCATGGTCCTAGAGTCCCAGGATCGAGTCCCACATTAGGCTCCCTGCTCAGCAGGGAATCTGCTTCTCCCTCTACCCCTCCCCCCTCCCCCACACTCTCTCTCTCAAATAAATAAAATCTTAAAAAAAAAAAAAAGTAGAGCCTGAAGACATGACTGAACTGCTTCGATCTCATGATCATGCTTTAACCGATGATTTCTGGGGATGGAGTGAAACAGGTGAAAGGGATTAAGAGTATACTTACCCTAATGACATTGAGAAGGGTATAGAATTATATATATTGTACACCTGAAAAGAAATATAGCACTGTATGTTCATTATATTTCAATTTAAAAAAAAGAAACTTTATCAGGTGAAAAGTTGCTTCTGATTAACAAAGAAAGTGGTATCTTTAGGTGTCCACATCTGGTGGAGATGCTATGTAGATGGTTGAAATGACAACTAAAGACTTAGAATAGTTGATAAAGCAGATTGATTTCAGTTTGAAAGAAGTTCTGCTGGGGGGTAAAATGCTATCAAACAGCATCACATGCTACATGAAAGGAAGAGTTCGTCGATGCAGCAAATTTCATTGTCGTCTTATTTTAAGAAATTGCCGCAACTACCACCCTGATCAATCAGCAGCCATCAACATCCAGGCAAGACTTTCCATGAGCAAAAATTTACAATTCATTGAAAGCTCAGATTATGGTTAGCATTCTTTAGCAATAAAGTATTTTCATTTAATGTATGTACAGTGTTTTTTAGACGCAATGCTATTATGCACTGAATACACTACACTGTGGTACAAACATAGCTTTCCTATGCACCAGGAAACCAAGAAAGTAATTTGATATGCTTTATGTGATACTGGCTTTATTGTGGTGTCTGTGACCTAACCCATAATATCTCTGAGGTGTACAGATGTACCTGTACCATGCTGGCCTGCGTAGGGAGAGGTGGTAAGATGTGGGGGAGATAGCTTGGGCTCTGGGAATCCTTTGGGCCCTGGCTGTAGTCCTGACTAGACTCCATTGCACGACAAAAATTTCATGTGCAAACTGTGATTTGTAGTACATATTGAAGAAGGTTGTCAAAAAGACTATGTGTTTTACCACAGATAGTTTGGTACTTGAGTACATGCCCTGCAGCTGCTGATGTCTAGTGGTGAATTGCCTGCTAGGGATGTGCTACCCACTGAGATGCCCACTGTTAGCCCATTTTATAAGTAAGGAACTGCAGCCGCAGATCTGTTGATCATTGAAGTTTTCTGAGCTAGAATGAAGAGGCAGGGTTCAGCTTAGGCCAAGGACTTTGGACACTAACTCAGAGTGCCATGCCTTAGTACTTGGTTGAAGTGAAAAACTGTGTAATTTCACTGGGCATTTTAGAGTCTTAACAGAGTGCCCTCGGTCCTGTAAAAGCAGGTAAGAAACTTCTATATGAATCCTATTTCCCTGTCTATTACAAAAGGAAATGAAGCCATCATCTTGAAAGCATATTGGAAAACCAGGAAATACTTTTTTTTTTTTTTTTTTTTTTTTAAGATTTTAGTTATTTATGCATGAGAGACACACACACACAGAGAGAGAGAGACATAGGCAGGGGGAGAGCAGGCTCCATGCAGGGAGCCCAACGTGGGACTCCATGCCAGGTCTCCAGGATTACGCCCTGGGCTGAAGGGAGGCGCTAAACCGCTGAGCCACCTGGGGTGCCCCCAGGAAATACTATTTAGATATGAATAGGGTTCAAAGACAAGAAAGGGTAGAATTCAAATGTAGGGGGGCCTATAGAATATTGCAACTGATAGTCAGTCTGTAGGTGCACCCCACCCTGATACACATGTGCTGTTTAGCAGTTTGGTTCATATGGTTAACATCCCTCTAGATTTTCACTGTTCTGAGACTAGAATCACATCATCTGGTATGCCACTAGCCTTGTCCTTACACAACATGTCTTGGACATCTTCCTGTTGGTGCAGAAGGCTTAGACTCCTCTTTGCCAGTCCTCACACTGAGCTGAGCTTCTGAGGATGGTTGTAGAGCCAGAGGGGCTTGACGGGGTGGTCTGGTCCTGATCATTTGAACGGGAGCAGAGCAGAGAACAAAAGAAGAACAATACCTAGCTCAAAGTGTTGGGGCTTTGAAAAGGCTTCTTGTTAACCAACCCAATGATGGCTTCTTCTTTGGATTAAATGGTTTCCAGTGTTTAGCTCTGGAGCACAGCCACAGCCATTGAACTGGGAGGCTACTGAGAATATATAGTGCATGGAGAAAGTTGCCAATGATGGCTTCTCTCCAGCCAAGCCAAAGGATGCTGCATTTGCACCAAGCATTTGAACCCAATCCAAATCGAATTGTAGATTCACAGGGAAGGGTGTACCAGGCAGCAGTTCCTACTGTTCTGTACCTCCCGAGTAGCTTTTGAGTACTGAACTTGGTTTTGCTTTTTCAGAAACCTCTAAGAGCCTGTCTCACATTTTCCTTGCCCATCTTCCTGTTCTAGGATTGATCCTGCCAAATGGAGACATTAACTGGAACTGCCCGTGCCTTGGGGGAATGGCCAGTGGCCCCTGTGGGGAACAGTTCAAGTCAGCCTTTTCCTGCTTCCACTATAGCACAGAGGATGTCAAGGGGTCAGACTGTGTAGACCAGTTCCGGGCCATGCAGGAATGCATGCAGAAATATCCCGACCTCTATCCCCAGGAGGACGAAGAGGAGGAAGAGGAGAAGAAGCCAGCAGAACGTTTAGAAGAGACAGCTGCCACTGAGGCCACTACAACCAAAGAAGAGGAGGGGTCAAGCTAATAAAGGCCACAAGGCACTGGGCTCCAGTCCTACTGCTTCAGAGTGATAAGAACCTTTTGCAAAATGCCTTTTGGTCATTCTCCGAGAAAGTGTCTTTCCCTCTGTTGTTCTGTGCACTATATAATGTACAAAATAACTTATTTTGATGATCAGGGATCTTGGTCCTTTGACATATACACTGGAAAAAATGTATGTGTGTCTCACATAAACCTATCAGCAAATGTAGCTGTCACTTTTGAATTCTCAGATTACCCTGAATTTTGCCACTTTGAAAATAATGTGCTGACTATACTCAGCAACCAAAAATCATTATCTGAGACTGTCTTGTGAGTGAGCTGATTTATTCTGATTGATTATATCCCTTTTAGTAGATTTTTATACCCCTTTGGGAAATGAAATAGAAACAAAACCATCTTCCTTTAAAAATGCTGGACTGGGGCCATTCCTAATACAAGAGGCCAGATGCTCAGATACTTATTTCTCAAGAACCATCTTGACCTTGAGTATATGAGGAGGTACTATATTTCATTTCTGATACATTTTGGTTTTAATTTTTACGTTGAGCTCCCATGTTTTCTGTGTTTGGAAATTGGAGCTTTAGACCCTCTGACTCATAATCCCTTTCTGAGTGAAGAGAAAGGCTGGTTTTGCTGTTTGTGTTATTCCAAAAGCCCTGGTTTAGGGCCTGTGCTCACACTGGTTCTGTGTCAGCCTGTTCAGATGCAATGTTCTTGAGAGGTGGGGACCTAACTGTTACCAAAGTAGCAGCTAAGAGAAGCGGTGTGAATTAAAGAGTCAATTAAAGGAAAACATGATTTTTACCTGATGTTGAATGTGTCCTTTGTTTTTACTAATTAAAAATGTTTTTGATAAGGAAATAGAAATATGGAAATCTCCCTGAAATTATTCCTTGAAGATACTGGTAAGCTGGTTTGAGTCTGTTAAAATTTTCTGTGTTGAATTCCTAGCAAGCCAGCTGGTTTTGTCAATGAGCAGATCCTTCATACAGATACTGCTGTTAATTTGTGAGGTGGGGAAGGCTCTTCCCATCTTGAAGATAAGGACCTGCAGCCCTTGGAGGTTAGATAACTAGCCCAAGGCAACTGCAGGACAAATTTAGGCCAGGATGTAGCAATACCTCATTTGTCCCTGGTGTATTAGTTACCTATTGCCATGTAAAAAATTACTTTACAACTTAGCAGCTTGAAACAAACATTTATTATCTCACAGCTTCTGTTGGTCAGGGGTCTGGACACAGCTTACCTGGGTCCCATGGCTCAGTCTCATGAGGCTGTGATTGAGGTGTCAGCCAGGGTTGTGATCATCTCAAGGCTTGACAGACCTCCAAAATCACTCAGGTAGTTTGGGGCAAAATTCGGTTGCTTGTGAGTGGTTGGCCTGAGGGCTTCAGTTCCTCACTGCCTGTCTGCCAGAGTCCTCCCTCAATTCCTGGCCATGTAGGCCCCTGCTTAGGGCAGCTCATAACATGGCAGGCAGTTTCTGTGAGAGCAAGTGAAAGTAAGATGGAAGCCGTGACTCAGAATCACAGTGATTGGCACCAGCTACCCACACATGCAGTGTTTTCTGTCTGTTTTCTTATTTTGTGATGCAGGCTGGTGCAGCTTATCAGTCATGCTTCTTAGCAGAATATTGTTCTGCTTGCATTGTTTTTGTTCTCAGTAATTTCTATGACTATAAATATTAACATTTTGGTAACCCATAAATGTTATTAAGATAATAACATTTTAGTAGCCCAAACTACTAGAAAGGAGCCCTTATATAAAAATAAAAGCCTTGGGCAGCCCCGGTGGTGCAGCGGTTTAGCGCCACCTGCAGCCCAGGGCGTGATCCTGGAGACCCTGGATCGAGTTCCACGTCAGGCTCTCTGTGTGGAGCCTGCTTCTCCCTCTGCCTGTATCTCTGCCTCTCTCTCTCTCTGTGTGTGTCTCTATGAATAAATAAATAAAATCTTTAAAAAATAAAAATAAAAACCTTTTCATTCACCAGGAAGAACCAAAGAAAAGTCACATGCATTAGATAATTTCACATATAACTTTCAGGATCTGATACAGGCCCAGAATTGTACTTGTCGAAATCACTTGTTAGTGTGATGTAAGTAGAAAGACTTTTTCCTCTTATCAGCCAGAGAGGGCAGAAAAAGCACATAGTTCCTCAAAATTGGGCATTAGGAAGATAGTAGGGCTGTTTGGTGCTCAGTGCACCTTATCAATAACCACGGTTGTGGCTGGACCAGCCCTTATGTTTCTTA
Organism: Vulpes lagopus; assembly: GCF_018345385.1. Taxonomy (NCBI): domain Eukaryota; kingdom Metazoa; phylum Chordata; class Mammalia; order Carnivora; family Canidae; genus Vulpes; species Vulpes lagopus. The sequence continues at coordinate 53,983,895 of NC_054830.1, forward strand.
TATGTTTGCAAGATCTCCTGCATCAGTAACCATCAGGAAACTGGAAAAATTTTTTAAAAAGCTTATTACTTAGGGAACCTGAAATTATAATGTGCCACACAGTGAAGTTGGGGGGAAAGTGGGAGAGAAGGTCAGAGAGGGAGTGAGCAGGCCTAGGGTTCTGCTTTTATCAGAGTTGAGGGTGGGGCCTAGGGTTTCATGGGTTCATTTTTACTGGTGAATTTAAAATGCAAGAGTGGGAATTTAAAGTGCAGGAAGAGAAAAAGCAAATGGCCTAAGGGTCAGTTATAGAAACTGACTAGGGGGATCCCTGGGTGGCGCAGCGGTTTGGCACCTGCCTTTGGCCCAGGGCGCGATCCTGGAGACCCGGGATCGAATCCCACGTCAGGCTCCCGGTGCATGGAGCCTGCTTCTCCCTCTGCCTATGTCTCTGCCTCTCTCTCTCTCTCTCTCTCTCTCTCTCTCTCTCTCTCTGTGTGTGTGTGTGTGTGACTATCATAAATAAAAAAAATAAAAAAAAAAAAAAAGAAACTGACTAGGATTCCTAAAACTAAGGAGCCTAGAGCAGGAGCGAGTACAGCTGGCTCTTTACAGTGTGGCTGGCAATGTGTTTATTAAAGACCACCATCTGTGAAGTGGATGTCTAGGTAAAAAAGCTTCAACCAGGCACTCACCTTGCAAAAAAGGAAAAAACAAAAACCCAACAACATTGTCAAGACTTACACTAAAAGGGGTATCTATGAACTGTTAATTGAATCACTCTAATTTCATATCTGTTTGAAATCTTCCATAATAGAAAGTTAAAAAGCATATGCTAAGCAAGAATGCTCCTCATTACCTCAAGTCAGTGGAGGCTCATAGCCTAATTATTACTGTCCAAAATGATGATCCTATAGATATTTCTCTAAAGAAGATATGCAAATGGCCAACATGAAAAGGTGCTCAGTATCAGTGGTCATTAGGGAAATACAAATCAAAACCACAATGAGATTACCATCTTATACCCATTAGGATGACTTTTTTTTTTTTTTAAGATTTTATTTATTCATGAGAGATACACAGGCAGAGATGCAAGCAGAGGGAGAAGCAGGATCCATGCAGGGAGCCCGTTGTGGGACTTGATCTTGGGACTCTGGGATCACACCCTGAGCCAAAGGCAGATGCTCAACCTCTGAGCCACCCAGGCGTCCCAGAATGATTGTTATTTTAACAAAACACAAAAGAAAGTGTTGGTAAACATCTGGAAATAGGAACCTTGGGAGTTTCTTCTAAAAGTTTAACACAGAATGATCGTATGGTCCCACAATTTCCTTAGGTGTATTTCCCCCCAAATTGAAAATGAGTATTGAGTCACTTGTTCATTTTTTTAAAAAAGATATTATTTATTTACTCATGAGAGACACAGAAGAGACAGAGACACAGGCAGAGACACAGGCAGAGGGAGACGCAAGCTCCATACAGGGAGCCTAATGTGGGACTCATTCCCGGGACTCCAGGATCACACCCTAGGCCGAAGGCAGGTGCTAAACCTCTGAGCCACCCAGGGATCCCCGAGTCACTTGTTCATTAATGTTCATAGCAGCGCTCTTTAACCAAAAGGTGTAAACCACCTAAATATCCATCAGTGAATAAATGGATAGACAAATTGTGATATATACAAACAGTGAAATGTATTCAGCCATAAGAAGGAATGCAGTCCTGATGCATACTACAACGTCAACAAACTTCAACATCATGCCAAGTGAAAGAAGTCAGACACAGAAGGTCACATATTGTGTGATTCCATTTATATGAAATTTCTAGAACAACCAAATCCAAAGCGATAGAAAGGGGATTAGTGGTTGCCAGGGAGTAGGGGGGAATTGGGAGTGATTACTTAATGGATATGTGATGTTTGAAGGTGATGAAAAAGTTTTAAAACTAGAGAGAGGTGGTGGTTGCACAACATTGTGAATGCACTGAGTTGTACACATTAAGACAAATGTATGTTATATGAATTTTTCCTCAATTAAAAAAAATTGAAATCCCAATTGTAGGGAGAAAGGAATCAAGTACAAATGGTACATTTTGGAAAAAAAGTTCAGCAGTTTTTAGAAAGTTTAAACATACACTCACCATATGACCCAGGCATTTCATGCCTACCTATTCATTCAAGAGAAATAAAAGCATATGTCCATACAAAAGCTTGTGTAGACTATTCATAGTAGCTTGATTTGCAATAACAAAAACCTGGAAACTACTAAAAAGTCCATTAACAGATGAATGGTTAAATTATGCTATATTCATATAATGGAATACTCAGCAATAAAAAATGAAATGTTGATACAACATGGATGAATCTTAATGAAGGAAGCCAGATAAAAAGTACATTCCACGTGCTTCTATTTCTATAAAAATTCTATAGAGTGCAAACATAATGATAGAAAGCAGATCAGGGGTGCCTGGGTGGCTCAGTCAGTTGATTTCAGCTCAGGTCATGATCTCAGAGTCATGGGATCAAGCTCTGCACTCAGCAGAGTCTGCTTGTCCCTCTCCCTCTGCTGCTCCTCCTGCCTCTTAATCCCTTTGTCTCTTTCAAATAAATAAATAAAATCTTTTAAAAAAAGAAAGAAAGCACATCAGTGGTTGCCTGGAGATACAGTTGAATCAGGAGGGAAGAGGCAATTCAGGAAACTCTTGCAGTTGATGATATTTTAATTGTGGTGATAGTTTCACGGGTGCATACGTATGTCAAACCCAGCCCGTTGCATGCTTTAAATAGGTTCACAGTGTATGAATTATACATCAATAAAACTTTTTAAAAAATATTTTATCCCGGGGTGGGGGGAACCAGAGTATATTCCATTGTACATATAAACTACATCTTTATCCATTCATCAGTCAATGGACATGTGGACTGTTTCCTTATTTGACTATCATAGATAATGCTGTTATAAACAAGAGAGAGAGAGAGACAGACAGATAGACAGACAGACAAAGCAAGAAATAGACTCCTAACTAGAGAGAACAAACTGATGGTGGTAGGCGGGGACAGACATGGGTGAAACGGGTGAAGGGGATTCAGAGTACACTTACAATAACCACTGAGTATCTGTATCGAATTGTTGAATCACTACATTTTATACCTGAAACTAATATTACACTGTATGTTAACAGGAATTTAAATAAAATCTTTTTAAAAGGGGGAAAAAGCAGAAATAAATACAAGTAGATCTGAAAAAAATGGAACACTTAGAAGTATAAAAAGATTGTTGAAAGGAAAAATTCTTCAAAAGTTGAGTTCAAGTTTAAGCTAGTTACATCACTAGTGACCAGTGATTTAATCCACCATACTCACATAATGGAACCTTTGCAAAATCCCACAAATTATGTGATTTGATGAGCTTCTTTACCAGAATGCAGCACAGGTATATACAGATGTTTAAAATTTTTTGTCCAAAGGTAAAAGTTCCACACAAGTAGAGAAGCTACTGATAAATCAAGAATAAAGAAAAAAAATCTTGGTGCCTGGGTGGCTCAGTGGTTGAGCATCTGCCTTTGGCTCAGGGTGTGATCCCGGGTCTGGGGATTGAGTCCCACATTGGGCTCCCTGCATGGAGCCTGCTTTTCCCTCTGCCTGTGTCTCTGCCTCTCTCTGTCTCTCTGTGTCTCTCGTGAATAAATAAATAAAATATTTTTTAAAAAAAGAAAAAAATCTTATCTACAAAAGAGACAACTTTTCAAAAAAAATCAGTAACTGTAAAAATGACAGTGAATCTCTCATTAGCAAAATAGATGAGTAATAGAGTAAATGTCTCCAAAATGCAGAGGGGTCACGGTAATTGGTAGCTCTCAATAGAATCTACATATAATTAAAACTATTAGGCAGGAAAAGGCACAAGAATATTTGCAAATATGTGAAATCTTAGTACTTACAGAGACTTTTTGAAAATTTAAAAATTCTAAAGGACACTTTTTTTTTTAAAGGACACTTTCAACAAGAAGAAAAACTAATTCAGTCAGAAACAGCTTTCCTGCTTCGGTGTAAATCTGCAAATGACTTGGCTGGAATTTAGAGTTGGCTCTTGAATGGCAGAGCAAACCACTACTTGTGCTATTTGTTATGTGCCTCTCCATTTCCATGCCATCCTATGGCTTGGGGACCTGGCACCATACAGAAAATACAACCAGTAAATAAGACCAGTTGATATTTGATGATATATCTAATTAACATTAAACTTTTGGGTGTGATAATCATATTGTGGTTATGTTTTAAAGGGAAAATTCCTATATTTAATGGAAACATTGACTTTTTACTGATGTAGTAATTTATAAATGGTGTTTGTCTCAGCATAAGATAGGAAAGTAGTGGATATAAATGAAATGAGATTGACCATAAAGTGATGATTTTTGAAGCGGGGCAATAAATACATAGCTGATATTATACTACCCTTTCCATTTTGGTTTATATTCCATATTTTATATAATAAAAAGCTTAAAATTGGAAAAAGATACCATGGGATCCCTGGGTGGCGCAGTGGTTTGGCGCCTGCCTTTGGCCCAGGGATCCTGGAGACCCGGGATCGAATCCCACGTCAGGCTCCCGGTGCATGGAGCCTGCTTCTCCCTCTGCCTATGTCTCTGCCTCTCTCTCTCTCTCTCTGTGTGACTATCATAAATAAATAAAAATTTAAAAAAAAGGAAAAAGATACCATGAACAGGGTAAAACACAAGCTGCAAGCTAGGAGAAGATATTTGTAGTGTATGTAATTGACAAATGATTGATAACAGAATATCAAATGGACTCCTAATAATAAAACTACAAACAGCCCAGTGGGAAAATGGGCAAAACATATGAACAGGATATTCAGAGAAAAAGAAACAAGAATGTTTAATGTGAATTTGAAAATATATTTATCCTCATTATTAAGGAAGTACAAAATCAAAAATAAAATAAGATATAATTTCAAACTCACCAGATTGGAGAAATTTTAAAACTTTGATCATAGTGTTGGCTAGAATGAAAACTCTTACACACTTGCAGATATAGGAGGTAAATTTATAGAACCACTTGGAAAGCACTTTAGTATAAACTAATGTAAATGAACACAGACATAATTTAGGAATAAGCAAATTGTCTCAATGGAATGCACCCTAGAGAAAATATTATACATGTGACCAGGAAAAACCCAGAGTAATATTCAGGGGAGCCCTGCACATAGTCCAGAAGATTGGATAAAGACATTTCGTTATATTCTTGTGATGCCATTCCATGGAAATGCTGATGAACTACAGCTTCCTGCATCAAGGATATTCTCAAAACACAAGGCTTAGCATAGGAACCAAGTCACCAGGAATGAATATAGAATTTCTACAGCAATTTTGAAAAAGAAAGCAAAGCTGGAAGCATCATCATTCTGGACTTCAAGCTATATTACAAAGCTCTAGTGATCAAAACAGTATGGTACTGGCAAAACCAGATATATACATCAGTGGAACAGAATAGAAAACCCAGAAATGGACCCACAACGGTATAGTTAATTAATCTTTGACAAAGCAGGAAAGAATATCCAATGGAAAAAGACAGTCTCTCCAACAAAAGGTGTTGGGAAAACTGGACAGCAGCATACAAAAAAGAATGAAATTGGACCACTTTCTTATATCATACCCAAAAATAAATTCAAAATAGATGAAAGACCTAAATGTGAAACAAGAAATCCTAGAGGAGAACACAGGGAGCAACCTCTGACCTTGGCCACAGCAACTTTGTACTAGACATATCTCCTGAGGCAAGGGAAACAAAAGCAAAAATAAACTATTGGGACTTTATCAAGAATTATCTACATATATAATAATCTGTGAAAGAAACTACATATCTTAATGATATATTCATTGACATATATGGCAACAATAAAATAATGAAAAGGAAAATAATTATAATAATGAAGATAGCAATTCATTTGGGAGAAGCTTTTTATTTTTTGTTGTTTTGGTTCAATGCATTTAGAGAAAGATGCACAGGGGCTTCAAATATATGAATAGACTCCCATTTTTTTATAAGCTGAGAGGTGGTTTTAATAGGGTTAATTCTGTTTAAAATAATAATAATTAATAATTTAACATACTATTTCTCAAATTAAGAGGTAAAAATGGAAACAGATCCTTGGAACTTTTTTTTGAAGCATTTGTAAGGACATCACAAAATTTGTATTTCTCATGAGACACTATGGCCTAAAAAGTATTATATAGTTCGTCTAAAAGGTTTTTCTTTCATATACAAGTAGTGGTTCTTCTGGTACTATAACAGACTAGAAACACGGAAGAACTTTCCATCACTAATGTGTTATAAGCCATGTGTAAAGCAACCTTTAAAAATGCATAATAGTTTACAAAATAGTGTGGGAAATCCTCAGGGGGTTAAACATGAAGAGGGATCCAAAACTGAGAAGCTGGGGCTCCTCTGGAGTTATTTACCGAACCTGGAAATGTGGATCTTAACAGTTATACACAGACAGGAGACAATGTCATGAATCCACATAAGGCAGAAAGGAGGGATGAGGACTCCTACACAAAGCCTGTGTTTATAAGGATTGAAGTCTTTAGCAAAAATGTGAGCTAGGAAAATCTGATAAAGGAATTTAACAATGAAATTATTCTGCCACTTTGTTGGCTTCTTTTGGGGAACAAAATCTTGCTTTCATATTGGCTTAGAGTTCAAATTTATCCCCATGTGTATAGAGTCCAGAAAAATCAAAACAAAAGATTAATCTGAAAATTCCTCTGTGCCGTATATGAGGAGGGAGAAAATTCAAATCCTCTCTGCATAAATACGGCTCAACTAGTATGTTGGGTTTCCCTATGAATTAACATTTGCCAAATATGAAACCATAATTTTAAATTGCTGAGAATATCCCTCAAAAACTAGAGTGGAATTATATTTCCATGGATATCAGGTATTGGTTATTAGGTAGAGTGAGACATTTTTATTTATTTTTTATTTTTTTTTGAGTGAGACATTTTTAAATGCTTAAAGACATACAAACATACAAAAAATAATGAAATATGAAGAAAATACATAATTTTAAAATACTACCAGGTGGATTAAAAAACAACAAATGAAACTAACTCTTAGGAACAAAAAAATAAAATAAATATAATATACTAGTAATGGATATGTGAAATAGCTGTTTAAACACAGTTGAAGAGAGAATTAGTGAACTAGAATATTAGACTAAAGAGGTTATTCAGGATGTAGTTCATAGAAATAGAGGTGGAAAATATGAAAAAGATTAAGGAATAGAGAAAAAAATAATAAGTTTTAACACACTGAATTGGAACTTCACAAATAGTGAGGAAAAGGAAAACAAGTATTTGAGGTGATAAAGATATAAAACTTCTCAGGAAGTACATTGATTGAGCCTTGATAAGACACACATAACAATATAAATGTAGTAAGGATATCCACATGTAGACAAATTTTAGTGAAAATATGGGATACTTTAATACAAGAAATTAAAACCACCAAGAGTGGAAGGAATTTTCCTTAAAAGATAAAGATAAAGAAACTATTTTTTCCTAAAAAGAATTTTCATAAAGACAACATAATTCTGAATAAAAGACTGCCCAGGGGATCCCTGGGTGGCTCAGCAGTTTAGCGCCTGCCTTCCACCCAGGGTGTGATCCTGGAGCCCTGGGATCGAGTCCTGTGTCAGGCTCTTTGAATAGGGAGACTGCTTCTCCCTCTGCCTGTGTCTCTGCCTCTCTCTCTCTCTCTCTCTCTCTCTCTCTCTCTCTCTGTGTGTGTTTCTCATGAATAAATAAATAAAATCTTTAAAAAAAAAAGACTGCCCAAATTGTCTACAATTTACTTTTTAGCCATATATATTAAGATTACCATGTTACAACAGAAAATTTATAACCCCATGTTTAATCAATTTTTTTCAGAGAGAAAATTCTGTGAAACATAAGATTGTTCTAATGAGAGTGGAAACATTTTTTCTTAAGATATTTCTATTGCTGTTTTGTTAAACCCTGACCTTTTCTCCCCCACATGGTTTGCATAATTTTTATTATTTGTTTCTCAGCACTGATTAGCACCAAGGGACTGTGTCATGGCCATTGACCATGAGCATCCGGATACATACCAGGATTGGGTCATTTGTCCATGTCATGCCCGTGGAAAATGAAATGATGAAGTCCACACAATATATGAGCACAAAACAACTTATCAGCAGCAGAATTGTCTGAGTAGCCCTTTTTTTCTGGGGAGCTTTTTGGAGGGAGACTTTTTCTGTGAAGATGCTCTGACTGCTGTTTATGTCTGCACAAGAGAATTATCGTGTATCCCCTTGACAGGACCATAAGACCGATGAAGAAGACATCTCTAAATGCCTTCAGTGTGAAAAAGAAATCCCTGTGGATATAGATTATGGGCAAAAAGGAACAGTGCTCAGCGAGGAACCAAAGACTAGCCTGGGTCTCAATGGATGTGGCCAAAGTACAGAGGAACAGGTTCCTACAGATGGATATGTTCAGGACCCATAAGAAGAGAGATAAACACAGGATGGGATTTAAGTTTGAATTTAGCCGCCCAGGGCTGCGAGGCTGCTGGTAGCCTGAAGCACACTCAACAAGCATGTAGTACAAATAGAGAGTCCCCTTAGTACCTTGTTAAGGAGGACAATAACTTTACATTTGAAGTCACTGGATACCCTGTGTCTCCAAATGTCTGCAGACACCAAGAACCCCATGGTGAAGAGCATCATTATATGGATTATAGCTAAGTGGGTAATGGTCAGGTCCGTGAGCTTGAGCTTGGGTCCCACAAGGAAAACTAAAATGTGGAGGAAAATAAGTAAGGTGTTTTCTGAGATCCCTATACCAGCTTGAGGGTAAAAGACATTTTTTTTATGGCAACATAACTGGAACATTTGTTCATCTTCATGTGAATGAGAAAGCAAACAACATTATTTTTGGAAAGAAAAATAAGAAATTCTGATAACAGTGGTGTTTTCATTCAGTCTATGAATCATCACATCACCCTTTTCATCTCTAGAATCATCACTTTAACCACAATAATTCTATGTAAATACGACTTGCCCTTATTCAGCATTTGAATTTCAACTCAAATACTCATGCCTTCAAGGAAATAATTTTTGTGTATCTTCCCTTCACCTCATGGTGGCACTAACATCACACACCCTTCTCCGTGAGCCTATCATACCTATTACTCTCTTTTAAAGCACATATTATTTTTTTATTTTTTTACTAATAAATTTATTTTTTATTGGTGTTCAATTTGCCAACATACAGAATAACACCCAGTGCTCATCCCGTCAAGTGCCCCCCCTCCGTGCCCATCACCCAGTCCCCCCACCCCCCATCCTCCTCCCCTTCCACCACCCCTAGTTCGTTTCCCAGAGTTAGGAGTCTTTATGTTCTGTCTCCCTTTCTGCTATTTCCTACCCATTTCTTCTCCCTTCCCCTCTATTCCCTTTCATTATTATTTATATTCCCCAAATGAATGAGACCATATAATGTTTGTCCTTCTCCGGTTGGCTTATTTCACTCAGCATAATACCCTCCAGTTCCATCCACGTCAAAGCAAATGCTGGGTATTTGTCGTTTCTAATGGCTGAGTAATATTCCATTGTATACATAGAATACAATGTATTTATCCATTGTATTCGTCTTTATCCATTCATCTTTTGATGGACACCGAGGCTCCTTCCACAGTTTGGCTATTGTGGACATTGCTGCTATAAACATCGGGGTGCAGGTGTCCCGGCGTTTCATTAAAATACATATTAAAAGAGAGTAATAGGTACAATAGGCTTGACGGGATGAGCACTGGGTGTTACACTATATGTTGGCAAAACGAACTCCAATAAAAAATATACAAAATAAAAAATAATAGGGATCCCTGGGTGGCGCAGCGGTTTGGCGCCTGCCTTTGGCCCAGGGCGCGATCCTGGAGACCCGGGATCGAATCCCACATCGGGCTCCCGGTGCATGGAGCCTGCTTCTCCCTCTGCCTGTGTCTCTGCCTCTCTCTCTCTCTCTGTATGACTATCATAAATAAATAAAAATTTAAAAAAAAAATAAAAAAAATAAAAAATAATAAAGCACACATTACCCTATTTAATGGTAGCTCTTGTTTACTTTTCTATCTCCCCTGCAAATTCCCCAAGAGCAGAGGTTCTGACTTTTTTGTCTTTGGATCCACAGCATCTGGAACACTGATGCTTACTAACAAATATTCACTAAAGCCTTTTGATGTAAATTTTGGACAAGGGGAAATAAGAATCTTCCAGGTAAGCAATCCCAGCAGAACCATTCTCACCGTTTATTTATTGAAGTGCAAAATTATGAAGGATTTAGTAGTTTGTAACCTAGATCAAGATAGCCTTTGTTTAAATCCAGATTCCACTATCTGGGTGAGCATTGTCTGCTCTCTTAACTGATTTTGTCTCAGTTATCATGAGTAAAAGGAGGATAATAATAGTACTTTCATTGTAGCATTGTTGGAGGAATGCATCAGTAAATATATGAAAAGCATTTAGCAAATGCATGACATATATGGAGCATATAGGATTGCTAACAATTGATTTACTATTTATTACCACTTAACTTTGGCTTGAGAGTTGCATATACATATAATATGTGTATGTATATATAATCTGTATATATATATATATATATAGTCATATTTCCCCTCAGAATCTCCAGGTGAATAGTAAGAACGATGGAATAAGTGATTCTAAAAATCTATTATAACCATCTAATTATATTAATATACTTTTAAAAATTTATTTATTTATTTATTTATTTATTTATTTATTTATTTATTTATAATGAGAGAGCACAAGCAGAGGGGGAAGGGGTAGAGGGAGAGGGAGAAGCAGTCTCCTCGCTGAGCAGGGAGCCTATGTGGAGCTGGACCCCAGAACCCTGAGATCATGACCTGAGTCAAAGCAAAGGTGGACACTTAACTTATTGAGCCTCCCCGGCGCCCCATAATTTTATCAATATGTATTTCTAATAGAAGCCAGAGGTAATAGGAGTCATTGCCCTTGACATAATGCTCATGAAATTAATGCCAAAAACACTGAGAGAAATACAGAGAAACAACTGGCACAGTAAAGGGAGGCCAAATATACCCTCTGGAATATACCAATGCCATGTGACTAGGGGGAGAAGAATGCCTATATCTTTACGAAGTGTGAATCTTTTCTTGACTGTCAAACTCTCCTATGGAATATATTTTTGTATTAAGGAGAGAGAGAGATTTGGGTTAAACAAATGATGCTGACTCTGATGAAAGGTGGAGCAAATAGTCTTCCTTGCTACTGGAATTTACTACCCCAAGGCACTGATATGTATTCTGTGAAGAAGTAGGAGGTCAGAATATGGTACTGCAGAATTAGGAGATGGGAAAACAGGTGGAGCTCTGTCACAAATACAATGCTAAATTTAGCCAGAAGCCCAAACATCAAGCCTGGAGATGTTTTTGTAGCAAAGAACAAAGTGGAACTTCCATCACACGGCCTGCCAATTCTTTTGTATCTCAAATTTATTTATTCCACAAATAGTGGAAGGGAATAGGTTACACACACATTCTCAAAACCAGGGAATGAAGGGGTCAATTTCTAGGAAAACCAAGTATTTAAAATCTATAATCCAGATGCTGGTGGGTAAGATGGCAGAGGAGTAGGGGGACCCTGAGCTTGTCTCATCCCTTGAACACAGCTAATTATCAAATCATTCAAACACCCAGGAAATCAATCAGAGCTCGAGAGAACAAAGACTGCAGGCATACAAATAGAAAAGTGGCCACCTTTAGGAAGGTCAGATGTATAGAGAGTTTTCTGGGGGAGATATAGCTGTGGGTAAGGCAGCGGGAAGGAGTCTGCTTTAGGGGGCTACCACAAAGTAAGCAGCAGAGTGCAAAATCTGAACTTTTAGAAGTCTACCACTGTGGGGGACCTTAAAGATGCTCAGGTGACAAAGTGGGGTGGAATCCCAAGAGTGACAGGGGGTCTGAGGATCTTCTGGGTTGCAGGAAGAACCAGTGGTGACTAAGTGCTGCATTACTTTCAGGTGCAGGAGTGGGGAAGCCAGCTGAGAACAGCAGGTCTTGATACCAGATTTTTGCTCTGTTTTGCCATAAACTGCAAACTTCTCTGTGGTTGTGAGACTACTTTCCTGGGACTGGCCAGAAAATGGCAAAAGCATAATGAGACCCTCCCCCAGAGGAACAGCATGGGTCCATACTTGGCCACTATGTGAATGACACAGGACTTTCTGACATTCTTCACCTAAGTTGTTTCTACACTGTATTTACTCATGCCCTGAAAGTTAGTTATATTCTCAGTAGTATGAACCCATCCATGCCTTTGACTCTCCTTCAATAAGTCTGTCCTGTTCCTGAGATGACATCATTAGAAATTTGGGATGCAGGAAGAGAAGAGCCTCCATTATGATGAAGCCATTATCATTTTATTTTTTTAATAATAAATTTATTTTTTATTGGTGTTCAATTTACCAACATACAGAATAAACCCAGCGCTCATCCCATCAAGTGCCCCCCTCAGTGCCCTTCACCCAGTCACCCCCACCCCCCGCCCTCCTCCCCTTCCACCATCCCTAGTTCGTTTCCCAGAGTTAGGAGTCTTTATGTTCTGTCTCCCTTTCTGATATTTCCCACACATTTCTTCTCCCTTCCCTTATATTCCCTTTCACTATTATTTATATTCCCCAAATGAATGAGACCATATAATGTTTGTCCTTCTCCAATTGACTTATTTCACTCAGCATAATACCCTCCAGTTCCATCCACGTTGAAGCAAATGGTGGGTATTTGTTGTTTCTAATGGCTGAGTAATATTCCATTGTATACATAGACCACATCTTCTTTATCCATTCATCTTTCAATGGACACCGAGGCTCCTTCCACAGTTTGGCTATTGTGGACATTGCTGCTATAAACATTGGGGTGCAGGTGTCCCGGCCTTTCATTGCATCTGTATCTTTGGGGTAAATCCCCAACAGTGCAACTCTTCAGAGTGTAGGGATAGAGGGAACATTCCTCAACATCTTAAAAGCCATCTATGAAAAGCTCACAGCAAATATCATTCTCAATGGGGAAGCACTGGGAGCCTTTCCCCTAAGATTAGGAACAAGACAGGGATGTCCACTCTCACCACTGCTATTCAACATAGTACTGGAAGTCCTAGCCTCAGCAATCAGACAACAAAAAGACATTAAAGGCATTCAAATTGGCAAAGGAGTAGTCAAACTCTCCCTCTTTGCTGATGACATGATACTCTATATAGAAAACCCAAAAGACTCCACCCCAAGATTGCTAGAACTCATACAGCAATTTGGTAGCATGGCAGGATACAAAATCAATGCCCAGAAATCAGTGGCATTTCTATACACCAAGAATGAGACTGAAGAAAGAGAAATTAAGGAGTCGATCCCATTTACAACTGCACCCAAAAGCATAAGATACCTAGGAATAAACCTAACCAAAGAGGTAAAGGATCTATACCCTAAACACTACACAACACTTCTGAAAGAAATTGAGGAAGACACAAAGAGATGGAAAAATATTCCATGCTCATGGATTGGAAGAATTAATATTGTGAAAATGTCAATGTTACCCAGGGCAATTTACACATTTAATGCAATCCCTATCAAAATGCCATGGGCTTTCTTCAGAGAGTTGGAACAAATTATTTTAAGATTTGTGTGGAATCAGAAAAGACCCCGAATAGCCAGGGGGATTTTAAAAAAGAAAACCATATCTGGGGGCATCACAATGCCAGATTTCAGGTTGTACTACAAAGCTGTGCTCATCAAGACAGTGTGGTACTGGCACAAAAACAGACACATAGATTAATGGAACAGAATAGAGAACCCAGAAGTGGACCCTGAACTTTATGGTCAACTAATATTCAATAAAGGAGGAAAGACTATCCGCTGGAAGAAAGACAGTCTCTTCAATAAATGGTGCTGGGAAAATTGGACATCCACATGCAGAAGAATGAAACTAAGCCATTCTCTTACACCATACAAAGGTAAACTCAAAATGGTTGAAAGATCTAAATTTGAGACAAGAATCCATCACAATCCTAGAGGAGAACACAGGCAACACCCTTTTTGAACTCAGCCACAGTAACTTCCATTATCATTTTCTTCTCTTTCATAATCAACTACTGGAGAATATGCTTAATTTGCTTATAACACCCCAAATTCAAAATCTGTGATAATTTGGTAACTGGATTAAAATCTGGTGATTATTTGAGGAAGAAAGTTCTCAATGAGATCATCATTTGAAATTTGGGAAGAAGGAGCAGTGAAAAATCCTTTGGAAGATGAAATATTATTGATAAAAAGATAAAATGCAGTTGACCCTTGAACAACACAGGGGTTAGGGGCAGCCTTCTCCAACACTGTCAAAAATCCATGTCTAACTTTTGACTCCCCCCAAAACTTAACTATTAATAGCCTATGGTTGACTGATAATATAAACAGTCCATTAGCACATATTTTGTATGTTGTATGTTTTATGTGCCATATTCTTACAATAAAATAAGCTAGAGGAAAGATAATGTTGTTAAGAAAATCATAAGGAAGAGAAAGTACACTTACAACACTGTACTGTACAAAATCCGCATACAGGTGGGCCCATGCAGTTCAAACCTGTGTTGTTCAAGGGTCAACTGTATTTTTCTCTAAATTATTATGACCTTCTCTTATTTATGACAGAAAACTTAGTGAAACTACAACAAGGAAATTTTTTGTCTTAGTTCTAGAGGGGTTCAGTAAATTTAATACAATAAAACAAATTATTTTCAAATATCTGGAATTAAATTCTAGATCCTCTCCTACATGATTATAAATTAGGAAAGAATAACTAAAGTTAATAGAGTCAGCTGGGATAAGATGACAATTCTAGACATATGTCAGATATCAAAGAAAAATGTTCTCTAACATAAGATATAAATTGTAGCCAGGTAAATGGGCCCTTGTAGTTATCCATAATAGTATTACTATACCAAACCATGAACAATTCCATGTTTTGTTTTATCACACATTTAAATTTATTCTATTTTAGTATCTCTTTATATCCCTATAATGTTTTTTAAATATTTTATTTATTTATTCATGAGAGACACACAGAGAGAAAGGCAGAGACACAGGAAGAGGGAGAAGCAGGCTCCTTGTGGGGATCCTGATGTGAAACTTGATCCCAGGACCCCAGGATCATGATGTTACCCCAAGGCCAATGCTTAACCACTGAATCACCCAGGCATCCCTCCCTATGTTTTAAAAAGCATAAAGTGTGCCTAATTTTAAAAATAATCTGTGTTGTAGTGAGAAAAAAGACTAAGTCATTCTGACGAAGAACATTTTAAAAGAATGCAATGTCAATTTCATGTAAATACATTTATGCATTCCATTTGAAATTAATACAAAAAATAAGATTATATTAAACAGAATTTTTAGTATTTTGGTTTGAGTCTGTGAATTACCAAAACATGATGTGAAAAATTTTAAGTCCTAGAAATGAATGTAAGTGTAGGAACTGTGGGCTTTTAAAAAATGTTTCTGTTGCATGAATCTTTTTCTTCAAGGAAAACCAATCATCTAAGCCAAGATTCATTAAATAAGAATGCTATGAACATTCAGAGTTCTGTAGCATGTTAGAAATAAATATCTGCATCCTGGTTACAATGTAGTGAAAGTCAGAATTTAGAGTCCCTTCTTCCATACCATGCTTAGAAGCCTCCTCCTCTTCTCTGACTTCCTCTTTCATCCAGATTTTCCAAATCTGAAAAACCAAGACTTCCCAATTTAGAGAAATTTAAGTATCCTAAGGAAAAATGACGATAGTTATTGAATCAACATATATATTTTCCCAACTCCATATTGAAATAATTTCCACAAAAGGCATGAAAACAAGGAAATTAATTGGCCATAATTACATGTGAATATTATAGCAAGCCTTTATACTTAAAATTAGTAGTTAAAGGAAAACATTATACATTTATTTTATCTTTTCAGAGCAAAATGTACTTCAGGATAACCAGACATTGCTATTAAGAGAAAGCTCTTAAAAATCAGTGTCATCTAGTAACCACTTAGCAATCCCTAATGAAAGAATTAGCTTTGGTTATTTGTGGTATTCATGGCTCCATACAAATTTTATATCATTTGTTCTATTTCTGTGAAAAAAATAGCATTAGAATCTTAATAGAGATTGCATTGAGTCTTAGACTGCTTTGGGTGTATGAACATTTTCACAATATTAATTCTTACAATCCACGAGCACAGGATATCTTTCCATTTATTTCTGTCTGCTCCAGTTTCTTTCATCAATGTCTTATAGTTTTCAGTGTACAAGTCTTTTACCTCTTGGTTAAATTTATTTTTAATGCAATTATAAATGAGATTGTTTTCTTAATTTTTCTTTCTGATAATTCATTATCAGTGCATAGAAATACAATAGGATTGTGTTGCAGGATTTTGTATCCTGAAACTTTACTGAAATCGTTAATAGTTTTAATAGTTTTTACTATCATCTGCAAGTAGGAACAGTTTTACTTCTTTCCCAATTTGGATGCCTTTCTTTTTGTTGCCTAGCCACAGGGCTAGGATTTATGGTACTATGTTGAATGAAGGTGGTGAGAGAGAGCACCCTTGTCTTTTTCCTGATCTTGGAAAGCTTTCAGCTTTTCACCATTAAGTGTGATGTTAGTTGTGAACTTGTCATATATGACCTTTATTATATTGAGGTACATTCCCTATAAATGCACATTTCATCGAGGGTTTTTTTTTTTATCATAAATGGATGTTGAATTTTGTCAAATGCTTTTTAAGCATCTATTGAGATAAGCATATGATTTTCATTTTTTAATGTGATACATCATATTGTTTGATTGTAGATATTGACTAATCTTGCATCCCTGGAAGAAATCCTACTTGATCATGGTGTATGATTCTTTTAATATATTGTGGAATTTGGCTTGCTAATATTTTGTTGGGGATTCTTGCATCTCTTTTTGTCCTTTTTTAAGATTCATGAGAGACACAGAGAGAGAGGCAGAGACACAGGCAGAGGGAGAAGCAGGCTCCATGCAGGGAGCCCAATGTGGGACTCGATCTCCGGAGCCGAGATCACACCCTGAGCTGCAAGCAGACACTCAACCACTGAGCCACCCAGGAGTCCTGCATCTATTTTCATCAGAGATGTCTTTTTTTTTTTTAAACAGTCTTAGGCTTAGAGAAAAATTAAGCAGATAGTACAGAGTTATCATATACCTGCCCCTGCCCCCTACACATCCCCTAAACATCATTTGGGATGATGTTTCCCAAATATTTATATCTTGCATTAGCATGGTACCTTTGTTACAATCCATGAACCAATATTAATTATCATTATTAACTTAAAGTCCATTAAGTTCACTCTGTTTTACAGTTCTGTGGGTACTGACACAGAAGGAATTTGTAGAGCCTGATGTGGGGCTTTATCCCAGGATCCTGGGATCATGACCTGAGCCAAAGGCAGATGCTTAACCTACTGAGCCACCCAGGGGCCCCTTGATCTATCTTCCTTTAAATGTAGTCTTTTAAACCTGCAAATGTCCTTCTGTGCACTGCTTTCTGTACATTCCATAAGTTTTTTTTCTTGTCTTTTCATTTTCATTCACCTAAAAGTATTTTCTAATATCCCTTGTGATTTCTTCTTTGACCCACTGGCAATTTAAGAATTTGTTTAATTTCCACACGTTTGTTAATTTTCTAGTTTTCCTTCTGTTACCGATTTCGGCTTCATTCCATTATAGTAAATGATGATACTTTGTATGATTTTTAATCTCTTAAAATTTATTGAGTCTCATACATGCTGGAGAATCTTCCATGTATACTTGAGAAGAATGTATAATCTGCTGTTGTTGAGTAGAGCACTGCATGTATGTCTTCTGTTACACCTAGTTGGTTTTTTTAAAAAGAATTATTTATTTATTCATGAGAGACACACAGAGAGAGAGAAGCAGAGACATAGGCAGAGGGAGAAGCAGGCTCCTCCCTGGAGCCTGATGTGGTACTGGATCCCAGATCCTGGGATCACGACCTGAGCCGAAGGCAGACTCTCAACCGTTCAGCCACCCAGGCGCCCCGTCTAGGTGGTTTTTAGTGTTATTCAAGTCCTTGGTTTTCTTTTTTTTGTTTTGTTTTAAATTTATTTATTTATGATAGTCACAGAGAGAGAGAGGCAGAGACACAGGCAGAGGGAGAAGCAGGCTCCATGCCCCGGGAGCCCGACGTGGGACTCGATCCCGAGTCTCCAGGATCGTGCCCTGGGCCAAAGGCAGGCGCCAAACCTCTGTGCCACCCAGGGATCCCTAAAAGCAAGTCCTTGGTTTTCTTATCAACTTGAAGTTTTTATCCATTATTGAAAATGCAGTATTAAAGTTTCCAATTCTTATTGTAAAATTATGTCTGTCCCTTCATTCCTGTTAATGTTTACTTCACATATTTTTGAACTGTTTTTTTAAAAAAACGTTTATTTATTTGTTTGTTTATTTATTTATTTACTATTTATTAATTGAGAGAGAGAGGGAGAGGGAGAGAGAAAAAGAAAGATGACAAGTGGGGGGAGGGGTAGAGGGAGAGAATCTTTATGCATTTGACCTTTAAGCCATGTAGAAGATAAAAAGACAAAATATGCAATACTTGCTTTTATATTTATGTATCACTTTTTTT
The DNA here is from genome assembly GCF_018345385.1 of Vulpes lagopus. NCBI lineage: Eukaryota > Metazoa > Chordata > Mammalia > Carnivora > Canidae > Vulpes > Vulpes lagopus. Next base: position 54,002,645 of record NC_054830.1, read on the forward strand.
AAAAGATTATTTATTTATTTATTCATAGAGACACAGAGAGAGAGAGACAGACACACAGGCAGAGAGAGAAGCAGGCACCATGCAGAGAGCCTGACATGGGACTCATCCAGGGTCTCCAGGATCACACCCTGGGCTGAAGATGGCTAAACCACTGGGCCACCAGGCTGCCCTATGTATCACTTTTATTGGAGGTCTCTATTTGTTCATAATGGCTTTGAGATATTATGTAGTGTATTTTTGTTTCAGATAGAAGGGCTCCCTTTAGCATTTCTTATGGTGTGGATCTATTAGTAATAGAGTTCCTCAATTTTTGTTTATCTGCAAATGTCTTCATTTTGAAGAGTGGCTTACAGGATACAGATTTCTTGGTTGACCCTTGTTTCTTGCTCCCTTTAAGTAGTCATAAGGTATTTTTTAAATTTTCAATGAGAAATGACTGTTAATCTTTTTTTTAATTTATAAATTTATTTTTTATTAGTGTTCAATTTGCCAACATATAGAATAACACCCAGTGCTCATCCCGTCAAGTGCCCCCCTCAGTGCCCGTCACCCAGTCACCCCCACCATCCGCCCACCTCCCCTTCCACCACCCCTAGTTCGTTTCCCAGAGTTAGGAGTCTCTCATGTTCTGTCTCCCTTTCTGATATTTCCCATTCATTTTTTCTCCTTTCCCCTTTATTCCCTTTCACTATTTTTTATATTCCCCAAATGAATGAGACCATATAATGTTTGTCCTTCTCCGATTGACTTATTTCACTCAGCATAATACCCTCCAGTCCCATTCACGTCGAAGCAAATGGTGGGTATTTGTTGTTTCTAATGGCTGAGGAATATTCCATTGTATACATAGACCACATCTTCTTTATCCATTCATCTTTCGATGGACACCGAGGCTCCTTCCACAGTTTGGCTATTGTGGACATTGCTGCTATAAACATCGGGGTGCAGGTGTCCCGGCATTTCATTGCATCTGTATCTTTGGGGTCAATCCCCAGCAGTGCAATTGCTGGGTCGTAGGGCAGGTCTATTTTTAACTCTTTGAGGAACCTCCACACAGTTTCCCAGAGTGGCTGCACCAGTTCACATTCCCACCAACAGTGCAAGAGGCTTCCCCTTTCTCCACATCCTCTCCAACATTTTTGGTTTCCTGCCTTGTTAATTTTCCCCATTCTCACTGGTGTGAGGTGGTATCTCACTGTGGTTTTGATTTGTATTTCCCTGATGGCAAGTGATGCGGAGCATTTTCTCATGTGTATGTTGGCCATGTCTGTCTTCTGCTGTGAGATTTCTCTTCATGTCTTTTGCCCATTTCATGATTGGATTGTTTGTTTCTTTGCTGTGGAGTTTAATAAGCTCTTTATAGATCTTGGAAACTAGCCCTTTATCTGATACGTCATTTGCAAATCTCTTCTCCCATTCTGTAGGTTGTCTTTTAGTTTTGTTGACTGTTTCTTTTGCTGTGCAAAAGCTTCTTATGTTGATGAAGTCCCAATAGTTCATTTTTGCTTTTGTTTCTCTTGCCTTCATGGATGTATTTTGCAAGAAGTTACTGTGGCCGAGTTCAAAAAGGGTGTTGCCTGTGTTCTACTCTAGGATTTTGATGGAATCTCGTCTCACATTTAGATCTTTCATCCATTTTGAGTTTATCTTTGTGTATGGTGTAAGAGAATGGCTTAGTTTCATTCTTCTGCATGTGGATGTCCAATTTTCCCAGCACCATTTATTGAAGAGACTGTCTTTCTTCCAGCGGATAGTCTTTCCTCCTTTATTGAATATTAGTTGACCATAAAGTTCAGGGTCCACTTCTGGGTTCTCTATTCTGTTCCATTAATCTATGTGTCTGTTTTTGTGCCAGTACCACACTGTCTTGATGAGCACAGCTTTGTAGTACAACCTGAAATCTGGCGTTGTGATGCCCCCAGATATGGTTTTCTTTTTAATATTCCCCTGGCTATTTGGGGTCTTTTCTGATTCCACACAAATCTTAAGATTATTTGTTCCAACTCTCTGAAGAAAGTCCATAGTATTTTGATAGGGATTGCATTAAATGTGTAAATTGCCCTGGGTAACATGACATTTTCATAATATTAATTCTTCCAATCCATGAGCATGGAATATTTTTCCATCTCTTTGTATCTTCCTCAATTTCTTTCAGAAGTGTTCTGTAGTGTTTAGGGTATAGATCCTTTACCTCTTTGGTTAGGTTTATTCCTAGGTATCTTATGCTTTTGGGTGCAGTTGTAAATGGGATCGACTCCTTAATTTCTCTTTCTTCAGTCTCATTGTTAGTGTATAGAAATGCCACTGATTTCTGGGCATTAATTTTGTATCCTGCCACACTGCCAAATTTCTGTATGAGTTCTAGCAATCTTGGGGTGGAGTCTTTTGGGTTTTCTATGTAGAGTATCAGAGAAATGACTGTTAATCTTATTGAAAATCCCTTGTATGTGATGAGTTGCTTCTCTCTTGCTATTTTCTAGATTCTCTCGTTTTGGGCTTATTTACATTTGATTATAATGCATCTCACTGTGGAGATGTTTGTATTTATTATACTTGGAGCTTGTTGAACTTCTTAAATATGTATAATCATATCTTACATCAAATGTGGGAAGGATGTGACCATTATTTTTTCAAACATTCTTTCAAAAGAATAACAAGGGAATATTCGTAGAATTATACACATAGATTTGACAACTTAGTTGAAAACAATCAATTCCTCAAAAACCAAAAACTATCAAAACTTATGCAATATGAAATAGATAACTTTAATAGCCTCATAATTATAAATAAAATTTAATTTTTAATCACACCCTCGCGCCAAAGAACCCTTCAGATGCAGATGTATTGGTTGTGTACAACACCCAGTGCTCATCACACCATGTGCCCTCCTTTGCTCATCACCCAATTACCCTATACTTCCTCCCCAGGAACCCTCAGTTTGTCTCCTATAGTTATGAGTCTCTCGTGGTTTTTCTCCCTCTCTGATAACTTCCCATTCAGTTTTCTCTCTCTTCTTCTATGATCCTCTGTACTGTTTCTTATATTCCGTATATGAGTGAAACCATATGATAATTGTCCTTCTCTGAATGACTTATTTCACACAGCATAATACCTTCCATTTCCATCCACATCAATGTAAATAGTAAGTATTCATCCTTTCTGATGGCTGAGTAATATTCCATTGTATAGATAGACCACATCTTCTTTATCCATTCATCTGTCAGTGGACCTCTCAGCTCTTTCCACAGTTTGGCTATTGCTGACATTGTTGCTATGAACATTGGGCTGCAGATGCCCCTTCAGATGACTGCATTTGTACCTTTGGGGTAAATACCAGTAGTGCAATTGTTGGGTCATAGGGTAGCTCTATTTTTAACTTTTTGAGGAACCTCCATACTATTTTCCAGAGTGACTGTACCAGCTTGCATTCCCACCGATAGCATAAGATTTCCTTTTCAAGGCAGCCCTGTTGGCTTAGCAGTTTAGCGCCGCCTTCAGCCCAGGGCGTGATCCTGGAGACCCAGGATCGAGTTCCATGTCAGGCTCCCTGCATGGAACTTGCTTCTCCCTCTGCCTGGGTCTCTGCCTCTCCCTCTCTGTCTCTCATGAATAAATAAATAAAATCTTTAAAAAAAGAAAAAAGGAAGATTCCCCTTTCCCTGCATCCTTGCCAACGTTTGTTGTTTCCTGTCTTGTAATTTTAGTCACTTTGACCGGTGTGAGGTGGTATCTCATTGTAGTTTTGATCTGTATTTCCCTGATGCCAAGTGTGGTGGAACATTTTTTCATGTGTCTGTTGGCCATTTGTATGTTTACTTGGGAGAATCATTCTACCAAATTCAAAACTTATTAAATAGCTACAACTAGGGTGCCTGGTGGCTCAGTTGGTTAAATGTCTGCCTTCAGCTCAGTTCATGATCCCAGGGTCCTGGGATCAAGGCCCAAGTCAAACTCCCAGCTCAGCCTGCTTCTCCCTCTGCCTGCTGCTGCTTGTGCTCTCGCACTGTCAAATAAATAAATAAATAAAATCTTAAAAAAAAAACTACAATCAAGGCTGTAATTTCGTAATTACTAGTACAATCAAAGCTAGTAATGAAGTCTGTGTAGTATTGGTGGAGGGACAGACATACTGATCTATGGAACAGAATAGATAAACTAGATATAGACTCAAACCAACATGTCCAACTAATTTTTGACAAAGATGCAAAAACAATTCAATGGAAGAAAGATAACCTTTTCACAAATGGAACCGGAGTAATTGAATATCCATAGGCAAAAAACTGACCCCCAACCTAAGTTCACATCTTATACAGAAATTAAATAGAACTCATAATGCTTTTATTAATTAATTAATTTATTTATTTATTTTGGAATTTTTTTATTGGAGTTCAATTTGCCAACATATAGCATAACACCCAGTGCTCATCCCATCCAGTGTCCCCCTCAGTGCCCATCACCCCATCCCCCCACCCACCTCCCCTTCCACCACCTCTTGTTCATTTCACAGTTAGGAGTCTCTCATGTTGTCACCCTCTCTGATATTTCCCACTCATTTTCTCTCCTTTTCCCTGTAATCCCTTTCACTATTTTTCATATTCCCCAAATGAACGAGACCATATAATGTTTGTCCTTCTCCGATTGACTTGCTACACTCAGCATAATACCCTTCAGTTCCATCCACGTTGAAGCAAATGGTGGGTATTTGTTGTTTCTAATGGCTGAGGAATATTCCATTGTATACATAGACCACATCTTCTTTATCCATTAATCTTTCAATGGACACATAACGGTTTTAAATGTTAAAGGTACAGGACATCTGCACCCCAACGTTCATAGCAGCAATGTCCACAATAGCCAAACTGTGGAAGGAGCCATGATGTCCTTCAACAGATGAATGGATAAAGAAGATATGGTCTATATATATAATGGAATATTACCCAGCCATTAGAAAGGATGAATATTTACCATTTGCTCCAATGTGGATGGGATTGGAGGGTATTATGTTGAGTGAAATAAGTCAATCAGAGAAGGACAAACATTATATGGTTTCACTCATATGCAGAATATAAGAAATAGTGAAAGGGACAAAAAGGGAAAGGAGGGAAACTGAGTGGGGAACAATTAGAGAGGAAGACAAACCATGAGAAACTCCTATCTCTGGGAAACAAACAAAGGCTTGTATAAGAGGAGGGGGGTGGGGGATAGGGTAACTGAGTGACGGGCACTAAGGAGGGCACTTGATGGATGAGCACTGGGTGTCCTATATGTTGGCAAATTGAACTTAAATAAAATATTTTAAAAAGGAAAAAATGTTAAAGGTAAAACTATTAAAATTTCAGGAACACCTAGGTGACACAGTCGGTTAAGCATCTGACTCCTGGTTTGGGCTCAAGTCATGATCTCAAGCTTGTGAGATGGAGCCCAGCATTGGACTCAATGCAATGTGTGCAGTCAGAGAGAGTCTCTCTCTCTCTAAAATAAATAAATAATTAAAAAAAAAGACTATTAAAATTTCAGAAAAAGACATAGGAAAAAATCTTTGGGATGTAGGAGTTGGAAATTTTACTTCAAAAGCAATAAAAGGAAGAGGTGATAAATTAGTTTTTCAAAATTAAAGACTTTTCCTTATTTTTTCTCAAGAAATTCTAAGAAAACTAAACATTCATGTATAAAGGAATAAACTTAGACCCCTACCTTATACCAAGATGAAATTAACTCAAAATGGATCAAAGGCTTATATTTATAAGCTAAAACTATAAAATTCTTATAAGAAATAGAGGAGCAAATGTTTATGGATGATGAATATGGCAAATATGTCTAAAATGTGACATAAAAGCAAAGAGAGGAACTTCCGTACTATTTTCCAGAGTGGCTACACCAATTTGTGTTCCCATTAACAGTGCAAGAGGGTTCCCCTTTCTCTACATCCTCACCAACACCTGTTGTTTCCTGTGTTGTTAATTTTAGCCATTCTGACAGGTGTGAGGTGATATCTCATTGTAGTTTTGATTTGTATTTCCCTGATAATGTGTGATGTTGAGCATCTTTTTATGTGTCTGTTGGCCATCTGGATGTCTTCTTTGGAGAAAAGTCTAGTATGTCTTCTGCCCATTTTTAAATTAGATCATTTGGGTTTTGGAGTTTGGGTGTCTATAAGTTCTTTACAGATTTTGGGTACTAGCCCTTTATCAGATATGCCATTTCATATCTTCTCCCATTATTTAGGCTGCCTTGTAGTTTTGTTGATTGTTTCCTTTGCTGTACAGAAGCTTTTTATCTTGATGAAGTCCCATAGTTAAATTTTGCTTTTGTTTCCCTTGCCTCAGGAGATGTATCTAGTAAGAAGTTGCTATGGCCCATGTCAAAAAGGCTGCTGCCTATATTCTCTTCTTGGATTTTGAGGGTTTTCTGTTTCACATTTAGGTCTTTCATCCATTTTGAATTTATTTTTTGTATATGGTGTAAGAAAGTGGTCCAGTCTCACTCTTCTGCATGTTACTGTCTAGTTTTCCCAACACCTTTTGCTGAAGAGATACTCTTTTTCCCATTGGATATTCTTCCCTGCTTTGTCGAAGATTAGTTGACCATATAGTTGTGGGTCCACTTCTGGGTTTTCTATTCTGTTCCATTGATCTATGTGTCTGTTTTTGTGCCACTACCATACTGTCTTGATCATTACAGCTTTGTAAAATAACTTGAAGTCCAGAATTCTGATGCATCCAACATTGCTTTTCTTTTTCAAAGTTGCTTTAGTTGTTCTTGGTCTTTTGTGGTTCCATACAAATTTTAGGATTGTTTGTTCTAGCTCTGTGAAAAATGCTGGTGATATTTTGATAGGGATTGCTTTAAATGTGTAGATTGCTTTGGGTAATGTAGACATTTTAATAATATTTGTTCTTCCAATCCATGAGCATGGAATATTTTTGCATTTCTTTTTTTTAAATTTTATTTATTTATTCATGAGAGACAGAAAGAGAGGCAGAGACACAGGCAGAGGGAGAAGCAGGCTCCCTGCAGGGAGCTCGACTTGGGACTCGATCCTGGGACTCCAGGATCATGCTCTGGGCCATAGGTGGCGCCAAACCACTGATCGACCCAGGCTGCCCTCTTTATTTTTTATTTTTTATTTTTTTAAGATTTTATTTATTTATTTTTAGAGAGAGAGAGGGCAAGTGAGGGGAGGGGCAGAGGGAGAGAGAGAATCTCAAGCAGACTCCACATTGAGCAGAGAACCTGACATAGGACTTGATCTCACGACCCTGAGATCATGACCTGAGCCAAAATCAAGAGTTGGACGCCTAACTGACTGAGCCACCCAGACGCCCCATTCCATCTCTTTGTGTCATCTTCAATTTCTTTCATCAGTATTTTATAGTTTTCAGAGTACAGATCTTTTACCTCTTTGGTTAGGTTTATTCCTAGGTATCTTATGGTTTTTGGTGCAATTGTAAATGGGATGGATTCCTTGATTTCTCTTTTTGCTACTTCATTTTTGGTGTATAGGAATGAAATATATTTCTGCATGCTGATTTTGTATCTTGCAACTTTACTAAATTCATTTATCAGTTCTAGAAGTTCTTTTTTTTTTTTTTGGTGGAGTCTTCCAGGTTTTCTAATAGAGTATCATGCCATCTGCAAATAGTGAAAGTTTGACTGCTTTCTTGCCAACTTGGATGCCGTTTATTTCTTTTTGTTATCTGATTGCTGTGACTAGGACTTCCAATACTATTATAAAATAACAGTGGTGAGAGTTGACATCCCTGTCTTGTTCCTGGCCATAGAAGAAAAGCTTTTAGTTTTTCCCCATTGAGGATGATATTGGCTGTAGCCCTTTCAGATATGGCCTTTATTATGTTGAGGTATGTTCCTTCTAAACCTATTTTGTGGAGGGTGTTAATAATCAATGGATTGCTGTCCTATGTCAAATGCTTTTTCTGCATCTATTGAAGTAATCATATGGCTCGTATTCTTTCTCTTACTAATGTGATGTATCATGTTGCTTGATTTGTCAATGTTGAACCACTCTTGCAATCCAGAAATAAATCCCACTTGATCATGGTGGATGATTCTTTCAATGTACTGTTGGATTGGATTTGGATTGGATTTTTGTATATTTTTTTATTGGAGTTCTATTTGCCAACATACAGCATAACACCCAGTGCTCATCCTGTCAAGTGCCCCCCTCAGTGCCCATCACCCAGTCACCCCAACCCCCCGCCCACCTCCCTTCTACTACCCCTTGTTTGTTTCCTAGAGTTAGGAGTCTCTCATGTTCTGTTACCCTCTCTGATATTTCCTACTCATTTTCTCTCCTTTTCCCTTTATTCCCTTTCACTATTTTTTATATTCCCCAAATGAATGAGACCATATAATGTTGTCCTTCTCCGATTGACTTACTTCACTCAGCATAATACCCTCCAGTTCCATCCACGTTGAAGCAAATGGTGGGTATTCGTCATTTCTAATGGCTGAGTAATATTCCATTGTATATATAGACCACATCTTTATCCATTCATCTTTTGACGGACACCGAGGCTCCTTCCACAGTTTGGCTATTGTGACATTGCTGCTATAAACATTGGGGTGCAGGTGTCCTGCCGTTTCACTGCATCTGTATCTTTGGGGTAAATCCCCAGCAGTGCAATTGCTATTGTGAAAATATCAATGCTACCCAGGGCAATTTACACATTTAATATAATCCCTATCAAAATACCATGGACTTTCTTCAGAGAGTTGGAACAAATCATCTTAAGATTTGTGTGGAATCAGAAAAGATCCCGAATAGCCAGGGGAATATTGAAAAAGAAAACCATAGCTGGGGGCATCACAATGCCAGATTTCAGGTTGAACCACAAAGCTGTGCTCATCAAGACAGTGTGGTACTGGCACAAAAACAGACACATAGATCAATGGAACAGAATAGAGAACCCAGAAATGAGCCCTCAACTCTATGGTCAACTAATGTTCGACAAAGTAGGAAAGACTATCCACTGGCAAAAGGGCGGTCTCTTCAATAAATGGTGCTGGGAAAATTGGACAGCCACATGCAGAAGAATGAAACTAGACCATTCTCTTACACCAGACACAAAGATTTGCTAGTATTTTATTGAAAATTTTTGCATCTATGTACATCAGGGATGTTGACCAGGAGTTCTCTTTTTTTAGTGATGTCTTTATCTAGTTTTGGTATCAGAATACTGTTGGCCTCATAGAATGAATTTGGAAGTTTTTTTTCCTTTTCTATTTTTTGGAATAGTTTAAGAAGAATAGGTATCAACCCTTTATATGTTTGGTAGGATTTCCTTGGGAAGCCATCTGGTCCTAGACTTCTGTTTATTGGGAGATTTTTGATTACTCATTTAATTTCTTTGCTGGTTATAGGTCTGCTCAAATTTTCTATTTCTTGCTATTTCTATTTTGGTAATTTAGGTTTCTCAAAGTTTATTTTCTTCAAGTTGTCCATTTTCTTGGCATATAGTTTTTCATAATATTTTTTTATAATTGTATTTCTGTGGTGTTGGTTGTTATTTCTCCTCTCATTTGTGATTTTATTTATTTTGGGTCCTTTCTCTTTTTGATAAGTCTGGCTAGGGGTTTTTCAATTTTGTTAATTTTTCAAAGAACTAACTCCTTGTTTTTTTTTTTTTTTATCTGTTCTCTGTTTTTTTTTTTTTCTATATCATGTATTTCTGCTCTAGTATTTATTATTTCCTTCCTTCTCCTCACTCTAGGCTTGGTTTGTTGTTCTTTTTCTAGCTCATTTAAGTATAAGGTTAGATTGTTTATTTGAGATTTTTCTTCCTTCTTGGGGTAGCCTTGTATTGCTATATACTTGCCTCTTATGACTGCTTTTGCTGTAATCCAAAGGTTTTCTACCACTGTGTCTTTATTTTCATTTGTTTACATGTATTTAAATTTTTTTCTTTAATTTTCTGGTATTTACTCAAAGAGTACAAAAATATTAATTCAAAGGGATACATGTACCCTGATGTTTACAGAAGCATTATCAACAATAGCCAAATCATGGACAGAACCCAAATGATATCTATGAATGGATAAAGAAGATATGGTGTATATACATACAATGGAATATAACTAGGCCATAAAAGGAATGAAGTCTTGCCATTTACATGTTTGGAGCTAGAAAGTATTATGCTAAGTGAAGTAGTCAGAGAAAGACAAATACCCTATGATTTCACTCAAATGTGGAATTTGAGAAACAAAACAAATGATCACAGGGCAAAAAAGAGAAAGGCAAACTAAAAAATGGACTCTTAACAATAGGGAACAAACTGATGGTTACTAGAGGGGAAGTGGGTGTGGGATAGGTCAAATAGGTGATGGGAATTAAGGAGTGCACTTGCCCTGATGAGCACTGGATGATGTATGTACATATTGAATCACCATTCTCTACATTTGAAACTAATGTTACACTGTATGTTAACTAACTGGAATTTAAACAAAAACTTAAAAAAAACCCAATAAATATAAAAAATTAACAGAAAAAATTAAACAAGCTTTTAAACATATGAAAGGTGGTTTAAACTTGGTTAATAAGAGAAATAAAATTAAACTACATTAAGAAAAAATAAAATTAACAACTTTCATATATCAAAGGATACTATCAAGAAAGTAAAGAGACAATGCACAGAGTGGGAGAAATATTTCCAAATCATAAATCTGATAAAGGTTTAATACCCATGATTATATAATAACATAACAAACAACTCAATTAAAAAGTGGGCAAGGGACTTGATTATATATTTCTCCAGAGAAGATATACAAATGTCCAACAAGTGCATGAAAAGATACTCAACATCTGTATTAGTCAGGGTTCTCCAGAAAAGCAGAACCAATAAGAAGTGTGTGTGTGTGTGTGTGTGTGTGTGTGTATGTGTGTGTGTTTACTTATTGGTGTATTTAGGTATGTATCTATTTACTTTAAGGAACTGGCTCCTGTGATGATGGAGGCAAGCCAATCTTTCAATTCAAGTCTGAAGCCTGTCTGCTGTAGAATTCCTTCTTGCTGGGAGGAGGTCAATCTTTTGTTTTATTCCAGCCTTCAAATGGATGAGGACCATCCGTATTATGGAGGGCAATCTACCTTACTAGAAGTCTACTAAATTAAATGTAAAAGTCATTCAAAACAACCCTCACAAAAATATATAGAATAATGTTTGACCAGGCCTATCCAAATTGACATAAAAAATTAACCATTACAAGTTCATCCTTTGTCAACTTGGCACTCATACACATCTCCTTAACACATACTTAATTTCTAAATAAAGAGAGTAACAAGGTCCCATTTCCGCCTAACATGATACAACTATCTTGGGTACAAACAAAAATGCACTAACCCTTTGCCTAAAGATGCAAAGCCCTTTAGGTTTACTCCTCTCCTTGAATTCTGCAGCTTAAATGCTAAGATATAAAGCTAAAAATGCTTAAATACTATGAAACAGTCAATATACCTTATATTATATGATAAGAGGATGGAAGAAAAGAAAGACATCTGATACACACACTCATAAACATATTCCTAGCAAAATAAGAAAAAAATACTCATTACAATCACAGTCCTTATTTCTGTAACAGGTAATGTGGTCATAGCAGGTATTTATAACTCTCTTTTTCCACTACATATTCCATATTCTCTTTGTCCTCCACAGGCACTTCAGCCGGTCATGGTTCTTTATCTGGTGGGGTGACCCACACCTTCACTCCTGGTCATTAGCTGTCCTGCATGGATTGAGTTGCTATAATTTTCCACAGACTTTCATCATAGAGTAGAGTAATACTTTTTTTTAAAGATTTTATTTATTTATTCATGAGACACACACACACACACACACACACAGAGAGAGAGAGAGAGAGAGAGAGAGAGAGAGGCAGAGGGGGAAGCAGGCTCTGTGCAAGGAGCCCAATGTGGGACTCGATCCCCGGTCTCCAGGATCACACCCTGGGCTGAAGGTGGCGCTAAACCGCTGAGCCACCTGGGCTGCCCAAGTCCACTGATTTAAATGTAAATCTCATCTAAAAATCCACTCACTGTAAATAAAATCTTAAAAAAAAAAAAAAACACTCACAGAAATATCCAGAATAATGTTTGAGCAAATATCTGGTCACTCTACCTAGCCAAGTTGACACATAAAATTAACCATCACAATATCTTTAGTCATTAGAGAAATGCAAATCAAAACCACAATAAGACATCATTTAAATCTACGAGGATTGTCTATAATTCAGAAAAAAAGGAACAAGTGTTGGTGAGGAGACAGGAAATTGGAACTTCATATTGCTGGTGGGAATGTAAATTGGTGCAACTACTGAGGAAAATGGTTTGGTGGTTCCTCAAAAAAATAAACATAGAACTACCATATGACCCAGAAATTCCACTCCTTGGTATAGACCTCAGAATATAAGAAATTGAAAACATAGCCTCAACATGATACATGTATGTGAATTTTCATTGCCTCATTTTTTACAATAGCCAACAGGTGAAAACAACTCAAGAATCCATAAATAGATGAATATGTAAATAATATTCCATTATTGTGTGTATACGCTACACAATGGAATATTATTGAACCATAAAAAGGAATAAAATTCTGATATGTGGATGCATCTTGAAAATATTATGCTAAGTTAAATTAGCCAGACACAAAAGGATAAGTATTATAAGAATTCACTTATTTGGAATATCTGGAACAAGTAAAACTCATACAGACAGTATGTTAGAGATTATTATTAGGGCCTGTGAAGAGAGGGAATGGGGAGTAATTGCTTATTGGGTACAGAATTTCTGTTGGGGTGAGGAAAACTTTTGGAAATTAATGTGATAATTATACAACATTGTGAATATAATGCCACTGAATCATACACATACATTTCTGGACCTCTGAATCCTGGCAGGTCATTTCCATTAAAATGGAAATTTTAATTTTATATTTTTCCAAAATTAAAAAAAGAAAAAAACAGAAAAAAAACACTTTTTGCTTTGTGAAAGATAAGAGGATTAAAAGACAAGCTACAGAGTGGGAAGATATTTTCAAACTACATATCCAACAAAAGACTGATATCTAGAATGTAGAAATAAACTCTAAAACAACAGAAAAAAATAAAAAACCCAAACTGATGATAGACCAAAGATGTGATAAGACATTTCACTGCAGAGGATACAGATGGCAAGTAAGCTCATGAGAAGATCGTCATCATCACTGGCTGTTTGAGAAATGCTAATTAAAACCACAATGAGATTTATTACACATCTCTCACAATGATTAAACTAAACAAATACTGGAAATACCAGATGTTCATAGGATGCAGAAAAACTGAATCACTCATACATTACTGGTGGAAATATAAAATGTTATAGCCACTCTTGAAAAACAGTTTGGCAGGTTTGTTTTTTTAAAAAATGATTTTATTTATGTATTTGAGAAAAAGAGAGAGAGAGAGAGAGCATGAGCAGGTGGTGGTGGAGGGGCAGAAGGAGAGGGAGAAGCAGGCTTCCCATTAGGAAGGAAGCCCTATGCAGGGCTTGATCACAGAACCCTGAGATCATGACCTGAGCTCAAGGCAGATGCTTACCTGGCTGAGCCACCCAGGTGCCCCAAATTTGGCAGTTTTATAAAAAATTAAACATACAGTAACAAACTACAGTAGACCCAGAAATTGCAATGCTGGTAATTTATCTCAGTGAAATGAAATAACTTCACACTAAAACTTATACCCAAGTGTTTATAGTACATTTATTTGCAATAGGCCCAAGCTGAAAGCAACCAATATATAATGATATATGTTGATGGATAATGATATAAAAAAGGATAATGAAACAAACTGTGGTACATTCATATTTTGGAATACTACTCAGCAATGAAAAAGAATGATCTATTGACATACAGATGACCTGAATGCATCCCTGGAAAATTATGCTGAGTGAAGAAAGCCAATCTCAAACTGTGACATAACTATATGACTCTCTTCATATAATACTTTTGAAATGAGAAAATTTGAGAAATGGAGAATAGATAGTGATTCCCAAGGTTTAAGGATGTGCAGGGACAGAAAGTTAGTGAGTTGGCTGTAAAATGGCAATACGAGGGATCCTTGTGGTGATGGAAATGTTCTGTATCTTGACAGTGTCTTGTCAATACCCTGGTTGTAATGTCCTATTGTTTGCTAGATGTTACCATTAGGGGAATCTGGATAAATGGTACATGGGATCCTTCTATACTACTTTTTTTACAACTGCATGTGAGTCTAAGATTAACTAAGAATAAAATGTTCATATAGAAAATATCATCTATTCAGTTATCACAGCCTCTTCCTTGAAATACCAAGACTATATTTTATATAAGTAACCAATACTTGAAAATTACTCAGATTATGAAATGTAGGACAGCTGCTCTGTGGCCAATAGATATAAATATCTACTTTCCATGTAGAAAGTCCATTCCTGGCCCACTTGGAACATGATTCTTCATGGTACTTTTTATTAAGCCAGCATTCTTAGGGGGTCAATATTTAGCCTAGCTAGATATGCAAAGATTTCTTTTCCTGATCATTTAAATTGAGAAATTTCTCTTTAATTCTTTGAATGGGCAGAAATTTTGTCTCCTTTCAGATTCCCTTCCTAATGAACTTAATAAAACAAAAGTTGAGAGTTGCTCAACATTAATATATGTGACATTTTTCCTTTCCTAGAATGTTTATATTCGATTCCTCTGTTGTGGGAAGTTCTTTTGGTCAGCCCCACACTGATCCACTATGATGTATTTCTCATTTGTGGCCCTGGAGGGCTCAAGGATTAGATTTCCCAGTATCTCAGGCAGGGAGTGCAAAATGTTCCCGGTTCTTCTCACACATTTGTATTCTATCTCAGAAAGGGCCTGGGGGTCATCAGTATGCAGGGGGTGCATATTTATATCAGATTTAGGGCCACTCTGAGGACTCCTGGACAATGAAAAGAAATTGGCTCCAAATGGATTTTTCTGCCTTCACCTATGTCAATAAGAGATATTTTAAATGTTATTTAGCCAAAAGACAGATTGAACATGAGAGCTTGGAAATCATGGAGTGCATGACTAATAATACCTGGAAACCACGTACTCCATCTGAGAATCAACCCAGGGATGAGGGTGCCCATCACACATTCTTGAGACAGGAAGCTCAGAGCCACGCTGCACTCACATGAGGTGCCAGACACCTCTCACTCCAGTGGAGTGGCTTTACAAAGTCTGAAATGGGGTTGTATGCCTCCCATTCTAGGATTGAAATAAGAGAACTTAGTAACTTCTACCATGATTTTCACCCTTCTGATCCCTTTATGCAGATTGTGGCAAGGGAACTCGGAAAGTTTTGAGCTCAGCTCTTCCCAGATTGTTATTTTCCAGGAGAGAATCAATTAAAGTTAAGAAACAAGTAAAATGTTCCCACTGGGAACTCCATGGTTCTGCCCTCCCAGCCTGTCCCTATTACCTTTCGACAGACACTAAAATTACAGGCCTGCAGAGAGATGAGCTAATGACATCCTTGCCTTTAAACTGTGTGGGTTCTTCTGGCGAGCACGGATCACCCTACACGTCCATCCACGTAAGTGCCTTTTTGTTACCCAGACTTAGAATCAGTGAGTGGGCAGGGCCCTAGGCAGGTGGTGGAAGCAGGCAAATTGGGTCTAATGGTGAAGTTTTGGGTAGCTTCCGGAGAGCCATCCAGCTCTAACCATCTTCCACAGCTCAGAGGATTGTTTTCTCTGCTATGCAATGGGAAATCTTAAAAATTAGTTGATGTTTTTATGTGAAATAATTAATTTTAGGTTCCCATTCATTTCCCTGAATAAAATGAATTTCATTCTTAAGTACATGTTACATTATTTAGTAATTTAGACTAAAAATTTGCCAATTTTTATTCATATTCATTAGATTGGATGGTGTTTTTTTTTACATATATTTTTTAAGATTTTATTTATTTATTCACGAGAGACACAGAGAGAAGGCAGAGACACAGGCAGAGGGAGCCCCATGCAGGACTTGATCCCAGGACTCCAGGATCACACCCTGAGCCAAAGACAGACACTCAACTGCTGAGCCACCCAGGCATCCCTGATGATAAGTTTTAACTCCAAGTTTTAACTCAGTGTTGCTTATTTCATCATCAAAAAACATTTAGAATTATTAATTTTAAAGTACCTTTTAGTACTTTGTGTAATTAAAAAACATATTAATAGAAACAATTTCTAATTGTCTACAAAAAAATGAGGGCTTTTTTTTTTTTCATAAGATCACCTTAAAAAGCAGTTTAATCCTATATTCCAAAAATATCTAAAAGTATTTCCTCTGAAGCCCTTTCTTGTCAGAGCTTTAATTTAAAAAATTCCACATTAATGATGTCAATGCTTACGCTTCTGTTCTGACAGGAAATTTTTAAAGAGAACAGTGGCAATGAGTCTGTAATTACACTAAAAATAAAACAAAGTGAGTGATTTTTCTGCCTGGCACCTAGGACATAAGAATAAAATCTCATGGAAAGTGGCAAGGAGAAAGAGTATTTCTATTTTTTAAATATTATTCATTGTAAGACAGTCTTTCTCTTTTCATTGACAATGGATGCTCCAGCACCCAGTTAGTTGGGGGCAGAATTTAGGATTGAGTGAACACCTCTGGCTCTATTATCTATGTGTAGGTTTTAGAATGTTTCCCCAGCCTATATCTTATGCACTTATGGTGAACAGATAAATATCAAATATACTCTCTTCTTACTAAGAAACAAAGAATAGGATTAAAAAATAAAGTAAAAACTATTTAGCAAGAAAGCCAGAGTTGGTTCTTGTTTCATTATTGGGTTGATGGGAAAACAGATTCACATACAGGACTTGCCAGGACTGACAATCTAGTGTTTGTGATGAAGTGCTCAAGGGACTCTGGTTTCTATACTTTGGAAAAATACTTTTTCTTCTGATTTTTCTCAAAACAGATTTAAAAGTCCTGGCACTATAAATTTCCCGTGTGCAAGTGAGTACTGTGAGTGGTCTTATACATTCAATTTTCAAACAATGGATAATTTTCACTTAGGTGTTGAAAAATAGCTGCAGGCGGCTGGGGTGGCTCAGCAGTTGAGCGCTGCCTTCAGCCTGGGGCGTGACCCTGGAGACCCTGGATCGAGTCCCATGTCGGGCTCCCTGCATGGAGCCTGCTTCTCTTTCTGCCTGTGTTTCTGCCTCTCTCTCTCCTCTCTGTGTATTCTCATGAATAAATAAATAAAATCTTAAAAGAATAAAAAAAAGAAAGATAGCTGCAGAACATTGCCCCAGTGTTCTTTAGTTCTCCTTCCTCATTCTCCTGGAGCTGGCCCATTTCACAAATATCTTAGTACAGTGCACTAGCATCCAGCTGATGATGATTTTACCTTTCCTGACTGCCAGCTGTTTCTCCACAGTTCTTTTCAGTTTTCCAGCTAGAATTGGTAGAGTGTGTTGCCCAATATACCCATGACCCAAACCCATGCCCATGGTGCATAATCAATTTCACCGTCCAGACCCTTTTTTTCTTTTTATCTTTATAGAAGATGATGACAATGATGGTGAAGTTGACCCATATGATAATGACAAACCAAAGTATGCTCTTTGTGTATCTAAAGCACATTGCAAAGTGCTGACATAAATCCTATCATTTATACTTCACCTCAACCTAAGAGGTATGCATTATCACGCTCTTGTGGCAGACGAGTAAACAGATGTTCTCTTCCTTCCGCTCCCTGTATCCTGTAACCTGTCCCACCTACAAGGCCATTGATACCCAAACTTGCACTGGGCTCTGGAGAGGGGTTTCTTCTTCCATTACACTCCCCACTTCTTTTCTGACCATTGATTCCAGTTGCATTGACTTTAGCAAACTTCACTAGTTTGGGGTCCATTTAATGATATATGCATCACATGATTATCCATGATTTAGGTAATTACAATATCTAAAGTGAATGCTCCTTTGATCATATTGAAACAATAACTAAAGTGAATGCTCCTTTGATCATATTATTAAAGGGGATCTTAGCTGCGTTACTAGTCTCTTGGTGGTACCTCAGCCTTCACTATTAACTCCAGGAGAAGTGGAGAAGGGCTTCTCCACTCCAGGAGAAGGGCTCCTGGTGGTGAATTTTCAAAATGAATGCTCCTATTTCCATTTGACACTTCTTACTCCTTACTCCATTTATGTTTTGTTTTGTCCTACCTTGCTCATCTAGTGTTTCCTTCCTCTTTCACAATGTAGCTTCTCCAAATGGGACTTATTTCAGAATTTTCTTGCCTGTTATTTTCTCCGTGATCTATCTCATTATACCTAGAACCTCTAGGCTCTGAGTGCCGCTTGTTTTCTCCAGTGTATAAAATGAGATTTTTTTGCTTGCTATATTAAGTGAGTCAGGTACCATTTCACATCGATCTTCCTCAACTCTTATTTGAGGAAGTTCTCTTAGATCATCTTGCAGATTGCAGTTCCTATTCTGTCATCCAGTGGTGTGAAACTTAGATGGTGAGCATCACGAAGCATGGCTGAGATAGGACCCACTAATAGAGTGTATTTAGCTCAGGGGCACCTGGATGGCCCAGTCACTTAAATGTCTGACTCTTGATTTGGGCTCAGGTCATGATCTCAGGGTTGTGAGATCAAGCCCTCCACTGGGCCTTGTGCTGGGTGGGTATGGAGCCTGCTTAAGATTCTCTCTCCTTCTGCTTCTACCCGTCTGCCCACTTTTAAAAATTTTTATTTAGCTTGTTTTCATTAAATGTTCATATTCTCTAGGATATATTTTCTTATAAAATGATATATTTGCACAGAAATAGCTCTATTTGTAATTATAAATACAAATTAAATTGCAAATTCATAATTTGCAATTATGAAACACATAATTTGGGGTCTGGGTCTTAGTGATACAGTTGTGATCCACAAAATTTGGAGAAAGCTGGATCATTAGAGTCATATTTTCTGTTGTCCCTCCTGGCACATAGAAGTAAATGAAGTGAGTACTCGTGAAGGCACCAAATTGTGTCACTTTCCTTGATCAACACACCAGAGGAAGGAGATTACTGTATTCTGTTCCCACTGTGGAATGCATCCTCTGGAAATATAAGATCAAGATTATTCATTTGTTTTGAGGCAATCATTCACTTACACCATGATTTCTTGAACATTATTGTAAATGCATGATGTCTGCACCCTTTTGCTTCCCTTAAGAATTTATTTTTGTAGGACTTCAGTCCTCTAAACAATGCTGAAAATAATGCACTTCTATGCTTCATTTTTAAGATGGTTAGAACATGTGACTTGAATAGTTTTACAATGCTATGTGTTTGCAAGACTCACTTTTTTAAAAAATGAATTAAACCAAGGCTTTTATTTCACAGAAATAACATTAGAGGAGACAATTATAGAATTTTTAATTTATCTCGCTATTTTGAAATGTTCTTTTAAGTATTATCTATTGAACATTATTATTTTATTTTTAATATTATTATTTTAAAACATGACAGTGTGTAATTTGTAACTTATATGATATAGATGTTCAGAAATAGTAATGTGTCATTTATAAGGACCTGTACACAAAGAAGTCCATGTAGGGTGTTGCTTAATGAAAATGTGTGACCTTCAAACCTCAGAGATAGTTGGTCATTAGATTAATATTTTTCTATTGTTTTTCCTGGGCATATTAAGGGAGCAATCCCAGCTACTCTGAATATGTGAACAGAGAAAATTGTTTTATTGCACTTAATACTTTCAAAAAAGATTAACCATTTCTTTTTTCTTTTTATTTGAGTGTAGTTGGCACACAATGTCACATTAGTTTCAGGTGCACAACTTAAGTGATTTGACAGGTTTATACATTGTGCTATATTCACACAAGTGTAACTACCATCTGTCCTATTACATTGCTATTGCAATATCACTGACTGTATTCCTTATGCTGTGCCTTTTATTCCTGTGGCTTATTCATTCCATGGATTAACTTTCTTTTTTTTTTTTTAAGATTTATTTATTTATTTGAGAGAAAGAGAGAGAGAATGCAAGCAGGGAGAGGGGCAGAGGGAGAAGAAGAGCGAATCCTCAAACAGACTCCCCGCTGAGAGCACAGCCCAATGTGGGGCTGGATCTCAGGACCCTGAGATCACGACCTGAGCCGAAAACAAGAGCAACATGCTTAACCGACTGAGCCACCCAGGCACCCCGAGATCAACTATTTCTAATGCTACTATGCAATTTTCATTTTAGAAAATCCACATTTTCCAAATGTTTCAAATCAAGTATCTACATAGGTCCTCAACTCATAAATGCTCTCCCATGTTCATGGCTTATTAACATATTTGATTCCCCTTAATCATGTACCTTATAGAACCAATCACAATGCTCTAAATAGCTGTGAAAACAAGTTAGCCTTACATCTTTGATTTTTCAGATGAAAAATACGCAAGAATATATCTGGATGCCTTTCACAATATTATGTACCTCCTATTTATAAGGCTTGAATTAAGCACATACCTGCATTCCACGGGAAAATAGTCCATGTGTAGTTCCTCACTACATTTTCTAGTAAAATTTTACCCACAAGCCCTGACTTTAGAGAAATATCATTGTTCACTTGAAGGAGACATGAATCTTGGACATCTAGAAGAACTGTCTTTCAGGGTGTAGATGGATACCTATTCTCTAATTAAAACTTTAAAAAGAAATGACTCCAAATCTAATTAAGTTGTGGTTTTATTTACTGCATGGTACCACATAACCAAGAATGGAGAGAAAAGAAATTTTTAATGCATTCTAGCTAATGGTCAGTAATTTGACTCTGCTCAAACTAGTTTTCTTCTTGCATGAGAATTTAAGTAATGTAATTTAATGTAAGTCATATAATTTTCTTTGGGGAGTCAGTGAAAAGACTTAAAATCTCATTAAAGCCCCGTGAACAGAGATTATTCAATGAATTTACCATGTAAGTGGTTATGTCTCCTCTCTCCTTTTCGCAGGGACAATCTTAAGAAACCCTTAAGAAAACTGAGTTAATAATTCATGTCATATATATGAAAAACTACATAATCATAAAAATAATAGTTCATATTTTTTTTTTAAATTTTTTTTTTTAAATTTTTATTTATTTATGATAGTCACAGAGAGAGAGAGAGAGAGGCAGAGACACAGGCAGAGGGAGAAGCAGGCTCCATGCACCGGGAGCCCGATGTGGGATTCGATCCTGGGTCTCCAGGATCGCGCCCTGGGCCAAAGGCAGGCGCCAAACCGCTGCGCCACTCAGGGATCCCAATAGTTCATATTTTTATGGATATCATTATGTGCCAGAATTGCTTCCATACTTGATACTTTAATATTTTTTATATTCATAACATCTCTAAGGTGAGGGTAATAGGATTGTCCATATTTTAAGAGGAGGTAAATGGGCTCAGGTGTGTTGATGGGTTCAAGGTACAGTTTTAGTAACTAGCAGATTGAGGATGGAAATGGAAGCAGTCTGACATCAGAACCCACAGCTATCAGCATTTGGTCTGTTATGTATTAAGAATAACTGGCAATAAAAAAAACATCAGAATAGAAATAGCACTGAGGTAACAACTATGTGGTAGGCTATCCAGTTGATGCTCTTTGGGAGTGTCGTGTTTCCATTTCCCTGCAATCATCCTCATTCAAATTCACCCAAAATTATAGAACTCTTACTATGTACTCAGTACTTGATCAAGATGATGCAGACACAAGACATTGTCTCTCCCCTTAGAAAAACTAAAAAATAAGGTAAAAATAAAGAAATGCTTTCTTTATGGTAACTTTTAATATAAAGGAAAACTCTAGCACTGTGGAAGCCCAGTGATGACATACATAATCCCAGCATGGCTGGGAAGTGCTGGGACTTCCTGTTGTGGGAGAGGGTGGGGATGGCTTATGGGACAGTGTGATGATGAACTTGAGTATTAAAAAAGAGGAAAAAGGAAGCATCAGGATTAACCCACTTATTTCGATGACAGCAGTAGTGTTCCTTGAGATTGATGCAGGTAACGATTTTTGAGAAAGATCATTTTTCTTGTTTTTTTCTCTTCAGTTATTTACTATATACTTCTTTTCTCCACAAATATGGCTGAAAACAACAAATTTCATGTTGTTATTGCCATTAGACATGTCTTGTTCTTGGAAGCTGGCATTAGGATCTTAGCCAACGCTGTCCTTCTTCTCTTTCACATCCTTACATTCCTTCTTGAACACAAGCCAAAACCCACTGACCTATCATTCATTTGGTCTTAATTCATATAGTGATGCTAATAACCACAGGTTCTGTGGCTACAGGTATTTTTGGGACTCCAAGTTTTTGGAATGACTTGAATTTTAAGTCATAAAATGACTTACAACTTGTGTAAGTTGATGAGGGGCCTCTCCATTTGTGCCACCTGCCTGCTGATGGTCCTCCAGGCCATCATCTTCAGCCCCAGAAGCTCCTGCTTAGTAAAGTCCAAACATAAATCCTCACATCAGAACCTGTGTTCCTTTTTTTCCCTATGGGTCTACAATGTTTGTTAGTAGTTGCTTCTTTTTATTTATTTATTTATTTATTTATTTATTTATTTATTTATATTGGAGTTCAATTTGCCAACATATAGCATAACACCCAGTGCTCATCCCATCAAATGCCCCCCTCAGTGCCCGTCACCCAGTCACCCCCACCCCCCACCCACCTCCCCTTCCACTACCCCTTGATCATTTCCCAGAGTTAGGTGTCTCTCATGTTCTGTCACCCTCACTGATATTTTCACTCATTTTTTCTCCTTTCCCCTTTATTCCCTTTCACTATTTTTTATATTCCCCAAATGAATGAGACCATATAATGTTTGTCCTTCTCCGATTGATTTATTTCACTCAGCATAATACCCTCTAGGTCCCTCTACGTCGAAGCAAATGGTGGGTATTTGTCATTTCTAATGGCTGAGTAATATTCCATTGTATACATAGACCACATCTTCTTTCTCCATTAATCTTTCAATGGACACCGAGGCTCCTTCCACAGTTTGGCTATTGTGGACATTGCTGCTATAAACATTGGGGTGCAGGTGTCCCGGCGTTTCACTACATTTGTATCTTTAGGGTAAATCCCCAGCAGTGCAATTGCTGGGCTGTAGGGCAGATCCATTTTTAACTCTTTGAGGAACCTCCACACAGATCAATGGAACAGAATAGAGAATCCAGAATTGGACCCTCAACTTTATGGTCAACTAATATTCAACAAAGGAGGAAAGACCATCCACTGGAAAAAGGACAGTCTCTTCAGTAAATGGTGCTGGGAAAATTGGACATCCACATGCAGAAGAATGAAACTAGACCATTCTCTTGCACCATACACAAAGATAAACTCAAAATGGATCAAAGATCTAAATGTGAGACAAGATTCCATCAAAATCCTAGAGGAGAACACAGGCAACACCCTTTTTGAACTTGGCCACTGTAACTTCTTGCAAAATACATCCATGAAGGCAAGAGAAACAAAAGCAAAAATGAACTATTGGGACTTCATCAACATAAGAAGCTTTTGCACAGCAAAAGAAACAGTCAACAAAACTAAAAGACAACCTACAGAATGGGAGAAGAGATTTGCAAGTGATGTATCAGATAAAGGGCTAGTTTCCAAGATCTATAAAGAGCTTATTAAACTCCACAGCAAAGAAACAAACAATCCAATCATGAAATGGGCAAAAGACATGAACAGAAATCTCACAGCGCAAGACAGACATGGCCAACACGCACAAGAGAAAATGCTCTGCATCACTTGTCATCAGGGAAATACAAATCAAAACCACAGTGAGATACCACCTCACACCAGTGAGAATGGGGAAAATTAACAAGGCAGGAAACCACAAATGTTGGAGAGGATGCGGAGAAAAGGGAACCCTCTTGCACTGTTGGTGGGAATGTGAACTGGTGCAGCCACTCTGGAAAACTGTGTGGAGGTTCCTCAAATAGTTAAAAGTGGTTGCTTCTTAATATCCACTGTTGCTGCCCCTAATGTGATCTCCGTCCATCTTCTGTTTGTAACTGAATCCTGTTCTCTTTGGCCCCAAGATTACTTCCTCAGGCAACTATTTTTCATGTGGTTCACCTTCCAAGATGTCACCTTCATTGGGCTCATGGCACTCTGAAGTGGGCACATGGTGATTCTCTTATATAGACCTAAGAGGCAGACTCAGCATCTTCATAGCACCAACGTTTCTCCAAAAGCATCCCCAGAAAAAAGGGGCCACCAAAACCAGTCTGTTGCTTATGGGTTTCTTTGTGATTGTGTACTTTCTGGACAGCATTGTCTCTCCTCAACAACGGCGTGGTACAATGACCAGGTTCATCTTTATGTTCAGATTCTTATGGCCAATGGCTATGCCACCATCAGTCCTTTTGTGCTAATCAGCACTAAAAACTGAATAATCACATTCTTAAAATCACTTTGGGAAGGAAAATAATTATTTAATTATTCAGTGATGGATAACTTCTCTTAAGACAAGTGAATTCATTGGCTTCCAAATGAATATTCATGGCATACATGATATGCTCAGTTAATTAAATTGTATGAAGGTATGCTCTTTCTGTTAAAACTATTCATTTTGATACATGTTGGCTAGTACAGAATAGATAATTTACCATATTCTTATCTTTGATAATGCAAGATTTTCATGTTTGTGATCAGGGGAAGCAAGAGCAGACCTATGAGGTGGTTTTTACTTGTCATAGCCTGGGTTAGCCCACATCTCTTATAGGTATTTGATGGTTTATGGTACTTTTTAAAAAGCCTACAGTCTCAGTGATCTGTGTTTAGTCTAACTAGGATGTAAACATTTATTTTCCTGGCTGTTTTAATTTTCTCACTTAAAGCCCTCCTTGGAATGGCTGAATCTTTTGTCTTCCTTTCTAGTTTCCATGCTAATAAAGTTTTTGAGAAAAAGTGTTAGACGTTGTTCAAGATTCAGACGCCTGGGTGGCTCAGCGGTTGAGCATCTCCCTTTGGCTCGGGGCGTGGGGCATGATCCTGGGTCCTAGGATTGGGTCCCACATCTGGCTCCTTGCAAGGAGTCTGCTTCTCCCTCTGCCTGTGTCTCTGCCTGTCTCTGTGTCTCTCATGAATAAATAAATACAATCTTTAAAAAAAAGTTGTTCAAGATCAAATTAGTTAAGGTTTTTGTATTCATAGGGTGTTACCCTTGAGGATTTGGGTTCATTTCCTATCAACTAATTTTGGTAGCACAGCACTGATCCACCACGATTTATTCCCAGGATATTTTCTCTCAAGTGACATTGTTGAGTTTCCTACTACCCTCAGTTGTAGAACCCTGTACCCATCTCAGGCAAAGACTGTCCTCTACTTTCAGGTATGTGCATTCCAAGAGTCTGTATTCATTAAAATGTTTAGTGATTTATTACACTGTCTAGGGAAGGGGAATAATATTTGAATAACATTTGCAGAAGCAAAAAGAGTCACTCCAGTGATTCCTCAAATACTCTAATGTGATTTTCCAGCTTTCTGAAAGTTCACAAAAATCATATAGGATACTTTATATTTCCCATTTAACTTGAAACCTATTTTTTTGTGTAAATTAGAATTGTTATGCTTACCTCACAACGATTTAGGAAGATTAGTTGGGTACTGTGTGTAATGATCCAATAGCTACAAATTTAAAACTAAATATATTAGAATTATTCTTTTAAATGATTTTATTTTTTTAAGTTTATTTATTTGTGTTAGTAATCTCTACACCCAATGTGGGGGTCAAATTTATAACCCCAAGATCAAGGGTCACATGTTCTATTGACTGAGCCAGTCAGTTGCCCCTAGAATTATTTTTATGAAACATTACATAGTGGCACATAGGTGGTGTAGTTCATATTTTGTTTTTGCCTTCTATTATGATTTCTCAATTTTTCTAGCAAGAGACTCAGTCTCTCTGATGGGAAATTCATTTCTTTGCTTGTTTAGTGCTAATGTTGCCCAGCCATTAGCAGAGATGATGGCATATTACACAGGCCTGGACAACAGAAGTTCTCCATTGCTCTGGCCACAGTAATTGCACGAATGGATTTTATGTGACATAGGCCAATCAGATTCTACTCTGACACCATTCTTCCAGAAATAAGGATGACATTCTCTTTTTTCTGGTTTTACTGAGCTTTTGAGAGTTCTTGAGATGTTATAAAAAAAAGTCCCAAAGCATCCATAATAGTTGTAATGGATTCTATTTATAATAAGAATTGCATGACCTATATCACAATAATTATTTGAGGAACATGGTGGGACACAACAAATGGGAAACTATTTTCACGTTGCCTAAGAATTATACAATGATTGTAGACAACCAGATTGAGAACTGGGAACCTGAACCAAGACTTAAAAGTTGCCAAAAATCACAAATCAACATGTACCCCTCAGAGAATTTAGGGAATTCTAGAAAAATTAAGGAAATTTAGGAAAAAATATAAAGAGATATTATCATTCATATAGACAGTTATTTCAAGGTGCATGATCTTCGTAACAAATGAAATATCCTCATGCAAGTTGATATGTTGTCACTCAGGCTATATTTTGATACACAGATCAAGGATATTTGGCAAGATGCTAGAGAGCGAGTGATGTCAGTGAAAAGTGCAGAAAAAGATCTCTGAAAACTCCCCTCTTCCTAAAAGCAATGAGAGAAGTGGAAAATACTATGAAAATAAATTTTGAAAACTGGAAATTAATCAGAGGTTTGTAACAGTCCAAGGAACATTAATCCAAAAAAAAAAAAAAAAAGGCAGAATTTCAATAAGAACAGCAAGCTTAATGGTTTAAAATTTCTTACTTCCATGTCCCCTTCCTACATCTGTAGTAGCCTTGAAAGCCAACAGTCCCAAATCCGGGTAAACCAGGAGCCTGCCGCAGGAGGGGCAGAATGGGTTTGGAGTGCCTTCAAAACATCATTCTCAGAGACTTGCCTATATTTCACCTAATGGTTCTCTGAAGACTCCACTGCAAAACTGTTTTTATTTGACCTGACACTGAGCTCTTCTCATGAGAAAAGACACTTCCTAAAGGGTACCGTCAAGATTATTCAGAGATAATGGTTTCATTTAGCAACTTCCTGAGGTAATGAATTAAAGCTGGGCAAACAATAACCCAAAACTCAGAGAAAAAGCTGTGGTATGAAATGTCTATAGTGACTTTGAAGAGCTCCAAACACATCACAGATATCTAGAAGGCCATGTGCATGCATCTGAGTGTGTATATGCCCAGGTCTGTGCACATCTTCAGAAAAGACCTTGGTCCATAAGCTCTTGCCTCTGACTCAAGTGACCTTGAATGTCAGTGCCTTGAGGCACTTTGCAAGCTAGAAGGGAAGGTTGTGGCAGTTGTCAACTCAGCAGAAGATAATCTTTGAGTACATGCCTCAGCATATACACAAAACCACTTAGTAAAGACTGAGAAACCTATGAGTTCTTTTTTCCCCCCAGTCAAATTTATTTATTTATTTATTTAATATTTTTTATTGGAGTTCGATTTGCCATAAGCATTTCAGATAATCTCTGTCTACACATAATTGGCCACTAAGCTAACAGAGAATGCAATGGCTACAAATGACAAAGAAAGCAAACATTAACAAATTAGTTTAGAAAAGCCAGTTAAAAAGAAATGAAACAAAATAAAAAACAAGCAGCAGTAACAAAATATCTCTGGTAAAGGGGATAATTTGATTTCTAGGTCTGTTACATTATATTATTCAAATTGTTCACTTTTCAACAATAAGTTATGATAAATGAAGAAAAAGAAAAAGAAAAATGTTTTCCATTTGTAGGAAAACAGGAAGCAATTAATAGACAGTCCTTGAGGAAATACATATATTTGACTTATTAGATGCAGACTTTATATCAGCTATTTTAAATATAGATAAAGAACTAAAGGACACCACATTCAAAAAGTAAAGTAAGAGTTATAGCCCCCAAATAGAGAATTACAGGAAAAAAAAAAAAAAAACCAGACCAATCTCTTCCAAAAAATTGAAGAGGGAACACTTTCTTTTTCTTTCTTTTTTTTTTTTTTTGAAGAGGGAACACTTTCAAATTCATCTTATGAGGCCACCATTACCTGATACCAAAGCCAAAGACACTGCAAAAGGAAATCACAGGGTAATCTTGATGAACACAAAATGCAAAATCCTCAATAAAATAATAGGAAATCGAATTGAACAGCACATTAAAAGGATCAGACACCATGATAAAGTGGTATTACTCCTGTGATGTAAGGATAGTTCAACATACAGAAATCAATAAATATGATATACTACATTACAGAGTGAATAATAAAAATCACATGATCATCTCAATAGATACAAAACTGACATTATTTAAGGATACAAACTTAAAACAAGTAGTAAATAAGCCCTAGAGCCCTAATGCACAGCAAGGTGGATATAAACAACATTGTATTATAATCAAGAAACTTGCTAAGAGACTAAAACAAGGCTGATTATATACATAAGAGCAGGGCTAATTATTACTACAATGCAATCATATTACAGTATAAAAATATGTCAAATTAACATGTTGTACACCTTAAATTTAAATAATCTTATACATCTAATATATTTCAATTAAAAAAAGGAACTGATGTAAACCAGCCTTTGGTGATGCAGGAGTATGAGGGGAGGGAGATCATTCTGTATTTCTATGATTAGATCTCAGTCTTTTAGTAAGTTCATGCTTCTGGACTGTGAACTTTACAAGTGGTTTTCAGTGTTTCTCTCTCTCCTAAAGTGGGACAGGGTGCCTAGAGTAAACTTGAGTTGGGCATTTTCCTTATCTAGGTCAATTAGGCTCTGATAATATGCTAAGAAGTTTATCCTCTGGTTAGCTAGTTTCCCCTGGGGAAAGTACTTATAAAGAAGAACAGAGTGTTTTGGTGTATTTTAGAGTATTTTTTAAAATATCCACAAATCAATCAACATGACACCTCATGTTAACAAAAAGAGGAATAAAAATTATATGATTATATCAACAGATGCTGAAAAAGCATTTGACGAAATTCAACATCCACCTAGGACAAAAATTCTCAACAAAGTGGGTATAGAGGAAACATACCACAACACAATAAAGGCCATAAATAGACAAACTCACAGTTAACATCATACTCAACAGTGAGAAACTGAAAGCTTTCCTCTAAGATCAGGAATAAGACAAGGATGTTGACTCTTGCCACTTTTATTCAATATAGTACTGGAAGTCCTAGCCACAGCAATCAGACAAGAAAAAGATATAAAAGGCACCCAAGTTGGAAAAGAAGTAAAACTGTCACTATTTGCAGACAAGATGTTGTATGTAGAAATCCCTAAAGACTCCACAAAAATACTATTAGAACTAATAAACTAATTCAGTAAAGTTACAAGATACAAAATTAATATACATAAATCTCTTGCACTTCTATACACTAACAATGAACTATCAAAAAGAGAAATTCAAAAAACAATCCATTAGCTACACTTGTGGTGAGTATAGCATAACATATAAATTTGTCAGATATATTGTACACTCAACATTCACATAACATGGTGTGTCAACTATACTCAAATAAAAAATATTTAAAGAAAAGAAAACAATCCTATTTAAATTGCATAAAAAATAATAAAATACCTAGGAATAAATTTAACTAAGGAGGTGAAAGACCTGTACTCTGAAAATTATGACACTGATAAAAGAAGCTGAAGATAATACAAATAAATGGAGATATACTGTACTCACAGATTGTTAAAATTCCCATACTACCCAAAGCAAATTTATAGATCCAATGCAATCCCCATCAATAGTCAAAGCAGTCTTGAAAAAGAACAAAGCTATAGGTATCACAGGCCCAGATTTCAAGCTATACTACAAAGCTATAGTAATCAAAACAGGATGGCACTGGCACAAAAACAGACACATTGATCAACAGAACAGAATGGAGTCCATAAATATACCTATGCTTACATGGTTGATTAAGCTTCAAGAAAGGAGTAAAAAAATATACAATGGAGAAAATAAATAGTGTTAGGAAATCTGGACGGCCATATGCAGAAGAATAAAACTGGACCACTATCTTACACTATATACAAAAGTAAACTCAAAATGGATTATAGGTTTAAACGTAAGAGTGAAAACCATAAAGTTCTTAGAAGAAAATATAGGTAGTATGTTCTTGGACATTTGTCTGAGGAATATTTTTTTGGCTCTGTCTCCTCAGGCAAGAGAAGCAAAGGCAAAAATAAACAAATGGGACTACATTAAACTAAAAAGCTTCTGTACAATGAAGGAAACCATCAACAAAACAAAAAGGCAAGCTACTGAATGGGAGAAGATATTAGCAAATAATATAACCAATAAGCAGTTAACACCTCAAATATGTTAAGAACTCACACAACTCAATATAACCCCCTCACACACAAATAATTCAATTAAAAATTTGACAGAAGATTTGAACAGACATTTTACCAAAGAAGACATTGTCAATGGCTAACAGGTACATGAAAAGATGCTCAACATCACTAATCATCAGGGAAATGCAAATCAAAGCTGTAATGAGATATTGCCTCACACCTATCAGATTAGTATGAGACAAAAAGACAAAAAAAAAAAACCCCAAAAGATAAACAATAATAAGTATTGGCAAGGATATGGAGCAAAGGGAACCCTGTGCACTGTTGGTAGAAATGTAAATTGGTATAGTCACTATGGAAAACAGTATGGAGGTTCCTCAAAAATTAAAAATAGAACTTCCATATAACCCAGAACTTCTGCCTCTGGGAATTTGCATGAAATAAATGAAAATACTCATTTGAAAAATATATGCACCTCTATGTTCATTGCAGCATTATTTACAGTAGCCAAGATATGGAAGAGCTCATGTTCATCAATAGATGAATGGATAAAAAGGATGTGGTATATATTTATATAATGGTCAGCAGTAATAAAGAATGATATCCTACCATTTCAACAATATGGATGGACCTACAGGTATTATACTTAGTGAAATAAGTCGGAGAAAGACCAAATACCTTGTGATTTCACTTATATGTGGAGCCTAAAAAACAAAACAATGGAATAAATAAAACAGAAAAGGACTCACAGATACAGAGAACTATGTGCTGATACCAGAGGGGAGAGGGTGGAGGTGGGCAAAATAGGGAAAAAGAATTAAAAGGCACAAACTTCCAGTTATAAAATAAATTAAACATGGGGATACTATGTACAGCATGGAGAATATAGTTAATAGTATTGTAACAACTTTGTATAGTAACAGGGATAAGGTAAATGTATCATAGTGATCACTTCATAATGTATGTGAACACTGAAGTGCCATATAGTATCTCAAGGTAACATAATATTGTATACCAAGTATAATAAAAAATGAAATCATGTTTGGCAGGGTGAAGCTGGCAGGGTAGTATGAGGACCCTAGACTTGCCTCATCCTTCCAACACAGCTAGATAAACATCAAGTCATTCTGAATACCCAAGAAATTGACCTGAGAACTGACAGAAAAAAACTGTACAACTAGTAGAAGAGAGGAGGGCACATTGTGGAAGGTAGGGGGTGTGGGGACATTGTTTGGGGAAGAAAAGGATCACAGGTGCAGCCAAAGGGAAGGGGCCCTGATCACAGAGAGGAGAGAGAGAGACAGAGAGAGAGAGAGAGAGAGAGAGAGAGAAAGAGAGAGAGAGAATGAGAGAGAGAGAGAGAGAGAGAGAGAGAGAGAGAAAGTAATGCACAGGAGATGGCGCAAGGAAAACAATTCCTCAAAGCCAATGACTGAGAAAATGAGAGGGGCTGATTATTGTGAGTTTTTATAGCCAGCAGAACTCAAAGACTGGAGTTTTAGAATTCTGTGCTGTGGCTGGTGTTGAACCTGGTGCACTGTGGTGCTCCTGTGGAGGAGGGCAGAAGCCTGGTAGGGGGCAGCATGATCTGAGGAGCCCCTGGGATGCACTGGGAGAGATAGTTGGCCCTTCTTGCAGCATATCTGAGAGATACAAGGACAAAGGAACCAGTGAGTGCTATTTCCTCCCCTTCCCCTCAGCACAGGTGCAGACACCTGCTGACCTGGACACAAGCCATTTGCTGTGCTTTACTCCAAACTCCATGCTCCTGGACTATGCTGGGACCACCCTTCTGGGTTAAACCTGCATCAGTGCAGAGAGACCCTCTCTCAAAGGACCAATTCAGGTCTCTAAAGTTTGAGTTTTAAGGCTCAGCCTGCCTGGCTGGGATTGAACCCAAAGTGTACGTGCTGCTCCAGGCAGGCAAGCAACCTGGGCGCAGATAGTGTGAAAACAGCAATCTGAAAAACACTTGCAATACACAATGGGAAAATTATATAGGCTTCTGGGAGGACTTCCTCGACAGCAGCAAACACAAACTCTCCTCCCCAGGGACAAAGGAGCTGGCTTGAGCCATTACTTCCCGACCACTCAGCATAAATTAACTTCAGTAAACAGCACAGCACCAACTCTAGTTGCTTAAATTGCTTACACCAAGCTCTGCTACCCTGCACTCTGCTGGTACTGCTTTTCTTAGGCAAGTGTACCTGAGAACCAGTGTGGTAGGTCTCTCCCCCAGAAGACCAGCACAAACCCCCATGTACATCACACCTACTGACCTAGAGTTCTGCAAAGCTTCAGCTCTAGTGGAAATAGTTTCAAGTCTCTTTTAACAAGCAGATCAGAGCACACCTAGTTAAAACTCTCCACACTCTAGTCAAGGTCCAAACACACCCCATGCATGCAAGGAGAAACCCTGCAGAAGACTGACTTGAGAGAAAGAGTAGCCATAACACAGCATCAGAATGCATGCAGTACACACCAGAGATACTTCCTGAAGCATTAGGCCCTGGACATTATATGACCACTTCTTCATAAAGCCCTTACTCTCAGGAGGAGGAAATAAAACAGGCTTTCCTAACACACAGAAGAAGAGACCTAGACAAAATGCCAAGACAGAGGAATTCATCCCAAAAGAAAGAACAAGAAAAGGTCATAGCCAGGGATCTAATTGAAATAGATTGTAGATATAAGTAATATGCCTGATCCAGAATTTAAATCATACAGATACTAGCTGGGCTTCCAGAGTCCCTTACCGCAGAGATAAAAGAGCTTAAAATCAATCAGGCTGAAATGAAAAATGCAATAACTGAGGTTTAAAACCTCCTGGTTGCATTGACCACGAGTATGGAAGAAGTAGATGAATGAATAAGTGGTAACAGAAGACAGAAGTATGGAAAATAATGGAGCTGACAAGAAGAGGGAAAGAAAAATCTTGGATCATGAAAGTAGACTTAGGGAATACAGTGATTTCATGGAAAGATAGTAACATTTGTATCATAGAAGTCCCAGAAAAAGAGAGAGATAGGGTACAGAAGGTTTACTTGAGGAAATTATATCTGAAAATGTCCCCAATCTGGGGAAGAAAACAAACATCAAAATCAAGGAAGCACAGAGAACTCCCATCAGAATCAACAAAAGCCAGCCAAAACTAAGATATATGTAGTTAAATTGGCAAAATACAGAGATAAAAAAATCCTAAAAGCAGCAAGACAAAAGAAGTCCCTGGCTTACATGGTAAGACAAAGTTAGCAGCAGAAATTTGGCAGGCCAGAAGAGAATGGCATGGTATATTCAACATACTGAATGGGAAAAATATGCAGCCAAGAATATTCTATCCAGCAAAGCTGTCATTCAGAATAGAAGGAGAGATAAAGAGTTTCTCAGACAAACAAAAACTAAGGGAATTCATGTCCACTAAACCAGCCCTGCAAGAGATAGTAAAAGGAACTCTTTGAGTGGGAAAAAAGACTAGAAAAGAACAGAGAAAATCTCCAGAAACAATAACAACACAAGCAATAAAATGGCACTAAATTTATATTCATCAATAATTACCCTGATTGTAAATGGACTAAATGCTCCAATCAAAAGACACAGAATGTATTAAAACAAAAACCAAAAAACAAGAGCCAGGTGCATGGGTGGCTCATTTGGTTAAGGGGTCAGACTCTTGATTTTAGCTCATGTCATGATCTCAGGTTCATGAGATTGAGCCTCACTGAGCATGAGGTCTGCTTAAAATTCTCTCTCTCCCCCACCCCATAAACAAAAAACAAAACACAATGCAAAACAAAACATAAAAACAAGACCCATCTATATGCTGCCTACAAGAGACTCATTTTAGACCTAAGGACACCTGCAGATTGAAAGTGAGGGGATGGAGAAATATTGTTCATGAAAATGACGTCAAAAGAAAGCTGAAACAGCAATACTTGTATCAGACAAATTAGATTATATTTTTTAATTTTAAAGAATTTTTATTTCAATTTTGTTAACACATAGTGTATTATTAGTTTATATTAGTTTTATGAGGGGTAGAATTTAGGAATTCATCAGTTGCATATAATACCCAGTGCTCATTATACCAAGTACCCTCCTTAATGCCTATCAGCCTATTATCCCATTCTCTCACCTTCCTCCCCTCCAACTACCCTCAGTTTTTTCCTATAGTTAAGTGTCTCTAACGGTTTGCCTCCCTCTGTTTTTATCTTATTTTATTTTCCCCTCCTTTCCTCTATGTTCACAAATTTTGTTTATTAATTTCCACATATGGGTGAAATCACATGGTATTTTGTCTTTCTCTGACTGACCGACTTCACTTAGCATAATACCCTCTAGTTGCAAATGGCAAAATTTCATTCTTTTTGATGGCTGAGTAATATTCCACTGTATGTATATACTACATCCTATTTATCCATTCATCTGTTGATGGACATGTAAGGTTTTTTCCACATTTTGGCTATTGTGAACATTGCTGTAAGAAAATTCGGTTGCGTGTGCCCATTTGAATCATTATTTTTGTATCCTTTGGATAAATATCTAGAAGTCTAATTGCTGGGATATAGGGTAGTTCTATTTTTAACTTTAAAGAAACTTTTTTAACGATTTTATTTATTTATTCATGAGAGACAGACAGAGAGAGAGAGAGAGAGAGAGAGAGGCAGAGACATAGGCAGAGGGAGAAGCAGGCTCCATGCAGGGAGCCTGATGTGGAACTCGATCCCGGGACTCCAGGATCAGACCCTGGGCTGAAGGCGGAGCTAAACCGCTGAGCCACCCGGACTGCCCCGATTTTTAACTTTTTGAGGACCCTTCATACTGTTTTTCCACAGTGGCTACACCAGTTTGCATTTCCACCAACAGTGGAAGAAGGTTCTGCTTTCTCCATATTCTTGCCAAAACCTATTGTTTCCTCTGTTACTAATATCAGCCATTCTGACCTGTGTGAGGTGGTATCTCATCGTGATTTTGATTTGTATTTCCCTGATACTGAAAGATGTTGAGCATTTTTTTTTCATGTGGCTTTTGGTCACTTGTATGTCTTCTTTGGAGAAATGTCTGTTCATGTCTTCAGTCCATTTCTTGGCTGGATTCTTTGTTTTTGGGTGTTGAGTTCAGTAAGTCTTTTGGGTGTTGAATTCAATTAGTTCTTTATAGATCTTGAATACTAGCCCTTTCTTGGATAAGACATTTGTGAATATCTTCTCCCATTCTGTCAGTTGCCTTTTAGTTTTGTTGACTGTTTCCTTTGTTCTGCACAAGCTTTTTATCTTGATGAAGTCCGAGTAGTTAATTTTTGCTTTTGTTTCCCTTCCTTTTGCTTTTGTTTCCCTTGCTAGATGTGTCTAGCAAGAAGTTGCTGAAGCCAAGGTCAAAGACATTGCTACCTCTGTTCTTCTCCAGGATTTTTATGGATTCCTGTCTCATATTTAGGTCTTTAAACCATTTTTGAGAGACAATCTGGATTTTAAACCAAAGACTGCAACAAAAATGAAGAAAGGCACTGTATCATAATAAGGGGTCTCTCCAACAAGAAGATCTAGCAATTTTAACTATTTATGCTCCCAACTTGGGAACACCCAAATATACAAAACAATAACAGCATACAGGAATTCATTGATAATAATACAATACTAGTAGGGGACTTTAACATCACTTACATCGATGGACAGATCATCTAAGCAGAAAATCAACAAGGAAACAATGGTTTTGAATGATACACTGGGCCAGATGGACTTAGTAGATAATATTTGCAACATTTCATCCTAAAGCAACAGAATGCACATTCTTTCCAAGTACACATGGGACCATGGGACAGTCTCTAGAATAGACCACGTACTAGGTTAAAAATCAGCCCTCAACAAGTACAAAAAGATTGAGATCATACCATGCATATTCAGTGCTATGAATCTTGAAGTCAGTCGCAAGAAAAAATGTGGAAAGACCTCAAATACATGGAGGTTAAAAAACATCCTACTAAAGAATGAATAGGTCAACTAGTAAATTAAAGAAGAAATTAAAAATACATGGAAAGAAATGAAAATGAAAACACGATGGTCCAAAACCTTGGGGATGGAGCAGAAGCAGTCTAAGAGGAAAGTGTATAGCAACACAGGCCAACCTCAGAAGAAGAAAAATCTCAAATACACAACCTAACCTTATGCCTGAAGGAGCTAGTAAAATAACGACAAAGAGAGGCAAAAGCAGCAGAAGGAAGAAAATAATAAATATTAGAACATAAATAAATGATATAAAAACAAAAAAAAACAGTAAAACAGATCAATGAAATGAGGAACTGATCCTTTGAAAAAATAATTTTTTTAAAAGATTTTATTTATTTATTCATGAGAGACACAGAGGGAGGCTCATTAGAGACACAGAGGGAGGCAAAGACATAGACAGAGGGAGAAGCAGGCTCCCTGTGGGGAGCTTGATGTGGGATTCGATCCCAGGAGCTTAAGATCACAACCTGAGCCAAATGCAGATGCTCAACCACTGAGCCACCCAGGTGCCCCTGAAAAAATAAAATTGACGAACCCCTAGCCATATTTATCAAAAACAAAAGAGAAAGGATCCAAATAAATAACATCATGAATGAGTAAGGAGAGATCACAATGAACACCACAGAAATACAAATAATTATAAGAGATTATGAAAAATTACATGCCAATGAACTGGGCAACCTGGAAGAAATGGATAAATTCCTAGAAATGTATAAACCACTAAAATAGAAGCAGGAAGACATAGAAAACTTGAAAAGAACTATAACCAGCAAAGAAATTGAATTAGTAATTAAAAAATCTCCTCACAAACAAAAACCCAGGGTCAGATGGCTGCCTAGAGGAATTCTACCAAACATTTAAAGAAGAGTTAATACTATTCTTCTGAAGCTATTCCAAAAAATAGAAAAGGAAGGAAAATTTCTTAACTCATTCTATGAGGCCAGCATTATCTTGATTCTAAAACCAGACAAAGACCCCCCTAAAAAAGAGAACTACAGGCCAATATCCCTGATGAACACAAGTGAAAAAATTCTCAATAAAATACTAGAAAGTTGAATTCAACAGTACATTAAAAGAATTGTTCACCATGGTCAAGTGGGATTTATTCCTGGGTTGCAAGGGTAGCTCAATATTCACAAATCAGTGAAGATGATATACCACATTAATAAAAGAGAGGATAAGAACCTTTACCAAGAGATGTAGGAAAAGCATTTGATAAAGTACAGCATCCATTCTTTTTTTTTTTTTTGAAAGATTTTATTTACTTGTTTGAGAGAAAGAGAGAGAGAGAGAGAGCACAAGCAGGGGGAGCAGCAGAGGGAGAGGGAGAAGCAGGATCCCCACTGAGCAGGGAGCCCAAGTAGGACTCAATCCTGGGACCTGAGCTGAAGGCAGACACTTAGCCTCCTGAGCCACCCGGGTGCCCTACAGCATTCGTTCTTGATAAAAACCCTCAACAAAGTAGGGATAGATGAAACATACTTCAACATCCTGAAGGCCATATACAAAGGACCCACAGCTAATATCATCCTCACTGGGGAAAAACTGAGAGTTTTCCCTTTTGGTCCAGCAACAAGACAGAGATGTCCACTTTCACCACTGTTACTTAACATAGTACTGGAATCCCTAGCCTCAGCAATCAGCACAAAGAAATAAAAGGCATCCAAATCAGCAAGGAAGAAGTCAAACTTCCACTATTTGCAAATAACATAAAACTCTATTAGAAAACCCAAAAGATTCCACCAAAAAAATTGCTAGAACTGATACACAAATTCAGTAAAGTAGTAGGATGCAAAATCAATGTACAGAAAGCCGTTGCACTTCTATATACCAATAATAAAGCAGCAGGAAGAGAAATCAGGAATCAATCCCATTCACAACTGCACCAAAACCCATAAGATACCTAGGAATAAACCTAACAAAGAGGTGAAGATCTGTGCTCAAAACCATAAAACACTTGTGAAAGAAATTGAAGAGGACACAAAGAAATAGAAAAACATCCCATGCCCATGGATTGGAAGAACAAATATTGTTAAAATGTCTATATTACCCAAACCAATCTACACATTTAATGCAATCCCTATCAAAATACCACCATCATTTTTCACAGAACTGGAATAAACAATCTTAAAATGTGTATGGAACCAAGAAAGACCTGAATAGCCAAAGCACTCTTGAAAAAGAAAAGCAAAACTGGAGGCATCACAATTTCAGACTCTAAGTTATATTACAAAGCTGTGGGAATTAAGACAGTGTGGCAGCGGCACAAAACCAGACACATAGATCAACGAAACTATATGGTCAATTAATCTTCAACAAAGCAGGGAATAGTATCCAATGGAAAAAAGACAGTCTCTTCAACAAAAGGTGTTGGGAAAACTGGACAGCAACATGCAGAAGAGTGAGATGGGCACTGAGGAGGGCACTTGGCGGGATGAGCACTGGGTGTTATGCTATATGTTGGCAAATTGAATTCCAATAAAAAAAGTAATTTAAAAAAATAAATAAATTCAAAATGGATGAAAGACCTAAATGTGAAACAGGAAACCTTCAAACTCCTAGAAGAGAACACAGGCAGCAGCCTCTTTGACATGGGCCATAGCAACTTCTTACTAGATATGTCTCCTGAGGCAAGAGAAACAAAAGCAAAATTTAACTACTAGGACTTCATCAAGATAAAAAGCTTCTGTACAGCAAAGGAAACAATCAACAAAACTACAAGGCAGCCTAAAGAATGGGAGAAGATATGAAATGGCATATCTGATAAAGGGCTAATACCCAAAATATGTAAAGAACTTAGTGAACTCAACATGTAAACCCAAATGATCTAATTTAAAAATGGGCAGAAGACATAAACAGATATTCTCTCAAAGAAGACATCCAGATGGCCAACAGACACATGGAAAGATGCTCAACATCACTCGTTATCAAGGAAATACAAATCAAAACTACAATGAGATACCACCTCACCCCTGTCAGAATGGCTAAAATTAACAACACAGGAAACAACAGGTGTTGGTGAGGATGTAGAGAAAGGGGAACCCTCTTGCACTGTTAATGGAAATGCAAACTGGTGCAGCCACTCTGGAAAACAGTATGGAAGTTCCTCAAAAAGTTAAAAATAGAACTAACTACTCTATGATCCAGTAATTGCACTACTAGGTATTTACCTAAAGAATACAAAAATACTAAGTCAAAGGGATGCATGCATCCCAATGTGTAGAGCAGCATTTTCAACAGCCAAATTATGAAACAGCCCAAATGTCCATCCATTAACTGACGAATGAATAAAGACAATGTGATACACACACACACACACACACACACACACACACACACACACCTACACTCACATAATGGAATATACTCAGCCATAAGAAAGTTGAAGTCTTGCCATTTGCAACAATGTGGATGGAGCTAGAGAGTACTATGCTAAGTGAAATAAGTCAGACAGAGAAAGGCAAATACCATATGGTTTCACTCATGTGGAATTTAAGAAAGAACAGATGAACCTAGGTGGGAAAAAAGAGAGGCAAGCCATAACTATAGAGAACAACCTGAGAGGTGCTGGAGGAGAGGGACAGAGAAATGGGTTAGATGGGTGAGTGGTACTAAAGGGGGCACTAGCTGTTGATGAGCACTGGGTATTGTATTCAAGTGATGAATCACTAAATTCTACTACTGAAACTAACATTACACTGTATGTTAACTACCTGGAATTTAAGTAAAAACTCAAAACTAGAAAAAAAAATAATGAATAGAATAGAATAGAATAGAATAGAATAGAATAGAATAGAATAGAATAGAATAATCCTTTCCCTTCCCTATCTTTTGGAAACAAGGAGATCTCAGATATTTAGTATGGGAATAAGAAGGAGTTCTGATGATAAATTTCATACTATTGTGGAGTTCCGCATCCCCCTTTCCCCCATGACTGTATCACCCTGGAGTTTTTAACTCTCTGAGTTGTCCACACTGAGTCTCCAGCACTTATTTAATAAGAGGTAAGGTTTTCCTACCCCGGCACTGGTTCTTGCAGCAGTTTCCACTTGTGCATCTCTGGTTTGGTAATCTGTGACTCCTTGTATTCATCTGTCTGTCTCTCCAATCTTGGCGACTGTGGTTTTCCAGTGCCTTCCCCTTCTCTTGTGGATCCAAGCAGAGCTGTTGATTTTTCAGTCTGTGGAGCCATTTACTTGTTAAGGTGGAGTGGCAACTTCCAAGCTCATTACATGCAGACCCAACAACAACCCATTTTTAAATCTTGATATTGGTGATTTGCTTTTCTCTCTCTCTCTTTTTTTTTTTTTGTAGATCTAGCTAAGAATTGTTATTTTTGATCTTGAGAAACAGTTTTTGGCTTCTTTAATTTTCTATATAGTTGTCAGATTAGTTTTCTTTATATATTCTCTTATTTTCCTTCTTTCCTTCCTAGGTATATTATTTCTAATATATATATTAGTAGTATAGATTCTACTCTAGTTGTTTGTGGTCTGAAAAAACAACTTTGTATAATTTTGATCCTCTTCAAGTTATTGAGATTCATTTTATGTCCCAGTATATGGCTTATGTTGGTGTGTCATGTGCATGGAGAAAATTGTTCTACAGTTTGGGATGTAGAGCTCCGTACCTAATAATTAAAAGAAAGTCCTTGATAGCATTGCTTAAATCTACCATGTTGTCTAATGTCTTCTACTATTAATTTCTGGAGAAGAGTGTTAAAATATCTCACTATGCTTGTGAAATTGTAGGTAGCTCCCTTTATTTCTCTCAATTTTTGCCTCATGCATTTGAGGCCATGTGATTAGTTGCATACACAGTGATATTTGTTATCAATATCAAATTGCCTTCCTGACGAAGTTTTGTGCTTTTATCTTTGTGAAAAATCTATCCTGCTGTGGCAAACACTTCATCTTTATGTCTGCTTTATCTGATATTAAAACAGCAACCTGAGATGTCTTATACTCACTCTTTACATGGTGTATCTCTTTCACTCCCTTACTCCCTTTTTAGTTCTCTTACATTAGAAAACATGTAATGGGACTTGTTCTGTATTCACTATGTCAGTCTCTGCCTTTTAACTTGATTGTTTAGATTATCAATTTTTTAAAAAAGATTCATTTATTTATTTTAGAGAGGGGAGTAGGGCAAGTGAAGAAGGAAAGAGAGAATCTCAAGCAGACTCCCTGCTGAGTGTGGACCCCCCACCCCCTGATGTGGGGCTCCATCCTCCAACCCTGAGATCGTGACCTGACCCCAAACCAAGAGTTGTATGCTCAACCAACTAGGCTACCTAGGCACCTCTCTTGCTTTTAAAAAAATTGTTTGACTACTATAACATTAGTATTCTAATGTATCAATTACATACTGGAATTTTGGCAGTATGTCTTTGAATTACTTTTTTCATTGTTATCCCAGGAAAATTAATGTCCATATCTGACTTTTACAACCTACCTAGAATTAATATGTAGTATCATTTCATGTAAATTGTCAAACCTTTAATACCATATTGGTCATTTACACCACCATCATTGTTGAAGATATTACATCTCTACACAGAAAACTCCCAATACACTGTGTTATAATTTTAAAAAAACAGTCACGTGTATTTTAAAGAAATTTTGAGAAGGAATAAAATAAATGTTTTCTAGTTACTCATACATTTACCATTTCTGTGCCATCCTTTATGTTCTACACATGCAAGTTTCCATCATATCTTCAATTGTGAAGTACTTTATTTAGCTTATCCTGTAGAGCAACTATGCTTGCAAATATTTCTTTTAGTTCAACTTCAATCAAAGATATTTTTGAAGGATATAGAATGGTGGGTTAGTAGGATTTAAAAAAATATAGCACTTTAAAGATACTTTGGCTGCCTTGTGATATCCATTGTTACTGATGAAAAAAACCTATGGTCATTCAAATAATTATTTTCTCATATCAATGTATCATTTGTCTCTAGCTGCTTCCAAAATATTTTATCTTTGGGTTTCAGTAGCTTTTTTTTCTTTTTGGGTTTTAGTAGTTTTTTATGATTTGTTTAAGCATAATTTCCTTTGCATTTATCCCATTTGGGGTTTGCTGAACTTCAAAATTGATAAATATGTATCTTTTGTCACATTTGGTTAGTTTTATGGCTACTAATTTTTCCAAAAATCCCCCCCCCCATTTTTTCTTCTCTAATGATAATTATATGTACTTTAGACCTTCTGATATTATCTGGTAGGAACCTGAGGCTCTGTCATTTCTTTCAATCTAATTTCTGTTTCTCTATTGGCCAATCATCAAGTTTGTAGATTATTCCTCTTCCGTCATCTCCATTCACTACTGAGCCCATTGAGGAAGATTTTAATTTTCAGTTGTAAAAATTTTCAGTTCTAAATTTTCCATTTGGTTATGTTTTATAACTTCTGTTTTTCTACGGAGAAATCCTATCTTTTCATTCATTTTTAGTGCATCTTTCTTACCTTATGGGTCAGATTTATATTTTATAATGTTATAAATATAATATAGAAAAATATATTTATAACTTATAAGAACTTCTATTTGTGTCTACGACAGTTTCAATACCATTTCTTAATCTTGGGTTTGGCTTCTACGTATTTATCCCTTAGTATTGCTTACATTTTCCCAGTTCTTTATATTTTGAGTAATTTTTTTTTTTGACAGATCCTGCTGCAGGTTTATTTGTACAAATAAAATAGCACAGGAGGACACCAGGCCCATGCCGACAGAAGCCCAGGGGTCATACCAGTCTTTCTGTCCTCACACTGGCAGGCAGAAGCCTCTACACTGGAGCCTTTGTGGGGGCCTGGGCACCTTTGGGAGCCTGCGCTGCAGGAGTAGAAGCAGGAGCTGGAGCTGGGGTCACAGCTGCAGCCTGGGCCTTGGTTTGAGCCTTGGCCTTGGCCTTTGGCCAGCAGAGCCTGAGACCTTTGGCAATGCGGGCACGAGCAGGTTTCCCGAGCTTGGGGTGAGCAATGTAGGCAAGTCGATTGAGCTTGTGGCTGCCGCCCTTTGGGATCTTGGGCTTAACCTCCTTGGGCTTGACAAGGGCCTTGATAGCCTCAGCACGCGCAGTCATAGCCTTGACATTGTTGGCCTGCATCTTCTTCAGGCCCTTCTTGTTGTGCTTCTTTGCAAAGCACGTGTTCCTCAGGAACTTGGGGTCTACCCCCTTAAGA
This sequence comes from Vulpes lagopus, assembly GCF_018345385.1. Taxonomy (NCBI): domain Eukaryota; kingdom Metazoa; phylum Chordata; class Mammalia; order Carnivora; family Canidae; genus Vulpes; species Vulpes lagopus. Next base: position 54,046,222 of record NC_054830.1, read on the forward strand.
GATTCGTATCTTTGTGACCGGGGTTTCTTGATGCCATTTCTGTGCCATTTTCATGACTGGTTGTGCGTGGTGTGGTTCTTAGACTTGGCCATGTCTGCACCAAAGCCCGCCGCTCTATTTTGAGTAATTTTGAATTGTATCTTGGACTTTGTGACTATTAGCCTATGCTTTTAGTCTTGTTACAATCCTCTGAAGAATGTTTGTTTTGTTTTAGAAGGCAATCTCCCCTCTTAGATGCATATTGTAAGTTCTGTTTCTTCTTCTTTTTGTATTTGTTCCAACAGTTGGTTTAGGACTGTCCCATACATGTCTGGGATTAATCCTAGATTTGTGCACTACATATACAGAATTAGAGACCCTTCTCTGATTGTCTTCCCTCTGGGATTCCTTCTGACAGTCTCTGGCTTTAAAGACCCCGATCTTTTTCCCTCTGGCCAGCAGGACATGATTCCTATTACCATTGCCACATCAATTCATAAGATTGATCACGCTCTTCACCTGACTCACACATCAATGTTTAGGATAGCAGGGTGCAGAATTTTGGTCATCAGCGGCTGACCTAGGAGACCCTCCTCAAATAAGGTTCTTGGAGTGGCTGGTGTTCAGATGATACCTGGCTTGCCTAATGAATCAAGCACAAAAATCTCATTTTAAAACTGGAGAAAAATAGATACCTTCAAAGTGACTTGGAGTTCTGATTATAATGACATAAATCACAGAGAAAATAACATGACAGAAAATTCTGAAACAAGTCATACTCTAAGAGACATACCACACTGTGAAAGAGGAAAGAAAAGATAAGTAGGCAAATCAGGAAATCAAAATAAAAGAAAGAGGCAAGCAAAACAAAACATAAATGGAATAAGAAATGTCAAAGTGAAATATGAACATTCATTTGGAAAAATTATCACTCAAGGGCCATTTAGAACTAAAGCGAAGGCTGTGGTTTCCTCAGGAGAAAGTTAACATGGCTAAAATTTCCCTTAAAAACTTGATCAAGGAAGCAATCACTTTAGACGTTGTGTCATTCTGCAATTATCTGAATCATGAATAATCATATGGAACACAGTGTTTTCAAATGGACTGCAAACTAGTGAAGAATGCTAAGGTCATTGTACTCAAGCCAGTGGTCAGAGAAATGGAGAATATAATGACGGAGGAAACTCTTTGCCAGATCCCAGTGCAAATTTGGGCATTATGACCTTGTGGGTGGCACAGATTACAGGGGGAAAAAAGGAAGGATGAGCACATCTGTTTTCACTGTACGATACCATCATAAAAATGCACATTTCTTAGGATGGAGATAATGTATAAATAATATGATTTATCTTTAGGATTTACAATGTGCCTTATGTACACGAAAGGGCATTTTTTTAAAGATTTTATTTATTTATTCATGAGAGACACACACACACACAGAGAGAGAGAGAGAGAGGTAGAGGCCCAGGCAGAGGGAGAAGCAGGCTCCATGCAGGGAGCCCCACGTGGGACTTGATCCCAGTCTCCAGGATCACACCCTGGGCTGAAGGCGGCGCTAAACCACTGAGCCACTCGGGCTGGAAAGGGCATATTTAGTTTGTTACTATCATAAAGGTCAATTTCACCTTCATTGTCATCATTATAATCCTCTTCCAGAAACTGAAGTATAAATGAACAGAAAGGATCTGGGAGGTGAAATTGACAATACACCACACATGTGGGTTTGGGCTGTGGATTTACTGGAAAATATCCTCTACCTTGTGACATATGGACCAGGGAGGGAACTGTGGAGAAACAGCTGGTAGAGTCTAGGAAGGCAAAATCATCACCAACTAGATGTCAGTGTACAGAGCATGGTGAAATATACTAACTGCAAGGGAATGAAAATGGGAAATCTGAGGAATATTTGAATACATGAGTAGCAGCAATCTCCAAAAAAAACACGGGTAAGAATTATCCATTGCTTTTGCAAATTTCAAGGACTGCAAAGTTCAGTTCAGGGTGGTCCCTTACACATGGGTACTTATAGTCTCAATATTTTTACATCTATTTTGAGAAAAATCAAGAGAAGAGTAATTATTATTCCAAAGTAAAGAAACAAGAAAACCCCAGAGGTGCTTTATCACAAATATGAAACAGTCATTACTGGGAAGCCCAAACAGTCCTACATAAGAATTGGTTTCCATAATCCACCCATTAATGACATAAAAGTAGTCTTACTTTTTTCCTCTTTAACATCATCTTCTTTGTATTTTAGTAACAAAAAAGTAGATCAGTTCCCATTTATCTGATAATAAATTCATGATAAGATATAGTTTAGAAAAAAAAAAATAAAACCCAAACATAGAGATCAGGGCAGATGAAAATGCTCTGTTACACATTTTCCTCTTAATGAAATGAATTCTGGCTAATGCTCAATGAGAAGGAAGGGGTATTTTTAAAATGAATAATACATGGAGAAGAGACAAATAGACAAAACAGTCCTTTTCCCTACCAAATATTGTAAGATTATATGCTTAAGTCTTCAGCAAACAGGCAAGGGACGTTTCTATCATCATCACTGTGTTTTCTTTATTTTTTGTGTAACTGCAGCCTCATTTTCACCATCCTCTGATGTGAAGTTTCCTAGCTGCAAGAGCATATGATTCAGTACTGTCAACATTAATTTTAAATTCATGAAATTAAAACTGAGAAAAGAAAGATCCTCATGAGAAAATACTGGTAAATATTTTGAAGGAGTGTGAGGTTAAACTCTCTTGATAAAATGATGTTTTAAACAAAGAACCTCACTTTCTTTTCAAGACATACATTATTTTTTAATGGCCCAAATTAGAGGGTTATTAAAGAATAGTTCTAATTGATTTATGAAGATGAGAAAAGTAAAGCAGTATTTTTAATGAAAACCCAGAGCTAAAATTTATTCCTTTATGAGGAATATTAATATGAATTAGTAATATTCTGCTCTAAAATGACAAAATGTAATATCTCCTTGAGATCTGAACTAGCAAGTCAATAAAAGTAATTTTATTCAAGGCTCCTCAGCGGCGGCGGCGGCAGCAGCGGCAATGACCTAATCATGTCAGATAAAGATCATATTGAGGGATCCCTGGGTGGCACAGCGGTTTGGCGCCTGCCTTTGGCCCAGGGCGCGATCCTGGAGACCCGGGATCGAATCCCACGTCGGGCTCCCGGTGCATGGAGCCTGCTTCTCCCTCTGCCTATGTCTCTGCCTCTCTCTCTCTCTCTCTCTGTGTGACTATCATAAATAAATAAAAATTAAAAAAAAAAACTTAAAAAAAAAAAAAGATGATATTGAGACTCCAGTGGTAACTGAAGCAACCTCCACCCTTGAAGATGGGAACTGTGAGCTGGCCGAGAATTCTGAGTTTGTTGACCAAAGTACCAAGCCAGAGAATAAATCAGAGCTTGCAGCTATCACTAGGAAAAGACCAGAGTCCAAACCTTCCAGGAACCTTGAGACTTAAGAAGTTCTCCCTGTTGAGGCATCACAGGCTGTAGACAAAGCTAATTAGATACCTTCTCTGTATTCTCTCTTATTCTTTATTTTTTTTCCCTTTTCTTTTGCCTTTTGTTTTTCTGACTACTAGGAAGAACAGGAGACTGTTTCCAAAGATGTACCTCAGACCGGATGGGGATATTGGGGCAGCTGGGGCAAGTCCTTGCTCTCTTCAGCCTCAGCTACAGTAGCTACAGTGGGACAAGGTATTTCAAATGTCATTGAGAAGGCAGAGACTCCTCTTGGAATTCCTAGTCCCAGTGAAATTTCAACTGAAGTCCAGTATGCAGCAGGAGAGACAAATGCCAGTGAGAATGCAAACTCCTCCTCATTGATTGGGCCATTTGGTGTATTTTCAACCATCTCTACGGCTGTTCAAACCACAGGAAAGAGCGTGATCAGTGGGGGTTTGGATGCCTTAGAATTCATTGGGAAAAAGACAATGGATGTAATAGCAGAAGGGGATCCTGGATTTAAAAGAACCAAGGGTCTGATGAACTGGAATTCTACATTGTCTCAGGTTTTACGAGAGGCAAAGGAGAAAGAAGAGCTATGGACCTCCAATGAGGTTACCTTGGAAACGGACAAGAACTCATTATGGGCTCCTTTTTGATGAATTTCAAGGCCTTTCGCATCTGGAAGCTCTGGAGATGCTTTCGCGAGAAAGTGAAATAAAGGTGAAATCTATTCTTAATTCCTTAAGTGGAGAAGAACTACAGACTCTGAAACTTGAATTGGAGCAACTCTAGCAGAGTTCTGTGAGGAAGAGGAAGAAGAGAAAAAAGATGACGAAGACTTTACCAAAGAAATAACAGAGCTATTTTCCCAGCTGCATGTCTCCTCCAAACGTGAGAAACTTACCAAGGCAAGGAATACTGCCTACAAATGGATCAGTACATCTCTGGCCAAGCCATCAGAAGAGAAGGAAGATGGAGAGAAACAGTTGGAAACAGAAAAAAATGAGCAAATCAGTAAAAATTCAATAGAGGATATCCATGCATTTGCAATCCAGAGCCTAGCAGAGCTGACTGCCTGCTCAGTTGAACTGTTTCACAAAACAGCGGCTCTGGTTCTGCATGGCCAGAAGCAGGAAGTGACAGCCATAGAAAGAAGCAGTACTCTTTCCCAGATGACAATTGTGTTGTGTAAAGAGTTGTCTTCTCTGTCTAAAGAGTTCACCACTTGCCTAACAACTGCTGGGGGCAAAGAAAAGGCAGACATCCTTAATCCCCTAATCACTGCAGTATTTCTGGAGGCATCAAACAGTGCTTCCTATATTCAGGATGCCTTTCAGCTGCTCTTACCTGTGCTGGAGATCTCTCTCATTGAGAACAAAACTGAATTACCAGAGGCATGAGCTATATACAGGCCCAGGGTTTTTGTCAGAACATTGAAGAACAGAGAGGATTCAACCCAAAACTTGTGGTGGCCAAGAAATGCCACTCTCTTTTGGGTACCCCTGCAGAAGGGAAGGAAAAAGGATTCTTTTAGTGTATAAAATTTGGTCAGGAGAGCAGGTTTAAAGGAGTTTTGTTGCCTTCACTGCTTGGGTGAAATATTTAGGTCTTCACACTGCCCTTCTAAGTTGTTAGAATTATTAAATTATTTGAGAAGAAATTTTTATGGAAAGTTCAAGAATAATAGCTCTAGATAAAGGTTAATGGGAGACTCAGGCAAAAATATTGCTCTTTATTGGACATGATGCAAAACACTAACAGTTTTGTTATGGTTCTGTATGATTTTGCAGCCCACTGATATAATTGGTTGTGAAGCAAGAGAGAAACAATTTAGTATTCTAGAAGTCCTGTGCTTGATCTGTCGATGCCATGACCTTTCTCCTTTCTATAATAAAATCTGTGGCTTTAAGAAAACAGTATATAGAAACTGTAATGATTACCTAGATTCTTAGGACTTGGTTAGAAAGTTTCATGTGTTCTTTAATTCTCAATAGGTCTTTGGCATGGAGGAGAAACTTCTGAAATGTACTTGAAGCCACATGAATTAACTACAGCAAAGTGCCCTTTGGCTTTAAATTGTTCTTCTACCCTAAGGTGACAAGCTTCAAGTTGTAATTGAACCCCAGTCAAGGGGGTTCCAGACCAATAAGTGCAACTTAGAGAAACAATTTCATGTTTGCAGGTATTCCAAGTCTCTCCAGGATGTTTTTCATGCACATCTTATGTGCAGGATAAATTCTGTAATAGCCAGCTCCAAAGGAGTATTGAAGCTCTTTCAGTAATGGAGTTTTTGTTATTTAAATGCTGTTGAAGGGGACTATAGAGTCCCATAGAAATCATTTATAACAGAATTTAACCTGTAAGATACAATATGTTTTTCCTTCTTTTTGTTTTTTGTTTGTTTTAATGTATTCCTTAGCATGTTTATAAATACAACTTTTATCCTTTAGATCTTAAGCCTTCTTTTGCTCTCTTCAACAATGTAAGAGGCTAATAAGGTGTTATCTTCCTAAAAGTTATTTGGTATCCACTCTTTTTTTTAAAAAAAAATTCTCCAACTTTGTTGTTGGAGGTAACTTTTGTGAGCTCTACCACTCATCTTCTAAAACGTTTAAATAAAAAGTAATAATTGTGTCACCTGAAAAAAAAGTAACTTTATTCAGAAAAATATATGCATACCTGAAATTAATTAATTCAGTTTTCAAATGAAAAAGCCGAATATTTTTCTGAGTCACCAAATTAAAGTACTAAACATACTTAAAACGTTTCCCCATTCCATTATAGAAAAAACAATCTTCTGAACTATGGGAGATATTTAAACCTGAGGCTACCAAAAAATTTTACCCAATGTTAAGACCCAATTTGCCTCTTTCCCCAGCCTGCCTAGTATCCTGCCCATGCAGTGATTCTAAGTCTGTGGAATAAAGAGGCACTTACCAGATGGACATGTGGGGCGCATGTGAGAAGAATCTGTATAGTTGAAAGGAAAGAATATCTCATATCTCTAGATGAGATAACCTCATATCTCTATATCTATATCATATATATCTATATCATATATATCTATATATATAGATATAGATATAGATATATATGAGATAACCTCCTATCTCTATAGGCCCATAGTTTTAGCATCTGTATAAAGGTGACAAGATCTGGCTTGGAGGACAGAACCATGGAGTCCCCAGTAAAATGTTTACCTGTCCCTTAATTGTACTTTATTCTCTGTTGGAAAATAATTATCTGGGAAGATCTGTGCCCAAAGCTTTTCTATAAACACCCTTCCCGTATCTGTGTGGAAGGATCAGAAGATCACAATCATGGTAGAAAATACAGTTCTTTCATTTTTAATCCTATAATCAAATTTGTATAATCCCATTTCATTCTTTGTAATGCCACCCTCTGGGATGAGAGATTCCTGGCATCTCCTATGAGTTCATAGTGGCTCTGAGTGTCTTCTTCCTACTGGGTGTGATGGGCATCCTCGCCCCTAGGTTAACTCTGAGATGGAGCATGTAGTTTCTGAGTATCAGTGGTCCTGTATTTTATGATTTCCAAAACTGTAGTTCCATGTTTCAAGCTGTGAGTCAATTTTAAAAATGAATTTTAAAAAATGAAATAAAAATAGAAATATAGAGGCAGAGCCGGAGGTTTAGAATTGAGGTAATCACAGGCATATTGAACATAATTAAAGCTGAAGCATAGCCCATCTTAATTAAACTCCATTAGGAATCTGAATAATTCAATCCTCATCCTAACTAATGGAAGTAGGAAAAGGTTTCCACTTTCTCTGAAATAAATAAGATAAAGTTATGTCTCAGTGTCAACTGTAATTTATACACAATTATTTAAAAAATTGTATAACATCCAAAAAATAGGACCCTGTGATTTATACTCAAAAATATAATCAATAGAAGCAGACTCACAGATGTTCCAGGTACTGAAATCAGGAGACAGTACTTTAAAATAACTATTATCTCCCAAACAAGTACTAACCAGGCCTGACCCTACTTAGCTTCCAAGATATCAAAGAGGAAGACAAACCATAAGAGACTCTTACCTATGGAAAACAAGCTGAGGGTTGCTGAAGGGGAGGTCAGTGGGGGATGAGGTAACAGGGTGATGGGAATTAAGGAGGGCATGTGATGTGATGAGCACTGGATGTTATACACAACTGATGAATTACTGAAAACTACATCTGAAACCTATAATGTATTATATGTTGACTAATTGAATTTAAATAAAAATATAAAAAATAAAACAACTATTTTCAACTATTTTAAAGATTAAAAGAAATAGAATGGATGAAAAGACAAATTATTTCTAGAGAGAAATGGAAACCTAGAAGGAACTAAGTAGAGATGTAAGAACTAAAATATATCATATCTATAATCTAAAATTTCAGATGTGGGGATCCCTGGGTGGCGCAGTGGTTTGGTGCCTGCCTTTGGCCCAGGGCACGATCCTGGAGACCTGGGATCGAATCCCACGTCGGGCTCCCGGTGCATGGAGCCTGCTTCTCCCTCTGCCTGTGTCTCTGCCTCTCTCTCTCTCTCTGTGTGACTATCATAAATACATAAAAATTAAAAAAAAACTACTAGGAAGAACAGGAGACTGTTTCCAAAGATGTACCTCAGACCGGATGGGGATATTGGGGCAGCTGGGGCAAGTCCTTGCTCTCTTCAGCCTCAGCTACAGTAGCTACAGTGGGACAAGGTATTTCAAATGTCATTGAGAAGGCAGAGACTCCTCTTGGAATTCCTAGTCCCAGTGAAATTTCAACTGAAGTCCAGTATGCAGCAGGAGAGACAAATGCCAGTGAGAATGCAAACTCCTCCTCATTGATTGGGCCATTTGGTGTATTTTCAACCATCTCTACGGCTGTTCAAACCACAGGAAAGAGCGTGATCAGTGGGGGTTTGGATGCCTTAGAATTCATTGGGAAAAAGACAATGGATGTAATAGCAGAAGGGGATCCTGGATTTAAAAGAACCAAGGGTCTGATGAACTGGAATTCTACATTGTCTCAGGTTTTACGAGAGGCAAAGGAGAAAGAAGAGCTATGGACCTCCAATGAGGTTACCTTGGAAACGGACAAGAACTCATTATGGGCTCCTTTTTGATGAATTTCAAGGCCTTTCGCATCTGGAAGCTCTGGAGATGCTTTCGCGAGAAAGTGAAATAAAGGTGAAATCTATTCTTAATTCCTTAAGTGGAGAAGAACTACAGACTCTGAAACTTGAATTGGAGCAACTCTAGCAGAGTTCTGTGAGGAAGAGGAAGAAGAGAAAAAAGATGACGAAGACTTTACCAAAGAAATAACAGAGCTATTTTCCCAGCTGCATGTCTCCTCCAAACGTGAGAAACTTACCAAGGCAAGGAATACTGCCTACAAATGGATCAGTACATCTCTGGCCAAGCCATCAGAAGAGAAGGAAGATGGAGAGAAACAGTTGGAAACAGAAAAAAATGAGCAAATCAGTAAAAATTCAATAGAGGATATCCATGCATTTGCAATCCAGAGCCTAGCAGAGCTGACTGCCTGCTCAGTTGAACTGTTTCACAAAACAGCGGCTCTGGTTCTGCATGGCCAGAAGCAGGAAGTGACAGCCATAGAAAGAAGCAGTACTCTTTCCCAGATGACAATTGTGTTGTGTAAAGAGTTGTCTTCTCTGTCTAAAGAGTTCACCACTTGCCTAACAACTGCTGGGGGCAAAGAAAAGGCAGACATCCTTAATCCCCTAATCACTGCAGTATTTCTGGAGGCATCAAACAGTGCTTCCTATATTCAGGATGCCTTTCAGCTGCTCTTACCTGTGCTGGAGATCTCTCTCATTGAGAACAAAACTGAATTACCAGAGGCATGAGCTATATACAGGCCCAGGGTTTTTGTCAGAACATTGAAGAACAGAGAGGATTCAACCCAAAACTTGTGGTGGCCAAGAAATGCCACTCTCTTTTGGGTACCCCTGCAGAAGGGAAGGAAAAAGGATTCTTTTAGTGTATAAAATTTGGTCAGGAGAGCAGGTTTAAAGGAGTTTTGTTGCCTTCACTGCTTGGGTGAAATATTTAGGTCTTCACACTGCCCTTCTAAGTTGTTAGAATTATTAAATTATTTGAGAAGAAATTTTTATGGAAAGTTCAAGAATAATAGCTCTAGATAAAGGTTAATGGGAGACTCAGGCAAAAATATTGCTCTTTATTGGACATGATGCAAAACACTAACAGTTTTGTTATGGTTCTGTATGATTTTGCAGCCCACTGATATAATTGGTTGTGAAGCAAGAGAGAAACAATTTAGTATTCTAGAAGTCCTGTGCTTGATCTGTCGATGCCATGACCTTTCTCCTTTCTATAATAAAATCTGTGGCTTTAAGAAAACAGTATATAGAAACTGTAATGATTACCTAGATTCTTAGGACTTGGTTAGAAAGTTTCATGTGTTCTTTAATTCTCAATAGGTCTTTGGCATGGAGGAGAAACTTCTGAAATGTACTTGAAGCCACATGAATTAACTACAGCAAAGTGCCCTTTGGCTTTAAATTGTTCTTCTACCCTAAGGTGACAAGCTTCAAGTTGTAATTGAACCCCAGTCAAGGGGGTTCCAGACCAATAAGTGCAACTTAGAGAAACAATTTCATGTTTGCAGGTATTCCAAGTCTCTCCAGGATGTTTTTCATGCACATCTTATGTGCAGGATAAATTCTGTAATAGCCAGCTCCAAAGGAGTATTGAAGCTCTTTCAGTAATGGAGTTTTTGTTATTTAAATGCTGTTGAAGGGGACTATAGAGTCCCATAGAAATCATTTATAACAGAATTTAACCTGTAAGATACAATATGTTTTTCCTTCTTTTTGTTTTTTGTTTGTTTTAATGTATTCCTTAGCATGTTTATAAATACAACTTTTATCCTTTAGATCTTAAGCCTTCTTTTGCTCTCTTCAACAATGTAAGAGGCTAATAAGGTGTTATCTTCCTAAAAGTTATTTGGTATCCACTCTTTTTTTTAAAAAAAAATTCTCCAACTTTGTTGTTGGAGGTAACTTTTGTGAGCTCTACCACTCATCTTCTAAAACGTTTAAATAAAAAGTAATAATTGTGTCACCTGAAAAAAAAGTAACTTTATTCAGAAAAATATATGCATACCTGAAATTAATTAATTCAGTTTTCAAATGAAAAAGCCGAATATTTTTCTGAGTCACCAAATTAAAGTACTAAACATACTTAAAACGTTTCCCCATTCCATTATAGAAAAAACAATCTTCTGAACTATGGGAGATATTTAAACCTGAGGCTACCAAAAAATTTTACCCAATGTTAAGACCCAATTTGCCTCTTTCCCCAGCCTGCCTAGTATCCTGCCCATGCAGTGATTCTAAGTCTGTGGAATAAAGAGGCACTTACCAGATGGACATGTGGGGCGCATGTGAGAAGAATCTGTATAGTTGAAAGGAAAGAATATCTCATATCTCTAGATGAGATAACCTCATATCTCTATATCTATATCATATATATCTATATCATATATATCTATATATATAGATATAGATATAGATATATATGAGATAACCTCCTATCTCTATAGGCCCATAGTTTTAGCATCTGTATAAAGGTGACAAGATCTGGCTTGGAGGACAGAACCATGGAGTCCCCAGTAAAATGTTTACCTGTCCCTTAATTGTACTTTATTCTCTGTTGGAAAATAATTATCTGGGAAGATCTGTGCCCAAAGCTTTTCTATAAACACCCTTCCCGTATCTGTGTGGAAGGATCAGAAGATCACAATCATGGTAGAAAATACAGTTCTTTCATTTTTAATCCTATAATCAAATTTGTATAATCCCATTTCATTCTTTGTAATGCCACCCTCTGGGATGAGAGATTCCTGGCATCTCCTATGAGTTCATAGTGGCTCTGAGTGTCTTCTTCCTACTGGGTGTGATGGGCATCCTCGCCCCTAGGTTAACTCTGAGATGGAGCATGTAGTTTCTGAGTATCAGTGGTCCTGTATTTTATGATTTCCAAAACTGTAGTTCCATGTTTCAAGCTGTGAGTCAATTTTAAAAATGAATTTTAAAAAATGAAATAAAAATAGAAATATAGAGGCAGAGCCGGAGGTTTAGAATTGAGGTAATCACAGGCATATTGAACATAATTAAAGCTGAAGCATAGCCCATCTTAATTAAACTCCATTAGGAATCTGAATAATTCAATCCTCATCCTAACTAATGGAAGTAGGAAAAGGTTTCCACTTTCTCTGAAATAAATAAGATAAAGTTATGTCTCAGTGTCAACTGTAATTTATACACAATTATTTAAAAAATTGTATAACATCCAAAAAATAGGACCCTGTGATTTATACTCAAAAATATAATCAATAGAAGCAGACTCACAGATGTTCCAGGTACTGAAATCAGGAGACAGTACTTTAAAATAACTATTATCTCCCAAACAAGTACTAACCAGGCCTGACCCTACTTAGCTTCCAAGATATCAAAGAGGAAGACAAACCATAAGAGACTCTTACCTATGGAAAACAAGCTGAGGGTTGCTGAAGGGGAGGTCAGTGGGGGATGAGGTAACAGGGTGATGGGAATTAAGGAGGGCATGTGATGTGATGAGCACTGGATGTTATACACAACTGATGAATTACTGAAAACTACATCTGAAACCTATAATGTATTATATGTTGACTAATTGAATTTAAATAAAAATATAAAAAATAAAACAACTATTTTCAACTATTTTAAAGATTAAAAGAAATAGAATGGATGAAAAGACAAATTATTTCTAGAGAGAAATGGAAACCTAGAAGGAACTAAGTAGAGATGTAAGAACTAAAATATATCATATCTATAATCTAAAATTTCAGATGTGGGATCCCTGGGTGGCGCAGTGGTTTGGTGCCTGCCTTTGGCCCAGGGCACGATCCTGGAGACCTGGGATCGAATCCCACGTCGGGCTCCCGGTGCATGGAGCCTGCTTCTCCCTCTGCCTGTGTCTCTGCCTCTCTCTCTCTCTCTGTGTGACTATCATAAATACATAAAAATTAAAAAAAAATAAAATTTCAGATGCATAAGCTTAATGGAGGATTGGATACTGCAGAAAAAAGCTTCAAGGAACTTCAAAACAAGTTAAAAGACATCCAAATTATGCAGAGGGAAAAAAAGTTTTAAAAAATGAAACAAGCATAAGTATGATAAGAAGCATTCTAAAATATGTGTAGAGCCTTAGACAGTAAAAGAGAGGATGACTACAGTTTTGTAATATAGCTTCAAGTCTGGAATTGTGATGCCTCCAGCTTTGCTTTTCTTTTTCAAGATTGCTTTAGCTACTTGGGGTCTTTTGTGGTTCCATACACATTTTAGGATTGTGTGTTCTTCTTCTGTGGAAAATGCTGGTGGTATTTTGATAGGGATTGTATTAAATGTGTAGATTGCTTTGGGTAGTATAGATATTTTAACAATATCTAAATTATGAAAAGAGCACAAATGTCCATCAACTAATGAATGGACAAAGAAGATGTGGTGGGTTGCCTAGATCACTCGGTTAGGCATCTGCCTTCAGCTCAGGTCATGATATCCTGGGGTTGGGCCCCATGTTGGGTTCTCTGCTCGGAGAGTCTGCTTCTCCCTCTCCCTCTGTGCTCTCTCTCCTTCTCTCTCAGATAAGTAATTTTAAAAATATTTTAAAAAAGAAAATGTGATACACACATACATATAGAGTACATATATGCAAATATAATGGAATATTATTCAGCCATCAAAAAGAATGAAATCTTGCCATTTCAATGACATGGATGGAGGTAAAGTATATCATGCTAAGCAAAATAAACCAGAGAAAGGCAAATACCATATTATTTCACTGATCTGTGGAATTTAAGAAACAAAACAGATGAACATAGGGGAAGGAAGAAAAAAAAAGAGAGGTAGACAAACCACGAGAGACTCTTAACTAGAGAACAAACTGAGGGCTGCTGGAAGGAGGTGGGTGAGGGATGGGTTAGATGGGTGATGGGTATCAAGGAAGGCTCTGTTGTGATGAACACTGATTATTATATGTAAATGATGAATCATTATATTCTATTCCTGAAACCAATATCACATTACATGTTAACTACCTAGAGTTTAGATAAAAACTTGAAGCAAAAAGAAAAAGAAAGGGGAATATTAAAAGAAGATAATGGCCACAGGTTTTCCCAACCTGATAAAATATACAGACCTAGAATCTGAACAAACTCTGAGAAAAACACAAAGAAAATGAGACCTCAGCCCATTACAGTGGAATTATTTCAAAACAAAGAGAAAATGTTAAAAGCAGTCAAAAAGCATTACAATACACAAAATATTATAAGAAGGAAAAACAATTTACTATCAGAAATAATGAAAACAAAGACAATAGCCAATATCTGAAAACCTAAAGAAATTTTTTTCTACAGATTTCTATATCCAGTGAAAATAATGTTTAATGATGAGAACATTAGTGATAAATTTCAGATATAGAAAAGCTGAAAGCATTAATCATCAGCAGAAACAAATAAAATATATAACATAAGATTTTTCACGATGCAAATAAAGAATAAGTGATTGAAACAGGGATCTAAAGGAAGAAATTAATAATAAAAAATGGCAGGTATGTGGAAAAGGTACCAAAAACTATGTTTTTTCTCTTTTCCTAATTTCTTAAAAAGTCAAATGACTAAAGCAAAAAGAATAATAATTGACTGAGGGATGTACAACATTTGTAGAACTAAAATATAGGATGAAGGACAGAAATGGGGTAAAAGGAAGTGTAATGCAAAAGTTTTACATTACATATAAATATGTAATATATTTTCATTAAATAACAATTTAGAATGTGAAATAGATTAAGGATACATATTATAATCCCTAGAGTGGTAGTTTCCAAACTTTTTGATGGTAAGAACCCTTTATACACTTAAAATTCATTGATGACACCAAAGAGCTTTTGCTGGTGTGGATTATATTAAAACTTACTATACTAGAAATTAAACTGAGTAATTCTAAAAAATTTTATATTAATTCACTAAACAATAAAAAATTTTAGAAAACATTGTTAGTTATAAGATATTTTAATAAAAATAGACATATTTTTCTAAACAGAAATGAATCTACTGAGAAGATGGCCTTATTTTACATCTTTAGCAATCTCTTTAATGTCTGATTTAAGAGAAAAGAGCTGGATTCCTGTGTATATTACTCTATGTAATATTTTATGAAATAGTATCATGGCTGAAGTATATGGAGAAAACTTATTATTATACAGACATGTCATGGGAAATGGAGGAGTATTTTTATGGCTTTTTCAGTGTTCATTGTTTTTGAAACTGCAACAAAACTAAAAAAACGGTAGTCCCTTAAAAACTGGAAAAAAGTCACCTTACAAACAGCAAGCATGACATGTCTGAGATGTCTATTCTGTTTGCAGATAAGATGAGGATATTTCTTAGTGATAAAAGGTTAAAGTTATTCAAGAAGACACAATTATACTATGTGTAAAAGTATTTATAGAACTCTAAAGCACATAAGGAAATAATGACAACACAAAATGAAGAAGTTGACAAATCCACAATTATAGATTTTTAAAGTTTTCAATCAACAATTCATAGAATTATTTAAGACCAAAAAAATAGGAAGAAAAGCAAAGTTTTTTTTAAGATTTTAAAAATTTATTTATTCATGAGAGACGGGGGGGGGGGCGGGGGGCGTGTTGCAGAGATACAGGCAGAGAGAGAAGCAGGCTCCATGCAGGGAGCCTGATGCAGAATTTGATCCTGGGACTCCAGGATCACGCCCTGGGCCGAAGGCAGGCACTAAAACCGCTGAGCCACTGAGGGATCCCCAAAGTTTTTAATACCACATTAATCACTTTGATTTGGTTGATATTTATAAAATACACCAAAAATGACATAACTATCCATTAATGTATATGTGGCTAACAACAGAGCATCAGTGCATGTGATCCAAAACTGGTAGAACTGCACGGAGAAACAGATGAATCCATTATTACAGTTGGAGATTTCAGTGCCTTTCAATCACCAATGGACAAATCCAGCAGGCAAAAAATAAGGAAGGGCACAGTTAAACTAACCAGCATCAGCATAAACTAACCAGATATTATATAGCTATCTACAGACTACTTTATTTAACAAGGGCAAAGTATATATATTTTTCCAGCTCACATGGAACATTTACCAAGATAGATCACATCCTGGCACATTAAACACATCTTAACCAATTTTTAACAAGAGATGTCAGACAATATATGCTTCAGAGCTACAATGTAATTAAACTAGAAACCAATAGCAGAAAGATAGGGGGAAAATCCCCCAAACACTTGGAGATTAAACAACACACTTTCCCCCCACTAAGATTTATTTATTTATTTTAGTGAGAGAGCGAGAAATATGAAGAGGAAGGGCAGAGGGAGACAGAATCTCAAGCAGACTTCCTGCTGAGCACAGAACCCACCATAGCTTGATCCTATGACCCTGAGAACATGACCTGAGCCAAAATTAAGAGACACACTTAACTGACAGTGCCACCAGACACCCTAAACAACACACTTCTAAATAACACATGGATAAAAATAGAAATCTCAAAAAGTTAAAACTATTTTGGACTAAATAAAAATGAAAATACAACTTGTCAAAATTTGTGGTATACGATGAAATCAGTGCCTAAGGGGAATTTATAGCATTGAAGGCATATACTGGAAAAGAAGAAAGATATAAAGTCAATAATCTATGTTTCTACCTTAAGGAATTAGAAAATAACGAGTCCATTAAGTATAAAGCAAGCAGAAGTAAGGAATAATAAAAATAGAGCATAAATCAGTGAAATTGAAAATAGAAAATCAATAGAGAAAAATCAATGAAACCAAACTCTGGTTGTCTGAAAATGATCAATAAAATTTATAAATCTCTTACCATAAATGAAAGAGAGGTCATCACTACTGACATGTAAAGGGGTAATAAAAGGAATATTATGAACAACTTTAAACTCATAAATTTGATAACTGAAATGAAATGGGCTAATTCCTTCCAAGATACAAACTACCAACATCTAGTAAATAAATTGAAGCAATAACTAAAATGTTCCACAAAGAAAAAAGCAACAGGCCTGGATGATTTCACTGGTGAATTCTACCAAAC
Source organism: Vulpes lagopus (assembly GCF_018345385.1). Classification (NCBI taxonomy): domain Eukaryota; kingdom Metazoa; phylum Chordata; class Mammalia; order Carnivora; family Canidae; genus Vulpes; species Vulpes lagopus. The sequence goes on from NC_054830.1 coordinate 54,062,849, forward strand.
ATTTAAGGAAGAAATTATACCAGTATAATTACCAATTCTTCACAATTTCTTCAGAAAATAAAAGCAGAGGGAAGACTTGCTAACTCATTCTATGAGGGAGAATTACCCTAATACCAAAACCAGATGAAGACATTACAAGAAGGGAAACTACATAATATAGATGGAATCTACATGAATATAGATGCAAAAATCTTCAACAAAATATCAGCAAATCAAATCCAACAATGTGTAAAAAGATTTATATACCATGACCAAGTGTGACTCATTCCAGGCAGGCAAAATTGGTTCACTCTGAAAATCAATATACATAATCCATCATATCAACAGGCTAGAGGAAAATATTATATAATTCTGTCAATTGATGTAGAAAAAGCATTTGATAAACTCCAACACCATTCCTGATAAAAACTCAACAAACTAGCAATGGAAGGATATTTCTTCATTATGTTAAACTGTAAACACATACAGCTAACATCATACTTGATGGTGAGAAACTAGATGTCTTTCCCCTACAATCAGCAATAATATAAGATGTCCCTTTTCACAACTTTTATTCAATATCATGCTAGAAATCCTAACTAATGCAATAACATGAAATAACAAAGACATGAAAAGGCAGTAAAAGGTATACAGATTGTAAAGGAAGAAACTAAATTGTCTTTGCAGATGACAAGATGGTTAGGTAAGAAAATGCCACTGAATCAACAAAAGACTCCTGTAACAGCTGAGTAAAGTATGGTTGCAGAATACAAGGTTAATAGACAAAAGTCAATTGCTTTCCTATATATCACCAATGAGCAATGAAATTTGAAATTTTTATTTTTTTTTAAAGATTTATTTATTTATTTATGATAGACATAGAGAGAGAGAGAGAGAGAGAGAGAGAGAGAGAGAGGCAGAGACACAGGCAAAGGGAGAAGCAGGCTCCATGCACCGGGAGCCCGACGTGGGATTCGATCCCGGGTCTCCAGGATCGCGCCCTGGGCCAAAGGCAGGCGCCAAACCGCTGAGCCACCCAGGGATCCCAAAAATTGTTTTTTTTTTTAAATTTATTTATGATAGTCTCACAGAGAGAGAGAGAGAGAGAGAGAAGCAGAGACACAGGCAGAGGGAGAAGCAGGCTCCATGCACCGGGAGCCTGACGTGGGATTCGATCCGGGGTCTCCAGGATCACACCCTGGCCAATGAAATTTGAAATTAAAGCCACTTTGTCACTTACATTGGCACAAAAGAAATACTTAAGTATAAATCTAGCAAATATATGTACAGGATCTGTTTGAGAAATTCTACAACATGCTGATAAAAAAATCAGAGATGTCAATAAATGAAGAGATAGTCCAAGTTGACAAATAGAAAGGCTCAATATTATTAAGATGCTAATTCTTCCCAACTTGATCTTTCCATTCAAAATAATCCAATCAAAATCTCAGCTAAATATTTAGTGGATATTGACAAATTTACTCCAAAGCTTATCTGGAAATTTTTAAAAGATCCAGAATAAATATAAAAATACTGTAGAAGAATTAAGGCTGACACTATCCAATTTCAAGTATTACTGTAAAGCTAAGTAATCATGATGACATAGTGAAAGAATTGACAAATATATTCATGGGAGAGAACTGGGAGCCCAGAACAAGACCAACAAAAATACAGCCAACTGATTTTCGACAGCAAAGGCAATCCAGTGGAGAAATAATAATGTTTTCAAAATTTGATACAGGAACAATTAGACATTCAGAGCTAAAAATTAATTTAGACATAAACATTACACCTTCATAAAAGTTAATTCAAAATGGACCACAGACCTAAGTATATATGTAAAAAATATAGAACTTTTGGAATACAACACAGGAAAATCTGATGACTTTGCATTTGGTGATGAGATTTCAGAGTCAACACCAAAAGCATATTCCATGAAAGGAAAAAGTTACATTAGACTTTACCAAAATTAAAAGTGTCTGCTCTCTGAATGATACTGTTAAGTGAATGAAAAAATAAGCCACACAATTTTCAAATAGCATATATAATAGTGGACTTGTAAGCAAAACATACAAGAACTCTTAATACTCAATAAGGAGAAAAAAAATACTCAACGAGGAGATAACACAGGTCTGTATATAGTTGGCCTCACAGGACTATATATATTTGCATACTTTAAAAGCTAATGCCTGAGAGTCTGGCTCCTAATCAGCCTGAAACTAGGTACTAAATGAGATTCTTCCTCCTTGGAACACTGATAGGTCTTAGCACATAAATCAGGTTTAGACAGTCACAGAAGTTTGAGAGACAACCAAGAGCTAGGGCAAGGTCGAATGAGAAGTTTCATTATCTACACAAGGCCACTCATTAAAACTTAGGGAAGTAGCTATTGTATCTGATACATATAAATAAATAATGAGAGTCAAGCAAAATGAGGAAACAGAGAAATATGTTCCAAATGAAAAAATAAAACCTCAGAAAATGACCTTAATGGTATGAAGATAGGTGGTCTACCTGATAATGAATTTAAAGTAATGGTCATTAAAGATGCTCGCCTGATTTGGGAGAAGAATGGATGAACACAGTGAAAAGTTCATCAAAGAGATAGAAAATATAAGAAAGTGCCAAACAGAAGATAAAATAACTGAAATGAAAAATACATCAGAGGGTTCAACAGCAAACTGGATTAAGCAGAAGAATGGATTAGTGAGCTGGAAAGCAAAGCAATGGAACTCAGCACAAAAGAGCAGCAAACAGACAAACAAAAACATTTAAAAATTGAAGATAACTTGGGGGAACTCTGGAACAATATCAAGCAGAATAACATTCACATTGTAAAATCCCAGAAAGGAAAGAGAGATAGGAAAGGCAGAAAACTTATTTGAGGAAATAATGGCAGAAAACTTCCCTAACCTAAAGGAAACAACATCCAAATCCAAGGAGGCCAGAGAGCTGCAAAAAACCACACCAAGACATTAATTTAATTTAATTCAATTCAATTATAATTAAAATGTCAGAAGCTAAAGAGAATTTTTTCGTATTTTTATGAATTAATTTAAATTCAATTAATTAATATATAATGTATTATTGGTTTCAGAGGTAGAGGTCAGTGATTCATGTCTTATATAATATCCAGTGCTCATTACATCACATGCCCTCCTTAATGTCATTCAAAAGAGAGAATTTTAAAAGCAGGAAGAAAACATCAACTTGTTACATACAAGGGAAACCCTATAAGGCAATCAGCTAATTCTCAACAGAAACTTTGCAGGCAAGTAGACAGTGGCATAAAATATTCAAAGTGCTGAAAGGAAAAAAACTTCCAACCAAGAATATTCTACCTGGCAAGGTTGTCATTCAGAATATAAAGAGAGATAAAAGGTTTTCCAGACAAGCAAAAGCTAAAAAAACAAAACAAAACAAAACAACAACAACAACAAAAAACCTCATCACTACTAAACCAGCCTTATAAGAAATGTGTTGGAATGTGTTCAAATTTAAGCTGCTATCAACTTAAAATAGACAGTAATATATATAGGATGATATATGTGAACCTCACAGTAACCACAAAACAAAAACTTATAGCAAATACACAAAAGAGAATGAGAATGTAATCTAAACATAACATTAAAGAAAGTGATCAAAACACAAGAGAGGAGGAACAAAAGCAGAATGGAGAGGAAATGCAAAAACAGCCAGAAAACAACGAAGTGGCAATAAATACCTCTCAGTAATTACTTTACATATACATGGATTAAATTCTGCAATCAAAGGACAAAGGATGGCAAAATGGATCAGAAAACAAGACATATACATATACTGCCTGTACGAGACTCACTTCAGAAGTAAGGACACAAGACTGAAAGTAAAGGAATGGAAGGCAATATTCCATGCAAACAGAAATGAAAAAAAAAGTTGGTGTAGCTATACTCATATGAGGCAAAATAGACTTTAAAACAAAGACATTGGGACACCTGCACCCCAATGTTTATAGCAGCAATGTCCACAGTAGCCAAACTGTGGAAGAAGCCCTGGTGTCCATCAAAAGATGAATGGATAAAGAAGATGTGGTCTATGTATACAATGGAATATTCTTCAGCCATTAGAAATGACAAATACCTACCATTTTTGTCAATGTGGATGGAACTGGATGGTATTATGCTGAGTGAAGTAAGTCAATGGAGAAGGACAAACATTATATGGTTTCACTCAGAGGGGGATATAAAAAATAGTGAAAGGGAATAAAGGGGGGGATCCCTGGGTGGCGCAGCGGTTTAGCACCTGCCTTTGGCCCAGGGCACGATCCTGGAGACCCGGGATCGAATTCCACATCGGGCTCCCTGTGCATGGAGCCTGCTTCTCCCTCTGCCTGTGTCTCTGCCCCTCTCTCTCTCTCTCTCTCACTGTGTGCCTATCATAAATAAAAAATAAATAAATAAATAAATAATTAAAAAAAAAAGAAAGGGAATAAAGGGGAAAGGAGAGAAATTAGTAGGAAATATCAGTGAGGGAGACAGAGCATGAGAGACTCCTGACTCTGGGAAACGAACAAGGGGTGGTGGAAGGGGAGGTGGATGGGGGTTGGGGTGACTGGATGACGGGCACTGAGGGGGGCACTTGACAGGATGAGCACTGGGGGTTATGCCATATGGTGGCAAATTGAACTACAATAAAAAATTTTAAAAAAATAAATGAAAAACAAAGAAGAGCACTACATAGTGATAAAGGGGTCAATCCATCAAAAAAAAATAGAAGATTTATAAATATACATGAAACCAACATAGGAGCACCAAAATATATAAAGCAGACCTAATATTAACAGGCCAAAATATTATCAGACCTAAAGGGAGAAATGGACAGCAACACAATAGTAGGGGACCTTAGTGTTCCACTTACATCAATGGATAGATCATCCAGACAGAAAATCAGTAGGGAAACATTGGCCTTAAAATACACATTAGATCAGATGAACTTAACATATATATACAGAATATTCCATCTAAAAGCAGCAGGATACTTCTAAAGTGCACATGGAACATTCTCCAGGATAGATCATGCTAGGCTAGAAAACAAGTCTCAATAAATTCAGGAAGACTGAAATCCTATCAAGCATCTTTTCTGATCACAATGATATGAAACTAGAAATCAATTACAAGAAGAAAACCGGAAAAACTATAAATATGTGAAGATTACACAGCATGTTACTAAACAACTACTAGGTCATAAAAAAATCAAATCAGAAATAAAAAAACAGAGACAAATGAAAACAGAAATACAACATACCAAAATCTATGGGATATAGTAAAAGCAATTCTAAGAGGGAAATTCATAGCAATCCAGGCTTATTCCAAGAAACAAAATAAATCTCAAACAATTTAACTTACACCTAAAGAAATTAGAAAAATAAGAACAAACAAAAATTACAGGCCAATATTCCTGATAAAAATAGATGCAAAAATCCTCAACAAAATATTGGTAAACAAAATTCAACAATATATTAAAAGGATTATACACAATGATCAAGTGAGATTTATTCCAGGGAGGCAAGGATGGTACAATATCTGCAAATCAATCAATGTGATACACTACATTAACAAAGTGAAAGATAAAAATCAGATGATTATCTCAGTAGATGCAGAAAAGGCATTTTACAAAATTCAATATCTATTTATGATAAAAACTCTCAGTGAAGTGAGTATAGAAGGAATATATCTCAACATAATAAAGGCCATAAATGACAAGCCCAAAGCTAACATCATATTCAACAGTGAAAAACTGAAAGTTTTCTCTTATGATCAAGGAACAAGAAAAGCATGCCAACACTAATCACTTTTATTCAACATAATACCAGAAGTCCTGGACAACCAATTAAGCAAGAAAAAGAAATAAAGGCATGAAAATTGGAAAGGAAGAAGCAAAATTCTCACCATTTGCACTATACACTAATAATGAAGTAATGGAGAAATCAAGAAAAACAATTCTGTTTACAGTTACATCAAAAAGAATAAATGCTGGGGATCCCTGGGTGGCTCAGTGGTTTAGCGCCTGCCTTTGGCCTAGGGCGTGATCCTGGAGTCCGGGATCAAGTCCCACCTCAGGCTCCTGGCATGGAGCCTGCATCTCCCTCCTCCTGTGTCTCTGCCTCTCTCTCTCTCTCTCATAAATAGATAAATAAATCTTTTTTAAAAAAGAATAAATTCCAACATCTGCTGTTTCTTATAAAGGGGAACTCTTTATAACCCATTCCATCATTCCATTGGGAATGCAAACTGGTATGGCCACTCTGGAAAACAGTATGGAGGCTCCTCAAAAGTTAAATGAACTTCCTTATGATCCAGCAATTACACTACTAGGTATTTACCCAAAGAATACAAAAATACCAATTCAAAGGGATACGTGCACTCTGATGTTCACAGCAGCATTATTTACAATAACCAAGTTATGGAAACAGCCCAAATATCCAGCAAACGATGAATGGATAAGGAAGATGTGATTATATATATATATATATATATATATATATATATATATGCAATGTAATATTACTCAGCCCTTAAAAAGAATGAAACCTTGCTATTTGCAATGACGTGGATGGAGCTAGAGAGTATCATGTTAAGCAAAATAAGTCCATCAGGGAAAGACAAATACCATATGATTTCACTCACATGTGGAATTTAAGAAACAAAACAAATGAGCAAAGGAGAAAAAAGAGGCAAACTAAGAAACTGCCTCTTAACTATAGAAAACACACTGATAGGTACCAGGGGGAGGTGGGTGGAACGATGTGTTAAATAGGTGATGGGGATTAAGGAGTGTACTTGTTGTGATGAGCACCAGGTGTTGTATGAAAGTGCTGAATCACTATATTGTAGACCTGAAGCTAATACAACACTGTATGTTAACTAAAGAGAATTTAAATAAAAACTTAAGAAAAGGAAAAAGTGCCTGGGAATAAATTTAAGCAAGGAAAATTGAATGAGAAAGGTATTTGAAAATGATATATATGATAAGGAGTTAACATCTAAAATAAATAAAAAACTCATACAACTCAACAGCAACAAACAAATAATCCAATTAAAAATGGGCAAAGGACTTGAATGGACATTTTTCCTAAAGTAGACATACAGATGGCCAACAGATGCATGAAAAGATGCTCAAAACCACTAATTATCAGGAAAATTCAAATCAAAACCACAATGAAATATTACCTCCACCAGTCAGAATGGCTACCATCTAAAAGACAAGAAATAGAGATGCCTGGGTGGCTCAGTGGTTGAGCATCTGCCTTCAGCTCAGGGCATGATCCTGGGATCCAGGATCGAGTCCCAAGTTGGGCTCCTTGTGGGGAACCTGTTTCTCTCTCTCTCTCTCTCTCTCTCTCTCTCTCTGTGTGTGTGTCTCTAATAAATAAATAAAATCTTTAAAAAAAAGAAATTGTGGTGTGTATGTGTACATGTGTATGTGTGTGTGTGTACACAATGGAATATTATTCAGCCACAAAAAGAATGAAACCTTGCCATTTGTGACAGCATGGATGGACCTTGAGGATATTATGGTAAGTGAAAATAAGTCAGAAAGACAAATACCCTATGATCTCACTTATGGAATCTAAGAAACAACACAACAAAACCAAAACAAAAGCCAAGCTCATAGATAGAGAAAATATATTGATGGTTGCCACAGGTACGGTATGGGGGTGGGAGAAATGGGGGAAGAGAGTCAAAATTACAAACCTCCAGTTATAAAACTAGTAGGCCATGGGGATGTAATGTACAGATGGAAACTATAGTTAATAATCCTGTATTACATACTTGAAAATTGCTAAATTATCATAAGAAAAAAATTCTGTAACTATGTATGGTAACAAATGTTAGGTAAACTTACTAGGGTGATAATTTTGCAATATGTACACGTATCAAATCATTATGTTGTGTACCTGAAACGAATACAGTGTTGTATGTCAATTATGCCTCCGTAGAAAAAGATGGCATCATATTGGTTGAAGGTGAACTGTGCTGAGTTAAAGATGTATTTTACTAATCCTGGATCAATCAATAGTGTATAAAACCAAAAAGGACTACCAAAAGCCAATTATGAAGATAAAATTGAGTCATTAGATATATAATCAAAGCCCCCCAAAAAGGCAAAAGAGAGGGCGAACCAAAGAAAATCCAAGTATGAAAAACATGTGACATACAGAAGACAAATACCAAGATGACAGATTGAAGCCTATATTAATAATCTCACTACATGTAGTGTTGAAACACTCCAATTAAAAGGCAGACGCTGAAAAATTAGATTTACAAAACCAAAGCTAATTCTACACTGTCTGTAAGAAATCCCTTTTGAACAGAAAGGTAAGTTTAAAGTAGAAGGATGAAAATAACACTCAAAAGAAGGCTACAGAGATTATACTGATATAAAACAAATTAGATTTCTGTACAACAGCTGTTCTCAGGAGTAAAGCAGGGCATTTCATAATGATAATAGAAATCCTAAATGCTTATGCAGGTATTAACAAATCTTCAAAATACCGAGGCAAAAAATGTTAAGGACACAAAGAAGAAATAGACAAATTCACAGCTATTATCAAAGATTCAAAACTCTTCTCTCAATGATAGAGAAAGCTAATCCTATGGGAAAAGGAAGTTTTTTCAAAAATCTTTTTCTTTCTTTCTTTCTTTCTTTCTTTCTTTCTTTCTTTCTTTCTTTCTTTCTTTCTTTCTTTCTTTCTTTCTTTCTTTCTTTCTTTCTTTCTTTCTTTTTCTTCTTTCTTTCTTTCTTTCTTCTTTCTTTCTTCTCTTTCCTTTTTCAGAGGTAGAATTTAATGATTCATCAGTTGCATATAACATCCAGCGTTCATTACATCAAGTGCCCTCCTTAATGCTCATCACCCAGTTATCCCTACCCCCACCTTCCTCCCCTCCAGCAACCATCAGTTTTTATCCTGGAGTTCAGCATCTCTTATGGTTTGTATCCCTCTCTGTTTTTGTCTTATTTTTCCTTCCCTTCCCCTATGTTCACCTCTTTTGTTTCTTAAACTCCACATATGAGTGAAACCATATGGTATTTGTCTTTCTCTGACTGACTTATTTAGCTTAGCATAATATCCTCTAGTTCCATCCATGTCATTGCAAATGGCAAGATTTCACTCCTTTTGATGGTTGAGTAATATTCCATTGTACATATATACCACATCCTCTTATCCATTCAACTATTGATGGACATCTGGGCTCTTTCCGTATTTTGGGTATTGTGGACATGGCTGCTACAAACATTGGGGTACATTTACACCTTAGAATCACTATGCTTGTATCCTTTGGATAAATACCTAGTAGTGCAGTTGCTGGGTTGTAGGGTAGCTCTATTTTTAACTTTTTGAGGGACCTCCACACTGTTTTCCTAAGTGGCTGCACCAGTTTGCATTCTCACCAACAGTGTAAGAGGGTTCCACTTTCTCCAAGTGGATATACATATAAGAAAAATGAACATTGGCTAGTACCTTACAGAATAGATGAAAATTAATACAAGACAGTCTATAGTCTTCATCACTAAAACTAAAAAGACTTTTGGAGAAGACATCAGAGACCTTATTCATGATGTTGTATAGGCAAAGATTTAGGAGGACACAGAAAGCAATTATCATAACAGGAAAAATGATAATTAGGCTTTGTGTTGACTAATTTTATTAATCATAAGTCAAAATTTCAAATATCTTTTTAAAATCTTTTTTAAAAAGATTTATTTATTCATTAGAGAGAGAGAGAGAGAGAGAGAGGCAAAGACACAGGCAGAGGGAGAAGCAGGCTTCATGCAGGTAGCCTGATGTGGGACTTTATCACGGGACCACAGGATCAGACCCTGGGCTGAAGGCAGGCACTAACCCACTGATCCACCCAAGATGCCCCAAAATTTCAAATATTAACAAGGAAAGCCATACCCTGAGAGAAAATAGGCAAACAGTATTTATCAACCAAATACTTGTATTGAGATTATTAAAAAAAAACAACAACTCAAAAACAAAAAGACAAACAAATCATTAACATTGGCAAAAGATTTAAAAACATTTTTAAGTCTTTTGTCAATGTTAATTTCACAAAGCAGGATATGCAGACAATACACAGTAAACACATGAACAATTGTTCACTTGCTCTTTAGAGATTGTAGTAAGTACTCCAGTGATATTCCACTACACATTCACTGGAATATTTAAAATCAAGAACCAAAAAACAAAAATGTGACAAGGATATTCATCAACTAGAAATCTCACATATTGCTGAGAAGAACCCAAAATGGTACAATGACATTTGAAAAGTTTTTACAGTTTCTTATTGAGTCAGAACAACACTCTTTTAACTCAGTGATCCCACACATGTATTTATCCAAGAAAATTGAAAACGTGTCCATAAAAAAGCCAAACTTAGCTGGCTGATGTGTTTGCTAGATGGTGCCCACCTGACACGACAGGAGGAGAGAATTTTTGTCATTGACATGTGTGATTACCACCCACATACAGCTTCCCACTCTTGCTCAGAATGTCTGATTGGCAGCCACAGATAAAGTTTCCTGGTCAAAACCAGGGGCAGAAAGTGCAGACCTGGGTGGTGGATCCCACATATCATGACCTGGGTTAGCCCTCACCACTGAAAAACACGTTAAAGTTTATGCACTTTTAAAATAAAACCTTGATTTATTAAATATCAGTGGTATGTAGTCTGGGTAGGTATGTTATAATCCCCCCCCCCCCGCCCCAGAGCATCTTATTTTTCTCTCTTTAAACTTCTTTGAATGTGGGGCCCCTGGGTGGCTCAGTGATTGAGCATCTATCTGCTTTGGCTCAGGTGGTGCCTGGGATCGAGTCCCGCATCAGGAACCTGCTTCTCCCTCTGCCTATGTCTCTGCCCCTCTCTCCATTTCTCATGAATAAATACATAAAATCTTTAGAAAAAAATTAATTTCTTTGAATGTGCAGAAATTATTGTCTTCTTTCTGGTTCCCCTTTTAATGAATTTAATTAAAAAAGAAAGTTGGGAATCGCTCAAGATCCTACTGTGTAAGAACTTTGCTTCTACAGAATGTTCTTATTAAAGCATGTGATACCTCTACTGCCAGAAAACCCTCTGGTCAGCACCACACTGACCCATCATGATGTGTTTCCAATTCATTGGTTACCTCAGAGGGATCAGAAACTGGATTTCTTAGGGGCACCTGGCTGGATTAGTTGGTAGAGCATGTAACTCTCAGTCTCAGGATCATGAGTTCAAGCCCCACACTGGACATGGAGCCTAGTTGAAAAGAAAAAAGAAAAGAAAGGGAGAGAGGAGGAGAAAAGAAAGAAAAGAAACTTGTATCTCAGTACCTCAGTCAAGGAACACAGAAGGTTGTCAGCTCTTTGCAGATGTTTGTTCCATCACAGAAAGAGCCTGGAGTCACCAGTATGCAGAGGACGCATGTTTATAACCTATTGTGTGGCCACTGCAGGTGTTCCTGGAAAAATGAAAAGAAATCAGCTCCAAAGGGGTTTTGCTGCCTTCATCAATGGTCACAAGGGATATTTTTATACCTTATTTGAGTTGAGAGCTTGAAATTTGAAACTGATGAAATGGAAATCATGGGACACATGGGCAATAGTATCTAGAAACCATGAGTTTCATCTGAGAATCAACCCAGGGAGCCCACATTCTTGAGACAAGACACTCAGAGCCACACTGCACTCACATGAGGTGCCAGGAACCTCTCACTCCAGTGGAGTGGCTTTACAAAGTCTGAAATGGGATTGTACTCATCCAATTCTAGGATTTAAATAAGAGAACTTAGTAACTTCTACCATGATTTTCACCCTTCTGATCCATTTATGCAGATTGTGGCAAGGGAACTCGGAAAGTTTTGAGCTCAGCTCTTCCCAGATTGTTATTTTCCAGGAGAGAATCAATTAAAGTTAAGAGACAAGTAAAATGTTCCCACTGGGAACTCCATGGTTCTGCCCTCCCAGCCTGTCCCTATTACCTTTCGACAGACACTAAAATTACAGGCCTGCAGAGAGATGAGCTAATGACATCCTTGCCTTTAAACTGTGTGGGTTCTTCTGGCGAGCACGGATCGCCCTACACGTCCATCCACGTAAGTGCCTTTTTGTTACCCAGACTTAGAATCAGTGAGTGGGAGGGCCCTAGGCAGGTGGTGGAAGCAGGCAAATTGGGTCTAATGGTGAAGTTTTGGGTAGCTTCCGGAGAGCCATCCAGCTCTAACCATCTTCCACAGCTCAGAGGATTGTTTTCTCTGCTATGCAATGGGAAATCTTCTTAATGTATTTATATTTTAATTTGTTGACTCATGAAAATAAGTTGATTTTCACATGATAGTCCACTAATTTTAGATAACCATTCATTTCTCTGAATATAATGGCTTTCTCTTATTTATTGTATCAGTTCTGAAGGTATGTATTGTTATATTATCAATTCATATCTTTTACAATTTAAACTTGGTTAACATATAGTGTATTATTAGTTTCAAGGGTAGAATTTAGTGATTCATCAGTTGCATATAACACCCAGTGCCCATTCCATCAAGTGCCCTCCTTAGTGCCCATCACCCAATTACCGCATCCCTCCACCTGCTTCCCCTCCAGCAACCTTCATCTGTTTCCTGTAGTTAAGAGTCTCATGGTTTGCCTCTCTCTGTTTTTATCTTATTTTTCCTTCCCTTCCCTTATTTCATCAGTTTTGTTTCTTAAATTCCACATGAGTGAAATCATGTGGTATTTTTTTCTCCCATGGACTTATTTTGCTTAGTACAATACCCTCTAGTTTCATCCACTCATTTTAAACCCAAACCTTACTAATTCATATTCATAACTTATTTTGAAAGGGTAAGTTTCAGCTCTGGTTTTTAATTAAGTATACTCAGTTTACTTCTCTCCATGAGTCAACTAGAACTATTATTTAATAAGTGCTGCTGTAATTGTGTAATTAAGAAAAGTCAGATTCTTTATTAAGAAATAAGGTTCTTTGTTCAAAAAATTGCTTTATATAGCAACATTAACCACAGTACTATAAAAAATCTACCAGTATTTTCTCATGAAAGCCTTGTTTGCCCAGTTTTAATTTCACAGATTTCAAATCAATGGCATTAGCACTTAAGCCTGTGCCTTAGCAGGTAGAAATTTCAAATCACAGAATAGAGAAAGTGAGGCTGCAATTAATTAAAAAATAAAGAAAACAAAGTGATGATGACAGAGATTTCTTCTGCTTGTTTAAGGATCTGATCCCCCAGAAACTGGTGAGAAAAGACTATTTGGATCAATTTATCTTTTCTTTGCAAATTAGCTCATATTCATTTAAAAAATTTCCTTCCCCTTCCATTTATGACATACATGCTGAAACACCTTTGACCAGGAAGAAAATTTATGACCCTGATCTCTATGCTTGGGTTTTAAATATTTTTTTCCAAACTTCATCTTATCATGCATTCATTATGAACAGGTAAAAGTGAACAGATCTCCTTCCTTGTGACTAAAATACAAATGTTTTGGGATAAATGAAAGTGAGAGCAGTTCAACAAAAAAGCCATCCTGCTCTGATTTCACCATTGGTTGGTTGATTGAAGAAACCAATTCTTACGCAGGAGCATTTGGGTTCCTGATTTTTGACAATTTCATATTTGTGATGTAGTGCCTCTGGGATTTTAATGTTTCTTCAATTTAGAAAAAGAATTCCTCTTCTCATGATTGTTCTCAAAGTAGATGAAAATATATTGATACTTTAAATACTGGAGTTCAAGTGAGCACCCTGAGATGTACCTTACGATCTTTTCAATTTGCAAAAATCAATACATAATTGTCATCCATTATTTTTGAAAAATAGCAGCCATCCATGTACTTATATATTCCTTAAATTTTTCTTCCTCATCCTTCCGGAGTTCATACTGGTCACAAATGCTCTGTACACAGCACTGACACGGAGTTGGTGAAGACTTGACTTTCCTGACTGTGCCAGCTGTTCCTCCCTACAGGTATAGCTTACAGGTATCACTGGTTTGGTGCCAGACCACCACAATAAAGAGAATATCACAGTAGAGTGAGTTAAATGAATTTTTGGCTACTCAGTGCATATAAGAATTATGTTTATACCATACTGTAGATTATTAAGTGTTCAAAAGCATTGTGTCTAAAAAAAACAATGTACATACCTTACTTTAAAAATACATTAGTGTTAAAAAAAATGCTAACGACTGTCTGAGCAAGTTGTGATCTTTGTGTGGGTGGAGGGTCTTGCCTCGATGTTGATGGCTGCTGACTGATCAAGTTGATGATTGTGGCCATTTCTTAAAATAAGACAAAAGTGAAGTTTGTCATATCAACTGACTCTTAATTTTCACAAACAATTTTTCTGTAGCATGCGATGTGCTTGATAGCATTTTATCCCCAGTAGAACGTCTTTCAAAATTGGAGTCCATCCTCTCAAACTCCGCCACTGCTTTATCAACTAAGTTTATGTCAGATTCTAAGTCCTCTGTTATCCTTTCAACAATCTTCACAGCATCTTCACCAGGAGTAGTTTCCATTTCAAGAAGCCACTTTCTTTGCTTATCCATATGAAGCCACTCCTCATCTGTTCAAATTTGATCACGAGATCACAGCAATTCAGTCACGTCTTCATGCTTTACTTCTGATTCTGGTTCTCTCGTTATTTCCGCATCTGTAGTTACTTCTTCCCCTGAAGTCTTGAACCATCAATTTGTAAAAACACAGTATCTGTGAAGCGCAATAAAACAAGGTATGCCGGTAGTTCTCCTCATAGTTCTCCAACTAAAATTGTGCCTCAGGTAGAGAAGATTACTTAATATGCCCACAGCCCCAAATGCATAGTGTATGATCAATTGTGCCTTATAAATGCCTTTTGTATGTTCAATTTAATTCATAGATGACAAATGTAATGACAACGATGGAAAATTTGACACATATAATAATGACAAACCGGAGTCTGCTCTTTCATATATCTAAGGCACATTCCTAAGTGCTGACACTAATCGTGCTACTTCTACATCACCTCCACCCTAGTAGATGTGCATTATTATTTTCACGGTACACATGAGCAAGTGCATGTGCCCTTCCTTCTTTCCCTTCACCATGTAATCTGTTCCACCCAAAAGAACAAGAGCACAAAACTTGTATTGGGGTTTAGCAAGGGAATTCTTCGCTCCATTATACCTTCCACGTCCTTTGTGACCACTGGATCCAGTGAAATGACCTTACTATTCTTCACTAGTTGATGGTCCTCTTGATTATCCATGATTTGGACAAGTGCAGAATGTCTACAGTGATTGCTTTTTTTGATCAGGGTATCACAGGGTCTTAACTGCCATATCTTTCTGATAGCTTCACTATCAGGTCTAAGAGCTCTTGGTGGTAACTTTTCAAAATAAATGTTCAAATCTCTCTCTCTCTCTCTTTAAAAGATTTTATTTATTTATTTGAGAGAGAGAGAGCACAAGAAGGGGCAGAGGGAGAGAGAATCTGAACAAGACTCCCCACTGAGTGTGAAGCCTGATTGAGGACTCGATCTCATGACCCTGAGATTATGATCTGGGCCAAAACCAAGAGTCAGATCCTTACCTGACTGAGTACATTGGTGCCCCTGAATGCTCAGATTTCTATTTGGCATTTCTTACTCAATTGTGTTTTGTTTTCCCCTAATCTGTTATTTGCTTCTCCTTCATCTTTCACAAAGTGACCTCTCCAGATGTGGCCTATTTTAGAATTTTCTTCCATTTTATTTTCTCTGTGGTATTATGTCATTTTAAATATCTCTGAGGGCAGCTAGTTTTCTCCACTATATAAAATGAGATTTTTTTTGTGTGTGCCTGGTATATAGGTAAGTCAGGGACCATCTCAACATTAACTATTCCTAAGAGCTTTATTTGAGGAAGGTCTCCTAGATCATTCTGCTAACGGGAAATGATTCTTTTCTGGCACCCTAATCTCCTAAAACAGTGGTGTTTATTCAGGTAATGACTGCAAAAGGACACACTAAATTTCTTTTAGTTTCTTTTAGTTTGTTTTTATGAAATGTTCATATCTACTACTTTATATAAAAATAATATAGTGACACATCTTTATAATGATTACAATCTACACATATTTATAATATTTACAAACAAATATAAAATGTGTATATGTGGAGTGTGTGCTTCATCGATATAATTTTGTGTAATCCACCAAGTTTAGAGACAGCTAGATGAGTGAGATAATATTTTCTGTTGACTCTCCTCTACTCCATGGAGGAGATATAAGTGGGATGCTCATGAATGCATCAAATTGTGTCATGATACTGGGCAAAAGGAGATTAAC
This sequence comes from Vulpes lagopus, assembly GCF_018345385.1. Taxonomy (NCBI): domain Eukaryota; kingdom Metazoa; phylum Chordata; class Mammalia; order Carnivora; family Canidae; genus Vulpes; species Vulpes lagopus. The sequence goes on from NC_054830.1 coordinate 54,079,176, forward strand.
TTTTCTTGGGCTTCCTATGGGATTTCTCCTATAGAAAAACAAGAATTTCTAGTGGCCTTTTTTTTTCTTTTTTAAGCAATTATGTCCTTTACTCATGGGAAAAGGATCTCTTTCAATGTATCAAATAGTGGGATGCCTGGGTGGCTCAGTGGTTGAGCATCTGCCTTTGGCTCAGGTCATGATCCCAGGATCCTGGGATCATATCCCATGTCAGGCTCCCCCTGGGAGCCTGCTTCTCCCTCTGCCTATATCTCTGCCTCTCTCTCTCTCTGTCTCTCATTAATAAATGATATCTTTTAAAAATGTATCAAGTAATAAATGAAAAGATATGGGTAAACTGGAGAGGTCATTAAGGATGGAGACAAATCTGGAAACCTGTCTTACTATTAAACAGTAGGGAAAACTGGACTCTTTTGCTTGGAAAAAAAAAACTTTAGCAGGCACATTATAATAATCCTCTGATAATTTAAGATGTTATAAGAAGAAGGAATAGATTTGCTCTGTTTGGTTTCAATGAGCAGATATTAAGACCAGAGGTTACTAGGAGATCATTGTGTTTCAGAATAAGAAACTTCTAATAGGTGCAACTGCCCACATACAGAATCAGGCTGATTCATGAGGAGGAATGAAAACTAGGAGTTTATCTTTAGAGCCCCTTCTTACAGGTTGGCTTCCTGAGAGGCAGGCTCAGAGAAAGGGATTAGCTGTAGGATCCAGTGGTTCTAAAGCAATGACCACCTAAACCGTGATTTCCTAAATACCAGGGCAAGTTCAAGGCAACTATACACCCCTGCCTTTCCTTAATAATTTTTATTTGTAGGACTGCAGTCCCCTTAGTAATATTGAAAGTAATGGGAGTTCTACACCCCAATATAGAGGATTGAAACATGCTACTTGACCACTTTTACAATGTTACATACTTATAAAACTGTATTTTCAAACTAAATTAAAGCGAAGTTTGTATTCACAGAAATTACACATAAGAATTTTACAATTTTCATTGTAACTTATTTTATACCATTCTTTAAAATGTTGTCCTTTAAGATATTGTTTATTTATGTGAGACACAGAGAGAGAGAGAGAGATAACACGAGCAGGGGGAGAGGAGCAGAGGGAGAGCGAGAAGCAGACTCTCCACTGATCAGGGAGCCTGATGCAGGACTCGATTCCAGGACCCTGAGATGATGACCTGAGTGAAAGGCAGACACTTAACTGACTGAGCCACTCAGGTGCCCCAAAATGTTATCCTTTAAATAGTATATCTAATTAATGTTGTTCTTTTAAAATGTTATCAGTATATATTTCAATTCCTATAGGAAATAATTTATAGGAATATATATATATTTCATAAGCACATAACAGACAACGAATACCACTTAGGACTGTATACGTGATGATATCATCGTGACCCAGAAAACACAGAAAATTAATATTTTTCTGTTATTTCTTCTGGGCATATCACAGGAGTAAACCCTAACTTGTTGAATGTGTGACTAGAAAAAATTATATCACTTTACTTGCTCAATATTTTGGAGAGGGACTGGTATATATACACAATGGAATATTAGCCATCAAAATGATGAAATCTTACCATTTGTAACAACATGGATGGAATTAGAGGGTATTATGCTAAGTGAAATAAGTCGATCAGAGAAAGACAATTATCATATGATTCCACTCATATGTGGAATTTAAGAAACAAAACAGAGGATCATAGAGGAAGAGAAAAATAAAATAAGATGAAGTCAGAGAGAGAGACAAACCACGAGAGACTCTTAACTATAGGAAACAAACTGAGAGTGGCTGGAGGGGAGATAGGCAGGGGGATGGGGTACCTTGGTGATGAACATTAAGGAGGGCACATGATGTAATGAGCAGTGGGTGTTACATATAACTGATGAATCATAAACTCTACTTCTGAAACTAATTATACACTATACATTAATTAATTGAATTTAAAAAGTAGACAGATATGGAGGGGATAGAAGAAAAAAATATTATTTTTCTAATGCTATTAAGGAATTTCTGTTTAATAAAATAAAAATTCCCCAAAGGCTTTAGAACAAGTACCCATCTAAATGCTATATTATGTTGATAGTAACTAAACATAATAGAAGTACCTGTTAAATACCTGTGAAAATATTTGAGCCTTACATTCTTGATTTATAGACGACAAATCTGAAAATATGTGTCCGGACCCATTTTACAATGTTATGTACTCCATATTTTTAAGGCTTGAATAAAGTAAATACCTGCATTGTATAGGGAAGATATTCCTTGTGTAGGGCCATCACCAAGCTCCCTGGTGTAAATTTTACATTTGGTCCTTATGGGATATCAGTGATTACTTGAAGGAGACTTGGATGCTTGAACTTCTGTGGAGAAACATCTTTCAGGTTGGGGTGATCATCAGTCTTCTAGTTAAAACCTTTCCAGAAAGTAACCCAGAATCTATTTAAATTGCTGTTATCTTTACTACCCTGGTACCATTTGCAAAGAATAGAGAGAAAAGAAATTTGGAGAGAAAATTGGGAAATTTGGGAATTTGTTCCTGCTAATGATTAGTTATTTGATTTTGCTCACTTAAAATTGTTTTTTTTTTTTGCCCCCTTCTTGCCTGATAATAAAAAATACATAAAATGTGAAATTTCTTGGAGGATTCTGAGAAAAGAGTAAAATTTCACCAGCGTCCTATGAACATAGCTCGTTAAAATGTTCTACTATTTTAATAATTGTTTCTCCTCTCTCTCTCAGAAAGGACAGAGCTAGGGAATTATTAGATAATTGCATCAACTCTCTTAAGTCACAGGTATGAGGAACTAAATAATAATAAAAATAATAGCTAACATTTCTGTGGCAATCCCTATGCATCAGGCACTCATCCATGTTCAGTATATTGACTTAATCTGTTTATCCTTATATCTTTAGGATATAGGTACTATAGTTATCCTTTACATGTGAGCTCAGTTTAATGCTAAACTGGTTGCTCAGGTTCATGCTTGTATCAAATGTCAGCTCATATGTTTAAATTCAGGCTGCCTGACTTTAGGACCACACATCAATATTTAGTCTTATTTGGTCTGGAAATAAACCAGAATCAGAATAAAGACTGTAGTGAACTAATACATCTGTATGCATGGCTATCTCATTGACTCCTTTTGCTTGGGAGGGCCTTATTTCCACTTTTAGGCAATTTACCTCACTGTAATTCAGCAAAAATTATAGAGCTCTTACTATATATCCAGCATTTTATCAGGTTCTGTAAGTACAAAGGCAAATTGGCTTTATGAGCCCAACAATGAAAACACAGTCCAGGGAAGACTGGGAAGTTGCAAAATGAGGGGAATTTGGAGATGGCTTTCAGGAGGGTGCTAGAGTGGTCTTCTGCACTAAAGGGTAGGAAGCAGGACATTGGGATTACTCCACCTATTTTCAGGATGGCAATTGTGATGGTTAAGTTGATAACTTTGTTCATATTTGTGATAAAGAGTTTTTCTTGAGCTTCTCCTTAGGCATTTACTACATGTTTATTTTCCACCATCATAAAGATGAATAAAAATAACAAACCTTCCAGTTTTATTGATGTAAGGAATGCCTCTTTCTCCGAAATTGGAATTGGGATCACAGCCAATGCCATCCTTCTTATCTTCCACGTCAACGCCTTATTTCTCAAGCACAGGCCTAAGCCAACTGACCTGATCATTGTTCACTTGGCCCTAATCCACATAGTCATGCTACTAACCATGGGGTTCATGACTGCAGACATCTTTGGGTCCCAGAAACTTTGGGATGACATAAAATGTAAATCAGTTATCTATTTGTACAGATTGATGAGGGGCCTATCTTTTTGTACCACCTGCCTCCTAAGTGTCACCCAGGCCATCACCCTGAGTCCCCGAAGCTCCTACTTGGCAAAGTTCAAACATAAATCATCACACCAAAACATGTATAGCATTTTCTTCCTCTGGGTCTTCAATACGGCCATTAATAGTAATTTCTTAATATCTACTATTGCCACCCCCAATGTGACCTCAGCCTGTCTTCTATTTGTCACTGAATCCTGCTCACTTTGTCCTGTGAGCTACTTCTTTAGGTACATATATTTTGCACTGGTGGCATTCCAGGAAGTCTCCATGATGGGGCTTATGACCCTCTCAAGTGGGTACATGGTGATTCTTTTGTACCAGCATAAGAGGCAGACCCAGCATCTTCACAGCACCAATCTTTCTCCAAAGACATCTCCAGAAAAAAAGGCCACTACGACCATTCTGTTACTCATGAGTTTCTTTGTGGTCATGTACTTTTTGGACTTCATTGTCTCCTCTTCTTCAAGAATGTTGTGGAACAATGACCCTGTGCGTCTGTGTGTCCAAATGATTGTGGGAAATGGCTATGCCACCATCAGTCCTTTGTTGCTCATCAGCACCAAAAGACAAAAATCAAAGGACGACAATAAATGTGTAATTTTTCTATGACAGTTTATGCCTTTAAAGGATGATCCAAGGCACTGACTTCAAACCAATTCAACATAGCGTAAAGGGTATGCTCTCTGGGTTAACTGAAACATAAAGACTTAGGCTTTTTCTGTTAAGCCTGTTTATTTTGGTATACATGGCTCACAACTACATAGTAGATCATTTAAGAATATACCTATATGATATAATTCAGGGATTTCATTCAAATCTCATTCATAGGAATTGGACCCCTAACCCAGTAACAAACTTTTAAGTGATAAGGAGATCAGTGACTATCTGCAAGTGGCTGAGGGGAACAAGAAAAGCAGAAGGCAAGATTTACAAAGGGACACGAGGAAAGTCTGGGGGGGGGGTGATGTGATATTTTCATGATGTGTATATATGTTGAAAGAATCCATTTGTATGTTTCAAGTATGTATAGTTTATTACAGATCAGCTAACTCAAGTAAGTTGTTAAATGACAAAGTGAAAAACAAGGAAGACAAAACCTAGATAACCAATTTGAAGACTTTAATCACTTATTAAAATAATATGTACATATGTGTGTGTCTGTATGTGGGCACAGAATATATTTGTAAGACAGAGTTTTAAATATTGAGCATGTACAAGGTCAGAGAAAATCTCTACATAGTCCATAAATAAGTCTTGCAGTTTTAATTATCTAGACATAATTTATAACATCAGCGAATAACAGCAAAATGCTTACATGTAAGAATTATTTATCCCCTTGCAAGATGTATAAATCTTTGTACATTAGTACATTATGTACTAAATTTTTATATGTTAGTAGAACCTATAGACTATATATATATATATTTTTTTTAAATGAAGTTAGATACAAGGAGGCAGAACAGAACATGAATTCAAATCTTTAATTGTATATGTCAGATTCAGAAACCAGAGGTCAATAATTTTAACCACTGTTATAAAAAAAAAAAAACCACTGTTATATCCCTTTAGTAACATGAAGATTATAATATCAAATTCTGGTGGGTTTTTAAAAAGATTTTTTAATTTAAATTTTTTTTTTTTTTTTTTTTTTTTTTTTTTACTTATTTGAGAGGGAGTGAGAACCACAGCAGGAGCAGGGGAAGGGGCAGAGGGAGAAGGAGAAGCAGGCTCCCGGCTGAGCAAGGAGCCTGATGCAGGACTCCATCCTAAGACCCTGGGATCATGGTCTGAGCCACAGGCAAACACTTAACTGACTGAGCCACTCAGGTGCCACATGGTGTTATTTCATTTTTAAAAATGCAATCAAAACATTAAAATTATTATTCTTCCTATAACATAATATTAGAAGCAACACAGAATGAATATGTCACAAAGTCAAGATTATTGACAACATACTTTTTTTCCTCCAACACAGTCTGTGTGAAGAGTCTGAAAATCGCATTCCTGACACATACAATGTGACTATTGTTCCTCAAGGTGATAAGATAGTCTAGTCAGTATGAACACCTCTTTTTATAAACTGTGGATAAATTACAGTAAACATTCCTTTAAATACTTAAAATAACATAAACATAAACATAAAATAAAAATAAACATAAATAAATAAAATAAACATAATGTCAGGGTTCAAATATGAAGAATGATCTAAGACCAGAATATTAAGTAAGCTGAAAGCCTGTGCTGCTCTTGAGACATTGAGTGATAACCTGGATAATGAGTTTTTGCCTGCTGGGCTAGGGCAGGGCCCAGGTCTCCATGCAGGTCACAGCTGCAGAACATTCCAGTTTACAGAAGCGTCTGAATTTATATAATCAGTCCCCACGGGTGGATCTTTTGATTCTCTGGGCCTCTTGATATTTCAATTAATGCCTCTGTGAGGCATTTGGTCACTTGGCACATATGTGAGCCTCCCGGAGGGTCTGTATGTCTGGTGGTAGACTTGTTGGGTTGAGCCCCAGGATGGTAGTAAAGGTCAGCAGGATAAGGGGCAGGGGGCAGAGCCAAGGGGTGGACAAGGACAGGCGTGGGAGTCCAGGGGAAAGGGCTCCCTCTCAGCTCGCCCCAGAGGGGTGGCGGGCGGCCACCAGGGTTGCCCTCAGACTAGGAAATTAGGGAGAGTTTAGAGAGGGACTGCTGTCCAGCAACCTGAGGAACGGGACAGAGTGTGGGATAGCTACACGATGGAGTATTATTCAGCCATGAGAAGGAAGGACGCATTGGTTACATGCTACACCATGGAAGGACCTTGCAAACATTATGCTCAGGGAGGGAAACTAGACACACCAAAGGCCACGTGTTGTATGATGCCATTTATGGAAAGTGTCTAGAATGGGCAAATCATGAAGACAGAATATTGTTTATCTTTTTTAAAAAAGATTTTATGTATTTATTCATGAAAGACACACAGAGAGAGGCAGAGACACAAGCAGAGGGAGAAGCAGGCTCCATGCAGGGAGCCTGATGCAGGACTTGATTCCAGGACCCCTGGATCACACCCTGAGCGAAAGGCAGACCCTCAACCATGGAGCCACCCAGGTGCCCCTGGACCAAATATTTTTTTAAAAAACCTGTCAGGACCCCAAAATAACAGAAACAGGTCAATCATAGAGGGAGACAAAAGCTGGAGATCCATCCTACAAAGAGGATAGTTTCCCATTTCTTTTTTAGAATACCTTTTTTCTTTCTCACAAAGCAGCATGGAAGAGGTAAAAGAAGTCATGTCCTTCCGACCAAGAGAAAGAAGGAAAGGAGTCCTTGAGGGGTAGACGGTGTGAGAGGGAAAGCCAGAGATGAGACAATCAGAGAAGGGGTTCTCCAACTCTGCACCTGTTCCTGCAAGGGTTTCATCCTAACCCCTGAGCATGTCTGGAGAAGGCCCAAACAGAGCAGAGATTTAGCCAATGGGGCAAGAAGACAAAGCAGCACTTGTACACTAAACGGACCGGGTTGGCTGTCTTCTAAACATTAGCATTCTCCACAGCAGGACTGAGAACACAGCAGAGTATTCAGACAGTTCAAGATACAATGCAAAATTACCTGCTGTACAAAAAATGAGGAATATGTGAGTAACTCTAAGGGATAGATACTTTCAACAGAGGCCAAACCCACGTTCACATGATGTTGAAATTACCAGAGACTTTTAGGAAGCTTTGATGACTAGGTTCTATAAAGTAAAGGAAAGTAACTAAGAAGGAACAGAAAGATAGGATTTCTCAGTAGAGTAAGCAAAATTACAAAAATAAGCACATGGACATTTTAGAATAGAAAGTACTATATACCTGAAATAAGACCTCCCTCTCTGCTCAATAGCAAGATGGAGATGATAGGAGACAGTAATACAAGAAATGAGAATGAGTAACATGGACAGAGTTTCAGAGACCTGTCACACAATATCAAAAGATTTAAAATATATGTAATTGGTTATTATGATAAGAAAGGGGAAAGGGATGGGGGGGAATAATTTTTTAAATAACAGTCATAAAACTACCCAACTGTGATTTAAAGACACAGAATTTCAGCAAACTTGAAGCAGGAAAAATTTGAATAAAACCATGCCTAGACAGATCATAATAAAACTGCTAAAACCTGGGACACCTCGGTGGCTTTTGCCTTAGGCTCAGGTCATGATCTTTGGGTCCTGAAATCGAGCCCCATGTTGGGCTTCCTGTTCAGCGAGGAGCCTGCTTCTCCTTCTCCTTTTGCTGCTCCCCCTGCCTGTGCTCACACACACTCTCTCTCTCCCTCACTTTCTCAAATAAATAAATAAAATCTTAAAAAAAAATAACTCAAAAGAAAGCAGCAGAAGAGAAGAATAAAAAAAAACAAGAGATAAATAGAAAATACATCAGGAAATGATAGATCGCAATCCAACTGTATCAATAATTATATGAGATGTTAATAATCTCATAATCCGAATAAAGACAAATATTAAGAGTGATTTAAGAAAAACAAGTTCCATACTAGATAAGATATGTTTTCTAAATACGAATACTTTAAACAGGGAGTGAGAGATACACCACATTAAAACGTGAGCAGAGGAAGTCACAGGTGGCTGTTCTAAGGTAAAACAGACATAAAGACAAAGCAATTTTTTCCCTTTTAAAACTTGGTATAAAATACTTCACACATCAAACTTAACATCTTAACTATGTTTAAATATGTAGTTCAGTGGCTTTGGCACATGCACGTTGTTGGGTAACCATCCCCGGCATCCATCTCCAGAACTCTTTTCATCGTGTGTCGTTGAAACTCTGTCCCCATGAAACTTGTCCCTCCCCCAGTCCCTGGCGACCTCCAGCCTACTTGAAGTCATCAGATTCAGATGCAGGCCTACTTTCCATCTCTGAATCTGATGACCCCAGGGACCTCATATAAGTGAAATCATTCCATATTTGTCCTCATTTCACTGAGCACCTCAAGATTCGCCCAAGTTGTAGCATGTCAGAGTTTGCTGTGACCCTCAAAGTCCCCTTCCCCTCTTACCTCTGGCTAGAATAATGTGGTTTCTATTATTACTTCATGAGAGAAAAGAAATGGGGAACTCACCCACAAGCAGGATGCATCTCCAAATTTTGGCTTGCTCCACGATTGGCCTGCTTTTGTTCACTTTTCAGAGTCCTCAGGTAGCCGTTTTTCATGTTCTTCCCAAAGATTATAGCTGTAATTAGCAAGAGCAAGTTTTCACTAGAGAAGAACTGGAGCCCTCCCAGCAAATTTCTTTTTTTTTTCCCTCCCACCAAATTTCAATTTAAAATGTTTTCACTTTACTTTTGTAATTTTCAGATGGATCTGATAGTAATGGAGGTCCTCCTTCATATTAGTTTGGACTTCAAATTTTACAAGTGTGTATGATTCAGAATAGACATTCTCTAGTTATTCCTCAAGAACAAGAGGGAAACAAATAGTAATTCATTCATAAAATAGTTCCAAGAGTAAGATCAGCTATATATGAGTGAAAAAAATCTAAACTTTTAAGACATACATAAGCCTAATTTCTGTTGAAATTAAGAATCTAGATGCTGTAATAACCAAGAGTGCAGATATTATAATAACCACATATGTAATATAAGCATGAAAATATTAGACATGAATATAAGACTTCAACGTGAGCAAAGATCAAAAATACTTGAAAAATAAACCAGATGTATATGAACGGGGCTGAGTTACCCAATTCTTGGCTCTCATGGATTTTTTTTTCTCCTGGATTGGCCTGGCAAGAGTAATAGAAACCATATCCCTCAGGCCAGTGAATACAGGAAAAGAGCCCTTGAGGACCAGAGAGTGTGGGAGGGAATTCCAGAGGACAGAACCAGAAACGCTCCTAATTCTGTGTGGGTCTCTGCAGGTGTCCCAGCCTAATCCCTGAGCACATATGGCACACATACGAAACAATGGAGCTACGTGGTCTAATACACAATCTCAACCAGACACAAAGGCTCACTGACCCAAACCAGGTCGATTGCTTTCTACAGCAAAGTAACATCTCACGAGGCATATACCAAGACTGAGAACACAACATAATACTCACAATGTCTAAATATAATTCAAAATGACTCAGTATACAAAGTATCAGGAAAATGTGACCAATTCTAAGGGATGAACACAATCAATGGATGCCAAACTTATATTGTACAGATGTTGAAAATATATTGCTAGGTAGTCATTCGGTTTGTGGTCATTTGTTATGGCAACCCTAGAAATCTACTAGGGTTTTCTTCTGATGTGTAATAAAGTATGACTCACTGAAGAAAGCTTTACCACATTCATTGCATTTATAAGGATTATCATCGCTGCAGAATTTTGGTGGCTAAGGAGTTTTAACTCCTGGCATTATAGCTTCTCACTTACAGTAAAATCAGAGGAATTCTTTACAGTATGACTTGTCTGCTCTCTTCCCTAGTGAAAACCCTCCTACATTTATTACACTTATGGGAATCTCTCCACTATTAATCCCTACAGATCTTATGAGGTTTGTTATGACTGAAGTTTTTCCCATACTGATTACATTTTAAAAATTTTACTCCTGCCTGGGTTGTGCTCTTAGAGAATAATTTCCCACATTTGTTATGTACATAAGAATTCATGCTAGCAGCTTCTCTCATCTTTGTCTACACTACAGTGAAATGCCCTCAAGTGATTATGGGATATTTTTCTTCGAGGAATAAGCTCTGAGCTCCAATCAAATTGGTTTTTCACTTTTACCACATTCATGTTCCTCCTCCAGAGTCAATGCTTTATTGAAAATGAATTCATCTGGCTTGAAATCTCCTTTTCCATAAACTGTATAAATAACTATTCTTTCTGAATATTCTTACAATCTACTTAGGCATATCTTTGGTCAGAAGTGTCCTGTTGTGTGTCTGATATCCTGGTTTCAGGTCTACTCTTCCAGAACTAAAAAGAGCTCAAGGGCGAATAGTCCCTCTCCTATCTGAAAAAGTACCTGTCATAAACCAATTGGTAGAAAAATGGACAATTTGGGGAAGAGAACATTTGAATTATTTCAGATATGCTCCTAATGCAGAAAATCCATAAAGCACACACAAGAAATAAGTAGAGGAGAATTAAAGTACACAGACAGATGAGTTACCAGAAACTAAAGAGCTTAGAGAGATGTCAGAGAGAATGACAGAAAAAGGACTTCCAATATTCTGCTTCATAAAAGCAATGAGCACACTGGCAAAAATAGTCAAAATCAACCCTTTCAGACTCTTGAAATTAACCAAAGACTTGTAATAAGAGAATTCAAGAAAGGTGGCTGAATATGGGTAAGCACAGCATGCTCTGTGGCATTGAAATTGCTCTATCTGTACCTTCTTCTCCTTGTCTGTGGGTATCTTTGAAAATCAAGAGCCAGCAGTCAGAGTGAAAATCTACGGCCTAGCTGCCAATGAAGGAGAAACAACTGGGTTGGAATGCTCCAAGAGAACTGTCACTATTTCACCTGTCTGGAAGCTCCAGAGATAACCTCAAAGCCCTTCTCTTCATTTTTCGTTACTCAAAATTAACCACTGCAAAAAGCCAAGTCAACAGGCCATCTGTCAAAAATAATCAGCAGTTGAGCTCCTTGAGGTGGTGTTAAGAGGTGGGATTTTAAAAAATCAAGCTAACCAAAACCTTTTAGAAAGTAAAATCTGGAGAACAAGCTGTCAATGGGAGGTGGGGGTGGGGGTGGGGCTCTGAATTTCGGGGGAATCTAAAAACCACAAGCACACATAGGGTATTGTGCAGACTCAGGGCTTCAGGTATGCTGGGAAAGACATGACAAAGCCCTGAACTCTCACCTGTGGCTGATCATGATGCTTCACACAAGTAGGAAGCCAAGGCTAAGACAGTGTTATAAAGTGCCCTGCGGTGTCAAAGTCATGCCCCTTAGTCCCAAGATGAGCAATGTTAACTCCCAGGGCAGGTCTCCTTTTATCTCATTTTCCTTAGTCAGAGAAACATTACCTGTGGTTGTGGCCTCTACTTCATCCATTCCATTCTCCCATCAGCTCACCCAACTGGCTTCTGTCTGTACCACCAAGAGCATCAGTAGACCCCATGGTACCAAATCTAATCATCCCCTCTTGGTCTCTCTGTTCACTGTCTCACTGGGTTTTCAGCACAAGGTGGCATCACCTTTCTTGAAATCATCTCTTCTTTGAAATCCATGTCATTACATTTACCCAGTCTGCCATCTGCCTGACTGAATGCCCTTTCCTCTGTCTCCTTCATGTGCTTCTCTTCTCTCTCTCTAAACGTCAGCATGCCCAGGACTCAGGGTGAGGTCACTATGTTTCTGTCTGTACCCTCAGTGTCACGGTATTAAATATTATCCAACTCCCATGACTTCTGGCCTCCTTCCTACCTGGAGTGCTCTCCCCAAGGATATCTAATAGTATCTTACACCGGACAATGCAAACACAGAAGACCCCCACCCCCATGTCCTGCCCTGGGGAAAAATCTGTCCCTTTTTTTCCTGCCCCAAGTCTCTAACTCTCTGTCCAGGATCCAGCGACATGAACCCTCTGTGTTACTGTCATGAGCATGCTATGAAGGGCCACACACCCCCAATGTCAGCTTTATGCAATCATGAAGCAAGGTGAACATAATTATAAAGCTGGTTCAGGGGTGGCTCAGTGTTGAGTGTCTGCCTTTGGCTCAGGGTGTGATCCGGGGTCCTGGGATCGGGTCCCACATTGGGCTCCCAGCAGGGAGCCTGCTTCTCCCTCTGCCTGTGTGTCTGCCTCTCTGTGTGTCTCTCATGAATAAATAAAATAAAATAAATAAAGCCGGTTCAGGTTTCTAAACTGCGTGACATTTCACCACGTGATTAACTTGGCTTCTGACACAGCACATGAAGCAGAACACAAGACAAGTCACACAATGAACAGGATAACACGGAGGGCAGGAAGTGAACAGACCAAACGCCAAGTCAGTGGACACGCAGTTGAGATAAGGCCTCAGTCCGGTCCAGGTCAGCTCTCAGCACTCGCTGCTGCTTCTGTTCAGTGAAGAATCTCTGTTCTTTGTGGAGATGAGTTGGGCAGAGCCTTCGGCAGCAGCTGCCTTTTTGAAGTGGTCTGTGATAGAGGGGTCAGTGTCTGAGGAGTGTGACGGTTTACTGCAAAAATCCTCTCGTTTTAAAGGGATTTCAGTGGTCTTGGGCCCCTGCAGACCTCCTCTGCCCCTGCTCGCCCTCAGTTCCCAGGTGTCGCCAGCTGGTGCTGGTCTCGGACATATCTGGTAGCTGCCATCCACTTAGCTGCTCGTGTCATTGCTTGACACAGGCCCCTACATGACATGAGTCGCTCCATCTTGCTCTCTACACTTGCCCAAGCCAAGAGCTCAGGAATCATCTTTAGATTCTTTTTTCCCATATCCATCACACCTATCCCATCAACAAACCCTGCCTTCCCTAGAGCCAAAATAATAGCCCAAATCCCACCACTTTTATTCTATCACCTAGTCACTATAGAATACCTATTATATATTCTATTGCTACCCATCTCCATGGCAGCAGGATTTGCTGGGTGCCCACAAACCCTCTTCATACAAGATTCATTTCCAGGGATGCCTGGGTGGCTCAGTGGTTGAGCATCATCAAGATTTTATTCAGGATCACACCCTGAGCCAAAGGCAGACACTCACTCTCTGAGCCACCCAGCTGTCCCTAAATAAAAATAAAAATAAAATCTTAAAAAAAAAAGACTCATTTCCCAGTCTCTCTGCAGTTACTTCAGACCCTGACTGGGTTCGTGCTGCTAGAATGTGGAAACAAGTAGCATATGCTGCCTCCAGCCTAAAATGCCCCCTCAATCTTCCTCTGATAGGCTAGAAACAGGGTCAAGGAGTTGGCAGTCACAAGCCATTCCAGCCCAGACTCCAAGACACCTTCTGGGGTTGTTGCTCAGAGTTTCCTTCCAACCACATTATACTATGCAGTGTGAGAAATAAACTTTTCAATGTTAAGCAACTGAGATTTGGGAGCTTTTTCTGGCACCATAGCTGGCATGTCCTCTAATGGACGCATAAAAAGCACACGTAGAGATCAACCCACTTGGACCAGTAGATACCTCTGGTCCAAGTGCTTGAACTGGGTGCATCAGCCTAATTTACAATGTTTTCATTTTCACAAGGGTAATGAGTATATAGATTTTAGGTGTGGGTAACACATTTACAAGACAATCCCTGCATTCCCCTCCTCTTGCTCTTGGAAAACCCTATCTATTCCCAAACTGTCCTTCCCTTGCTCACCTCCATTGTTCCCTGGGCTCCATGGCCTTGGCTCAGGGCTAGGGCAGGAAAGGAACCATGAGACATAGTCAGTGAGTGAATCAGTCAATAGACACTGGCACCAATCCCCTGGGCCCTGGGGCTGCTGCAAACTGGGCACCAGGAGATAAATGAGTCATGTTCCTTGGTCCTGGGCAGCTCCCATAGTCTGGCAATTTCTCCTCAGAGTGACCACTCCGTGCAAAGAACTGTGCTGCATTAACAAGCTCACATGCTGAAAGTGGGACTTGTCTGGGATACAAGGGGGCTCACTCTCTGGGTCCATCTCTTTCTCATGGTCCAAAGCTAGCAGAGCAGCGGAACAGAAAAGATAAGTGTGTCAGGGCTAGGATAGTGGTGTGTCCTCAGATCAAGGGGAAGGGCCACAGTGGTAGAAGACATCAAATCAGGAACACCTAAAGAAAACTCGCCTAAGGTGGGTCTTCATAGCTGAGCAGGAGCTCAACGAGACAGCACGAGTGAGGCAAGGATCATGCAAGGCAGCGGGACCCACATGTGCAAGGCAGTGAGGAGTGAAATGATCCTTTACTTTCAAGGCACTGATGGCCTCAGTTTGGTAGAAACACAGGTGTGTACATGGGAGAGGCTCTCTGGGCAGTCCACCCCATATGAATTTGGACTTCATCTACAGGGCTGCCACAACCATTGTATAGATGGTGTCCTTGGGTACCTGGCCACAAGGGCAAATGCGGCTGAATTCCAATCACGCTCAACCCACCATGCACCCTGGCACTGGTTTGCGTCTACCAGGAGAAAGGGATGCCTTTTTCTCATCTTCCCAAATGTGCTGTGTAGTCTACCAGCAGCCTTGCTTATCCTGCCCCCAACACCACAGCTCTCAAAGTCTGGGAAAAGGCTTATAGGATCTTACTGAATTTTCACAACTCTAGGGAATAGGGATTATGAGCATAATTCTGTAGATGAAGAAATAAGGCTGAGAGGTGGAGAAAGACAAAACTCTCCAAGAGGCACTGCTCAAGTTCCAGGGATCCCACTCAGGTCAAAAGATCTTGGGACAAGCCAGTGAGACTCCTGGCCATGTGCCCCGTGCAAAACACAGGCTTGATAAATACAACTCAGATGTATAATACATTATACAACATGACCAGAAACAAATTTGAACAAGGCAAGGCAAAATCATAGCTCTTGTAATTATTCTAATATTTCCCTAGACTCTATTTGGCTGTCTTTGGGGAAAAAACTCATCTATAAAAGGATGGCATGTCCCCTCATGACCTGGCAGCAGAGACCAGGTCATGACTGCTTTTTGACAACAGATTTAAATCCATTTTGTGGACCCTCCTATGATTGGGGGCCAGGCAGCCTCCAATTTCACACATTTGAAATGTTAGAAATTTTGCTGAGAAACCAGTGCAAGTAACACGATCTGATTTTTACCTAATACTACTTGGGAAAATAAATGGGACTTCAGGGGGAAAAAATCTTCCTGATTGAATTCTGTTTCCTGGCTTATAAAAAGCAGAGCCTGACGATGAGAAGGGGATGTCCCCCCAACTCTGGCCAAAGTCCTTGAAGCATCCAGGCAACAAAGGTTGTAGGAAGAATCTGTGAGTGAATTCAGATCCTGAACTAGCTTCCCGAGAACAGCTATGTGGCTTGCTGTCTGAGTATGGATGATGGTTCTGCAACACTGGGTAGATATTACTCCCATTCCTGTTTACATCTGGAACATTAATTAGATACATAAAAGTCATCAATACTAGTACCAAAAATACATAAGCTGTTTATGAAACAAGTTGTTAAGGGGCTTTTTTGTTAAGCCCCTTTTTTCCCCCAGTAACCAAGCCAGTTTACAGGTAGCCACCGCTCCGTGGCTTCTAGAGAAAGCTTTGAGTACAGTTTCGGCGCCATCTCGTGTCTAGTACTGAGATCAGCACATCCAAACAAGGAAAAAATACATAAGAGCAGAGAGGTATTAAGGAGTTGATCTATTCTGGCAGGGGTGAGCAGCCAGGCGTTCCTGAAAATTTAGGGAGAGGAGAGAGGTGCAACTGGAGAAGTAGGCTGGGGCCAGCTCCTGGAGGAAGCTCACAGGCACCGAAGGGGTGTGAGCACCTCAGTGCTGTCATCAAATGTGTGTTTCTGAACAATTCAGCTGTAGGCACATAGGCATGGGCTTCAAGGAGGCATCAGGCGCTTATGCGGGTCAGCATGTGCAAGACTATGCTTACCGTCTCAATTCTTGGGCCAGATCATAGGAATAGCTGCTTTCTACCAGAATATAAATAGCGATTATTGGCTGATCTGCTCACATCTCTACCCACACCGCCTACAACTGTGCCTGGGACATAACAGAGCTATGCATGAGTGTATTTAATCATCCCAAAGTAATAATGGCTTCTAATGTCAATACACAAAAGTGGTTTTTTTTCCAATATAGAACAGCTCAGAAGCTACTTTTATAAAGCACCCTTTCCTTTAAAAGATCCTTTTAAAGATGACATGATAATACTGTCCACATGCAGATCCCCTACCCCACCCCTCGTCAAGGCATCTCTTTAGAGGATAAGGGATGTGCTCTGACTTTTCATCAGCCTGTTGGGCAGGCATCATCAGCTTCCCAATCTTGCAAACGAAAACAAGGAGGCTTGGAGAGGTGGCTCTGCCAAGGGCCAAGGCCCCCTTCCCGTCCGTGACTCTCTAGGACCAGCAAGGCTCCACTGTGCCAGCGGTCACACAGTCACACAAGCCCCCTCTGGACCAGGTTACAGCATCTCCTGCACCCAGGGAAGTGTCCTCAGCCCAGCCTGAGGGGCAGTTATACCTCCAGAAAAACAGCCTTTCAAGGGACAGTCCCCAGGAAAAACCCCAACCAGAGAGGCAACAGTCAATCCCACAAGAAACTATGACAAGTCTCTATCATTCCCCAAGGGGAAGGCCTTAAGAAAGGCTGCACGCCCCAGCGTCTGCTGCCCCCGGCATTGCCCTCATTTTACAAATGGGGAAACCGAGGCCACCGAAGGCAGAGAGTCTCTGTGAGAGTTGCTTCATGGGCTGAGGAAACCAGAGGCGGCTTTCCCCTGGGCCTATAGTGGCGGGGTGCAGAGGAGCTGTGCCTGCCACAGTCTCCCGGGGCTGCCTCCCGGCCGCGCTCCCACCGCTTCCGCGAGGCCCACCCACTGGGCCTGGCCCCTGGGCCCCTGCTCGACTCCGCGGCCCCTGCTTGGCCAGACCCTTGGCCCCCTGGCCCATGGGCTTGGCCCCTTGCAGCCAGGAGGACACCGTATCTTCTCACCGTCGCCCTGTCTTGCCCCAAGGCCACGTGCCGGGCTGGGCCAGGCCCTATGTGACCCACTTTGGGTTGTGTGGCACACAGCTGGGCTTTACTGGGTGCCCCTCGTCCCCTTCTTCAGTCACGTACGAAGCCCCCCATACACCTGCCAACTCCTCTCATACCAGGCCGCTCGGGGGTAGTTGGTCTCACCCGACCCCGCAGGGTTTCCAGGCAGACTGAGGGACAGTCCTGGGTTCTGACATTTGGTGGACTTGGCATCTTGTCCAGGACCCCCACATCACATGTGGATGACCTTGGGGGCACGTCTCCCCTCTGAGGCTCTGTCTATCTGCAAAATGAAGCTGCCGATAATTCCACTTTCCTGGGACTCCTGGGAGGACCAGGGAGCCCCTGAGCACGTGTTGAGCACCGTCTGTGTGCTGAGCGAGTGTAGACGCAGAGGAGACCCTGGCCTAGCATCCTCCAGGAGCACACAAGCCTAACCAGGGCGTTTTTCAGAAGACCAGGTCCTGTGCTCTGCTGTAGCTGTGTGGCTCTGAGCACGTCACTTAGGTACCCCAAACCCGAGTTTCTGCTCCCTCAGGCAGGCATAGCTCCTTAGCATGCAAGAGCCATCAGTGCTTGCCCTGCCCTCCAGCCCAGGACGTCTCAGGATGAGGCTGCAAAGGCGTCCGTCCCCTTACCTGTCTTTCAGAAGGTTGACTTGGGGTAAGGATAGCCTCTCACAACAGCCCTCTGTGCAACTAATATTCATTCTAGAAACATTTAATAGCTTTGAACTCTGCAGAGACAGAGCAACAGTTGGGTACTTGAGTTGCAGGCTGCCGAGACAGAATTTACTAATTTAAATTAAAACAATTGTTACAAGGACACCGGGAAAGTAGTGGAATAAGGGAAGCCTGAAGACAAGGGTCAGGAGCACCTGGGTGGCTCAGCGGTTGAGCATCTGCCCTCAGCTCAGGTCGTGATCCTAGGGTCTTGGGATCGAGTCCTGCATCAGGTTCCCCATAGGGAGCCTGCTTTTCCTTCTGCCTATGTCTCTGTATTTCATGAGTAAATAAATAAAAACCTTAAAAAAAAAGAAAGAAAAAGAAAAAGATGGGTCAGTAAAGCAGGAGCTGGGCTGTCTCAGGTGGTTTTGTACCCAAAACTTCTGAACTGTCACTCCTGGATGCTACTGCTCTATGAAGGTATTCCAACCCTTTCTACTATCTGACTGGGCTGTCACTGCTAGACTCTATGTGTCCGGAGAAACAATCTCATTAGTGGTGCCTAGGTGTCTGGACATTCTTCACATTGACCTGAGCAGGTTTCAAAGGATGAATAGAAAGTAGCCAAAGGAAAAGGGAAGGGGACCTTCCAGGCAGGAGCTGCATGTACGGGGCTTGTCCAGCATAGGGCAGGAATCTTGGGGCCAACTCAGAATTCTGCTTGCCACACTGTGCCAGGTGCTTTCCTGGTCATCTTATTCAATGCTCACCAAAACTCTACAAAAATAGGTATTATTAATTTTTTTTGAAAATGATTTTATTTTCTTATAAAAATGCTAAATACGTTTTACAAAGAATTCAAGCAATAGGCAGAATGGTGCAAAAATGAGGGGGAGTAGGATATCACACATATTTCAGTACTCCAGATATTCAGGATTAATGCTAGGCAATATCATTCCAGATATCTTTGCAGGCATATATATTGCAGGGGGCAAGAAGGAAAGAGAAGGAAGGAGGAAGTTTGGGTGGAAGGAAGGTGGGGAGGGTAGAAGGAAGGAAGGAAAAGAAACTTTAGAGTCGATCACACTCTTCAAGAAAATTTTTATTTATTTCCATTTGGGATGTTTATTGTAATAATTATACAAATATAAGGTCA
The DNA here is from genome assembly GCF_018345385.1 of Vulpes lagopus. NCBI lineage: Eukaryota > Metazoa > Chordata > Mammalia > Carnivora > Canidae > Vulpes > Vulpes lagopus. The sequence goes on from NC_054830.1 coordinate 54,098,502, forward strand.
AGTCCTGAATTTTCATTTAATACTGTATCATGAAAACCTTCCAAGTCTTTAAATAAGGTTTGGAAGCAGCATTATAATGGCTGTATAATATTCTATCAAATTCATGAATTATAAATCATAATGTATTTTATTACTTACCTATAGTTGGACATTTTGATTATTGCTAATTTTCACTATTATAAATAACACTGCAGTAAAAGACAGTGTTTAGGCATCTGTATAGACATCTTTGTATAGACATCTGTGAACCCATCTCTGATTATTTCTTTAGAAGTAGCACTATTGACTTACGGACTATGAATATTTCTGAGATAATTCTCAGTTTGCTTTCCTAAAATAAATATTAATTTATAACCTCACAAATGATGCATGAGTACTTGTTGTAATGAGTAGTGAGAATTAACATTTAAAGTATACTTTGCCGGGGCACCTAGGTGGCTCAGTCCGTTAAGTGTCTGCTTTCGGGTGAGGTCATGATCCCAGAGTCCTGGGATTGAGCCTTGTGTCAGACTCCCCGTTCAGTCAGTGGGAAGTCTGCTTCTCCCTCTTCCCCTCACCCAGGTTGTGCTTTCCCTTGCTCTCTCTCTCAAATAAACAAGTAAAATATTTTTTTAAAAAGTATATTTTGTCAATTGTATAGATAATAAATAGTATTTTATTGTGGCTCTAATGCATATTTCTCTAGTAATGAATTTGGTAATTTTTAATATATTTGTTGTAATTACTGTTTTTCCTATCCATAATTGTCTATTCATGTTCTTTATTAGCATAATAGTGACTTTTTAGAGATTTTTGTTATGTATTAAGGATAGCTACCTCTTGTCAAAATTATTTTTACCCAACTATTTACTTTTATATTGTTTGTGTTCTGTTTTATGATGTATTGAAGTTTTAACTTTATCACATCATTTTTTCCTTTGTCATCTCTTTCATTGCCTTTTCCTTAGAAAGTTCCTTTTTACCTTTGTACCAGTTAAAAAGACACATTTGTTTTTTGTAGTATTTTAGAGTTTCATCATTTACACTGAAATCTTTAATAAACGCATCAGTGTGGTATAAGTTGAATGCTTTTATTATTAGATACATTCCCAAAAGTCTTTACTAAGTAAACCGTCCATCTCTTTGGCATTTGTTTATGATGCTTCTTCACAATACACCTATTTCTTATTCTGTGTGCTAAATTTTAAAAATAAAATATGGAGCTGATTTATCCTCAAATTTAACGAAAGAAAAAGAATTTAACTGAAATCAAAGCAGTTGCTAACTTGACCCACTGCTCCATTGTTTCGTTACTGTATCAGATATTGTTTCCTACAAGACCCCCTAAGATTATGAAGAACATTAAGAAGTTGGGGGGGGGTTGTATATTTGTTTAATTTACATGTTTCACTCTCACTTCTATTTTTCCCTACTGTGAAGGGTGAGAAAAGTTAAGTCCCTCGCACTCTCTTCCCTGCACACGCCCAACACTCTGTGGCTCGGCTATTGTTTTTTATAATGCTGAGGTCTGTGATAATCACATTTGCTCTCTCACCTCCCTTCCCTTAGATGTTCAGACCTAGTTCTGGGTTTATTTGGAAGCATTACTTTGCATTTTCCCTCTCTGAGTTCCCGGACTGAATCTATCTCTTGGTTGGCAGAGGCCCACTTACAAATGTGAAATCAGGCTTGTTCAAAGACACCTTGCCCATGGCAAATCAGTGCAGGAGTTAAGATTCTCATATACTCGCCTGACTCCAGAGACCATGCTCAGGAGAGCAATGGGAGCCAGGAGCTTTCAGTCTTGGGAGGAAGGAGTGAGGCACTTTCCTTTCTGGAACCTTCTAGAGGTCAGATTTGGGGCTGGGCAGGCTTTCCAGGGTACCTAGAGGGCTGACAAGGGAATTAATGACACAGGCTGCTGGTCCTCTTGGCATAGATTTAACTGGAGTCTGACAACTATGAACAGAAAGAACAATGAGTGTGCTTGATTTGGGGGTGCATATAGCAAAATTGGAATGATACAGAAATTAGCATGGCCCCTGTGCAAGGGCGAGACACAAATTTGTGAAGCATTACATATTAAAAGAAAAAAAGATAGTAGAACAACAAGGAAGCCCAAAGCATCGGTTTTCCTTCTACTAGAAACAAAAAAACTCCCTAACCAGGAGCCTAAACAACAAGAAGTCTATTTTCCTTTCACTTGGGGGAAAAATGAAAGCCCAGAGGTGCAGTCTGGGCTGCAATGGCAGCTCACCCATGCTGGCAAGTCCTTGTTTTCCATGCTGGCAAGTTCTTGTTTTCCATTCTGCCGTTCTTCAGGATGGCAGCCAGAGGCCCACAAAGAAGGGCAAAATCAAGAGACTAAGAATCTGTGACTTCCACCTACATCTCAGTGGTCACAACAGAGTCCTGGCCACTCCTAGCAGATCCAGGTGGTGAGATATATCATTTTTTTTTTTAAAGATTTTATCTATCCATCCATGAGAAACACAGAGAGAGGCAGAGACACAGGCAGAGGGAGAAGCAGGCTCTCTGTGGGGAGCCCCATGTGGGACTCGATCTCAGGACCCGGGATAACGCCCTGAGCCAAAGGCAGATGCCCAACCCCTGAGCCACCCAGGTGCCCCAAGCAAGGGATGTGTCATTTTTAAAGTCTGTCCAAAGACAGGAGCTTTGTCTTGTGATAACAGATGTTTCACTTTATAACCTATGGTAAGCCACACTTATTCATTTGCAGATATTTGTTGGAAGTGCCACGTGTGGGTTGGGCACAGCGCTCACTGTTGTGTGCACTGTGGTGAAGTGACAAAGGTCTGCTCACATGTGTCACTTGGGGTGCTCATTATGTGCAAAAGACATACTACGTATTATTCCTTTTATTTCTTGTAACAGCACTGGAATGTTAAGTACTAATTCCCAACAGCACTGGAATGTTCAGCACTATTATTCCCATCTATGCACAAGTAAACCGAGGCTTTGGGAGGCTAGTGATCTATTTGAGGGTCGATAATTATACAAAAGAGCCAGAATCCAAACCCGTGTTGATCTCCTCCAAAGCTTTGGCTCTTAATATTGTTTTTCTACACCAGTGATTTCCATGCCTGGCTGCATCCAATGCCTGGGACCTATCGCTCAGATTTGGATTTAATTGGTTGGAGGTGAAGCCTGGGTATCAGTCAGCTTGTATTATCTTATTTAATCCTCACAACAATGGGAGATGGAAGTCTTTTTTCCTCTCTATTTAAAATTAGGTAAACTAAGATCCAGAGAGGTAGACTCACTTGCCCAAAGTCACACAGCAAGTCCACAGTGGAGCTGGGATGTGTGTCTACAACTCTTTACCTTCTCCAAAGAGCTGTCCTTGGTTCCAGAAAAAGGTGACTTCCACAAAGTTGTGGGGTACACTGGTCAACCCCTCTGCTCCAGCTAGCCCAGAAGCTTCCCTGGGAATGTGTGTGCCCGAGGGGCAGGGCACCACGCGGAAGCTTGGTGATAAACGGGTCAGGTTATGCCAGGATGTGCGGCGGAAGCCCAGCCTGCCGAAGGCAGAGGTGTGGCTGAGCCAGGGTGGGGGCCGGACATGGGGATGCACTTTTTCCCCAGCACAACAAGCTGTGGGCTTCCTCCTCTCTAGCTGAGTCCTGCCTGATATGTCAGGCCCAGAATGGGTCACTGGCCAGGGACTGGAGGGCTGGCAGGCGGGCAGGGGCCCAGGGCCAGTCCCCAGAGGAAGTCACATGGCGGGGGTCACAGGCCTGACCCAGGAATGGTGAAGGGAGGGAGATATTTCAGGCCTGAGAGGAAGGGCCCGGCCCACGAGATGAATCACCCGGGACAGATTATCCTGAGGAAGACCTTGGGGGTGGAATTGTGATAAGCAGCGTCCTCCCAAGGTGACCAGGAGCCCGCGGTCAGCTGGCCGGTGATCAACGAGGCCACATGAGACTGGAGTACTCAGATGTATCTAAGAAGACCCACTGGCTCCAAACGAATTGCCAGAGTGACTTCTCAGAGACCTTCTACCATGAGGATGAGCATCTCCACTTTCAGGATGAGAAAACAGAGCTTTGGAGCTAAGTCACTCACCCAAGGTCACATGGCTGAGATGGGATTTGAAATGGGAGCCTGCCTTTCTCTTGTTGCCAGCTGCTTCCCCAAAGCAGGAAGCCAAGACAGGGACTGTGCTCCCTCCCCGCTTGCTCCTGTGAGGACCTGGGAGTCGCACAGACAAAACGACCCGCCTCTACTCAGGTCTCAGGCAAACCAGGCCTCAGGTCTCATTCTTGCTTCTGGATGACTTGTCCAAACTCCTCAAGGTATGAGTGGGAAGGATGGATCACAGAGAGGGCAAAGAAAGGGCTTGCCCAGGATTCCAGAGTAAGTCTGTTGGAGGCCGACTCTCTCTGCCTCCTCGCCTCCCGGCCCACGGGTCTGGATTTGGATCCTCAACAGCCTTTGCTCCTGCAAAGCCAGACATGGCTGGCCCCTGGGGGGCTGCTTAGAAGCAGAAAGGCCACTCCCACCTCTCCCAGGCAGCCCTGCTTGATCTGGAAGGGACCTGGGCATCTGTATTCGTTACCAAGTCATTCTGACAGACGAAGAAGTTTGAGAAACACGGGCATAGATGACCTTTCAGATTCCTTCTGGTCCTAAAGTCTGGGTTCCAATATATGTCATTACTGTGATCATCATCAAATATCAACGTACGTTGAGTGCATGATATATGCCAGAGGCTCTGCTAGATGCTTTACATACATGATCACATGTAACTCAGAGGTAGCATTATTATCATCCCCATTTTATGGAGGAGGAAACTGCGGCTGAGGGGGACTAATCATTTTTCTAAGATAGCATAGCAAGTGGCTAAGCTGGGACTCCAGGCTGCGTCTGCTGCCCCACAGCCTCAGCAGCCTTTCATGTGTGACTCTTCCCGAAGCTGGCCAAGTCTCAGGATCTTCTAGTATCTGCTTTGGGATTCAGTCTCCTCATCTATGGGATGGGCTGCCTCCTTGCACCCTTCAGGCTCTGCCCCAAGTTTGCAAACAGGCCTTTGGGTTTGCTGCCCAGCCGAGCAGTTAATAGGACTTTGGCAGCAGGAGGAGTGAGACGCTGCTTTTCCAGCCCTGATCCCCATGTTCCAACTCCTCCCAGTCAGGATGCTTTGGCCCTACTCATCCTGGCCCCGCTGTGTTAGGCACTGAATCACTGACCTCATGCACAGCAGTGGGAGGGCTGGAATGGAGATGAAACCAGGATAGAGGGCCCCGTTGTTGGCAGGGGTGGGAAGACGTGGGGCAAGACAGAAAAGGAATCGATAGTTAACTTTTATTGAGCACTGACTGTGTGCCAGACACTCCGCTAGCTGCTGGACAAGCCACTTAACCTCTCAACATCTCAGTCTTCTCTTCTGGAAAACGAGGTGGTTATGAGGAGTAAATGAGACCCACTCAATTACTCATTTATCCAGCAATCGTTCACTGAGGGCTGATTATGTGCCAGCCGTCATTCTAGGAATGCAGCAGCGAAGCGATGAGTATCTATCTCTTGTAGGGCTAACTACAGCTGGGAAACATATTAAAATAAGCCAATGAAGAAACCCATTGTGTAAAGTTGGAGAGAGTGTCAACAAATGCCTAGAAGCTAAATAAAGCCAGGGTAAGATGTGTGTAGGTGCCGTGTAGGGACAGGATGGATGATCAGGGACTGCTTGAATGAAGTAAGGAACCACTGGTAAAACTACCTGGGAGAAGAGTGTTTCCAGGGAGCAAAAAACTCAGAGTCCATCAGGGGGCCTGGCACATAGTAGGTGCTCAATAAATGGTGAATGCTATCACAGTTCCGAGGGAGACACCATTTCCTTATTCTACCAAGTGGGTGGGCTCTGTGTTGTTGCTGTTTCCTAGCTGTGGGAATGTGGTCCCCCTTCTCGTCCCACTTGCCCCCATCGTGGGAGAGAGGGCCTGGAGGTTGACAGCCCCAAGCAGGAGGAGGAGGCAAAGCTTCTGTGGGAGAGGCTGCACAATGCCCACCAGCCTGACACACAGTGGGAGCCTTCCAAGTGGAGACTGACATGCCAGTCACCCAGGGCCTGGACGCTGGACAGCCACAAGATCATAGCGGCTCACCTCGCTCATGGAAACCTGCACAGGACTGGGTCACTGCCCTCCTCAGACGCAGATGACACTGTGGCTTCCCACATCCACAGATTGAAGTCTATAGGCCTTTTTACTGTCAACTCCTGAGCAGCTTCTGCAACTCTCTTTAAAAAAAAAAAAAAAAAAGATTTTATTTTTTTATTCATGAGAGACACAGAGAGAGGCAGAGACACAGGCAGAGGGAGAAGCAGGCTCCCTAGGGGGAGCCCCATGTGGGACTCGATCTCAGGACCCGGGATCACACCCTGAGCCGAAGGCAGACGCTCAACCACTGAGCCACCCAGGCTCCCTGCAACCTTCTTTCCAGCTCCTCCCAGTCGCCTCCCAACTTCTCCCACCCAGGCTCCCTGCAACCTTCTTTCCAGGTCCTCCCAGGCGCTCCACGGACTGGTTACCCTGGGTCCTGTGAGCATCACCTGAGCATGGCATCTGTGAGCCCTCTTCTGGAAGTGCTCACGTGAGGTGAGGGGGACAGACCAGCCTGCAAGTCAGGGTGATAGAGCTGGCTGGCTGCTGTGACAGGGGTCAGGGCGGGGGCCTGTGGAGATGAACATGCCTGGGGGAGGAGTCTGCTGGGGACGATGTCTGGAGGAGGGGAACTGCATCTCAGAGTGTGTTTTCCATCATATGGTTGTCAGCAGAGAGGTCTCTTCTGGCCACACTGGCGAGAGGCCCCACTAAGCTCTACTCTCTTGCACGCTCCTTATTAAGACTCCTTATGAACAGGACCCTCCACTGACCTCATGGGGGATCTCCGCTCCCACCTGCCCTTCCAGAGTAGGGAGACAGACAAGAAAGAGACAGGATGCAGGAGGAAAAGTGGGGTCCCTGCAGTGGCCAGTGCTGTGAAGGGAGTAGATCGGTGAAGGGAGGGAAGGTGGCTGGAGGTGAGGCTCTTTTAGACTGAGTGGCCTGGGAAATGTCTCTGAGGAGTGACATTTCAGGGACTTTCTCAAAGCCACACAGAGTAGTGACAGAGCTGAGGGGAGAAGCTCATCCTCTGGCTTCCATAGAACAGCTTCTGCCCCAGGCCCCATGTTCCCAGAGTTCCCTCATGCTGAAAAACCCACACTCTTCCAACAGCCTTCCCCAGACACCCATCCCTGGGGGCCTTGTTCACGGGAATCTCTGCTCCTCCCAGTTGCTCCCAGCAGCTCCAAATACTTTAGCTATAGAAGCTTTTTCCCTGGTTTGCATTGCTGAAGTTTTCCTATAAGCAAACATGAAGAAACAAAAGAAGCAGAGACAAAAGGGAAGACTCTACAACCTGAACCCTAGGAATCCAGCGACGGAGGTGGTCTTAAACACGGACATCCTGTCCTGATTGGTGGTGGTGCCAAGTGGCGGCTGTGGCCTTTCCATTAGTTTTATGGTCCAGTTGCGTGCGTGGCACATGGCAAGCACTTTCCGGGGCGGGGGGGGGGGGTGCACCTCAGTCCTGGCAACAACCCTAGGAGGTAGAAACTCTTATAATCCTCAGTTTACAGATGAGGGAACTGAAGCAAGCAGCATTTAAGTATGTTTCCCAAGGTCACGGAGATAACAGAAGGAAGCCAGAACTTGAAACTTCAAGAGCTGCTTCATGTACAGCAGGGAATGGGCACCAGTGGAGCTCGGGGCCTGTTCTGTGATGCGGGCCTCGGGACCCAAGCAGCCTCTCCTTCTGCATCCAGCAGGGGGAGCCAAAGGCCAGGGTCCTCTGTGCCCCTGCCCCGGGCAGGCTGGCGTGGCTCAAAGTGGAGGCGCACCTGCTAAAGAGACACCCTTCTGCCTTGATACAGGCAGAAAGAGCCACATGGGGAGAAAGCCTCTTGCTTAGCATGACTCTGCCAAAGAAGGACTTTCTGCAATAGGTCCCACTGAGTCATGAAGCAGTTAGTCACAGCCGGTTCGGGGTCTTGCAATGAATCAGCTATAGTTCCCTCTGGGGGAGTTCTCATTCAAGTGAAAGATTTTTACTCCCAGAGAAAGCCAAACAACTCTTTAAAAAACTGGCCTGGATTTTGCAGCTATTAAGTGGCAGAGCTGGTATTTTCAGACTCAAGCCTCTGACTCCAAAGTCTATGGGTTTTGTTTTGTTTTGTTTTGATCAAGCCATGGTGGTCCTCAGTCGAGGCGGGGTGCTGGGGATACAGAGATGCAGGAGCGAGGGTCCTGTCTGCAAGGACCTCATGTTCTAATGGAAAAGCGAGGCACCTGAACTGACATCCTTCCGGTGGGAAGGGCTCCACCAGGAACAGCTAACGGGCCATGGAGCACAAAGGAAAAAACTGTCTTCAGTGAATGTTGGATGGATGGATGGAAGAGGAAGAGACCAAGTGCCTAGGACAGAGGCAAGGCTAATCAGGGAAGGCTTGTGATGACCCTCACACTGGGGAAGGTCCTGAAGGATGAGAGGAGCTAGCCAGGTGGAAAAGAAGAGAAAGGCATTCCAGACATATGAAAAGGAATAACAGGATGGAGGAACAGTCTCAAGTTTGTTTTTATTACAACTCACAGTATATACCATACAGTTGGAGCCTTATTATGTACAATGTCTGCTGTTATTTTCTGGTCTAATTTCATTTTGTAAATATTGGTGGCAACCCACTAATTTTTTTGTGATATGGGCACAGGGGATTTGGGAAACGTGGAGGCTGTAAAGGTGATTTGGAGCCATGCTGTAAAGATCTCTGGATGCTTGGGTTGACGACTTTGGATCTTTTTCAGTCCTTGCTTCCCCTGCAAGCTCTGACCCTGCAAACCCTTGCTCTTTCTTTTTTATTTATTTTTAAAGATTTTATTTATTTATTCATGAGAGACAGAGAGAGAGAGGCAGAGACATAGACAGAGGGAGAAGCAGGCTCCCTGCAGCAAGCCTGATGTGAGACTCAATCCCAGGACCCGGGGATCACAACCTGAGCCAAAGGCAGATGCTCAACCGCTGAGCCACCAAGGGTTTCCTCTTTGCACCTTCTCTAGCTCTTTGAGAAACCTCCTCTCCACCCCAGCTAGTCTTTTACAGTTGCCTCTGGCTGCTTCTTCCTCTCTGGTTGGTTCCTCAATGGTGCTGAGTTGGGGCTCTGTGCTAGGCTGTCCCCACTCAGCCGTCTCAGCCTCCCTAACATCTCAGCCGTGCCTTGGTTTGGAGGACTGCCTGCCTGTAGCTGTGGAGACCTTCACCCTCCAAAGCCCACACTCTCCCTCCTGAGTGCCCGGCACACTCCAACTTGCCCTTCAGTGAGCTACAGACACAGCACCCTCAAACCTGCTTCTCCCTGTCCCGTCTCTGTGTAGTCCTCACCAGTCACAGTGTCTCCAGGACAGAATCTTGTCCATGGGGATGCATCGTGCTGTCTATGCTGCTTTCACACCAGCTCTCAAATCTGTCCACTTTTCTCCTTGCTGTCTGTTAGCACCCTGGCGTGGGCTGGGCCTTCCTGTCCTGCCTATCTGTTGACACCTTCTGCCTCCGTATGCTGTCCCCTTCCCTCAATTCCCTGTCACTGCTGCCATCAGCCTTCTGTAACATAAACCTGATCGTGTGACACCCTGCTTCCCTTTATGATAAAGCCCAAACTTATTCATATGCCCTGTGTCCCCAGATGGGTCTCATCTCTGCAGCCCTCCCTACTTCCATTCCCTCTGATGCTCCATTCATCAGGGCCCTCAGACTTCCACAGGCTTTGCTCCCTCTGGCTTTGAAAACTCTGCCTGGTGAACCCCAACTTATTCCTCTGGATCCTGCTTTAGGAACACCTTCTCCAGGAAGCCTTCCATGACCCACTCATTCGCAGCCCTCTTCTCTGCATCCCCACAGTCCTCCGTGCATCTCCCACCTTGATGCCTAAAACCTTCTTTTCCATAGCAGTAGCCTCCACCTCTCTTTTCCATTAGACAGGAGGCATAATTGAAAGATTAGAGCAGATGCTCTAAGTCAAAATTCTGCAGGTTCCAATCCCATTTCTGCCATGTGACAGCTGGGGGAGTTTGGGATTTTATTTAATCCCTCCCTAATTCATCTTCTCCAAACGATAAAATGATGATAATTATGATAATCATAAAAATATTAACAAAAGAATGGTGCCTGCCTCACAGTATTGTTAGAGGACTGAGTGAGTCCCTGTGCTGATGACAGTGCCTGGCACATAGTAAGTGCCACCCGTGTGCCTGATAATCAAATCAGCCCTCAGAATAGTTGCTCCAGGAGGGCAGACACTGGGTTTATTTGATCCACTGCTACATTTCCAGCACTTGCCCCAACATCCTGAGCGTCGTCCAACACTTGTGATGTGAATAAATCTTTTGTCCAAGAGAATGTCCAGGAAAGAGAGGACCCATTTGAATGATGCTTTGGAGGACGACTGCTCAGAACCCAGCGCTGACTGCATCTGGGGGTGGGAGAGAACAAGGAGGAATACGGGAGGGAGAGCATGGCTAGGACAGACTTGAGGACTGTTCCTCCCAAGCCCTTGGCTCTTCTAACCTCCCTCTCCCACTCTCCCTCATTGCTACCTTCATCCATGTGAGGGCTCCTGCCGGCCTAGGGCTCACTGTCCATCTCTCTCTCTGTCTTTCCAACCCCTCACTCCATTGGGTCCTTCTATGTCCTGGCAGGGCTGCTTGTGATCCATGCCCAGCATCCTCCCTTCTCCCTGCACCCTACTTCCACCTTAGCTGTTCATGTTATAATTGCTGTGTAACAAGCATCCTCCCCCCACAAAAAATAGTACCATAAAGCAGTCATTTCATTATATTTGCAAGTTATGGGTCTTGGGAACTTAGAGCACCCTGGGGATGACCGCAGAAGCCCCTGTCCACAGCGTCTCAGCTGGGAAGACTCAAAGGCAGGGATGACTTGGCGGCTGGTAGTTGGAATCATCTGGAAGCTCCTTCAGCCACATGTCTGGCACCTGGGCCAGGATAACTCCAACGCTGAACTGGGACTGTGGATTGAACACCTCCCTACCTGGGCTTCCTCACATCATGGCAGCCACCAGACTCCTTCCACGGTGGCTCAGGGCTCCAGCAGGAGTGTTCCAGCCAATGAGGCGGAAGCTGCCTTTGCCTCCTTTGACCCTGCCTGGAAGTTTCACAGCATTGCTTCTACCACACATAAGCCCACTCAGATTCAAGCAGGGAGAGCACAGACAGCGCACCTCTCAGTGGGAGGCACGTGGAATAATTAATTGTGTGGCCGGGTTTTAAAACCACCAATGTTTGTACCTGGACCCCTGGGGTAGTCTCCTCTCTGGTCTGCCTGGCTCCACTTTGCCCAGCCCTACCCTTCACCCCACGCCTCCCCGGATTCTCTAGGGAGCAGCCAAGGGGAGCTTTCGAACACACACATCGGATGAGTCACCCTTCTTCATATCCCTCCAATGCCTTCCTGCTGAACCTCCCGCCCCCCCCCCCCCGAAATCTAAGCTCCCTGACATGCCCACACAGCTCTGTGGGATCTGTGTGCCCCCATCACCTCCCTTCTACCCCACTGGCTTTCTTTCTCTTCCTTGAGCACAGCCCCACATCCCCTCCTGGTGCTCATGCCCAGCTCCAAGCTTCTGCACTGCTATCCTCCCTCTTGAAATGCTGGGACCCCAGACCCTGGGTCCGTCATGTCTCAACTCCAATGCTACCTCTCTGATCTCAAATAATCCCCTGGCACCCAGTATTGTCTCTCTCATCACTCCGTTTTATTTTTTTCACTTCTCCCTGTGATGTCTGAAATTACGTATTTGTTTACCTCTGGTCAGTCTCCCTCACTAGCTCCAAGACAGAAGGTCCCATGTCCCTCCTGCCTTTATCCTCGGTGTCTGCCGTGATGTCTGGCACAGACATTCGTGTGATGTGAATGAAGGTATGAACAGCGGTTCTCAGGGAAGATTTAGAAAAGTAATTCTGAAGGACTGGCAGTCCGGGCGTGATGGCAGTTAATGTGGGTGGGTGGGTGGGTGCTGTTTCCGAGCTGGCTCTCCCACCCACTAGCTGGTGACTTTAGGAAAACACCTTCGCGTCTCTGAGCCTCAGTTTCTTCGGCTGGAACGTGAGTCCAACAGCCGGCAGCTCACCGGACCGGGGTGTACATCACAGGGAGGGATCTGCAGCTCGGGCAGCTCGGCCGCCAGAGCACCCGGCTTCGGGGAGCCAGGAGGAGCCCCGGCCCCGGCCCCCACCAGGTGTCGCCACGAGCGCGCGCTGAGCGGAGGCGGCTCGGGAGGCCCGCGTCTGGGTCCCGCGCGGGGCGTCCCGGCCTCAGCCCGCCCCCGACCGGCCGCTAGGAGCGCAATCCCGAGGAGGCTGCCCCACCTGGGCTCCCACCTGCCGCAGCCCCCGCCCCGCGAACCGACAGGGCTGGGGAGGGAGTATGCTGAGCCGGTTGTCCCCGCTCGCGGAAGGGGGCGCCCTCCCTGGAGCTGGCCTTGGAGACCCGGGCCAGGGGGACCCCGATGCCACCTAACCGGCAGCCCCCGCCAGCTCTGAGCGCCGCGCCAGCGCTCGGGGTTTCGGCCGAGCCTGGATTCTCTCAGCCCGCCGGCGGCCGCAGGGCGCAGCTCGCCCCGCAACTTGCGCGTGAGCGACCCGGGGTCCGGAGGGCTCCCACGGCCCCTGCCCGCTGCGCGCCCGGGAGCCGGGAGGGGGCGCCGCGGGAGCGCGTGGGGCAGGGCGTGCGCGCGCGCTCGGAGCTGGCGGCCGGGTCCCGCGGGCGCGGGGGTGCGGGGCGGGCGCTCCGGGGAGGCGGGCGGGAGGGGGCGGGAGAAAGGAGGAGGGCCGGGGGCGGGGGCGGGCGGGCGGCGGCAGCGCCCCCGCACTCCCCGCGCCTCACACACTTGCACCGGCCGCTCGCGCGCAGCCCGGCGTCGCCCCGCGCCGCGCTCGCTCCTCCCTCCCTCCTCCCGCTCCGTGGCTCCCGCGCTCCCGGCGAGGCTCGGGCGCCGAGCGCGCGGACGGGCGCACGGACAGACGGCCCCGGGACGCTTCGGCCCGCGCCTCCCGGGCGGGCTATGTTGATAGCCCCGCCGGGGCCGGCCCGCGGGATCAGCACAGCCCGGCCCGCGGCCCCGGCGCACAGCGGGGACTATGAACCGGAAAGCGCGGCGCTGCCTGGGCCACCTCTTTCTCAGCCTGGGCATGGTCTACCTCCGGATCGGGTAAGGGCCGCTCGCATCCCCTGCACGCGTGTCCCGGCAAAGTTGGCTTGGCCCGGGAGGGCGTCGGCCGGCGGCCACCAACTTGTTCGGCCCCTCCGAGAGGCGGGTGGGCGAGGTGCGCGAGTGGCGGGCGCACAAAGGCCCCCCGCGGACGGGCGCCCCAGGGCGCGCACAGCTCCAGACACGGGGCAGAGGTCGGGCCATCCTAAGGGTGTCCGAGTCTGGAAGCCCCCAGAACCAGAGGCAACCAGTGCGGACGGTCCGGCTTGGGGGGCTCTGAGGAGAGCCAGCTCCTGCAGAGGGTCAGCCTCTGCTGGGGACGCTTCTGCCGGTCCCACGGGAACACCGGAGCCGAGAGTCAGGACGACAGCAGCCCCCAAGGAGCTCAGCCCCCAGAGCCGGAGAGAACTCTGAACAGAGGCGCGGGCACAGCCGCTGCTGGGGACTGGGCAGTCCCCGGGTGGCAGGTGGGGCCGGTGCGTGCCACGGGAAGCAGGTACCCAGAGGGAGGGGCCTTCGCTGGCAAAAACAAGAACCGCTGCTCAGATCCCTGACACCACCCGATTCCCAAGAACCCTCAGTACCCCCAGAGCCCTTCCCCGGGCCAAGGGGACAGTGCCTCCCATGCCCAACGAACACACACACAAAGGTAGCACGAGAGGTGCCCCCAAACACCCAGGGAGACAAGCTCGCAGAACCAGCGCCGGAGAGAGGCGGGCCACCCCGCCCCCTAAAACTGGGCACGGGAGTCGGCGGGCGCGCTGCGGAGCGGCCCTCCCTGCTGCACTCCAGCGTTTCCCCGGAGGTGGGGCCGGGGGCGGCGCTCCGGCCGGAGAGAGGGAGCGGGCGGCTCGGGACGCGTCTTGGAGCTGCGTTTGCAGGGCCAGTCACCCTTTGTACTTAGGAGATAATGCGTGTGAAGCACGGAGGCGTGGGGGCGGGGGCTTTAGGGATGGATAGAGGTTCTGGCGCTGAATTAGGGCCACCTTGGCGGGTTTCGCACGACCTGCTTTCCCACCTCCCCGCTGCCCGGCTTCGGGGAGGGGGCGGCCTGCGGGGGCTGCGGCGAGGGGTGTGTGCGCCCGAGCCTTTGTGTTTTGCCACTACCACTCCTCCCCTTTCCCCACCCCGCGTTCTCGGTAGCGGGCGTTTCGCAAGTTGAGCCGCCGCGGCTCTGAGCAGGTGCGCGCAGAGCGGACCAGGCGGCCGCCCGCCGCGACCGCGGACCGAGAGGCGACCGCAGGCGGAGAGGCGGCTGCGGGGCCCGCGCGCTGTCTGCCTGCGGGTGTGTGTTAAGTGTTATTGATTCGTCCGCGTCTGGGTGGCTTTTCTTTTCCTCCCTGCTTTAATCTTCATCTTGGCCCGCGCCCCGCCGCCCCGCGCGCATCCAGCATCCAGGAAGCTGGTCGGGCTGATTGGCGCTGGCCGCGCGAGGCTTTATCTTCTTTTTAATTAGAATCGGGGCGGAGGGACCGGGGAAGGGAGAGGGAGAGGGAGAGGGAGAGGGAGAGGGAAAACAACAGAAAAATAACCTCCCCTGGCCGTCCCGCCCGCCAGACCTCCCGCCGGCGCGCGGAGACCTCATTGGCCCCGCGGGGGCCCAGCAGCCCGGACGGAGGGAGGGAGCTACCGAGGGCGCTGGCCTTCAGCACCGCAGTCGCCCTTTTGGGCGGGGAGGGGTCCAGGTCAGGAAAAGGGGTTGCAAGGTGAATCTGGCCCCGGGCTCTGCTCCTCCTTGAGCCCGGGGTTATCCATCTGTAAAATGGGCATGAGGGGTAGAGTCCCAGGGCCCTTAAGAAGCCTTCCAGCTCCCCAAATGTTCCTGGTTCCTCCCTGCTCAGGGCTGATGGCAAGGCATCTGCAGTAATCTGTTAACGTGGATAGTTCCAGTGAATCAAGTACTATCTCCTTCCAACAATCAAATCCAGCAACAATAAAAACCACTACAGCAGCACATTTATTGACTACCTATTAGGTGCCTGGCACCTTTTGAACACTTTCCGTGTTTTAACACATTTAATTTTCACAGCAGCCCTGTGAAATGAAGACTAATGATCTATATCCTCATTTTTGTGATAGAAAAGCTGAAGTACACAGACAGGGGATGTAACTTGCCCAAGGCCACACAGCTAGTAGGTGAAAAAGAAGCTTGGATGGCACCCTAGGCCTGACCTTTTAGCTGCTAGATTAATTGTTCCTGTGAATTTTTGACTCTAATATATTATTTTACACTGCTGGGGTAGGAATTCCTTGGTGGTCAGCTGGATAGTCACAGGTTCCCCCTGACTTGTGGCAAAACATCTCCACTTGACCATCTTTCCATGCTGCCTCTTCTTCAAACATTCCAGCTCTAGCTGTATCAGGCTGTCTCTTGGTGGCTGAAATGAATGAATGAGCTTCTGTTTCAGATGGGTGACCCACTAGCCTCTAGATCTCAATCTCTGTGAGCCTCAATTTTCAGATATGTGAAAGGGGTATGGTAATTCCTGCCCACCGGGACTGTTTAGAAAGGCTACATACATCTCATGTTTTCAGCAACACCTGCCATCCTGCCTTGGCGTGGTAAGGATGCTGCAAAAGTTCACTGATGCATTCAGTGCCTATGGGGGAGGGGGGTCATAGGTACTTAACCTGAGTGAAATTTTGAGAGCTCCGTAATTCATTCATTCATTCAGTAGCCATTTAGTGACCAGGCTAATAGCATTCCTGTCCCCAAAGAGCTCATAGTCTAATGAGAAGGATAAGTGATAAACAAAGTGGGCACACAGAACCAAACACGTACATCAAAGCATTTCAGGAGACCATAAGTAATCAAGAGAATTAAGTAAACAAAACAGAGACTGTCATGCAAAGTTATGAGGGGTGGGGTGAGGAAGCAGGTTCCCTTAGCTGGGATGGTCAAGGAAGGTGTCCCTTGAAGTCACAGGAATGATGGCAAGAAGCCAAACCTGTGAAGCTCAGGGGATGAAAGAGATTCCAGGGAAGGAGACCAGTAAGGACAAAGGGCCGGAGGCAGGAAGAGGGCTGATCTGAGGCAGAAGTAGAGGAAAAGAGGGTAGGAATGATCAGTTGTGTGCTTGGAGACGAGTGGGGTCACCCATCTCCTGCGCTGTTGGTGCACAGAGCCTCGCTTTAAGAAATTCCAATTCCAGAACAACTTCCTGTAGCTGAGTCCCAGGATGGAAAGTGTGAGGCACTTTGCCCAGGGCTGGCTGTGACCTTCAATAAATGGAAGCTCTTATTATTATAACCAGAGTGAGGCATCAGGGGTGAAGTCAAAAGCTCCGGACGTGTGGACCATCTTTGTGTAAAGGGAGGGCTACCTGGTCCATCAGGGTTGCCACTGGAGCCTGTCGGGTTATCTTGATATTAGGAAACGGCCCCACCCTCGGCCAGATACCTAGGAGTCACGCTGACGCCTGCCTTTCCCTCGGACTCTCCCCCATCCCTCCCCCTCGACTCCACCCTTCCATCAGTCCACCCGCATGCACGTTTGGTCGCTCCATCTGCAGCCACTGCCTGCTGCTGCCAAGGCCAAGCCCGCACCCCCTCTTGCTCATACCATTCTCTCTGCTCCTGCTCTGGCACCCCGCATGCCTCTCTCCCTCCCAGGGGGCTGGACGGATGGGATCCTGTCACTTTCCTGCTCACAGTGCTTCCCGATGCACCTGAGAACATTCTAGCCCTCTACCAGATTCTCTCCTCAGACCCCTTCCCCGAGCCCTGCACCAGCTTCTGTGGGTTCTTTCTGTTCCTTGGTGATCCTGAGCTTGTTCCCCTCCCAGAACTTTGCATTTGTGGTTCCCTCTGCCTGGATTACTCTTCCCCAGACCTTCCCATGGCTGGTTCCTGGCCATTCAGGCCCTGCTGCACTGCGCCTCCCCAGGGAGGCCGTCCTTGACCACCCAGCTAAAGCGGCCCCTCTCTCGGCCCTCCAAGCCCACCCTCTTCATTTACTTCCCTCACAGTGCCGAAGGCTGTCCGAAACGGTCTGTTTGATTCATTTGTGAAATGGGGGTAGTCTCCCTCCACATAGAACCAGGAGAGCAGGCCCTTGACTCTCTCCCGGCATGGTGCCTGGCACGTGATAGGTATCCAACATGTATCTGCGCAGAGAATAAGTTAGGAAGATAGAAAACGTATCAATAGGGACACCTGGGCGGCTCAGCTGGCTGAGCGTCTGACCTCAGCTCAGGTCATGATCCCAGAGCCCCGCTTTGTGTGTTGTGTTGGCCTCTCTCCTCATGAGGGAGACTGCTTCTCTCTCTCCCTCTGCCACTTCCCTGCTTGTGCTTGGGCACTCTCTCTCTCTGTCAAATAAATAAACAACAACAACAAAACCGTATGAATAGTCATAGGCATTTTCTAGATGGGTCATGCCTAGAGTGGGGTACGCATGCTCCATTGGCATGCAGAAAGAAAATACTAGACCTTCTATTTACAATTACTTTTGAAAGATTTTGTTTGTAATACAACATATACGTACATACCAGAAAGTATATAGGACGTGTACAAGCAGTTGCGTTTTTTTTTTAAGATTTTATTTATTTATTCATAAGAGACACACAGAGAGAGAGAGAGAGAGAGAGAGTCAGAGACATGCAGAGGGAGAAGCAGGCACCATGCAGGGAGCCTGACATGGGACTCGATCCTGGGACCCCAGTATCATGTCCTGGGCCGAAGGCAGGTGCTAAACCACTGAGCCACCCAGGGATCCCCAGCAGTTTTTGTTTTTTTTTTTTAAATGTGTACCCACAACCTCTCAGGGCAACTGCTGAATGAAACTTTGTACTTCTCATCCCCTTGCTTGCCTTTGCAGTTTTACCACATTGACACAATTCCTAAACAATATTGGCTGTTATTTTGCATTATCTTATTTTATTTTATTTATTTATTCATATGACAGAGTGAGAGAGAGCACAAGCAGGGAGCATGGCAGGCAGAGGGAGAGGGAGAAGCAGGATCCTCACTGAACAGGGAGTCTGCTGCAGGGCTGGGGGCTACATCCCAGGATCCTGCGATCGTGACCTGAGCCAAAGGCGAACTCTTAACCTAACCTGCTGAGCCACCCAGTTGAGCCTAGTTTGCATGATTTTAAATTCCACCTCAATTGAGCCCTAACCATAACTAGGAGGGCAACTTGCTTTGTGTACAACATTGTATTTGTGACATTTGTCATCTTTGTGTGGGTGTGTGTTTGTGTCTTAAAGGGAAATCAAGCCTCACTGGTATTGAATATGCATGCTACACAAGTACCGATATGGAATAAAGAAATGAATAAATGTGGGTTTGGGGTGCAGTATCAAAAAAGTTGGGAGAGCTCTGCTGGGAGCAGTGGGTGAGGGGTGGGAGGAGTGGAAGCAGCAGCACCTGGCGCTCCGGGAGGGCCTGGAGGCCATGCCCCCGCCTCGCTGGCCTAACGCTCCGTTTCTCTGTGTCCCCTGCTCCAGTGGCTTCTCCTCCGTGGTAGCTCTGGGCGCGAGCATCATCTGTAACAAGATCCCGGGCCTGGCTCCCAGACAGCGGGCGATATGCCAGAGCCGCCCCGACGCCATCATCGTCATAGGAGAAGGCTCGCAAATGGGCCTCGACGAGTGTCAGTTTCAGTTCCGCAATGGCCGCTGGAACTGCTCAGCCCTGGGGGAGCGCACCGTCTTCGGGAAGGAGCTCAAAGTGGGTATGTGCTCACCCAGGTGACCTGCGCAAGGTCTTCGCGGCCATGGGCCACCCGAGTACCCGCGGGAGCCCCGGGAGCCTGTCACCGGCCCCAGCTGCCGTGCTCCCGAGGATGGGATCTGCAGGTGCCACGACTTGAGTCGGGTCTCCCGGTGGGTGAGGGTCAG
Source organism: Vulpes lagopus (assembly GCF_018345385.1). Classification (NCBI taxonomy): domain Eukaryota; kingdom Metazoa; phylum Chordata; class Mammalia; order Carnivora; family Canidae; genus Vulpes; species Vulpes lagopus. The sequence continues at coordinate 54,117,609 of NC_054830.1, forward strand.
CTCTCAAATCCAAATCCAGATCACTCCAACCACGTATGGCAAAGTTGAAAACCAGCAACCAGTGGCCTAAGTGCTAACCGGCCGGGACGGCACTGATGTTTCTTAAATCGAAGCCCAATTTTCAAAAAAGAAAAAAAAGCATAAGTTTTTCAGCTAAAAGAATGAATTTCTGTCTTATTTAAAAAAAAAAAATCTGGCAGATCTATTGATAACTTACCATGGGCCTACATGGTCATGATGGGGTCAAGCCGAGACTGCAGCTTCCTTTAAATGGAGCCATTGCCACAGCCCACCACTCCCTATGACCACCATGTCCCCTTGTGTGACTCCCCAGGCCACTGTGGACATTTGAATTTGCAACCCCTGTTTTGTGGGAATGTGTGCTGCTCAGCCGTGCGTACGTGGGCATGCGTGTGTGTGTGCACACACACAGATACACATATACACAGACTTGCACAAAGTGTCAGGTCACACTTTTGGTTTTTCAAAGCAATTGTGAGGAAAACCTGGTGGGGGGGGGGTGGTCATTGGGATATTTGTGGAGAAGGCCACGCTGTGTGTCTTGCTTGTGTGTGTCTGGACTAGGGGCCCAGGACTTCTGCAGGCTTGCTGCCAAGCTGTGAACTTCCCTGAAAGTAAGTCCACCTCAGGCCTCTTTGGGCTAGAGTGGTTCTTAAAAGCACCCCGAGTTCTCTCTCTCCCTTGGCCCCAACATCAGTAAATTCAGTGGATATTGAAAATATTCTCCCCAAATCCAGCCATTTCTCCACGACCTTACTTCCTCCTCGTCGGGTCCCACAGCTGGCACCTCTGGGGTCCCTGGCACCCCCATCAATCCTGCTGCCCCCTAGCTATTCTGCAGACCTTCCTGTAGGCAGTGTCCTCCTTTGTAAGTGAAAATCAGATCGTGTCATTTCCCTGCTTTAAATTCCATGAGGCTCCCTCTCATTTTAATTTTTTTTAAAGATTTATTTAGTCATGAAAGGCACACACACACACACACACACACACAGAGAGAGAGAGAGAGAGAGAGAGAGAGAGAGGCACAGGCAGAGGGAGAAGCAGGCTCCATGCAGGGAGCCCGACGTGGGACTCGATCCCGGGTCTCCAGGATCACACCCTGGGCCGAAGGCAGTGCTAAACTGCTGAGCCACCAGGGCTGCCCTCCCTCTCATTTTAAAACACTGCTGACCTCTGCCCATGTCTGTTTCCATCTTCCCCCTCCCCCTTGCCCACCCAGGCTGGTCCTTTTTCTCAAACACATCACTCCTGCTCTGGGGCCCCCGCACCACACATTGTTTCTGCCTCACATCCTTTATCACAGCCAGCACCCCAGAGCCCGTTCTCTGAGCACATCTCTCCCTCCTAGCCTCCGGGCCTCCCAGGGCCTCCGTTGATCACTGATGTCTAAAGACCCCTCTCCTGGGACACCTGGGTAGCTCAGTGGTTGAGCATCTGCCTTCAGCTCAGGGTGTGATCCAGGGTCTGGGGATTTAGTCCACATCGGGCTCCCCACAGGGACCCTGCTTCTCCCTCTGCCTGTATCTCTGCCTCTCTCTGTGTCTCTCATGAATAAATAAATAAATCTTAAAAGAAGTCCCCTCTCCCCACGAAGCTCCAGCCCCTCAGCCAAGCACTTGGCGCTGTGACTCATTCCTCACCCCTTGGGAATGCCAGCTCCATGTGGGCCAGGGCTCCCTTGTCACATTCGCCACTGGGTTTCCTTCCTCCTTCTTGGAAGGAAGAACAGTGTCATGTCAGTCCTGAGCAGGTCTTGTTTTGTCCCCATCTTCTGTAGGCACCTGCTTACTCACACCCAAGGGAGCCAGATGCCAGCTTCATGGTCAGGTTGGCAGGGGGGTGTGGCAGCCTCCTCTTACAGAGCCTCTCTTTCCACGCATGCCCTTTCTGACATCTTCGTGGTTAGAATTTTGCCCTGTGCCACCTGCCCTTCCTTCTCCCTCTTACCAACCTCAGGCTGACTTTGCAGGTGGAGAACAGGGGTCCAGAGAGGGGGCGGGGCTGCCCTGGCTCACACCACGAGGTGGTGTCACACTGGGAGTCCAGTGTAGGTCCCTGAAATCTCTGTCTGGGGGGGGGGGGCTTTGTTGGCACCTATAGTTTTTCTGCCTTCTCCTGCTCACATCCCCAGTCCCCTGTTCCTGGGACGCAGGCCTGGGCTCTGGCACTATCTTAAACTTGTGTTTTGCTGATGTATGAGATGTTACAGATGAGGAAACAATCTCCGAAGGGACTAGTCCTAGGTCAATGAAGAGTGAGTGACAGAGTCTTCCAGGACTCGGTTCATGCCACCACAGGCTGCAGCCTTGGAAGAAGCAGCCCATAGCCTGGCATTGTAATAGAGCATGCTGGGGTACAGCAGAGGGCTGTGTTTACGGGAGCCCCTGCTGTCCAGCAGCCCTCCCAGCTGACCAGAGTTGTAGAATTGAGGGAATCCAATGCACGTTGAGTGGCCTCAGGGAATCCAAGCAAAAAGAGGAGCCCAAGAAAACCCAGGGCATGGCAGTGCTAGGGCAACAAGTCCAAGGGCCTGGAAGTGAGTGGGAGCCAGGGCTGGGAGGCATGTGGCGTAAGTCTGAGCAGTTTGAATTTCTGGGTGGTGGGAGCAGTTAGAGAATTTTGAGCACGAGCATAGCTGCCAAAGTAAGGTCATACTGTATGAAATAGCCACTATTCAATGATTTTTGGCCTCCAAAAATGGCAACAGCGCATATGATTCAGCCTAATAGCAATTCTGGAAGATTCATTAAAGGGTGGCTATAACACTCATTCATTTATTATGTCATTTATTAACTCATATATTCACCAAATATTTATTGAGTGCCCAGCATGGCTGGAGGCTGCCGTTCCAGCCTGTTTGGTCAAGGAAGGCCTCTGGATTCATGAAGGAATAAGCCATGGACATGTTTGGGGAATGGTGTGCGGGGCAAAGAGGATGCATGTACAAAGGCCCCCAGGCAAGAACGTGTTTGAGGTCCAGTGAGGGGGCTAGTGTAGCTGGAGGATATCAAGCAGGTGGAGGAGGAAGTCTCAGAGGCCAGAGAAGAAGCCAGGAGGGGGACAGCATGACATCTTCGGGCAAAGTCAGGGGTTGGGGTTTTCCTCCAGAGAATGGACAGCAAGGGAATGGCAGATCTGGCTTTGGATTTAGCAGCATTGCTCTAGGTGCTGGGAATGGAATGAACTGTGGAGGGGCCAGGATGGGAATTAGAGTCTGGTCCAGTCTTCCAGGCAGGAGGTGATCCTGGCTACGGCCTAAGTGATGGCAGTGGAGTTCTCCTTTGGAAATGAGTTGTAAAGGATGGAGGGAGCTGATGACCCAAAGGCCACTTAGGAAGAAGTTACCCTGGGCCTGGAACCTGAAAGGTGGTGGCAATAGAGAGAGGAAGAGGAGGCCCTGATGAGACCCCCAGGGGCTAAGAAGTTACTTCCCCTCTGAGCCTTGCTTTCCTCATGTATAAACATATCCTGCTTGAGGACACCAAGAAGCAAGCCTCAGATTTTGGCTTTCTGGCCTCTTCCCCAGTGCTCTTGCCCTTAAGGGATTGCCTCTTCCTGGCAATGGCCAGCCAACAAGGCTGCCTTGTGGGTAAGGCATCAAGAGTGTAGTCTTTGACTTTGGGAGCTTTGGCCACCAAGGCCACACTCTGGATGGCGGGGAAACATCACCTCCCCCCACTACCTTCCTACTTCTACTTACATCATTGGCCAGAACTCAGTCACATAACCACATCTAGCTGCAAGGGAGTCTGGGAAACATATCTTTTCTTCTCAGAGTAGCTCTGAGTTAAGCTCAGGGTCTGTGACAGGAGGAAGGGGAAAGTTGACATTGGGGTGGGCAACTACCCTCGGCATAGTATTCATCTTATGCTGAGACCTAAAGGCTCACCTTCCTCCGTCTCCTCTGCCTCTGCTCTGGTCTCCAGCTCTGTGTTTCACGGCTCTGTTTCCCCTCCTGAATAGCTCTCAGGAGCTATTTTACTGTATAGCTCTCAGGAGAAGGCCATGGGCATGTACCAGACAAAGCCCTCTTGGATGCTAGAAACTACAACCCAGTTGAAGCCCCCTCAGGCAAAAAGGTGAATTTGTGTCTGTTTGAGTCACTGCAAAGTCAGGGATGGTGCTGACTTTTGAAATGGCTTGGATCAGAGGTGGTGTTGGCTTCTGCCAACCCCAGAATGCCTCTTGGGGTAGCAAGATGGCTCTTACAGTGCCAGAACCACAACTTCCAGGTTCTAGATTTGCAAGAGAGAGCATTAGCCTTTCTCTGGTGACACCTACAGAAGTCCTACAGTTCACCCTGGGTGGATTAGCCAACAGGGCTTGACTTTGGGTCATGTGTCCATCCCAAACCAATCACAGTGGCCAAGGGCAGTGCTTTTGTTGGCTAGGCCTAGGAGCCCCACCTAGACCATCTCTCAGGGGACAGGGACTGTTCATGAGTCTATAAGCCAGCCCGGGGCTTCTGTAACAAACAACCACGGGCTGGGCAGCTTAGACAAAGATGCTTCTTTCTCACTGTTCTGGAGGCCGGAAGCCCAAGATCAAGGTGTTAGCAGGTTTGATTTCTTCTGAGGCCCTCTCCTTGCCCTACAGATGGCCACTTTCTTACTGTGTCCTCACATGATCTTTCCCCTGTGGACATGCTCTTCATGTCTCTGTGTGCTCATCTCCTCCGCTTATAAGGACACCGGTCTGACTGGGTTAGGACCCACCATAATGGCCTCATTTCAACTCAACCCCTGTTTTGAAGGTCATACCTCTGAATACATATTGTCCTTTGTCATATTCTGTAACACTGGGGGTTAGAGCTGCAACATATGAAGGGGATGGGAGACACAAGTCAGCCCATAACAATGAGCAACCAGAAAGTGGAATGGTCTGTGCTTTAGGGAAAGGCCAATAGGGTGTAGTGGGTGCTCAGAGGTGAGACTCCAAGGTGGTAGAAGTGGACTGGACAGTGAAGATAGCCCTTGATCTGGGTTTTAAGGGGTAGGTAGAATTTCACCAGTGAATGGGATCCCTGGCAGAGGGAACCATGGGGCAAAGACATGGATGTTGGATTGCTAAGAGGATCTTGAACAGGAGTCTGCAGCCTCAGGAGGCAGGGAGGCAGTAGCCTCAGATGATATTGCAGGCCAGCTCTCCAGGGCTCTTAAATGCCAGGGGTTATCGGAATGAGGTATGTGGCTCCATATCAAATTTATCAGGTGCTACCCAGTGTGGCCCTTGGGGGCTTAAGAAGGCATTCACCTCCCCTTCACCCTTTTTCTTTCCTTAAATAACTCAGTGAACTCCCCTTGAATCTGCCACCCAACACAACAACTAGAACTGAGAATGGGTAATTTATACTTGCTGTAGCCATCCCTTGTGCACCCCCTGCCTCTCCCTCCCAAGCCACACTGTCTCTATCTTGAGTCTTGGGTTTCCCATTTCTTGCTTGTTTATGTTTGTTTTATCATATCTATATAGTCCCCAGAGGTAAATTATTTGGTTTTAGTTGTATTTAATTTTATAAAGAAAAGACATCATGCTATATGCAATCTTTTGGATTTACTATTGTCACTTACTAGTAAAAAAAAAAAAACCATCTACAGTATTCCTTCAGCTGTTGTTGATTCCTTTTGGCTGTGGTAATAGACTCCAATCTATACTCCTGTGCTTTTGGTTAGGGGGCATCTGGGTCACCTTTAAGCTTTTGGTGTCACATTGCCACCATCGGCCTCTTTGAGCATGTCTCCTGGCACCCATGTGCGTGTGTTTCTCTTGAGTGTATACAGAGGAGTGAATTGATGGCCACAGGGTATGAGTGTCAACCTGATTTCTGCGGTGATTGTGCCAAGTGCCCGCCAGCAGAATTGATTGACAGCTTCTCCAATACTTGGGATTATCCAGATTTCCTTCTTACTGTTGTCTTGATTTCCCCTGAGAAATAATTTGGGGGAGCCCTCTTCCCCCATGTGCATGTTTACTGTATTGGCTGTGCATGTTTACTCTTTTGTGACTTGCCTGTTCATGCTTTTTGCCCGTTTTTCCATCCAGTTGTGTGTTCTTTCCTCAGGTTTGGCCATCATGATTATAGTACTGAGTTTTGGTGCAGGGGAGCAAGGTTGGACCAGGCAGGCCCCAGGGGTGGTGGCCCAAGTGGGGCTTCACTCTCCTGTCCTTTGCCTTTTCACCGAGGATCCATAGCAGCCAGGCACTGCGACAGCCCTTCCTCCTGTATGGCTTCATCCATCCCTGCAAAAGGTGGTCTGTCTACCTCCATCTCAGCCTCTGAGTGAGGCAGAGGCTGACCAAAGTCAACTAGCTGTTTTGTGGTAGAGCTGAGATGGGCAGTGCCAAGTTCCCTGCTGCTGGGAGATTCTTCTGTTTTGTGAGCCTGCCAGATTTCAGATTCTCTAAGCTGACATGTATTTGAGAACCTTATCTTGTTGGTAGGCCATGTGGCAGCCAAGTGAGAATTCATAGGAAAGTCACACAGCTAGGTTTCCATCCTAGCCCCATCACTAGGACTCTGAGAGAGTACCTCAGTCTGCTCATCTGCAGAATGGGGGAGTCGCATGATCCACCTTGCCAGGTGACAACATTGTGAGGGATATAAGACCCTGGCACCTGTAGATTAAGTCCATCAGAAATCATCCCTTTACCCCTCCCAGGAGGCTCACATGCCCATCTCAGATGAAGATGAGCTCAAGGAATTGAGGATGCATGCACTAGATTTTATTCTCGGTGCAGTAGAGTGGGCAGATGTAGAGAAGAATGGGGAGAAGCTATTGATGCAATTGCTAATCTAAGCTCACCATTTGGACTCTACCTATGAAATGAATCTGCCTGTCAGTCTACTTCTCACACCTCTGTCACCACCTTCTGGTTCAAAACCTCCATCTTTAGAGAGTTGTTGCCCAGACAGCTCCATCAGCCCCTCATGTACCCCTGCCTCCAACCACACAGCCATCCAGCATAGCATCTTCTCAGCATTGCTTTGATCATGGCATCCCCCTGTGTAAAACCCTGTAGTGGTTTCCTATTCCTCTGGGAATCAAATATGGACAGGGCCCCTGGTCCTTTACAGACCTTGGTGACCTGCACCCAGACTCCATTTCCACTCCATCTTCATCTCATTTCCACCACAGACCCTTGCCTTTCTTTTGACCCTCAAGCATGCTTTCTCCCCAGACGCTCTTCTGTCCTTCCATTCCTGGCTCACATGTCACCTCCCTAGAGAAGCCTTCATGACACCCCTTGTAGCATAGACCACCTGTCCCTGTCTGCTCCTTACCTTGCCGGATTTTTCATATCACGTCACTACCTGGGGACAGATTCTCTATTTGCTCATTTGTGCAGCACTGTATGAGAGTTCAGCCCTGAGGCCACCTGCTTGGCTCTTTTCCTGTCTTCCCCACTTACTAGCTATGGACCTTGACCAAACAGCAATGATAATAGCATCTGTTCCATAGGTTGTGTCCCATAGGTTGAGATCAATTATTCCCCATCAAGCATTCAGAACTGTCTGGCACAGTTCTCCAGAAATCATAGTTGTGGCGTTGCTATCATCTATCTCTTGGGCCAGAAGACAGCTCTGTGAGGAAGCAGAAGCCTCTGACACAGCACCTGGCATGTGGAAGACATGGTGGCCACAGATGGGCACTGAGGATGTGGGGACCTCCCTGGGTACTGGTACCTGCCCTTAACTCCCTCTGGAGGCAGGAAATGGAAGAGAAGGGTGAGAGGGAGAAGGTGGCAATACATAGGAGGTATCCCAGCAGGTTTCCACTCAAATGCCATCTCCTCCAGGAAGCCTTCCTTGACCATCAAGGTTGGTCAACTTGTATTGATGTTTCTACAGCACTTACCACTCTCAGAAGTAACATTGCTTCCTTTTGTAAGGATATGTCCAATATCAGTCTTTTCCCTGACCGTGGGGGTGTCCATGGAACCCAGGCCTGTCAATCATCTTCTCCTGGGACACCCCCAGAGCCTGGCACACAGCAGGTGCTCAGGAAACACATGAAGAAATGCACGACCCTGAAGCTCCTCTCTACCCTGTACCAGCAGTTGCTCTGACCCCTGAGGACAAGACCTGGCTCTTGTTTCTCTTCTGACTCCCAGGTCTGGGTTATATCTCATGCACAGGAAGCACTCTGTTCCCTCCGTTGTGTGAGCAAATGCTTTTTATTGTGGCCCCAATACAAGACTGCACATTTTCATTTTAACCCATTTTAGCCTGGCCTTCTGTTGGTTCTCCCTTCCACCTTTGCACTGGCTTCAAATGGGATAGAAACTCTGATTAGGTCAAGGCCTAGGGAAGACCCCTTTCCCATAGCATGATTTGAGAAGACTTGGTCCCAGGGTCTGTTCAGCAGAACAGTAGGGCCCACCCCCTCTCTTCCTCCCTCCACTACCACCAAACCCTCTGGAGAAACGTAGGAGGGTTTTTTGGATGATAAATTGGGGAACTCAGAATGCTATGCTCCCTGCTCAAGGGAGCCAGAATGCCCACCAGCACATTAAAGGCTCTGAAAAGTCTTACAGGCAGGAGAACAGCTTGAACAGTGTTCCCCTGGAGGGTCCATTCATTTCTGACCTGGGACTCACTGACCATCTGGTGGAACTCCTCTTCAGAGGCCCCCCACACTAAGAAACACCACTCCGGGGATTCTCACAGCTTGATCATGCTCATAATGTGGTTTGGGACTAACAAGGAATTGACCTAGGTGTATTCAGTCACCAAGTCCTACGTCTTTCCGCAGTGGCACAGTAGAGGCACGCCCTAGCCTCTGACATTGGCATGCACGGTGAAATGTATTCAAATCCCCCCCTCTTTCAAAGGGACTTGAAAGTCCCTTCAATCAGCCACAAAATTCAGAATACCTGGTTTTCTACAGTAAAACATTTGTATGAATATATAATGTATATGTAGTAATGCACAGTATAGAAGGAAGAGTATGTGTCTAAAGTATAAGTGTACATGTTAGTGTTCTTTTGTTTTTTTGATTCCACATGTACGTGGATTTCTCTGTATTTGACTTTTTGCGTCTGATTTGGTTCACTTCGTGTAATGTTCTCCAAGTCCATCCATGTTGTCACAAATGGCAGGAGTTCCTTCTTCATTAGGGCTGGATAATATCCAACTATATGTATCAATCATATTTTCTTTATCCATTCATCCATTGATGTTCACATAAGTTGTTTGCACATCTTGGCTTTTGTAGATAATGCTGCAGTGAACACAAAGGTGCAGGTATCTTTCCAAGAGAATGATTGCGTTTTCTTTGGGTATGTTATCCAGGAGTGGGATTGCTGGATCATATATGGTCATTCCATTTTTAACTTTATGAGGAACCTCCATACTCTCTTCTATAGTGGCTACACAAATTTACATTCCCTCCCCCCCTCCAACAATATTGTCCTTTATCTTTCCCTAGGTGCTTTTGGTTGAATTCATCTAGTTTAAATCCTCGTGGGATCACACACCACAAGCTCCCCCCTGCCCCACCGTTGTGTCCACCCATTCAGTCATTTATCCACCCCAAGCATATTTACTAGAATCTTCTGTGTGTAGACTGATGAATAGGCCACGGGCTCTGCCCTCAAGATGCTCATGGTTTGGTGGGGAGAAGCAGCAAAGCTGAAATGTGCTCTGGGATCTCATAGAAGAGGAGAGGGCACTGGGCAGGGGAGCAGGTGGATTGTAGCACAGCAATGGGCTGGTCCACCACCGCGGGAAGGAGGGAGGGAGGGAGGGAGGGAGGGAAGGCCATGTGGCAGAGAAGCAGTGAAGAGAGGGACTTGCAGGTGTGACCCAGGCACCCCAGACTCTAGGGTGTGGGGTAGGGAGCACAGAAAGGGGCTGGAGAGAGAGGTGGACATGAATCAGTCCAGCACGGCTCTGCCTGGGAGGGGATCTGTCAGAAGAATTTCTTTCCCCTGTGTCAGGGGAGAGACAGGATGTGGGAAGACAATCACATTCTTAGCACATATAGAAATTTGCAATGTCCCCAGCATTACTGTCAACAAAGAAATGGTGATTTCCCGACGTGTGCTCCTGGGGACTGCTGCATTCTTTTCCAGATACTCACGACCTCCTGTTTGGTACTCCCCCCCCCAGAATTTTTCCAGGGATGGGCACAGATGACCTAGGATTCAGGCCCTGGGAGGGCACTACGCCCTCCTGCGTCTGCAAACCTGGTGATTTTGAAGCATTTCTGGACTTCTGCTCCTGTGACATTTGTCACCAGTTCTCTAGTGCCGCTCCCCCTCCCTCCCTGGGGGGACCTGCTGGGCCTAGGGTCCCTCCCCTGGGAATCTGCACCCCCACAAATGGCTCTGTCTTTTTGCCCCTTTCGGGCTGTGAAAGAGACTAGAGCACATGTCTGGTGAGCTAATGACCGCTTAGAGGGATGGATTCGAGGCCTTTCCAGGGAGTGAGAGAAACAGAAGCAAGGGGCGGGCCAGCTCCACTTTCTCTCTGCCATTTCTTAACAATACGCCATCTTGCCCCAGCGAAAGACCTATTCTTTCCCCATTCTTGCTTAGAACGCAGCTAACAAAGGACTTTTTGTCTCGTTTGCATTTTTTTTGCAAGCCTCAGTTCATCCTGGGTTTTAGCTCTCCTGACGCTATTCTTTGAGATGAGTCTTTTGTTATAATGTTCCCGTTCCAGCTTTCCTATGGTGGACAGACAGACAGACAGACAGACACACACACACACACACACACACACACACACACTCACACGCTTACACCCTTACACACGCGCTGTCTTTCATTCATCAACTGTGGGAGACTTCGCAGATAAACAATCCAGCTCCCCACAGCCTCGTGGGAAGAGACAACACAAAGTAAGGAACGCTAAGGTGCGGGACCACAAGCAGAGGGAGGGGATGTCAAGAAGGTCCCTCAGAGAGGGGACACTGGAGTGGCGTCCCCAGCATGCATCTTGTAGGAGCTCCTGCTTATTGATCCTTTCCCAGGTGTGGACCGAGTCTGTTTTGTGCTTTGTGTTTTTTTTGCCATCCAAACAAGGAGGTTAACTTAGGCCTTCAGAGGTCCATTAACTCATCCAAGGTCCTGCCATGGGCAAGCAGAGCCAGGATGCGAATCCAGATTTATTGACCTCCAGGGCCCTACTTCTAACCACCTGGCTACATTGCCCCTCATCAGGCAGATGGGAGGAAGGGCATGTCCAGGCTGAGGGAACAGCATGTGCAAAGGCACGCTGGCAGGAAGGGGCAGACGTTGACCTTTCGTGGATGGTCAGCGGTGTGCACTGGCTTTGCCCAGTGAGAGGAGAGACCCTGGGCTGGAGGGCAGACAGACGAGAGGGGCACATGCCCCTCCCCCAGTTTCCGGTGCTGTGGGCCCATTATCTGAGCCAGGCGCAGCACAGACAGGTACTCCCTACACACACCCCCCCTTCTTCCAGTTGCTCATCGAGAGGCTCTCTAGTTCCTCTGGATGGAGACAGCCAGCTGTGGCATTCTGAGCCCAGAAGGGCTGTGAGCCGCCATGCCACGGGACTGGCAAAGGCAACCTTTTTCCATCTGTATATTTTCCAAATCATCATATATTTCAGCTTGTGTCACTGCAGATTGCTCACTCTCTGACCCACTGGCTTTAAATAGCAAAAGAAAAAAAATACAATGCACTTTGTGGTTTCCAGTAAGATACCGTAAATACACCCAGATAATATTCCGGGGCAAGCCATTTACAGCGATTGCACAGGGCGGTGGAATGGAATCTTTCGGGCAGGCTTGCTCATCAGTTTATTTCCTCTGTACCCGCCGGGATCGTTATGGAGCTGGGCTGTGTGGAGGGCATCAACCAGGCTACCCATTTTCACCTCAGTGATAACCCGGTTCTTTGCTGAGCACCTTCTCGGGGTCTGGGCTCTTCACCTCGAGGTTGCACTAACTCTTCCTGGCAACTTGGCAGCGTCCTCCTGGTGGTTCCCATTTCACAGATGTGCAAGCTGAGACTCAGGGAGGCAGTGTCCTTGCTCAGGGTCACCCGGCTGAATAAGGAGTAGAGAGGAAGGACAGACAAGCCCTATCTTACCCAAGTTCTGAGTGGAAGCCAGCCACTTCTGGGTGGAAAATGTACCTGCACTGAGAATTAAGGAGGATGGGGTGGAGGTGAGAGTGGGGGCCTCGTGTCGGGAGTGAGGAGAGCCTGGGTCTAGTCCCCCTGGTCTTGCTGAGTCGCTGGTGACTTTGGGCAAGTTTCCTGGCCTCCATGAACCTGTCATTCCAGGAGGGACCCATGGGCTTTCTGTCTGTGGCTCTGGCAGTCTATTCTCTGATTCTGGAGACATGTGGGGCCTCTGTGCAGGGCAGGATGGTGGAGCCAGCCGAACCTGTCACTGCTGCCCTGTGCCCCTGGCTCACCTGCCTCTGCCACTGGCTAGACCACTTCGGGGTCCTCATCAGGGCCACCCCTGGGCCTGGAGCCCTCTCTCCCCACAGACAGAGGTGCATGGCTGGCTCCTCAGAGCTCTGAAGTTGCCACCCCTACTCTTTCCCTGCTCCCAGCACTGCTCTGTTCTATGTTCTTCAGAGTCCTCAGCTGCCACCAAGTGGTGTGATCTTACTGTCTGTCCCCCAGTGAAGGCAAGACCATTGCCTGAATCTGTCCTTGTGGTATGTCCAGCACCCAGCACAGTGCCTGGCACCTAGTAGGCATTCAAGAAATATGTGTGGAGTGCAGGAACAGGGCACATGGCTTGGTCAAGGAGGTTTGATGGAGGTTCTTCCTCTGCTCATGGGTGGGAGGGACAGGTTGACAGTCCAGACAGAGAGGACATGGGTCTTTTCTTGGAGGGCATGTGGTCAGCACTGGCCCAGCCCAGTGTGTGTTGCTCTCTGGCTTCATGTGGAAGACCTGGGGAGGAGCCTGGGCTGAGGCCAGGAGGACTGAGTGGGCATCATGGTGTTGAGGCAGGAGAGTAGGTTGGACTCTGGAGCAGAGCTAGTTGGGTTTAATCTCAGCAGGTTGCATCACCTCTCTGAACCTTAGTTTTCCCATATGTAAAATGGAGACAGTAATGGTCCACACCTCATAGGGTAGTTGCTAGGATTGAGTTGATCTGTATTGAGTGCTTAGGGAAGAGCCTCGCAAATAGTGTTTTATGACTTTGCTATGCTTATAAAGACCTGTGCCATTGGGCAGAGTTTCTGCAGCAGTAAAACAGATGTCCTACACACACTCTTGCAGATGTCTCAAGAGAGACTGACAAGGTGCCATTTGGGAAATCACCCAGCTAGAGGGGCTCCCTCAGGTGCTGAGACAGGGGCTGTGCTGGGAGCCCTGAGCATGGTCAGGGTCTAGGGCAGTCTGTGGAGTGGTTAGAGACAGCAGGTGACCTCCAAGTTTTCATACTGGCTCTGCCTGAGTAAGTCACTTTTCTGAGTCTCAGTATCCCCACTGATAAAATGCAGTATCCCCATGCAGGAGGCATGGATGGATGGAGTGTAACATGGTCTCTCACCCTGAGAGGCTGAAATTTTAAGATCTGGAGATCCTTGGAGTGCCTGGGAGGCTCAGTTGGTTGAGCGTCTGCCTTCGGCTCAGGTCATGATCTTGGGGTTCTGGGATCGAGCCCCACATCAGGCTCCCTGCTCCCCAAGGAATTTGCTTCTGTCTCTCCCTCTGATGCTTGTTCTCTCTCTCTGTCTCTCAAATATTTTTTTTAATCTTAAAAAAAAGATTTTGGGATTCTTCTCTACCTTCTTTTTGCCATCAAAACCTGTTCTTAGCTTAGCAAGTCATTTGCTTAGAATGAGCCTTATAAATTATTTGTTGATATGTTTTAACTGATAACGGAATGGCATTTCTTGGCAGAAATAAAGGCATTTTGATAAGCATCCATGCCTTAAGCCAAAGGAATCTCTCTTACCGTGGGCTTTCAGGTGCAGCAAGGAGCCAGGAAAGGAGGTGGGTAGGACCGAGAAGGGACACTTGGGCTTACAGTCCCAGTTCTGGCCGTGGGTGAGTGGCCTCAGTAAATCACGTCTACCTCTCAGAGTCTTGGTCTCCTCACCTGTAACATTGTGGAGAATGGTGTCTTGGGAGATACCACACAGAGCCAAGTGTAGGTCTGGCACATAGGAGGTGCTCAGCAAATGCTACTTTCTGCTTTCTCACCCCAACCCCAACTCCCCACAAAGCCACCCAGCCTCTGGCTAACTCTCTGCTGATACCTAGGTTGAATGGACCAAGTTCACCACTGCTCCCCACCTGCCTAATCAGACCCTCCCTGTACCTCACTTGGGGTGGTTTTCCTAAGGAATAGGTAAGCATACTTTTCCAAAGTGCCTAGCAGGGAGCCTGGCAAATAAGCCCTAAATAAAGGTCATGTGGTTGTTGGCCACTGACCAAGTTTGGAGCTTTCATTCTTTCATTCATTCATGCATGCATGCATGCAACAGAATTTACCAAGTACCTACTGTGTGTCAGGCTCTGGGGACCCAGTGGGGAACATGACAGAGTGATTGCCTTCAAGGAAATTATATTCCAGCGGAGCAGTGGGAGCGGTAGGTGTGTGAGGAACAGACGATAAATCTAAAATGGCAGGAGGGCTATGGAGAAAATTAGATCAGGGGCGGAGGGAGTTTCTTTACCTCCCAAGGGTGTGCCTGTAAGTTCATCAATTATAATCGCTGTAATACTCACTAGCATTTGTTTAAGCACCAGCTATGTGCCAGGTGGTACATATTTCTTCCTGCAGAGTAGGTGATACTAACAGACATGGAAATGGAGGCACAGAGAGGTTAAGTGACTTGCCCAAGGTCATCTAGCTTCTGGCAGGGGTGCAGCTGGAATGCAGCCCTGCTCATTCATTCATGCCTCACACATTGTGGTGAGGGTTGTAAACAGTGGAAGTGAGACAGACACGATCCCCATCCTCCTATGAACCTGAAGGGTGGCTGAGTACACAGCAAAATGGGACTTGGAAGTGATAATAACAAAAACGACCATGATGGTTGGCATTTACGGAACACTTAGTACACGCCAGGCTCTGTGCTCAGCACCTTCCCCTCATTCTGTGATTCAGTCGTGGTTGATGTCATTGTGCCCATTTCACAGAGGAAGCAACAGGGGTGTAAAGGGGTTAACAGCCTGATGCCCAGGCCAGTTTCCTCAGTGGCCAGGTGGGCGGTGGGGGAGAAAGGGAGGTGGGACTGGGCAGTGCCAGTCTAATGTTGGTGGGCAAGGCCACCGTCCAGGTCAATAGCAGAGGTTCATGGTGACTCTTAGCATCCAGAGGCACTGGACTTGAGCAGCCAGTCCCTGGGTTCCTGGGGACACTCACAGCCATAGCCTTCACGTCCCTGGGGCAGGGGTGCTGAGGTGAAGGCCAGATTGGCAGAGAGGGGAAGGCCATGGCGCATGGTGGCACTTCACTCTGGTGTGGGGAGTCCACCTTGAACTCAGGGGAGTTAAATGTGTCAGGGTGCAGCTGCCCTCCCCCAGCCTTAAGGGGGTGTGCCTGGAAACAGAAGCTGTGTTTGACTGTCTGTCCGTCACCATCTCCATCACTGTATGCTACTCAAGGGCTCAGGGACACCAGGGGACCATCCTGCGGGGCGGGTTCAGCAGCTGCACACAAAATTACCACAAAGGTCCTGCCCCTCCCCACCCTGCCCCTGCCCCCCACCCCACCGCCCCAGGGAGGAGTCTGGGAGAAGAGCAAGGCTCTGATGACCAGCCTGCCCCCCCTCAATTTGTATACTCCATTCTTGATCTGGTCAAGGGGACAGGTCTCCCTTCAGCTGGAGAGCCTGCCAATGGTGCCCGCTGCACCTTGGGTCATTTAATTCCTGGGGACCGGTCTTGACCTGTATGGGGTGTCTGGAGGCTCAGTCTGTGGCTCAGCTCGCTGCTCCCCGTTTGGGTGGCCTGCACAAGCTGGACCTTTCTCCTGGCTTCAATTCTTTCAAACATAAATGAAGATCAATGTAGCCTCCCAGTCTCTACCTTTCCCAGCAGTAAAGGACTGTTACTACCGACATCAGGAGACATTGTAATAAATCTAACCTTTGGCGCCCCTTTTTCATACTGGGCCCTGTGCTAAATGCTTCACCTTTGTTAGTTTTTTTAATCCTCTACCCTAAGAAAGTGAGTGGTTGTTATCCCGATTTTATAGTGGAAGGACTGAAGCCCAGAGTTTGGGTGAGAGTTTACCTGAGGTCACACAGCTGGAAAGCGAAATGGGGATGACCTCCTGCCCGTGGTCTTGCTCTCTTTATGCCCTTCATCTGATGATTCTCTTCTTTGATGTTGTTGAGGGTCTAATCTCACTGTTGGCTGTCTCCAGCATATTATTTTCTTGTGTGTTTGATGGTCTGTGCTGTGAACTGATTCCTGGGGGCTTTGTCTTTGCTTCTCCAGGGGTCTTAGGGAATCACCAGCCTGGGGCCGGTCTTCCCCCCTGACTTGGGAGCCCCTGAGCATGCAGAGGGACAAGTTGGAGCCAAATCTCAAAGGCAGGGACAAGACTCCCAGTTCCCAGGAGATTCTGGTTTCCTCACCCTCCTACCTCCTGTTCTGGCCACGTCACACCTGCTTTCCTGGGGGCGGGCTGATTTTTCCCAATCTACCCTCTTCTGTGGAGTCTATCCATCAAGTTTCCAATGTTCTGCCCTGGTGGGACTCAAGTCCTGATCACTGGTCCTTGAGGCCTTAATTCGTCCTTGAGGCCTTAATTCGCTAGCTCCTTTTTCTGCAAGAGCCCAGCAACACGAGATGGCCACTTTCTGTTCCTACTTGTCCAGCTGCTGATCAGTTCTGTCTCCAACACATGGCCCCCCACGGATTCCCTGGCCTTCCTGTGAGCCCAGCCATGCACTAGAAGGTGTTATGCAGCATTTCTTAATTTCACATCAGCGTTGTCAGGTGTCCAGCCTGCCCGGAGGTCGAGCCTATGCATATATCCACCCAGGGGCTGCCCCCTGTTGATGTTACTTTGTGCTCAGCCCTCTGCAAGGTGCGTGTGACACATGTATGGTTTCTCATACCAGTGTGATCAATAAGGTGTGCAGAATCAGGAACCTGGTAGGTGCTCAAATAATGCCCTTCTTCACATCCCAGGGGTTGAGATACTGTCAAAAGGAGAAGTGCCTGGTGTAGGGGTGTTTGTTGAGCTGGGCATTGGGCTAAGCGTGTCACACACACTCCTGTAACTTCTCAGCTGCTCCTATCAGGCAGGCATTGGCATCGAATGCATTTCCCAAATAGGGAGACTGAGGCTCAGAGAGGAGGAGGAACTTGCCTAAGTCACGGGCAGGAGGTGATGGAGCTGGGATTGGAAGCCCTATGAGAACAGGAGCCCCACGGATGGGCTGGCATGGAGCATCAGGGCAGAGGGCCCTAATATAGCAAAGCCATCCGACAGGTGGAGAGGCCTGCATGTCTGCAGAGCGAGAAAGCCGTAGTCGGGGATGGGGTGAGGGCAGATTGTTTGTGGCTCAGCAACCTGGGTGAGGGAGGCCTGGAGGTGGATGGGGAAATCATGACCTGAGGCCTGAAGCAGCTTGGAGGTTGCCTCACCCAATCCTCACCCACCGCTGAGGGCATGGCGCCACAACACCCTGGAACCCTTCTCCCTGCCCCTTAGTGCTGGCTCAGCCCTGCCTCACTCACTTGTTGTGGGTGCAAGGCCTATTCTTCCGGGGAGCCCTCCCTGAACCCCCACTGTGAGAGAAAATTTGCTGAGGGCTCACTTGGGGCTTCCCATAGAGTGCCTGGGTTCATCTTCATCATGTACAGTAGACTCTGCTCTTGAACCCTTTTTGTGGATGGAGAGAATGAGGCTCAGAAAGGCTAAGAGGCAGAGTGGCAGTGCTGCTGTGCGCAGCTACTCGGGATCCTTCCACTCCCACTTAAAGCCCTAGCACCGTCCTGCAGGGCCTTTATACATCCTTATAGGCAGTTTCCAGCCTCCTGGCAGGGCCGTCTCCAAAAATCTGGGAAGACCTGTGGGAAGGCACTGCCTCAGTGCCCCCCCAACGCCTTCCCCTCCATTGAAGCTACTTGTCCAGGGTTCCTCCTGCCCCTTTCCACCCTGACTGTGGGCAGTCCCTCTCCCCTCCACTAGCCCTTGCCTTCTGTATCAGACTGATGCCCGAGGATGCAGACGTGAAGGGGGCCAGGTCCCAGCCTTCTCTGGAGAGGCTCACAGTCTAGTGCGAGGGCCATGGAGAAGAGGAAGGGATGGCCCTATAAAGGACAGGTGACACACAACAATAATAATAGGGATCAGGAGCACAAGACCTGCTGTCAGGCAGGAGCATGAGCCAGGCACGGAGTTGAGAGACTCTTAACGTTCTCTGTCATTGCTCTGAGAAAGGCACGATTGCCATGTCCCCACCTTATAGCTGAGGAGACTGAGGCATGGGGAGGGGTCGTGGTTGGCTGAAAGTCGCAGGGCCCGGACGAGGTTGCTCTGGCTTCGGGGCCTGCAGGTGTTTAAGAACTCCTGCGTTGTGGTCTGTCGCCAGGTGCCGGGAGTGCGCTGCCAGGGCTTCAGGGCGGCCTCAGGTTGGCGGGGAGTGGGCGTTCTCACCAGGGCGCCACATCGGGCCTCGCCTGGAGGCTGGACTGCGGGCCCTGCGCCTTCGTGTGGCTCTGTCCAGCGGACGCCCCGGGGCGTCGGCGGATGGCTCTGGATGGGTGCTGCGAGCGCCCAAGGTGGAGCTTCCGGGGAGGGAGGGAGCGGCGGGTGCGCTGGGCGGGCTTGCCGCAGGGCGCCCGGGCCTGACGCCGTCCCCTCCTCCTCTCCTCGCAGGGAGCCGGGAGGCTGCCTTCACCTACGCCATCATCGCTGCCGGCGTGGCCCACGCCATCACGGCCGCCTGCACCCAAGGCAACCTGAGTGACTGTGGCTGCGACAAGGAGAAGCAAGGCCAGTACCACCGGGACGAGGGCTGGAAGTGGGGTGGCTGCTCTGCCGACATCCGCTACGGCATCGGCTTCGCCAAGGTCTTTGTGGATGCCCGGGAGATCAAGCAGAATGCCCGGACTCTCATGAACTTGCACAATAACGAGGCGGGCCGAAAGGTAGGCAGCCCGGGGCGGGCGCCCGGCAGCCCAGCAGGCCGCAGACAGCGCCGCTCAGCGCCCGCGCGGCGCCACGCGGGTCGGGCCCGGACACACGGAATGACCGGGTCCCTCTTAGCACCGAGGGCTGTGACCCGGCGGCATGGCAAGAGGGAGGGGGGCGACGCCCTGTCCTTGAGTCCACGGAGTCGGCTAGGGCGAGGGGGACGGGTGGAGGTGAGCTCGGTAGGAATCACCCCTGAGGAGCAGTTGCCGGGGCCGCTGAAGTGTCCTCGGTCGCCTCTACCAAGATCTGGAGCTCAGAATAAGGGAGGTGACCGTTCCATCTCGATTGCCTCTTCAGATCCTCCTGCATTCTAGGCTTAGCTTACAAGAGAGTCAGGGATGCTTCGGGATATTCCCAGTGGAGGCGGCTGGGATGGAAAGGGGGCTGGACACTCTGTCCCATGAGCAGCTGGCTCTCCCAAGGCAGGGGAGCACATGGGTCTGCAGGCCCAGAGTATAAAGGAAGAGCCTGTGGGGAGTGAGTGTCACACAGAGGCAGGTCCTGCCACTGTGAGGACAAGCCGCAGCCACTGAGAAACAGATTGAGTTGCCGAGGAAGTGAGCTCTCCATCCCAGGAAGTATGCAAGCGCCAGCAGCTTGAACAGGTGTCTCGGGGCACCCAAAGTAGGCTGCCTGGTGTGGGCGGTGTCTGGGGCAGAGGCCTGAGGTTGGGGGTGGGTTCTGGAAGTGCCTGTGAAGGCCAAGGTGTTCAGAGCCCACTCGGGAGAGGAAAATCTCCAGGGACTAATTGGAGCTCCATAGAGGAGTGTCTGTGAGCCAGGGCAGATAGGGAGGGAGGGCTCCATGCTACCTGGAAATGTGGGAGCCACAGGAGCCGGGCTGGAGCAGGAGTGACAAGCGTGAGGGAGACAGTGCATAGGGCGATGGTGAACCAGGGAACCCGGGCCCCATTTATGAGACTCCCGCTGGGTTCCTGCCTACTATGGCTACATGGGGAGGCCGGCCCACGGCTGCCAGACTCAGACTTCTACGTGTAATCACTTCATTTTTAAGTGTTGGACTTTAAAACTGGTAGTCACTGGCAGACTCTTAAAAAATACAGAGAAGGTCAGGACACATGGGTGGCTCAGCGGTTGAGCACCTGCCTTCGGCTCAGGGCATGATCCCAGAGTCCTGGGATTGAGTCCCTCATCGAGCTCCCAGAGGGAGCCTGCTTCTCCCTCTGCCTGTGTCTCTGCCTCTCTCTGTGTGTCTCTCAGGAATAAATAAATGAAATCTTTAAAAAAAATAAAGAAAAGGTGAAAAGAAAGATCACCAGAGGCTCAGTTGCATACATCTCCTGGCAACATATAGGCCTTGAGCTGCTCATTCGGGTGATGGAGGATTTTGTGGCATGGTCTTGTTCTGCGAGAGCGCATCCATGGAACAGGTGTCTCCTGGCTCTGGATGTATCAGCTCACTTAATCCTCTAGGCGTCCCTGTGAATGGTCTTGTCATTATCCCTGTTTCACAGGTGAAGACATTGAGGCACAGAAGTGAAGGAGGTTCCCACAGCTAATGAGCAAAGTCAGAATTCGAACCCAGCACATCTGGTTCCCGAGCTGGGCAGTCTTTGCTTGCCAAGGTGTGATGGTCAGAGCATGGGCCGGCAGTAGGCTGCCTGGGTTCACGCTCTGGCTCTGGCACTCCTTCCTTCCTGGGAAGGAAGCAGAGCTGGCAGGAGTGTCCTTAGGGCTTCGGTGGAGAGCGAAGGAGACAAGGCAGGAGGACACTTACCCCGGGGCCTGGCACAGAGTTAGTCCTCGGCAAGGTTGGGTGTGATTACAAGTTGTGCAAACATGTGTCATGTTCGAGGCAGTCTGTCTGGCAAGTGGTGTCAGGAGTAGCCCGCACACCTGCAGGGGAGCCAGCCCCCCCTGGCGTGCAAAGGAATGAGGCCAGCTGGCCCTTCCTGCTGCCTTCGGGTCCCCTGCCCTCCTCCTCCTCTCCAGCCTCCCACCGCATCCTGTGTGTCAGAGCCTCCCCAGCTGCCCTGCCACGGTGAGTCACACAGGCAGAGCGGCTCACCTGGCCCTCCCAGGACGATGTCCTGGGGCGAAGTGTAAGGCCCTGCCTGTTCAGTCCCCCAGCTGGGAGCTCCTGCCTGGGGCCAGCGCCCCCCCTCCAGGGTTCTCCGCTACTCATTCCTTCCTGTTTCTGTGGTCAGATCACTCCTTAGGGTTGAGGTCACAGCTCTTAGGCTTCCTCCTGCCCTGGAAGCTCCTGCTCCCTGGGGGTGGACGGAAGGAAGGCAAGTGGCTTCCCTCTTCCGGCCTGTTTCTTCACCTGTGCCTACCTGGTTGGGCCCCTAGGAGACCTAAAGGAGGGACTCCCCTAGCCTGGGGTAAGAAGGACTCTGGGTATATCACATGCAAGACGGCTTGGGAAGCCACGCAGCTGCAGCAGGTGCGAGGACCGTGGTGCTGTGCCAGGCAGCTTTGGGGCAATGCAGATGATGGGAGCTGTCAGAGGTCATAAAACCAACCTCAGTGGGCTTCCTGGAGGAAGTAAGTGAGGTCTGGCTAGGCAGAGAAGAGAGGTGAAGAGAACCCAGGTCTGGGTGGGGACTTAGGGCCAGTTTAGGGGCCAGAGCAGCTGGTCTGTGGGTCCTTGAAGGGGTAACAGCACCTGAGGAGCCGGCAAGGTTACATGCCAGGTTAAGGAATGAGGGCCTTGCGTTCTCCCCTCAGATTTTCCTGTGGCTGCCTTCTTACTGTTTAGGCTTCAGCTCAGCTGTCTTCTCCTCAGAAAAGCTTTCCTTTCACTTCCTTCCCAGCCCCTTCTCAGATGTTGCCTCGTTCTGGAGCTTTCTGCTCTCCCTAGACCATAAGCTTGATGAGGACAGAGACTCCGTGTGTCTCACTCATGGCCACATGCCAGAGCCTGGCAGGCAGAGGCATTCTACATAGGTACGGAGTGAATGGTTGAGTGCCTGGTGGTCACTGGGGAGCCACTGATGGTTCTGGGGCAGAGGTGGTGCAGAAGTCCTAGGAGCTGACTCTGGGGAGGCGGAGTGAGGCCTCCGGCAGGGTTGGGAATGGGTCTGGGAAGAGAGCGGGCTGTGTCCAAGTTGATGTTTTGGAGCAGGAACAACTCTCCTAGCTCAGGGAAATGCAGCTGAAGGAAGCTCCGCACCCCTCCCAGCTCCAGTCTGGTTTGGGAGGACCCTTGCGGATGCCTTCCTAAAACAGCCATTCATTCACCCAGGCACTGTGTATTTTCCAGAGCTCACAGGTGGAATTCGAGACTTTCCAGTGTACACAGGAAGAGACCTGAGCAACCACCAGTCTGGCTCCTTGTGGGGTGCAATCAGAGGCCACCCAGGGCAGTGGCCACACTCCTCAGGCAGAGCACAGGGGGAAGGCAGCGTCCCAGCCTAGTCCTGCGGTGGCCAGACTCTCACACCCTGCTATAGGGCACCCCAAGGGTCCAGGCACACATCCAAATGGTGAGGAGCAAGGGTAGCCACTTAGCCTGGGGTTGGTAAGGCTCAGTGTATATCAGCTCTGGGCCTCATCTCCATCTGAGGCCTCCATTCCACCATGTGATCCCCAGGTGCTGGTCAGGGCCAGGTGAAGGCATGGTGTAGGGGGCAGGGGGAGATGCCCGCAGGGTCCTGCCTTGTGTGCTGTTTGTTATTCAGAGGCACAGCGGCCCACCACAGGATTCCCCCACAATAGGCTTCCATGGCCCCACGCACAGGAGAAAGGAGGCCAGCCCACAGCCGCCCCTGGCTGAGCATCTTGGAAGGGATCGCAGATGTGTTTATCGCTGGCTCCCTTGCTCCTGCCGTGAGAAGACAAGACTCAACCCGACCGCAGGCTCTGGGCTTGTTGGCAGTGGTGAGAGAGCAAAGGAGGAGGAAGTTGGGGAAGGGTTAGGCGTCCCGAGGGGCAGAGGTGGTGGCAGGCCCCGTGAGGGGAGACCCAGGGCAGCCCACCGCCTCACCTGGCAGGTGCGGGCGGGTAAAGGCCGTGGGGCATTGTGCCCTTATAAGTCTCTAGCTTGGGTGTGAGCCGGGGCAGAGCCAGGTGATCACCTGCAGATGCGGGCCTCGGGGTGGGGGCACTGCTGCAGGCCGCGGGGGCTCTCCCTCCCCTCTCTGTCTCATGTAGCTGTGTGGTCCGCGGGGTCAAGTTAGCATGGTCAGATGAGAAGAAAGAAGTGGGGGTGCCGACAGCTCTTTTGGGAAGGTGATCTTAGAGTCTCTGCCTACAGGCATTTTAGGGCCATAATATTTTTGGATTGACATCCCAGGCTATTCAGGTTGGGATTAGAATATTAGGTTCCCATTCTCACATGTGGAGCCTAGAGTCACAGGATCTTTTTGGTGGAAAAGATCCTCCCTTTTTGGGTGGGAGGGAGAGAGGTGTCAGAAGCGCTGGGCTGAAATCTTTGGATGGTGGAATCCATGGCTTTGCATGGTTTCTTTCCAGCCTTTTGGGGGAGATGAACTAACCCTGATTCTTGCCCTTAAGATAGTCTAGTGAGAGAGTTGAGAAGAACAAAAATTTGATTGAGGATGACCCTCCATAGGAGAAATGCAACATAGAGAGAAGAGGCAGTGGTTTCCTCTCAGAGAAGTCTGGAGACCTCTAGGAAGAAGGGACTCCTTAGCTGGGCTTTGAAGGATCAATAGGAGTCCTACTCGCAAGGCAGGTGGAGGCAGGGGGAGGGTAGTGCAGGCAGTGTGGGGCTGGCAGAGTGCTCTGTGGGTCTGGGGAGAGAGGGGGAATAGGTGATGAGGCTGGAGCGGGGAGCCAGGGCCAGATGTGAGGTCTTGAATGCCAGTTCAAGGAGTGAGACTTTCCCCTTCTGCAGGAGGTTCCTGAAAGACTTTGGCAGGGGAGTGCATGGGCAGGTTTCTGGCCCCTCTGGGATAAAGTACAGAACAGTGTAAAGGGGGCAGGGCAGCAGCATGTGGGGAGGGACAAGCCATTTAGGGAGCAGAATAGCCAAGACCCACCTTGAATTGCTTTTGGGATGGATGGGTGGGTGCTGCTTCTTGCTGGGGTCAGGACCTGAGGCAGGGGGAGGAAACCAGTCTCAGAGGAAATGATAGGGATGCCTTTGGGACTGGGAGATCCTGGGGGCTGCAAGTGGGGGTGCCCAGGGGCATCCTGGATGCCTGGGTCTTAATTCAGGAGTGAGGTCTTGGCTGCAGCCACTTCCTGGCAGCCACCAGCAGGAGGCAGTAACAGAAGCCCTGGTGTGTGATAGGCTTGCCCAGAGGAACCAGAAGAAGTGGGAAAGCAGGAGAGCCAGGCACAGCCCTGGGGAGGGGAGCACTGGGCAGGAAGGCTGTGGGGAGCAAAAGAGTAGTCATGGAGGTGGAAGGAGAGACAGGTGTAGGGCCTTCCAGATGCATTCCCCTGCTGGGCAGGATGCCCCCTATCCTACCTCGGCAGACACCCCTGCCAGGTCCCAGCTCTGGAACCCCAGCCAGGGGGCTAGGGGACCCGCCTCTCAGAGCCTCCGCACAGATACTGCACCTGGCAGGGCAGGCTGTCTGTCAGAGGCCTTCCTGTGCAAAGGGGAGTGTGCTGCAGCTCTGCGGGCCTTGAGGGAGGGAGGGGCCCCCCAGCATCCGTACCTGGGATTGTGGTGACTGAGTCCCAGAGAGGCAGCCCTGGGGACGGGGCCCAGCTGGGACTGGGCTGGCCCTGCTGGAATGTGCGCTTGCTCCAGGGAGGTGAGCTCAGGGGGATGGAATTCCACCGGAGTGAGAAGTCACCTTCCAGTCCCTGCCCAGCCTCTTGCTCACCGGAGGGAGGGGGGGTCGGTCTTGTCCCTTCCTGCCCTGCCCCGTCTGGTCTCGGTGCTCCTGGGAGCTGGATTCCCACTGTGCCCTGGCAGCAGGCAGGCCTGTGCATCAGGGGACACCAGGGACTTGGCCCCTGGCAGCTGGGGCGGGGCCCAGATAAGACTTACTGAGCTATGCTCCGCTCCACTTTCCCAAGGGCCACTTGCATATTTGACCAGATGGAGTGGTCAGCGGTGGCACGTTGAGGGCCAGAGGAGCCAAGCCCGGCCTGGTCTGAAGCCAGCTGACCAGGCAAGGCTGTGAGGAGTCCACCCCTCAGCCTGCCATGCCCTCAATTTCTGCCCCAGATCCAAGCGCAGCTGTGTGTTCTCACCTTTCCCCATGGAGAGGCTTCTGGCCGAAATTGAGGGATATGGGCTAGTGGCGGCCTTGGACAAAACTTGACCTCCAGGGCTTCAGTTTCTTCCATGATCTCAGAAGCGTCTTCCAGATCCAACATGTGGGGAAGGGGAAGACACTCCTGGATTTGGCCGATCTTGTTCCCACCACAGGACCTTAGCACATGTTCTTTCTTCTGTCTGGAATGCTCTTCCCTCGATCTTTGTATAACCAGCTCCTTCTTTTCCTTCAGATCTCTGCCCAGATATCCCCTTCTCAGGGAGCCCCTCCCTGACTTTCCTCTCCCACGTCCACCTTAGCTCTCTCTACACTACCCTGCTTTATTTTCTATGTGACTTTACCACCATATGAAGTTACCTTATTTACACAGATCATTATGCGTTTATTGCCTGTCTTCTTCCTCTGCAGTGTCAGCACCACAGGGTAAGGATGATGTAAGTTCAAGGCGTGTTGCCTGGCCTCAGAACAGTGCCTGGCATATAGTAAGAACTCAAGAAATATTTATTGAGTAAATGAATGAAATGACAAGTATCTGCTCTTACCTTGGGGAATTTCCCAGGAGTAAGATTGCCAGATAAAATACAGTTAACTCCCAGTTAAATTTGAATTTGGGATGACAAATTATTTTGTAGTATGAGTATGACCCAAGTATTATGTGGGGCATACTTATACTAAAAAAAAACTGTTTGTTGTTTAACTCAAATTCAGATTTTACTGGGTTTCTTGTATTTTTAAATTAAATTTCATAGGTCGACATATTATAAATATACACGCAATGGTCAGAACACAGAAACTTCCTATGTACCTTGGCCCAATTTTCTTCAACAGTTTGCAAAACTATAGTATAATATCACACCCAGGATATTGATATTGGTACAAGCATGACACGCAACATTTGCTTGCCGCAGGGATTCTTGAGCTGTATCTACTTTCTTCCTTCCCGTAACCCTGTCCTAATCCCTGGCAACTGCTCATCTGTCCTGTGTTCCTATAATTTTTATCATTTCAAGAATGTCGTATAAATGGAATCATGCAGTATCTAACCTATCGGGATTGGTTTTTCTCACTCAGCCTTATTCCCTCCAGATCTCTCCAAGTTGCTGTGTTTATCCATAGTCCATTCCTTTCTGTTACCATGTGTGCATGTGCCACAGTCTCTTTATAACCACTCACCTATTGAAAGACAGTTTGGGTCTGTTACACACAAAACTGAGTTGAACATTTGCGCACAGGTTTGGGGGTGAACATAAGGTTCCATTTCTCTGAGATAAAATGCCCCAGAGTGCAATGGCTGGGATATACGGTCATTGTATGTTGAGCTTTGTAAGAAAGTGCATTCCCACCACCAACATATGAGGGATCCAGTTTTCCCCCGCATACTCACCAGCATTGGGTGTTCTCACTGGGTTTTACTTCCGCTGTTCTCATAGGTGTGTGCAGTATCACACTGTGGACTTTTTTTTTTTTTTAAGATTTTATTTATTTATTCATGAAAGACATACACAGAGAGAGAGAGAGAGAGAGAGAGAGAGAGGCAGAGACACAGACAGAGGGAGAAGCAGGCTCCATGTGGGGATCCCGATGGGGAACTTGATCCTGGGACACCAGGATCACGCCCTGAGCCAGAGGCAGATGCTCAGCCCCTGAGCCACCCGGGTGCCCCTCGCACTGTGGTCTTAATGAGCATTTCCCTGATGGCTGATGATGTTGGACAGCTTTCCACGCACTTATTTGCTATCTGTAGATCCTCTTCAGTGAGTTGTCTAGTCATGTCTCGTGCCCATTTTCTAATTGCATTGTTTATGTTTCAACTGTTGGGTTTTGAGATCTCTTTCTGTATTCTAGATGCTGGTCTTTTGTCAGACACGTGGTTGGCCAATCTTTTTTTTCTCAGCAGATAGCTTGTCTATTCATCCTTGTCACAGGGTCTTTTCCAGAGCAGTACGTTTTTAAGTTTGATCAGACCCAGTTGATCAATTTTCCTATTTGTGGACAACGTTTTTGGTCTTGGCCAAGAACTTGCTGACTCCTGGCCCCACAGATTTTCCCTTTTTTTTCCAAAAGCTTTTGTAGTTTTACATTTTACATTTGAGCCCATGATTCTTCTTTTTTTTTAATTAACTCGTTCTTTTTAAAGCAACAAAGGCCGATTTTTTCAATTTATTAAAAAAAATTTTTTTTAATTTGCTTACTTAGTTTTAAAGATTGATTGATTTGAGAGAACACAAACAGGGGTTGGGGCAGAGAGAGAGGGAGAGAAGGAGGCTCTGCAGTGCAGAGCCCAACGTGGAGCTCAATCTCATGACCCTGAGGTCATGACCTGAGCTGAGACTCAGATGATCAACTGACAGAGCCACCCAGGCACCCCATAAAATTTATTTTTAATTGCAGTAAAATATACATAACACTTACCATCATAATCATTTTAAGATGTACAGTTTGGTGGTATAGGTACATTTATCTTGTTGTGCAACCATCAACACCACCTGTCTCCAGAACTTTCTTATCTTCCCATCCTG
This sequence comes from Vulpes lagopus, assembly GCF_018345385.1. NCBI lineage: Eukaryota > Metazoa > Chordata > Mammalia > Carnivora > Canidae > Vulpes > Vulpes lagopus. The sequence continues at coordinate 54,145,417 of NC_054830.1, forward strand.
AAACTCTGTCCCCATTAAACACTAACTCCTCGTTCCCCCCTCTCCTGCAACCACCCTCCTATATTCTGTCTCTATGAATTTGCCTGCACGAGTGGAATCATGCACTGTTTGTCCTTTTTTGACTGGCTTATTTCACTGAGCACAGTCTCCTCAAGGTTCTGTGATCCATTTTGAGTTAACTCTCACTTGAGGTGTGTGTTTTAGATCACGGTTCTTTTTTTTTTCTTTTTTTTTGGCATATCGATGTGCTTGACCTGCAAACTGGGGACCCTACCCAGCCCCTACCGCTCCATAGAGGAGAGTGGCCTCAGGACAAGGGAGCCGAACTGTAGAATTATTTTAGAACTGACACCCTCCCTTCCTTGGGCCCATTTAATAGAAGAGAGACCGACACCAGATGCAGAGAGCCCTTGCCAAGACCACACACGCCAGGAGAGTGGAGGCGTAGGATTCGTACCTGAGGCCTGGCTCCCAGCCCTGCCTCCCTCCTGCCTCCCTCCTGTCCCTGTGGCTGGCCCAGGTGGGAGCTGGGCTAGATGAGGTGCTGATGTGGGGGCCCAGAGGTCCATCGGGGACTACTTCCTGGGATGACCAGGCTGGGGTGTGTGGGCCCAGGGGAAGGAGCCAGGATGGGTCTGGAGTAGAAGCTGTTGAGGAGGGGTCAGAGGAAAACCAGCCCAGGCCCAGGTGGATGATGCTCCTGAGGCCTGAGGTTTTCTAGTTTTCTCTGATGACACAGCAAAGGCAGAGCCCAGCCAGGTCTAGTCCCTGATGCCTTGGTGATAGCAGTGGATGGTGCTGGGGCAGGGAGGGGATGAGATAGGGGGCCACAGAGGTGGGGAGCAGAGGCAGAGCCCACAGAAGACAAATGTGTCTGGGTCCCCAGCTCCCTAGAGCCTGGTGCTCAGCAGCCCACTTTGCTCTGGGTGAGCTGCTAAGACCACCTCCCCACCCTGACCTGGGAATAGACACAGGCAGCCCAGCGCAGGCCCACAGGAGGTGGCTCCACACTCTGGCCTGGGAGGAGCTTAGGTTCAGCCTGGAATGGGCAGCCTCATCGACCCCCAGCGGCTGAAGGATGGGTTAGGGGTGATGGTGGTAAGGTAGCAGGCAGGCCCAGGACTCGTGAACTAGAGGAATATGGGAAGATGGAAATTGCCCAGTGAGGAAGAACTTGCTACCAGAAAGTGAGATCGGCTGGTGGGCAGGTATGTGTTTCCTGGGAGAATAAAGACAGGATTCTAATATTAGCTCTTGACATTCATGTACTAATTTAATCCCACCACAGTTTTATGAGGTTAGCGTTTTCTGTTGTCTACATTTTACAAATGGAAAAACTGAGAAACAGAGAGGTTAAGAAACTTGCCCAAGGTCACACAGCTGGCAGGTGCCATCCTTGGATCTGAATCCAAGCAGTGTGGCTCCAGACTCAATTCCTAACCCCTGAACTGTCTTACCAGCCTCAGGGGTTCTTGGGCTTGGATGCGTTTATCCTCAGCCCCGGTTCTGACACACTGTGATTCTAAGATGTTTTCCTAAGATTCTCAGATCCTCTGGTTTGGGGGGACTTGGAGACTCTACAGTCCTTGACCCCCAGAAGACTCCAGTGTCTGGTATTTAGGGGGCTGTGGATCACTCAGACACTGAATTTTCTCCCACTCTGGATGCTGTGGCCCTGGGCCAGTCCTGGGCCACCGTCCCCTGCCTGGGAGAGGACACTTCAGGCCAGGAGGGAAGTTGGCTGTATGAGGACAATTCTACACATTGCCCCTTCCCAGTGGGGAGGGGTTCTGGCTGTCATGGGGGGTTCAGGAGGAGATGCCCACACCTGGCAGTGCCCAGGAATGCCCTCACCTGTGCAGAGACCTGGGGCACCTTCTGTTTTAACAGGCTTTCTGGGCTTGCTCAGCCTGTGAGGGCAGCCTGGGAGCCACCTCCTCTCCCCCTGCCAAATCCTCCTCATCCTTCCAGACAGCTGTGAGGGTCGCCTGGGCATCTCCCAGAGCCCAGCATGGGGCCTGGCACACAGCAGGTGTTCTCAGGGACATGGGGTGCTTAGAACTGTGCTGTCCTATACAGTTGCCACAGGCCATATGTGGGTATTTACATTTAAATTAGTTGCAAACAAATGAAAATAAATTCAGTTCTGTAGTCCACAGTTCAAGTGCTGGGGAGCCACGTGTGGCTCGTGGCTACCGCCCAGACGGTTTCATCATTGGATAGCGTCCATCCTCCTAGGGTGGCGGTGGGCACAGACATTGGTGTTGTTATTAAGGGGACTTGGGAAGATCTTGGCAGGCGCGGTGGCAGCGAATCCTTTCACCTCCTGGCCCCTGGCCAGCCCAAGGGGTTCTCCAATAGTGGCCATCTGATTTCTCTTGGAAGGAATTTCCAGTGTGGCTGCTGGCCCTTCGGCCAGGGGGCTCATTCGAAACCGACTTGAGGGGAAGAGGGGGCCCTGAGAGGCCTCCCAAGTGAGGTGAGGCCACGGGGGCTCGGTTTCACCATGGTGAGACCTAGTCAAAAGGCGCCCACCAGGGACAATCGCTGCCTTTGTCCTCAGGAGGGGGACTGGGACTTCTGGGTGTTATCAAATCTGCTGGGACGAGAGGAGGGGGAGCCAAGTGGTGGTGGGGAAAGCAGGGAGGGGAGAGGGGCAGGAGTGATCCTGGAGGGAAGGGGGGGCGCCCAGTGAGGTGTGGGAGCACAGGTCACTTTCCCTAATCCTGAACACTTGCATGTCCTTTGAGGGGAGATCTAGGTGCTAGCGTGTCCTGAAAAGGGGGCTCCTTGCCTGACGGTGGGGCTTCTTTAAAACTTGGCTTTGAGATGCAGATGATAGCCACTGCTCACCCTGGTGAGTGCTAGTTCAGTCCGAGCACTCTGTCTGTAGGAGCTAATCCTGTTTGTTGGCCTGACAAAATTAGGGGTGGTAGGGGGCTCCTTGTGAACTCCGCTCTACCCATGGACAGCTGAGGTCCAGGCAGCATCTCAGGCTCCTGGGATGTCCCAGCGGTAGCAGAACGAGTGACCTCATCTCAGAGGTCACTTGCATGTCCCAGGCCTTCCCAGGACATGGGGGGTGCAGCCAGGCCCTGGGCCAGGAGGGTGCCAGCAATGGGAGACCAGGCCCCAGGGCCTCTGTGCGCCTCTCTCAAGGCCTGACCCAACATGTGCCCACCAGTTCCAAGTGCTCTCCACAAACCACCTCACAGGGGAGGGCCTATGTTTTCACTCCCATTTTCCAGATGAGGAAAGCTGAGGCACAGAACGGTTATGTGGTACACTGAGGTTGCTCAGGGGGAAAGCATCTGAGTCAGGGGTCCCTCGCAGCCATCTGCCCTTGTAGCCTGTGCTCTATGAAGCCTCTTCCCAGCCCGAATAGTGTATGCTGTGTGTGTGTGTGTGTGTGTGTGTGTGTTACATCTATGTATGTATGGTGATATGTATATATATGTGTGTGCACATATGTACTTTTTGGCAGGGGCGGGGACCTGAAAGGATTGATTATATTGTGAAATAATAATTCTAACAACATTTGGGGAAATTTTTTTCTTGTTAAAGATTTTATTTATTTATTTGAGAGAGAGAGAGTGTGTGTGAGAGTGGGGGGCAGGGGGCCGAGGCAGAGGGAGAAGCAGGATCCCCACTGAGCAGGGAACCCCACATGGGACTTGATCCCAGGACCCTGGGATCATGGCCTAAGCCAAAGGCCAATGCTTAATAGACTGAGCCACCCAGGCGCCCCTAACAATAACATTTATAAAATACTTCATAATTTGCAAAACTTTTCTTTAACACTTTGATGGCGAGGCTCAGAACTTACTTACAAAAAAAAAAAAAAAAAAGAACTTACTTACCTCCAGGGGAGGGGAGACATTGTGCTCATTTTGCAGACAAGGCAACTGAGGGTCTGGCTGGATGTCACTCAGTCTGCTGGGAGGGTGGCCATGTGGGGAGTTGTGCTCCTCTGGGCCTTGAGGGTCCTGGGAAGGGGCCTCCTAGCCACACTGTGCTCTTGACTCATGAAAGGATATTGGGTTTTTGCTCCGTGCTGCGAGATGGGAGTGACATGACTGTGGAAAGAGCTGCGATAAAAACCCCAACTTGGCAGCTTGTTTGTGATGTGACCTTGAGCACCCCTCCCATTCTGAGCCTCAGTTTCCTCGCTGGGAGAAAGGCAATGATTGGTACTTCCCGGAGCCGTTGTGCAGACTGAACGCCCTCGTGCTGAGTCCTGTGCTCTCGTGCAGGATGAGCGCTCGGAGAACAGTAGCTGCTGTTGTGAATATTATTATGAGTAGTAGCAATAGTAGTCATTTTATTTTTTTTAAGACCTTATTTATTTATTCATGAGAGACACGGAGAGAGAGAGAGGCAGAGACACAGGCAGAGGGAGAAGCAGGCTCCCTGTGGGGAGCCCGATGTGGGACTAGATCCCAGGACCCTGGGATCACGCCCTGGACCGAAGACAGGCGCTCAACCACTGAGCCACCCAGGCGTCCCAATAGTAGTCATCTTAAAGCTACAATTAGGTCTCATGCCTATATTCTATTCCTACGGATCTTTCTAGCTCTAAAGCTCCGTTTCTCCCACGTACCAGACAAGTAGCATGCTAGAAGGACCGGGGAGGAGATGTCTGGGAGGTCACTAGGAGTTGTCACTTTAATGGAACAGGAAGGGTTGCCAGGGGACAGAGCTGTAGTGACACCACACTGCTCCTGCCCTCTCAGAGGTGGAGGCGGTCCATCTGGGTCTGCTAGTCCTGTCTGACCCTGCACCAGAGAGGCCCTGTCTCTGTCCTTTCTGGCCTCACGCCATAGGGACCCAAGGATGCAGGGCCGAGTACGTGCCACGTTCCGGGCCCTGCAAAGAAGTCGGGGCCTGTCCCCCGCCCAGGCTCCCCAGCCACACTCCAGCCTCATACGTCCAGCTGCCTCCCACTCCCCACTCCGGAATGCCTGCTGGAAAGCCCTTCCATCCCCAACTTCACTGTTCATCTTGCTCCTAGAAACGGGCTCCTGCTTCATGAGCCCCCAACTCAGGAAATGGCAGCTCCATCCTTCCAGTCATCCAGGCCATAAAGCTTAGTTTTGTCCTTGGCTTTCTTTCACACCCCACATCCAATATGTTGGTTCTACCTACGACATCTCCAGGATTTTCCCCCTTCTAGCAAACCTGTCTCCCTGATCCTCTGGTCCAAGTTACTATCATCTTTTCCCTGAAGTAGTGCAACAGTCTCCTAACTTGTCCCCCTGCTCCCGCCTTGACCCCTGCAGTCTTCTCAAGCATAAGTGAAATTGTCCTTCCTCTGCTCATAACTTCACAGTGGCTCCCAACTCACTCAGAGTAGACATCAAGTCTTCACAATGACCGACAAGGCCCTTCATGACCTGGGCGCCTGTGACCCTCTGACCTCATCTCCTTCTACTTCCTCTTCGCTCAGTCTATTCCACCTACACTGTGCCTTAAATACACTGGGTATATCCCTACCTCAGGGCCTTTGCATTTGCTGTTTCCTCTGCCTGGAATGTTCCACCCTCCAGACATTCACCCCTTCACCTTCTCGAGTCTTTGCTCGAATATTACCTTCCTAAGGAGGTCTCTCCTGACCACCCTATTTGAGGCTGCTGTCCCATCTGCCTCACCACTTCCTGTCCCCTTCCATGTTTTCTTTTTCTACATAGCACTTGTGACCACCTGACATAATATTGGTAGTTTGCAAAATGATCCCAGTGTGGCTGGAAAAAGTTAAAGTGTTTGCTGTAGCAGGCCTCCTGTGGGAACAGTGCAGGCTCAGAGAGACGCTTCCCTCCTACCTTTTAAACTCAAGACTCTGTGCCATTAATATTTGTTCCTATGGGCCAGCTTTAAATGGAGATTTCATTTTTAAACAGCTATGTAGCCTTTGTCTTACTCTGGGCACTATCTGAAGTACCTCATATCTATCAACTCAAAAAAATCTCATACGAACCCTGTGAGGTTAAGTACTATTGTCACCTGCCTCTTATGAATGAGGACACTGAGGCACAGAGAGGTTCTTTGACTCACCCGAGGTCACACAGCTAATAAATAGAGAGCCAGGATCTGAATCCAGGCATTCTAGCTCCAGAGTCTATACTCTTGCTATATTCCTCTCTTCTGCACATTCACACACTCACCCATTCATGAAATATTTATAGCATGTCTTTTTTATGTCAAATGTAAGATTTTAGAGACCCCCAGGGACACCTGGGTGGCTCAGTATTTGAGCATCTGCCTTCAGCTCAGAGCATGATCCTGGAGTCTCAGGATCTCAGGTTTCCCACAAGAAGCCTGCTTCTCCCTCTGGCTGTATCTCTGCCTCTCTTTGTGTGTGTGTGTGTGTGTGTGTGTGTGTGTATGTGTGTGTGTGTCCCTCATGAATAGAAAAATAAAATCTTAAAAAAAGAGATTTTAGAGACACACTCTCCCCCCCCCCCCAGATGACTAAAAAATGGTGCTTGCCATCAGGGAGCTCAGGCTGCTAGGGAATGCAGAACAAGTAAATAATGGGAAAGGAAAAAATACTCATCTAGGAAACCTTAACTAACACCTACTAAGTGTTAGGCCCTGGAAATCAAAAACAAACAAAACACATAATTTTTGCTTTTGTGGTTGTTATATTGTAATAACAGAGAGAAATGGCAAATTACTGCATGTATTTCATGATGACAGGAACTGGACTTGGTAAAGGGGAGCCTAGGGGATTGTGGGACCCCAGCATAGGAGGTCTAACCATCTGGGGGTTGATTTGGATGGGTGGGTGGGTGGTTATGTGGATGGACAGAGAGATGATTAGATGGGTAGATATTAGAAGGTGATTGGATGAGTGAATAGGTATTTGGAAGGATAGATGGATGGATGGATGGATAGTATTTGGAAGGATCATTGGATGAATAGTTATACGGATGGACAGGTGGATGAATGGATGGATGGATGAATGGATAGTTATTTGGAAGGATGGCTGGTTGAATGGATGGGTGAAAAGCTGAGCTCATTGCTGGCAAGTTGGACATTTTCCCAGTGAGATCACCAGACCAACTGAAAGAAAGGGATGGAAATCCATGCATTCATTAATTCAACAAATGTTTATTAAGCACCTATTTATGTGTCTGGTACTGTTTTAGGCTCTGGGATTAGATGGTACTTGCCTTTATGGAGCTGACATTCCAGAGGGAAAGCAGAGGACAAACAATCAAATATAGAGAGAATCTACTTGTCAGAGAATAATAAATGCTATAATGAACAAATAGAGCACAGTGAGAAGATAGGGAGGGCGGAGGGGGGAGCATTTTATATTAGGTCCTCAGGGTAGCCTGAGAAGGTGAGTTCTGGGCAGGGAGTGAGGAAGTGAGCCATGTGGGGAATAGCATTTGAGACACAGGGAACAACAGGTGCAAGAGCCTGAGGCCGAGGCTTGAGGGTATCTCCCTGAGCCAGAGAGGGGAGGGGAGGACATGAAGTCACTTGGCTGTTTGGGAGTGGGGCTGTAGGAGGGGGGCACATCACCTCCTGGACCTGGGGAAGTGAGTGGGGAAGTGAGCACCTCCTGTCCCGGGAAGCCAGTGGCAGACTTTGAACCTGGGCTGATGTGCATTTGGAAAAGGCACCACCCTCCCTGCTCCCTGCTACGGGTCCCCAGCCTGCTCCCTCCCAGCCTGTTCCCAGTTGGGAGGCTGTCAGCATTTTAATTACAGCTCTCAGCTCTCAATGGTTTACAACTCAACCGTAAAACAGGCCCTGGGCAACCTGTGGCACCTCTGAGTGATTTACTTGCTTACCATTTCTATATTTAGTGCCATCTAATGCCTGTGGGCCAGGGTTTCAGAGAGAAAAAGAGGGAGGAATTTAGGGGGAGTTGATTGTGGTTTTTTTTTTTTAACACTTAACATTTCACTTATTTTCTGAGATTATTTCCCAGCCTTTAAAAAGTTAGGATGCCAAACAATGGCGTATTCCTTGATACTGTTCACTTCTAAGAGAGACTAGTCTCTCGCAAAAGGAGGTTTGGTTCCTGGCTCTAGAGAGTGGGTTTAAAGGACACTGTGGACATTATATTTCACATAGTGGGGGCTGGACTGCAGGTCACTAGCTTGGACTCCCTACCTGAAGGGGGGATCCCCCAGACCACCAACCAAGGCATCTGCAAGGCATCTCAAATTTAAACATGCGCATGGATCACCTAGGGAGCATGTGGAAATGCAGACTCCTGTTCTTTGGTCTGGGGTAGGGCCTGAGAATCTGTATTTCCAACAAGCTCCTGCGAGACTGTGCTGATGGTACCTGGGGCCACCCTTGGAGCAGCAAGGATTTTGACTAGCTGTCCAAAAGAAACTAATAGGAGCCATGTATGTAATTTAAATTTTCTCATGGCCACACCAAAAGGTTTAAAAAGGTGACATTAAATTTGCTAATTTCTTGTGTTTAATCTAAGACACCCAAAATATTGTGATTTCAACATATAACCAATCTGAAAATGCTGAGATACTTTATGATATTCTTTTTACCCATAATAAGTCTTTGAGATCTTGTCATTTGCTTTATACTTACAGCACCTCTCCATTCAGACTAACCCCAGTTCACGTGCTCATGTGGCTGGTGGCTGCCATTCTGGATGGTGCAGATCTAAATCTGGCTTGCTTACCTCTGGTGACAGGGAGCCCACTCCTCAGTCGGTTGTCATCCTGCAGGCTCTCAGTTGGGAGTTTCCCCCAAAACAACTAGGAAGAGCCAGCTTTGCTCCCCAGATCCACAAACTCACTGGCATCCTCTGCAGAAAACAGTCCTGCAAAAATTTGGAGGCACCGACCAGGTTCCCTTGAAGCCTCATCCTCCAGCTCCCTCCTATGAGGCAGACATGTCACATCCTCTGCCTCAGTTAGCAGCCCTGAGATGGTTTCTGTTGTTGTTCTAAGGTTTAGTTGTTGAAGAACCAGGCTCAGAGAGGCTGAGTCATATTCCTGTGGTTGCCCAGCCAGGTGGCAGCAGTCAGGACTCCCAGTCAGGATGTTGAAAACTCCTCTCTCTGCTGTAAGGTGCTCCAGTTCCTTTGGTGTGATGTGGTTTCAGAGGCTCTTCCAGGCCCACTCACATGCCTCCAGACACACAGGGCTGGCCCAGTGGCAGAGCCTCAGAGATGGCCGGAAGGAGGGGGCACAGAGGCTATACAGCTCTTGGTGGCTAGGCTGAGACAAAACCCCAGGTCCCTCTGGGCCCTTGGGTCTCAGCTCCTGTGACAGCTCCTTGTAGCTTCAGGGCAGTTCACTGCTCAGTAAGGGCCCCCCTCTGCCTGAGAGGTCTCACCCCACCTCTCTGGGAACTGCCCTGGCATAGAGATAATCCAGGGTGTTTTTCCTTGTCGCTTGGCTGGAAAAAAACCTGACACCATCAGTGGGGCAGGAAAAAGCCTATCTCAGGGGAGGTGTCCCTGTGCCCATGTCCTCTGGGGCATGTGAGAGAACATAGAACCTCGGGGCTCCTAGATACCAGCTCCCCTGCCCGGATGCCTATTCTGGGATAAGGGTTTAGAGGGCTCCGTTGGTACCTGGTCACCCAGGCAGAGCCTTGTTGGGGTCAGGACAATTCATCTGGAGATGGCCAGGGGCACAGAGGGCTTTCAGGCAGCATGACCTCATTCCTGGGTCTTTCCTCCATGCTCTGGAGTACCCCTACCTTATGTCCCCCATCATAAAACCCTCCCTGGGGTGTCAGCCTTCATCCCCTTGTGGACTAAGTCAGGGTCTCTCTACAAGATCCCACCAGGAAGGAAAGGGCCAGCTAGGCTCCTGATCCAGGGTGAACTCATTCATTTGCTCATCAGTCACTTCTTCATTGCATTCATTTTTTAAAAATATTTTATGTATTAATTCATGATATATACAGAAAGAGGCAGAGACACAGGCAGAGGGAGAAGCAGGCTCCCTGCGGGGAGCCTGGCATGGGACTCAATCCCAGGACCCCGGGATCACGACCTGAGCCAAAGGCAGGCGCTCACCACTGAGCCACCCAGGTGGCCTCCTTCATTGCATTCAAATGCTGGTTGCATCTCCTGTGAAGCAAGCCTCTTCTAGATGCCTCCTGACCAAGACAGATGAGGGTAATGCTTTTCTGGAGCTGACATTTAGGCAGGGAGGGAAGAGGCAAACAAGTTACCTTCAGGTACCCCCAGGGCTTGGGGAGGTTGTAAACAGGGTGATAGGACAGGGGGTAATCCTGGGAGGGAAGTGCATGGGGCACTGTGAAGAGGCTAACCAGTGAGGGTTACTTTGTGGAGCTGAGCTGGAGCTAAGGAACCAGATGGAGGGTGTCACAGGCAGAGGGAACAGTAGCTGCAAAGGCCCTGGGGTGGCATGCGCTTTGTGGGGTTCAGAAAGACCTGCCAGTAAGTGCTCACAGAGGGATTCACAGAGTTGCACAACTATCACCATAACAATTTTTAAAAGAGCTTATTTATATATTTGAGAGAGAGAGTGGAGCAAGAGAGAGAGAGAGAGAGCAGAAGCAGGGGAAGGGGGCAGAGAGAGAGGGAGAAGCAGACTCCCCACTGAGCAGAGAGCCTGACTTGGGGCCCCATCCCAGGACCCTGAGATCAGGACCTGAGTCGAAGGCAGAAACTCAGCCGACTGAGCCTCCCAGGCGCCCCTGTTATAACAATTTTAGAACGTTTTCATCACTCCCCAAAGAAACCACGTACCTATTAGCACTTCACAGTTACTCCCCACTCCTTAACCTTCCCGCCGCAGGCAGCTATTAGTCGCTGTCTCTATGAATTTGCCAGTTCATATAAGGGAATCCAACAGTACGTGATCATTTGTCTGGCTCCTTTCACTTAGCATCGTGCCATCCAGGACCATCCACGTTGTGCCTGTATCAGTACTTCATTCCTTTTTATGGCTGAATAATATTTCATTGTGTGGATATGCCACACTTTGTGTCTCTGCGTAGCAGTCGAGGGACACTTGGGGTGTCTCGCCTTTGGGCTCCTGCGAATGTGCTGCTCTGAACGTTCGCATCCAGGTTTTGCATCTGGTCTGGTCTGTTAAATGATCCTGGTGGTCATAGATACCAGGGGTCCTTGAGGTTCACCACTGTCAGGGCTGTCCCTGAAGGAGCCCGGTCCCCAGGTCTAGAGAGGAGGGTCTGGACAGACACAGGCCAAGGGCCATGCCCTGGGTGCCCAGGCTCTGTAGCCACGGATGGCTGGCCAGGACCATGAAAGGCAGCAGGTGCTGTGACTGTTTGTAGCTGATTCACCACCAAAGCAGGTTTATAGGGGCCTTTTTCTGGAAAATGGCCAAGTGGTCCTCCAGCTTCTGTGAGCTTTCTTGCCCTTCATCTGCTGTTCCACCTGGCTGAGCCTCCATCTTCCTGCTTCCTGCACCTGCTCAGGCCTCTGCTCTGTCATCCAAGGACCACCTGAGGGGGCTTCTCAAATACCAAGCCCACCCCCAGCCCCAGTCTCCATCAGGAGGCCAGGCTGGCCCTCTCCCAGGGTCTTGACTTCTTGCTCCATTCTGCCCCAGGGCCTTTGCCTGTGCTATTCTCTCTGCCCAGCCTGTCCTTGCCTCCTTCATGTCCAGCCTCGTCCTCCTCAATGTCAGTTCTCAGTGCCGGAGGATATTTTCTCACCTCACTCCAGGTGTGCTCCATAGTTAACTGCCCTCAGCGATTCATTCAGCAAGTGTTTCCTGAGCACTGGCTTATGGTCCTGGCACCAGTCTAGGTGCCGGGGACACTCCCAGGAGCAGACAGACCAAGTCCCTGTCCTTGAGCAGTTTGTGTTCCAGTGGGAGATGAGAGAAACCAAAGGAAGAAAATATGTGCTTGGTCAGTTACTAACTCAAGGGAACCAGATGAACCAGGGCAGGGTCAGGGAAAATGTTCCTGGAAAGAAGAGACTTAAGCAAAGGTCACGGGAGAGACAGAGCCATATATTAAGAGGGTGGGGATGAGTGTTCCAGGCAGAGGGACAGCAAGTGCAAAGGCCCTGAGGCAAGAGCATCCCTCGTGTGTTGGAGAAACAGCTAGGAACATATTGTAACTAGAGTGCAGTGGACAAAAGCATAGGAGCTGAGGTCAGAGGTAACGAGGTGGGGGTCGATGGAGAGAGGACAGTATAATGAACCCCGCATACCCAACCCCCAGCTATGACAACCCCAACATTTGGCCAGCAGCCAGCCATCAATATTATTGTAGTGTCCACCCCAACTCCCCTAAACTGGAACAATTGAGGGCAAATCCCAGACATCATGTTATTTCACTAATCAATAAGGATTTTTTAAAAAATGTAACAACGGTACTGTTATTACCCAGAATAACATGAACAGTTCTCCAATGCTGTATGATAGCCCCCATTGTCTCAAAAACGTTTTCCAGTAGGGTAATGGAAAGGCTGGGGTCTGTGACCACAGGAGGGGCAGGTGTGTGCTTTCCTTCAGAGCCACCATTGGTGGGGGCTGACCTCGGCCTACGCACAGTCAGATGCATGGTCACCTTCCCCCCAGAGTCTAAGCTCCCAGAGAACAGAGGGCTTGCCTCTTAGGGGACTTGCCTCTTTCTGCCCACCTGGCCGTCAACCTCAGGGCACAGCCCAGGGCAGGGGTTAAGTGAACACGTGGTGGAAGGATGAATTAGTTAAAGAAACCATGCATGCCAAGGCCAGTTCACTGAAGCTCTGGAAGTGGGGAGGAACAGGTGGGTTCAGTGGCTCCAGCGCCCTCCTGCTGGCTTCCCTACCCCTTGTGCAACCATTGGGGTCACCTGACAACCTCACTCCCAGCCACAGTCCACGTTCCCCACCCAGACCCCATCTCTCGGATCCACCCTGTTGGAGGCAGCCCCTGCCCCTTGGTCAACCCAGGTGCCTCCAGGTGAGTCAGCTCGTGAGAATCAAGCAGAGTATGTTCGGGAGAGACAGGCTGGGGTTAGGAGGCAGCACTGGAGCAGCCATTGCCCCGCTTGGGGCTTGTCTGTTCCACCTCTCAGATGGGGTTTCTACCTTAAATGCCCACAACAGCCCTTTGAAGGGGTTGTGCTAGGCTCCATTTATAGGTAAGCAAAGCTAAGGCCTGGCCCAGGGCCTGGCTAGGAAGCACAGCGGAGCCCATTTGCTGGCCTCCACCATCTGGGTTCCCTCACGTCTGAGGATGTGTGTATAATGTGTGTGAGTGTATATGTGTACAATGTATGTGAATGTAGAAGGGGAGATGTATGTGGTTAGGTACACGAGTGAGCATATAAGGGGTGTATATGTGTATGATGTGTGCGAGTGTGTGTGAGAGGAGGTGTATGTGTGTATATACATGTGTAAGTGTATGTGTGGATGTATGGGTATACATGTGTGTGAGCATGTGATAGGTGTATATGTATGACGTGTGCAAGAGTCTGGGGTCGTATGTGTATGACATGTGTGAGTGTGTATGGGGAAATGGATGTGCATCTGTCCATGTGTGAGGATGTGGGGGCTCTGTGTGTGTATGTACATGTGTGAGCACAGGAGGGTGTTGGTGTGTCTGGGTGGGTGAGGGATTAGATGGGCATGAGCTGTGCAGGGGTGAGTGGTGTGTGGTGGTGTGTGTGAGTGTGCACACATGTATGTGTGACTGGGCGTGAGGGAGCAGATGAATGTGAGCACATGGGTGACGGGGTGTGTGGTGATGATTGGGAGGGTGTGAACAGTGTGGAGGTCACTGGGGGCCATGCATGTGGAGAGGGTGTGTGTGATTGTGAGCAGGGGCGTGCAGGTGTACTGGGGGGAGTGGGAGCCTGGATGGAGACAAGTGTAGGGGTGAGGGGGTTTGTCTCTAAGACGTGGCTTCCTTCAAGTCCCCAAAGTTGGGCAGAGGCCAAGTTCGTGGAGGCCTGGAGAGCCTGGGCTTCAACCCCAACAACGGGGAGCCATAGATGGTGTTAGAGCAGTTGCTACCTGGCCAGCACTGAATTTGAGAAGGTCCCAGTCCAGACCAGGAAATTTCTCGCTCCAGTTTGGGTTGACACTCCTTTTCCTGAGGCCCAGGCCAGACGCTGTGCCCGCCTTGCACTCAGAGCCAACCTGGTTGCATTCCAGTGGCGCCGTTCTCTGGAACGCAGCTTTCCCCTGCCGTCCCCACCTGAGGCAGACAGGAATATTTGCTTGAAGTCAGTGCATCCAAGATGACTTAAAGAATGTGACTGAGAAGAAAATACTCCGAGTGTTTACCAAAAAAGCTGCCTTTTCCTCTCTTTCTCTCTTTCATCTGAGTTGCCCAGAGGAATACAGCTGCGGCTGAATGACATGCAGCTTTCTGCTCATGATGGATTGACATGCAAGAGGAGGGGAACTAGGGGAGGAGGAGCAGAGAGAGCAGGAGGGGGAGGAAGGAGAGCAAGAGACAGAGGAGAGGGAGGAGCAAGAGAAGGAGCAAGAGGGAAAGGAGGAGGAGGGGAAGGAGAAGGAGCAGGAGGAGGAGGAGGAGCAGGAGGGGAAGGAGAAAGAGGAGGGGAAGGAGGAGGAGCAAAAGGGGAAGGAAGAGGAGCAGGAGGAAGAGGAGGGAAAGGAGGAGGAGGAGCAGGAGGGAAAGGAGGAGGAGGAGCAGGAGGGGAAGGAGAAGGAGGAGGAGTAGGAGGGGAAGGAGGAGGAGCAGGAGGAGGAGGAGGAGGGGAAGGAGGAGGAGCAGGAGGAGGAGGAGGAGGGGAAGGAGGAGGAGGAGGGGAAAGAGGAAGAGCAGGAGGGGAAGGAGGAGGAGCAGGAGGGGAAGGAGCAGGAGGGGAAGGAGGAGGAGGAGCAGGAGGGGAAGGGGGAGGAGGAGCAAGAGGAGGAGGAAGAACAGGCGGAGGAGGGACAGGAGGGGACAGGGAGGAGGAGGACAGCAGGAGGAGGGGAGGCGGTGTTGCCTCTGGGCTGGCAGCCCGCGCCTCTCCTCCCAGGGCAGGGCGCACTCCTGTGGTGTCCGGGAGCACGGTCCACGGCCAGCTGCCCCCCGGATGCTCGGATGCTCGCTGGCCTAGATCAGGGCCCCTGACGAGGAGACTCGCCTATGGCCGGGCCGTGGCGCGCCTTCCAGGAGGGGCTGCGGGCTGGTGCACCTGCCGGGAGGCCGGGAGCCCCGGGCCTGTGACGGAGCCACAGCGGGGCTTCCGCGGCTCCCACGGCGCAAGCTGTTCTCACGGAGCGGGGCCGGCCTGTGGGCAGCACCCACCAGTCACGGGCTGGGGTTGCCCTGAGAAGGTTTGGGTGAGCTGGTTTCCAGGACGGGAGGGCAGCTCCCGGAGGGCCTCGCCTCCAGCATCCGCGGCCGTGGCCCGGGCGGTGGGCGGCGAGTGTGCGTCGGGGGAGCGCCTGGGAGCACCACCCGGGGCAGCCCTGGGCCCGCAGGCAGACGAGGGAAGAGGCCGCCGCCTTGCCTCTGCGGCCTCCTGTCCCGCCGCCGCAGTGGGGCTCCAGAGGCCCAGGGCCTGCGCGCTGTGCCAGTCCCCACGCCGCCGGCCGGGACTCCTGGGCCTTGGCCTTGTCACCTGCGGAATGGGGGTGAGGATGGCAGATCTGCCTCGGGGGGCTGCTGTGCCGAGTCAGTGAGCTGCTTTATGCGAAGTATTCAGAACAGCAGCTGGACGAAGCGAGTGGCTTTGACTGGGGGTGCACGTGGTTTCCTGCCCTCACGGGGCTCATGATCTGCAGGGAGGCATAGGTGAAGCTTGGGCGGGCAGCCAGCCTGGAGCTCTTTCCTGAGAAATCGTCCCTACTCTTACCCCAGACCAACACAAAAATGTCACGCAGCCCTGTAAATAATTTAATGGTCAGAACAACGGCAGCTATGTCTCTAGAGAGCCTCCTTTGGCCTGGCACTATGCCTTTGGTCATTCAACCCTGGCGCCCACCATCAATGGGTGAATTCCATTGAATGAGGAGGTGGTATAACTTACTCATCAGTGTCCTAGCCCCTTCCTTCCTTCCTTCCTTCCTTCCTTCCTTCCTTCCTTCCTTCCTTCCTTCCCTCCCTCCTTCTTTCCTTCCTTCCTTCCTTCCTTCCTTCCCTCCCTCCTTCCTTTTCTTTCTTTCTTTCTTTCTTTCTTTCTTTCTTTCTTTCTTTCTTTCTTTCTTTCTTTCTGATTTTATTTATTTATTCATGAAACACAGAGAGAGAGGCAGAGACATAGGCAGAGGGAGAAGGAGGCCCCATGCAGGGAGCCCAGTGTGGGACTCGATCCCAGGACCCTGGGATCACAACCTGAGCCAAAGGCAGATGCTCAACCACTGAGCCACCCAGGCATCCCCAGCCTCCCTTTCTTCCTGCCCTCCAGTCTTCTGCGGGGTCTCCCACTGGCTGGACCTGACCAGAGGCTGGGGGGCGCAGGGAGCCTGTGGGCGCAGTGTGCACAGGTGAGCCTCCGGGCCGGAGTAGGAGGCAAACAGACTGCCCACACATCTGGGTTCTCACAGGAAATGAGCACGGGAGCCGGCCTTGACACCAGCAGGGCCCCCCCCCCATCTTGTCGGGCTCCTCGGGAATGTACCCGTGAGCTAGTGGCATCGGCGCAGTTAAGGGGCACCCCTTCTCACACCCAGAGGATGACAGACAAGTGTTCAGCTCCATCGGTGCAAGTGGTTTGGGTCACAAGCTGCTTGGGGTGGGGAGGGCGTGGAGACCTGGGAGAGGAAGCCAGCAGGACTTGGTGACCATCCTGCCTCAGGTCACCTCCCTTCTGCAGCACCCACACATCAGCCCCAGGGAGGTGAGGTCTCCATGCCCAGCAGACCTGCCGTCCACTTTCTGTGCCTCTCCTTGACCAACGGCCGGCCTTCCCAGGTGATCCAGCTCATGTGGAGAAGGTTCTGGGACCAGGTGTCCTGCTGGGGAGAGGATGGTTAGGATCTGAGAGTGGGAGCAAGCACCAGTGGTAACACATCGTGATGGGAGACATTGTAGGCACGGGACTGAGTGGTGTGTGGGGAGAAGCAGTGGCCATGTTGGGGCTTCATGTAGATGCCCTGGGCTCCCATACCAGGTGGCAGTAGCACAGACGAGCTTCAGGAGCTGGGCTGGGGGTGTTTCCAACAGGATAGGTTTTTGGGGTGAGTCGGCCTGGGTGTGGGAGGAGGTGGGAGGGAGGATGGAGGCCCAGAGCCTCTTCAGCAGAGGTCACTCAGTACTCACAATGACCCCCGTGTCTGCATGGCTACTGTACCACCCTGAGATTGACACATACCCTGGGGACATCTGGGAGAGTGTGGCAAGCCTCAGCCTATGGCTTCTTGCCCCACCCTTGTCCTCCTTGCCCCTCTGGGTCCCTGGTGTCTCTCTCCGAGATCCCTCTCTAGCCCCTTCGTTGCACAGGTGGCGACCCTGAGGCCCAGAGAAAGGGACTCCCCTAGAGCCACACAGCAGTGTAGAGGCAGCAGCAGGCCCTCCAGCTGATCGCTCCTCCACCCCACAACACCGCTCCCCTGCCCCTGCCCTTCCAGGGCCATGCCCGGGCATCTCAGCATTCCCGAACGAAACAAGAAAACACACAGGCTGGGGCTGTTATATGAGAAGCCCAGGACCAGGCCCCGATAGCCCATCTCCCATTGAATCCCCACTGTTCTCTCTGAGGAAAGACTTGCTCCTACTTGACAAGAGGGGGTGAATCACTGAGGCTGCATTTGGTTACAAGTAATAAGACATCTCACTCAATAAGAAGTGGTTTGCATGATAGGAGTTGGCTTTTTCTTGCAAAATAAAGTCTGGATGTAGGTGTTATTGTTGTAGTTGCTTGTTTTTTGTTTTTCCAGAGGTTCAACAATCTCTTTGAGGGTCCAGGTTGTTTCCATCCTTCCGGTCAGCCTTTTGGTTCTCTTGCCTTTTGGTCACAAGATGTCTGCCTAAGCACCACAGCATCCAAAGGCAGGAAATGAGAAGTCAGTCTCTCAGGCTTTCTTCTTATCAAGTGGAGTCTTGGGTTTTCAGCCTCTGTGGTGGGAGGCAGGCTGGTTGTGATGGGGGGTGGACAGCCAGACAGGGAGTGTGCCCTGCTCCTTCAGTCACTTCTGTCATCACTGGCATGTGGTGACCAGAGGTAGGACTTGAGCCGGGGTTCTTGGGCTACCTAGGTAGCTGCAGGCTGCTTTTCATCATAACATGTTGTCATGTAGGGACCAATTCTGATTGCCCGAGTCACTGCTCATTACCTGGGGTGCAAATGGTCCAGAACTGAGCCCTCCTGCAGAGGAGCCAGGGTGGCCAGCAGTGGAGGGGATCAAAGGGCAGGAAGGAAGCAGCAGATACCCAGCTAACTTTAGTCTTCAGCCCTCAAGGTCCTGGCCCTTTCAAGCAAACCAGTCTTTTGCCCCCCAGGTCTGCTCCATGCTGTGACTTAAAACCCGTGGACTGCCTATCAGCTTTATAACAGGCATCTCTCCTACACAGATAAAGGGAGCTGTGTATCAGTTAGAATATTTTAAGACATAGGAGACAGAAATCCAGTTTCAGCCAGCTTAAAAACAAAGGAATTTCAGCAGTTCATGGAACTGAATGGATTCAGGTCCAGCTTGATCCAGGATGCAGGTGCTATTCCTAGGAACCAGTTGCATATACCAATAACCCTCTCTTTTTTCTCAGCTCTGCTTTCCTAGTTAACTGCATCCTCATACCCAGATGATCCCAAGATGCCTATCCATAACTCTGGCCCCTGCATTCCTTCTTCACATCTGGTGGGAAATAACCAACAGTTCTTGGCTTTTCTTCACATTGAATCCCCAAGACTTGTTCTGACTGGCCTGAGTCATGAGCCTATCCTTGGCAATGACCAGTGGGATCTGGGAGGGATGAGCAGTGGGATCTGAGAACAAAGAGCAGTGGGATCTGGGAGGTGTGAGCAGTGGGATCTGGGAGGGGTGACCAATGGGATCTGGGAGGGGTGAGCAGTGGGACCTGGGAAGGGTGAGCAGTGGGATCTGAAAATGAAGAGCAGTGGGATCTGGGAGGGTTGAGCAGTGGGATCTGGGAGTAACAACTGGTGGAAGCTGGGAGTGATGAGGAGTGGGAAGGGGGAGTGATGGCTGGCAGGAGCTGGGAGCGGACGCTGACAGGATGACTGTAATGGTTGGCAAGCCTCCCTGAGGACTCAGTGTTTGTAGAGCTCCGAGGCCACCCCAGGCTCGCTGTGGAACCAGGCACAAGGAAGAGTTCGCTGGGAGCAGGAGAAATCGGTGTTGGCTGAGTCCTGCTGGCATTCGGGGGGCAGGGCAGGGGTGCTCTGAAGAGGGCTGTCGAAGGGTTGGGTGGCTCAGACCAAGGCAGGGGTGAAAGGAGCTGCACACCTGGAGGGACGGGCCGCCCTGACGTGGGCTGTCCTCCCGGACGTGTCGGGCCCTCAGGTCCTTCCCAGTGGCCTCAATGTGGGCGGGTCTGTGAAAAGGAGCAGTGGGACTCAATGCTGGGAAATTAGATGCCCCTCAGAATGCTTCAGACGGTGACTGGCTCCGGTCACGGGGGTGCCGTGCGGCATGGGCCATGTGGGAGCCAGAGGTCACTGACCTCCCTCCCCTCAGAACCCCTTCCACCCCCAGATCCTTGGGCAGCCCCAAGAGTCTGCAGTGGCCCAGAAGGCCAACTCTGATGGTATCTCTTTGGTTTTATGAATCAAGGCGTTTTCTGGAGCTGGGTTTCTCCCAAGGCTCCTCCTGGGCCGAAGAATCCTGCCCTGGGTAATTCTGGGCTCCGGGCAGCACCTGGTACATTGTTGGCACTTCCTGGGGGACCTGTCAGAGAGAGATTGATTTTTCTCCCTCCAGCGGTGCGGAAAATCCTTCCTGCTCTCCAGACAGGTTTGGGGCCAGGTTGGGGAGCAGAGAAGTAGATTGAGGGTGGCCCCACCCTGCCCTGTGCAGGAATCCCCACTGCGGACCCCACTGCTGCTGCTGCACACTCTCAGGACAGGGAGCTCATCACCTCCCCAAGCAGCCCCCAACCAGCTCTGGTCAGCTCAGTAGGGGAGGGTGGGCGTCTCCCTGAGCAGGGATCCACTATCCTGTCACTCCTCTCCACCTGGAGTCCCAGTGCTGCCCCCTGGGTGGACACACAGTACCTCCCATTCACCCTGCCCCAGGATGGGCCTGCCTGCAGAGCAGGGAGGGCAGGGACCAGGGACACCCAGAAACTGCCTTCTCTAGGCTGAGCAGCTCCAGCTCCTCTGGTATCTCCTCTGGGGTCTCCAGCTCTTTCCCCTACATGTGCTCTGTGTCTGTCCATCTGCTGGGGTGTAGCTGAGTTCTGAAAATCACATGGCAATTGCCTCCCTTACTGTGGGCACCAGACCTCAGTTAATATGACCTCAGGCTATTGGCTTTTTAGCAGTTTATTAGTTCCTGTTGAACTTGTGGTTATCTAAAGGTTTCCAGTCTTTCTCAGATTTGTGCTTTTGTAATCTTTTTTCTTTTCTTTTTTTAAAGATTTTATTTATTTTTTCATGAGAGACACAGAGAGAGAGGCAGAGACACAGGCAGAGGGAGAAGCAGGCTCCAATGTGGGACTCGATCCCGGGATCACGCCCTGGGCCGAAGGGAGGCACTCAAACACTGAGGCACCCAGGTGTCCCTTTTTCTTTTTTTAATGCCAAAATTATAGGTGTTTACCTCACTTCTGATCGCTTTCAAGCACTTGAGTCTGTGGAAGTGACTGAATCCTGCCTGGGACTCTAGTCATATTATCTCCTGTGGGCACCCAGGCTGACCGGGCCAGATTTCAGTGGCACCAGAAGGCTCCCCAGATGCCCCGGGCTTCTCACTGTGCCTGGAATTTCCTCATTATGCCCTCCATGCATGCTCTTCCTCTGGCCTGGTCCTTCTTTGGGTTCCTAGTTTCAGTGCATAGTCTCCGTGTCCATACGAGAGGCCCGTGAGTTGCCCCGGGCCCCCAGTAAACTCCCCAAGGGGCATTCACGAAGTATTGCCGATTTTCCCCTCCCGACCCCTCCCACCATCTTTGTTAGAGCCACTGTCCTCTCTGGCTTGGGCTATAGGGCTGGTTTCTTTCCCCGTCTCTATCCTGCCACTCTGAACTTCTCTAACCTAATTTTTGCTCTGTCTGGAATGATCTTTACAGGTGTCATTTGGCCCTTGCCACTTCCCATGTGAAAGGCCCTTGTGGCACCCTTTGGCTTTCCTGCCTTCTGGATGGACACACAGTCCCTCCCATGGGGCATCCATCCAGAGGGCATTGAGTGTCCACCCTGAGTGGCCAGCCCCCCATCCCTTCCCATTTCTCTCGTGGGCAGGCCACATCCCTCCTACCTCCAGGCCTTGGCATGTGCTATTTCCTGGTCTGAAATGCCCTTTTCCCATCCTGCTGTGTTTGGCTGATTCTATTTGATCCTTCCTGTTATCTGGCTGCCGGCTCAGCCTTTGCCTTCTTGGGGGGGGACTTCCTGGAGCTGCACTCAAGAGCAGCTACCCTTAGGACAAAAGTTTTCTTTGCATTCTGTTCCACTTCTTCATAGAACGCACTGCTTTGCCATTAGATTCAGGAGGATTACTGTGGCTGCTCCCGGCTTGGATCTGCAGGCCCAGAAAACGCAAGGATAGCATCTCCCTGCATCAAGGCTTTTCAGTAGCAGGTGCTCGATGCAAAATGAGCAAGTGAATGAACATGCGTAGACATGTGCTAAGGCCTTCTTTCTGCATCCTACTGGTCAGTACCTTCTCCATGCCAGACTTTATCTGCCAGAGGCTGGGGAGGTGGAGGTGAATGTCTGGCCTCAGTCTCTGAGGAATGTCACAGGGGGGTTCCTCCAGAAGCAGAGGCCAGGATGGAATTGCAGGTCAGAGCTGTTCATTAGGGCTCACCTGAGGGAAAGGGGAGGAGCAGGACTGGGCTGGGGGTTGCTGCGATGTTGGCCGGACAAAGCCTTGGGAGGAACTCTGGAGCAGGTACTGCCCATCAGAGTGGCCAGACCTGCTGTTCCATCTGTCCCCACAGCCTCGGGCTGCAGCCCACCTGGGAAGGCTGTCGTTCTGCGGCAGGGACAGACCCTGGAGTATCTGATAGCAGGAGGGCTGTATGCCGATTCCACTCCCGGTCCCATGATCTGCTGGAGTGTCCTATAGGCTCACAAGACCCAATGGTAAAGATTCAGGGATTTGGGAGCCAATTGTTAAATCATGTGTAGCTTAAAATCAGCCATGGTAGGAACATTTATCCCAAAGAGATTAGCAAACACTACAAAACAGGGCTCCCCCGACCCACCCCCGCAAGCCAATTTCCTAGCATGACACTAGCTGTAGCTTTGATGCAAGACTTCCCTAGAAGAGGCATCCGAACGGTACATGTCCATGTGCACCACAAAGACCTGCTGACAGGTGGACAGTCACCGGGCCGAGGTGACAGGTACTCCACAGCCCGGGACAGCCAGGAAGACCATAAGGAAGTCACTGACTGCCTTGACAATCAAGGAAGGCTTTGTGGACAGGGTGGCTTTTTCCTGACATGATAGCATATTCAAAAGGTACGAAAGGGAGGCTCCCCCCTCCCCAGGCCCCTGGCACTGGGAGCCCGCCACCCCCCCAGAAGTGGCCGCTCTTACCAGTCTCTCATGTATTCTTCCAGATATATTATTCTGTGCTCTTAGTAACACCCATGCACGCATCTTTTCTTTCTCACACAAATGAGCTCGCGGTCTGCGTACTCATTCTCTTTCACTGCCTCATTCTCTTTCACAGCTGCAGAACATTCCAGTTTACAGAAGCATCAACTTTATATAATCAGTCCCCACGGGTGGATCTTTTGATTCTCTGGGCCTCTCGCTATTTCGGTTAATGCCTCTGTGAGGCATTTGGCCACTTGGCACATGAGCCCCCCGGAGGGTCCATATTTCCAGTGGTAGACTTGCTGGGTTGAGCCCCGTGATGGCAGTAAAGGTCAGCGTGATAAGGGGCAGGGGGCAGAGCCAAGGGGTGGACAAGGACAGGCGTGGGAGTCCAGGGGAAGGGGCTCTCTCTCAGCTCGCCCCAGAGGGGTGGCGGGCAGCCGCCGGGGTTGCCCTCAGACTAGGAAATTAGGGAGAGTTTAGAGAGGGACTGCTGTCCAGCAACCCGAGGAACGGGACAGAGTGTGGGGTAGCCACATGACTAGGAAGGACACATTGGTTACATGCTACACCACGGAAGGACCTTGCAAACATTATGTTCAGTGAGGGAAACTAGACACACCAAAGGCCACGTGTTGTATGATGCCATTTATGGGAAGTGTCTAGAATGGGCAAATCGTGAAGACAGAACAGTGTTTATCTTTTTAAAAAAGATTTTATTTATTTATTCATGAGAGACACACAGAGAGAGGCAGAGACGCAGGCAGAGGGAGAAGCAGGCTCCATGCAGGGAGCCCGATGTGGGACTCAATCCCAGGACCCCGGTATCACACCCTGAGTGAAAAGGCAGATGCTCAGCTGCCTGGCCACCCAGGTGTCCTTACAGAACACTATTTAGTAGCTGCCTGGGACTGAGGGGAAGGGAGAAATAGGGAGTGACTACTAACAGGAGTGGAGCATCTTTCTAGGGAGATGGAAAATGTGGGGCCCAGGGGGCAGCGAGCAGGAGGTGTACCTGGCAGGACTTGCCTCCTGCCGTCTCATCTCACACCAGTGCTTCCACTGGTCAGGCCCACCTGGAAGTGACAGTGGCATTCAAACTATCCCATGACCGATACGCACCAGGCCCAACCTACCAATCACCAATAGCAATGGTCAGGGGCCACATGGTCTCCCCCGCACGCGGCAAGAGGCAAAAGTATGGGGAGTGGTCTGGAGAGACATACGGACACACACTCTGACCTTGCCTAAGTCCCTCCCTTTCTCTGAGCCTCACTTTCTTCACCTGTGAAATGGGATGATAATATCCATCTCTCAGGGAGTGTCAGGAAAATCGGGTGCCGTCAGGGCTCTGAAAACACTCTATAGGTTATGGACCAGTATGGATACAAAGCTAAGACAGAGAGATGGCATCAGAAGCAGCCTTGGGAATCATCTAGTTCAGACCCTTGAGTTCAAAATGGGGAAACTGAGGGCCAGCAAGGGTACCCGGCTAAAGAGCAGTGGAGACAAACCCAGTCTCAGCACTGGAGACTGTCCCTGCATACAGCTTTCTCTCCTGAGATCTTTTTTTCTTAAAAATAGACTTTATTTCTCAGACCAGTTTTAGGTTTGCAGCAAAACTGAGCAGAAGGGACAGAGATCGCCCCTGCGCCCACCCGCACAGTTTCTGCACCAGAGTGGCACGTTTGTTACAACCAGTACAAGATCTCTGTGAATCCAGAATTGTGTTCCTGGCCTCCCCATCCACTCACGATAAAATTGCATCTCCTAGCTGACCAGCAGCGACAGGTAGAGAAGAGAAGGAATCAGGTAAAATGTGAACCCTGGAGCAGCCACTTCTTTCCCCCCAGAGTGCCCCCCAGCCCACTAATCTGAGGCCCTCATTGTGTTCGGAACCCAGGCCACCATTTGCCCAGACACCAGAGAACTCCATGTTCTCCAGAGACACTGAGACAGCAGACCCTGGGCCTCCCAGATGGATTTTCCCCTTCACTTGCCTTTTGCACTGAGGCATCTCTGCATCCCAGGATGGTCAAGTGGCAGATCCCGAGCAATCTTAGGTGGCTGCTCTGTAAGCTGGGACCCAGCACCTCAACCAGGGACATAAAATATTAACATAGGTCCGTAGCAGCTGCTCCAAGCCCTCTGATGACCCCTCCACACATCACGCCTGCTCCCGGGGTCCTCCAGACTCCTCCATCCAGCCAGGCAGGGCCTCCCAGACCCTGAACATTCAGGGTGGTAGCTCAGGCTTGCTGCATGCTGGTCGTGAAATAGTTTGAATGCAATCCCAGGACCCCGGTATCAATCCCCGGTATCAATTCCTGTTGGCGAATTTACCTTTGGCCATTTCCTGGGCACCTACTCTGTGCCAAGCACTGGGAAGGTGCATGGGGTTGTGTCATCTTGGAGCCTGCAGACCCTCCAACCACGTGTCACTTAACCACAATCCAGACTCTTCAAGTGTAGAGGGAGCCCTGGAAGTCCCTCTGGACAGCTGAGAAGCTGGTAGCCAGCCTGGCCTCGAGGGGTGGGGGCAGGGAGTGCAAAGAATGTGGCTTTGTCCCACACTTGTTTCCTCTGCTGTTGTCCCCTGCCTCGGGGAGAGGGCTGGGTGCCCATCCGGATGCCCGTCTGGGTGGCCAGTTCTGGCCAGGGCGGCTGATTATGCCCAGCTTAGTGTGGATATAATGCAATCACTGAGGCTCTGAAAATGCAGAGTTTGCAGGGTTAACAGGCTGGCCATCATCTGATTAGGGGCCCACACAAATACTACCATGGCCTCGGGCCAGCTGTGGCCTCACAGGAAGAGGGAGGCAATGTAGGGGAGGCTGCATGCAGCGGGAGTGGCAGCTGCACCCAACCTGACCCTGGAGCCTGACCTCTGGCACTGGGGCTCCTGGCCCAGCATCCGCCACAACAAAAACAGTTGGTGTCACAGCCTCAAAAATACAACCTATTGCTTTTTTCACTAAAACCTTCCAGTGACTTTTTAAAAAACCAGCTCTACTGAGGTATAATTCACATACCATACAGTACACTCATTTAAAGTATTTAGCTCAACACTTTTAAACATATTCTCATATGTTAGACCATCATAATATTCTAATATTTTCATTACTTCAGAAAGAAACGTGTACTCTCTAGCAGTCACTCATTTCCCCCAGCCTCTTCCCAAACCACTAATCTACCTCCTGTCTCTATAGATTTGTGTATTCTGGACATCGCATATAAACACAATCATACAATTTGTGTCTTTTGTGTCTGGCTTGTATCACTGAGCATAATGCTTTCAAGGTCCATCCATGCTATAGGGTGTGTCAGCACTTCATTCCTTTTTATGGCTGAATAATGTTCCATTGTGTGGATGTGCCACATTTTGTTTATCCATTCATCAGTTGACAGACAGTTGGGTTGTTTCCACTTTTGGCGATTATGAAGAATGCTGCTGTTCACATTGGTTTACAAGTTTTTTGTATGGGCGTATGTTTTCATTTCTCCTAAGTGTATACCTAGGAGCAGAACTGCAGGGTGTCATAATCTGTTCAGGCGGCTATAACCATGTACCACAGATTGGGTGACTTATAAACAATAGACATTTATTTCTCACAGTTCTGGAGGAGGCATACCAGCATGGTCGCCAGCCCTCTTTCTGGTTCAAAGCCAGCTCTGGGGCACCTGGGTGGCTTAGTCAGTTGAGTGTCTGCCTTTGGCTCCAGTCATGATCCTGGGGTTCTGGGATCGAACCCTGCATTGGGCTCCCTGATCAGTGGGGAGTCTGCTTCTACTTCTGCCTCCCTGGCTTGTGCTCTCTCTCTCTCTCAAATAAATAAAATCTTAAAAAACAAAAAACAAAGCCAGTGCCTTCTTGTTGTATTTTCACATGGTGGAAGGGGCCAGGGGTCTCTCTGGAGCCTCTTTTGTCAGGCATTCATACCATTCATGACAGCTCCACCCTCATGACTTAAGAACTTCCCAAAGGCCCTACTTCAACACACAGATTTGAGAAGGGGGACTCAAACATTCTGGTCATAGCACTGGGCCATATGATAACCCTAAGCTTCACATTTTGAAGAACTACCATATGGTTTTCCACAGGGCTGCTCCATTTCTCCACACCCTTGCCATTACTTGCTAGGCCAGTGTTTCTTCTATCAGCCATCCTAGAGGGTGTGAACTGGTATCACATTGCAATTTTGATTTGCATTAGCCTGGTGCCTAGTGATGTTGAGCATCCTTTCATGTGCTCTGTGGCTCTTGTACCCATTGCATTTTTATAAATTGTGAGATATAGCTTATGTGCAAAAAAGCACACAGGACATCTGTGTTGATTTAAAAGAATAATTATAAAGCATCCAGAGACAGCCATTGTCTTGATTTTTGTGGCCCTCATTTCTTTACTTCTTATTATACTTTCTACCTCTGTAGGTGCCCCTGAACAATACAATCCAGTTGTATTGTATTAAAAGGACATGTGTGGTTTTTTTTTGGGGGGGGGGGCTGCCTACCTTTGAACTTTATGTAGATGAACTCATTCTGTGGAAGTCTTTTACAATTGCTTTGTTCCCACTGTATTTATTTTCCTTTTCTCCTAAGATCGATCGATTTACTTATTTATTTATTTATTTGTTTGTTTGTTTATTTATTTATTTATTTGAGAGAAAGAGAGAAAAACAGAGATAGCATGCATGGGAGGAGAGGGAAAAGCAGGCTCCCCCCACAGGGTACCCAATGCGGGGCTCAATCCCAGGACCCAGAATCATGACTTGAGCTAAAGGCAGACGCTTAACCAACTGAGCCACCCAGGCGCCCCTCCCCACTGTGTTTCTGAGCTTGACCTCTGTGATGTGCTTTGCTGTATCTGTTCATTGTTACTGTCTTACAGTGTCTCACTGAGTGCACCCCTCAGCCTATCCATCCCACCACGGATGGACATATGGAGAGTGCCCAGTGTGAAGATACCGTGCATCCACCCCCCTGGGCACTCTCCATATGTCCGTCAATACTGCTGCTATGAACGTCTTTGAGCCTGTTTGCTGCGCACACAGGCATTCCAGTCTCTCAGGTGTATACCTTGGAAGTGAAATCTCTGAGTTGTAGGTCAGCGCATCTTAGAGCCGTGCACTGTGTGTACACCTGCCAGCTGTGATGAGGGTTCCAGGTGCCCCACATCCTCAGTATTGTCAGAATCCATTCTGAGTGTCCCCAGCATGTCTTGTTGAGATCTCCAACTGCACTAAAGCCTCAGTCAGCCGGAACCTGCTGCCTAACCCTGCCCCCAAAGCACATTGCCACACCCCTCTTTGAGCCCTGCTCTTTCCCACGCTTCTCAGGCCAAGGCAGGAAGGAGAGCTGGACACTTTGGTGCTATCTCCCCACAGACAACCAAAAGGGACATGTGTGTTTTTTTTTGGGGGGGGCTGCTCATCCAGTAGCAGCTGCATGTGTGTGCGGGTCCTGTGAGGGCACTGTGCACAGTAGGTGCTCTCACACTAGGAGGTGTCCTGGAGTCAGAGCATTAGCCACTGGAATCTCTGTCCCTGGACATTCTGGATACTTGTGGTGTTGCTGGCTCATTGAAT
Organism: Vulpes lagopus; assembly: GCF_018345385.1. Classification (NCBI taxonomy): domain Eukaryota; kingdom Metazoa; phylum Chordata; class Mammalia; order Carnivora; family Canidae; genus Vulpes; species Vulpes lagopus. The sequence continues at coordinate 54,173,562 of NC_054830.1, forward strand.
TGCAGATACCATGGTTGAAACAGGGTGTGCTCCCTTCCTGTTGAGTCCGTTGATCCATGCACTGGTCACCTCCTCCTAGAGGCAGAGCTCTTAGGACTGAGAGGACCCTGAACACGAGCCCATCCTTGGAGACCGGGACCTTATCTTGTTACTACCTCTGTGTCCCCAGGACCCACACTGGCCCAGGCCCAGAGAGAGAACTAATGATTATTTTTTGGACGTCTGATTCTGGTCCAGTGCCCTGACTTTGGCCTGAAAAGATGGAATTGCCTTCATTCCATGTCACAGTGAAGGCAACTGAGGCCCAGAGAGGGTGTGACAATTTCAAAGTCATGAAGCAAGTAAGCAGCCACCAAGCAGTTGATTCACAACCCCCAGCAATAAGACCCTTGTCTCTGAATGCCCTCCAGACCAGCTCTAGGACTTCAGTGAGCCTAGCTTCTACCTCATAAGATGGTATCATACCTACCTCATGGAATTAAGTAATGCCACATACAAAAGCATGACCAGTGCCTGGACAGGTGATTAATAAATGTTCAGTCATCAGTCCATTTTTTCCCACTAGACAACAGGCAAAGTTAATTTAACAGTCCAGATGAGGGCCATGAAAATGCTCATATGTTATGATGCAGAAACTATGCCCACTAGTACATCCCCATCCCCATGCCTGGTACACAGTAGGAGCTTCATAAATGTCTTTTGGGATGAAATCAGGCTGAAGAGGATGAGGAAGGAAGAGAAGCTTTAGTTCCACTGCCTTCTATAATAGAGTTATAAAAAGAAAGAAAGAAGAGAGGGAGGGAGAGAAAAAACTTTAAAAACCCCATAGAACCCAAAAGCTTGAAAATAACCTAGATATCCAGTACCATGGGGGGTTTGGTAAATGTTGCCTTCTTTGCTTGCAGGGGTATTCCAAGGCAGGGGTCAGCAAAATACGGTTCACAGGCCATCTGTGGCCCACTGCCCTTGTATGTAGAGATTAACGAAACCCAGCCAATAGTATCGCCTCTCCTTGAGCTTCCTATCAGTGGAATCGCATAGTATGTTCTTTTTGGCATCTGACTTCTTTCACTCAACATTACATCTTAGAGATCTGTTCTTGTGTGTATTAGTTCACTCTTTTCTGTTGCTGCCAAGTATTTCATTGTATGATCACTACTAATTACAATTATCATCTCCATTTTGCGTACGAGCAAACCGCAGCACAGAGGACTCAAGTAAGTTGCCCAAGGACACACAGCAGGTTCAGGTTAGATCTGGGGTTTAAATCCAAGGTCAGGTATCTTGTGCTTTTTGTTCCTCATACAGGATGGCCTCTCAGTGCTATGGTGATGGGAGCCAGAGGGGAATTGGGATCTCAGAAGAGGCATTCCTTTGAGCCTTTAGGTCACAGAAAGCTGCCCGGGAAGGTTAAATCAGAGCCAGGTGTTCCTGACCCCATGGGTTCACTGTGCCTGGCAGATGTCATAAGTGGTCAAAGCAGATGACCTTTTAAATATATACTCGAGGTCAGGGATACAATATGGAGTGGTGGGGACTGTGGCAAATTGAGGAATGCCAGCCTGTGAAGGAGACGGTTGCTGGTTCAGCTCCAGGGCTTGCTGCCAGAGATTGTGGTGAGCAGGACAGCCATGCTAGCATTTGTGGCCAGCTTCCATGCTAGTCGGTCAGCGCTCAGCTGGACCTGAGTACCTTAAATGATTTGAATCTTGCCCTGGAGTTGCCAGATGCCTTTTCTGTTTGCCAGAACCAACCAACCAACCAACCCTGGAAGTCTCTATCTGCTGGTTTTTCTTTTTTCTTTCTTTCTTTTTCTTTTTAAAGATTTTATTTATTTATTCATGAGAGACACACAGAGAGAGGCAGAGACATAGGCAGAGGGAGAAGCAGGCTCCCTGTGGGGATCCTGATGTGGGACTCGATCCCAGGACCCCAGGATCGCGACCTGAGCCCAAGACGACGCTGAACCCGCTGAGCCACCCAGGTGCTCCTCTACTGGTTTTTCAATGTTGGTGCAAAAATGCTTTTAAGCCTGTGCAGGCCAAAGGGAACCCCTGTGTGCCCTGGACTGGCCTGACTGATCTCAGCATCTATCTCAGGACCAAATAGCAGGACCGGGGGCCAGGAGAACAAATGGGTTCCAGGTAGAAGCACGGCACAAAGGCTAGAGGTGAGAGGGATTTGTGGCCTGACCACAAAGAATCACAAAAAGTCCTAGCTGGCTAGGTGGAGGTGGTGGGGGGTGGGGGGCGTGGGCAGGGTGTGGGCTGCCGCAGGCCGCCACATGCAGTGACTTGCGCTGTGCTCTTCCCCGCTCACCCCTGCAGATCCTGGAGGAAAACATGAAGCTGGAGTGCAAGTGCCACGGTGTGTCCGGCTCGTGCACCACCAAGACGTGCTGGACCACACTGCCACAGTTCCGCGAGCTGGGCTACGTGCTCAAGGACAAGTACAACGAGGCCGTCCACGTGGAGCCGGTGCGCGCCAGCCGCAACAAGCGGCCCACCTTCCTGAAGATCAAGAAGCCGCTGTCCTACCGCAAGCCCATGGACACAGACCTGGTGTACATCGAGAAGTCGCCCAACTACTGCGAGGAGGACCCGGTGACGGGCAGCGTGGGCACGCAGGGCCGCGCCTGCAACAAGACGGCCCCGCAGGCCAGCGGCTGTGACCTCATGTGCTGCGGTCGCGGCTACAACACCCACCAGTACGCCCGCGTGTGGCAGTGCAACTGCAAGTTTCACTGGTGCTGTTATGTCAAGTGCAACACCTGCAGCGAGCGTACCGAGGTGTACACGTGCAAGTGAGCCTGAGACGACGGCGCCGCCCTAGGGCCAGGTGGGCGCCTCCAGCTGCAAGGCAGACTGCAGGAGGGACCGGACAGCTCCCGGGCTGCAGTCACCCTGGCAGGTCTCTTCAGGGACCTCCACGGGGGGAATGCTGAGCTTGTCTTTTCTGCTATGGGGACACTTCTCCTGGGTTTTCAGCAGGTGCCCAAATGAAAGATCTCCCCAGAGCCCTGGACTGTTCTCGTCCGTAGCCACTGCTGCTCCACCCCAACCCCAGACAGCGCCCACCCAGGGCCCTCCTCGGCTGGAGCAGAGCCTTTCGCACCAGGAGCTCTGGACCCTGGGGCCTCAACATAGCAATATTTAACAATTTATTCTGATAAAAAATAATATTAATTTATTTAATTAAAAAGAATCCTTCCACCTCGTCGGGATCCGTTTTCTGCAATCAACGTGGACCGCTTGCTTTCCTTGCGGGATAATTTTGTCACTAGGACAAGGAGCCAAGTAGAACTGTACATAATTATCCTTGATGCAGATATTTCTACTAGTTGATTTTGCAGGTACTCCCCCCCCTTGCAGCACTAGATGTTTAAGAGCAGACGTCCTTTATACATATATAGATATATATACACACACGTTTATATTTTTTTGCTGTTTGCTGCTACTTATCCAGAAATTTAAGATGATCCAGATTTGGAGACATCTCCCCAGTTATGATTCCCATCCTTTAGTCCTCCCCAGATCAAATTTAACACCAGTAGAGGAATCCAGTTTGGAATACAGAGAGAGAGGAAGGGTAATAATAAAACTCCCAGCAGTTTCCATCTTTTGGAAAGTGAGCCACTGGATAAGAGAGAATATTTTGTAAGAGACTATTTTTATATGAATATTTTATTTATATTGAGTCTGCCTGTATCATTCCGTGGCCTGTGCTTCTTCTTAATTCTGGTACTTGCTTTGGGGTAAGGAGGAGTGAGGCGTGGTCCCCATGGGGACCCTCACATAGCTGGGTTCTCGAGTTCTGTTAGCCAGGTGGGCAGAAGCGGCCCCTGGATGCCTGGGCTGGGGTGTCATCAATATTACCTGGGAAAGGAATCAGATCCCCAGCCAAGGCCTTTTGAGTAGGGTCACTGAGCTGTGACCTCGGGATGAGCCATGTGGTGGGCAGGCCCGTACCCTTGGCATTGGGTGACCATCACAGAGCTTGATGATTCGCCATTCGGCAGAAACCAGCTCAGGGAGCCCACTCCTCACTGGCACACCCCTGCCATTGCTGTGTGTCCCGAGAGGTGAGGCATAGTCTTCAGTTATGGGGCAGAAAAGTTGGGGTGAGGGGGTCCCGTGAGCAGCAGGGCTCAGCAGGGCTTCCTGGATGTCGTGGTCTTAGGGCAGACAGGCAGAGAGGTGTGGACAAGGCCTCTCTGCTCTGGGTCCACCTGTATCCAGTGCCTGTCAACCTGGAAGGCTCTCCTCCAAGAGGCTGTGGGTGTTCTGTGTCCGTTTGCATTTCTGTGTGCACGTGTGTGTATGTATGTGTGTATGACCTTGGGGAGTCTTGGGGTAGTCATGTGACTTTGCACCATCAAGTACCCTTGGGGGGCTGATGTGCCTACATTGTGTGTGCTCGTGCATATACTCATCTATGTGTGTGTCTCTCTCCATGTGCCTGAGAGATGCAGGGTGGTGTGTACATGTGGGTGTGTGCCTATGCATCTGCTGGTCCCCAGGTGTCTCTGCTTGCGGGTGAGGTGTGGTGTGAGGCAGACTATAGGGACCTTTGGCGATTGTGTTGAGCCACCAAGAGATGGCACCTCTGAACTCTGTGCCCACAGACACTGGTGAAACTCAGATACCTCTGAGACCACAGCCTAATGGCCCCATGCACTGGGCACTCTTCCATGTCTAGGCTGTGTTGGACTCCCCAATGTCAGCACTGGGCCTGGATCACAGCATGGACAAATAAAATGGCTGGATGGTTGGTTGATTTCTTCCCTTGGACCATTTATTTCTTCTTTACTTGGGTGTCGGGATGGGTAGGGATGTGAAGGGCTGAGTGGATGGATGGGTAGCTGGTTGGATGGGTGAGTGGGTGGGTGGATAGGGGAATAGATGGGTAGATGGGTGGATGGGTGAGTAGATGGGTAGATGGATGGATGGGGGGTGGGGGGTGGGCAGTTAGGTAGGAGAAAATATACAGAAGCTTCTTACAGATCCCATGTCACAGTTTATCTCTGCCTGAGAAAACCAGAGTCTACCATGAGCGAAGAGAGTCCCTCTGTTCCTGGCCTCATGGTGTCTAAGAATCAAGAAGGTTCTGACAAAGCCTCCCTAGATACCCTAGAAATCACCTCCATGTCCTTGCCTACTATCCAGATGGAGAGTGTGTCTGGCATGAGGGCAGCCAGGCCTTCGAGAATATCTAGGTTGGCTGCCAGTGTGTCACCTGGCCCCTTAGCACAGTTAGTTTCCAACCCTGGGGCCTGCTCCCTCTCTGAGGTCCCCAGCTCAGTTGGGCTCTGAATCTCAATTTCTCCATCTATAAAAGTAGGATAATAATTATGTCACGAGGTCTTCCTCACACTGATGACTGTATGGCACTTTGAGTTGCAGAGCAATGGTAGAACAATAAATATTACTATTATCATGTATTACTATTCTTTCCATAATGATAAGATTCTTCAAACACAGCTTATGCTAAAAAATATTAGGCTCTGTGTTGAGCAAAATATTTCCCCCTCTTTGGTTTATTCCTAAAGTGGCTTTTCAACAAAATAGACTTAAAAAGACCTAAATCTTAAGAGACTGAATCAAAATTTTACATAAAAATCTCCCACCTTTTTGGTATTTTGCCAAATACCATGAGGATGGTGTAGGCTATAAGCTGAACTTGGCTTTTGGGCCACCAGCATGCAGCCTCTAATTTGAACCAAAGCTCCTGTTTTATCTTATTTTATTTTATTGTTTTTAGATTTTATTTATTTATTTGACAGAGAGGGGGACAGAGAAAGAGAGAGAGAGAGCATTTGTGCACACAAGCAGGAGTGGCAGATGAAGAGGGACTAGCAGGCTCTCCTCTAAGCAGGGAGCCTGATGTGATCTTGATACCAGGACCCTAGGATCATGACCCGAGGCAAAGGCAGATCCTTAACTGACTGAGCCACCCAGGTGCCCCCAAACCTCTCATTTTAGAGATGGAGAAACTGAAGCCAAGAGAGGGGTAGGGCTTTATGCAAGGCCACACAGCAAGTCTAGCAGAAAGACCAAGCTGGGCCTTGTGCCTCCTGGGAAAGTCCTTTCACCAACAGTGGTGCACTCTAGCAGCAGTAAAGTAGTTTGGAGGCTGGTTTGGGAGGGATAAAGTTCCTGTTTGTTTTCAGACGTACATATGTGTGCATACATGTGTGGGCATGCGCTCACACATCCTCTGGACTTAAGTTTAAGCCTAGTTCAAGGCTCCACAGGGCAGGGGCAGGGCCTTCCCAAGGACCCCAAGGGGATAGGCCTGCAGGGGGTGCCCTGGCAGCTGGCTAAGGGAAACCCAAGTCCTCCCATTCTCCCCTCCCCAGAGTCTCACCCTCCCCACCCCTGTCAGCTGCCCTGTCGTCAGTCTTGAGTCTTGTTTTCCTCCACTCCTCCATCCATCAGCATATCCCGTTGGTCTATGTCACAATATACCCAAACATGACCACTCTCCGTGGGCACGCCCAGCAGCCATTTGGTGGCAGAGTCTGGCTACATTTGCGCCATGGCGGGGTCTTCTTCTCCCAGGTCATGTTGCTTGGGCATGTTTCAGCCTCTTTTGCAGTTGAGAGTGGCCAGGGGACTGGGCTCAGATGGCGAAGTGGGGGTGACATGCTCCCTCCCAGCCCCTCCGCACCTCTCACGCTCTTTCCCTTCCAGAGCGTGACACAGCCACCCCGGGGCCCTAGAGTATGGGCAGTGGAACCACAAAAGGAAGGGCTCTCAATGGTCCCTGAATGGCCACTTGGAGGAGAGCAGCCTCCTGATCAGGAACACCGACAGCAAGATAAACACCTCTTGCCGTGGAAGCCACTGAGATTTTGAAGGTCATCTGTTAGGACACAGAGCCCCTCCCTCCCTAAGCTGTGGCTGGTGGCCTTCCTTCTGTGCCAGTTCCTGTCCTGCCTCCAGGCCTTTGCATATGTGGTTCCCTCTGACCTTTGCATGGCTGGATCTCTTTGGTTACTAAGACAACTCCAATGCCAACTCTTCAATGCCAACAACCCTGGCTTCCAGCACCCTTCATCTGCCCTTTTTGTTTCTTCGTGGCATTTGCCATGATATTAAATGGTCTTTCTCTCTTACTAGAGGCTGTGCGATATAGTGGTTAAGAGTCTAGAGCCAGATGCCCGGTGCTCAACCTGCCTCTATTGCTTACTGCTATGTGGTTTAGAGCAAGTAATATAACCAGTGCCTGTCTTTCCCCATTTGTAGAACAGGGGCGGTTGTAGAATCAGTGTGGTGTTGAACCAACACACGTAAACTGCAAAACACAACGCCTGGCATAGTGTAAGGGCTGAGGAGGTGTGAGGCTTGGGTATTAATATGTTTATTGAGTTTCATGAGGGTAGGACTTCATGCGTCTTGGCTACCGATGGGTCTCTGGTACCCAGCACACAGTTGGGTTAATAGATCTTTGTTGAATAAGAATGACCGAAGACCTAGAGCCTGTTCGCAGATTCGCTGGGTCCCCACTTGGGCCCAGGCAGGGGGTGGGGGTGGTGGGCGCAGGCAGGCTTCTGGAGTTAAGGAGCCAGGGGACAGGAATTGGCACGTCCTGAGTGCCGCCTGCCTACTCGGGGCCAGATGGGAGTGCGGAGACAGATCAAGCTCTCTTGATGTGATCGCAGACACATCTGCTCCCTTGACAAGGTGGCCACTGGTTGCCGCAACGACACTCCTGGCCCCAGAAGAATGTGTTGGAGACAACGGGAGAACTCTGTAGCCATCTTTCAGCTTAGCCTCCAAGATGGTCAGCCACCCCCGACCCAGAGAAAGCATCATGCCACATGCTCGTGTGTGTACGCACGGACACACAGTCTCACACAGACACTGAGCGAGAGACCCAAGGGCCTGGCACGTGGCCAATGGAGGGACCAGGCACTCACAAAGGGGAAGTGCAGGCACACATCTGCCATGACTGGAGCCCAGACGGACCTCACTGACAGGCTCTGAGAGACTGGCCACCCCCAGGGGTACAGGGTCACACTCACAAGATGTACACCCAGAGGCTGCTCACAGATTGAGCAACCTGTCTTACCTGGAAGCTGGCTTGATCTTCACCATTCACCTTTAATCCCGGGCATTTGCTTGGCAGCAGACCCTGTGTGTGTATGTGTGTGTGTGTGTGTGTGTGTGTGTGTGTGTGTGTGTGTGTTGGGTGCAGGGGCAGGCCAGGAAGCAAGGGCATGCGAGCTGGAGGGCACTCAGGGCCATCTCCCTCAAGAGAACATACCCAGATGGGAGATCATGGAGTATGAAGAGAGAAATGACCCATGAGGGCCAAGAGAGCACCCTCTGAGCCAGAGCTGTGTGAGCTGTCTGACCTCACACAGAGGAGTGTGCCCGGGTGCAAAGCCCCTCTCTCCGTCCAGGACCCTGGACTCCAGTTTCAGCCCTGTCCCTCTTCTTGTGGACAGACTGGGCCAGGGAGGCCCTTCCACTGGCTGAGCCTCAGCGACCCCGCTGTAAAGTGCATGCTAATCCCAGGCAGGCCTCTTGCGGCTCTCAGAGCCCACGGTAGCTGTGACTAGCCACGGTGGCTGAGACCCCACCAGCACTGCCTCACAGCTGGCCTGCATTCTGTCCCCATCAGCAGGTGGCTCTGGGGCGGTGAGGGGCCTCTGCCGGAGATGGGTCCCAGAGGGGGATTCTCAACGTGTGGCTCGTGGACCTCTCCCAGGATTAGGAGATCAGAAGGTCATGACCGTTTTTATGGTAATACTAACACACTTGCCTTTTTCACACTTGTGCACTCATAGGTATACAGTGGGTTTTTCTAAAGGCCAGATGACGGGTGCTAGCACAGGAGGCTGGATGCAGTGGTGGACGTGAGCCTCCAGCCGACTTCAATGAAGCCAAGCATGGAAGAAATGGGCAAAAATGTAAAACAAATGCCACTTTTCCCCACTGTTTTATTTTATTGGTTTTAAAACATAGAGCTATTTTCATTTAAAATATGTTATTTGTGTAAACACAGTGGGCTCATTCTCATTTAAAATGAATACATGAATATTTACATTTTTTTCTCAGCTTCAATTTCTATTATTGTAACAATTAATAGATAACCTCCCCCATCTCCAGACACACAAGAACAGCTCTGGATCTGCAATAATTTCTTTAAATGTTAAGGAGTCCTGACACCCCGACATTTGAGACCTGCTACCTTATATGCACAGCTAACAATCGATTATAGTTCCTCTGCTCACCCAATTTCAGTACATAATACAAATAGGGAGCATATATTGAGTCTGGACTGTGTGCCAGGCTGTGTTCTAAGGGCTTTAGAAGGATCTCATGGAGTCCTCACACCAGTCTCTTGAGGTTGGTGCAATGAAGGTAGCAGTTTCCAGCAATCTGATGGGTTATGGGGTTAGTTACATGGTGGGGTCAGGACCAAAACTCAATCTGACTTGGGAGCTCCCTGCTACCTTCCGGACCCAGTCATTTCCTGCCCCTCCCTGTGCCTACCGTTGTCAGAGGACACACGAGATGCCCAGCTAACTCTGAATTTCAGATAAGCAACAACAGCAAGTTTATTTATTTATTTATTTATTTTTTTAACAGCAAGTTTAGTACAAGTACGTACCGAATATTACACGGGGCATACTTATCTAAGAAGAATTCATTGTTTATTTGAAATTCAAATTTAACTAACATCCTATATTTTTATTTGCAAAATCTGATGACCCAAAGTTTACCCGAGGCCTCTGGGTACCAAGGGCCCCCGCCTCCCAGACATCTGCCCCTCACCCCCACCCCCCGGGCAGCCTGGCCCAGCCACTTTCTGGCTGTACACCCTGAGATAATGCCTTCCCTCTCTGGTCTGCATTATGATCCCTCTCCCCAGGGCAGAGATGAGGGGTGGGGGGAGCTGAGTTGTGATGATCTTAGGCACTTTTCATTCTGGTAACATTTGCTCTCAAATTCAGAGCCTGGGAAAGTCTTCTCAATAGCCACCTAACTGCTCCCTTCACCACCCCCCATACATACCACCGCTCCCCCCGCATAGGGGAACATAGTCCATCAGGACTACTTTGAGAGGTGGTCCTAGAGCTGCTGCAGTCTGCTCACCCCACCTTCTGCTACCCCCCCAAAGGCAGCCTATCTGCCTGTCTACCCCACTGCCCTGCACCCCTCCCCCATGGTGGCTGACCGGAGAGGACTATGTTCTGTGCAGCTTCCCCCTGACCCTCTCTGGTCTCCAACAAGGCATAGCTCGGATTTGCCACTCAGTAACAGGCTCTTGAACACCCCCAGGTCCTGGGGCTCCTGCATCCCAGTGACACCCATACTGCAGACAAGCAAACTGAGGCTCGGCTCCCAGGGCCTGTCATTTGGCACTTAGTTAGGCGTCAGGCTGCCCTCCTCTCCACAGGAATACCTTCTTTTGCCCTGCACAGCCTCCAGCCCACCTGCCAGCGCCCACCTGCTAGCCAGCACACCTGGACGGTGGCAGAAACGTGACTTGCAGCAGATACTCTGACACAGCTCTTGCTACTGGAAGGCAGCCAGGGCTGCAGATCCCTCAGAGACGTGGTGGTGCTAAATCAGAGAGCATGCCGGTGGACTTTTTCACTTAATATATAATTACTTCCTTGAGTTAGATCCTTTCTCTGCCAGCCTGGCCCTCTTCTCTGCTGTTTCACTTTCTTCCCCTTTGACCTCTGAGAGGATGATCAATTAATGTGGTTAAGCACCAACTATGGGCAAAGAAGGCATGGGGTGGCAGGAACTCGGGCGAAGTGCACTTAGGAGAGAGCCTGGCTTGCAGTTCAGGCAGGGCCGGTGAGTCGTCAAAAGCGTAGGGCTGGGGTTCAGACACCATGAACTGTGTGATCCTGGGCAAGGTGCTCAGCCCCTCAGGGCCTCAGCTTCCTCACCAGTTACTGAGTGTCAGTGTGTGGCAGGCCCTTTCCCAAACGCCTTACACACACTCTCTCGTGTAATCCCCACGATATAAATAGGCGGCTATTGGCCTTGGTATGAGTTGGCTAGGGCTGCCGGAACATAGCCTCCCAGGCTCAAGGGGCTTGAACAAGAGAAGCCGACTTCCTAACAGTTCTGGAGGCTGGAAGTCCACAATCAAAGCATGGGCTGGGCTGGTTCCTACTCAGGGCTGCGGGGCAGAGTCTGTTCCCAGCCTCTCTCTGCACCTCATAGGTGGCTGCTTTCTCCCTGAGCCTCTCCACATTGACTTCCCTCTATGTTCTCTGGGTCCAAGTGTCCCCTTTTGTAAGAACACCAGTCGTACTGGATTAGGGCCATCCACATGGCCTCCTTTCCATTTGATCACCCCTTTAAAGAACTTATCTCCAAATAAGGTCATGTTCTGAGGCCCTGGGTATTAGGACTCCAACACCTGAATTTGGGTGGGATAGACACAATTTGACCTATAACGTCTGGTTATAGGTAAGGACACTGAGGCAAGGAATTTAAGTAACAGGTTCAAGATCACACATGATTCAAAAGCTAGAAGTGGGATGCAAACCTCGGTTCCAGAGCCCACTACTCTGAAACCCTCGGCAGCGCTGCCTGTTGGAAACTGAGCCAGGCATTCCTGCCTGATGGGGCTGTGCCAGGGATTACACAGCAGAGCCATGGAAAGTGTTTAGAACAGTGCCCTGCACAGAAAAAGTACCCAACAGATGTTAGCTGTTAATATCACGGTCTGCCGGGCCTGGATTCAAATCCTGCTCTGACCTCTTGTGTGTGTGACCTTGGGAGGGCTTCACCTCTCTGGGCCTCCGTTTTATCATCTGTGGAAGGTGTGGAGGATGACAATCCTTCCCTAGACATCCCAGCTAGCTTCCTGCGGGCTCCCAGATATCTTCTGAGTACATGCTGCTGAGCCCCTGGACAGCACTGCAACATAAACCTCTCCTCCTTCTTTGGGGGTTCTGGGTCCCCTCCAGGTCCGAGGCTCTCTGACCTCCATGTGGCACAGTGAAGGGTCTGAGCTGGCAGGAGGGGAAGAGAGCAGGGAGAGAAGAATCTAATTCAGGTGAGGGTACGGAATTATTGGGGCTGTCCTCTTCTGGCCAGGATGGAGTCGCGGTGACCCATTTACCCTCCTGCCCAAAACCAACCAGACAGACAGAATACATGAAACAGTCGTTGTCAAGGCCCTGGATTTCAGGCCACAGAGGACAACGATCCCTACAAAACAGGGAACAAATGAAGTACGCTCTGTGGTTGTTCAGCTTGCTGCCTTGAGGGTTTCCAGGCTGGGGCCTCGGGAGGGGAGCTGCAGTGCTTAGAATTTGCTGGAGTCCATGGAGATGGAGGCAGCCGTGGCTGACCACGCAGAGCAACAGGGGAGACAGTTGCCCAGATCTGCGGAGGGGCCTGAGGACCCCACAGAGCAATCTGCTCCTGCACACGAGGACACTACTTGAGGCCAGGGGAGGACCCATCTGGAAGGGTTCAAGGTAAGGTCACCTGGTGTCACACAAGACTGGGAATAGGACCTCCTCCCACTAACAGGGTGGCAGGTGGGGCATTCCAGAAGGCCTTGCCTCAGCAGTAGGGAATCATCAGCTGTACACCAATCACAGCTCCACACACACCTACTAGATCATAAAAGCAAGACCTCAAAGGAAGCAAACTCTTTACAAGTGACATGACTGCATCTCTGAATAAAGCTTGAGAAGATTGACAGGAACACAAAAAGTATCCAGCACCCAAGAAGGTAAAATTCAACGTCTGCCCTATAATCAAAGATCACCCCAATGGTTGCTCCCTACTCAGGTCTCACCACTGTGGTCTGGCCTCCCTGCTGTCTGGACCACAGGCCCCTCCTGGGCTCCTCTGGCCACCGTGCTTCTCTCTTACACACTAGAGAGTAGTTGCCTGTTTGCACCTGCCTCCCTCACCAGACAGGGAGAAACTCAAGGACAGAGACTGTCTGATCCTGCACAGAGGCTCCGGCAGGGCAGGGCACTCTGTGGGCACTAAATAAATGCTTAGTGGATGGATGGATGGATGGATGGATGGATGGATGGATGGATGGTTAATTCGTTAATGATCAGGCCTTTCCTTTCTCCCTTGTTGGATTCTGAAGCCTTCACAGTTAGGGATTATTTCATTCTGCTCTGTATGCCAAGAATTCAGTAGCACCTGCCCAGCCTGAGTAGGCCCCAATAAATAAATGTTTGTTGATTGAATAACAAAACAAGCCTTTGTGCATGCTGCTGCTTCTGTCTGGAATGCTCTTTCCCAAACATCCCCATGGCTCACCCCTACACCTCCTACAAGTCCTCGCTCGAGAAGGCCTGACAACATAATTTAAGAGTGAAAGGGCCTTCTTCCTCCCAGTGCTCCAGCCTTCTTACCCTTGCTCTTGTTTCCACCTTTTCACTCATGCCCTCATTCACTTATTTATTATGTTGACTGTTTATTGTCGGGCTCCTGCTACCACCAGGAAAAGAAAAAGCTTTAAGCACAGAGCTTTTTGACATTCTTATTTTGCCTGATTTCCCCAGCACCTAAGGTGGTATCTGGTACATAGTAGCTGCTTGATAAATGCTTGTTGAATAAGGGGATGGCTTTTGTTGTGCCAGTGACTGCTCTGTGGTCTGGGACTGGCTTCTGGATCCTTCTGAGCCCCATATTTAAAAGAATAACAGCAACAATCATAGTAATGAAGAAGGATGGATGGCAGGGCAGTCACTGGCACCTGCTCACAAAGATTCTGTCTCTCCATCCTCCAGGCACGTGGGTGTGGTGCCCACCCCTTAGGGTCAGCCTATGACTTATGTTGGCCAATTTAAACAGAAAGGGCAGTGATGGGTCTCACTTCCAGGTGGACACTTTAAGAGCCAGTGGCACCTCCCAGCTCCTTTCTCTCCTCTGCCAGAGTGATGGCCAGTGTCCCCCACAGTGGTTGCCGCTCTGTTATGCCGCAGAACAAAGCCACAGCTGACCCAATTGGGACATTTTGCATGAGTGAGAAATAAACTTTTGTTGTATTAAGCCAGTGGGATTTGGGGCTTTTGTTACAGCAGCATAACTTACCATCTCCTGACTGAGGGTCCTGACAAATGGGATTTTGCTACCCGAGGGTTACCCCGAGGGCTCAGGCCTTTTTGCTCTGGGAGGGGTAGGACTTGCCAGGATAACAATGACTGTGGCTTATCGGGGTTGTGTGCCTAATGCCCCTCGGTTGCCCCATGGTATGGGCACAACAAGCCAGTGAGAAGGCAGTTGTCCCCATGGAGGCACTAGAGGTACAAAGAGGTGAGATGGTGCACCCAGGTTGCTGAGGGGGGTGGCGCCTGGGACATGAAGGACATGAAGCCTCAGATGGTTCTGGTTCTTTCCCCTGTCAGTGTTCAGATATTAGCTACTGCCACCCTGGATGCCAGCTTGCTCCATGAAGAGGGTTGCAGCTGCATGCCTGGCCTCTCTGGTATATGTGGGTCGAGGCTAACGGTAGGGAAGGCTGGACTCCCCAGTATGTTTGCCAAGGAAGTTTCATGGAAGAGGGTCTACTGGTCAGAGAAAGGGTGGGGTACTGGTCAGCAGGGACAAGCACACCTCCTCCCGCCTGTGAAGCCCCCCTCCGACATGACCCCATGTCAGTGTGTAGATTCATCCATTCCTTGGGGACTCTCCCTCTTCCCCACACCAGGCTCTTTCACTAAGAGCCCCCAGAGCTCCTGGCCCTGACCAAGTAAGCAGTGCTTTGGTCAGAGAGTCTGCTCACCTGGACAAGCTGGTTCAACAATGGGAGAGGAATAGACACCCCTCAAAAGCCACACAGCTGGAATGAGAGGTCATTCAGTTTGCCTGGATCTAACATCTGCAAAGCCGGTTTCCCTGAGTAGATACGCCTGCTCTGAGAAGCCTTCCTTATTGAAATTGGCACGGAGATGAGAGACTTCCCCTATGCCTTGGGGCAATGGGGAGAAGGGAAGCAAACATTTATTATGCCCAGAGCTTGACCTGAGAAGCCTCCCTGAGGTCTCTGATGTGAGTTTCATTGTGCCCCTTTCGCAAGTGTGAAGCCTGAGGTACCAAGCAAAGGGACGACTTGTCTGAAGTCATGGGGCTGCTAAGCAGCAGAGCCAAGGCTCATAGTGGGCTTCTGACTGCAGCCAGGTGTGTCCTGCAAGACCAGACCCTGCCCAGCCTCCCAGCCACCATCTCTGCAGGAGCCACCTCTTTCATTGGGAGCTGAGTGAAATCACCCAGGACAGCTGACTTGGGGGAGGCAAAGCCACACAGACCTTAGCTCCTGACTCTGTGACTTGGGCCAGGGCTTCCACTTTGCTGAGCCTCAGCCTCCTCAGCAGTAAACACTGATAGAAGGGACTCTGTGCAATGAAATAATGAGGTCAAGAGCACTGCACCATGTCTAGCAAATACTAGGTGCTCAGAATATGGCCATCTACTCTTGAGTGGTGGGAATCCATGCCTGCAGTGCCCACTGCCCCAAATAGCACTGCAGCGAGCCTCCTTACACATTAAATATTGCCTAAGGGACCTGTGTGAGAGTGTCTCAGATAAGTATCCAGGAGCGGAATTGCTGTGTCTTGGGTAGGGTAGGTGTGACTTCATTTGCATGAGCCCCAGAAGGTGGCTCCCTTGATTGGCTCCACCAGTTACTGTTCCCACACAGGGCACTGGGGATCCTCTCTGTCTGTGCCCGCACCAGCACTTGGCAGCGCCCGGCTTTTTTTTTTTTTTTTCCAGAAGGATTCACATTTATTGGTTCAAATGCAATAGCACCCGGCTTTTTAATTCTTGCCAGTCTAATTGTCGTCAAGTGATACCTTGTGCTTCTCTGGTCACTGCTAATGAGTTTGCTCATCTCTTCATGGGTTTCTTGGCCTTTTTTGTCTTCTCTCCTGTAAGTGGCCAGGTTACGTCTTTGGCCCATTATCTAACTTTTCTGTGCTTGCTACCTGGCCAATCTCTCCTGCTCCACACGCATCTTGTTCTGTCCAAGTCTGCACTGGCTATACATCCACAGGTCTCCCAGGATACCTGTACTTCCCTGCAGTTGGCCTCTCTGTGCTGCCTTCTTACCCCTGTTACTTTCTCATTTCATTCTTTCATGCATTGGTTTCCCAGCACAACTTAATAAGATTCAAACACCATGGCCAGCCCAGGAGTCCACATGATCTGGCAAGCAAGGACATCAACTTGCTCACTGGCATAAGCTTCCTGGCTAGGTCTGAAGTGCCATGCTCATCCCCAACCTTGAGGATGCAGGCAGGGCCTTGTTCAGAAGTCACTTCCTCAAAGAGGCTACTCCTGATGGCCCTGCCTAAAATACCAGAGCATCATTACCTACTGCCCTGTAATTATTTTTCTTCTTGGCACTTACCCATGCCAGTCACTATGCCATGCATGTTTTTGTTTAGTGGTATTTAGAGGTGAGGAAGTTGATGCATGCCAAGTCCATAGTAAGCACAGAGCAGTCCCCGGCAGGAGCCTCAAAACAGAGCCGGTGTGCCTTCCTTGGCACTGCTCAGACTTAGCTCCTAGGGCAGCTTTAACTCAGGTCCATCTGGATATTCAGGTGAGCCCACTTAATTTTTCTCCTGAGTCCCACTACCCACTTAATCTGCACAAGAAAAGTTGTTGGTAGTGAGGCAAAAAGGTCCAGAACATTTGTGCTCACTGCCTCAGAGCAGAGCCACTTCCTGGGGGTCCTAGTCCTATGTCTAGGGGCTGGTTCTGCAGGACTGCTTCCCATTCCACCCCCCAGTGAACCAGGAACAACAGTGGATATGCATCATATCCAGCAGTCGGTAGGTTCTTGACAGAGGAGCTGCAAGGTGGCAGGAGCCTGGGCCTGCCTCCTGCCACACACCCACTGCAGACTGCTGAAACACAAGGGGTCACCTCGATTGCATTAAGCCACCAAGATGCCCAGGTTTTCTAGTAGAGCAACTAGAATTACCATCTAAAACAGTAGGATAGGAGCCATGTCCATCTGTAGCTAGAGGCAGGTGCCAAGCCAAAGTCTCAGCAAATGAGCTGATAGATGGGAGTGAGTCCACCTTTCCTACTTGAGGCTCTCTCTAGGCACACTGCCTCAGCATAAGGAAGGACATCTTCTTCCTTTATATCTTTTATTAACAAAAGTAATGTTTGCTCCCTGGTTTAAAAATATACAAAAGTATCTATAGCAAAAGATGAAAAAATATTCCCCAATCCTGCTCCCCAGAGGGAGCCACTAGGACCCCAGTTGGTATGTATGAATACGAACGCATACGTGTATGTCCCTGCCATGTGCCTCTGCCCCAAGGTATTCTCTCAACTCCACATCACACATAAGTAGACCTGCTTCATCCTTTTCAACAGTCATGGAGGATTTCATAGCACAGAAGTACCCAAATTTATTTCCTCATCCTCCTGTAGGTGCACCTGGACAAGGCCTCCATTGGTTTTTCCACCATCACTAACAACATGGTAGCAGAGGTACTTGAACATCCATCTCTTAGCTCTGCTGTGAGTCTTGCTGCAAAGTCTTCCTGTCTCCTAGAGGTGGGGGTTCTTGGCCACACAGTGGTGGCTTTTACATTTTGAGGGATTCCCCCAAGAAGGGGTTTAATCATCCCACAGGATGACCCTGGATAAACCATGGAAAGCCTGTGAGGTAGTGAGCTTTCTTTTGCTGGAAGAATTCCAGGGGCTTTAGACAAGCACCCACCAGGGTGCTGCAGAGGGGGCTTCTCCGTCAAGTTCTGGATTGTCCTGGACAACCTTTACTTGTTCCCACTAGCATGTTTTATTTCCATACAAATATCCGGGGGCTGATCTTGGCTAGGAATCTCATGAGGTTCCTTCATGACCACAATCAGAAGTTCCCTGCTGGGGGAGCTAGAGCAGCCTCTCACCAACACCCAGCTGGAGGATGCAACTCCCTGTCCTCCCCCTGGGACGGCTCTGTGAAATTCGCACAAAAAACACGCGGCCTTATAATCAGTGCCACTGTTTGTCACCAGATGTTCAGAGGCAGGGGTGCTAATTGATGCAGGCAAGGAGGAGGGAGCGGAGGGGGGATGGAAGCTGCTGGGAGGATGGGCAGGCTAGGTGAGAAAGGAGAGCCCCATACTGGGGGTGTGCAAGAAAATGCAAATCTTAGGAGGGACTAAGCCAAAGGAGGGGCATAGGATATTTAGGGTCTCCTGGCACCGAGATGTAATGAGCCTGAGAATAAAGATCTCTGTTTTTGTTTTGTTTTTTTTTACAAGATCCTATAATAGTGATGAGAATTTCTATCATCTGGTTCCTGCATTCTATGACTGTTTTGAAATGCTCTGATTTGGTGATTCTGAGCCTCTGATTCTGTGTTAAAGCTCCAAGGGGTGCACAGGGCAGGTGGATTTGGAGCGGGGCTCCTGGAGACCCAGTGCAACTCTTAGGATTGTTGAGAACTTGGGTGCACTGCCTGCCGGTTCCAGGCCTCAGTCCCGGCTGGTAGATGGAGATGGCAAAGTAGTGGCTCATTGTGTCTCAGTGAGGGTTCAAGGAGCTGAATGAACCAGGTGGATACTCAGGCTGCAAAGGGAGCCTGCACACAGTGGGTGCTCAGCAAATGCTGGGTTTAGTTGCTCTTTCTTTCATTCCAAGGGCAGGCAGTCTGAGAGTTGATTCTGGGAGTTGAGGCCAGGGAATAGAGCTATTGTTCTAAGCTGCCTCTCTGGGTCTGGAAGTGTCTGGGGCTCCAGGACCTGGGTCCACTGGGCAGCCAGCCCTCCACAGCAGGCAGCTGCTGGAAAGCAAAGCAAACACGCAGAGGGAAGGAAGCTCCTAGGGCTGCGGGAAAGCAAACAAGGGCCATTTCCTCCAGCCGCATGCTGTGGACGGCCAACCTTTCCCAGAGCTGTTCCTTGGGAGTCCTCCTCGGGCGCCTGGCCAGTGTTTGGACAGCTTGAGGGGCGCAGGGGGCAAAGAAAGTGGAGCAACAGAGAGCCTGGCCTGGCCAGGGCAGTCACAGGCACACTCCGCCTGGCCCCTTGGTAGGGCACTGCCACGCAGCCCACCTGACTGCATCCTCGGCCCTGGCCGACGGGCCTGGCTGTTGAGGGGCCGCACCTGGGGGGGGGGGAGGTCCCCAGGATGGAGCACTAATGCTGCAAATACAATAACATCAATAATAATAGTGTTGATTAAATGCTTACCGGGAGCCAGCTCTATTCTCAGGGCTGTATGCAGAGTATTTCATGTAATCCTCATCGTGCTCCCACTATTACTGTAATTTCACAGGTAACAGAAACTGAGGCAGGAATGAGTAATTTTAGTCCAGATGGTCGGCCCTGGTCACTACACTCCTGGTAAACCCCATACTGCCTTTTGTGAGGTCATGGTAATGATGCCAACAGGGAGCGCTTTCTGAATAATCTGCTTTCATGTTTTCCCTCAAATCTCTTAACGATCCTAAGGGCTGGGTATCATTATGAGCCCCACTTTTTAGCTAAGGTAAACTGAGGCACTGTGAAATGGAGCCACTTCTCCAAGATTATTCATTTAGAGAAGGTAGTAGCTGGGATATAAACCTATTTCAGTCCAGTGCTAAAACCCATGATGTTAACCACTATGCTAGTGTATTGGTTTCCTGTGGCTGCTGGAACAAATCACCACAAACTTGGTGGCTTAAAACCAATGCAGATTTATCCCCTTACCATTCTGGGATTCAGAAGTCTGAAATCAGTTTCACGGGGCTAACATCGAGGTGTTGGCAGGGCCGGATCTTTCTGGAACCTCTAAGAGGTGAGCCTCTTTCCTTGACTTCTCAGTTTCTGGTGCCACTCGTATTTCTTGGCTCAGGGTCCCTTCCTCTGTCTTCAGAGCACATCACATGACACCAATCTCTGCTTCTGTCATCACACATACACACACACACCCTACCCGCTTCCTCATATAAGACCTAGGATTACATTAGGTCCTTCTGCATAATCCAGGATAATCTCTCCATTTCAAGATCCTTCATTTATTCACACGTTCAAAGTCCTTTTTGCTATATAAGGTTACGTATTGACAGGTTCCAGGGGTTAGGACATGACCATATTTGGGGGGCCATTATCCTGCCTGCCACAACTAGGTTAGGCTAAATCTTGCTGAAGTGGAGATAAGGAGCTCTCCATCCCTGGATGTATGGAAGCACATCCTAGGCCCACTCAAAACCTTGGCAGTGGGAGTCACGGATGCTTAACTCAGAATTTGAAGACCTAGGAGCTCATTCTCAGACCATGTGGCATGTTTCCAGATGGAAGCACAGAAGCATCCTTTGCTCTAGCGGGTGCAACTTCATCACTAGGGCCCTCAGCACTGGTCTCAGGGGACTTATCACACCCAGGTTTGGGTTACTGTGCTGTGCATCCAAGCTCTCACTCCACTGCCCACTGCAAGCTGGCCAAGGGCAGAGCTTGGGTGCCCCACCCTCTAGTGCCAGCATGTGGCCCATGCCCAATAAATGTGTGTGGGAAGAGCAAGCCACGGAAGCTCAGAAGGCTTATGTGACTGGTAGGTTCTAGAAGGTCCAGGTGGGGCCCAGCATACTGTAGGGCCTCGACTAGCATGTGCTGAGTTAAGTCACTCATCAGGCTCTACAGGAGCGCCATCCAAAGAAAATTCAGCAGTGCTAGAAATGTTCTAAAGTCATACTGCCCAGTATGGGAACCATTGGCCACACGTGGCTACTAAGTCCTTCAATCTGGCTAGTGTGACTTCACTTAGGCTGAATTCTCTCTCAAGGACCCCAAAACCCGGCCTGAAACTGGGCGTCTCTAGCCTCCCCTGTTCACTGCTCTGCATGGGTTCCCTTGTAAAGGTCTCTGGCCCAACGCCGGCCGCTGAGCCTGGTCCTTCTCTGTGTCCCCTCGGCCTTGTGGCAGCTCGCACAGATCCGCCACCACCAGGTCCAGCATTCCCAAAGGCACCGTTGTGCTGTGAACCTTTGGTCCCCGCAACAACACAGGGAGGCGGGTCTTGTTATTTCAACCTTGGAAATGAGGAAGAGAGGGCTCAGGGAGGGCCAGTGGCTCATCCAGGGAGGCAGGGCGGAGCTAGAGCACTAGACCAGGCCTCCGCCGGCACAGAGGAACCAGGGGAGCAGAAGAGCCTGGCATCTCGAGGCAAGAAAGAGACGAAACCGAGGCTACTGAGGCCCAAGCAGCCCCCCTGGCCCCCGACCGTCCCAACCTGCTTCCCGAGCCTGGAGCTCCCCCGAGAGCCAGCTGGGCAGGGGCCCGACGGCTGCTTTGGCAGAGGCAGGGCGGCCCCTCGCCATGCCAGACCCAGTTTCGACCAGGGCAGAAGAACAAAGGGCTTTCACGGGGTGTAATCCAGGCCGAGGGGGAAGAATGGTCGGAGTAGGGAGGCAGGTTCACAGGGAGGGAGAGGGCGAGCGGCGCGGCCCGGCTGGCACGGGGCGGTTCCGGCCGCGCTCCCAGGGCGGCAGACGGTCGCTGGCAGCGAGTGAAGGCCCCGTTTGTGCGACAGGTAGGCGGGGAGGGCAGGCCTTTGAAGGGGTGAGATCGTGTGGCCCGATAGCACAGCGGGCCTCTCCCTGGGGGGCCCGGGCCCCCTGTGAGGACTGTCGGCCATTGTTACCGCGCCCGGAGTGGAGGCAAAACGGGCCACAGGCCGTCAGCCGATACCTGTGCGATCTGGCCCGGGGACCAGTCCATGGCTGCGGCTCCGGTTACACAGCCGGGACAGCTGAGCGGGGCGCCGCCGTCCCCAGCAGGTGGATGGCACACCGGCGGGGCGGCCGCCGCAGCGAAAGGCTGAGGCCCATGAGGCCGCAGCGGTGGGTGCAGGTGCCACGGAGCACCCCCGGCCCCCGCCCACGACCCCGACATCGCTCGCTCAGGGAGGAGAGGACACGAACGCGCTGTCCGGGATGCTTGACCACATCGCTCCAACGGCCAACGAGGAGAGGTCCGGGAGAATGTGGAAAGTCAGACAGCGTGGGGGCGACGGAGCTACACTCCCATTTGTCGTGTGTGCCAATCACCCCGGTGTAAACGCTGGCAGGTGCCTGCGAGGCCTGCCACTACCACGTGACTTCTGGCCTGCCCTTGTGGGGGTTCTGTGGCCGCTCGGTAGTGGCAGTCACAGCCCTGCCGTTAGGGTAGTTCGTGCTGTTAATGTGTTTAGCCCTCGTGTGATAGATGTTACCGTAACTACCGCTCATTTTACACTAACCATTCTTACACCAGTCATTTTACAGAGAAGGCACAGAGAGGCTGAATAATTTGCCCAAGGTCACACAGCTGTGGGTAGCGCCGGGATTTGAACCCAGACCATCTGACTGCAGGGTCTGTGATACTAACCACCATCCTAGCCCGCTCCCACTCCTACGCGCCTCCCTTCCCCACCCTGTAGCATGGTTAAATAACAGCCATGTCCTGTGCCCCAGCAATGAGCTGGCATGCTCCAGGTTAATTCTCTCATTTAACCTGTTCAGCCCCCCTATTATGGTGGCTGCTCCCATTTTACAGAAGCCAAGACTCAATCTGGCAAGTGGCATGCCTGGAGAAGGAGGCAGGGTCATAGCAAGGAACAGAAGGAACAGACAGCATGCACAGCCGAATGGGTAATTGATGAAGGGCTGGTTACAGAGACGTGAGCAGGGTCAGAGAAACCAGCAAGGGACGGCGAGGCACACGGGCGCTGCCAGCAGTGCCCAGCTGCTCCCTCCTGAGGCCTGGGGCACAGAGCAGCCCTCCCTGGAACCTGTGCAGGCAGCGGCTGCTGGGGAGGTGGCTGCCCCAAGGAGCCGTAGGCATGGGGGGATGCAGTCAAAGCTCACCCAGCAGGAGGGGCCAGGGAGCCCCACTCACCCTCTGATCCCCTTTCAGGTCGGGTGAAGCCAGTGGGCTGGGAGGCCACGGACGCAGACCCAAAGTCAGCTCCCAGGGCACCGAGCAGGGCTGAGTGGATCTGGAGGGGCTTACGGAGAGGAGCCAGCCTGCCTTCTCCACAAAGCCGTGAGCCCAGAACCTGGGCTCCTGCAGAGTGCACACACCGACCCATGCTTCCCATCCGCCCACTAGCTCGCCATGCTGCCTGAGGACCGGGCCCAGCGCTCAGGCCTGGCACTGGCCACAGAAATGACACAAACTCCCAGGGACATCGTGCCTCCATCAAGCGAGTGCCTATTCATCCATTTACTGAACACTCCTTCACGCCGAGTGTGCTGGAGGCCCTGTGCTAGATGCTTCGCTGGACAGAGTAAACTACAGAAGCTGTGGAGGCTGCTGAAAGGGTTCTATCCCCCCGGTTGGCATCCTCAGGGCACGGAGTTCCCAGGGCGTCTGACACTTACGTGGCATTTTTATTTTATTTTATTTATTTTTATTTTTTTTTTTTTACGTGGCATTTTTAAATGGTTTTGCACATTAAAGATGTCCTTGACGACATTCTATGCACATACATACATATGAATGTGTGGTATGTGTGTTTGTGTGTGTATGCACACATGTGTATGCATGTACATATGTATATGCACTGGATATGTGTGTCTATACATATATACACTTATGTCCACACACATACTCACATACACATGCATATATCTGGCTTTGTTTCCAGACTTCGTGGATATTCTGTATTGCTTCATTTACTCAGTCATCGAACAAAATGCACTGGGATCACCTGCGCGCCAGGCCCTGGGATAGAGGAGATGGGGAAAGAACTGGATGCAGAGCTGTGTCTCTAGAAGCCCCTGAGCGATAATGAGCTATAGGCCCTGAGTGAGGCCAGGACCCAGTGAGGAGGCCAAGCCTCACCGGAACTGATGACCGCAAGAGGAAGCAGAACACACCGGAAACCAGATGTAAAGGGGTGGCTGCAGGGCCAGGTAGAGCAAGCCGGGGCTGCTATGGCTGGACTGCACCAGAAGCCAGAGCCAGGTGGCTGGCTGAGCTCTGGGGTGTGGATGAGCCTCATGCAGGTCCAGGCAGGACTCCAATGTCCCTTCAGCAGGGTACCCAAAGAGCTCCGGATGGAGGGACTATTGACAGCCCCCAGGGTCGGAGCAGCGCCCAGGGCTGGGCACAGGGGAGTGCCAACACCACCCTGGACCTGGGGGAGAGGCAGGGAGTGGTCCCTGGAGAGGCCTGGAGCCACCGGAGGGGGCCTCATGTCGGGGCTGCAACTCTAGGTGGAGGAAGGCAGCCACAGGGGACTATGGACAAAGAAAGGTGGGGACTGAGTGCCCCTGCGCCCCTCCTCTGCCTTTCCATTGGCTGAGCCCAGCTGGATGCAGGCAGGCATCAGAGCCTGGATGGTGGGGTCCTCAGGGGTCAGCCTCTGGGTGTTGAGCTAGAGAAGGGCAGGGAATGTATGGGGTAGGGTGAGAAGAACGGCCAGCCTTGGGCAGCAGTCAGGAGGGTTAAGAGCAAGATCTCTGGAGCCACTGAGACTGAGTCTGGGTGGCAGCCCCACCCTGGGGTGTCCTGTGGGCCTCCTGCTCCCTCCCTATCCTGCAGATGTGTGGCTTCAGAGACTTCCGACCAAGCACGCTCACCGACCATGCTGTTGCATGAGCTGCTCAGGGGCTCTGCAGCCCCTCTGCAGTTGGGGGGCAGGTGGCCTCTGTAGCCTGTGGACAGAATGGCAGCTGGCTCCTGATTGTCAGAACCACCTAAATGCAGTGGTGAGGCCAGAGCTTCAGGGTGACGTGCTGAGAAGGGGCTAAAGGCTTGGTGATGAACCCCCCAGAGGTTACCATGACCTCACACCCTGGACAGCATCTGGCCATTGCCCGCCCTGAGAAGCTGCACCACCTGCCCCTCCCAGCTGTGAAATCTCCAGCCTCGGCCTCTGTGTCTGTCAGCTGGATTTCCTCGAGCCTCTCATGGGGACTGGGGGTCTCCACCCGCCCCTACCATCCAAGCTGTGTGCCCTTGGACAAGGGGCTCCCTCTCCAAGCCTCTTGTTTCTCCCCCTTGAAATAAGAATACTAACTAGGAAAACTAACAGAATGTCGGGGGTTTTGTCAGGATGACTTGAGTCACCGAGCTCCGTCTTACAGCAGCTGATACTGTCATTGCTACTCCGTATTCATGAAAGTCCGTTTAATGTCGTTTCCAGCAGACCTAGAATGCGAGCCACGTAGGTCACTTAGATCTTTCTTAAAAAGTAAAAATAAACTAGTGCAAGTAATTTTAATGTCACTTAACCTGATACATCTCAAATGTTTCAACGTGTGGCACTGGCCACATTTCAAGAGCTCAGTGGTCACTTGTGGCCCGTGGTGACTGTATTGGACGGTGCAGGCAGAGGAATGCATGCAAACATGCTTCAGCCTGGAGAAATCAAGAGACTTCCCACCGGAGGGAGTATTAGCACTGGACACCCAAAGGTGAGCTGGGTGAGCTGGGTCCAGTATTGGGTATATGGGGATGGGTTAGGCCTTCCAGGCACCTGTCCATCCTGTTCTGCAGATAAGCCAAGGCCCAGAGAAGTCGCGAGCAAGCAGCCTGCACACGAGCTATAAAAAGAAGTACTTAGAAGGTGAGTAGGGAACAGGAATGATCCCCAATGCCAAGTACAGGGTGAGTGAGAGGGAGGGAGGGAACAGGGTGAAGAAGACGGGAGGGCAAGGGCAAGGGGAGGATGAGGAGGTGGAGGCGGTGAATCCGATATGGAGATCATCTGCAGCTTTAAAAGAGCTGCATCCTGCTGCTGCTTAAGATGCTCAGCCTGCTGTCGCCCTGGTAACGAGAGAAAAATCACAGAGCAATTTGTAATCAGTGGTGGTTCCTGCTGCTCCCTGGGAACATTGTTCCCCTTTGGAGGCTGCATCACTGAGCAGGAGGGGCCCTGCGGATCCCAGAGTCCGGCCCCCATGAGAAGGAGACCAGGCGGGGCTGCGTCCCCAGTGACATAGCTCCCTGCATGCAGAGCTCCCCTGTGGTTGCTCAGCCTGCCCCATGCCTATGGAGCCGGCTGGGAGGAAACTCTCCCTCACACCACACTGGAGCCTCTTCTCTCTGCTCTGGCCACTGGAGCCATAAGCCCCACCTCCTCCCTTTGCCAGCAGAGACTCAAGATGGAGTGCGGCATCTTCCCAGCCCCACTTACCAAATGGTGGCTGCAGACTCTTCCCAATCCTGGCTGCTTCCTCTCAACCAGGCCCAGGCACAGGATCCAGGGAGAGTCCAAGGAGCATAAGGCACAAATGTCACCTCCCTCATTCTAGGTATAGACCTTGATTAATGGGACCTAAGCTTAAGTTGGCCTGGCCAGGGGCCCACCCTCCTTACTCTCTTTGTGTCTGTCTCCAGATGACCATCCATTGGTATGAAACATCCACCCCAGTGAAATCAGGCATCCCACTACCCGTGTCCTATCCATTTTAAGGTCTCACGAGCAATTCCATGAGGCCAGTGTAGAACTCCTACTTATCCCCTCAGATCCTCCTGCTCAGACCATAAGCTTCAGCATCATTCCTCACCTGTCTTTCTTCTTCGCCTCCCATGTCCGATCCTTGAGCCTACTTACTGTCTCCCACTCCTAAATAGCTCTGGCATCCATCTACTGTCCTCCCCCGCCTCCACTGCCCCCCTGGACCTGCCACCATGAGTTCTCGTCCAAGTGAGTCCAGGTGAGACTCCTCCTGGCGAGTCTCCTGGCTTCCCTTCCCACCGAGCAATCAGAGATGTCATTACCTTGCTCAGAACAGCCCGGAATTCCCAGCCCGACTCCTCACCTGGGCCACATGGAGTCTTCAGAGCCACACCTGCCCTTCCTCTCACCCCTGCACTGCAACCACACAGGTCTTTTCTGTTCCCAGGCCCCCAGAAGCTTCTTCCCGCTTCAGGACCCTGGCACTTGCTGTTCCCCTGCCCGGGACACATGTCTCCCAACTATGCTATCGTGAGTCAGCTCTGGTCTCCTTAGAGGGGTCTCCTTAAGCCCCTCTGGGTGGGTCCTCTGCTCCTCATTGTTCCCCCCACCCCGGCCCAAACTCAGTGACTTTCTACCCTGCATGGTTTTCAATTCCTCTGTCACTAATGTAGGTTTTCCCTGGCCTTTGTTCCTTTGTCCCTACTTGGTTGATGTGGTCCCCCGTGGGCTGGGAGTTCCTGGGAGCAGGACTGGGACTGTTCCGCTGGGCCTACCCTAACACCTGGTGCTCAGTACACAGCAAGCACTCAGTAAATGAGGATGCATGTGGCTCCCACATGCTCCCTGTGTGCTGCGGGCAGGTGTGAGGCCATCAGCATCAGGACCAGGGGATGCACTCACTCCCTGCCTGGGCAGGCTCTTCTGCCCCTCTTGGGATCAGCTCCCCCCCGCCCCCCATGGCTCCCTTCACAACCTGCTGATGAAAAGGAACAGAGCAATTCCTGGAGCCCTGATGGTGGCTGCTCAAGTGGAGGCACCCTGGCAGGGCCTCCTGTAGGACCCCTGGCTAACTGTGCAGCCCTCACCAGGGGCTTCTCTCCTGGGGCAGCTTTTCCTCCCTTCAGGCATGAAGAGCCCACAAAGTTTCTGTGGTCAGAGACAACTCCACGATCTGAGCCCCGGAAGTTCTGGAGGTTGGGGGGGACGCAGGTTCATCCTACTTTGGGCTAGCCCAGGGCTCATCGGGGCTCCTGGTTTCAATCAGGACTCCAGGATACAGAAGGCCCCAGGGTCAAGGCTCAGACGGGCACGTCCTGAAGGGCCAAGGCCCTAATAATTATTCTCACATTGTTCCCAACTGCTCTGTGAGCAGGTGCAAAGGTCCTGCTCCCCCATTTGTGGATGAGGCAATTGAGACTCCATGAGAATGGTTTGGCCAAAGTCACAAAGCACATAAGGTGGGAAGCAACCAGCACCCTGCATCCGGCAGATGCCCAGTCCAAGGCCAGAGAGAGAGTAGACTTGGAGCCTCAGGGCTGGACCTCGAAGCACCAGAGCAGATGGGGAGGACTCCCGGCTGCTGGGAGAGTCCCCAGGCACCTCTGGACCAGGAGAAGCAGGGCCTGGGACTCTAGAGTTCACTTACTGTGTCACCTCAGACAAGCCTCTTCTCTTCCCCGGGCCTCAGTCTCCAGTTCTAGAAGATGGGGCTGCTGTGTCCACCAGGGAGGGCTGGAGGGAGGCTGGAGGAGGAGACAGGGTCAGGAGGAGGGGAAGACAGGAGGCACAGCGCTCCTGAGCTGCATGGAGCCCCAACGGCCCTGTCCTCTGCCACCCCAGCCCCCATTTCCTCCCAGTCTGCTCCCAGGGCTCCATCACTCACTCTGTGGTCCATTACTGCCTGTCCCAACTCCGGCCCTGGAAGTTGTCCAGTTGCAAATGGAAAGGAGCCGGGGGTTGGCAGAGCTGGTGGGGCTGCGGTTCTGAGGACAGGAGCCTCCTCTGATCAATGGGGTCTGGGGAGGATGGTGGATGGGAGAGAAAGAAGCTGCATCGATGCCCTTCCACCCCTGACCTGGAACTGCTCACACGTGCCCACCGTCCTGCACTCGATGCAGAGAGACACCCTGGACTTGCCGGTGAGCAAACCCGGGGACAGGGTGATATTTACCTCGAGTGGCTCATCACACAGAGCCAGCCAGGAGGAAGTTTGGGCAAACCCAGTTCCTGACCACAGGCTCTTCCAGCTGCCTCTCTGTGGGCTTCATGCCGGCCGGGGAGTAGCGTTTTCATTTGTAAGTGGAGGGGATCTCTGAAGAGAAAATCCATAGATCTCTGAAGAGATTGGAGTAGGGAGGACCCTCCTAGCTAAACTTCTACAGGAGGCAGGTGAACACTCAGCTCGGCCACTGCTTCCCTGTGTCCTTGGGTAAATGGGCCTTTGTCTCCACTTCTGCAAAATGGGTTCAGCGTAGGGAGGTTTAGTAAAGGAAACCAGTCTTGGGACTCCCCTTGACGACTTAGATCACCCGCCCCCTGCCATACCCACTGCCCGAATCCCAGTACTCCAGAAGGGTGATGGCCAGAAGCTGGGTGGGCTCTGCTGGGCCTGAAAGGAGGGGTCACTGCCCCACCAGGCTTGGGGAGAAAGCCCTGCAGGGGAGCTGCCAAATGATCCAGGGGCTCAAAGAGGCCGTGCCAGAGTGCCAACACCCGAGTAGCCGTGAGCACGGAGACCTGGGCCTCACTCTGCTCCTCTCCATCACCGAGGCTGTGAAGGGAGCTTTAGAGAAGGAGACTGATCCCCAGAGAGGTGAAGCACCCTGGCTGGGTCTCAGAGCAGGTGAGCAGCCCAGGCTGAGCTTGAGCATGTGCGCTGGTCCCCTGAAGAGCTGCTCTGTCCAGCACGACAGCCACCAGCCATAGGTTGCTGCTGAGCACTTGAGATATGGGCAGCCCAGGTGGCTCAGCGGCTTAGCGCTGCCTTCAGCCCAGGGTGTGACCCTGGAGACCGGGGTTCGAGTCCCATATCGGGCTCCCTGCATGGAGCCTGCTTCTCCCTCTGCCTCTCTCTCTCTCTCTCTCTGTGTGTGTCTCTCATGAATAAATAAATTAATAAATAAGTAAATAAATAAAATCTAAAAAAAAAAAGAGAGAGAGAGATGACAAGTCTGGATTGAGGTGTGCTGTGAGTGTCCCCTATCCACCCGATTCCAAAGGTTTAGTTCAAAGAAAAGTAATAGGAAATGTCTGATTATTGTATTTTAGATATAGATCTCATGCTGAAATGATAATATTTTGAGTAGAGTTACATCAATTATATTATTAAAAGTCATTTCACTTGTTTCATTTTTACATTTTTTTTTAACACGGCTACCAGAATGCTTGAGATCCTCACACGTGTGGCTGTGTTTCTACTGGGCGATGTAAAGTCGTGCTTGCATTCCGCGGTCCTGTGGCCCACCTGCCGAACCATGCCGCGCCGCTCCAGACCTGGGTACCCCTCTCGGGGTGCCTCGCTGTACACTGAGGGTGCTCGTGGCTCCACCCCAAGGTTACTGCGAGAATTAGTAGAGAGAATGCATGTCAGGTGCTCACAGTGAACATGCAGAAATATCTGCCGTTGTGCGATGGTCGTGGCTGTGGTCACTGCTATTGTTACCCGCTGAGGCCCAGAGAGGGAAGCACCTGTCCTGGGGTCACGCAGCAGGGCAGTGGGACTAGCAGCCTCCCCAAGGCAGGGTGTGGGAGCCCCTCCACCCACACCCCAGACATCCAGGCCTCCGGGGCGGGAGGTTGAGGGAGGGAGGCAGCTGGGGGGATACTTTGAATCGCTCAGGTCCGAGTGCCTGACACAATGGAATTACTGACCAGGCCAAGGCCGGGTGGCCCAAGGCGGGCCTGGCCTCTGTCTGCTTAGCATACTAGGCGGGGGCCCCTGCCCCTTCCCAGAGAGGGTTCCAGGAGCAACCAGAATGTCCTGACTGTCAGACAATGCCATGATGGAGGGCCCTGTCACATTTTTGTCCCCGTTACTGGGGTCCCCATTCACGGCCACTGTCACCACACTCAGAACAAGCCAGGCCTGGCAGCCTCCTTTGCATTAAAATGGGATGAGAAATAAGCCTTCTCCACTGTTCAGCAGGGCAGAAAACGGGATTAGGCCAAGGGACAGGGCTGAAGGCCCCTGATGGGGGTCGCCCGGGGAAGGCGGGTGTCTGCTGCCGGGCCGGGCCTCACACACACAAAGCACCTCTCCCGGGCCTCAGTTTCCCTGGATCTAACACATGGAGGGGGAAGGAGGTTCCTGACTGTCTAAATGCCTTTGCGCATGGCTGAGAAACTCCACATTCACAATGAAAAATCCATAGCGAACTGGGCAAAGCAGCGTTGTCACTGTTGGTTGGTGGCAAAGAGGGGCAGAGAGTGGCCAGAGATGTGCCAGTCTACCTGGCTTCGTGCTCTCGATGGTGTTACCCATCCAAACCTGGGAGCTCTTGGCCTGTGGCAGGAAGCCATCACAATGAGGCTATTTGTAAGGCAGACTAGAATTAGCACTCGGCACCCAAAAGATGAGTCAAATGCCAAAGGGCTGAAGCAACTCAAAGGCCCCGTCGTGGGGGTCAACCACCAGTTCTGGGGAGCTCGCCACCCCTGAACACGTCACCACTCACAGATACGTATGCCAAGGCGTATGCGCTAAGACGTTTGTGCAGGAACCGAAAATCAGAAACAGCCCAGATGTCTCTAAATAGGGGACAGCTACATAAATCATAAGGCTTGGATCTCCAAGTCACAGCTTGGAGCATCAGGTGCCACTAAAATGGTGGGAGAAGCGCTATGAAATTTGAAATAGAAGGATGTTCAAGAAATATTAGCAAGTGAAAACAGAGATGCAAACCAACGGGTCTATTTGGAGAGAAATATATACTATGTGTAGATGCATAGAACACGCCTACAGTGCAATACAAGAAGCTAGTCACATTGGCTACGTCTAGAAAATTCAAGAGGTTGAAAAAGGAAAATTTTACCTTTACATAAGTACTTTTTTATTGTTATATATTTATTCTCCTCATTTTCCTTTTTCATAAAAGTTAGTTAAAAGTTATCTACCCTGGCACAGAGGTCCTCTGAAGATCCTCTTTGCTTGCTGATTCAGTATGATCAGTTCAACCAACATTTAGCAAATTCTTCTGAGTGTCATGCCCAGTGCAGCTATGATGCCAGCCATCCAAACACCCCCAAACACTCCCAGTCAGAGACAGAGTCAAGCCAATGGCCTCTTAAGCTGGATGCCACAAGAGCAACTAGCATCCAATGGATATTGCCCTAGAGATGAAGAAGCTATCTGGGTTTTGAAGGGTGCATAGGAGTTCTCCAGACTCTCCCTCAGCAAGGGAGAGTTTTTGAGGAGAGGGAGAGGAGAACGAGTAGGGCATGCATTGTGTACGTGTGTGTACTTGTGCAGGGACTTGGGCTATATTGTCCTCCACTCCACCCACAATTCCTCAGCAAGCAGTATGTACTCATGGCTAACATTTCATGAGTGCTTACTGTGTGCTAGGCACTATTCTCAGCACTTCATATTCGAAAAACTCATTGCATAAACTCTAGGAGGTAGGGGTGCTCTTTATGATTACCCCCATCCCACACATAGAGAAGCAGGGATGTTAGGTGGTAAAGTAGTACATGCAAGTCCAGGAAGCTCATAAGTACCAGGGCTGGGTTGAGAACCTGGGCAGTCAGCGCCAGAGCCCACTCTCTTAACCAGTACACTATGCTACCTTCCGCAGCTGGAAAATGTGTGGGCCAAACCCTGCAAGCCGGGCATTTTACATATGTGTGTGGTCTCTCTGGCACATGGAGAGGCTCAAAGGGATCCTTTTCCCTGCCTAGGGCCACTCAGCTGAGTGGAGATTTCAACCATTGGGGTGGCCAGCTCCAAAGCCCACATTGCTCTTACCATGGGCACCTGCTTCTGGAAAGGGGCAGACAACTTGGGGCCAACAGCACACACGTGACAAAGGTTCAAGGGACAGTGAAAGAAAGAGAGCTTAGGGAGGATGATAGGGAGCGGTGGGGAGTGTGGTTACAGGGGAGCATGAGCCTGGTCCAAGGCTCTCAGATGCATTCTTTTTTCTTTTTTTTTTTAAAGATTTTATTTATTTATTCATGAGAGACACACAGAGAGAGGCAGAGACACAGGCAGAGGGAGGAGAAGGCTCCCTGCAGGGAGTTCAATGTGGGACTCGATCCTGGGACCCCAGGATCACACCCTGAGCCAAAGGCAGATGCTCAACCGTTGAGCCACCCGGGTGTCCCTCTCAGATGCATTCTTCCAGAGGTCTGTGAGGCCCAGAGAAGACACAGCAGGGGCCATCGGTGTCTGACCTCTAATCTGGTCTCGTCCCTGCCAACGGAGAGGAAGCCAAACCAGCCACACCCTGTCTCTGGGCTCCCCGCCCACCCCAAGCCCACTTGGAGGTCGACCTTCCCCTTTCAGATTCAGGAACCTAAATTTCTATTTGCTGCAGTTCAAACTGGGGCTTATGAGGAAGCCTGTGCTCATGGGTGGGGTGGAGGGTGGGTAGAAACTCAAGCCAGCTGGCATCTGCAGCCCAGCTTCACGCGATTCACCCCGCTGCGGCGTTTCGAGCCAAACAGAGGACGTCCCCAGGACACTGCCCTTGTCTGAGTGCCGGAGACGCTGGCTGGGGAGCTCCACGTTAGATTAAATGGCATTTACAGCAGCTGCAAGCACGTTTGAGTTGATTACCCTATAATTTGTATGCAGTTGCAGGTCATTACCTAAATGACAATTAAACACTGGCACCCTGTAATTAGATGTTTTTATGAATTAGGTCCTGAGGTATTAATGTCAAATTTCTGAGTTCTGCTCATCCTCCGGCTCGGATGCCCTTCTCCTGCCAGCCAAGGGCCCAAGGCCCACGGAGGCTCCTCTGAGGCCCTGGGCTGGCTGTAGCCACCTCCCAGATGGTGGTCACCCACAAGAACATTGGGTCCTTTGAGGTTACAGTGTGAGCGTATCAAAGATCCCCATTCTGGCCAAGCTGGTAGTCAAATAACAATAACCACCCAGAGTACAGTAAAGGTGAAAGAGAAATCGTGGAGCTGGGACGGGAGACATGACACACTGCGTGGAAGAGGGTGTTGGGATTTCAGACGTGGTAGTCAAAGAAGGTCCCCCTGAGAAATGACAAGTCTTTGGAAACGAAGCAGTGGGCCAAGGGGACATCTGGGGGAAGAGCTGTCCAGGAGTGAGAGCCACCGGTGCAAATGCCCCGGGGCATGTGGGTGCCAGGTAAGGCCGAGGAGCGGCCTGGCAGACTGGTGGCCTGAGGGCAGGGGATGAGGGGAGAAAAGTCACAGTTTCCAGACCCACAGGGCCTCCTAGGCCCCGGGGAGACTTTGACAGGCATTTGAAAAAGATTGGTTGAAGGAATAAACTGGAAGGAGACTGGAAGGCAACCTGACTCCAAAAAGACTTTCGAACATTTCTCTTTTCTTTGTCTTTCATTGTAAACTCTCTTTCCCTGGGTACTCGGCTCTGCACCTGCACTGAGAGGTCGGCCTGGCACGGTGGGGGTGCTGTCCCATGCCGCATGGGGAGGACACTGTTATGCCCAACTCACAAGAGAGAATGCATCCTTGGAGGGGACCAGCCTGACCCAGCATCATTACTGGAGCTAAAACCTGTACCTTCCAGCTTTAGGAGCTGTGAAGAGCATGCACCCGAACCAGCCCACTTGGGTTCAAGTCCCAGCTTAGCCACACACTGGCTGTGTGCCCTAGGCAGGTTACTTTGCCTCTGTTTTCCCACCTGTAGAAAGGGGGCAAACCAGCACTTACCCTAGAGGATTGCTGTAAGAGGCTCAGCCCTGGGACGCCTGGGGGGCTCAGTGGCTTAAGCAGCTGTCTTTGGTACGGGTCACGGTCTTGGGGCCCTGGAGTGGGACCCCACCATTTGTTGGGCTCCCTGCTCAGGGGGCAGTTTGCTTCTCTCTCTCCCTCTGCCCCTCCATACCCTCTGCTCTCCCCCAGCCCCCACTCTCCTCCCACTCCCCTGTGCACTCTCTCCTCTCAATTAATAAATAAAATCTTGAGAGAGAGAGAGAGAGAGAGAGAGAGAGAGAGACTCAGCCCAATGCCTGTCACATAGTAAATGGTTAAAAAGTATCAGTCAGGGCAGTCCCGGTGGCTCAGTGGTTTAGCACTGCCTTCAGCCCAGGGTGTGATCCTGCAGACCCGGGATTGAGTCCCGCATCGGGCTCCCTGCATGGAGCCTGCTTTTCCCTCTGCCTGTGTCTCTGCCTCTCTCTCTCTCTCTCTCTCTCTCTCTGTGCCTTTCATGAATAAATAAGTAAAATCTTTAAAAAAAATAATAAAGTCAGCTTTACCATTCGCTCTGCCTCTCTCTTGTGCTCCCTTTGGCAGCACCATAGCTCTGCCCACCTCTGGCCACATGACCTTGGGGAGTCCCTCCATATCTCTGAGTCTCAGTTTCCCAATGTAGTAATTGTGGTGTGTTCATGAGATACCAGTGGGAAAAGCAGGTGTTGATGCTGGTTATCACTGTGGTGAGGGCATTAGAGCCAGCATACCCTGCCCCACCCCACCCCCACCAAGATGCCCTCTTGACGCCCTTGAACATGACAGGGTTGAAAAGAGGCAAAAACAAAATTCTCAAAACTTAGAAGTCATAGTTACGTCAAGTGAAAAGTATTTTAGGGCCTCTTTCATTGAACTAATGGAAATTGAGAACTAATTAAAATCACCAATGGGACTGTGCCTGTAAATAAGGAAGTGCCTAGTTCTGGTCGTATTAACCAAGATCCATACCTAGCATAAGGGAGCTGATTATTCAATTCTGCTCTGTACTATGCAGACTCCCCAGAAGGAACTGAGTCCTACCATGAAGGTGAAGCAGGAATATCCTAGAGCATGTTCAGAAAAGGAGAGGAGATGGGCTGGAGCTCCCTGCCTGGGAGGAGCCAGAACTTTCCTGGGAAGTCGCATGGAGCCAGGCTCCGGCGCCCCGCAAGAAGGCACATCCTCAGTGTTAGAGCTACGTAGGGATTAAATGGGCTGCCTAAGCTCTGTGTCAGGGGTGGAGGGGAATGCAAGCAGGAGTAGAGGGAAGCCTGCAGGGGTGCCCGGGAGCAAATTCCAGCCCAGGATTCGAGTTTAGGCCCTCGATCTGCGATCCACGAGGAGTCACCTCTTCATGAAATCCAGGTTTATGGAGGCAGCACAGCAAGTTGGTCAGGCTTGTGGATTTCAGAGCCTGACTTCATGGATTTGAATCCTGGCTTCTCTGAGACTCAGTTTCCCCATTTCTAACAGTTGCCACGTCACAGGGTTGTTGTGAGAATTCGGTGACTAAGTGCGGGTAAGCTGTTGGGAGCAGTGCCTGGTGCTGTCGTTCGGGGACAGGGCTTAGCCTGCAAGCTCTGTGTGACAGTCTTGGCAGCCAGGCTCAAGGAGTCTCACCCCGCCCCTCGGGTGAGATGTCATGCCACATGGGCACGAAGCTGTCTCCTGGGAACTGGCTTCCCCAGAGCCCCAGGCGGCCGAGGGATTCCCCTGTGAGTCGCCACTGCCCTGGGAGACAGTGAATGGGCGCTTTGTGTCTCCACCGTGGCCTGCTGCTGCACGCCCAGGGCCCCTGCACTGCCTGCGGCCTGGGCTTGCACCCCGGCTCCTTCCTGACCCCGTGGTGCATCCCTTCTTCATCCCTTCCTCCCGCAGCTCCTCCTGCGGGCCCCACCAGCCTGCCCACCCCACACACCCCAGCCCCAGGATTGGCCTAGTTTCCTGGGTGCCAGATGGGAAAGGGTGGCCTCAGGGATAGGGTGGGATCAAAGAGGCCCAAGTGAGTCCTCAGGGACCCCAGTCCTCAAACCTCCAGAGCAGCTGGGCTCCAACCTGGCACCGATCAGGTCGGCCGGGCTGCTGTTCAGCACCCACCAGAAAATGCCCCCCCACCCCCATATGACCGTTGGGCTGGTCCCTGCCCTGTGGGCTGAGTGGGATGGCACCTCGGCATCCCTAAAGCAGAGGTTTCTGAGGGCCTCCCAGCGTGTAGACAGCAGAATCACAGTGCGGGCCCCTGGAGATCAGTAGCTCTCCGGGGCTCCCCTAGGGTACACCATGTCCTGTGGCAGCCCATATAGGCAGAAGCACTAGTGGAATAGCCCCTTCAGGAATGCAGCCACCAGGCCAGGAACTAAGCTCCGGTGGGCCTGGGGGGACATGGGATCGGGAGTGAAGATGGCATTGTCAATGCAGCTAAGGCCTCGTGCCTGAGTGCACAAATGGAGACTGTAGAATTTGAGTGTTTTCCTCTGCTTTCATATGAACATACCTGTACATAGTAACTCATTATTTTTCTCCTCCTCCTCTCCTATCCCCGTTCTGTCAAGACATAAGGTGCACTGCTGGTGATAACCTGGTATCTCAGCGTGTAAGTCACAGACATCAAAGAGGCCTGTGGCTCAGTTGCAAGAGGCCAGGTGACACAGGGAGGTCGCAGAGCACACCTTCAGTGGGCTGAAGGGCAGCAGGTGTAAGCGTGGTGTTGCCATGGTCTTATCCACACGGTAATAAGGTCAAGCTGTGTCCTTAGAATGTTGACTGGACACGGCCTGGCTGTGTTGGGCTGCCCGTCGCTCACCTTGGCACACCACACAGTCTGGGAACAGTGCTCCCCGGGACCCCGTCCCTGCCCGGTGTGGTGAAGAGCTTCCAGCCAGGGTACTCCCCTAGGATGGGGAGCAGAAAAGACGTGGCGCGATCGTGGCGGCACTGTGGCCAGTGGCCTGTGCTGACATGGTGGCTCCCATTTTGTGGTGTACTTTTGGGAGCCAGACCCCATAACTTCCCAGACTTCCGTGCTTTTCCTATATGGAGATTTATGTAAGAGCTGAGATGTGATAACTACGTCCGCAGGAGACCAAAGGGACAGGGCTATTTTGACATGGCCCCGGTCAGGGGGGTGGGTGTCTCATCCATGGGTGCAGGACCTGATAAAAGGGCAGAGTCCAGGGCCTCATCCCAAAGGTACGAAATAGGTTAAGACTTCCTGGTGCTAAGAAATCTGCAGTTTAGAGGCACTTGAGTGGCTCAGTGGTTGAGCCTCTGCCTTCGGCTCAGGTCATGATCCCAGGGTCCTGGGCTTGAGTCCCACATCGGGCTCCCTGCAAGGAGCCTGCTTCTCCCTCTGCCTGTGTCTCTGCCTCTCTCTGTGTCTCTCGTGAATAAATAAATAAAAATCTTAAAAACAAAAACAATCGCACTCATGCTCAAGATTGTCAACGTCAGGGGGTGCTGGGTGAAGCCTCCTTAGGAACTCTATGTATTCTCATTGTAAGTCTGAAGTTATTCCAAAATAAATAATAAATAAGCAATGAAGTTTTCCAAAATAAATTTTTTAAAAAAGAATGCAAATGGTACCTGACAACAAAAAAGGGAAAAAATATGTAATAAGCGTGACATGGGGGAAGGCAGAAATTTTGAAGAGACAGGAGCATCTGACATTTGCAAAACCCCGCTCTCAGGCATCTGAACGTTTTAGACTTTGAATGGTTCTTCAAAAATGAAAACACCTGGAAGCTGTAACAATTCTGAACATCCTCCCGTCCCCCTAAGATCAGAATATTCCAGACTTCTAAAGGTGTTAAACTGCCCAAGGACTTACTGTTGTAAAGTTCCCAAACTGCCAAAGATCCTACATTGCCAGAACCAGACAGTGATTCTCAAGATTTAAAATGTACCCGAGTCATTGCGTCGCCTCTCTCGGGGAGCAAAAAATCAGGACTGCCTAAAGTGAAGGTTCATGAACTTTGTCCCCTGGGGCTTCGGATTGGGTCTGTCAGGGACGGGGCCTGGGGATCTGCATTGTGATTTTTGCTGTCAGCACCCCTGACTATACATCTGCACATACCTGGTCCTTCCCAGTACTGTGTCACCCCCACCTCTCTCTCTCTCTCTCTCTCTCTCTCTCTCACACACACACACACACACACACATTCCCCCGGAAGCAGTGCAGGGTCTCATTTGCCCTCAGCTGGGCTCCCACCTTCCCCAGGTGAGCCGCAGGCCCCAGAGCAGCTGGACGTCCTCTCGCGACAGCCAGGGAGCCGCAGCGCCAGGCGCCCTGACGGGTGACAGCAGGGGCAGTAACCCCCTGGTACCCCAGCAGCTCCCTGCTGCCCCTTCCTAGGCTTTGCTGGTCCCTCTCTCACTTTATTTGGAACCAAATAAAAGATTAAGTTAAAAATAATTCCCAGAAGGCAGATCATTTGGTAATTATGTGCAGGTGTGCAATCAATCCCGGCTCCTCAGCCCCCCTTCCACCTCCCAGCCCCCCCACAGCGGGGTGCGGTAGTTCCAGAGCCAGCCAGCCCCAACCACCTCTCCCCGCCGCCCCCCCGCCGGGCACCTCACCCTCAGAACCCAGCTCCTGGGAAGGAGGGGGGGCCCCGCCAGCCACCCCTGGGGCCGGGCTTCCCCACCACCCTGCAAGGGGAGCCCCGGGATCCATGACCACTGCCCAGAGGCCAGAAGGCCGGAGAAAAGACAGCATGGACAGAGGCTGAGAGAAGGGTGGCCACAGACCGGCCGGGGGAGACGCACCCTCTGCCCTGCAGGGCAGGCTGGAGATGGGGCGCTGAGCAGCCGCAGGTGTGGACCCACGGTGGCCGACTCCTCGGCATCCTTCCGGCAGGGACACCTGAGGTCCTCTGGTCCCATTCCGAAAGGGCCTGGAGCAGCAGCGGCCACCACACCCGTGGGCACAGAGCCCGCGGAGCCCCCACTACCTCCGGGGCCCCACCGCCCCAGACTCACCGCCTCCTCAGCACCCCACACCCCTCCGTGCCTTTGCATGGCTGCCCTCAGGCCCTACCCAGCCTCTCCTGCCAGGCGAGATGCCGCGTCCTCTGGGCAGCTTCCCCCCACCCTGGCCTCTGCCTCTGGAACCCCACACCGCTCTCTGACCAACTGTGCCATTTTGCCTAGCTTCCTTGGAGTTCTCTGAGATCCCTCTCGAGGACACGGACCATGCCATGTCCAGCTGTGTGTCCCCGGGGCCCTCTGGCTCCCACCCCCTCCCCAGAAGGCACGGCGACCTCCCACCCAAGCCGGCCTGGCTCTTCCATTTGCACCCCCTCCCACGGGGCCGTGGTAAAGGTGGTGATCCCCCTGCAGGCACGGTTCATTCATTGTCCAGCCCAGGTGTGGGTGAGCCACGGCAGCAGCTTCGCCAGCCTCTCCCACCTCCTGGAGCCCATCAGAACCTCTGGGCAGAGACCGGGATCCTCACAGGACAGGTCGTAAAACCTACCGAGACAAAGTGAGCCAGAGGCAGTGTTTGGACCTGAATCCAAACCTCACATGCTGCTGTGCCCCTTCACTGCCATGGACCCCAACCCTCCTCCCCTGACTCCTCACTCTCACTCCAAGTTCAGATGCTCAGGAGCAAAGCTTCGTGCAACGGTGGACACAGAGTGGGCACTTGGCTCCCTTGAGGGCTACCATTGTGTGTGCAGAGGGAACAGGGATCCCTGTCCTGCTGGGAACTCCCAGGTGATAGACACACAGACAAGCAAGTCTGTAAAACATCACATGGGGTGAGCGACGGAAAGTGAGATTGAGGTGAATGGGCCACCCATGCAATTCTAAATTTCTCATTGCTTTGGAAAAACTAAAAAAGACAAAATTAATATTAAGATTATGTTTAATTTAAAAAAAAGACTATGTTTAATCGAATAGATCCAAAATATTATCTTGGCAACATGTAATCGATACAAAAAATAATTAATGGGATGTTTCACTTTTTTTTTTAAATACTAGGTCTTTGAAATCCGAGGTGTCTTTGACACTCCCAGCATGTCTCAGCTCTGACTTGCTGCATTTCAAGAACTCAGGAGTCACAGATGGCTGGTGGCTGCTGTATTACCAAGAGCCATCTAGAGGGTACAGGTCATACATGAGTGGTCAGGGAAGGCTTCTTGGAGGAGATGATTTTTGAGCAGGGACCTGGAAGCCAGGCAATGAGCCAAGAGTCTAAATAGGGGAAAATCATCCCAGGCAGTGGGATCAGCAAGTGCAAAGGCCCTGAGGTAAACAAGAGTCTGCGTCTGAAGCTGAGTGAGCAAGAGGTGAGGGTGGCAGGAGACAAGGCAAGAGAGGTACTTGCTCAGCTGACACTCTAGGCATTGTGAGGACTTTGGCTTTTCCTCTGAGTAGGCGGGAGCCATGCAGGGTGCCAGGCAGACCGCTGGGCCCTGCCTGGCTTGGGTGCTAATCGGAGCACTCTACATCAGTGTGCAAGCTCTAGCCCCAGACTGCTGGGTGTGAAACATGGCCTGCCTGTCCCCAGCAGTGTGACCCCCAGACTGTCACAGCACCGACTGCTGTGAGGGTCAAGGCAGTGCCTGGCATGCGAGGGGGCACTCCCTAGAAGCCAACCCCATCCAGCGCTCTGTGAGTGCGGGTCTTCAGGAGACACTCACGCCTTCCCAGATGCCAAGGGTCTGGGTTCCTTGCTTCCAGGAGAAAGGCATGGCCACGTACCCCGCCCAGCAGGCTTCCTTCCTCCGGGTCCTCTGACTTCAGCCTCTCTATCTCCACATTCCTGGAATTGCTACAGGTGATAAATGGCTCCAAAGCAAGGCTGCCCGCAGGGGCCTGACAGGGCAGCCTCCACTTCCTGTGCCCCAGTGGGGGGAGGGGGGCTGGGCGGGGTCTCCTGACCCTGCCAGGAAGCTCTTCCACCCCATCCTGGCCCCAGGGTTCTCCTTCCCCCCCCCCCCCCCCCCCCCCCCCCGACCCCGTGGGGACAGACCAAACTCTGATGCTCAAGCCTTGGAGGGTGTGCAGGACCTTCTCTCTGGTCTGTGCCACCCCTCACCTCTGCACAGAGCACTTACTCCCACATTCGAGACACAGGCGCGCGGGCCAGCTCTGGGCCAGGCACTGTGCAGGTCATGGAGATACAGGAGTGGATGAGACAGAGGCACTCGCCCCCTGCAGTTGGCCTTCCAGGCGCCTGGGGCTGCTTAGCGATAGCGATTCCCCTAAGGGCTCGCCCAGAACCTCTGACCAGATTCCAGTGAGGACCCTCTTTCTCACCCACCTCTGCAACCCACGATGGCAGCCTCTTGGACCCCACTGCTCTGGATGGCCGGACCTGCAGGAGGACTTACCGACCCCCTGGGGAACAGAGCCTGAAATATGAAAGGAAAAGATGGCACTTCCCGATTTAAACAAATGCTTTGAAAAGTCTGTGGGCAGGACCCACATGCATCCATAACAGCTGCCATCTGGGGGGGCGGGGGGTGCAGGATTCTAAGAGCCTTTGCTTACCTTCTGCTTTTCTATCCTCCAGACTTTCTGCACTACATACATGTCTACTGTACACTCAGGGGTTTTAAAAGAAAAATAAAAAATGTGACAACAATCACAAGAATGATGATGCCCAGCACTTCTTGGAGACTTCTGGAGCAACTGTCTCTGGTTGGCCGGCCCAGGAACTCGCCAGCCTGGAGCAGGACAGGGCTGACTATTCCCTCCAACACAGGGAGTCATGGTAGCTGGAGGCCAGGGGCTGGACTTGTGGGAAGGGAGAAACAGATAAGGCAAGAGAGTGGGGTGGGTGGTGGGGTGAGAAAGATGTTCAGAAAGATGAGGCCGGCCAGGGAGTGGCCAGGAGGCCACACGGGCAGTGGAGGGTGAGGAGGGCCCAGGGCCCTGCATCAGTCCTGTGGGCACTGGGGAGCCACAGATGGTGTGTGAGCTGAAAACGGCTAGTGGTTGGGAAGACCAGCGAGGCATCTTCCAGATTCCTCTTTCCTTCTCCCTTCTGACATTGATCTTAGGCTTCTTGCTAGTATAAAGATCCCCAGCATTCTTGGAAAGCCGGCATGATTCCACGGTCAAAAGTAGTGGCTTGACAGCCTGACAGCCTGGGTTCAGATGGTTGGTGGGCCACTTCCTTAGCTGTGTGTTGTGTCCTCAGGCTGTGACCTGACCCCCCTGTGCTTCAGCTCCTCCTCCCAAAACTGAGAATGGCCACACAGTACCAACCTCCAGGGATGGTGTGGTGGAGGAGATAAAATGCAGAGTATTTAGAACAGGGGCTGGCACACAGTGAGTGCTCAATGGATGCCAGTCTTTGCTATCATCCCATCCCCATCATTTGCTTTATCTCCCATCTTACTTGGCAAGTTCCTCAAGGGAAGAGACCCGCTAGGAGTCTGCCAGCAGGTATATGGCAGCAACAGCAGTCCTGTCGTCCTGGGGAGATGGCGCCCCCAAGCTCACAGGCCTGCCTGGCCCCCTAGGCCTTGCACAAGGTGGGTCCTTGGCTGCTGTGAACTGACATCTGCGAGCCCCCTGCTTCAACTGTTTCTCTAGCTCCTGTCTTCTCCTCAGCAGCCCTGTGAGGAGAGCCATCCTTATTCCCATTGTCTGGAAGAAGAAATGGGCTCAAAAGGGGAGGCCCTGGCTCTAGAGAGAGCCCACCAATACCGCCTTTCTCTCCAGGGCCCCTCGGTGCCCTTCACAGGCCTGGCACCTTCTAGGCACTCGGGATACATCTCACCAGGTAGAGGCGACCCAGCTGGAGTGGGGTGGGGGCCTGCCTGGGGAGTGAGAAGCACTCTGGTTTCGCAGGATGCCCTCGGGTGTCTGGGCTCCTGGTGATAGAGCTGGTAGGGAGCCGAGCCCCAGGTGGGGAGGGAGAGATGAGGGGGGCACCTCTGGCCTTTCATCTGGAGCTTGAGGACCCCTTGAGGGCCCCACCATCACTCACCTGAGCCATAAATGAGCCGGTTCTAAGGCCCACCTGTTGCCTGGCAGGTATGCCAGGACCCGACGGGGGAGGGGTCTCCAAGAAGGAAGCGTCGCCCACCTCAAGCTGAACCATGCCAAACTTTTGAAGCCCCATAAAAGCTCACAGACCTTCCCTCTGCCAAACCTCACCTGCCTGACTGTCAGCCACCCCCTCCCCCAGCCCTGCTGGGGTGTGCAGCCAGGAAGCCCAGCCACGTACCCATGAACGAGAGACTGACCTCTCCGAGCCTCAGTTTCCACCTCAGGACAGGGCAGCGGGAACATTCCAAGGCATCTCAAGGAGATGACTGCAGGCTGGGAGTGAGACACCAAGGGTCCACTATGTTGCCCGCCCCTGGCCCGGCATGGCCCCGTGAGGCCTTTCTGACTGTGGGGAGGAAGCTGGCATCCTGGCAGCTGTCAGCTGGTTCTGCGGTTCTGAGCTGGAGTCTGCCCCGTAGCGGGCAGGCTGGCTGGGTGGTCCTTGGAGAGGTACCTGGGAAACCCAGCCCAGACAACAGGCCCAGCCTTTACCTGGGGGCTGTGTGGCTTCTGTCTGCTTTGTCCCCAGACAGTCAGGAGCTCTGTGTATTGAGCACCTGTTGTATGCTGGTTCCTGAGGGAAGCATTACCTATATTCATTTTGCTGAAATACAAAGGCTTGGAGATGTGAAGTCCCAGCCTGGGGTCACTGGGCTCAGAATCCGAACCCACACCAGGAGCCCCAGATCCCAGCAGCTTCTGGGAACTGGCTTGCAGCAGCGGGGTCCCTGCCCAGCAAGGACCAAAATGCTCCTTTTCTTGCACTATGCACCAAACTGCCTGAGTTTCAGAAGTTGGATTTTCTAGAAAAACAGGTATGGAGTGGAATGGGGATGTACCCTGCCCTAGCAGAGGGGAGAGGTAAGTAAGCCTGAAGGTAATAATCGTCTCGATAAGGGACTCATGGCGTGTACTTTCTTTTTCTTTTTCTTTTTTTAAATCTTCAAAGTGATTTGCGAACCCAGGCTAATTAATTTTCCCCAGAGCAGCGAGGACTGTCACCTGTCTCACTCTCCTGCGTCCCACCCCAGCCCCCAAGCACACCTGAAGGAAGGGGGGCTGATCCAGGAGTCCTGGAGATGGCAGAGAGGATAACTCAGCTGGCAGAGGCCTGGGGGAGAAAGAGGGTGGGACTGGCCCCCCGCGAGGCTGCCTGCCTGATTTTGGAGGGAGAGAAGTGGAGATTAGGGGAAGCGGGAGGGCTGGGAGAAGGCAGGCCTCCACCTGCCCCATGAGTGGCAGGGCCGCCTGGTCTACCTCGAGGAGAGTCCCCTCCAAACCACCGGAGCCATCACTGTGCCAGCACCACCTCTGCACCGCGCCCCACACAGAAAAGAGGCTGATCTGGACTCTGCCCTGGGTCTGGCAGCTGAGAAAATCTACTCGTTCATTCACTCACTTAC
Organism: Vulpes lagopus; assembly: GCF_018345385.1. Lineage (NCBI taxonomy): Eukaryota > Metazoa > Chordata > Mammalia > Carnivora > Canidae > Vulpes > Vulpes lagopus. The sequence continues at coordinate 54,218,212 of NC_054830.1, forward strand.
CTTCCTCCTTTAGCTAAAACATCATTACCCCTGGTCTGAGCCCTTTGGTCCTTGCATCAGGAATGGTGACCACACATACGAATGAAAACCAAGTTCCCAGGTTTGCAGGAGGCCCAGTCTTAGCCAGAGAGACCATCAGCCAGTGGGAGCGAGTGGGAGAACAGAAGGAAATACAGAAGAGATCCTGGAGCGGAGGCGCAGGGGCTTGGAGAACTCTCATGGAAGAAGCTACGTTTGACCTCTAATGGGGCTTTGAGGTGTGAGTAGGAGTTTGCCAGAAAGAGATGAGCAGAGAGGGCATTTGGGCAGAGAGAACAGCAAGTACAAAAGCATGAGGCTGGATAGGGTCCGGAGAGTCAGGGAAACAGTGAAGAATACCCAACCTCTACCTCATCCCTCCATGGTACCCGGAGCGATGATGGTGTGGGTCGGCTACTATGGGAATAGAAGGCACTGCTTGAGGTCGGAGGCTATAGGCCTGAGAGCTCCAGCCACTCAGCAGGCTCTAGCTGCTTGAGGCCTGGGGGAGGTCACAGCTCAGCACATCCGAGAACATGTAACACCAACCAATGGGAGTTTTATCTTAAATAGCAGTGTTGACCGACCAAGAAGTTCTAAGGTCAGGACCCTGTGCTTTTTCAAGGGCTCACTGATGTCACTGAGGACACAATATCCCCACTCTGCCACTCTTGGCATGCCATTCTATCTCCCCTTATGGTCACAAGGGAGATGCCACAGCTCCCAACATCACGTACCCTCATGAAAGCAGCTCAAGCAAAATGTAAGGGGAGATGTGGCAAAAAGGGCCTTCTCTCCACATGTCCCTTTCCAGGAAGATCATTCCCAGACACCCCTGGCAGTCTTTCCCTTGCATACTATCAGCCAAAATGGAGTCAGGTGCCCGTCCCTGGACCAATCCTTGGCAAAAGGGAACGGGACTGCCAAGATCAGTGGAGTCCAATCAAAATTCATTCTCAGAATTAGGCACAAAGCCATCTTAAGATCAGAGTCTGGATTTTTTTAAGCCAGGAAGGACAAAATGGTATCTGACCAACCCTTAAATTTTAAAATACATGTTTAAGGGACGCCTGGGTGGCTCAGCAGTCGAGACCCTACCTTCCACCCAGGGTGTGATCCTGGAGTCCCAGGATCGAGTCCCACATCGGGCTCCCTGCGTGGAGCCTGCTTTTCCCTCTGCCTGTGTCTCTGCCTCTCTCTGTCTGTGTCTCTCATGAATAAGTAAATAAAATCTTAAAAAAAAATAAAATAAAATACATGTTTAAGAAAACTTCTTCCTTACCCTGCGTCCCCTGACCCTGCTACATTTTTCTGATCTGTTCTTAACTCCAGCCGTCATCTCATGTTTTTGTGTCTTCTGTCCATTTCTGCACCAAAATGTCAAGAGATCAAGAATTTCTCTGCTTGGGTTTTACTAATTTCCTGGCCTATAGAGCAGGATCTGGCATATAGTAGGTGTTCAAGAAATACGTGTTGGATGAAAACATGAATAAACCAGAGAGTATGGGCGGGAAGTACTAGAGTGGAGGCCAGAACAACCAGTGGTCCAAGTCATCAAGGACCTGAAAGCCCTGCAGGAGATGGGAGCCATGGAGGGTTTAAGCAGGGCTGAAGGTTAAAAGTAAATTTGGGGAAGATGTCCTCTTGGCAGAAGGTGTCAGGGATGGGTTAGAGGTGGTGCCTTTAGACAGCACAGGGCTTGTGCTGAGCCTTGGATCTGAGCCCCAGTCTGTGACTCCTTTCCTATCCTCACAGGGCTTTTGGTGCACTCGGCAGGTGCTCAAGCAGTGTTTGAGTGAAGGAATTACAGACCAATAGTTTGAGGTTTCTGGATGGCACAGGCTGTAGAAGGGCAAGGGGGCTCAGATGCAATGCAAGGCCAACCCATAGAAACTTCTGGAAGCACACAGGCCTGGGCTTCTCTGAAGCCTGGCTCCTGGAGTGAGAGGAAGGTGGGGACTTTGAGGCCTGACCGAGAACTACAGGGGATGGAAGGAAAAAGCTCCCGCCACTGAGTACCTGCCATTTGTTGATGTGCCACCTTACTTAACATCAAAAGCCCCCATTTAACAGAGAAGACGGAGCCTCGGGGAGCAATTTACCCACGACTATAGTCAACCCTGCTCTCTGAAGCCGCCAGACTCTTCTTTTCTTTTTTTTTTTTTTTTCATTTTTCTTTCTTTATTTTTTTTTGCCAGACTCTTTTCTAACCTAGGCTTTCTCAAAAGGGATTTTATCACCCCAGGGGCATGTGGACTTTTATGAGGGGTTTGCGTTCATCCCAGTAGTTGGGAGCAGAGCTGCTCCCATTCAGCAGACAGGATCCTGGGAAACTGGACATCTCAGAGCACAGGACTGTCCCACCCAGGAAGAACCATCAGCATCCCTCTTTGTGACAAACAGAGCCTAGAATCTCACTCTATTTTGCATTTAAACACAAAGTGGTTTGATTGTTTTTCGAAAGGTGTTTGCGTGTTCATGAGCTCGCCAGAGATGGAACCACCATGTAAATCAAAGGAAGGGTATGCTTTCTATTTCCCAGGACTTTCCCAAAGAGTTAAGAGTTGTCACCCCTTCCTCACATCACCTGTAGCCCCCACCTGTGTCAGTCTGCAGCTGCATATATGGTGCATTCTATGCATGTGTGTGAATACAAGTGTTAGCCCTTATTTCAATGTATTGGCATTAAAGCCTGTCTTATTTCTCTTAAGGCTAAACACATCTGTCATAAATAGGCCCAATCATCTGACAACCTTGTCCTCTCTTCTGGTGTAGTTCCCACCCAAGCATTCACATAATGAAATATGTATTATTTGTTATGAATTCTTTTCCTTTTCCTTTTCTTTGGTATTGTAACCAGGACCTTATGTTGATCTGTTGAAGTCATAGGGTGCAAGTAGGCAATGTTATCTATGAATTTGACTTCAGGAGAGGAAAGGAACCATTGCAATGTACTTATTGAAAGAGGGGACAGTGGGTCTGAGCTCCAGTCCATGGGTGTCAGCCCAGAGGAAGGCTCACTGCATGTGGGTCAGAAAGAGCCTACAAGCCAAGCCCTTGGGGTGTGTTCCCTTGACACTTTTAGGGTCTCCTCTGGGTCAAGCTTCCTGTCAGTGATGTGGGGTTGGGGAACAGAGATGGTTGATCAGTCCTCAGAGCATCACTGTCTATGGAACAGGTAGGGGAAGAGATAGGGTTTAGAGGAGGTGAGTAAGCTCCCCCCCCAAATCACAACTCTGCCGACATCACTAGCACTTTTAAGCCTTTGCAGTCATAATAAGAAGAGTAGGGCTTCTTTGAGGGGGAGAGATCCCTGAATGGGCAGAGAAACAGAAGGAACAGAGCAAGGGTTTGGAGGGGGGAATTTCCAGAAGGCTGTGGGCAAAGAGAAGGCAACGTGTGTAGGTCTAAGGAAATTGCCTGAATTGAGCTGAGCTGCTCATAACTAAAAAGAGATACAAGGGGAGAGATGATAATAATTCTCCCCTGGGGACACTGTAGAAAGGTGGGAAAACACTGAGTCAGACATTCTCAGCCAGGGGGTGGCAGCGCAGGCACCAGACAGCTGGGTTGCAGCTCACGCTGTGTGGAAGATGGGGAGGGAAGCCGGTGACATGGTGGTTTTCAAAAGGCTGATGTAGAGCCAGGCATCTACATGTATAAGCTGGTCCAAGGCCAAATATGATTTCGGCACTGGCTGAACTGTATTTTTTTTTAATATTTGTGGAATAAGTTCCTTTTAAAAAATATGATTAGAAATATGTATAAGTTTGTATGTCACAGTCCTGAGGTAACTATTGTTTAGGACCCTGTCAGATGTCTAACTCAAGTTGGCTTAAGCAGGCAAGGGTTTCAGAGCAACTGGATGGCTCAGTGGTTGAGCATCTGCCTTTGGCTCAGGTCATGATCCTGGGGGTCCCGGGATCGAGTCCCACATTGGGTTCCCTGCAGGGAGCCTGCTTCTCCCTCTGCCTGTCTCTGCCTCTCTTTTGCTTTACGTCTCCCATGAATAAATAAATAAAATCTTTTTTTAAAATAGCAAAAACCAATGATATACCATTAAAAAAAAAAGCATGCAAGGATTTTTTTCTCACTAATTAAAAAAAGACCAATAGTAGATCTGCTTTCAGGTATAGCTTAATGCAGGGTTCAAATTGGGTCACTGGCACTGATTTCTCTCTTACACTGTGTGTCCACCTATCTGCTTTTGCACTGGCTCTTTTCTTGGGCAGGCTCCCCTGCTGGAGTGAAGGGAAGGAGGTAGAGAGGTCAACACTCCACTTCCTCAGCTTTAGGTCCCTGGTTGTCAAAGAGCTCAAAGACCTAGAATTGAGTCTTCCTAATTCCGATTGGCTAGGCCTCAGTCATGTGATAACCCTAGAGCCAGTCACTGTGGCTGGAGAACTGATGCACAGATTGGCATGGACCAGGGTCACGAGCTGGGCTGGGACCCACCAGGACCATGGGCATTTACTAGAAGAATGGGGCCATAGAGATGTTATACAGACACAAATTCCTTTAGCACCATGGAGAAGGCTTAGAGGCGATGATGATGATGATGATGATGACGATGATGATGATGATGACGATGATGATAATGATGACAACTCAAAACTAACATTTACTGGGAACCTAGCACATGTCACGTACTATCTATGTTCCATAGCTCATTTAATCCTCTCAACCATAAATGGGGTCAGGTACTATCATCACCATCCTCATTTTACAGACTGGGGAAAGTGAGGCACAGATATTTTAAGTAACTTTCCTTATATCCCACAGTTATACCAGTGGTTCAAAGTCAACCCTCCCTCCATTAGATCATGTAGACATCCTGAGGAGAAGGCATCTTTACTAAGCTTATTTTGTGGTCAAGGAGATAAATCCAAACATAAATAACTGATACACGAAGGCAGGAGACCAGGCATAGTGCTAACAGAGTGGCAAGAGGTTTGGGGCACAGAGACAGGTGTTTGGAGGAAGGAGGACAGGAGTCCTAGAGGAAAACCATGAGCCTCAGTTTCCTTATCTGTGTATCATTCAGATTGGGCTAAGGTTATTTGACAAAGCTCCCAAATGCTGGTCATCTCACAGCCTGTGCTTCCTACTGCCAGAGGTGTACCAGGGTCTAATTTCCAAATTTTGTGCTTCTACCTATAGACCTCAAGTATCAGGTAGCTCTGTGCTGCCCAAGGCAACCCGTCCTGGCGGGAGGGAGCAGGGCAGCAGGGCAGCATCACGGTTGAGACTACACCCCCTCAGGTATGAATCTTGGCTCCTCCAGAGGTGGGGGTTGAACAAGATCTCTAGGACCTTGGAGGTCTGATATTCTATCATCCAGGACCAACTGTTTCCATACCAGGAAGCTGTGATACTTCCAAGGGTCTACCTTTGGCAGAGTGAGCACTTTGCCCCCAAACTACCTGGCCCCAGCCTTCTGTGATTTGAGCTCTGATCTCTGCATTTCAAAGTTTTCCTGAATCCTTCTATACAGTTACTCTCCCCACCTGCTTGAGTCTTATTCAATTCATCTGTTTACACAATAAACATTTCCTGGGGCCAGGCCCTGGGCTTACAGAGAGGAATGAGGTATCCTGCCCTCTGGGAGCTCACTAGCTTACTCTCATTTTAACATCTTTGAGGAGGGATAGCAGCTCACCATCCTGGTCACTGGGCAGCATGGGGCGCAGCTGCCACAGCCTCAGCTTGTGTGAGCTTGGTCAATGGCTGTTCATTTGTCATCACTCTGTTGAGGTTTATGCGTTATTGGGATGTCATGTGTTACATTTAATTGCCACTTAAACTGTCTCCAACAAGATTACACCATGACTTGGCATCGAAATGAAAAGTTATTGTGTGTGCAAAAAGACTCGGGAACAGAGTACAAAGGTGACATTAGTAAAGCACATGTTTATCAAAGGAGGAATAACCGTATTTTTCTTGCAAAGCAACTGCTGAATGTTCTAGGGTCCCAAAAAGAGAGGATTCACATAAACAGATGAAGCTATCACTTTCTGTTAGCGATACATGCAAAATGGTTGACCATTGCACACCAAGCAAGAAAACACCAGAGTAAAAACCCATAGAATGGGTGTCAGAGGTTTGGAAAGAGCAACAAGGATAACAGTGGAGCACCTTTCCAGAAATGCTGCAACATCATAGGTCTTTTTTTTTTAAAGCAATTTTATTTATTTATTTTAGATTTTATTTATTTATTCATGAGAGACACAAAGAGAGAGGCAGAGACACAGGCAGAAGGAAAAGCAGGCTCCATGCAAGGAGCCCGATGTGGGACTCGATCCTGGGACTCCAGGACCATGCCCTGAGCCGAAGGCAGATGCTCAACTGCTGAGCCTCCCAGCCACATCCATCATATGGTCTTGATGGCACAGAGCACAATATTACATAGAAAACCACAGACATCAACCATCAAGTCGGAAAGTATTCAAAACTCAGAATATGAACACATTTTAGGACTTACTTCCCCGGTTAGTGTCTCTTATGGTTTTTTAGGTGCAAGAGTAATAAATGATAAACTCTATGTCTAAAGAGCTTCTTTCAATAACAATAAAATAAAAATTCCAAGTGATAAGAAAGCATTATGTCAAAGATTAGTTGGCAGAATTTTTCTCTCTCAAGTGAACATAAAATTGTAAGATTGCATCCTATAATCAGTGATGTTTTAGATTCAATGGAATACACCAGATTTTGAAGTACATTTTCCAGCTGGACAATGTGACTGGACATTTCAGACAGAGAAAGCAGCACCATAAAGAGGGATGGATAGAGAAAGGATTCAGAGAGGTTGTACCTCAAAGGGCTTCACACAGGTCTGTGTGACAAAGGGCCCGGGAGGGGTACAATCAGGGTGGGAAAGGAGAGGCAGGGCTGGCACTGTACTAAGCCTCCCATCACTGGAGACATCAAGGAGTGGCCAGCTGACCCTGTTGAAAAGGAAGAGGAAGATTCAGACAACAGTCATGCAATATGTGCCCACAGGTAGAGGTTAAGAAGCCAAGCTTGCTGTGGCTGACACCTCAGGTATAGACATAACCTTTCTGGGTCTCAATCTCCTCACCTATAAATTGGAAAACCATAGTGTACCCATAATGTATCACAGGGTTGTTGTAAGGATTAAATGGTTTATGGCATTTTAAATACTAGTGATCCCTGATCCCTGGAATAACCTTTCAAAAATATGTGGGCTGGTTTTATCTCAGTGGTCTCCCTGTGAGAATTGATCATTCTTTCTTCCAATAAATACTCTCAGCCTTAACCATATGCCAAGTCCTGTATAAGGCTACAAAATACAAAGGACTACAAAGATACAAAGGAATTCCATCCCTGACCTTAAGCTTCCATATATAATATTTTGACCAAGGTCATAGAATCTCCTTTGAGAAAGCCTAGGCAAAATCATAATAAATAGATAATATAATATAATATAATATAATATAATATAATATAATATAATATAATATGATTTATTGGAAGGATTGATAAGTAAAAGCAGCTAAGACCTGGAAATTCTGAGGAAATCCAAAGAGATTCTCTCTCTTTCTTCTCTCTGGAGCACATATTGTTTTGTTCTCTCTGTTCCAGGCTGGAAAGGCACAGAGAACATAACAGTTGAGAGCAGAGATCCTGGGATCTGCCTCTGCTCTGCCACCTGACAGCTGGGTGACTTTGACCGTTTTCTTCCATCTCTCCACACTTCGTTCTCCTCACCATACAAGCAGGGATAAGCACATGGTGAGTTGTGGGGAGGATTAAGTAAGAGTAGTACTGGGCAGAGGGTAAGTGTCCAACAAATGCTAATTCCTGGAATTCAAAATGGATAGAATGTACTGGAGTAATGCAAGGCAATGCCCCTACTCCAATTCCTTTGTCCAGACTCAGGCATACTGGATCTTAGCTTGAGGAGTAGAAAAAGATGTCCTCATTCAGAATCACCCATGACTGTGGTCAATGGCCCTTGAAATCTCTGTACCTAAAGACAGGTGTCTTCAAGAGCTGTGAGGAGGAGTCTTTTCTTGCTTGAATGCTGAAAACGAATCCCCTGTTGCCTGGCACCATGACTCTTCCTGTCTCATACCATTAACTGTCCCCCTGCAACTTAAACTAAGAGAAACTCAGGGCCACTGATTCGTTCCTCTTCCTGTCCAACTCGCTGTGTGTGGGCTCCATCTCCACCCATGGTGAAGATAGCCTTTGTACCTTTTGAATGATATCCAAGCCCATGATCAATAAGGGAACCAAGAGAAATGAAGTTTTCATAGCATAAACCATATCATTGTATGGCTGACTGTGTTTAAAGCTCAGTGTGATACCATCACAAAAACAAGCTATATTTTACTTAAATTGATATCAGGTTTGGCTCTTTCCCTCCTTTCAGTCCTCAAATGCCTAGAATTAGGCTAACTTTAATGCTTGACTAGTAGGAACTCAAAGAGTTTTTAGGAAAATTACTAAGCACAATTGGAAAGTTTAGCAAGGTGACAGACTATAAGATAAATATGTGAAAGACAATTGTAATTTATGTGCCAACAAAAAAACACTTCAAGCATTATTTTTTTGTATAATTTGTAACATCAAGAAAAAATACACACACCACCTAGAAATAAATCCAAGAACAGATATGTAAGACTGGACCCAGAAAATTTAAATTGAACAAAAAAGTATTAAAGATGACCGAAATAAATGGAAAGATAATCGTTAATAGGAAAGATAATTGTTAATAAAATTTAAATATTGCAAAGATGTTCATTCAACCACAAAATTGTACATAGAATCAATACAATTCCAATCAAAATCTCAACAGGTTTCTTCGGGGACCTTGACAAGTTGACTGTGAATTTTACATGGTACACACAACCAAAAACACTTATTAGGACCAATAAACGAGTTCAGCAAGATTAAGAAAAACAAGGTCAATATACAAAAATAGGTTGTTTCCAGAAAAAAACAAACAGGTTGTTTCCATATGCCAGCATACCAACAATAAACAATCCGAAGAGAAAATAAAGAAAACAATTCTATTTATAATAGTATCAAAAGAATAAAATACTTAATAAATTTAACAAAAGAAGTGCAGGCTTATTACCAAAAACTACAAAACATCATTGAAAGAAAGAAGGTCTGGGGTGCCTGGGTGGCTCAGTCGGTTAAGCATTTGCCTTCAGCTCAGGTCATGATCACAGGCTCCTAGAACCAAGCCAGTGTCAGGATCCCACTTCTCCCTCTGCTTCTTCTTCTGCTCCCCCTGCTTGTGTTCTCTTGTTCTCTCTGTCAAATAAATAAAATCTTTTTTAAAAGAAAGAAAAGGAAAGAAAGTAAGTAAGTCTAAGTAAATGGAAAATGATCCCATGTTCATAGATGGGAAGATTTAATAATGGTAAGATGACAATATTCCCCCAGATGATTTAGAGATTCAGTGCAATCCCAATCAAAACTTCAACTGCTGTTTTTACAGAAATTGATAAGCTGGTCCTAAAATCTATATGGAAGTGCAAATGACCCATAATAGCCAAAGCAATCCTTTAAAAAAAAAAAAGTTGGAGGATTTACATTTCTTGATTTCAAGCCTTGCTGCAAAGCCACAGTAATCAAGACAGTGTTATGCTGGCATAAGGATGGGCATATGGATAAATTGAGAGTCCAGAAATAAGCCCGTATATCTATGACTAGTTGATTTTGACAAGGTGCCAAGACAAGTCAGTGGGGAAATAGCAGTCTTTTCAACAAATGGTACTAGACAACTGGATAATCACAGCAGATGAATGAATTCAGATCCCTACCTCACACCATATACAAGAATTAACTCAAAATGGATCAAAGGTCTAAGTGTGAAATTCAAAACTGTAAGACCCATAGGAGAAAACATAGGTGTAAATCTTCATGACTTTAATTAGGCAATAGTTTCTTTTTTTTAAGATTTTATTTATTTATTCATGAGACACACACACACACACACACACACACACACACACACAAAGAGAGAGAGAGAGAGAGAGAGGCAGCGACACAGGCAGAGGGAGAAGCGGGCTCCATACAAGGAGCCCAATGTGGGACTCGATCCCGGGTCTCCAGGATCATGTCCTGGACCGAAGGCAGCGCTAAACCACTGAGCCACTGGGGCTGCCCTAGGCAATAGTTTCTTAATAACATCTAAAGCATAAACAACCAAAGAAAAAAATTGATAAATTGGACTTCATCAAAATAAACACATTGTGCTTCAGAGGATATCTTTGTAAATCATATATCTAATAAGGGTCTAATATTCAGAATAAAGAGCTCTTACAATAAAAAGACAACTAACCCAATTAAAAATGTGCAAAGGTTTTGAATAGACATTTCTCCAAAGAAGACGTTAAAATGGCCCATGAAAAGATGCTCAACATCATTAGTCAGAAAGGAAAGTAAATCAAAACCACAATAAGATTCTACTTCATTCCCACTGGGACAACTTTAATGAAAAAGACATCAAGAAGTGTGGGCAAGGATGTGGACAAATTGAAAGCCTCAAACATTGCTAGTGGGGATGTAAAAGAGTGCTGGGGCTGTGGTAAACTGCATATAGGGTCCTCACAAAAGTAAACATAAGTCATTGTATGACTCAGCAATTCCACTCCTAGGTATATAACCAAGAGAATTGAAAATACATGTTCATGCAAAAGTTAGTGCATGAATGTTCATAACAGAACCATTCATGTAGCCAAAAGGTGGAAACAACCCAATTTTTCATTACCTGATGAATGGATAAACAGAATATGGTGTATCCATATAATGGAATATTACTCAGCCATAAAAAGGAATGAAGCGCTGACACACACTACAACACGGATGAACCTTGAAAGCATTATGCTGCATTAAAGAAGCTGGACATAGAGGTCACATATTGTACGATTCCATTTCTATGACATTTCCAGAATAGGTAAACATAGAGACTGAAAGTACGTTTGGGGGAAAGGACAATAGGAAGTGGCTGCTAAAAATTACAGGGTTTATTGGGAGGATGACGACATTCTTGAAGCAGATTGTGGTGGTGGTTGCCGAACCCTGAGAATATACTTTAAAAAACCCCATTGTATATTTTAAAATGAATTTTATTGAATGTGAATTATATAGAAATTTTTTAGAAGCATAAATAACACTCAAAAAATTATATGGAACTCAGGAAGAACCAGGACACCCCTGAAGAAGAGGGCCAAGGATTTGCCTTATCAGATGTCAAGATGTGTTCTGAAACTCTAATAATCAAGACAGGGCTGCCTAGGGTTTCATTAAAATCTGGAGCTAGCATTACCACACTAGCATGCATATTTTCATTTCATGATGGGCCTCCATGAAAATGCCCTCGATGACATTCCACAAATATCTGTGTGCATCTCACTCCAGTGACCTACAAAGTAATAAATCATCCTGTCACTGGTGCACCTAGCCTTGAAGGAAAAACAGGAGCTGCAAATAGTTGCTTCTCAAAGTGTGGTCCATGGGCCTCCTGCAGTGGAACCACCAGAGTGCAAGGAACAGTGGCAGGTTCCCAGGCCCCACCCCATGCCTACCAGAAACATAATGGCCACACTGTGTGACTCTCCTGTTGGATGAGGTTTAAGTACCACCGTGTGAAGGTTTATGGTGATGGATATGGTGCTGGTTTAAGTTCACCCTGCTTAAACCAGAGTTAGAACTTCTCTGGATAATTCTAGATCATTCTTGAATAGAGTAGCTTACTTGGATTTCCTTAAGATGCAGAGAGTTGGGATGTATATTTCTCTAGCACGTTGAAGACCTAAAGGATTTAGAACCCTTCTTAAATTTGGGGAACACAAACTGATTCATAGACATTGACAGCCATTAGACAGGACATTTGGCTAGAAGGATAGACACGGTTTTGTGAAATCACGAGTTGATACCTAGAAAACAATATCATTGCCTTTCTAAGAAATACATGACAAATAGATTTTAAATTCATTATTTCCCACATGCCAGGTTTCCTTGGCCAAAATATTGGTGGGCTCTGATGATGTCACAGAAGTTTCTTGCATCATCTAATTCTGCCCACGAACCCTGGGAAGAATCAGGAAGCCAAGTCCCTGGTTCTTAGGCTAATTTTTCAAAAACATTTTTCACTAAGCATTTGATTTTGTAAATGCACTAATTAGAACAAGATTGCAAGAGCTAAGCGTCCTTTTGCAATTTTACTCCAATCATATTAGCTTTGAAAGCACAAGAAAATTTTCCAATGAACTGCCAGGATCATTACACATGGAATGACTGCCTTGCATAAAACATTTTTTAAAATCACGTGGAAAAACCTCAAGCCACCTTTGAGTCTGTTTAGAGCATTCTTGTGATACTAAGTCGTACATTCCTACTTTTCTTAAGTGTGTTCTTATTTTGTTATTGCAACTCTCATCATGGTACCTATCACAGGATGCCCTTCCATCTAATTAAAAATCATTTATGACACACTAATGAGGACCAAGAAAAGGTTTACAAGGCCAGACTCATCAGCTAAGAGACACTAGGCAGTTAAAAACCTAAAAGCCTGAGAATTCCTTTATGTGTTGGTTGGTGACTTTGCTGATGTCAAACACTGCCAAAGTTCTTTTGGCATTTGAAGTATGACTTTAGCTGAGTATCTTTACAACCATCCTGAATACATCTTCTAATATGAACAAGATTCAGTAAAAAGACAAAGGCTGGATAAAATATCATTTTAAAATGTCCATATTCTTGTTTGATATTTTCTCCATCTACCCTCCAAATATTATTAATGCAAAAGGCATCACTAATGATTTGGTAGTATTGATTTTATAGTCATGCTTACTCTTTAATAAATTTATTTAATAAGTTTATTTTCTTTAATAAATTTATTTTCATTAAACACTTAGTAGAGGGTTTTAAAAAAAAGATTTATTTATTCATTTTAGAGAGAGCACAAGCCAAAGAGGCAGAGGCAGATGGGGAGAGAGAATCTCAAGCAGACTCCCCACCAAGCGTGGAACTCAATGCAGTGCTCATGTGCCGTGCTTGATCTCACTACCCTGAGATCAGATCTGAGCTAAAACCAAGAGTTGAATGTCTTACTGACTGTGCTACCCAGGTGCTCCCTTGTTAGAGGATTTTAAAACTTGTTTTCATAGTATGTGGAATATGGAGCATTGCTGTGTTTTATACTTTAAAAGTAACTGAAGTTACTTTAAAAGTAACTGAAGAAATTTTAATGTGAAAAACTTTAATTCTGTTTGCATTGAAGAAGAATCTGTGTGTGTGTGTGTGTGTGTGTGTGTGTGAGTGTGTGTGTAAGATTTTATTTATTCATAAGAGACACAGAGACAGAGGCAGAGGCACAGGCAGAGGGAGAAGCAGGCTCCCTGTGGGGAGCCTGATGTGGGACTCGATCCCAGGACCCAGGGATTATGACCTGACCCAAAGGTAGATGCTCAACCACTGAGCCACCCAGGTGTCCCAGAAGTATCTATACTAAAAGCCCCTGTTTTAATATATTGGACATTGTTTTTCAGCTTCTGATTTTGTTTACACAGTCATCCTTTTATTGAAAAGAAAGAGTGATTAGCAGGGTTTGGCACCTACATGCAGCACATTTCACATTCAGAGTTCCGTACAGACAGAGGAGAAGTTCCATTCTGCTTTGAGGCCCCTTTCAGCATAATCAGCAAGACTTGCACACTGTTTTGCTCTGATCTGATCCAGGGGTTTCTTTTCTGTGACATGTAAGCTCTTCCCTTTTTTTATGTACTTAAATTCCTGGAAGCAATATTTTACATGTACACAACAACAATACCACTAAGAACAGTAATTACTATCACAGCAATAATAATGCCGTAAAACTATTACGTAAATAGGAATACTCACACTTCCTATTTACGGAGCACTAAACAGCCAGGTCTCTACTAGAAGACTTAGACCTCATTTTTGAGAGAAACAGTTGCTCTTACTATCCCTGTTTATGGATGCAAAATCTGAGCTCAGCCATGAAGTGAATCATCCAAAGTCACACTGCTAGCAAATTTGAACCCCAGCCCACCTGATCCTGCCTGCTGGTCTCTAACCCCTCCCAGAGACAGATTCCGAGCCCCTTAGAAATTAGAAGGCTGACAATATGGATTATGTAATGCAACCATTTTGAAGTTGGTCATGCTGTAGAGTCCTGGGGAAATTTGTTACAGTTTCTTGAGCTCCCCACTCCCACCCTGACCCTGGGATTCCCAAGGGACCAGGCTGGGCGAAGACCCGGGATTCTGATGCAGTCTGCCCACAGATTAGTGAGCCTGGAATTGGACCTGTTTATTTGGGCACAAGATGAATGAGCAAAGCCCAAAACTTAGCCCCAACTGCTCAGGTTTGCAGCTCTGCTCCCCGGGGCCTAGCACATCCTCCCCTGACTGGCAAAGCACTTCACCCCCTTCATCCCCCCATTAAGTCATCCAAGTCTCTGACCCCAACCACTGTACACTGTTATCCCATCGTACAGACAGGGAGCCTGATCTGGTCACACAAGCTGGAGGCAGCCCCCGTTCTCCCTAATCACCACCCATTCTTGTGCCAGGCTGACCGTCAGGAGGAGTTTCAGCTCCAGCTTGAGCCAGTGGTGACAGAGAGCTGAGGGGAGTTGATGACAAGCATTCTCTCCTGAGTCCTTAGTCTTTCACTTTTTGACTCTGGTCATTTTTTCAGCCTTATTTCTAGGGAGAAATGTTTTTCCAATAATAACAGCTAAAGGTACCAGGCCTCATCCTAAGCACTTTATATAGACAATCTAGTTTGCTCCTTTACAACCCTTTGAAGGCGAGACTCTTTCCATCTCCATTTTACAGATGAGAAAACTATGGCTCAGAGAAGTGAAGCAACTCGCCCAAGGACACACAGCCAGTAAGTGAAGAAAGCAAACACACGAACAACCACAATGAGCCTCTGTTCTTGAATGCCATGATTCACGAGTGTTCACTCATTTTCATTCATTGCTTTGCCCATCCATAGTGTATTGGGTTCCAGAATAGGATGTGCGGTCCCAGAGATTGTGTGAGATTCACCTTGGAAAGGAAGAAGGCATAAAAATATCTGTTTAAGTTAATCCATTTCTTTAATATTTCTGTTTTGGGGCACTTGTGTGTATAAATATTAGTACATATATATAAAATTTACAAATGAATAGGTGGCACAAGATGGAGAGCTATACTCATTTTTTTTTTAACCAATAAGGATGTGTTACCAAAATAATTTCAACCCGATTGGTTAAAAGAACCTCTCTTTTTGGTAAAATGGGCATGATGATAGCAAGAGCTGCCTCACAGGGTTGTTCTGGGGTGGAGCCAGCAGGGACAGGTGGGGCGCATAGTACCGTGGAATGCTCTTGATTAATTTTAGTAGTCATTACTGTTTGCTGTCCCTTGTTCACCCAATCCCCCCAACATTTGCCCCCTTCCTGCCCTACATGTCTTCAGAAACTTCTGTTCAGTGCCTGCTGGGACCCGGGCCATGGCCAGTCCCTAAGGACCCAGAGGACACTCAGCCTTGGGCCTCAGCTCCAAAGGAGTTCTTGGCTAACGATGGAGGAATGAATGGTGGCTGAACGGAGGGAGTCAGGAGTCTTTAACAGGCCTTGATGGGAGGGTGTGGCCTGTGGGAGATTCCTGGAAGCCTTCCTAGAGGAGACGGCACCTGGATAGAGCCCTGTGATGACCCGAACTTCATGTGAAGCTGGAAGTCAAGCCAGCTGTATGTCATTAATTGAGCACCTACTGTGTTACAGGCACTATTTTAGCCAGTCAGGGTACGGCAGTGAGTCAGCCAAACACCTCTGGCCTCCGGAGCTGACAGACTTGTGGGGAAGACAGAGTAATGAGTAATATATATGATGAGTTAGAAGGCAATAAGAAGGAAAATAAAGTAGGACAGGCACATAGGAAGGGCTGGAGGCCCTGGGGTGGCTGCTCCTGAGAAGGGATCTGAAGGACAGGAGGGAGTGAGCATGTGAAGGAAAAGCAGTCCAGGAAGCAAAAACAGCCAGTGCAAAGGGCCAGGGGCAGGAATGTGTGGGCATGTACTCAGGGAACAGACCAGTGGGCCCGGGATGGAGTGAGTGAGAGGAAGACAGAAGGTGGTAGAGACGGACAGCCTTGAAGACGCAGGCCCCCAGACCATCGAGAGGGCTTTGTCTCTGCCTCTGAGGAAGATGGGAGCCATAGAGGGTGTGAAACAGAGGAGGGATACAGTGTGGCCTCCCGTTTAGCCGCACACCTTCTGGCTGCTTGTGGAGAATGGATTGCAGGAGAGTGGGGAGCGGGAAGACAGACAGGGAGGTTGGGGCTGTGATCCAGGCAGCAGCTTCAGGCCCCCCACCCCAGCTCTGAGGGAGGCTTCTCCGGACTGGTCTCCCCCACCCACCCTGCACCCCAGCCCAGGTCGTGTTCACTCAGAAAGCCCTGCCAGCTCCCCCCGGGAAAGGCCCAGGCTAGCGGAAAGAGACATTCAGAAACCGCCAACCCTACAATTACCGATAAGATGGATTCTTCTCCCTGACAGGGTGCGGGAGACACGGAGCCTGTTATTACCAAGGCCTAATTACAGCGTCTCGGGCTGCAGCGCTCGTTGCAAGAGAAATACCAGCAGCCTGCAAAGCAGGGCTAATTGTTCCCTCCTCCCTCCTTCTTTTTGTCAGAAGCATTCAATCTGCCCGAAATAATTACACATCTACTCCCCCAAGAGGCTCAGAGACAGGCTTTGCTCTCTCCCAGGCTGGAAATTCAACAACCTGAATCTGAAATTGCCAGCGGACAGGTCGGCCATTCAAATCTAGGCCCCAGGCAGGTCTTGTCTCCCCGGGCCTCTCTTTCCTGGGTCTGAGTCCCAGCACTGCCCTGTGTGGGCCAGACCTCTGCCTTATGCAATGTCCAGAGCATCTCTCGATGTTTGAGCAAATGACTTCATGTCTCAGAGTCCTTGTCAGTTAAATGGTCATATTAATACCTATCTCGAAAATCGTGGATTTCAGGCAGGTGCCGGTATGGAGTAGGTGTTAATACCTGGTGCTTATTATTCCACAGAAGTGAAGGAGATCCCAAGTATTTAACCCTACTATGTGCCAGACATGCAATGTTCAGTAAGCACCCACTGAATGAATGGTCTTCCCGACATCTCACAACCAACCCAGAAAAAGAAGAGTTATTGTTCCTATTGAAACAAGAGAAAGCTGAGACCCGGAGAAGGCAGGCAGTTCTCCCAGGGTCATGGCCACACAGTAGCAGGTGCATGTGCTCACTTGAGTCAAGCAGGTTGCAAAAGAGTTGGGTGACCTTCCTAGAAATGAAGCTTTCAGGAGCAGCATCCTGTTGTGTGACCTGGAATGAGTCCCTCCTTCTCTGTGGGTCTTCTGGCTGATCTTAGAGTTTCCCATCTAGAAGATGACACTGGATGGGATGGACATAGGTATCAGGTAATGTTGGTGCCATGTGCTAAGCCAATTTCCATGATCTTTTCTCCCCTCCACCTCCCAGCCTCATGGCACCGTGGGGAGGGTCCGGTCATTGCCCTCTGCTTTTGTTAACTGGAGAGCCGAGCACAGGCTCAGCAGCCTGAGCGGTCCTGCTCGTTCGCGCTCACCACCCTCACTTAGAAGTCACAGAGTTTATTTGTACCATTTCTTTCATTTACAGTATGTGATGCTGGGCTTGTTTGGGTGCTTAAGATAGTCTATCAAGTTTCCACTTGCTTAAGTGAAACAAAGCAGATGTGCTTAAATAAAGGTCAGGACAAAGACAAGTGCTCCATGATGTGATAGAAATGGGGAGGGGCTGCGCAGTTTAGGGCAGCTCAAGATAGCCTCGCATAGCTGGACACTAGGGCCCCCTCCCAGGGGGCCCAATCACCGAAAACTGCCCAGTTTGTCTCTGCCCCTGGGCCCCTGCTGCCCTCTGCAGTCACTGAGCCTCAGTTTCCCCCTAGGGGAAAGGACTGACTATTATAGCCCTACCTTCCCAGCCTCTTCAAGCCCCAGGCCCGGGTCCCAGCCTGGACCAGGGTCCTCTGCCAGGTGCCACGGCTGAGTGAGATGTCACCACTTAGTGGCTCCGTTTGGCCTGATGGGGTAATAAGGGGGCACCTGACAGCCCCGGAGACCTGACATGTCTATTTTCAGGAAATGTAACATCTGGTTCCCAGCCCCATCCCTCTCTTCTGCACCATCTGCCCGGCCTCAGCACTCACCACCAGCATCTGCGCCTGACAGATTGCCCTTCTGATATCTTTATTATTGCTTTGAAAAGACGCCATGGGGGCTCCTGACCCACCATCCTTTCCTGGAGAAATGCTCCCCCCAGGGCGTTCCGATGTCAGCCAGGTTAAGGATGTGACACCACCGGCAGTTCCTGGCCAGAAGTTCCCCCTGTCACTTGGACATCTCCATAAATAATGCCCAGCCTCTCCGAGCACTCCCCACTCAGGATGGGGCGTGGCTGATGCTCACACCAGGCGCTGCCGCATCCACATTTCCTGCCAGAGGTCAGTCATTTACATGAGTTTTGGGAGATAAAGATTTCTAAAAAGACAATCAGTAAGTAGATTCGAGTACCATCCCTCTGAGGCCTAAGGTTGAATTCAGTACTCTTCTACTTTTCCTACAAAAAGACCAAAAGGATGTATATGAGCTGTCATTCATTTGCTGACCTTATTCATTCATTCATTCATCCCAAAGCATGTACTGGTCTACAGGACAAGCGATCAGGTTTGTTCAAGAAATAAAAGACATGAAAATAAAAAGGGAAGATAGGTTATAGATTAAAGGACCCTCAAGAGACTTATAAAAAAGATGCAATATGTGGTTCTTATTTGGATCCTGGTTTGATTAAATCCATTGTGGAAAAATAAAACACTCTTGAAATGAACAAGAACAATGGAGAACATTCCAAGTTAGAAAATATTAAGGCATTATCATCCATTTTTTTTAGATGTGATGATGGTTTTGTGGTATCTATACAGTCTAGGAGTTCCTTGAAATCGTTCTAGACAACCCCACAGTTTTTACACACACACACACACACACACACACACACACATACACACACACACACAGATAAAGACTCTGGGATCCAGTACGAACAACAGAGTTTGATAATGGATGAGAGGCCTAGCAGGTGCACTCTCATATAATGATTACGCCATGTTCTCAAATTCCCAGTACGTTCTTGATGTCCATAATTTTTTCTAAGAGGAATGGCAGCTCTTACAATGCAGGATGTTAGCTGAGCCTTACCCTGCTGGCTGTGGGAATTAAATGGCATACAGTAGGCACTTATTACTCCCTTGATCCTATTTCAGGAAATCCTCTCCAAAGCCCCTAATGGAGGTACCTCTATCTCCTCTGTGCAGGAGAGGAGCTGAGTCTCAGAGACACGCAGTCACCATGAAAGTGACAGCTGTAGGACTGGGGCCATGGCTACGGGGCATCTTAATCTTAAGGAGCCCCCAAAGTCACCTCCCATGTCCTCATGGGAGTTGGGCCTGAACCTGACTGTGGGTCAGAACTTCATGTGAAAATATAATAGAACACATAATACCATACAGTGTTGAATATAATCATCATGTATATATATATCATTATCATAAAATTGATTATATTGAATAGTTATATATGTATATGATATATCATATTATACATAATATGTCATATATATTTTATTATACATTATAACATATACAATGTAATATATATGTATGCAATGCTTGAATGAATAGGATGCACAATGTGTTATATATATTTGTAAGTAATAACCTGAGAGATATATACATTATGTTTTTTCATTGGGATATAATTGGCATAAACAGTGTGCAAGTTTAAGATGTAAAATGTGTTGATTTGATGATTTGATACATTTATATATTGCAATAGTAGCATTAGCTGACAGCTCCATCAAGTCACCTGATTATAGTTTCTTTTTTGTGCTGAGAACAATTAGGATCTAGTCTCTTAGCAGTTTTTAAGTTTTTTGTTTTAAGTTTTTACTTATTTATTTATTTGAGAGAGAGAGCCAGAGACAGCATGATCATGGGGGAAGAGCAGAGGAAGAAAGAGAAGCAGACTCCCCATTGAACAGGGAGCCCAATGTGGAGCTCCATCCCAGAACCCTGGGATCATGACCCAAGCCAAACTATAGATGCTTAATCAACTGAGCCACCCAAGTGCCCTAGCTTGGAATTTTATAGTACAGTGTTGTTGACTATAAGCACTGTGCTGTGCATTAACTCTCCAGGACTTATATATCTACTGGTTGCAAGTTTGTGCCTTTAAACCACATCTCCCCAGTTCCCTTACCTCCCAGCCCCTGGTAACCACCATTCTACTCTCTGTTTTCACAAGTTCAGTTTTTTTAGATTCCACATATAAGTGAGATAATATGGTGTTTGACTTTCTCTGTCTGACTTATCTCACTTAGCTTCATGCCTTCGAGGTCCATCCACGTTGTTACAAATGGCAGGATTTCCTTCTTTCTCATGGCTCAATGATATTCCATTGTATACACATTACTTTAAATTGCAGCAGACCCCCCCAGCACTTTCTCTTGGTCCCTGTTCTAGTTCTAACAGCTGTTATCATATTAGATTTAAGTGATAATATATAATGGAGTTAGTTATCCTGTATATCCAGAATAGCAGGACATTTAGTCAGTTTTGTTCACTCCCAGCAAATGAGGCCCTCAATAAAACATTGCTGGATAGTTAAACAAAGCCTATGTTTACACACACACACACACACACACACACACACATATCCAGTATCCAGTTCTCAGCACACTTGTCCTCATGCCATGTGGGGCCTGACCTTGCACAGAGGAGTTCAATGTGAAGGTCCTCAGAGATCATGGGCATTCACTCACTCCTTCTGTGTAGCCTTCCATTGCACATCCATTGGTGTGTCTGTTGTCTGGTCACAGTCCCAGTACTGGGGACAGGTGTAAATGATATGCAAGTCCTTGAGCTTTGAGACTTTTCTTTTAGGAAGGGAGAAGCAAACCAGAAACAAACACTTAAATAATTCAAATAACCACAGGCAGGGATTAGAAATTTAATAAAAGGGAAGCAACAGATAGTGATGGAAAAAGATGTCCTCTCCACTCAGTGGTCAGGGGAGTGTCTGAGCAGCATAGAAGGGGAGTATGGAGAACTGGGCAAGAGCATCCCAGGCCAAGAAGATGCAAAGGCCCTGACACTGGACCAGGCCAATATATGTGGGTGTCAAAGAGAGGCTGGCATGGCCAGAGCTCAGGAGGGACTATAGGCATCATCCACACTGCAGTGGGATACCAGGGTAGGAGAGGCATTGACTCTTCTCATGAACTAGAAGCTTCAAGGGTCAGAGAAGTTGACATTGAAGTGGTACTGGCCTGTGAGAGCAATAGCCAAGATCCTAGTTCTGTGCCTTCCACTCAGAAATCCCTTTCTCCATGCCAGGCTTCAGTTTCCACTGCAATGGCTTCAGTTCCAAGGCTACACAAATGGCATTTGTGGCTAAAGGGACAGAGTGAAGGAGCTTCTAGCCAAATCACATAGAATTGTTTCTGCCAGGAGAGCAGAATCACATAGGGCTTTAAGGGGATCTAGTTTCCTGCCTTTCTCATCCTCATTCAATGCCCTAAATCTTTGAGTAATATGTATGGTGCTTAAAAGTTTTTTATGCTTAAAAAACTGCTGATATTCAGATAAGAACAGTAGAAAGCTGTGGCCTTTGTGCTTCAGTGACTCCCAGTCTCCCCAGCTCAGTTGGCACAAGGCTCCTTCCAGGGTGGGTGAGGCCTTGAGGACCTGCATGTGTGAAGTAAAGTAGAGAGAAAGTCCAAGCTATTCACATGCTCCTAGCCAACCCTGAGTTGCACAGTTGTATATAAGAGACACTGAGATTCCCAAAAGAAAGTGAAGGCAAAGCAGACTTGAAAACATCCTGAACTTTGAACGGGCTCTCTCCTACACACATACACATACATCAGGAGAAGATAGAAGACTTACTGGTTCAAAGTGTTTAAACATGACCTCTGTCCAATAACTGGATTAACTATTAATTCAAGCACAGGAATGATCTATAGAAAATTAAGACTTAAAAGGAAAAAAATAAGAATCAAAAAATAGAACAAAAACAGCAGCAGCCACACTGTGGGTTTGACAGATTTTAGTTTTAGTCAAGCAAGTTACTCAACAAATAAAAGTTACTAAACACAGAATATCAATGACTTCCAGGGTGAAAATATCATGTCAGAAAGCAAAGCTACTACATTATCTAAAATGCCCAATTTTCAACAAAATTATGAAATAGAAAAGAAACAGTAAAGTGTGACCC
Source organism: Vulpes lagopus (assembly GCF_018345385.1). Classification (NCBI taxonomy): domain Eukaryota; kingdom Metazoa; phylum Chordata; class Mammalia; order Carnivora; family Canidae; genus Vulpes; species Vulpes lagopus. The sequence continues at coordinate 54,240,581 of NC_054830.1, forward strand.
ATGTTTAGGAAAAAGAGCCCTCAGTAAAAACTGGTGCTGAGTGTCCCTGGATGTTTGATTTAGGAGAAAAATACTTGAAAGAAACTTGAACAAAAATGTCCAAATAACTAAAAAATCATATTTAATGAACTGAAAGAAAGTATGACAACAGTAAACCAACAAAATGATTATTCAATAGGAGACATAAATTACAGAAAAGGATGAAAGTGAAATTGTGGGGCTGAAAACCACAACCGTAATGAAATGAATCCTTAGAAGGGTTTAACAGCAGATTTGTGATAGCAGAAGAAAGAATCCATGAACTTGAAGATATGTCAGTAGAAATTATCGAATCTGAAGAACCAAGAATAAACAAGATCAAAGAGAAATCAAGAGAGCCTCAAAGACCCATGAGACAACATCAAGCACACCAACATATGTGTAAGGGAAGTGTGAAAAGGAGCAGAGAGAGATGGAGACAAGAAATTGCTTCTGAAGAAATAGTGGTCCAAACTTCCCAAACTTGGTGAAAAATATTAAACCACACATCTAAGGAGCTCCACAAATCCTGAGATGGAATATAAAAGACATCCATACACAGACATATGACAGTAAAACTGAAAGCCAAGAGAAGGCAAAACCATGAAAGCAGCAAGGAAAAAAAAATGGCTCACCTATAGAGGACCAGCAGTAAGAGTAATGGCTGACTTCGCATCAGGAACGATGGAAACCATAAGGCAGTGGCATGCCATATTCCAAGTGTTGAAGGGAAAATGTTGTCAACCCAAATTACTATACCCAGCAAAACTATATATCAAAAAATTAAGCCAAATTAAAACATTCCCAGACAAGCAAAAACTGGCAGAATTCACTGCTAACTGGTGTATCTTTAAAAAAAATTCTAAAAGAAGTCTTCCAAGCTGAGAGAGGAAATGACTCAAGGGAGTAAATCCAATCCATAGGAAAAAAAACAACACCAAAGATGAAAAATATATGATTTAATGTAAAAGATTCTATTAATATACATTTCTCATTTCTTCTTTTAACATCTAAAAAAATACATAATGTTGCATAAAGCAAAAATTATAACACTGTATTGTTGGGTTTATGACATATGTAGATGTAGTTTCATGAAAATATCAGCGAAAAGGGGGAAGGGAATAGAGTTATGTTGGAGCAAAGTTTTTATAGTCTATTAGTGTGAATTGGTATTAATTTGAAGTCACTGTTATAAGTTAAGGTGCATATTGAAATTCCTAGAGCAAGCATTGAGAAAAATCTCAAAAATGAAGGGAAAAATCTAGAAAAATTAAAATGGTACCCTAAAAATGTTTACTTAACACAAAGGAAAGCAGACAAGGAAAAACAGAGAAACAAATCAACAAGAAGGAGACACAGAAAACACATAGCAAAATGACAAATGTAAATCCAACCATATTAATAACTACATTACATATGGATGGTTTAAACATCCCAATGTAAACAGAGAGTTTGTCAGCCTGGATGAAAAAGTGAGCTCAATTATGAACTCTTAACAAGATATAAACATTAGATTCAAAGACAAATAAATTGAAAGCAAAAGAATAGAAAATGTATACTATATAAAGAGCAACCATAAAAAGCTAGAGTGTCTACATTAAAATCAAACAAAATAAACTTTAAGCCAGGATCTCTCCATTCATTGCTCATGGGAATGTATAGTGCTTTACTTACTCTGGAAAACAGCTGGCAGTTTCTTTTAAAACTGCAATACAATACATTTTCATTAAGATACCACATATCAGTTATATCCCAATTTAAAAAGAAATTATAATTATGTGTTGTGATAGAGGTGTTAATTATCACTATAATGATAATTGTATTAACATATAAAAATATCAAGTCAGTGTGTGTACATCTTAAGTTTTCAAAATGTTATATTTCCAAGACATTTCAATTAAAAAACTACATTGAAATAGCAATCACACTACTGGGTGATTTCTCTTAGAGAAATGAGAATTTGTGACCTGCTCACAAATGTTTATAACAGCCTTATTTGTATGTAATAGGCAAAAAACAGAAACAACCAGAATGTTCCTCAATAGATGAAGAGTTAAGCACACTTTAACATATCCATACCATGGAATACTACTCAGAAACAAAAATAAATGAACTATTGATACGTACAACTTGGTTAGATCTCAAAGACATTATACTGAGTGGGAAAAAATACCAGTTTCAGAAGGTCACATACTGTATGATTCCATTTATACAACATTCTAAGAATGACCAAATTATAATTAGGAACACATCAGTGTTCTGCCAGGTGTAAGAGATGAGAGAAATGCATGACTACAAAAGGATGCATGATAGTTTCCTTAAGAAAATGAAACATTTTTAATATTATAATTATTTGATGGTTACATGAATCTACACATAAGATAAAATTTCATAGAACTGTAATCACACACACTTGAGTGCATGTAAACACTGATTAGGGTCTGCATCTAGTTCACTGCATCATATCACATTAATTGTCTGGACTTGATCATTGTACTATGGTTATATAAGACATTATCATTGAGGGTAAATGGGTAAATGGTACCAGGGAGCTTTCTGAACTATTCCTGCAACTACTATGTAAGTATAATGGTATTTCAAAACAAAAACATAAAAAATATGCACAGAGGTCTAAAAAGTTTATTGACAATACTAATGCTACTATAATTGGTAATGTCTGGAGTGTTAAAAATATATAGGGAATTAAAATAAATTACACCAACAACATAAAAATCAGGAGAATAATTTGAATTCAAATATGCCAAAGTCCTTGTATTGTCTAAGAAAGGGGGAAATACCAATTAATACGAGGTTTTGATAAATGGAGGATGCAGATTTTAATCTCTAGGGTAACAACTGAAAAAATAGTAAGAGTGTACAATTTCCAAACTAACGAAGAAAAATGGAACGATTTTAAAAAACATTTATATAAATACAAAAGTAGTCATCAAAGTAGAGAAGAAGGAAAATGGCATAGGTTGAATAGATAAAAAGCATTTGTTAAGATGCTGAATTTAAACCTAAATGTAGCAACAATCACATAAAATAAAATTGTCTAAAAACCTTCAATTATAAGAAAAAGATAGATTGGATTTTTTAAAGATTTTATTTATTTATTCATGAGAACACACAGAGAGGATTGAGAGAGAGAGGCAGAGACACAGGCAGAGGGAGAAGCAGGTTCCATGCAGGGAGCCCGACGTGGGACTCGATCCCGGGTCTCCAAGATCACGACCTGGGCTGAAGGCGGCACTAAACCGCTGAGCCACCCGGGCTGCCCCTAGATTGGATTTTTTATATGCTGTAACTATATGCTGTTTCCAAAAGATACATTTGAAGTAAAAGGTAATTAATAGATTAGAAGTTAAGGACGAAACAAATGTAGACAAACAATAAGACCAAAAGTCAGCCGGTGTAGTTATGTTATTACCAGGCAAAGCAGACATTAAAGCAAAAAAAGCATTAGTAGAGATATAAAGTGGGGCATGTCACACTATTAGAAAATTCAATTTACTAGGACTATTTAGCAATTCTAAATTTGGATACCACTGGCCTCAAAATATGTAAAGAAAAATTTTCAGAACTATAAGGAGAAATAGACAAGTCCATGATCATATAGGCAGATTAGAAAACATTTCTCTCAGTAATTGATAAAAGTAAATTACACCAAAAAATCAGTAAAGATACATACATAAGATTTGAACAACATGGGAAACAGACATCACCTTTAATATGTATAGAACACTGCACACACAAATATAAAATGTTTTTTTTTTTCCTGTACAGTTGGAACACTGTCAAAAAATTGGCCATATTCTAGGCTGTAAAGAGCAAAGACATGAAATTACTCAGAGGCCTCTCTGGTCACAACACAATTAGGTAGAAATCAGTAACTAGGAAACCCTCACTTTTTTTTTGGAAATTAAAATATGCAGTTCCAAATAACCAATGCGTCAAAGAAGAAATCACAGTGAAAATTATAAAATATATCTGAAAGATAATGAAAATGTTACATATCAGAACTTTTGACTGAAACTAATACAATGCTTAAAGGTAATAAAAAATTTTTAGTTCAAAAAGAACAAAGGCTGAAAAGAAATCAGTGAGTCATCACAAGAAGTTAGAAAAAGAACAACAAAATAAATCCCAAAAAAAGGAAGTAGGGAGAAAATAATAAAGAAAACATCGGAAACTACTATAACAAGAAACATATAACAAAGAGAATCAACAATGCCAAAAGTGTATTTTTTTAAAAGGTTGATAATAAAAGACTGACCAAGGATGTGAGAAAATGAATACATAAGTTGTTAATTAAAAGGGGGCATCTCTACAGATCCTGCAGACATTTAAAAAAATGATAAGATGACGTTTTATGAACAATTTTATACCTATAAATTTGAAAATTTTGGTTAAATGGACAAATTCCTAGGAAAATGCAAAGTATCAAACTGAGATAAGGAGAAATGGAAGTGTGAGTAATCCTGTAACTATTATGGAAATGCCATCTGTACTAAAACGTTTCCCACCCAGAAAAATTGATAACTGGCAAATTCTGCCAAATACATAAGGAAGAAACAGTTTTCATAGATTTTTTCCAGATAATAGAAAAAAGAAAACTCTCTAATTAATTTATGAGGCGACATAATCTTGATACCAATAGCTTGGATTCAACAAGGCATCATAAGAAAGGAGAGTTACAGGCCAATTGTATTCATAAACATAGGTGCAAAAATCTTAAAATAGTTGCAATCAAAACTGAGAAATATGGTCTCTTTCACATATTTTTTTAACCACTCTTTAAACATATAAAAAGCATTCTTAACTCAAGAGTCACACAGGAACAGGCTGTGGGGAAGATTCAGTCTGCTGGTCATAGTCTATCAACTCAATCTAAATAACCATGTTGAGGAGTTGACTCTTAAGTCCTAAAGATTCAACCAATGCAATTCCAATCAAATTATTAGAGGATGGTTTTTTGTTGTAGAAATTGATAAAAGAATTCTAAAATTTGTATGGATATACAAGAAGTTAAGATAGAAATAAAAACATCACTAAGCCTCAGTAAATTAACACAAAAATGGCATGGTACTAGCACAAAAATAACTGAATAGATAAGTAAAACAGCATAGAAAATTTAGAAACAAACCCAGCCATATTTGGAAATTTAAATTATGCCAAAGGAGACTCATCTGAGAGTCTCTGATGAGAAAGGGACAATTTCTTCAATACAAGGTAAGAGGAAACTTAACCCCTACTTCATATCATACACAAAAAAATCAAATTCAGGTGAATTATAGACCTAAATATGAAAGACAAAGCGACATAGCTTCTGGAAGCTATTATAAGACAATATCTTTGTGAGTTCCATTTTCAGCATGACAGCATGAGAAGCTCCATGGACCATTCTCCAGAGAAATCAGTGAAAAAATTTTAAAACAACCACAATATGGAAATAAAGACATACATCAAATGAATATATTATTCAGGAAAATATGCCAAAATTCAGGAAAAGTTGTAAGTCTATAGTATTTAAACCAAGATCTACTCCATCCCTTCCCACTCCCAGCTCAGTGAGCCAGACTGGTACATCCAAAAACACAGAGCTTCCTCTCCCCAGCTCCTTGTCAGAGGCTCTCTTCCCAAGAGGGGAAGAGTATCAGCATTTCTCATTCTCTCCCAAGCTACCTCTTGCTGAGTCTAAGTTTCAGGCAAGTCCAGCCAAGACGTAGGGGTTCCTTCTTCCTTCTACTCAACCCCTGCTCATGGTATAAAAGCTATACTTGGGCATAGATCCACAGAGATACTAGGGTTCCTGTTATCTTGTCCCAGCTCATGGAGCAAGGGTTCCATACCAAGAGAAGCTAGTCAAGACCCAGGGCTGCTTCTCTCCATATACCAAGTGCTTGGAATCTAAATTTGGGTTGTCATTCAGAGAGGAGTTCACCACTGCCCCACTCCCAGCACCAGGGCTATACATCTGAGACTTTTTCTGGAGGGAGAAGCAGGCCATAGAAAAGAGAGCTACAACTCTCTCCAAAGGAATTGATTTCATTTGCCACCTAGAGTGGAGAAGCTCCAGTGAAAGAACACAATCAAAACAGTGAGGAATGATGAAAGGCAACTGGGAAGAGATTGATAGATTCACTGGAAATAAAAGCTAACCTGTAAACCAGCTATTTTGCTGGAGAGAACCAGAAAAAGAGAAAGCTGGAAAGAACCCTCTGGGGGTGGTTATAGAAAATCCCCAACACTAGGAACTATCTGTTCCAAGAAGCCTGGTTTTGGTTGGATAGTCTGTGAAGGAATGTATGCCCCAAGGCATTATTGAAACCCATAGGGCAATCAGCTAGCAATTAATGGAGTTTAATAGCTGGGTGTGGCCAGGGAAAGAGACCATCAAAGAAAGCCGTGTAAAAATCAAGTCATCTCAGGATTACACTGGGTATTCCCAGGGCTGTGTCCCCTGAGGAGTAACATTAGAGGCTACACACTGCAAGGGTTGGGAAAAATAGGGGCACCTGGGTGGCTCAGTGGTTGAGTATCCGCATTTGGCTCAGGTCATGATCCCAGGGCCCTGGAATCAAGTCCTGCATCATGATCCCCATGTGGAGCCTGCTTCTCCCTCTGCCTATGTCTCTGCCTTTTTCTGTGTTTCTCCTGAATAATTTTTTTAAACGGTGGGGGGTTGGGAGAAATGGACTTCAATAATATAAGCCAGCAAGTCACCAAAAAAGTAATCAATGAAATAACAACAAGTCCCTAAAAGGAGGACCAGTATCCAGATTTGCTACTTTATTTAAGATATAGTTTCCAACAAAAATTATGAGATATACATTAAAAAATATAGGAAATTATGAGTCATATCCTGGGGGTGGGCGGGAGTAAAAATAACTGCCTGTGACAGTGACCAGATAGATGTTGGACTTATCAAAGGCTTCAAAATAGCAAATGTAAATGTGTTCAAAGCACTAAATGAAACCAGGATTAAAAGAAGTAAAAAGAAGGTATAATGACAATACCACATCAAATTGAGAATACCAGTAAAGAAACAGAAAATATAAAAAAGAATCCAATGGAAATTCTGGGGTTGAAAAATACAGTAATCAAAATGAAAAAAAAATCATTAAAAGGGCTCAACAGTATATTTAACTGGCATAAGAAAGAACCAGTGAACTTGAAGATAAGTGGATACAGATTGTGAAATTTGAAGAGCAGGGGGTATAAATGACAATAAATGAACATAGCCTTAGATAAATGTGGAACATCATTAAGTACAATGCATAGTATTCAAAGAAATACTTGAAAACTGACAAAATTTATTTTAAAACGTTAAATTACACATCCAGGAAGCTCTGTGAATTCTGAGTGGGATAAATACAAATAGACTGATAAACACATCATAGTAAAAATGCTAAAATCCAAAGACAAAGAGAAGATCTTTAAAGCAGCAAGAGAAAAATGACCTATGCATAAGGAAAAAGATTAACACCTGACTTCTCATCAGAAACAATGGAGGCCAGAAAGGAATGAGATAACTTACTCAAAATGCTCAAAGAAAAAAACCTGTCTACCAAGAATCCTATATCCAGCAGAGCTGTCTTTCAAATACGAAGGTGAGTTAAAGGCATCACAGGTAAACAAAAACAGAATTTTTTGCTAGCAGACCTGTCATAGAAAAAATAATAAAAGATGGTCTTCAGGCAGAAAGCAAATGACCTCAGAAAAGAATTTGAATCCACGTGAAGAAAACAAAAGGCATTGATATAAGTAATTATATAATTATAAAAGGCAGTATAAATGCATGTTTCTTGTCTTTTGTTCTATTAACTGATTTTAAATGTGATTATATAAAGCAATCTATATTATTGGGCCTATAACATATAGAAATATATTTGCCAATAACAGCACATGAGGTGAGTGGGAGCAAATCTGAAGGAATGACTCCAGATGCTAAATCAAATCCATAGGAGCAAATGAAAATAACTGGAAATGATAAATAATAAGGTTAACATAACAAAAGCTATGAGTATATGCTTGCTCTCTTTCCACGTCTTAACTGCTTTAAAAGACAGGCAATTATGTAAGTTAATAATTACAACAATATGTTTTGGGGTTTGTAATAGTTACAATATACATAATCATACATACATACAATATACAATATACATACAATATACAATATACAATATACATACATAATAATATCACAAAAAAAGAAGATAAAAGGAAATAGAGTTACATAGAAGTAACATTTCAATTTTTCCGTGGAATTAAGCTGCTAGTATGAATCTAAGGCTGATTATGAAAAATTAGATGTATATGGTAAGTCCTAGTGAACTAGTAAGCAAATATTTTCAAAATACATAGTAAAAAATGACTAAAGAAATTTAAATGCTACATTAGAAAATATTCACTAAATGCAAAAGAAAGCAGTAAAGGATGAATAGAGGAATAGAAAAGACATATCAAAAACAAAAAGTAAAGCGGCAGACATAAGTTCAATAACACCATTAAATGTGATGGTATTAGACAATTCAATCAGAAGGCAGACATTGTCGGATTGGATTTAAAAAATAAGTTCTAACTCTATGTCATCTGTAGGAAAAATATTTCAGAATGAAAGGCACAAAAAGAATGTGAAAGAATGGGGAGAGATAAATAATGTAAACAGCAACCATAAGAAAGCTGGGATGGTAACATCAGAAAAAATATCAGACAAAATAGACTTTAAAAGAAAAAAATGTTACTAGTGATAAAGAAACATGAGGTCAGTTCATCAGGAAAATATAATAATTATAAACATATATGCACCTAATAACAGAGCCCCAAAATACATAAAGGAAAAAGTGACATATGATATGTTAGGCCATGAAACAAACCTCAATGTATTTGATAGGATAGAAATTATACAAACTATGTTCTACAGTCACAATGGATTGAATCGGATATCAACAATAGAAAGAACTTTGTGGAAATTAAAATATGTAGGTATTAATTTCCACAACTATGTGGAAATGAAACAACACTTACCTTTCCAGTCAATGGGTGAAGATGAAATCACAGAGGAAATTAGAAAATACTTTGAATAAAATAGAAATTATTTCAAATGAATGAAAACAAAGACACAACATTCCTAAACATATGGGGTGCAGTTAAAGCAGTGCTTAGAAGAAAATTCATAGTTGTAAATGCCTATATTAAAAAAGCAGAAAGATCTCCTATCAAAAACCTAATCAATTATGGATAACCTGGAAAAAGGAGAGCAGACTCAACCTAAACCAAGCAGAAGGAAGGAAATGATATAGGTTAGAAAGGATATTAATGAAATAGAAAATAGAAAAACAATAGAGAAAATCAATGAAACCAAAAGCCAGTTCTTTGAAAAAGTTCAACAAAATAGATAAACTGCCAGTTTGATTGATTGAGAAAAAATATAGAAAGGCAATGCTGTAGTAAACACATTGAATTCCAAGGTGAGAAAGAAATTTCCCATTCAAATCTTTTTAGTCCTTTTGATGATCTCACAGAACGAGTGTCAGCTTGGTACTGCGTGCCTCAGCATCTAACATTTGCTAGTCCAACTGGGACAGCGAGAAGGCAGACTTTGAGCTCAGGGTCCCCACTGACAATAGGATGCTGCTGGGGTTTACTGGCCTTGCTCTATTCCCATGAACTTCTTGTCATGGATACTTCTGTTTACAGGAAATGTTGGTGTCTTTCTCATTTATATTCACTTAAATAGAAAGGTTGCTTTAGAAAATATTAAGTGAGGAGCGCCTGGGTGGCTCAGTCGGTTAAGCCTCTGCCTTCAGCTCCAGTCATGATCCCAGCATACTGGGATCAAGCCCCACATTGGGCTCCCTGCTTAGTGGGGAGGGAACCTGCTTCTCCCTCTCCCTTTCCCTCTGCAGGTACCCTTACTTGTGCTCTCTCTCACATGCTCTCTCTGTCAAGTAAATAAATAAAATCTTTAAAAAAAACATTAAGTAAAAAAAAAAATGTTGTAGGACAATGAGCATTGCATGCTTTGTATTGTCTTTAAAATAAGGGAAATATATCAAATGCATACATTATATTTATTGAAGTAGAATAATAGCCTGGCCTGTGGGGAAGGGCCCAGGGGTGGGAGACAGGACTGGAGGCAGACTCTCCCAAAGTGCTTATTAAACTTTTTGATTTTTGAACCATGTGAGCATAACTCAGATCCTGAAAAAAATTAAATTAAAAAATAAATTTAAAATTAAGACAAGCGTGAAATAAATTATAGTAATGTTCATTCATAAGGCAAAAATCTCCAGGGTGGCGCCCAAATGGCTGAGGTTGGAGAGTCGCCGGGCTGGCCGGGGGCTGTGGTCTCTCCAGCTCTGGCCACAGCCAAGTGGGACCAGATTCCTGGGCACACTGCCCACTCCCCTTCCTCCACGGTCATCCCAGTTCCCGGCAGGTGCTCGGGCATGGCTCCCTCAGCCTGCCAGTGCACAATGTCCTGTCTGTTCCCACTGCCTGGTTGTGTTGGGTCTGCCCACAGCCAGACACTCCCTCCTGTGCTCACCCTGGACCCCTCCCTTTGAGTCTCTTTTCTTCTGTTCACCCTAGAAGATAATAGTAACAAACACAACACAGCCCCTCCCTCCTCTGTTTCAGGCACTGCTCTAAACACTTCCCATATATTCACTGATTTAACCTGCACAGGAGCCTAATGAAGCATCATCTTCATCACCTTCACTATCATTCCATTTTCCAGATGAGCACACAGCAGCACGTGAAATAACTTGCCCCAAGTTCACACATCTGAAAAGGCAAGCCTGGATCTGAAGGCAGGCCACCTGACCCTGAATCCAGAGTCCCCAGCCACTATGCAGCCAGCTACAGAGCCCAAGACTCTCAGAGGGCTGTGAGTCTGGTTCCTGGAGTTCCAGATGGAACCCTGAGTGAAGCCTAGATTAGGAAGGGTCCTCCACAAAGTCACACAGCGAGTCAGTGACTGACAGAAGAGAGGGAGGTCAGAACCAGCCCTGGGTTGTGGAATCCTGCCCTGTCCATGTAGGCACCTGCCTTGTGCACCTGCTTCCTTGAGAGAGAAGGAAAGAGAGACAAGGAGACAGAGAAAGACAGAGATGGAGCGTCTGAGCCTCAAGATCAAACTTGGCACTTCCACCGCCAAGTGTCCACTCCCCCCACCCCACCCACAGCTCAGGTCCAGCCATGCCCCTCCTCCTCCTACTGTTCCTGTGCCGGAGACACACCTCTCTCTGGGTCACAGTCCCCCTGGCGGGGGTGGTGGTGATGGAAAAGAAAAGTAAAAAGCAGGCAGGCAGGAGATGCGTTTTGGTGTGTAGGTTCCAAGGAGACCCAGTCAGGCAGAGAGAGGCTGAAGTCGGAAATCTTTTGGACTTGGGTTGGGGCTCCAAGCCTGTTTCTTTATCTATAAATGGAGTTCCCGGGATCCCTGGGTGGCGCAGCGGTTTAGCGCCTGCCTTTGGCCCGGGGCGCGATCCTGGAGACCCGGGATCGAATCCCACGTCGGGCTCCCGGTGCATGGAGCCTGCTTCTCCCTCTGCCTGTCTCTCTGCCTCTCTGTCTCTCTCTCTGTGTGACTATCATAAATAAATAAAAAATTATTTTAAAAAAATAAAATAAAATAAATGGAGTTCCCCAAATGTCCCTTACAGATCTGTGGTCAGGGTTAGATAGATTTCTGGGAAACGGCCTGGCTCAGCATCTAACATACAGTAATTCACCTGTGTATGTGAATTCTTTTTCTCTGTGCTTCAGGTTCATCTGGTAAATGGAGGGGGGAAGAGCAAACCCCTTTATGAGGTTTGTCAAGAGGATTAAACGAGTTAGTAATTGTAAAGCTCGTGATAGGTGCCGCTTATACTGTGTGAACCTAAGTCCTGATTTACACCTCTCATCCTGGGGCAACTATTAATAGTGCCCCATTTGTTCTCCAAATGTCCTAGTTTGGAGAAAAAATGACATATGCCCTATATCAAAGTGTCCAGGAAATAGTGAATACATAGCAGACGGGTCTCTCAAATTTGCGTCCCTCTCTACTATGCTTCAGCATGGGACCCAGTCTCCAAGCCTTCCTCTCCTCTGTGTCTGTGTATCTCAGGCAGACAGGCTGCCCCTCACAGAGGACCAGGATCCTGGGGTGTCTGGGGAAGGAGTGTGTCTGAGCAGCCCCGCTGTCACTTCCCTCGTAGACCGGGTTCATTTGCTGAGATGCTGTCTCCACCTGCCTGCAGCCCACCTGGATCCAGCAGCACCCTGCTTCTGTCTCTCAGGCTGTGGCTCCAGGGCCAGGGAATGAGGAAGAATGCCGTGGTTTCCAATACAGCGCCCGGAGCTACGCCAACCCTGGCTTCTTCACCTTGCCTCAGGCCTCCACATGCTGTTCCCACTGCTTTTCTGCCTTCTGGACTCCTGTGCATCCTCCAAAGGCCAGATCAAATGGCCCCTCTTCAGAACAGCCCTTCCCTACGCGTCCTCCCCCAGCAGATCTCTAAGTTCTCTCGTTGCTCTGAGATCCACCACTTAATCCAAGGAAAGTTTCTTTTTTTTTTTCCCAAGGAAAGTTTCTTAATCTCTCTGTGCCTCAGTTTCCTCATCTATAAAATGGGAATGAAAACAATAAGACTTCCATCCTGGGGCTGGTCTGAAAATTATATGAGATAGTACAGGTAGAGTGTTTAGAAATATACCTGGGATGTAGGAAGGATACATTATCATCATTATATTTCCTTAATATCATCATAATCATCCTTGCTGTCAACAGCCCTAAGCTGCCTCACACTGTCAGTGATGCTTTTCTGTCTCCTTCACGAGATGGGGAGCACTATAAGGGTAGGGGCTGAGAGTCCATCTCTAGATCTTTAGCTTACAGCACAAGGATGGGCAGAAAATAGGTGAACTCGTGAATAATCAGATCTCCGGATCTCCTTTTGGAAGGAGCCATTGCTAGACAGGCCAGCTTACCGTCAGATTCTGGAAACTCTTCCAAAGCCAGACTTGTCCCACAGCTGTCTCAGGATTTCTTGGATGGCTTGAATTTCTAATCAGGGAAGTTGGAGTCATCAGTTATCCATCACTGTGTAATAAACTCTACCTCAAAACGTAGTGGCTCCCAACAATGATTTATTATTTCTCGCTGTGCTGTGGGTTGGCAGATCTAGGCACGTCCTCATTCAGCTGGGCTCACTCATGCAGCTCCATTCAGTTGAGCTAGATGTTTCCAGAGGTAATTGCTGCTGGCTGTTGGCTGGAGCTTCTGTTCCCCTTGCCCCAGCAGGCAGGCCAGCTTCTGTACGTGGGGGTCCCCTCAGCTCCCCCGACATGGGCCCTCAGGGGACAGACAGTTTCAGCCCACAGGATGCAAGAGCAGCGTTCCAAGAAGATGAGCATGGAGCTGCAAGGCCTCTTGAGGCCTAGCCTCAGAACCAACACAACCATCGCATCTACCATGTTTGATTGTGCAAAGAAATCACAGAGGGGAAATAGATACCCCTCTGGGTGGGAGGGAGAGGGGACAAGCCACACTGCAGAGGGGCCTGGGCACCAGCGTGGGGGGACTTGTGGTGGCTGTCTCTGCAAACAAGCTGCCACATCAGTGTTATCTAGTGTTGATTCTCCAGCATGTGCTCTGGCCCAGGACTGGGGACACAGAAAGTACTTGTCCCTATCCTAAAGAAGTCCCCAGTTTGTTTAGTGAGAGATACATATAGAAATATTGTGACAAGGCATTTTTATTTTAAAGATTTTATTTATTTATTCATGAGAGAAACACAGAGAGAGAGGTAGAGACACAGGCAGAGGGAGAAGCAGGCTCCATGCAGGGAGCCCGAGGCAGGACTTGATCCCAGGACTCCAGGATCGCACCCTGAGCCAAAGGCAGATGCTCAACAACTGAGCCACCCAGGGGTCCCCACAAGGCATTTTTTAAAAAAACCCCACGTAACAAGGCATTTTTATGAGGGCCACATTTGAAGATCGTTCATGCATTCATTCATTCAGCAGCTGTTTTCTCAATAGGCCTACTTTGTACCAGGCACTAAGGACACAGCAGTGAATAAGACACAGTACCTGCCCTCCTGGGCCCATAGGCAAATACATAAATATAAATATATATATCAAGAAACAAATATACATAGAGAAAAAGAAAGCAGGGTAGGAAATGGAGAGTGACCATGGGGCTGTTATAAGGAAGGCCTCCCTGTGACAAGGACATTTGAGTGGAGGTCTAAGTGACATGAAGAAGCAAGCCCTGAAGACACCTGGGGAAAGAGCACTCTGAGGAGAAGGAATGGCAAGTGCAAAGGTCCTGGGGTAAGATGTATTTCAAGGAACAACAGAGGAGGCCAAGGAGGGAGAAAGCAGGGTAGGAAATGAAATGGGAAAAGGTGCCTTGTCAGAGAGAAGGGGCTTTTCAGGTCTGGGAACAACATAAGCATAGCAGAGGCCTAGACATAGGGAAATGCAGGCTGTGCCCCAGGCTGGTACTTAGCAAAACGGGACTGGAGCTTCAGGTGCATCCAGAGATGATGGTGGAGAGGTGGGTGAGGCCCAATGTCAACAGCCTTGGAAGCCTGGTTGGTCCTGCGGTCAGAAAGCACCTAGGCTGGTTCCTGGGCAAGGGCATGCCAAGGCCTTTTCTTTTTTTAATTTATTTATTCATAGAGACACACAGAGAGAGAGGCAGAGACACAGGCAGAGGGAGAAGCAGGCTACCTGCAGGGAGCCCAACGTGGGACTCCATCCTGGGTCTCCAGGATCACGCCCTGGGCTGCAGGTGCCGCTAAACCGCTGCGCCACCGGGGCTGCCCAAGGCCTTTCTTTAGTTGGACTACCCTCCTCAGAAGCCTCTGGTTACAACAGCCCTACCAGCGACTCCTCACCCAGCTGGGACCCCCAGATCCACAGCCGCCATCCTCTGGGCCAGTGGTCTAACCTACTTTTCAGCATTCACAGTACCTGGACTCCTCCCCACGCTCAAACACCTGGCTCTGAGTCCCAGCCCTGTCTTGCTGGGTGATGACCTTGGATGACTCATCTTCCCTCATCAAGCCTCAGTTTCCCCATCCCCAAAGTAAGCAGGGTGGCTGGGATGTGGGCAGTCCTTGCAATTTCACCTAGGCTTTAGCTCAAAATCCAGAGCTTTGGAAGGAACTCTTTTGGGTGTATGATCTAGAGCAGACAAGCTGAGGCCCTTGTACAGATGGGAAGGCTGAGGCTGGAGACGGTGGGACTGGCCAGGCCAGTCTGCTGGGAAAGTATTTGAGAGGGAGTGTGCGATGCTGCATGATGCTTCGGGCGCCCAGGCACTGGGCAGCAGACCCCACTGTTTGGACAGATGGCAAGCTCCCTGGCCAAGGTTAATGTGATTCCTATTGTCTTATCTGGGAACTGGACCTGCCCAACAGTAACAAGATCCCTAACCCGTCTTCCCTCCACCACGGGAGCAGCGGAGGCGCCTCCCTGCAGGCGGGCAGGCGGGAAGAAGCGCACTCAAGGGAGTGAGTGAGCACCTGCTGTGCGCTAACAGCTCTATCCGGCTTAATCCTCCGAGCGCTGTAAGGAAGCTAGGACTACCCCTCCGCCCTGTGTATGCGTGGGGAAACCGGCTCCGGGGGATCACAGAGGCCAAAGGACACAGTGGCCCGGGACTCCACAGAGAAAAATGGGGATCCCAGGTGTGCAGGAGATCAATCTGCCTTTTGTGGAAATACCATTTTTATTTTAAAGGAAGAAGCAGCCCCTTCCCGAAGGAAGCTCTTGGCATTAGCAGTCACTGTGATGCTGCGGTATTATCCCATTTCTCTGATGAGGAAACGAAGGTGCCAGGAGGTTTGCTAACTTGGCAGCTGGCAGGGAAGGGAGGGGAACCAGGAGTACATGAGTCCGAAGCCCCACCCCACCCCATTTCTCCATCCACCCATGGCTATTGTAAGCACGATGCCACTGGCCCCTTGGCTGAGTGAGTCTCTGGCTTCTTCTGTGTGGCCCACGGCATGAGCCTATGGAGAGCCCCTCTCCTCCGCTTCTCCTGCAGACAGAGGTGGAGTGGAGCCGTCTGAGGTCAGAGAGGCCCAGGGCTTGGAGGGGCAGTGCCCGAGCAGCCTCCAGTAGAGCCATCTGAGGCTGAGTGGGGGAGCAGCTGTCCCAACTGCTTCTGCCTCAGTGGCCTCCTCCGACCATGGATCCTGGGTCAGTTCCAAGTTCAAAGTACTCAGGAGCCCCACTTGCTTGCCTCTCCTGCTGGGGAGCTCAGTAACAGTCCCAGCTCTGGCCTCTGCCTGCCTCCTCTTATCTGTCTCAGGGCAGCCCTGCTGAGGTTGGGACAAGACCAGGTTCCAGTGGGGCTCTAAATGCCAGGATAACATTGAGCTTTTGCTCAAGCACAATGGGGAGGCATGGGAGGCCTAAGAGAAGAGGGGTGGAAGTTTTAGGAAGGGCATCCCAACAGCTGTACTGAGGCTGGGGGAGCCTCCAGGAAGCAGGGAGGCCAGGCCCATGTCTCGGGCAGGACCCAGGATGCAGGGGAGAAAACTGGCCATATGATGGAGCCGAATGGCACAGAGGAGAGAGAGGGAGCTGGACTGGAAACGAGGTGATGCCAGCCCACCCGAAGGTGAATGATGAGTCAGTGTGATGGTGGCTGCCTGCCCTTGGGCCACTCCTCTGCCTCAGTTTCCCAATCTAGCAGAATGGAGTTAAAATGAGGTAGAACATTCAGAGGCCTTAGAACTGCATCTGGCACTGCATTTGCCCTCAGTAAATAAATGTTCCTATTGTTGTTATTTGTATTATTCCATATTTCTGAATTCAATGGATGGCTTGGGCACCTAGCAACAGGGGACATGGACCCAGGCAAGCCCCCCTGAAGCAGATGGGGGGGGCCTAGGCCCCAACTCAGGAAGGAATTACCATCACAAGCCAAGTGATGAGCTCACCCACTCACCAGGCTCCAACAATACACAATCAGGCCATAAATCCCCAGGGCATGCTGGGAGCCAGGCTGACATTTGAATATGAAAGGGTGAGAAACAAAACGGCATTCTGGGGGCTGGGATGGAGGGACGGCTGTGCACAGTCAGGCTGGGTGCAGGCACCACATGCAGGGGAAAGGCACAGGTGCACACCTACACAGAGAGGCCCACATACCAGGACATACGTACATACAGACACGTGCACCTGCAAATACACACAAACACAAGCACACACAATGGCACGTACACACATGCATGCCATCCAGCAATTCCACTTCTGGGGACTTATCCAAAGGAAATGAAAACACGAATTCGAAAGATATCTGCAACCCCATGCTCACTGCAGCATTATTTACAATAGCTGAGACCTAGAAATAATCGAAGTGTCCATCAATGAATGGATGGATGAAGAAGATGCAGTATATGCATATATATACACACACTGGAATAGTATTCAGCCATAGAAAAGAAGGAAATCTGCCATTTGCAACAACATGGATGGACCCTGAGGGCTAAGTGAAATAAGTCAGAGAAAGATTAATATGCAATCTCTCTTATTTTTGGAATCTGAAAACAAAAACAAAAAGAATTAAACTCATGGATACTGAGAACAGAGTGCTGGTTGCCAGAGGGGGGAAGGTAGGGTCGGGCAAAATGAGTCAAGGGTGTCAAATAATACTAACCTCCAGTTATCAGATAAATAAGTCATGAGATGTCACATATAGCGTGGAGGTTATAGTTAAGAATACTGTGTTGCAGGGCACCTGGGTGACTCAGTGGTTGAGCGTTTGTCTTTGGCTCAGGTTGTGATCCCAGGGTCCTGGGATCAAGTCCTGCATCGGGCTCCCCAAGGGTAGCCTACTTCTTCCTTCTGCCTGTGTCTCTGCCTCTCTCTGTGTGTCTCATGAATAAATAAATAAAATCTAAAAAAAAAAAAGAGAGAGAGAGAATATTGTGTTGCGTATTTGAAAGTTGCTAAGAGAGTAAATCTTATATTTGTTCTCAATACAAGAAAAAGATTCTAAAAATATTGTGTGGTTATGGATGTTAATTAGACTTGTTTGTGGTGATTATTATCACATATGTACAAATATCGAGTCATTATGTTGTGCTAATGAATCTAATGTAATGTTATATGTCAATTATTTCTCAAAAAATAAAAAGGTGTGGCACTCAGGGTGCCCTCCCCTGGGAGCCTTCTCCACCTCAGTCCCCTTCTCCCCACTCTATCTCAGGCTCTCTGCCCCCTGAGCCCCACAATTATGGGGGCCTTTGGCTTAGCATCACCGTAATGAAAGTACAGGGAGATTTGAGAGTACACAGCAGGCAATGGTCAGAATGTGGCCCTCCACTGTAGGATTCCGGTGAGCCAGGCGTTTCCTTGCCTTACTCTGACTGTCCAGGCATGGACCAGGTTGTCCTGCCTGGGTTGCTGGATCCGAAGCTCATCTTGAGAGGCAAGGATATATGGATTCACTCCAGGAACCTCAGGAGCAGTGACCTAACATGGTCCCTGTGGCCCTGACAGGGCTGTGTTCTCTGGCCCAGCATGGCTCTCCAGGCTTCCTGTCCACTCTGTGAAGCCCCTAAAAGCCTTCTGCATGAGTTAGGATTGTGTTCAGCTGCATGTAACAAACTCCATCTCGGAGCTTGACCACACAAGGTTTTGGTTTTCTTGAGAGGGCTGGGCAGCTGCTAGAGGTAGTTATGATGGACACAGTCTCCTTCCGGGACCTGGCTCACCATCCTTAGCAAGTAGTGCTCATCCTCACACAGGAAGGAAGATGATGGGAGCATGAAGGAGAAAGACCTGTGCTGGAATTTTTAGGAAAACAATAGCCTTCTAAGTACCCACCAAGGGGACTCCCATTTATATCCCATCGAGCAGCACTGGGTCCCACAGCCACCTAAAGCAGGAGGGGGTTCTGAGAAATGGAGCCCCAAGGGCACATGGTCCCTCTGTACCAAGCTGGGACTCTGTTAGCAGGGAGGGAGGAGGGGAAGATGAGGGGCAGGTAACAACATCTAATTAACACAACTTCCAAAACATTTCTCTTCTGCCCAAGCCAGGGCGACTTTTGGGTGATTGTAACGAACGTCCACAACTGATGTATGGCGGGACTGAATCCAGTCCAAGGATGCTAGGAATCCTTCCCTAAAGAAGTGATGTTTCAGATAAGGCCTGAAGGATAATGGGTGAATGCAACAAAACAGGACAGGAGATTCTCAGGCAGAAGGCATAGGATGAAGGTCCTGAAAGAGAAGAAAGAATGGGATATTTGAGGAAAGAAGTGTGACCCAAGAAGAGAGAGCAAGGGGAGGGGAGGACAGGAGAGGTCAGGAGGACAGAAGAGGGCCAGCATGCAGGCCTTGTGGGCTATGTAAGGGTCTGTAGTGGCACAGTGAGCAAGGGCTCCATTCCAGAGTTTTCTGCAGGAGAGTAACATGACTTTTACAGATGACCCAGTTGGGAAGGGCCAAGATAGGTGTGTGTATTAGTCAGAGTAAGTCAGTCCTGTAACAAAGAGCCCCCAAGTCACAGGGGATTTGACAACGGAGGTTTATTCCTCACTCACACTACCTTCCAATGCACAGTGCTCAGGGCTCAGCTCCATGCAGACATCCACATGTGCATCCACTTCCAACATGTGGCCACCAAGGTCACCTTGGCATCACCGATGAAAACAGAGGACGTGTGGAAGACAATGCAGAGTCTGGGGGACCAAGTCTCAGGTGTGTGCATCCTTCTGCCCACATCCTTTTGGTCATAATTCACTTATTTTGCCAGCTAACTGCAAGGGAATGTGGCCTTGTGGAGTGCCCAGGAAGACAGGAAGTGACAAGGATGTCCTTGTACACTGGGTAGTTGCTGCCATGGTTTGTCCCTTTGGCCAACACATATCCATGAATGTCCTTCCTACTACATGTAGAAAAAACTCACCCTCTTCTCAAGAAGACACCCCAAGTTCCCATCCAATCACTGCATGGCCTGACAGCCCATAAACTAGGGAGAAAACATTTGCTGCTGTCCCCAGACACACACACACACACACACACACACACACACACACACACACATATACACTGTATAATGATGGAACCAAGGTAAGATAACCCCAGTGAAAAGTCCCATTCAGAAGAGAGAAGAATGGAAGACACCAGAAGCAAATGGTCCACTGCCTAGTGTAAGGCAGAGATTGCCAGGGATCTCCCCAAGTTGACACTGGCTATGCTTTCTTAGAGAACTCCTCATCCATCTTTCTCCATGTGCTCTGGCTCCACGCTGTAGGGGGTAAGATAGTGTCCTGTTGGCCACTGTAGAGTTTCCAGAACCCTGCTTCCTGTTCTTGGAGAGCTGGGGGCACAAAGGATATATTGAACTTAAGCCAACAACTCTTTTTTTCATCTGGGATCATTGTTTCTTTGACAATGCAATTCCCTTCAATCCTAAATTTCTGATCTACTACTTCTAGTCAATTCTAAGGGCCAACAATCATGCCCAGAGCTCTTTCCTTAATTGTTGAGCCACATTTATTGTTCTCCCTCTTCTTGTCTCTCTGCCTCTTCCTCCTCACTTAATCATGACAGCCTTGCGGCTATTGTAATGGAGTGGCAATGTCACATCCTTCACCTGGGCTTCACAGCAGCCTGAGGCTTTTCTCAATCTTAATCTCCTACTGTTTCAGATCCAGACGTGGTTGGCTTTTCCAACCCTGAATATAAATCTCTCTCTGTTCCTATTGTTTCTACTTCAAACCAGCTGCTACTCCCCTAAACTCATCTCTTTCCTGTGATACCTTGCAAATGCAGCCAGAAGGGGCCAAGACACACGAATCTATTACTTCTTTGAAACCACTTTCCCTAGAGCTATAGGCTCAGCCCCTGTGTGCTTTGCCTCCCAAGCTAGCCCAGCCAGTAGTCCTCCAAAGGATTTTGCCATTTTATAACATGGGCCACCAGATTTTAAAGACTCTTATTATCAGTTTCCACAGTCACTCAACAGCTAAGCCAATGTCGCATATTTAGGTTCTTATGCTAACACTGCACTTCAAATGACCAATTTCTGTATTAGTAAGGGAAGACTGGTTGCTGTAACAAATAGCCCTAAAGTCTCCATGGCTCATCACTGTAAGGTCACTCTTGCCATGGTTCAAGGGGGTTTGGCCAAGGAGCTGGGCTCCACAGTCACTTGGGGACCCAGGTTCCTTCCATCTTGTGCACCAGCATCTGTGTGGCCTCAAGGCTGCCCTGGTATCATCCAGCCAGTGAGTGGAGGCAAACCATGTAAAGGAGGAGGACAGACCTGGCATCCATCACTTCTGCCCACAGTCTGGTGGCTGACTGCAAATCAGCCTAAGAGATGTGTCTGTCAGTGTGCCCAAGAAGAATGGGAGCATGCTGGATTTCAGATTTAGAGTCACCTCCATCCACGCTCGCTCTGCCTGGATGCCTATATTCTCCTTGGAACACACGTATACATCCTCTAAGGTTCTGATCCATGCCACCTTTGTGACACTTCCCTCCCCCAGGCAGATATGGCAAGTCCCTGTGCCATGCCCACCCTGTAGCCTATATAGGCCTCTTCCTGACATTTCTCACTAAAGGTGCCCATTGTTCCCAGAATTATTTCCTAGAGCTTCCATCATCTCCATATGCCCAGCAAGGTATAGCATAGAGCCTGGCATAGGAGATGCTCTATCAAAAAAATGAATGTCAGCAGGGACTCTGGCTCCCTGAAGCGGATGGTTCCATAGGCTATCCTTGCCAGCTTAGAAGGTGTATTGAACACCCCTTATCCTCTATCTGCAGAGTCGGGCCCCAGTTGCCCACAGCAGTGAGCAATGATGCCCCCATGGCCTGGCTTTCCCCCTTTTCTGCTTCATGCACCCCAGTCTTCTATTCCTAGTCCCTGAGATTACAACCCAAAATAAATCACCAGGTCCTAAATCCTTGCCTCAGACTCTGTTTTTGGGGAGAACCCAGACTAAGAGGTCAAATGACTTTCCCTGCACTGGAAGACCCATCAGCCCCTAGAAAACTGGTCAGCACAAGGAGGACCCCATACTTGAGTCATGTGCTGCTAATGGGAGGGTCATTCCCCAGGCACCCCGAACCCAGTCCAATCCAGCTGGCACCAGCCTAGTTAGCTCCAAATGTCTTTCTCCCTAAACTAATCTCCTTGCTTTGGGGATCGAGGCATGTGTCCATCACGTGGTAGCAGACCATGTAGAGTCAGGCTTTCACCCAGCATCCCTCTTGCTTCATCATCCCCATTTCCATATGACAATCTCCACTGTTTGGGGTGAGTTGTGTTCCTCCAAATCATCATCTGTTGATGTTCATCATATGGATCATCATCCATATGTTGATGTTCTAACGCCCGGTACCCCAGAATGTGACTGTCTTTGGAGATAGTTTCGAAAGAAGTAGTGAAGTTGACATGAGGTCATACGGGCAGGTCCTAATCCAACCTGATGGTGTATTTATCAGAAGAGGAGATAGGACCTAGACACGGACAGAGAGGAGACCAGGTGAAGACACAAGGAAAAGATGATTGGCTACGTGCCAAGGAGAGAGGCCTCACGGGAAAGCAAACCTGCTGACACCTTGATCTCAGACTTCCGGCCTCCAGCCTTGTCTCCAGCATTGTCAGACAATGCTGTGGAAGTGGCCCGGCCTGGGGCACTTTGCTTGTGGCAGCCCTGGCCCCCACCTCCACAGCTTTGTCCCCATGCTGGAATGCCCTGTGCGTGCCTCCTGAGCTCCCTGGACCCTACCTTTCTCCTGGCATTCACATGCCACCACCTCCAGTTGGTCCTCTTACCTGGTGTGGAGCAAGTGACTTCCCTGCTCCGTACCTGACAGCCACATAACCACACTGGAGAACGGGAGATGCGGAGATGCGTATATAAAGCGCCTAGTGACTCGAATACAGGCAGAGTGCTGCTTTCAGAAACAAAGACTGCTTCAACGGCTCTGCTCAGAGAACTTTCTGGCTGACTCTGAACATGCCTCTTCCTTCTCTGGGCTCCCCCCACCCCGCCCACTTCAACGCAGCCCTGTGTCTGGGCCTCGCACCCACCTGCTGCCTCTGCCCTGGGAAAGCCTGACCAGGACACACACCCAGCCGGGGGCCCCGAGCCTGCCTTTCTCCAGGCTCAGATGCCACACCCTCTCCGTCAACACACAGCACAATTTTGACGCCCTTTGAATCTGTCAAGTCGGGTCCTGGAGACAACACATTCACTGTGTCAGCCCCTGTTTGGGGAGAACCCAGAAAAATGACTGAATATGCAAATGGAATGCAAATGACCTGCTTCAAAGCAGAAAGTGTTCCCTTTGGCATCCTTTCAGGGCCTGCTTTAGTGAGTTGATAAAAATGCCCGTGAGGGGCACAGTAACGGTTGGCATGGAAACAGGGCTTCTAGGGTGCTTGAGGAGCCGTCCAACCAGCCCTGGAATCAACTATGTCAAACATCCCCTCCCTGCAGTCTTGTTCACACTCGAAGTTGGCACTCCAGCTGGAGAGAGCATTATCTTGGCCACTGGAGATAAGCTTCGGATTGTGAGCTCCCAGTAGGGATTCAAGAGATTTGCCCCTGAATAGATTTCTGCTCTCCCCAAAATGAACTTTCAAGTCACACAGCCCTGGTTTGAATCTTGGCTCGCAAATGCCCACCTGTGAGACTCTGGACAGGCTGCCAGATGCCCTGGAGACTTCATTTCCTCATCTGTGAAATGGCTGCGTGCAGGGGATGCTGCCCGGAGGATTCAGAGCCGGAGGGGTATGCGCTGCCCCCCACCCCGCCACGCCCGGCACTGGACCTGGCCTGGGGGGTCAGTTCTGTGCCCCCAGAGCCAGGCCTGGCACATAGTAAATGCTCAGCAAACACTGCCCTCCTTCCTTCCTTCCTCTACCATCTGTACATCTCATGGGCTATTTTTATTCGTGTTCCGGGTGAAATAAAACAAGTTAAAGCAGAGCATGAAATTCGAGGAGGATTCCACCTTAAGGGGAAAAAAAAAAACCCACCTTTGCAATAACAAACAGTTGGAGCTGGTGCATCACTTGGGTGAAATTGTTACCCCTCAAGACAAGTCTAAACTTTTCAGCATTATGAAAACTCTGAGGATTGCTTTGCTACCGAAAATTTATGGCCCCCAAATCATTCCTAAAAGACAGCGCACATTCCCAACCGAGTGTTTCCCTCTGGTACAATAGGCTCCTCTCTCCAGGCGGCTGCAGGCAGGGCGCACGTCCTGCACTTCTGCCTGAAGTGTCTGCTCTGTGGGGCCCAGGTGAGGCCCAGCACATAGTACGCACTCAACAAACATCCTGTCTTTGCACATTTCTGCCTGGTGGCAGCGCCACAAGACTGCTCGGGAGGGTCCCCTTCTCCTGCAATCCCCCACCATCCCCCAAATAGAATCACAGTTCAAGGCACACACTCACCCAGTAGGGGTAAGGCAGGTGCCCCTACGGCCCTCCTCCACAAAACACGTTCTCCCTTGAAGATGAGAGACTAGAACAGACCTACACTGAAACAAAACTTCCAAACTTCCCTAGATGGTTCCACCGTGAGGTTTACGAATGAGGAAACCTAGGCTCTAAGAAGCATGCGGAGAATTTTGCCAGGGTCACACAGGGGTGGAGCTGAGCTCTGACTCCTGGTTACTTTGAATCACTGACACCTGGCTCTCTTCTCCCTCGCAGATCTTGGGAAGCGCTTGACATCCGGGTAGAGCAGATTGGCAGGTGGGGATTTGAGTTAAAAGGCCCGATAGTATCTTTGAGAAGAATATCATTATCAACCTCCAAAATTTGGGGCATTAGGGAAAGTGCCCACTCTTGCATCACAATTGACATCAAAGAAAGACAGGTGTCCCCTTGCTCAAGAACATCCATGGCTCCCCACTGCTGTAGTTCGGTCTGGGTGCCTCAGGCCATGTCCTTGCTCCCCCCACATCAGCCCCCCATCACAGCCAAAGGCCCTCCCTGAAGAGCTATGGTCCAGCCAGGCACCTCTGTCTCATTCACATATTTCCCTCCTCTTTCCTCTCATCTTTAGAGACTCTTGTCCAGACGGTCCTCAACTTCTTGACCTCCCAGCAGGCTCTGTTAGGGCCTGGACCTCCTTCTTTTGGGGCCCTAACTTCCCGGGGACTTGCCAAGCACCCGTGGGATGCTTCTGCACACGAATGCCTCACATCCTCACCGTCAGCCCATTTTGAGGCTTCGAGGGCCTGACCCGAGAAGTTCGGTAACTGTCCCAAGCTCACACAGCTGGAAGGTGGCAGGACAAGGGCTCAACCCTAGGTCCCTCTGGCTTCACGGCTTCAGCTCCAGCTGCTCCTAGTGGCCTGCTGCCTCCCTAACATTGCTTCCGGTGTTCCAGCTCATCGAAAGTACAAAGTGCACTTTGAGGGTGAGGCCCTGGGCTCTCCGATTGTCCCCACCAAGCTCAGAGGCACCAGCTGTGATGTCTCCTAGGCACAGATGAAATGCTGAGAAGGTCTGTGCGGGGCTTTCATAAGCTCTGAGCCTCAGAGACATTAAGCGACTTGCCCAAGGTCACACAGCAGGTTTGGAAGGCGGCAGGAATTCCAAAGCAGATCAGCTCAGGCAAGGTAAGTGTCTCAGACTCAGGTGCTTCGGGGGCCAAGCTGAGCCCAGCAACAAGGGCACAAGCAGGAAGGCAGCATGGGGGCTGGAGAACATATGTCCTCCCGGCTCAAGCTGGCGGTGGTGGTTAGCAGCTGGGGACGCTGGTACCATACAAGTTTCTGATCCTCTACGAGAAGGTGGAAATCAAGATTTTTATGGGATACATAGTTTGGAACACTGACCGACCCCTTCCCTGAATGTTTCAGGTGACTCAGGACACAACAAGGAAAAGGCCTCCCGGCTTTGCCCTGAGCGTGAAGCCACTGCCATGGGGCTTGGAATTCTTTTCACCTAAGAGTGCCAGAGCACTAGTGCACAGCCCTTTTTACAGATATGGAAACTGAGGCCCAGGACACAGGTTGCCATGGCAGAGCCTGGGCCAGCCAGTCCCTCAACAAAAGAAATGAAAAACTCAACAAATAAATGCTGTGGGACTCGAACCGCAGATGCACAAGCCCTGGGGCAGGCCTGGAGGGAGGCCGGGGCCCAGGGCCGAGGCCTCTCTGTGTGCTTAGGTGGCAGACCTAATGTCTCTGGGCCTCAGTTTATCCACCTGCAAAGTAGAGGGCTTCTCACAGGGCTGAGAAGCTGCAACAGAGCCCAGCCGGCACAGCCCTGGCCTTTAAAACAAGTGCAGGACCCCGTCTTTTGCCCTCCTGCCGGGGCCCAGGGGCCAGGCCCACATGGTACAGACCCGGAGGCCGCGGCTTGGCAAGCTCTGGTGAGTGGCTGGTGGACCCAGGACCGGGAGCCCCGGGGATAGCCCCCCCCCTCCAGCTCAACAGCAGGCTGTCACTGCCCTGCTTCACTCACTGCTCCCTTTGAAGTTCAAAGAATGGGCCTCGCCCCTTGGAAGCTGGCAGTAAATCAGGCAAGAGAAAGGAAACTGTCCACCTGAGCTGAGTTATGGTGGCCACGGCGAGACAGCCCTCACCCTCTGGGACCGGGGCCCCAGCCTTACCTGCCTTGCTGGGCCCCCTCCTGCCCCTTACCTGCCCAAGCAGCCCCTTCGTCACCCCCAAGCCCATCACCCAGCCTGGCTCCTCCATTCACGACCCCTGCCACCAGCAGTCAGAGCCTGTGAGAGAGACTGAGGTCCCTCTACACCTTCTCCATTGAGGAGTGGTTTATCCCATGCTTGCACACTTCCTGTGATGGGGAACTCACTCCAGGCCCAGCCAGCTTCGACCTAGGCAAGGCTCTCCCTCCCACAGGACTTAAGCTTGGCTTCCCGGTGGCTATCCCACCTTCACTCCTACCTTCATTCCAGGGCACAGGCCTCCTCCTCCCCAACCCCAAGATGGCCCTGCAGAGATGGGGAGGCAACACGGCCTCCTCGGTGGCTCTCATTTTCTCAGAGCTGGGTGGGGGTGGGGGTGTCACAAGGGATCTCCAGGTTTATAGGTATGAACTCAGGGACAAGGGTGCGTGAGGGTGGCTTGTACTTAGGGCTGTGGACTTGGTGGGTAGATGAGTGGGTCTGAGACCGAGGACAGTGCAGCGTGTGTGGTCCCAGGGCAGCCATTAGTACGTGAGACCATGGGCGTGGGAGAGTGCCCAGCAGTGCGTGTGCATGATGTGAACATGGGTCAGAGGGTGGGTGCGTGGGTGGGACTGGGAGTAGGTTCAGTACAGGTGTGTCAAGGGGATGAAGCCCAGCTGTGGGAGGTCGTGGGCTTCCGGGATGTGTGAGAGTGTGTCTGTGGCAGTGTGGGGTCATGAGTGTGTGTGAAAGTGTGTGTGTGTGTGTGTGTGTGTGTGTGTGCAGTGGAGAGAGGTCGGGGGCGTCTGAGGGGCTGGTGGCCTGCAGCCCCCGGGGGACAGCCCAGGCAGGGTGACATCACTGGGCAGGAATAGCGCTTGAGCTCATCTGCTGGATGTGGATCTGAGAAGGTCGCTCAGGAGAAGCCAAGTGTGGGCTGCGGGGAGGACACGGTCTCTTTAGAGCGTGCATCTGCCCACAGACCACCAGGGCCTGCGGGGAGGGGAGGGGAGGGGCCTGACTCCTGACACCCCAGGGGTGCTGGGCTCTTGGGTCAGGGAGCAGCACAGAGGGTGGTGGTCACGGCCCAGACTGAGGGCAGCGGCGTGATCTGGAGCAGGCCACGGCACCTGTGGCCACCTCGGAAGTGGGGGACTCACACCTCCTCCCGGGCTGCCATGAGGGCTGGCACTTTGCAGCTGCTGTGTGGCTCTGCGGGCACTCTGTCCCCGCAGGCCTGAACAGAGCCAGCCAGTGCAGGGCACAGTGGGTGTGAGGCCTTCTCTCTCTCTCTGGGACCCTCGCTGGCGCAGCAGCGGGTCAGTCAGGGGCCTGGCTGACACCTGGAAGCCACACTGACCTGCCCGCTTTCTCTGGCCCCAAACACAGCCACCAGCAATCCCCTTGGTTCTTTCTCTCCTCCACTTCTCAGTATCCATCCCTGACTCTCAGTCACCATGGCAACCCCTTGGGTTCAAGCCACCATTATCTCCTGACTGGACCAGCACAGTAGCCTCCTTCCTGGCCTCCTGCCCTGGTCTACCTCCCTGACACACTCCAATAAGCACCTGTGTGTGCCTGTGCCCTCCGGGCCTTCTACAAGTCACACTCATCCCTTCCCAAGCCAGATCCCCTATGGCCTTCTAGTCCACCCCCAGCCAGCCCCAAGCCAGGGTGCAGAGTAGAAGACTATGCTATTTGGCCCCAGGCTGCATGGGCCCAGCCCCTGGACTCAGGGAGGAGTCAGCATCCCAGAAGCACAGAGCCAACAGAAGGGACAGTGCTTGCTGAAGGCCCAGCCAACCCCCATCCTCCCTCCCTGCCATGTGGGTTCAAGGTGGATGTGCTGGGTCTGGGGCTCTGACCACCCGTCCCAGCGAGAGTGAGAGAGTGCCCAAGGACAGGGGTGTTGGAGTTCGGGAGAGAGGCTGGGTGGCAGGTGGAGCCAAGGGTCTCCAGGGTATGGGGTATCCTAGAAATAGCTCCTTGATGTGGCTACACAAATTGGTGAGTCCCTCTCACTATATGGCTCTGGAGAGAGTGAAAACTGTGTGTGTGTGTGTGTGTGTGTGTGTGTGTGTTTGTAAGAGGCTGAGAGTTACTGTTATGTGTGGATATAAAGTAACTGGCTGCAGTCGTGCACACAGTAGGTATTCAGTAAGGAGAACGTCACTCAAAACAAGAGGCACACAGTGTCTGAGCTCAAAGGCCAGCGGGGGTCCCTTAGGCCAGGAGTGCAGAACTTAGATGCCCACAGGGGCCCAGGAGCCACCATAAATGAGGGGACTAGGCCCAGAGGTGGCAGGGGGGTAGGGGGACTATGGAGAGCTGGAGAACCCAAGCCCCAGATGCAGGGGCCTGCCTGCCCAGTGCCAGAGACCTATGACCCTGTAGGAGTATGGGCCCAAGGTGTCAGATCTTTCCATTGTCAAGAGAGGCCAGAAAAGAAGTCCAGAGCAGTATTTGACATGTCCCAGTTTTTCAAATGTGGTCAATGGGCTCACATCCCTAGCCTCCCATTTAGTGCAAGGCACTCTTTCTACTGAAAACAATTAGAGACTCCAGAAAACACAGTGGCCCAGCTGTACACAGCACTAGGGCAGAAATCCAGGGAGCTCTTCAACTGCCCGCATAGCCCAGGCCCCAGGGAGCACAGGTGTGGCCTGGTTGGTGAGGGTGGTGATACTGTTGGCACCAAGCTCAATGCCCTCCCCCCTGCCCTAACGGGTGGGGCACCCATCCCCACAGCTGCTGTGAGGGCACCTGCTAATAGCTCACAGCCATGCCTTTACTGGAGAAGTGTCCTCAGCATCTGGAAATAAATGCCAGGAAGGTTTATGCTCCATCCCAATTACACCCCCCAGGGGTAGTCATTGACCAATGATTGACCATTACAAGGTCCAGTCCCCTTATTTCAAGGAGGGCCGCTCTGTAATGCCCTTTACTCTCCAGTGAGCCCCGTGGGATTCAAGCTGAGACCAGATTTCTCTTAAAACCAGACACCTTTGCTTGGTTTCTTCCCCTGTTTGATCCTGCTTCCTTCCCTCCCTTCCAGATTTCCCCTGGAAGTTCCCTCTGTAAATCACAGGCACTGAATCCCTGCCCCAGGCTCTGGGTCCTTCCACTAGGAAGCAGCCTAAGCAGTGAGGGTAGGAGCAGGAAGGCTAGGTGGAGACAAGGCAAAAGGACTCAAAGGATAACAGGGGTCTGAGCACATCTGAAGGCAAGAGGAGGGAGACCGGGGTGTGCAGAGAAGGGAGCTTATGGGAAGAGGGCTCCCCAATGGAGTTATACCCTTCCCTCCCCATGGTAAATGTCAGAAGGCATCAAATGACATTCAGTGTCAACCTGGAGAAAAATCGGGGAGCAGTCATCATCACCATCTCTCCCGAAGAAAGTGCAGAGCCAGCCAGTCAACAAAACTAATCATATGCCCACTGTATGCCAGGCCCTCCTCCTGGTGTGGGGCGCTTGAAGGAACACACATGGACTGGAGAAGGCCCAGCTCCTTCAGCACCACCTGCCTGCCTTGTTTCCCTTCCTTCTCTCCTTCCTTCTGTCTGTCCATTCTTTCCAGATCACTCTCAGCCTCCATATCCTTCCAGATCCTGTGTACAGTAGATTTAACAGAACTACTAGACGTTCTTGGGCCTCTAAGAGGGGAATAGAAGGCAAAGAGCTCTGGAGGAGCCCGGAGAGGGAGGTACTGAATCAGACTGCAAGTCTGAGAAGGCTTTGGGGACAGGACCTCAGAGCTGTGTCCTGAGGGAGGAGGGTCCCCGGAGGAGGGAGATCTGTGGGTGAGGGGAAGGCTGTCATTCTTGGCTGGCAGCATCCAGGCTCTCTCCTAATGTCCCCACATGTCTTTTAGAACCTCTTCTTTCCCACTCCTGGGGCCCTCTCGGCAGAAAGGGGTGTCCATCTCCAACCACGGGAGTCTAAGGCACCGGCTCCCCTTTTTTCTGCTCTAACCCCAGATGGGGCACAGATCTGAGCTGGGCTAATCAGATGCTCCAGCCCAGGATTCAAGGTCTTGAGAGGCATCCACGGGCTGAGGAAGGGTACAGGAAGGAGTAGCTGGGAGGCAAGTGACCAGGCAGGTGA
Organism: Vulpes lagopus; assembly: GCF_018345385.1. Lineage (NCBI taxonomy): Eukaryota > Metazoa > Chordata > Mammalia > Carnivora > Canidae > Vulpes > Vulpes lagopus. The sequence goes on from NC_054830.1 coordinate 54,271,338, forward strand.
GAACATGGTCTCTCATGAGTCTCCAGAGAACCCTCCAGATTGCCCCTCCTTCTTTTTAACAAACATAATGCAAGATTTGGTGCTTGTCAAGCCCACTCATTTTTTTGTCCTTTACTCTGTAGACATATATCTGTGGACTGTTAAGAGTATAGTCTTGACCATTTTTGCATTTTATACATGTGTATCTACTGTAAGTATCTTTTTTGTACCTTGTCTCTCTGGCTCAACATTGTTTTTTGAGACTTGTCCAAGTTAACATTTGTAGTTCAAGTTCATCCATTTCCACAGCTGTATGATCATTCCAAAATGTGAAGACCTCACAACTGCCCAGTTGAGCCACAGACTTGAGAGCAATAGCACAAGCACATGCTTTAAGTGACTGAGTTTTGGGTGGTTTTGTTATGCAGCAATAGCTAGCTGACACAGGTGTAGGTGTCTTCAGGATTTCACTAGTACAGATGGCACACCAGAAACTCATCTTGTGTGTCTCTTGGTGCCATGACTATAAGCAATTATGAGAACTTCCCTCAGAGGCGGCATGACTGTGGAATACAATTTACGCGTCACCAGCTTGCCTGGATGTCCTGGCTCACCTTCCAGACTAAGTCTTCCTGACTCCAATGGCTCTATGAATTCCCACGGTCTCTTCAGTAAATTCCCTTTTACTCAAGTCACACAGAGTTGAGCCTGGCATACATGAGAACCATCCCACTGACCATAGACTTGTAAGCAGTAATAAATGGGTGTGGTTTTGAGTCACTCTGGGGCTGGTTTGTTACATGGCAACCACTGACACAGACAGCAGTCTCAATGTAGCCACCAGCTAAAAGCATCCATCTAGCTCTTTAGATACTAGTCCTTAAAGATGACAGAGGGAACATGGAATAACAAAAGAACGGCACCTGGGCAGGTTAGTTAGATCATTCTCATGCAAAAAAAGTGGCTGTCAGAGCCCTGCAAAATAACATCACTAAATGGGGGCTCAGGATAACTGGCATGTGGTCCCAGCCCCCTCTACTGGGTTATCATGAGACGTAGGGCAGGTCCCTTTCCATTTCTGAGTCTCACTATTCCTGTCCATAAAATAGGGTACCAACCCCTAATTCACAGGCATGCTGTGAACAGTAAGTGAAATAATGCGATCCGGCAACAGTTGGATTTCAGCAACCCTGTCCCTGGGATTGAGGGACAGATATCTTTTCATCTGTGGTTTGTGAGTAATGACTACTCCAGATCTGTAGAGTAAATGACAGAATGGGCTTCAGACCTGCATCAGGAAGGATGCTTTTGGTGGCAAGTGACAGAAAACTGAATTTTAACTAGTCTAAACTAAAAGGGTGATTTATTAGAATTACTAACTCATATAACAGAGAATCCCAAGGGTAGATGACTTGAGGCATGTTTGATCAAGGCTCCAGCTTTGTTTCTCTGTGATTCTTCTTCTCTACAGTCCTTTGGATATCGGTTTTGCCCTCAGGGTGATCTGTCCCCATGCCCTGGTTGGTTAGGCACTCATGGACCCGTCACTATGATAAAAGGGTTGGGATTGTGCCAACTGGCTGGACCAATCTGTGTCCATGCGAGAGCTAAAGTGGAGACAGTCACCTCCAAAATCTCATGACCACTGCTTAGTGAAGAAGAGGGAAGAATGAATGTCAGGGTTGCTATAACAAGGACCCTGGCAAGTGCCAAGTCCTATGACAGACACATTGCATAAGAGATGCTACCTCAATGGTCACTAGCATGTCCCTGTCTGAGCCTTAGTTTCCCTCGTAGTAATGTAAGGGACTATCTGGATGGTGTCTATAATCCTCCACTGCCCCCCACCAACTCACAGAGCCCAGGCTTTGATGGACTAGTCTGAGTCTCAGGCAGGAGGCTAGAGCCCACCACCTGCCATTCATGGGGTGGAGTGGACTCCACAGGCAAATGCTTCTGAGCAGAACAAATTGCTAGAGCATTGTTTCTCTGTCACCAGGTGAATGATTTCCAGGAGCTTATTGGGGCGGGTGAATGATTTCCTTGGCCTGCCAAGCCCTCTCCAAGACTGTAATTGGGTTTCTAGTGGCAAATTCTTGACTGGAGCCCCCCAGCAAGGGCCAGGTTGTAGCAAACTCCAGTTCACACATTTTTGAGGTCGTCTATCTGCTGCTCCACCACCTGCTGTCTGCAGCAGAAGAGCCGGAAGTGCCAAACCTGCATTTAGCACTCCATCCCCTCCTATCACACAGTTGCTAGCCCCATGTAGCCGTTTAAATTAAAATCAGTCCTCAGTCACACTAGCCACACTTCCAGCACTCAGTGGCCGTATGGCTAGTAGGTGCCGTTGGACAGTGCCAACATAGAAGCTTTCCATCACTGTAGAAAGTTCTATTGGCCAGCCCACCTCCAGTAGAAATTCAGGGGCGGACCTCAGGCCAGTTCCTTCTCCCCTCTGACTCTCAGTGTCTACATGTTCTTTCCAGCACTGAGCCTCAGCTTCCTCCTCCGTCAAATAAGGGTGATAAGGCTAGACTTAGAGGGATAAGAGCTGGGGAATGCTGAGCCGAGGACCAGTAGTTACTGGAATGTAGTCTGGAGCTCAAGCTCTTGCTGCTCCAGGTGCATGATGAAGTAAATGTGACAGGGGAGGGGTCATTTGAGCAGACATCGCCCAGTAGATTTGGTAGGCTGTTCACACAGTAATCATCCATTCTTTCTGCTTATTTATGGGACCCTCATCTTTCACTAGGGCTAAAATGCATAGTGTGGGAGAATGAAGGATGATTGGTCCAGCTCATCTTGCCACCCTCATGATCATTTGCCTGTGAATGGTCAAGGGATGACCATGTGATGTCAGGGGAAGTCTGCTGGAGGCTTCTGGGAAAATGTCTCCTGTCTGATAATAGACATGCCCATGAGAAGAAAGTCCCTTTGTGCCTGGCTCTCACTTTTGGGTGTGACTCCATGGTACCCGGTGCTTTGGCAGCCACTCTGGAACCATGAAACACAATACTATAGAAAAGTGGCCATGCTAAGGGGGTCACATGGGAGGGCTGGGTCCCCAATGTGTTTGTTGAGCCCCTGGACCCACACTACCCCCTCTCACCTCCAGACTTCAAGTAAGGCAAAAATGAATGTCCTCGATGGATGGACTTCTTGCAGCCAAAGGCATCCTGCACAATTCTCGTGCAGGGGTGAGTGAGCTTGGCAAGACATACAGGTCCATTCCCAGCAGAGAGAACAGTATGTGCGAGGGTGCAGAGGTGTGACAGGGGTGCCCCATCATCCAGAGTGGGAGAACTGGCTGTGGGCGAGGGCTATAGCTGCCTCTGGAGCTGGGCAAGTCCACGTGGTTGCAGGTCGGTGGGGCAAGGGGACAGTGGAGACTTTTAAGGACCAGCTCCTGAGTTACAGGGTGAGCTCTCGGAGGGGATAAAGGGAGCCTTGGGGAGGAGGCCAGGCAGGCGGTAGGGGGGGATAATGGAGGGGAGGTGAGAGGCTTGGGGTAGGGCAGTGAGCAGGTGTTAGTGGCTGAAGGACTGAAGTGAGGTGCAGGGGAGGAGCTGAGAATGTCTCAGGGGGGAGAGAACTGAGGACAGGGCCCTGGAGACAAGGACACCTGAGAGAGGGAGGAAGCTGACAGAGAGGTCTGAGAAAAGACCAGAGAGAAATGCAGAAAGGGTTTCCAGCAGGAGGGGTAGGCACAGGCAGGCTCCCTCGTGCCACAGCAGGAGGGAGCCTGACAACTCTGAGCTGGGCCTTACTCCTCCTCTGCTCCACACCCTCCCATGGCTCCCATCTCCCCAAGGTAAGAAAGAGCCGACATCGTCACAGCCACCTTGGATGCCCTAAGACCACTCCCCACCCCACCTCCCCAAACTCATTCTCCACCACTCTCTCCTTACTGTTTCAGCCACACTGGCCTCCTTGCTGTTCAGGGAACAAGCCAAGCATGTTTCCATCTCCGGGACTCGGCGCTTGCTGAGAACCCACTTCCTCTGGATCTTTGCAAGGCTCATCCCGTCACCTCCTTTGGGAAGTCCTCCCTGGCTACCTTATCTAATACAGCCTCCTCCCACAGTGCTCTCCCCACCCCCTTACCCCGAGGCATCCTTCTCCAGGGCCCATAAGTGTGGTACTTGGTGTACAGACATAGTTGACCCTTGACTGACACGATTATGGGCGCCGACCCCCCATGCAGTCAAAAATCCGTGTGTAACTTCTGACTGCCCCAGAAACTTAACTACTAAGAGGCAGCTGTTGGCCAGAAGCCTTATTGATGACATAAACAACACATTTTCTGTATGTTGTGTGTATCATATGCTGTATCCTCACAATAAAGTCAGCTAGAGAAAATAGAAGAAAATGGTACTAAAAAAATCATAGAGAAGAGAAAAGACATTTATAGAACTGTCCTGTATTTATCGAAAAGAATCTATATAGGGGCACATGGGTGGCTCAGTGGTTGAGCCACCTGCCTGCCTTTGGCCCAGGGTGTGATGCCCCCCTGGGTCCCTGGATCGAGTCCCACGTCGGGCTCCCTGCAGGGAGCCTGCTTCTCCCTCTGCCTGTGTCTCTGCCTCTCTGTCTCTCTGTGTCTCTCATGAATAAATAAATAAAATCTTAAAAAAAAAATAAAAGAAAGAAAGAAAACAATCCATGTAGAAGTGGATTCTCCCAGTAGGGAGGTGGAAAGGGAGCAGGTGTGCTGGTCCAAGTGTTGCCGCCGCGGTGCAGTCGCGGGTGAGAATCCAGAGGAGGAAGAGGAGGAGACTGCAAGGATAGGCCCAGGAGCAATGGCGTCCAAAGAGAAACAAGTGGTGAAAAATGTCAACATGGAAAATGCCCAGCAGGAAAACGAAGAACAGGGTCCTGTGCAGAATGAAGAGGAATCACGCAATTCAAGAGGGAGTGAAGGCCAGAAGAATGGAAGAAATGTTAAGCTGGGGCGAATGAGAGGACTTGTCCCTAATTTTTGATGGGCCACACCTAACAAGCATATTGATCACAATGAAATGGGAGATGATGTGGAAAAGTTCATAGGGCAAATGATGGAGATCCGGAGAAAGACTAAGGAGCAGCAAATGAGGCATCATAAGCGCTTTCAAACTCCTGAACCTGATAATCATTATGACTTTTGCCTTATACCTTGAATCTTAAGGTTTTCCTTGAGGTTAATAATGTGGCCTCTGCTCCACAAACTTGTAGTTTTGTGATTTACTTTTTCTGTAAACTTTTTGGTGTTTCCACTTACCAGTTTGTAATTAAATATTGTTTTGTCTCTGTAAAACTTTCTGTCCAGCAGGGAAATTTCACCCCTTCTTAGGAAAAACTATTCTTTTCATAATGTGAAATTAATAAAGCAGTTTAAAAAGCAAAAAACAAAACAAAAACAAAAACAAAAACCATGGTGTTGTTCAGGGCTTGACTGTACTATCAACGCTTTCATATTTATCAGCTCGAATCTGTATCTGTTCTGTTCGCAGCCATATATATCCTCAGTGCTCAGAAGAAGGCCTGGCCTGTAGGAACAGTGGAGGAAAATTTGTAGAGCCAATGAATGCATGAGGATTCAGCGCAATAAAGACTCCAAATAGTCCTGAGTTTGACACTGAATCCAGAAAATGGAAGGTGAGGAAGTGGAGGCAGCCGGTAGAGACAAATCGTTTAGGAAGTTTGGCTGTGAAGGAAGAAAAGAAACAGGACTGGTGGAGTGTAAAGAAGGAAGTGCGGAGGCCTTTCTTTTCCAGATAAAGGTAGGTGACGCAGGATTAAATGAGATGGAAGGAGCCAGTAGAGTTCAAGATATAGATGAGGAGAGAACACTGGTAGAGCCTGGCCAGAGGATGTGGGAAGGAGGGGGCCCCAGAGCCTCGGAGGGCTGTGCCAGCAGGAGGGGGAACTGGGATGGGTGCAGGAGGTCTGTTTTGTTACCGTCCCTCTGACAGTGGTCCCTGTAACGGGGAGTAAGCAGGAGAGTTCATAATAACACATGGCATTTATTTGGCGCCTACTGGTGCCCAGGCCCTGAGGAAGCTCTGCCATGGGGCTACAACTAAATACCAGGAGAAACTGAGTCTCTCTTTGCAACAATCATGCTTTAGGGATAATGAGAATCTTGTCAATGTTGGTATTTCCTCCTCTACTTGGCTACTAGGAAGCTCAAAGCCAGACTTGAAGGGCAGTTCTTAAAACTGGGTAGAGAATTCTGTGGCCTGTCTAGCTGCCTCCTTACTTCCTTCCCTGGCTTGCTCACTAGTTCAATTTTTACCTCGTCTTGCCTGGAAGTTTTCACTCGTCACATGTGTCTGTGGGGCTGCAGTTCATAGAAAATCTAACTAATGGTGGATTAAAAACATGACAGTGGTTTGTTTTCCTCTCTCATAACTAGAAGCCAGGAAGTCTATGGCTCAGGTTTAGGCCCACACTCCACTCTATCCTCAGGACCTGGACTCCATCTCACTCTACTCCACAGTGGAGTAGTGTGCTCCTTGTCCTCATGCTTACAAAGTGGCTGCAGAGTTCCAGCACCAAATCCAAATCCCGGGCAGAAAAGAAAAGAACTGCCAGAGGATAAACAGTAAAATACGTTTCCTAAAAACCCCTCCTGGCAAGTTCTGCTTAGGACTCATGGGCTAGGACCATTTCCCATGCCCTTCGTACCTCAAGGGAAGCTAGGAAATGTAGCTCTTTTCCCCAGGCAATGTGCAGCTCTGAACAAAACCGGAGTTCTATTACTGAGAAAAAGGGGAGATGGATATTGGTTAGGTAGACGGCAGTATCTGCCATGGTTAGCATATATTTTTCTCTTTCATTCTTTATAGAATAAAGAAACATATGAATGTTGCAGTGGAGCATAAAAGCCCTACTGTTTCTCCAGGGAGCCACAAATGCTGTGTCTATCTCATCTGTGGTTTTGTCTTCAGTTCCTTGAAAAAGAACCAGGTGACCAAGACATCTCTCGCATGGTGGTATCATCATTCCCATTTTGTAGGAGAGGAAACAGCGTTTCTTCAGACCTCAACAAACATCAAACCATACAGTCATCGGGCTTATTACTCTGCAGAGGAGGAGATGCGGTCCAGAGATGTTAAGCGACTTGCCCAAGATCCTACAGCAACGTCACGGCAAAGCCTACAGGCTGGGTCTTTGGAGATACGGTTCAGCTTGAACCCGGTCTGGACAGAGCTCAGCCCTGAAGGTTGTCGAAGGTAATGTCGCTGCATTCCCCAGAGATACTGAAGTTCCATTAGGTACAGTTGGGTTAGACGTGGGTCCCGGCAAACTGGGACCCTGTGAGTCATGGAGCTGCTGGAGCACCAGGGGCATGAAGAACATAATTAATAACTTTCAACCAAATTCAGGGTGAAACTGGTAAACAATGAATTTGAGTGGTGGGAAAAAAATTGTTTTCAGCTAAAAGTCCATTTCCTTGGGTCAAAAGCATTTTCGGCAGGCTGGTTTTCCAGTAGACCATGAAGACCTGAACATGCCCAAAATATGTAATCCCTTAATAAGTGCCGGAGAAACCCTATGTTGGCGCCCTGACAAGCTGCCACCCGAATCACAATACGGTTTCAGCCCCCAGAGAGGAATCAAAGTCCCCATTATTAAAATGCGTTATTTATGGCTTACAGAAAGCCTTCCAGACCCCTGACAGCTCAGGAATGAGCTCAGAAATTAACTCTTTGATATTATCAGGGTCAATCCATCTCTCTGGATTCTTTACCTATGTTCTTCTTCTTCTTCTCCCCCCCTCCTTTCTTTTTCCTGAAAGGCACGTACTGAAGAGGAATTTCATTCAAGGCACAAAGGAATGACGAAGCTGGTTGGGGAACTGCCTGAGCCCCTTCGCTGATCAAACCTCTGATTCATCTGTCCTTTCTGTAAAGACAGAAATGACTTCTTTTTTTTTTTTTTTTTTTTCAGAAATGACTTCTAACTTAACTGAAGGTGGCTGTGAGGATGGGAGAACACAGTGGGTGGCCTGGGATGCAGAGTATGTAGCTGGAGAGCTCCCAGCCACCCCCTTGTCCCACGGAGGCTCGGACAGGGCACCAGGCCTGGCTGCTGTCACCCAGCAAGATCGCCCTCCGGCAGGTCCTTGGCAAACTCCTGACTCTGCTTGGGGCCTCAGTTTCCCTCTCTGTAAAATGGCTGTGGATGTGAGCCCAGTGTATTTCAAACTTTTTTTTTTTTTTTAGTGGTTGAATCTGTATTTATTTTTCAAGCTAAACCGTTCAACGAATCCCCAAAACATATTTTAAAAATGAAAAATGCAGTTGTTTTCCTCCTGGAAAACATAGATACCAAAGGACCCCAGGAAGTCTGTGGTTCCACGAGTTTGAAATTCAGGCATGAGCTGAGCATTGAGACATTTCTAATGTGGAATCCTGGGCTCTACAAATGAGAGAAGCTATCCTTTCCAAATGGAATTCTGACTGTGTTGGCCCCCTCCCCTCACTCCGGCTCCATCCACTGCACACAGGGCTCCCCAGTACAGAGATGGGCTCTTGCTGGCTGAAGGGACCCCATTGGCAGGAGAAAGAACTGACCCTGCCTTGCCTGATGCTGAGGGCTCTGAGCCCCCTGCCAGCTCTCCCCAGGGGCCATTCTAACCAGGGTATAGCATGGGAAGCTATGAGAAGCAGAATGCTGGCTGGTGGCCAGAGGGCCTTAAGCTAGATCCTATGTCTGTTACAAGCTTGCTAGGTGACTATGGGTAAATCATTTCCCTCTCTAAGGTCTCAGTTTTCCCTACAGGTGCAATGCCAGAGAATATATTGGTCAGGATTATTTTAGTCATAAAGGACACCCAACTCAAACTGGCTTCCAAAACTGGAAGAATGGGAACGCATGTGCACTGTTGGTGGGAGTATAAATTGGTGCAGTCCCTATGGAAAACAGTTTGGAGATTACTGAAAAAATTAAAACTACAACTAGCATAGGATCCATCCAACCCACTTCTGGGGACGTATTCAAAGGAAATGAAGACAAGATATTGAGGAGATACCTGCACTCCCATGTTCACAGCAGCATTATTCACAGTAGCCAAGATAAGGAAACAATCTAAGTGTCCATCAGCGGATGACTGGATAAAGATGTGGTGCCTATACACAATGGAATACTACTCAGCCATAAAAATGAAGGAAAACCAAAAAAAAAAAAAAAAAATGAAGGAAAACCTGCCATTTGCAACAACATGGTTGGATCATGAGGGCATGATGCTAAGTGAGATAAGCCAGACAGAGAAGGACAAATACTTCATGGTATTGCTTGTACGTAGAATCTTAAAAAAAAAAAAAAAAAAGTCTAACTCCTAGAAACAGAGAGTTGAAAAGTGGTTGCCAGGGATTAGGAGTGTGGGAAATAGGGAGAGGTTGGTAAGAGCATACAAGGTGAATAAGATCTGAGGAGCTAATGTACAACATGTTGATATCGGTGATAACACCGTATCCTATGAGCGAAATTCGCTAAGAGCATAGAATTTATATGTTCTTACTACTCACAGCAAAGAAATATGTGGGGTGTGAATACGTTAATTAGCTAGATGGGAGGAACCCTTTCACAATGCCTAGACATATCCAATCAGCACATCACACACATTGCAAATGTGTCAATTATACCTCAATAATGCTGGAAAGAATAAATAATTAAAAGTGCTTAAAAATTAAATTAAAAATGCCTGGAGCTCCCGGATCACAGCCATATGGCTCCAAGCTTCTGGAAGGCAAGAAGGCATCCCCCCGGATGGCACCAAGAAGAATCTCAAGACTCAGGCTAGTTGGCCTGTCTTAGGTCATGTGACCCCCTGACACATACACACACCCTCGCCCTGTCACTGTGATGGGAGCATACTCTCATCTGATTGGCCATACCTGGCACATATGCTCCTGTGTGAAGCCCAGAGTGATAATCTACTACCTTTCGAATCCCTATTATCCCCAAAAGATAATAAATCTCCCCTAAGAAGGCCAACCAAGCACTGGGAAGGCCGAATCCACAGAGGACCATTAGAGAGAACAAGGGTCTCTAGCTCAAACCAAAGCTCATGCAGCACCCAATACCTGGTGCAGAGGAAAGTTCACGTTGCTTTTGTTGAAGGAAGTGGGTAATCCAGAACCCCACTCACACACTTTTTTCTTTACTCTGTGGATCCCAGCTTGAATGTTGGAGGACCCATGCAGTTCCCTAGAAGAAACGTTCTGAGGGCCTCTGGAGGCTAAAAATCATGGTCTGTACTGCCAAAGACAGCCTGAGATCAGGGACACTGTGCCAAGCTGCCCCTTCCTGTTGACAGACCCTGAGGTCATCGTGCCTAACCTTCCTTCTGACACCTAAATCTCTCTTCAAAAAGCAGTCTCTCCACCCTCCTTCACACTTCCCTGGTCAGGACACTCCCTCACCTGGCACTTACCCCAGTAGGGGCTATTGTCTGTTTAGCCTTTACCCCAGCCTATGAGCTTTGAGAGGGCAGAAATTGTGTCTGTTTCATTGTTGTGGTCCCAGCCTAGTGCAAAAAGGCTTAGTAAATCTTGAATAGATAGATAGGTGGGTAAATGAATTGATAGATAGGTGAATGGATAGATGGGCAGACAGACGGATGGATGGATGAGTGGGTGGTTGGCTGGATAGGTGAGTATGTAGGTGGTTGGATGGATGGATGGATGGATGGATGGATGGATGGATGGATATGTGGATGGATGGATAGATGAATAGGCTGCTGGATGCATGGATGGACAGATAGATGGATGGATGGATGGATGAGTGGGTAATGAGTAAGTGGATGGTGGGTGGATGGGTGAATGGATGAGCAGGTGGTTGGGTAAGTGGATGGATGGGTGGGTGTGGGGTGGATCAGTCGGTGGTTGGGTGAGTGTGTGGGTGGTTGGATGGATGAGGGCGTGCATGGGTAGTTCGATGGATCAGTGGGTAGGTGGATGGACACATGGATGGATGGATGGATGGATGGATGGATGGATGGATAGATGGTTAGAATACATATAATCCCAAAATAACCCATTTCTTTCCCAGAAACTAGGACTTATTCCAACAGAGCTACCAGCTTCTTGTAGCACTGCACACATATATATGTAAAGGGTCCTGTCCCCTACCCTCTGACCCACGGACTTGCCTAAACCCCCCACCCTTGTCACTTCAGGATAGCCCTGCAGGCACTAGGGGAGATAGTGACTGGGATCCCTGGCCCAGCTTCTCTAATTGCTCCCCATGAAGTGAATTCTCTACTGTCAGGCTGCCCCCTCAAGACACACCTCCACCTATACCTGTCTTTTTCTCAAGGATCTCAGTGTAGCACTTAGGGGATGCTAATGGATGCAAGCAGCAATCAGTTTCCCCCTTTTAGGCTCTATGCCTTAAGTAATATGACCCGGGGCACGTTTTATTGTCTGTACCATAGGGACTGAGCTCCTGGACACCATGGACAGTGCTAAGCCGTATCTTCTGATCCTGGCCATGCATAGCTTGCTTTTCGGACCCAAGTCCTGGGATTCACATTAATTTCTAGCCAGATTCACTTTGCAGGAGTCCTGACAGTGTGACAAGGCCGTTCTGATTCCTGAGTCCGTTTGTGGCCACCTCCACCTTGACCCAGGCTCCATTCTGTGAGAGGCCAAGGGTAGGACATGGTGGCATTTCCCCTGGAGAAGCTGTAGCAGAGGAGGAGGGGGTGAGAGGGAGAACATGGGGTAGAGAGAGGAGAGCAGTGGAATGTCCTCAAAATGAGTGCCTGACCCAGAATGAGTTAGACTCCGACCCTTGGCTCTCCTCCAAGCATTTTATTTTCCATCCTTTGCTTCCCCCCTTATCCTGTGCTCGGTTCTGCAGTCCCCTTCCTGTCAGAAGCTTCCCAAAGACTCAATCCTACTTTCCCCCCAAAATCCCTGACAAATACATGAAACACAAGTGTGGTTTATTTTTTACTCAACATATGGGGAAACTGAGGCCTGTAGGGAAGATGCACCCTGCTCAAGGTCTCCCAGGGCATCAGAGTCATAGTGGATGCCACCTCTTTTAACTTACAGCCACCACGTAACAGGCAGGGCTGTGCAGTGGGGAGACAGGGGGCCAAGGGTCCGGGTAGAATCCCAACTCCATCCTTCACGAGCCAGGCAACCTTAGGCAATGACCTCCCTGGGCCCAATTTGCCTGGTTGTAAAATGGGGATAGCGCAGGACTTACCCCACACTACACCGGGGTTATGTGCGGTAAATGAGATAGTCTGCGTCAAGTGCACGCACAGTGCCCCAGGCACAGATACGGGCAAGAATTCTGTGCGTTTTCACCATCATGAGCTAGATGCAGTGCTGGGCACTTTACAAACATCGTTGCCTTTTTCTTCACAGGCTAGAAAGCACTGTTCCTGTTTTACAGCTGGGAGAACCGAGACTTGGAGAACGAGGCCAAGTCTGCTGCTCTGCTGCCCCTCAGAGTGCCCAGTGCATGTTCTGTTGAATAAGAGGCCAAGAGCATCTGCTCTTGGGTCTCTGCACACTTGCTTCCAAGTTCACAGTTCTTCTAATTCTCACTTCCAGGAACCAGCCTGGCCTTGAAGGAGAAGGCGGAGAGTGGCACAGTGAAGGCTCGTTTTTTCCGTCAAGAGAGACAGACTGACCTTCAGCTGGTGCCACTGCTACTTTCACTTGGTGCCACACTGTCCCCCTGAAAGAGCTGGACCTGAAGCAAGTGAACAGAGATACAGAAAAGACAAATTGCAAACGTGATGGTTGTATGGTACAGACAAACAGGATTATAAGGAGATGGGGCAGGCAGGCATATATGAGCTAGAATGGCCCGGGGAGACTTCTCAGGAAATAGAATGTGAGTTCTTGAGAAATAGATGGATCATGGATATCTAAGGAAGAGATTCCAAGGGAGAGGAAACAGCAGGTGCAAAGACCCTGAGGCATAGATGTTTGACACGTTGGAGGAACAGTGAAATGGTCAGCATGGCTAGAAAGTACTACCAGAGGCCCAGAGTGGGAGGAGATGCGGCTGATATCAAGGACCCCCAAGAAAGCAGTCGGCCTCTCTGGGTGGTATCACCTCTCCAGAAGCCTGGGAAATTGTGCTTGAAAAAGGAAACAAACACAGCACAGATCACTTGCAAGCCTAGAACATTTTACAAATGAACACACAGCTGCTGGGAATATGAACCAATATCAAGAATCAAACGTTAAAGATGCACATGCTTTGGCCAGGCAGTTTCAGCCGCAAGAATGATAGGGCACATTAATTCCAGCCAGGAAAATCTAGACCACGTCTAATTGTCAGCGGAGGGCTGGGTTGTGTGTGTTGTTATGCCACGTCGAGGCCACGAGGTATGATGTAGTTGTGAAATGATGCTGTAGAGAAACGTTCCCCAACATGGAAAGATGTGCACTCTGTGTCATTAAAATGAAAAATGGTGTGGTCCCTTCTCTCTAAATATAAATCTGCATGCGCACCCACAGTGGAGGAGGCTCGAGATGCAAACGAGCATCCCTGTGGATCATCTACATGCTGAGGGGCCAGCTTTGTGGGAAGAAGTTGCAGGCAAGTTCTCTTGTCCTCCTGTTGTTTATCTGGGTTTCTTCCCCCTAATGTTACTTCACAACCCCTGAATTAAATTGGAAAATTTATTTTTTAAAGATTTTATTTATTTATTCATGAGCAACACAGAGAGAGAGGCAGAGATACAGGCAGAGGGAGAAGCAGGCTCCATGTAGGGAGCCCGATGTGGGACTCGATCCCAGGTCCTGGGATCACACCCTGGGCCGACAGCAATGCTCAACTGCTGAGCCACCCAGGGATCCCTGAAATGGAAACTTTCTTTTTTTTTTTTAATTTTTATTTATTTATGATAGGCACACAGTGAGAGAGAGAGAGGCAGAGACACAGGCAGAGGGAGAAGCAGGCTCCATGCACCGGGAGCCCGACGTGGGATTCGATCCCGGACCTCCAGGATCGTGCCCTGGGCCAAAGGCAGGCGCCAAACCACTGCGCCACCCAGGGATCCCATGAAATGGAAACTTTCAAGAGGCTCAGGGATCTGTGATCCTGCAGCTAAGGTGGCTTCCAGGGCCGGTGGGTGCTGGGCTGTAACTCTGGGGGATTTGAAAGATATGGTGGTCACCACTGCCATCCACAGCCCTCCGGTGATGCACTGAGCCATAGCTGAGGACTCCAACAGGCTGCTCTCCAGGGCCCGGGGCTGAGCCGAGGGGAGGGCAGGGCAGGGCAGGGCAGGGCCAGCCAGGCAGCCAGGACATCAGCTGCCAGCCTCCACAGGGCTGGACCGTCGGGTGCTCGCCGCACACAGCCTTCTCACATGTCACCAGCGGCCCGCTCTGGGAGATACTGCTGTCCCCATTTTACAGATGGAGCAACTGAGGCTCAGAGAAGGGGCCGACCCACTCAAGGTCTTATAGCTAAGCAGTACTAAAGGCAGGACCCAAACTCAGGCCAGGAGGACTCCAGGGATGTGTTACTGCCAGGAGTCCACCTGCACACTCAGCAGGCCCTGCACAGGGCGGCTCAGCACATGTCCACACCACAGCCTCGTGATGGGCAACTAGGCACAGCGAGGGTAAGCAGCTCACCTAAGGCTGCATGCACAGCCTGCAGGTAGCAGAGCCTGGGGCTCCAGCCCCCACTACACACTCCAGCTTCCCCAAGATGTAATTCCAGAGAGAGCTAGAAAGAAAGCCACCTCCTGTCCTGAAGGACTAGGTGGGGAAACAGTTGGGAGCTGCTGACGACTCCCTCCCCAGGCACCCCTGCCTTCCTGCCCGACCCTCCGGAAACAGAGGATTTCTGGTGGGGACTGATCAAAGTATCCACTGGAGGTGCCCCAAGAGCCATGGAACTCCACAAGGAAGCCCAGAGAGGGGCAGTGACTTGCTCGAGGTCACACAGCACCACAGCAAGGCAGGGCCCACAGACTTCCCCTGCCCTGGTACCGTGGGCTGGCATGAGGGGGCTGTCAAGGAGAAGGAAGGAGAGAGCCTGCATCTTCCAGGCAGAGAGAGATTCCTCACGTCTGGCGATCACGTCATCGGCCGGGACGCCGCGGCCCCCGGAGTCACCGTACCCGTCCTTCATGACCTCATCTCTTGGCTGGGCCCCAGCGCAGCGCCTGGTGCCTGGAATCAATACCTCTTGGCAGGGCCCAAGGCCCCCTCGCCTTCCTGCCCGCCCCTCCCCGGCGGCCCTGCCCAGCAGCACATCGACCCACTGGCTGCCTCCCACTCCCAGACAAAGTCCAGGTGGAGCTGCCTGCCACCACTCACCGGGGCTGGGTGTGAGCCCCGGAGCCTTTGAGGAGCTCACACTTGGTCTCCTCCTGGCTCACCTGGGCTGTCACCACAGGTGGGGAAAGCCACCTGCATCCAAATCCAACACCTCCCCACAGTCCCCCCACCCATGGAGACAGCTTGCACGGCCTCCCTGGCCTCAGTTTCTTATCGTGATGAGAGGATGATGAACCCAGTTCACAGAGTGACCCTGGGGATCCATCGTCAAACAGTGCCCGGCAAACAGTAGGTGCTTAATAAATACTAAGTCCCGGGGCACCCGGGTGGGGCAGTGGGTTGAGCATATGACTCTTGCTTTCTTGGTTTCTGCTCAGGTCGTGATCTCTGGGTTGTGAGTTTGAGCCCTTTGTCAAGCTTTGTGCTCTGCACAGAGACTCCTTGAGATTCTTTCCTTCCCTCTCCTGTGCTCTTCCTCCTACTTGTGCACTTGCACATTCTTTCTCTAAAATAGATAAATTCATCTTTAAAAAAATAAAGTAAGTTTTAAGTCACTCCTCCCTTTAGTCTCTAGATGCTTGTGAACACCCATCCAGGGTGTTATCATGCATGTGGGTGACCACGGGCAGGAGGCTGAGTAGGGATTAAGGGGCGGGGTGGGGTCTTCCCCTCTGTGAAGTGCAGGTCCCCGGGGGTGGGGGTGGGGTGGGGTAGGGTGGGGGGTGACGCAGAAACAGAATCCAGCACCAGATGACGTCACAGAGCAGTCGAGGCCGTGGCTTAGGACCTGGGCTGGAGGGCCTCATAGAGCACTTGTCACCCCGCGCATTCTCTGTACGCAGGTGGCAAAACCAACGAGGGCCCAGAAAGGTGAAGGCAGTGCTGAAGTTCCCAGTGCAGGCAGACGGGCTCGGTGTCCACACTTCTGGGCCCGTGGGGGTGGGCAGTCTTCAGGGCCCAGCACTGGAGGGTGCCACGACAGGACGGGCCCTCCACCATGGTCAATGTACGCTTCGGCCAGTGCTCTGCACTCACGGGGCCCCCAGGGACAGCATCTCCCTGGGTCAGGCTTTACCAGGAAACTATGGCTTCTCCAGGTCCCCACGTCCCTGCTGCCCAGGCGCCCCCCACCCCTCACCCCCAGCTTGGGGGCATCAGGACAGGGTGGGAGGGGTGAGAATAGTGAGGACCTGACAAGGCGTGGATGCAAAATGAAGGCCAACAGCAGAGGAATGCCAGGCAGACTTAGGAAGCGTGGAGACTGCGGGAGCAGGACAGCATGGGCGCCCTCAAAGGGGAGGTGGACTCAGGGCCAGCCGGTCATTGCCAACTGGCAGTGTGGGCTGTGGGGTTGCTGCTATACCGTTGTCAAGAAAAGCAACAAATACAGATTTTAATTTAAAATTTCCTCACTCAGTCACTGAAAACACAGGCTCAGACAAAACGCAGGTGCAGCCTGAAGGAGGCCGCCCCAGAGTGGGCCAGGGGTGAGGGGCCTGCAGATGAAGACACCCAGGGAGCGGCCAAGCTGACAGCCCTCCGGGGAGGCCAGCTGGGAAGCCGGGGCGGGGCCTGTTTGGGTCTCCCCATGGGTGCATGCCCCCGGGCTCTCCAGAGCTCCCCAAGGCCTGATTCACCATTGCCTTCCTCCAGCTGCTGGCTGGGAGGAGGCTGTTCCCCAGTGGCCCGCCCTGCTCTCCGCAGCATGGTGCTCGGGCCAGGAGGCAGCGCTGTGGGACGGGACTCCCCCTCCCTGGCACCCTGAGATCAATGAACCCCCACCGTGAGCAGCCCTGGATGTGCGGTGGCTGTGGCTGCAGGTTTGGGATGATTCCTGGTGTCTTTGCTGGCACGACCCCTTCTTCTCCCAACCCATGAAGCAGTGAGAGGGTCTGCTGAGTGGTAAGGGCCCGGATAGTCTGGAATGTTCTCTGCCGCAGTGGGGGCAGTGAAAGCAAACCCTCTCACTCCTCTTATTTGGGGCACAGCCCTCCCCACGCAGCTCACACTGCTCCAGACACCCCCAGGAGTGCGGGGGCATGGCTGCATTGTGGGCCACCTGGCAGACAAATAATGTGCCCCCAAATGTCCACATCCTAATCCCTGGAGCCTCTGAATGTGTCCCCTCCCACGGCAAGACACTTTGCAGATGCGGAAATGAAGGGTGTTAGGTGGGAGGCTGTTCTGCTTCTCTGGGTGGGCCCAACATCACCCTAGAGGTGGAAGATGGGAGGCAGAAGGTCCAAGTCACAGAAAAACCTGAGGCTGCTGGCTTTGAAGATGAAGGATGAGGCCACGAGCCAAGGAAGGCAGGCGGCCTGCCGAGGTCAGGAAAGACAAGGAGATGCTTCTTTCCCAGTGTGTCCAGAAGGAACACAACCCTGCTGACGCTTCGAGTCCATCCCTGTAAGACCCGTTCTGGATTTCTGACCTGCAGAGCTGTTAAGGGAGAGGTATGTTAAGTCACAGTGTGTCATCTGTGTGGTCATCTGTCGCAGCCAGATAATGCAGCAAGTAATATAGACGTCACGTTCCCTAGAGGGGGAATTGGGACAGCACTTACAGCCTGAGCCCCAGCCTTGTGTCACCTGGGACGGCACCCTATCCCCCTGAAGGGGGGGGGCATGTCCCCACCCACATGCCTCTCAGGTGCAGCTGTGCAGAGAGGGGCGGCCTCACCTCACCCAGGCTAAGCTGGTTGGTCTGTGGCATCCCACCCGTCCTGTGTTAACTGCTGATTCTGATAGCCCAGGGCAGGGCCAGTCAGAGCTTGGTGCCCTCCTCCCCCCGCAGCTGTCTCAGAAGTGGCCTAACCCCTGCCAAGGCCAGAACCTGCCCCCACCCGATGGGAGGTCTGGAACCACGGAGCCCCTTTGCCATCTGGAGGGACTGAATGCTCAGAGGAGACAGGAAGCAAGAGAGGGACCGGTGAGGGCTGAGGCCTGAGCCAGGTGATGGCCGCGGTGAAGGGGGAGGGCCAGAACCGGGAGGACTGAAGCTCCATGCCGCTGAGGAAGGGAGGACAGCCTGTGGGGACACTGAGCCGCCTGCACCTTACCCATCTTCTCTCTGCAGCAGCCAGAGGTGTCCCCTGAAAACCTAGATCAGATCACGACCCTCCTCTGTCCAGACCTGCCTGGGCTCCCACCCCACCCTGAGCAGGGCCAGGCCCTGCCTACAGCTACCAGGGTGCACCCATCCAGCTCCATGACCTCCCTGACCTCACCGTCCCCCTGCCTCCTTCCCCTTCAGGCAGCTGCTTCCACCCTGGCGCTGCTCTGGAGCTCGGCCGCACCAGCCCAGGCCGGCCTCAGGGCCTTTGCCCAGACTGTGCCCTCTGCCCGGCTGGCTCGCCGTCTCTCGGGTGCTCACGGGGCTCCCTCCTCCGTCTCAAGCCTCTGCCCAAGTGTCAGCCTCCCAGCGAGTCCTTCCTGCCCACCGGGCACCTAGAACTGCAGCCCCTGCATCCTCTGCTACCCGGGACCCCTTCGTCACTAATTTGTCCTGTTAACTGACTAGCTCCCCGGCAGCGACGTTGCGGGACTGCGGGTGCCTAGAGCACGAGCTCACGCACCCACACGCCAGGCCGGCCCTGGGCCCTGGAGGCCGCCGAGGCCAGCCCGCAGCTCGGCGCAGGCCCCCGCCCCGCGCCGGGGCTTGCTCTCGGGCGCCCCCCGCCGGCCGCCCCGCTTAGGAAGAGCCGCATTCCTGGGCGCCCCCTCCCGCCCTGGCCCCGGGCCTCCTGCGCGGGCACGTGTGCCGACAGGCCCCCGCGCGGATTCCAGGAGACCGCGGCCAGCCCCGGCGCCCCGGAGCCCCAAGCCTGCTCCCTGCGGGGGAGGGCGCGCACGCGCATGCACGCACACTACATTTAGAAAACTGTGCACCCTCACAATCACCGTCTTGGGGCTCGGAAAACTTGTTTATTCCAATGTAGCCTGCGTTCTATCCTTTAGAGCCTGGGACACAGCACGGTGTCCGCATCCAGACCCTCGGGCCCCTCATGGGCCCAACCAGAAAGGCCCTTCTGGGGCAGAGTTTGGGGGTAGATCCAAGCCGCATCCTCCCCCTTCTTTCTCTGATTTGCAGCTGGGCTCCCAGAATAAAGACCCCATTCCCAAGCCTCTGGCATTGAAGTGATTGTGTGGCTGAGCTCTAAACATTGGGACGTTTGAAATAGTGCCCAGCATCAACCTCCAGGAGCCTGTCTTAAAAGAAATCCGATATCCACACTTTGTCCCTTTCTCTTCTTCCACCCTCAGTCTTTCTGCTTAGAACTCAGACGTGATGGCTGGAACTCCAGCAGCCATCTTGGACCCTAAGAACCAGATCTCCTCAGTTTCCTGAAGCCAGAAGCTAGAAGAGGGCTGGTCTCCATGCCAGAACTGTACCAACTACCTCTAGGCTTCAATATAAAAGATCTAGAAATTTCTCCCTCATTTAAGCCATCGCTCTTCGGGGTTTTCATTTACAGTCGAACCCTATTGTTGCAAAGATGAGGCAAGTGAGGCCCGAGTCAGGCACAGACAGACCTATGCAACACGAATGAGTCAGAGCAGGACCAGCTGAGGCCCCTGCCTTGTCTTCTTGTGACCCCCTGGGTGGATTCCTCGTTTCTGCTTGAATGGGTCACAGGACCCTCTTCCCCCAAGGTCATGCAGGCCAGCCCCCTGCCTCATTTCCACTCATGCAGGTCCCCAGGCCCCCAGAGGCAGCCCTGGGTGGAGGCAGCTTGAGAGCTGGGCTCGATTAGAGGCCCCTGTGTGTGCTTCATCTGCCCCAGTCACCTTCTCTCCATGTCTCCCTTCCCTCGCTTCCCCTAGGACCCAGGTTCCTTGGGTCGTGATGTGCCCTTAAATCCCAAGACCAGACAGAGGTCTTCAGGGGTCCCCAGCCCAGCCCCCGCCCTTCCCCAATATCCCTGGTAGATGATCACTGCTTGGACACCTCAGGTTGCAGAGAGAACACTCTCTCCCTGACAGTCCACCCCCCCGCCCCACAGAGCTCTGACTGGGACACCTGGGCCCCAGCCCTAAACCCTGGCCCTGCCACCTGAGCTTACCTGGGGCCCTGCTCCTCTCTGGCTCTAGGGCAGTCGCTGCTGCCCTGCTGCCCTCAGAATCCTGCATCCCCCGGAGAGGTTCAGATGGGAGTGGAGAGGAGGGAGGGCAAACTCACCGGGTTCTCCTTGAGCAAGCACCGGGTCTTATTTCCACAGACACCGGGCTGCAGAAGCCTCAGATGCCAACCCAGGCTGCTCCCCTTGCGGAGCGCTGGGTGCTTCCCGGACCTTCCTCACCTGCTTGATTTTCCTAACAATCCTCTAAGGTGTACCCACTCATTAGCCCCATTGCCCAGATAAGGAAACTGAGGTGCAGAGCTCATTGTCCACAGTGGCACCCCAGACAAGTCCAGATTCAACCCAGGTGTGCCCACCTCCAGGAGCCACAGTCCTTCCGGGGGCCCGGAGCCGGCCCTGGCCCCAGCCCCGGGGTCTGAGCACTGGCCCACCGCCTCCAGTGCCTCTCCTGGGGCCCTCCCTCGGCCCACGACAGGACAAGGCTCCAACTTGCAGAAGAAATTATGAATAAGGCGAAAGAAAGTTGTCCTGGCCCCTGTGCGTGCCTTAAGTATTTAAATTCTTTTTCATAATTATCTCAAATAGTAATTATTGCAGGAGCAGATGCGCTTATCGCAGACAAGAAACCACCTGCCTTCCCATTTTTGTCAAAAGTGGAAACACTGACATTATTTTTGCGATTTGCTTCAATAGCTGTTTTCACTGTAAATACCACCTTAACCACAAGAAAAATACCCTGGGAGACGCTGGAGGTATTCGAGGTTTCAGAGGAATTATTCCAAGAGGGCTGTGGGTGTTTCACAAGGACATGGGGAGAGAGGGGTGCAGAAGAGGGGCTTCCCCTCCACACCAAGGGAACAAGCACACCCATCCAGGGGAGGTTCTTCCCCATGGGGAGGGGGGTTCACACGAGGCTCCCCAATACTCCCTCACCCCCCCTAGCTCCTCCTAAACTGCCACCTCCAGCTGCCTCCCCTTGGGTGCCCACCACCCTCCGGAAACACCTCATGCACCCCGAAGAGCATCAAAATATAGGGGCTCCCTTCCGTACTCTGTTAGAAATGAGGGGGCCCCGTCCACTAGGATAATCTGAGAACTCAAAGACTAAAGGACCAGGTTTCCAGGCATGTGGCATTCTGGGGTTTGCAGCTCTCTGTTCTCACACGGTTGGCACAGGCGGACATCGGGAGTCACAGCCTGAGAAGCTCCCACCCCAGCAAGCTGCTTCCTCCCCCCATCAGAGTTGGCTTGTCAGGGAGGGAGGGTCACCTCCTGGGATGGGAGGTGCTGTGCAAGCAGGGCCTAGATGGTCCAGGAACTACCAGCAGCAGGTGAGAGGCTGGGGAAAGGGGGTCTTGACAGGCAGGTGTTCCAGCGGGGCAGGATAAGCTGTGGCCAGGAAGCTGGCATCCCAGATTCGGCGGCCTTGGCCAGGCTGACAACCCTTTCAGGGTCCCCATCTGCAAATGGACAGGGAGTCTTGGCGGGGGGGGGGGGGGTGCTCCCAGCCTCGTTCCTGGTGGGTATGCGTTAGCAAATCCCTCCTCTTCAGTGTTCCCATCTGAACAGTCTCTCTCTCTCTCTCTCTCTCTCTCTCTGTCTCTCTCGGCTCGACACCCCAAGTCATTAATCCTTGTCATTATAGATTATCTTCACTGAGCAGCTACTATGTGCCAAGCACTGTGCTGAGTACCTGGCATGCCTTATCAGTACCATATCAATTTCTTTGCACAGGATTCCCACATCTAAGCCCTGGCATCACCCCCAGCTTACATATGGGGAAACTGAGTCTCAGAGTGAAAGCAGGTTGCTCAAGGCAGGTCAATCAGCGGAGGTATGCGCGATTGCCAACAACGTTACTGAGAGCGACAATGGGCCCCAGAGATGGAACTGGGATGGTCCCCATGTCACAGAAGCAAGCGTCAGGATTTTAGCAGGCACTGTTCCGACTGCCGAGGAGCTGGGGGAGGCTCAGAAGAGGGCTGCAAGGATGGGGACAGAGGAGCAGAGTTGGGAGGGTCTGGTCCCCAGGCCCAGCTGCTGGAGAGTCCCCCAGGGCTCCGGGTCAGCCCCCAGCTTCCCAGTCCTTCCCAGGTGTGTCCTCTGCTGCCCCCTTGTGGCCATAGAGCTGCTGCAGCCTTTCCGGGCTGTGCCGTTTTGGAGTCCGCGAGCCAGCGGGGGAGGAGGGCAAGGGGGCCTAGGGCATGGGCGACGGTCCGCCTCTTGAGTCTCTGTCACCCCACGTCAGCCACCCCGGCACATTCTTGCCTCCTGGCCTCGCCAGCAGGCCCCTCTGCGGGGACCCTCTCCCCTGCCTTCCACCCGGCAGCCCCCTACCTCCCCGTCATCCCGGCTCCTGTCCCTACCATGCCTCCTCTGTCTGACCCAGGCCCAGGGTTGCTCTGCTCCAAGTCTGCCCTGCTGTCTGTCTTCCCACTTGTCACCCCCTGCCCTCACATCCTAAGTTTATTTGTTGACTGTCCATTTCTCCAGCCAAAGAAGGTCTGATGCTCCAGCGTCTGGTACACAACAGGTGCTCAATAATGAACAGATGGCTGCATGAACATCCCCAACCAATGGCCATCCCAACGTGCTCACCCTCAGCATGGGGCAGCTGTGCCTAACATGGGGGCTCTTATTCACAAGCTTAGGTCCTGTCTTCCTAAGGCTCCCAGCCCTGCCCACAGACCTCCCAGCCCCTCCTGTCCCTCCTGCCCCAGGACAATTATGAAGAGAATTAGGAATAGTAGCTGGACCCCAGAGGCTGCACTTGTCCTGGCTGAGCCACTCCTCACAGAACGGAGTTTCCAGGGGTCACTGCACATCTCAGAGTCCACTGAAGGGTCTGGACCTGAGCTCAGGGGCAAGGGATCTCAGAGAAGAACAAAGTTGAGCAGAACATCCCCTCCGTCACCACAACCATAGATCTTTGGTAATGCTGCCTGGCAGACACAGTCATTCACTCAACAAACACATCTTCACGCTCTTCCATGCTGGTACGGAGAGGGCTGCAGAAATGAATGTGGCCTGGATATTGATCATGGAGGAGACATACAGGCTCAGCCACCTTTGCCCCACCCACCTCTGCCTAGCCATGTGACCTGGGGCAAGCCCCTTACCTCTTTGACTTTGGTTGCTCTTACATACAGTGAGGGGTCAGTGAGAATGGCCACAAAGTTCCCTGGCACCCTGGGAGACCGCCTCCCCCCCGCCCCGGTCATTCTGCTGAGTCTGTCACCCCTCTGCACCTGTGCCTTTCACAAGCACCACCTCTAGTGGCCTTCCTGCTGCTGCGGCCACTGTCCACCCTCCTCCTGCTGCT
The DNA here is from genome assembly GCF_018345385.1 of Vulpes lagopus. Taxonomy (NCBI): domain Eukaryota; kingdom Metazoa; phylum Chordata; class Mammalia; order Carnivora; family Canidae; genus Vulpes; species Vulpes lagopus. The sequence continues at coordinate 54,294,973 of NC_054830.1, forward strand.
CAGGGGATGGCAGCCTCAGCAGGGAAGAGGGCTCGATGGCCGGGAGAGGGGCTGTGCCCAGGCCCAGAGGGTCAGCCAGTGGCACTGAAAGCTACTGTCCTCCCACCCAACACCCTTCCAAGATGGCCTCACGGCGGCTGTCATTTGTCCCCTCCTGGATGGTGGGGGATGGCCGGTCTCAGGCCTCCCTCTACAAGCCTGTCTCATTGTGTGACGAAGCTGGGGAGGCGGCCACCCAGGTTTATTGAACACCTACTGTGTGCCACACCCGGTCCTAGATGTGCACCCCTAGCCTTACATGAGAGACGCCAGCATCCCATTTTACAGGTGGGGGGACTGGGGCTCCGGAGCTCAGCAGCTTGTCCCGGTCAGGGCCCGGCCCAGACCTTCTGGAGCTCAACCTGCTGCAGCCTCTCGTTTTCCTTGTCTTCCTGGAAAGGGACGGTTTGGGTCGAATGTCTCCTGGATGCTCCAGGCACAGGGTTCACTCCCCCGCGACTGTCCCCTTCCTGACGCTCTGCACCTCCGCTGAGTGTCTGGGTCCCGGAGACTGCGAGCAGACAGGATGTGTAACCAGCGGTAGAAATGACCCTCCCGAGCCGCGGAACGGGCACTGGCACCTTCGGTCCTCACGGGCCCCCTCACTCCACCCAAGCACCGAGGGCTTGAGGGATGCCCCAGAGCTGGTAACGGGCAGGACCCGGGTCTGCGCCGCTCGAAGATTCGGAGCGCGGGAGGCCGGATGCCCAGAGTGGGAAGCCGCGGTGTCCCTCCTTGGTCCCGGGGCCGTGTTCTCGGCCTCGGCTCCCCGGGAAAGCGGGGGCACCATGCCCTGCACAGTCCCTAACTGCCTCCGCGGCTGCTTCCTGGGGGGCCCTCGGCGCCCCCAGCCCCAGTCCGCTCACAGGGCGCTGCTGCGGGGAGTGGGAGCCGGCCCCCGCCGCCTCCCGGGCAGTGGTGGGAGGGCAGGGGGCCCCGCGTGACCCAGGCCTCGGTCGCCGCCGGGAGACCCTCGGCCTGCACCCCGCGCCCCGACCCGCCCGGGCTCCCGGCTCGCGTCCACGGCGCCGCAGCGCCCCCTGGCGGCCCCGGCTCCCCGGCGCGCGGCTCCGGCCTTGGCCGCCCAGGCCCTTCCTGCGGCCGAGCGGGGAGGGGATGCCCTGGGCGGGGCAGGGGCAGGGGCAGGGGCAGGGGCAGGGGCAGGGGCAGGGGCAGGGGCACGGAAGGGAAGAGGCGCCCAAGGCCCGGCGGGGGGCGCTCAGGGCCGGTGCGGCTGGGGGCGGGGAGCGGCCACCCGGCGGGCGGGCCTCGCCACCTGCTGGAGGGGGCCTGGCCCGCAGGGAGGCCTGGGCTTCCTGCCCCCTCCCCCTTCCCCAGCCCCAGCCCCCCTTCCCGGCCTGGGCAGCAGCCAGGCGGACGGAAGATGCGACCACACCCCTGAGCCCAGAGGTCACGGACCTTCCGGCTGGCTGCGGCCCTGTCCCGGGGAGGCAGGGCAGGGGTTCAGCGCCCCCCCCCAACCCAGTGTGCCCACAGGCGGGCCCTCCCTTCCTGCGGCGCCCGAGGGGCCACTGAGCCCAGGGGAGGTCTTCAGTTGCAACCGCGCTGGCCGCCACTGTGGCCGGTGGCCCACCCCAGCCCAGCCCACGTGCGCCCCAGTGGGCTCAGCACTGATTTTCTGAAAGCAGAGTTGTGTGCGGATGGAAATGCCAGGGCTAGGGGTGCACAGAAGGCCAGGGCCAGGGACGCCTGAAGGCCGTAGGGTGCGGACATGCGGGTGGTCCAGATGCCCTGGGCTCCCCAGCCGGATCCTCCACCGCTCCAGGGAACTGGGCCCTTCCATCATCCTCCTCACCAACGAGACAAAAGGGAGGCTCAAGGGCAAGAAAGATGGGCAGACTGGGGGTCCCCAGTCTTGGCCACTGGCCCCTCAACAAGCACAGACCTCAGGCCGTCTTCTTTCCCAAAGGCGGGCAGCAGGTGGGGTGGCCCCCAGAAGGCAGGCCTCTGGGTCTAACAAAGGGAGGGTAATGCTCCCTTTGCTGGAGCCTCGCGCCTCTGTTTCCATGGCAACCTCTCTTCCCGGACAAAGCAGGGACTCAGAATTACCCGCATGGCATTAGCCGGCTGCTGACAGGAGGGGGGGGGGGGCGGAGTCCAGGCCTCAGGGGGACACTGAGGCAGGGACCTGCTCTGAGCACCCCGCAGACCCTCCTGTGTCTTCCCCACCCCCACACTCGTCACACCACAGGGTCTGTCTAGCAGCGACCCCCCACAATAATTATACAACTAAATCTATAAAATAACATCAGTGAACCTGCTTGGAAGAAAATTCAAAAGGGTAAGATGTGGGAATGATAGGTGATGGGGGAGCAAGGGCTTATTGTAGATACGAAATCAAGGAAGACCTCCATGTGGAGGTGACAGTTGAGAAAAGACCTGATAGAGAGGGAAGGGGTCTTATGAATACTTGGGAAACAAAGTTCCAGGCAGAGAGAACAGTAAGTGCAAAGGCCCTGAGGTGGGAACGTACTAAGTAAGCTCAGGAGCAGCGAGGGGCACTGCAGTGGATGCGGAAAGAGAGTGAAGGAGAGGAGGTCAGAGAGGTGAGCAGGGACCAGAACTCAGAGGTCTTACAGACCACGGTAAGGAACTTCGCTTGATCCTGGGTGTGCTGGTTTCCAAGGGGGGTGGGAGGACTTGAGAACCGGCGAGCTATTTGCAACCAATGTCCAGGCAGCTTTGAGGAGAAAGGGTTGTGAGGACAGGAGATAAGGGAGGAGGCAATCACGATGTTCCAGGTGAGACGTGGCGGCTGGAGCCAGGCTGGTGGCAGCAGACGCAGGTGGAGGTGGTTGAGTTCTGAAGTGTTCTGAGGGCTCATTATGAAGGAATTGCCTATGGTTGGATGTGGGGGGTTAGTGAGAAGTAGAGGCTAGGAGGAGGCTGGGTTCTAGAATGTTCTGAGGGCCCAGCAAGCCAGATGCACTGATGGTTTGGATGTGGGGGGTGAGAGGGAGGAGTCCAGCCACCCCAGGCTTCTACATGAGCAGCTGGGTGACCCATGGTGCCACCACCCCTGCCCCCGCATCCCCGACCCAGCTCAGGTTTGCCTGCCGCTCCCCTGGCCCCATTCTTCCCACTGTGGCTTCTGGAACTCAGTCTGAAGCCAGCAAAACCCCCCAAACCACCTCTCCCCTTACTTCTTGCCCTTCTAAGCTGCCACTCACCCCTGAGGAGCCCTGCTGAGGGGACTTCCTATTTGACTCCCAGTGCTGGAGGGACAGGTAGGAAGGTGTGCAGGGAGACGGCTCAGCTAAGACCATGTGCATGGGGGAGGGGAGCTCCCCCAAAGTAAACAGAGTGTGGGGGTGGCTGGTACAACAAGGGAAGGGGAGCCTGGGTGGCTCAGCGGATGAGCATCTATTTTTGGCTCAGGGCACGATCCCGGGGTCCTGAAATCAAGTTCCGGATCGGGCTCTCCGCGAGGAGCCTGCTTCTCCCTCTGCCTGTGTCTCTGCCTCCCTCCCTGTGTGTTTTGTGAATAAATAAATTAATTAATAAATCTTTAAAAAAAACAAAAACCAAGAAGGGAAGGTCCCACCAGGCAGACACACACGAGTGATGCCCCTGCAAGTGTGCACATCAGCTGACGTCAGGGAGCATACACAGCCCCACGGCCCTGTGGGTGGCTACTCCACTATGCCATTCGCACTTGAGCAAACTGAGGCCCAGGGAGCCAGGCTGTCCTAGCCAGTGTCTCTCAGCTGGACCAAGGCTGGGCTGGCCTCAGGCCCCGCCAGTCGGGTACTTGCCCTTCCCCGCGGCTGGCGGGTGGGCTTGCCAGGCGAGTTCTCATCCCACAGCAGCAACCGGGTGACTTGTGCTCACTTTGGGACCAGTCTGTCTCGGGATGCCTCCGCTCCTCCTGCTCACCTCCTGGCCAGCTGTTGGTCCTCGGGCCCCACTAGGTCCCCTGCAGGGATGGCTCAGCACCAGCCAAGGGCGTCAGCCCAGTGACCGGCTCTTGGGGTGGGAACATCAAGGCATAAATCCCGACCCGCTGACGGCGCCCCGGGGCAGGCTCGGAGACCCGCTGTCCCCTTCCCGTCCCCACCCTTCCTGGCGTGTTTCACAGGGTCAGAGTGGCTGGGGTGGGGAGGACGAGCTCGTAAACCTTGGCCCCGGCCAGGCTGGACCAGCCTTGAGCTTCCGACCTGATACATCGACAGAGGAGAGGATGAGGCCTAGCCCAGCACTGACCTTTGAGGGCAGAGAGAGAGAGAGCCACCAAGGGCTGAGCCCCCGCTGGGGACCCTCAGGGGCCTATGTGGGAGCAACAGCAAAGCACCCCTTTCCCAAGGTGCATGCAGAGAGGAACCTAGGGCAGATGCTTCGGGTGCTGGGGGGCAGTGCAGCTCACAGACAAGCCCCAGCTTAGGACTCCCCACCCAGACGGCTCTGTCACCACCACACAGTCCTGATTCTCCCTTCAGCCTGGACAGCTGGACAAATTCAGATGACCACCCGAATAGCTGGAAAGGCCTCAGACTTTTTCTCAAGCCACTCGTGGAGAGGGCAGAGCAGTGCACAAACACGTTTGTTTATTCACTCAACAAACATTTATTAGCGCCTACTTAATGCTGCACCTGGTGCTGAGCGTTGGAGATGCAGAGATGATATTTATCAGCATAAATCCTGAGATTTATGGGCTACCCTACAAGGATGTGTGAAAGCAGTGGGGGCCAGAGCAGGAGGGGCCAGCTCTCTGTGGGCAATCAGAGTGGGGCAGGTCGGAGTACTCCTACAGGATGAGTAGGAGTTCTCCAGGCACTCCCTGCAGAGGAAACAGAATAGCAGAGGCACGGGGTTGTGAACATGCCTGGAGAGGTTGGGAAGGGCTAGCAGCTGGGGTAGCACAGGGGACAGGTCAGGAGTGATGGGGGAGGAGGCTGGAGAGGCCAAGACCCACAATGCAGGACTGTGGAACTTGGACCCGATGCCGTGGGGAATGGGGAGTCATGGTGGGAGTTACCCGGGAGAGACCCAAGATGAGGACTTCCTCTGCTAGGTCGGCCTCAGACATCTTCCTGCGACCTCCTGCCATGCCAGGTGAAGACACTGAGGCTCAGAAAGACCAGGCACCTACCCCTCCATTATCCCTGGCTGGACAGCCTACATGGCCCTGGGCGAAATAGTCAACCTCTCTGGGCCTGTTTCTACATCTGGAAAATGGGAGTGGTCATAGAAAGGAGGATGAGTTTGGTGCGGCAAGAAGGCTATACTTGTAGCCCACCCTATCTCTCTCAGAAAAGGCAGGGCAGGCGCGCTCCCCCAGACCACTGGCTACCCCTGGGAGCACCTGGGCAGGGTCTCCTCTGGGGGCCAGAAGGGCCAGGCAGGACAAGGGGCTGCATGCCAGGCTATCAGTCTGACAGGTGCCACAGATCAGAATCCTGCACTCACACCCCCGCACCCCTGCCACCAGATTGGTGCCCCCCCACATCAGATGCACCCCCTAGATTTCCCCACATCCATGTTCACTGGCCTCCAGAAACACAAGCACAGGCACAGGCCCCAGATGCAGGGTAGCCCTTGAGCTGAGGCACTTGCGAGAGTCCATGTGCACCTGCTGTTCAAACCTAACTACCAGTAGTGCCTCTTTCTCACTCAAGTGTACAGATCTAGATGGTTAAGTGTATGGACAGCCACTTCCCACAGGGCACTCACCGCTGTCGCCTTTCTTCTTCAGAGGGCTTCTCAACCAAGTGTGTGTGCACACACGTATATATTTGTGTGTGCGTGTATGCGTTTGTGTGGGCCTATACGCATGTTCATGTACGTGCATGTACACGTGTGTGTGCGCGTGTGCCAGGAACGTCTCTGGCAGTCTGGGGGAGTTTTTAAAATGCCAATTACTCTGAAATCATAGTTCTCGAAATACTGAAAAGAAATCTGTGCGATGGCACCTTGCCGGCTCCGTTCTTCACACAGTGAGTAACGCGGACCGGCGGCAGGTGTAGCCCACAGTAATTTCAAAGTACCGATGAGCATAAATAAAGCAAAATTTTGAGATGAGCAAAAATTTTGAGATATCCGAAAGGTAGTGTGAACACCGCTGATGCTACCGCAGTTTGTTGTCTGTGTGAATAATGAAAGGAAACCCCACAGTTCCATTAGAGGCTAGTGACCCACGGAGGATGTCGTTCGGGGCATCCACAGCCCGGGACGCGGAGCCTCTACCTGGCCCAGCCCCACCTGGCCCCGCCCGCGCGGACTCGGCCTGGTCTGCGCCTGCGCGGCCGCCTGCAATGCCGCTCACCACCGCCAGGGGTCGCCGCGCACACCCTTAGCCGACCTCGCCTGAACCTCCTTTCAACCTGCTGGGGATTCCCAGGGCTCCAGGGCTCCAGGCTCCTGTACTTTTTTTTTTTTTTAAGTACAGAAAAAATTTATTGGAAATCTCTTGAATACATTTTAAAGTATATCTCGGTATTTCCAAACAAGGTGGGGTGGAGGAGGGGGAGGGACCCTGCCACCTGGAGACGGGTGACAGGCCCCAACCCTGTCCCCGGGGTGCTACCAGTACCCCCAGGGCCCACTGCCCCTCCTCCTGCGACTGATCTCTGCACGCGCACCCCCACTCTGCAGCTGACACCTTCTGCTGCTCCCCCAACACTGCACCTCGGTGCAAGCGGGTTCCCCTCCCTGGAATGCCCGCCCTGCTTCTCCGCTGGGGTGACAGCTTGCTGGAGGGGCAAAACCCACTGGAGGTCCTCCGGGAAGCCTTCTCTGATGCCCGTGTAATAGCCCTGCTGAGAGTCCGCAGCTCCCTGCGCTTCCTCCTCATTGCAGGGACTGTCCAAACGGTTGTACCTGTTTCTATGTCCAACTCCCGGCCAGACTGTGAGCTTCTGGAGTCTGGGTAGGGCAATGCAATGAGGTGTTTTTGCTTTTGCTTTGCTTATTTTTAATAGGTTGTTTTTCAGAGAGGGTTTTTTTTTTTCTTTGAGAGAGAGAAAGCATAAGGGGTTGGGGGCAAAGGAAGAGGGAGAGTGAGGCTCTTAAGCAGGCTCCACACTGGGTGGGCTCTATCTCACAAACCAGAGGTCATGACCTGAACTGAAATCGAGAGTCTGATGCTTAACCAATGAGCCACCCAGGCACCCTCAGACCAGTTTTGGGCTCACAGCCGTATTCCCAAATGTCTCCTACCCCCACACATGCATAGTCTCCCCTAATATCAACACCTGCCCATGAACCTACGTGGACACATCATCATCTCCCAAAGTCCACAGTTCACATGGCGATCCACTCTTGATGGTGTACATGCTATGGGTCTTGAAAAATGTATAGCAGCATGTGTCACCATCATATGTATCCTACAGTCATTTCGCTGCCCTGAAATCCTCTGGGCTCCACCTACTTATCCCTCCCTCCTCCAACCCCCTGGCAACCACCGATCTTTGACGTCTTCATAGTTTTGCCTTTTCCAGAATGTCATATAGCTGGAATTATCCACTCTGTAGCCTTTTCAGACTGGCTTCTTTCACTTAACAATATGCATTTTAGGCTCCTCCGTGTCCATTAATGACTTGGTTGCTCATTCTCTGTTAGCGCCGAATAATTCCATTGTTGGGACGGACCGTGGTTTACGTATTCATTCACCTACAGAAAGACATTGTAGTTGCTTCTGTGTTTGGGCAATTGTGAATAAAGCTGCTATACACATCCACGTGCAGGTTCTTGTGCGGATATATATGTTTTCGATTGCTTCGGATAAATACCAAGGAGTGTGACTGCTGGGTTGTGCGGTAAGAGTGTGTTTAGTATTGTAAGAAATTGCCAAGCTGTCTTCCAAAGTTGCTAAACCATTTTGCATTCCCTCCAGCAATGAGTGGGAGTTCCCATTATTCTGCATCCTCACCGGCATTTGGCATCGTCAGTGTTCTAGATTTTGGCCATCCTGCTGTGTGTGTAGTGGTATCTCATTTTAACGTACAATCCCCTAATAACATATGATGTTGCATATCTCTTCATATACTTATTTGTCATATATTTCTATCTATATATCTTTTTTGGTGAGGTGTCTCTTGAGGTCTTTTGCCCATTTTAAAATCAGATTATTCATTTTTTTATTGGGTTTTAAGAATTCTTTGTATTTTTCTGGATGACAGTTCTCTACCAGCAATGTCTTTAGCAATATTGTCTCCCAGCCTGTCACTTGTCTCATTCTCCTGAGCACTGAGCTTTTGCAGTGAGGCACACCTGGGTGTGAATCTCTATGTGACCTCAGTCAAGGGCCATGCTCTAAACTTCAGTTTCCACTTCTGTAAAATAGGAACAGAAGCCTGCCCTTCTGGTTGCAGAGGGGTGGAGCGAAATCTTAGCAATGCAGAGCCCCCAAGAACAGAAGCTGGAACCTGGTGGTCGCTGCCCAATAGACGCTAGTGGAACCAAGGCACGACGGTTCTCTGGGTGGTGCACTTTGCCTGCAGTTCCACCACCGTTAAAGCACCTGCCATCATTGGTGGTCACGTGGCAGCACAGGTCAGACTAGGTCAATAAGTCTATTTGCCAGGAAGATTCTTATGGGTGGGGATCCTTGGTCCCACAGGTGGGGCAACAGAGCAGACCTCAGGAAGACCACAGCCTTGGGGTTCGGGACACACCTGCTGTTCAAGGGAGGGCTGGCCACTCTGCCAAAGTTGGGGCACTACCCGGGCCACATGTCCTTGAGGACCATTCCTCACTCAGCACCCAGTGCTCTTTCCATCTGACCTCTCCCAGACCTCCAGCTTCTGCTCCTGGTACCCCTTTCCCTCCAGCCACAACGGGCCACAGGCAGGGCCTCCGATGTGCCCACGAGGTACCATGGACCCCCTTGCCATCAAAAACACCTTTCCCTCAAATAGAAATCAAAACCATGATGAGATACCACCTCACACCTATCAGAATGGCTAAAATTAACAATGGATGTTGTTGCTAATGGATGTTAGCAAGGAGAAAGGAGATCCCTGTTGCACTGTTGGCGGGAATGCAAATTGGTACAGCCACTATGGAAAACAGTATGGAAACTCCTCAAAAAGTTAAAAATAGAACAACCCTATGACCCAGCAATTGCACTATTCGGTATTTACCCAAAGGATGCAAAAATATTGATTCAAAGGGGCACATGCACCCTGATGTTTATAGCAGCACCATCAACAATAACCAAATTATGGGAAGAGCCCAGATGTCCATCGACTGATGGACAAAGAAGTTGGGTCTGTGTGTGTGTGTGTGTGTGTGTGTGTGTGGAATATTACCCAGCCATCAAAAAGAATGAAATCTTGCCATTTGCAATGACACAGATGGAGCTAGAGAGCATTATGCTAAGTGAAATAAGTCAGAGAAAGACAAATACCGTATGATTTCACTCATATGTGGAACTTAAAAAACAAAACAGATGAACACAGGGGAAAGAGGGAAAGAGAGAGAGAGGGAGAGAGAGAGAGTGAGAAGCAAACCATAAGAGACTCTTGATGATAGGAAACAAACAGAAGGCAGATGGAAGGAGGTTGGTGGGGGATGGGAGTTAAGGAGGGCACTTGTGATGTGCACTGGGTGTCGTGTATAAGTGATAAATCACTTAATTCTCTTCCTGAAGCTAATATTATACTAAATGTTAACTAACTAGAAGTAAATAAGAACTTGAAGTTAAAACAACACTTTCCAGAAGGGGAGGCAGGTGAGGGGATGGAGTGACTGGGTGACTGGCACTGAGGAGGGCACCAGGTGGGATGAGCACTGGGTGTTATGCTATATGTTGACAAATTGAATTTAAATAAAGTACTTTTAAATTAAAATATAAAGTCAAACATAAATAAATAAAAAATAAAACAACACTTTCCCTCATGCCCACCTGTCCAAATCCATCCCTCCCCACTGGCCATGGGCAGAACGCAGGCTGGGGCTGCGGCCACGAGGGGGCACCATTGCCCCACAGATCCACCAGAACTCAGCTGAAAAGTAAGGAAGGAGCCGCTGGCTTCCAGCCCACTGGCTGCAGAGTAGCCCAAGAAAACCGTGGCCTAACAAAACCACGGGCTCTGGACAAGACAGGGCTTCAAGGGCTCCACCCGTGTCCTGGCCTTCCTGGCCCACCTTGCATACCTCCTGTGACAGGCCACTTACCACCTCGAGCCAGGCTGCCGGGCCCACTCCACAACAGCTCTTTCTGTGAGGAAAGCACTCTGCAGGGTCTATTTTACAGGTGCCAGGAGGTCTGAAGGGACCAGAGGAGCCACCAAATCAACACAGATTAAGAGAACAGCTTTACCTCGGGAAACCATAAGTTGATGTGAAGTGTTGGCTCAAAACTTTTCCAAATATTGTACCTGCCAAGCAATGGAGCCCATGGTCCATTAGTTAGTCCTCGGCTAACTGGGTGGGCCCTGGTTTGTGGTGTAGCTCAGTGACTTGGATAAAGCAAGTCTTGGGGGCCCACTGGGGTGCTCAGACACCCCCACCTGCAAGGGGCAGCTTGGGCATCGTCAGGGAGTAGACTGTGGGGGCGCCCCTGGAGGACTCTGCAGGGACAGACCAGTTTAAAAGGGTGCCAAGTGCAGGCAATAAAGATACTGAATGGCAACTCTAACACGGGGCTGTTAAAGAATTTAAAATATGAGCACAAAAGAAGGCAGTAGGGGAAGAGGGAAAAAGAGTAACTTCACAGAGAAACCTGATGGACGCGACCTCAACCAGGTGGTCAAGGTCAACACCAACAGTGATATGTCATATCAACAGCACGTGACCTCTATACGGTGTGACATCTCTGGGAGCTTCTCCCCTGCCACCGCCCACCCCGCCCAGACCACCACCCCTTCCAGTTGAATCCAGAGGAAAATGCCAGACCAGCTCCAGGAGGCGTATCTAACCATGCACCTGACCAACTCTCCTCAAACTGTCGACGTCGGCACAGCTGAGAAAAGTCTGCCAAGCTAGCAAAGCCAAGAGGAGCCACAGTGACGGCAACATGGTATCCAGGGTGGCATCTGTGGGCACAGGAGGACACAGGTGAGAAACCAAGGATATCTGAATAAGCGGTGGGCTTTAGTTCATACTAGCGTATTAGTGCCAGTTCAGTCATTGTGATGAGTGCATAGAAGAGTGTAAGGTACTAATAATAAAGAAAATCGGGTGGATGGGGGCATGCGGGAGCGCTCTGCACTATCTTTGCTCTTTTTAGAGAGATCCAAAACTATTCTAAAATAGAATGTTTATTTAAAAACTACTTGCACACCCAGTCACAGTCCACATTTTCTGAAGCTGTTCCTAACACAGAGATACACAGCAAGGTGTCCAGAGGGAGGGCTCGGGGCGATGGACGGGGATGCTGCCCCCGACCCCCGGGGACAGTGGTGTGGGTGAGTGTCAGCCCTCTGCCCCAAGGTCTGAAAACCAATGCAACAGAGAGGCCAGCGGCCCCAGTTGCTCCTTGCACGGCCCTCTGTGCATGGACTTACTGGCCACCCCTCGCCGGTCCCAGGAGTGAGGCCTGAGTTCTATGACGGTGTGCGCTGGTGCAGACGTCCCCTCAACCCTGCCACTGCCGGTGGCCCTGTCTCTAATCACCACCAGAAAGCCTTGGCAGGAAGACCAGTGGGCAGACTGGACTCAGCCTGACACTCAGCCATGAACTGCAGCCTATCCCGAGGGTCTGGAGAGCAGAGTGCATGCAGAAGGTCAGAATGCATGAGTATTAGCATGAATGTCACCACGGTTTTGGCTAAGATAGTTCCAGAAGGCTTGTTCCAGTCTGGTGAGTGAGCTTGTTCCTGAGATAAGGAAGAGAGGGGCCTGGACATGAGATAGAGCTGGAGTGATAAGACCCAGGTCCAAGGGCCCCAACCCAATAAGTTGCTGGTCCCCAGAGGGATCAACCCCTGTAGGGACCTGCCTTCACCCCCATCATGCGTTCTCCAGACTGCAGCCAGAGGGACATTTGGAAAATGCAACACGGCCCCTGTCCCTGCCCCACCATGTTTCAGCAGCCCCCCTACTGACTGCCACAAGGATTAGATAAGGATTACGTGGGAGTCCCATCCAATCAGGTCACACCCTGCACTCCTCATCAAGTCTCCAGGCACGTCAGCCTTCCTCCCCGTCTCCAGAGCTTTGCTCAGGCTGTTCCCTTCCCCTGGCACACCCTTCCCCACTTTTGACTCCATCCTGTTGGGTTGTTCTGTTGCATCTGCCAGAAAACTCAACCAAACTAGCTCACACAAGAAACAAAAAAATGACAGAAAAATCGAAGGCCGCTGTGACTGCAAGCCCGGCAGGGCTCGGGGCCCAAGCAGTGATGACGTTGGTCACCTCTAGCAGTGCTGGCTTTCCCCTCAGCTTGCGCCTGCAGCGACAGGGGACAAGGGGCCCAGGCCTGATGGCCTCTCAGGCTCAAGGTCAGCCCGGTATTCCCAGCAAAGCTCACACAGCACCTCATTGCCTTGGCCCGTGTCTGGGACCCCCCCTGGAACCCAGCGCAGTAGCAGGAACACGGGTACCAATAGGCAGAGGCCAGCACAGATGGGCCCCAAGGTGCAGGTGGCGGGCAGGGGGGCATCCCTAACAAAAAGGGAGGTGCAGTGCTCAAAGCGGGGGCTTCAGGGCTGCACAGGCAGATGCAAATGTCCTGCAAAGCCCACCCCGTTGGCCTCCCAGCCTCTATGCCCCTTCCTCCCACTGTGAATGCCTAGGCATGCTCACAGGCCAATCAAAAGCATGCAAAACCAGGCGTCACCCAACCTACTCAAGCCTTGGCTCCCCGGGGGCTGTGAAATGTGGGGGTAGCTCCTCAAGGGTGAGACCCCTGCCCCCACCAGTGTCTGCAGTAGAAAGAGGGCAGAGAAGAGCCTCGATAAACCCTACTGTGTTTGTACCCTTGGGTCAGGTTGAGTTCAGCTTGTCTCCTTTGTTATGGGATCACAGGGACAGCAGAGAGGTGGCCAGTGCTGTCCCACCTCTTTATTTTTCCTCCTGAGACCTTGGATGGAACGAGGCAAGTGGACTGGGACTGATCAGCACCCTCGTCCCTACCAGGTACCAGGATGTACCAGCTCCCGGGCCAGAACAGGGGGCACCACTTCTCTCCACCAGTCAGCCAGCTCCACGTTTAGGGTTTTCCCTTTCTAACGCCACTCCCGGTCCCAGTCCATACAGGCCGTTGGATGGCAAGTGAGAGAAACCCCAACCTAAGCCTGCTTACACAGACAGGGGGTTTGCAGAGTCACATAACCCCAAAACCCCAGCATAAGTCTAGTCTTCTCTCTCCTGGTTTCCTGAATCTTTTTTGCTTGAATCAGTTTGTAGCGAGGTGAGGTCACAGAGTAAATATCACCTCTGCAGCATTATCCATCTCTCTGTGCGTGTGTGTGTGTGTGTGTGTGTGTATTAATCAGGCCTTTCAAAACAAAACAAAACACACATGTACACAAAGATACCGAGACGGGATTAAACATGCCAAGACTTTGTTAGGGAAAATGTCTGGGAAAGAAAACGGGAAGAGGTCTAGGCAAGAGCCCGAGGGAAGGAGAGCGGGAGGGCACGCTGAGTGGAAGAAGCATCCCTGCTGCCACCGGTCTAAGGAGCTCAGCAGGACTGTTGGAAGTCCTCTGTCCCCTGTCGCCAGCCATCATGGGAGTACTGTGTCTGCCAAGAAGGAGCCTGCCTCAGTATCCCTGTCAAGCCCATCCCTAGCTGGGAGCGTCCCATGGGAAGCATGTGCTCTCATAACATGGCGACCTGGTGATTGGGGCTCGTCTGATGGTTTGGCCCAAGCCTTCATCCTCAGGGATCTTTGGTAGCTTGATACTTGACACCTTGATCGTCATGCCTGTCACAGTCTGGGGTTGCCGCCTGTGGCTGTGTGCAGGCACAGTGCCACAAGAACTCCTGAGGTTGTCAGGCTTCCTCACATACTCCTCCCTGTCCCACTGTGTCAGAGCAGCCCTGCCCCCTCTGCTGACCAGGGTCAATGACCCCCTCAATATGGGGGCTCTGCTCCTTACCTACTAGTCCTAGGCAGGCGGAGACCAAAGAGCCTAGGCAGCGGCTGCCATGCACAGGTCAATGGGACCTTTGCTATAGCCCCTGGGAGAAGTGTGCCTCCTCCCCTGAGGAGTCCAGCGTTGCAAGGACAGGAAGACAAAGTCACTCAGTGGCCACTGGAGGGATAGCAAGGCCACTTCTGCTGCCACCCCTGGGATCCAAAGGCCTTTACCAGAACCCTCGTCTCTAGGCATTCATTCTTTTCTTTCCAGGCCTCTGGCCAGATGGCCCATCAATGGCCACTACCCACGTGGTCCCACCTCAAGCCACTTCTCCACAAAGTGGATGATGGGGTCACTGCCCATAATACCACCCACCGGGAAGATGTTCCCTCCCCACTGTCTTGCAAGGTCACTTCTGGATGTGGCTGTTATGCGGTGCCATCCATTTCTAACATGCACCTATACTGGCCTGACCACTCATTAACCAAGCTTTGGCATCTTCTTCCTCTTCCAGATGGTGTGGAGAAACCTCCACCTGGCAAAAGGGCATAGGCTTGGTACAACAGCTCTGGGTGCCATGGGAATGTCTACCACCTGCTCATGAAGCCCACTCATGCCTCTGGCCCTGCTTAGGCTTGATCCTGGACATGTTTCCATCTTAGGATAGACTGTGATGGGCTCACCCGACTTTATGACTTGTTGGGTCTGACAGACGCAGCTTGTAGCAGGTGGTTCCAGACGCACAACCACCTGGTGCCCGTGGTCAAGTGTGTGGTCTCCACTAGGGCCCGGTAACATGCCACACGCTGTTTCTCAAATGGTGGATGGCATGGCCTTGCTCTAGAATCCCAGGGACCTGTACTGTGAATACCCCCTCCTCGGGGTTTGCCATGAGCTCCCCTTCAGGTGTGCGTCTGACTCAAGGCTGCTCGCCGCTACCCGGACCTGCTGCCGATCCCTTTCCGGCTCCAGCCCCACTCAAAGCTGGCAGCTTCTGTGGCAGCTCAGAATCAGCCATCATTTGTGTCCAGGGCACTAAGTAGGTCCTGTCCCCTGAGTTCATTGCCTAGGTGTTAAACCCTGTGTCCCTAAAAAGTGCCCCCAAGTCGGTGAAGTCACATTGATCCAGCCTTTCATTCTGGCTCTGCTGGTCCAGCACCCTCAGAATCCATCTCAGGGGAGCTCCCTTGGCTCTCGTCAACACTTGCCAGATCGCTTCCGCAGCTCTTGGATGTAAGTGTCTTTCCTTCTTTATCAAGCCCAGAACACCTCTTGCCAGGATACACCAGGATTCAAGCCCAGTTACAGGACTGGCAGCCAGGAGAGGGGGTGTGGGCAGTTCCCGCAGGGGTGCCTGGAGCCTTGCAGGGTAATGGCAAGCTTCCTCTGCATCTCCGGACGGTCAAACGCCCAGACATCCCTACATTTTCATGGTGTTAGCTTTCTCACCCCAGGGCCCTTAACTTCCCATGACTGATTCTGGCTGAGCAGCAAATGTCCCTGGAGCTCCGTGACGCCCACAATTGGGCAGGTCTTTGCTGCAGCTCAGGTGTGTCCGCCCTTCCCCTGCAGGAGACAGGTGCCTCTGTGCGCTGCCGCTGAAGGGCCTGCCTCAGCCTCAGCTACTACCTGTTACCAGCCCGATTTCTCCTTGTTCCTCTGCAAGCTGGCACAATTTAGCAGTAACCATGGAATTCTGTTGCCTTGCTCTCTCGTATTTTTCAAATGCGTGCATCACTGCACCTGCCGTAGCATCCCGTCCATTGGGACAACCTGCCCCTGGTGAAGTCGTTAGCAGCTGTGTTGCTCCCTTGTGCCAGGGAACGAGGGCGCCCCAACCACCAACCAGCTCCAATACAAACCCTGGACCCCAAAGGCTCAGGAGCGCCTCCCCGCTGGGAGATCCTCTGTGGGGATTCTCACAGGTCAAGCCTGGAAGGAGGCAACACCATCCGGGACTCCATAGCAAGAGTATAAGCGGAAACTCCACATTTGCACCCTCCTGGGTTCTGCCCTACGTGTCTCTCTTCCCTTGGCTGATTGTCATTCTTGGCTGTAGAGTCTCTCTTATTGTAATAAAACTGTAAAAATAAGTAAGACACTTTCTCCAGTTCTGCGAGTCATTCTAGAGCATTACTGAGCCTGAGGGGGGTCAGGGGAACTCTGAGTTTGCAGCCAGCTGATCTGAAGTGTGCCTGCAGTGTAGACTGCCACAGCGGCCAAATGGAACTTGAGTGCAAGACAGAAAGGGAGTTTGTAGCTAAGGGTAAAGAAATGAATGGGTTATGCAGTGAGAGAAACCCAATATTCTACTTGTCCAGCATTACATTAATATCTCGCGAGAGGCCCGGAGGAAGAAATGATATGGTGTCTTAGCTGGATGATACCAGATGGGTCAAGATAGGCCCTCCCCAGGTTGGATGGAAGCTGCAAACCCACTCAGGTGGGCTGCCCTGGGACACATTCAGTCATACGACAGACAATGGGCTGGATGAGGTGCTAATGATGGCGTGGGACCTAGTCTTAATCTCCAGGTGACGCCCACCTGCTGTGACATGCTGTAGCACGCACCGCATAGCTGGCAGGTTCCACTGCTGACACCAATGGCCCAGTAAGTGGCCGCTCAGGATACGGTATTTCCCAGATACTGCGGGGAGACAGCCAGCCCAAGAAAGCACCAGAGCTGGCTAACCTCCGGCACGTTTCTATGCCAAATGGTTCTGCACACGGTTATTGTAAGCTGCTCACAGCAGATCAGGAGCTGCAGCAAGTAATGCTAAACCTAGATGCTCAACTATGATCCTTCCACTGTCAGAAAGCCGAGGCCAGGGGCCGGGGGCCAGAATTCACCGTCCCTAAAAGCAGAGCTGCTGCCTCTGCCCTCAGCTCCTGGGAGGTGAGCTCTAGGGCCCCAGAATGTCCTGATAGGACTGGCTCTGCCTGGGGACGTGGAGCACTGGGCGGTCTAATAACGTGACTGGTGGCGGGGCGTTGGGACATGGCGCATCAACTCTGACCTCCGGGAGGGACTGGACAAGCAGAGGTCAGCCGTGCTGGCGGTTATGACCAAGCTCTACTATAAGTGCTGGATACCAAAGGATTCCCGGCTGGCCACACTCTGTGTCAACTGTCACCCACCAGGCCAGGAAAGGGACACGTTCTGGGGACACTAACCCCTCCTAAATTCTGCCCTATGCACCATTCCCCTTGGATGGTTTTAGTTTGTATGTCTTTGTCATCACAAAACGGTCATCCTAAACGTGGTGCTCCCTGAAGGGTTCAGGTGAACTAACCTGAGGGTAGTCGCGGGGACCCCCAACTTTGTGTCCGGTGTCCGAAGTGAGGGTGGTCTTGTGGGGACTGTTCCCTCAAACTGTGGCATGTCAAACTCCTTGTAGACATGGAACTGAAGAATCACCGAACCTGAGACCCTCAGATGCCAGAGGGAACACTGGTTTTCCAAGAGCCTCCATGTGAGCCAGGCACCCAGCTGGATGCTGTGTGTGTGTCGCTCATCCTAGTGGTATAGCAGCCCCGTGATGGAAAAATTGTGGGTACCCCCATCCACTGACAAGGTGAATGAAACCCAGGAAGGTGATGTCCCTCACTCGAGGTCCCACAGGGAGCAGCCCTCGAGTG
The DNA here is from genome assembly GCF_018345385.1 of Vulpes lagopus. Lineage (NCBI taxonomy): Eukaryota > Metazoa > Chordata > Mammalia > Carnivora > Canidae > Vulpes > Vulpes lagopus. Next base: position 54,312,642 of record NC_054830.1, read on the forward strand.
GGAGGAAGGACCTGTGTGACTGTGTAGGGCCAGGGCCAGCTGCCACCAGCCAGGTACCACCCCGTCCCCTGCTGGGGTCCCTAACCTGCCTTGAATGGAAGCCCAGTCCCCACTGGCCCCTGCTGAGTAAGTGCCCATGCCTGACACAGTAGCTCTGGTTTTCCTGACAACCAGAGAAACAGGAGGGACAGAGATAGTCAAGCCAGCAAGAAGGAAATCCTGGCTCCAGTTATACGTCCTTGGGAACGGAGCCAGTGAGGGGCAGGCAGGGAGGGGAGAAGAGGCTGCGAGGCAGTGAGGCCTCCACGGCAGGCTTACAGCCGCAAGCTCCGAGGCTGGCTCCTTCCTGCTGTTAGAGTTTTAAATAGGGGCACCCAGGTGGCTCAGCAGTTGAGCATCTGCCTTCAGCCCAGGATGTGATCCTGGGGTCCCAGGGTCGAGTCCTACATCCGGCTCCCCGCATGGAGCCTGCTTCTCCCTCTGCCTGTGTCTCTGCCTCTCTCTCTGTATCTCTCATGAATAAATAAAATCTATTTTTAAAGGAAGTTTTAAATAATTGCCACATCTTAAATTGGGAAGTTTCACATCAGAACATCGTCTGGGAGTTTGTCTTGAAAAATGAGAACATCCTTCCACACAGGCACGGGCTCCCAGCAACCCACTGTCCCCAGCGGGCCTGCTGCTCCCCATTTCCGACCACCATACACAGTACACCACACGCCCCAGCTGGTGGCATATGCATCCTATGTGCACACACACGCAGAGACACGCAGACATGCGCGCACTGCTGTGTCGGGACTGGGTCCTCTCTCCCTCCCAGGTGTGGAGCGCTGTGAGACTGTTCTAGTTTGGCTTTGAAATGGGAGGTGCCACCCACCACGCTGAGGTCAAAACCCCCTGGAGTCACACCCTGCCTGCATCTGAAACCCACCGGCTTAGAGAAAGAGCCAAGAGGAGTGGCCTACGTGCATGGGTGGGGACTCAGATTGGGTCCAAGACACCCGTGTGACCAGGGGCCCGTCCCTTCCCTTCTCAGCCCTCCACCGCCAACCCCAGCCTCAAAACCCCGGAAACCCGCCCTGGAGAAGACAAGATAAATTCTCTTATTCTCTGGGTTCCTATCTGATCCTCTATCTGACCCAATGCTTTCAGGCCCCTTGTGCCAGGACCAGTATTGGAGTCTCTGGACGACTTCCAGAGGCTCAAGCCAGTGGAGGTCCCCATTTGGGGAAGGAAGAGGAGGAAAAGCAGTAGTAGTAAAATCGAAAATTATACTGCGATGGATCCTTTCGCCCCCAAGGGAAAACCCCAGGTTCAGGGCTGATTCCTTCAACAAGATTAACAAACAGAGGCATTGGTCAGGCCGGGGGACCCTGCCAGGACCCTGCCCACGGCACGCAGATAACCATCACCAAACACAAACACTTTACAAAGTAAGAGGTTTTTTTTCTTTTTTTCTTTTTCTTTTTTTTTTTTTTTTACTTTATAATCCTTTGGTACTATTTGAATATATTTTTTTGCGATGTGTGCATACTACTTTTATAATTAAACAAAAACACTTAAAATGATTTTTTTTAAAGTAAAGAACTAATAATCACAGTGGAATATGAAATGTTGAGTATCAGCCTTGGGGACAGGTCACTTGGTTAAGTCCAAACACCCCAGCGCCGTAGCTGTGTTTCAGTCTTCGGCCTTCTGACTCCACCCACCGAGCACCTGCCTTGGTGACCTTGAGCTGCCCTCAAAGTTTTGCCCAGTTCCCTCCCGCAGGGCAGGGCACAGGAGAGGCCCAGGAATCCAGGAGGAATCGAGTCAGCAAAATTAAGTTAATTTACAGAGTTAGAGTAAAAGCTACCACCATAACCCGGCCCCACGCACACATGCAGTGTTCAACAACCTCAGAAAGGTGTGCACTGGCAGGTGGTGCAGAGGCTGGTGTGGGGACACAGCGGGAGGATCGGGGTTCCATGGCCCCCGCGGGGTGCTGGGCAGGCGGCTGCCTCACAGGGCGAAGGTCGTAAAGAAGATGTGCATCTTGGCCAGGAAGGTGGTGACGGAGCCCTGTCGCCAGAGCTTCATCTCCACGTCCAGGGCGAAGTCCCGGGGCTCGCGCACCAACCGTTGCAGGTAGACGACGCCCGTGTAGGCATTGAGTGGACGCGTGCCGAAGTAGCCCTCCTCGTTGCCCTTGGTGATGGCCAGGGAGATGGTGTCGCCTGCGAAGACGGGCACCGGGCTGATGCGGAAGATGTGCGCGGGCACCAGGAGGCCCGTCTGGAAGTTGAGCTGGTAGTAGGTGATGCGCGCTGGCGAGTTCTGGCACTCCATGAAGTCGTGGCACGTCGTGCGCTCACATTTCCTGTGGGTGCAGGGGGCAGGGCTCAGTCAGCAGGCCCAGGGGCTCCCGCCCCTGACGCCCACCCGAGCCGGGCAAGGCACAGGCCTCAGTGCAGGCTCGGGGACCACCTGGGCCTGGCTCGGTGGCCAGCTCGACCCTTCACAGCTTCTGCTGAGGCACCTTACCTCTCTGGGTCTTGGTCTCCTCATCTAAGCTGGGACAATAGCCCGTGGTCTCGCTGCTTGCACGGGGCAAGTGAATAAACATGCGGGGCTGCGCACGGGGCCTGGCATGGCATCCACGCGTGCCTCCCCGCCTCCTTCCTTCCTCCCTTCGTTCTCACCCACCTTCCTCCAGTTTGTTTTTACTTGCACACTTTCTGTTGGCACAGATGCCCCGGGCATGATGTTTTGATTGTTTTAATCATTTTCCAAATTCCTTTTCTTCTGTGAATGACCCTCCTTGGCAGCCATCTCCTCTTCTGACTCAGGACGGCCCGCCCATTCCCAGGAGAAGCCTCTCCGACCACCAGGGCCATTGGCCCACCTGGAGCTCCAAGTCACTCACTCCTTAGGGGCCTCGCGACCCCATGCTACATGACAATGACGATGACTACGAGGACAGAAGCTCCAGCAAACCCCACAGGGGGCCTCAGGGCTTGATTTCTGAGCATAGTACCAATCTGTCCCTTCCTGGCTCTGGGAGCCACTGCCACCCCTCCAGCATTAAATCACTCTCTATGGGGCACCTGGGCGGCTCAGATGGTTAAGCGTCTGCCTTCAGCTCAGGTCATGATCCCAGGGTCCTGGGATGGAGCCACATTGGGCTCCCTGCTCAGCAGGAAGTCTGCTCCTCCCTCTACCTCTGCCCCTCGCCCAGCTTGTGCTTTCTCTCACTGTCTTTCTCAAATAACTAAATAAAATCTTTTAAAAAATAAATAAATAAATAAACCAATCACTCTACAAGCTCATTGCTTCCAAAATGGATGCTGCTCAGGCACGAGGGCTCAGCAGCTCTAGGGGGTCCTCTGAGCAGGGCTCCCCATGTGGTGTACCACAGCACACAGCCACAATGACAACCTTGTCACCAGCAACAGGTGGCACTGATGCAGCACTATGGCCATGCCATGCACCGTGCCAAACCCATGGCACCCCTGTACCCATCTCATGCTCGCACCCACCTCAGGCTGGCACTGCTCTTGCCCCATGTTCCAGGGGGGGGCAGCTAAGACCCAGAGAATGGAGATGATCTGGAAAGTCACCCAGACACACTCCCCTAAATGTCACGCATGCACACAGATGTTAGCGTGTATGTGATGGTGAAAAATGGCCAGGTGCCACGGGGCAGTGGTTGATGAGGGACACATCCACACTAGGAAATATGGTTGGTGGGAGGCTGCACACACAGACATGGAAGACAGCTGTGAGGTAGAGCAGCAAGGGGGCCCAGCCGAGCTCATGTGACAGCACAGTCACAGGCACTTTGTGCCACTCATGTCACTGGGTGACAGGGTCCCACAGCCCCACTCAGGGGGATTTTATGTGAGCTGTCTTCGCTCTGGTCTCTATACTCTGAGCTTTTTGCAAGGTGCTTGTGTGGGGGCCAGACCACACCTAGCAGTCAGGACCTGTGAAGAGCAGGAGCGGTGGAGGATGGGGCCACCTCTCCCCTAGGCAGCATGGGTGGGGTACAGGGGTCTTGGGGCCCAAGGCCAGGTAGGGGCACTCACGTTTCAGAGACCCGGACATAGTTTGGAGGACACTCAAAGCGCAGGCAGCGGAAGCCGCCCCGGATGTTATGGCAGGTCTCAGCCTCGGAGCAGTTGTGGGTGCCCAGCGCACACTCGTCTAGGTCTGGGGAGAGAAGAGGAGGGTGAGGACAGAGCACCCCCCTCCCCAGCTGGGGGCATTGGTCTAGCCCAGCCCAGCCCACATTGTCTCAGGGCAGCTTGTCCTGGCTGCAAGCACACCGTACAGCCGCACACCACACACCCCCACCTTGTCCCCACCACACCCAGCGGCTGAGCACCTTGCTTTACAACAAACTATCTGTGTCCCCTGAGGGCTTTCCATGCTCCCAGAATAAAAACCCAGCTTTCTCATGGGCACCATAGGGCCCCTCTGGCCTTCTCTGAGCCTCTCCTTCCACGTGGGCTGCAGCCCTACTGGACATCTCTGGGCTGCTCCAACACCCTGACCCCACCCCAGCTCAGGGGCTTTGCACATGCTGTTTCTGCCCCTGGAACACATCTTCACATGCCTGGCTCCTTCCCATCTTTTAGGTCTCAGCTCAGGGTCACCTCTGCAGGACGCCCTCCCTGACTGCCCCATAGTAGTCCCCCTCCCATTTTATTCTCCTTCTACTGCCTGTCCTGCTCTGAAACACACGCTACTTCACATGCTTGTTCTGTGTCCCCCCCGCCCAGGAGCTCCAGAATGGCATGGGTGTGTGTCTTCCTTGGTCCCACGTGTCCCCAGCACCTAGGAGAGCATCTGGCACGAAGCAGGTGCTCCACACATATTGCTAGATGGAAGTGTCAGACCCATCACTTGTAAATACAGACTCTAAGATGCCCCCCACAAACCGCACAGACATGCTCATGCTTCCTGTGCACACTCACACCAACACACACCCATCTGCTCAAGCACACTCACAATGATACACAGGATCACAGACGCAAACATACAAGGGGGACCCTCTCAGGATGCTCACACACACAAAGAGACATAGATAAATATCTGACCAAAGCTCAGAGAAGCAAACGTGTGCATGTGTGTGTGTGTGTGTGTGCACAGGCAACCTGTAAGACAAGTAAGATCAGATAAATGGGTTCCAAAGACCTGTTCTGTGAAGATCAGCTGCTCAGCTCAGAGATGATGGAGTCCAGAGGCCCCAGGGGGCTGTCGCTGGGGCAAGGGGGGCAGAGGGCCTGCAGGACCTTCCCTGGAAGGCTCCTGGTTTCTTTCTCCAGTCCTCCTCACTGATCCAGTTTAGGGGTTCTCCTCACTCAGTCCTCATGCCAGGCCTGTAAGGTTAGGGTCACGGGCCTCCCCAGACACAGGAGGAAATGAGGCTCAGAGAGGGGTAGGGACTCGCTCAAGGTCACACAGCAGTAAGCAGGCAGCTGGGGCTGGAAGCCAGGGATCCAATCATGATGCCACACAGACTCCTCACGATAGCAGCATGACAGTAATGACAGGACAGTTATAACAGCAGCCAACTGCATTCTATGTCTACACCTGGTGTCCATCCCATCCTCAGGGCTCTCTGCACTCATTAACTCATTTGTCCTCACAACCCCCCGAGGCAGGAACATCCTCACATGCTGACTCCTGGCCGGCCGTTGGCCACCACCCTCTGTGGCGACAGGCCAGCTGACATTCATTCACCTCTTCAAGCCTCCCTCCCTTTCCTCCTCTGCAAACTGGGTCATGATCCCAATTTCCCAGGGTGGCGCAAAGGCGAGTGGGAGAAAGTAGGGCAGGAGCCGGAGGGGCCAGGATGGGCGGTGGTTGTCCTGATGGCTCATTAACTGAATCCACATGAAGGGAGGGCCTCCTGCTCTTCCCCCCACCCCCACGGCCCCAGCTTCCCTCTGGCTGCCCACAGTGGGGAGCAGGAAGTCCTGCCTCTGCAGGGGTGCGCAAGGGTGCAGCACGGGAAGGGGGAAGGAGCTGCTTCTTGCTGTCTGTGGGCCCAGTGCTGATGGGGGAGATGCCCAGAAGTGGGAGGGAGGAGCGCCGGGGTTAGCACCCCTGTAGCCTGGCCTCACCAGGCTCGCAGGAAGCCATTACAGGCCTTCCTTATGACCTTGGGGTCCTTGCCCTGCAGGGCAGCCAGACCCCTCATGTCTGCGTGGCCCTCAACCCTGGAGCCTCTCTTGGAGAGGTCAGGCTGGAGGGAGGATGGGACAAGGCCATATGCTCAGGAGTGTCATTGCAGCCTCACCGTAGCTGAGCACCAGCCACGACTCAGAGGGGCTGGAGTGGGGAACAAAGTCAGTGCTAATACTAACAGCACTGCTAAAAGCTAGCCCATAGTGGGGGGGACTGCTGATAAGGGCTTTACGTGCATCCCAAACCAAACAAACGCTGGATTCACGCTTATTTTCAGCATGATCGTAACCAACATTATATTGTATCCATACACACATGTGTCTATATTGGCATAACCAGAGACTGGGAAAAAAACGCATCCAGGTATTAGCAGGACTTGCTGTTCAGTTTAGTCGAGTGGCTGAATGTTTAATAAGCACCTACTATGTGCTGGGCGCTGCCTCGCAGGTTGGTGCACGGGGGTCCTGGCCCTTCCTTCACAGAGTGTGTATTCTAGGAGACACTGCCCAGTCTTAATTCCCTCACATTTTTCTGTCTTGTTTTTTTTTTTTTTCACCATTGAGAGGGTCAGGATTTACTAGGAGATATTAACCAGCACATTCAGTTCTCCCACGGCTGGCCTCCCATCTTTCCGTTGGAGCCGTGAGACCTCAGGGGTTGGCCTGGGTCAGAACAGAATCAGGGAGCACAAGAGAGTCACCACTTAGCTCTGAAGGGCCATGGGCATGGCCCCCACTGACTCAGGAAGTGGACACGACCAGGCAAAACCATCATCATGCACTCTGCCCTTGTTCACCCAGTGGCAGTACAGAGACCTTTCCAGCAAAAAAGTGTGGAGGGGAAGCAAAGGTATCACATGGGCACTGGGGCCTCCCTCACGCCTGACCTCCTGGTGGGTCTGCAGCAGGGACTGCAAATAGGGGGACCTGTGCCTCAACGGGGGTGGGGGCAGGGTGTTGTCAGGGGGCAGAAGGGTAGCCAGCCCTGGGAGGACAACGCAGTGGCCAGGGATGGGGGTGAGTGTGAGCAGCTGCAGAGTCCCGGAACTAGAGATGGGTGCCGGGGGTCAGATGTGCCAATGGCCAGTGCAGGCCAGGTGTGCATCTAGGCCCCGGAAGCCCTTTCTGGCAGCAGTAGAGGCATTCCCACCTGGTGGGGCACCCAGAGACCCCAGCAGACATGGGCCAGAGAGGAGGAGTCAGGGAGAGACTACCCTGGACTCGAATAGGTTTTCAACCTGAAGCATCTGCAAGAGCAAAGTCATTGCAGTGTCTCACTGGACATCAGAGAAGGGACCACACCTGTTCTGCTATTAAAACAGAGCCTTGTTGTCTAAGATGAAATCCTAGTCCAGGAACATAAAGCCATGTGTCCCGCACAGCACAGTTTATGGCGAGTGAAATGCTCACCTTTAATGGAGCCCAATACTTCTTGTTTTTTAAACTAAAAAGCAGCCAGCTTTGCTGCCAGGGAAGCCTGGGTCAGCTTCTGTGAGCCTACCAGGCCTCCAAAGCCGTGATTTACCCACGCTCACTTGGAGTCTTTCCATTTATTTTTTTCTTTACGCCTACCTATGGTAGGGAGTCCTTTTGCTCTGGACTAAGTATGCACATATGGACTGGAACAATCTGTGTAGGCGTGGTGCACACTGATCTAGTCCACGTTCACTGTGCCCACCTGATCCTGTATTTTGCTTTTCATTACTTAAAACAAAAACAAACCCCAAAATAGCCAGCTGAGATCTACCAAAATGATTTCAGGACCCATTTACAGGTAGGAACGCCCAGGCTGAACAACACTGATCTAACACTACCCTGCCCAGCACCAGCTCTGAACCTCTGGGCCTACAGGAGCACCAGGGCCTGCCTTGGACTAAAGCTGAAACCCAGGGGACTCTGGGCTCTCAGCCCCACCAACCTGGGAATAGCCAGCCATGCAGGCCAGGAGGAGGGTAGGTGAGCTGGGCTGTGAAGCCCTCAGGGGTCACTTCTTGGCGGGGGGAGGAGGTAAAGGGGGAAGGGATGCTCCTGTGTCCCCCCCAAGTGGATTCCAGGCCTCTCCACTTTGCCCAGGCAGCTTGCCAGGCCTAGAATTTGGTGGCCTCAGTAAGTCCCAATGAAACTGAACTTCAGCATTGTGACTCCCAAACTTAGAAGGAACATCAGATGTCACAGAACCTGGCCCCTATCCAGGGAAGTAGCTGCAAACTGCAAAAACAGGTGACTGCCCAGCCCTGCCCAGCTCTGCACAGCTCTGGCTGGGACAATGTCTTTCTGCATGCAAGGTTAGCAGATGCAGATGCTTGAGGGCAGACATGGGGACCCCAGAGTTGCTCTTTGGGTTCCCCACTGGACAAGTCACTTGTCTTTTAGGACCTCCCCTCAGAATCCCTGTGTCTCTCCCAGGAGAGGGCCTACAGCTGAGCCTAAGCCTAAAAGATTAGCCTAAGCTGAGTCCAACTGCAGAAAGACTGTCTCCCCCCTCAATCCCACATAGACCTTGGTAATATGGCCACCAGTGGCACTGGCCATTCCGTGTTGATGTACTAAGTGTCAGAGCTCCAATCACACAGCAAGCTGTATAAGGTTTTCTGTGCCTACTTAGAGCTTGCCTGAGACTCTGGTAGGGCAGGGACCCCTTACTTACCCTTGCAGGACCTCCCATTGGCCGTCATGGTGTAACCCCGCTCCGGGCATGCACACTGGTAGCTCCCTGGCACGTTGACACAGCGGAAGGTACAGAGGATGCCAGCGCCCTGAGCACACTCGTCAATGTCTGTCGGAGAGAGTTTCAGTCCCTCGTGAACCCCTTGCACCTGCAGAGCCCAGACACTGACCATCATCCTGGCTCCACCACAGCTCTGGGCTCTAGGGGCCCATTTTACCAATGAGAACATGCTCAGAGAGGGGAAGAGAGTTGCTAAAGGCCACACAGCAAAACAGGACTCCCATTCCAGTTCTCACTCCTTGGGGTTGCTCCATAATTACTACTATCAGTGCAGGGCCAATAAGGTACCAGACATGGGTGTAGACAAGGTGTGTAACCTCGTCCTTCATCCTGGTGAGGCCAGGACCATCATCTCCACTTTATAGAGGACCCAGAGGTCACGTAGCCAGGGAGATGGCAGGGCTGGGAATCCAGCTCTAATGTGATGCTGAAGCCTGTGTGTGTCCTGTGTGTCCCCAGCCCAGCAGGAAGTCTCTGGGGGCCTAGCACATGGGGAAAGGGTGCCTCTCAGGAAGGGGGCCCCTGGGCAGAGAAGAGGTACCTGTGCAGGTGTGCCCGTCCTCGGCCAGCTGGTAGCCTTGGCGACAGTAGCACTGGTAGGAGCCATAGATGTTGGTGCACTCTTGGCTGCAGCGCTGGGTCTCACATTCGTTCACATCTGCGGGGAAACTGGCCTGTGGTCACGCAGAGTCCTCCAGGCCCAGTGGTGAGGGCCGAGGTCCCCGCTTGTCTAGAGCCTTACCTTGGGAAACCATTAGTTCAGCCTCTCTTAAAGATCAGTGGGGAATTAGAGGCCTGGGAAAAGGCAAGGAGCCCAGCTGGGGCAGGGGAAGGGGCAGGGCTGGCACTTTCTGGTGGGGTTTCGGCCCACCGCCTGGAGGAGGGAGCCACAGATCAGGCTCCGGTCTCCCCAATGGGGGGCTAGGAGCTGCCTTACTGAGAGTCCATATGATCTGGTAGAGATGGCTCTGGGAGGCACCATCTAGGGGCTAACAAGGACCCTCTTGAGGGCTGGGGCCTCCCCTGCCCCTGCTTCACAGGCCTGGCACTGCATGGGGCCGGGGGAGGGGTAAGAGCTGCATGCATGGGCATGTGGGCCAAACGTGTGGGAGAGAACGAGTGAAAGGTCAGCTCATGGCTCAGGTGGAACATCCACTGGACTCTGGGCTCTTTGAGGGCAGGGACTTGGCTTTCACTCATCTAACCAAGAAGTGCCCAGCTGTTATGGTATGCCGGGCCTGTGCTCAATTTGGGGACTTAGCCCTCAACAAGACAGACAGAATTTCCACCTCCTGAAGCTGATGTACCTGTGTGCTGGGAAACAAGGAGGAGGGGTTAATTACATGGTTCAAATAACCATATGTCAGAAGGTGCAAGTGCTGTTGGGGAAGGAGCAGAACAAGGGCAAAGGTCCTGTGGTGAGAGTGCGCCTGGTGCCTGGGGGCGGGGGTGGGGGGTGCAGCAAGGAGGCCAGTGTGGTCAGAGCAGAGTGGGCCTGGCCAGAGGAGCAGGGGAAGTCAGTCACGCAGGGCCTGGTGGGCCGCCATCTGGCCCACGTCCAGATCCTCAGAATCTCCCAACACACACGGCATTCACACGAAACAAGCCATTATGTCCTCTACGAGGCTCTGAGCTTCTGGGGCCCTGGGGCCATACTGGTTCCATCTCTGGGTCTCTGACATCTAGCCACAGGTGGGAAAGGAGAAGCCTCCTGAAGCAGGGAGGTGGCAGTGAAGGCAGTAGAGCCTGGGATGCAAGGGCCCTGCCCACAGCCTGATGCACCCAGCCTGGCCTGGAGGAGGGGCTCCCAGGGGATCAGAACACAGACGAGCAAGTGAACGTAACGTGGTCTGTTCCGGGAGGCCACCAAACGCCCTCTGATGCAGCTGGACCCGGTCACACTGCCCTGCCCCTGGGCTGGTACTGTCCCCCGGAGGGCCGGCTCAGGGGTCTTAGAGGACTCCCCTCCCCAGGAGGGATGTAAGGAGAGTGCCTCCAGGCTGGGCAGGGCTAGAGACCCACATCCCCTTCCCTCACCTACCCCCTGACCTGTAGGCAGGGTCCAGCCCTTTCACAGGTTTGGTTTAACTCACAGTGTGTTTTTCTAAGAGTTTAAATCTATGGTAACATGCAAACCCAGCAGATTTTACAGATATCTAAGTTTCTAGGACCTGGAAGACCAAGAACATTGGGTCACCCTAGACTGGCAGCACCGGGCACGAAGCTAGGGGCTGGGCAAGGCTCTGGACTTTACATGGTGCGTCGGTCTGTGCGGGGTCAGAAGTCGGGGTGCGCAGTACCTTCACAGTGCTTGCCATCCGCAGCCAGGAGGAAGCCTGAGGCACAGGAGCAGCGGTAGGAGCCCAGTGTGTTTTCACACGTGTGCTGGCACAGTCGGCCTGGTGAGGTCCAGCACTCGTTCACGTCTGTGGGTGGGCGGCAGGCAGAGGGTGGGTGGCCCGCATGGAGGGCACAAGTGGCCTGAGAGCCAGCTCCCCCACCCCACCCCGGGGAGAAGAGGGGGCTGGGCGAGGACAGGGACACAGAAACCCAGAAGGAACAGCAGGGAGGAGCCTGGACAGGGAACGGGAGAAGCCAAGACACCAGAGGCAGAGGGGAATGGTGGCCAGAGTGTCAGAAGGAGGCCAGAGGCAGAGACAGATGCTTGGGCAGACACGGCAAGAGGAAAGAAAGAAGGGTGATGGGATGGTGGCCGAGAGAAGCAAGGGGAGAGCAGAGCAAAGAGGCACGGCTAGACGGGACACTGGCGGGCAGTCAGGCTGAACGCCGGCAGGGCAAGCGGAGGACAGGGCCAGCAGGAAAGAGGAGGAGGCCTGAGGGCTGGCCGGGGACAGGTGGACCCCAAGAGGAGTCCCGGCCACCAGCGCCCACCTACCAATACAGGCCCGGCCGAAGGCGTCCCTCTGGAAGCCAGCTTTGCAGTCACAGCGGTAGGAGCCAGGGAGGTTGTGGCACACCTGCCCCTCGCCACACTGGTGCACACCCGTCTCACACTCGTTCACGTCTGCCAGGGGAGGCGAGCAGGGCACCCTGAGGCCTAGGCTCTCCCTCCGCAAGGGCCTCCCACAGGCAGAGGAACCCGTGAAGCCCAAGGCTGGATAAAAGGCAGGCAAGGAGGTGGCTGGCCTCACCCACACACTTGGTCCCGTCCTGGTTGGCGTGATAGCCGCGCCCACAGAGCAGGGGGTTCCTCTGGCACGTGTAGGAGCCCACAGTGTTGATGCAGCTGAAGCCTGACCGACACGGCTCGGACAGCGACGTGCACTCGTTGACGTCTGCAGAAGCAATGTAGGTGAAGGGGAGCCCGGCACGGTCCCTCCCCAGCTCCTGGCTTTGGAGCTCCACACCAGGGGGGTGGGTGGTGGGTGGGGGTGGCCGGTTTGGGCATCCAGACCAGCCTTGGGCAGGCCCGCATGATCAGGCTGTCCCACTCCTGTGTTCTATGGCCCCAGCACCATCTCCTCCAAGAACCTAAGCACCTGCCAAGCTCTTCCTACAATTCTCACAGCTGCTCTGATGAAGTGGCTGAAGGCAGTGGCTCCTCTAGAACTTAGAGCGAGTTCTAGGTTAATTACTGTAAATCATGCCCCTGCTCTGGCTCCTCCCACCAATCTGTCAAGCTCATCCTCCATCTCTCCCTCACACTTTGCCACAGCCTCACTGGCCCCCTCATCATCCCATAATGCCCCAGCCCACCCCAGGGCCTTGGCACATGCTGTCGCCCTTTCTCCCGCACACCCTGCCCTCTGATATGTTCATGGCTGGCTCCCTCTCTTCCTCAGGTCCCTGCCCCAATGTCACCTCCTCAGGGAGGCCCCAACCATTCCAGGTAGATGAGTGCCCCCCACTTAAGACTTTATCCCCTACTTGTTTATTATTTATCAAAGTACATTTGAATAACTGCTACTTCTATAAATGTATTTTCTTAGTCCCCCCTCCTCCAAAATGTGTCATTAAAGTACTATAACTGGGGTCCCTGGGTGGCTCAGTGGTTGAGCGTCTGCCTTTGGCTCACGTCGTGACCCCGGGGTCCTGGGATCGAATCCTGCATCAGGTTCCCCAAGGGGAGCCTGCTTCTCCCTCTGCCTATGTCTCTGCCTCTCTCTCTCTCTCTCTCTCTCTCTCTCTCTCTCTGTCGCTCAAGGATAAATAAATAAAATCTAAGTAAAATAAAATAAATAAAATAAAAAAATAAAATAAAATAAATAATAAAATAAAATAAAATAAAAATAATAAAATAAAATAAAATAAAATAAAATAAATAAAATAAAATAAAATAAAATAAAAAAGTGCTATGACTCCCTGACCTCTGGAACCATGCATACAGTAGGTGCTCTGAAAAGCTGTCAATAAATGAATCACAGAGGAACTGCTGGCAGTCAGGCAGGCCCCTCCTCACATTTCCCTGACCCTGGCCGGGTATCCCGGGGCCGATCGAGGGCCCTTCTTGTGCCCGCAGCCCTGAGGTGTCCCTGTGACACTGCCAAGATCACACAGTGAGGAGCTGTTAAAGGGGACGCCCTGGAAACAGCTCCAGCTCCCAGAATGGCTAGAGGGACCCCCAGAGAGTCTTGCGAAGGGCTTCAGGTAAAGCCATTGCCCCTCTCATCCCAAAGCATCTCCCCTGCCAGACGGAGACGCCCGTCCCACAAGTGCCCTCCTGCGGGAAGGGTGTGTGCCAACACCTACACTCTGACATACCTTGTTTCTGCCCATGCCCAGCGGCTGGCCTTGCACACCTGCCTGCCTTCCCACGTCTCCTGCGTCTTTCACCCCCGCCCCCACCCCACACAAGGTTGAGTGCAGCCTTGATCACGCCTGCTTTGGTCACTGTCAGTCCCGCAGGGGCTCTGGCTCCCTGCCCCTGGGCCAGACGCGCCCGGCAGCCCCGGGGAAGCTGGGGCCTCAGGCCAGCAGCTCCGCTGGAGTGAAGAGAGGTGGGGAGAGTGTGAGATCTCAGATCCACGCAAGGACAATTAGGCCACCACCTGTGACCTCTTAGGCCATGAACAAGGCACAAAATCAACCCCACATGTCTCACTAACGTTCTTTGCAAAGAGAAATGTTAGTATTATGTGTGGTAGGGTCACATTTTGTGGACTGTGTGTTCCAGCTGTGTCCGTGTGTCACAGGTCAAGGTATAAACACATTCCTTACTGCTAGCTAGGTTAAAAAACTCTGATACACATTCACACACACAGCCTGATCCCACAGACGGGTAAACTGAGGCCACAAGAGGAGGAGCTCAGCCGAGGTCAGGTGGCTCAGGATAGCAAGAGTTTTGGTTCACCAGTGCCTCCGGGGGCCAGGCACTGATGTGTCCATTCACAAGTAGGGATGCTAAGGCTGGGCCAGGGCAAGACCACCAAGCCAGGCCCCATCGAGTCCTCCCCGAGCCCCCACCCCAGGCCAGCGGCCACAGCCCCTCGGACCCCGCTCACCCACGCAGTTGCCCTCGGGGTCTTGCAGGAAGCCCTCCATGCAGCGCTGCCGTGCCTGGCAGTAGAAGGAGCCCTTGGTGTTCTGGCACGTGAAGCCCACCTGGCAGTTGTGCGTGCCCAGCTCACACTCGTCCACATCTGCCACACAGAGGTGGGGTGTCAGGGGCCACTGGGCAGGCCCCTGCCCACACGGCCCCACCATGACCCTGAGGGCTGGGTAGGTCTTCTCCAACACGGGAGGCCGGCAGAGCAACGTCACTGTGGTGACTGTGTCAGTAGCAGCAATGCCATCACCACAGCGCCTGAGTTCCTCCGTGGTACCAGGCACCGTCCCAAGTTCTCAGACATGGATTTATGGACCTAATGCTTCCAACAGCCCCAGGAAGCAGGTGCTAGGACACTGAGGCACAAACACAGCCAATGGCTCAGGGGGCACTGGGTTGGGACCAGTACCCAGGTGGCCTGCTTCAGGGTCTGTGCTCCCAGGGCAGGTAGGACCGAGGATGCATGCCCAAATCCCCAAGGGCATGTGTCCAGGCTTCTCGGGAGGTGTGCTGAGGCTGGAGCTGCTGGGCCTTGATGGCACTGCTGTCCGCCAGCAGCTGTGTGGCACTGAGCAAGTCACGGAGGGCCCCTGACCTCTGTGTCTACAAAGTACTCGCATCACACCTTCCCTCAGGCTTCCTGCAGCAGGCACACCAGGTCTTTCTTACCAATGGGGAAAGAGACAGGATGCAGAAAGGTGACACTCAGCATTAGCGGCATGGCGGAGATCACTCAGTTGTGCTGACTGTCGGACCAAGGCCTGTGTGTCCGTTTGCCTGCAGTCCTCCCACCTGGCCTTCTTCCCTCTGTCCACCCCGTCTGTTTGCCAAGGCTTCCACCATTTTTCCAGGGCAGCCCAGTGTCCAGGGGACCCTGTGCTGGGTTCTAAGCAGCCAAACTGGGACCAGTATGGCCTCTGTCCAGAGACCACCTGATGCCTGAGATGGAAGCCCATCTGCAGCTGCTCTGGTCTAAGAAGGAGGCAGGCAGCACCCCGAGATGACAGCGGCAGGGGTCGTGGGACACGTCCAGGGCACAGGTGGCCCTCCCCTCCCCGGGTGTCAGGGTTCTCAGATGGGGGCTGGCCCCGGATCTGTGTGCACACACGTGTGTGCTGAGGGGACTGGGTTCACCTCTCCTCTGCCCCCAGCTCAGGGCCCAGTGTGGAGCTTGCTAATCCACCTCCCTGAGCTCATGCCCAGCCTCCTGGCCAATTCTCATCCCTGGTTTCCGAAGTTTACCACAATCCAGCACCCCAGATCTTACCTCTTGGGTGACATTCTTTTGGACATTTTTAGTAAAAAAACTCCAAAATGCTCACCTTCACACGTGAAAGACTCCAACTCTCCTCCTTAATGGGCCTGCCACCTTGGGCCCTCCTTCCACACTCCCAGCCTGCTTGTACCCGAAACTCTCTGTTCTTTGACCACGCCAAGATCTCTGCTCTCCTGAAAGGCCTCACACTTGCTGTTCCCTCTGCCTGGAGACCCCTTCCCCAGAGCTTCCCATCATGCGGGTCCGGATGACATCACCTCCACGGAGAGCCTCTCTGGAGGCCCCGCTTCAAGTCCAGTCACAGCCCAGCCACCCCTGCCCTCCGTTTGCTTGTGTGGCCCCCCGTCTCCCTCATCAGGAGGTCGGGGACAAGGACACTGCACCCCAGCCCATATTCTGCCATCCAGAACCCTGCCAGGAACATTAAAGCAGCTCAGGAAGTATCTGTTGAAATGGTTTGATGAAAATTCTCCCTCTTCTTAGGAGGCTAGAATTTTCCAGTGATCCTTCTATGGGGCTCCACCCCAGTGTACAATGGGAACTGAGGTAAGGCGAGGGAGTAACTTGGCACCCAGATGCCAGCAAAGGTAGCAAAGCCAAAAGCACACTAAGTCCCAACAGCCTCAGACACCCCACTCTGCCCCAAACACCGTCATCTGTGGGATTCCCACAGGCAAGAAACCCAAGTGCTTGGAGCTTGCCGGAGGCAGAAAGCTCTGGTCAGGCCAGGGGCAGGTCAAGGGGCGGGGTACAGATGGGACTGGCTAGGTCAGGGTGGGATAGGAGGCGGGGTGAGGGTGGGGCAGAAGGCAGGGACAGGCTAGGTCAGGGTGGGATAGGAGGTGGGGTCAGGGGGGGGCGGGGGGCGGGGGGGGGGGGCAGGGCAAGAGGCCTGGCACATCAGGGGCGGGACCTCCAGCTTCCCACCTCACCTGTGCACTCGCCATCCTTGAGGGCATAGCCAGGCTCACAGGTGAGGGCCTGGTAGCAGCGGAAGGAACCCACTGTGTTGACGCAGTGCTCGCCCCGGCTGCACGAGTGCAGGTCCGTCACACACTCGTTGATGTCTGCAGGGAAAGCGGGGCATCAGGGGCTGCAGGGTGGTGCCAGGACCTGGGCCTGGCACAGCCATCCTTGCCTTCAGGGTCTCAAGGTGCTCACCACCCAGAGAGCCACACGTGGTTGATGTCCACCTGTCTATGCATCCATTCATTCAACAAAGATTTATCGAGCGTCTGCTGTGCCAACAAGCATTGTTCTTGGCACTGGAATACATCCAGCGGTGAACAAGACAGACAGATCCCTGCCGGAGGCCCGACAGAAAAATAAACATAAAGTTGGGAGGGTGGTGGTCATGAGTGCTGTGGGAAAAAACAGAGCAGTGTGAAGGGAATGAGGAATACAGAGGCGCAGCAGGGAGGTCAGGGAGGGATCCTCAGACAGGAGGACATTTGAGCAAGCATTTGAGGGGGTGACAGGATGAGTCAAGCAGATACTCCCGGCATAGGACACAACGATACTAGGACTCTGAGGACTGAGCCTGCCCGGCAGACTCAAGAACTGCCCGGGAGGGGGTGTGGCTGCAGGGGAGAGAAGAGAAGAGAGTGTGGATGCAGAGGGAGGGGGGAGCCATAGACGGTTCCAGCAGAGGACAGAAATGGTCTAACTCATTTGTGACAGGGTTCCCTGGCTGAGTGTGAATACCCTAGCGGTGAGCATGGAGGCTATTAGGACAGGAGATGTATGACAGGGCTCGGACCACCCCCCATGGAGGCGAGGAGAAGCAGTCCAGCTCTGGAAATGTGAAGGTGGAACCCACAGGATCCAGTGATGGATGAGCCAGACGTGAGCGGTAAAGAGGAACCAAGAGGTGTGCAGAGCTTCCTGGCTGAGCAGTCGAACAGGCAGGGCGCCAGCACCTGGGATGGGAGTGAGGCTGGCAGGAAAGGCTGGGAACCCTGTGGACACACCGAGTGTGTGTCAAGAGGCAGCCAGGCACGCGTGTGAGTTCACGGGGGTGGGGGGAGCATGCTAACTGGGGAGTGGTCAGCGGCGGAGGTCCCCTAGGGGATAAGCGACAGACAGAAGAGGCCAAGAGCTGACTGAGATGAGCAACTGGGAAGGGGAGAGGCCTGCAAAGGTGAGAGAAGTGGGGGGCAGGAGAACCGGAGAGTTCACCAGTACCCGCCCCGGCCCTGGTGCTAAGGATGACCAGCCCAGTGCCGGCCGCCGCCACGCTCCACCTGGCGGGAGGCACCGCAATCCTCCACCGGTGCAGTCAGCCCTTAGACACACGGTAACTAGCACCTGTTCTGTGCCAGGCCCAGCTGGCCACGCGGGGTGTCGGCCATAGCGCCCGCCCTCAGGGAGCTGCCCGCCTGGAACAGGGACGGGACAGCGAAGGTGGAGATGTGGGGGAGAAAAGCTGAGTCTCTGCGCCCCGCACTATCAGAGTCGCTTCTCAGGGGCAGGGACATGTAGCTACGTCTAGGAGGATGACGGAGACCAGGTGCAGGGGAGCACATGGCTGGGGAAAGAGGCCCCCCAAATCACAGGTGACCGAACGGCACACAGGGCAGCCTGACCCTGACTTGGTGGGGGAGTGGGGCAGTGGAAAGGGAGAGTTTCAGGCCAGCAGGTTCCTAGGAAGGCTTGGCTGTGCAAGACAAAGATTCACAGGATGGTGTGACAGGGAGAGGCATACCCACGACCCCAGAGAGGCCACAGCTCCACAACCCCAATAGCCTGGGAGGAGTCACTGGAATAAATAACAGCAGCGGACACTACCTGAGGGTCACCAGGGGTCAGCGGTGTATGATGCTATTTCACAAATGAAGTGATATAACTGCACAGGCAGCAGCCAGAGGGGAACGCAGAGCACGCAGCCCAGAGCTGTGCCCTTTCCACGCTGCTGCAGGATGGGCTGCAGAACCCGGAGCTACTTCCTTCCCATCATCTAGCAGAACACCCCACTTGGAACACTTTTCCCATGGCCTATATGGTCCCCAAGGGGCAGGACACAAAAGACAAATAGCAGAAGTCACACATCCGTTAGAAGTCTTCAGGACTTGGCTCCACCCTATCCCACTTTGGCTTACATACCTCTAATGACAGGGAGCTCACTACCTATGCAGGCTGCCTCAGTGTGACACATTTGTTGAATTGTAACAGTGACATCAAATACTGGGGAATTCTAACTCCATCTCCGCAATGACAAAGACAAGTGTTACTCCTGTGTCATTTCACAGATGGGGAAACAGGCTGAGAGGCTAACTTACTCATCTAAAGTCTTGCAACTAGAAAGTTGCAGAGCTAGGATTTGAACCCAGGCAGTCTGGCTGCAGGGGGGCACACTCTTCATGCAGGTGCGAGTCCCCCAACTCACCAGCCGGGGTTCATAACTATGTCTGGAGCTAACAGATGAACTGCAGAAGACATGGGTACTCATCTGTGCATGAAGAAGTGGGGTGGAGAACAAGCGCTAACAGATGATAAAATGAGCATGTCAGTGGAGCAGGAGGGAGGAGAGGAGACACTGGTGCGTCTGTACAGAAAGAACAAGGAGGGAGACATGAAAGAACGAGAATGTGAGCTCATAAATTTTGCTGAATGAAATACACCATTGCTCTTTGAATCCCAGAACCTGTTTTCTGTCTGCCTGGTGACCCCTTTCAGTGTGAGGGCTTCCATCCGGGAGCCTGCACACCCGGGCATGGCGAGGGCGTCCCGGGAGGGGTGCTCGCAGGCCCAGGCAGGATCTGCCTTCCCAGACGTACACATACAGACACGACCCAGACAGGAAGAGCTGCCCAGCCACTGACAAGCACGTTCAGGAGGGCGCATGTTGTGCCGACAGCTGGAGGCCAGGGGCAAACATGTCTGCAGCCGCCCCTCAGCCCAGCACCGTGGGCTCGTCTGCCCAGCGGCAGCGGAGGGTGAGGAAGAGAACATGTCCAGACTGGACATGGTCCCCAAGCACACAGAAGACAGACGGGGCTCTGATCACGTGCCCTGGATACACTCTGCGCTGTTCCTCCCTCCACACTTTTGTTCGAGCAGTTCCTTCCACCCTGCATGCCCTTCCCGATTTCCAAGTCCCATCCGTCCTTGGAGACCAATGCAAATGCCACCTTCTACGGGGAGTGTGTCCAGATGCCCCAGGCTGGAATGACGCCTCCCTCTGCTTGTGTCTCTGCTGGAGCATTTCCAACAGTCTGCCCTGAGTCCCTGCTACTTTGGGTCTATCTCTCTGTTGAGGACCATCCCGTTTCCTCCATGAAAACATCAGACCGCTGAGCCATGGGAGAGCATCAAGTGTGCCCTCCTCACTGCCCGGGGGGCACACCTAAAGCCCCAGCCCCCAGGCCACTATGCACCAGGAGGCAGGAGGGAAGGGCTGGTACCAAGCACCGGCCCCATCCATGCTCAGGCCAGGAGCTGGGCCCCACTGACCCCAACGTTAGAGGCGAGGAGCAGGCTCAGGGATGGAGCGCCACTGTTCAGGGTCACACAGCAAATGAACACCGAGTCGGGGTGCAATGCTGGGTCAGCCTGACCCCAGCTCCATCCATTCACCTCTGGAGGGGATTCCAGATGCACCTAAGGATAATCTCAACAGCTGACATCACATGCTTACTGTGCCCCAGGCCCTGTGCTATCCCATATACAGGTCACATCATCTCCAAAGGAGGATCAACACCTCCTTTTTTACAGATAATGAAACTGAGGTGTGGAGAAGGGGAGGCCTTTGTCCAAGGCCACAGGGTTACTAGGGGGTCCTGCTTCAAACCCAGGCCTCCCTGTCTCCAGACCCCATGGACTCTATCTGCTGCCTGCACACATGACCTCCTCACTTCAGCGACCCAGCCAAGTCATACATCAATTAGTTTTCTGACTCTCAGGCACATACGTCCCTGGGGAAAGCAGCCTCCCGGTGGTATCGGTGAAGAAGCGGAACAGGACACCAGGACATGTAGGGCATGACACAGAGCAGGAGTGGGTGCTGGCGGTGCTGAGAGCTCATATGCAAAGGGCAGGCCCTTTAGCATGTGGCCACAGTGTGGTGGCTTGGCGTGGAGCAGAGCAGAGAGCCGTGACGGTGGCGGCAGGCAGGGGCTCTCGCTTACCCACGCACTTCCGGTGCCTGTTGAGAATAAAGCCCTTGGCACAGAGCACCGTGTGGCTGACACAGTAGAAGGATCCCAAGGTGTTCACACAGAACTGTCGCAGGCTACAATCATGAGTGCCCATGAGGCACTCGTCTTGGTCTAGTGACAGCCGCAGGAGGAAAAACAGAAGTGCCATTAGAAGGGCATGGCCTGTCCTGGAGCATTCAGGGACAGAGAGGGAAACTGAGACCCAGAGAAGGGCAGGGACCTGCCCGGGGCCTCCTAGGGCACCAGCCATACCTCTGGGCTTCAGGCCCAAGTTGGAGTTTATACAGTCCAAAGATGTCAGAGCCAGAACCCCAGGAAGGACAGGTGTGAGGTGAGTCTCAGAGAGGACAGGCAGCCTGGCCAGGGTCACACAGCAGGGTGGGATCAGGGGCCATCTCCCACCCAGCTCTGGAGGCATTCCCACCTCCCCGGGCAGCCAAGGGAGCCACGCAACAGCAGGGATTTGAAATTTAAGTGTGTAGGGGACCAGGCTGGCAACATCCACAGGAAAAGCAGTCATTGGGGCACTGTGGGGCCTGTGGTCTGTCTAGGCGGGGACCAGGACTGTGAACCCCTTGTGGGCAGAAGTTCGAAGAAAAATCTGAAATCTGGTCATTTTTTAAAAAGTTATTGAGTTTTCATGGTTGTGTAACTTCTTCAATTATTTAACAGGGTAGAGTCCAGCAGGATTTCCCTGCAGGGCAGGCTGACCTCTTAGAACACTATCTGCAACGTCTGGTCTGGACCCCACAGCCATTACTGCCAGGGGTCCTGCAGAGGCCTGGAGAGACATGGACACCCTGACGGGGACCAAAGGATGCCCGACCAGGAGAGATGCATTCCTCACATTTTCAGGGCCTTGATGGAAGCGAAGGGAAATCCAGAGGGCACCTGAGATCTGCTCCCCCCACCTGGGAGAAAGGTGGGCCAGTCACCGCCATGCTGTGTACTCTGGGTCAGTCTCCCGCCCTCTCTGGGCATGTGGATGGTTTTTGTGCACATCACAACACAGTCCCAGCCAAGGGGCTGGATGTGGGTTTCAGTTTCTGATAGGGATGTGCATATTTTCTCAGATAGACTTAACTGTTTTACCCCTGGACACCCACTGAGGTCGTATCTCAACTTGAACCTGAACTAAAGCATTTCCTAGACCATCTCCATGCTCCATGCTTGTCCTGCCTCCAGACATGAGAAGGTATAGTCTTGAGGTCTCTTGGGTTGTTCTCAAGGTGTCATTCGCTTGGGAAGCACCCCAGCAGGTGCCAGATCCAATGCCCACACTTCATAGTGGCAGGCCGTGCTACACTGAAGGCCCACCAGGACAAGACCTGGTCCTAGCAGGACTGCAGATATGAAAGGGACATGCTTTTGGTCCCTCTATGACCCTGAATTACCAACATCTACTGTCCCTTCTGTGGTTTCAGTAATAGAACCAAGCACGTGCCATCCAACTGGGGCACCTACTACCCAGCCTTGCTCCCCATCAGAGAAAAGTGGGGGGGATGAACGTCACTCCTGGGTCCTGCCTTACAACAACAGGGCGTGCACCTCTCTCTTTCTCTTCTGTACGTGGCTCGAACAAGGACAAGGTGGCCACAAACCAATTTCAGCCACACAGACAGGGCTAGCCAAGTCCAGGGACTTGTCAGAAACACAAATTCTCGGGCCCTACCCCAGCCCTACTGGGTCAAGATCTCTGAGGATTCTGTGGAATTCTCAGGATCCATGCTGTCACCAGGCCTCCAGGTGACTCTGTGGGACACTGAAGTTTGAGAAGCTCTGCTCTCGAGAATGGTAGAAAAACAAGATAGAAGTGGCCTGAAAAGCCCTGGCCAGCCTGTGTGCACACCTGGATGGCATGTGCACACCTGTACATGGTAACATGAGAGGAAAGAGCTGTTTCAGCTCCTCTATTTGATGCTCTGTGTCACAGCAGCCAAAAACACTCCCTTACTAACTCAGTTCAGTTTCACACTCAGAACACATCCACCTCATTCTATTTGCCCCGTCTCTGCTCTGGGCTCCCCAGCACAGGCCAGCTCAGGTTTGCACAGGTATGAGAGCGGCCCCTGTGGTACTCACCTTCACAGGACACACCATCCGCCATGATGGCATAGCCAGGAAAGCAGGAGCACATAGCTGTGTCCCCAATGACACTGCACACCTGCTTGCAGGGCCCATTGTCTGGGGGAAAAAAACCACACAGAGATCAGAGACCAGCAGGCTTGTCAGCCCTGCTCCAGCCTGTAGGCAGAAGGCCTGGGAGCAAAGGAACCCGGCCACAGGTCCTTTCCACAAGGACCCTTGGTAAATCGGCTGGTGTCAGGGGCAATGCTCAGGGCCTCCCATCACCATCACCACTCGGACACCAAACCCCTCCCTGGAGTGACAGTGCTGATGGAGAGGAGGGGACAGAGAAGACAGAGCAGGGGGGAGAGAAAGGATGCAGAGACAGAAGGACCAAGAAAGAGGACTTTCCACGCACTACTGCGCGCAGGCTCCAAGACAGTTTCTCAAGCAAGGATTCTATTCGCTCAGTGTTATAGGAACTGAGATGAAAAGCTGCTAACTGACTTGCTTGAGATCACACCCTAGCTCCCCTCACCTACAACCTCACCTCCTCAGCTACATTCTCAATTCCTGACCTCAGACAGGTGAGACCAACCAAATCCCCGAAGCAGAAGGAGGCCATCTTGCACATGCCCAGCACTGAGGAGCCCCCACCAGGCAGTCCAGAGCCACCCCAGGGCCCAGGTTACCTTTGCAGGTGTTGGGTTGTGGCACTGGTAGCATGATGGTGTTGGAGGCCACCTGGGAGGACTCTGGTTTCAATGCAGACTCCTCTGCAGCCTCTGGCTGTGGGGGGTCACTTTCTGTCATGGACAGAGTAGATAGAAGGGGGACAGCTCATGCCTTCAGCCTGGCTTCAGGCTCTTCCTACACCCTGGGCACCATGTCTTGTTTAATTCCCTCCTACCCATTTCACACGAGAGGAAATTGAGGCTCAGAAAGCAACATACCCCAGGCAAGATCTCTCTTGCAGCTACTGAAGCGGAGGAGGAGTGGAAGGAGAGGAGTGAGTTTCTAGACTAAAAATGTATTTATCCCTGGACAGCTGGCAGGCAGAGAGCCTCCCAGACCAGGGAACGAGGCAGCTTCCTAGGTTGCCTATTGAAGGTTGACCACCTCGGGCCTACTGCTGGGGATACAGACTGACTTGGGTCGATGGGGGCCTCTGTAGCCTGGGTCCTGGCCCTGCACTGGGCTCTAGGGTGGGATGCTGAGGCTGCCCACACACATGGGAGCTTCAGATGGAGCAAATGGTTTCAACCTGTCTGCCTGGCCTTACAAATCCCACTGTTAGGGGCCTCCAGTTCTTACAAGCTCCAGAGTGTTGGGTAACAGGAGGGGAAGCAGACCATTGTGTCCATCACAGGAACACCATGCTCCACGGGCAAGATCAGCCCCTGCCCAGCCATCTGGGCCCTTACCTGGGCGGCAGGTACGGCCATCGTCCTGCAGTGAGAAGCCAGGAAAGCAGGCACAGTGGTAGGAACCCACGGTGTTGATGCAGAGATGCTGGCACAGCTCCCCTGGGAGGAGCAGGCACTCATCCTGATCATCCCCAGGCAGGCTGTTGGGCAGCTCAGTCTCTGTGCCCAGGGATAGGGCCTCCCGGTTCGCCAACTCTGTCTCTGAAACTAGAGTGGGGTTCAGTGCTCATGATGGGACACGGGTTGGCCCCAGCAGGTGGCTGACACTATAGGCCTCCAGGAAATCAGTGAAGGTCCTCATGAGAACCTTCTGTGTGCCCACCTAAGAGCACAGATGGACAAAGGTAGATGGATGGATGGATGGATGGATGGATGGTTAGATGGGTGATAGGTGATGAATGGAGGGATAAGGGAATGAATGATGGATGGATGGATGGATGGATGGATGAATGGATGGACAGATGGATGCATGGAGTGGGGAGGGAGGGATGGATCACAGATGATGAATGAAGGGATGAATGAATGGTGGATGAATGGACAGATGATGGATGGATGAATGGATGGATAGATGAATGGATGGATTGATGAATGGATGATAAATGATGAATGAGGTAGATGAATAATGGATGGATAGATGGATAGATGGATGGATAGATACAGATGGATGGATGGAGGGAGGAAGGGAGATAGGGATGATAGATGATGAATGAAGGGATGCTTGAATGGTGAATGGATGGATGGATGGATGGATGACAGATGATGAATGGAGGGATGGATGAATGGAAGGATAGGTAGGTGGGTAGATGGATGGATGCATGGATGAATGGACAGATGAACAAACAGACCTCAGCAATAAGAATGAACCCATGAGAGCCAGGTCCAAGTCTTTATGCCCTGCAATATGCCAGGGCCAGGCCCATAACACTCCTCAGGAAGCTTTGGCTAAAGTGTTGAACTGGATCTAGACCCCTGATCTCAGTGACATCTGGGAGGACCATCCCTAGCAACAAAAAGGACCCCAGACATGTGCTCTGTCAGATGGGGATCTGAGCTCTCACTTGGGCCTTCCACAGCCACGTTACCCTGGGCAGCACTAGGTCTCTCCAGCCTGCCGGCACTGCAGTGGGGAGCAGGTGGGAGTGGCAGAGAAGGCTTCTGGGGCTGAGGTGCCTTGGAGGCTCTTCATATATCAGTAATGGAATGGGGAAGGGGGTGCTGCAGCCTTTCATGTTCCCAGTCAGCATGGGACTTCAGCTTTGCTCACTGGCCCCAGGAGCCAGGCCCCCCAAGACACCAACTACATGAGGTCACATCTGAGAAACATGTTTCACATCAAGGGTGTTTACACTGTGCTCAGCCCAATCAGCCCTGGCCTGGTTCATGCAGACAGGGCCGTGACAGCTGGTGGTCCAGCCTGAAGACCTGGCACTGCAGGTGGGCAACAGATGGACCAGGGCTCTGCTGAGTAGGCTGCAGGCTGGGGAGCATTTCTAGGGTTCATGCTCAGCCTACCCTCCCCCCAGCATGCTCTTCATACAATGCTCCTGGCAGAAGGAAATGGAGGCTCAGAGAAGCAAAGTGATTTGCCCAAGGTCAGTCACCTGAGCAGGACTGGAATCCAGGTCAGTTTGGCCCTACCATTTATGTCTCTTGAGGCCCAGGTTACCCACCAGTTCCCCATTGGAGGAGAGGAACACACACGTTTGGCTCTGGACCCTACCGGGCCGCATCCCCACCTCTGACTCCTAGAGCCAAACCTCCTCACGGACTATACCGTGAACCAAACCCTTCTGGGTACTAACCAGACCTTCCCAGCACTGCTCAACCAGGCCCCTCCAGCCAGCTCCAACAGGTGGTACTTCCTTTGGACTGGACACAGAACTGTCTCCACACTAGCCTGGTAAGGCTGGCTGGTCCCTCTTAGCGGAGTCTCTGTGCACTCACTGGGACACCCTCACCAGGCTCCTCTTGGCCCACAGGCACAAAGGAGGCTAACGGTCATGAGTCCAGGAGACATCCCTGGCTAGGCTGACAGGAGCTGGACATGGCAGCTGGAACAGTTGCCAGAGCATATGGAGGACTGGGGAGCCCTTCCACTGAGGGCTGGAAACTTTAAGATTGCTCAGGCAGGAGCAAACACGGGCTCCAGGCTCTGCACTGGCACACATATAGCCAAAGGCTGCCCGGGGGCAGGCTCTGGGCAGGGGCACATGGGAAGAGGACCCAGGCCTGATCAGCCCTCACAGGGCTCATAGTGGTGAAGGGGAGGCCACCAAACAAACCCACCTTTTATTCAGTTATTTACTAGGGACTCTTAGGGGCCAAGCACTGAGAACACAGGGAGAATGGCAGTGCTGGCCTGAAGGGGCTGGTCAGGCAGGCAAGGCACCATTTCCGAACGCATTCTCTATCTTGGTTTATCCCTCAAGACACAGGTGACAGGGATGGAGGGCAGATGGATGAAGGAAGGTAAATGAATAAGTGGATGAGTAAAAGGCTTCCTGGTGGGTGGGTGGGTGAATACATGAGCAGATGGACAGATAAAGGATGGATGGATGGATGGATGGATGGATGGACGGATGGGTAAGCGGGCAGGTCGGTGAGTGGGTCAGTGGGTAGACACATGGATGGAAGGACGGATGTGTGAGTGGACAGATGAGGAGACGGGAATGGATGGCATAGTAGGATAAATGCATAGAGAAATGGGCCAGGAGGGTGTGCAGGGGATGATGAAGTGGATGGTTGGATAGAAGAGTGGATGGGGAAGAAGATGTGTGGATACGCAGGTGAACAAAGACATGGGAGGGAGGCAGAGTGGAGAGTGGCAGGGCAGTAGGGAGTTGGTGGTTCAGTGGGTGGAATGGATGGCACCCACATGGCTGGCTGGGATCGCCATCTCAGAAGTAATAGGCCAGAGGCCACCATTGGAGGCCATAGAAGAACTCTGTCTAGAGCAGGCTCGTGCCTTAGTCACAGGTGACAGTGGACCCAGGGTCCCCACTGAAGGCAAGAGGGCACCCAGCCTTGGAGAGAAGCCCCAAAAGCTCTCTCTGCCCCTCACTCAACCGGCCCATATGCTCTGCCCCTGGGGAGCAGCACTCACCTCTCCGAGGTGCAGCTTCGGGCTCCGGAGGCCGGCGGACCTCGGGCACAATGAGGGGGTCTTCACCTTCACAGCAGGAGAGCATGACGTGGTTGCAGGGGTAGCCCAGGTTGGGGTTAGACTCGCATGAGTGGCCCTCAGCCCGCACACGAAGTCCCAGGCCACAGCAGTCACAGCATTGCTGGAGAGACACGCGCCATCACTGCCCGTACTCTGGCCCCTCAGAGCCCGTCTGCCTTCCTGCGGCCTGTGAGCCCGTGGGATGCACTCAGGGCCCCCAGGACACAGCCCAGGGCCAGGCTCGGGAGGAGCTGGCAATTGGGAATGAATCCATTCTTGTCTCGTTTCTTCCACCCTGTGCGTGCCGTCCCAGGACAGAGGGGTCATCGGTTTCCACTTCCCATGCGTGGCTCAAAGGAGGGCTAATGCAAGGTTTTTTGCAGTGATTAATAAATGGCCACTGGGAAAAGGACTACACACTAACTCCCAGACACATCCATTAACCAGCCCCCTACCAAAATTTATTAGCAGAGCTCAATTCTACTCAGGCCACCTAACAAGACAGAATTTCCTTTGAAGTTAGAGATAGGAGTGACATCACTGGGTGATGCTTTCAGGGAGCTTTAAACTGGGGGTGAATCAACTTGGAAATATATCTCTTTTGCTCTTCTCCTTCCTCCTTTTTGGAACCAATGTGATGGCTGGAACCCTAGCAGCTATCTGGGATCATGAGGTAACTGTGAAGATGGAAGCTACAGCTAAAGATGACTGAGCAGAGAAATAGAAGCCTGGGTACCCCCTGTCCCAGACTGTCTACCTCCAAGAATAAAATATTTAATTTGTTTAAACGACTATAGTAGACTGATTGTAACAACAGCCCCAATATTTCAATGTTCCCTGTTCTACCATCTTTGTGATGTAATAGTTCAGTTCCTCCTTTCAAAAGAAAGCATCTCTTTCCCAACCTCATGCCTTGCTTTGGCCAGGAGGATGAGAGAGAAGTGCCAGTGTGCTAGTTTTGAGCTGAGACCTCAAAAGGCCTTGCACTCTTCTACCCCTTGCGTTGGAACCCAGCCACACACTGAATAACAGCCTCAGGGCTAGACTGTTGGAGGTGGAGAGACCACATGGAACAGAGAGGAGTCCGTTTTCTAGACTATCCAGTGTCAGGAGAGCCATCAGCTTGTGGGAAACAGGTGAGCAAACCCTGCCAGAGCAGCCGAGGTCAGCAAACCCACCCTGACTCATGGGTTAAACGAGTCATAAGCCAGCAGGCTTTGAGCTGGTGCGTCACAGAGCAACAGCTCACAGACACTCCAGACCTGCACTTCCCAATGCTGGGCACTGCCACTTAGTCAAGACCCACTATGCACTTAACACATAGGGAGTTTCCATTATCTCTGATTCTCACAAGCACCCCATACGATGTGTATTATCATCCCCTTTTTATACAGATGGAGAAGATGAGGCTCAGAAAAGAGGGCTGGTCCAGGGTCAAACAGACAGACACGCAAGTGGAATGCTAAACCTGCTTGTCCCCAAAGTCCTTTTCCCAATATCAGTGTTCACGAGAAACAGATCCTGACATGACAAAAACTCAAGTCCAAATCTCCCAAATGGCACCCTCCTCCAGAGGTCCGTGTCCCAGGCACCCAGGCTTGAGACACTGGTTCTTCATCTACCCGCCCCCCAGCCTACTCCAAACATCTCCTTTCGTGGTTTCTCCTGAAACTGTTGGACTGTCTTCGTGTGCTCTGGTTCCCTGCTGCTGACAGCCAGCTGTCCATCCGCGAGGTCTGTTTTCCCTTCCTCCTGATTTTCAGCAGGTGTGTGACCTCTCCAGA
Source organism: Vulpes lagopus (assembly GCF_018345385.1). NCBI lineage: Eukaryota > Metazoa > Chordata > Mammalia > Carnivora > Canidae > Vulpes > Vulpes lagopus. Next base: position 54,341,922 of record NC_054830.1, read on the forward strand.
ATAAAGACAGCATTCCCCAGCCTCCCTGGAAGCTGGGTATGGCCACCGGACTAGGTTCTAGCCAGCATAGCAGAAGTGGAAATACTGTCTGTCCTCAAGAGAGAGGCTCTTCTTCGCCCCCCATTCACAGCAACATTATTCACACCGGGCAAGACCCAGAAGCAGCCCAAGTGCCATAAACGAAATGTGTTACAGCTATACGATGGATCGGTATTGAGCCTTGAAAAGGGAAGGCCGTCTAACACATGCTACAACATGGATGACCTGAGGATAGGATGCTAAGTGAAATAAACTGGATACAAAATAAAAACAAAAACAAACTAAAAAAAAAACCCCAACACCACCAAAAACCAGAAACAGAAAGCCCCGTGAGGGCAGGACTTTTCACATGTTATTCATTCCTGCCTCCTTAGTACATAAAGCAGCCCAGGACACGCTGGTGTTCAACAAACATTTCCTGAATTAACGGGTCACTATAATAGCTGATGGTGTTTCTATGCAGATGAAGAACCCCCCAAACCAGGCAAGAGTGTCACTCCCCACAGAGGAGTCCCACAAGGAGTCTAACCACACCCCCTCCCCATCCCCTCAGCCCTCGAGGACCTCACCCCCAGGCTACAGATGCCACATCAGGCTTGCCTTGTACAAGGAGACGCCACAGGTGTCATTGTCCTCAGCCCCACAGGCCTCGCCCTCCTTGGCCCCCATGACGCCAGCCATGCAGCTCTTCTCCTTCAAGTAGGACACACAGCAGTGCTTCTGGGCTGTCCTGCAACAGAGGTGTGCCTCAGCCTCACCCGAGTGCCTGGGACTCCTCCAGGAGGGATAACCTGTCCCATTTCACAGAAGAGGAAACTGAGACTCAGAGAAGGAAGCCCCTGCTGGAGGTCTGCTGCAAGCCAGGCTTGTGCTGCTGATAGGGGCATCGGCAAACCCAGCACATCTCCCGCCAAAGAATGTGGGTTCTGTTTCTGAGTTAAACCAGGAACCCTCAGGTCTGGGGCCCTCTGGACTCCACACCGTCCATCCCTGACCAGTGTGGGAGGGGGTCAGCATTCTGAGGCCCCCAGAGGGCTGAGACAGACAGGGAGACTCAAACCCAGGATGCACAGGGCGGCTCAGCCTGCAGGAGAGCAGCCTCCAGGCTCCCTGGCCATGCCACCCAGTATCTGTAGGGCTGCCCTGGGCAGAAGTAGCTGATGAGCCAGCACACAAAGAGGGGCGTCACAGGGAGGTGGAGTTCAGCCTCACTTGAGAAAGGGCATGTCTCAGTGGGAGCTCTTCAGTGTTGGAACTGCCTATCTATGAAGTAGTGAGTTTCCCATCATAAGAGGGATCCAAGCACCCCTCAGGGCCACCAAGCTCAAAACTCCTGATCAATGTATGCTCCAACTCCTAAGTAGCCCCCAAATTGGTGATATGATAAAAGGGAAGGGAAAGGGAGAAGTTTAGAATTTAAATGTCTCTAAGGGAAGCATGCTGCACTAGACATTAGGAACCATGGGTTCTAATTCTGGCCATGCTCCCAGGGAGCTGTGTGGCTTTGTGAACCATATCACCTCTCTGAACCTTATCCTCCTTATCTAGAAAAATAAGGAGGTTGGAAAAGAAGGCATTCCTGGGAAAAAGGAGAGATTTGTAAATGGCTGACCAAGACATCTTCAGGGGCCTGGCACAGAAGGGGCAAGGGTACAAACCACACCTTTGCTGAGAACATGAAAAGTCAGAGAATCAATCAACAGAGACAGCCGAGGACAGTTAGGGGCCAGCCTTTTGGAGACCCCAGGGCAGCAGAGTGGGGAAAGAAAGAGGGCTGAAGGCTCCTAGTTCAAAGTTAAAGAGGAAAATCTGATGTGAGCTGAGCACTGCCAAGCAGCAACCACAATATACAGTGGGCGAAGCACCTAATTGTTCGCAGGTGACCACGTCCCTTAACACTTGTTCCAAATTGTGCACTCTTTTAAGTATGCTCCTCTGTCCAGCTACAGATGTGCATGGCCACTTCATTCCTACAGCCAGTCCTGGGCTTTCCACAGCGGGGGAAAGCCTGGCCAGAGGGCTCACAGCAGCCATCACCAAGTGCCCACGGGCACCTGGAGGCAGGCAGGTGAAGCATGTTCTCACCTTGCACTGTCGGGGCCCATGGGCTAAAGCAAGCAGGGATCTGGAAAAAGGCAAAGGGACAGCTCTGCTTGTTCCAGGGTGCTCACCCTACCTGCAGGCGTCACCCTCAGCACCGCTCTCAGGGATTTCCAGGCACTCGTCATTGTCGATGGCCCACTGCTGTCCGGCTGCACAGCACGTCTCAATCAGATCCTTCGTGGAGACTGTGGGTGGCAACACAGACAGAGTCACCACCCTTAGAGGAGGCACTTTGTTCCCAGATTTCCAGAGTCGGCAAATGTAGCGGATGCTGCTGGTGCTGTCCAGACCCCCATTACCGGAAAGGTGACTCACTCACCCCCACTGCTATGCAGGGTGGCAGCTAGCTGTTCACTTCGGAGAGTTGCCAATGAGGTTAAATCTACCCCATGGGGGAGGAGGCTGGGAGAAGAATGGCCAATCAATGACTGGTGGGGGTGGGAAGCAAAGAAAAGCGCTCCCTCAAAGGGGACAGTGTGTGGGGCCACTCACGCTCCAGAGTTCCCTGTGGGATTGGGACATTGGCAAGCTCCTTCCCTGCCCCCTCCCCGGGCAGGTTCTCCAAATGAACCACCACAGGCACAAAACCTGGCTCTGCTGCTTTTTTTTTTTTAAGATTTTATTTATTTATTTTTGAGATAAAGCACATGCACGTGGGAGTACATGAGTGGGGGGGAGGGACAGTGGAAGAGGGAGAAGCAGACTCCCCACTGAGCAGGGAGCCCAATGCGGGGGCTTGATCCCAGGACCCCAGAATCATGACCTGAACCAAACAAAGGCAGATATTTAACTGACTGAGCCACCCAGGCCCCCCTCAGGCTCTGCTTATAAGGAACCTGACCTAAGACACCAAGACAGGACAAGGCATAAGCAACAGCAGGGAGAGAAGTTTAAAACTCATCTAGGAGGGGCACCTGGGTGGCTCAGTGGGTTGAGCATCTGACTCTTGATTTCAGCTCAGGTCATGATCTCAGGGTCATGAAATCGAGCTCAGCAGAAAGTCTACTTGAGATTCTCTCTTTTCATCTCCTTTTGCCCCCCACTCCTACGACATTCACTAGTACTCTCTCTCTCTTTAAAAAAAAAATACAGAAAAAAACTTCACCTAGGAAAGTTAGTGGAGAAAATATTTGTGGCTGGGAGAGCAGGAAAAGGCAGGGTAGTGGAACGTCTTAAAACTGAAAGGCACAGACCACAGCTTTAAAAAAACAGATGGATTTGCCCACCTTGAAATTAAAATTCTCTGTATAACAAAGAACCCCATGGACATATAGAAGATTGCTGACAGGTTAGGAAACATTTCTGGAATGCCTAAAACTGGCAAAGAACTGCCATTGAGAAAACATAATGATCTCCTGAAAATTAACATAAAAAAACAAACCCAAAGTAAAATACCTGTTTAGGAAAAATCAGAAAGATTTTTCTGATACAGAAAATCATGCCAGGCACATGGCATGATACATGCCAGGCACAGGTGGGAACCCTCATGCCCTGGGGATGGAAGTGGTCACTGGACAGCCAGTCTGGAAGGAGATAAGGCATTGCTGACACACATTGCTGACAAATTAAGCTTACACATCATCCTGGACCCAGTGGCTTTGCTCCTAGCTGTGCATTCCAGGGAAGTCTCCACCCAGGCCCATAATGCAACCACTACAAGGATCCAATACTTTGGCATCATTTGTGGAAGTGGGTGTTCATCAATGGAGAAGTGACTGAATAGAATTTGGGATGTCCTCCATGGAGGATTCCACAACTGTCAAAAATAACAGACTAGATGTACACACAACAATGTGAAGCTGGACACATATACACACAGCAACATGGAACAGCACAAAAAACACTGGGGTGGAGGGAAAGAAACCACGTGAGATCGGTTAAACAAATTAAAAACACTGTGCACAAAATTACAACACACATTTTGCACATAAGTGAAAAACACACACATGCAAATTAAACAGAAGAGAGCAGTTGCCTCTGGTGGGGCAGAGGTTGGCAATGGGGAAAAGAAATTAAAGGGAATAAATACAGAAATAAAACAAGAGAGAGTCTTACCGAGATAATAACATGCAAGGTGCCAGAAAATGAGTATAATTAACGCAACCATTTGTTTCTGAGGTCTAAAAAAAATGACATGCAAAGATAAAGCACCTCTAGGCCAAGAGACACATAAAAAGGTGCTCAGTATTAGTAATTATCTAATTACTATCTTGGCAAAGGCAAGTCAAAATCACAATGAGACATCGCCTTACACATGTCAGAATAGCTAATATATAAAAAGAAAAACACAAGAAACAGCAAGTGTTAGTGAAGATGTGGAAAAAAGGGAACCCTCATGCATGTTGGTGGGAATGCAAACTGGGGCAGCCACTGTGGAAAACAGTATGGAGAGATTCCACAAAAAAAAACCGAAATACCCTATGATCCAGTAATTTCACTAGTATTTACCTAAAGAAAACAAGATGCTAATTTGAAAAGATACCTGCACTCCTCTGTTGATGCAGCATTATTTATAACAGCCAAGGTATGAAGGCACCATGTGTGCATCTATAAATGAATGGATAAAGAAGATGTGGCACATATATACAATGAAATATTACTTAGCCCTAAGAATAGAATGAGATCTTGCCACCTGCAACAACATGGATGGAGCTAGAGGGTATTATGCTAAGTGGAATAAGTCAGACAAAGGAAAACATACTATATGATTTTATTTAAGTGTGGAATGTAAAAAACAAGACAAAACAAAAAAAAAGAACAAAAAAAAAAAGAAAACAGACTTAAATACAGACAACAAGCTGCTGGTTGCCAGAGGGGAGGTGGTAGAGGGATAAGTGAAATAATAAAGAGGATTATGAGATACAAACTTCTGGTTATGAAATAAATGAAGATGAAAAGTACAGCGTAGGGAATATAGTCAATAATGCTGTAATAACAGTATATGGTGACTACATTTACTGTGGTGAGAACTGAACAATGGATAGTATTGTTGAATTGATATCTTGTACACCTAATATAACATTGTAACTAGTATCCCTTAATAAAAAATCTTAAAAACCAAAACAAAGGTAAAGCTCACCTGGAGTACCTACACCTATGCTGAGGAGAGAGCAAAGTATAATGGAATAACTTTGAGGCTGGGACCACATCTTAGTGCTACCATGTATAGACATTTCTTCTCTCTAAAGACTCAGTGTCCTTCTCTACTATGAGGATCTGTAGCTGTATAACTGCTGAAACCTACAAAGACCTCTAAATGTCCTTGAGCAGTTTACATGACCTAGAAGAGCTGAGGAGCAGCAAATCCACCAATGGATGTCAGCAGCCTGCAAGGTTCCAGGAAAAGAGTGACAGCTCACTAAGAATCATCAGCTTCATTTGCTGAGTGGGCATTTCAAGTTATTGAACTTTTCTAAGTTTTAAGTCCCCCTCTGTAAAAGAGGGAAAATATGTTTCAGTAACAACCTGAAGGCTGTACCAGGAGGAACAAAAACTGTTCTTAACAACAATAATCTACCAGACACAAGTAGCAAATATCACACTCAATTGAAACACTAGACACATGTCCCATGAAGTCAGAAATGTGACAAAAATGCTTGACACTGTTTAGTATTGTCCTAGAGATACTAGCAGATGTAATAAAGCAAGAAAAAAAGGCAGTAGAAATATTAGAAACAAAGAGATGATAGGCATTCTTTGTAGATGTTATGGTTTCATCTTTTTTAGAAAATCCAAAGGAATAAAAACTAACACAATATTTAAGTGAATACTAAGGTATAATAGTTATAATAATAATGATAACTATTATTCACTAATAACTATTAACTAACAATAGATACGATGATGATGATGATGATGATGATGATAACATGGCCAAAAACAAAATCAAGATATTCAGTTAAGTGGCTTTCCTATATCAGAGTAACAATTAAATAGAAAAGATAATTAAAATCTCATTCAAAACAGAAACAAACCTAGAAATAAATCCATCATAAACATGCTAAATCCACATGAAGAAAAAAATTGTCTAATAGATATAACAGTATATTTTATTAGAAATCTACCCCTTGTGTCTGGACACAAAGATTCAGTACCTTGAAGACATCTATTCTCTTCCATTTAATCTACAACTTCAAGGCAATACAAAGTCCCAACATACTTTATCATGAAACTTATCAAGCTGATTCTAAAATTCATCAAAATTGTCTGAGAATACCCAAGAAAAATTCTGAAAAGAAAAAGAGCATATTTTAAAGTCTAATAATTAAAGAGAAAAGGAGATCACCTAGGCAGCTTGTCCCTTCACTGAACAACAGAATTTAGAAACAGAACTATGTACACATGGGAACTTAGTATACGATAAAGATGGCATTCAATCTCAGTGTGAGAAGGACTGAATATATGAGGTTGGGACACCACACACAAAAATAAATTCCAAATCTAAAGGTGGTATTAGAGGAAAACCGAGGAAAATGATTTTAGGATAAAGAGAACTGTTTTCAAAAGTAAAATCCACAGAAGAATGAAATTGGACCCTTACACCATATACAAAAATCAACTCAAAGTGGATTAAAAACTTAGATGTAAGACCTGAAACTTCACAACTCCTAGAAGAAAACACAGGGGAAAAGCTCCTCAACATTAGTCTTGACAATGAGTTTTGGGGAGACACCAAAATACAAGCAACAAAAGCAAAAATCAACAAGCGGGGGATTACACCAAACTAAAAAGCCTCTGTACAGCAAAAGAAACCATCAACAAAATGAAGAGGCAACCTACAAAATGGGAGAGTATCAGCAAACCACATACTGATAAGGGATTAATATGCAAAATATATAAGGAACTCATACAATTCGACAGCAAAAAAATTTTGTTTAAAAATGGGCAAAGGAGGGATCCCTGGGTGGCGCAGCGGTTTGGCGCCTGCCTTTGGCCCAGGGCGCGATCCTGGAGACCCGGGATCGAATCCCACATCAGGCTCCCGGTGCATGGAGCCTGCTTCTCCCTCCGCCTGTGTCTCTGCCTCTCTCTCTCTCTCTCTGTGACTATCATAAATAAATAAAAATTTTAAAAAAAAATGGGCAAAGGACAAAAATAGACATTTTTCCAAGGACATATAAATGGTCAACAGGTATGTGGAAAGATGCTCAGCATCACTCATCACCAGAGAAATGCAAAGCAAAACTGCAATGAGATGTGTCCTCACATCTGCAAGGGAGGCTAATATTCAAAAGACAAGAGATAACAAGTGTTGGCGAGGTTGTGGAGAAAAGGGAACCCTGTACACTGTTGATGGAAATGTAAATTGGTGCAGCCCACTGTGGATAAAAGTATGGAAGATCCTCCAAAATTAAAAACAGAACTCCCATATGGTCCAGCAATTCCACTTCTGGGATATATATCTGAAAGAAATTAAAGCACAATCTCAAAAAGATATCTGTACCTCTAAGTTTACCGCATTATTTGCAATAGCCAAGACATGCAAACAACCTAAGCATGCACTGATGGGTGAATGGTATATCACATACACATATATACATAAATATATAATGGAATATTGTTCAGCCATAAAAAAGGAAATCCTGCCATTTTCACGAACATGGATGGAACTTGTGGGTCTTATGCTAAGCAAACTACGACAGAGAAAGAAAAATACTGTGTGATCTCACTTATATGTGGAATTAAAAAAAAAAAGCCAAATTCAAGAAACAGAGTAGTTTGGGGGTTGCCAGAGACTCTTGGGGGGGGGCGGGGTCTCCAGGGAGACGGTAGGCAAATCTACAAGCTTGCGTCCACCTAAGTTCTGGTGATCTAACACACAGGACAGCACCTACATGATACATACTGTATCATGTACTTGAAAGTTGCTAAGAGAGTAAATCTTAACATGTTCTCACCACAAACAACAAAAAATGGCAACTATGTGCCAGTGGTGGACGCATTACTGTAGTAATCACCTCACAATACACATGTAAATCAAATCACCACATTGTATACTTAAATTTTCCCAATATCATAGGTCAATTATATCTCAATAAAGCTGGGTTGGGGGGAGAAATAAAATCCACAAGTAAGGGGATCCCCAGCTGGCTCAGTGGTTTAGTGCCTGCCTTCAGCCCAGGGCCTGATCCTGGAGTCCTGGGATCGAGTCCCACATCAGGCTCCCTTCAGGGAGCCTGCTTCTCCCTCTGCCTGTGTCTCTGCCTCTCTCTCTCTCTCTCTCTCTCTCTCTCTGTGTGTGTCTCTCATGAATAAATAAATGAAATCTTTTTTAAAAAATCCACAAGTAAAAAGGAAAACCTTAATACAATAGAAATATAAAATCCCTGTATAGCAAGAGGCAGCATATCCAACCAGCCCCAGTTACTCTCATCACATCACTCATTTCTTAAGGCTCCTCATAGCATTTATCACTATGTGAAATCTTATTTATTTATGAGCCTACTTCTTCCCTTGTCTCTTTCTCTACAAAGGTACATGAGTCTTTGTGGCCACTGAAAGTGATACCACCATCCCATGCTTAATCTTTTCTCATTACATTCTGGGCAAGCGGAAGTCACACCTCATTTGAATACTTCTGGTACACCTAGGCAGCTTGTCCCTTCACTAATAGCTCAACATCTTTCTTTTCACTGGTCTCAACTCTTACTCCTTCTAAGCCTTCTCTGAGATTGCCTTTCTGAGATCAGGGGATTGTAATCGATCCCTGAGTCTTAGCCAGGGGACTTGAGGTGGGTTCTCTATTGAAATGACTATAACAGCTGAAATGAAGTGTGGGCTGGTAAAGAGCCAGGATCGAGTCCAACCACTTTCATCCTTACAGTTACAGTGAATGAGTCCTCTTATCTCCCTACGTTACAGATCAGGGAGTGAGTCAAAAGCCCCAAACCTCAGTTTCCCCCTCTTCTCTTCCCCTCTCCAGGCCTCAGCTCCCCTACGTCTGTGGGATGGGCGACTTGATCCAGCTGATCCTGAAGGCCCTGTCTGACACTCTAACCAGCACCAGCCTGAGAGGAGGTTCTGCTTCCCCATGGATTGTATGGTGCTCTCCTTCTGCCCCCTCCTTGATCAGAAGCCAGGCTTCAGTCTGTGTTTGGCAGGCTTCCCACCATTCTCCCTGGCCTTTCCCACCCTGGCTTCCCTCTGTTTCAGACAAAGGAACTCAGAGGCCGTGAACCCATGTGCTGGGAGGGCCACCCACTTGGAGCAGGAGGGGGAACTAGTCCAGGGGCCAAGCCTGGTTCTGCGTGGTACTGTCCAAGATGTGGGAGGCAGGGCCAGGCAAAGCCCAACAAGATGTGTACCCCTCGTCTCCTCGTCCAGGAGACACACCCTCCTGCCCCAGCCCAGGGCTTCAGGGTTCAGCCCAGAGGCCCTCTGCTCCCAGTCTCCTTCCTCAACCACCCCATCTGAGGTCCCCAGCTTCTGTCTTTCTCTCTGGTTCTTTTTAGGTTCCCAGGCCCCAACCATTCAGAGTTCCAGTCCTAGGGCTTCCTCCCTTCTCTGTCTCCAGCCTGGACCTGGCTGATCTCATCCAGCCCCCGTTCTTCAAGTGCCTTGTCCACCTCAACCCCTCCCACACATCTGTCTCCAGCCGTAGTTTCGTGTGCACACACTCAGCTGGCTAAGGAACCAACCCTAGGTGCTCCCTGGTGCTCCCACTGCCAGAACCTGCTCAGCAGCTGGTTGCCCCCAAACCACCTCTCCTCAGGTCTCCCCCAGGCCAGTGAAGGGCCCCTGGCAACCTCAGGACCCTCCTGCACCATCTCCTCATCCCTCACCTCCCTCCATCACTCAGGGGGTGCTTCCAAAGTGCATCTCAGTCCATTGACCTGGCCCCTCACTCTGCCACCGCCTCTTGGTCCAACACAGTCCCTGTTCTTCCGGATGTCCTCCTCCAGGCCATCCTCCAGAGGATGTCAGAATGAGTTCATAGATACAAATCAGACTGTGTCTCTCCTCGGCCTATGGGCCCCCAGTAGTCCTCCTTTCTTTACAAAGACCTGCTGAATGCCTCACCTCACCTCTTTCTTTGACTGTCTTTCTCACTCATTCTCTCCACTCCTTCAACTCCTTGGGCTCATTTCTGCCCTAGGCCCTTTGCATGTACTCTACTTTCCACCTGGAATCCTCTGCCCCTTTCCTATGCCCTGCCCTGCCCCTAAACTCTGCAGTGTTGTCCCTTTCCCTTCAGGGCTCTTACCTCCTTGGAGAGGGGCTCCCTGACTTCTATATCTAAACTAAGCTCTATGCCAACCCTTGTCACACCACCCTCCTTAGTCTTGCTCATAATGCCCTGGCCTTCCCCAGTCCCAAGTCAGCTCAGGGAACCCATGGTCCACAGACTCTAATGGAAGATCACTCTCCTAGACAATGAAGCACCCCACCCTGGTGTGGGAGTCACAGCCCAGAGTCGCATCCAGCTCTCACCTTCTGCCCTAGCCATGCATGCCTCTCCGTGCCACTCTGTCTTTGCACACGCTGGTCCATGTTGGGAATGCCCTTCCCTGCATGGTCCACCTAACCATCCCTGACCAACCAATCCACATGTAACTCCCTGCCCCTCCATCTCCTGAGCTCCCACTGGCACCCACTTCCAACCCGGGGGGAACCAATGGCCCCCTCCTCTGATTTCATTCACATTAGCATGTGGTGCATACTTTCACTGTGATGTCACTGTCAGATGACATGCTTGTCTCAACCACCAGACTGAGAGGGTCTCCGGAGCCAAGAATAGGTCTGAGTCTTCTCAGGGCTCCCAGGGCCTGGGGTGGGACGAAGTGTCCCTGGCCCTTGCTGTATACCATCTCAGGAAAGCTTACATCAACAACAAGAAGTTGGATGATTCTCTGGATTTTCCAGATGTGTAAATAGAGTTTAAGATGCACAGGCCAGAGCACAGGCTTAGGAAAATAAGGGAGAAGAACGCAAGCCAGGGCCTGTCCACCTCACTCATACCACCTCCATGCTGTGGTTTCCAGCTGGGGGTCAGAGGTGAGCACAGGCACATCTGTACGATCGCTATGAGCGCAGGCTAGGGGACACAGGCAAGTCACTCATGCTGTGAACCTCCATCTCCTTGCCTGTAAAACAGGCAAATAACCTCTCCCTGCCACACTCCACAAAGAGGGGAGTGTGTGTGAGAAGATTCAGTGACTGGCAAACAACAGGCGCTCAGTAACCAGTATCTCCCCGGTTTTGGCACACAGAAGGTGTTGGAACTACTCTCCAAATAATTAATTAAGAAACAAAGGAACAGATCAATAAATGGATGGGTAGGACAATAGCCCCTTTAGCAGAGGAAGCTGGAGGGGCTTTCAGAAATCCCTCCTCTGCCTTTTCTGCTTTCCTCTGGACTATGGCGGACTCCCCCATTTCTGGTCACTTTGCCACCTTGCCTGAGCTCTGGCCGAGAGGGTGTGCAGCGTCCCTTACCTGCTGGCTATTTGCAAGCACGGTGGACAGAAGGGAAAGGGCATCTCCTGCTGTGACAGCTGCAGCCTTGGCCCTCTTTCTGGCCTCCAGGGCTACGGGCCAGCACCACACCATCCTGGCTTCCGAACACTCTGCCAACCATCTGCCTCATAGGCTCCGGCAGGAAGCCCGCCTCAGGCATCCCTGAGCAGCAGAGGGAGAACGAACCCACTCTGGGGAACGATCACCTTTGTCTAATAAAGCAGAAGATCAGAAGATGCCCAGAGCCAATGATACAGCGACCTCCTTTTCAGGTACACACCCAGGTGCCCGTGGTCTCCACCTGGACACCCACAAACAGAAGCTCCCCCAACTGCAAACAACACTAGCACCCCACAACAAGAGAAAAGGGGAATAGCCGAGACAAGACTACACGATGAGAACAAATTTGTTACAACCACACACAACAATATGTATAAATCACAGATGGGGTCTTGTGGGGGGAAGAGGCAAGTCACAGAAGAATACTACAGACGGCCTCGTACAAGGAGTTCAAAGCCAGGAAGAAAAGCAAAACAACTGTGCAGCTCCAAAGGGGGAAGGAACACATGCTCACAGAAGTCGGGCTGGTGGGAAATGTGGAGCAGGTGGGGGTCAGGGCCTGTGGGCCACGGCTTCCATCCCCACCCATGGGTGTGTCCGACGGGTGTCCATCCGCTTTTTTTTGTTTGTTCTTTTCTTTTTTTTTTTTAAATTAATTTTTATTGGTGTTCAATTTACCAACATACAGAAAAACACCCAGTGCTCATCCCGTCAAGTGTCCACCTCAGTGCCCGTCACCCATTCCCCTCCAACACCCGCCCTCCTCCCCTTCCACCACCCCTAATTCGTTTCCCGGAGTTAGGAGTCTTTATGTTCTGTCTCCCTTCCTGATATTTCCCAACATTTCTTCTCCCTTCCTTTATATTCCCTTTCACTATTATTTATATTCCCCAAATGAATGAGAACACACACTGTTTGTCCTTCTCCGATTGACTTATTTCACTCAGCATAATACCCTCCAGTTCCATCCACGTTGAAGCAAATGGTGGGTATTTGTCATTTCTAATTGCTGAGTAATATTCCATTGTATACATAAACCACATCTTCTTTATCCATTCATCTGTCGATGGACACCGAGGCTCCTTCCACAGTTTGGCTATTGTGGACATTGCTGATAGAAACATCGGGGTGCAGGTGTCCCGACGTTTCATTGCATCTGAATCTTTGGGGTGAATCCCCAACAGTGCAATTGCTGGGTCGTAGGGCAGGTCTATTTTTAACTCTTTGAGGAACCTCCACACAGTTTTCCAGAGTGGCTGCACCAGTTCACATTCCCACCAACAGTGTAAGAGGGTTCCCTTTTCTCCGCATCCTCTCCAACATTTGTTGTTTCCTGTCTTGTTAATTTTCCCCATTCTCACTGGTGTGAGGTGGTATCTCATTGTGGTTTTGATTTGTATTTCCCTGATGGCAAGTGATGCAGAGCATTTTCTCATGTGCGTGTTGGCCATGTCCATGTCTTCCTCTGTGAGGTTTCTCTTCATGTCTTTTGCCCATTTCATGATTGGATTGTTTGTTTCTTGGGTGTTGAGTTTAATAAGTTCTTTATAGATTTTGGAAACTAGCCCTTTATCTGATATGTCGTTTGCAAATATCTTCTCCCATTCTGTAGGTTGTCTTTGAGTTTTGTTGACTGTATCCTTTGCTGTGCAAAAGCTTCTTATCTTGATGAAGTCCCAATAGTTCATTTTTGCTTTTGTTTCTTTTGCCTTTGTGGATGTATCTTGCAAGAAGTTACTGTGGCCGAGTTCAAAAAGGGTGTTGCCTGTGTTCTCTTCTATGATTTTGATGGAATATTGTCTCACATTTAGATCTCTCATCCATTTTGAGTTTATCTTTGTGTATGGTGAAAGAGAGTGGTCCAGTTTCATTCTTCTGCATGTGGATGTCCAATTTTCCCAACACCATTTATTGAAGAGACTGTCTTTCTTCCAGTGGATAGTCTTTCCTCCTTTATTGAATATTAGTTGACCATAAAGTTGAGGGTCCACTTCTGGGTTCTCTATTCTGTTCCATTGATCTATGTGTCTGTTTTTGTGCCAGTACCACACTGTCTTGATGACCACAGCTTTGTAGTACAACCTGGAATCTGGCATTGTGATGCCCCCAGCTATGGTTTTCTTTTTTAAAATTCCCCTGGCTATTCGGGGTCTTTTCTGATTCCACACAAATCTTAAAATAATTTGTTCTAACTCTCTGAAGAAAGTCCATGGTATTTTGATAGGGATTGCATTAAACATGTAAATTGCCCTGGGTAACATTGACATTTTCACAATATTAATTCTGCCAATCCATGAGCATGGAATATTTTTCCATCTCTTTGTGTCTTCCTCAATTTCTTTCAGAAGTGTTCTATAGTTTTTAGGGTATAGATCCTTCACCTCTTTGGTTAGGTTTATTCCTAGGTATCTTATGCTTTTGGGTGCAATTGTAAATGGGATTGACTCCTTAATTTCTCTTTCTTCAGTCTCATTGTTAGTGTATAGAAATGCCACTGACTTCTGGGCATTGATTTTGTATCCTGCCACGCTACCAAATTGCTGTATGAGTTCTAGCAATCTTGGGGTGGAGGCTTTTGGGTTTTCTATGTAGAGTATCATGTCATCGGTGAAGAGGGAGAGTTTGACTTCTTCTTTGCCAATTTGAATGCCTTTAATGTCTTTTTGTTGTCTGATTGCTGAGGCGAGGACTTCCAGAACTATGCTGAACAGCAGTGGTGAGAGTGGACACCCCTGTCTTGTTCCTGATCTTAGGGGAAAGGCTCCCAGTGCTTCCCCATTGAGAATGATATTTGCTGTGGGCTTTTCGTAAATGGCTTTTAAGATGTCGAGGAAAGTTCCCTCTATCCCAACACTCTGAAGTGTTTTGATCAGGAATGGATGCTGTATTTTGTCAAATGCTTTCTCCGCATCTAATGAGAGGATCATATGTCCATCCGCTTTAAACATTCCTTTGCCGCATAAGCCCCATCGGTGCTTCTCTTCACAATAACATTACCGCAAAACGTACTGTGATTAGGAAATTCTAAGACTCTGACTGAAGACTACGAGTATTTTACATCGTGACCCAAAGAGTGACTTATGCCAGACACAAATGGACAAATATTACATGACTCTCCTTATCTAGGGTACCTAGAATAGGTACCTTATCTAGGGTACCAGAGGTTGGGGGGGTCAGTGTTGGACAGGCACAAGATTTCAGTTTAGGAAGACGGAAAAGTTCTAGAAGATGGATGATGTACCATGTGAATGTACTACGTTATTGATGTGTACACCCCAAACTAGTCGAAGTGGCTGATGTTATGTTATGAGCATCTTACTGCAATAAAAAGAAAACAATGCATTGCAATATAAAAAAATAATGTGACCCAGCACTTCCCCAACCAAAAATCTAACCTGCTGACAGACTCCTTCCCCCGTGGGCACAAACATGCATGCCCTGGATGCTTGCTACAGCTGAATTTGTGAGAGCAAGCTCAGAGACAACCAAAATCTCATCAAGAGGGCAGTGATTAAATAACTGCCCACTCTTATGCAGATGTTAAAAAGAATTAGGTAGATCTTCCCACACTTCTACCGTATGAAATCTGAATTACTATAAAGGATTAAGAACAGAGGCACCTGGCCGGCTCAGTCGGTAGAGCACGCGACTCTGGATCTCAGGGTTGTGAGTTCATGCCCCACACTGGGCATGGAGCCTACTTAAATAAAAAAATTTAAAAAATTAAAATAAAAAAATAAAAAAAGAATTAAGAACAAAAGGGTCAGTGGGGAAAAGTATGTACAACAAACCACCCCTTATCATTTTAGTGGGCTACACGGACATACATGATTACTTCTGGAAGGACAGTCAAGACACTGGTAACAGTGGTTGGTTGGTTCAGGGAAGGACCAGACTGTGGGAGGGAGGAAGCACCCTGACATTTCACTATGTCCCCTTTTGTATTTTTTTCTGTGTTTCTTATCTTGTGCAGGTATTGCCCATTCAAGAGACATTCTGTTATAAAAGGATTCTGAGATTCTGGAGATTGTAACCTCCTTTGATCACAGAACAATGAACAATCCGGCCCAGAGGTCACGACCCCTCTGACCACAATTCTTTAGGACTTTAATGCTGCAGAAAAACAGTGCACCTGGCAGGAGGGTGATGAGCGGGCCATCTCCGCCAGCGCTGTTTGGACAGGATGTTGACGGGGCCTCAGCAAACAGCCCAGCACCGGGGCTTTATGCTCCAGGCAGCCTGGTATTCTCAGGGGCGGAGGGAGTGGGTACCTACAGACCCTGGGAGTGCCTGGAGTCCTCCTACAGTGACTGTAAAGTAGATAAACAAGGCCTCCTGAACTTTATCTTACTATGCTAGGATCACAGACACAATGGTAACAACAGGAGCTGCTGGGCTGAGCCCACCCACCAGGGCCCACTCAATTCAGCCCCTTAGAGATGCCTTCCTCCACCACCTGGGAAGGGCGGCCCCCAGCCTCCATTGCCCTGTCCAGCATGTCCCATCACCCGACTTCCTTGTGTGGGGTGCTTACTGACTGCCCAGCCCTGCCAGAGGTGCTGGATCACTCTTGCTGACAGGCTGGAGAGCTGTCTATGGGTTCCCAGCTTGCACCACTGCATCTCCCCTCCAGCTCCAGGAAGAGGCTCCTATGCACACCCCCATTCTACAGATGGGCAGACAGCAGCCCCGAGAGGAGGCACCACTTGCCCCAGACCACATGCCCAGCCAGGGGCAGCCGCAGGATCCTGGGGCAGCTGCATGCTCCAGACAGCAGGCTCCTGAGCAGAGCATGGAAGCAGGGAGAGGAAAGGGTGAGGAAGGAGGCAGGTGGGGGAAATTAAAATTCCTCTGCAGTAGCTACTCCAAGGGAAGCAGGAGCCCCCGCTCCTCAGGCTCCTTGCCCAATCTCAACATGGGCAGAAGAGACCTACTTATACTGTCCCTTGATTACTGACAAAGTCAACAAGACAGTGGGGGAAAGATGGCCTTTCCAACACCTGGTGTTGGGTGAGCTGAAAATGCATTGGAAAAAAAGAATGAATTTTGATTCCTACTTACACTACCTAAAGAAACAAATCTAAATAGAATCAAATGTGAAAGGTGAAACAAGTTAAAATGTCTAGAACATCACATAGGAAAATAACTTCGTGACTTTGGGGTAGACAAAGATTTCTGTAAAAGAACACAAAATACATTAAAAAAAATAAAGATCAATAAACTGCATTTCATTAGAATTGGGCATCTGTCTGTGTTCCTCAGAAGACAGCATTTGCAATGTACTATCACATACCATCACTAAGAAAGTGGAAAGATGGGGCGCCTGGGTGGCTCAGTTGGTTAAGCATCTGACTCTTGCTTTCATTCAGGTCACGATCTCAGGGCAAGTGGGATCAAGTCCCACATTGGGCTCCATGCTCAGCACAGAGTCTGCTTATTTTCCCCTCCTTCTACCTATGCCCCTGCTCCTTCCCCCACTTCCAAGTGCCCTCTCTCCAAAATAAATAAACAAAAAAATTTTTTTTAAAAAAGAGAAAGTGGAAAGAAAAATCATGCAATAAAACAAGGTAATATGTGATCCAACAAAAGACACACAATCAGAATACATAAAGAACTCCTACAAATCAGTTAGACAAAGAAAGCCAATTTTAAAATGAGCAAATGACAACAAAATGGCCCAACAGTAATACGAAAACATGCACAACATCATAAGTTATGAGAAACTGCAAATTCAAGCCAGAACAAGATGCAACTACACATCCACCAGGTCGGCTAAAATGAAAAGGAATGAAGACGTCCAGTGTTGGCAAAGATATGAAGTGACTGGAGCTCTCTCACTGCTAGTGAGGATGCAAACTGGTAATAAACTTTGGAAAAATGGCCGAGTCAGCTAGTCCACTCCTAGGTATATATCCACCATGAATGCCTACATCATCCAAAAGACCTCAACAAGAACGTTCACGGCAACTGTATTTATCACAGCCAAAAACTGAAAACAGCCCAAATGTCCACCTACACTAGAATAGATAAATAAATCACTCCACAGTGGAATAAAGAGCAATCTTTTTAAATGAACTACTGCAACAACATGGGTGCATCTCAAAACACATTACCTTGAGCTAAAGAAGTTAAATGCAAAATATCATATGGTTTCCATTATACAAAATAAATTCAAGGATAGGCAAGATGGTGATAAAAGTCAGCATCATAGTTTCCATGGGGGAGAGTGTAGAAATGGCTGAAAGGGGCACCAGGAAAACTCTGGAATGCTTGAAGTGTTTTATATCTTGATCTGGGTGGAGCTGCCTAGGTGTATTCCTATGTGAAAATCCACTGAGCTGTTCTATTAAGATCCATGTGCTTCACATAAATCACACTTTATAAAGAGTACAATAAATAAAAATATAAGGTAAAAAGCTGTCAAAGGAGTGCTGGTATATTAATCAAGATTTAAAAATACTCAAGGGTATCTACGGCATACTTTAGTACAAACTTATAGAAAGAAACTCAGAAGATAATAGCAGCTACATATAAACCAAATAATGTCTAATCGGCCTTGATTAGATAGGACTTTACAAAACGAGCTCTGCAATGTTCTTTGGGGACAAGAGGAGAAATAAGAATATGGTCTGAGAATCAGATGGCTTGAGGGAATTAGTAAATGTGTTGAGTGTAGAATCATGGTGTAAAGTAACATGAGAGAATGTCTAGTTTTTTTTACAGTCCCATCACATAGTGTCAAGACTGAAATGTTTCCATCACACATTCACACATGTGTGGTGCGCACACACACTCCATCTCAAATGAGAAACAGCAAGACCTGAACAACTATCCGGCCAAGACTTCTTCCCTGGGCCTCCTCCCCTGACAGCAGCCCCACCGAGCATCCACCTCAGCTGCCTGGTGTGGGCTGGGTTCTCAGGAGAATCCTGGGAATCAGGGTGTTGCGGCTGGTGGAGCCACAGATATGAAGGGGGCTCTTTGGTGGGTTTTGTCGACGTGGAGGGACTATGAGGTCCCAGGGCATGTGGCTGCAGCATGGTCTTTGGAAAGCTTTGGGAGGTGGGAGTTGGGAGGTGGGAGGTGAATAGTAGGACGATCCGTGCAGTAGGAGGGCCCTCCACAGCTTTCCAGGGAGCAGGTCGATAGGGTGTGTGTCTCTCATCTGCATTTTAACCGGCCATTTCTGCTTAGAATTTTCCATTTGGATGAGAAGTCGATTTCATGCAGAAAGAGAGGAGTAGTGGGCAGCCCGGTGGCTCAGCGGTTTAGCGCCACCTTCGGCCCAGGGCGTGATCCTGGAATCCCAGGATGGAGTCCCACATCGGGCTCCCTGCATGTGGCCTGCTTCTCCCTCTGCCTGTGTCTCTGCCTTTCTCTGTGTGTGTCTCTAATGAATAAATAAATAAAATCTTTAAAAAAAAAAAAAAGAGAGAGAGAGAGAGAGGAGTAGTTTGCACAAAACTGGCTGCCCTGATCAAGAACACTGCAAAAACTCTTAATAAGCTCAATTCTGTTCAAAGGGAGTATGTGGAACTGGCATTATTTTCAGAGGAAACCACGCTAGAAAGAGCCGCTAGACACAGAGACCCTGGAGGCAAACCCTGAAAAGCTGCTTGGGACCAGCCCCATCTCCAGAGAAAATAATCTTCCCAGAATAAGGGCAGGACAAAGATCCAAACACTGGGACACAAGAGTGGGCAGCTCACATTCTCAGAATGAACCAGTCACTGGAAGAGCGCTCCTGAATTAGATGATGGCAAACAGCTTTCTAAAATAGTCCGTGTAAAATAAATAAATAAATAAATAATAAAAAAATAAAAATAAAAATAAAAATAAAACAATGCGTGTGACCAAGGGCAGAGGCCCATTACAGTCCCTCACCGAGGCCTTCATCTAAAGGAGAACTGTCTCCTATGCGGAATATAAGAAAGAGTGCAAGGGGCCATTAGGGAAGCAAGGGAAACTGAGTGGGGAAGAAATCAGAGAGGGAGACAAACCAGGAGAGACTCTTAACTCTAGGAAACAAACTGAGGGTTGCTGGAGGGGAGGTGGGGGGTATGGGGTAACTGGGTGATGGACATTAAGGAGGGCACGTGATGTGATGAGCACTGGGTGTTGGAGGCAACAACAAGGATGAATTACTGAAAACTACATCCGGAACTAATGATGTACTATACATTGGCAAACTGAACTTAAATTACAAAAATAAAATAAAAGGAGAGCCTGCCCACCCAGCTGCTGCCCCAGCTGCCAAGTGGGGCAAGCTTGATAAAGAATAAACAGAAAGCCAGTCATCCTCTGGTCAGGTCTCTACCTCTGGCCCAGACCTCTGCCCGGCACTCCAGACTTGCATTCCCACTGTCAAGGCTGTGTCTCTACCTGAGTGTCAGCAACTGGCCCCAACACCTCCAGAAAGAGACTTGGGAGTAGCTGTTGCCCACAGACTTGGGATCACCCATCTGGGGAAGTGTATCTCCCCCAAGCCAAGCCTGGGAGGTGTGGCACCCTGGAGAGATCCTGATCTCTCCCCAGCCACATCCCTATGGCCATCACCCATTGCACCTGCTGCCTGTCCCCATCTGTCCCAGATCTGCCTGCCACCCTGTTCCTCTACTGACACGTACCCCGGGCAGGCATAGCCACCTCTACTGAAGACCACAGCTCCTTCAGAACCTCAGCTCTTGCCAGGTTCCCCTTCAGACCTGAGAGTGACAGCTTCCACGGCTGCCAGCCCAGGCGCTGTACCATGGCCCGCTGGTCCCCAACCCCACCCTCACCTGTACATGTGGCCTCTTCATGAAACTCTCTTCAGTTGCCCATCACATGTGCCACTTCTGTTTCCCGTACTCTGACTCCACTGGGCAGAAGGTCTGCAGGGAAAGCATGCTGGGCTGGGAGTCAGGACTCTGGGGCCCACCCTCTGAGCTCACGGAGTCTTTGACCAGCCCCTCACCCACCTCTGGGCCTCTGTGTCCTAGCTGCATCATTAGGGGTGGGAAGGGGTGGGGAAGTTGGTGCTCTGTGAGACTAAACCATAGCAGCAACCTGGTACTCACTGCATACTTTACCAGTGCTTTAATATAATCTGAATGAATTGCCAACATTTACAAATTGGGAGCTTTCATATAAAATTCCAGATTCCTGGCTTCTTTTGGAAAACCCAAAGTTATAGGCCACACTGGCCTCCCCTGCCCCAGGGTAACAATTGGAGCTGGGGAGCAGCTGCCCCTCCATTCCAGGCGTCTTCCTGGTCCCATGGTCCCCATAGCCTTCGTGGGTCCCCATTGGCCAGCAGCTCTCATCCTCCAGCTGCCCCACCTCAGGCATCTGGCTTTGCCTCCCCATCCTGTGTGTTCCAAAGTTCTGCTCATTACAGCAGGTACATCTACCCCAGGCTGGGGGGGGGGTAGTCTCCTTTCTGGTTCCCCTTGGCGCCCTGGTTCAGAGCACATGACCTGTAAGCATGTCGTGAGTGAACGGGGCAGATGAGAGGGTGGGGGCTGCAGGTGAAACAAGACAGCTTCTCTCACCCTCCCCCGCCCAACCTCTGCCCTCTCTCAGGGGCTGGGAGCCCTCTGTGCCCAGGCAGGCAGCTCCATGCAGCCAGACTGTGCTCTTGAGCCTCCTCCACCCTCCCCCACATGGATCCCAGAGAATCCCAGAATTCCAAACTCTGTGCTAGGGAGGGTTCCTGAGACTGAGGGTACATGCAGAGCTTGGGGTCTGCTGACCTCCCCCTGGATGTTACGTGTGCCTTGTGATTCTATGACATGGGGCAGTCCCAGAGCCCTGGTCTGCTGGCAGTGGGAACTATATACCACTGCCAGGCAACTGGGCAAACCATGGAGGCAGTCAGGGCAAAGGGCTAGAATCAGTGGTTGGCAAAAGTCTGCTTGCTTCATCTCCCTCAGTGGCCCTGGACAATTCACTTAACTCCCCTATGTCTCAGTTACCCTACCTCTAGTGACAGGGGTGTCACAAGGCTTAACACACTGATGCACATCCAGTGACCAGCACAGCACCTGGCATGTAATGAACGCTTCCCTATGCAGGCCAGCCCTGTGACGGTAAAGGCGGAGACCACTTACAGAGCAGGGAGTGTGTTCCCTCCCCATTTCTAGGATGTCAGCCTCACAGTCAGGCCATGACCCTGAAGACAAGACGTCAGGCCCAGGCATTTGCTGACTCAGCTGGCAGGTGCTGGAACAGAAGTATAGAGCGGGGAGGGAACAGCCAGGGAGGGACACTGCACTGCACATCTGCAGGCAGCCAGAGTGACAGCACAGGGGAGGGGAGCAGAAAATAAATACCCCCCACCCAACCCCACTAGGCCTGGCCCCTCTGCTTTCTCACCAGCGGGGAAAACTCCTGGCCACCAGAAAAGATGCACATCTGTTCACTTAGGCAAAGACACAAGTCCATAGCCCAGGCCCTAGAGTGCAGTGGCCCTCTGACACAGGAAAGACAGGAACTCAGTCCCAAGCAGCTGCTCTGTGCGGGCTGACATTCCTTCTCCTAATCCTCTCAACAATCCTGGGGTGGTAAGATCACTCTCCCATCTTACAGATGCAGAAACTAAGGCTCAGCTGGAGGGCACACAGCCACAGTGGCAGGGGCAGGATTCATACCCAAGGATTCACCCTCTGAGGACCAAGCTGGCTCATCCCCAGGGCAACTGGCCCCAAGCCCATTTTCCCAGCATGGAGACCCTAGAGTGAACAAGGAGGGCCCAGGAGAACTCCAGCCCACACAATGTTGACCTCAGTCTACAGGACCATCCCCCTCAAGGCCACAGATGCTGTAGGACAAAGGACGCAGAGGCCACACGAACTCCTGGCTGGGCTTGGAAGAGCTGCTGGAAGGCAGATGATGCTGACACTGCCCTCAGGGGAGCCCTGAGCACAGACCTCTCAGCTCCAGTTCACTGAGGCACCCAGGATTCTGGAAGGTTCAGAGTACAGGAGGCCAAAGGACCTGGTTAAGCCTCAGGACAGCCACATCTGCTGTCGCAGGCTCAGTGTATGAAGGGGAAGGAGCCCAGAGCGCAAGGGCTGCTGCCCTCCCGACAGAGACCCCAGGGCTGGAATCAGTACCCAGGACACCAGCTGTGAGTAGAGCCCTGCTAGGAGACAGACCCCAGCACCTGGTGCCCAACATCAGCCTTCTTCCAACTGAGAACACAGCTATAGGAGGGAGCGTCTGAAAGCCCATTTTACAGATAAGAAAACTGAGGCCCAGGCAATAACATGATCTGCCTAAGGTTACATAGCTAGCGAGGGGAAAAGCCTGTTCAAGCCTGGGAAGCTCCATACCAAGTCTACCAAAGGAGGCAAGCAGGAAATCCAGACATGCCTTGAGCTCAGCCGACCTGGGTCAGACCTGGCCTCACCACTTATTTGCTGCTGGACCATGAGCCAAACAAACGTTTCCCTCCTGGGAAGGGGAGAAGGGACTCACTGTGAAGTCGTTTGGGGACCAACTGAAATGAGGTCCATGGAGCAGCCAGCCTATAGCTCATCAGTGCACGGACAGCCCCAATTCTCCTCCCCTCCTCTACACGCACCCTTCACAATGGGACTCCACAGCAGTTCCCAGCAAGAGAAGCCTTTGAACTTGGGCCAGCCCCTAACTGGCCGGCAACAGAATGTGGCAATAGATATGGTTCTACTAGTTCTGAACCTAGGCCCAGGCACTCTGTGTTCTTCTTCTCGTTTTTCATCTGGAGCCCCGTTTCTGAGGCAAGAATGAGCCAGGGATAACCAGCTTGAAGGGGAAGAGGACACAGAGTAGAGATAAGCCATCCTGGCAGAGGCCGTCCCACACCTGCCGGCCCCAGCAGAGCTGCCAGCCGACCACAGACGCTGACGAGCATGAGCCCAGCTACCATCTGCCGCTCCCGGCCCAGGGCTGTGGAGCCCAGCTATCCCGA
Organism: Vulpes lagopus; assembly: GCF_018345385.1. Taxonomy (NCBI): domain Eukaryota; kingdom Metazoa; phylum Chordata; class Mammalia; order Carnivora; family Canidae; genus Vulpes; species Vulpes lagopus. Next base: position 54,365,512 of record NC_054830.1, read on the forward strand.
CAGCAATAATGGATGGGATGGGAGCAAAATGAATGTCTACTTTGTGGTTACTTGCTGCTCACGTTACTATGGCAATAGATCATTCATATCATGACCAAGGCGTGTCTGCAGCAGAAGAACTGGCACGGGTTTGGCGAGAGCGCCAGAAAAGCCAGGTGGTAGCCCCACGTAGCTTTGGTGGGAGTGTGGTCAGACTTGCTGAGGACTCCTTGGCCAAGGTGGGTGGGGGAGAGCAAAACTCATGTGTTAACTAAAACCACCCCAGGATACCACCTCCCTCCTCCCGGGCTGGCCTGTGGAGACCATTCTATAGCACCTTGCTTCATTTTCCCCTTAGTGCCTAGCACCATATACCATAAATTTTACATATTCATGTGATTAATTATGTGCCCCCTCAAGCCCACTAGAGTGGAAGCTCCATGAGAGATGGGAATTCCACCCATTTTAATTATGGTGCTGTGTCCCCAGCCCCTGGAGCAACACCATAGGTACTCAATAAATATCTGCCGAATAAATAACAGGGAAAATGCATTCTCATATATCACAGGTGTGAGCAAAATCTGGCACACCTTTCAAAGGAGGACAAATTAACATCTACTGAGGTGACAGATACGCATCCTCTGTCTTCTAACGCTGAGCACACAGGAGCCAGTACCTCCCAAAAGAAAGGTGTGCCAGTGATCAACAGAAGGCTGGTTCAAGCAGGTGCACAGAAATACACTTCCTAATGGTCCCAGACTTGACACAACCCCAACACCTCTTGACAGGAGAATGAACAACCAAACTGGAGTCCATCCATATGACGGAGAACCTCTCAGCAACCAAAGGGACCAACGACAACACATGTAACCTCAGAAATGCTGCGCTGAGCAATAAAAGCCAGATATGAAAGAGAACAGACTCTGGTTCTGTTTAGAGAAGTCAGAGAGCAGAGAACTAACATCTGCTGTGAGAAGTCAGGGCAGTGGTTCCCCCAGGACAGGCAGGCACTCAGGGGCGCCCTGGCTTGTCTTGTGATGTTTCATGATCTGAGCCCCTGTCACATGGGTGTGTTCATTTGTGAAAACGTATTATTGAGCTGTATGCTTCTGTTAGGTTATTGATTATACTTTAATAAGTTCACAAACTATATAAATATAAATAAAAATATAAATATAAATATATATACATATATAAAGAAATGCACATGTACATGGATACAGTGCTCCACACCAGGGCACAGCAAAAGATATTCACTAGACCACTGCTTTTTAATTGTAGAAAGCTAGAAAGAATCTAAACATCCATCAGTAGGGACTGGAAAGTAAAGCTGAAACAAGTGTACAGTGGCACGCTGGCTGGTCAGGGAACTCTCCGCATACAAACAAGGAAAAATCCCAAGACACGCTGTCAAAGGAAAAAAGCACAGGACAGAACAGTGTCATAATATGCTCATATTTGTGGACTGACTAGTGGTTCTCAAGCAGGGTCCTAGGTCCTAGAGGGTCTCTGAGGCTTTTCCAGGCATCCATGAGATCAGTGTTATTTTCCTAACAACACTGCAACATCAGTTGCCTTCTTCATGCTTTTTCTCCCATGAGTATATGGCAGAGTCTTCCAGAGACAACATGACATTGGGATGGTGTCATCACTTTAATGGCTAATGGGACATGTGCTTATGTGTTCTGTGTTTTCTAGAATTTTCTAAAGTTAAGTTGATGAAAAGATGATTACCATCAGGAGTCATCAGAAAAAATGCAAATCGAAACCTCAATCAGATATCACTTCCCGCCCACGAGGATGGCTATACTCAAAAGGACACGACAGTAAGGGGCATCCGGGTGGCTCAGTCTGTTAAGTGCCTGACTCTGGATTTCACGGCCCAGGTTGTGATCTCAGGGTTATGAGATCCAAGCCCCAAGACAGGTTCCTTGCTGGGCATAGAGGCTTCTTACAATTCTGTCTCCCCACCCCCGAACGCCCCCAAAAAGAGAAAAGAAAGACAGTAACAAGTGTTGACGAGGATGTGGAAAGTCAGAACCCTCGTGCCCCGCTGGTGGGAATGCAAAATGGTATGGCTGCTGGGGCAAACAGCAGGTAGCTCAAATGCCAACTGAACGTACAGTCACCATATGACCGAGCAGTCCTCGCACTGGGTTTACGACCAGGAGAGACAGACACATCTGCCTAGACCGGAGTACATACGGAGTATCAGTCACATCCAGAAGGTGGAAACAATTCCGTCGATGGATGCATGGATAGAAAACACAGGACATCCATGGAATGTTATTCAGCCATAAAAAGGAACAAAGTACTGACGCATGTCGCAACATGGATGAACCCTGAAAGCATTATGCTAAGTGACAGAAGCCAGTCCCCGAATACCACATATTGGATGACTCCACATCCAGGAATGTCCAGACTATGCAAATCCACGGAGACAGCAAGTAGCTGTAGCTTGGTTGCTGGGGGCAGGGGGCTGGGAGGAGGAAATGGCAAGTGGCTGCTACTGGGTGTGGGGTTTCTTCTGGGAGTGATGAAAATGTTCTAAAACTGGAGTCCAGTGATCTCTGCACAACTCTGATAAAAACTACTGAACTATACACTTTAAGGGGAGACTTGATACTGCGTGAATGTATCTCAATAAAGCTGTTCTGAAAGATAGAGGACAGTTTTAAAAATAAAATACAGAAACCCACCACAGGCCTAGCCCTGCCCCTGCCCCATTTCCTTCCAGAGCTCTGTGCTCTGGGGCAGACACCAGGAGGGCCCAGCCAAAGCCATGCAGACCCACTTGTGCCTCCAGGTCCCCCATGGGAGCCATGAGCCCATCCCTCCACTAGGAGCCTGCAGCCCCTGTCCAGCTCTCTTGTGACCTCCAGAAAAGCCCCCTCCCCTCTCAGGATCCCAGTTTCTCATCCATAAAAGAGAATGACCACACAGGCCATAAGGTGAAACTCTATGCCCTGACAGGTACCCCCGGTACAGGACCTGACCCAGCTGCCAACTGGAGCCAGGCTGGTGATGAAACCAAGAACAGCTTGCCCAGCAAACTGCAGAGCACCCACCCAGTCTGAAGGGTGGGGAGCCTTCTCTCAGCAACCCCAATGGCCAGCCTGTGACACAGGGGCCTGGTGTGCCCGCAACTGCCAATGTTCTGGGAAAGCTGGAGAACTGAGATATATGTGAAATCTTCTGATTTCAAATTATTCACAACAAAATTCTACTGCTTATAAAGATGCTTTGCAGAAAGAAGCTAACAGTGGACTGAGGAGAGGAGCGTGCACCACATTAACAGGACAGTGGGCAGAGGTGCAGGCAACGCTGGCCTGTGTTCTTGCTCCACGCAGGCCTGGCTCCTGACATGTTCGTCCTCCCAACAGCCTCAGGCACTTGTAACCATGCCATTTTGTCAACAAAGAGACTGGGCTCAGAGGGGTGACGTCCCAGGCCCCAGATCATACAGTGAGTGAGTGGTGGGCTTCAGACCAGGCCTAACTGTGGATGTGGGGAGCCCAGGCCCCCGGGTTGCCTGTCCTATTGCTCTCAGCAGGCCCCATACAGCCCTAAGCATAGTCAGATACCCCATTTCAAGGCCCCGTGGTTTGGGGTGAGGAGAGGAAGGGCTGGCTGAGCCCTCCTATTGGCTCTCCTGGCCGGGGCTCTGCTGCAGAGCAGGGCCGCAGCCTCCACGGGGCAACTCCATCCCCTGCCTGCTCTGGGGGCCTGGAGCTCTAACAGGAGGTGATTGTGTTGCACGGGATATGAGCTCAGGTGTCCGAGGTTGCAGCCTGCTTCCCTCAGGCCCCACACAAATCTCCCACAGGCCAAGACTAGAGAAGAGAAGGCAGGGTCTGCAAGGATCCTCCAGGGACAGGAGAGTCTGGGCAGGTCCCTCTCTCCTGTGCCCCTGGAGTCACAGCCTGGTGGTTATGGGCGAGGCTGGGGGGTGCTGGGCAGGGGAGAGGGGGTGCTGGAAACCCACAGACATTGGGAAGGCCCATTGCCAGTCCTGTGTTCTCGTCCTAGCACCCAGAGGGAGCACTGCACTACCCAAATAAGATCATACCACCTCCTGCCTTGCACCTTCAATGGCTCTCCACTGCTTTTGGACAGACTCAAATATTCACCTTGAGGATCAATACCATCATGGTCCCTACCCCTCCCCAGGTTCATACCACTCACATAGCCTCCTTTCAATCTCATGTACTCCCTCCGACTACAGAGCCTTTGCATGTGCTGTGTCCTCTGCCTGGAGCACCCTCCTCTCTCTGCTTGCCACCTATCACTCAGTCAACAAGCCCTAGTGCTCAAACATTACTTCCCCCAGGAAGCCTTCCCTGATCCCCAGAAGAAGTCAGATCCCCCAAGCCAGGCTTAGAGAGCACATCCACCTCTGTCCTCACCCCTAGTCATGGCTCAGAACGTCACACTCATGTGACTACTGGGCTATCTCTCCCTCTAAACCGTGAGCTCCCCAAGGGCAGGGACTGTGCGGGGTTTTGTTCTACACTGTATGTTCAGCATCTGTCACGGCCCGTGCCCACACCAGGCACGCAGAGACGACAGAGATGAAGACATGAAGAAACACGTGGGAAATCTGGATCTACCTCCACTCCCTGTGCATATGTTCTCCGACAAGGGGCCCGATTCCTCTGCTGTCAACGAGGGATGGGGGTGGCAGTGAGGATTAAAGGGGTTAATTATCACAGCGCCTATAACGGTGCTGGTGCAAGTCACAAGAACTACAAAGCATCTGCAATGGACAGAGTTATTTGGGTTTTAAAGTTTCTCTGTTAACCAGAATGTCAAAGCATCCAAAGACCCCTGCCCTGCAGAAGCTGGTTACTTGAGGGTCCCGAGGAAGGGGCCCCTTTCCTGCCAAGAGGTCTAGGGGCCCACTGTTTTGCTGGAGACCTTCCCAGGAGGGAGAAACTTGGACTTCCTGAGGACCACCTGCCCCAGGGCGCCCTCCCCTGGGACCCAGAAGGGCAGCGGGAAGAAGTCCCTGGCTCCCGCCCTCCGTCCGCCACCCCAGCAGTAGGCGGGGAGGGCCCTCTCACAAAGTCCCCTGAGTGACAACAGACATCGGACCTCCTCTCCCCGGCCCAGGGAGCCGGGCATGTGGCTTCCATTAGGCCACATCTGGACATGCTCAGAGGCAGCCAGGATCCCTGGCACAGCTCCGGCTCAAAGACAGGACCCCCACCCCAGCCAGGCCTGGGGCAATGGCTGGAAACCTCCTTCTCCAGGCCCCAGGGCTGCCATGGCAACATGGCGAGGGTCATTTCCGGCTCCATGGCCCGCCTCTCAGCTAGCTCCCCTGGCGGGCAGGGCAAAGCTACCTCCCCGGCTACTCCCCACTAAGAGCCCCTCGGTCACTAGGGATGCCCAGCCCTCCCCCCACAAGGTCCCCACTTCCTGGAGGATGCTCCATCGGGCCCCTGACCCCCACCCATCAGGCTTTCCACCACCCACCCTTCCTGAGCTGCACGTCCTCAGTTATGGCCATGAATAAATCTCTGTGTGTGCTTGTCCACTGAACACCCTCAGGAGGGGAGAGGCTGGCTGTGCTGCCCCATTCACAGGCGCAGCCCCAAGCACAGACAGGGGCCCACAAACATCTCTTGAAGAAGCAAACAGGTAAAGGGGCAGCCGAGGTGGCTCAGCGGTTGAGCTCTGCCTTTGGCCCAGGACGTGATCCTGGGGACCCAGGATCGAGTCCCCCACTGGGCTCCCTGCATGGGGCCTGCTTCTCCCTCTGCCTGTGTCTCTGCCTCTCTCTGTGTGTCTTTCATGAATAAATAAATAACATCTTTTAAAAAAAGAAGAAGAAGAAGTAAACAGGTAGAATGAAGAGTGGAGGGTGACAACCAGTAGCTAACATTTTTAATTACTCAGCAAGAGCTAAGCTCCGCGCCAAGCACTGGACATGAATCAGCTCATTTAATCAAGATGCCCCCACAAGGCAGGGACTCACCTGCAGCTTACTAATGGAGAAAAGGAGGCACAGAACTGTAAGCCACTTGCCCAAGCTGAGCAGTAGTGGAGCAGAGCATGGGAGCCGGCGGGTGACAGCTGGACACGTGGTATGGAGAGGAGGAAAGGTGGGTGGGGGTGGTCAATGGCAGGCTAGCCCTTGTTGATCTGGCCAGGGCCAAGCTCCCCTGGCTCGCAACTTCCCACACCTTCCTTTCCTTGCACACCAAAAAAACACAGCTGCCTGTCCATGCCCTGTTAATTAGCTCTGGGCTTTGCATGTGCTAGGCCCTCCACCAGGACAGCCTTCAAATGGGGTGGGGGACAACAAATCAGGGGGCCTCTGGCCCAAGCAGCCCTCATCAAAAGCCACACCTCAAAATCCATTTGAGAAAGCACAGGGCAGAGGAAAAAATAACTAGGGCTCCTGAGAACAAAGTCAGTCTCCAAGATTCCAAAGGCCCAGAACCACAGAGAGGCCTCTGGAGCTAGAGGCGGGGGTGAGGGGTGGGGGCTGTGTCTATTTTGAAACCCTGGGAGGTTGCAACCCAAACTCGCTGCATGCACCATGCTCCAGAGCCAGGCCCGCAAGCTCTCCCCGGGCACACATGTACTTCATTACAGCCCCCAGCTCACCCCACGCATGCTCCCCACATCCTGCAGGCTCAGGGCTGGGTAAAGAGGAGCCCCCTAGTTCCAGCCCACCAACTCCCACTCTGCAACCTGGAGCTATTAGCCACACCTCTCTGACCTTGACACGCTCAGTTTTAAAGAAGGAGCCCACCTCCCCAGCTTGCAGAAAGGATCAAATCACAGAAATGGGGCCTGACACCTAGGAGGTGCTAAGCAAGGGCGAGCTCCATGCCCTACTCACCATAATTGGGCTGGAAGGAGAGCCATCTTGGCTGGCAGTCGTGGGGGGCTGATCCTCCCACTAGGTCAGGAGGAGCCTGCAATTTCACCCCCTCACTGCGTAGGTACAGGCTTTATGCAGAGTCTATGCCCAGCAAGGGCTATAGTACTTGACAGTCGGGAAAACGGGGTCCCAGCCAGGTAAAAGATCTGCCCAAGGCCACACAGCTGTGGGCAGAAGGGTGGGCTGCAGAAATTCCAGAGCCCCCTCATGCCCCCTCCTCCAGGAAGCCTTCCCAGATACCACCCAGGCATCCCACCCTCACTGCCCCAGGCCTGTGGACATGGGCCGTAGTGGTCCATTTCTGCCTCCCCAGGACCCACCAGGGCCTGGTCACAGTTAATGCCTAATGAAGGTTTATAGAGAAGGTTTACATACGAGATTGAACAAGACATAGATTCTCAGCTATAAGGAGGGATCTCTAGACGAGCAGACAACTGCCTAAGGTACCCTAAGAGGTGAGGCAGGGAACCGGGGAGTGGGAGTGGTGACAGGATCAGACAAGGCATAAAGATTCAGGGAAGGCTTCCTGGAGGAGGGCAGGGAACAGTGTGAGCAAATGGGTGGAAGAGAGGGGATATGTCAGTATAAGGTGTTTATGGGATGGCAGGGAAGCTAGGATGAGAAAGGATGGTAGAGGGGATGGCCAGAAAGCCCCCAGCGATTCGCTCATTTATTTACTCCATTATTTACAGAGAGCCAACTGTGTTGCCAGGCCCTGCTGGAGGCCGTTAGGCATAAGCAGAGAAGATGACGGGTATGGTCCCTCCACTCATGGCACTAACATTCCAGTGGGGGTAACAATGTTAAACAACTTAACTAAGTGCTATAACGTCAGGTATTGCTAGGAAAAATTAAGCAGGGTAAGAGGACGGTGGAATGCTCTTTTAACTAGATGATCAGAGAAGGCCTCCCTGGGTAGGTAAGCTCGAAAAGAGAGCTTAATTAAAGGAAGGAATGAGTCACATGGACACCTGGGAGAGCATTTCAAGAGCAAGTGGCAAGTGCAAAGGCCCTAGGGCTGGAAGGTACCTGAAAGGGGCTAGGAGGCCAGTGCTAACCAGAGTGGGTAAGGGAGAAGCTCAGTAAGAGCTGAGTGTTTATGCTCCACCCCCAATGTCATATGTCAAAAGCCTAACTGGGGGGTGGGGGGCCTGGGTGGGTCAATTGGTTAAGCATTGGCCTTCATCTTGGGTCATGATCCCAGGGTCCTGGGTTCAAGCCCCACGTCCAGTTCTCTGCTCAGTGGGGAATCTGCTTCTCCCTCTCCTCCTGCCCTCCCTTCTCTCGTGTTCTCTCTCTCTCTCTCTCAAATAAATAAATAAAATCTTTAAAAACAACAAAACCCTAACAGGGATGGTATGTGGAGACGAACCTTTGGGGATGTAATTAGGCCATGGGGGTGGAGCCCTCATGATGGGATCAGTGCCCTTCTAAGAAAAGAGGCAAGAAAACCAGCTCCTTCTTGGGATCTCTGGGTGGCTCAGTGGTTGAGCATCCGCCTTCAGCCCAGGGCGTGATCCTGGAGTCCCGGGATTGAGTCCCATGTCGGGCTCCCTGCATGGAGCCTGCTTCTCCCTCTGCCTGTGTCTTTGCCTCTCTCTCTCTCTCTCTCTGTGTGTCTATCATGAATAAATAAAATCTTTAAGATAAGAAAAACCTGCTCCTTCTCTATGTGTCTCAGATGAGCTGCACCTTCACCTGCCACTCAAGGAGCAGAGGGCCCTCACCAGACACCACGTCTGCCGGCACCCTCATCTTGGACTTCTCAGCTTCCAGAACCATGAGAAATGCCTGCTGTCTAAGTCCATGGCATTGTTGTGACATCAGCCAGAACAGAGTAGGACAAGGGTGACGGAGAGTGGTCTGGGAGGTCATGGGGCTGACTGAGGCAGAGCCCGCAGCCCTGAAGAGAGCCTTGGCCTCTACTTCGAGTAGGTGGGAGCCACGGCAGGGTGCTGAACAGAGCAGGGACGGGAATGACGTGTGTGTTGACAGGACCCCTGGCCGCAAGGGGCGGCAGCCCTGCTACTGGGCTCTCACGAGGAGCCTCCACGGGAGACCACATCTCTTCTGCTGTCCTCTCAGAGACCAAGAACACAGCCATGCCCAGGTGCTACTGTCAGACAGGATGGGAGTAAGCAGCTGCACCACATGTGCAAGACTCCCTGCTTCCTGCCAGGGCACCTGCAGATCCCACTGGGCCCAGCCTGCACCTGAGCTGAGCCCTCCTGCGGGAACTCCAGCCCTGATCAAGTGCATCTACCAGGCCCCCAGGTAGCCCCGCACCTTCACCAACAGGGACCTCACCCCTCCCCGCCCACTCCACCCCTAGGAGTGCAGCCAGGGAGAAAGCACCATCTCAGAGCCTCCGGGCCTGGAGTGTGGGGGCCGGGCTGACTGTCCCCAGTCTGGCTCCATAGACCCAGCTCCCCCTGCCCCAGGCAACAGTGCAGAGACCTGGGGGGCACTGATGGGGGCCCCCCTGAGGCTGCCCTTCCCTGGGCTGAGCGTCCCTGGAGAAACCAGAATAGGCTCTTACCTTCAGGGTCACCTCTGGGGACAGAATGAACAGAGTTAGGGTCTGTGTCCTCCGCTGGCTGAACACGGGGCAGAACCGGTGGCTGCTTGGGCACTTCTTGGGTGGGTGGGATCCAGGGTGCCTCCTCGGGAGATGTGGTCAGGACAGTGTGGGTGCTGGGCTTCGTCGTGCCCCCGGGAGAGTGCGGTGTGGCCTGTGATGGGGGGACGCCGGCCGTGCTGGACTCCGGGATGGGCCCGGCTCCCTCCTGCCCTGCACTGCGAAGGGTGGCCTGGGCGTCTGGGATTAAGTTCTCTTCAGGCCCCACCCCCGCCGCTGCCGTGCCCTCTTGGGCAGGGAGATGAGGCCCAGCTGGGTCCATAGTGGGCAGTCCATCCAGTCTCCGGGGGCCACCTGCAGCGGGCTGCTCCCTGACGGCCAGCTCTTCTGCCCCGGCCTGCCCCTCGCCCTGGCTGTCCTCTGTCACTCTCCTGGCTTTGGTTTGCACGGGGGCCGGAGGACCCAGGGCAGCAGCCGCCGTGGGCCTGGGGAGGATGGCCGGCCAGGGGGTGTCCTGGATGGCGGAGGACGGCTGACCACCGCCTCCCAGCGCGGCCGGGCCCCCTGCGCCTGCCTGGAGCTCGCCCGCCAGGGCCGCCGCAGCCTCCGCCTCAGCCACCTCCTGGTCATAGCTGTAGGGATCTTCGTAGTGTCGCTCGGGGTCACCCTCCTCAGCATCTGAGAAGTTCCCGGCAGTGGCGGAGGGCGCAGCCTCGGCATCTCCGCGGCAACCGGGTAGCCGGTAGCAGATGAGCTCACCGCCGGCGTCAGGACAGTGGCAGGCCCGGCAGGGTGGCAGGTGCGCGGTGTGGCCAGCAGCGTACTTGCGCCCAGCGTGGACACAGCCCACCTGGCCGCACTGCGGGCAGCTGTCGGCCACCACCACTGCCTCAATGCAGTTGGGAGGCAGCTCCGGGCACAGCATGAACTGGCAGCTGATCTTGCCGCCGCCAGGGGGGCAGGAGCACTCGGTGCTGCCGAAGTCCACAAAGTAGGACTGGCCGGCGGGCACGCGGCCACGCACAAAGCCGCCCTGCAGGCAGTCGTAGTACTGGTAGCCCTCGCAGGCACAGCCCTGCTGCACGCACGTGGCGCAGCAGGCGCCCGGCTCCAGCGCCTCCTCGATGCAGTTCTCCAGCGGTGGGCACTCCACACCTGTGCAGTCCTGCCTGGGGGCGGCCCCGCCGGAGCTCGGGCCCAGGGCCAGGGCCAGGGTCAAGGCCAGCCAGGCTCCCGCAGGCGCCCAGAGCAATGCCATGGTCCCGTGGCCAGTCTGGGTGCTACCTGGAGACGGACGAACTGCCTCTTCTCCTGCAAGGGCCTGGGGGAACCGGAAAGAACACCTGTCAGCACTGCACGGCGGGATGGGGGTGGGGCCGCAGGTGCACACACGCCAGTACCTGCACGCGGCAGGACGGAGCCCTGGCCAGCTTCACCTGCATGCGTGCACCCCTGTAATACTGCACACGCACACGCTTCCGGGCACGTCTGCTCAGATGCACAGACAGGGGCATCCACAGAGTCGCCAGCTCGGGGCCACTGACACCCCCCAACCCTTGCCTGCCTTCTGACGCATGCCCTCTGAGTAGGAGCCTCCTGCCCACAGCCTCCTCCATGGGCCAGGACACACTGGTGGACACACACACACACACACACACACACACGACCATCCAAGTAACATCTGTCCCCGTCAAAGTCCAACTTGATAGCCGGCCATCCACTGAGAGGCCTGGCTGCCAGCCAGAGGATATGGTCCGGTGGATGCTGCGCAGGAACAAGCCCCGTCCCAGGCACAGCCAGCCAAGCCTCCCACCAGAGCCCTCAGACCGCCGGGCCCAGGAATAGCCCCCAGCAGAGCCCCTGCCCTTGGACAACAAGTTTAGCCACAGGGGAGGCTCCTGCCAATGTCCTCAGCTGCCTCAGCAAATGCTACTGCCCTTCCCAGAGTTATTCTAGATACCTTCTGTCCTTAACACCCCCTGTCAGTCCTGTCCACTCCCCCCAGGAACAGCTCTCCACCTTCTGGCCCCCACCCCAGCCCCAGCCTCACCTCCCATCTGCCCTGGGATATGCCCTCCATGCCCTCTGCAACCCCACTCAGCAGACCCCTAGTGACCTGAGAGCAGCTGACCCCAACACACCGCCACTGTGGCCCCGAGCCCCGTGGAGCCTTCCCTGCAGCAGGGAAAAGTCTGTGATCCCAGTGGTACCACCCTGAGCCTGCCCTCACTCCCAGACAGGGCTCCTTCTCCACCTACCGCAGCGAGGCTGAGCTATTGTTTGCTTGCAGTCACTTTGCTAAAACTGTCTGACTTCCTGGGGGCGGGGGGGGGGGGAATAAAAGTGACATCTCTAATATTTTAAGTGTTTGTCATTTTGAACCTGTAACTATAAAAATTTCAAACCTTTACACATTCAAACGAAAAAGAATATGATAATGGCTTCTTAAAAGTTTCTGACAAGAGGAGAGAGGGAACAGAGCGCAGAGCCACCACTGTTTCTAGAGGAAGCGGCCTCATGCTGCTGTCCCTCCCCCCCTTCCCCGGGAGGGTAAAGGCCTGAGTCCAGGGGACAATGACAGCAACTCCTCCGACTCTTCTGCACCCAGTTCAGCGGGACCTGGAGGTTTGCCTCTGCCAGCCAGTCACTCAGCACCGACTGAACAGGCCCTAAGTGCTGGGCACCTCTAGAACTGGGGGTTCTCAGCAAAGGAATCAGCTCTGTGGCCATTGTGCCAGCAGAGAGGCTCTGATGTGGGGAGGCAGGTAATAGACCCACTGAATGCCCGGCAGTAATAAGCACAATGGAGAAATAAATGACAGAAAGCAAGGAAGTGGAGCAGGAAATGACTGGGACTGTGGGAAAGCCTATTTTAGCCAGGGTGGTCAAGCAAGGCTTCTCTAAGGAAGTGCCATTTCATCTGAGACCTGAGTGAATCACAGGAGACAGCCATGTGAATATCTGAAGGTTAAGGCATATCTGCATGTCAGCCTACCCAACAGCAAGTGCAAAGGGCCTGAGGCAGGACCAGCAGAGGGCCACCATCGCTGAGCACATGAGCAAGGATGAGTGAGGTAACAACAGTCAGATCAAGCAGGGCTTCTGGCTCCAGCAGGGGCTGCTGGGAGCTGTGGAGTCTGGGACCACCAGACAAGACTCTCTACTCACAGGGATTCACCCAGCTGCTATGTTGAGAACAAGGGAGCTAAGCAGGGGCAGGGAGACCAGGGAGAGGGCATGAGATGGCCAGGGTGGCAAAGGATGGGAGGCAGGAGAGGATGAGGGGAAGGGGAGTTATTTCAAAGGCAGAACTGACAGGATTTGCTGACGGGCTGGATGGGGTGTGACAGGAGAGGAGTCTGGGAGGAGCCACCGAGGTTTGGCCCAAGGACCTGGGAGGATGGAGCTCTGGCTTCCCGAGGCAGGGAAGGCTGCTGAAGGAGGGCCTGCAGGGGGACGTGCAGCCCAGCTGGGGCCAAGCCAAGTCTGAGAAGCCCAAGGAAAGTCCGGATGAATCTGGTAAAGCCAGGAAGGGACATCCCCTTCCCCCAGCCGAGAAGCCACCTCAGGAAGGGGGGCTCTATAAGCACAAAGAGGAATCAGGAACTGGCGGTAGGTTTCTGAAAAAGAAAACTCAAATTTCTAACTCCTCTTGAAAACCACCGAGCCCTAGCCACTTTGAGATGTCACACAGGGTAGGGGTTCCTGTCCCCACAAAGCCTGTGTGGCCTCATCACTGACTGACACATGTTGGGTATGCTTGAATTCAGGGTCCCCCCCAGGCTCACCACAAAACTGGGGACCTCATGCTCATTCCCACTACGGTCTCCAGCTAGAAGAATGGAAGCATGGGGCTTGTGGCATGCTGCTCAGAGCCTCCTGCGCTGTCTGAAGGTTGTGTGACCCTCTGCGAGACAGCTAGGACCCACGGAGATGTGTTCAGAGGAGGTGGCCCAATGGGGAGGGGCCTGGACCCCTTAAGGTGCCTCAACTAGAGAAGAGAAGCCTCAGAGAGCCCTGGTACATCTCCACAAGCTGCTCTGGGAAGGTCAGGACCTTCAGGTGTGTATGAAGGGTGGGGGGCATGGGGGTGGATCCCAGTTCCGCATGGGAAAAGCTTTCTCCAGGTCAAGCATTAGACCAGGCTGCTAGGGGGAAGGGGTGAGCTCCCTGTCCTTGGAGATAAGCAAGCAGGGCTGGAGACACACAGGTGAAACGCAGGAGGGCACAATCTCTACAGCACTGGTTCTCAGATACAAACACATCCCTCCCGGAGACTCCAGCTGCTGTTTCCCACGGCCCCCACAGCAAGTGGCCCCCTTAATGTCTGGCTTCTGCAGACAACCCCCCTTTCCAATCTAAAAAGAGGAGCCACAAGGGGAGGGGCAGAGCAAGGGAGCTTGACCTCCCTGCAGGAGGAGAGCCCCAGCAGCCAGACCGTGGTCACAAACAAAGGGCCTCCAGCCAGGCTGCCCAATGCCTGCAGACTGGGCCATGCACTCCCAAAGTGGGAACTCCTCAGGGACAGGGGAAATGCAAGGTCAAACCCGCACAGGTCCTGCCCTATACCCACCACCCTGGCAGACCTAGCTAATGGATGCATATTCAGAATAACAAGACTGTGACTATTACAAGGCCAGCTGGCCTAAGTGACCAGTGGGACGGACACCCTGGAGAGGCCTGGATATGCAGTTAGGTCCACAAGTATGTCCGGTGAGCTCTCCAAAGAAATCTGCAGCAGGTCCACATGCCCACGGTAGACACCCGGTATTCGTCGGCTGGTAGGTGGGGGACACACAGCAGGGCGCAGACCACTGTGCTGTTACCTGCCCCTAGAGTCACTCCCCTCCCTCCTTCACCCTGCCTCCACCTGGGAGGCTGAGCTCTCCAGCCCATGTCCAGGAGGCTCCTGCACCCCTCCATGGCAGCCACTGACAGCCCAGAGGGTGGGCAAGAGAGGCTGGGGTACCTATTCCCCATCTCCCTCCCTGCCTTCCCTCAGGGCAGGGGTCTGGTGGTGGCTGCCCGCTGCTCTGCCCAAGGCCACAACTCCAATTGGGTGACCCTGCTGGGTTCGGAGAGCTGCCTTTTCCCCTGCCCCTGCAGGCCCAGGGCACTAAGGACTCCCCACCCACTAGAGTTCCCCCAACCCTGCCCACACCTCTGTTCTAGGTCTCTCCATTAACCACTCTTCTGGGAAACCCTGGAAGCCCCCCCCGCACACACTCCATTTCCTGCTGGGACCCTGACAGACACATCCCTGTAAGGACCCCACCGAACGCTATGTCGGTGATTTGCTGTGCAGAGAGCAACAAGGTCGGACCTTAAAAATAGAGCACCAAGTGGAACAGGTAAGAAACAGAACAAGCTAGCCCAAGGCAATTCGTGTAGAGTAAAAATACACACATCCAAGGTAAAATACACCAGTTGCAAAACACAGGCAAACAGATATGCACTGAGCAGAACTGGATGTAGCCATAGTGGGAAAATAGAATGGTGTGGGGAGCAAAGATAATGGGAATAAACCGACCAATAAAATAAAAGCAGGACCCTGCAGAGACCAAGATAATGGTGTGTTATTAGTTGAGAACTGTAATTAACTCAACTATTAGCGCCTGAGGTCTAGCTAGAAAACCAAAAAGAATCCCACGTCCTAAGTGGGCCCCTCTACAAGCAGGAACCCCACCAGCCTCGGGGAGGGTTCAGGTAGGGGGGCCCTGCACCCAGCTCCACGCTGGGGCATGGCCACATGACCACACCTAGCCAACCCACAAAGCTCATCCCCCCCTTCACTGCAATTGGCTGAGGGATGGGCCTGGGGACACGGGTAACCAGTGAGACTCAGAACTTCAACTGCCCCCATAGAGGAGTGGCAGTGGGGATACTGAGGTGCCTGGATGAGGCCGGGTGGCTTTTATCCGGGTCTCTGAGAGCACATAGCCACCAGGGAAGACGTGTGACCACCCTGCTGGTGAGACCACATGAGCCCAACATCCATGCCTCCTGCACATGGCACTGGGTATATGGGTCCATTCTGGAGGCCCCCATCAGCCCAGATGCCAGGTGAACACCACAGACATCCCCAGCTGATGCCAAAAGAAGGAGCCAAGGCCTGCCTAAATGTCTGAGCAAGTTATATGAATGCTGTTGCTCTCAGCTGCCAAGGATCAGGGTAGTTGGTCATGAGGCAACAGGTAACCAGAACCACTGGGATCTAAGCAATTAAACACAGATGATCTGGAGATGGGAGATTCCGCAGGACAAATGTCCCCTGCCCCTTCAGCACACGAGAAGAGCAGGCAAAGGTCAAGGCTGCTCTAGATCCAAACAGGACTGAGACAGAACAGCCCAATTCGTGTGGGAATCCTGATCAGCCCTGGGTGTGAACTAACCAGATGAGAAAGCCATCTCGGCTAACCGTGGGGTTCCAAGGACGGACTGGGGACCAGCCGATCTTTCTGTGAGGTGTGACGGCTGCCAAAGCTGGTATGCTTTCAAAATTAATACTTTCTCCTTCTTTACTAATCTTTTCTTGAGCCATCATGCCTATAATATGCCAGTGTGGAGAGCAGTCAAAAGCAAAATGGCCAAATGTTCACAACTGCAAAATCTAGGTGATGGGTGTCTGGTGTCCCTTCTGGTCGTCTCAGTTTCAGTCTGCCACTCTCCACAATGAAGGGCTACGGTCAGTGTATAGGTGGGGCTGAAGGCCAGGAAGCCACCGACACTCACATGTGGGAGTGCACCCAGCTTGGTGGGGTAGGTCTTTGACTCCCAGAGCTGGAGGTCCCAGAGAGGGCTCCAGGCAGGACCAGCGGTGGGTGGAGATCATGGTCCAGGCTGCCACAGCTTTGGTCTCTGTGGATTAGACACCTGCTGGGCGGGGAGAGGGGGCAGCAAGGACTCTGCTGTAGCCCAGGGTCAGGTTCTCATGAGTAGGGGTGGGTGCATACTTAGAAAGGGTCTCTTCCCAGGGAGCATCCCCTGAGACAGGTGGCTGAGCACAGCGTGGAGACACGCCTACTCTCCCTCTGTCCCCCACCCCAGGGCATGGAGGGAGGGAGGTCTCTGGCATAGCAGAGTCAGAGGTGCCTTGGGGTGCTGCTCGACCCTCATCCACCCTCCCTCACTCTGGCTGCAAGCTCCCCTCTCTGCTACCCTCACGACTGCTGCCCCAAAACTCAAACACAAATCTCTGCAGTAAGCTGGCACCACCTCGCACAGCTCCCATCTACAGCAGGCCCAGATGAGAACTCTCTGGGCTGCCAAGGCCATGCTGGCGCCCCCCTCCCCCATGGCCCTGGGAGATACTGATTCATCGCGGTGCTGTTATCGAAAGTGGGGTCTGGTCTCACATAGCGTCAAATCACAAGATAAGGAAATGCTTCCCTTCCCTGGGCCTCTGATCCTTCTGATCCTGACATGAAGAGGCTTGCCAAAGCCAGCAAATAAAAACACAAGACATGCAGTTATCGGGGAGCTTCAGATAAGCAATGCGCAAATGTTTAGCTTAAGTATGTCCTGTATAATACGGGGGGGAGGGGTGCTTATTCATTGCTTATCTGAGATCCCAATTTAACTGGGCATCCTGCATTTTCACCTGACAACCCCAGACAAGAAGAAAAGCTCAGGTTGGTGCTGGCATGGCTTCAACACTTTCTAAATATTTGCAGGGGATCTCTCTTTTAAACAAGAGACAGCTATATCAAAACACTGGGACTTCCAAGCAGCGGGGGATGACAGAAGAGAAATAAACATACAGGACACTTGCAGACACACTAGTTACAACCATGTGAGTCATCAGGACCACCTGGCCCTGCCCCTCTCAGATGCCTGCCCCAAACAGCTCCCTGCTGCCCCCCAAGTCCAGCCAGAGGGTGGTCACAAGCCAGCCTCACGGTCCACATTTGAAAATAGTTGCAAATATTATAACATTTCAATGTCATTAATTTATAATTAATTTAGTGTTGTAACATTTAAAATCTGAATACTTTGCACCGAAGTTATACGTCCCCCCACCCAACTTCTCCAGGAAAACTAGAAGGTAGGACCTGCTGGCAGGGCTTCTCTGGTCCATGGCAAGTCCACACTCACTCTCCATTGGCATCAGTGGGTTCCCAGTTCACTATCCCCCTGGACTCCTAGGGCCTTGGGCTTCTCTTATCTATACCCAAAGGAGGGAGGCCCAGAGGAGTTCCTGCTCCGTCCTGCCTAGGGTCACCTCCTGAATATCCTGGTCTCCTGGGGTTGGACCCACCTCTTCTCTAAGTGGCAGACAGGGGGATTTTGCCCCCTTTGCAAGGTACCTGCTACTACCCAGGTGGCCCTAGTAGGCCACAGTATGTCAATCCTATCAAATTCCAACCACATCCCACAGTCATACAACATACACAGTGCAGGAGGGAATGCAGGAGCTACATGCTGTCTTAGACCCCAGAGGAGGAATCTGGCATGGGTTCTCATACACATGACTTATTGGGCGACAACTCCTGGAAGAAGGGAAAGGGGCACAGGAGACAAAACTGGGCAAAGATGTGGTGTTGGTTAGAGTCTGGCACTAGTCTGATTCCTGGGGAGCACTGCAGTGTGACTGGCACCCCAGGGCTTGTCCCACTCACAGATCTGAGTCAGTCACTGGCGAAGGACACAGTGGGGTGAAGAGGGAAGGATCACTTCCCAGGCACGTAGTGGGAGGTAATACCTGCTGGCCATGGGTAAGCACCTGCAGAAGGATACAGGTGGGACCCATTAGCAGCTGACACCTGGAGCACAGGGGATGAGTGCACCTCCAGGTGAGGGGGACCAGGTGGCTACAGTGTCTCTCACACATGTGCACATCCCCCACACACAGGGCAGGAGCAGATAAAACAGTGTAGTCCTAGTGTCCCCAATGTCCCCACTAAGTGTCCCACTTAGTGTCCTAAGTGTCCCCAAATATATCTTTAACTTATTTTTTAATATTTTATTTATTTGAGAGAGAGTGCACAAGCCAGGGGGAAGAGGCAGAGGGAGAAGCAGACTCCCTGCTGAGCAGGGAGCCCAATGCAGGGCTCAATCCCAGGACCCCAGGACCATGACCTGAGCTGAAGGCAGATGTCTAACCCACTGAGTCACCCAGCCGCCCTATCTACCTTTAATTTATAATTTAGTCTGAGATCACCCCAGGCTCAGAAAGTAAGAAAGTATATACTAAAAATAGTATTTGCATACCAATGCTCATTGCAGCATTATTCACGATAGCCAAAAGGCAGAGGCAACCCAAGGGTCCATCAACAGATGAGTATTTAAATAAAACATGGTCTATACCTAGAATGTAATATTATTCAGCCTTAAGAAGGAAGGAGGTTCTGACACTGGCTACAACACGGACGAACACTGCAGACATTAAGTGAAATAAGGCAGGCACCATAGGACCAATACTGTAGATCCCACCTTTATGAGGTCCCTGGAGTCATCAAGTTCATCGAGACAGAACGTAGGATGGTGGGGGCCAAGGGCTGGGGTTGGGGTGATGGGGAGTTAGTGTTTCATGGGGACAGAGTTTCCATTTGAGAAGATGAAAATGTCCCAGAGATGGACGGTGGGGGTGGTGGCACAACAGTGTGAATGGACTTGATGCCACCGAACTACAATGCTTAAAAATGGCTAAGATGATCCACTTTCTGATTTTTTTTAAGATTTTATTTATTTATTAGAGAGAGAGAGAGAGAAAGGCAGAGACACAGGCAGAGGGAGAAGCAGGCTCTATGCAGGGAGACTGACGTGGGACTTGATCCCGGGTCTCCAGGATCATGCCCTGGGCTGAAGGCAGCGCTAAACTGCTGAGGCATCGGGGGTGCCCAGTCCACTTTCTGTTATGTGTATTTTGCTACAATAAAAAGTAGAAACACATGCACTGTGGAGCCAAAAGTGAATAATGAAAGAGCTCAGAGAGGAGAGGAAAGAAGGAAGCACACCGAAGGCCCCACAGGAAACCAGGGCTGCTCCAGACACCTCCCCCTGCTAGTAAGCTTCCTGGCAGCCAAAGACAGAAGGGAAATTAGAGGATGACCCAGTGCTCCTTGTCGGATCAGAGGAAGTCATCTAGTTCATCGGGAAAAATAAACTTGTACTTGGCACAGAATGTCAGCAGGGGTTTTAGCTGTTGGTTAGGTTCATACTCAACTATCACTTCCTCAGTGCCAAACACTGAACTCAGGGTTAGCACACTCTACAGGTAGGGTAACTCAGGCCTAGGGAGGGTAAATGATCTGCCCACAGTCATATCACCAGTAAAAGGTGACATGGGGATTTGAAACCAGGTCTGTCTTGCTAAGAGAATACAGCCAGAGTCCTTTACCTTGTAGATATTCATCACACAGCTGCTACCCGCCACCTCCTATTACAGGGACTGGGATGTGACAGTGAGCAAAACCAACAAAGCTCCCACCCAAATGGGGCCAACATTAGTGGAGGGAAGAGACAAGGAACAAATGAATAAGAAGATACTATAGGCATCATGAGTGGTCACAGCAGGGGCGCCTGGGTAGCACAGTTGGTTAAGCATCCAACTTTTGGTTTCAGCTCAGGATGAGATCTTGGGGCCCTGGGATCAAGTTCCACGTCAGGCTTCATGGTCAGTGAGAGTCTGCTTGAGATTCTCTCTTCCTTCTCCCTCTGCCCCTCCCACCTGTGCATGTGTGCTCTCTCTCTCTCTCTCTCTCTCTCTCTCTCCCTCCCTCAGATAAATAAATCTTAAAAAAAAAAAAAAGTGGTCAGGACAGCAACCACATGCAAGAGGTGAGACATTTCAGCTGAGACTTGCCTGGCAAAAATGTGGAGGCTATGCAAAGATCTGGGGATTGACATCTCAGGCAGCAGTAAGAGCATGTGCAAAGGCCCCGGGGGTAGGAACCAGCTTGACACATTGTGGCTGGTATGCAGGGAACAAAGAAGAGAGCAGGATGTGGTGAGGTGAGCAGCAAGAGGAGAAAAGATGGAGGAAGGGGTATGAAAATCAAGGAAAGAGAGAAGCTCCAAAGAGGAGTCCCATCAGTTCCCCATGGGCAGTGCCCCTAGAGAACAAGAGAAAGCATCCAAAACATTTAGCAGATACCGTTCCAACAGTGGGGCGGGGGCCCACACCAGGTCCAGCACACTAGGAATTCAAGAAACAACTACAGGGGTGCCTGGGTGGCTCAGTCAGTTAAGCATCCAATTCTTGATTTCTTGATTTCGGTCCAGGTCACAATCACAGGGTCCTGGGATCAGGCCTTGCGTTGCCTGCTTGAGACTCTCTCTCTTCCTCTGTCTGCTCCTCCCCCGCCATGAGCTAGCTCTCTCTCTCTCTCTCTCTCTCTCTCTCTCTCTTTCTCTCTTTCTCTAAAAAGAAAAAGAAAGGGAAAAAGAAGGAACTATAGACATCCTTTCAAGGAGTCCAAGGAAGTTTTCATAAAGTCCGAAAACTGAAACATCACATGGGGAATACAAACATAGGAGACAAAACTAAAAAGCTAAGCTGGACTGTCCACCCCAGAAATCTGGTGATGGGCACCTGGTGGGCAGAGGGAGACAGGGAGGGACCATGGGAACTCCTGGGTGTGGGGGCTGTCCTCCTGATGCACCCAGGTAGTGGTCACTTGAGGGTATGCTGACTTTCATGTACTTTTTTTATATGTATGCTTTTATACAATAAAAGAGATTTTTTTTAAAGAACAGAAGAAAAAAAAAGAGCCAATTTTAGTAGTCCAAGGAAAGAAAACAAGAACCAGAGAGGGTGTTGGCAGAAGAAATGAGAAGGACAGGAAGGATGTGAACAATAGTCACAAATCACCGAAAGTAAGTAATCATGTTTGGCTTCCGTCTTTAAAGTCTTATTTTCCTTCATTTCCTCGTGGGGAAAAGTCTTCATAATCGCTGGCATCGTTTGCAAGGAGACAAGGCTGGCCGTGAGGAGACAGGTTACAGGGCCAGGGGCGTGTTGGAGAGGTGGGGTGTGGGTCCTCGTGCTGGGGGGGGCGCAGGGCTGAAGGCATAGGTGGGTGGCGTGAGACCTCTGAGGAGAGGGGAGGGGCTGGGGGACACAAGGTCTCTCAGCCAACCCCTGGTGCAAAGTACTGACGAACATCAGGACCCCAGGTGGGACACAGAGAGGGGCTGAGAGCCTTGTGTCCTCAAAGGCTCACTGGCCCCTGGGGATCGCCAAAGGGGTGAGCTCATGAAAACACTGGAAAATCATCCTTCAAGTAGAGCAGCCAGGGTATATTCCCCTCCCTGCTCTCTCCTCCCTAAAAAGAAAGGAAAAAAAAAAAGAAATGAATAAAAAGCTCCTCAAAGCCTGGGTGAGAGCTGACCCTGCATACATAATCATTAATCTCATTACCAGCATAAGCAGGTGAAAAATCACAAAGATGAATGTCCATGACTTACAATCAACCTTCAAGAAAAGAAAATATTGCTTTTGGCACCAGGAGGGAGCTGCTATATTCCTTCCCCACAAGTCACAACTCTGGAAGGAAGAAACGCTCCCAGGGAGGAGCAATGAGACACGGGCCTGCCCATGGCCACGCTGAGCTCACTGCTCTCCCCACCTGGTGTCCAGCGCCCTCTACCACGCCCGGCCCCAGACAGACGGGCCACGTCATACCCCTGACCTCTCCCTCCCTCTGTGACAGATCCAGGCATCTTCCAGCCAGCCTGCCCTGGGCACACCTGCAGGAGGCTTTTTGGCTCATCTCCTCTCACCCCCACTCAAAACCCTGAATGGTTTCCCTGTCACCTCTGGGCCCTTCGAGAATCCAGGAAAAGCTATGGGCAACAACCACCCACCCACCCACACACACACCAAAAAAAGGGATAATGCAAGCAAAATCTGGTAACAGAAACCATTCCATTGTATATTTACCCGCCTTCTAAGAGCAGCCCATGGGCTTCATTCTGGGGTCCACACCACCCCACTGCCCCTCACTATCACTGTTTCCTATTCCTGTCACAACAATGCCAAATTCAGACTTGGACAGCAGGCTAATGGGAGCTCAAGAAACCCAATTGAAGTAAGGTTTTGGGCAAACGGCCTCTCTCTTTCCCAGTGTGTTAGACATGAAATGATTTCATGTCAAGAATCCCTCAAGCCATCCTGTTCTCAGGTGGAGACTGAGGCTAGAGCCAACTCAAAAACAAGAAAAGCCCAAGAGGTGGAAAAACAGAAACAGTGATAGCTGCTGAGCAACTGGATCCAGCTGCGCCTAATTGAAAAACTGAATTTTACAGTGATATGAACCCAGTGTGTTAAGCTAACCTGGACCAGGTTTTCTGTCACTTGCAACTGAGAGTCTTACAGATACATGAGCATACTCCAAAAGCTGTTGTAGATCATTTTAAGGGTCCCACGGACTCCCTGGAGCTCATTCACAGACCCCTAGTTGAAGATCCCTGGTCCAGGGACATAGTGAAAACTCCTAAGAGTGGCATTTGAAGTCCATCACCATCTAGCCCCCATCTATCTTCCCAGACCCATCTCCCTCTGCTGCCTTCCATTCACCCAACTCCTGATAAACTGGAAGACTCCAAACCCCTCATCTTTGCTCATATTGCTATCCCAAACCATGGTGTCCTCCCTTCTGAATTTCTGAAGACCCAAATCCTAGCTCCTGCTCTAAGGCTAAGCCCCAAGGGTAGGTAGATGGACAAGTGGATGGATGGATGGATGGATGGATGGATGGATGATTGATTGATGAGCAGGTAGGAGGAAGCAGATGGATGGAGGAAGAGGTGGGTCAGTGGATGGATAAGCAAACTGGTATGTAGATGGATAGCTGATGAAGAGATGGAGGGGGGAATAGACAGATGGTGAACATAGATAAATGGGTGGATGAGCAGATGGCAGATGGATGGGAAAGTGGGTCAATGGATGAATGAGTAACCCAGCATGTGGATAAATAAATGTCTGATGGATGGGCAGACGGGTGGATAGACGGGTGAGGAGATGGAGGATGAATGGGATGGTGGGTTAATGGGTGGGTGTATCAGTGTAGGAATGAATGGCTGAGAGGCAGCTCAATGACTATGCAGGCAATGGATCAGTGGACATGTGGATGCATGAATGGTAGGCAGGTACATAGGTAGGTAAGCAGCAGATGGGCAGGTAGAGCTAGGAAAGTTCTCCTGATGCTCAATCAGCACTCTTCCCAGACCCCGTGAAAAACCCTAGAATAAGCCAAAGGCTCTCCTATAGGCCAGCATCTCAGACAATTCTTGGCCATGTTGAATAGCTTGGAAGTATGGCCCTAGAGTCACAGTGGCCTACATTCTCAGCCCAGCTGAGCTGACTCCCACTGTTTAACCACAGGCCAGAGACTGGCCTTCTGAGCCTCATTTTCCCCATCTGTTAAATGAGAAGCACCATGCTCGGGTATCCCTGGGTGGCTCAGCAGTTTAGCACTGCCTTGGGCCCAGGGCATGGTCCTGGAGTCCCAGGATCCAGTCCTGTGTTGGGCTCCCTGCATGGAGCCTGCTTCTCCCTCTGCCTGTGTCTCTGCCTCTCTCTGTGTGTGTCTCTTATGAATAACTAAATAAAATCTTAAAAAAAAAAAAAAAAGAGAAGCACCATGCTCTCCTCACAAGGTGCTGTGGGATGAAATAAAGAACCATCTGCAAGAGGCTAGCCCAAGACACGGTACAGTCAGAGGTGACAATAATTTCCATCCTATTAAAAAAATGTTTCCAGGCTCTAGAAAAACAAAAGGAGGCATCTTCTCCCCATTTTGTAAGATGAGGAAAATCCTCACACCAAAAGCAGACATGGGTACTATCAGCAGAGAGAAGTACAGGCCAGTTTCACTTATGAATCTAGCTGCCAAGTCCTACATAAAATACCATGCAATGGAATCCAGCAGCACATTACAGAGATAATATGCTGTGCCCAAACAGCATTACCTCAGGAATGCAAGGGTAGTTCAATATTTTAAAATCAATGCAATTCACCCAAAGAAAAATGCTATAAGGCCATCTCACTAGATGCTGGGGGGAAAGCATCAGTAAAATTTGACATTCTGTGATTAAAAGCTCTGAGAAAAGTCAGCTCCTCCTGGTAAAGAGGATCACCTGCCAGGCTCCTATGGAAATGGATTCACCCCTCTCCTGTCCCAGAAAATAAACTGGCCTTGGGGGAATATAATGCCCCTTCCGAAGGAACAGGGAGGTGGGATTTTAGGGACCGTAGTAGGGTAAGATAAATTTTGGGGAGTTCTCCAGAGCCTCCCAAATCTTGGTGCAGCCTCTAATCCCACCTTCTAGAGTTGAGCCCGGGGTTCCTTTTGTGCTGAGAAACCCAGCAGAGACTGAGCTGCTCCAGGGAGCTCCTGGGAGTCCCCTGAGAGGGTCCTGGACCCGGCTCTCACCCTATCTCTAGGCTCTGGCAGACATTCTCTTGCTTTTTTCCTTCCTTTGATACAAGAGGTGCTTTCAAGGGAAGCCTAAAGACCAAGGGTCCCTTCCACAAGAGCTGCATATACGTGAGGTGAGAAAGCGCTCGTGTGAACTGGAGTTTGGGTGTATGAGTGAGTCTGTGCACACACTCGTGTGAAGGAGGGTGAACTCATTCATGAGGATGTGAACTGTAAGTGGAGTGGAGTGGCTGTGTGTGCAAATTTAAGTGTGTACGACTGCATGAGGAGGTATGAAAGTGCATGTGACTGTGTATGCATACGAACACACCTGTGCACACGCACGTGCTGGGCCATCCTCCCGTGGTGAGTCCCACCCCCTTCTCCACCCCCAGCCACTGCTCCCCCAGGCTCCTGACCATCCCTCTCTCCACCTGTGTCCCTCCCCCTTGGCCCAGACCACGTTGTCTCCTCAGCGCCCCCATGACCTGCCTCCTGCTCCCCACCATATCCCTGGCCCCACCTTGTTCAGAGCTCCAACAGAGCCCATCCAGTCCTGCACCACTTCTCCAGCCCCAGTGTGGACAGCCCTGCTGATGTCACCCCACTCGGGGCACGGTCAGTGCCCAGGACGGGCTCATTCTGCAATCAGCCACACTGCGGAGATCCCATCACCTGGCTAGCCAGATAGGATGGCCTTCAGGGGCCGGGACTGGCAGGGACCATCTTACACTGATGTGTCTGTCTGCTTATGTCCCCAGCTGGACTGTGATCCGAGGCAGGGACCCTGCCCTCCTGCTCAGCCCTGACCTGGGTCTGGGCCACTGCTGGCGCTCAAAGTGGGGGAGGGGGGGTGGAAGAATTAATTAGTGTGTGTGGCCCCAGCACAGGCCTGACACAGGACATGGGATGAGTTATAAATGTGAGTGTCACTCACAAACTCATCCCAGAAGGGCCTTCGAGATCGGCAGAAACTTGCATGAGGTCACCTGGCGAGTCACCGCCTACGCTGGGAGCCCCACGCTGTAACCACAAGTGCACAGGAGCCTTTTCTCACATGTCACCTTTCTAGCCTCATGACTCCACAAGGGTCGAGGGTGGAGTGGAAGGGGACAGGCAGAAAGAGAGGAGACAGGAAGGCAGACAGAGAAGCAGAGACCAGAAGCCAAGCAGACAGACAAGACAGGGACAGACCGGAGGCGGATGACAGAGACGAGCGGACAGGGCTGGCCTGCAGCAGCCCTGGGCTCCCTTGACCACAGTGGCACATGGAAGGAGGCGCCAGCCACGGAAACCCTGCTATGTCCTCGGGCTTTGCTGCACTGGTGCCCCTACTTATTTGCATGGCCCTGAAATTCAGGAATTTCTCAGGGCTGCCAGCAGGGTGGCCAGTATACAGCAAGTAGGGGGTCTGGCCCCAGCTGTGGCATAACCATCAGAAGCCCCCCAGGGCCCAGAGCAGAGACAGGCAACACGCAGGGCCAAGCTCCCCAGGCTGCTGGGTACTGCAGATGTGACCCTCCGAGAAAGCGTGTCCCATGTGCCCGTGAGCCCAGCCAAAGCAGCCTCTCCACAACACCCAGGAGCACCCGGGAGGACAACGCAGGGACCCCAGCGTCGCTCCTGGCAGACAACAGGCACTGAATACTTGTTCAACATTTTTAAAAAGGACTGTCCCAGCTACTCTTAAATCTTCCATGGCTCTTCAACTCTGCCCTTTCCTTGGTTCTCTCGGCCAGGCCCATCCTCCTTCCCCTTAGCAAACTCCTACTCATCCCTCAAGGCCCGGCTCAATATCCCCTCCTCTGAAAAACCTTCCCTTGGAGTTCAAAGATGCCTTCTTTGACCTCCCTGCAATCTGTACACGGAGTGTCTGCATCCACACAGGGTTCACAGACAAGAAAGATGCAAAACACAAGGGTGAGACCAAACCCTCCAAGAGTAACAGACTCAGCCCACGTCTTTGCCACTTGGGCTAAGTGTGGTCAGGCTAGAGGTCAAGACCCCACAGTCCCCACCCCTTCTCTCAACTCCCTATTAAACTATGAACTACCCCAGACGTTGAAGAGCCGTTGTTACACATTCTGGAACATCCTCATACTCCCTTTGGGATGGGTCCACCATATGACATAGGAACAGGGGAAGAAACAGCTACTTGGTTAGACAGAACCGGGTGATGCTCTGGAGACCTCCAACCCCTTCTCCCAGCAAGAAAACCCCAATCTCCCTCTGGGGAGCCACCCCCTCTCAGGCTACATGGACCACAGGATGGCCATCTCTCATCCACAGTGACTGTCACATGGGCCCATGCCGAAGCTTCTGAGCTTATAGGAGTGAGCCACGTGGCAGAGGCTGTCTGAGGATAATGCAACATGGAGAATGGAGACACAGTCCTGGGGTCATCTCTAGAGCCCCTGGATATAGCCAAGCCTGCAACTGTACCCTGTACTTTTTTGTTACATGACTTTTTGCTGAAATTATTCTCACCTGTGATCAAAATAATACTAACACTTGTGATGAGAAAGTAAGATGAGCAACCGCATTGTGTCTGGTGCTGACTTGACTACAAGAATGTTTGTCTCTGGAGTTAATAGTGTCGAACTCTGCAGCAGGCACCTCCTGCAGGGTTAGTCTGCTTCACACAGGGCCCATTCTCAGGGACCGGCTGGAGACAGCCCACAGAGCCATGTCACTATCACAACCCTGCCGCCGCCACTGGCCACAGCCCATTGGCCCAGGATGGACGTGTCACCCAAGCTGGGCCAATCAGAACTCTTCCCCGGGATTCTGAACTGGAACT
Organism: Vulpes lagopus; assembly: GCF_018345385.1. NCBI lineage: Eukaryota > Metazoa > Chordata > Mammalia > Carnivora > Canidae > Vulpes > Vulpes lagopus. The sequence continues at coordinate 54,393,126 of NC_054830.1, forward strand.
AAAAGAGCATACAGAGCATCTCTAGTAGAAGAGACTGGAAGCCAGGAGGCCTCTAAGCTGAGGGCAGGCACATTTAAATCATTCTGAGAACATCAACCAGGCTTGTAGAGAAAAGCAGAGACAAAAAGATGGGGTGTAAGGCAGGCTTGGCGGCATCAGAGACCCTAGCTGTAGCTTTCTCGGGGGCCAGCGGGTCCAGGTCTTCCCTGATGATGCACTGGACCCTCTGCTTCTCCTGAGCAGCCTCAAGTGAAGCCCACGTGAAGGCGAAACCCCCCACCGCACGATACACAGGCCCCATCTGAAGTGAGGAGCAGGGTGCGGGGGGGGAACCATGGTGTGAGACACAGTCCAGGGCATGTCTGGGCTACCATGCCGCATGCTGAGGCCCTACCATCCCAGTGAGACCCCTGAGGTCTGGAGCCAAGGAGGGGTCATGCTCCTACCCCCTGCACAGGAAGCCACCACCATGCCTCAGGAGCATACCTGGCTCAGGCACATCCTGCCTTGGGATCACAGTGGGGCATTGCAGGGACAGGCAACTAACGTCACCATTTCCTTCCCATGGCCAGCACTCCCTTAAATGAGTCTCTCTCACTCGTCAGGGTGTAAGGTCAGCCACTCGGTTCAAGAAAACAAGTTACGGGGGGTGAGGGCAGAGGAGCACTAGGGCAAACTGTTCCTCTCGCTGGGGCATGCGGCTAATTAAGGGCCTGACCAGCCATGAGCATGAGTGTTATCAGTATCACCCATGAGGCCTATCATTAATGACCTCTGCTCACTGCACTTCATAGCTTACAGATGGAATCTAACCCACCGAGCCAGGCCCAGATTGCCCACATCATTCAAAGACTGGGCCCAGCCTCACCTCGCAAGCTACCATCAACCTCTTCCCTCAGCACTGGAGCCCTGGCCCTACGCCCCCCACCCACAACCCCTTGGCATGGACCCCAGGCCACTGGACACCTCAGAGAATGCCCCCAACCCCTGGCCTGAGAACCAGGGACTTGGGTCTCCGAGAAGCCATCCCTGCTGGAGGGGCAGCAGCCTCCCGTCACAGCCCTGCCCAGCAGGAAACATGCCAATGGGGTCCCCAGGAGATGGGAGGTGTGGGATGGCCTGCCAGAGGGGTCTGTCCAAGGGCTAGAGAGGACCATGCAGGACGAGCTCAGATCTCAGGAACAAAGCGTATGTGACAGAGGCCCATGGAGAGTAATTATCCCCCACCTAATCTCTTTCCACCAATCAGGATCACAGAGAACTCTCTGTGGACCGCTGGCGTGCCCTGCACATCTGCCTGCCACTTGCCACCCTTTCTTTGTAACAAAGAGAGGGCAGGTCCCAGGGCTCGAGGCTGAGGCAGGGAACAGAAGTACAAGGGTTCAAAGCCCTGCGTGGCTGCTGTTAATCTTTATTTTCCTGGCTATTGCTGATTTGGGGCAAGTCTGATTTTTGCCTACAGCTGTGACGAGAGGTCTCCTTTGAAATAAAATAAGCAAAACAGGGAAGGGATTTAAAAAATATATATATATACTGTGTATAATGTAAAGCCACCAGAGGTCGGAAGATACAGCAGAAAATGTGATAGTGTTGCACTGATCATCATGTATCAGGAGAGGAAGCCAATACCACTGGCTTTTTTCCCCAAAGAAAGGACACGAGGCCCCTAAGGGGCCTGCCTTCCTCAGCCCCATGATCTGAGAACAGCAGTCAGAGACTCTGAGGTGCCCATTGCTGGACAACACTTGAATTATTCTGCTCTGAGGACATGCCAGGGGAACAGATAAAGGACGCTGAGATGCCCAACCAGCACCAAACCACCAGGACAGCTAATCTCCCAGCTCCTGAGGCCCAGGGGGCTGACACAGAAACCACAGGGAAGAGCTGTGGCCCTGGTGGGGAAGGGTGCGCTTGTGCGTGCACACATGCCTGTGGGTGTTGCGGGGGCAAGGAGGGTACAGTGTGGTTGTGCCTTCAAGGGATTGACATGTGTCAAGACCACCCATACTCTGATCCTGAGCTGCCCCTGACCCCCAGAGGTCCTGCCCCAGTCAGCCTGTCCCACGCATTCCCCAGCAGGCTGCACTCTCCTGCTTAGAACCCTTCCCTGGCTCCCTGTGACTAGGCCTCCAGACTCATTGGGGGCTGGGGAGGTGTTCTGAGAGTGTTCTGAGACTCTCAGGGGTCCTGAGAGTTCTCTACCACAATGTTTTTAATGTGATGCTTTCACTGTGAGGAGTCATTGAGGAGAACAGAATTTTCTGAATCACCTAACACTCACTTGGTGATCAAAGACACAGCTGGGAATTCAAGACTGGGATGGGAGACCCAGGCTGAGGAAGGAACCCTGGGAGGCTTATCAAGAACCCAGGGCACCCGTGTGGCTCAGTGGTCGGGTGGCTCAGTGGTCGAGTGTCTGCCTTCGGCTCAGGCCGTGATCCCAGGGTCCTGGGATCGAGTCCCACATCGGGCTCCCCGCACGGAGCCTGTGTCTCCCTCTGCCTGTGTCTCTGCCTCTCTCTCTCTGTCTCTCATGAATAAATATAATCTTTAAAATAAAAAAAAAAAAAAAAACCAAACTGGTGTGTCCTGACCACAAGGCCATCTTCTCAATGATGAGGAGAACAGAGGAGGAGGACAGGAGTGTGGGGTCCTGATGCTCAAAGAACCTAGCTAGCATGTATTAGTGAAGTACCTGCCAAAAGCTGTGTTGGGGCTTTTTCCTCAAGTCTGCACACCAACCCTTCCAGGCAGGCCACTACCAGCAGGCCCATTTTACATCCTTGGAAAAGCTGAGGCTGGGACACAGGACTCGAGCTCGGGCCAGGCAAGCATGCCAGCACCCCCATGCCTTCCTGGCCTGTGTGGCTCCTCACCCTACTGGCACTCCACAGGTCAGGCCCTCTTCCCACATTTCAGGCCACTCCTGGCCATCAAACAACAGCACAGCCAAGAGGGCTGTCCCCACTTTGCAATGAGGAAATTGAAAGATTGAAGCCCTAGCAGGTCAGGGTCTCCTGAAGGCAAAAAGGCCTCCAGCGGCCAGAGGCGGCCATCCCACTCCCCAGGACATGGGTGCTCCCTGCCCCCCACATTCTGGGCCAGGCTGTCTCCCAGCCCAGGACGGGCAGGCAGCACGGCTTCCTCACCAGTGCTGTGACCCGGGTGGCCTACAATACAGCATCCCCCCTCCCCCAGAAAAGCTGGGCTCCCCACCCTCAAGGAAGGAAATAACCTTTCCCCAAACCAGTACTTTCTCTGCAACAATCTCCATATATGAGAAGACCGAGGCATTTTTGCAATGCTTCCAAATTCCAATAACTGTGAGGACAATGGTGTAAAATGACGCATGGCTTGACCTGACAGGGGCCCTGGGAAGGGACCAGACCGGGGGAGGTGAATTAGCAGTGCGTGCGTGTGTGCCAGTGGTGCCCGTGATCAAGGGGCAGCCCATCCAGAGCAGGACCTGGACGTGGACAGACCTGGCTCCCGTTCCAGTTCTTCTTCCTCACTTGCCATGAGACTGCAGGCAGGGACGCCTCTCTCTGGGCCTCAGTATCCTGACCTGTGTCACCCTCTCAGGCCTCCCACCTACCATCCTGCCCCCTCCAGTCCCACCTTCACGGCTGGACTGCCCAAGGGACCCTCTAAGCATCTGGCCATGTCCCTCCTCTTCTAAGAAATGCCCCCAAGACTGCCCATCTCCAGTTCACGGACCAGGATTTGAGGTGCTCCGTTGTTAGGGTTCAGTCTGCCAGCACAACCCTTACTTCCTGCCTCTCCTCCAACCCACCTCTCCAAGAGAAACTGGGTTTTCTCCTGTTCTGGTGTCTACCTCACTTTTTACCTTCACATCACAGTGCCTGTATCAACTTCTCCAGGAAGCCCTCCCTGACCACCGCCAGACTCAGCTAGATGCTTACCTGGCTGTCATGACCTCTGGGCTCTCCTTCAGGACAGCCCTGGCCAAAGCATGTCAGAACTGCCTGTGTGCATCTCTGGGGCCCGCAAGTTGGCACGGGAGGGACAACAGGCCATTCCCACACCAGAGGCTACTGTGAGCACCCCAAAACCATGGGCACACATCCCTGGCATGGATGTCCAGGGAGCCACTGGCCAGGAACTGTGACCCCACGAGCCTCTCCCTGGCTGTTCCCAGCAATGCTTAGCCATGGTTCCTAACCCTCCCAGAGAAAGGCCACAACTCCACTATTCCCCGTTGCCCCATAAGGCCAAGTGCTAGGCCCCAGCAGCTCATGGGTGGGGGGACTTTAAAATCTCAATCAGAGCTGGTCCCTCCCTGAATGGAATTTGTATCACACCCAGAATAAAAATGAAAGCTCTCCCATGGCCCCTGGCCATGGCTCACCCTCCAGTGGACATCCTTGCTCGCAGGGGTCCTGACTTCCAGCTCCTCCAGGTCATTTGTATGTGCTGTGATCTCTGGCTGGACATGCCTACTCCACCCGGGTGTCTGCTCCACTGACACCTCTGATGCTCTACCTAAAACATCCCCACCCAACTCCCAGTCCCAGACCAGCGTTGCCGTCTCTTCTCTGCACACACAGCCAGCACAGGACACCACAGTAAGCACCCACAGGTTTCCTGTCTGTGCTTCCCGCCAAAAAGCAGGCTCTGTGGGGGGCAGAGGATGTTGTCTTGGTCATTGTCTTATGCCCAGCACTCAGAACAGTGTCCACTACCCAGCGGATGCTCAATAAATACCTGTTGAATGAAAGAATGAGCGATCTCATTTCCTCCTTCCATTAACCCTAACAGAGCTGGGACACCCATTTTACAGACAAAGAAACTGAGGCTCAGTGGGGTAAGTTACTGGCCCGATGGGAGCACAGCCTGGGAGTGGCAGAGCTGGGAATCTGAACCCTGTAGGATGCCAAGGTGGGGACTTGGCTGCCCCGGCTGCCCCTGGCTCTGGACCTGTCACCAGTCTCCCCACCAGCCAGCAGGGCTGACTGGGGAAACGGTCCCGGAATGGGATGGTAAGTGCTACGGTGCCCACGCCAGGAAGCGCCAGCAGTCAAATCACCAGAAGGAAACACACCCACAGGAAAAGGGGGTAAGAAATGGGGAGAGAAAGAAAGGGTGGGTTTTTTTCTTTTCTTTTGTCCATTTGCCAAGACTTTGCAAAAAGTGACTTTGTTACCATCTAATTTAATCACAGTGGAAACTTTTGTGTCCCACGCCAGGAAGACGTCTGTTCAACCACCAGATCAGTAAGGCAGGGGATTTAAAAACTATCCTTAAACACTTCCACTTAAAACTCAAAAACGAACAGTCCCCCACCAACTGCCCAAATGCTTTGTAATGTAATGTTGTGAACAGGCAATACCGTCGCATGGCTCAAGCAGGAGAAAATATTTTAAAAGGCACAAAGTGGGAAATGTCATCTCAGCCTTACACCCTTGACCCCTGTCTGCCCACCCAAAGCCACCCCCAGGTGACCACAGGTAACCACTGGCCCCTGTTCCTCCTGCTTCTTCCCAGGCTTTGTTTCTTTCTGCACGCACAAGCCAACGTGAAGCTGTGTTTCTTACTCGACCCAAGAGGCGGCATAAGTTTTACAAGGCATCTGGCACCTTGTTTTCTTCTCTTAACAGATCCTGAAAGACCTTTCCACGGAGAGCAGCCTCAGTTTTTTACAGCTGCATAATATTCCATGGTGAGGCTGTGCCGGCGTCTGTCACCCTGAGTTTCAAACGTCTGCCCATAGACCTTCTTCTTCCATCTGCCTGTAGCTTCTCAAGGGTGAGGACTGTGCCCCAGCACAGCCTCCTGATCTGATCTTACTCCAGAGGGTGTCTTAAAACAGAAATCCAATCTCATTGCTCATTCCATCAAAACTTTTCAGTAGCTTTCAGACTCCCTGTGTAGCTCCTCCTTTGCAACCTCCCCTCCGTGACTCAGCCTCCTCCTTTTCCGTCCCGCACGCACACCTAGCAGGGTCCCACCTCAGGCCCTTTGCACTAGCTGTGCCTCCTGCTTGGCATTCTCCCTTGGCACTCTGGTCTCAGCTCAGAAATCCTCTCCCGCCGAGGGCCCTCCTTGCCTCCCTGGATTTGGTTACCTTGCTGATTTAAACGCCTTCATAGCATCTGAAATCAATTCAGTTCATCTCTTTACCACCTGAATCACCCCACCCCATACCACCTCACCCCTCTAACTAGAATAGAAAGTACATGGGAGCAAAGTTTCCCAGCACCCAGAGTCCTGTCACAAGCTGGAACTGCATCCCAGGCCAAGGCCTTTGGCTGGGGGAGGCCCCTCAGAGTTCAGGCAGCCTGGGAGCGGGGCTACTCAACTGCCTCCTGGACACCGCACGAGTCCATCCTTTCCTCCCCACTTCAGGACCATGAGTGCTGGAAAGCTCAAGATCACAATATCCACTCTACAGAAGGGAAGAGTGAGGCCCAGGGAAGGGAGGGACCGGCCCTCTGCACCACCTTGCACAGCCTTGTACCTTCTTCCCCAGCAGAAACGAAAACCTCCAGGAAGTACGAGGAAGCAATCAGGGCTGCTGCCCACCATCCCCAGTCACTTTGGAAGCCCTGGTCCTCATTCAGTCAGTCAACAAACATCCAGGAGGCTGCACATCACGGGGGTGGGAGGGCACTTCACCACTTATATCAGCCACATACGTGTGCTCACAAGAAAGAGCACAGGGTCATGGAAGCTGGGACTTAAAATAATGCAGCAACAGCCCCACCCTGTGCTATCCATCAAGAGGCCACCCAAGGGAATGGGAGCTGGGAGCCTGTCCTCCACCTGAGTCTCTCCCTGGTAGGCATCTTGTCCACCAATGTGGACCAGGGGCTTATGGGGAAAATGCTTACACTCAGGGCCCACAAATGCAAGGCCAACGTGAAATCTGGTGTCCAACAGGCCACGCTGTGATGCACCTGAGGTCATGCAGACTTGAGACTCAGCGGTCTTTCCCCCCCGTGGTCACAAGCTCACAGTGAATATGACTGTCAAGACTACGGCAGAAAACTGTGTTGAGCTTTCAGGCTCATGAAAAGGAACCTAGGGGGTACCTTTTAATGGCTGGCTCAGCTGGTGGAGCATGCAACGCTTAAACTCAGGGTTGTGAGTTCGAGCTTCATATTGAGTGTTGAGATTACTTAAAAATAAATTAAAATCTTTAAAAATAAAAAAGGAATCTGGAATCTGAGTGGTCATTTAGGCTGCAAGAAATCTTCTTCCCTTTAGGTCCTGAATCTAGCTCTACCCTAACCCCTGCAGAGACTGCAGCTTTGCTTCCCTGGTCATTCCACAAGCATTTATTAAGCACCTGCTGTGTGTCACGCGGGGACCTGGCTCAGGGAATTTGCCCAGGATCAATGAGACCAAGTCCCTCTTCCCATGGATTCACTGAGAGAAGGGCAAAGAGCTTGGCTTTAGGGTCAGAAAAATCGAGGTTGAAATTCTAGCTGTACCATTCCCTTGCTAGAAAACTCTTTCTGAGCCTCAGTTTCCCCATCCATCAAATAAGGTAAGAATGTGACCTTGCAGAATCATCGACAGGATCTGGGAAGAAACGTAATGGTCAAGGTCTGGCTCTTCAATCACTGCCTTCCTCTCATGGGAGATCCCAGTCCACTGTCTCCCACAGCCCAGCAGAAAGTGCCTACCATCATCGCAAAGATGCACTGTGGCCCAGGCCCCTGGCGTGCCCCTCAGTGCTCCAAAGAGATATGAGGCTCACTCAAGGCTTTCCCAGCCATGGCTGAGGGGACTAGCGTAGGCCCCTTTGGGGTGGGCAATGCAGTAAAAATAGCCCAGTTTATACAGCAGGCATGGCCAACACAGAGGCCTGTGTAGGCCAGGTAGGAGCTGAGAATGTACAAGCAAGCCTGGTGGGGACTTTGGCCACAGGATGCTCCCATCCCAACCCCCAGGGGCAGCACAGGGGGACAGGGGACCCTGAAGCTGCCAGACCTTGTGATTTTGCAGGTAAAGATGGAAATCCGGACTCTTAGGTGAAACCGGACAATTTGTAAATGCTGGCAGTTAATTAAACATTTAAAGATAATAACAACACGGTAAGAGCCAAACAAAACACACAGAGCCAGTCAAAGCCAGGGCTGGCAGGTTTGCACAGAGTAAGATCCTTTGATTTCACCCATCTCCTGCCCCCTTCCCCCTTCTCACAGCTCTGGGTGCAGGAGGGAAGGGTGGAAGCTGAGGAAGCAACAATTACAGGTCCCTCCCTCCTCCTGGTGGGAATCTTCACCCTCATTTGCATGTGAGGAAGGTGAGGCTCAGAGTCCCATCATTCAGCTGCGAATACTTGCAGGGGGGCTGGCTCTGGGAGGGGCCTAACCAGTCCCCTCATTCAAGGGGCTCTGCTGATGACCAGCACCCAGATCTTTTTTTTCTTTTTCTGGCCTCTCATAGTGACACCTGCTGGCTCATACCAGCTTTGGCTGAGTCCAAGTGCAGTCATCTCCTAACAGTAAAGAAAGCTGCTTGGGATAGCAGGGTGGGGGAAGGGGAGGGCACGCAGGGGTGATGAGGAGGAGGCTGCTGGCCCCTCCCCGTGCTCCCACAGCCTCCCAGTTCCCGCGGCAAGAGAGCCTAAGCCAAGTGAGATCCCCCCAGGCCTACTGGGGCTCCCCGCACACTCAGGCCAGCGGGGAAGGCTATGCCCACAGAGGTGGTGTCAGGGCAGCCGCCCGCGACTACCAAGCTGGTCTATGGGACTCCATGTGCAAGATTCGGTGTGTGAGGCACTGTTTGTTACTCCAGCTATGCAAGAGACACGTGTGTGACACATGTGAGATAGATATGCATGTGCGATAGACACATGTGTGGCAGGCACGCGTGTCAGAGACGCACACGGGTGTAAGTGAGACATAACCGCTTGAGTGAGAGGCGTGCCTGTCTGGGAGGCGCCCAGGGTGAGGCACGTGTGTGCAAAAGGGACGCGTGTGGGAGACGAGTGTGAGAAGCCCCAGCATGTGTACAGGACTCTGCAACGGGGGACGTGGTGGCAGGATGGTGGGTGCGCCCAGGCCGCGGGTGCAGGAACTTTTCTTGGCTTGGGGGGGGGGGCAGTGTGACGGGAGCGGGGAACTGAGGGTGTGAGCTGGACGGTGGCGGTGCTGACCGACGGGAGGAGCCCAGGGCAGCCCGACGAGGGGGGCGCGGGGAAGGCGCGGCGCGAGGCTGCGGGGGCCGCCCGGCGGGACGCAGCCAGGCGGGGGGCGGGGGGCTGCCCGCGGACCCCGAGGTCCCCCGCCCCCAGGCCCGCCTCGGTGCGCACATCCGTGCAATGGGGCCAGGGCCGGCCGGGCGCGCCCGCGGCGGGGCGGGGTGTGGGCACCTCGCGGCCCGGGGCGCGCATCGCGGGGCCGCCGCACCGTCGGGGCGTCCGGGGCCCCCGAGCCGAGCGCGGGGCCGGCGGCCCGGGAGGGGAGGGGAGGGGAGGGGAGGGGGGAGGGGCGCCCGCGCGGCGAGGGTGGGCGCGCACTCACCGCGGGCGCTCCGCTGTCCGTCCGTCCGTCCGCCCGCCCGGCCGTCGCGCGTCGAGAGCCGCGAGCCCCGCTGTGCGCGGCGCGGGGCGGGGCGGGGCGCGGAGGGCGGGGCGGGGCGGGGCGCGGAGGGCGGAGGCGGCCCCAGCCCGCCCGCGCCCCTCCCCTGCCTCCGCCTCCGGGGCGGGCTCTGCGCGGCCGGGAGGGGCCGAGCCCCGCCCCCAGGGACCGCCGCGCGCCGCGTCCGTCTGTCCGTCCGCACCCCTCGTGCCCCGCCCCGACGCTGCACTCCCTTCCACGTCCCCGCCGCCCCGGCCAGCCTGGCCCTCGTGTGCCCGCCGGGAGGACGGGCCCAGCAGCCCTGGCCGTGCTGGGGGCGGGGGGGGGCGTACAACCTGCCCGGGGCGGGCGGTGCGACGCGACCGGAGGTCAGGCCTCTCCATCCCCGGTGCGTCCTACCCTGGGAGCGCCCACACACCCGGCCCCCTGGCGCCCCGCACTGCTGCTCCAGGCCCTTGGGCAGAGGGTCCCCAGCCCCGCCTCCCCGCTTTGGGCCCATCTAGGTTCATCCTCTTCCTCAGCGCACAGGCCAGCTGCCTGTGACCCCTGTATGACCTCAGCCAAGACCCTCGAGCCTCCTGTCTCTTGAATGGGTTCACTCTGGTCCGACCTGTGATGGGGAGCCGGGGAGAACTCCGTGTCATCCCCACAGCGCAGGCCGGGTAGGGAGGGGGAACTCTGCCAAATGTAAGCTAAAACCTTAAGGACCGTGTCATCCCCGCAGTAGAGGCAGAGTGGGGCATCCCACAGTCTGACTAGGAGCCAGACTGGAAAGAGGCCCTGTGGGGAGCAGGCTGTTGGCAGGAGGCTACCTCCCTGGGCCTTCCAACTGGACAAGGGCTCAAAACCCCATCCCCAATACACACAAGTGAAACCTTTAGCCCCAGAGAAGCCCAGGTGAAAAGAGGACTGGCCCTAAATTCAGGGGCCCTGCAGGCACAGGGACCCCAAGCCCCCAGTCCTCTCCCCATCCCTGTCTTAGGGTTCTAAAGGCCATCAGGCCCTAAGAGAGTCACAATCCAGGAATTCTGTCCTTCTGTCTGTCTGTCTGTCCCTCTCTCTTTGCCATCTTCTAAATCTCTTTTTATTCTGGCAAAAGTCACAATAGCATAAAATTCACCATTTTCTCCATTCTAAAGTGTCCAATTCAGTGGCATTTAGAACATTCACAGCTTTCTCTCCTGTGCTCTCTTGGCTGTGCCATCTTTGTCTGGATGTGTCTGTGTGTCTCTCTGTCTTTCCATGTTGCTGTGAACCCACCTCCATCTGTACTTCTGGGTTCCCCATTCAGATGGCCTGGTCTCTGTCTCTCAGGGTGTCTCACCCTTTTCCCACTTTGTCTCTCCTTTCTGTGTCCCTAATTCTGTTTTGAGGCCCATCTGTCTCTCTGTATTATTCTACCTTCCTCAGTCTCTCTCTGTGTGTCTCTCGTGAATAAATAAATAAGATCTTTAAAAATAATAATAAAAAATAAAAGTACTTTGAACAGAGCTTAGCAGAGGGGAGTGCTCAGTAAATGTCTGAGGAGTGGGTGACAGATTGAATCCTTCCTTCTGTCAGCAAGGGAGGAGGCCTGGGGCATAGGAGGCACTGGACCTTGGCTCCCTTGCATCTAGGTAACTCACTGCACCCGCCCCCCAGGAGGCTTACGCCCACTCCCATCCCCCACAAGTCTCCAGCCAGGAGGAGAGGCAGTGAGCCAAGATTTGGCCTCACCTTGCAGCCTGGGGGAACCCAAGGCCTAGCCAGCTTTCACAAGATAAAGTGGAGACACTTCGCCCATCAGCTGTTATCTGAGCTGCTGAAGTGGCCAAGGCAGCTGACTCCTCGGAGTCCTGCCATGGCTGTTATCTCAGATGGAGCGCACATCACCCACCAGGAATTTGGGGTCTGGGGCCTGGCCAAGACGTGGCTAGAGGAAGTTCCAGGCCGATAAGGCACAGACAGTGCTCAGAGTGGGCAGTACAGTTATTCACATCAGTGTCAATCTCATCAGCAGCCCCCCTCCCCGGGCACCAGGGCGCCAGGGCTGGCGGGTACAGAACACACCTGTACCACCTGGCAGGCCAGGCTCTGGAGGAGACGGCTCACTGGGCTTCCTGAGTCTGTGTCCTCACTCGGTGGCCTCCAGGAGGTCACCGCACCTCTCCCAGCATCTGAAAAATGGGAATATCAATAACGATAACACCCCATTCAACAATATGAAATGGTCTAGGAGCAGTGGCTCTGGAGCCAAATGGCCTTGATTTAAAGCCACATTCCCCTGTGTGATGTGCAGCAGGTGGCTTCAGTCCCCTGGCCTCAGTGGCTGGTCTATAAAACATTTTCCTGCCTCATAGGATTGTTTTGACATTAAGATTCTTAGGGCAGAGTTTGGCACATGATATGGCCTCAATTAAATGTTTGTTGTTGTTAATTACGCACAGCCTAATTACGTGAGCCAGCAAGGTGCCCCAAATCTTCCCACTCACCTGGATGCAGACAGCACAGGGCTGTCCACTCCTTGAATGATAGGCTGGGACTCCCCGCCAGAACTTCTCCTGCTGCTGCTCCTGAGGGTGGATGTGACACCCCTTCCTCTGCAGCAGGCCCACTTACTCATCGCTTGCGCCTCCCCTGCAGCATCCTTTACAGCCACAATGACTGGGCAGTGCGAGGCAGCTGTCTGTCCCTGGCCACAGAGGAAGCTAGGAAAGTGGTTGTCTGGGCCCAGCCAGACCGCCAAAAGAGAGAATTGCACAATTAAGGAAAAGATGTTAAAAGATGATGAGGCAGTGATTTTCAGACAGAGGCTCTCCTCACCTGGAGGAGGCACTACCTGCCATCCTGCTGCCCAATGAAGACCCAGGGCAGCAGCACCCACACCCGAGCTTTAGAACATGGCAGTCCTTGGGGCGCCTGGCTGGCTCAGTTGGAGGAACGTGCAACTATTGATCTTGGGGTCATGAGTTCAAGCCCCACTTTGGGGGTAGAGATTACTTAAATTAGAAACAAAAAATAAGGGCACCTGGATGGCTCAGTCAGTGAAGCGTCTGCCTTCAGCTCAGGTCATAATCTCGGGGTTCTGGGATCAAGCCCTGCATTGGGCTTCCTGCTCATTGGAGAACCTGCTTCTCTCTCTGCCTGCCCCTCCTTGTGCTCTCATTCTCTCTCTCTCTCTCTCTCTATTTTGAAATACCAGTGTCTACATTCTACTCCAGAATGATTAAATCTGAGTCTACAGAGGGTGCAGCCAAGAATCACTATATTTTCAAACCCTAGTCAATTGTAAGGTACTACCAAGTTTGAAAACTACTGCTTCAAGGACTTCCCTCTGGCTTTCTCCTTCCAGCTGGGCCTTTCCTCAAGGACAGACCAAGGAGATGTGCTCTTCTGGAGCCCATAATGCTTCACACCAGTCCTTGAAATTCCCTACTCCAGTGGCCCGAAGCCCCAGTGTTTCTGCTGGCTCCTTCTACACATCTCTCCCCACAGGAGTGGACCAACCATACCATCAGCAGACATATTCCAGGCCCAAGGGGTGGCCTAAGGGTGGCTGCTGGCAGGTGACGTGAATGGAGTGCACAATCAGTCCTTGGAACCCAGGGCAGGCCCTCTCTGGTCTGGACTCCACCTAGTTCTCCAGTTGCATGACCCATGCACACCCCTGTCTTTACTCTTCAACCCAGCAAAAAGTCGATTGTATACCAGGAACTTCCCCGACTCCCTGCCTTTCTGTCCACAATGAAAACTACTCCATCTGGGGCACAAACTATAGCCATGCCCCACTCTTCATGTGGGAAACATAACTGTAGATGTTTTACACAGACCCCACGGCTGCCTGGCTAAGGGCACATCCCCAGCCTCCCTGGCAGCCAAGCAGGAAGTGCGAGGCCATTGACCGGGAGCAGAAGCGGTGTGGCCTCCCCTTCCCTTTCCCCTACCTGCCGGTGGCTGGCGGATACAGAGTTGGAGCAGCCACCTTGCATACCAGGAGGAAGCCGTGCTCAGGTGCAAGGCAGCCCTGAGCATCACGGAGCCACCATACCAGCCTGGATCCTCTCATGAAAGAGAAATAAGCTTTCAAAGGCATAAGCCATAGTCTTCTAGGATCTCTTGGTTATAGCAGTCGAACCTATACTCAGCTAGTAACTAGCAGTGCTCTGTGAACAAGTCGTAGACAACGTTGTATGCACCAGTCTTCCATGGGAGCTCATGGTCCAGAGCCCTCCGTGAACACCTGTGCTAACTACATCTGGCAGCTACCAGCTACCAGCCTCCTGAGCGTCCTGCACGCAACCCTCCTCTCTTGATTCTGAGTCCATGTGCTTTGTTGGGATGGAGTTGATCCTCCCTTCCTGGGGAGGGAGGGTCACTGGCCCAGGTGAGCTCCTCTAAAGTAACCCACCCAGGGAAGGAACTGAAGGGAGGGAGCCTCTCTATTTAAGGCAGGCTGTCTGCATCGGAGCCTGGGACAGAGGTGCTCTTCCTGCTGCATCACTCAGCTGTGCCTTCAAGCCTGTGGCATGGAAACCACCTCTTAGGAAAACCTGCTGAGAAGGAAACCAGCTCAGAGAGCAGGGAGAGAGGATCTGAGAGAGACAGCTTTCTGATGACATAACGTTTAAGCACCTGATTATCGCTTGGCCTGCCCAACCCACCTCTGGAGTTTTCAGCTACAAAGGCCCATACATTCCCATTGGGGTTTCAGCCAATTTAAATTGGGGTTCTGTTACTTGCACCCAAAACTCTTGGCCAGTAGAATTTGTCTCACTGAGGCAATGTTATCTACCGAGTGTGGCGCCTGCACTTCCGAGGCTTGCTTCAGATACTAGGGTTAGTTCTCCACTGAGGATCAGATTTTATGATGTCTGGACTCTCCCCAAAGGCACTTTGTCTTAAATAAAGGGGACAATGATTGGAATGAAAAATAAAGTCATATCTGTTAACTGTCCACTGTGCACCAAGCATCTGAATAGGCACCTTATATTGATTCATTCATTTAATCCTTGAAACAAGCCTAGAGATGCTGGATATCATTAGCCCCATTTTACAAAGACACAGGCTCAGCGGCATAGCCAGGGCCCCTGCCCAGAACTGTCTGGCTCCAGAGTCTGTACGCTCCTCCCCGCCCTTGCAGGGGAAGGTGTGGAGCACATTGCATGGGGCCACGGGTTCCCCTTCCTTGGGTATGTGAGCCAGGACCCAGTGACCCCTGGGCAGAGCAGTTGGAGGAGCTGAATGAAACATGCAATGGAGTGTGTGGAGAAAAGAGGTGGGAAACCCATTACAAATTTTCTTCCACTCTGGGGCTTCTCCACATTTTCCCAAGCTGTCTGCTGATTGCAGGAAAGCTGCCCAGCCTGACGCTTCCCATCTGGGAATGGTCAGCCCCTACCTCCCGAGGCCCTGCTCACTCTGCTCATTCGTGACTCACCCCCGCCCATCTCTCTGCCTGGTGTGAGGAAATCTCTGGCACTTCTGAAAAGTTCTGGTCACCCTAGACAAGACTTGGCTCAGCCTTGCTGTTCAAGCCAGCTCTCTTGGCAAAGGGCAAGGGCGAAGGGGCCAGAGCCACTGAGCTCAGAGGCTGGGATCTCCCCCATGGGCTGGAAATCTAGGCCGAGGAGGTCTCAAAGCTCCTTCGCTACTGGTGCAGCCCAGAGAGGGAAGGGATTTGTCTAAGGCCACACAGTGAAGCCCTAAGGAGTTGAAAGGGGCGCCTAGGACAGCAACAGCAGCCCAGAGATGTGAGGCCTGGTCCCATCAAGCCTCTCGCCAACTCTGAGCCTCAGTCTTCCCATTTGTGAAATGGAAGAGGCTGACTCTGATCTTAATACATACATTAGGGAAAACAGACAATAGAACATTTGACACCAGCAAATCTACCTTCGCAAGAGGGCCTCTTCCAACCACTTTTGTTCTCTACATACTTCTGTATATATACGTGAATTAGATGCATGCGTGGTCGTATGCATGTGCAAATGTACACAAATCCTAAGGAGCATTTTATTCTGCTCCATTTTAATGTGATCTGTTGTAGCCGTTTTTCTACATCAGTAGCTTATCCACACAGTCCCTGTCAGCAGGCACAGGGTATTCCACTGTCTGCTATCACTGTGCTGTATTTACCTGATCATCGTTCCTAGTTTCCTTTATCATAAACACGAATTTGAAAAACATCCCCGAATCTATATATTCGGACACTTGTCCACCTTCAAGAAGTTGAGAGGACCAAGGGCATGTACATTTTTAAATAGGGGCCCCTGGGTGGTTCAGCGGTTGAGCATCTGCCATCGGCCCAGGTCGTGATCCCGGGGTACTGGGATCGAGTCCCGCATCAGGCTCCCCGCAGGGTACCTGCTTCTCCCTCTGTCTGTGTCTTTTCCTCTCTCTATGTCTCTCATGAATAAATAAAGTCTTTTAAAAAATAAATACTTTTGATATATAACCGCTCAAGGACTCTGAGAGAGGTTTTTTGTTTTTGTTTTTGTTTTTGTTTTTGTTTCTTTTTGAGAGTTTCCTCCCAATGTCAGAGGGTTTGTTCACACACTCACCACCACCGGGGGGTCTCAGTCTTAGGGATGTTTACTTGGTCTGTTGGGTGAAGAGGGTATTCTGTTACTTGAGGTTGACCATCTTTTCAGATGGTTACTAACTGCTTGTGTCTCTTCTGAGAACTCTTGTACGTACTCTTCATTCATTTTGACTCTTGAAGCATTCATCTTAAGCTCCAGAATTTTTTTAAAGACTTTTATTTATTTATTCATTCATTCATTTATTCATTTCAGGGGAAGGGGGGGAGGAGCAGATGGGGGAGGAAAAGAGAGGAGGGAAAAATTCTCAAGCAGAGTTGTGTTGAGCCCTAACCTACAAGGGGCTCCCTCTCACCACCCTGAGGTTGCAACCAGAGCCGGAACCAAGAGTCGGCCACTCGACCGACTGAGCCACCCAGGCACCCCTTTAGCTCAACGACTTTTTTTTTTTTTAGATTTTTATTTATTTATTCATGAGAGATACAGGGAGAGAGGCAGAGACACAAGCAGAGGGAGAATCAGGCTCCCTGCAGAGAGCCTGACATGGGACTCGATCCCAGGTCTCCAGGATCACCCCCTGGACTGAAGGCAGGTGCTAAACTGCTGAGCCACCCGGGCTGCCCTCAACAACTCTTTTAACAATTCTTCATGTAGTAGGAGTGTTGGCCCTTTGTCTTTTGAGTACGTGCAGCAGACACCCCTGTTTTAACTTTGGTGCTGTGTTTTCTTCCATATGGAACTTGTGAAATATGATGTAGCAAGACCTACCAGTAGTTTTCTTTGTGCTTCGAGAGGCTTCCCCATTCTAAGGTAAACGTAGTAGGCTGCCTATATTCTCTTCCAGCTCCTTTTCACAGTTGTCCATCCATCTTTGGTTCATCGCTGCCCTTGCTTCTAACCCAAGACTCCTGGCCACCCCATCCACACAGCTGGTGGCTGGCTCCTCCAGCGCACGGCCTTGTGGTGGGGCAGAGATCTCCAGTAATTCCTGGAAGCCTCCCCTTCTAGGAATGTGCAGAGGGAAAACATCTCTGCTTAAATAACAAATCTGGGCCTCTGAGGCTCCGAATAATCTCTGGTTACCTGCCAGGGCTTGCCCAACCAGTGCTCAGGTATCAGAAAGTTTAGAATAATGGTGATTAGCACTGCCAGGAAGAGTCACCACTCAGATCTCCTGCCTCAGGCAGCACAGGTGCCTGCCTGTCCTTCTGGATGTACCATTCCGTTTCTGCTGAGGCCACCATGATCTGCCCTCCACAGTGGCTTGCAGGATCATTCCAGCAAGACTCGGGCCTCCCGGCAGCAGAAAGCTGGGTGAGGGCTGCCCCTCATCCTGCCTGAAGCTTTCAGGAGCTGTGTCACATTGTGACATTCTTCATCCCCATCCTCCTTACTTTCCCATTTCTCGTAGCAAGTGGCTGAGCTATACTGGCCTGAGTTTCTCCTGCCTTCCCCTGTTTCCTCTCACTGTAATGTCCTTGCACATCTATCCTGTCTTGGCAAAATTCCTGTGGGCTTCTCGACAGACCTAAACTCATGCAATGATAAAGGTGGTAACGGAAGTCACCACCATGCTACACATTTATGAAGCTCACCTACACCCATCTCTCTTGCATTCCTTTGCATCACACTGGAGTAAAACACTGTCGGTTCCCATTTTACAGATGAGAAAGGTGAGGCTCAAAGACAGCTGAGCTTCAGTCCAAATCTAGGCTCTCTCCTTCCCGTCAGGAAGCTGGGGAGAGAGCCCCGTGGCCCCCAGAAGTACCAAGCTCTTCAGTCTGGGAATCCCAGTCCATAGCATTTCCCTGGGAGCCACAGCTTGGGAGGCTCTGTGTTTCCTCCTCCAACTCTAAGACCCACACGCCCCTCTAGGACAGAGCCCTGTCAGGGGGACAGGGCCCAGAATTCCCTTCCCCAGGTGGAAGAAGCCCAGGTCACCTCACCCCAGCTGAACCCAGAGGAAGGAGCTGGAAACTCAGCTATGGGATGGGAGGGCAGGCAACTTTAGGTGTTGACATAAAAGTCTCCAGCACACCGAGAGGTGACTCCCTTCTTCCCTTCCAGGTGTGCCCTCTGGAGCTCCAGACTTGTCTGCTTTTCCTCAGTCAGAGCCCCCCCAAGGCTGCTACTCTCCATGCTGACCTGCCCCAGCTCCTCTGCTATACTGTGGCCAACTCAGCCTGTCCCCCTCTCCTAGAGCTGAGCCAGCAGCTGAGCACAGGACCTGGGAGTGGTCTGCACAGCTCAGAGAGATGGTTCACCTTCCACGTTCCAACATTTAGACTTGACCCAAGGTAGGGGTGACTTATTAAAGTGGCAACATGCACTGACTCCAGGGTCTGTCCACTTCCCAGCTGAACATGCAGAGCTCCTGGCCTTCGTGGTAACCCCACTGGGCTCAGGAACCTGTGAGGAGGCCAGCCCATCTGTCCTGGGGATCTACACTGAGCCACCCTCTGGTCTCTTTCCAGCCCATGCAGTTCTCCCTGGAACCCACCAGGCCCCTTCTTCCTTCCATCCTCCTCACTGAGGCCCAGATAAGGCAGCTGGCAGGAGACTCACACTCTGCAGCACACCAGCCAGCTGGCTCCAACCCCAGGAAGCAGAGAAGGTCCCCGGTGAGGTGTGCCTTAATCCTCCATCTCCATCTGTCCAGCCCTGGCCTCCTGCGACACTTGGGGTATGAGCCCAGTCTTGGCTCTAAGTCCCTGATCTCTGCTCAGCCTGACCCCAACTCCCGCCGATCAGGCTCTGTCCTCTGTGTCTGTCTACCCTTTGACCCCCTACCCCCACCCCATGCAGGGATAGTGTGGTTACAAGTACATATTCTGGGGCCATGATTCCTGGGTTTGAATCCCAGCTCCGTCACTTACTAGCTGTGGGATCTGAGGACCTTCCCTCCCTGTCTCGGTGTTCCCAGCTATAAAATAACCTCCGACCACCGCGAGCTGTCGTGGGGACTAAGTCCGCTAATACATGGGAAGTGCTTCAGAAGTGGCTTACACGTGGTGAGTGCTCAGTGAGTATGGGCTAATATTATTATTCAGTCAGCAAATCTTCCCTGCACACCCACTTGGTGTCAGGCATGGGGGTCCTGCTGGAGGGCAGATAGCCCCTTGCCCTCAAGGAGTGGCACTCTTGCAGGAGACAGGAGTTCAACGTCCTTACCAACAAACAGCAAGAAGCACCCTGAGGAGGCCGTGCAGGGCAGGGTGTGTGGGGCGGTGGTCAGCTCACAGAACCTGGCCCCCAAGGGCTGGCTCCTAGTTGCACGATGCCTGGGGGAGGCTCCAGCCTCTCTCGGCCTCGTTTCCTTCTCTACAAATGGGGACATGGTGCCTAACTCATCAGGTTCCACGAGGGGTCCTGTGAATTCAGAGGTGGGCAGGACTTCTGCAGGGCCAGGCACACAGTAAGTGCTCGAGGACCACGCTCCTGGGTGGGGAGTGGAAGCTGAGGAGCCATCCAAAAGAAGGGCTGTGGGGCAGGATATGGCAGGCCGTGGGCTGCGGGATGAGTTTGGTGTGTATTCTGAGAGCAAGGGGAGCCACTGGAGGGTTGTTGTTTTTTTTTTTTTTTTAATATTTTGTTTATTCATGACAGACACAGAGAGAGGCAGAGACACAGGCAGAGGGAGAAGCAGGCTTCCTGCAGGGATCCCAATGCGGGACTCGATCCCAGGACCAGGGATCACGCCCTGAGCCAAAGGCAGATGTTCAACCACTGAGCCACCCAGGCTGCCCCCACTGGAGGGTTTTAAGGGAGCCCCCCACCCAGAGGACACGGGTGGCAGAACCTGGGTTGGAGATGATGGGGTTCAGATGGGTGTGGAGGTACAGGGAAGCAGTAGGATTGGAGAGATACCAAGGGGAGAGACTGTGCTCCCACAGGTGTCTCCCCAATGCCAAAAGGAACATTTACAGTATGTCTGTTTGCACCAGGTTCAAAAACAGCCCGGACCAAATAACAATCTGAGGTTTATAACCTTGGCAAGGCCTTGCAACTGGGGAGGGCCTGAAAAGGACGTGACGTTGGGAGCCAGAAAAGGGAGGGGCAGGGACGACCCCCCACCACAAGCTACTGGCTCAGGAGGTGCCACTGATTAGCTGGAGGAGGATGCTGGTCTGGACTCTATGCTGCAAGTCACAGTACCCTTGACTCAAACAGACTAAAGCCCAAAAACAGAGATACTGAATTCCATAAAAGAGTAGAGGGATAGACTTCAGGCATAGCTGGATCCAGGTGCTCAAATGTCTCCAGGTTTCTTTCCCCTTGTCCCACAGATCTCCCTACCTCTCCTCCATTTTCTGCCCAAAATACTCTTCTAGTGAGCCAACCTCCCAGGAACTCCAGCCTACAACTCTTTTTTCTTTTTTAAGATTTTGTTTATTTATTCATGAGACACACACAACAGAGAGGCAGAGACACAGACAGAGGGAAAGGCAGACTCCCTACAGGGAGCCCAATGCAAAACTCGATCCCAGGACCCCAGGATCACGACCTGAGCTGAAGCCAGAGACGTTCAACCACTGAGCCACCCGGCTGCCGCCAGTGTACAATTCTTTAAGTCCAGACAAAATGAAGCGCTAGTCCACTCACCTTAAAGTTCTCTCAGATTGGAAGGGCTTAAGTCAGGTGCCCAGGCCTAAGCCAGTCACTGCAGCTGAGAGGAATGGGCTGTGCTGATTGGGTCCGCCCGCGTTCCCTGCTCTCTCCTAAAAGTCTGAGGGGGTAGGATGAACTTCTACATGGAAACCCGGGGCTGCTGCCAGAAGCTGGAGAGGAATCTGTGAATGGCCCCGACAGGGTGGGTGATTTTCCAGCCTTGGACTTAGAGTTGATTTTGTCTGTATTCGATTCAGACACTGTCAGATAATAGCACATATTTTAGAAACATGTTCCCTGTAAAATCCCCAACAGTCACGAGGGGACTTCGTCAAGCTCATCAGTGTTTGGCTCTCAGCCAAGGGAGCCCCCGGGCCATCCAGCCAATGAAAACCCAGAGATTCCTGAATCACACATGTCATGGGCTCACACCAGGCTGGGTCCCCAAGGCCAGGGACTGCGCCACCGTGGAAGCAACGTGGATCCGATAGGAAAGTCGTCGCCTGCGGTTGGTGACTAATAATCAAACAAGCAGGTTACGCCCATTGCAAAAATGCTAACCAGCCTGAGAGAATGCGATAGGAGCCCAGAGTCTGATTCTGCTTCATGTGAAAACCCCGGAACCGGGGACTCTGGGAGACAGACTACCAGACCTAGACGTGCGCTCCTGCACCCCTCCCCAGCTGCAAGGCCTCCCCAGTGACGCATCCCCCGTCGTTCCTGAGTTCGGGCTGTTTTTGAGCCGCCTCCACCTCTAGGCAGTGCTGCATAGTACTCCGCGGCGAGCGCGCAGTGACCGCTGGTCTCTGGCTCTTTTGGCTGCTTCCTGGGTTTTCTTTCCTGTTACAAAGAGTGTCGCTGTAAGTCTCTCCGTACCCGTCTTCCTGTGACATTTGTTTTGTCTTCCGGGGCCAGCGGCCAGGAGGGGGAGTGCTGAGTCACTGGGTGTGCACGCCTTCAAGCTCCCCAGCTCAGGCCAGGCTGTGGCTGCGAGGCTTTGTACCAAGGCTGCCAGCGGCTGCTGAGGGCTGCACCTCCTCGAGAGCACTGTTAACGTCTGCCGGGCAGTGGGGGTGAAATGGCATCTCGGGGAGGGTTGAATGCACAGGCCCCTTGCCGCTCACAGGGATGAGCATCTTGACGTCTGCCTGTCAGCCACCCGCCTCTCCCGTTTGACGAAATCTCTGCATCTTCCTTTTGCCCCGAAAACACTGTTTTCTTCTTGGAAATACTGATTTCTAAAGCACAGTCGGGCCATGTGACTCCCCGCCTTTAAGCCCTCCTGTGACTCCCGGGGGCCTCAGAGTAAAGCTCACGCCCAGCAGCCTGGCCGGCGAGGCCCTACAGTGGTTTGGCTCCCATCTGCGTCTCCATTCTTGATAGGAGCTGTTTCCTGACACTCTCTTCTCATGTTCTCCACTTGCTTGCCCCAGCCCAGCCTCTGCACCTCCCAGCTCCTGCTAGGCTGGGGCACTGCCGGAAAACCCCTCTCCCCACAGACCCCCACATCCTTGCCTGGCAGCTTCTTTCTCAGCCTTCAAGTCTCCGCTAAAACATCATCTCCTCCCGGGAGCCCTCCTGGTTTCTCCCCACCTCCACCCAGCCCGTGGGGCCACGGCGTCTGCTCGCCGCGTGTCAAGGTCTCCACTCCTGCGCTGTAAACTGGACAGCAAGGTCCCTCACGGCCAAGACGGTGACTGTTTTGCAGGCTCCTTATTCTCGGTAGCAGGGAACGTGGCTGCAGTCCGTCAGCGATCTGAAACTCTAGAAGAGGGAGAAGGAGGGAGGGGTGGCAGGGGCAGCATGGAAGTGTTAGAGAGAAGGGGCTCCTCCAACGCAGGCCCTGGGAGGGACCCAGGGACCACTTGGATCTGGGTTAAGGTGGAGGAGGGAGTTGGCTTCCAGTCCTGGCTCTCCTGCTAACAGGCTGGGCTTCCTAGACAAGTCTCTTGTCCTCTCTGTCTCCGTTTTCCCATCTCAAAGAGGGGAGCCCCAGCCTCCTTCCCATCAGAGGTAGTGCCCCTGGATGGTCGGCCTGAGATCTGACCTACAATTTCAGGCCCAGGATGCCGGCAGACCCCAGGCCAGACAAAGGGGCCTTGTTCCCAGGCTCTTTCACAGAAACTACCCCCGCCCCAACAGCTTGGCTCCAGCTGAACAAAACCACATGCCAACACGTGGGAGGAGGAGGGGTGGGCGTCCAGGCAGCATCCCAGCGCCCCTCTCAACTCCAGGCCCTGCCCAGAGTGCCAGATGCCACAGACTCTGAAGCGAGCTCTCCTCCTGCTGCCCCCTCCCCGCCGGCTGCACTCGTCTGAATGCCCCGTAGGGCTGAGGGAGCCAAAGCGTGCTCCCCTCTCATCTCATGCAAGGCTCACGCCAGCCCCCCAGGCAGGCATCACCACTGGGCCACTTAGCACATGAGGAACTCGGGAGGCTTGGAGGCCATGATCATGAGCCCTCGGCTCTGCCAGAAGAGGCGGAGGCTGGACCACACATGGACGGCCTGACTCTGCTGCCCCGCTGCCCTGAGGTGTACCACAATGCCCTCTCCTCGGTCAGGGTGGGAGGAGGTTTGGCAGGGGGAGTCTTCCACCAAACCTCACCCTGACCTTCCTGCCGGAGCATGCAACTTCCCCCCGCAAGTCAGAGAATGGACAGGGACGGGATGTCATCCCCTGGCCCACTGGACAGCTTCAAGGTGAGGAGGAGGCCCCAACCCCACTCACCACTTCACATCTGGAAATCTGCTAAGTCTCCACCCCAGCTCCCTCGGCCCTGCCTGCCTGCCAGCCAGCAGAAGGCCTCCTGCAGCGAACTCTGACTCAAGTTCCCAGCCTGCCACCCGCAAGCTGTGCGATGTGAGGCAAGGGACTCCCCTCTCTGAGCCTCCATTTTCCCATCTTTGAAATGTGGGTGAGGCCTGGGACGGGCGGGGGCAGAGATGGCACCACACAGAGAGTGTGAAAAAGCTGAGGCCACTCGCCCACTAAAGTTCTAGAAGGAAAACAATGGAAAGATCAAGTGTGGGCAAGGAAGTGAAGCAGCTGGAATTCTTGTCCACCACTGGTGGGAGTTTCACACATCATGGTACAATCATTTTAGGAAACTATTTGGTGGGATTGACTAAAGCTGAGCGCATGCACGTACTCTGACCCAGAAATTCCACTCCTGAGTTTGACTCAAGAGGAGGGGAGCATGTGTCCTCCAGAAGTCCAGACGAGACGGTCCCTAGCAGCACTGTTCATGATTCCCTAAACTGGAAACTGCTCAGATGCCCATCAGCAGCGGGACGGATCGGCACATCGTGGTGCGTTCACAGAGCTGAGCACCGCGCAGCAACGCAAGCCATTTAGGGGCCCACACAACAGCGGGGGTACAGCTCCCTACCACAGCTCTGAGCAACAGTCAGGCACAAAGGCTACACACATATGAGTCTATTTTTTAGGAAGTTCTAAAATGGGCAAAACTAATCGCCCACTGTTAGAAGTCAGGAGCAGGTATCCTCAGGGTGGTCGTGACTGGAAGGGCACAGAGGTGATCTTCAGGTTGGGTTCTGCTTCTTGATCTGAGAGCCTGCTTCATGACTAAGATTTGTGAGAATCCAGCATGCACACACTTACGATCGAGGCATGAGGAGCTAATAAAAGGGCTGCGTGGTAAGCTGTGATGTCCCCACCCCCACCCCCACCCTGGTCTGGTTTTGTTTTTATTAAGGCTCTACGGGATGGCTAGAGAGTGGTCGGTCCAGCGGCAGACGCGTCCTGTAAGGCCATGTGGGAGGTCACTGAAGCCTCCCTGGTCATCCTGCACACACAGATGGCCTCTGTTGGCAAGAGCACACCCGGCCTGCAGGGCAGCCCCGAATGCCATGCAGTTAATGCCTCCAGGAGCAGCCTCAACCAATAAGGAGCAGGATTGGTGGGCAAACACCCCAGCTTCCTCGGCCCATTCTGGGCAACTCTGAGGTGTGCACTGTGTTGTCCCTACAGGGTCCCCAGTTGGCTTGAGCCCCAGTGGCTTCCAATGGTGACTCTTTCATGAGCATACCCGTTGTTGCCTCACCTTGTCACTGTGCTTTCTGGAATCATCTCCCAAATAAACCACTCGCACTCAAATCCTTGCCCCAGGTCATCTTTTGTATCCCTAAATGTCAGGATAAGAAGGAATGATGTAGGGATTGTCCCTGTCTAGGAATCCAGAGGAGGGAAGCCAGTCCCAGATCTGACGAGGACACCCCATGTGGCCATGGGCAAGTCACCCGCTTATCTGAGCCTGCCAGTAGCACTGGGTGCTGAGACTTTTGTTTTAGCAGGAACTAGTGATCAGGACCCAGAACTGGGAACAGAGAAGACCCCAAAGCCCACATTTTAAAGAAAGCCAGTGGGGGGATAGGCTCAGCCTGTAGCTCCAGCCACCACCCTGGAAGCTCCAGCTCCAGTTCCAGCTTGTGCCCCACTCCATCCGTTACTATATGTGGACCACGAGGAGGAGGGGGTGGACTGTTGCTCACGGGGCAGGAGCTAAGCATACCTTCCCCCCAGAAAACAAAGTAGAGCCCCCTCAAAGGCAAATCACCAAGGGATTGGGTAGATCTGCAACAAGGGGAGATGGGCACCTCACTCTTAGTTTGGAGTCATCTCTTGCAGTGGGCTAGGAGCCCTGGGTCCTGGGCCTGTGTGTGCAGGGGAGAAGAGAGTGGGGGAGATGGGGTGGGGCAGGGCGCAGCCACAGGTACTGCTGTCAGGGCCCACAGGGCATCACCACGGTAGGGGGCCAGGTGTGGACTGCCTTGCCAGTTGCTTGCCCTGCAGAGATGCCTGGCTATGGGGGGCTAGGACACCATAGCAGTAAGGGACGCTGCCGGGGGCAGGAAATGAGCAGGTGGGAAGAAATCCAGCTGTGGCCAGGGGCTCCTTGCAGAGGGGGCTTCCCCTAAGAAGGCTCCCCCTATGCTTTAGGAAGAATCACACATGCCCAGGAACATGCTGGTGGGGATGGAGGCCCCACTAAGGACACCGCAGGCCTTGATGGTCTGTCACTGCAGCCCCAGAGACAGCAGAGATAGACTGAGGCCCTCCTGCTGGCAACATCTCCACCTCCCCCTACTGGATTGCAAAAGAGGGCGGGGAGAGCAGAGAAGACGGGCCACACCCTCCCCACCCTGACTAGGCCACAGGACACATCCAAATCTGGAGGGAACAGATGGGGAGGGGAGGAGATTTTAAGGCCACAGTGGCCTAAACCTGACTTTTCCTGTCTGAGCACTCCAGGTTCTGCCCCCAAACCCTGTCCCCACCCACCACCCTGGGCCCCTGCCCTCTCTGCAGATGAGGGGGCATGCGGGAATGTCTCTACCCACTCAGTACCCTCCTTTGCCAGGGGCCACCAACCTCACACATCATGAACCGCCCACCTGCAGAGCCCTCCAGGCTGCACAGGTGGGCTCGTGCCCCACCCAGACCCTCGTCTTGGGGCCCCATCCAACTTCGATGGCTGAGCTGGTGAGCATGGCCAGGGTGGGGATGTGCTGAGAAATAGATTTCGCCCAAACATGAGAAAGGTAAGGCACAGGCCAGCCTCATCCAGAGACACAGAGGCAAACATTTTAAACACATATAAATAAACCAAATCTAGCCATCTTTAAAAAAGATAAAGCATGGCATGCAAGTATGATTTATCCAGCAGCATGAGGCTGGCTTAACTCTGAAAGAGCAAGTCATTTCGTTCATCACATAAGTAAGTGAAAGGAAAAAAATCATATGATCGTCTCAACAGATATAGGGAAAAAAATGTGTTTTGTAAACTCAACATCTCAAAAACTAGGAGTGGAAAGGAGCTTCCTTGATCTGATAAAATTATAGATAGATAGATAGATAGATAGATAGATATAAAATATCTATATATATGTAGATAAAATTATATATATACACACACAAAAATTTGTATATATAATATAGAAATTCAATTCCTACAGAAAATCTAAGGTAAAGCCAGATGAGACCAAGCTGAATGTGCCAGTCTCATTTCCGTATCAATTTGCTCCTCCAGCCAACCAGCGTCCCTCAGCACCTCCCATGCCAGGCCCACGGCTATGTGCAGAGGTCACAGGATGGCATCAGGTCTCTGCCCTGGGCCTGGAACTAAATGTGCTCATTGGCTGTAGAGGCCTGATCTTGTTGCAAGGGTAAATGCTGTGGAGGTTTGGAAACAGGCAGGAATGGCTCCAGTGACACCATCCCAGCCTCCCTGGCCTGCCCTTCTCTCCCCCACATGAATATCATTGCCACTTCTTTTTAAAGATTGCAGTAAACAATGTTACATATATGTTACATATAACATAGAATTTACTATCTTTTTTTTTAAGACTTTATTTATTTATTTATTCATGAGAAACACAGAGAGAAGAAAGGCACAGACACAGGCAGAGGGAGAAGCAGGCTCCCTGTGGGGAGCCCGATGCGGTACTTGATCTCGGGACCCTGGGATCACGACCTGAGCCAAAGGCAGATGCTCAACCACTGAGCCACCCAGGCGTCCCTAGAATTTACCATCTTAACCATTTTTAAGTATGCAATACAGTGCCAGTAAGTACATTCACAACCATCCCCACCACCCATCTCCAGGATTTTCCATGTTCCCACACTGAAGGTCTGTCCCCATGAAACACTAACTCCCCATTCCCTCCTCCCTCGGCCCCTCAAAACTACCAGCTTACTTTCTCTCTATAAATTTGAGAACCCTAGGGACCTCATATAAATGGGATCATTCAGTATTTGTCCTTTTGTGATTGATTTTGTGTACTGAGCATAATGTCCTCCAGGTTTATCCATATTATAGCCTGTGCCATAATTTCCTTTTTTTTAATGGCAGAAGAATATTCCATCGTATTTCGAGGCCACAGTTTGTTTCTCCAATCATTTGTCAATGGACACTTGAGTTGCTTCCTCCTCTTGGCTGTGCTGAATAATGCCACGATGAATATGAGTGTATGAATACCCGATGAGATCCGGCTTCAGTTTATCTGGGGTATATACATTTTTGCAACTTTCTGCACAAAGAAATACTGCCTCAATCCCTAGTACTCCGGGTCCCCCACCATCCAGCTCAGACACTGGGACGGAAGGAGAGATAGTGCAGGAAAACTCAGGTTCGTGTTTGAGAAGAGGAAGGATGCAGGGAGGGCAGAGAGGGAGAAGGGAGGCACTCGTTGGCACTACCTAGCTAATCTTCACAACTCAGATCTGGGCCACAAATACATTTTTTGCTGTCTGAGAAGATATTTTTAAAAGCAGGATATTTCACCATCTTTATTTCTGGCTTTTCTTGAAAAGTCGGAGGGTCTGGTCTGGCCTGTGTTCCCATAGTTGGAGCCGAGCAGCAGCCCTTTAGCCAGGGCCTGTGCTCTCAGGGTCTGCATGGTTCTCCAAAGCCCCTCCCTCCCTGGCACCCCTAAACACCTGGTGAGGGGGCAAGCCCTTAGCTGGGGAGCTGTCTTCCCATTTTACAACTGAGGAAAGCAAGGCAGGGGTTAAGTGGCTGAGCTGGGACTTGAACCTGGGTTGCATAACAGATAGTGAAAACCTAACCATGTAAGTGGTGGCTAGGTGCTCGGAGAGAAATGCAGTGACTCACCTGCACACCCTATCCCATCCCACTTGGCTCTCAGGTCCCCACTACTGTCTACCCAACCCCCACAACTAGTCCTTTACCAGTAGGATGAGGTGGCCCCATTCCTGCTCTACTACCTCTCCCCTCGTTCCTCTGGAACCCTGTGCCCGCCCTCACTCTGTCTTGCCCCTGGCCAGCACCAGACATCGGCCATGAGAAGGTTGTTCTGCTGGGACACCTGGGTGGCTCAACGATTGAGCATCTGCCTTTGGCTCAGGGCGTGATCCTGGGGTCCTGGGCTCAAGTCCCACATCAGGCTCCCTGCATGGAGCCTGCTTCTCCCTCTGCCTGTATCTCTGCCTCTCTCTCTCTCTCTCTGTGTCTCTCATGAATAAATAAATAAAATCTTTAAGAAGGAGGAGGAGGAGGAGGAGGAGGAGGAGGAGGAGGAGGGGGAGGAAGCTCTTCTGGAAACATACACCTGTCCACAGAACTTCCCTGCCTAGAGATCTGCCTCAGCCTCAGTGCCCTGAGGACGGAAGTCTGACTGTACCAGGCTGGCCTTCAAGGCCCACGTGAGCTGTCCCATCTCTCCCCTATCTCCTGCCTCATCTCTCATACATCTGTCCCTTTGGCTAGACAGTGCAGATGGGGCATGCCACACCATTCATCCCTCTTGCCTCTTGTTTCCTCTGCTTTGATGCCCTTCCCTCATCTTTTGCCCTGGTAAACTCCTACTCACCCCTCAGAAACCAGCCCAGGCATTGGTCCCCTGCTCCTGTGTGTCCTCTCTTACAGCTCTGATCTCCATGTTTTCTTATTGACCCTCTCCTTGAGATCACACTTGAGTCATGTCTGAACCCCCACAACAGGCTAGGGCCTGGCACAAAATGGGGCAACATGTATAAATCAGTGGCTAGAGGGGTGGATGGAGGGAGAGATGGAAGATGGAGGAGAGGATAGAGAAGGGATGGGTGGAAAGATAGAGGGATGAAAGGTGGTTGGATGGAGGGAGGAATAGGCATGGGGAAGGGGATAGAATAAGGGAGAGATGGCTGGAGGGAAGGAAGGATGGAGGGATGGGTGGGGAGAGGGTGGGATGGGATGGCTCTCCATCTTCCACTCTTAGTGAGACCCTCAGGGAGCAGATGGCATCTTTATTTGCCCTGTAGATCCTCCATGGAGCCCAGCCCAGGGGTGAGTGTGCAGCAGGAATTCAGTAAATTGACTATGAGCCCAAAAGAAATGTGTTGGAAGTGGTGCTGAGAGTGAGGAATGGGGGCCAGTGGGTGGGGTGGGTGGGAATCAGTCAGGAATGGCAACAGTGACCAGTCCCAGGCAGGGGCAGGGGTGGAGGGCTGGAGAGGTGAGACATTGGAGAGCTGTGACAGAGACAGAACTGGCTGAGCTGAGTGACTGGGGGAATCCAGGAGGATAAGAGAGGGGCACGGGGTGTAGAGCTACACAGAGGGCAACGTGAGCCCAGGATGGACGTGTGGGGTATAACTGTCCATCGAGCTCTGTCCAGGAGCAGCATTGGAGCTCAGGGGAGAGCTCTGGACCAGAATCAGGTTTGGGGTTTCTAGTAGAGGGAGGAGGGTAAGGGGAACACGTGCGATTGAGAGAACTTCGAGATCTTGGCAGGAAAAGTAAGAGGATGGAGGCAGAGCCTTGGGGGCGGGAGGGTGAGGCCATCCTAGAAGAAACCAGAGGGAAAGGGTTGAAGAAGAACAGGGTGGGAAGCCCCCAGAGGAGCCCAGTTCGCAGAGGGGGGCAGAGAGCATGCCGAAGAGGGGGGTGCCTTCAGTCAGGGTTTGCTTCCTGCCCTTAGGCCCCTCTTCCGTCCTGTCCTGTGGTAGGGCATTCCACCAAGGAGCAGCAACCAAGGGTCCTATTAATGGAGACACCCTGTACAGAAAGTAGCAGTAGTTTCCGGTAAATTTCTCCCAGTCACCCCTGTGCCCGGCCTGTCTGGGCACCCTCTGGAACCTGGCCATCCACAGCCTCCGTTTGGGACCTCTGACCTGCTCCCACTTCAGCTGTGCCTTCAGCACACCCCTCCCCAGCCCAGCCTCGCCTCCTCCTCTGACCCGGGCTTTAGAGCCACCTTCCGCAGGGCTTAGCTTCTCAGAACCAATTCAGCTCCTGTGGTTGCTTTGACTCAGTGGCTGGCCTAGCGTGTCGGACACTCAGGCAGGACCAGTGGTCAAAAGCCCCGTTCTCTACATGGCAAACTTATTGCCAGTGGGAATCACAAATGGAAATATTTTATGTATGAACAAAAATGGGCACTTACCAAGCAAAAGTATTTCACACAGAGCTGCCTATTTCTTTTCGCTGTATTAAATTTTAAGCCTACATGAAAACTCCATGTGGTCACATGGTAAGAAGTGAGTTAGGTCAAGTCCTGCTCCTTCCATCTTTCTAATCACCATGAGATTATCGATTATTTCAAATCCACCCCCTAACACAAGAGTAGGTAGTGCCATGGGCAGTTAGAGACACTAACTGCATTTTAAATTGCCTGAATGCTTCCAAAGCATCACAAGCTCTCCCTCCAAACATATGCTCATAGTTGAGTCCCCTTGTGTCTGGATGACCGTGTAGCGGGAGTTTGTACATCAGCAAAACATGCTAATTTGAAGCATGCATCTGTATTATTAAAACTTAACAGTATTTACTGCAATTGTTTACAACAGGGAGGAGTATTTTTATCATTGATTCTTTTTTTAGAATTTCCAGAGCCTGGTCCTAATAAAAAGCAGACTGTCTTTTGGTGGGGTGTATTAGTGATTTAAATCATGCACAGCTGATCCACCCCTGCTGGCTGTCCCAGGAGAAACTGGTCCCATCTCCTGCCCGTGGTCCATCATGGCCCTGGCATGTCATCAGCTGTGAGGGAGGGTTGCTCTTGCTGCCCCAGGTCTAGCGCTCTGACCACCGAGGCAGGCCCGTGGCCGGAGACTTTGTCTTTTTTCTTGGCCCACCTGGTAGTCACCAGATCGACTGGGTCCTCACCCTGCCTGTGTCCTCTCCACGGCACCCACCTTCCCCTGATCTGAGCGGCAGGGCTAGCCCAAGGGGCGTCTCTGAGGGTGAGAACATTTCTGGCTCCGCCCTATTGCCCCAGAAGGATGGTCCTCAGGGTCCCTTTCCCACTCCCCCAAGCTGGATGGGCATGAACACACCACCACTGAGCTGTGATCCAGCAACCCAGCCCCCCTTCCAGCAGGAATTCCCTGCTCCGCGGCATGCAGCCTGGATCAACCCGCGCTGCTCTGCCAGAGGGATGACCCTCATCCCACGTGCAGGCCCGGTGCCCTGAAATCCCCCTCTCACAAACAGCCTTTGTTCTGCTTGCCCGTTGACCCCAGCCCCGTCACGGCCTTCCCCGCAGCCCGCAGCCCAGGAGAAGGGAGGTTTCCTGCCCTGCGTCTACCGCCAAGCAGGCCCTGTGCTGGCTTGCTCTTGTCCTGCAGCTGGGGAAGATGCTCGAAAGGCCAAGCGTGGGTTTTGGTGTCACGCCCAAAGGGGTTTGCTCCCGATGGCCACACATGAACTGTACAAATCTGGGCAAGTCCCTGCACTGCCCTGAGCCCCACTTCTTGGATCTAGACATGTTCTACCTCCCAGAACAGATCTGAGAGCAAATGGGAGGCCACGTCCCCCTCCTTTCTAGCTGTGACGCCAGCACCCCGACCCTGGTTCAGGCCCCAGGCCCCGGTACTCAGAGCCTTCTGACTGAGCTCTCTCCCTATACAGCTCCCCCAGTGTCACTGCGTCCTCAACCACACAGAACCAGCGCTCTCCCTCAATCTTGGAATTCTCACCCAGTATAACGCTTGTTGGTATCTTATACCAGTGGTCCTCAAACACTTTGCTTTCAGGATCTTTTAATAGGTTTGCCAAGTTTGGTACATAAATAAAAATACAGAATGCCCAGTTCAGTTTGAATTTCAGATAAATCACAAATAATCTTTTCAGTATTAAGTATGTCCCAAATATCAGATAGGACATACTTACGTTTTATCTAGCAACCCTATCCTTTACACTCTTAAATGTCATTTAAGAATTCAAAGAATTCTCATTTATGTGAGTTCTAAATATCAATATTCACTATATTAGAAACTAAAATGGAAAAATTGTTAAAATGTTGATCTATTTTTTAAAACAACACATTTTTTTGTGAAAAATAGCTACTTTTTCAAAATGAAGAAGCAAATGAGAAGAGAAGCATTATTTCACAGTTTTGCAAAGCTCTTTAATGGGCATGTAGGAATGCTTGGAGGGCAGGGGCCTCCCAGAGGAGGGACACAGCTCTGTCCCCTCTTGGGCAGTAGGCCACTCAGCTGTTCCTGCCGCAGGCCTTGGAATCTAATAAGAGGTCCCAGGAACTGCCTGGAAAGAGCCAGAGTTGCGAAACCAGAGGCCCAGAACGACAGAGGACTCTCCACATCCCTGCAAAGCTCAAGCTACAGCCTGGGCAGGGGCAGGTGTCTGCAGGGCTCAGGGAAATCTGCAAGGAGGGAGGGAGGCTGGAGAGCACAGGGTGAGGACACTGGTGAGAGGGATACAGCCTCAGCCTGAGCCCGCAAATACCTGGGGCAGCAGGTGGCTCCAGGCCATTCCACAGTGAGCTCCGTGGCCTCCCCTCTGGGGACGCTCCACGCTCACTTCCCTCTAGTCTCGTCACCACACGTTTCTATGAACAGTCTAACCCTGCTGTTACGGGACCGCAGGTCAGGACCTCCAGCATGCTGGGGCAAGAGGGTCCAGAGGGAAAGGTCACCCATCCCCCAGCACAAGGCTTGAAGTCACTGGTGAGGGAGGAAGGGACTTGGCTCCAGCCTCCCTGTGCTGAGGAGGCTGCCAGCCTCGGGAAAGGAAGCACCAGCTCTGAGGATGGCCCAGAGCTGCTGTGTCTAGTGATAGGAGGACCCTTGGGTGCTGGAAGCCCATGCTTGTACCCCCCTGTGTCTGCCCAGGGGGCACCTTCTTCTGACATGCACAAAGGCAGGCTGAGATGTAGCCCTGGGGTCTGCTGGGTCTTGCCAGACCGCCCAGAGAGGGACTCTGGCCCCAGGCCCGGACGCCCGGTCCCAGCAGCCCCTGGCTCTGCTGTCTGACTGACAACCCCTGCTGGACACCCTCTCCTCGCTGTCAGCAGGTGCCACCTGCCTCCTCCCACCCAGCATTCCACAGGTCCAGCCACCACAGGGAGCTCCCAGAGTGAGGTTTGTTCCAAGCATCCTTTGGGAAAATATTTGCTCACCACCTGCAGGCTTCCCCAGGCTCCCATTTCCAGCTCTCGGTGGGGAGCACCACTGTTTGCGCTGGACCCTGGCTGCCAGCCCCTGGCGCCAGACTCTGCAGGCAGGGCCCACTCTCCGTCCTGTGACCAGAAGACCTTGGCAGAGCCCTGGCCAAGCCTCCACCCTGCCCTCTCTCCTTCCCATCATCTGGCCCATGGTCCTGGGATGGACTCAAGTTCCCATGGACAGAGAATCTGTCCCTGGGCTGGCATCATCTGAGACAGGCAGCTAAGGCCCAGCCTAGAGGTTGCCAGGGACTTGGGAACCAGTGCCAGAGCAAACATCACCCAGGCCTGCTTCCTCAGGCCCCCTAGATTGAGAAGGAAAGGTGGAGGAGTGCAGAGGCATGGTATACCGACTGCATATTGGGCCTTTGATATACACGGTGGACCAGTTTCATAGGTTGGCGGCATTACTCTCTTACATGTAGAAGAGGAAACTGGAAATCAGAAAGGGAAAGGGCCTTGCCCAAGGTCACACAGCCAAGAAGTGGTATAGGCAGGATTTGAATCCAGGACCCAGCTCAAATGCCCCTCAAGGCAACCTTTCCCTATGTGGGGTCTGGGCCTGACCTGACCAGGGACGGAGGGGACAGCAGCCTCCTTTCCATCAGCAGGTAGGGTTAGAAGTTGATGGCCTAGAGCCCTGGATTCACAATGACCAGTGGGCCTGAGTATCCACACAGTAGCCACCTCCTGGGTGGGTCTTGTTCAGCAGGCCCTGTAACTGGGCTCCTGTCTCAATTTCCCTTGCTGCCAAGAAGGCCGGGCCCTGCTGCTCCTTCTGGTTCCAGCAGACAGTAATGGGGCCCCACCTGAACTAGGGTCTGCCTCCCCACGATCTGCCTGGCGGGGAGAAGCTCCCCTCCCCTTCCCAAGGGCCCTTGCAGCTCACTCTGCAGCTCTGTCCCATCCTGGGGAACACAGTCTCCTCAGCCCAGATCCCCTCTGAGTCAGGGCAGGGGGGTGGTGGAGGAGGTGGGAATGGGAAGGCTGGGGTTGTGGGGTTGTGGTCAGGGAGATACACACCCCACTCATAAAATGGCAATGTCTATTTCGGCCTCCCAAATGCCATCAGGGATATGAAGTCCTCAGCGACTCCTGGTACCCAGCGGGCACTAACCAAGTGTTGTCCCCTGGCCCTGCACCCTTTGACACCATGCCTCCTGTCCTCTTTCTCCAAGGTCTCCAAGGGCAGTCAGAGAACAACAGCTCCATCCCCTGGTTTTCAGGTGGAGGCGAAGGATGGGAGGACCTTGAAGCAGCAGCAGAGCCTCCCGCTGGTCACTTAGCATGACCTCCATTAGCAGGGGCCTTGCAGGCCAAGGAGCCAGGGGAGCCAAGGGGCGGGTGGGGCTGGGGCCGATGACTGCTCTGTCTCCAAACAACAGCGAGGGACGGCAGCCAGACGAGTCAGGACAGTTTGTTCCCAGAGCTGGGCCCGAGGGAACCTGGCTGACCACACCTCAGCTCTGCTGGACCTGACATCTGCTCAGCAGCTAGCCCCGTCCCTCTCAGGCCTCCGTTTCCAATCCCGGGCAAAGGGGGGCCGGCCATGGAAACATCCTGGGCCCATAGGTCTACTGTTTCTGTGTCTGATGGAGCTGGTAAGTCCTCCCAGAGGTCAGGTGACCCCTTCCCTGTGGGGGGTGGGGAGGATGGCAGAAGGGGGTCCAGTGACCAGACAGGAGACTGAATTCACGTATCTTCACAATCTCCAGTACACACACAGGCACCCGAGGCTTGGAGACGGGAAAAGACAGACCTGCGTCATTGCAGCTGAGCACAAGACTGGAAGCCTGGCAGGAATGACTTAGAATCATAATCAGTGTGGTAACTCATTTCTGGAGACTGCACTACGTGCCAGGAGTCGTTGTGAGCTTTGCAGGAGCCCACTTACTCCTTCCTCACTGCTCGGCTGAGAAGTACTGATACTATCTCCATTTTATGGATGAAGAAACTGAGACCAGGGAGGCTAAGTCATTCATCCAAGGTCAAAGGAAAGTGGGCCCCGACCACTTTTACCCCAGAGCTATCCCATGGATGGAGAGGGTGAATTTGGTTCCTCCTGTGCCCACTGGTGTCTCACCCCAAGCCCCCGAGCCTGGCTGTCAAGCAGCTCCCTGGAAGCTCCAGGCAGAAAAACAGGCAGCTGGCCAGGGCTGTTGGAGAGGCCTGGGAGCTGTCTTTTCTGTGTCCTGCCGATGCCAAGCAATGCTCACCAGGAGACCTGGGAAGGGTCTGGAGGGGAATAGGGACAGGGAACACTCGCTCAGGAGAGGGACGGGTCCCCCATGGATTCAGAGGGGACACTGGAGCCCTTCGCTCTATTAAGTGGGATGGGGACATGGGTTTCTAGCCTGGCCTGGCAAAAACTGTCCCTGTCCTGTTCCCCCACAGCCACAAGCCAATTTCCCTCACAAGTAGAACAAGATAGAGTACCTGTGGGGCACCTACTGAGTGTCAACAGGCCCTGGGAGAGCAGACCCCATCCCTGCCCCCACGCCATCTGGCAGGGGGAGCAGATAATGGGATGAGCCAAGAAAGCTGCCTAGTGTCAGTTGCTGTGCACTGAGCATCTGCTACATGCCGGTGGCTCCCACGCCCACCTGACACCCCCCCAACCACCCCTCAGGTGGGTGTCCGCATTCCCATTTTTGATAAGTGGCCACTGAGGCCCCACTTGTGGGGCGATAAGTGGCCACTGAGGCCCCACAAGTGGGGAGAGCACTTGTCTAGCGCCATCCAGCTAGAAAAGGCAGTGCCAGGACCCCATCCCAGATCGTCTTGCACCAGAGCCCACAGCCTCCCATAAACCTTTCTTGGAAACTCCTGGCATCAGAGCTGTGGGAGAGAGCCACCCCACACGGGGCAGCGTGGGCTCAGGGCCCTGGCATCAGGAATAGCAGGGGGCCCGGCCCCCACTGGACACCAGCCTGTCTTTTACAATGATACATTATTTATTTAGCCTAAGCCACACACATGTGAACTCTCTAGATAATTTTGGTCTGTCCTTTTGAGCAACGACACAGTTATAATTTCACCATTTAAGAGGAAATGCAGTCTACACAATGTCTGCTCTGTGTCCCTAACAAAAATTACTATCCCAAACCATTTGCAGGCTGCAGTGCCGTAGAGCAAGAATCTAGGTGCTTGTCGAGATAGGAAGCTCACCTGCACCGCATGAATGGCCTCCAACAGGTATGTTTTTGGTGGTTCTCTGCCTGCTTTATTTTTTTTTAATTAATTAATTTATTTATGATAGTCACACGCAGAGAGAGAGAAAGAGAGAGAGAGGCAGAGACACAGGCAGAGGGAGAAGCAAGCTCCATGCACCGGGAGCCCGACGTGGGATTCGATCCCGGGTCTCCAGGATCGCGCCCTGGGCCAAAGGCAGCCGCTAAACCGCTGCACCACCCAGGGTTCCCTCTCTGCCTGCTTTAATGGTTGTTCTGTGTCCTCTCTTGTTATTGGACTGTTATTTCTAAAAGCACTTAGGGTCTGCCCCGAAAAGTGGAAAGCAAGCTCGATGCCTCTTGTTGGTGACTGGAGCGTCAACGATTCTGTTGTGAGTGCAGTTTAACAGCAGAGGGAATTTATCAAGAGCATAAACCCTACCAAGTGCTGCTCAAGTTCAGGAAGCTCTGGGGACTTGAGGACTGAAATTGGGGTCTTGATACAGCATGGCTTTCAGCCTGTATGGTAAATTTGTGCCAAATAGAGAAAGGCTCCACTTCCTCAAGACACTTTACTGCCATCTGCTGGAAAATTGTCTTGATAAATACACAAATATATTATGGTAATTATGTAAACAGCACTCTTTAGAATTGTGTAGCGCACAACTTGTACAGCTGTTCACAGTAGCTCTGTCTTGATGTCACCAGAATTCTCTTTCTCCATCATATTTTGCCTTTTTCTGCCTCCATTTTACTCATTCATACCTTAGATGGGCTTTATCTTTGTGGTCGAAACATGACTGCTCTATAACTCAAGAAACAAGGTCCCTTCCCCACTCATTACAAAAATAAAAAAGTCTAGATAAGGACTCTGGTCCAGTTTGAGTAACATCACATCACTAAATCACCTCTGTGATTATGGAAAGGGGATGTGTGTCAGTCAGAGTGGGCAAGGTTATGCTACATAACAAGTGACCCCAAGCCTCAGTAGCTTAAATAACAAAGGTTTATTTCTCATTCGCACTGAATGTCCACCCCCATTTGGGGGCTCTACTCACTTTGGGCTTTCAGGAACTCAGGCTAAGAGATGCTATGGCTCAAAACATGCTTCCACCATCACCATGACAAAGGGTCATGAAAATCACCCACTGGCTCAGAAAGCTTCTGCCCTGGAGATGCAAATGCCCCTGAGCTCACAGTTCATAAAGCAGGTTCATGGGCATATCCAATTTCAGAGGGTGGAGAAATACACCCCTGCCCTGCCTGGAAGGTGGGACTGGATGAGGATGATCTGAACTCTCATCACATCCTACCTTCAGGGTAGGGGACTGGGATTGTTACAGCCTGGGATTGAGGAGTGAGAGCTCTTCAAGGGAGGGAGGAGGGAGCCAGCCGTCCCAAACAAATGCCCAAGGTAGCAGCCAGTAGTCAGCCAGCCCAGGATGAGAGGGCCCCATGTGTCAGCACGGAGCAGCCACGCCCAGCCTCTGGACACTGCAGCCAGCAGGAGCCCCAAGGGACCCAGAGGGACCAGAAGGCCGGGGAAGAAGTGCGCCCACACTCCAGCTCGGGGAGAAGTCCATGAATGGCCCTGCCTGGATTCCTCAGGGCTGTTGTAGATGCAGAGCTCTATTTGGTTCACCTCCTGCTTCTTGGGGTGGCCTAAGTGGGTGAACAGGTGCCAGGTGGAAAAGGAAAGATTATCAAATCCCTTAGAGTTACAGACCCCATTTTAGAGGCTAGAAGCACTTGCATCAGTCAAGAAACGTTCTCAAATTCATGAAGTGAATTGGAAAACCTGCATCTACCAAGCGCCTACTGCATGCCAGGTTTGTTCTGTGTTCACTTCTCCAGAGTTCCTGTCTCTGTGATGTAGATGAGAAAGCACAGACATCAGGGCACATCGCAAAGCCAGGCAGGCTTCCTAAAGGCCTCTCGGCCCTCCCCATGGTACCCTCAGGATTCGGAGGGGGTTTTCTGGGTGGGGGGAGCTGAGGGGAAGGAGCAGTGGGCATTTAAAAGGATGATGGGTCTGACACACGATCAAGGAACTCTGAGAACCAAATGGGCGGCTGCGGGCTGCATTTAAGGCACATTCCTGAGCTCCAAAAGGAGAAATAAAAGTGTTCCCTTGTCTGTGAGTTGAAGAGACAGCAATATTGTGGTGTAACTAGGACCAGATGGGCTCCAGGAATTTCCAAAGACCTTTTAGCATATTAGACAAAATAGCCTCCCAGCCACACACCATAACTTTGTCTGGCCGCCTGGGTATCGGTTACCGAGACGACCAGCAGGCTGCGCACACTGGCTCCGGGGTCCCAGAAGGGAGTGGGCCTCTGGCCCAGCAGGAACCCCTCCCCCCTTGCATGTGACACCTTCCCCAGAGCTCCAAGGCCAAGGCACGCTTGAGTCAGGAAAGGGGTGAGCAGACCCAGAGACGGTCCCTGATGCAAACCCTCCACTACCCCACCTTCCAGAAGGGGGAGGTCACGCCCCACAGGGCACCCAGAGATGGAGCATATGCAGTGGCTGGGCGCCAAGCTCTGGGGTGAGCCGGGGAGCATATCCCAGCTGGGAGACAGACCCTCCCCGCACCCCCTTTCCTCATCGGCAAACACAGTTGTGTGAGGATGAGGTGGTGTAGCACAGGCTGCCGGGGGCTTGAACCGTGCCGTGAACCCGGAAGCGCTGCCTTGTCTTGGCTGCCATGATGATCGTCTTTGGAAGGCTCTGGCTATGAGACCGTCCCACCTCATTCCCATTGGAATAGTATTGTTAGCTAATATTAATTGAGCACTTGCCTACGCCAGCACATCTTACGACGGAAAAGACTCAGGCTCAGGGCAGTGATTTCATCTCGCTGAAGGCTGCACAGCCAGGGAGAGGCCCCACTAGGAAGCTAATCCCAGCCCTAGCCACTGCGTTACACTGCCTCCCAGGGGCCCAGCTCCGGCAGGGAGCAAGGCCCCTGCATCTCCAGCTCTCCGGTCTCCTGTCTATGCAACAAGGGTTTGGACGGTGAGTCAGGAGGGGCCCTCTCGAGACAGAACATAAAGACTCCTAACTCGGGGAAACAAACTAGGGGTGGTGGAAGGGGAGGAGGGCGGGTGTTGGAGGGGAATGGGTGACGGGCACTGAGGTGGACACTTGACGGGATGAGCACTGGGTGTTTTTCTGTATGTTGGTAAATTGAACACCAATAAAAATTAATTAAAAAAAAAAAAAGGAGGGGCCCTCTCATATTCACTCTTTGGATCCTAATTCTGTCCTCGAATGACCCCGAAGACTATATGCCAACCCCACTTCCATGGTCTCACAGTCGTTAGAGAAGGACAAATGAGCCTCAGAGAAGAGGTGGGGTGCCCTTCGGGCCAGTAGCAGAGCTGGGTTTGAGCCCAAGCTAACCAATTCCACAGCCTGCGTCCTTTCTCCAGAGACCCCTCAGCCAGATGTGGCTTTAGACAAGCGCTGTGTGGCCCACTGAGCCTTGGTTTCCTAGACTGCAAATTGGGCTCGAGGGCCCTGCCCAGGGAAGCCGCGGAGAGGATGGGCAGAGAGGGAATGGAGGAGACACGGAGATCGTGTGGCTCGTGGAGGGAGGGCTCCTGCAGGGCCTCTTCCTGAAACCACGTTCTGTATGCTCTCAACGTGGCCCCTCTGTTCCTCCCTCCTTCCACCCCCTATAAGAAGACTGAAGGGAAGAGGCCAGGAGGCTGGGCTCTGGTTCATTCACTCACCAGGGATGTCAGGGTTCTTAGGAGCCCTGCGTGGGCCTCACGCTTCCTATAGACGGAGTGGTGGTGGCTGGCAGCGCTGGGCCAGCCTGCTCCCTGTACCCTGGCATGCCCTGTGCAGCTGCAGTGGCCCAAGGCGGGCCTCCGTGTGCCATCTGCGCAACCAACAG
This sequence comes from Vulpes lagopus, assembly GCF_018345385.1. NCBI lineage: Eukaryota > Metazoa > Chordata > Mammalia > Carnivora > Canidae > Vulpes > Vulpes lagopus. The sequence goes on from NC_054830.1 coordinate 54,433,802, forward strand.
GTGGAACAGGTCGCCCCAGGGACCTCAGCTCTGGCTATGGCGCGTGCCAAGTCCTAAAGCACTTCTCCTCCGCTGGCTCGGTTTTATTTTTAAGAATTCACTTTGCACTTGAGAAATTCAAGCTGCAGAAAGCCCAGTGTGCATCTTCCAGCTGAAGAGCGTCTCAAGGGCAGGCTGTGGAGGCTGTTCATCTTTCCAGGCCCCAGCTCGACCAGACAGCCACTTACCCACTCATGCCTGGCCCCGCTGCCACCATCCAAGGACCAAGGCTGCCTTTCCTCCCAGGCTCCCTGTCTCATCTGGGCACTGGGGTGCCAACATCGGTCTCTCCAGGATTGCTGGTAAGGGTGTGAGCCAGGGAGGGGCTGAGAGGTCCAGCTGGGCTGCAGGACACCATGCTTCCCAAGATATTCTCATCCCAGACCTTGGCCCACAAGGCCTGGTTTTGGAAAAAGGGCCCTGGTGTGGGGGCTCAGATGGACTTGGGTCTGTTCCCAGCTTTTCCATTGCGTGTGCGACCTTCACTTGTCTGAGTCTCCGCCTCCTCACTTCGAAAATGGTGATCATGGTGGCCAGTAACCCGTACTGAGTGCTTCCTCTGAAAATTTCGAGAGGAAAACCTCACTCTGATGGAGGCCAGAAGGGGGAGCACTCACATCACACCTCCGGACCGCAAGTCCAGGAGGACGGGTCACTTAGACCCCAAGAGAAGAATCAACAGGAAAGAATCCCGGGTTACAGCTCCCAATAGGAAAAGATGCACACTGCATCCCCTACAAGGAGCCGGCTACCCTGGCAGCCCAGCCAGTGCAAAACCATCAGCACCCTCGACGCCTGCTTTTCTCCTTCCAAACCACCCCTCCCAACTTCCTCCCTTTCTCGATAAAATAACGTTCCTCTCCCTTGTTAAGGACTAGCCTATGGTTTTTGCCATAACTCCATTTGTCCCAAGATGAAATTTTCTGCCTTTCCCAAATAAATCCCACCCCCCCACCCACCTTTTTGCTGGTGAAATAACAGACTTCTTTTTAAGATCAACAGCTTCACATTGGACCAGCTTTAAGCACCCTACAACCTTACTCAATCTTCTTGACCATCCTATGTGATAGGTACCATCCACCCCCATTTTACAGGTACAGAAGCTGAGGCACAGAGAGGCTGAGTCCCCCAGCTGGTGAGGATAGGAGAGGAAACTCAAAGCCAGGCTGGTGAGGGATGGGAGCCCACACATTAACGGCTGTACCCTGCAGCCCCAAAGCCCATCACAGGACAGTATCACTCCCAGGGTAGGGCACAGAGCTGTCCCACGTTGGCCCTGGGCCCAGAGCAGGGTGTCCCCCGCCAGTGTTGGCTGAGCTAAATGAAACCAGCTCAAGAGTGGGCTGCCCTGGAGGAGATCCTGGCCCTAAACCCCAAGCATTTGGCTGAGAAGCCAGGGAGGGCCTTAAAAGTCTCCTTCAGATCTGCCTGGGAGTCCCGCTAGGCTGGGAAGGGCCCTGTGCCAGCACCCACCTTTGTTTATGCCCAAGGCAGCCGCTGGTACATTCATTTCTGCCTCTGCCCCCCACGAGGGCTCCATTAGCCTAGCCTTGGGCATCCCCACAGGTGGCTTAGTTACACCCCTGCGCTGCTGTTTCCAATACCCGTCTGAGTGCCCCCCAGACAGCCCAACTGGAGAACAGAGCTGTAACTCAGGGAGATGAAACCCCTTTCCCCCAGGCCTCAGCTGGCCCACCAGCCAGGCATGGCACTAGGGTCTACGGGGAGGAGCTAGCCTCTGAGGCTCTGAGCTGCCGCCTGTGTCGACCCCACACACACCTGCTCCAGCTCCATAGGCTCAGGACCGTGACTCACCAGGATGGCTGAGGAGGAGGCTCAGAGAGGCTGAGACACTTGCCCAAGGCCCCGTATTCAGATCCAGGTAGAGCAGAGCTCCCACATGGTGGGTGTGGGCTCTAAGGTCGGCCCACTCCCCTGTGTACCAGGCTGGCAAGAGCTGCTCTGCCTCCCAAGTCAGATGTTCACACTCCAGATCTCCAGGAGGCTCGGGATGGGGTCTTTTGCAGAAATCTCACACCTGCCAGGTACCAGGGCTGCTCATGGTGGGCTCCCACTGGACAGTGCTTTCCCAAGCTTGCCTGCCCCCCTCCAGTTCTCTCTGTAGCACATGTCTGACCCCAGACTTCCGCTCGCCTGTCCTCACACTCACCCTGGGCCACAGAACCACCCAGTCAGCAAGGCTGCTGGGCCAGACCCTCAGCACTTCACAAAGTCGGCATGTTCCTCTGGGTTTCTATAACTTGGGCTATCATTTGCAAATAGCAAACCACACAGATCCTAAGAGATCCTGAACGCTTTGCTTCAACTGTCCTTGATTCTTAACCTGACCTACAGGAGAATCGTGATTGTCATGACTAACATTTACTGGGTGCCAAGAAAATGGCCTAAGTGCATTCCATGCATTACGGTATTTATTTCTGGAACCACCTTTAAATGAGCACCTTCAGAGGTCTCATCCTACAGATGAGGAAATGGCTTATAAGTTCTGGAGCTGAGGCCTTGGTTCAAATCCTGTTCCTCTACTCACTAGCTGGGGGCCTCAAGCAACTAACCAACCCCTCTTTAAGCCTCATATCTACATCTGTAAAACAGAGATAAATATAGTTCTTACTTCAAAGTTCTGTGATGTCTGATAGGTATTCCGTGCAGAGAGCCTGGAACAGGGCCTGGCCCTTGTCAGCCTTCATCATCCTCCTTATACCCAGCACAGGGCTCAACTGGACCCCTGCCCCCACCACCACCCCGGTATCTTCACCAGATCACACCAGATGTCCTTGTCCCTGGCACTAACACTTGGGGGCCACCCTGCTTCCCATCCAGGCTGTGCCACCAACACTGGGGATGCCCTGGTCACTCTGCAGGCTGAGGACAGGCTCGTTTCGCCACCTGCCTTGGACCCCTTTGCCCCAGCCCAGCCCTGTGTCCCATCCCCATGCTCCAACCACAGCCCAGGGCTGGGAGACTGCCCCCACACCTCACCTGCTGCCCTGCCAGGGCCCCCCAGCTGCCTCCCCTCTCCACACATTCCCAGGTCCCACCTCCTTTCTTCACCCCCTGCCAGATTTGAGGCATCTGAGAACACGTAGTTTGGCATCTGGCAGAGCTAGGCTCAAGCCTGGTTCTAGCACATGTGCGGCCTGGGGCAAATTCCTTGCTGAGTTTCAAATGCCTCATCTGTAAAATGGGAACAATGACCTACTTCACTGGACTCTGAGAATGGGATAAAATACTAGCATTTATGGGGCAGCTGTTGATGTCCAGCCTCTGCTATGTGAATCTGAAACCCTTCTTTCCTCTAATCCTTAGGAGGTAAGAATGTTTCATCTCAAGAACACACAGCAGCCAGTCCAATCAAGAAGAGCCTTTATGGTTCTCTACAAACAGCAGCTCAACAGTGATGAAGCGAGCCCACTGCCTGCCCCCACATGTCGCAGGCCCCAGGTGGACGTGAGGGGATGTTAGGTACCTTCAGTCAGGTCAGGCGGGGCGGGGGGCGGGGGGCGGAGTCCAAGTGCGTGGTTAGTGCCTCGAGGTCTAGTCCAGGAGGTCAGTCTTTTTGATAGTTCATGATTTTGAAACCCTTCCTCCTGTCCCCCAGGGGCGGGAGCACCAAGGGAGTACATGGGAGGATGTGAGATTACCCCCAGATGGTAGTGAACATGAGCCCCATGGTGGGGTTGCTCGGGGACAGGGATATGCCTCAGCTGGCTCGCTTTCCCTCCTCACACCCCCCACCCATGATCGCTAAGAACACACTCAGGTAAAGGGGTGGATGCGTGGATGCTCACCCCACCCAGCTTCCTGGGTGGCCCTGAGTGTTCTCTTCAGATTAGAGCTGAGGACGAGGTCAGGGCCCCCTTGGGAACTCAGACACAAGCATAGTCAGGACCTGGGAACTTTGGGTGAGGACAGTGGAGGCTGTAGCCACACCCTGTTCCACCCCACCCCCCACCCCCCAAGCCCCTGCCCCAGGTCTTACCCATACAACCTATAGGCCAGGATGGCGAGCTCTGAACTACCTCCAGGAACGCCAGCCCGGCTACCATACTTGGGGCCTCAGGTCCCACAGGACTCAGCTTGGCCACCTGTCCCCATCTCCAGGGTCCCCTTCTGGGCTTCACCTTCCTCTGCCCCTCCCCACCAGGGTCAGCAGCCCCCTCAAGCCTCCAGTGCTGAGGCCCCTCACTGAGCCAAGCGTTCTTCCCCCAAAACCTGTTACTCTCCCCAAACAGGCAAGACCATGGCTGGAACATGGATTTGGGGCTCCTCGGGCCCTCTCCTGCTCTTATCACCACCGAGGAGCCCTGGGAAAGCAGGTCCAGCCCTTGCTTCACTGAAGGGGAATACCAGATGGGAAAACCCACTCGCATGCCGTTCTGGGCCACCTGTCACGTCCAGGACCAGGGCTCTTGCCTGTCGGCTGGGAGTCCAGAGCCCACCACCCCCAGGAGGCCAAGCTGTGGCACCTGGCCCCCAGGCCCACCCACACGGATGCCCATGGCTGCCTGTGCCCTCCCTGAGGTGAGGAAGACAGGGTGAAGCAGATCCTGTGAGTTGGGCCCCCAAAGCCTCACCTCCCATTCTCCGACCTTGGGAAACTGCCCACCTTTCTGCAGGGCCTGGTTGGACCCCGCAACCCCACGTGAGTCGGCTGGGACTCGGGCCCTGCCTTCAGCCCCCAGCCACTGAGGGGCCCAGAGACCCCTGACACCCAATGGGGGAGCGGGGGGGCTGCCCCCAAGGCCAGCCCAGTGAGGGACCGGCCCCTGCCCCTCGGCACCTCCTGGCAGCCACCACCACCACCCCCGTGGTTAGAAAAGGAGAAGCACTGAGGGGCGGGCAGGGCTGAGGCAGGCGGGGAGCCACGGAAGAGCAGGAGGGCAGCACGGTCAGGGCACCTCGGGTGGCAGCAGGGGCGTGTCTGAGTTCTGCGCCGAGAGGCTGGGGGACTCAGACCCGATGAGCCCGACGCTGTACAGATTAAGGATGGAGTCGGCAATGATGCGGGCCGTGCGCTTCTGGTAGCCGCCCGAGGTCACCATGAGGATGGGCACCTGACGGCCCCGGACCACCCGAAACACCAGTTCGTCCCGCTTCACGATGCCCTGCAGAGGGAGGGTGGGGGTCAGCTCAGGCGGGCCCGGGTCCCCATGGCTTCGGGAAGCCCTCCCCACCCGGGCCCTCCCTGGCGTCAGGAGAAGCACCAGTGCTGCCCGCCTTCCTGCTGCCACCCGAGGGGAGACCCCGCACCCCCCCCCGGGGTCGGGGCGCACCTGTGGGCTGATGGACAGCCCCCCAAGGCGGTCACCCTCGAGAATGTCGGTACCCGCGTTGTACACCACGACGTCGGGCAGGTGCTCTTGGAGGGCCTTTTGCAGGTTCCGCTCCACTTTATCCAGGTACTCATCATCCTCCGTACCCCACTCCAGCTCCACCTTCCGCCTGATGGCCTCTGTGGGGGAGACAGGGACAGCCCTCATGTGCAAAGAAAGCAAACAGGCTCAGGAGGGTCAGGGTTGCCTGGGACCTCAGGCAGGATTGGAAAGGGTCTGACTCCAGCACTGCTCTGCCTCATGCCAGCCAAAATGAAGCCAAAGAGCGCTAAGAACTGCCAAGGGGGCCCAAAGGAGGGAAGGGGCTGCAGATAAAACACTTTGCCCTGAGGATTTAGGGCCCTTGTGGGTGATAATCTGATTTCATCGCCTCCTGGAGCCTCTGCCCAGAAATGCGGCCACCCTGCTGTGCCCAACAGGCCCAAATCTCCAACACCTTGGAAAGACTCAGTTCAGAAATCGTGCCCCTGGGCCACATCTGGGGCGGAGTTACCCTCAACAGATGCACCGCACAAATGTCCCCTATTTATTTGCAAAGCGGGCAGGTTGCTGTGTTTTCCAGGCCCATCTAGGAGTCTCTGCATTTTGATTGATCAGTTTCACCCACTCCATTTATTTTAACAATTTTTATATTTGACCTGGTTTATGCCATCTTATTTTATATTCTATTTATCAAATTTTTCCTGCTGTTTCTTTTTTGGTCATTCCCTGTTTTCTACCAGACAAATGCCTAATATAATATTGGAAAGGTTTATGGGGTCTTTTTTTTTTTTTTTTTTAATTTTTATTTACTTTTGATAGTCACAGAGAGAGAGAGGCAGAGACACAGGCAGAGGGAGAAGCAGGCTCCATGCACCGGGAGCCCGATGTGGGATTCGATCCTGGGTCTCCAGGATCGCGCCCTGGGCCAAAGGCAGGCGCCAAACCGCTGCGCCACCCAGGGATCCCAAGTTTATGGGGTCTTGAATGGGGCAAGCGACTTAATTCTCAGTCTGCATGTCTGAAAAATGGAAACAATCCCTGCCTTTTAGGGATGCTGAGAATAAATGAAGTGCCTTCTGCAGAGCCCAGAACATAGGGAACACCCCAGAGAGAGTGCTCCATCCAAGCAGGAGTACATTTAACACTGAAGGACAGGGGGCAGCTTACGCTTGGCAAAGCGGTCCCCAGGGTAGATGTGCCGGTTGTAGACATCCATGATGTACACACGCTTGTCACCCATGAAGTCCCGTTCATGTCCATTGCCCTGTGGGGAGGACATGAAAGCTGCTTGCAGGCAGGTGTCCTCGACAAGGAAGGGACACCCCCCCCCACACACACCCCCCCCCCGGAAATGGCCCATGTGCCTGGGCAGCTCAGCTGGCCCTTGGAGGCAGGGGGTCTCTTGGCTGTTAAGTGGCAGAGCTGGAATTCAACCTCAAATCCCAGCCCCGTGGTCTTCTAGTGTGACCTGGAGCAAGCCCCAGCCCTCTGAGTTTTTCTCCATGGGATGAGAAAGGAATTCTAGCCCTGCCACACTCTCTATAGTCTGCGGTAGGATCAGCTAGGGTCGGGGACGTGAAAGGTAAACTGGAAAGGATTGTGCAGGTGTGACTAGGTTCTGAAGCTCAGCGTCACGGGCTCCACAGTGGGGCACCCGCCAGCACAAGGGCACAATAGCAGGGGTGAGGGAGGCGTCTCCAAGTGCCCATTTAATGTCCTGTCCTGTCTGGCCAGAGGAGCCAACCCTCAATTTGGAGTCCTGAGAAGGAAGCCCTGCCCTCTGCTGCTTCACCCTCAGGCCATGAGTTCTTGGGTAGTAGCCTCAGGCCCAAGCAACCCTAAAGACAGGTGTGTAAGCATTTGTCTGAGGGCCAGGGCCACAGTGGTCCTCAGCTCTCCACAGGGGGTAGCACCTCAAACTGACTAGGAAGCCCTGGGAAGCCACAGCAGGCTTTAGAGAGCATGGCATCAGCAGACCCAGCTTCAGGAAGAGCCTTCGGCCTGGTGTGTTGGGTGGTCAGAAGGGAGGAAGGACCCTTAGGTTTGACAGAAGCAAGGAGAAGCCAGCGTGCTGGGTGGCCTGAGTGGGGCAAAGGGACAGACGGACCCTCTGCTTCCAGCCTGAGGCTCAGAAGATGGGCAGCGAGGAGAAAGGCAGATCAGGGTGGGGGTGGCAGAGACTCGGCCTGGGGCTTGGCAATGTTCCCAGGGGGAAGGGAGCCCCACGATGAGCAGTTATGTGACAGCTGACTGTCATGGGGGCCCGAGGAGGCAGGGCCAGGAGACTGCAGCCCCACAGGGTACTCACCTGATGGGCATCAAGATCAACGATGGTGGCTCTGGAGATGCCCTCCACTCGCTCGAACAAAAACTGCCAGGGGAAGAGAGGGGGGCAGTGAGAACCCACACAGCCAGAGGACACAGCCCCGGGTATTCCTAGTTGGTGAGGGGCCAGGCGAGAGGCCGCACATACTTGTGGACAATCAGGCCACCAGGCAAAGACCTCACATGCCCAGGAGGACTGTGTGGCTTGAGAGAAGCATGTGTGAGGGGTCAGGGAAGGCTCCCTGGAGGAGGCAGCATGTGCTGTGATCTAGAGGGCTGGAGGTCAGGAGCAGGGCAGTCAGGCTAGCCCTCAGGGACAGCCCAGGATTCCTCAGGAAATATATAGGGGTTGGAAGGGGGAAACCTTCCCTCAAGGCTGGGCCTGGAACTTCATCCTGCGTTCCCTGCCTTATCCTGCAAGGCCAAGTTCTCATGCCACCTTCTCCAGGAAGTCTTCCTTCCCCTTCCCCACCCTCTTGGAAGGTCTCCCGTGTATCCCTCTCTCTAAATGGCCAGGGTCTGCTGACCTGTCCCCCCGCCCCTATTAGTCTGTGTGCCCTGTGAGAACAGAGACCACACCAGGCCATTCCTGACGCCAGAACCAGGCCAGGCACAGGGTGGTTAAGGGGAGCTCTGCAACCCCACAGAGGTGTAAGCAGGGACAGTGTGAGCCCTGTCCCTCACTTCTCTGGGCCTGGGTCTCCTCATCTGCACAGGTGAGGCATAAATGAGGTGCACCATGGCCAGTGCAGGCTGGGGCAGGGCTGAGCCTGCCGGAACCAGCCATTGCAATCCCCATCATTATTTCTACCTGCTCCTCACTCTGGGGGAGCAGTGTGCTCCCTATATTGTTGACAAATAGGCTGCTGTCTCCTGTCCCTGCCATTGTTGGAGGCTGTGCGATCTCCCTGCAGAACAGGCCATGCAGATGAGCAAGTGACTGCCTGGGCAACCTGCAGGCTTCCTCCCCTCCGGGGACTCAGTTCCCTTCTCTGTCATGTGGAGGAGAACACCAAACTGGGGGTGGCAGGGGGACCCCCGGGAGGGCTCCTGGAGACGAGTCCCCACGTGCTCTCGGGCGCACCTTGATGGCCAGTGTGATGTCCGCATAGGCGCAGAAGCCCCCGCCCCGGTCACTGGAGCAGTGGTGGAAGCCTCCACCTGCAGGAGGGCAGACACGGTGTGGTCAGGGCCAGGCACTCCCCTGCCCCTACATCCTGCCCGTATCCCAGTCCTGCTCAGCCAGGCTCCGGGAACTCCAGGTTGGCAAAATGAACTGAGAACCCTGAGTCATGAAGACAGCTTTGTCATCAAGGCTATCCCTGCCCAGAGCATGAAACCTCTCAGGGTGGTCCTGACAAGTCACCACCCCACCACTACCCGTCACAACCCCCAGGGGCCCAAGGCAAAAGTTGTTCCTTGCCTCTGTAGGGCCAGGCCACCTCTATGTGACTTCCCATGCCTGGAAGGGGTGGTGGAGCTATGGGGGCCCGTTTACCCTGGGATCACCCACATTCTGCAGATGGTAGAAAGTGATGGCCAGGAGGGGCACCTTCTGTTGGTCATGGGCACTCATGGCAATGGGGAGGCCCTGGACACAGGGATCCGGCCCCTGCTTCTCCCCCACCCTGAGAGCCCATTGCCCTGCAACCCCTAAAAAAGAACTCGAGTTTCAGGGGCCTCTGAAACTGAGCCCAACAACTGTCCCACCCAGCAGTTCAAATCCAGGACCCATGGCTACAAAGGACTCGCCTCTTTTCACACCAACAGGTTGTCAACAGATCTTAATAATGAGATAACAGCCAACTGTGAACTCCCAGACTGGGCACAGAACTTACAGAAACCTCCCTACAGCTCCAAGTGGGGGCCCTAGTACCATCATCTCCATTTTACAGATGAAGAAACTGAGGCACACAGAAACTCAGCACCTCGCCTGGGATCACACAGCTCACTAATGGCAGAGCCAAGATTCAAACCCAGGCTGGATCTGGGCCTGGGCTCTTAACTGTCAGGTCACAACACCTTCCACGGGAGAAGGGCTTCCCTGGGTCTTCGTGAGGACCCTGCTGTAGACGTGCAGAGTGTGCCTCTTTCATTCATCTGTTCAGCAGTCTATCATAACATCACAGTTATGCCAGACCTAAGGCTGGGTACCTGGTGATGCCAACCTGGAAAAGCCCCAGCCCCTGGCCTTGCAGAGCTCACAGCAAAGTAGGGGTCCTCTGCTCCAGACTCTGAGCAAGCCACCAGGCTGTTCCCCATAGCTGTGTCCTCATCAGTACAGTGGGACCAACAACAATGATGCCCAGCTCAGATGAGAGGCCAGACAGCAAAGAGGTGTGCTAACTGTGAAGTGCTGCACCTCAGTGAGGGACAGATAAGGGACAAGGAAGATGTATGTCGCCATCCCATGAGCCAGGCTTGCAGGGGAGTCTGGGGAACCGCAGACTATCAGCCTTCAGGTCCCCGAGGAGGACATGGTATTGACCCAGGCCTGTCTGCCCATCATGTGACTAAACCCCTGCAGGTGGTCCTGGGCCCCAGGAGGCTGATGGGAGTTTTTCAGAAAAGACTGAAATGCTGCAGGTTTGAGCCCCATTCAGGTCTGCCCAGGCGATGATGCAGGCTTTTGCAGAGGAATGAGCTCCTTGTCACTGGAAGTATGCAAAGGCAGAGCTGGGGAACTCCTTTAGAGAAGGATTCCACACCAGATGGAGGCACTGGTTGATCCCTCCCAGACACCAGATGGCTGCATACTGTCCCCCATCCCACTTAATAAGGAGGTTCGGGGTGGCTCTGGAGGCACCAGAGCCTTGCCTCACAGAGCAGCTGTGTGGCCCTCCCAGCCCCCAGGACCCAGCAGGCCAGGCTGGCCAGGGCACTCACCCACATTGATGGCCCAGCCTCGCTCCATGGCCAGCTTCCCTGCCTTTGGAGACAAGCACAGGGTGAGAGGCACAGGCAACTATTTCCCTCACTCACTCATTCACGGATTCGCTCCTTCATTCCATAGACACTAGGTCCAGTCAGTGGGACGTAGGGCTGACATATAAGGTAGGGTTCAGGCGGTACCCACCCTCCAGCAAGCTCGGACTCAGGCTTGGAAGTAAGTACGGGTCGGCTGGCATATGAGATGTGCAGTACATCAGCTCCTTTGCAATTATGCAAAGAAACTGGAAGAAATCAAAGTGGTTATGATCACATGTGAGCTGACAATGATCTTAACAGGGCCTTCAAAGGGAAAATAGACTTTTTTTTTCCCATGGAAATACGGCAGCCTGAATACCAAAATCCTTTAAGAAATCATCATTTGGGGGTGGGCAGTAATACCTCAAGAAATAAACAAAAAGGTACAAATTTGCAAAGCTAGAAAGAAAACTATCAGGATCAACAGGTCTTGATCCAGCCCTGGATTAGATCATCCTACATTTAAAGCTGAAATATTGGGATGCCTGGGTGGCTCAGTGGTTGAGCGTCTGCCTTTGGCCCAGGGCATGATCCCGGGGTCCAGGGATCGAGTCCCACATTGGGCTCCCCATAGGGAACTTGCTTCTCCCTCTGCCTGTGTCTCTGCCTCTCTCTCTGTGTTTTACAGACAACTACATAGGGGATGTGAAACCTCATTTTGCTGCAAGTGCTCTTTACTGCCATACCCATGATGCCAGGTGAGCAGAGCATGACCCATCACTGAAGTCATGGGGGTTTGCTTTTCCACCTTGAGTTGAGTATATTGGTGCCAGTTTGATTATATACTCTCTGGGGCATAGGAACATGTCTTTATATACCAGCAAATACGGTAACTCCAATAGGAGCCCCCCCCCCCCCCCCCAGGAACAAGGAATTCAGTGTCCCCAAGGCAGCAGAGCACGTGGGAGAGGCTTTGGGAGAAAAAGTCATTGTTGCTGTCTGGGGGACTATTTAGGATTTTATGCAATTACCAAGAGGGAGGAGCATATTCCAGATGGAGAGCTGGGGGGGGGGGGCGGGGAAGCCCAGAGGTGTGGGGGTCCCAAGCCCAGCAGGTCCTTCTGCCAGCCTCCCCACCTACCATGATGGTTCCTCCTGTTTGGGTCCGAAGGGGTTTCAGCACCTTCCTCTGCACAAGGAAGTTCGGGAGGAAGATGACAGGGGGGATCTCTGTGATGGTCGCAACAGCGAAGGACCACTGCGGAGGGAGAGACGCAGGCCATTGGCCTCCCACTGCTGGCAGAGCTCAGAGGCTGCAGCTGGGAAATCCGATTCCTTGTAGTGCCGGTTTCAAGGTGCCCTGGAACTTCCAGTCTGGCAGACTGTCAAACTGGTCAGAAATGAGAGCCCCCCACCCAGCTTTGGGCTCGGAAAAGAGCAGTTTCCCTAAAACTGTCGGTCCCTTCCTCTGTGCTCCACAGCTCTTGGCTGCCCTCCTGTGCCCACAACAAGAGCTGCAAGTCACAGGGGTTGCAGACCCAGCACTGGCCCAGCCTGCCCACTGTACAAAAGGAGGGGACACTGAGGCCCTGACCTGGGAAGATCTTTCTTTCCAAGGTCACACAGTGAGTCACTGGCAGCGTCGGCACTGGAAGCCCAGGTCTCCTGCTCTCCTGGCACAGCGTGACCTCTTCATGCACCGGGAATCAGATCTCCCTCCAAAGGGGGATCAGGCCCTCATCTCGGCTGCTGAGTCAGGGGGGTCCAGGGTACCCAAAAGGCATTTGCACCCAGATCAGGACACAGCCTTCCCTATGACCCTGCCCAGGCCCCTGGGCAAACGTCCATGCACCCAGATCCTGAACCATCTTCTGCCTGGCTGGGGATGTACCTGCATCTGTGTCATCTGCTCTCACCCCAGGCAGGACCTCAGCGGGGCCCAGGGTCCTCTGCAAACATTTACTGAGTGTCTGCTAGGCAGCAGGTGCCAAGGTGGAGACTAGTGAAGAGGCGCTTAAATGCGACAAAGCCTTCGATGGAGAGCACGGTCTGTGTCTGGGTGGGAGCAGAGAGGCATTTTGGAGGCAGTGACCTTGAAAGTGAAACAAAGTTGCCCAGATATCAGGGTCAAGGTGAAAGGAAAGACACCTGCTAGCAGACAGAAAGTAAGTCCAAGTTCCCGAGAAGTTGGGTGCGGCTGGGACAGGACCGTGCCTGTCACGTAGGGCCTGGGCTGCCAGAGACTGTTCTCAGACAGCCTCGCCAGAGCAGCAGAGAGCCATCAGACAATGCTTTCCCAAGCTGTTCTGGCCACACCAGGAGGACCATGTAGGAGAACTCCAATAGAAGCAGCCACCGCCCCCAGGGGGCAGGGGGAAGCCAGAGATGATGAGGGCCCCAGAGAGGTGAGAGGGGAACAGTTAACAGACAATACGAGAGGGATAGGCAGACAGAGGGGTCAAGGATGCAAGGTTGGAACCACAACACTCCACCCCTAAAGGGTAAGGCCCAGAAGTGTAGCTCACTGGGACAATTGAGGGCTGTTCTGGGACAGGTTAGGGCAGGGCAGAGGTAGGGCATTCAGGTGGCCAGGCAGAGAGAAGTTTCAGGAAGGAATAAGCAAGGAGAGGTGCTGGGACGCCTGGGTGGCTCAGCAGTTGAGCATCTGCCTTCGGCCCAGGGCATGATCCTGGAGTCCAGGGATCAAGTCCCACATCAGGCTCCCTGCATGGTGCCTGCTTCTCCCTCTGTGTCTCTGCCTCTCTCTGTGTCTCTTATGAACAAATAAATAAAATATTTTTAAAAAGAGAGAGAGAGGTGTTGAGGACAGGGACCACTGCTACTGGGTTCCCCCACCAGGAGAGGAGATTTAGGGCAGGAGAGGTTTGCTCAACGAGGGAAAGGAGTCAGCAGAGAGGGAGAGGGAAGGGCCAAGGATGGAGTGAGACAGACAAAGGGCACACACCTGAGAAAGTCCTGGCAGGCTTCCTAGCCAGAGAGCACCACTCATGGCTGGGACAGGACCCATGTCAACCCTGTAGGGGCCACCACAGCCACCCCAGCCAAAAGGGAAGACATTGTCAGGGTCCGGGTATGCTGGGCACCCATGCTGCCTTGAACTGCACTGACCACCTGTGTGGCCACCCCTTCCAGGCCACCAAGGCTGAGGACAGTTGAAGGCTGGGGAAGCTCGCTTGGCTACCTCACTCAAGTGAAGGAGCTGGTGAGCAGGGCCCATGGAACCTCTGCCACCTGCAGGCTGAAAAGAGGTACCCAGCCAGCCTTCCTCAAGCCCCAGCCCTCTGGTTGTACAACATGGAGGCCCCACAGGACCTGGGAGGAGGTGGGGGTGCTAGGGCTGAGAGCAGGAAGGTTGGAAAGCTCCAAGACCTGTCCATGTCTGTGTGCATTGGCATATGTGTGCGCGTGCACATATGTGATGGGGGAGAGACCCAAGGAGTGGAAGGTGGCCAGCTCTATGCGTTCAGCACACCAGTCCCACAGCCCAGCATAGGCCTGGCACATGGGAGGCATGGAGCCACCGTTGGCTATGAATTAAAACTATAAAACTAAATGAGTCACTGAGGGAACACACTAGGTCCCTGCCTCCCTCTCCGCCTCAGCAAACTAGTAGGGAATAAGGATGGAAAGGAAATGAAACCTTATCCTGCCTCCTGAGGGGTCCAAAATAGATGCAAAACCATGAAAAGGGCATTTTTTAAAGTACATTCCACAATGACTATCTAGCTCAGCTCTCCATCAGGAAAGGGTTCCATGTCAAACAAGTCTGGGAAACATGTCTTATGTTGTCCGCCTCCTGGAAATTCACAACACCCTCTGGTGTGTTAAAGGCTCTAAATTTCACAGTGAAGAATCCTGTTTAACTTCGTTTCGCCCCGTTTCCCAAACTTCCTGGCCACAAACCTCCAGCAGCCTGCTTTACTTTTTACATAACACGTACTGATCTTTGAAAAGCTATAGTCATGTGGGACCCACGGGGAACCTCGTAGGCTAGAAAATGAATTTTACATGAGCCAGGCATAAAGTCACCAGAAGCACATCTGGGATTTAGCCAAGGGGACCAGGTCCCTTGGGAGAAGGTGCACGTCTGCCAACGCATCTCCACTTCCGGCCGTGAAAGAGGGTGCTAGACGTGTCAGCCTTCTCCCGGGCCCAGCGGTGGTTTCTGCACAAGGCAGTGACGCTGCCTACTGATGATCTAGACTTGTGCTGCCCAATCCAGTGGCCATCAGCCACACATGGCTATTTGGGTTCACTTTTAAATTAATTTTAAAAATTTTAATTAGAATTTTGTGACTTTGATTAAAAAAAAAAACAACCATACTTCAATTTAAAAAAATAGAATTTTGTTTCTCGGTCTCACTAGCCATAGATCAAGTGCTCAGTAGCCAAATGTGGCTAACGGCTCCTGGACAGAGCCCTTCTAGAACATTTCCATCATGGCAGAAAGTTCTGTTGGATAGTGCTGCTCTAGAAAAACTACGAGTGGCCAGGGTGAAAAATAAATGAGGGGGTGGGGCAGGCTGGTGACCTGGCCCCTGGAGGATGGGGCCGTGTGGAGCATGACAGAGGGAGGGCAGATACTTTATCTGGGACGTGCGCGTAGCAGGTGGAGATGAAAGCGCCCAGTTCTGCCAGCAGGTCAGGCCCTTTGAGAGCCTGGCCCCAGGCAAGAGCATTGAGAGATGGGCTAGATGGAAGCGGGGCGGGGACAGGGCTCAGCAGTCCTCCTCAGAATCAGACTGGTCCAACTCAGGTCTCTGCCACTGCTGGTGAATTTGGGCACGGCCCTTTACTTCCCTCCTGACTCCACATCCATGAAATAGGAGCCCCTCCCCATCAGTCCTAAAATGAGGACTTAGACCCATCCACCAGGCCTATCCTCATCTCCCCATCTGAAGTACCCCCACTGGGCACCCCCCTCCCACCCCCACCCCCACCCTTGCCTCATCTTTCTGCACAGCACCTGTCTCTACCTGACATATGTCTCTGTTGCTATCTGTCCCTTCCAGAAGGATGTCAAGGGCCAGGAGGGTAGGCACATGCTCATTCCTACCATATAGACAAGGCCAGGAGTGACGCCTGGCACACAGTAGGTGCTTACAGTACATGCTGTCTATTCTTGCCCAGACCTCTACCTGCATACTCCTCAGAGGAGGCCACCTCACCTGTGCCCCCCAGTAGAGCCCAAAACAGTGACTGGCTGATAAGGGGCTGTGACAGCCTGGCCCTGCTCCTGAGACAGCCCAGAGCTTCTTCTGTGATCCAGCGAGGCCACACCTCTATTTCTCCCTCCTGTGTGCCCAGCTTCTCTCCACCTCCCATCCTCTCTTATACGTTTCATAACGAAGCTTGCCCTCAAGGAATCCCTTGCACCTCCATTCCTAGCAGGCTCTGCTTAAGCAAGTTTCAGAACCGCTGCTCTACAGAACTTGACCCCCACAGTGCTGAATGAATGAACGAATGAATGAATGTATGAATGAATGATTGACATGAACAAGGGAGGTTTGCCCAAGCCTAATGTCCATTGCCCACCAAAGGGCATGGCCTGTGAGCTTCCCTATCTCAGGGCCTGGCCAGGTGTCAGGGCCTCCATGTCCAATTCAGCCTTTTGGGGATCTCACAGATAGTAGGACACATGAAATTGGAGATACCTCTGGGATCCACACATGCCCCATACTCTCAGCTCTAGAAGGCTCTATTCTCCAGCTGCCTGATTTCCTCAGGTAGACCCTCAGAAATCCAAAACAAGGGGCACTTGGGTGGCTTAGTGGTTGAGTGTCTGCCTTTGCCCAGGGCATGATCCTGGAGTCCTGGGATGGAGTCCTGCATAGGGCTCCCTGCATGGCAGAGCCTGCTTCTCCCTCTGTCTATGTCTTTGCCTCTCTCTGTATGTCTCGTGAATAAATAAAATCTTAAAAAAAAAAAAAAAAAAGAAAAGAAAAGAAAAAGAATTGCTCTCAGGGAAGAGACAGCTGCAACCCTTCAGAGTCCCAGTGGAAGTGGGAGCAAAAGGAGAGAAGGGAAAAAATTCATTTGATCATTTCAGTTGATGAAGAAGCCTCTGCCAAAATCCAACACCCTTTATGATAAAGTCAATCAACAGGCTAGGAATAGAAAGCAACTCCCTCAACCTGGTAGATGGCATCTATCATACACATAAGCTTGCACATATACACATACACCCAATCCCATAGCTAATGTCATACTCAGTACTAAAAAATGGAAAACATTCAGCCTAAGATCATGAACAAGATAGAGAGAAGCCTGTTTTTGCTACTTTTATTCAACCTCATACTGGAAGTTCCAGCCAGAGCAATTAGGCAAGAAAAAGAAATAATTAGTAAAAAAAAAGGCAAGAAAAAGAAATAATTAGAAAGCAAGAAGTAAAACTATCTCTGTTCACAGGTGGCATGACGCTGGCTACAGAAGATCCTAAAGAATACACACACACACCCCTCTTAAACTGAAGAACTAAGTTCAGTAAAGTTTCAGGATACAAGATCAACACATAAAAATCAGTTGTATTTCAATACCTTAGTAACAAATAATCCAAAAAGGAAATTTAAAAAGATTTCAGGGGCACCTGGGTAGCTCCACCAGTTAAGTGTCTGCCTTTGGCCCAGGTCATGATCCCAGGGTCCTGGGGATTGAGCCCTGCATTGGTCTCCCTCACTGAGCAAGGAGTCTGCTTCTCTTTCTCCCGCTGCCTGCTACTCCCCTGCTTGTGTTCTCTCTCTCTTTCTCTGTCAAATAAATAAATAAAATCTTAAAAAAAAAAAAGTAATTCTATTTACGGGGGTCCAGGTGGCTCAGTTGGTTAAGCTTCTGACTTTGGCTGAGGTCATGATTTCAGGGTCCTGGGATCAAGCCCCATGTCAGACTCCCTGCTCAGCAGGGAGCCTGCTTCTCCCTCTTCCCCTCCCCCTGCTCATGCTCTCTCTAATAAATAAAATATTTTTTTAAAGTATTTTTACCATTTTACCACTTACAAGAACAAAAATAGTAAAATACTTGGGAATAAATTTAACTTTAAATTTAAGGAGGTGCACGACTGGCACCCTGAAAACTACAAAATACTGCTGAAAGAGGTTAAATATCTAAATAAATGGAAAAATATCTTCTGTTCATGAGTTGTAAGACCTAATATTATAAAAAAGACAATACTCTCGCAACTCATCTACAGAGTCAACACAACCCTTATCAAAATCCCAATGGCCTTGTTTGCAGAAGTAGAGAACCTGATTCTATAATTCACAGGGAATCTCAAAGGACTTCAAACACACACACACACACACACACACAAAAAAAAAAACCCCAACAACTTCAAGTTGTTTTGTTCAGGGACAAAGTTTGAGGACTTGCGAATCCCAACTTCAAAAGTTACTACAAAGCCTCAGTCATCAAAACAATGTGGCAGTGGCATAGCATAGACATATGCATTCACTGAAACTCAAAATGGACCAAAGACCTAGACACAAACTAAAACTCTTAGAAGAAAACATATGAGTCAACCTTCATGATCTTGGATTTGGCAATGGATTCTTAGATGTGACACCAAAAGCACAAGCAACAGAAGATGAAATAGGTAAACTAAAGTTTAGCAAAATTTAAAAATTTTGTGCAACCAAGGACAGTATCAAGAGAGCAAGAATAAAATCTACAGAATGGGAGAAGATGTTATTTGCAAATCATATAATATCAAGAACACACAAAGAACTCTTAACACTCCACAACAAAAAAGATAAACAATCTAATTTCTTAATGTGGGCCAGTGACTTGGGCAGACACTTCTTCAAAGAGGATACAAAAATGGCCAATAAACAGATGGAAAGATGATCAGTGCTATGAACCATTAGGGAAATGCAAGTTAGAACCACAATGAGATATTACCTCATACCCACTAAGTTAGCCATGATCAAAAACAAAAACAAACCAGAAAACGAGGGTAGATGAGAATGTAGAGAAATTAGAACCTTTTTGAACAGTTGTTAGGAATATATAATGTGCAGTTGCTATGGGAATCATTTTGGGGTTTCCTCAAAGAGTTACCCTATGACCAGCAATTCCAGTCCAAGGAATACAAGCAAAATAAATGAAATCAGGTACCTAAGCAGATACTCCTACATGCACAGTCATAGCAACACTGTGCACAAAAGCTTAACACTAGAAGCAACTTAAATGCCCGTTAATTGATGAATGGATAAACAAAATGTGGTCTCTCCACACACCGGAATATTAATCAGCCATAATAAGGAATGAAGTGCAGATACATGCCACAGGATGGATGATTCTTGAAAACTGCACGCTTGTGCTTGGGGAAAGAAGCCACACACTGAAGGTCACATATTGTAGGATTCCACGCATAGGAAGAGACATCCAGAAAAGGCAAGCCCATGGAGTTAGAACACGGGCTGGTGGTTGGTAACCAGGCGCAGGGGAGAAGGCAGGAAGGGGAATAACCGCTTTGTGGGCTCAAGGCTTCCTTCTGGAGCCAGGAAAATATTTTGGAACTAAAGAGACGTGACGGTCACACCACATTGTCAATGTACTAAATGTCACTGAATTTTATACTTTAAAATGGTTACTGGTGATGCTATCTGAATTTTACCATGAATGACAGAAAAAAGGAGACAAGAGTCCCCTCAGGGAAGAAAAGAGGAGAGAGAGAGAGAAGAATAGGAGGCAGCTTGGAGGGGGGGCATTTTCCCAGAGACCCTCTGCCACTGGGACTTCAGCCCCCTCCCACCCCTGCTCTGCTGCTAAGGTCTCCCTCCCCCAAAGGATTCCCAGTGCTGTGAGGTCAGTGACTAGGTCCAAGTCCAAGAGGTGGCCAGACTTCCTGTGCCTCGGGCACCCATGGTTCTCTTTCTCTTGCATGTCCTTCTGCTTAAAACACTCCTTGGCTCCCATGGCCCTCAGAGCAAAGCCACAGCAGTACAAAGGGCCCTGTGTGGCCTGGCCCCTGATCATTTTCTGACCCCATCTCTTGCCAGTCTCCCCCACCTCCCATTTCATCCCAGCCAGTGGCAAGTACTGTTTCAGAACCTATTGGACATGCTCTTGCCTCAGGGCCTTTGCACTTGCTGATCCTTCTACTTGGAATGCTCTCCCTCCACATTCCCACATAGCTGACTCCCTCCCTCACCGCCCCAGTCCATGATCACATGTCAGTAAGCCCCTCCCTAGCCTCCCTATTTCAAACTGCAGTCCCCACCACCCTCTTTCCTGCTGTACTTTTGCCCACAGCACTGAGTGCCTTGGAACACACCATATTATGGACTTCATTATCATGTCTTTGGCTGACTCTCTCCCACCTAAATGCCAGGGGCTCTAAGGAGAGGGGCTCTATCTCTTTTGTTATATCTTCCCTGGAACACAGAATGGTGCTCATTAAATACTTACTGGATTAAAAATATATATATATATATATTTGCTGGATAAACGTATCCCAAGCACTATTCAAGGTCAAGATATCAGATCAGCATCACACTAGCCCACACCCCAGGCAAACAGTCACTGGGGTTAGCAGAAGGCAAAAACTTGGCACTGGCGCAATCCAACCCTCAACGGGGCCAACTCTGGGCCTTGCACGCAGCAGGTGCTCTATAAACATTTCTTCCCCTGAATGGATAACACCTTGGCAAACCTCAGGCTACTGCATCTCCTTCCATGCTTAAAATATTAAGCATCGAAGGCCACACCAGGACAGGACCAGGCATGAGCCCTGGGACACAGGTGGGGGGCAGAGTGAGGTGGGGCAGGTGAGGGGGTGGCATCCCACAGGATGCACAGAAGAGCCAAGAAACCTGCAGGAACTCTCCAGGGCACTGTTCCAGGTGAATGTGGTAGGGGCAGGGGGGATGTTCCTGAGCTGCAGCCCCTAAATGCCAAAACTACCCAGATGGGCCCATGTCCTGCATGAAGCTCTAGGACACATCACACCTCATCACTCCTCCATGGCACCTGGAACAAAATGCAAGCTCCTCCCACAGCTTGCAAGACCAGGGTGGCCAGGTGCTGCTAGCCTATCCTGACCCTGTGCTGTGCAGCCTCCAGCACCCTTCTCCCCTTCACCCTTTAGGAGCCAAAGTCCCCTCCCCTTCCTGGCGTGTGGCTCTGGAATGTTATTCCCTCCCAGGCCACCCCATCAACCATCGCCCTCCACCCAGCTACCCCTCTATTTTCCTTCCTTTGTAGCCCTTGGTGCTCTGTGAAGTCCTCTTGTGTGGTTACTTCTTTCTTCTCGGTCTCCCACAACAAAAATGCAAATCCACGGGAGCAGGGAAACTTGCTTACTCTTCATTTTGTACCCAGAACACAGTCGGTATTTGATACAGATGTGCTGAAAGACTGACTACTTCACCTTAGTAGGTGCTATGGAAATCATCATGTTTCTCCTTATGCTCTTGCTGCCAGGGAGCTCCAAACCAAATACCCAATCATAGCATCTTGCTTAGTCCTCTCAGTCGGCATATCTGAATTCTCCTGCTCTTGACTTCATTTTTCTACTTAGGTCTCTACCAGTCAACACTTTTTATCATTATTATTTATCACACAGTAAGCTGCCTTTAGGCTTTTAGGGGCCCAAGGGCAGCCATGCAGTCAGCCCTGAATAGTTCTCCTGAAGTCTCAAACAGGTGGGGTCCTAGAGCCTATCCCCTCTGCCCCCAGCCTTCCCCTGGCACATTCACATTCAGTCCACCCTGGCCCTACTCTGTTCTGGTCCCTCCCTGCCCCAACCCGCTGCCATCTGTCCCTGCTCCCCACCCTCACCCTCTGGACTCTGGCAGGCATGTCTTCCTGGCCCTGCTCCTGGGCTGTGGACTGTGACCATGCATGTCCGGGCCCCCAGGAAACCAGGGCAGCCAAGGACTGGGCTTCCTGCCAAGGCCTCACACACCTCTCTCTCCCAGGATCCAGGTTTCAACCTCTTCCTGGTAATATTTCATGAGCTGACACTGTCACAACTCCATCTAGAATTCTCACAGCTCGGGCCAGAGTCTGGGAGGAGGATGGGTAGCAGCCATGACCAGGAGCCGGGAAGACTGTCTAGATGCCCTACCTAGGGTCTCCCTGAGGGTTGTTGGACTTCCTGGGTGACCTGGAGCAGATGTGGCCTCTTTCTGGGCCTAGGTTTTTACACCTATAGAGGGGAGGCACTTGGTGACCTCTAGCATCTGCCATGGTGCTAGGTCTAAGATGAGCTGGGGGTCAGGAGTCTGGGCTCCCATACCGTTGGCAGAGAACCTGTGGCATCCCTGACCGTGTCCCCATCAGGGCAGGCTGGCAGCACCAGGTTCTGATGCAACCCTCCAGCCTAGCATCCCCTCTAGGGGAGCACCTCACACAGGGGTCTCAGACCCTCAAGCACTGATGAGAGCTTTGTGGCCTATAGGCCACAAAGAAGTCACGAGCATGCTGCCTATAGGCCTGGCTTGGTCTGCAGATGGGATTTAAAAATCTTGAAATGAGTCGCCACTTTAAGAAACCAGGGACTGCTGCTTAATAATCTGAATTTCTAACTTCTCTTAGAAAGCCAGGCCCCAGGCCACCCTGGGCCCACAGTGGAGCTGAGTAGCAGCTACCCACTTGGGAAGGGGCAGGAGCTCCCCCATTTGCCCCCATACACCACCCCTACCTGCCTGACCACTTGTTTATAGTCCCTGCTTGGCCCCAGGAAGTTTCAAACTAGTTTCTAGCCCAGCAGTTTTCAACAAATCTTTAGCAGTAGCAGTTCTTAGAATCTTAAACTTCAGCCCAATATAAAGATAGACCTAAATGGGACAGCTTTGGTTGGATAGGGACAAGGGACGGGGGTCCCCTCACCCATCACGTCAGCAAGGATCTCTGAGGCTTGTTCATAGAACGCAGATTGAAAGGCACTAATGTAGAAGCCAGAAACCCCTATTAAGGTTCAAACTCCACCAAATGAGCATCCTCCCCTCTCATACCCCCAGGGACAGGGATCTCACTACCTCCTGGAGCAGCCTAGCCCATCCCTGGTATCTGCCTCTTTATGACACCTCTCTCCTTCTCTTGGGGACCACAGGCTCACATGAGGAGCAGGAATGGAGCCCCTGGAGGCTGTGCTTCCCCAGGCTGGGCTGCCCCTGCTCTGGCCACCCCTCCCAGTCAGCAGCCCCCCAGGCTCCCACCCCTGTACCTTCAATTCATTGAGATAGCGTCTTGTGTGCACCACCAGCAGGTCCTCATCCGAAGCCTCCCGTGCCTCCACCAGCATGCCATCTGACAGAAGCTTCTCTTCTGAAACCACAAAGTGGGCAGCCCATCTCCCTGATGACCTGAAGGCAGACCCAGCTCCAGACCACCTCCTTCAGTAGGTTGTAGACTTGGCCTCTGCTCACCCTGCCCCAAGTCAGGAGGTGGGCAGCTGCTGGCTTCTGTTAACAGGTCACCTCCCTTGATGCCCGGCCCTCAGGCCAGAGGGCATCAGACATTGGGCACCCAGCAATCCTTGTTTCCCAAGCCACTGACAGCCCAGAGGTGAGCTCAGGTGTGGCTGGACAGCTTTCAGAGGCAGGTGGCACAGAAACAAATAATGTTAACATAAAGTGAGAAAAGCTCTTCTGGATTCTCCCTCCACCTTCTGGTGATGTCATAGGAGGCTCAGTGGGTATGGCCTCTCTTTAAGGCCTGCCTAAGCCCTCGCTTATCTCCCTTTTTAACACAAAAAGCAGTAGCCACACAGACTGCCAGGCCACAGTAAGCAGCCTGAAAATTACAGTTTTGCTGCATTTATTTTTTTAACCATGACCTTCTATTTATGGCAAATGAAACTGGATTTTCCCATTTAGATGATATAATGTTTCCTTTTAAAACAAGTTTAAGGTTTTGTTTTTTTTTTTTAAAGAAGAAGCTAAGTTGATTAAAAAAAAGAAGAAGAAGAAGTAAACAATGGAGCAGGTGGTATGAGAATATGGCAAAGTCCCAAAAGCGGTTTGCAAATAATTGATGTTTGGGTAACGTTGCATCCACCAGACAAGATTTGCTCTGTTTTGCAAAAGAAAATGCTGAAGCCAAGAGCAGGAAGTGCTCTAGGGCACAGTTAGAACAGACCCATGATGCTCTGGGTTCTAGAGAAATCATAAGGACACGGTCAGAATCTAAGGAAACAGTGTTAATGTGTAACCCTTAGAAACCAACCGGCTCCATACATTTCCCACATATAGCTCCACATACAGAAGGCACTCTCTACTCTCTCTTCTTCCCCTTACTAACATTCCATGGCTCCCCACTGCCTTCAGGCAAAAGGCCAGCTCTTTTCTTGGCAGCACTGAAGGCCCTTCACCATGTGCCCCCTGCCTCCTTTCCACCCACATCCTCAGAGGAGAGACGTCAGGAGGATGGTCAGCTCAGAGATGAGGGAGACAAAAAACCCTATGCTGAGCTGCTGGGCTCCCAAGAAAGGGCAACAGGGAAGTGGCTCAGGCTGGGTCTGCTGGAAACAGAGCATGAAGGACCATAGTCTAGAAGGCAAGAGAACCTCGAGGTGAGTAGCAGGCTGGTCTCACTAACCACCCCACCCCACCCCCATTCCCACACCGGGGTTCTCACCATCCTGGCACACCACTTGTACTCTTTTCTACTTAGAGTTTTCTTCGAATACTCATTCTGGTCACTATTGTAAATGGAAAATTGGTATCAATCGCCATAAATAGAAGTTAACCAAAAATAGAAAACATATGTGATAGAGACACACTGTTATTAATCTGTAACTTGATTCTATTTTCTACAACGTGCAGAGCCTGCTGCTTCCTCTACATTTGTTAAAAGGGGAAGATGGGCCTCGGTGTTAAAGACAGGCTAGCCCCAACGTGAAACTTTCTCCATGGCATGATCGGGATTGTGTGATTTCAAGATTTCCACAATGCCTCGTCCTATGCTAGGTAACATTCCCTACTTCTGTCAATTTAAAGAACCCCTAATACGGGGTGGGGGGGGGGTAGGGAAAATATTCTCACACTAGCCTACTGTGATTCCTGTATTTCCCACCTAAACCAGAGCCAAAGCTCAAACTACACTCCAGAGCACCACCCTAGTCAGCAGAATGAGCTGTGAAAGGTGGGAGCCTGGAGCTCTGAGTTCTAGACCCCATTCTGCCACTTAGTAGCTGTGTGACTTTGAGCATGTTCCCTAACATTTCTGGGCTCCAACTTGCTCCATCTGTAATCAGTATGGTTGGGGCAAAGGCACCCTGCTTCTTGGACTCTCTGAGCTTATGGGGAACAGACACTGGATTTTTTTAAACCTCAGTTTCCCTCTGTCCATCTTTAATCAGCTCCCTTTCTCCTGGGCCTGCATGGACAGAGACTGGACCCAAGCCCACAGTGCTGGGGAGCAGTGAAGACTTAAGAGCAACATATCATGCTCAGAGTCTGTTGAAAAGACTCTTTGCCAGCACAAGCGGAAGGCAGTCTGAGGGCTGAGCCTGGAGGTGGAACAGTGCAGCTTGTGTTAGGGAAGACACAGGGAGGGGACTGGGGGCTGGGGTGGGGGAGGTGGGCTGGAAGAAACAGATGTAGGGTCTCACAGGGCCTTCCATACCTTTTAGGAAGCTGATCACCTTGCCCCATTTCCCCGCGTCAAAGGGGTGCAGTTTCTCCAGGCCCATGAAGGTTATGTTGTAGCGTGGTGAATACACGATGGGCCAGCGGGTCTCCGGCACATGCTGGTACAGCTGAGTTGTGTGTGGCCTTCCGTGTGCACAGGGACAGACACACACATGGGGGCAGTCTCAGTGCAGAAAGCAGCCTCCTCCCCCCTGACCACGCAGCCCTGACCCAGTACCTCTAGCTCCGTCAGCCCCAGGAAAAGGGCCACTTAGCAACAGCAACGACAGTCATGAGAGCAGCTCCTTACTGCACACTGGCCCTTTCCCTGCACTATCCAACCCAAACCTCACCCAAGCCCTAGGAGGTAAGCACCAGCATCACAACGGAGGCCTGGAGAGGGAACCAAGGCGTGCCCAAGGTCACACTGCAGATTTGTGCGGCGCCCGATGTGCACCCAGGTGAGTCTGGCTGCAAGGCCTCAGCATCTCACCTCCACATTACAACAATTACGCTAAACAGCTGTGCGGCCCTAGGCCTCAGTTTCCTTAACTGTAAAATATGTGACTGTGGCGAGATAATGCATCCAAACAGCTGAGCACAGAAAGCGCCCTATCCCGGAGAGCTGGGGGTTGGGGTGACAGTTCCCAGAAACAGCAGGTCTGGGTTCACGCAGGCTGTGGCCCAACCCGCCGCCAGGGATGGAGAGCACCTCAGTCCCGCCACGCAGCTGACCCCCCCCCCCCCATTACACCTCCGCCTCCGCCGCACCGGGAGCAGAACGGGGCTCCTGCTGCTGCCACCGCGGGGCGGGGGGGCCTCCGCACAGCCGGTGGAGCCCGGGAGAGAGCAGACGTCAGACCCGCGCACGGCGCGCGCCCTCGCCCAGGTCGGAGCCCCGCGGCCCGCACTGGTCGGTCCCTCGGGCCGCAGGGAAGGGGCGCGGGGCCGGCCCGGGCTCACCCGGCTCGAGCGGCCCCTCTCCCGCCGTACCTGGGCTCGCACCTGGCGGGCCCGCCCGGTAGCCCGCGCACTCGTGCTCCCGCCCACAGGGACCCTGGGAGCCCCGGGGGCTTGGACGGGCGCCCCACCCCGCGCGCCCACCCCTGCCTCACTCACATCCCGGGGCCGGCCCTCCCTGCGCTGGCCACTGCTCCGCGACCGGGCGGGGCGGGGCACAGCCCGGCCCAGAACACGCCCCCGGCCTCGGCCGCCTGCGCTGGGGGCGGAGCTCCGGCAGACTCGACTCCGCCCCGCCCGCGCCCGCGCCTGCGTCACAGAGGGCGGGAGACCCGCAGGGAGCGCGCCCGCAGGGCGGAGCCACGCCTCCAACGGCTGTCGGGCGCCAAGTCCCGCCTTCCGCAGACACGTGCCCAGTGGAGTCCCGCCGGGCTCGAGAGCCCGCCCCCAGGGGGCGTGGCCCCCGCGCGAGAACCAGCCGCCGAGGGAGGGGCCGCCCAGGCCCCGCCCAGGCCCCGCCCAGGCCCCGCCCAGGCCCCGCCCAGGCCCCGCCCAGGCCCCGCCCAGGCCCCGCCCAGGCCCCGCCCAGGCCCCGCCCAGGCCCCGCCCTGCGCCCCTGCCGGCTCTCGAGGCTGGGACTTAGGGACGCCTGGTTTCCCGGCGGACTCTGCGGCGGACGCGCGGTGTGACCTTGGAGGAGCGTCTGCGCTCTGGGGCCTCCGTTTCCACCAGTAACATGCGAGGCGGTGCTCTGGCACTGCAGTCTGTGACCTAGTGAAATCCATGACCTCTCGGACTTGAGGCCGTCTTTGGCGACCCCGAGGTGAGACGAGCACAACCCCCACACGTCATTTGGGCCCCCTGAGCCTCAGTTTCCTATCAGTAGGGCCGGGCCGGTGGTGCAAAGCTCGCTCCCTGTTCCTCCCAGCCCCCAAGTCAAGACAGGCCCGCCAAGCGACAGCGGGAAGTGTCCTGGGGCTGGACCGTGGGACGAGGCTCCAACAACAGAGCCCCAGAAGACAGAGACAATGGGCCTCTCTGTTGGCCCAGCTGTCCCCTCCAGCCAAACAAGCAGCTGACCCGAGGGCTGCCAGGAACAGGGTAGCTGGGATCCCTGGTGGCTCCGTGAGGGTGCCCGTGGGCGTGACCGAGTGGGGCCGCGGGAAGGGGAAGGGCACAGAGGCTTGAACAATCCCTCCAAGTGCCTGTCACTTGACTGAATGATGGCACTGGATTCTCGTAACCAAACCCTATGAGGGAGTGCTGTCATCCCACCAATTTTTTCATGAGGTGAGCTGAGGCTCAGGTCTGAATTAAACCTACACTAGACGGCCTCTCAGCCCCGCAGCCTTGGGCAAGTTGCTTTAGCTCCCTAGTCCTTCATTTCTGCCTCTGAAAATGAGGTGAGGCCTTCCCGCCTGCCTCAGGGAGAAGCTGAGATCATTGAGAGAGAGAGACAGTAATGCTGATTAATATTTAAAGAGCGTCTTGTGTGTGTTGGGTTCAATTCTAAGAGCTTTATGATCACTTTAATCCTTGTAACAACCCTAAGAGGTGAACAGAGGTTATGCTCATTTTACAGATGAAGAAACCAAGGCACAGAATGGTGAAATAATTCACCTAAAGGTCAGGGATGTGGACAGTTGTAAACCATAGCCACAGAAGGCAAAAAGTAATATTTGAAAACAAGGGGCAAAAAGTGCGTGCAGTAACCCTGTTTCATCCCAAGAACTTGCTCTGTGGTTTGGAAAGCCACGCAGATAAGTCTGTTGTTGGGAGAACAGGGGTCTAGGGCAGGCTGGACTGGGGAAGCCACAGCCAAAGAGAGTGGGATTCCTCTGAGTAAGAGGGTTTTTTAGGTTGTCCTCTGTGTGGCTGAGGAGGGGGGTGAACTGAGGAGCCCCAGGGGCTTGAGAATTGCTTCAAACCACCCTGCCTGCCTGGACTGCTGAGCCACACTATCGCTTGTGAAAAAAATAAACTAGGTTATTCATACTGTTGGGGGGCCACTCTGTTACAGCATCCTAGCATATCTGCTCACCAAGACACTGCACTGGGATACAGCAGTGAACCCAGCTGGCAAGATCTGAAACCCTGGTCAAGCTCACAGTGAAGTGACAGAGAGGAATCTCAAACTAGGAAGCAATCATAAATTGCAAAATATAAGTGTGTGAAAGGTACAGGCAGGGAGGTGGGGGAGAGTAGCGGTGCCCCTGATTTAGACAGTGGTCACAAAGGGACCTTGGAAGACATGGTTGTTTTCCACTTTTTAATCCTGTAAATCTGATTTTAAAATGTCATTGTGATATAAGAAGACACTGACTTATTGAACATTATATACTTATTATTTTCACCCTTTTGTACAATCTTGGAATATATTTCATCTTCAAGTTAATAAGAAGCTCTCAAAACATTAACACTCCTTTTGAAAAATATAGGCATACAAATGACAACATTAACAGCAGAAATGCACCAAAGATGAAGAATAAATGGCACAGATCCAATATTTCAATATTAGTTAATATTAATTAAATTGACACTGTTAAACCAGGCCCTTTAACAAGTAAGCACCTTTATTTGCATTCCAGTATCTGGCAACAATAACAATAATATTAGCTAGTGTTTTTTAAACCCTTAAGAGTGCCAAGCACTGCTAAACATCTACAATGTGTTTTGTTGTTTGTTTTATTGATGAAGAGATGACTTCCATTTTTTTTTATATTTTCAAAAATTATTTCACTTATTTATTTCAGACAGAGAGAGAGAACGAGCAGGGGGGAGAGGGGCAGGGGAAGAGGGAGAAGCAGACTCCCTGCTGAGCAGGAAGCCTGATGGGAAACTCCATCCCAGGACCCTGGGATCATGACCTCAACCAAAGGTGGACGCCTAACAGACTGAGCCACCCAGGCGCTGAAGAGATGGTTTTTATTGTTTTTTAATTTTGATTGATTGATTGATTGAAGAGATGGTTTTTAAATGAGCAGAGGAAACCACAAGTGCAAAGATAGGAGGCCAGATGGAGCAGGAGAAGGTGTATTTTGTTCTTACCACAGTGGGAAACTACCAGGCAGGGTCCCAACAGGAAGGAGAGAACTCATTCAATAGGGTTTAATGAGGAGAGTTTATATCACAGGGGCAATTTATCTCCGGTGTGTGGTAGAGATGGGGGCGATGTTGTAAGGAAATCAGTGGGATGGTGCAGTACTTGGGCTGGCAACAGTGGGGAGCCTTTACCCCCTAACCCTGAAGTGAGGAGGAGGAGTGATTTCCTGGAAGCAGCAAGAGCCTCAGTGATGGGTGAGGGCCCCACCCCCACCCCGAGAAAAGCTATGGCTAGAGAGAGACAGTCACTCTCAAACTGGGAGTACGTCGGGGGAAATACCCCAACTTTTCTCTCCTCCCACCTTCTGATGCCTGTCAGTGCCTCCCATGGGGTAAACCCAGCTGGAAGCCAAAGAGCAGGGATGCCCAGGTGATGGCATCCAGGGGGATCAGCTTTGTTTGGGGGGGGCACAGAGCAGGTAAAAACTGTGGCTCACAGATCTGGGAGGTGGGAGCAAAGCAGAGAATAAGCACAGGTGTTCTAGATGGCCTTAAAGATTTCTCCAGCCCTCTCTGTGCCAACTTTGTGACAGCAATGGATTGGGCTTGAAAACTGCCCCCTTTGCCAGTACCATCAGCAAGCATCTTGTTGATCTTGAGCGCTTATCAGGACTTGTCACCATGGAAACCTGAGACTCAGGCTTGGCCACCTATGCCTACCATCCAAACCACAAGTCAGGGAGCTGGTCCAACCAGGTGACCAGGTGATGCCCAAAGAAATCACTGTACCTGTTGGAGCCCCTGGTACCTAAAACTTTTAGAGCCACTGGCCTCAGGCTCAGTCACATCAGGTTGGCAGGGCCCCTCAAGACCGGCAGGGATGTTTGGACACCCCAGAGCTGGATGAAACCATTGCTCCCAACTCTGGGCTCCTAAGAGTGGTTTGCTCTGCCAGGGAGGACTGGCCCTAAGGGAGGTCCACACCCTGAGAACTCATTAGCCCGCCATGCTGCCTGGACTCTGCCACTCAAAAGCATGTGAGGCCAACGACAAAGAGCACATGGGCACCCAGGTTCTCCCTCAGCCGCACACGTGGAGGGAGACAACACCGCACAGCCACGGGCACCCACCCACAGCATCACACCCAGATATACATGCACAAATGCACAGACAGGTGCTGAAGGATGCTCACAGATGGGCATGGATCCACAGTGCATTCCAGCACATCCCAGCCCATGTCTGGCCACCCTGCTGAGCCTTCGATTCTTCCAGTTTCCACTTTCCTGATGGTCCCAGGATGAAGGGGGGATGCCCCACCACACACTCCTGTGACTCCCTGAACCTCTCTGGAATGGCTTGTCTTCTTCCTCACTGTCCCTCTGTCCCAGAAGGGACAGCTCCTAGAACACAAATACTGAGGGAAGAAAGGAAAGAGGGAAAGAAAGAAGGAAGTCGGGGGGACAACGGGAGGGAGACAGAGACACACTCATGATAAACATGTGACAGTATGATGTAAATATGCTGGGGCAGATCCAGGTTTTGTTGGGCCCTAGGCTTATACAATGGGGGAGAGGAACCATTTTTCAAAAAGGAAGAACGAACCAGTGAATACAAGTTAGAGACAGAGCCTTGGAGGGCGCTGTGTAAGCGAGGGCCTTGGAATGCACAGCAAGCTGCTTCTGTCACATGCATGGAATCACAGACGCATAAAGGAACACAGACACCAGAGCCCCTGCCTCCCACACGCACGCACACGCGGCTCTAGCCCTCAGATGCTCTCAGGGTCTGGGTCTTCTGGGCACTGGTCTTCAGAGGCCCTTGCACCCCGCATTTAGAATTTAGGCACTGGCCCCGCTGCTTCCACATCACCTGAGCATCCTATTGGACTTCACTGTTTTCAGAGGAGTGGACTCTGTTCTCCTTTCCTGCCTCCTCACCTGAGCCTGGCCACCCACTGGGAGCTGGCTTCACACCACAGGGGCAGGATGAAAAGGAGGTGGCAGCGGTCTCTGGAGACAGGCTTGGCCAACACTCAGAGAAGTGCTCTCCCCTCCCCTCTACCTCCCCAACCCATCCTGCTGCCTTTTCCTGAGGATGGAAACCAGAGGCCCGGAGAGGGAGGTCGTGAGCTCTGGGTGGGTCCTCTTGGGGGAACAGCAGTGTGTCACACGCACACACAAAGATTATAAAAGATTTTCAATACAGTAAAGCATAAAGAAAATGAAAATGACTGGTAATACGGCAGCACAGATAATCCCAGTGGCATTGTAAAAATAAAGTTAATGCAGGCACCACATTTAGAAAATTCAAACAGTCCCGAAAGATTACAAAATGAAAACTAAAACCTTCTTTTCATCTCAGCCCCTCTCCCCGGAGATGATCACTCTTTGCATTTCCTTCCTGAAATACTTTGGGAGACTGGCTTTTACTGATAAAAGAGAATCACTCTGCCCACTGTTTCATACCCTGCCGGTTTTCCACCTATAACACATCTCTGCAGATCTTTCTACGTCAACATGGCCTAGTCTGCGGCCTTCTTTTTAATGGCTGTGCTTCTTTCCATTGTCTAATTGCATTCTCTGTCAATGTCTATTTCCAGTTTCTTTGGTCCTACAGTGTCCTATCAAGCAGCTTCTCGGTCTTCCTGAATGTGCCATAAGTATTTCCGTAGGGCCGGTTAAAGTGGAAGCACTTGGTCAAAGGGTATATACATTTTTAATTCTGGTAGAAATTACCAGAATGCTCTTCCAAAAGGTGGCATTAATTTACACTTTTATCAACAGTATATGGGTCTGTCCCCCTACACTGTTACTAATTTTGTGAAAGAGAGGAGCAAAAAGTCGTATCTCAGTGTTTTCTAACAGCCTATTGGAATATAATTCCCATGCTATACAATTCACTCTCAAAGTGTACAAATAGTTTTTAGTGTGTCTAGAGTTGAGCAACCATCAGCATAACCAATTTTAGAGCATTTTCATCACTCCAGGAAGAAACCTGGTACCCATTAACAGTCACTGCCCTGTTTCCTCCTTCCTCAGCCCCTAGCGACTAAGTGTACCTATAGATTTGCCTATTCTGGACAATTTATAAAAATGTAATCATATTACATATGATCTTTTGTGTCTGACTTATTTCACTTAGCATATTGCTTGCAAGGTTTTTCCATGTTGGAGCGTGTGTCATTCCTTTTTATGACACAGTATTCCATCATATGGATAGACCACATTTTATTTATCCATTCACAGAGGATGGACACTTGGGTTATTTCCACTTTCCGGCTCTTGTGAATAATGGTGCTGTGAACATTTGTGTACTTGTTACCGTGTGCACGCGTGTACGATGTCATTGGTCTTAGACACATACCTATGACTCAGTGTTGCTTTAACAGAAGTTTCTTTTAATTTTGAGTGAGGTTGAACATCTTCAAGAATTGCCTGGGTGCAATTCTGCAGGTGCCTGGGTGGCTCAGTTGGTTATCTGCCTTCAGCTCAGGTCATGATTCCAAGGTCCTAGGATCGAGTACCACTTTGGGCTCCCTGCTGAGTGAGGAGCCTGATTTTCCCTCTGTCTCTGCTGTTCCTCCTACTTGTGCTCTTTCTCAGTCAAATAAATAAATAAAATCTTGAAAAAAATTGCCTGTTCAAATACATCGCCTATTTTACTGTTAGGTTGTTTGCATGTTTTTTTTTTTAAGATTTTATTTATTTATTCATGAGAGACACAGGAAGACAGCCAGAGACATAGACAGAGAGAGAGGCAGGCTCCCTATGGGGAGCCCAATGCGGGACTCCATCCCAGGACCCTGTGGTCATGTCAAGAGCCAAAGGCAGATGCTCAATCACTGAGCTACCCAGGTGCCCCTCATGGTTTCTATTTGTGATGTTGTGATTCATAATAAGAAATGATATGGTTTTCATCTCTTTCCTGGCACCAAGCTCCTAAAACCTTAGAATTTCCTAAGCAATGGGAACCATAAAAGGTTTCTTTTGTTATGTTAACGAGGGTACTTTGGAAAGCACCTATGGGTGGGAGATGGTTGCCAAGGGATCCGTGTGATTAGAGGGTTGTAACTTTTATGCCCACCCCTGACGTCTAAGGAGGAGAAAGGGGCCAGATATTGGGTTTGGTCACCAATGGACAAAGATTTAATCAGTCACACCTAGGTAATGAGCCTCCATAAAAACCCCAAAGGATGAGGTTTGTTGAGTTTCTGGGCACACACGGAGATTTGGGGAGACTGGCACCTGGACAGGAGGACATGGAAGCTCCATGCCCCTTTCCACGTACCTTGCCCTGTGCATTCCTTCTCTCTGATTATTCCTGAGTTATGTCCCTTTATAATAACCTGGTAAGTAAACATTTCCTGAGTTCTGTGAGCTCCTCTAGCAAATCAAATGCAAAGGGGTGATGGAAACCTCTGATTTATAGCCAGTGTATCAGAGGCACAAGGCAACAGCCTAGACTTGGAATTGGCATCTGCAGTGGGGACGGTCTTGTGGAACTGAGCCTTTCACCTGTGGGATCTGAGGCTGTCTCTGGGTAGAGTGTTAGAATTTAGTTGAATTGTGGGACATGCAGCTGGGTCTGTGAATTGCTTAGTGGTGTGTGGGAAACACCCACATGCCGTAATTGATGAGCAGAGTTATAACTGGTGTCAGAATCATACTATCAATTTGAGCTTTTTGTTAATCAAGAAAATGTAGCTTGAGGCACCTGGGAGGCTCAGCGGTTGAGCCTTTGGCTCAGGTCGCGATCCCCAGCTCCTGGGATCGAGTCCCACATCAGGCTCCCCAGAGGGAGCCTGCTTCTTCCTCTGTATCTCTGCCTCTCTGTGTCTCCCATGAATAAATAAATAAAATCTTATTAAAAAAAAAAAAGAAAATAAATAAAAGAAAAGAAAAACCCTGAAAATGTAGCTCATTTTCTGGCACGTGTGTTCTAACCATTTTTCCAGTTTGTCTTTTGTTTTTGACTTCATTTATGGTGTTTTGTGATATTCTGACATCAATTTTTTCATATTTTGAAGTTTATAGCTTAGTAGTGTTAAACATATTCACATTGTCGTACAACAAAACTCCAGAACTTTTTTCTTACAAACCCAAAACTCACTACCCATCAGAGAACAATTTCCCACTCCCTCTCTCCCCATATCCCTGGTAAAGCCATACACACAGAAAGTAGAACTTTCTGTGTGTATGAATTTGACCACTCTAGGGACCTCATAGACATGGGATCATACAGTATTTGCCATTTTGTGACTGCCTTACTTCACTAATCATAATGTCCTCAAGGCTCATCTATGTTGTAGCATGTGATAGAATTTCCATCTTTTTTTAAGTCCAAATAATATTGTATGTATATGCCCTATTTTCTTTATTCATTCTTCCACTGATGGACATTTGGATTGCGCCCATTATTGTGAATAATGCTGTTTATGAACATGAGTGTGCAAATGCCTCTTTAACGTCCTGCTTTCAGTTCTTGGATATATACCCATAGGTGTAATTTGCTGGGTCATATGGTAATTCTATGCTTAATATTTTGAGGAAGTTCCATAGGACCTTCCCCAAAAGAGTGCACTGCACAATGGTTCCAATTTCCCCACATCCTTCCCAACATTTGTTATTTGCTGATTTGTGTGTGTGTGTGTTTTAAAATTTTATTTGAAAGAGAGAGAGCATGAGTGGGGGAGGGGCAGAGGGAGAAGCAGACTCCCCACTGAGCAGCAAACCCAACCCAGGACTTAATCCCAGGACCCTGGGATCATGATCTGAGCTGAAGGCAGTCACTTACCAACTGAGCCACCCAGGTGCCCTGTTTGTGTGTTTTTGATAGTGGCCCTCCTAATGGACATGAAGTGGTATCTCATTGTGGTTTCAATTTGCATTTTTTTAATGCTGAGTGATATGCTTATGGACCATCTTTATGTCTTCTTTGGAGAAAAGTCAATCATGTCCTCTGCCCATTTTTTAATTGGCTGTTGGTGGGTTGTAGGAGTTGTTTATATATTCTGGATATTAGCCCCTTATCAGATATACAGTTTGAAAATATTTTTTTCCCATTCTGCATGCTGTCTTTTTACTCTGTTGATTGTTTTCTCTGATGTGCAGAAGTTTTTAAGTTTGCTGTGGCCCCATTTATCTATTTTTGCTTTTGCTACCAGTGCTTTTGGTGTCATATCCAAAAAATCATTGCCAAATCCAGTGTCATGAAGATTTCCCCCTAACTTTTCTCCCAGGAGTTTTATGGTTTTAGGTCTTACAGTTAGAGGTCTTTAGTCCATTTTAGTTTCTTGAGTTTTTGTTATTAAAACATGCTGTGCATGACCAAGAAGTATGTGGACTTCAGGAAAATTGAGGTTCGCACACTTGGCTGGGTTTGGGCCTAGACACAGTTCTCTTCAGATTATTGGATCACAGGGCTGGGAAGTCTTTGGTGGGAACTGGCCCTTCCCTAGTACCAGTGATGATGCCCGTTGGTCCTCATCTTAGGGACATTCATCAAACAACTGCCAAATCTTCATCATCCCCATCATCATCAACAATGCCGCCAGCCTCTCAACCACGCAGCTGTGCATCACTCAGGCAGCACCCACTACCTTGATCTTCCCAAAGATTGTTGGGAAGACAGGCCAGAGGGGTGCCCTTTCTGCAGATGAGAAGAGTGAAGCCTAGCAGCATCTTGACATCATGAGTATGATTCTAATTGCAGAACCCATGCCATCACACTGAAGTTTTCCTCTATTAATATTTTTTAAAGATTTATTTTATTTTTTTTTATTTTTTAAAGATTTTATTTATTTATTCATGAGAGACACAGTGAGAGAGGCAGAGACACAGGCAGAGGGAGAAGCAGGCTCCGTGCAAGGAGCCCAATGTGGAACTCGATCCCGGGTCTCCAGGATCACACCCCGGACTGAAAGTGGCACTAAACCTTGGGCCACCGGGGCTGCCCTATTAATATATTTTTTTAATTGCCAATAAGATCATATGACACATACAATGATCCATCCTGGGAGAGCTGAACTGAAAGAAAGAATTTAAATGGAATTTTAAATCATTGTATATAAAAGTGCTGCTTTCTGTAGAAGTCACAAAGCTGGAACGTGCCCAAATACCAAACAATAGGGAAACAGGTAAGCCTCTGAGTGGAATACTTTGCAGTTGGGGGAAATATGTTCCATGATGCCTCTGGGGAGATGTAGAAATGTGTATCTTAACCAAGCAGAACTCCATGGAACTGTTTATAAATAACCCATTTTACTGGCTACTAAAAGCCATTTATACCATGTTGGTCAGCTTCCCATGTGTGCCCACATCCATTTTTACCCTTCTCTTGCCCTCTGGCATCATGTGTGGCCAAAGGTCAGCAGTGGAAGAACACTGAAGGTAGGAAGAAAAGAGAAGCCAAAAAAGTTCTCCTTTTCTCAGCTCCCTGTGACATCTCTGGCAATGTGGGAGGTGGTTTTCTTCTGTGGCTTCTCCCTCTTCTCCCTAGACACTTTTTGTGGCCCTAGCTCCTACCAGGAAGGCCTCCCATAATTCTAGCTCCTGCCAGGCAATCCCAGCTCCTGGGTAACCCAGAACACTGATGCCTCTCATTATCCAGAGGAATGATAGTGGCTTCCTTCTGGGCTAATCAGTGGGATACTTCACTGTCATCCATTTGGTTTCCAACTCCTCTATTAACTAAGAAACCAATTCCCTCTGGGTGGTTTGTGTTGTCCTGGCTATACCTAGACTGATACCTACACTGATGGAGAACAATAATTTTTTTCAGATCATAAAAATGGTGTGTTCATTGTAAAAAAATATGGAAAATCCAGGAAAATATGTAAATGAAATAAAAACCAGCCATAATCCTACCTAAATTGTAGCACTATTACCATTCCCTACATTTTTTGAATATGTGATATTGTATCCTGTGTCATTTCATAATCTGCTTTTTTAGCTAACAGCATAGCACACAATTTCTTAATGTTGCTTATGAATTTCTTGTAAACAATGTTAAATGGCTACCCATAATATATCATCACCTGAATGTAATATATTGTTGGACACTTAGATGGGGTATTTTTTCTAGTATCACACTATAATTAAAATCTGTTCGTATATAGGGAATCCCTCCTGAATTTCAGAGCGCTTCTTTAGCTAAACTGAACCAAAGGTGTGAATAATTTAAAGGTCCTTGGTATACATTATCAAATCACATTCTGTATATACTGAAACTATTTACACTCTTGAGAACCTCACAAGAAGACTTTGCCTACCACTACAGACCTCCTGTGCCTTGGATTATAAAGCTCCTTAAATGATGGGAGAACCGCTCCTATACATGACGTAAAATGCCAACAATCCTGGTGGGTTTGGGAAGAAGGGTGCATTTCCTGGGAATAGGAATATAGGAAAAAGCTATGCATCCTTTAGCTATTGCATTACAAAACTTAAGCTTAAACAACAAATAGTCATTATTTCTGGTAAGCCTACAATTCACTTTGGTGATTCTGCTAATTTGGGTTGAGCTTTGCTGATCTTGGCTGAGGTCAGCTAAGATGCCTTGGCTGGGGTGAGTCAGCCTTCTGAGTTAGTCTTTTAACTATCTCTTACATCTTTCCAACTAGCTAACCCAGGTATGTCCTTGTGGCAGTGGCAGGATTCCAATAGACAGAGCCACAATGATCAAGTGCTTTGTCAAGCTTCTGCTTGTACTACGTCTCCCCCTATTCTGTTTGCCAAAGCAAGACACAGGGTAAAGTCTGTGGCCAGTGTGGGATGACACTACCAAAGGATGTGAATATTAGGAAGCAAGAAAAATTGGGGCCCTTATCACAATCGATCTACCACAAGCTGCATCTTTGACAGATGGAAATGTGATCTCCATAGCAACCAGCAAGGACAACTGAGGCCCAGAAGGTACCACAACAATTTCTTGGAGGCTGCTGACCTGCATCCAACACATACTCTACATCACATTTAATCCCCCTGGGATATAGGTGCATCACAGGAATAAGAAGAGGGGAATGCTTGAATCACCACCCTGGAATGAGATCTGGAAGGAAAAATTAAACTGGGGTACAAAAAAATAAAAGTACAATTCTTGCACACCAGGGTTTATAGGCATTCAAATATATTCAAATCCACAACAGATGAGAAAATAACTGGTCTTGGGTAGAATGGAGAGAGGGCAATAAAACACTAGAGTACTAGTGTACAATGTTGGAGGGAAGGAAGCCTCCTACTTCCTTGGAATTGCCGGTTTGGGGGCCAGCGGCATCTTTAAATATCAGCCAGCATAATCCCCTCCTTTCATAGCCTGGGAAACAGAAGCCCAGGGAGGTTAACTAACTCCTCTGAGATCTCACAGTGTGCTAACAACGCAGGAGGTGAGAAACCGTGCCTGTGCTGCTCGCTGCTACGCTGGGCTGCTGCTGGGGTTTGCTGCAAACACTCAAATTGCTTCTTAATTGGAGTCTCCTGCTTAATTAGCTGCTTCCTGAGCAGCCTGTGCTCCCTGTTTGGAAATCTCAATCAACATCATCATCTCTAAATTGGTGTGACCTCTCTCTTCTCACGTCCTTCGCACAGGGATTTGCTTCATGGTTTAGCCCAGTAGGACAGCTGGGGAGGGGACAGGGCTTGAGAGCTGTCTCTGGAGAGAGCACAGCTGTTCTCCCCCCACCACTCCCTGCTCCAGGGACTTCCAAGCACTTCACAACCCCAGAAGGTCAACACGGGGCATTTAGATTTACTCTACTAGGTTTGCCACTAACTTCCTGTGTGAGCTTGGGTAAATCTCTGTCTGTCTCTGAGCCTCAGTGGCCACTAAAAGTCTCCCCCACATTAAGGTTACCAGGTTTAGCAAATAAAAACAACATGCTCATTTACATTTGAATTTCAGGAAACAATAAATAATTTTTTAACGTAAGTATATTCATGCAATATGGGACATACTAATACT
This sequence comes from Vulpes lagopus, assembly GCF_018345385.1. Taxonomy (NCBI): domain Eukaryota; kingdom Metazoa; phylum Chordata; class Mammalia; order Carnivora; family Canidae; genus Vulpes; species Vulpes lagopus. Next base: position 54,472,962 of record NC_054830.1, read on the forward strand.
AAAGCCTTTTGTTGTTAACTGAAATTAAAATTTAACTGGGCATCTTATATTTTGTCTGACAACTCTACCCCAGATGAACAGTTCTATTCCACTCTGCCCTACAGGAGCAGCCAGGGGCAGCTGTCAGAGCAGAGGCTCGGGATAATTCATACCTGGTATGAATCCCAGATCTGCCACTCACACCTTTGTGATCTTGGACAAGTCACTTCCCCTCTCTGAGCCTCAGTTTCCTAAATGGTAAAATGGACGTGTTAATCCCTAATTGGTTTTCTCTCAAGACCAGGTGAGCACAAATGAAAAGATATCATTAGAATCCCTTTATATAGACTGCAAAATGTGCTACAAACTCGAACATTAAGAACCTACTGTATGTGACACACTCCACCAAATAAGAGAAATGGTGATGGCAGTACAATCGGGAAGACATTTGTGTAAGAAACCAAATGCGAGACTATTTTTCAGAATTCTTCCATAAAGTGAATTTTTATCCAGAATCTCAATTCAGCCTGCTATGCACTGATAAGGAATTAGATACTTTAGGGGAAAAAATCTGTGAAGTGCTGGGAAAGAGTCATGCCTGGGCTTGATTCCAGAAAGAGCTGGAATGGTTCTCTGGACAAGCTGGGCCTTCAAATTCCCACTTGGGAAGGGACCTGACTAATCCAGGGTGATCACATGCATCAGTTTGGGTGGAATCTTTCCCATCTTGTCCTTAGGCTTTGGATATGCCTCTGCTAGCTGCATCTGACTCCTACCTTCTAGAAGCCTGGACTGATGGAGTGGATGTCAGTGGAACTGCCTGCCCAGCACAGCCTCTTATTAAAAGACCCTATCCCAGCCACCCAAAGTATGGGAGATAATATTTGCAGATCACATACTGGTAAGGGATTTGTTTCCAAAATATATAAAGAATTCCTACAACTCAAAACAAAATTCAAAATGGGAAAAGGATTTGAATAGCTATTTCTCCATAGAAGATATACAGATAGCCACTAAACACACGAAAAGATGGTCAACACCACTAATCATTAGGTAAATACAAATAAATCTGCAGTGAGATACCACCTCACACCCATTAGGATGACTATGATTAAAAAAACAACAAACCAGAAAATGACAGATGTTGGTGAGGATGTGGTGACATTGGAACCTCATGCATTGCTGGTGGGAATATAAAATGGTGCAGCCTCTGTGGAAAACAATAGGGAAGTTTCTCAAAAAAACTAAACATAAAACTATTATATAATCCAGCAATTCCACCTGTGGCTATGTACCCAAGACAATCGAAAGCAGCACCTCAAAGGAATGACTGTATACTCATGTTCCTACCATTATGCACAACAGCCAAAAGATGGAAATCAGCCAAATATGTATTGACAGATGAATTGATAAACAAAATGTAGCATATCCATACATTGAAGTATTAAGTCTTTTTTTTTAAGGATTTATTCATTTATTTGAGAGAGAGCACTTGAGCAAGGGTGGGGGCAAAGGGAGAGGGAGAGAGAGAATCTCAAGCAGACCCCACCCCCCCACACACACACACTGAGTGGAGAGCCTGATGCAGGGATTGACCCCAGAACCCTGAGATCATGACCCCAGCCAAAATCAAGAGTCAGCTGCTTAACCAACTGAGCCACCCAGGTGCCCTGCATTATTTAGTGTTAACAGGGAAGAAAATTCTGACACATGTTGCAACATGGATGAAACTTGCAGACAGTATATGAAGTTAAATAAACCAGACACAAAGGACAAATATTGTACAATCCCACTTACATGAGGTCTCTAGAGGAGTCAAGTGCACAGAGACAGTAGGGTGGCGGTTGCCAGGGCCTTGGAGAGGGGGAATGGGGAGTTCGTGTTTCATGGGGGTGGAGTTTCAGTCTGAGAAGGTGAAAAAGTCTGGAGATGGATGGTGGAGATGGCTGCACAATAATGTGAAGGTACTGAATGCCAATGAAGTATTCACTTAAAAATGGTTAAGTAGCAAATTTTATGTTATGTGTATTTTACCACAGTAAAATAAAATGAATGGTAAGGAAGTGGCCCAAATTGGTTAAAAACAAAAGAACCCATCTTTTCTCTTTGGGGAATCCCACCTCCCCTGCGCTCTACATCATCCCTTGCTCGGTCCACGAGGTTCTCCAGGGGTAGGCATTTACTTCACACACAGCGCATGATTGGTCGGGGACAGTACGTGACTTGAGCTGGACCAATGAGAACCCTTCCTGGGACTGTTGCCGGAGCTCTTTGAAAAGGCAGCTTTTCCATGGAGGGGACTAAGTTAATGGATAAGGAATGTGCAATTAGGAGCTGCTGGTGATCACTTTGCCTCCAAATCTGGAGAGTGTCTCTGAGCGTGAGACCAACTCATCAGGAAGCAAAATGCAGAGACGGAGGGACAAGACCTCGGATTGTTTGAGCCATGCCTGAAGCCAGTCAGTGCCTGCAATCAGTTCTCCCTGCGGGCTGTAAACCCCCTTTGTGCTACTCTGAGCTAGATTTTCTGTCTCCTGCCGCTGATGGATGCACTGCTCCAGTTTGCCAAGACACCCAGGGAGAGGCTTCAGATGAAGACAAAGCCTCCAGTGGCTCAGTCTGGTGTTGCTGGTGCATTCATACACAATTCCTACACACTGAGTGACTGCTCCCCGGATGCCTTAAACAGGCAAACCTCAAGACAGACAATTTCTTTCTTTTTTTTTAAATTTTTTTATTAGAGTTCAATTTGCCAACATATAGCATAACACCCAGTGCTCATCCTGCCAAGTGCCCCTCTCAGTGCCCGTCACCCAGTCACCCCCACCCCCCGCCCACCTCCCCTTCCACTACTCCTTGATCATTTCCCAGAATTAGGTGTCTCTCATGTTTTGTCACCCTCCCTGATGTTTTCACTCATTTTCTCTCCTTTCCCTTTATTCCCTTTCACTAATTTTTATATTCCCCAAATGAATGAGATCATATAATGTTTGTCCTTTTCCGATTGACTTATTTCACTCAGCATAATACCCTCCAGGTCCCTCCACGTCGAAGCAAATGGTGGGTATTTGTCGTTTCTAATGGCTGAGGAATATTCCATTGTATACATAGACCACATCTTCTTTATCCATTCATCTTTCGATGGACACCGAGGCTCCTTCCACAGTTTGGCTATTGTGGACATTGCTGCTAGAAACATCGGGGTGCAGGTGTCCCGGCGTTTCACTGCATCTGTATCTTCGGGGTAAATCCCCAGCAGTGCAATTGCTGGGTCTTAGGGCAGGTCTATTTTTAACTCTTTAAGGAACCTCCACACAGTTTTCCAGAGTGGCTGCACCAGTTCACATTCCCACCAACAGTGCAAGAGGGCTCCCCTTTCTCCGCATCCTCTCCAACATTTGTTGTTTCCTGTCTTGTTAATTTTCCCCATTCTCACTGGTGTGAGGTGGTATCTCATTGTGGTTTTGATTTGTATTTCCCTGATGGCCAGTGATGCAGAGCATTTTCTCATGTGCGTGTTGGCCATGTCTATGTCTTCCTCTGTGAAATTTCTACTCATACAGCAATTTGGCAGTGTGGCAGGATACAAAATCAATGCCCAGAAGTCAGTGGCATTTCTATACACTAACAATGAGACTGAAGAAAGAGAAATGAAGGAGTCAATCCCATTTACAACTGCACCCAAAGCATAAGATACCTAGGAATAAACCTAACCAAAGAAGTAAAGGATCTATACCCTAAAAACTACAGAACACTTCTGAAAGAAATTGAGGAAGACACAAAGAGATGGAAAAATATTCCATGCTCATGGATTGGAAGAATTAATATTGTGAAAATGTCAATGTTACCCAGGGCAATTTACACATTTAATGCAATCTCTATCAAAATACCATGGACTTTCTTCAGAGTGTTGGAACAAATCATCTTAAGATTTGTGTGGAATCAGAAAAGACCCCGAATAGCCAGGGGAATTTAAAAAAAAAAAAAGAAAACCATAGCTGGGGGCATCACAATGCCAGATTTCAGGTTGTACTACAAAGCTGTGGTCATCAAGACAGTGTGGTACTGGCACAAAAACAGACACATAGATCAATGGAACAGAATAGAGAACCCAGAAGTGGACCCTCAACTTTATGATCAACTAATATTCGACAAAGCAGGAAAGACTATCCAACAAAAAAAGTCTCTTCAATAAATGGTGCTGGGAAAATTGGACATCCACATGCAGAAGAATGAAACTAGACCACTCTCCTGCACCATACACAAAGATAAACCCAAAATGGATGAAAGATCTAAATGTGAGACAAGATTCCATCAAAATCCTAGAGGAGAACACAGGCAACACCCTTTTTGAACTTGGCCACAGCAACTTCTTGCAAGATACATCCATGAAGGCAAGAGAAACAAAAGCAAAAATGAATTATTGGGATTTCATCAAGATAAGAAGCTTCTGCACAGCAAAAGAAACAGTCAGCAAAACTAAAAGACAACCTGCAGAATGGGAGAAGATATTTGCAAATAATCTATCAGATAAAGGGCTAGTATCCAAGATCTATAAAGAACTTATTAGGGATCCCTGGGTGGTGCAGTGGTTTGGCGCCTGCCTTTGGCCCAGGGCGCGATCCTGGAGACCCGGGATTGAGTCCCACGTCGGGCTCCCGGTGCATGGAGCCTGCTTCTCCCTCTGCCTGTGTCTCTGCCTCTCTCTCTCTCTCACTGTGTGCCTATCATAAATAAATAAAATAAAACGTTTAAAAAAAAAAGCACTTATTAAACTCAACAGCAAAGAAACAAACAATCCAATCATGAAATAGGCAAAAGATAGACAATTTCTATCAGTGTTTGGGATCCAATAGCCACACTTTGTGGACAACGTGAGCAGGACTTTAGGAATATGAGCTGTATTCCATGCCCGCTCCCCCCAGGTCCCCCCTCATGGTGACCCTCAAGGTGAACCCTAATTTGGCCCCCTCCTATCCCTCTAGTCCAGAACATTCCCCATCCATTTGACTTTAACCCCACTCCAACGCCCAGGAAACAGGCTCTGTGTCCTTCCCAGCCTCTACACTTTTCCTCTTCCTATTCCTTCTGCCTGATGTGCCTTTCTGCCCTGGTCATCCCCATCCTTCACTCGTTGAATATCTATAGAAACACAGCACACTGCCACCTCCTCAGAGACATATCCCTCATTCCTGTCCCCCTAATTGGCACTTAGGCCAGTTTGACAGTCTCCAAGAACCCTCGCTGTGGACCTGGAGCAAAGAGCATTCTGTGCTGTCTCGAGTATCAGAGCCTGAGCCTACTGAGCTTGCTCTGCATTCAGAGTGGTCCAGGCACATGTGGTAAGTCAACCGGGCTAAGGAAGAGACACCAAGTGGCCATTTTCAAGACTGGAGGCTACACATGGGCCCTCTTTGGGCTTCAATGTCCACATCTATGAAGAGTGAACGGGAAATACTATGTACCTCATATAGTTATTGTATAAATTAAACAACATAAGCTATCCATGACTACTCCACCCTACCATACATTACCATGTATATGCAGGAGTTACATCCTAGGCACATTTACCTGCAATGAGCTAAACATGAGAGAGAGAGAGAGAGAGAGAGAGCTCTTATCAACTCCTTAACACTTCCCTCACTCCCACCCGTTCAAACTAAGCCTTGCTCTTCACTGTCCCAAAGGAAAACAAGGCCATAGCCAAAATGAAAAGGAAAAAGGTTGATAATTAGATTTGAACTTCCAAGGGCCCTAAATTCTGTTAATTTCAGGAATTTTCATGGGTAAAGTGACCATAGTGCATTTTGAGTCTCACATGCAGGCTTTAGAACCTAACCGCCACATAAAGTAAAAGTGCCTTCAAGTCCCCCTGGTCGCCTCCTCTGCCAAACCATTGGATCTATCGTGCCGGGGGCTAGCCCAGAGGCCTCAGTCCTGGTGGCAAACACCAGGCAAAGGGAGGACCAACTGGCAAGTCCCATCTATAGATTCATTGCCTGTGTCGCTGCCTTAGGTGAAACTGTGGAACACCAGCCCTGCAAAGTCTGGGGGAAGCTCGTTTTTCTGCCTTGGAGAGTCTCTCCTGGCCCAGATGCCTGAATAGTTCTGTAAAGATAAGTCTGCACATGTTGGTCAAGGACAAGAAGGGAACACACAGACATCATTTGTAAGCTGTGACAAGGTGCTGTGATGATAGATGGTCACTTACTTGGTGTTGCAGGTGCCCAAGTAGAGGGACTTAGAGTTTTGGTCTTGTTTTGAAGTAATAGAAGCTGCTTTTTAGAAGTTGAATTTCACTTCCTAGTCCAAATGAACTTTAAAAAGTCACTGGAGCAAATTGTGGTTATTTCCCAAAGAATTATTAAATGCCTCCTCTCAGTTTATCTAGGTCACTAAGTTAGCTTACCTGAAAAAACAAATGCAGAGAGTACTGATTGCCTTGGAGGGGATTGTAATGGGACCCACTAGCTCATCAAAGCTAGTGGCTGGGGAAAAGTTGGGCAATTTGGCACTAGGGCCAAATAACCTCTTGGGCACATAGTCAAGATCCCAACCCATTCTCATTAGAGATTCCACTACAGCAAACCTGTCTGGCAGGGTGGGGTGTTCTGACTAAAGACCCCTTGCAAGAATGGACAGGAAGAAATCATCCTGGGGCATAGTGACTCATGCTCAAGTCCAGGTCTGTGTCGTGTGCATGGAGGGAAGCCTTGTACTGTACCAAAACTAGGAACCTTGGCACGGTGAGCATGGTTTGAAGATAATGGCCAACCACGAGAGTATATGCCACAGCCTTGAACAGCATGGGACAGTGCTGTGGCAGTAGAATGATCCAGACCTTCTAGTGAGAACCTCAGCACTGGGTCAGGTTGCACCCGACTAATGTTCAAAGGAAACACCTTGTGGCAGGAATGGAAATAATCCCACCTTAAAACTGGGCCCTGCTACAGGCTTGGTCCAGCTCTCTTTCCAAGAGTTCCTTTTGGGTTGGAGTGGGGGAAGAGTTCCTTTGAACTGCTAGACCGAGTAATTCCTCAAAGTTTTCTAACAATTCAGGAAGAGAAACAACTTACCAAGTATATGCAGGCTCAAGTCTGTTTTAATGTGAAAAATTAGAGGCGAACTTTATTTGTACTCCCAATCTACTATATTAAGCACAAGTGAACCTTGACTTTGTTAAATTCTCTCTTCAATTAACACCCCACCCCCCACCCCCTGTCGCAGCCCCTACCTGAGGTTTCTCCTTTCTTTCTCTTGTTAGCTCTAGGTCTGTGGCTGTGACTGCAAAATCCTGGCTTTGATTGTTGGGATAAGGTTTAATTACCTCCCACCTGAAATGGAAAGGGTAAATGAGGCCAGGTACTGCATTTAAGGTAATTAATTCCAATTTCCCCCCGGTGCTGGCATCCATCCAGGACTGTCAAGTTGATCACTTTGTCAATACATCTGAATTCCCTCTAATCACGGTTCAGTTTCCCAGGAAGCCTTGGTTGTACTGGAACTTTGTGCAGAGTGAGGGAAACACGGAGATTTGGGGATGGCAGAGAGGTGATGGCATCAAAGGGCTGTGTCCGTGCTGTTTCGGGTACCAGAACTCTTTTATTTCCAGACCCTTCAGTATTCAATCTTTTTTTTTTTTTTTTTTTTTTTTTACTGAATCCTCTGTATTGATCAGGATTAAAAATTGGCCTCTTGACAGAGATTCCAGGAGAAACAGCAGGTTTAGATTAGTCCCGGGGAGGAGGTGTCCAGAACAGGTAACCCAGCTCAGGAATGATTCAGGTTCTAACTGCTGCTCTGATATCTTCTATGCATGGCTCTTTGGCCAGGGTGCCTCACATGACTCTGCTTACATACTATTGCCCAGACCTAATCATACGGCTACAGCTGCAAGTGATCCTGGGAAATGTGTTTAGCTGAGTACCAGCCCACGGGGATGAAATACCTGGGTGCTGTAACCAAGGCAGGAAGAGTAGAAGGGTCTTGGGGGATGAAGGGTCTTTTCCCAACCACCCCTGGGGAGTGGATTTTTGGTGAGAGTACATGGAGCCGCCCACTGAAGAGGGTGAAGAGTCACATTCTCTGCTGCAGGTTGGGTTCCCAGGGAAATAGTCTCTGAGAAGCATGTTTGTGTGCTGGTGTACTTGGGAGTGCCATGGGAAGCAACACCCAGAAGGGCATCAGGGGTGAAGGAAGCAGCACTGGGTGTTGGGAGGAATATAACTGCCACATGGGTGCCAAAAAAAGCCTCAAGAGATGCCAGGATTGGGGAGCAGGTGGTAGAAGGAGCTCTGGAGCCACAGCATCCGTTACATCCTCCTCCTTTTCTCACCAGCCCAGCCAGGGGAGCATAGAAAGGCATGGAATTAGGTTTGGCCAACAGAATGCTGTCACCCAAGATGGGATCCTTCAGCAGGAAGCTGCGATTATGGACAGTTGGAGGCTAGACGGACTGTCCCGGCGTGAGGACAGGCTGAGTGGCCCAGCTCCACAGCAGGGCCTTTGCTAGGGATCCCACTCCCTGACCCACCCCCCTACCAGCACCCTAGGTTCTGGCCCGTTTTGCAAGCCTGTTCTTCCAGGTGCCCAGACCTCTGGGATCTCCCAGAATCCTTTGGGAGGAAGTCAGCCAGAGTCAGCATCTGGTCTTTGCAACCCAAAAGCCTCTAATCTAGTGCACCTCTAAGGGGGTTGGAGGAAGAATGTCAGGGTGTGGCTGGGTTGTTTAACACCATGGGGCCCAGTAGGTGGGAAATAAACAAGAATCAGTTCTATTCTTTGTCACAACTGCCCCTTTCCAACCAGCTCTGGGGACTTGTGTCTCCCCATCCTCTAGACAGATATAGTTTCTGGTCACTTTCTGGCTTAAGAAATTCCAAACTATGCCCCGTGTGATAATCACACACCCCTCCAGGCCTTGCTGCTGAAGTTGTCCTCCCTCAGAAGGAACAAGTCTTGGGTAGGGGCTTTCTAACAACAGCCCGTGGTCTCGCCCTTTTCCCGGGGATCTGCATCTGGTCCATGGGGAGCACACTTGGCCTTACTAGCCCCAACAAGACCTGTGTCTGGTGCTGCCCCTAGTCAGGGTAATCAAACCTCTAACACTCTCCTTTAGACTTAACAAAAGTGAATAGTGAGGCACCAAACCCCTTTAGGGTAGAGTCTGTCCCAAATCATCGGGGCACATCTTGCTTCTACTTTGTGAGGCCCAGGGAGCTGTGGAGTACAGCCTCGCCCTGGAGTCAGGGAGATGAGCTTCTGGACAGGAAGTGGTTTGCCCCTCAGGGATTGTTCACTCACACATAAAGAGGAAGCAGGCCGCTGGGTGAAGCAAAGGAAAATGGGGCTTCCAGAACAGACTTCACAGAGCACTCCAGACCACTATCTCCTCCTTCCCTCGGCTCCTCGTTATACAGGGAGAGGAAATGAGGCCCAGAGAGGGAAGGTGACTTAGTGGGTGTAAGCCAGCACAGCAGTGAGAAACAGGAGGGAGCTACACTGGCCTCTCAGAGTCAGGGCATGTTACTGTGCAATGCCCACCCTGCTCTTGCTCTGAGTGAATTGCACTCTTCATGCTCATGGGAATTCGTGGGACTGGCTCATGGGCACCGTATTCCCAGGCCACGAAGAATCAAGCTGAGGTTTCGCCACCTTGCTGGCTATGATAGACTGTATCAAGTGCTCCGCCTTTCAGCCCCAGATTCTTCATTTACCTGCTGTGGGGTTCCACTAAGTTACTCGGCCTTTCTGAGCCTGTCATCTCACCCATTAAATGAAGGTACTTAGCCAGTCTCACAGGGCTTTGAGGATCGGCTTCCTTCATTCCACAAATACTTTGTGAGCATATCGTAGCTACTGGAGATATAGAAATAAACAACAACAACAAAACCCAGACTGCTTCCCGTGCTTCAGAAATAGTATGTCCTAGGTGAGAAAGACACATGAAAGACACCAAGCAAATAAGTGCATAAGCCATTACTACTCTGGAAAAGACGAAAATAGGATAATGTGAAAACAGTGAAGTGGGGGCACTTTACCCAGAGTGATCAAGGACAAGGTGAAAATGAGGAACAAAGATCCTGAATAGACATTTTTCTAAAGAAGATCTACAAGTGGCCAACAGGCACATGAACAGGGAAATGCAAATCAAAACCAGGAGGGTGAGCACATCCCACCTGTTAGGATGTTCATCACCAAAAAAACAAGAGCTAATCTTCTCAGGGCTCATCCATGTTATAGCATGTGTTCATTTTCCTTTTTTGGGCTGAATAATATTCCATTGTATGCATGTACCATATTTATCTGTCAATGGATACTTGATTTGCTTCCACCTTTTGGCATTATGCTGCTGTGAACATGAGTGTACAGATAATGTCTTTAAAACCGTGCTGTCTTGTGTTTGGGCCACGTAAGCAGAAGTGGAATTGCTAGGTCATGTGGTAATTCTGTTTTTAACTTTTGGAGAAACCACCCTACCGTTTAACACAGGGGCTGCCCCATTTTGCATTCCTACCAGCAGTGCACAAGGGTTCTGATGTCTTCACATTTTTGCCAACACTGGTTATTTCCTGTCATTTTGATAGTAGCCATCCTAATGCACGTGAGGTGCTATCTCACTGTGGGTTTGATATGCATTTCCCTAATATCTGTGCCTTTTGCAATGTGATGTGGCCCACCTTCCCATTAAGAGGTGGAGTCTGTGCTGGTTGATGCCTTCCTTTGGTGGTTAGAATGTTGCAAGCCTATGCCAAAAAGGCCCTACATGCATCTACTCTCATTGGAACCCAGCTACTATGTGGACAAGCCCAGGCTAGCCTGCTGGAGGATGAGAGACACATGGCACAGTTACTCCTGTCACCCAAGCCAACAGCTGGCCAGCTGTCAGGCATGTGCATGCACCATACTAGACCTGCCAGCCAGCTGAGGTGCCATTGGACTGCAGCTAGGATCAGCCCAGCCTGGTTCATATCAGAACCACACAGCTGACCCATAGTGTCATGAGCAATAGTGATTTTTCTTCTTTTTTTCTTTTCTTAAAAGATTTTATTTATTTATTCATGAGAGGCACAGAGAGAGAGGCAGAGACACAGGCAGAGGGAGAAGGAAGCTCGATGCAGGGAGCCCAATATGGGACTCGATCCTGGGACTCTGGTATCATGCCTGAGCTGAAGCAGATGCTTAACTGCTGAGCCACCCAGGCGTCTCTATAGTGATTTTTCTTGTTTTTTTTAAGCCACTAAGTTTGGGAATGGCCTTTGTTACACAACAATTGCTCACTGATACATCCCAGGTCCTGCCCCAGGGTTTTATCCTCCACATTCCATGGACTCTCCTGTTTTAGGACAGGTGAAACTTTCACCTAATTCCTGGAAGAAAGCAGACCAAGTCTTTCTCTGCCATCTAGCATAGAGAGGCGGAAGGACTCTTTTCGAAAGAATACCAATCTTTTTGCCCCAGTTTTACTGAGATGCAATTAACACATATCACCATATGAGTTTCAGGGGTGCAGTATAAAGGTTTGACTTACATAAATTTTGAAATGATCACCGCAATAAGTTTAGTTAACATCCATTACCTCATGTAGATACAATACAAAGAAATGGGGGGGGGGTAGTAAAAGAATTTCTCCTCATGATGGGACCTCTTAGTTCTTAACAACTTTCATATATGTCATACAGTGGTGGTAACTATTGTGGTCACCGTATTGTACATTACATTCCTTATATTTATTTATCTTACATGTGGACGTTTGTACCTTTTGACCACCTTCCTCTGATTCTGCCTCCCTACCCTCTGCCTCTGGTAACCATATATCTGTTTCTGTAAGATTTTTTGTTGCTGTTGTTTTAGGATTCCACATATAACAGACATCATACAGTATTTGTCTTTCTCTGACTCATTTCACTGAGCATAATGTCCTCAAGGTCCAGCCATGTTGTCACAAGTAGAAGGTTTCCTTTTTTATGGCTGAGTAATATTCCATTGTGTGTGTGTTTGTGTGTGTGTGTGTACACACACACACAAACAACTTCCTTATCCATTCATCTGTCGATGGACACTTTAGTTGTTCCCATGTCTTGGCTATTGTGAATAATGCTGCAGTGAATGTGCAGATATCTTTTCAAGTTAGTGACTTCATTTCCTTTGGAGATATTCCCAGAAGTACAATTGCTGGATCATATGGTGGTTCTATTTTTAATTTTTTGAGGAATCTTCACTGTTTTCCATAATGACTGCATTAATTTACTTTTCTTACAAGGAGTACACAAGGATCCCCTCTTCTTTACATCTTTACCAGTCTTTGTTATCTCTTGTCTTTTTGGTGATGGCCATTCTAACAGGCTTGAAGTGGTATCTCTCCTGGTTTTGATTTGTATTTGCCTAACACCTAGCAATATTGGGCATCTTTTTATGTGCCTGTTGGCCATTTGTATATCTTCTTTGGAAAAATGTCTATTCAGGTCATTTTTTTTTTCCAAATAGGCTCTATGCCCAACATGGGACTCGTTGGGAACCCCAACATCAAGAGTTGTATGCTCCATTGACTGAGCTGGCCAACCACCCCCATTTGGTCCTTTTTTAATTGAATTTTTCTTTTTTCTATTGAGTTGTCTGAGTTATTTATATTCTTTGGATATTAACCCCTTATCAGATACATGGTTTGGAGGTATTTTTTTTCCCATTCTGTAGGTTGTCTTTTCACTTTGTTGACGGTTTCTTTTGCTATGCAGAAACTTTTTAGTTTGATGTAGTCCCTTCTGTTTATTTTTAATATTGCTGGTTGTGCTTTAGGTGTCACGTCCAAAAAGTCATTGCCAAGAGCCAAGTCAAGGAGCTTTTTTCCCTATATTTTCTTGTAGGAGTTACATGATTTCAGGTCTCATATTTAAGTCTTTAATACCTGAGTTAATTTTTGTGAATTGTGTAAGCTAAGGGTCTAGTTTCATGCTTTTACATGTGAATATCCAATTTTCTTTTTTCCATTGAATATTCTTGGCTCCCTTGTTAGTTGACTGAATATACTTGGGTTTATTTCTGGGCTCTCTGGAATCCCAGTCTTAATATTACTCTTAATGGGATGCCGTTGATGCAGTCCTCATGTGGGTCTGGAGACCCTCTGATACCCATCATGTAGTTACCTTCCCTGTCTTCCCAGAAGGCAGGCAGTCATTAACCAAGTGTGACTGAGGTCCATGCCCCTTTTCCAAAAGATGAGCAAAAGTCAGGAAAGAGGACAGCAATGTCTGGCACACTCCCCTTGGAGGTTGCTTCTCTCAGTTTTGAGAACTTCCAAAGAGGCTGGAGGAATCTTTACTATTAATACGCTCCCAGGTAGATCCAGGATGCAACCTGGTCTGGGAATGGAAGTCAGGATACTTTCAAGAAGGCTCTAGCAGGTGAGACACCAGGTCAGAAGCATGTTTTAGGAAGATTCTTCCTCCTGGCCACCATGCTCACTGGGTTAACAGGTTTCCACCATCTCCCCGCTCCCCCTTCACTATCCTTCCAGTGAAGTCAGGTCCCGTGAGCCCTTGGTGCCCTCTGCGGTCATCAACCACTCACTTGTTTTCTCGTCCAGCAGCCTAGAGGCTCCCAAAGGGCTCCCAGCAGCTAGCATAGGACTAGAATGGGTAGTATGGTGACAGAGCACAGCTCACCCCCATCAGACTCGCAGGGTTCAGCGCCCTTACCTACATCCCCACCTTGCAAACCAGTTGTTCTGTAATTGTGCTTTCTCATCTATAAAGTGGGAGCAGCCAAAGCACCTGTTTCACCAGGTGTCATGAAGCTTCAGTGATGGCAGCATGCAGGAAACCATGCACGGGCATGCACTGAGCATCCACATGTATTTTACTGATTGGTGATTAAAATAAATTTAAAATTTTTAATCCAGGTACAATGCACAGATCTTAAATATACATGCATGCACTCATTCTCCAAATCAAGGCATGGAGCGTGTCCATCACTTCAGAAATGAGTGGTCCTATCCCAGCTGATTTCCCTCCCCACTAGAGGCCACCACTGTTCTGATTTCTAAAAGGATAGATTGCTTTTTGTCTGTTCTTAGACTTCAAGGAAATGGAATCATGCAGTTTGCACATCATACAGTTTTGTGTCTTTCATTCAACATTATGCCTTCAGGATTCCTGTCTTCTCGTTTATTACTGACTGGTATTCCAGTTTTTTGAATACATCACTATTTATGCATCCTACTGTTGAGGGATAGGTGGGTTACTTCCAGCCTGGAGCTATTATGAATAAGGCTCCTGTGAACAATTGTATACAAGATAGGTTTAGTGGACATATCACTTTACTTGGTAAATACCTAGCAGTAGAATTTCTGGGTCATAGAGCTGGCCGAATTTTATAAGTAACTGCTATGGCAGTTGTGCCATTCCATACTGCCACCGGCAAGGAAGGGGGGTTCCAGCTGTTCCACGGCCTCAGGAACACTTGGGCTTGTCACTCTTAATTGCTTCAGCTGGTCTGGTGGGTGGGAAATGAGGTCTCATTGTGGCATTACTTTACATTTCTCTGACGACTAATGATGGCAGGCACTTCTTCATGTACTTATTGGCCATTTGTATGTCTTTTGTGAAGTATTTGTTCATTTTTACCCACTTTTTAAATCACATTGTTTGTCTTTTCAGTATTGATTTGTTGGCATTTTAAAATATCTTCTGGAAATAGTCCCTTTGTCAAAGACAAGTATTGAGAATATTTTCTCCCAGTTTTGTCTTGTCTATTCACTTTTTTCACTTTTTAAAACAACTTTGGCATGTTATTGTGATAAACAATAAATTGCTCATATTTAAAGTATATAGACTGATATTTCTGACATATGTATGTAAATATATAAAAACATCATTGTAATCAAGACACTACACATATCTATCACCTGGTACTCCTTTGTGATTCCTCCCTCCTGTACCCCCCTTTCCTGTCACCCATCCCCAGACACCCATTAATCTACTTTCTGTTACTATAGTTTGCATTGTCTAGATTTTGTTGTTGTTGTTGTTGTTGTCTAGATTTTTGTATAAATGGAATCTTTTTTATGTCTGGCCTCTTTCACTCAGCAAAATTATTTTGAGATTCATCCATGTTGTAGTATGTGTCAATATCTCATTCATTTTTATTGCTGAGATGTATTCCATTGTATGGGTATACTGTGCATTGTTTGTCCACTCATCGGTTGATGGGCACTTGTATTGTTTTTAGTTTGGGGCTATATCAACCAAAGCCACTGTGAACATTTGTATATCAGTCTTTGTGACATATACTTTCATTTTTCAGAGTAAATACCTAGCAGTGACATTGCCAGAACATGTAATAGGTATATGTTTGGCTTTTTAAAAACTGCCAAACTGATTTCCAAAATGATTGGGATGCTTTACATTCCCACCTGCATGCGATTCCAGTGCCACTGCATCCTCATCAACCTTTGGTGGTCTTTTTCAGTCCTAGCCACTCCAGTAGGTATATAATGGTAACTTATCGTGGTTTTGATATGCATTTCTTTCATGACTAAGAATGTTGATTGTCTTTGCCTGTACTTATGTGCCACTCGTTTATCTTTGGCGAAGTGTCTGTTCAAATGTTTCATATATTTTCTTATTAGATTGCTTGTTTTCTTATTGAGTTTTGAAGGTTCTTTATGTATTCTGAATACATAGTCCTTTGTCAGATGTATGATTTGTAAGTATCTTCTCCTGGTCTGTGAATTGCCTTTTCATTCCCCTACCAGAGTCTTCAAAGAGCAGAGATTTCAATTTCTGATACAGTCTGGTTTATCTGTTTTTTCTTGTTTGGTTTGGTTATTTGGGAATCTCTGCCTGCCCTCAGGTCACAAAGCTATTCTCCTGTGTTTTCCTCTAGAGGGCTTATGGCTCCAGCTAGGAGATCTCACATTATTTTTTTTATGGATTTGATTAACCAGTTGTTATAGCATCACTCATTAAGAATTTTTCATTTCTGGGGCACCTGGGTGGCTCAGTGGTTGAGCATCTGCCTTTGGCTCAGGAGTTCTGGGATCGAATCCCAAATCGGGCTCCCCCGCATGAGGTCTGCTTCTCCCTCTGCCTATGTCTCGCAGACACTCTCTGCGTGTCTCTCATGAATAAAAAAATAAAAACTTTTTTTAAAAAAAGTTTTCATTTCTTACTTGAATCACCTTATCATCTTTGTGAGTCAATTAATGGTATATGATAGGGTCTATTTCTGGACTGTCCTGGTTCTATAGATCTATTCATCTATTCTTACGTCAATATCATAAATGCTTAATTACTAGCTTTATCGTGAGTCTTACAAAAGATTAAGTCATCTGAATCTGTTCTTATCCAAAATTATTTTGGCTAATCTAGACCCTTTGCATTTTCATATGTATCTTTAGGATCAGCTTGTCAATTATATCTACTAAACAGCTTTGCCAGTTTTGTTTGTTTCTTGGATTTGTGTTGGAGTTTCAGGTGAATTTGGAAAAAATGGACTTTAAATTTTCCAGTCTTCTAATGCATGAACATAGTGTATTTGCCCATTTATTTAAATCTTTATTTTTAAAAAAAATTTTTTAAAGATTTTATTTATTCACTCATGAGAGAGAGACACACACACACAGAGAAAAGAGAGAGAGAGAGAGGCACAGAGACACAGGCAGAGGGAGAAGCAGGCTCCATGCAGGGAGCCCAACATGGGACTCGATTCCAGGACTTGAGAAAAACGCCCTGAGCCGAAGGCAGACACTTAACTGCTGAGCCACCCAGGGATCCCCAAATCTTTAATTTTTCTCACCATTGTTGTATAGTTTCCAATGTGGAAATAATGCACTTTGTTTATTAAGTTCAATTCTAAATATTTTGTTTCTTTTGCTATTACAAATTGTGTCCTCTTACATCCTTTTCTATTTGCTTGTTGCTAGTATATATACACAAGTTTTGTATACTATTCCTTCCTGTATTCTGCAGCCTTGCTAAATTCACTTAATTTTTCTAAGGTTTTTTTTTTTTTTTTTTGCTTTTGTTTTTTAAGATTCTTTAGGTTTTCTGTATACAAGATCACGTTGTTTGTGAGTAGAGAACTTTATTTCTTTCTTCCAATATGTGTTTTGTTGTTGTTGTTACTTTGCTACACTGGCTAGAATTTCTGGATCAATGTTGAATAGAAGGATGAGATTAGACATCCTTGCCTTGTTGCTGATGTGGAGGTAAACCTTTCATGTTTCACTGTTTTCAAGTTACACTAACACTAAGCATGCTGTTAACTACATGTATTTCATACATGCACCTTATTAGCCTGAAGACTTTCCCTTCTCCTCCTACTTTGCTCAAAGTTGTTATTACAGATGGATATTGAATGTTCTCAAATGCTTTTTTCTGCCTTGCAGAGATGGTCTTGTTAACTGCCCCTTTTATCTTGCTAATGTGATGATGTATATTGATTGAGTTTTGAATGTTAAACCAAACTTGCATTCCTACGATAAGCCACTGGATTCTATTCCCTAATATTTTGTTAAGGATTTTTGTGTTTCTAGTTTCTTATAATGTTTGGTATCAGGACTATGTTAGCCCACTAAAAAGAGTAGGGAAGCATCCTCACCTCCTCTATGTTCTAGAAGAGATTGTGTAAATTAGAATTATTTCTTCCATAAATGTTTGATAGAATTCCCACAGAGAAGCCATCTTGTCCTGGAATGTTCTTTGTGGGAAAGTTTTTTGTTGCAAATTTAATATTTTTTGCAGTCAAAGGGTCATTCAGATTTTTAATTTCTTTTTGTATCTGTTTTGGTGAATTCTGTTTTTCAAGGAATTTATTAATTTCATCTAGATTGCCAAATGTATTACCATAAGCTGTTTATGATATTTAAATTTTTTTCTCTTCTTTTTTTTTTTTTAAAGATTTTCTTTATTTGAGAGAGAGAGAGAGCATGAACAGGGGAGAAGCAAAGGGAGAATAAGATTCTCCACTGAGCAGGGAGCATGGTATGGGACTCAATCCTAGGATCCTGGGATCATGACCTGAGCCAAAGGCAGATGTTTAACCAACTGAGCCACCCAGATGCCCTTGATATTAAAGATTTCAATGCCTTCTTTCAGCGGACAAGAAAGTAAAATGAGACATCAGTGAAGGCATGGAGTATTTAAATAACACTAACAAAAAACTTGTCTAAATTGATATGTATAGAATATTATGCTGGACACTTGCAAGATACACATTCAAGTACCCATGAAATATCCACTGCATATATACCACATGCTGGTCTGTAAAATACATCTCAAAAATTATATTAAGTTAGATATTAGTCAAAATAAGCTATTCTTTATACCTGTTAGGATGGATACTATCAAGAGAAAAACAGAAGCTAGCAAGCATTGGCAAGGATGTAGAGAAATTGGAACCCTATTCACTAATGTTAACTGATGCAGCTGCTGTGGAAACAGTACAGCAGTTCCTCAAAAAAGTAAAAATAGCATTATCATATGGTCTGGCAATTCCACATCTGGGTATATACCCAAAACAATTGAAAGTGGGGTCTCAAAGAGGTATGTACACGCCCATGTCACAGTAGCCAAGAGCCAAGAGGTGGAAGCAACCCAAAAGTCCATCAGCTAAATGAATGGCTAAAAATGTGATCTGTACATACAACATAATATTATTCAGCTTAAAAATATATATATATGGGAATTCTGACACACACTACAACATGGATGCACCTTGAGGGCATTGTGCTACATGAAACAAGCCAGTCACAAAACAGACAAATCCTGTATGATTCCTTTCATACAAAGTTCCTAGAGTCAGGGCACCTGGGTGGCTCAGTGGCTAAAGCATCTGATGTTTGGTTTCAGCTCAGGTCATGATCTCAGGATCATGAGATCAAGCCCCTCATCGGACTCTGTGCTCAGCAAGGATTCTGCTTGGGATTCTCTCTCCTTTTCCCTCTGCCTCTCCTCCTGCTTGCTTGCTGTCTCCCTCCCTTGCTCCCTCCCTCAGAAGAAGGAAAGAAAGAAAGAAAGAAAGAAAGAAAGAAAGAAAGAAAGAAAGAAAGGAAGAAAGAAAGAAAAGAAAGAAAATCTTTATTAAAAAAAGTTCCTAGAGTCAAATTCATGGAGACACAAAGTAGATGGTATTTGTCAAAGGCTTGGAGGACGGGGCAGTGAGAGCTGTTTAGTGGGGACAAAGTTTCAATTATGCAAGATGAAAAGAGTTCTGGAGACAGATGGTGGGGATGGTTGCACAAAACCATGAATGTACTTAGTGTCACTGAACTGTGCACTTACAAATGGTGAAGAAGGTAGTTTTTCTGTTATGTTTACTTTACCATAATTAGAAATAAAATTTAAAAGTGATCTACAAAATCTCAAAAATACTTGAATACTAAACAATCCACTTTCAGATGGTGATGAATGAAAAAGTTACAAGGGAATTTGGAAATATTTTGAACTGAAAGCGAAAACACAGCATCTTGAATTTGTGAAAAGCCAGGAAAGCAGTGCTTAGAGGAAATTGGAAGCTGTTATGATGGTTAATTTTTGTGTGTTGGCTGGATTGGGCCACGGGGGGTGCACAGCCATTTGGTGGAACAGTATTCTAGGAACAGTATTCTAGGTGGTTGTGTGAGCATGCTTGTGGAGGAAGTCAACATCGGAATTAGTACTTGAGTAAAGCAGATTGCCCTCCCCAGAGTGGGTCCAATCAATTGAAGACCTGAAGAGAACAAAAAGCTGAGTAAGAGGCAACTTAAGTTGCCTGACTACTTGAGCAGAGACATCGGTCCCCTGTCCTCAGACTGGAGCTTAGTTTAGACCCATGGGCTCTTCCAGTCTCAGACCTTCAGACATGACTGCACCTACATCAATGGCTCTCTTGGGTATCTAGCCTGCTGATCACAGATCTTGGGATTTGCAAGCCTCCAGAATCATGTGACTCATTCCTTATAATGCATCTCTTTATCCCACATACACCTGCATACATGCGTATCCTATTGCTTCTATTTCTCTGGAGAGGCCTGCTGATACAGCTCTATAAACAGTTATACCAGAAGAGAATAAACTTTTGACAAAGTAAATAATCAACCCTTTAAAGACAGGCAGTCTGCAGTCAGTATGTGGAAGAGCCAGGTGAATGCAGACAGCCAGGCTCTGGAGTCCAGGGCTTAATCTTCAGGCTGCATCTTGGCTTACATACCTACCATTGGCTTGAGTCAAGCTTGCAGAGGACAGCAGTCGGGGAGAAGATGGTGGTCAGGCTAATCCTGTGTGGTGCTCCTGAGGGCAGAATTTGGACAGTAGATGGAGAGCAGCTCTAGGTAGCAAGGCAGATTTAAGATTGACATAGAGCAGAACGCATGACAGGCTGGATCACGCAAATGGCAGTGAATCCTTTGTCCCTGGAGGTATTCAAGAGCAAAGTCAGACCATAACTTGTCCCTACTCACAGTCAACCCCTATAATTGATGTTCAAACCAGGATTTAGTGGGCACTCTTCAAGAAGCTATCATGTTCTGCCTAATTTATCTTGGGTTTATTTAAGGATTATTTTTTACAAGCTGTAATTTTCTGGTTCTTGGTCTAAAGACCATGAAGATATTTTAAATAGGAACATGGTCCATTTCTCTGTCTGGACAGAAATGTTTAAACAAATAAAATTGTCTTGCTCTCCGGAGTATGGAGAGAGCATTCTGACTTCAGCCTAAGCCCCCAAATACACTGGACCCAAGTTCTGGGTCAGGCTCTGTGGGATCATGGGCATGTTACTCTACCTCCCTTGGTGTCAATGTGTTCCTCTATAAGGTGGGCATAATAACAAGGTGTGTTTGCTGATTCTCTTTCCAATTGCTGTTCTGTGCTTTGATTTTCAGTGAGGATAAGAAAATCACAGATGAAAACAGCATCTGAAAAGTTAAAAGCTGAGTGCACACAGAGCGTATAATTTTCTCCTGCCTGGAAGGAAAAGAAATGCAGGATATCATTTCTTTAGCATCCAAATGAAGCCCATTTTTGCCTAAAAACACATTTAGTTCTGTGACAGGGAAACTTCGTCCCACCTCAGGGATCAGAGATTGGCATTTGAGAACAACAAAATGTTTCATGGCAGCTCCTGGACAAGCTTTTTACTTTTTTTTTTTTCAATGACTAATATCCTTGGGTCGGCATGTCCCTGAGCTGACCCTAGCAACATAAAACTGAGACTAATTAGTGTAGAGATAATACAGATGGGTCCAGTTCCTGTTTTCATGGATATCTCAAACACGGAGAATAAAAACAAGGAAAGAATTCTAATTTTTAAAAAATATGTCGTTGGGAATATCCTTGGCAGTGGCCTGGATGTCAGGAGAATTGGGTTTTAATTCTTAGTCTATCCAAACCATAAGAGACTCTTTTTAACTCTAGGAAACAAACTGAGGGTTGCTGGAGGGGAGATGGGGTGGGAGGATGGGGTAACTGGGTGATGGGCATTAAGGAGAGCATGAGATGTAACGAGCATTGGCTGTTACATAAGACCAATGAATCACTGACCTCTATACTTAATAATACACTATATGTTAATTAATTTAATTTAAATAAATTTTAAATAAATAAATTCTTTGTCTACCAACTGAGTGGTCATGCAACCCTTCAGAAGCCATTTAGCTTGCTCAGTTTCCAAACCCATAAAGGGGGTTGGTTTACCTCCTGTGACATAACAGAATATATATATATTGATCTCTACCCCCAGTTCCTGGCATAGAGCTCTTAAAACCTTTGTAATTTCCTATGTCACAAGAGCACTAGGAACATCTTTTGTTCTACATTTGATCTTTTTTAAAAAATATTTTATGTATTTATTCATGAGAGACACACAGAGAGAGGCAGAGAGAGAAGCAGGCTCCATGCAGGGAGCTTGATGCGGGACTCGAACCCAGGACCCCGGGATCACGCCCTGAGCTAAAGGCAGACACTCAACCACTGAGCCACCCAGGCATCTCCTAATAGTTGGTCTTTGACTCCAGTTACTGACACAGAGCTCCTGAGTCTCTTGGCATTGCCTGAATGATAGAGGAGTGTCTTTTGTTCTAATGAGGTGACTCTTGGTGGGCTCCTGAAAGCTTTAGGCTGGAGGCTGGTCCCCAGAAAGACCAAGCCATGGTTATGAGTTTGGAACTTTGAGCTCTCCTCCATCCCCAATCCACCAGGGAAGGGAGAGAAGCTGGGTTTAAATTAGTGCTCTGTGATGCCTGTATGATGAAGCCTGCGTAAAAATCCCAAGCTGGGGTGTTCAGAGAGCTTCCGGGTTGCTGAACACACCCATGTGCCAGGAGAATGGCACACTGCAATTTCACAGGGACAGAACTTCCTGTACTTGGGACTACTCCTGACCTTGCCTGACGTACCTCTTCATCTGACCGTTCATCCATAGCCTTCCTACTAAACCAGTAAGTGTAAGTAATTGTTTCCCTGAGTTCTGTGAGCCATTCTAACAAATTTATCAAACCTGAGGAGGGGATCATGGGAAGCTCAGTTTAGACCTGGTCAGTCAGAAGCTTAGGTGACAACCCAAACTTGTGATTGGTGTCTGAAGTCGGGACAGTCTGCTGGGACTGAGACCTAACCTGTGGGATCTGACACTATGTCCAGGTGGTTAGAGTCAGAAGTGAATTAGATCGTAGGATACCCACACGGTGAAGAATTGCTTGATGTGCGGAAGATCCGCGGATCTGGTATCAGAAGTGAAGTGAAGTGTGGTAGCAGTGTGAGAGTAAAGTGGAAACGCAGGAGTGCTCTGTCTATACACCTGCCAAGGTGTGAGGAGGAAATTACATTAGGAACACAGTTCTAGCCCTGTAAAGAGTTCATCGCCCAGCAGGAAAGGTCCATGCTCCTTGCTTGAAAAGGATCCTTTGGGACAATGTCCCCCACGCCACCCCTACTTGACACTGAGTTGTAGAGTATCTGATGGGTTCCCAGAACATCCTCTGTTTTCCACTGTTTTAGGGTAGCTTGTATTCTATTAAACTTTATTTTATTTGTTTCCTGTTTTTATTTAAATATGTTAAATATGTATGTTATTTGTTCCAGAGGTAGTGTTCAGTAATTCATCGGTTGTGTATAACAACTGGTGCCCTCCATCATGTGCCCTCCTTAATGCCCATCACCCAATTATTTTTATTTTTGTTTACAGCCATGAGACATGTTCTTGCAAAAACCCAAACTCTAGGAAAATATATAGGCAGAAACAAAAGCCCGTCTGCTGTTCTATGTCCCAAATGAAAACTTTGGTTGTCAGTCTTCCCCAGTAGACTATTAAAAGTTCTGGTCACCAGCTCAGATATGGAGCAGGGGTTGTGGGGAAAGTCCCCCTATACCACCAAGCAATGCTCCAACGCCAGCTCAGTGTCCTACAATTCAGCTCAGTTCTGATGCAATCTACCCTGGGGATAGCACCGGATCCCATAGGTGAAAAGGCCCAGTCCCACAAGACTGCCCTCCATTTCAGATACCACTCAAATGTCCATGCTCTCACCTGTGCTTCGGATCAATGGGCTATAAATCAGAGATTCCCCCAACCCCTTCCTTGAGATTCCATTAATGTGCTAGAGCAGCTCACACATTTCAGGAAACCTGCTTACACACTAGATTGTGGATTTATTACAAAGGATATTAAAGGAAACAAATTAACAGTCACATGAAGAGGTACCTAGGGTGAGGTCCCAGACAAAGAAACCTGTCCTCACAGAGTTTGGGGCACAGGAGTACATAGAAGTGTTCTGGTTGACAACCTGGAAGCTCTGAACCCCCTCCTTTTTAAAATTTCTTTTTTATGGAGTCTTCATTATACAGGCACAATTGATTAAATCATTGACCATCGGTGGGTGATTGATTTAACCTCCAGCCCTGAAGGTCAGGAGGTGTGACCTAAATTTCCAACCCTTAATTCCTGGTTGGTTCCCCTGGCAACCAGCCCCCATCCTTAGGGTCTTTCTGAAAGTTACTTCATTAACACAAACGCAGTGGTGGTGGGAAGGGACTTGAATAACAAGACATTCATTTCACTGTAAGAGCTCTGAAGCAATTTTGGGAACCAAGGGTAAGAGACCAAATTATTATAACAAAAGTTGTTTTATTCCTCAGGAGAGTTCAAAGGTCTGAGGGGCTGGGAGCCAGGAACTATGGATGTAGACCAAACATGTATGAGAAATACATTCTGATCACCTGAAAGATAAAATATAATTTTCTATAAATTATAATATCTCATGCACTGTGAACAACCAAGACACCCTTTTATTCTTCTCTGTATCTCTGTATTTCCCAATTTGTCCATTGGAGGAGTGGATACCAAGGCCCTCAACATATGCCCTACTAGATGAATAAGCACTCCACTGACTTCATTGTTTCTGTTTTTTTTTTAAAGCAAGATGTCCACAGTAATAGATGTCCAAAGCTAATCTTTCATATAGTTACAAGAGCTTAAGATCATTTTCTTGATATTGTTAGAAAAATTCAATGAAGGAAATTTTAAAGATCTTATTGGCTTCACTCAGTGCTTCAGGAATCAGACAACATCCCATCCAGCAGATAGAAAGGAGCTGTACAAAATGAAGGATTTTCATAGGTGGAGGGAATAATAAAGTTGTACTATTTCAAAAAGTGCTTTCCTGTAGGGGATGCAGGTTCTATCACGCAGATTACGTCACCAGTGCTGATTGGGTGACTCCTAACTGGTTTAAGATTCCATTTCTCAGAGAGCCAAGACTGTAATTAAGTCTCAGTTTGGTGACGTGGGACTTAGCATAAGTGACTCTACTTTGGGCCTGTTGTCTTGTTTTCAATAGCATGGTGTTTTCCCCAAACTATAGCATTCATGTAGAATTAGGCCAAAAATAAATAAATAAATAAATAAATAAATAAATAAATATCACCCAAGAGCATCCCTATTATGAAATTTTACTGTAAATTAAATATGAGTGTCAATGAATATTTGGAAATATTTTGAATATTTGGAAATCTTAAAACAAAAGCAGTGTCCTAGCTTTCCCACTCTAACACAAAAAACATTCATATTTTGGTATATTCTCTTTCCAGTAAGTCCTTTTTTGGTTGAATTTTTAGTATCTACTTTTAGATTTTTAGAATTTATTAGATTTTTAGAATCGGAGAAGATAATAGAAAATATACATAAGAATAAAACGCCCATAGTCCCCAAACTTGGAATGGACGATCACTAATACTGTATCTGCCTTCACTTTTAAATGAAGACATAAACTATTTTAAGATTGACTATAATTGCCATCATGACTTGGGTGGGACTCCTTCCTATATAAACTATAGATAGATTGTTAGCTCTATTCCTACCTTTCCCTGCTCTCTGCTTTATCACATGGGACTAGGAGCTTCCAAACCACACTTCCCTCTCCCTTCCCCGATGGTTTTGGGGCGTCCCTGGTGGGAGATGGAAACCTGGAGAAGAAATTAACTATTTTTACTTTGTGGTGCCATCTCTGGTAGGCTGGTGGTACTTTCATCAGCAGCCAACTTAGCCACAGAGTGTAGGTTGCTGCAGTCACAGTCAAGGGCAGGACAGTACATAGTGTCAACTATTCAGTCCAGGGATAGAGGCAGCCTCCTGAGGTCCACATACTATAGCCTTTTTCCTGTTATTTCTCCATCCCTTTCAACATATTTGAAATCAGTTATTTACACTAAATACCTTTCTGCTTGAAATTGGTAGAATAACTTCGGTTTTCCTGGCCAGACATGAATGGATACAGTGCTATTGATTGGCATGTTCCTAAAATGTATATAAACAGCATCATGCTGCATATAAAATTCTGCATTTCCTTTTTTATTTTTTAAAAATATTTTCTTTATTTATTTGACAGAGCAGAGGCAGGGGTAGTAGCAGAGGCAGAGGGAGAAGCAGGCTCCCTGTTGAACAAGGACCCTGATGTGGGGCCCCATCCCAGGACCCTGGGATCATGACCTGAGCTAAAGGCAGACACTTAACCAGCTGAGCCACCCAGGTGCCCCTGCATCATCTCCTCCTCCTCCTCCTCCTCCTCCTCCTCCTGCTTCTTCCTCTTCTTTTAATAAACTATAAATTATGAAGATACAGAAAAGTGTTCAGTTTAATAAAAGTTTGCAAAGCAAACACTCAAAACCATCACTCAGACCAAGAAACAGAACACGAATGGCACTGGAAATACACAATCCTTGCAAACTTACTTTCCATGATACACGGAATTTGTGACCTGTGTCACTCTGTAGCTTTAGTTCATCTCTTTTATTTCATGAATGTGATTTGCTTATCCATTCTTGTACTTAGTGACACTAGAGATGCTTCCAGTTGGTTCACATTCACAAACAAATCTTGCAACAAATATCCTTCCTTACCTCTCCTTGTACACACATGAGAATTTCTCTGTAGTCATTTTGTCAAATTGAGGGGCGTAACCTATTAGTAGGTTGAGAAATCAATGTAAGGGGTTTTAACCAATTTTTTAAATGGTTTTAGTGATATATACATTTCACATATCATAAAACCCACTGATTTAAAGCATAAAGCTGCATGTTTTTTAGTATTTCAGAGTTGAGAAATCATCACCATAATCTAATTTTAGAATATTCTCAAAGCCCCCAAGGCAAACCTCATGACCATTAGCAGTCACTTCTCATTCCTGCTCCCCACCACACAGCCTTCTCCAGCCCCAGGCACCCACCAATCTATTTTCTGCTCCTTCAGATTTCCCTGTTCTGGACATTTCACATAAATGGAATCAGACAGTATGTGGCCTTGTATGTCTGGCTCCTTTCACTTAGCCTACTGCTTTCAAGGTTCTCCCATGTTATAGAATGTATTGGTACTTCCTTCCTTTTACTTGTCAAATAATATTCCATTGTATGGATATGCCACATTCTGTTTACCCATTCATTGGTTGATGGATGATTAAGTTGTTTCCACTGGCTATTATGAGTGTGTGAGGGTATGTTTTCATTTCTGTTGAGAGTGAAATTGCTAGATCATATGAGAACTCTAGATGTTTAACTTTTGAAGAGCTGCAAAACTGTTTTCCAAAGTGGCTGCATCATTTAACATTCCCATCAATGTTATTTGGAGGGTTCTGCAATGACCCACCTGAACCCTCCTTTTACTTTTATTATTCATAAAATAATTTGAAGATTATTTTAAACTAAACACATTTAAGATTCAAGAAATGCAGAAAGAGCCTTTTTGGAGCTTCCCTGATCTGATTAAAAGCAGAAACTACTAGAAGTGAGGCTGCCATAAGTCTTTCTAGAGGAATTTTACCTTCTTTGCCAGAAAGAACGCAAAGAAGATCACTTGTATCTATCTAAACAAATATTGTCACAAACTTTATGTCCTGTTTGTTTCCCTAGAAACTCATTTGCTCTTCTCATTTGTACCAGAAACCAGAAACCTCTTTTCCTCCCAGGTCCTCTCCCCTATCAAGTTAGGTATATAAACTCTCATCTCAAATGGTTTAGGGAGTCGTGTTTTTCTGTGAACTCCACATAGATATGTAAATAAAAGTTTGTCTTTTCTCTTGCTATTCTGCATCTTGTTAGCTTAATTTACAGGCCTCTAAGAACTGAATGTAAGAGGTCAGAGGAAAAGTTTTTCCTCCTCAACGGTTCCAATTTCCTCATATCCTCACCAACACTTGTGACCATCTGTCTGTTCTATTATAGCCATCCCACTAGGTGTGAAGTAGTATCTTATTGTGATTTTGAGTCATATTTCCTTGATGGATAATGATGTAGGACATTTTTCCATGTGCTTATTGGCCATTTGTATATCTTCTTCAGAAAAATGCCCTATTTGGGTACTTTGTCCATTATATAATTGGCTTATTTATCTTTTTATCATTGAGCTGTAATCCAACAACTTTTTAAAAATTGAAATGTAGAAAAAATGCTTAGAGCTGGGCAGACACGAATTAAACTGTGCATGTGTTAAACATCCAACACATGAAATCTGGAATACGTGATTATCAGGGTGATCATCTGTAGGAAGGGTAGGTACTGTTTCATGAAACTTTGGTTTTAGTCATATGACTGTATATGTGAATTGTGTTTCTTATTGTGGATTGCATTCAAAGAAGTTCAAATCCCATTATTTTAAGGCGTCTACTTAGGAGATGAATTGCTAGGTCATAGAGCAGGCCCATGCTTGAGTTTATAAAGTGCAGACCCTAGTTTCCCTTCTGCAAATTTGAAGGCCAAAAAATTCTAAAAACCCCTTTTCCTATAACTTTGCAACAAAGTCCTGTGGCAGTGAAAAGTGACCTAAAATGAGCTAAGTCTATTTAAAGCTGTTTATTTATCCTATTTAATCTGAATATTCATGTTTCACTGCAGACAAATCAATGTGTTGACATTGGATGCTGTTCCTGAACTCATTAGGAATGGTAATGTAAAAATGGTATCTGTGCCTTTTAATTCCAAAGTAAAAAAAAAAAAAAAAAAATTCCAAGACACATCTGGTCGCAAAGATTTCCAATAAGAGCTTGCAGACTTATGTACCAGAAAGCTCTCCAAATTGGCTGAACCAATTTACACTTATCCCATCAGCATGAGAGAGTTCAGGTTCCCCCATCTTTGTCCAGACTTGAAAGAGTCAGACCTTAAATGTTTTGCCTATCTGATCAGTGAGAAAAGACAGCTTGGTGCTGTTTTAATTCGCATTTCCCTGGTTATTGAAAAGGATGAACAGATTTTCTTTCGTCTTGACCATTTAGGATTACTCTCCTGGGAATTGTCTGCTCATGTGCCTGTCTTTTCAATTATGATTTCTTTGGCTCTCCCACAAATGGACTCCAACACCATATTCAAGTAATTGTAATTTTCAACTGTTGGAGAATTTGGGTTTATTCTGACAAACTTATGTTTTCTTTCCCCCTGAGATAATAAATGTAGACGAGAAACTAAGAAATTGCAAATTTCTGGATGATTTCTGCCTTTCTCAATACAAGAAGTATTTAGGGCCCATAGAGTAAAAATGGCAGAAAAATATTTTTCTCCTCTTCCACCTAATTAAATTTTGAACTCATTGAAGTTTCTAGTGGATGCAAAACCTAAATTATTCAGGCAAGCCAGGTTATGACTTAAAGGACACTCCAGTTTGCCATAGTCTAATGTGTACCTTTGCGATGTCAATGTTGAGATAATGTCAACAGTTGAGCTAAATATACCTGGCCGGTCACTTTAATGATTAACTTAAGCAACTTCCTCTATGGGCAGGGAGGGGGACTGGAGCATCTCACTGAAAAGTCACCATCTCACCAACAAGAAGTCACAGGTGGAGGGGAGCCAATCTGAAAGATTTGACATTGGTGGAGGTAAAGCTGTGGCTTCCTCCTTCAATGAGTATAATGGAAAATTATGGAAAACCTGAAGTTCCTCTTGATCGTTGTGTTGGTGAGGCTGGGGATGAAAGGAGTTGCCTAACACATATTTTGTTGCCTGGGTGTGAATTTTCATTTATGGCTTCTGTGCAGTTACTCAATGAAGATGAAAGGATACACTCAGAAGAATGTAATGAGTAGAATATTCTGGCCCCATCTTAATCAGAATAAAAAAATATTTACATTTGAAGAGTCCTTTGCTCAATTTTTTTCTTCAATTTATTTGAGAGAGAGGTGGGGGAGGGGCAGGGGAGGGAGAGGAAGAGAATCCCAAGCAGACTGCGCTAAGCATAGAGCCCCACATGGGGCTTGATCTCATGACCCTGAGATCATGATCTGAGCTGAAATCAAGGGTCTGATGCTTGACTGACTAAGTCACCCTGGCGCCCCTACCGAATGCTTTTATATTAAATATATTCTTTGATAAATATTCTAAAGATTTTTTAAAGCAATATCTACACACAATGTGGGGCTCAAAGTCACAACCTTGAGATCAAGAGTTGCATGCTCCACTGACTGAGCTAGCTAGACACCCCTGATATTTTTCATACATCCTCGAGGTGGAAATTGTTGGTCCCATTGGTCAGTCCTGAAAACTCAGGCTCTGGGGGGATCCCTGGGTGGCGCAGCGGTTTGGCGCCTGCCTTTGGCCCAGGGCGCGATCCTGGAGACCTGGGATCAAATCCCACGTCGGGCTCCCGGTGCATGGAGCCTGCTTCTCCCTCTGCCTGTGTCTCTGCCTCTCTTTCTCTCTCACTGTGTGCCTATCATAAATAAATAAAATTAAAAAAAAAAAAAACTCAGGCTCTGGGAGAGGAAGTGATTTCTATTTAATTCACCTAAGGGGCAGGTCTAGGGAGTAAGGCAAGGGGATAAGTTATAGATGGATCTTGAACAACGGCCACATACTCAAGGGTCTATTGGGCTGGTAGGTAATGGAAACAATGAAAGCTGACTGGGAGGCAGTAGGGAGTGGTGGGGACTGTGGCAAAACAGAGGTCACAAATCCTTCTTTTTCTTTAGATTTTATTTATTTATTTATTCATGAGAGACACAGAAAGAGAGCCAGAGACATAGGCAGAGGGAAAAGCAGGCTCCATGCAGGGAGCCTGATGTGGGACTCGATCCCAGGATACCCAAGATCATGGGGGCCATGATGGGCCCCCATTATGGGTCCTGCCTTTGACCTGAGCCAAAGGCAGGTGCTCAACCACTGAGCTACCCAGGCATCCCACAAATCATTCTTTTAGAAGGTTGCTGCCACCCCAGCATAGCATTACCATGTGGCCTAAGGTTGCCAGAGCTTCTGATTTTCCAAGAGAGATTATAAATCTAGATTTTAATATCAAGTGCTCTGATTTTTAAATGCTAGCAAAAATTCAAATTAAAGAAACTTGGATAGGTGTTCTCATCAGCTGATGAAAGGGAGTAGAGGACTCCTAGTAGAGTAAATATTTGAATACTGTTTAAAGCACTGTCCTGAGCACTGTACGTGTATTATTAATAGAATGCTTGTCTCAACTCTGTGAGGGAGATACTGTGAAGGTCTCCATGTTATGGATAGCTGAAAATGTAACCAAGTAACTTTCTCAGGGCCCATGGTAGCAGAGTCAGGATCTGGTCAGCCAGTGCCAAGAGTATCAGGGTAAGCATCATCCGAAGGCGGGCACTGGGACAGGTCTGCTCTATATACAGGTAGTAAGAGGATGCATCCTCTATAGAGAATTTCAAAACAGCAATAAAAATGGACTGAAGGTCATCTGCTGTTTATTATCACCACGCACAGGCACTATTAAATAATGTCAGGGTGTGTTTATTATTTATCATAGCAATAAAATACACAAATCCCAGAAAAAACTCCGGCAGGTGTGAGTTCTAAGGAAGTGTTTTGGCTACTGTTGGGGGGTTTAAAAAAATCTTTTGTGTCTGTGGTAAATACACATAACATAAAATTTGTCACCTTAACCACATTTAAGGGCACAGTTTAAGTATATTCACATTGTTTTGTAACCAATCTCTAGACGTTTTCTTTTTGTAAAACTCTGTCCCCATGGAACTCTCCAGTTCCCTCCCCCAGCCCCTGGCAACCACCATCCTCTATGAACTTGACTGATCTCTGGACCTCATGTAAGTGAAACCACACAGCGTGTTTTTTTTTTTTTGGGGGGGGGGGACTGGCTTGTGTCACTTACAGCGTTCATCTGTATTGTGGCACATGTTAGAATTTCCTTCCTTTTGTAAAGCTGGGTAATATTCCACTGTATGCTTCGTCTATATTTTATCTGTTCATCTGTTGATGAACATTTAGGTTGCTTCCACCTTTTGGTTACTGTGAATAGTGCTGCTATGAACAGGAGTATACAAATATCTCCTTGAGTCCCTGCTTTCTGTTGTTTGGGTATATACCCAAAAGGGGAATTGCTGGATCATATGGTAGATCTCTTTTTAACTTTTTAAGGAAACACCAGACTGTTTGCATACTGGCTGCAACATTTAACATTCCCACCAGGGCAGTGCACAAGTGTTCCAATTTCCCCACATCTTCATCAACCCTTGTTTTGTGGGTGCATGTTATTTTTACAGTAGCCAATGGTATGAAGTAATAGCTCATTGCAGTTTTTTATTTGCATTTCCCTAATGAATAATGATGTTGAAAATC